>NC_065451.1:38211518-40860862 GCF_917563875.1 Diabrotica virgifera virgifera | reverse complement strand
CTAATATACTGTGCTGTTATCGGGGCCGCCTCCGCTTGTCCGAAGACAACCCCTATCGACTGATTTATCAAATGGGCTGGAAGCCTTTCTCTCAGAAATTGTCTTAGTGATGCTACAAATGAGTAAAATAAAAATTCAGTGTACACCGCTGTGGTAGTTAATTTTAGTTACCTTCCATCTCTCTGAAACAAATAAGTGGTGTAAGAAAACAGTATAAATAAAGACCCACTATGCTTTATCATCATTCAACGAACGACCAGTTTTATTAATTTAAAAAAGAATAATCATTGTAAAATTATAAATAAAAAATATTTCTTGATTTAAGCTGAAACGAAAAATATACATTAGTATTAATTGAAAATTAAGAATAAATAGACTTATTAATTTTGTAGGCCCATATATGGCCCTGCGGCTCTTCCTGAACTATGAAGAGCCGGTGGTTTTTATACCGGCTAATATACTGTGCTGTTATCGGGGCCGCCTCCGCTTGTCCGAAGACAACCCCTATGGACCGGTTTATCAAATGGGCTGCTGGAAGCCTGTCTCTCAAAAATTGTCTTAGTGATGCTACAGATGAGTAAAATAAAAATTCAGTGTACACCGCTGTGGTAGTTAATTTTAGTTACCTTCCATCTCTCTGAAACAAATAAGTGGTGTAAGAAAACAGTATAAATAAAGACCCACTATGCTTTATCATCATTCAACGAACGACAAGATTTATTAATTTAAAAAAGAATAATCATTGTAAAATTATAAATCAAAAATATTTCTTGATTTAAGTTGAAACGAAGAATATACATTAGTATTAATTGAAAATTAAGAATAAATAGACATTAATTTTGTAGGCCCATATATGGCCCTCCGGCTCTTCCTGAACTATGAAGAGCCGGTGGTTTTTATACCGGCTAATATACTGTGCTGTTATCGGGGCCGCCTCCGCTTTTCCGAAGACAACCCCTATGGACCGGTTTATCAAATGGGCTGGAAGCCTTTCTCTTAAAAATTGTCTTAGTGATTCTAAAAATGAGTGTACACCGCTGTAGTAGTTAATTTTAGTTACCTTCCATCTCTCTGAAACAAATAAGTGGTGTAAGAAAACAGCATAAATAAAGACCCACTATGCTTTATCATCATTCAACGAACGACCAGTTTTATTAATTTAAAAAAGAATAATCATTGTAAAATTATAAATAAAAAATATTTCTTGATTTAAGCTGAAACGAAAAATATACATTAGTATTAATTGAAAATTAAGAATAAATAGACTTATTAATTTTGTAGGCCCATATATGGCCCTGCGGCTCTTCCTGAACTATGAAGAGCCGGTGGTTTTTATACCGGCTAATATACTGTGCTGTTATCGGGGCCGCCTCCGCTTGTCCGAAGACAACCCCTATGGACCGGTTTATCAAATGGGCTGCTGGAAGCCTTTCTCTCAAAAATTGTCTTAGTGATGCTACAGATGAGTAAAATAAAAATTCAGTGTACACCGCTGTGGTAGTTAATTTTAGTTACCTTCCATCTCTCTGAAACAAATAAGTGGTGTAAGAAAACAGTATAAATAAAGACCCACTATGCTTTATCATCATTCAACGAACGACAAGTTTTATTAATTTAAAAAAGAATAATCATTGTAAAATTATAAATCAAAAATATTTCTTGATTTAAGCTGAAACGAAAAATATACATTAGTATTAATTGAAAATTAAGAATAAATAGACATTAATTTTGTAGGCCCATATATGGCCCTCCGGCTCTTCCTGAACTATGAAGAGCCGGTGGTTTTTATACCGGCTAATATACTGTGCTGTTATCGGGGCCGCCTCCGCTTTTCCGAAGACAACCCCTATGGACCGGTTTATCAAATGGGCTGGAAGCCTTTCTCTTAAAAATTGTCTTAGTGATTCTAAAAATGAGTATACACCGCTGTAGTAGTTAATTTTAGTTACCTTCCATCTCTCTGAAACAAATAAGTGGTGTAAGAAAACAGCATAAATAAAGACCCACTATGCTTTATCATCATTTAACGAACAAGTTTTATTAATTTAAAAAAGAAATAATCATTGTAAAATTATAAATAAAAAATATACATTAGTATTAATTGAAAATCAAGAATAAGTAGACTTACTGATTTTGTAG
The DNA here is from genome assembly GCF_917563875.1 of Diabrotica virgifera virgifera. Lineage (NCBI taxonomy): Eukaryota > Metazoa > Arthropoda > Insecta > Coleoptera > Chrysomelidae > Diabrotica > Diabrotica virgifera. The sequence goes on along the minus strand of NC_065451.1, from coordinate 40,858,723 downwards.
GCCCATATATGGACCTCCGGCTCTTCCTGAACTATGAAGAGCCGGTGGTTTTTATACCAGCCAATCATTGTGCCGTTATCGGGGCCGCCTCCGCTTGTCCGAAGACAACCCCCATGGATCGGTTTATCAAATGGGCTGGTAGCCTTTCTCTTAAAAATTGTCTTAGTGATGCTACAAATGAGTAAAATAAAAATTCAGTGTACACCGCTGTGGTAGTTAATTTTAGTTACCTTCCATCTCTCTGAAACAAATAAGTGGTGTAAGAAAACAGTATAAATAAAGACCCACTATGCTTTATCATCATTCAACGAACGACAAGTTTTATTAATTTAAAAAAGAATAATCATTGTAAAATTATAAATAAAAAATATTTCTTGATTTAAGCCGAAACGAAAAATATACATTAGTTTTAATTGAAAATTAAGAATAAATAGACTTATTAATTTTGTAGGCCCATATATGGCCCTCCGGCTCTTCCTGAACTATGAAGAGCCGGTGGTTTTTATACCGGCTAATATACTGTGCTGTTATCGGGGCCGCCTCCGCTTGTCCGAAGACAACCCCTATGGACTGATTTATCAAATGGGCTGGAAGCCTTTCTCTCAGAAATTGTCTTAGTGATGCTACAAATGAGTAAAATAAAAATTCAGTGTACACCGCTGTGGTAGTTAATTTTAGTTACCTTCCATCTCTCTGAAACAAATAAGTGGTGTAAGAAAACAGTATAAATAAAGACCCACTATGCTTTATCATCATTCAACGAACGACAAGATTTATTAATTTAAAAAAGAATAATCATTGTAAAATTATAAATCAAAAATATTTCTTGATTTAAGCTGAAACGAAAAATATACATTAGTATTAATTGAAAATTAAGAATAAATAGACAATAATTTTGTAGGCCCATATATGGCCCTCCGGCTCTTCCTGAACTATGAAGAGCCGGTGGTTTTTATACCGGCTAATATACTGTGCTGTTATCGGGGCGGCCTCCGCTTTTCCGAAGACAACCCCTATGGACCGGTTTATCAAATGGGCTGGAAGCCTTTCTCTTAAAAATTGTCTTAGTGATTCTAAAAATGAGAGTACACCGCTGTAGTAGTTAATTTTAGTTACCTTCCATCTCTCTGAAACAAATAAGTGGTGTAAGAAAACAGCATAAATAAAGACCCGCTATGCTTTATCATCATTTAACGAACAAGTTTTATTAATTTAAAAAAGAAATAATCATTGTAAAATTATAAATAAAAAATATACATTAGTATTAATTGAAAATCAAGAATAAATAGACTTACTAATTTTGTAGGCCCATATATGGACCTCCGGCTCTTCCTGAACTATGAAGAACCGGTGGCTTTTATACCGGCCAATCATTGTGCCGTTATCGGGGCCGCCTCAGCTTGTCCGAAGACAACCCCTATGGATCGGTTTATCAAATGGGCTGGTAGCCTTTCTCTTAAAAATTGTCTTAGTGATGCTAAAAATTAGTAAAATAAAAATTCAGTGTACACCGCTGTAGTAGTTAATTTTACTTATCTTCCATCTCTCTGAAACAAATAAGTGGTGTAAGAAAACAGCATAAATAAAGACCCACTATGCTTCATCATCATTCAACGAACGACAAGTTTTATTAATTTAAAAAAGAACAATCATTGTAAAATTATAAATAAAAAATATTTCTTGATTTAAGCTGAAACGAAAAATATACATTAGTATTAATTTAAAATCAAGAATACATAGACTTATTAATTTTGTAGGCCCATATATGGCCCTCCGGCTCTTCCTGAACTATGAAGAGCCGGTGGTTTTTATACCGGCCACATATTGTGCCGTTATCGGGGCCGCCTCCGCTTGTCCGAAGACAACCCCTATGTACCGCTTTATCAAATGGGCTGGTAGCCTTTCTCTTAAAAATTGTCTTAGTGATGCTACAAATGAGTAAAATAAAAATTCAGTGTACACCGCTGTGGTAGTTAATTTTAGTTACCTTCCATCTCTCTGAAACAAATAAGTGGTGTAAGAAAACAGTATAAATAAAGACCCACTATGCTTTATCATCATTCAACGAACGACAAGTTTTATTAATTTAAAAAAGAATAATCATTGTAAAATTATAAATAAAAAATATTTCTTGATTTAAGCCGAAACGAAAAATATACATTAGTTTTAATTGAAAATTAAGAATAAACAGACTTATTAATTTTGTAGGCCCATATATGGCCCTCCGGCTCTTCCTGAACTATGAAGAGCCGGTGGTTTTTATACCGGCTAATATACTGTGCTGTTATCGGGGCCGCCTCCGCTTGTCCGAAGACAACCCCTATCGACTGATTTATCAAATGGGCTGGAAGCCTTTCTCTCAGAAATTGTCTTAGTGATGCTACAAATGAGTAAAATAAAAATTCAGTGTACACCGCTGTGGTAGTTAATTTTAGTTACCTTCCATCTCTCTGAAACAAATAAGTGGTGTAAGAAAACAGTATAAATAAAGACCCACTATGCTTTATCATCATTCAACGAACGACCAGTTTTATTAATTTAAAAAAGAATAATCATTGTAAAATTATAAATAAAAAATATTTCTTGATTTAAGCTGAAACGAAAAATATACATTAGTATTAATTGAAAATTAAGAATAAATAGACTTATTAATTTTGTAGGCCCATATATGGCCCTGCGGCTCTTCCTGAACTATGAAGAGCCGGTGGTTTTTATACCGGCTAATATACTGTGCTGTTATCGGGGCCGCCTCCGCTTGTCCGAAGACAACCCCTATGGACCGGTTTATCAAATGGGCTGCTGGAAGCCTGTCTCTCAAAAATTGTCTTAGTGATGCTACAGATGAGTAAAATAAAAATTCAGTGTACACCGCTGTGGTAGTTAATTTTAGTTACCTTCCATCTCTCTGAAACAAATAAGTGGTGTAAGAAAACAGTATAAATAAAGACCCACTATGCTTTATCATCATTCAACGAACGACAAGATTTATTAATTTAAAAAAGAATAATCATTGTAAAATTATAAATCAAAAATATTTCTTGATTTAAGTTGAAACGAAGAATATACATTAGTATTAATTGAAAATTAAGAATAAATAGACATTAATTTTGTAGGCCCATATATGGCCCTCCGGCTCTTCCTGAACTATGAAGAGCCGGTGGTTTTTATACCGGCTAATATACTGTGCTGTTATCGGGGCCGCCTCCGCTTTTCCGAAGACAACCCCTATGGACCGGTTTATCAAATGGGCTGGAAGCCTTTCTCTTAAAAATTGTCTTAGTGATTCTAAAAATGAGTGTACACCGCTGTAGTAGTTAATTTTAGTTACCTTCCATCTCTCTGAAACAAATAAGTGGTGTAAGAAAACAGCATAAATAAAGACCCACTATGCTTTATCATCATTCAACGAACGACCAGTTTTATTAATTTAAAAAAGAATAATCATTGTAAAATTATAAATAAAAAATATTTCTTGATTTAAGCTGAAACGAAAAATATACATTAGTATTAATTGAAAATTAAGAATAAATAGACTTATTAATTTTGTAGGCCCATATATGGCCCTGCGGCTCTTCCTGAACTATGAAGAGCCGGTGGTTTTTATACCGGCTAATATACTGTGCTGTTATCGGGGCCGCCTCCGCTTGTCCGAAGACAACCCCTATGGACCGGTTTATCAAATGGGCTGCTGGAAGCCTTTCTCTCAAAAATTGTCTTAGTGATGCTACAGATGAGTAAAATAAAAATTCAGTGTACACCGCTGTGGTAGTTAATTTTAGTTACCTTCCATCTCTCTGAAACAAATAAGTGGTGTAAGAAAACAGTATAAATAAAGACCCACTATGCTTTATCATCATTCAACGAACGACAAGTTTTATTAATTTAAAAAAGAATAATCATTGTAAAATTATAAATCAAAAATATTTCTTGATTTAAGCTGAAACGAAAAATATACATTAGTATTAATTGAAAATTAAGAATAAATAGACATTAATTTTGTAGGCCCATATATGGCCCTCCGGCTCTTCCTGAACTATGAAGAGCCGGTGGTTTTTATACCGGCTAATATACTGTGCTGTTATCGGGGCCGCCTCCGCTTTTCCGAAGACAACCCCTATGGACCGGTTTATCAAATGGGCTGGAAGCCTTTCTCTTAAAAATTGTCTTAGTGATTCTAAAAATGAGTATACACCGCTGTAGTAGTTAATTTTAGTTACCTTCCATCTCTCTGAAACAAATAAGTGGTGTAAGAAAACAGCATAAATAAAGACCCACTATGCTTTATCATCATTTAACGAACAAGTTTTATTAATTTAAAAAAGAAATAATCATTGTAAAATTATAAATAAAAAATATACATTAGTATTAATTGAAAATCAAGAATAAGTAGACTTACTGATTTTGTAGGCCCATATATGGACCTCCGGCTCTTCCTGAACTATGAAGAGCCGGTGGTTTTTATACCAGCCAATCATTGTGCCGTTATCGGGGCCGCCTCCGCTTGTCCGAAGACAACCCCCATGGATCGGTTTATCAAATGGGCTGGTAGCCTTTCTCTTAAAAATTGTCTTAGTGATGCTACAAATGAGTAAAATAAAAATTCAGTGTACACCGCTGTGGTAGTTAATTTTAGTTACCTTCCATCTCTCTGAAACAAATAAGTGGTGTAAGAAAACAGTATAAATAAAGACCCACTATGCTTTATCATCATTCAACGAACGACAAGTTTTATTAATTTAAAAAAGAATAATCATTGTAAAATTATAAATAAAAAATATTTCTTGATTTAAGCCGAAACGAAAAATATACATTAGTTTTAATTGAAAATTAAGAATAAATAGACTTATTAATTTTGTAGGCCCATATATGGCCCTCCGGCTCTTCCTGAACTATGAAGAGCCGGTGGTTTTTATACCGGCTAATATACTGTGCTGTTATCGGGGCCGCCTCCGCTTGTCCGAAGACAACCCCTATGGACTGATTTATCAAATGGGCTGGAAGCCTTTCTCTCAGAAATTGTCTTAGTGATGCTACAAATGAGTAAAATAAAAATTCAGTGTACACCGCTGTGGTAGTTAATTTTAGTTACCTTCCATCTCTCTGAAACAAATAAGTGGTGTAAGAAAACAGTATAAATAAAGACCCACTATGCTTTATCATCATTCAACGAACGACAAGATTTATTAATTTAAAAAAGAATAATCATTGTAAAATTATAAATCAAAAATATTTCTTGATTTAAGCTGAAACGAAAAATATACATTAGTATTAATTGAAAATTAAGAATAAATAGACAATAATTTTGTAGGCCCATATATGGCCCTCCGGCTCTTCCTGAACTATGAAGAGCCGGTGGTTTTTATACCGGCTAATATACTGTGCTGTTATCGGGGCGGCCTCCGCTTTTCCGAAGACAACCCCTATGGACCGGTTTATCAAATGGGCTGGAAGCCTTTCTCTTAAAAATTGTCTTAGTGATGCTAAAAATTAGTAAAATAAAAATTCAGTGTACACCGCTGTAGTAGTTAATTTTACTTATCTTCCATCTCTCTGAAACAAATAAGTGGTGTAAGAAAACAGCATAAATAAAGACCCACTATGCTTCATCATCATTCAACGAACGACAAGTTTTATTAATTTAAAAAAGAACAATCATTGTAAAATTATAAATAAAAAATATTTCTTGATTTAAGCTGAAACGAAAAATATACATTAGTATTAATTTAAAATCAAGAATACATAGACTTATTAATTTTGTAGGCCCATATATGGCCCTCCGGCTCTTCCTGAACTATGAAGAGCCGGTGGTTTTTATACCGGCCACATATTGTGCCGTTATCGGGGCCGCCTCCGCTTGTCCGAAGACAACCCCTATGTACCGCTTTATCAAATGGGCTGGTAGCCTTTCTCTTAAAAATTGTCTTAGTGATGCTACAAATGAGTAAAATAAAAATTCAGTGTACACCGCTGTGGTAGTTAATTTTAGTTACCTTCCATCTCTCTGAAACAAATAAGTGGTGTAAGAAAACAGTATAAATAAAGACCCACTATGCTTTATCATCATTCAACGAACGACAAGTTTTATTAATTTAAAAAAGAATAATCATTGTAAAATTATAAATAAAAAATATTTCTTGATTTAAGCCGAAACGAAAAATATACATTAGTTTTAATTGAAAATTAAGAATAAACAGACTTATTAATTTTGTAGGCCCATATATGGCCCTCCGGCTCTTCCTGAACTATGAAGAGCCGGTGGTTTTTATACCGGCTAATATACTGTGCTGTTATCGGGGCCGCCTCCGCTTGTCCGAAGACAACCCCTATCGACTGATTTATCAAATGGGCTGGAAGCCTTTCTCTCAGAAATTGTCTTAGTGATGCTACAAATGAGTAAAATAAAAATTCAGTGTACACCGCTGTGGTAGTTAATTTTAGTTACCTTCCATCTCTCTGAAACAAATAAGTGGTGTAAGAAAACAGTATAAATAAAGACCCACTATGCTTTATCATCATTCAACGAACGACCAGTTTTATTAATTTAAAAAAGAATAATCATTGTAAAATTATAAATAAAAAATATTTCTTGATTTAAGCTGAAACGAAAAATATACATTAGTATTAATTGAAAATTAAGAATAAATAGACTTATTAATTTTGTAGGCCCATATATGGCCCTGCGGCTCTTCCTGAACTATGAAGAGCCGGTGGTTTTTATACCGGCTAATATACTGTGCTGTTATCGGGGCCGCCTCCGCTTGTCCGAAGACAACCCCTATGGACCGGTTTATCAAATGGGCTGCTGGAAGCCTGTCTCTCAAAAATTGTCTTAGTGATGCTACAGATGAGTAAAATAAAAATTCAGTGTACACCGCTGTGGTAGTTAATTTTAGTTACCTTCCATCTCTCTGAAACAAATAAGTGGTGTAAGAAAACAGTATAAATAAAGACCCACTATGCTTTATCATCATTCAACGAACGACAAGATTTATTAATTTAAAAAAGAATAATCATTGTAAAATTATAAATCAAAAATATTTCTTGATTTAAGTTGAAACGAAGAATATACATTAGTATTAATTGAAAATTAAGAATAAATAGACATTAATTTTGTAGGCCCATATATGGCCCTCCGGCTCTTCCTGAACTATGAAGAGCCGGTGGTTTTTATACCGGCTAATATACTGTGCTGTTATCGGGGCCGCCTCCGCTTTTCCGAAGACAACCCCTATGGACCGGTTTATCAAATGGGCTGGAAGCCTTTCTCTTAAAAATTGTCTTAGTGATTCTAAAAATGAGTGTACACCGCTGTAGTAGTTAATTTTAGTTACCTTCCATCTCTCTGAAACAAATAAGTGGTGTAAGAAAACAGCATAAATAAAGACCCACTATGCTTTATCATCATTCAACGAACGACCAGTTTTATTAATTTAAAAAAGAATAATCATTGTAAAATTATAAATAAAAAATATTTCTTGATTTAAGCTGAAACGAAAAATATACATTAGTATTAATTGAAAATTAAGAATAAATAGACTTATTAATTTTGTAGGCCCATATATGGCCCTGCGGCTCTTCCTGAACTATGAAGAGCCGGTGGTTTTTATACCGGCTAATATACTGTGCTGTTATCGGGGCCGCCTCCGCTTGTCCGAAGACAACCCCTATGGACCGGTTTATCAAATGGGCTGCTGGAAGCCTTTCTCTCAAAAATTGTCTTAGTGATGCTACAGATGAGTAAAATAAAAATTCAGTGTACACCGCTGTGGTAGTTAATTTTAGTTACCTTCCATCTCTCTGAAACAAATAAGTGGTGTAAGAAAACAGTATAAATAAAGACCCACTATGCTTTATCATCATTCAACGAACGACAAGTTTTATTAATTTAAAAAAGAATAATCATTGTAAAATTATAAATCAAAAATATTTCTTGATTTAAGCTGAAACGAAAAATATACATTAGTATTAATTGAAAATTAAGAATAAATAGACATTAATTTTGTAGGCCCATATATGGCCCTCCGGCTCTTCCTGAACTATGAAGAGCCGGTGGTTTTTATACCGGCTAATATACTGTGCTGTTATCGGGGCCGCCTCCGCTTTTCCGAAGACAACCCCTATGGACCGGTTTATCAAATGGGCTGGAAGCCTTTCTCTTAAAAATTGTCTTAGTGATTCTAAAAATGAGTATACACCGCTGTAGTAGTTAATTTTAGTTACCTTCCATCTCTCTGAAACAAATAAGTGGTGTAAGAAAACAGCATAAATAAAGACCCACTATGCTTTATCATCATTTAACGAACAAGTTTTATTAATTTAAAAAAGAAATAATCATTGTAAAATTATAAATAAAAAATATACATTAGTATTAATTGAAAATCAAGAATAAGTAGACTTACTGATTTTGTAGGCCCATATATGGACCTCCGGCTCTTCCTGAACTATGAAGAGCCGGTGGTTTTTATACCAGCCAATCATTGTGCCGTTATCGGGGCCGCCTCCGCTTGTCCGAAGACAACCCCCATGGATCGGTTTATCAAATGGGCTGGTAGCCTTTCTCTTAAAAATTGTCTTAGTGATGCTACAAATGAGTAAAATAAAAATTCAGTGTACACCGCTGTGGTAGTTAATTTTAGTTACCTTCCATCTCTCTGAAACAAATAAGTGGTGTAAGAAAACAGTATAAATAAAGACCCACTATGCTTTATCATCATTCAACGAACGACAAGTTTTATTAATTTAAAAAAGAATAATCATTGTAAAATTATAAATAAAAAATATTTCTTGATTTAAGCCGAAACGAAAAATATACATTAGTTTTAATTGAAAATTAAGAATAAATAGACTTATTAATTTTGTAGGCCCATATATGGCCCTCCGGCTCTTCCTGAACTATGAAGAGCCGGTGGTTTTTATACCGGCTAATATACTGTGCTGTTATCGGGGCCGCCTCCGCTTGTCCGAAGACAACCCCTATGGACTGATTTATCAAATGGGCTGGAAGCCTTTCTCTCAGAAATTGTCTTAGTGATGCTACAAATGAGTAAAATAAAAATTCAGTGTACACCGCTGTGGTAGTTAATTTTAGTTACCTTCCATCTCTCTGAAACAAATAAGTGGTGTAAGAAAACAGTATAAATAAAGACCCACTATGCTTTATCATCATTCAACGAACGACAAGATTTATTAATTTAAAAAAGAATAATCATTGTAAAATTATAAATCAAAAATATTTCTTGATTTAAGCTGAAACGAAAAATATACATTAGTATTAATTGAAAATTAAGAATAAATAGACAATAATTTTGTAGGCCCATATATGGCCCTCCGGCTCTTCCTGAACTATGAAGAGCCGGTGGTTTTTATACCGGCTAATATACTGTGCTGTTATCGGGGCGGCCTCCGCTTTTCCGAAGACAACCCCTATGGACCGGTTTATCAAATGGGCTGGAAGCCTTTCTCTTAAAAATTGTCTTAGTGATTCTAAAAATGAGAGTACACCGCTGTAGTAGTTAATTTTAGTTACCTTCCATCTCTCTGAAACAAATAAGTGGTGTAAGAAAACAGCATAAATAAAGACCCGCTATGCTTTATCATCATTTAACGAACAAGTTTTATTAATTTAAAAAAGAAATAATCATTGTAAAATTATAAATAAAAAATATACATTAGTATTAATTGAAAATCAAGAATAAATAGACTTACTAATTTTGTAGGCCCATATATGGACCTCCGGCTCTTCCTGAACTATGAAGAACCGGTGGCTTTTATACCGGCCAATCATTGTGCCGTTATCGGGGCCGCCTCAGCTTGTCCGAAGACAACCCCTATGGATCGGTTTATCAAATGGGCTGGTAGCCTTTCTCTTAAAAATTGTCTTAGTGATGCTAAAAATTAGTAAAATAAAAATTCAGTGTACACCGCTGTAGTAGTTAATTTTACTTATCTTCCATCTCTCTGAAACAAATAAGTGGTGTAAGAAAACAGCATAAATAAAGACCCACTATGCTTCATCATCATTCAACGAACGACAAGTTTTATTAATTTAAAAAAGAACAATCATTGTAAAATTATAAATAAAAAATATTTCTTGATTTAAGCTGAAACGAAAAATATACATTAGTATTAATTTAAAATCAAGAATACATAGACTTATTAATTTTGTAGGCCCATATATGGCCCTCCGGCTCTTCCTGAACTATGAAGAGCCGGTGGTTTTTATACCGGCCACATATTGTGCCGTTATCGGGGCCGCCTCCGCTTGTCCGAAGACAACCCCTATGTACCGCTTTATCAAATGGGCTGGTAGCCTTTCTCTTAAAAATTGTCTTAGTGATGCTACAAATGAGTAAAATAAAAATTCAGTGTACACCGCTGTGGTAGTTAATTTTAGTTACCTTCCATCTCTCTGAAACAAATAAGTGGTGTAAGAAAACAGTATAAATAAAGACCCACTATGCTTTATCATCATTCAACGAACGACAAGTTTTATTAATTTAAAAAAGAATAATCATTGTAAAATTATAAATAAAAAATATTTCTTGATTTAAGCCGAAACGAAAAATATACATTAGTTTTAATTGAAAATTAAGAATAAACAGACTTATTAATTTTGTAGGCCCATATATGGCCCTCCGGCTCTTCCTGAACTATGAAGAGCCGGTGGTTTTTATACCGGCTAATATACTGTGCTGTTATCGGGGCCGCCTCCGCTTGTCCGAAGACAACCCCTATCGACTGATTTATCAAATGGGCTGGAAGCCTTTCTCTCAGAAATTGTCTTAGTGATGCTACAAATGAGTAAAATAAAAATTCAGTGTACACCGCTGTGGTAGTTAATTTTAGTTACCTTCCATCTCTCTGAAACAAATAAGTGGTGTAAGAAAACAGTATAAATAAAGACCCACTATGCTTTATCATCATTCAACGAACGACCAGTTTTATTAATTTAAAAAAGAATAATCATTGTAAAATTATAAATAAAAAATATTTCTTGATTTAAGCTGAAACGAAAAATATACATTAGTATTAATTGAAAATTAAGAATAAATAGACTTATTAATTTTGTAGGCCCATATATGGCCCTGCGGCTCTTCCTGAACTATGAAGAGCCGGTGGTTTTTATACCGGCTAATATACTGTGCTGTTATCGGGGCCGCCTCCGCTTGTCCGAAGACAACCCCTATGGACCGGTTTATCAAATGGGCTGCTGGAAGCCTGTCTCTCAAAAATTGTCTTAGTGATGCTACAGATGAGTAAAATAAAAATTCAGTGTACACCGCTGTGGTAGTTAATTTTAGTTACCTTCCATCTCTCTGAAACAAATAAGTGGTGTAAGAAAACAGTATAAATAAAGACCCACTATGCTTTATCATCATTCAACGAACGACAAGATTTATTAATTTAAAAAAGAATAATCATTGTAAAATTATAAATCAAAAATATTTCTTGATTTAAGTTGAAACGAAGAATATACATTAGTATTAATTGAAAATTAAGAATAAATAGACATTAATTTTGTAGGCCCATATATGGCCCTCCGGCTCTTCCTGAACTATGAAGAGCCGGTGGTTTTTATACCGGCTAATATACTGTGCTGTTATCGGGGCCGCCTCCGCTTTTCCGAAGACAACCCCTATGGACCGGTTTATCAAATGGGCTGGAAGCCTTTCTCTTAAAAATTGTCTTAGTGATTCTAAAAATGAGTGTACACCGCTGTAGTAGTTAATTTTAGTTACCTTCCATCTCTCTGAAACAAATAAGTGGTGTAAGAAAACAGCATAAATAAAGACCCACTATGCTTTATCATCATTCAACGAACGACCAGTTTTATTAATTTAAAAAAGAATAATCATTGTAAAATTATAAATAAAAAATATTTCTTGATTTAAGCTGAAACGAAAAATATACATTAGTATTAATTGAAAATTAAGAATAAATAGACTTATTAATTTTGTAGGCCCATATATGGCCCTGCGGCTCTTCCTGAACTATGAAGAGCCGGTGGTTTTTATACCGGCTAATATACTGTGCTGTTATCGGGGCCGCCTCCGCTTGTCCGAAGACAACCCCTATGGACCGGTTTATCAAATGGGCTGCTGGAAGCCTTTCTCTCAAAAATTGTCTTAGTGATGCTACAGATGAGTAAAATAAAAATTCAGTGTACACCGCTGTGGTAGTTAATTTTAGTTACCTTCCATCTCTCTGAAACAAATAAGTGGTGTAAGAAAACAGTATAAATAAAGACCCACTATGCTTTATCATCATTCAACGAACGACAAGTTTTATTAATTTAAAAAAGAATAATCATTGTAAAATTATAAATCAAAAATATTTCTTGATTTAAGCTGAAACGAAAAATATACATTAGTATTAATTGAAAATTAAGAATAAATAGACATTAATTTTGTAGGCCCATATATGGCCCTCCGGCTCTTCCTGAACTATGAAGAGCCGGTGGTTTTTATACCGGCTAATATACTGTGCTGTTATCGGGGCCGCCTCCGCTTTTCCGAAGACAACCCCTATGGACCGGTTTATCAAATGGGCTGGAAGCCTTTCTCTTAAAAATTGTCTTAGTGATTCTAAAAATGAGTATACACCGCTGTAGTAGTTAATTTTAGTTACCTTCCATCTCTCTGAAACAAATAAGTGGTGTAAGAAAACAGCATAAATAAAGACCCACTATGCTTTATCATCATTTAACGAACAAGTTTTATTAATTTAAAAAAGAAATAATCATTGTAAAATTATAAATAAAAAATATACATTAGTATTAATTGAAAATCAAGAATAAGTAGACTTACTGATTTTGTAGGCCCATATATGGACCTCCGGCTCTTCCTGAACTATGAAGAGCCGGTGGTTTTTATACCAGCCAATCATTGTGCCGTTATCGGGGCCGCCTCCGCTTGTCCGAAGACAACCCCCATGGATCGGTTTATCAAATGGGCTGGTAGCCTTTCTCTTAAAAATTGTCTTAGTGATGCTACAAATGAGTAAAATAAAAATTCAGTGTACACCGCTGTGGTAGTTAATTTTAGTTACCTTCCATCTCTCTGAAACAAATAAGTGGTGTAAGAAAACAGTATAAATAAAGACCCACTATGCTTTATCATCATTCAACGAACGACAAGTTTTATTAATTTAAAAAAGAATAATCATTGTAAAATTATAAATAAAAAATATTTCTTGATTTAAGCCGAAACGAAAAATATACATTAGTTTTAATTGAAAATTAAGAATAAATAGACTTATTAATTTTGTAGGCCCATATATGGCCCTCCGGCTCTTCCTGAACTATGAAGAGCCGGTGGTTTTTATACCGGCTAATATACTGTGCTGTTATCGGGGCCGCCTCCGCTTGTCCGAAGACAACCCCTATGGACTGATTTATCAAATGGGCTGGAAGCCTTTCTCTCAGAAATTGTCTTAGTGATGCTACAAATGAGTAAAATAAAAATTCAGTGTACACCGCTGTGGTAGTTAATTTTAGTTACCTTCCATCTCTCTGAAACAAATAAGTGGTGTAAGAAAACAGTATAAATAAAGACCCACTATGCTTTATCATCATTCAACGAACGACAAGATTTATTAATTTAAAAAAGAATAATCATTGTAAAATTATAAATCAAAAATATTTCTTGATTTAAGCTGAAACGAAAAATATACATTAGTATTAATTGAAAATTAAGAATAAATAGACAATAATTTTGTAGGCCCATATATGGCCCTCCGGCTCTTCCTGAACTATGAAGAGCCGGTGGTTTTTATACCGGCTAATATACTGTGCTGTTATCGGGGCGGCCTCCGCTTTTCCGAAGACAACCCCTATGGACCGGTTTATCAAATGGGCTGGAAGCCTTTCTCTTAAAAATTGTCTTAGTGATTCTAAAAATGAGAGTACACCGCTGTAGTAGTTAATTTTAGTTACCTTCCATCTCTCTGAAACAAATAAGTGGTGTAAGAAAACAGCATAAATAAAGACCCACTATGCTTTATCATCATTTAACGAACAAGTTTTATTAATTTAAAAAAGAAATAATCATTGTAAAATTATAAATAAAAAATATACATTAGTATTAATTGAAAATCAAGAATAAATAGACTTACTAATTTTGTAGGCCCATATATGGACCTCCGGCTCTTCCTGAACTATGAAGAACCGGTGGTTTTTATACCGGCCAATCATTGTGCCGTTATCGGGGCCGCCTCAGCTTGTCCGAAGACAACCCCTATGGATCGGTTTATCAAATGGGCTGGTAGCCTTTCTCTTAAAAATTGTCTTAGTGATGCTAAAAATTAGTAAAATAAAAATTCAGTGTACACCGCTGTAGTAGTTAATTTTACTTATCTTCCATCTCTCTGAAACAAATAAGTGGTGTAAGAAAACAGCATAAATAAAGACCCACTATGCTTCATCATCATTCAACGAACGACAAGTTTTATTAATTTAAAAAAGAACAATCATTGTAAAATTATAAATAAAAAATATTTCTTGATTTAAGCTGAAACGAAAAATATACATTAGTATTAATTTAAAATCAAGAATACATAGACTTATTAATTTTGTAGGCCCATATATGGCCCTCCGGCTTTTCCTGAACTATGAAGAGCCGGTGGTTTTTATACCGGCCACATATTGTGCCGTTATCGGGGCCGCCTCCGCTTGTCCGAAGAAAACCCCTATGTACCGCTTTATCAAATGGGCTGGTAGCCTTTCTCTTAAAAATTGTCTTAGTGATGCTACAAATGAGTAAAATAAAAATTCAGTGTACACCGCTGTGGTAGTTAATTTTAGTTACCTTCCATCTCTCTGAAACAAATAAGTGGTGTAAGAAAACAGTATAAATAAAGACCCACTATGCTTTATCATCATTCAACGAACGACAAGTTTTATTAATTTAAAAAAGAATAATCATTGTAAAATTATAAATAAAAAATATTTCTTGATTTAAGCCGAAACGAAAAATATACATTAGTTTTAATTGAAAATTAAGAATAAATAGACTTATTAATTTTGTAGGCCCATATATGGCCCTCCGGCTCTTCCTGAACTATGAAGAGCCGGTGGTTTTTATACCGGCTAATATACTGTGCTGTTATCGGGGTCGCCTCCGCTTGTCCGAAGACAACCCCTATCGACTGATTTATCAAATGGGCTGGAAGCCTTTCTCTCAGAAATTGTCTTAGTGATGCTGCAAATGAGTAAAATAAAAATTCAGTGTACACCGCTGTGGTAGTTAATTTTAGTTACCTTCCATCTCTCTGAAACAAATAAGTGGTGTAAGAAAACAGTATAAATAAAGACCCACTATGCTTTATCATCATTCAACGAACGACCAGTTTTATTAATTTAAAAAAGAATAATCATTGTAAAATTATAAATAAAAAATATACATAAGTATTAATTGAAAATCAAGAATAAGTAGACTTACTTATTTTGTAGGCCCATATATGGACCTCCGGCTCTTCCTGAACTATGAAGAGCCGGTGGTTTTTATACCAGCCAATCATTGTGCCGTTATCGGGGCCGCCTCCGCTTGTCCGAAGACAACCCCCATGGATCGGTTTATCAAATGGGCTGGTAGCCTTTCTCTTAAAAATTGTCTTAGTGGTGCTAAAAATTAGTAAAATAAAAATTCAGTGTACACCGCTGTAGTAGTTACTTTTAGTTACCTTCCATCTCTCTGAAACAAATAAGTGGTGTAAGAAAACAGTATAAATAAAGACCCACTATGCTTTATCATCATTCAACGAACGACCAGTTTTATTAATTTAAAAAAGAATAATCATTGTAAAATTATAAATAAAAAATATTTCTTGATTTAAGCTCAAACGAAAAATATACATTAGTATTAATTGAAAATTAAGAATAAATAGACATTAATTTTGTAGGCCCATATATGGCCCTCCGGCTCTTCCTGAACTATGAAGAGCCGGTCGTTTTTATACCGGCTAATATACTGTGCTGTTATCGGGGCCGCCTCCGCTTTTCCGAAGACAACCCCTATGGACCGGTCTATCAAATGGGCTGGAAGCCTTTCTCTTAAAAATTGTCTTAGTGATTCTAAAAATGAGTGTACACCGCTGTAGTAGTTAATTTTAGTTAACTTCCATCTCTCTGAAACAAATAAGTGGTGTAAGAAAACAGCATAAATAAAGACCCACTATGCTTTATCATCATTTAACGAACAAGTTTTATTAATTTAAAAAAGAAATAATCATTGTAAAATTATAAATAAAAAATATACATTAGTATTAATTGAAAATCAAGAATAAATAGACTTACTAATTTTGTAGGCCCATATATGGACCTCCGGCTCTTCCTGAACTATGAAGAACCGGTGGTTTGTATACCGGCCAATCATTGTGCCGTTATCGGGGCCGCCTCCGCTTGTCCGAAGACAACCCCTATGGATCGGTTTATCAAATGGGCTGGTAGCCTTTCTCTTAAAAATTGTCTTAGTGATGCTAAAAATTAGTAAAATAAAAATTCAGTGTACACCGCTGTAGTAGTTAATTTTACTTATCTTCCATCTCTCTGAAACAAATAAGTGGTGTAAGAAAACAGCATAAATAAAGACCCACTATGCTTCATCATCATTCAACGAACGACAAGTTTTATTAATTTAAAAAAGAATAATCATTGTAAAATTATAAATAAAAAATATTTCTTGATTTAAGCTGAAACGAAAAATATACATTAGTATTAATTTAAAATCAAGAATACATAGACTTATTAATTTTGTAGGCCCATATATGGCCCTCCGGCTCTTCCTGAACTATGAAGAGCCGGTGGTTTTTATACCGGCCAACATATTGTGCCGTTATCGGGGCCGCCTCCGCTTGTCCGAAGACAACCCCTATGTACCGCTTTATCAAATGGGCTGGTAGCCTTTCTCTTAAAAATTGTCTTAGTGATGCTACAAATGAGTAAAATAAAAATTCAGTGTACACCGCTGTGGTAGTTAATTTTAGTTACCTTCCATCTCTCTGAAACAAATAAGTGGTGTAAGAAAACAGTATAAATAAAGACCCACTATGCTTTATCATCATTCAACGAACGACAAGTTTTATTAATTTAAAAAAGAATAATCATTGTAAAATTATAAATAAAAAATATTTCTTGATTTAAGCCGAAACGAAAAATATACATTAGTTTTAATTGAAAATTAAGAATAAATAGACTTATTAATTTTGTAGGCCCATATATGGCCATCCGGCTCTTCCTGAACTATGAAGAGCCGGTGGTTTTTATACCGGCTAATATACTGTGCTGTTATCGGGGCCGCCTCCGCTTGTCCGAAGACAACCCCTATGGACTGATTTATCAAATGGGCTGGAAGCCTTTCTCTCAGAAATTGTCTTAGTGATGCTACAAATGAGTAAAATAAAAATTCCGTGTACACCGCTGTGGTAGTTAATTTTAGTTACCTTCCATCTCTCTGAAACAAATAAGTGGTGTAAGAAAACAGTATGAATAAAGACCCACTATGCTTTATCATCATTCAACGAACGACAAGATTTATTAATTTAAAAAAGAATAATCATTGTAAAATTATAAATCAAAAATATTTCTTGATTTAAGCTGAAACGAAAAATATACATTAGTATTAATTGAAAATTAAGAATAAATAGACAATAATTTTGTAGGCCCATATATGGCCCTCCGGCTCTTCCTGAACTATGAAGAGCCGGTGGTTTTTATACCGGCTAATATACTGTGCTGTTATCGGGGCGGCCTCCGCTTTTCCGAAGACAACCCCTATGGACCGGTTTATCAAATGGGCTGGAAGCCTTTCTCTTAAAAATTGTCTTAGTGATTCTAAAAATGAGAGTACACCGCTGTAGTAGTTAATTTTAGTTACCTTCCATCTCTCTGAAACAAATAAGTGGTGTAAGAAAACAGCATAAATAAAGACCCACTATGCTTTATCATCATTTAACGAACAAGTTTTATTAATTTAAAAAAGAAATAATCATTGTAAAATTATAAATAAAAAATATACATTAGTATTAATTGAAAATCAAGAATAAATAGACTTACTAATTTTGTAGGCCCATATATGGACCTCCGGCTCTTCCTGAACTATGAAGAACCGGTGGTTTTTATACCGGCCAATCATTGTGCCGTTATCGGGGCCGCCTCAGCTTGTCCGAAGACAACCCCTATGGATCGGTTTATCAAATGGGCTGGTAGCCTTTCTCTTAAAAATTGTCTTAGTGATGCTAAAAATTAGTAAAATAAAAATTCAGTGTACACCGCTGTAGTAGTTAATTTTACTTATCTTCCATCTCTCTGAAACAAATAAGTGGTGTAAGAAAACAGCATAAATAAAGACCCACTATGCTTCATCATCATTCAACGAACGACAAGTTTTATTAATTTAAAAAAGAACAATCATTGTAAAATTATAAATAAAAAATATTTCTTGATTTAAGCTGAAACGAAAAATATACATTAGTATTAATTTAAAATCAAGAATACATAGACTTATTAATTTTGTAGGCCCATATATGGCCCTCCGGCTCTTCCTGAACTATGAAGAGCCGGTGGTTTTTATACCGGCCACATATTGTGCCGTTATCGGGGCCGCCTCCGCTTGTCCGAAGACAACCCCTATGTACCGCTTTATCAAATGGGCTGGTAGCCTTTCTCTTAAAAATTGTCTTAGTGATGCTACAAATGAGTAAAATAAAAATTCAGTGTACACCGCTGTGGTAGTTAATTTTAGTTACCTTCCATCTCTCTGAAACAAATAAGTGGTGTAAGAAAACAGTATAAATAAAGACCCACTATGCTTTATCATCATTCAACGAACGACAAGTTTTATTAATTTAAAAAAGAATAATCATTGTAAAATTATAAATAAAAAATATTTCTTGATTTAAGCCGAAACGAAAAATATACATTAGTTTTAATTGAAAATTAAGAATAAACAGACTTATTAATTTTGTAGGCCCATATATGGCCCTCCGGCTCTTCCTGAACTATGAAGAGCCGGTGGTTTTTATACCGGCTAATATACTGTGCTGTTATCGGGGCCGCCTCCGCTTGTCCGAAGACAACCCCTATCGACTGATTTATCAAATGGGCTGGAAGCCTTTCTCTCAGAAATTGTCTTAGTGATGCTACAAATGAGTAAAATAAAAATTCAGTGTACACCGCTGTGGTAGTTAATTTTAGTTACCTTCCATCTCTCTGAAACAAATAAGTGGTGTAAGAAAACAGTATAAATAAAGACCCACTATGCTTTATCATCATTCAACGAACGACCAGTTTTATTAATTTAAAAAAGAATAATCATTGTAAAATTATAAATAAAAAATATTTCTTGATTTAAGCTGAAACGAAAAATATACATTAGTATTAATTGAAAATTAAGAATAAATAGACTTATTAATTTTGTAGGCCCATATATGGCCCTGCGGCTCTTCCTGAACTATGAAGAGCCGGTGGTTTTTATACCGGCTAATATACTGTGCTGTTATCGGGGCCGCCTCCGCTTGTCCGAAGACAACCCCTATGGACCGGTTTATCAAATGGGCTGCTGGAAGCCTGTCTCTCAAAAATTGTCTTAGTGATGCTACAGATGAGTAAAATAAAAATTCAGTGTACACCGCTGTGGTAGTTAATTTTAGTTACCTTCCATCTCTCTGAAACAAATAAGTGGTGTAAGAAAACAGTATAAATAAAGACCCACTATGCTTTATCATCATTCAACGAACGACAAGATTTATTAATTTAAAAAAGAATAATCATTGTAAAATTATAAATCAAAAATATTTCTTGATTTAAGTTGAAACGAAGAATATACATTAGTATTAATTGAAAATTAAGAATAAATAGACATTAATTTTGTAGGCCCATATATGGCCCTCCGGCTCTTCCTGAACTATGAAGAGCCGGTGGTTTTTATACCGGCTAATATACTGTGCTGTTATCGGGGCCGCCTCCGCTTTTCCGAAGACAACCCCTATGGACCGGTTTATCAAATGGGCTGGAAGCCTTTCTCTTAAAAATTGTCTTAGTGATTCTAAAAATGAGTGTACACCGCTGTAGTAGTTAATTTTAGTTACCTTCCATCTCTCTGAAACAAATAAGTGGTGTAAGAAAACAGCATAAATAAAGACCCACTATGCTTTATCATCATTCAACGAACGACCAGTTTTATTAATTTAAAAAAGAATAATCATTGTAAAATTATAAATAAAAAATATTTCTTGATTTAAGCTGAAACGAAAAATATACATTAGTATTAATTGAAAATTAAGAATAAATAGACTTATTAATTTTGTAGGCCCATATATGGCCCTGCGGCTCTTCCTGAACTATGAAGAGCCGGTGGTTTTTATACCGGCTAATATACTGTGCTGTTATCGGGGCCGCCTCCGCTTGTCCGAAGACAACCCCTATGGACCGGTTTATCAAATGGGCTGCTGGAAGCCTTTCTCTCAAAAATTGTCTTAGTGATGCTACAGATGAGTAAAATAAAAATTCAGTGTACACCGCTGTGGTAGTTAATTTTAGTTACCTTCCATCTCTCTGAAACAAATAAGTGGTGTAAGAAAACAGTATAAATAAAGACCCACTATGCTTTATCATCATTCAACGAACGACAAGTTTTATTAATTTAAAAAAGAATAATCATTGTAAAATTATAAATCAAAAATATTTCTTGATTTAAGCTGAAACGAAAAATATACATTAGTATTAATTGAAAATTAAGAATAAATAGACATTAATTTTGTAGGCCCATATATGGCCCTCCGGCTCTTCCTGAACTATGAAGAGCCGGTGGTTTTTATACCGGCTAATATACTGTGCTGTTATCGGGGCCGCCTCCGCTTTTCCGAAGACAACCCCTATGGACCGGTTTATCAAATGGGCTGGAAGCCTTTCTCTTAAAAATTGTCTTAGTGATTCTAAAAATGAGTGTACACCGCTGTAGTAGTTAATTTTAGTTACCTTCCATCTCTCTGAAACAAATAAGTGGTGTAAGAAAACAGCATAAATAAAGACCCACTATGCTTTATCATCATTTAACGAACAAGTTTTATTAATTTAAAAAAGAAATAATCATTGTAAAATTATAAATAAAAAATATACATTAGTATTAATTGAAAATCAAGAATAAGTAGACTTACTGATTTTGTAGGCCCATATATGGACCTCCGGCTCTTCCTGAACTATGAAGAGCCGGTGGTTTTTATACCAGCCAATCATTGTGCCGTTATCGGGGCCGCCTCCGCTTGTCCGAAGACAACCCCCATGGATCGGTTTATCAAATGGGCTGGTAGCCTTTCTCTTAAAAATTGTCTTAGTGATGCTACAAATGAGTAAAATAAAAATTCAGTGTACACCGCTGTGGTAGTTAATTTTAGTTACCTTCCATCTCTCTGAAACAAATAAGTGGTGTAAGAAAACAGTATAAATAAAGACCCACTATGCTTTATCATCATTCAACGAACGACAAGTTTTATTAATTTAAAAAAGAATAATCATTGTAAAATTATAAATAAAAAATATTTCTTGATTTAAGCCGAAACGAAAAATATACATTAGTTTTAATTGAAAATTAAGAATAAATAGACTTATTAATTTTGTAGGCCAATATATGGCCCTCCGGCTCTTCGTGAACTATGAAGAGCCGGTGGTTTTTATACCGACTAATATACTGTGCTGTTATCGGGGCCGCCTCCGCTTGTCCGAAGACAACCCCTATGGACCTGTTTATCAAATGGGCTGGAAGCCTTTCTCTCAAAAATTGTCTTAGTGATGCTACAAATGAGTAAAATAAAAATTCAGTGTACAGCGCTGTAGTGGTTAATTTTAGTTAACTTCCATCTCTCTGAAACAAATAAGTGGTGTAAGAAAACAGTATAAATAAAGACCCACTATGCTTTATCATCATTCAACGAACGACAAGTTTTATTAATTTAAAAAAGAATAATCATTGTAAAATTATAAATAAAAAATATTTCTTGATTTAAGCTGAAACGAAAAATATACATTAGTATAAATCGAAAACCAAGAATAGACTTACTATTTTTGTAGGCCCATACATGGACATCCGGCTCTTCCTATTCTATGATGAGCCGGTGTTTTTTATACGGGCCAATATATTGTGCGGATATCGGGACTGCCTGCGCTTGTCTGAAGACAACCCTGATTGGCCGGTTAATAAGATGGGCTGGTAGCGTTTGCCTCAAAAATTGTTTTAATGCTGCTAAAAATGAGTAAAATAAAAATTCAATGTACACTACTGTGGTATTTAATTTTAGTTACCTTCCATCTCTCTGAAATAAATAAGTGGTGTAAGAAAACAGTATAAATAAAGACCCACTATGCTTTATCATCATTCAACGAACGACAAAAGCGAGTGGTTTTGAATACTTCAATTTACAGTAAGTGTAATCAGTTAATTAGATATTTTATTTTATTATTATGCAATTATTGAAGAAATTTTGTGTACATTTTTATTTACTTGATAAATCTCTTTTTTTCCGAAATTTTTAAGCGTTCTAATATGAAATAAAGTATAGAATAGAGAAGAAGGAGAATAGGATAGAGCACCGGCTAAGTAGATCGAGAAACAAGAGACTAAAAAGAAGGTGGAATTCGAGGAATAGGATAAGGAATAAAATTAAAACAGTTTTCTTTCTAAAATAATTTGGGCGTGAAAGATTTTGTTTCTTATTTCTAAAATATAAATTCAGTGTAAACTTGATGATTTTGTTTGCGTCTGGAAAACATTTTTTTTAATATTAGTTAAACTCCAAGTGCAGATATTTAATTCGAATAAAGGACATAATAATAAAGTTGTTTGTTATGTCTGAAACTTTGTCATTATTTTGAATAAATTATCAGTTAGATTGACAACAAGCAGGTGTATAAATGTTTTGAAAACAAAAATAAGGATTTTGAGAAAACACATACACAGTAGCGTGTCACAAGTTTATTAATTTTTAAAAAACAATAATAATTTTATTAAAGTTATAATGCTTGATTTAAGCTGAAACGAAAAAATATACATTAGTATTAATTGAAAATCAAGAATAAATAGACTTACTAATTTTGTAGGCGCATATATGGATCTCCGGCTCTTCGTGAACTATGAGGAGCCGGTTTTTTTATACCGGCCAATATATTGTGCCGTTATCGAAGCCGCCTCCGCTTGTCCGAAGACAACCCCTATGGACCGGTTTATCAAATGGGCTGGAAGCCTTTCTCTTAAAAATTGTCTTAGTGATTCTAAAAATGAGTGTACACCGCCGTAGTAGTTAATTTGAGTTACCTTTCATCTCTCTGAAACTAATAAGTGGTGTAAGAAAACCGTATAAATAAAGACCACTATGCTTTATCATCATCATTCAACGAACGACAAAAACGAGTGGTTTTGAATACTTCAATTTACAGTAAGTGTAATCAGTTAATTAGATATTTTACTTTATTATTATGAAACTATTGAAGAAATTTGGTATACATTTGTATTTACTTGATAAATCTCTTTTTTCCGAAATTTTTAATAGTTTTAATATGAAATAAAGTTAGTCGAGGAAATTAAGCTGAAAAAACGACAAAACCTCGCAATTTTTTAGTCTAGCATCGATTTGTACAAAAATTTGGGATTAGGCTCATTACACCCTCTAGTTCATTTTCTATATTCAGCCGTTGTACGCTTTTAGTTTTTTAAGGGTGAAAACTACACCTAATTGTAAAAAATTATAAAATAACATTTTAAACTTTAATATTGTCAACATTTGGTTCTTATTAAATACATAATGATTGTTTTATGCTTTAAAATAAACTATCATAATATTTCAATCCTTAAAACCACCGTTGTTGGAGGTATATATAACAAAGGACATCACACACATCTTATGGACAATATAATGTCACTCAAATTCAATAAAATTTATACGAATAGATTCGTTTTAAATTAACGGTCAAATGTTATCATTGCGCCAACTCTATATTTTCAATAATAAGAGCAGAAATTGATATAAATAAATCTGAAATCAAATGGGTACGTACATAAGTTAGAGAGAGAAAAATAAAATACCCAAATTGTCGGTACTCCATAAATCAGCGGATTAGTTTCACTAATCCACTTAGGCCCAGCTGGGTTTAAGCTCTTTTGAATAGCACCCAGAGAAATAGTGATTGTAACTGACACTTTTACTGACTCCAAAAATGTGATTTCGATAAACTTTAATTGCAATTTGCGCCGTAATTAATCATAATTAAGAGTTGGCGCAATGATAAGATTTTACCGTTAATTTAAAACGAATCTATTCGTATAAATTTTATTGAATTTGAGTGACATTATATTTTCCATAAGATGTGTGCGATGTCCTTTACTTATCCTAAAAGAATAATTTCGGCTTGCATCAATTTGCTCAAAAATTTGGGATTAGGATCATCTCGCCCTGTACTTCATATTCTATATCATACTCAAGGACGTTGATTATTTTTAGGGGTGTAAACTACCCCTTATTGTCAAAAATTATATAAAAACATTGTAAACTTTAATACGGATAAAATTTGGTTTTGATTGGTTAAATAATGATTGTTTTATACTTTAGGACTAAGGATATTATATCATAATCAATCCTTAAAAACCACCCTTAATAACATTACAGTTTTTATAAGTAGATATTCTAGAATTACAAAAACATTTATTTACACAAAAATACGAATTTACAAATATATACAAATAGGTACAAATAGTCATCTTTTAGTATACGAACTTTTAGTTTTGTAGTCATCTTTTAGTATACGAACCGGTTCTGTGGTATTATGCATACATTGAAAATTATCCATAAGCGGACTATCCGAATTTTTCGAAAAAAAAAATTGTTTGATAAACATAGCTCCTTCATTTTTGGCAATAAAAAGTTTTTTCAAAAACGACTTTATAGGATTTTTAAGGACTGTAAACTAAATTCCGTAAGACGCCTTAGTTTTTAATTAGCGTGGGTTTAAAGGCCTCGAATAAGGGGGTGTTTGCTCGTAAATAGAGGATTTAAGCAGCTATATCTCGCTAAATCTTCACTGTAATGAAAATGTATGCCCAAGGGAATTTTATTTATTAAAATAGCTACAATTTAGTAGTTTACCATTTTTTTCGAATCTCCAGTATTTTCGGATATTTTGAAGTAAAAAGTGAAAAATGGGAAACTTCAAAAAATTAATTTTTCTTTAAACTTCAATTTTTCTAAAACTAGGCCTTTTAAATATGTCAAACTTCTTGGGTGTATTAAGTCGCTTAATTTTCCGGCTAGAAACTTTTTATTATTTTTTTTTGAAATGCCTAACTGTATGCTTGGAAAAAGATTATTTAAGTTTTCCTCGAAAAATGGAAAGTTTTTTCGTTATTTTACTTTGAATATGTCAAATTAGGCATTTGACGAAAAAAGCTAACTTTTAACGTGCCGTATCTCGGTATACTACAGAAAAATAATTTGGTTTGTGTTACTAAAAGATACAATTTTGGTATCTACAGTTTCTTTGATTAAATGCATATTTTTTGAGTTATTCTCAAAAACTCTCTAAAAAAGTCGATTTTTTCATCGAAAAACTGCCACTCTTCACGCGCGAATAACTCAAAAAAGATTAGTTTTACGAAGAAAATGTAAAAAACATTTTTTTCTTAGAATTACTTTTTACATAGATTTGCATGGTTAAAATGTAATAAAAAATTCCCGCCCCCGAGATGGGGTGGCAACCACCCCCCAGGTTTTAGCGTACAGCGGCATGATATAGAAAATGATCCTTGGAGTATTCCCTACCTTCTGTGAAAATTTCAAGTAAATCCATGCTGGACGAAAAAATTGCGAGCCATAATGCTGCATTTCCTCGACTAAGTATAGAATAGAGAAGGAAGGAAGAAGAATAGGATAGAGCACTAGCTAAGTAGCTGGAGAAACAAGAGACTAAAAAGAAGGTGGAATTCGAGGGATAGACTAAGGAATAAAATTAAAACAGTTAAAAATCAGCAAATCCTGTATTGGATTTGCTGTTCTTGCTGTGCTTGATTAAAAACAATTTTTTTAATTTAGTATTTTGCGGTGCCAATTTTTCAGGACAAAAGGGTAAATCTTTATGCAAATCGTGTAGTTCAACTGGATAGCTTAAATCAACTTCTAGTAGGTATCCTATTGGAGAGTCACTCGGTATAGTTGTTACATCAAGTTTTTCGTGATCATCAATCCATTGAAAATTTCTGTAAGGTAAATACTGACTTTGTGCCCAACCGTATAAGTTATTTACATCAAAATATAATATATATTGTAAGTCTTGAGATGGGTCATATGTATTCATATATTTATTGTTAGCTTCAGAAAACCTATTACTACATTGACTAACTCCTCCACGAATAGAGCTTTCAAAAAACAACAACATATCTACATCTTGTAGAGTTTCCAATTGACATTTTTTATACTTTAACATGCAGTCCCACGTATATCCTGTCAATGTAAAATAATGTGCAGGATCTAAATTATAAGTTCTATTACACATTTTTCGAAAGTTTTCAAAACAGTCTGCCAATAGTAATGCTTCAATTTTTAAATAAAGATCACGGTACTCTCCCAAATCTCTTATATTAAAATTTTCCCAAACTTTTTGTGCGGGAGCATAATCTTCCTCGCTAATTTCCTCATCATTTAATTTGTTATAAAATTGTATTTTGTTAGGTAGTTGGGTTTCATTAAGCCGTTCTATATTTTCTATATAATTGTAACAAAATATTCCTTTTCGTGTTAATAATTCAAAGTTAGCCGAAAAAACGTTTTTAAATCCTGCTTTTAAGTTTTACAATTGTTCCTTATCCAAAAATGTTACCATTTTTTCCAAGGAAAATCCCATAAATCGAAATGAATCTCAGAATCGAAACTGTATACAGGTTTTCTTGTGATAAACAGTAAAGCTGATATATTTTTCTTTGTTTAATGGAAGTACTTTTATATAGTATAATTTTGATAAATCTCTAATTAACAGATGCGCGTCGTATCCCATTAAATTATGTATAAAAACTGGTATTACAAACCAGTTTTGTAATTAAGATTACATGCATTGTGGCTAAAGCCCCTAAAATGACCTGTCAGGTGTGAATGATAATATTGATAATGGGTTTTAATATTGATTCAAAATCTGCATATAAGACAAAGGGAACTATTTCCTTACTAACAAAATTTTTAAATTTTATAATTTTGTTTGTACTTAACATCACTTTACAATCGGTGCTGTTTTCACACATTGTTAAATGATCAATTAAATCTTCTTGAGAATGAAAGTAATTCAAACATCTCTCACATGTATATTTTTTTACTTTTGACTATGATATTTCTTTATAAAGTAAACGCGATAAATCTTTAATCCAACAATAATGATAGTTAATCTTATATTGTTCGTTATTGTCATCTTCATTATTATACTCTTCTTCACTTTCGTCAATCATACTTTCATCTTTTGGAAAATATTTATCTTGGATAAGCAGTAGATTAACATGTCTAGGTTTTTGTGTTTTGTTACTCTTAGAACTACAGTTACAAAAGATCCTTTTTTATTCATTTCCAAACCGAATACGTTTACTGAAATATTATTCATTTTTTCAAATTTTGGAATTTGCCATAAAGGCATAGGCAACTCCAAAGAATTCGTATTTAATACTGTAGTATAATTTGGATACGAAGATGTTCTATTTAAGTTAAATTTATTGATTGGTTGATATAAAGCGCTACCGCTGCTCCAATAGAAACAGGCGTTATCGTTGTTTTTCACATTAATACATGTTTTTCTATCGAGAATTTGTTTAGGAAGAGAAATAAAAGAAGTTTACATTAATTTCAAGAGATATTACTAAGACTAACCACTATCTTTTTCTTGAAAATTTTCTAGTTTGTTTAAAACAGGTTCCACGATATAATCGGTAAACCATTCCTTTAAGTCAGTACTTGCGTCAATTACAACTGTATGAAAATATTTACGTGAAGTCACTTCCTCATTTTCTTTTTTTTTTTTAAATAAATTCAGCACAAAATGTTGAGTTGACTTTAGTGCAACTTAAATGTGCTAAAAATTGTATCATTTTTTGTTTAAAAATAAGAAAAGCATCTTTGAAGAAATCTTTTGTATCTTTATGATTTAAATTAATAATTATTCCGGTAGGTATGCGTGCTCGAAAAATTGATACTAAATTTTCCTATTTTACACCTAAAGACGAATTTTTGGTTTGTAGCATTGATTTAAAAACAGTTCTTTTCTTTTTTCGTATGCTGACAGATAAATCTATATTTCGTAATAGTTTGTTACATACTGTTATATTGTTGGTTATTTTTCCAATCCATTTTTGAGCCTTTTCGTTATGCCATTTATCTTTTAAAAGTTTAAAAGCATCATCTACATGTTTTAACATGTTATCACTTGTTCTAGCGACTTGCTTCATCGGCATATTAGCAATAATTATAAAACAACAACAAAAATAAAATATGCTTACCTTACAATTTCCTTACAATTTTTTAAACTCAAACTTGGGCGATGGATTGAAAGACGATGAAGTTGCTGCTTCTAATCCTTTATAGCAGATCCCGTAGTTTCCGCTGCTCAACTCAACTAAATGATTTCTGAGTTGGGCTGTTGCGCGTTTGGGAAGAAATATCACCTTTTCTTCAAGTTCTACGAGCACTGTTTGTCCATATCTAGTTTGCAATGTACTATTTTAGTTTCCTCTTGAGGAAGATCTTGTAGTGTACAAGATGGCTTATTGGGTGATGAGCAGCTGGCATTGATTGCTAAAAGATCCATGTTCTATAATTAAAAATATTTCACTAAGTTTACTATTTAACTAAGATATATTTTTTTATTATTATACAATACGAGTTGGTCTTAAGGGAAATAAAAGAAAAGGGTATACTATTAAAACATATAAATTTTAAGAAAAAAAAAATTAATGAATACTTCAACGAACAATATGAGTTAGTCTTAAAGGAAATAAAACAAAACGTTGCAATATTAAAAGGTATAAATTTTAAGAAAAACGACATACGAATTATACCTACGACTAAAGGACTTAAAACGAAAAACTATTTACCTGATTACACTTTTAGATAATAGAAACTAAAAGAAATATGGATTATACATGAAGGAAACGTATAGTAGGAAAAATGAAAGAATACCCATGAACGAACATATAAAACACGCTGTATTTTCCTGTCACCGTGTCACACAAAAAATTGGCCAACGCAAGGACATGTAATAATTATTGTTACATGTACTTGCACTGGACAATTTTCTTTGTGACACGGTGACAGGAAAATACAGCGTGTTTTATATGTTCGTTCATGGGTATTCTTTCATATTTCGTACTGTAATACTCTTAAAGAATT
The DNA here is from genome assembly GCF_917563875.1 of Diabrotica virgifera virgifera. Taxonomy (NCBI): domain Eukaryota; kingdom Metazoa; phylum Arthropoda; class Insecta; order Coleoptera; family Chrysomelidae; genus Diabrotica; species Diabrotica virgifera. The sequence continues at coordinate 40,829,329 of NC_065451.1, read as the reverse complement.
AAAATTTTAGAAAATAAAAACCACAATAAAAATGGATTACACTTAAAGATAATTAAAAAGAAAAACGTAATACTATTAAAACGATTAAAAATTTCGGAAAAAGAGATTTATCAAGTAAATAAAAATGTACACAAAATTTCTTCAACAATTTCATATTAAAACTATTAAAAATTTCGGAGGAGTTCGACACGAGTACTTAAGCGAGGAACACCGTTTTTGCTGTTCTCGTAAATTACCGTGTTTATAAATAGTTTTTAAACTTGTTTACTTTTTAAACTAGTTCCGAACAAAAACAAAGTGCAGTGCATACAAGTGTAGAGTGTATATACGTGTACTTTCGCAACTTGCACCACTATGGTGCATAATAAGTTGAATAATAAGGTGCAACCTCCTGACTCTCAATAATTATGGCAAACCAAACTGAAGAAGCTGTCTTTGACTACGAGGACAGCTCAAAACCAACAATGTCAACGAACCAAACCGCAAGCAACACCAACTCAACCACCAACAATAACTTACTCAACCAATAATAACAATAACTTACTCAACCAATAATTACAATAACTTATCGTACACTGCTGCATTAAAAGCCGTCCCGAGGCCATCGTTTCCGAGAAAAACGAGGCAGTAGTTCTTCATGCCGAAAACAGTTTTAAAACTTTGTGACTACGTTCACGCAATTGGCAATATCATTGGAGCGAAGAATATTTGCTTCGCATCTAAAATATCTAAAAATAGGGTATGTATTTACTTATCTAACTCCGAACTAGTTGAAAAATTGATAAATTCCCACCCATTAATTCAAATCAACACATTTTCTCTCAACATTCGAAGGCTTATATCTCCAACCAAAAAATTTTAATTTCGAATATTCCACCTGTTATTCCTCATGAAATTGCTGAAAACGCTATAAAAAGTCTTGGTTTACACTGGTAATGTATATAACTTTCTCGAGAACTTTTTGTCTAATAGAACCTTCAGAGTCTACCAACGGAAAATTCTCGGCAATACATCTTACTGAAAATGGTATACCACAAAATCGGTTCTAAGTACTACTCTATTCTTGATGAGTATAAATAATATTAGCACACTGACTCGACCCCCAGTCAAATATACAATTTACGCAGATGATCTAGTAATTTTCTCTCAAGGCAAAACCACATCATCCACTTGCGCCTTAATTCAAACTGCTTTAAATGATATTCACAGTTGGTTAAAAGGAACAGGATTTAAATTCTCATCAAAAAAATCTAAAATAGTTCATTTTAGTAAAAAACATAATCCCAACTTAATTGATTTAAGCTTAAATGGCACCCCACTACAAGTAGTTCATCAACAAAAATTTTTAGGTGTAATCTTTGATAAAAAGTTATCTTGGAGATATCATTTCAAGAATTACAAGGTACCTGTCTTAAAAGAATAAATATCTTAAAATCACTAGCGCATCATCAGTGGGGAACAGATGAAGATATGTTGCTGAGAATTTACCGATCTTTAATTCGTTCAAAAATGGACTATGGAAGTATATTATACATGTCAGCTCCCAATTCACAACTAAATTGCCTCAATATCATCCAAAACACCGCTCTTCGAATATGTCTTGGTGCGTTTAGATCTAGTCCCATTGAAAGTATTCAAATCGAAGCTAACGAACCACCTACTCATATTCGCCGTCAGCGACTTCTTTTGTCATACTTTGTCAAAGCATCAGCTAATCCAAATAATCCAGTCAATGGATTAATCAACTCTACCAAACCAACGATAGTAAACAAACACAGAACAGTAATACCAGCTTCTTAAATTCTTAAAAAACTAGTAGGTAATATAGACTTACGAACTACTACTCCAATCTATATTCTAACATTCCACCATGGACAATAACATTGCCCACTATAAACACCAGTCTATCAACACATTATAACAAAAAAGAAACCCCTAGTTCCGCCCTAAAGTCATCCTTCCTTGAACTCATCCACACCAAACAGTATGACTCAATCATCTACACAGATGCTTCTAAACTCGAAGATCAAGTTGGTTCGTCTGTGACTACCACCAACGAAGTTATAGCTACCTACCGTCTTCCATATTACTGTAGCATATTCACAGCCGAACTATATGCTGTCATGAAAGCACTTAGTTGTCCAACCAACAAAAGCAAAAACCTTGCAATCTGCACTGATTCGCTATCTTCCATACTATCCATCAAGGACTTTTACTCCCAAAACCCACTAATTCAAAATATCCACAATGCATGCCACCTGTTGTTAGATAAGAACGTATCGGTTAGCATTATATGGACTCCATCGCACGTGGGTATTACAGGAAACGAAAACGCCGATCAAGCGGCCAAAGAGGCATCCCGTTCTGACATTCCAATGGAGAGTATACAACTTGGTGTAGATTTACAACATACAGTAAACCAAATGTGCTTGAGAGTCTGGCAAAACCTCTGGAATAGAACAAACTCAAAACTCCATAGCATTCAACCCAGAATACCTGCCCTAAAAATACCAGCACTTTGTAGAAGGGACAAAGTTGTCATGAGAAGAATTGGACATTGCCGTCTTACACATGGTTACCTAATGAGCCAGGGAACTCCTCCTTTGTGTCATACATGCAACACTCGTGTCACCGTCAAACACATACTAGTTGAGTGCCAGCTATACACGAACACCCGAAGACAACATAAACTGGATGAAGACCAAATCGCCATTCTTAGTGATAATAGTAACTTTAATAATGTGATAATGTTTCTCAAAGACTCTCGGTTATACTACGCCATATAAATGTTGTTTTTTATCATTTTGCTGATATTGTAATTTCTTAATTTAAATTCTTTATTTTCTTAATTCTTGTAATTTAAACACACTGTAAACCTTACTTTTGTAACCGTGTCAATGGCCTGCATTGCTGAGACACGTTAATTTAAATTAAAAAAACGCTGGACGGAAGGGCCGCCCGAGAACTTTATCGTACCGATCTATTATCGTTATGGTACTAGCTACTGGCATTCTATAAAAATAACAAAGTTACTCGTTATTTTGATATTTTAGAAACACCTACTGGACTTAAAAGTATTTTATGGTTCTACGCATCATTAATTCCTGCATTTGAGAAAATGTTCGATGCCATATTTCGGGGACACACTATAGATGTGTAGATTATTGCATAAATCAATAGAATATTATAGTCATACTTTCATTTCAAATTAGTTCATTTTTCTGAGAAATTAATAGTTTACAATATTTGCATTTCATTCTATTTCGATTACGCCAGTCAATGCGCGAGATTAAGAACAAGATATTATCTCCAAATTCTATCCTACTGCATGGATTTTAATGAAATTTTGGGAGTAGCCCAATCTCCTAATTCAAAGTATATCCTATATACTATGGCGCTTTTATCATGGGGGAAGTTACCACGACTTCTCAGGGGTGAAATACTTTTATTTTCGAATTACATGGAGAAAAAGGAAGATTTTTAAGAAAATTTAAAAATTCATTCTATAATTTGATCACATTTTTTACAAAAACAGTTCATTTTAAACCCGTTCAACTTTTTGAACGTAGAAATAACACTATATTAAAAGGTATTGTAGAAGAAAAACAATGCATTTAAATTATGGTGGATGGGGAGTTAAATGTATATACTTTTCATTTTTCCTTAAAGTACATTAGTCATATATTTTTTGCACCATATCTCGCTTAGTTTGTAAGTAACCGACATTTAACGGTGCTCGTTTTAAAGGCCTTTTCAAACACTACAAAAGGTGTTGGTAGCATTATACACCTAAAACCTACCGTTCCTCTGTTATTTCGTTGAATACACCAATTTGAGCATGCACCAAAAAACAAACTATTTTCACCTACCATATCTCTTTTTGTATTATAAATAGAACATTTACGAAGGAACGAATCTCTTTATTATTTATAATCTAAAAAATGTTTTATATAGTGTTTTTAGTTCGATGCATAGTTTTTAAGGTATTCACAAAAAATCCGTCCGAAAAGGTGTCATTTTTCAATGAAAATGGCCAATTTTCAACTACGCATAACTCAAAAAGTATTGAGTTCTCAAAAAAAAGTATAGACCAGTTTTTGCTTAGAAATAGGTTCTTTAGCCACTTCCGTGCTTATTTTGACCAACAAATTTTCCACCCCCTTGAAGAAGTGGGAACCGCCCCAAGATAAAAGCGCCATAGTATATAGGGTAGATTTTGTTTCTTGAGCTATTCCCTACTTACTGTGAAAATATCAAGTACATCAATGTAGTAGGATGGAATTTGGAGCCAAATACCCTCGTTGACTGCCCTACAATAATGCTCTGCTATGAACGCGCGAGAGAGGACACACATAAGATTATAGCAAAATTTCTATTTACCGTAACTTTTCGAGTTTTTGAGCTACAGCAATAAATTTTATGTCATTGGAAAGGTAATTTTGCATTCTTTCAAAATATGTTAAAATATACAGGGCGTATCTAAAAAAATTAAGATTTTTTATTCATTTCCGGTTCAACCGGAAGCCATGTTTTTGGTAAAATTTATTGTGATAATAGCTAATAAGATACCATATATGTTTGCAAAATTTCAAATTTTAGTTTCTATTAAGAAGGAAGTTACGGGCACTCGAATATTTTTTTATAAAAAATTCGTAACTCCCCTCCTATGGGGAGTTAAGATATATGACTAATGTCATTCAATTTACTGATAGGATATCAAAAATATATCAAAAAATAAAAAATTCCTTGGAGCCATTTTTGAGAAAATCTAGTTCAAATTTATGTCAAAATTTGACCCCTTAAATATAGGCAACCCGTAACTTTTTCTGAAAAACGATAACATCTTTCTTATAACCCCATCTTTAGGCTATATAACGACTTTTTCAAATTAAACTTATCTTCAACAAGTTTTTAGATAGATAGGGAAATGTGATGTTGGGGTTTGCTGGACGAAGACACTATCCCGAACAAACAAACTTAAACTTTTTACATAACTTTATTCTTACAAGGTTAAAGGTACAATTACAACTACGTCGACCGACATTATCGTTAGGATAGGTCAAGGTGACCCATATCTCGGTAACTATATCCCCTGACTACGCGCCAGCAGAGTTCAGCGAACACACTGATCCAACAACGATGTCTCAGGTACTCGACCTTCCCACTTATATCTATTATATTAAAAACAATGCCCATATGTATTACCATATATGGTTATGCTATACGTATTTCAATAATGACGTGTGCTTTGTTTGCAGTCTTGCGAATGAGTTGAATACTTTGAACTTTGCTACTGTCGTAATAAATTATACAAATTGCAACTATAATATTGACCTTATTCTTATAACAAATAAATTAGGAAAATTCCGTGAGGGTTGTCGTGTACCATCACATCTCTCTGGGCGGGGAAAAGATGAAAGGGAATTTCAGTAACAATTTCCTTTCATCTCTATTTTATATTATTTATGCTGACTGACGTCTCTCCTTTATAAGAAAATTAAACAAACATATTAAAAGAAAATGAGAAAAGAAAAAAAATGAGATATATAAATATGTACACTGAACCTTAAGTACTAGTAAAAGTCTTATGGTGGACTATTATTACACTTTTACACTATAACACTTTTCAGTACTTATTCTTTTTATATATTATACAGCTTAACGTTATTCTTATGTATGACTACTTGTTTACCCTTTTTCTCAATAATTACGTTAGGCGTTTCATCTTTAATTACGGTATATGGACCCGAAAACAAAGAGTTAAGTTTTGTGTTTGGCTCATTTTTTATTAATACCTTATCTCCTGGTTTATAAGTTATTTTACTCGTTTTGGCATCATATATTTTTTTTCTGCTGTGTTTTGTATGTGTTAGTGTTTCTCTGGCCTCCTTTGCGGCTACTTGTAGTCTGTATTTCAGTTCCATGGGATAGTCGTCAAAATTATACAGGGGTTCTATTTCGTTTTGAACATTTGTCGGCAGTCTACATATTTTTCCGAACACTAATTCGAACGGTGTATAACCCGTTGCTGAGTGTACTGAAATGTTATACGAAAAACAGAAATATTGCACCCATGTACTCCAATTTGTAGGGAATTTTGATAGTTGTATCCTAAGGTACGCATTTAAATGTTTGTGAGTATTTTCTAAAGCTCCTATTGTTTCGTGGTGATATGCTGTTGAGTTTAGTTTCTCTATTTGCAATAATGAGCATGTTTCCTTAAATGTTCTTGCCATAAACTCTGAGCCTTGGTCTGTGACTATTTTTCTGGGTACTCCATACCTCAGAATAAAATTTTCTACCAATGCCTTGGCTACTGTTTCGGCTTCTTTGTTCTTTATTACATATCCTTCTATGTATTTACTTAGCTCACATTGCAGTGTCAATATATATCTATTCCCACTGTCATCCATCTCAAATGGTCCTACTAGATCTATAAATATTGTGTCGAATGCGCAGGTGGCAGTCGATGTGATAGTTAGAGGTTGTTTGGTTATGATATGTCTTTGACAATCGTCGCATCTCTTCACAAATTCCTCGATATCTTTTCGTAAACTATTCCAAAAATAATATTTCCTTATATTTTTGTACATTCTATTTATTCCGGCATGCCCTCCTGTTGGTAACATGTGAAAATCATTAATTATAATTCTTCTTAATTTTTCATCTGCTATATTCTGTTTGTCTTGTACTATACATATTTTGATATCTCTTTCTTTAAATATTTTAGGATCCTTTCTTATCTCTTCAATAATTGGCTGATTCTTATTATTCTTTACTAGTACTAGTTCCTTTATATTCTTTTGTGCGCACATTTGAATCAAGGCTCTCAACGATGCTCGTAGCGCAGACGTTGATCGAGGTTCTTGATATGTCGAGTTTCTCAACGACGCTCGTAGTGCAGACGTTGATCGAAAATCTCGAATCAGATAAATAATATCGTCTTCTTCGTTGTACAATATACTACTATTTGTATTTTCTTCAGCCGAATCTAGCTTCATTGTTTTGCAATCGTCCTTGTCTATCAGTTTTACCTCTACGGCACTTTTCGGGAATTTCAACAATTCGACTACGTCTGGTTGATCAGTCCATTCGTTCTTCGAATCGGCGATTTCCTCCTGCTTTTTCGTTTGTGCTCTCGTCATCACTAATATACTTTTCTCTGAGTCCTTATTTAGTTGCTTTAGTTCTTCTGATGTAACTTCTATTCGTGATAAGGCGTCAGCTGTTACATTTTCAGCTCCTTTCACGTATTTAATTGTAAAGTCGTATTCTTCTAACTTCAATCTAAATTTGGTTAATCTGCTGGAAGGGTTTGTCATACCAAATAGGTACACCAATGGTCGGTGGTCTGTCAAAATAATAAATTCTTTCTGTAGAAGGTAATGTCTCCATTTAGCAATGCTCCATACTATTGCCAGTAATTCTTTTTCTATCGTAGGATAATTCATTTCCGCTTTATTAAGTGTTCTACTGGCATATGCTACCGGTTTGTCATTCCCGTTTGACAAAGTTGCTCCTAGTGCGATGCCAGATGCATCTGTCCGTAGAATAAACGTGTTCTCCTCCGATAAATCTGGGAATTCCATTACGGGGGGGTTTGATAATGACGTCTTAAGGCTTTCAAAAGCTTTTTGGCATTCTGTTGTCCACTCAAAGTTTACATTTTTCCTTGATAGTCTATTTAGAGGTGCGGCTATTTCTGCAAAATGATTGATATGTTTTCTGTAATAATTTGCAAAGGCTACGAATCTTTTTGCTTCTTTTGCATTTTGTGGTATTGGATATTGTTCCAATGCGGTGATCTTTTCCGGATCTGGTGCTATACCTTTATTCGAAATCTTGTGTCCTAAATATAATAGTTCTTTTTTCATAAACTCGCATTTAATTGGATTTAATTTCAGATTTACTTTCCTTAGTCTCTCTAATACCTTCACTAAGTTCTGATTATGCTGTTGTAGACTGTTGCCAAAGACTATCAAATCATCAAGATATATAAACATGTTTTCATAATTTAAACCTGACATTGCCATAGTCATGGCTCGTGAGAAACATCCTGGGCTTGTCTTTAACCCCATCGGAAGTCGTGTCATTTGATATTGACCTCTATCGGTTGCGAATGCTGTGTACGGTCTGGACTTAGAATCGAGTTCTATTTGGTAATATCCTTGGTATAAATCTAAATGTGAAAAATATGTTGCTCCTGATAAAGCGTCTAGGATTTCTTCTATGCATGGTAATGGAAATCTGTCATTCTCAATTTTGTTGTTTAGTTGTCTGTAATCTATCACAACTCTCCATTTCTTGTTTCCATTTTCATCGCTTTTCTTTGGCACTATAAGTAGTGGAGATGAGAATTCTGATATTGCATTTTCAATAATCCCGTCTTTTAACATTTTGTCTACTTGTCTATTTATTTCCGTTTTTTGTCCATGTGGTAATCTATACGGTTTTGTATAAGCAGATGATACTCCTTTTTGCAATTTTATTTTTGCTTTGTATACGTCCGTCGTTGTGCATGGATCGTTTTCTAAGAAAAACACATCGGAATATTTTACACATATTTTTTCTATTGCTCTTTTTTCCTCTAGCGATAAATTTGTTGTGTTTATTATATTCAAAAGTCTTTCGGCACGACTCACCGATTGTTTTGATTCTCCCATGTGGAAAACGTCGAACTTGTCTAATCTTTCGACCTTCGGTCTAAAATTCTTAACAATTATTTCTCTATCATTGATATTTAATATCCTTATTGGTATTTTTCCGTCGACTGGTTTTGAGACTGTTCCTGCCGAGAAAATTCCTTCCGCTATCTCCTGTGGTATAGTTACAAAATCTCCGTAGTGTGTCCCGATCTCGAAAAAAAATAATTTTTCACATCTCCTAGGTATTATTATCGTATAAATTTCTCCCATAGATAGCATTTCCAAATCTCTTCTCATTCCTTCTACATGTAACGATAATTTTAAGGATTCGTAATTTATTGTAGCAAAATATTGGTATAAAAAATCGCTACCAATAACTCCATCGACTTTATTTGTGAAACTCTTCATAACTGCAAATTCCTGTGTCAACGTTATCTTCTCTGAGTTATCTAATATTTCAAGGTCACACAATAAGGTTCCCCTTGTATATACAGTTTTTCCGGTAACGCCTCGCAAGCTAATACGTCGGGTTTTGTTTATGTCGGTGTAGTTTTTATCTAAACATTCTTCAAATAAAACGCTGACTGTTGCGCCAGTGTCAATTAATAATTTTTTGCGTTTTCCTCTGTAATAAACATTAATATAATTTAATCCACTTGCTGTGGAATTATCTGCCTCCATTCGATGGGCCACGAAAAAAATCTACTTCTTGTATTGTGCTTGTGTGTGGCTGCTCTTGGCGGGGCTGCTCCTCTGTTGCGAAATATGCTCCTGGTGAATTTCTGTTGCTGGGGTTTCTACCTTGCGACCAATTATTATTTCTCCCTCGTTGACCATGTCCTGCTCCTCTGTTTCTTTGAGACCTACCTCTGTTATGATATTGTCTTACTTCCGTTTCCATTTGTATTTCTATTATTATATGTCTTGTTACCTTCTTTTCTCCTGTCAAAACTATTTTTGTATCCGTTTGTTGTATTTCTTCTTCCGCCTCTATCTGTTTTATTCATGTGGTACATTCCTGCAGTTTCCGTTCGAGTTAGCGATTCTTCGTTCTTTGCGCTTGTTATCGCTTCCGCTAAAGTGCTAAAGTTCTTGGCTTTCAAAATTGTCTATCTTGTCATTTTTTAAACCGTTAGTAAACACGCTTATTGCAATTTTTTCGTTTACTTTGGCCAGCACTTCTTCTGCATCTCTGTTTCCCTCTGCTTGTGCTATTGTTAATTTAGCCATGAGCTCCTCTAAACTTCTTCCAAATTTTTCTATTGACCTATTCTCTTGTTTCGCTGAGTTGATCTCCGCTGACAGAACAGGGATAGATTGTTTTACTAGAAACTTTTCTTTAATATCGGTTATTAGTGCCGCGTTTGAGTTGTAAGTAGTCTTTAGTCGTAATTTTGCTGCTTGCGTTAGTTTCACCTTCAACAGGTACTTTGTTAGTTGCGGTTTTCCCTCATTATCTAAAAATTCATCGTACAGTTCAATTGCGTCTATGAATGCTCTAATTGATTCTTCGGTGTTTCCTACGTGAGGGATCAGGTTCCCTGCTGTTTTCAGTTCGAATTTCTCTCCCATCTTGTCGTTGTTATGTTCAACTTGTCTTTTCCGTAGTTCTGTTTGGACTTTTTCGATTTTTTCTCCAATTTTTGCAATAATATCTGCAATGAATTTGTCTTCTGCTGCTTTACAGCTGTCACCTTTGTATATTTTATGCACCGTCCTAAACTGTTCCGTGATAGTCCTGAGTTTTTCCACCCATTTATCTGTGATTAGCTTATTTTTCCTTCGTTCTATAGTGTCTTTTGTGAGATTCCTATTTAATATAGTTATATCTTCCAGAATACGTTGAAATCTTTCCTCGAACATAAATTCGGCTTGGCCTGACTACGTTACTCAATAGTATATGGCCTAGTGTCTCGAAGTCTCAATTACTTCGTAAAGCTTATCATTGCCGTTAAGTTTATCAAATATAACAAAATATAACATATAAAATATTATAATAATACATAAATGTAAGTAAAATAAAAGGATCAATAATATTGGATAACCGTCAATATTTAAAGTGTCAGTAAATAAGTAAGTGAGTAATTATATAACAAAAAAAATAAAAATGTCAATATGAAAATTAAAAAAAAATAGTCATCAAACTTACTTCATAAGCAGTTAAACTGTATTGTATTAAAAAGAAAAATTACTCACGAATATGGGTTCATGTGTCTATGCATTTGGTCCTGGATTCTGGGCGTCTAACCTCAGCATCTCCATTGATTTAGATACTTCCTGTCGGATGTGGCGTCGAAGCTGCTTCTTCCATCGTCGAAACAGTAGCCATCCGACGATGATTATGGCCAGGCTGAACGATACAATTCCCAAAACTCCAGGGATTGATAGCTTCTCGTTTTCGCCGGTTTCAGCTGTCACACCTCCGCTGTTGCCTGCTTGGTTTATGAAGATCTGTTCCTCTTTTTCTTTATTCTGGTTGTTTCCCATCTTACGTGTAGAGCTGCATACCTCAATCTATATGCGAACCAGAAAACTCCATTCTTTAACTTAAGGCACGGGTCGCCATGTGATGTTGGGGGTTGCTGGACGAAGACACTATCCCGAACAAACAAACTTAAACTTTTTACATAACTTTATTCTTACAAGGTTAAAGGTACAATTACAACTACGTCGACCGACATTATCGTTAGGATAGGTCAAGGTGACCCATATCTCGGTAACTATATCCCCTGACTACGCGCCAGCAGAGTTCAGCGAACACACTGATCCAACAACGATGTCTCAGGTACTCGACCTTCCCACTTATATCTATTATATTAAAAACAATGCCCATATGTATTACCATATATGGTTATGCTATACGTATTTCAATAATGCCGTGTCCTTTGTTTGCAGTCTTGCGAATGAGTTGAATACTTTGAACTTTGCTACTTACTTGTCGTAATAAATTATACAAATTGCAACTACAATATTGACCTTATTCTTATAACAAATAAATTAGGAAAATTCCGTGTCGGTTGTCGTGTGTCGGGTGGGCGGTCGGCCATGTTGGCCGCCATTTTGAATTTGGAAATGTCAAATTCCGTATTTTTATTTACCTATCGATGAGCTTACTTTGAGTTGAATTTCATTCATTTCGGTCAAAATTTGCAAAAATGGGCCCTAAATAACCCCCCTATTTCGGCCCCCCTTTGAGAGGTTTTTTTTTAAAAGCTTAGTTTCTCGACAAAATTCTCTTAAAATTACTCATACCGAATTTCATCAAAATCGGTCCAGTAGTTTTTGCTGGGCGGTGGCGACATACGTACGTACGTACATACGTACGTACGTACGTACATACTTCCGACATGTTTTTTTTATTTGCTTTTTAGACTCAAGGGGACTCAAAACGTCGAAAAAAAGTGAAATCTGAAAAAATTTTTTTTGCACGATCCTATAACTTTATCTACAGGGTGTAACGAAAATACAGGTCATAAATTTAACCACATATTCTGAGACCAAAAATAGTTTGATTGAACCTAACTTACCTTAGTACAAATGTGCATATAAAAAAAGTTACAACCCTTTGAAGTTACAAAATGAAAATCGATTTTTTCAATATATCGAAAACTATTAAGTTTTTTTATTGAAAATGGACATATGACATTCTTATGACAGTAGCATCTCAAGAAAAAATTATAGGGAAATTTGGACACCCTATAAAAATTTTATGGGGGTTTAGTTCCTTTAAACCCCCCAAACTTTTGTGTACGTTCCAATTAAATTATTATTGTAGTACCATTACTTAAACACAATATTTCTAAAACTCTTTTGGCTCTTAGTACTTTTTCGAAAAGTCAGTTTTTATCGAGATATTTTGAATATTTGTCAAATCCACCACATATTTGTATATGGTTAAGTACGATTATGGATACTTGGTAATAATATGAAAAATTATTGTATGATTTACATTTTTAGGTATATTTTGAACCGTATTAAAAAAGAAGCCATATCTCGATAAAAGGTGCCTTCCCGAAAAAATACAAAGAGGCAAAAAAGTTTTAAAAACATTTTGTTTAACTAATGGTATCGCAGTAATAGTTTAATTGGAGCGTACACAAACATTTGGGGGGTTTAAAGGAACAAAACACCCATAAAATTTGTATGTAAATATATTAAGAAAGAAGCTGCAACTCGATAAAAACTGCCTTATCGAAAAAATACGAAGAGCCAAAAAAGTTTTAAAAATATTGAATTTAACTAATGGTATCACAATAATAATTTAATTGAAACGTACAGAAAAGTTTGGGGGGGGTTTAAGGGAACAAAACCCCCATAAAATTTTTATGGGGAGCACAAATTGAACTATAATTTTTCTTTAAGATGCTCCTGTCATAAGAATGCCACATATCTATTTTCGATAAGAAATATCTAATAGTTTTCGATATATTCGAAAAAATCGATTTTTATTTTTTAACTTCAAAGGGCTATAACTTTTTTTTCTGTGCATATTTGTACTAAGGTAAGTTAGGTTCATTCTATTTTGGGTCCCAGAATATGTGATTTAATGTATGACCTGTATTTTTGTTACACCCTGTATTATACTATACTACGTATATAGTACGATAAAGTAAAAATCGGACAAACGAGATTTCTCAAGTAAATAAAAATGTACACAAAATTTCTTCAGTAATTTCATAATATTAAAGTAAAATATCTAATTAACTGATTACACTTACTGTAAATTGAAGTATTCTAAACCACTCGTTTTTGTCGTTCGTTGAATGATGATAAAGCATAGTGAGTCTTTATTTATACTGTTTTCTTACACCACTTATTTGTTTCAGAGAGATGGAAGGTAACTAAAATTAACTACCACAGCGGTGTACACTGAATTTTTATTTTACTCATTTTTAGCAACATTAAAACAATTTTTGAGGCAAAGGCTACCAGCCCATCTTATAATAGGATAGGTTGTAGTATTGTGGAGATGAACCTCGCTAGGGGTAGGAATACACTAAGTACTCATAATATGTTTATTTAATCACTATTACGCTAGTAACTAGTTGGTGTGCTTAAAGTAGAACCATCTACGAGTGCATCTGGATTAAGAATGATATTTAATTAACGAATCAATTAGAAAAAATCACGATGCCTTCGTGTATAAGTATATAAACAAATATATTGCCGACTCAGCTTGACCATGACATACGAAAAATATGAATTAGTTGACTATGCATTATTGTCGACTGGTGCTTCTAACAAATCTAGGTCACCTACTAAAATGTAAACAAATGTGTATGTTTTGGTTTTGTTTCTAGTACATTTAAGAATTAAATGAATATGTCTTGATCTCAATATTGGATGTTGATAAACCTTTACAATCTTATTAACCGGCCAATCGGGGTTGTCTTCGGACAAGCGGAGGCAGTCCCGATATCCGCACAATATATTGGCCTATATATTAAAAATTAAAAAACTTGTGATACGCTACTGTGTATGTGTTTTCTCAAAGTCCTTATTTTTGTTTTCAGAACAGTTATAGACCTGCTTGTTGTCAATCTAACTGATAATTTATTCAAAATAATTACTAAGTTCCAGACATAACAAACAACTTTATTATTATGTCCTGTATTCGAATTAAATATATGCACTTGGAGTTTAATTAATATTCAAAAAAAAATGTTTTCCAGACGTAAACAAAATCATCAAGTATATTACACTGAAGTTATATTTTAGAAATAAGGAACTAAAAATCTTTCACGCCCAAACTATTTTAGAAAGAAAACTGTTTTAACTTTATTCCTTATTCTATCCCTCGAATTCCACCTTCTTTTTAGCCAAGCGTCCACAGACCCGCATCGTACGCAACGGATTTTAGTTTGCCTTACAATTATTGCCGATAATGCAATACGATGCGGATCAGTGGACGCGGTTACATAAGTTTCTGTACAAGGCAAACTAAAATCCGTTGCGTACTTAACCGGTGCTCTATCCTATTCTTCTTCTTTCCTTCTTCTCTATTCTATGTAAAATGTACACAATTTTGTTTCAATAATTTTATAATAATAAAGTAAAATATCTAAGATGATTACACTTACTGTAAATTGAAGTATTCAAAACCACTAGTTTCTTTGCTTTATTTCAAATTGCATGCTAATTTCGATTATTTTTTCTTTCTTTTCCAAAGCAGAGTTTAGCGTAGCAAGATATAAATATTGTAAACATTTACTTTCATTACTGCATACTTAATTCACGCATATAGTCACAGAAATGAGAACTAAAAACCTAGAATATAATTCCGCACAATCAAAATAGCTGCCCTCAGACACATCTCTTATCCAGACCTGTGAATACGGCCCTAAGTAATATGCCGGAAACCCCTACATGGTGTGGAAGCATAGCGATTTCATATCCCCATATCATGTTTTACGTGGGGTTTCATAATCCCCATTCACAGTATAGATCGTGTTCGATTTTACGAATCAGTGCTAATTTGGCATTGCTTTTGTTCATAAATTGCAACAATTAAACAAATGAAATATCTCGCACATGTTTAAATATGATAACAAATTGGTTCGTGTGATATACGGGGTGATCTACATTAGACCTCAAACTGAGAAAATGACGTTTAAAGTTAAAACCTCATTTATTTTAGTTTTTTCTTAGGTAAAACCTTTAAACCTTTTTTATTAGGTTTGATATTTTTTTCTTTAGCTGAATGTATTGTTTTAATAGTAAAAATTATTATTTTACATTAATTATACCAGATACTGCCAAGGTTACAACAAAAATACTAAAAATGCTAGGTTGTTTTAGTTGTAACTGCAATGTACTACGTCAGATAAGAGGTATCTGCGTAGTTTACATCCAAAGTAATTAAATAAAAGCAGATATGTACAACTAATAAAGTTTAGTATTTACACTGGATACTACCAATGATAAAATAATATAAATTAGAGATTACTAGGATATACATTTATTAAATGAAAGTTCCAATGGTTATTAAAAGTTATTTAACACCTTGGCTACTGTGTGAGATGTGGGCATCTCACACAAATATGATTGTAGTATATACCGCGTAAGACGTCGACCTCCATCGTTATTAAATGATTTAAAATGCTCTAAAACAGCCTGGGTTAAAACGAGAGTTTTTAGTTTCTTGTATTGGTTTCAAAAATAAGGTAATGCAATTATAGTTACCATGGTTTTCGAAAAAGTGCAATTTAACTTGCATATTAAATAAGTCGAAAACGCCCAATTTTTATTTTGAGCCGAGTAGTTGTCCATCCACAAGATAATCCGTTTAACGTCTCGGCGATGGGTTGTTAAGAATTTGTGAACAGTACTTATTAGTTCTTCTTTGATTCTTCCTCGAATGGCATGATGCCATAAACAGGCTACACTAGGCCATGAGTTTTTTTCCAACCGGAACAAAATTTTCATTGTACACTGTCAGTCTTTTTGTAAAGATGACGCTTTTGAACATTTCGTATCTGGATAGCATGATAATTTTCTCCATGTCCAGAGAATAAATTATGCATTCATCATTTGAGCCTTTGTTGGCATCCTTTTGGTACTTTTCTGTTGCAGCGCTTGCCTTGGCTATAAGGGTATTCCAAAGCACACATATTTCACAAGTATCGAGTTCCAATTCATTTTGAAAGTGATTGTGCAAATTATTGAATCTGAACTCGCCTTGTTTTATTACTACTTTCTTCAGCTAATTTTAAGCCAAGTTGGGAAATAAGTGTGCCTCTGCTTCCACTCATGTTAGTAACATTAATTTAAACTAATCACTGGTTGAAATGAAGTTAAACAAGCCAAAATGCACAATGACCAAAAACAAATGTCGGTAAAAAAATGGAGCTGCGCTGGTGCTAATCAGATGTTAGTAATTAATTGTAGTAAGTAAAATAACTGCTACCAACATACCGTCATAAGGGAGAAAGGTAAATAGTACACAGTAATGTACTAATGTAATAAATGCGTGTCTACCAAATGCTAAAGGAAACAGCCGTATCTGTAAAGATACTACTTTTGTATCTTAGTATATTATGTTGGTTACACCCAATTACACCAAGGAAATAGATTGTAGTTCCTACCAACATACTAGAGGCAAAAGGTGGTAAATAGTAACTAAGGCAGTAAAGGAGTATCTAACAAAAGCTAAAGGAAACAGCCGTATCTGTGAAGATCCTACTTTTATATCTTAGTATATGTCTGTTACACCCAATTATGCTTAACAAAATAGGTTAAAACTGTAGATACGTCAAACACAATATGCGATTTATAAATAAACTATTCACATTTACGAATAAAGAACTTTAGTAACTTGTAGAGGAAGATCCAAGAACTTACTAGACATCAAAATCTCCATGTCAGATACCCCCTTTGCACTTAGTACGGCAGTGTAGGACCTTCACCGCTATATATATGTTTATATAAAGAAAATGGCCGAAATCGCACTTAGGCCCTTTCAGAAATAATCGATTCAACTGTTTGAAGACCATAAGCTGTAGATGCAGCGGTCACAACTGAATTGTCCATCCATTTTATGGCAATTATTCCATTTTTCCGATCTAATTGAAAAACATATTCTCCTCGGTTTTCCTTTTTTCGTTAGTTTATTGCGTTTTATGTTACATGTTTCTGTAACCCTATTTTCACGGATAGTTTCCGTTCCTTGGTGTCCCCTGCTCCTAAGTTCTTTCAATAACACCACACCAGTAAATAAATTATTATCGAAATAAATATGCATAGGTACACTTTTAAATTGATTTGAAAAAGTGTCAAGCATTTGTACTAAGGGTGCAGCATACTTTCCAAATTCATTATCGTAGTCATTATTGCTATGAGGGTTTTTACTTTGGCAAATGTCGAAATTTATAAGATAGTCATCAGAGGTATTTAGACTCCATACTTTATATCCAAATCTAATAGGTTTATTTCGAATGCACTGCTTGCAACCGTGCTTACCAACATACTTTATCATTACTGTTCGGCTTTATACAGTTTTGCAAATTTATTTTGTAGTATATTTGCCAATGGTTTTAGTTTCCACATTTTATGCACCGTCGACGGAAAATTATATGCAAGGTGTAAGTATCCCTTCTCATAGAATTGTAAACAAATTAATTGTGCAGATCCCCTTGAGTCCCAGTCGTTTCTCTTTCAAGAGACAGTATTATGACCAGACAAAATTAGTATGACTAAAAAAACTTTAATCCTGTTATCCATTCTATCTTTAGATAAGCTTTCTTCGTAGATTTTTTGATAGAATTTTCTATGGTTTTGTGCTACTGAGTGTTGAAATGATTTAATGCTAAGGCGGCTTAGGAAGAAGCTTCAAATTTTGACCTCTGTACATGTGCAACGATATGCAACCCTATTTAAATGCGTTACATTTTTTATATTCTGACCATGTTAAAGATTGTTTCACTGCGTCTGTTGGTTTCTCATCTCTATTTCTAAACAATCGATTATAAATAGACATTACTATATCGAGCTCGAAAAGCTACTGGTAAATTTGAGTTGACAGATGAAACCTGAGGTTGTGCTATATAGTTTCTTAAATATTTACTTATGATTGGTATATATTTTGAAAATATTTTTGAAGCATGACTCAGTTATGCCAAAATCATCTGCTAGATCTATAAAAGAAAGTACAATCCTCTTTTTTTTTGTGTTAACCACTATAGAATTAACCACTAATACTGTAGAATTAATTACTATTACTACATCGAATTTAGGCTTGCAATATTCTTCTACCATTTTGAAATGTATAGTACGCATATTTTGGTAATCCCATATGCAAACTACATAAGTTTGTTTTATAGCTTTTTAATTATTGTTCTAATTCATTGACAGATTTTTAAATTCAGTTTTCTTTTCTTCATTAAGTTCTTTCACTTAAATGGGCGTTATTAATCTCTACTTGTACTGTCACTTTCACTAAAATTTTCATGCTTACTACTTTGTATGCTTAGCCAAGTTTCAGAAATATCTCTCGCATAAATAGTTGATGGCTTCATTTCTACTTTGACTGGAATAATTTTTATTGGCGATCACCCAACTGTAATTCCACACTGTAGTATACATTTAACACCTTTAGTCCTAACCTTAGGACGTGCTTGTGAAACTAACCAGAGTTTGGGTAATATCATCAATTTCGGTGTCAGTTTTTTGAATGAGTTTTGATGGCTGCAAATTATTTTTAATAACTGCATGTATGTTTTTGCAGAACATACAGGTAAATTTGCAAGTACAGGTGTTTAACAATAAATGAATCGTTTATTTCAGAAAGGGGTCAAGTAACAAATCTTGACAAAATGAGTGCAAAAAATTAATTTTTTTTTAAACAAATTAACAAGATACATTTTTAAAAAATACATTTTTTGAAAAATACTCCAGGTTGTTAGGTAGAATTTTTATTTTATATAAAGTGATTATTTGTTGAATGTAAACAGTGTGTAAACTTGATTTTCTCAAAAGTAGATACTTGTGACTTGACCCCTTTCTGAAATAAACGATTCAAATATGACTTATCTATTGTTAAACACTCATTTACCTTTTGAACATGATACTCTGTATAATTTTGAACTGCTTTTATTTTCCAGTTATCTTCATCTATTTTGCAGATGTCTTTCAATTCAATATCTTTACTTCTTACATGTGCTTTTTTATTAAATTCATTCTATATGAATTATTATCTTTAACTTTTTTTTCCAATTTTTTTATAACATCACGTACCAAATTTAAAAGAGCATACAAACAAGTGTCTACCCTTTTATTCTTTTTTTTTTTCGTTGAAAATATACATGTTTTAGGTTCGATGAAATGCTTGAAGTACATATTTGTGTTAATGCCCAGTCCTTTTCTGTAACAATATGCCCATAAATGACAACGACCTGCATAGTAAGTTTGGGAATATTGCCCAAATGCCGCAATGTCCTCATGCGAGTAATTCGGAAAATACAAAATTTAACAATTCCTGATCGACAGGATTAGTTGACTATAAGTAATAACAAACGCAAGTACTTATACACTTCTACTTTCATCGCCTGATCACCTTTAATTTATTCAAGTTCTTACGCCAATTGCTATCAATGTGTCAAGCATAAAGGAGGTGATTATTTGGTTTGCTCATATTAGTCCACGCATTAAAAATTTTGGAGCATCATCAAACATAAACAGTTTACATTGTATGTCACCAGTTTGTTCTTCAATAGAATTAAAACATGTATAAGACATTGGGGTCCGCCCTGTTTGAAAGAAAGAAAGCAATAGGCTTTCAACCATAAGTGTTGTTAATAGGAAATCATAACTTATAGTTCCATGCGTCGAGTCCACACATTTTGTTTAAGCCAAATAGTTTAAATTGTTTTTCTTGAAATGTGGTCATGAATATTAAAGCAGAATCATTCATGTTGAATATATTAGGGAGATTGTCTGAGCCTTGTTCTTTGTAAAATATAATTGAAAATTCATCTTTTAGGTGTCTTAATCGTTCAATCGTTAAACCAAGTTGAAATGTTTATATAGTATTCGTGAAATTGTAAACTCTCCAACAGCGTCACTTTATGAGACATCTTGCTGCTTCTATAATTTGATTGACCTCGTCTTCCCATAAATAATATTCGACTCCAAATTTCTCAATGGCCAGCAACTTTACATTTTCCATTACCAATTATCTTAGTGTGCAGAAATCACTGCACTTATATTCAGAGCCGCCGCTAACAGTTTGATCGCCCGCGTGCAATTCCAATTATGCCGCCCCCTCTTCAACTATAACTATATGGAGTGGGCTTTCAAAAAGACCCTTAGTTTTCTTACATACATACATATTATGCTTTTTGCTGTGGGTTTTAAAGAGCCGCTTGAATTGACATGAAATTTGGTACACACATAGCTAACAATGCTAACATGTCAAAGAAAAAAGGGATATAGTGCCGATGTTGCTTTTGCCCTGGAGGTGGGTTTTCAGCCCTTCTCGGAGGTGAAAAAACATCAGTTCAAAATAAGTCCGCAATTGGGTAAACTGATTAATTCTAAGCAACTTTTGTTCTAAGTAAATGCTTTTTGAGTTATTTGCGAGTGAATGTTCATTTTTCAACACGAAAAACATGTTCTTCGACGGATTTACACAAATAACTCAAAAATTAATTATTTTTTCGAAAAAATATTCATACCAAAAATATAGCTTAGAAAAATGTGAAAAAAATGGTGTAGATATATACTGAGTCTGTAGACCCAGTAGAAGCGGAGTTATAGCTAATGAAAAGTAGGTTGATATCAGTCAAATTTCAAATTAAATATTTCAATGAGTTGTGGTTTATTTTTTGACAAATTTGACGAATAAGATATTACTTTTCATTAGCTACAACAACTCTGCTTCTGGTAGGTCTACACTACAGGCTTCGAGGCTTCATATAATAATATATTATACACCATTTTTTTTAAACTTTTTTATAAGCTATATTTTTGCTAAGAATATTTTTTTGGATAATATACTTACGTTTTGAGTTATTTACCATAAACTGTTGAATAGAAACGCATTTTTGTTTGTTGAAAAATGAACATATTCACTCGCAAATAACTCGAAAAGTATTGTTTTGTAAAAAAAGCACATAGAACAAAAGTTCTTTAGAATTGTCCATTTTATCCAATTACGGACTTATTTTGAAGGTATGTTTTTTCACCCTCCAGAAGGGGTGAAACCGTGAAACTCACTTTCAGAAAAAAATCACGCATCGGCACAATATCACTTTTTTCTTGGACATGTTAGCTATGTGTATGCCAATATGCCAAATTTCATGTCAATCCCAGTGGTTCTTTAAAATTTGGAGCAAAAACCGAGTAAATGGACCATAATATCTATGATTCGAAATTGTGAGGTTTTGCAATATTTTACCGTGAGTGAATGGACTTATATTATATTCTTAAATAGTACAAATTGTTACAAAATTATTTAAATGTTTGCTTGTTTTGAAAATATGTACATTGCAAAAAAGTGCCAATTTTTTTTTAATTAAAATTTAAAAATAAAATAACTCAATAATTTTATAATTAAAAAATGTTTTTGATCAAAACGATTTAAACGATAAAAAGAAAAACAGCTTTAAAATTTAATAAATTTGCTTTAGTTTTAACTTCGCGAATAATTTGCTATATCAAAATGGATTTTATTTCGGTTAATGTAATTGAGGGGTGTAAAGTATTACATTTTGGAACTAATAAAAAATTTTAAAACTACATTAATGATTTTATAAAACACTTACCAGGGCCGTAACTACGATGTTGGGGGCCCCGGGGCAAACGTAATCTGGGGCCCCCTACCCCCAGCGCAAGGGGGGTCCGAAAAAATGTTTGAATTTAACCCCTTTAAAACGCATTTTCCCTCCTGTGTGAACATCACACTCTCTTCTTTCTTTTTTTTTTCAGCATGTCCTGCAATAAATAAAATTAGCAGCGCCAATGAATACATCTTCATCTGTATCTGACATTGTGGACGGATTATCAACGAATGCGTTCGTTCGATACAATGTAAGTGGTCTTACTTTGTAGCGAACGAATAACCAAGCGAACTACCAAACAAACGTAAATGCACTTTAAGGTGCCTTACGCAACTTCAGTGTGAGCCAAACACACTAAGTGAAGCTGGTCAGTGTACTGACCAGCTGTACTGGTGGGACTGATCCTAATGTGCTCATTCTATCTTACCCTTACCCTTCTTTTCAAAATGTGGTACCATGCGGTTCCTTTCACATACCAAGATGTGGTCTGGGAAAATTGCTAGGGAAAAGACAAAGTAGCTGGGCTGGGACCTGGGGCCCCTATTCCGGTTGCATTTTAATTTTTATTTCGCCAAAATAACTAATTTCCTCAGCAACAATTTATATCTTTACGAAAGGTCTCGGGGGCCCCAGCTTAGCCCAGGTCCCTTCTCCAATGGCATTTTAGGTTTTATTACGCCGAAATAACTAATTTCCTAACTAATAATTAAATTTTTTATGTTGCGGTCTCGGGGGTCCCAGCTTAGCTCAGGCCTCAGGGCCCCTGTTATGTTCCAATTGCATTTTAGTCGAAAAGACTAATTTCCCCAGTGAAAAATTAAAACTTTATGTTGCTGTCTTTTTAAAATTGGGTCATTTGAAAATATTTCGTTGATATCGGCTTTTAAATTACATATTGTTATTTTCCTCGTTAAAATCTATGCACGACCAACCAAAAGGGGGCCTCTACGGGGCCCCCCTTGGCCGGGGGCCCCGGGGCATTGCCCCGGTTGCCTACGGCCCTGACACTTACCTTACCACTGACCACTGTAAGATCCTTCAGTTTGATCTTTGATTGATGAATGAAGCCTCAGCTGCTTTAACACAATCACTCAATTCAACAATCACAAAGAATTTTGTCTTTTTTTAGAAATTTATAATTTACACTGTTATTCTGTATTCGTATCGTAATCGTAATACATCAACTCATCAACTTGATGCTTACTTGATGGAAGTAATAGTAATCACGAAGCCACTCAAATAATGAAAATGAATGACCTAACAGAAAAACAGTTTAGGGACAAAAAGACAAGCTCAGCATCAATTAATAAAGCGATAAAAAAGTGTTTCATAGTAAATGAAATATAATATTCCCAAAGTTCTCGAAATTTATTACCTAAACAAATGTGAGTAGGTATACATTAAGATAAAGTTAAGTGCTTGCTCTTTTGTTTATATCGCTGGTTCTGAATACTTACATAAATAGTTATATTTCTATGTTCAAACGTGCATATTCAACTGGAATGAAATCGGACTAATAACTTACATCGACAGACTTTTGTAAATAAGCGATTATATTTCCAGTTACTGATTCCGCTGACTCTATATTTAGTATATAAAAGAAATATACAAGATTTGTTGTAAAAAGAAAAATAGTAATTTTGCTCTCTGTCGTTAATTGTTCTACATATTTGTTTCTGATTTGGCGCCCCCAGGACATGGCGCCCTTATGCGGTGCACGCCTTACACGCCCGCTTACGGCGGGCCTGCTTATATTCGATTGGATCATACTCATCGACAAAAGTAGGCAGGTCTGCTTGTAAAAAATCAATATTTTTATAGTGAAAAATTTCGAGCTGGAGAATCCAATTTTTATATGGAGAGAGCTCATTGTATATGTAGATTCCAATAAATAATATGGCTCTTTTGTGGCAGCTTTTTCAAATTTTGCCAATACTCGATCTAATTCAGCGCCAGAACTGGGTGGTTGACTGTCATCATATTCTACAGTAAACGACTGACTGTCGTCTGTCCAAAAAATGTATTTCTACGCGGCGTATCAAAATATAGATCCTTGTTGTTTATTATTCCCCGTTCAACGCACCGAGAATAATCCAACTAGGCTTTTAGTTCGGTCTTTTATACTATCAGAGACGGTATAAAAACACGTTTTGCTTAATGTTTTGCGTACTTTTGACGATAAAATTATACTACCGTCACACCACCCTCTCTTACAAAAATTTTGGAACAAAATTTTAGCTGTATACCTAACTTATAACTATAAAAATAGAGAAAAGAAACAAGTATTTCCGAAAATAAAAACTAAACTTGTCTCACTCCCAGGTATTGTTTTATGTACTATCACTCATACTCACGTTTGTACCGGATGCGTATTGTCCTCGTGGCAGTTACTCTTAGGCGGTATGATCCTCTTCCTCTTCGGTTAGGTGGCAGTAGCGACTGGAGTGGTATGGAAACTTTGAATGACTCCTTTGGTTTCTTTGGCTTACGCAGTTCCGTCACCCCTATCTGTTTGTTCCTCATTGATTCGCTTCGAGCGTCGAATTCTGAATGGTCGCCATAATATTTTCGCAATTTGGCCGAGAGTATGCGGCAATATTTTTAAACGGCTATTAGGAAGGGGCTCATCGCTATTGGAATTTCTAGAATGTCCATGGGATCTGCCATTCCATCAGTGTTATAATTTCCTGTCTATAGCGGGCTTTCTAACATACAATCTCGACCTTGAATGGATGGCGTCCCTGCTCGGGCGCCATGTGATCTCAGGATCTGGTAAATGTGTGAAGGATAGGGTAAATGCAACCGCCGAAATCGTTCAACGCACCAAGACGACGGGGGTTGGAGGGTTTCGGAAAATGGTTGGGATATACTTAACTTACCTCTTATACCTTGTTGTTGTTTATTATTCCCCGTTCAACGCACCAAGAATAATCCAACTAGGCTTTTCGTTCGTTCGTTTCGTTTTTCGTTTTGATATATTGCAGTTTCATATATTGCCGATTGGTGCGCTATGTTAGGAATAATTCCTCCCACGACCGGCTTGGTCTCGTGAAGAGACATACATTTTCGAAACTTCAATATCATTAGTTTCCAGCTAAATTTCCGTATGCTGAATGATTTTTGAATTCTGACTACTAGATGCAACTATCTCCAAATTTTCTTGGAATAAAAACTGGATTTTGTGGCACAGAAGAAAAGCTAGTAAGTGCTTCATCAACAATAATTATTTTCATAATTCTCTTATTAACTGCTGCCCTGTGATGATTTGGCTGTGGTCTCAAATAAACACCGTAGGTTGCGTTTGCGGATCTTCTAGTAATCTCCACGCATAAGAATGAGTTGGAGTATTATTCTTCTACTGGGAAACTGCTACCAATACCAAATTAAAAGACCAGATACAAACTATTCTTTATTTTTCATTTTAAATCGAGATGTTTAATATTACATCGAGTTGTTATGTGAAGAGTATCCTGTTGAATTGTTATGTGAATTACACGTGGTACGCCATCATAGACATATTTCCCCTAATTATTATTGCATACATTATTTGCAAGGGGTTTAAACTATCTGCAGTATTTGTACAAAAATCTAAAACATAATAATATTCACAAAAGTTCAAATTTTCTAACAACTGCATACGAGGCGATATCACACTAGTGTTAAGTTCAACAATTTGCTTCATTTCTTCTTCATCCATATAGTACTCCACACCATGCTTCTTAACAATAATGAATTTAAATCATCGTAAACTATCGGGGTAACAGTGCAGTATTCTTCGCATGGAAAAGTTGCATGAGGTCATCAGTTGATTGGAAAAAATCAATTAGTTGTTGTGTGATGATTGAAATAAAGGAATACCATTCGTATGCGCTAAGTAATATTCTGGTAGGTTTATATTGTTGAGATAAAATCACTGCAGCCGAAAATGATCTTGCAGGGCTCATACCACATTGTACTTCATAGCCCGATAACGTATTTTGTTGCAAGCAGGTAGAAAAATTCTGATTTGGCGGCAGCCTCATAATTTTCCAAAGCTCTATCTAATTCTTGATTATAGTCTTGAAGCGTTTTACATGTCTGCTCTAATGGGATCAAGGATAAGATTAACGATATAGATACTTTGGGTCGAAATGGGGCTAGTAGAAGGAGCATACACATAAAGCTTCATGCATACGGCAGCTCATTTTTTTTGTGCGGTGGCAGGTCGTGGAATCGTTAGGGGGGTAGAGGGTTTAAAGAAGACTAACTACCTTATCCAAATAAGCAAAGGATACTTACACATACTTGAGGACTTTCCTACTACTTAAAGAAATTTGGACGCCGTTTGAAAAATCCTCAAATTCACATATCGAGTACTTACTGGACGTATTCCGTATTTTTGGGAACCAAATTGGGGGACATTCATCTTAGATTCCTCGTTGGGTCAAACTGGGCTATTATTGACCATCCTATGGCTTCTA
Source organism: Diabrotica virgifera virgifera (assembly GCF_917563875.1). Classification (NCBI taxonomy): domain Eukaryota; kingdom Metazoa; phylum Arthropoda; class Insecta; order Coleoptera; family Chrysomelidae; genus Diabrotica; species Diabrotica virgifera. Next base: position 40,802,950 of record NC_065451.1, on the reverse strand, counting down.
TGCCATTTCTTTTTCTTTATTCTAAAACTTATTTCATTTGTATTAGACATCCGGTTAATATTTTCCAAAAAAAAGAGTTACAGAAATAAAATTAGGTACATTTTACAATGTTTATTCAAACCTTTAGACCTTATTATTTTTACTTTGAGAATAAACATATTCTCAAACAAGAAATGAATAAATAAAACAAATATATTATGGTTTTACAATTCTTAACCTTATTTTTAGCAGTTGATCTCTAAACAAAAATTTGACTTATGGCTGTCAAAAGTCACTGCCATTTTATTTACTTTACATAAAACTTTCCATGTTGAAAACAAACTATTTAAATATTTAAAACCTTTACCAAATTTATATCCACTTGGAATTTAATTAAAATAAACCTTATTTCATACCTTTATTTTTAAAACAAAATCCATCGTCACATGTCACACTTGGAACTTAACCAAAATTTTTCATCCAAGATAAAGGGGAGACATTCAATTCTAATCAAACAGGAAACAGGATAAGTTGATACCAAATAAAATATCATCGGGGTACTTCAATACAGGAATTCTTACTGGAACATGAACAAATCCATAACATCATCATAAAAATAGCAACAGCTACACAAAAGACAGGAACCACGCACTTTTCTACCGGCAAAACAAACTGCATCACAATAATACTGTTTCACATGAATATATCCAACGTAATGCTGTGAAACTTTGCAACAATATTCCTTAATGTTTACTGGACAAAATGAAAGTCCTTTTCTTCTTTACCATAACGAAAGAAGCCCTTTTAAACCGGTAAAGTGCGTTTCTTTGTGAGTTCTAGCGAAAAAGGTCTTCACCTTTCAAACATGCTTTTAGAACTAACTTTCCTCATCACCTTTCTCAGTGAAAGACGCTCACGCGTCAAGCCGATCATTCTTTCGGGAAGACAATTGAAAAATCGGCGGAGAGAACTCAATGATCTTTCAAAATTCACACCAATAATACTAAAAGATGCTTCGCGCTCAAAAGAAAGGGAAAAATACCAAAACTTTTCAAGGATTCATTCTAGAATAATTAATGTTTACTTACACAAATAAACAGGAAATTTCCTAACGTTTTTCAATGTTGCGAAATATTGAAATATTTGCAACAGGAGCGGGTTAGTAAATTTTAATGATATATAAACTCGCACAATAAATTAGAAAAATAGATATTTTTCTTGGGATAGGATATAAAATTAATGGATACTATTTACAAAACATTGTAGCAGAAATTTGTAATGCTACAGTCTTCGTTGTTAGGCATATCGATGCTAAATTCACAATCACCTGAAGAATACCCACTATCTTGAGAGCCACCTGAAGAATACTTATCAAGAAAACAGTCTTGAGAGCTCATGTTCACTTTTACTGACATTGATACTGAAGCATGAGTTCTTTTATATTCCCCTACTCCTTGTGGTTAATAACAACCTCTTTGCAAAAAATGTCTTGCTACGCGGCAGATTAAAAGGTAGATCCTCCTAAACTACGTCATTAATGTTAATCCAGCTGTTATGTTTGCTGCCCATACCGAGCCATTTAACATACATCTTATTGCCTTTTCGTCTAAGTACTTTTTCAACCAGGGTTAATGTCAGGGTTTAATGTTTTCTGTAATTCTTCTTCGTAAAACCCCTCCGCTAATCGGTATACCTTGCATGTCTTCGAGCAAATACGTTATAGGATTTGTTATCCTAACTTTTTATAATAATATATCATATATAGAATTTTCTAATGATTTTACTAATGAGAGTGGTAGAGGAAAAATAAAAGACCTATTTCCTGATATACCTGAAGGTATTTCTCTAGCATTCCGATGGACTGATGGCCATATTTACTTTTTCCGTCAAAGTAATTACTATAAATTTAATGAATTTACAAGAAAAGTTATCGCGGCTGGACAATTTAGTTGGAATCTATTTGGAGTGCCTTGTCCAAACGAAAATATCTTATATCAATTAAAGACTCTGCTATCTAAACTTGCATCTGTATATAGTTAATTGTAAGAAAGTTGTTTAGTTTATGAATATACCTACCTCCTTACAACGATCAAGTTTTAATGTATTCATATTAATCTCCGATTAAATTCGATTAAAATTAGAAAATGGCGTAAAAATAGCCGCCTAGCGGATAATAGCCGAACTATGACAGCTCTTATTGTAGATTCCATTAAAATAGCCCCATCTTGGCGGAGAATTTGGAACTTTTGGGGTGAAACTGGCATAGTTACACTATTAACTACCTTAGTTTTATGCCCTATATAACTCTACCATATCCAGCCCTAACTAACTCTACACGTCATACATGGTCAGTGGGAACCAAAAAATTGAACTTAACAACAGATATGAGTAAATTTGATCATTACACTTTAAAAAATATCAAAGTGTTTTTAAATTCTGAAAGATATCCCTATAATGATCTTCAACTAGACTTTAAAACTAATATGTTTACCAAACTATATGAGATGTTTGCTAATTTCCAGAAAAGTTATTATTATTATATGACCCTAAACCAACCCATATATTTTCTTTGTTTTTTATTTTCCGCACCTCCCTACTCAATTTGGAAAAATGGAATCCAAATGTCCTTACCATTTAAATAATAATAGTGTATGTGCGTTATCTAACGTATTTTATTTGTATGATACTTTTATGATGCAATAAAGATTACATTTTGTTTTATTAATAAAAAAACCTGAATAAAAAATAGTACTTTATTTAACCACTATAATTGTTACATCTAGAACTTAAATTTTCCAGTGCAAATCTGCATAAACGGCAACTGGATTGAGCAGGAGCTAATCCTTCTTCCTCTGTTCTCCATTCGGGACGATTGAAATGAACAAAACGCGGAAGTCGAGTTCGAATTTCAAAATCTTGCACAAATTTCTAGGGTGGGAGATGCCAAGTCTGAAGTAGTTCATATGGATCCACAGATTTTCTAATGTATGATATGGTAAAGTTTTGTAGTTCTGCTTCTGTGAACAGGTACAAAGGTTTTTGTGGGTGTTGATTTATCACAATTCTTTTCTGGCAACTTTTTTTTGCTCCTCGATTGTTAAAACAAAAAATAGTCTATTTTCTTCTTCTGGCGGATAAACTCTTCCGCTACGCAAGCGTATCACTTATACTAAGTCGTGAAACGTTTTTAATCATATATTCTTTATTTTTATATTTACTTATTAACTGGTTTTCTTCTCTAACTGTTTAATATTTCTTGATTTTTCATAGACTAAAATATCACGTTTTATTCTGTTAATACATTTACTAAATTGTTCAACACGTTTACGACGCCTTCTTGAGCACATACTGTTCACATTATCGATGTTTCTGTACTCTTATATCCTCCCCACTCTCATTGATACCGGTTGCAGATGTGTGGTTCACTGCTCCCACTCCTAATTACTTATAATGTCACTAGATTGGAAGGTGGTATATTCACTCAAAATATTCAAAACTTTGGGTTAAACATCTTTTAAAAATCTATCATAATCCAGTTTTTATCACTATTAAAACGATAAGATGCGATTCTGATTTTAACTGTCAGTTTGTCGCTGACCTTAAGCTATTTCTAGATATTGGTCGTTAACCTTGGCGCTTAGACCGGATACTGTCTAGACGAACGGATGTCCAGGTCGCTGACCTTAAGATATTTTTAGATGTGAAAAGCAGATGGCACTAACCCCCCTCTTTATTCTACTTGAAAATATATAAACTGACGCATTTATAATTTTTGCAATCAAAATGGTGTTAGAAAACGAAGCAATGGACGGAGCAGTTATTAATCCATTGGATTTCATACCACCACATGAAGCTGAAGATAGTGATAGTGCCTCTTCTAACGAAAGTTTTGTTTTTTCGGTATCTACCGAAAATTTATCGGACCTGGAAGATTGTGAGGTGCTAGATATGGATTCCCCAGAGGCAGAAAGCAAAATATTGAAAGTGGATGATGTCAACAATGTCCGATTTCTGTCACATGAAAGCGCACAAACAGTAAGTATAACACAACACTATTATTATGATAGACAATGAAAGTTTATGCCCTTCTTGTTTTTTTGAGACTGTTAGCGGAGTGCCTCCATACGTTCAGACTAGTCGTTTTACGGCACATTCAAGTGGCAAGGCAGATAATTTTAGTGCACCTATTTGTAAGTGTTGCAATATGAACTTGTATATTTACTGCTTATGTAAATATTGTATTGTTTGGAATAATATAAATCTACAACAATAAAAAGGTTTTTATTCCAATTTTATTTAAGTGCAAATGAAAAAAAATTAACCCCTCCTGTATTGAATTTTAAACAAATAAGTTATATATTTTCGAATTTGTTATTTTTTTGCCCTATTGATTGATATGCAACATTATATTGTTTTGACAAATATATAAGGTACCCAGATCGACTCTACAGGATAAAGTAAAGGGTAGAACTTCTTTAGAGAGGAAATCTAGACCAGGGACCACACTAACAGAAGAAGAAAACCTACTAGTAGCATGACTATTTCGGATTGCAGCCTGTGGATTTGCGGCAACAAAAACGCAGCTGTTGGATAGTGTTCAGCTATTGCTTAAAGAACTTAATAAGTCTAATAATTTCTTGGATGGTAGGTCTGGACGTAAATGGTACGAACTATTTTTAAAGAGCCATCCCGAACTGGCTACAAGAATTTCCCAAAACCTCACTTGTGCTAGAAACACTTAACAGAAAATCGAATTCGTCAATGGTTTATTGAAGTAGGGACCTTTTTAGAAAGTACAAGAAATCGCAACATAACTTTTGATCCTAGTCGTGTATTCAATTGTGATGAAAGGGCTTTTTTCCCGACTCCTAAGGGAGACAAAGTGTTGGTTAGAAAGGGGGAGAGAACAGCTTATTCGTTTGTTAGCAACGACGAGAAGGAATGTCTGACAACTTTGGTTACCTCTAGTGCCTCCAGTCAAATTTTACCACTCATGATCGTTTTTAAATATACAAGAATTCTCAAATCAGTTATCGAGAAAATATCGGCTCCATGGGGGATGGAGTCTGAAAATCGGTGGATGACTGGCGATACCTTTTTTGAGTACATCGCTAATATATTCCACCCTTGGTTAGTTGATCAAAAAGTTCAGTTTCTGATTATACTGTTTTTGGACGGAAACACATCACACTTAATGATATTATTCTAATAGCTCTGTATCCAAACGCAACACATATTTTACAGCATCTAGATGTCGCAGTCTTTCGGCCATTAAAACGTGAATGGAAAAGGAGCGGTGGAGAATGGGAAACCAAGGCCAAAAGATTACCAAAGACTTGTTTGGACCTATTTTGGAAAGTACTTTTCAAAAAATGATACATTAATTAATTAATGAAAAGGAATTAAATTGCAAACTGTTTAAGGTATTGTATAGTATAGATAATTCCGAAATAAAACAGATATTATAATGAACTTATCACACATTAGCGGCGATATTAAAATTTGCAGTTATAAACATGTTATTTGAAAATAATTTAAAATAATTAAATTGAAAATGGTAAGATAAAGTTTTCAATCCTAATAACAACATTAATAATATTGAAAAATATTAAAATATTACTAAAAGATTTTTAAATTGAAAACTTATTGGTCCATTTTCCTGGTGACACCTCCAAGGTTTCTACAATATGCAAGCCAAATGGATGCTGTAGTGAAGACAAAAGTGAATTAATTCTACACTATACAATTCACAACCCCCGTCTGCAGCTTGGTAAAGTTCCAACGGAAAATGGACCTATTTCCCAATTATATCAGTCGAGGTCAACTCAACAAGGATCAAGGCCTTGGTAGATACTGGTACATCCAGCAACTTCATCAGTATGGGCCTGATCGAGAAGGAGATGGTAGAAGGCAAATCCACCATAGTACGACTCGCATGCAGGGGTAGTACGTCCAAAAGTCTGGGAAAAGCCTACGCGACGTCCAGGTCCACTTCACAGACGACTTTAGCAGCACGGTTCAATGCCAGGTGATGGAGAAGCTCAACTACGACATGGTGTTAGGCATGCCTTTGCTGAAAATGGAGGAAGTCTTGGTAGACATCACTAGAAGGTGTCTACACGCAGGGACCCAAAGCCGACACACAGTATTCTGGGAAGCTCCGACCAGATCACCAACTTCAACAAACCAAACCATGCTGGAAAGGGACCAAGCCCCAGATTACGCCTACGACGTAGTCAAGAGGATAATCGAAGACTATAACGATGTCTTCGACGACAAGGTCCGCCAACCCACGACCAGAGCGACTACCATGCACATAGAGCTGAGCGACGACCGTCCCATCAATGTGAGGCCTTTCAAGTATTCTCCAGAAAAGAAGCGGATCATGTTTCAGGAGGTCCAAGACATGCTGTCCGCTAGAGTTATACGACCATCCAAGAGCCTTACAATAGCTCGATAGTGATCGTCACCAAGAAGGATGGCAGCCCCAGGTCCTGCGTAGACTACCGCAAAATCAATTATTATTCTTAAACTTCCTGGCATATTATTTCACTTATTTTTGAAATAGACTGATATGTTTTGTACACACTTATGACAAGTGAATGAATGAAAAAAGAAAAGTAAAAATGTTAAAAATGCGTAAAATATCTTACACACTTTTAAAATACTTTTCATTTTACATTCATCATTCAATTACATTTCACATATTTTTTGCAAACGTTTGTGTTTTTAAATATCTTTTGGTTTTATAATTTTTATCGCTGGCATCTTATCATCTTTAGTTCCAAGAAAAGGGTTTTTATTATTTTCTATTTTCTCTCTTCATGTGTGAAAGTTTTCGTGTGGGAACACAATAAACGAAAATGTATAAAAACTAATAAAATAATATTTGACACATAATGTGACAGGTCCAGCATAATGGACATCAGGACTCTTTCATATAATTTAAGTAACTGAAAAATAAAAAATATGAAAAAAAATTTTTAAGAAACGCTTTTCTTTAGTTACGAGTGACTAAAATTAAAAATATAAAAAAAAATCAACTAAAAAGCAAAAAAAAAATGAAAAAATCTAACACATTCGTCAAAGAAAAGCGTGGCGCCTCTTCATCGAATAAACGGTTTTCGCCCCACGCTTTTCTTTAACGAATGTGTTAGATTTTTTAAATTTTTTTATTTTTTGTTTTTTAGTTGATTTTTTTTATATCTTTAATTTTAGTCACTAGTAACTAAAGAAAAGCGTCTCTTAAAAATTTTTTTTTCATATTTTTTTATTTTTTACTTTTTAATCTTACACTTTTCAAACATTAAAATATATCGTCATGTTTCGTAAAATATGTATAAAACATATGATGTACTAATATGAAAAGTAGTCGGAATCGGCAAAAAATTTGAAACTTTATTGTTTATTTATGATGCATAACGTAAACAATTAACGTAAAAAGTGAAATTATGTATATGTCATATCATTAGCTACAATCTGTAAAAGTTTCAAGTTTTTACATTGTAAAAAACAAGAGAATTTAAACATTTTCCATTAAAATCGTGTTTTTTTATTTAAACAATTAATAAACATACAATTTTTTATTGATTATTTGTGTATTGTTCCCACGAATGCATATGTATGCAAATTTTCATTTATCTGCATTGGAGAAAAGGCACTCAAATTAACGTCTAAAGATTTGACGCAAACTATTGAACTAAATAAAAACGTTTAAAAAACATTCTCGTTCAAGAGAAATACACATGTACATTTTGCATTTTATACAAAAGAATCTTGTCTTCTTATGCTAGGGCCACACTAGTGTTAACGTTTAACGTTCATGTATTAAAATGCGCATTAAAATGACTGGTATGGTGGTCCTGGGAGGTTATTACCCCCGATGATGGGGTTGATTTGTTAAAACACTATTTACCAGAATATATTTATTTAGAACACTAAATACGACAGTAACTAGATGGTGGACAACATCTGTGATCTAACCAGGTCGATGTCTGAATATTGAATAATCTCTTCTTTACTTTCTCCGTATCTATAAATAAATCGTAATTGTTTTGTTATGATTGACTACACCCCAATGTGACCGTTAATTACTAATAGTAACATAATAGCTGACTTCGGTGTTTTCAAAACGAGTGGCCTACATTGCAAAACCAATGTGGCAAAACCACCCATTTACGCAATGTAAACAATTCATGTAAATAATATTTGTTTAAGACTTTTACAAATTAAATCGATATGGATTACCCTTATTTTTTGGATGCTAATATAAATCCTGTACATCCCTATCCCCTACCAAGAAAAATTTTCTGAGAGATGTACAATATTTTCTTTGCCCTTGTAACCCTTAAAAGGTTATTGGCTAGCTCAGCCTGGAATGTCCGTGATTTTTTTAATTAGAGCTCTGTAATAAGTATCTGTTTTAAGGGTAGATAAATTTAACAAGCAAACTTCAGGTAAATTTTCAGACATCTTAAGGGGTTTTTTGATGATTCTAGAAAGAGAATCTGCTACAATATTAAGTGAGCCAATACGGTGGACAATAGAAAATTTATGGCAAGATAATTTCATTATCCATCTGGCTAAGCGAGGCGAGTGGTTTTTCATAGTTGCTAACCACTCTAATGAAGCATGATCGGTAATAACAAAATATTATGTACCTTCAATGTAACCACGGAATTTTTCGATAGATATTAAAATTGCAAGTAATTCTTTTTCAGATGTTGTATTTACGCTGACACTTATTTAGACTTTTACTAAAATATGCAATTGGGTGCTCGAAACCATCGTCTTTTTGAAATAAAACACCACCTATACCATAATTGGAAGCATCACAAGCAAGATAAATTTTTTTTTGAAAAGTTGGGGCTTTTAAGTACAGGAGCAGTTATTAGAAGATGTTTGACTTTGGCGAAAGCTTCATCAGCAGCTTTGGTCCAAGAGATTGGCCTTTCTTTTTGCCGTCTAGCCCTTAAACTGGCTGCATGTAATCGTCTTCTGACAGTTTGACTGGAAATCGCTCGTCTAGTGGCATGCCTGAAGATACTGTTAATTCTGGAATCCGTGAATGTTGGGTTTCTTCTTGCCGTCAGAACTACAAAACGGTCTTGCCGACGAGTTGTAGATCGTTCTCTTCCTTCTCCATGCCTGTATGTTGCAGATCCAGTTGCTACATACCGATTCCATGCACGACTTATCACACTTTGCGACACATTTAGCCTCATAGCAACCTCTTGTTGAGTTATGCCTTGTTGGATCCAACGAACAAATTGCTCGAGCTGCACTAGTTCTAAACGTCTTTTCGGCATAATGTTTTTGTGATAAATAGATTTCTTGACTTATTAACAACTGGTAAAGCCAATACAAGCGCTTTTATACGAATGATATATTCATGTTTGGAACAACATTTCTCTCTTTGTACGAGATAAGGGCCGATAAGAATAGGAGAAAAAACCACATGCAAAAAATATTGGCAATAAAAATAGCATATAGAGTATAGTACAGGCAATTATTTTAAAAATAGTTTTATGTTAATTTTAGGAATTTTAAAATTATCCACTTCAATTGTTGAGTAGTGTATACAGATATAAATATTAACTAGGATAGGGATGAATAATTTTTATACATTTTTTTAATTTGTTTGTCGAAAAAAGTTAACTATTTTCAAAAGAGTTAATACCACTATCTACATATATCGGAATCATCAAATCGAGTATGTGTTAGTCATTTCATGCAAGTCACGAGTACACGATTCATCGTCTTTTAATTCAAATAATACTCTTTTAAAGCAGCTGTGGCACCAATACTTTTTTCTTGATATACATCCTCAATTAAATCATGAGCATCGTACATCTTATGAGAATGATTATAGCTAACAAATATATATATATATATATATATATATATATATATATATATATATATATATATATATATATATATATATATATATATATATATATATATATGTTTAAAGTTTTATGTGTATGTTTAAATTTAGAAAAACATTTTACATACGTTAAGACGTAATTGTTGAAGCCAATATCCACTTGACCATAGGCAATAAATAGAATAGTCTTCGAAAACATAATCCCAATCTGATCTCCCTAATATAGTATTAATTAAAGGTTGGTGTATTTCTTTGGAACATGTAATAAATTGAATTCCTTTATATGAAGGTTCAAGATCATTTTCAGCTTGTTTTAACATAGCACGCCATTTAAATGAAGGACATTTTTTGAAAATCATCTTGGTTAACTTCCATGGTAGGGGGGACTGTTCCATGAAATCTGTTGCTGATATTATTGTATCGCAATTTTTTCTAACAGCTAATATTGTTAACGTTGGAGTGTTCATCTACAACTAAACAACCCTATTCTAAAATACTGTAATGACCCCACGGCAGTGTATTAAAACTGTTTGGAATTAAATAGCGTTTATCATCATGCGGACTTAAACCAATTTTACTTTGTTCGATAGAATAGACGTTATGTGCATACAATCTAATACAGCGTTGTGTAGCTGTTTTTTCTGAAAGTGCGACTTAAGCGGGAGTCAGATACATGGCAACGACACCAGAAATATTTTAATTTCTAACTGAGTTGCCATGGGAGGACATATGAAGCCCGTCTGGCTACATAAGTAGTCGTTAACACTAAAACCTGAGCCAAAAGGTTGCACAAGCAGGTTAGTATCTATTGAAAAAAAATAAAAATATTCAACGATTTAAAATTGATTTAGTTATCTCTAACGAGGTATACACCAAGAAAAACAATGCTTTTTGCTAACGTGTTAGTAGAGGAGAGCACAAAAAATGTTGGAGAAAAAGTTTTTTTCCATAGCACACTACTTGCTTCTATATATTTCAACTTATATCACAGCAACAGTTATGTTTAAAATTTACACGTTTCTTAAGATATCTCGGGATAGAAAAAAGGTATAGACATGCGGTTTTCGGTATTCTGTTGCTAATTTGGTCTAATTTTGTAATACAGGAAAAAATACATACTTGTATTTAATATTTTCCAAAGAAAACTAGATTTCTAAAAAGAAAATAAATAGCGCCTCCTAGCCGGCATATTACGTAATAGGCTGTTATAACTATTACATTGACGAAAAAGAACTGTTTTCAACAAGACCAAGTTTGCAAAAATCGATTAAGCAGAACCGGACTTACAGCGATTTTTTCATAGCAAGGTTCCCACTCACTTCCAACTCTTATTTGCATAGGTAGACTTAAACTTGTGAAATAAAATATGTGCAGCATTTTATGAAGAATACGATAATCGGATTTCCAGTGCCATTTCATTAGGCAAATTTTGTAAAATTTCTATTTTTAATTTTTGATATTCAATTACGCCCTCTAGCGGTGGACTTACAATTATGAAAATAATTTTCAGGCTTTTCTCGAGGCAACTTTTGTTATATTTTTTTCCCCAAAGCTGTACTATAAACGGTTCCTGAGATATGGCCGAGCGCCATTCTTATTTTGGGACACCCGGTACATGTAGATTTTATTAAAATTTCTCATTCATATCGACTGGTGACGGTAAAATCGATAGTTTCGACTACGTTTCTTTGAATGGTTAAGAAATACAGGCATGTAAGAAGTTTTTTGTAAGACACTTTGTATATCAGCGTCGTTAATCCAAGGTGTTGCAAGAAAAAGTGATATTCTATGTTGTTATGCAGATATGGACAAAAGAGGCAATCATATACTGCCACATAAAACAAGCAATGAAAACAGAAAAATTGTGAAGGCTCATATTGAGTCTTTTCCACCATGGGGGCCACATTATATTCGCTAAAGTTCATAATCTTAGATATTTGGACAAAAATTTGAGTATAAGAAAAATGTATAAACTGCTGTTAGCAGAAGAAATCGGAAAGTGCTAACGATATAATATACCGAAGAATATTTTCTAACGGCTATTCCACTAGACTGTTTTTAACTGATAAAACGTCATAGCAACGCCACGTTTCCTACTGACAAAACTCCTTCCTGCCCGTGATTTCTCAGCGACAAAATTATGACAGATCCGTCACGAAGGTGTCTGGTAATTCTATTGTTGTCATTTTGACAAACGTCATTGATTTTGACAAACGTCATTTGGGCAGATATAATGAATCCAGACGAAAAATCAAGATTTGGATGCCAGTCAGGAGATGAAATCAAAAAATTGGTTTTTGTCTCGTGAAATAGTCTTGTCGAATATCATTCGAGAGAAAATTATTTACCGTCAAAATTTTCTTCTGGTTTTATTCAAGTTTGTTGCCTTATAGCAATTTTCGCTTATGATTTAATTTAATTCGCGAAAATTGCAGGGCAAGAAACTTTCATACCAGTCGAAAATATTGTTGTGAAAAACGATGGGAACTACAAACAATTTTCTAAAGTTAAGATTGCATGCTTGGTGTGTGAAACCCCTAAATGCCCCATTGAAATGGTCGTGGTCTTTAACAATAATGTCTTTGTCTGAAAAATTTTTACTGCAAATATGACAAGATGTTGCTGTACTTGCATTTGGTTTTTCAATCGTAGGCACTATTGTTTTTAGTCTACTACGGATTATCCTTTTACATAATCTAATTTGTTTTTGTAATCTATTTAACCACACTTCCGCATCACTGATTGTAAAATTATCAAATAAAATTTTTCGTAACTTTCTAATTGCTAGTAAAACACCGTCCGTTTGTTTGATGATTATATCGATATTACTCGAAGACATTTATTAAAAAAAAATTTTTTACGACAAACAAATTTAAAAAATACTAAAAATCGCTCACCCTTCTAATTTCCGGTTCCTAGTGTTCTATGATTTCGAACGAGGCGGCTGGTTGTGCCTTCTTAGTAGTAACGTGCCCTCTGAAGACCAAGCTGTATTTTCCCTCGTCAAAATACTTTAGATATGGCCTGTATACGTCCGTGACCCTTGGTGGCAAGAATGTTACCTCCTCCTTTTCTAACTCTAGCAGGATTGATTTACCGAATTGGGTGTTAACTTCTTTGGCTGCCAGTATTTTGTGTGGTACACCGACGGGTAGGCTGCTAAGCTTTCTGATTTGGCCCTCTGACCTCTCTGCAATAACAGTAGCCTTATTTAATTTTGTTAGGTCCATCTATAATAAATAAAAAACTTATTTGAAGCGTAAATCCAATAGCAACAAAACATTTTTAATTTAAGAACATTTTATATTGGCCTCCATTTAGCGGACTGTATATATTTAGAAAATTAAATTAAAACTATTAGGAATAACAGCACGCGGAAAAATCACAATATGTGTATATATTTTTACGAATAAAAACGAATGCTACGAAAATAGAAAAGAAATAATATATGACTGGTACTTCAATTTTTATTGATTTGCATACACAACTGTATATTAAATTCAAACCAACACTGTTGGCATAAGATAATAGCAAAAACGAAAAATCTAAAAATATATTACAATAGAGAATAGATATAGCTAGTAAAACTGAAATTTCTATCGAAGTACACTAATATATCATTTTTATCGAAATAGTGTGTATACTTAATGAAAATAGAGAAATAATATGTATACTGTACGAATAAAATAAATAAGACCAAAATCGAGAAAACTATGTGTACTTATACAAAGAATACAAAAACAATTTATGTGCAACTTAAAAAAAATATTACAATAGAGAATAGATATAGCGAGTAAAACTGAAATTTCTATCTAAGTAGGTACACTAAAATAGCATTTTTATCGCAATAGTGTGTATACTGCATGAAAATAGAGAAATAATATGAATACTCTACGAATAAAACAAAGACGAAAATCGAAAAAATTATGTGTACTCATACAAAGAATGCAAAAAACAAAAACAATTTATGCACAAGTTAAAAAAAAAAACAAAATCATAAAAAAGAAAAACTTACCTCGGTGTGTAATAAATAGTGTGATGTTAATGTCTTTTTGATCCAAACTAATTAAAACTCTATTGTTTGGATAACTTTATATTTACATCGTATAAACGGTGATTCAACCATAGTTGTTTACAAATACAAATCATTACCTATACCACACATTTGTACATATCAAGTATCTAATTATAACAACTCTTGAATTTACCTACGCTGCATTTTTTATACAGGGCATAATATGTAAACCTCACGTATTAATTCACGGTCAGGAGTCATTGTCTTCGAGCATGGCTAATACACTACATTATATTTTGATAAAGATATTTACAACTTAATTTATATAGGTTGTCCCAACTATATTACAGGTGTATTAGAGTCACTACACAAACAACGTTTTCGTTACTGCTAAGCAAAGCACAATGAATGCAATACTCATGTGCATCCTATTTTATATTGTAGCTTCATTGACGTCACATGCATCTATAATTACACATTTTCCAGTTTATTTTTAAAAGTCGTGTTGGTTCATAAATAATTATGTCATAGCAAATACTTAGTACAGTAACAATGCGGCAGCGGAAATTCCAATTGCATGTAAAATACATTCGTAGAAATAAATATGGAATTATCGAAATAATGTGTTAGTTGCAGTAATTATAATATAAAATATTTTCGACCTCGGAACAGTAATTTTCATTTGTATATAAAATATTATTCGACCTCGGAAAATACCATTCTGCATGAGTTGAGGTATTTTTGAATATAATTTTTTAGTAATAAATAAATTCGTCGTTTGTCTGATGGGTACTAATGGGGCTCCCTCGGACAATGGGGGACTTCTTAGGAGCAATCCTATTTTGCATGTGTTGAGGTATATTTGAATATAATTTTTAGTAATAAATAAATGCATCGTTTATCTGTAAATTGCACGTAATTGATATCTAGTGGGTACTTGTTGAGGATCATATTCTCAGCAGAAATATTTTTAATATACCGCCTATAATGCACCTTTAATAACTTCTACTACTTCTAACTACTCTTCATGTGTAAATTACTTAGGATAAAAAATGGCGAACGATATCTGAAACACAATGGTAGATAACATTATAAACGAAAGGTATATTTGCAAAAAGAAGATTTGATAAACAGTGAAATAGAAGATTTGTCAGTGGCAACTGCGACAAGATTTGACAGTTGACAGTTCCGGAAAAGAAGATTTGGTAGCTATATAATTTATAAATATATTATGGAACAATGGCGGATGACTAGTGACTACTAGTGACGTCTAGCGGATAAAAGTTGAACTATAAGTTAGTAGATTCCTTCCATGGAGCGTCGGGGCGTGTGACATCATCTGTCTCTCTCCAACACATTGATAGCACGATCTCTCTCTAACACATTGATTTCCCTAGGTGGAACCATTCCGACCTTACTTATCTACTGTCGGATATGTAATCAGTTATTTGTCAATGTTTTTTGGTTGGTTTTCCTCGTTTTGAGTGAATTTTACATAGTTTTACTATATTTTAACATCGTTCACCGATTTTCAGTATTTTGTCTCGTTTGTCCTTTGATTACGTCTGTCGGATACGTAATCAGTTATTTGTCACTGTTTTTGGTTGGTTTTCCTCGTTTT
Organism: Diabrotica virgifera virgifera; assembly: GCF_917563875.1. Taxonomy (NCBI): domain Eukaryota; kingdom Metazoa; phylum Arthropoda; class Insecta; order Coleoptera; family Chrysomelidae; genus Diabrotica; species Diabrotica virgifera. The sequence continues at coordinate 40,787,446 of NC_065451.1, read as the reverse complement.
TCACTCTTTATATTTAAGTAATTTTTGGTTTTGCAACTCATTTATGTTTTAAAAAATAACTGACAAACTGAATACTTCCTTTAGGGAAACTTTTGGTTTTGGAAGTCAGGTGTGGGTTAAAGCAAATATCTAAAATATGTATTTTCTTAATATTACCTTATATTTTTTTACATATCCCGAAATTCAAGTAAAATTTTCATTTTAGAATATATGCTTGTTTAAATATTTATAGCAATAATAAAATGTTGTTAATTTAGACAGTTAAAGACAACAAAGAAAGATCAGGAGTGGATTAAAAAACTTAGATATTATCTAAACTATTTATAGTTTTGAACATATCCCGAAATGAAAGTAAAATTTTCATTTTAGAATATATGTTTGTTTACATATTTAAATCAATAAAACAATGTTATTAATTTAGATAGTTAAAAACAACAAAGAAAGGTCTGGTGTGGGTTAAGAAAAAAACTGAAATATTATCTAAACTATTTATTTTATTAATATTACCTGATAGTTTTTCTGAACATATCCCAAAATGAAAGTTAAAGAATACAATATGTAGTTCAACAAATTATTATTCCAACAGGTACATAAACGAGCACTAATGTCATTCATATTCCCAGTCGACTGTACAAGTGATATGAGCGGTCTCAAAAAACATGATGGGCACCAATAATTGTGATTGTCTACACCATAATAACATTGGGTCATGCATACCGGCTGTCTACATTCGTAGGATAGAAATCGCATGTTGTTGACATCATTCACTTGTAATATTTTGTTGTCGACTTCTTGAGAATCCATATCTAGGATTTCACAGCCCCCCACGAGGTCTGATAAATTTTCGGTAGATAGTGACAAAATCAAAACTTTCGTTAGTGGATGCACTATCACTTTCTTCAGCTTGATATGGAACTGCTTCATACATTGGAATTTCTAGATTTTCATCGTCATTCGGTGACACCATCGTCATCGTCATAAACCAGATTTTTAAGCACTCTCGTACACGTACTAGTTTTGTGCACATATCCATTTTGGGTGCCACTTCGGTATGCGGTCTACCGTCTAATATGTGGTCTACGGCAATTTAGCTGATTCGGCATGCGGTCTACGTACAAAAACAAATTAGAGAAACTATTACAAACATTACTATTTTATTATTACTAACAGCTTCACTGTTCAATTGGTAATTATACAAAGAGTCTACATTCTACCACATCCAATACTATTTTAATATTAAATATCATGCAACCGCAGTAAATATCGGTTTTTGCCTGAAAGAAGGAAGACCTAACCCTTCGGTCCAAACCCAACTTACGGGTATTAGAGTGAGAGAACCGCAGGGCAGGAGGTATTTGACCGCTGCGCGCAATCACAACCCACCCTTTTTATTATCACTAAACGGTCTTTTCAGCGTTTTAAATTAACACTCAAGGCCCATTTCGTTGATTCAAGTTTATATAGGCAACCCAAATTACACGCCGCTAATCCTCGGTTCGGGATTGAGACAGAATAACACGTGAAGTGTGAAGTAAAGCACAAGTATGACAAGTAAAGTATAAATATAAATAATAAATAAAAAGTTTGTAATAGTTTCTCTAATTTGTTTTTGTACGTAGACCGCATGCCGAATCAGCTAAACCGCCGTAGATCGCATATCAGACGGTAGACCGCATACCAAACTAGAAACTCTGCCGTAGACCGCATACCGAAGTAGCACCCCATTTTGTATACCGAGGTTTTTTTATCACTTTCTTAATCCAAACCGACGTTACGATTTTATTAGCACGTCGGATGTTAGCGTCCACTTTTTTAAGCACTCCCGCACACATATTAGTTTTGTCGACATGTCCATACAAACCATATCAAGCGATTTAAAAACCGATGTTTTTTTATCACTTGTGCCACATGTTTTAAGAGTTTTAGAGTTTGTATTAAAGTTAAATTATTCCGGTTTCGTAATCAAAACCACCGTTAAGATTTTACTAGCAAGTCCGATGTTTGCATCCACTTTTTAAGCACCCCCGTACACGTACTAGTTTTGTCCACATGTCCATTTTAAAACCCGTTGTTTTTTATCACTTGTGCCACATGTTTTATAAGTTTTAGAATTTGTATTAGGGTTAGATTATTCCGGTTTAGTAATCAAAACCGACGTTAAGACTTTATTAGGAAGTCCGATGTTTGCGTCCACTTTTTTTAAGATTTCTACCGCCCTTAAACGTCTTTGCTCATACCCGTTAATTTTTTTTACTAACACCATTCGCTGTAATTTGTGTTCTTTTAGATAACGTTTATTATCGATTACGAACTTTTTTAATATTTGGTTATATTCCACATCTGTCTTTTTCACATTTTCATCTATACTATCATAATTGGTTGTTGAATTTAGATCCTCTTCTTCCATGATGTCTTCGAAATATTCACTGTGAATTGACACATCAACATTATTGAGTTTTTCTTCTTAATTTTCTGATGATGGTATTATATCATCATATTTTGGCTGAGTTATGGTGGAGGACGCCATAACTTCTTGTTCAAACACTTTGTACTCTATGGGGGGCGGTGATCACTAAAATCACCCGAAATCACTTCACAACTACAGTTTAAGCTCACTTCACTGTTTTCTATGTTTTTAACTCCACTAGGAGTCATTACATCAGGTGACATTTTTAAATGATTTATAATTTTACGACTAGACTTTGAACATACCGGTACAGCAAGTTTTTCTTTCATTTGGGGATATGTACGCGGAAACAACAAGGTAATATTAGTAAAACTAATCTACTGTGGGTAGTACCTACGGTTTTATAGCTTAATGAAATGGGTTGGGCCCAAATTTTACAATTTTAAAATCCCTGGTGTTTAATACATTTTTATTACCCATCAGCAGGTGACCAGCCAATGAAATGTAAGCCACGCCCATGGTGTGTTTAGGAACTATACCACATAAATGTTTTTTTCAATCTTTAAAAAATACATAAATTGAGTGCTATATGATATCGAACTAAATCTTAGATCATACATGGCTGCTTGATATGAATTTCAGATTCTATAAAGTGGCGTGTACGTTCATACCTGGTTGGTTTTAATTTATATCATTTGAAAAAATTATAATATACAGTACATACATTGTATATACAATGAAGCACGCGTATTTTTTTTTTAATTATTACTGTTCAAATGCATAAAATATGAGGTTTTATTTCAGTAGAGTGAAAACCAAAATTTGCATTCCCTTCACGACATTTGCAGATACGCTTCACATGAATCATTTTTTCTTATGAAGTGTCTGCATGTGCACTCGTGAATGTATTAAATAGGAATTATTTTTCATATTAAGAGGGAAATACTTCTTAATTTATGCACCCACGTACCTTGTCACCCTTCAGCGACCCACTGTTCATTCACAAGTAATATATAATCCTTTATGGAATTTCGGAGATCGAGCTCCTTTTTTGCAAACGCATGTTATATTATAATTATTATAGATTTAGATTGAAAATCATGGTTAGAGTATGAGAAACAAAAAATAGTTTATGAAGAATATATTTTTAGTAATCTTCTGATCGACCTCCTTTTTGTGTGCATTCGACTGTTATTTTATAATAGATCTTTAGATATGTTTAATAGTCATGGTTAGGGGAAAAGAAACAATCAAGAATATATTTTTTAATAAAACACACATTGGATTACTTTTAATAACACACTTAACATATCAGTTTGGCGTTAGAAAATTTTTTTAACGCGGAGATGTGTTGAATTTTTTCTAATAGCGTGGGTTAATAATCATATTAATAAATGTCATGGTCACTGATTTTGTTGCTCGTTGATGCATGATCATAATCGCTCCTCATTTTGGAAACGTGTAAACGGTTCTCAAGTTGTTTTCCCATCTTTCGGTGGCTTTTTTCAATTCATCAAATTTTAAAATTTCTGCTGCTGTTGGTCGCAACGTATATTCAACGTCTATCATTCGTTCGATGGCCCTTCGAAATGTAATAGAATCTAAAAAGTAGATTTAATTAAAAAATAAAAATCAACAAAAACGAATAACTCTAATTTAAATAGGTGGTCGTGAATGATAGTCTCTGTTTACTAAAATGACGAAACTAACCTTTTGTCCCCAAAATTGATGACTTGACCTCACTCTACTTTGTTTAGCCTTGTCCACCTTGCTCGTACTTTTCAGTTTCTCCAAATACTCCTGCTATCTCCCCTGCTCCAAATCTTAACTACATGAACAAACCCCTTTTCTCCCGACACAAGGATATCTCAACTAATTGACTTTATCCAGTATAAAACTATACATCTGTTTATTACTTACAGCATGTCAGTTATTTCTTCAATTTCTTCTGTCTGCTACCACAGTTGGAACTCTTTCCACAAACACACACAACCTTTCACAACATATACTTTTTTCTAAACTTGGCTAATTAGCAACGTCGTCTCAGCAGAAACTGTAGTGTTCTTCCCGGTATTCAATTCACAATGCCCTTTCCTCTCAGGTAAAACTCCGTCCAAATCATTAAATCTCCCTCCTCTTTTTTATTGAACCAATCAGGACGTATCTCCATCCAAACAAATTTTACTGTCTTCTAAAAAAAAGCTTTCTACTATCCAATAATCCGTAAGTTACTCTTAGTAAACACATAATAAACATTTTCAATTTCTACGGAAAAAAGGATAATTACCTATCCCCGATGAATATTCACTAAACCTTCTCTTTTGTATAATTCTTTTCATTTTTCGTGGTAATCCATACAATTGAAAGTTCCACGTTAAATGTTGATAAAATGTCTAACTAAACGGTAGACAAACCAGTATATTGTTTTCTTATTTTCTGGGAATGTCTTTAACCGAATAAGATTCACTAATTCCGAAAAACACTTTCTACATCTAATGCTTAATAGTACAATATACATGGTGTTGCGATTTCTGTTGGTCGGTGATTTGATTTTTGTCTTAATATTTTCTGTTTGATTTTTGAAAAATATGGAACCTTATTAACTCCCTGCCTGCTGAACAGACGAAAATTTTCCCGCATATGCAACAAATTTTCTCGAAACAACACATAGTTTCAAAATTATTAGGATTACTTAAAATTCTTAAATTTAAACTTTATTTTTACTTATTTCTAAACGTGCCGACATGTTTTCTATCCATAATATTTGTATATATCGTGAATATTGGAAATTTCTCTGATTCTTTCAGAGTCCACATGCCTAAGGACATAACTATTTACACCGTTTTCATTATTTACGATTTATGGACCCTCAAACACTAGCATCAGCTTAGCACAAATATTGTTGGTGAGATTGGATACTCTCAAAGCTCTCTCTCACCAGCACCTTTTCACCAACTTAAAACGTAACGGGCGTTCTCTTCCTGCTGCGGTCTTGCCTTTGGATATACTTCTCATTACTTTTTTGCAGTCTTCTCTGCACCCGTTCTAAAACCTGTTGATATTCTCTGGGCTCTGGGTCTTCCCACGGCCTTGCTGGCATTATTCCATTCATAATGTATTCCGGAGTTTCTTTTGACACCGTACGTGGGATAGTATTTAAATAATTTTCTATGTCTGCTAATTTTCTATCCCATATTTTATGTTGTCCATCTGTAGCAATGCGAAGAAATGTCGTCACCTCCTGAATAAATCTTTCTGAAGGACTGCTCTGAGGATGTCGAATGCTCACAAAATTTGTCTCTATTCCTCTTTCCCTAAACTGTCCTTTGAACCGATCGTTTCCGAAATACGTCGCATTGTCCAATAAAATCCTTCTTGGCGTTCCTACAGCAACTATTAATTCGTCGATTGTTTTCATTATTTCTTCTCCTTTTGTCGTGCGACAGCTATACAATTTTACATATTTTTAAAAGACGTCTACCATCACCAGGATATGTTTATTTCGTCGAGTTGTTATGATTAAATCACTCAACATATCGATTGCTACAATGTCCAATTTAATTTTGGATAAGATGTTCTTTCCCATATTTTCATTTTTGTAATTTTTACTTTTATATCTTTGACATCTACTGGACTTTTGTCTCATCTTCTTAGCTCTTCGGTAATCTTGACGACAGATATATATTTTTTTTGGAAAACTAACCACACTTTCCGGGCTCCTATATGTCCGTTATTGACATGTAAATTTTCTCGGCCAGTATTGGTCTCACCAAATATAATTCTCTTCCTTCGATTCTTTTGAAGAAAATATCGTCTTATCTCTCTGCTCTTATTTTTTCCTTTTCTTCCAAACCTTCTTGATCCATTCTTATTTCATTCAGCGAGAAAAGTGACGTCTTCTTGTGACAATCGGTTTAAGCCTACATTTAAGTCTTCATCTCGGGTTAGAGCATCGGCTATTGATGTACTTCTCTCAGAGAGCGCTCTCAAGATGGCAGTACAGACGAAGGTGAGAAATATATTTGTTTTCTATATTCTATTATGTTATTTTTTTATCTGTATAGTATTTATGTATCTATGTAATATTTTATAATCAATCAATTGAAAAATGCAATTTCTTTATTTTTATAGAATTGGGCTTGTCCGTAAATAAATAAATAAATAACTTACTCCTTGGTCCATAGGTTGAAGCACAGCCTAAGCCAATCTAGGCGTAGTTGTAATACGACCAATTGTATTTTTATTAGTGTATTTACTGAAACGTTGACAAATTATACCAAATGCTTTTTATTTTTATATACGTATGTACCCATGTATTGATTCGATCCGCGAATAAATAAATCTTGGCTTCGAATATAGGAATTGGATTGCATTTTTTCAATCCACGAATAGTGAAAACGCGAATAAGGGGCTTTTAGTGTATAATAAAAATAAATTACCTGAAAATGCAAATACGTTAATTGCTTGAGCTACAGGGTGACTAAACACCTGCATACAATTAGCCACTTTCATTTTGTTGATTTTTCTGGATTAACATATCTCTCTTTGGGCATGAAACGTAAACTTCCTAGATATGGATCCATCAAATCCAAGTCATCCCAAGTTACCACTTTCTGCTTGTCATCTTTGTTGAAATGGAGTTTATATTTCAGTAAATTGTTTCGGATTCCCTTAATGATATGTGGAATATCATAAATAGGATATCTCGTTATCTATATAGAAGGTATAGTCCTGACTTTTATGTTTTAACGCATAATATTCTTCAGTGTATTCTTTGGTTTCCTCAAAGCGTGATACTTGCTTTATATATTTTTCTCGTGTTTGTTTAACCAAATAATTAATTGCAGCATAATTGTTTGCACCTTGGTCACAAATAGTGGCAACTACTTTCAGGCCAATGCTGTTGCATTTTCTAACAATCGTTTTTATGATATACACTAGATCAACATGTTTTGTTGCACCATTTACAAAATTGTAATAAATTGGTTGTTTCCATTTTCTTCTAATACCACGCAACATGAAAACCTAAAAATATCACCTACAATTAGTAGGGTTTTTATGTTACCTACTTGTTTGTTAAAATAACTAGCAGTACCTTACTTTTTCTACACAAAAAAACTACAGCGGAACCTCTATTATCCGTCAGGGTACAGGACCAAGGGTATGATGGATAATCGAAAAGATGGCTAACAGAACATTTAAAAAAAATTAAAAATTCATAGTAGCTACAACTTTCAAGTTTTATTTGTTTGACAATATAAGAGGGATTTGTGTTCGTACAATCAAATCAATTTGATTGAAAATATTCTGAAATCTTTGTTTGTTTTACTGTTGCTTCACATTTGAGCCCTATATAATCAAAACCTGCTAGATCCATGTTTTGAAATTTTTCAAGAGACTTGAATAACATTAACAATGTAAATTTTTCAAAAGGCATCCGGCATTTCTCAATCAATGGGACATCAATAAATGTCAAAAAGGTTCACTAGTTCGGTATAGGGTCATTTTTCTGCATGCCCCTGCATCTTCAGAAATTTGTATTTTTAGTTTGGATGTAGCATATTTTGATTCTAAGCCCACATAATATGGTTCAAATTCCTCATATTCAACTTCTTTTAGGAACAATAAAATTAATGCACTAAAAGTGGGTATTGAACCATTTTGATAGGAAAACACAAAATATACAAGAAAATTCAGTATTTTGAAAAAGAAAATAATCGTTTTCGTTTTGATTCAATTCCTCTAGAGGATGGCAAGAGACTCGAATTGAATCAAAACGAAAACGATTATTTTCTTTTTCATGCTTTACTCGGTTTAGAGTACAAAATGACCAAGTGTTCTTAAAGTATTCTGAGACGCATTGTTGGAGAAGCTCCTCCTAGCGGCGCCGCTTGATACTATCGTATCTCGGTTAACAGAATCCTGACTCTTGGTCGAAATTTATTTTATTTATTCAGTATTTTGCTGTTATGCCTGTAGATTAATATCTACTTGAACTTTGAAAATGTGTAAAAAAGGGAAAACGAAAAATTTAGAATTTAGCAGGTTTTGATTCTGATGGGCTCATTTTGCAACAGCTCAATTTCTTAATCGGCGTAAGATCATCCAGTCTACTTTATTGGCTTCTTGTCTAGAATACCACTCGATGAATTGTTGTATGAACGATGCAGCTTCTCTAGCTTCTTTACCCAAATCTTCGTCAGTTGCAATAACATCATCGACATCGCCACCGTCAAGTCTGTGTTAGCTTCTGAATCTGTTTCGTATACTTCTGTTGCCATTTCAACGATTTCATCATCTATCAGCAATCAGCAAATTTCGTTTGGCTTATAGCAATGCTAAAATAAAATTAATTGATGACTCAATTTTTGCTTATGTAGTTAATTCAACTTATACAGGGTGATTGATTAGTGGGGAAAATCTCAATAGATCCGCTATAGTAATAGATAGCAATAAAAGTTAATAACGAAAATTTTAGCCACCTTTAAGCTTCACATTACAAAATTAATTAGAACGTTACAGGGTGATCGATATCACAGTGGCAGACCAAACTTATGTTTTTTTAAATGGAACACCCTATATTTTATTTTAAATTCGAAATTCTGTTAACTTCTCCATAGGACGTTGATTTTGCAGGATCGTTTGTAGAAAGGAACTTGTTATTAGCGATAACTTTTCTTTTACTACATTGACATATACCACCACGTATTCCTTTTTTTTTTAAAAGTTGAAAATGTCTATGTCTGTAATCAATTCAAGTTCAACCTGTGTCATACGCAGCATGGCATCCCAACTAAATGATGGTGACGTGACATACCTTGCTGGATCTAATTTGTACCTATCTAAACATACTTCTCTAAAACAACTCAGTTGTCACCTAAGCTCTGCCATGTAAGGTCTACCCTTCAATTTTCCAACCAATATGGTTGATGTCATGTGATATATATATATATATATATATATATATATATATATATATATATTGATGCACGTTAAGTTGTGACTTCCGGTATACAGAAGAGGCTGTCCGACTTCCACCTTTTCTACTAGGAATTATTTTTTAAAAATTGTGTATTTGGTAAAAGGGGGGCTTATAAAATGGGTCTACCTATTGAGGGGAAAGGATTTACCAAAATAAATTTTGTATATATATACGTATATACCGAAGCGTACAGCATACGTTATGGCTTCCATATATAGGGTAGTTCAAGGTGCGTTGTCACTTCCAGCGGTGTTGTCATATTTTGGAAGTCACAACGACTCGTCTGCTGATTTACCTCTTACTTTAAGCGTAATGTGTGATCTTTTGAAACTTTTACTGTGAATACAGTTGTGAATGCAGTTCTATGTTTTAAAGTTGTCTATTTAAATTAAAAGATTGATATTCTTTTGATTAAACAGGTTTACAAAAAAAATACATTTCGGAATATTTGACGAAACCATATGACTAGGGGGTTTTTGGGGTCGCTGGTCACGAATCCGGGGTCCGCTGACCTCTATCACGTCAGGTAATGGTAATCTCAAGGTCAAATCAAGATAAACCGACAGTCGCTCTGAAAAAGTATATTAGGGGGTTTTGTGGTCGCTGATGACGAATTTGTGTCCGCTGACCTCTATCACGTCTAGCTCAAGGTCATTTCGAGGTCAAATCAAGATAAATGGACACGATCGCTCTGAAAAAGTATATTAGGGGGTTTTTGGGGTAGCTGATCACAAAACTGGGGTCCGTTGAGCTCAACCGCGACAGGTAAAGGTCATTTCAAGGTCAAATCAGTTTTGTGGACTTGTCCTGATTTGGCCTTGAAATGACCATTACCTTACGTGGTAGAGCTCAACGGACCGCAGTTTTCATGATCAGTGACTCCAAAACCCCTATATTTTCAGAGCGATTGTGTCGATTTATGTTGATTTGACCTTGAACTAGACGTGATAGAGGTCAGCGGACTAATGATTCGTCATCAGCGACACCAAAAACGCCCTAATATACTTTCTCAAAGCGACTGTCGATTTATCTTGATTTGACCTTGAAATAACCTTTACCTGGCGTGAAAGAGGTGAGCGGACCCCGGATTCGTGATCAGCCACCCCAAAAACCCCCTTGTAACATGGTTTCGTCAAATAGTCCGAAATTTAGTTTTTTTTTGTAAACCTGTAGTATTTATGATATGATTGATATTTTTTTTACAAATACTAATATTTTATTATTGCTGCAAAATGGATTTTTTGGAATTAATTAAAAAAGTGTTATTAGTAAGTAATTTATTTATGAAAATTATATCAAAAATTTTAATAAATAAATTTGAACTTATAGGAAATTTTAATATTTATTATTTTTCTTGATTAAATTTTGAATTTTAGATTTGATTACAGGCACCGTCCTTTTAATTTTTGATGTACCAATAATAATGTGTAATAAGAAAATTAAATGGCTAAATACACCAGGTGGGGTTGAGCTGCTAAAAAGCTATCTAGATCCATCTTTTTAGAGCAGATTAGTCCCAGTCTGCTACTCGATACTATTGACTGTGCTTCTCCAGTTCTTTCTATCCTCTGTCTTTTTCTGCTAGTCTCTAATTCCTGCCCTATATAAATTTTCCTTTACTTCCTGTAACCATTTATTCTAGTTCCTCCGCGTCTCCTTCTAACTCCGGGTTTCCATTGTAAAATTGAGTTTATAGTTGTTACGCTACCTGCTCTCCATATATGCCCCAACCATCTAACACTGTGCTGAAATCTGAAAATCTGGAATAATATCTACCCGGGTCGAAACATTTTTTTTAATATATGAAAATAGTTATTTATGAAACAGTTCGTGAAGTATGCTTTTTACGAATGCACGTGATGTTTAGAGCACAAGCGACAACGGAGCGAGTGCTATACATCGCTTAAGTTCGCAAAAAGTACTTCACGCACAGTTTCATACAATATTTTATCTACGATAAACAAATAAAAAAACTGTAACTCTTCATCACTGGAATTCATTCCTATTCTACAATTTTTAGAAATTATTTAAACATTCTAATTTCTTTCAAACCACAAAACTGTCAAATTTTTTTTTGTAATTTATTGCTCATTATGTCATCACCATGACAACGCGAAAGTTAAGGATATTTGATTATATGAAAGTGTGTCAAAAACAGTGCGAAAAAGTAAATCCCGTTTAAAATACATTGTTACTTCACGCACACGTTATCCATTAAATAGATCGATGCAGATCGGCCTTATATCGGATCCTCTACTATTAGTCCGTTCGCTGACGGTAAAATATTGCAAAACCCATAAATTTTAAAAAACCGCTTAGATCAGGGGTGGGCAATTACTTTTAAGCGCGGGCCAAAATGAAAGTTTCAAAATGTCTCTCGGGCCGGAGGACTATACCGGATATGTACGCTGTGCCCACGCGAATTTTTTTGGTGTAGTTTATTCCCTGCCCAAGAAATAAATACTATAAGTATTATTTTAAAGCATTTGGACAAAGAAATTTGACTGTTAATAATTAGAAAATGGTAATAATAAATTGTCCTACTTGGGAATACATGCGAAAAACTTGTGTAATTGAAAAAAAAAATGGTCATTATATTAAATCATAAGAAGATCCAGAAAAAGAACCAGATAAAAAATGAAGATATTGAGCAAGTGGACAAAATGAAATACTTACTTAGGAGTCTGGATTACGGAAGATTTAAATTCGAAATCATAAATTCGATCAAGAATAGAGCAATTGAGGGTAGACTTTTTGAAGATGAGGACATTTCTGAGTCACCAAAGACTCAATCTGCAAATCTGATATTAGTTGATAAAATGTTGTATATCCACTCTATTCTTTTTTATGGTGCCGAAGCTTGGATTGTTAATGTTGACTTAATGAGAAAGCCGGAAGCTTTTGAGATGTGGCTTTTTGGGAGAATTTAGAAAATACCATGGACCGATCATATACGAACAAAATGATGTTGCACGAAATGGAAAGAGACAGAGAACTTTTGACCTCCATTAAAAGGAGACAGACAGCATATTTACGGCACATGCTCAGAAATGATATGTACGAGTTGTTCGAAGGAAAAAGGGGTCCTGGTAGACGACAAATATTCTGACTGAAAACATTTGAGACTGGACCGGGTTAAACACACAGACGCTTTTAAGAAAAGCAGAAAATAGAGACGAATTTGCAATGGTGTTTTAGCCAACCTTCATTAGTGGAGTCGGCGTTAGAAGAATAATAATAAATTAATGGTAATTAAATAAATCAGTTATTGAAAGATTTTATTTTCTTATTTATTTATATTTTAACGATACAAATTAATTTATATTGATACATATTTTGTAAATATACCTAATATTAAATAAAATTATAAAAAAAAGACAAACATTAAACGTTAAAATTAATAGAATACCCATTATAAGTATAACTTCTATAATAGTTAATGCGAAACGTGAAATCGCGAATGTTCATGTGATATTATTTCTTCAAAATTGGGATCCAAATCACTTGTAGCAATCCTTAATACCGAGTGTAGATTTTCGTCAGTAATTTGTGATCGATATTTATTTTTCGTGGAAACCATCAACGAAAAAGTTCTTTCACAAATATATGTCGAACCAAATAAAACTAGGTATTTTTGAACATAGTTTAAAAAATGTTTAAAATGTTCTGTATTCAAAGCACCGTAGAAAGCACTCAATTCGTTTGATTGAACATTTTCTTTTAATAAATTATTTGCCTGTAAGTCAATTAATTCTAGCTGAATTTCAACAGGAGCTTCTTGCACATCGAAATTGAAAGGTTGACTAATTAATGACAAAGGTTTTTCAATAGCTTTGAAATCTTGAAATCTTCTTTGGAATTCAGTATGCAGGTCTTGTGTTACTGAACTATATTTAAGAAAATCAGAATTTTTCAATCATTCTCGTCGTGTTTGTAATGATGGGAAGTGGTTTAATATTTTTTTATTAAAGTTCTCAGCAAATAAGTTTAGTTTTATCATAAATGCTTTGACATGTGAGTGCATATTGAAAGCGAACTGGTTTTTCCCTTGTAAATTTACATTAAGTTCATTTAAATATTTTACAATATCTACAGAAAACGACAAATCGTTTAGCCATGCCTCATTTTGCAATTCAGGAAAATCATGTAGTTTTTCTTTTATCGACAAGAATGATACTATTTCATCAAGCAAATATTGAAATCTGTCCAAAACTTTACCGATGCTAAGCCATCTCACCTCAGTGTAGTAAGGAATTTCGTAAAAGTCACTTTCAATTTCTTTCAAAAATTCAACAAACTGTCGATGATTTAAGGCACGTTCCTGGATAAAATTTACAACTTTTGTCACAACAGTAACGACGTGATTCAATTTTAAAACTTTTCTACATAACACTTCTTGATGAATAATGCAGTGTAAAAATAATATGTCTTGTTCTGGCTGCAACTGTTTTACTTTGTCGCTGATTCGTTTTAGTAAGCCCACATTTTTCCCTGTTAAACTAGGACAGCCATCCGTAGTGATGCTTACTATTTTGTTCCAAGGTAAATTTACTTTAACTAAACACTCTTCAACAGCGTTAAAGAAGTCTTCACCGGTAGTTGTATCTTTCATTGGATGCACACTAAGAAGTTCCTCGCGAATTTCACATTTTTTGTTAATGCCCCGAATAAATATTAATAATTGACTTGTGTCAGTAATATCGCAGGACTCATCCAACGCCAGAGAACAATATGTAAAATCAGCAATTGTTTTTAGCTGGTCGAGTAAATTTCCTGAAATATTTTCGATCCGTCGTACTATTGTTCTCCTTGACAGGCTTAAATTTTCAAAAATATGTTTTTTTTCAGGACAACATATCTCCGACACTTCTACCATGCACTGTTTAACAAATTCTGCTCCAGAAAAAGGTTTACATAACTTAGCAATTTTGTGTGCAATAACATAACTTGCTTGTGTGGTAGATTTCTCGATGTTACTTTGTTTGCTAAAAATATTTTGTTGTTTATTTAAGTTTTTTGCTAAGTTGTCTGCAGCATTTTTAAGTTCTTCTAAAGAAAACGATGCATATTTTGGATGTTTTGATGTAAAATGCCTCTTTAAATTATATTCCTTGAAAACAGCAATGGTTTAATGGCAAACTAAACAAATTGCTTTCTTACCAATGTTCGTAAAAAGGTATTTTTCTGTCCATGCTTCATTAAAATTTCTGCATTCCAAATCAACTTTTCTTTTTTTAGATTGTATCATTTTGCAAATGCTTACAAATAAATATTTTAATACAATAAAATAAAAACAATGTTTTCAAATTTTACTTACAAAATGTCCTCCACTTTTTCAATTTATTATATATTTGCAAAATAACACACACTGTATCAAAAGAAATATGAGGAGTAATAGGAAATACGACCAGTGCTAAATCAAAATAAACTTATACGCGTCTTTCGAAGTAGTTGTAAAACTTCGGCAAAAATCGGTAACAATGAATTTTATGCTGAAGTAGGTATTCCAAACAACCATACTTAATTCAGATTTAATAAATAAAGAATCATATTATTGGGACCAAAGTGCTGAGGTATTTATATCATAAACTGTCAGTGATATGGTTGAAATAGATACCCAAACACCGAGTGCTTGTCTTGAGACCTTGAGAGTTAAATACGATTATTAATACCGAATAAACAATTATGATTTTCCGGGGATTTCCCTATATTTTAAAAGAAATTTAAAGTAAATAGTTACAATTAAACAGTTTTTAAAAATATAGTTAGCTAAGGCTGTTCGTAATTATAATACTCTCTATTATTTATATATTTAATAATTTATGTGAACACTATGCAAACTATTACTGTTGATTTCAACAAAATCACATAAAAGGGATTAAAAAGATTTGGTACTTGCGGGGTTTTTCAACGGGCCGGACAAAGTAAGCGAAAGGGCCGGACCCGGCCCGCGGGCCGGCTTTTGCCCACCCCTGTGCTATAGCCTTATTCTTTAACTATATCGCTGTAATAACATTGTTTCTAGACAGGTAAATTATCATTGTATACTGGGCGTACCAATCAATCTGGTTTTTTTTCAATTTTCACAACACCCTGTGGAATATTCTAGCCTTTATACAATATTGAAATTAAAACCCAACTATAGCCCCAGGTTTTCTTAACATTCTGTTTGTTATTCATCCGCTTATGTTGGATAATAAAAAAGTTAGGGACTTTAACAACTAAACATGTTCTTTATCAATACATGGTGTTTCTAAATAAGTGCGACAAACTTTAAGGGGTAATTCTGCATGAAAAAATAATGATCGTTTACTTGATAAAGCTATGTCCGCAAATGCTTGCAAATATAAAATTCTTTTGCCAAACGATCATTATTTTTTCATGCAGAAATTACCCCTTAAAGTTTGTCGCACTTATATTTAGAAACACCTGTATCGATAAAGAACATGGCTAGTTGTTAAAGTCCTTAACTTTTTATTATCCAACGTAAGCGAATGAATAAAAAAACAGAATGTTAATAAAACCTGTAGCTATAGTTAGGCTTTGATTTAAATATTTTATAAAGGCTAGAATATTCCACAGGGTGTTGTGAAAATTGAGAAAAAAAACCCAGTTTGATTGGTACACCCGGTATACAATGAAAATTTACCTGTCTATCAACAATATTATCATAGCTATTTTGTTAAAGAATAAGGCTATAAGATTTTAAAAAAAATTACTTAAATCGGACAACAGGTTTGGGAGATACGAGACATCAAAAATTACCCATTTTTTTGGGGTGCCCGTTTTTCGTGCCGGTGAGTGTAGATTAAATTAGAAGTTCATTGTAAAAAAGGAAGTAAACAAAAACACGAGAAAAATGAATTTATATAAGTAAATAGGTAAGTAAATATTATAGATTAAAATAAGTACAGAAAATATATAATTATAGAGATATATAATCACTTATTGTACCTTCATTTAAGGCTAACTTTAAAAGTAAAGCAGATCTGCTATTATTCATGTTTAAAAACAAAAGGCACACAAAACACTAAGTACGATTAGGACCGCGAATCTACAACAGATAAATGTCTGGAAACCGTTACACAGGGTTGCCAAAAAACGGAAGTCACACCGAGCGGTGTGGTATACGGAAGACGCTACGCGTTGTGTACATAGCCTGTATAGTAGCACGGGAGCGACACTAGCGCTGGTGATATACCGTCGAACTAAAATCTGATCTTATGAGTATGTTAGATACGATATGACTTCCAGCGAATTTTTTAATATAAGCCTTCTGATACCATCTAGTAGCCAAATTCGTAAAAATATAGGCAAAACGTTGTGACTTCCGAAATTGGAAGTCATAACGGTATATATGAAGTAACAACGTATTACGAGAATCTACTTTGGAAGTCACATGGATACATGTATCAATATATATATATATATATATATATATATATATATATATATATATATATATATATATATATATATATTTACTCCCAGCGTATGAAGTGAGCCACATATCAAAAGAAACTGCGGTTGAAGTGAGGTCCTGTACAAAGTGAGGTCCAGTATACGGACCTCACTTAGTCAATCAATGTAAGACTTTTTCGTAGACATGTACTGATAGCAAACACTGTTTTTTTACAAAAAAAAGTGGGACCTCACTTTGTATGGTCCACATCAATTTTTAGTTCAGAGATTTTCCGCATAGAGGCGCTGACTTTGGCGTATATTTTCTAACCATGTATATTCTATGCCCTGTTGAATAACTTACGATACACATAGTGAGGACCATACAACTGGCAACATCTGTTCAACCAATCTTTAAAACAGTGGATCGTCAATCGTCGCATAAATTCAAACAGTACAAAAATGTTTAATACTTTAATCCTTTTTGAGAGCGTAGGCGCAAAATTTCGGTCGAGTTCTTTTTAAACGCATTTATTTTTTTCGAATCCTGAGATAACTAATAGGTATTTTTAAAATATTTAAACGCAAAATAGAAGACTACATTATTCCCGAGGGCAGAAAGTCCCTTATAATATTTAAAATTAAAAATCAGGCTATTTTTTTTCACCCCTGTGACTTATTAAAATAAATATTATAGAAGTTCTCAAGGACTTTCGACCATGGATAATACAGTAATATTTCTTTCTGCGTTTAAATTTTTTAAAAATACTTAAGGTTTTCTCAGTATTCGAAAAAAATGAACGCATTTAAAAATAATTCGAGCGAAATTTTTGCGCATATGCTCTCAGAAAGGCTTAAAATACTATAAATTTTTGTAATCAGTATTTCAATAGTTATTTATTATATAAGTGTTAAAAGTACACGTTTAAGGCACGCATGTGAAAGTTTGCAGAATGAGCGACAGCGAGTTCTGCAATTCACATGAGTGCCTTAAAAATGCACTTTTTAACACGCATATCATGCAATATTTTTTCTACAAACGTAATTACAGGACAATATCTACAAAAACTTTTACTTGAACTTGACTGACATTCCATTTTTATATTTTTTTGACATTACATCAAAATTGCCTATACGATCAATACGAATTGCAGTGCCATAAAAATTTTAAAGCACTAGTGCCTTAAAGCAGCGCCGGATAAAGGGGCGGGCGAGCCGGGCGACCGCCCGGGGCGCCAGAATTTGGGGGCGCCAAATTTTGAGAGACGCTGATATATAAATATAATATTTACCCCCCTCCGTGGCTCAGTGGTAAGAGCGCCTGCCTTTGGATCGAAAAAATCCGAAAGGTTGTGGGTTCGAATCTCACCAGGGTCGGAAATTTTTCATTTATTATAAATTAATAAATGAATATAGTTTCTGTCCTCGTGGGAACGGTTCTCACCGGAGGGACCGCAGACGTTCGGATACAATTAGCGTCTCTTTGCAAAGACAATGACGTCGACATTGCAAAGTAACAAGCCACTTACTCAACACCCACACTACTTACACATGACACTAGGTACCTAACTGTTCAAAATTACCGTACCTACCATGCCAATGGCCATTAGTTGTCGAGGCATTAGCTAAACAAAAAAAAAATATAATATTTTTTACATTCACTATTTTTTTGGACTTTATAGATTATCTTTGGGCTAAGATTACTCCTAAGACAATTAATATTAAATAATTGTAACAATAAGAAAACTATTTCTAGCTCACAAAAATTCTCTAATAAAAATAATGCAACCTAAAAACTGTTATGGCTTTTAAAGGTCATTTTTGTCAGGTAATACATATCACTTTTATGGTATTACAATGTTATACATACATACTTAAAATACACGAAGATCAGATTTACGAAGTATCAACAAATTTATGAATAGTCAGTGATATTATTATACTGCTACTTGTCATTATAGCCTCAATGGTTAGATATTTTTGTCTTCCTGTTCTGTAAACTTTGCTTTATCAACATTGTCGTGTGTCCGTGGGTGTGTAATTTGAAATAAAAAAAAACAAACCAGGTATATCTATATGAATTAGAATTGACAAGTTCTTTTTCATAATATGAATATATAGAAATTTATTTCGAATACTTTGTACGCGTTAAGATGTTTCACTTTTTGCATAAAAACGGCTCGAACGACGTATGAAAAAAAGGAATAATAGATTTTTGTATATATCATAAATTGAACGAGTAATTCCAAAATGATTTGTTATTTGAAATATCTCAGTGGCGTACTATGTTTTTCTTTAAAAAAATTCACACCATTTCAACAGTAGATATAAATAATTACCTCTTAAAACACATCAAATTTCATTTGCATATCTGAACCGGTTTTAGAACAATAAAGAAATCGTCAGTTTGTAAGAAAAATGTCAACACCCCATATCTCGGAAACGAAGTATTTGCTGACATAGGCTTATAGAGCAAACTGTCATTATTTTTTCATATAGAATTACCCTTTAAAGTTTGTTGCATTTATTTAGAAACATCCTGTTTTTTCTTGACCACCCTGGATTTCCATAGTTTTTCCTGTATTATTTCACTTGACCGTTATTTTCAGTTCTTTCTGTTTTTCCAGTCCTGCAGGTTTCTTTTCTAATATTGCTTCGTCCATTTTATCTCTAAAAGATTTTCGGGGTCTGTCTCTCTTCCTTCTTCCTATCGGGCTCCAATCTGTTATTCTGTTTATCAACGATTTTGGTCTGCTCTTCTGCCATGTCCGTACCAGGTTAATCTCTTTTGTTCTATGTTGTCTATTATCCCTTGAATTCATTACCATTATTTTCTTAATCTCTATGTTATTTATTCTATCCCTTCTACAGCTTCTACTTAGGTATTCGATCTCTGTTGCTCTTATTTTGCATTTGGTTTTCGTATTTTTTATTCAATTTTCACACCCATTATTCAGAATACTTTTTGTCATGGTGTTATATTATATTCTTCTTTTTGTTTTTATACGGATGTTCTTATCCCACAGTACCGGGTTTAATTTTAGTATGCAGCATATTGTTTGTCCTAGTAACTCGATACCTAAAACCATAGCTTGGTTCTATAGGTATCGAGTCATAGAGATAATAAAAAGCTCATGAGATAATAAAAAAAAATAATGAATGATTTTATTTGAATTTGCATAGATGATTGTAAGGCCAAGGATATCACAACGGCTCTAAAAGGAAGAGAAAAAATAAAGATGTACAAGCTCGCGTTTGCAAAGAATATCCGCATGTTATTTTATGCTAGTGGATGCCACTCCCTCAATTTAGTTATTGGGGATGCAGCTATATCTTGCGCACAATCAACATGTTTTTTGGTCTTGTAGAAGATTTATACACACTAAATGATATAAATGAGTCAGATTAAATAAATTATTAGACGAATTTTTTACTAAGCAACAACATTTTTGTTTAATTTAGTAGTATTTTGACAACGACACCCGATTTGGGCGTCGAAACGATAATAAAATTATTTTTTTCAATTTAATTGTGGCTTATTTTCCATCTAAATAGTTATTTATCACATTTTTTACTGGTTGTTGATAATGTGCATTTATCTTTTACCTCGCTTCTTCGTCGCTTGAACTTAAAATGTGCTCGCTATGCTATGCCCTATGTTGGATAAGTTGTAAGTAATAACTATCCTACTATTTTTTAAATAAATATATTTTTACATAGTTCTTTATGGTAAAATTTTGATTTTTTCCTATTTTTTTATATTTGCAGTAAATTTGTATATTCTTATATGAAGGGGCGCCAAATTTTATTTTGCCAGGGGCGCTCAGAACCCTAAAACCGGCCCTGCCTTAAAGTAGCATTTTTAACGCACGTATGGAGTTCTAAAAATTGCATTTTTAACACGGTTGTAGAAAAAAGCCTTTAAATGAGGTGTCACATGATGTACTTACTTTCCTATTTAAAAAAATCAAAGTTGTGCCTGTCATCTGAAGAAGAGGGATCGCGTAAAGTTCGAAACATTTACGCTATAATATACTATGATTATTTTAAAAATCGACCTATCCGAGCGTTTTTCTTATGTGCTAAAAATAAATAATTAATAAGGGGGGTAAAACTTATTCCAGCGAACTGTATTTGTAACAACCAAGGTAGGGATGGCGGTTGTTGAACAAAAAACCGGTTTTCGGTTATACCGGTTTTTTACTTACGGTTTAACCTGGCGGTTATAACTGGTCAAAAAAAGCGGTTGTTCCAAAAACCATTTTTCGGTTTTTTTAATCAGAAGCAAATACTCGATAGGTTATAATGTTAATATAATGTTATGTGTTACATAATATTGTGTTTTCAATTTTATCAATCAAAGGCAAAATAAAAATTAAATTAATTTTTTTTTAATAACGCGGGCACATAAATTTGATACACCCTGTATATTGATCTGTAAATATTTATTAGAATTTAGTTTGGATGTAAGTGGATTTCTTTTTTTAATGAGCTTTCCGATGAACCATTAAAGACTTTTGTGAATAATTAAAGTGAAAATAACGATGTATTTTGATTTAAAATGGAAAAAGATTGTTTAGGGTAGAGGTAATTATCAATTTCTAGAAAAGTGGTTTTAGGAGAAAGTTTGGAATTTTAGTATCTTTGTTTCAACACGAGTAAATGTTGTATAGTTCTCAGAAGGTAATTAGGATGGTCGGAATGGTTTTGAGGGTGACTGTTTTGTTTGTCGAATGGAAAAGTCGATGTTTCAGATTCTTGGCAACGTGGAAGGGGAAAAGTAGTTTGAATGATTAAGAGAGTTTGAAGGGGAAGTCATTATGTTTTTGGCATCGCTGAGGACCGGTTCGACGTTTTAGTGGATAGATAGTTAGCAGATACCAGTGGCTGTTTGATAGTGGAGAATAGTGTTGAAAAGTGGAACGAGAGATAGATCAAATTGAGACGAAATACCTCTTTGATTCTGTATTATTGTGAGAAGGAGAGCAGAGAATTTTTGGAGTTTTGTTTGAATCGAGTACGTGTCAAAAGAGGCCCGGCTTGTTGGAGAATTGGTGCTGGTATGCTGATAGTTTTGAAGCTGGAGAACGGAGAGGGCTTTGATGAGTAGCCTTTAACATAGTCAACGAGGGAGAGCTGTTTTGGGTCACGAGAAGACATCAGAGTGAGTGAAGCAAAAGGTCAGTCAACTTATGTGAAAGATATTTTTATGTTCGGAAACTAAAATTTTGAGTAAAAGGCATATGAATTAAAATTCCAATATTTCTAAAAGTAAATAGGAAGTATAGCTAATCTTGCGAATACATAAATTTGTTTTGTTTAGTTTGTTTTACCAAAGTCATCGGGAACAAACCGATAAATTGTTTTTTTTAACTATAATAAATTTAAGTGGTAAAGATTTCATTCAGACATCTGTGTCCACAGGTTTTAGATTTGATAGAGTTTAGAGTATTGATTTTGACAAATAAAAGACAATTCTGTATGTTTATTTTAATATTTTGCTTTATTTCTTTTCCCTATTTTATCCCGATTAGGATCAACTAAGATATACTGAACCCACGAGAGAAGATAAGTATAACGTGAGATAATTTAGATTTTTTTTATAGTATAAAAAGGCACCCTGAGATTTTTTATTCATTTTTATGTATTTGCGACAATTAAATAATTAATCAGATAAATAATAATTAATATATAATTAATAAAAAGCAGATCATAACAATACATTTATATTGCAATTCAGTTTGCTCAATTTTCCTCCCGAAAAATTCCCCAACCAATTCAACCTATAAAAATTTTCCCATGTGCTTTCAAATTACCCTAAGAATGGGCGAAAGTACCCCAATCTGGCATCTCTGATTCGTCGCTCGTTGTAGACGGCGTCGGTGTATATTGCGTTGTCAATTGGGATATTCCCAAAACTCCCAAAAGTGATGATCCTACCGATCTACCGACATGTCCCTAGGATCTATCGATTTTAAAAAAATATCCAAATGACATATTTTACTTAAGAGGAAACAGTAGCGATCAACAGGTAGCGAAAACGCGTTCCAAGATTGCGGCTGTAATTTTGAATATTTTTTCGAGATATGTGGCACACGTATTCGTAATATAATAAAGAATGGCGGTACAGAGCCCAATTTAAAAAATATATTAATATGTGGAAATTACTCTGTAATTAAATACAATATTAAAAAAACGAACCTGTACCGCCACTAAGAAGAACAAAAAAATACATTTTCTTCAAATAAACTTTTTTATCCGATGCCTAGATTTTGTGTCATTTTGGAACTACTAAAATTTTTTATTTCATTAGTAGTTCCAAAATGACACAAAATCTAGGCATCTGATAAAAAAGTTTATTTGAAGAAAGTGTATTTTTTTGTTCTTCTTAATGGCGGTACAGACTCGTTTTTTTAATATTGTATTTATTTACAGAGTAATTTCCACATATTAATATATTTTTCAAATTGGGATCTGTACCGCCATTCTTTATTATATTACAAATACGTGTGCCAAATATCTCGAAAAAATATTCAAAATTACAGCCTCAATCTTGGAACGCGTTTTGGCTACCTGTTGATCGCTACTGTATCACCTTAAAAATAAATTCGATAAACCAATTCATCATTTATTGCCATCAAAAAATTTCAGTAGGTAGTATTTTTTAACACATTTGTATAATACCTTTCATTTCCTAAGAATTATGTATTATTTAAAAATTACATAATGGAGATTCCTAATCGTATTTCGGTATTCACATTTCATACAAGAGTCTCAAAGTACTCAAGTATAAACAATTTTTAGATGATTTTGGGAATATCGATTTCAAGCAGATCACTTACCTTTTTATGTAAATATTCATGTGTTTCATAAAAGCTGATGTGACACTTTCGTCCAGTTCTTTATTAGTAAATAAAAGTTGAATTATGGTTGTTTGGGTTAATAATTACTTCGCATATTATTTATAATACATATATAGTAGGGGAGCAAAGTATGCTAAATGTGCAGTCACTCGAGCGCTTTGGGGACCTATTGGGTTGTGATTATTAGGTTCTAAAACCAAAAAAGTTAAATAAAATTTTCCATTTTAGTGGGGACTTTCCATATTTTAATTTAATTTTCCATTTCCAACACCCGTTATCTCCGATTATAGCGCCACCTATCCGTAATTAGAAAAAACGTTTCGAATAAAAGTTGCTTATTTTTACGCAAAGAATCCAAATCTGAAATAAAAAAAAAGGAGTTCCTATTTAAGATTTTAAAGTAACCCCCCCCCCCCCCCCCACCTCCGTGGGGTCGTGTTTGGTACCATTCGATAGATTTCAGAAAAAATATTCAGAAATTGTAGTGTATTACCTATAAGAAGTTACCGTTAAGCCGGGTCCAGACTATGTAACAAAACATGTTAAATAACAAAGTTTTGTAACTTGTTACAAAATTTTAAATAAACAAGTTTTAAAACACAGTGTTGTATAACATTTTTCTGGTTATATAGCATATTTTATGTTATCCAACAGATGTCGGTAAACATCAAAGAAAGTTATAAAACCGCACCGCGACTGATCTACACCTAAAAACATGTTATTGAAACATTTCTCTGGCATAGTACCTACGCGAGCAGCAACCGTTGGAGTCATATCGCCTTGTTCATTCTGGAGTGATTGTGCTAGATTTTTCTTTGCTCTGTTCACGTAGGGTTATTTACGCGATGAAATTGTCGAAAGAACTGATTACTCATTTAATTGAGCTATTTCGTAAGTAACGAGTATTATGGGATTGCTATGGGATGAGCTACATTTATTGATTTAAAAAACAAATAAAAAACACGATGAATAGACTGAAATGGAAGTGAAAATAGATACAGAAACTGTAGTTAAAACTAATGCAATGCACGTACGCCTATAACTCAAGCCAAAAAAAGAAAAGCAGTACGCGGAACCTTAACAGCAAATCGGTGCAAATCAACTCTAAATTTGACATAAATACTATTCTCTACAGAGCAGAGTGTTCAGACATAAAACCTGTAACATTCACTTCATTCGCTACACAGATGCAGACTGCTTCATCAGCTACTCAAACAGGCACTCAATCATACAATATATCTGAGCCTTTCTATTCCGTCCACTACACCTACATCCGCTACTTCTCCAGCTACACCAATTCAAACAGACAGTGACACTCAATCATGAACAGGTGAAGACGATAATACTGAGGAATTAAATTCTACAGAAATGTTATACTTCCTCTCTGAAACAATGAGTAAAAAGTTTAAAAAATAAATACTTTGCTAATAATATAACTGTTAATCTTTCTCTTACTGGAATTGCATCTCGAAATGTCTTTCCTGCCTATTTTATGGCCGATTTCATTTATAAGAAATTCAAAATCAGAACTTTCTATTCTTAAGAAGTTTTTAAAACTGCCATCACATTTAATGTCTCCTGTCGATGGGTCTATGTTATCTCTTTCCAGATCAGCTAAAAGAGCTGTACCACTACCTATATTTTGCTCGAGCTGCTAATGAAGGACACATCCAAAATATTAATTTAACACGCCGCCGGTGTCGCCTCCACAATATTATACAAGCTGCTGTTGCTATGAAGTGATCCTCCATACTTATATGACGCAATTTTATATACTACCTAACCCACCAGCTATCCATCTAAAATGCTGCAAACTTTATGCTCAGGTTGTTGTTTTGTTTTTTGTTATATAGTCTGGATACTCATGCTATTAACAAGTTACATAACAAAGTTGTACAACAAATTTGTTGTACAACTTTGTTATTAGCATGTTTTGTTACATAGTCTAGACCCGGCTTTAAAAGTTCCCCGTTTCAGGAAAAAATGTTGTCTAAGAGCGATAGCCTAGTGACCTAGTGGGTAGACCTCGGATATCGGATTCGTAAAGCAGAGGTTTCGATTTCAAATCCGGGGTGTGGATCTCCGATTTTTTTATTTATTGTTACTGCATTCATGTCTGTAGACAATGTTGCAATCTATTATGAGCACAATTAAAAAATATAGTAATAAAATAATAAATAAATATTTCAAAAAAAACAAGAAAAAAAATACAATCACTGGAAGCGAAACTAAACAATACGGAAGAAATATAACCACTGGATTCGGAACTGGATATGGAACTGGATAATATTAGAAAACTGATATTATAATATGTAAGCACTACGAGCCTAGTAGGCCCATGGCTTGATGTACTATTCTTTTCCACTCCCTTTTGTCAGTCGCTTTTGTTTCCCAGTTCCTTAAGTTAATTCTTCTCATATCTTCTCTAACTCCATTACTCCATCGTGACCTCGGTCTTCCTCTTCGTCTTTTCCCTGCCAATGCACTAGATAGTACCATTCTGGGAATTCTAGATGGAATCATCCTCTGCACATGGCCCAACCATCTAAGTCTTTGCGCCTTAATTACTGCTAGTATGTTAGGATCTTGATAGAGCTCAGTTAGTTCCTTATTTGTTCTTCTTACCCATTGTCCATTTAAGTTTTTCCCACCGAAGATTTTGCGCAGCATTTTCCTCTCCCAAACTAATAACAACTCTTGATGTTTTTTGTTGTGACCCATGTTTCCGAAGCATACGTTACTATCGGCCTTATTACGGTCTTGTAAGTTCTTAGTTTTGCTCTTCGTGATATATGTTTACTTCTTAACAACCCATTAAAAGCAAATATAGCGCGGTTGTCCGACATAATTCTCTTTTTTATTTTTTCTTCACAGTTAGGATCTCTTGTGAAGACAGTTCTTAAGTACTCAAATCTCTCAACTTCTTCGAATTTATACTGTGTTCCCTTCGCTGTTGTCATTGTTATGTATTGCCCCCGAACGAATTGCTTATTTGTCCATTCCATATACTTTGTTTTTGCTTCATTTATATACAATCCTTTGGTTGCTGCCCTCTCCTCGAGTTTCATGAGTGTTTCTATAAGTTCTATTTTGCTCCTAGCCAAGATTACCAAATCGTCTGCGAATGCCAAGCACTGATGTTTTTTGTGGTAGATCAGACCTGTTCTATTAATGTTTGATTCCTGTATAACCTTTTCTAGTAATATGCTAAACATTATAGGCGATAATGGATCACCCTGTCGCAGTCCTTGTTTGACCTCAAAGCTTTCTGTTATAGTATTGTTTATCTTGACTTTATCATACTGATAGATCATACTGATATTGTTTAAAAACACTAATAATATTGATATAAAATGTTAATCAATTTTATTTATTGTTATAAGAATCAAAGGTAAATATGATTAGGCGAATGAAGCCTTAGGTTTCGCAGTCAATATCCCAACCACACACACATGTTGCAATCTATTTCAATACGGTTTATAGTACAAACTATACATTTAATATCAAAATAGTGGGATATATTTTTTTAGTTGAGGACACTTGGTCACATTGCATTGTTTCAGGATAAGGTGAAATATCTTCAATAAATGGAAAAAAGCATGTATGTCATATATTATAATACTTTCTATACTCTTAATATGCAGTCTCGTATAAATTTGTAGTGACATGATTTTAAGTATAAGAACAAGAATCTTGCAACAATTTTCAGAGAAAATAGAAAACTAAAACTATTTTAAAATGATTATTCGAAATAAAACATATGCAAATATTCACTGTATTTGCCATCTAGTGGAATAACTGTAAAATTAAGTCAGTAAAAAAGGTACATTAAGTTTAATTAAATTAAGTAAATCAACTTGTATACTAAAATTAAGGTTCTAAAATTTTCATTTCAAAATGAAAATCGACAGGGGCAACAGTACCTATACTAAAATACACTCTGTATAGATAATTATGTCAATGTTAATAATACTGGATAGAGAATTGAATATCCTTTCAAATGAGCTAGCACACGCCCCTCTTCCCTATTTAAAAATAAGGGGTGGGGGAAATGGAAGGGAGGGGGTTGACAAATGACAGATATGTATGTACCGTAAAAACTGTGTTCCCCTTAGATCAAAAGTCGGGCTTTTATATTTATATTTTAAGTTCAATATAAATTTCACATAACTGAACTATCACTGTGTCCTCCATTTTGATTATTATTGTTCTCAACTAACGCTATTTTCAAAATTCTTGCTTTCCTATCCATCTTTAACGTAAATTATTAAAAAATATAAAACTATTTCTTTATTAACGCTAGTCTCCGATAAGGCTACCGTGATTTAATGCTGAGGTACTAAAATGTTATAAAATTAACAAACAGTACGAGCAAGAACAAAGAGTCCACATCTTCTTATAACTACAAGTGACTGAAACATCGAAACAATAATAATTCTTACTGTGTTATACAGAAAAAGGCAGTAGAAACGATTAATCTCATATTTATCGACAACACTGTATGGTCCTCACTTGATGAGCTGTAAGGAAATATACACGTAAAGTTGTCCTCACTTTGTGCGCATAACGAAAAAGTATATACAGTCTCACTTTAATAGCTGCGTATAATGGCCTCACTTGGGTGGCAATATACTTGAATAATACGGGGCACATATACGTAATTTTTTTTGTGTATACTGGTCATTTTTTAATTGCTATTTACTTGTCAAGGTCACTATGAAGAGTTGAAACGATTATGTCTACGTTTTCTACCGGTCCTCACTAAGTGCGCGTAATGTCAGGACCTCACTTTGATATCTGTGCATATATATATATATATATATATATATATATATATATATATATATATATATATATATATATATATATATATATATATATATATATATATATATATATATATATATATATATATATATATATATAGTTCAGCTCAACAGGCCTTAGGGGCCCAAGGCTTCAATTGTTTTCTTCCATTTCTTTCTGTCTTGTGCTAGGTTTTTCCAATCTTGTACCCTCAGCGACTTCAGATCTTCTTTTGCAGACTCCAACCATCTTCTTCGGGGGCGTCCTCTTTTTCTTTTTGTACCAGCCTCCGTGTTTATTAGTTGATTGGGAACTCTTCCTTCTTCCATTCTTGCTATATGCCCAAGCCATCTTAATCTTTGAATTTTGGCGAGTGTTGTTATTTTTGGTTGTCCATATATTTGCATTATTTCTTCATTCGTTCTTCTTCGCCAGATATTCCCCTCTTTTAAACCTCCATATATCCTTCTGAGGATCTTTCGTTCCCGTCTATCTAATTTTACTTCCATATCTTTATTTAATGTCCAGGTCTCGCTAGCATAGAGTACCGTAGGTCGGATAACTGTTGTATATATTCGTTTTTTTGCTTTTCTGGATATTATCTTCGACCTCAGTATCTTATTTAGACTTCCAGCACTCTTACTACCTTTCGCCATTCTTTTTGCTATTTCTTGGTTCTCTTCGTTCCTATTTGTTAGTGTTACTCCCAAGTAATCGAATTGGCCGACAATTTCGAAGTTATATTCTTTACTTGGGCTTTGTATCTTAAAGGACTGTCCCAGATGATTTTCATTTCCCTTCATCACCATATATTTTGTTTTCTCTTCGTTTATTTCTAAACCATATTCCTTGGCTGTTCTTTCTAGTCTATTGAAGATTTCTCTTAATTCTGCAGGTCTCCTTGTTATTAAGGTAATATCATCTGCGTATGCTACACATTGATGCCTGTGATGATAATCTGTGCCTTTAGTATAGATATTGCATTCTCGTATAATCTTCTCTAAAATTAAATTGAAGAAATCTGTTGATAACGGGTCACCTTGTCGCAGGCCTCTATTGGTGATAAAGCTATCCGAAACCCGTCCTTCTATCATAACTTTACTTTTAGTGTCACTAAATATGCATTTAGTCAATCTTACTATTTTTGGCGGAAATTCAAAATATTCTAGTGTTTCATATACTTTACTTCTTTTTATGGTATGCCTGTTTAAAATCAATAAATAACATATTTAATGCTAGGTTGAATTCATATGAGCTAGATAAAATTTGTTTCATTGCAAAAATTTGGTCTATTACCGATCTTTGTGCTCTAAAACCCGCTTGATATTCACCTAGACAATTTTCCACTTTTGTTTTAATTTTATTTCTAATTAATATGGCCAGAATCTTATATACTGTATCTTGTAGAGCTATTCCCCTGTAATTTCTACAATCTGTAACGTCTCCTTTTTTATGTACAGGACATAGGATAGCTTCTTTCCACTGATTGGGTATATTTTCTTTGATCCACACTTCGCTTATTAACTCGGTGATTTCTTCTTGAAGCCTTTCGCCACCATCTTTTAAAAACTCTGCAATGATACCGTTTTCTCCCGGTGCTTTGTTGTTTTTTAAGTTTTCTATGATATCTATAATTTCTTCCTTGGTAGGTACTTCTTCATTCACATTTGGGTCTCTTTCTTCTTCATGTGGTAGTTGCATTTGCTCTATTTCGTCTTGATCGTCTGTGCATAATATATTCTGGAAATAATTGGCCCATCTTCTTAATTTTTCATCTATTCCACCTATCAGATTTCCCTCTTCATCTTTATAATATCTTGATGCGGTTTTGTCATGTGATGCCAGGGGTTAATCTGGAAACATTTTAAACATCTTTCATAATCAAATAATATAATGTAATCCCAACTGTTTAAAATCTATTTAAGGGTTTTTACGCGTACATTTTGGTGGCTTAAAGCATGTAATCCTGTGATAACACTGATGATGGAATATTGATTCCGAAAACATTTTGTGATACAGCCCTTTTTAGGGATTTTAAATACATATACCTTTTACAAAATAAGGTTTTTTATTTTTTTCATTTATAGTAATTTTTTCAGTGAAAGGGTTGGAGTTCTTGTAGCAGCATTTTTTTCATTCTCTTTATTTTCGGTAGCATAGTTGCTTTCGCATTTACAAGTTTTTTTCTTGACACCTGTAAAGCTTATACTGTCTGGTCAATGCTTTTTAATTGCGCATCGATATCAGCAGTCTGTTGTATATTCGTTTTATAGTTTTGATTTAACATTATTGATTCATTTATGTGATTATTATAATCATCTACATTGTTTTGATAACCATTTATCTTGACTTGTGCATTGTTCTTTAGCTACTGCGCTTTCTTAATGGCACCATCTAGATCATCATCTATTCTTATTTTTACTGTCAAATTTCCATGGTTCTCCTGTTTCTTATTAGTTCCAGGATCTCTGCTTTTTGGTCTCCATGGGTGACTGGTGCTGCAACTGCTTTCCGCTTATGGATGACAGATGCTGCAACTGGTTTCCGCCTATGGATGGTGCATTTGATTCCCACAGTAGATTTTCGGGCCGTACTTCGCTTTTTGGTGGGTTGGCATTCTGGCTATCATTTAATAAATTGATGAGGTTCTCAGCGTCATTTTTCTTAGAAGGTCTCGTTATCAATCCGTCACATAAGTAAGGTACTACACTGACATTTAAATACAATACGCGGAAATAAACAAACTAAAATGTGTCAAACTAATATTATCTATTATATATCGAAATATAATAGAGCGAAAAATAACACGAAAACATATCAATAAAAATAGCGACAAATTAGCCAAACTTGAACTAAAATGAAAATCAGGTCTAATAGAAAGATGATAATGAAGAAAATCATGCTTCACGCATAGACAAGAAAATGTGTATAGCACGCGAAAAGGAACTGATAAAGCTCTACGAAATTATGTATAAGGCAACCACAGGTAACAGAAAAATTCCCACGTTGCCGGCGGCAAATTATGTATAACGATCGAATGGACAAAGGGTCATAGTAGATATTCTATAACAAAGCTGGAGCAAAGTGGGGTGGGGAAATCTGTTTTTCAAGGTCAAGGTCTTTCTCTTCAGGTGCCATCTCCGCTACGGAGGTTGGCAATCATAATAGCTATTTTAATTTTTGAAGCAGTAGCTCTAAATAGTTGTTTTGAGCTGCATCCAAACCATTCTCTGAGGTTCTTCAGCCATGAAATTCGTCTTCTGCCGATGCTTCTTCTGCCATCTATCTTTCCCTGCATTATGAGTCGCAGGATGCCATACTTCACGCCCCGCATCACATGGCCGAGATACTGTAGTTTTCTTTCTTTAATTGTAAGTTCAACTTCCTTCTCTTTACCTATTCTTCTCAGTACTTCATCATTGTTCGTAACTCTATCTACCCAGGAAACCCTCATAATTCTTCTATAGGTCCACATTTCAAAGGCGTTAAGTCGTCTCATTGTCTCTACATTTAACGTCCATGATTCCAGTCCATAGTATAGTACACTATATGCGTAACATTTTGTTAGGCGTACTTTAAGAGCTAATGTTAAATATTTGCTACTTAGGACCTTTTTCATTTTCATAAAATTAGAACGTGCTTTCTCGATTCTGACTTTGATTTCTGCAGAGTAGTCATTATTTTCGGTTATAAGTGTTCCTAGGTAAGTGTACTTTTTTACTCTTTCGATCTGCTGGCCCTCTACTATCAAGATTTCGTTAGTATTATGGTTGTTTTTACTAAAACTAACACCTTACTCTATTAAACTAATGGATAATGCCTATTGAGTTCCCTTACACTCTGGTTGAAGATTTCCTCAGTAATTTCATCAAATGTTATCTTATTCAGCCGTACTAGCTCAGCTAAATAAAGATATCTATTATTGGGCTGTATTGCCTTGTTTGGCATGATATTATTGAAGAATAGCTTCATGATAGCTATGACATTCTCTCCCTTCAACACTAGATCATTGGTGAGAGCATTAGAGAATATTACTCTATCCTTGTTGGGCGCAATGCTACCATTAAAACTGAGCAATGAATATTTAACAGACTCTGGGAAGAACTCTATGGCTGACAATCTGGTTCTATTCCGAGGACTCAGTTTATCAGGAGTTTTCTCAGATAGCAGACTCTGATAGACGCAATGAATGATGAAGGCTCCTGCATCAGCTTTAGAATCTATGGTAGCTAATAAGCTGGGTACGAAGTTTGGTGAAAACTTTAAGTTCCAGCTAATCCAGGAGATTCTGTCTCACTCACAGGGTTATTAAGAATATTGCTTATCTTCAATTTCTGCCAAGCCATACAAGACAAGCTTGCCATTGTCACAGATATTCTTGGTAGGGTAGTTGCTTCCTTGTTCATTCCCACTTTAGATTCAACTTTATACTCTTCAAGGATTCTCTTGATTTCCGTGGTGCTCCCACTGGAGTTTGAATCCTTAAGATTAGCTATGTTGGGACCCCTCACATGAAACAGTACCATCAATTTTGTCATATCTGAGACAAAGCTTTTCTTTTTCTTGTTTTTTTTTCTATGGCTATAGAAAGGAGAGCCTGGTATAGATTGGCATGATTGAATCCTTTATAGGCATAGTCCTTAGCCCCTGTTATTATGGAATCAAAAGTATTTTTGAAATCTGTTGTTTCAGCAAAAGCACTGATGTCATCCAATTTGAAATCAGAGGTAACCAGAGAACCTTTATCGCCGTTAGTCATTTTGAAGGATACTTTATATGTACTTCGGAAAATATTGATAACGTTTATGATGATGTGGCGTATTGAAATCTTTTGGTTTCTCCTGAAAAGAATGTAAGAGTGTGATATTTTGTTGACTTAATTGGTTAACGAAAATATTTCTCATTCCCACCACTAATTTGTTTTGGTGTCTCCTTAGCTAAGTTGGTGTCACCTTAGCTACACGATTAATTTTTTAAGCTGAAACCCGCATAAGCACTCTACTAATTTTTCATAAAATTCTAAAATTGTTTTAATTCCGAAACTGTTTTATTAAAATATTTACTATAGGACAAGATAGGAATTTAAATGTTATTCACTATAAGTACGTTATTTATTTTTAAATAACTAAAAGGCAAACACCATATGATA
This sequence comes from Diabrotica virgifera virgifera, assembly GCF_917563875.1. Taxonomy (NCBI): domain Eukaryota; kingdom Metazoa; phylum Arthropoda; class Insecta; order Coleoptera; family Chrysomelidae; genus Diabrotica; species Diabrotica virgifera. Next base: position 40,753,838 of record NC_065451.1, on the reverse strand, counting down.
TAACTAACCTAAAATAATAGATAACATAATAGATGTAGATATTCTGTTTATTGAAACTATTAGAATTGATTTAATTGATTGACCAACATTTTCTTTAATTGTTTCAGCTTTGAGGCTGATGAAGCTTTTGAATTTATTAATTTCTTTCGTGAATTTTTTAATATCTGCAATTCTTTGTCTGCAATATTTATTTTTGCGTCTATTTCCGTTAATTCATGAACTGTTTTGTGGAAATTTTTATTATGTGATGCAAGTTGTGTAATATTGTCATCCAAATTATTTTTGTATGATTTTAATGTTGTAATTAATTCTTCGTATTTTAAATGGTCCAATTTTACCTTATTTTTCGTATGTTCTTTGACGATGCTCACAGAAGGTACAGTAGTGCTGATATTTGAAGGATTGCTCTTCACGTCGCTTCCACTATTGGCAGAGGTGGTGCTGATAGTTGAAGGATGGTTTTTCACGTCGCTTCCACTATTGGCGGAGGTGGTGCTGTTGGTTGAAAGATGGCTTTTCACGTTGCCACTATTGGGCTGGGGATTGGGTAATCCACTACTGGAAAAATCTGCGTTTTCAGTCCAATCGATTTGTCTATTTTCTATGGCGTCAAGTACTTGGGAAATCTACGAACAAAAATACAAGTTATAAGAAACTTTACCATCGTAAATGCTAAACGGTAAAAAAAATACATAATATCTATACATCACACACTGTGATAAACTGAACAACCAAAGATCTAATTCAAATAATTATAATCATTATATATAACGAAAGTAGGTATTTTTTGACTAGAAAAAATATACAATACAGATACTGCTGGAAAATAAAAAATAAACATTTTACAAAATCGTTTATCAACTAAACTGTAAAAAATTAACACCTATAAACAACAATAAATCAGTAGGATAGACGGTATATAGTATTTTATTAACTATAAAGAAGGTATAGAATAGACATACACATATAGACAGGATACATGAATAATATATTCATAGGAAAGCTTTAAAATACATACCAGCTGAAAAAAGATAAATCAAAAGGAGCACAAAGAGCAGTACCTGAAAAATATTTCTTGGAGATTGGGGTTACACATAAACAAATAGAAAAAAACCTAATAAAAAATAATGATAATTATATTGTAAATTTTCTTATACTCTAGTTTTTTTTGGGACTCTTATTGTCTCTTTTCTAGAAGAAGAAAATATCGATATAGAACAATCACGGAGTTATACAGTATGTCCCTGTAAGTTGTATCCATATGGAGAACTTTTTGATTATTAATTATACGAAAAAAAGTTCTCTATAAAAAGATCTGTTCTATTCTGTCTCTATTCTCTATAAAAAGATCTGCATGGTCCAAAACCTAAGATTTAACCATCAAATATCAATTTTTTTGAATATTATACGAGGTATGTCAAAAAGTTTGAATTTCACTCAAGAGTAAAGTAGCTTTATTTTTCACAATATTGAAAATTACTATTATGAAAAGTTGTAACTAACATTATTTTTAGTGATTTCAATTCTGATAACTCTTATTATTAATTTTACGAAAAAAGTAATTCTTAATAAAAAGTTCTGGATGGTCTAAAATCTAAAATACAACCATGTTATGTCAAATTTTATCAATTTTATACGAGGTATGTCAATAAATATGAATTTCGCTCAAGAGTAAAATACGGTTATTTTTCACAATATGGAAAATTGTTATTATGAAAAGTTATTAAGAATTAAAAACTATGTTTCAGTATGTAATTACATCCTTCTGATTGAAATATTCTGAACTATTACTTTTGATCTAAATTTATCTTTTTAGAGGTACCTCGTATAAAATTGATAAAATTTTTTTTTAAAGTTGTATTGGTTTTAGACCATCCAGAACTTTTTATTAAGAATCGCTTTTTTTCGTAAAATTAATAATAAAGGAGTTAACAGAATTGAAATAACTGAAAATAATGTTTCTTCTTGATGTGCCTATCCGTGACGAATGTTGGCGATCATCATGGCAATCTTCACTTTATCTGCAGCAACGCGAAAAAGCTGCACAGATGTTGTGTTGAACCAGGTTCTGAGGTTCTTTAACCAGGATGTTCTTCTTCCTGGACCTCGCTTTCCAAATATTTTTCCTTGCAGGATGGCTTGTAGGAGGGCATATCTGGATTCATTTCGCATAATATGTCCAAGATATTCCAACTTTCGAGATTTGATGGTGGTTAGTACTTCTCGGTTCTTCCCCATCCTTCTAAGAACCTCCTCATTTGTGACCCGATCCAAAATAATGTTAGTTATACATAGGTAATTTTTCAAAAAAAAAATTTTTTCAATTAGAAGGATGTAATTGCATATTGGAATATAGTTTTTAATTCCAAACAACTTTTCATAATAGCAATTTTCAATATTGTGAAAAATAAAGCTACTTTACTCTTGAGTGAAATTCAAGCTTTTTGACATACCTCGTATAATATTCAAAATATTTGATATTTAACCTCACAAAATAAGCTGGTAATTCTGTCTTATATAAGACAGAAAACCAAAGTCAAAAATGTGGTACAAAAATCATTAAAATTGAAATGGGGATACGCTGGACGTGTAGCTAGGAACGATCTAAACAAATGGCACAGAACAATTCTTACCTGAAGACCATACCAACACAAAAGGCCCAGAGGCAGACCTCCTTTGAGATGGACAGATGGTCTAAAACGGACTGCCGGGAAAAATTGGCTACAACTAGCGTACAATAAAAAACAATGGAAAGGAAGACTTGAAACTCCTGAGAAGAATATATACTTGACTAAATATAAAAAAGAAAAAAAAAACGTTTTGAGACGTACTGGAAAAGACCTCCAAAAAAAGGTGTCAGAAATCTATCAGAAATCAAACATACTACTTCACAAAAAACGAAATACAATCTATAAAAAAATATACATTAGTATTAATTGAAAATTAAGAATATATAGACTTATTAATTTTGTAGGCCCATATATGGCCCTCCGGCTCTTCCTGAACTATGAAGAGCCGGTGGTTTTTATACCGGCTAATATACTGTGCTGTTATCGGGGCCGCCTCCGCTTGTCCGAAGACAACCCCTATGGACCGGTTTATCAAATGGGCTGGAAGCCTTTCTCTTAAAAATTGTCTTAGCGATGCTAAAAATGAGTAAAATAAAAATTCAGTGTACACCGCTGTGGTAGTTAATGTTAGTTACCTTCCATCTCTCTGAAACAAATAAGTGGTGTAAGAAAACAGTATAAATAAAGATCCACTATGCTTTATCATCATTCAACGAACGACAAGTTTTATTAATTTAAAAAAAGAATAATCATTGTAAAATTATAAATAAAAAATATTTCTTGATTTAAGCCGAAACGAAAAATATACATTAGTATTAATTGAAAATCAAGAATAAATAGACTTAATAATTTTGTAGGCCCATATATGGACCTCCGGCTCTTCCTGAACTATGAAGAGCCGGTGGTTTTTATACCGGTCAATATATTGTGCCGTTATCGGGGCCGCCTCCGCTTGTCCGAAGACAACCCCTATGGATCGGTTTATCAAATGGCTGGTAGCCTTTCTCTTAAAAATTGTCTTAGTGATTCTAAAAATGAGTGTACACCGCTGTAGTAGTTAATTTTAGTTACCTTCCATCTCTCTGAAACAAATAAGTATTGTGAGAAAACAGCATAAATAAAGACCCACTATGCTTTATCATCATTTAACGAACAAATTTTATTAATTTAAAAAAGAAGTAACATTGTAAAATTATAAATAAAAAATATTTCTTGATTTAAGCTGAAACGAAAAATATACATTAGCATTAATTGAAAATCAAGAATAAATAGACTTACTAATTTTGTAGGCCCATATATCGACCTCCGGCTCTTCCTGAACTATGAAGAGCCGGTGGTTTTTATACCGGCCAATATATTGTGCCGTTATCGGGGCCGCCTCCGCTTGTCCGAAGACAACCCCTATGGATCGGTTTATCAAATGGCTGGTAGCCTTTCTCTTAAAAATTGTCTTAGTGATTCTAAAAATGAGTGTACACCGCTGTAGTAGTTAATTTTAGTTACCTTCCATCTCTCTGAAACAAATAAGTATTGTGAGAAAACAGCATAAATAAAGACCCACTATGCTTTATCATCATTTAACGAACAAGTTTTATTAATTTAAAAAAGAAGTAACATTGTAAAATTATAAATAAAAAATATTTCTTGATTTAAGCTGAAACGAAAAATATACATTAGCATTAATTGAAAATCAAGAATAAATAGACTTACTAATTTTGTAGGCCCATATATCGACCTCCGGCTCTTCCTGAACTATGAAGAGCCGGTGGTTTTTATACCGGCCAATATATTGTGCCGTTATCGGGGCCGCCTCCGCTTGTCCGAAGACAACCCCTATGGACCGGTTTATCAAATGGGCTGGAAGCCTTTCTCTTAAAAATTGTCTTAGCGATGCTAAAAATGAGTAAAATAAAAATTCAGTGTACACCGCTGTGGTAGTTAATGTTAGTTACCTTCCATCTCTCTGAAACAAATAAGTGGTGTAAGAAAACAGTATAAATAAAGATCCACTATGCTTTATCATCATTCAACGAACGACAAGTTTTATTAATTTAAAAAAAGAATAATCATTGTAAAATTATAAATAAAAAATATTTCTTGATTTAAGCCGAAACGAAAAATATACATTAGTATTAATTGAAAATCAAGAATAAATAGACTTAATAATTTTGTAGGCCCATATATGGACCTCCGGCTCTTCCTGAACTATGAAGAGCCGGTGGTTTTTATACCGGTCAATATATTGTGCCGTTATCGGGGCCGCCTCCGCTTGTCCGAAGACAACCCCTATGGATCGGTTTATCAAATGGCTGGTAGCCTTTCTCTTAAAAATTGTCTTAGTGATTCTAAAAATGAGTGTACACCGCTGTAGTAGTTAATTTTAGTTACCTTCCATCTCTCTGAAACAAATAAGTATTGTGAGAAAACAGCATAAATAAAGACCCACTATGCTTTATCATCATTTAACGAACAAGTTTTATTAATTTAAAAAAGAAGTAACATTGTAAAATTATAAATAAAAAATATTTCTTGATTTAAGCTGAAACGAAAAATATACATTAGCATTAATTGAAAATCAAGAATAAATAGACTTACTAATTTTGTAGGCCCATATATCGACCTCCGGCTCTTCCTGAACTATGAAGAGCCGGTGGTTTTTATACCGGCCAATATATTGTGCCGTTATCGGGGCCGCCTCCGCTTGTCCGAAGACAACCCCTATGGACCGGTTTATCAAATGGGCTGGTAGCCTTTCTCTTAAAAATTGTCTTAGTGATTCTAAAAATGAGTGTACACCGCTGTAGTAGTTAATTTTAGTTACCTTCCATCTCTCTGAAACAAATAAGTTGTGTAAGAAAACAGTATAAATAAAGACCCACTATGCTTTATCATCATTCAACGAACGACAAGTTTTATTAATTTAAAAAAGAATAATCATTGTAAAATTATAAATAAAAAATATTTCTTGATTTAAGCTGAAACGAAAAATATACATTAGTATTAATTGAAAATTAAGAATAAATAGACTTATTAATTTTGTAGGCCCATATATGGCCCTCCGGGTCTTCCTGAACTATGAAGATCCGGTGGTTTTTATACCGGTTAATATACTGTGCTGTTATCGGGGCCGCCTCCGCTTGTCCGAAGACAACCCCTATGGACCGGTTTATCAAATGGGCTGGAAGCCTTTCTCTCAAAAATTGTCTTAGTGATGCTACAAATGAGTAAAATAAAAATTCAGTGTACACCGCTGTGGTAGTTAATTTTAGTTACCTTCCATCTCTCTGAAACAAATAAGTGGTGTAAGAAAACAGTATAAATAAAGACCCATTATGCTTTATCATCATTCAACGAACGACAAGTTTTATTAATTTAAAAAAGAATAATCATTGTAAAATTATAAATAAAAAATATTTCTTGATTTAAGCTGAAACGAAAAATATACATTAGTATTAATTGAAAATTAAGAATAAATAGACTTATTAATTTTGTAGGCCCATATATGGCCCTCCGGGTCTTCCTGAACTATGAAGATCCGGTGGTTTTTATACCGGTTAATATACTGTGCTGTTATCGGGGCCGCCTCCGCTTGTCCGAAGACAACCCCTATGGACCGGTTTATCAAATGGGCTGGAACCCTATCTCTCCAAAAATTGTCTTAGTGATGCTACAAATGAGTAAAATAAAAATTCAGTGTACACCGCTGTGGTAGTTAATTTTAGTTACCTTCCATCTCTCTGAAACAAATAAGTGGTGTAACAAAACAGTATAAATAAAGACCCATTATGCTTTATCATCATTCAACGAACGACAAGTTTTATTAATTTAAAAAAGAATAATCATTGTAAAATTATAAATAAAAAATATTTCTTGATTTAAGCTGAAACGAAAAAATATACATTAGTATTAATTGAAAATCAAGAATAAATAGACTTACTAATTTTGTAGGCCCATATATGGACCTCCGGCTCTTCCTGAACTATGAAGAGCCGGTGGTTTTTATACCGGTCAATATATTGTGCCGTTATCGGGGCCGCCTCCGCTTGTCCGAAGACAACCCCTATGGATCGGTTTATCAAATGTCTGGTAGCCTTTCTCTTAAAAATTGTCTTAGTGATTCTAAAAATGAGTGTACACCGCTGTAGTAGTTAATTTTAGTTACCTTCCATCTCTCTGAAACAAATAAGTGGTGTAAGAAAACAGCATAAATAAAGACCCACTATGCTTTATCATCATTTAACGAACAAGTTTTATTAATTTAAAAAAGAAATAATCATTGTAAAATTATAAATAAAAAATATACATTAGTATTAATTGAAAATCAAGAATAAATAGACTTACTAATTTTGTAGGCCCATATATGGACCTCCGGCTCTTCCTGAACTATGAAGAGCCGGTGGTTTTTATACCGGCCAATCATTGTGCCGTTATCGGGGCCTCCTCCGCTTGTCCGAAGACAACCCCTATGGATCGGTTTATCAAATGGGCTGGAAGCCTTTCTCTTAAAAATTGTCTTAGTGATGCTACAAATGAGTAAAATAAAAATTCAGTGTACACCGCTGTGGTAGTTAATTTTAGTTACCTTCCATCTCTCTGAAACAAATAAGTGGTGTAAGAAAACAGTATAAATAAAGACCCACTATGCTTTATCATCATTCAACGAACGACAAGTTTTATTAATTTAAAAAAGAATGATCATTGTAAAATTATAAATAAAAAATATTTCTTGATTTAAGCCGAAACGAAAAATATACATTAGTTTTAATTGAAAATTAAGAATAAATAGACTTATTAATTTAAACTATGAAGAGCCGGTGGTTTTTATACCGACTAATATACTGTGCTGTTATCGGGGCCGCCTCCGCTTGTCCGAAGACAACCCCTATGGACCTGTTTATCAAATGGGCTGGAAGCCTTTCTCTCAAAAATTGTCTTAGTGATGCTACAAATGAGTAAAATAAAAATTCAGTGTACAGCGCTGTAGTGGTTAATTTTAGTTAACTCTCTGAAACAAATAAGTGGTGTAAGAAAACAGTATAAATAAACACCCACTATGCTTTATCATCATTCAACGAACGACAAGTTTTATTAATTTAAAAAAGAATAATCATTGTAAAATTATAAATAAAAAAATATTTCTTGATTTAAGCTGAAACGAAAAATATACATTAGTATAAATCGAAAACCAAGAATAGACTTACTATTTTTGTAGGCCCATATATGGACATCCGGCTCTTCCTATTCTATAATGAGCCGGTGTTTTTTATACCGGCCAATATATTGTGCGGATATCGGGACTGTCTGCGCTTGTCTGAAGACAACCCTGATTGGCCGGTTAATAAGATGGGCTGGTAGCGTTTGCCTCAAAAATTGTTTTAATGCTGCTAAAAATGAGTAAAATAAAAATTCAATGTACACTACTGTGGTATTTAATTTTAGTTACCTTCCATCTCTCTGAAATAAATAAGTGGTGTAAGAAAACAGTAAAAATAAAGACCCACTATGCTTTATCATCATTCAACGAACGACAAAAGCGAGTGGTTTTGAATACTTCAATTTACAGTAAGTGTAATCAGTTAATTAGATATTTTATTTTATTATTATGCAATTATTAAAGAAATTTTGTGTACATTTTTATTTACTTGATAAATCTCTTTTTTCCGAAATTTTTAATCGTTCTAATATGAAATAAAGTATATAGAGAAGAAGGAGAATAGGATAGAGCACCGGCTAAGTAGATCGAGAAACAAGAGACTAAAAAGAAGGTGGAATTCGAGGAATAGGATAAGGAATAAAATTAAAACAGTTTTCTTTCTAAAATAATTTGGGCGTGAAAGATTTTGTTTCTTATTTCTAAAATATAAATTCAGTGTAATATACTTGATGATTTTGTTTGCGTCTGGAAAATTTTTTTTTAATATTAGTTAAACTCCAAGTGCAGATATTTAATTCGAATAAAGGACATAATAATAAAGTTGTTTGTTATGTCTGAAACTTTGTCATTATTTTGAATAAATTATCAGTTAGATTGACAACAAGCAGGTGTATAAATGTTTTGAAAACAAACATAAGGATTTTGAGAAAACACATACACAGTAGCGTGTCACAAGTTTATTAATTTTTAAAAAACAATAATAATTTTATTAAAGTTATAATGCTTGATTTAAGCTGAAACGAAAAAATATACATTAGTATTAATTGAAAATCAAGAATAAATAGACTTACTAATTTTGTAGGCCCATATATGGATCTCCGGCTCTTCGTGAACTATGAGGAGCCGGTTTTTTTATACCGGCCAATATATTGTGCCGTTATCGAAGCCGCCTCCGCTTGTCCGAAGACAACCCCTATGGACCGGTTTATCAAATGGGCTGGAAGCCTTTCTTTTAAAAATTGTCTTAGTGATTCTAAAAATGAGTGTACACCGCCGTAGTAGTTAATTTGAGTTACCTTTCATCTCTCTGAAACTAATAAGTAGTGTAAGAAAACCGTATAAATAAAGACCACTATGCTTTATCATCATCATTCAACGAACGACAAAAACGAGTGGTTTTGAATACTTCAATTTACAGTAAGTGTAATCAGTTAATTAGATATTTTACTTTATTATTATGAAACTATTGAAGAAATTTGGTATACATTTGTATTTACTTGATAAATCTCTTTTTTCCGAAATTTTTAATCCGAAATAGTTTTAATATGAAATAAAGTTAGTCGAGGAAATTAAGCTGAAAAAACGACAAAATCTCGCAATTTTTTAGTCTAGCATCGATTTGTACAAAAATTTGGGATTAGGCTCATTACACCCTCTAGTTCATTTTCTATATTCAGCCGTTGTACGCTTTTAGTTTTTTAAGGGTGAAAACTACACCTAATTGTAAAAAATTATAAAATAACATTTTAAACTTTAATATTGTCAACATTTGGTTCTTATTAAATACATAATGATTGTTTTATGCTTTAAAATAAGCTATCATAATATTTCAATCCTTAAAACCACCGTTGTTGGAGCTATATATAACAGAGGACATCACACACATCTTATGGAAAATATAATGTCACTCAAATTCAATAAAATTTATACGAATAGATTCGTTTTAAATTAACGGTCAAATGTTATCATTGCGCCAACTCTATATTTTCAATAATAAGAGCAGAAATTGATATAAATAAATCTGAAATCAAATGGGTACGTACATAAGTTAGAGAGAGAAAAAATATTTTAAAATACCCAAATTGTCGGTACTCCATAAATCAGCGGATTAGTTTCACTAATCCGCTTAGGCCCAGCTGGGTTTAAGCTCTTTTGAATAGCACCCAGAGAAATAGTGATTCTAACTGACACTTTTACTGACTCCAAAAATGTGATTTCGATAAACTTTAATTGCAATTTGCGCCGTAATTAATCATAATTAAGAGTTGGCGCAATGATAAGATTTTACCGTTAATTTAAAACGAATCTATTCGTATAAATTTTATTGAATTTGAGTGACATTATATTTTCCATAAGATGTGTGCGATGTCCTTTACTTATCCTAAAAGAATAATTTCGGCTTGCATCAATTTGCTCAAAAATTTGGGATTAGGATCATCTCGCCCTGTACTTCATATTCTATATCATACTCAAGGGCGTTGATTATTTTTAGGGGTGTAAACTACCCCTTATTGTCAAAAATTATATAAAAACATTGTAAACTTTAATACGGATAAAATTTGGTTTTGATTGGTTAAATAATGATTGTTTTATACTTTAGGACTAAGGATATTATATCATAATCAATCCTTAAAAACCACCCTTAATAACATTACAGTTTTTATAAGTAGATATTCTAGAATTACAAAAATATTTATTTACACAAAAATACGAATTTACAAATATATACAAATACAAAGTCATCTTTTAGTATACGAACTTTTAGTTTTGTAGTCATCTTTTAGTATACGAACCGGTTCTGTGGTATTATGCATACATTGAAAATTATCCATAAGCGGACTATCCGAATTTTTCGAAAAAAAAATTGTTTTATAAACATAGCTCCTTCATTTTTGGCAATAAAAAGTTTTTTCAAAAACGACTTTATAGGATTTTTAAGGACTGTAAACTAAATTCCGTAAGACGCCTTAGTTTTTAATTAGCGTGGGTTTAAAGGCCTCGAATGAGGGGGTGTTTGCTCGTAAATAGAGGATTTAAGCAGCTATATCTCGCTAAATCTTCACTGTAATGAAAATGTATGCCCAAGGGAATTTTATTTATTAAAATAGCTACAATTTAGTAGTTTACCATTTTTTTCGAATCTCCAGTATTTTCGGATATTTTGAAGTAAAAAGTGAAAAATGGGAAACTTCAAAAAATTAATTTTTCTTTAAACTTCAATTTTTCTAAAACTAGGCCTTTTAAATATGTCAAACTTCTTGGGTGTATTGATAATACAAATATAAAAGGAATTACAGAAAGGTGATGACCAATTTTTAATTAGGGAGTAGTTAGGGGGTTGTTTTCACTGATTTTTTTTCGTAGAGAAAAGCAGGTACCGACCTTTTTTTTGATAAGTCGCTTAATTTTCATTGCTAGAAACTTTTTATTATTTTTTTTTGAAATGCCTAACTGTATGCTTGGAAAAAGATTATTTAAGTTTTCCTCGAAAAATGGAAAGTTTTTTCGTTATTTTACTTTGAATATTTCAAATTAGGCATTTGACGAAAAAAGCTAACTTTTAACGTGCCGGATCTCGGTATACTACAGAAAAATAATTTGGTTTGTGTTACTAAAAGATGCAATTTTGGTATCTACAGTTTCTTTGATTAAATGCATATTTTTTGAGTTATTCTCAAAAACTCTAAAAAAGTCGATTTTTTCATCGAAAAACTGCCACTCTTCACGCGCGAATAACTCGAAAAAGATTAGTTTTACGAAGAAAATGTAAAAAACATTTTTTTCTTAGAATTACTTTTTACATAGATTTGCATGGTTAAAATGTAATAAAAAATTCCCGCCCCCGAGATGGGGTGGCAACCACCCCCCAGGTTTTAGCGTACAGCGGCATGATATAGAAAATGATCCTTGGAGTATTCCCTACCTTCTGTGAAAATTTCAAGTAAATCCATGCTGGACGAAAAAATTGCGAGCCATAATGCTGCATTTCCTCGACTAAGTATAGAATAGAGAAGGAAGGAAGAAGAATAGGATAGAGCACTAGCTAAGTAGCTGGAGAAACAAGAGACTAAAAAGAAGGTGGAATTCGAGGGATAGACTAAGGAATAAAGTTAAAACAGTTAAAAATCAGCAAATCCTGTATTGGATTTGCTGGTCTTGCTGTGCTTGATTAAAAACAATTTTTTTAATTTAGTATTTTGCGGTGCCAATTTTTCAGGACAAAAGGGTAAATCTTTATGCAAATCGTGTAGTTCAACTGGATAGCTTAAATCAACTTCTAGTAGGTATCCTATTGGAGAGTCACTCGGTATAGTTGTTACATCAAGTTTTTCGTGATCATCAATCCATTGAAAATTTCTGTAAGGTAAATACTGACTTTGTGCCCAACCGTATAAGTTATTTACATCAAAATATAATATATATTGTAAGTCTTGAGATGGGTCATATGTATTCATATATTTATTGTTAGCTTCAGAAAACCTATTACTACATTGACTAACTCCTCCACGAATAGAGCTTTCAAAAAACAACAACATATCTACATCTTGTAGAGTTTCCAATTGACATTTTGTATACTTTAACATGCAGTCCCACGTATATCCTGTCAATGTAAAATAATGTGCAGGATCTAAATTATAAGTTCTATTACACATTTTTCGAAAGTTTTCAAAACAGTCTGCCAATAGTAATGCTTCAATTTTTAAATAAAGATCACGGTACTCTCCCAAATCTCTTATATTAAAATTTTCCCAAACTTTTTGTGCGGGAGCATAATCTTCCTCGCTAATTTCCTCATCATTTAATTTGTTATAAAATTGTATTTTGTTAGGTAGTTGGGTTTCATTAAGCCGTTCTATATTTTCTATATAATTGTAACAAAATATTCCTTTTCGTGTTAATAATTCAAAGTTAGCCGAAAAAACGTTTTTAAATCCTGCTTTTAAGTTTTACAATTGTTCCTTATCCAAAAATGATACCATTTTTTCCAAGGAAAATCCCATAAATCGAAATGAATCTCAGAATCGAAACTGTATACAGGTTTTCTTGTGATAAACAGTAAAGCTGATATATTTTTCTTTGTTTAATGGAAGTACTTTTATATAGTATAATTTTGATAAATCTCTAATTAACAGATGCGCGTCGTATCCCATTAAATTATGTATAAAAACTGGTATTACAAACCAGTTTTGTAATTAAGATTACATGCATTGTGGCTAAAGCCCCTAAAATGACCTGTCAGGTGTGAATGATAATATTGATAATGGGTTTTAATATTGATTCAAAATCTGCATATAAGACAAAGGGAACTATTTCCTTACTAACAAAATTTTTAAATTTTATAATTTTGTTTGTACTAAACATCACTTTACAATCGTTGCTGTTTTCACACATTGTTAAATGATCATTTAAATCTTCTTGAGAATGAAAGTAATTCAAACATCTGTCACATGTATATTTTTTTACTTTTGACTATGATATTTCTTTATAAAGTAAACGCGATAAATCTTTAATCCAACAATAATGATAGTTAATCTTATATTGTTCGTTATTGTCATCTTCATTATTATACTCTTCTTCACTTTCGTCAATCATACTTTCATCTTTTGGAAAATATTTATCTTGGATAAGCAGTAGATTAACATGTTTAGGTTTTTGTGTTTTGTTACTCTTAGAACTACAGTTACAAAAGATCCTTTTTTATTCATTTCCAAACCGAATACGTTTACTGAAATATTATTCATTTTTTCAAATTTTGGAATTTGCCATAAAGGCATAGGCAACTCCAAAGAATTCGTATTTAATACTGTAGTATAATTTGGATACGAAGATGTTCTATTTAAGTTAAATTTATTGATTGGTTGATATAAAGCGCTACCGCTGCTCCAATAGAAACAGGCGTTATCGTTGTTTTTCACATTAATACATGTTTTTCTATCGAGAATTTGTTTAGGAAGAGAAATAAAAGAAGTTTACATTAATTTCAAGAGATATTACTAAGACTAACCACTATCTTTTTCTTGAAAATTTTCTAGTTTGTTTAAAAGAGGTTCCACGATATAATCGGTAAACCATTCCTTTAAGTCAGTACTTGCGTCAATTACAACTGTATGAAAATATTTACGTGAAGTCACTTCCTCATTTTCTTTTTTTTTTAAATAAATTCAGCACAAAATGTTGAGTTGACTTTAGTGCAACTTAAATGTGCTAAAAATTGTATCATTTTTTGTTTAAAAATAATAAAAGCATCTTTGAAGAAATCTTTTATATCTTCATGATTTAAATTAATAATTATTCCGGTAGGTATGCGTGCTCGAAAAATTGATGCTAAATTTTCCTATTTTACACCTAAAGACGAATTTTTGGTTTGTAGCCTTGATTTAAAAACAGTTCTTATTCTTTTCATTTGTGCAATATTGTTTAATACCTTTTTTCGTATGCTGACAGATAAATCTATATTTCGTAATAGTTTGTTACATACTGTTATATTGTTGGTTATTTTTCCAATCCATTTTTGAGCCTTTTCGTTATGCCATTTATCTTTTAAAAGTTTAAAAGCATCATCTACATGTTTTAACATGTTATCACTTGTTCTAGCGACTTGCTTCATCGGCATATTAGCAATAATTATAAAACAACAACAAAAATAAAATATGCTTACCTTACAATTTCCTTACAATTTTTTAAACTCAAACTTGTGCGATGGATTGAAAGACGATGAAGTTGCTGCTTCTAATCCTTTATAGCAGATCCCGTAGTTTCCGCTGCTCAACTCAACTAAATGATTTCTGAGTTGGGCTGTTGGGCGTTTGGGAAGAAATATCACCTTTTCTTCAAGTTCTACGAGCACTGTTTGTCCATATCTAGTTTGCAATGTACTATTTTAGTTTCCTCTTGAGGAAGATCTTGTAGTGTACAAGATGGCTTATTGGGTGATGAGCAGCTGGCATTGATTGCTAAAAGATCCATGTTCTATAATTAAAAATATTACACTAAGTTTACTATTTAACTAAGATATATTTTTTTATTATTATACAATACGAGTTGGTCTTAAGGGAAATAAAAGAAAAGGGTATACTATTAAAACATATAAATTTTAAGAAAAAAAATTTAATGAATACTTCAACGAACAATATGAGTTAGTCTTAAAGGAAATAAAACAAAACGTTGCAATATTAAAAGGTATAAATTTTAAGAAAAACGACATACGAATTATACCTACGACTAAAGGACTTAAAACGAAAAACTATTTACCTGATTACACTTTTAGATAATAGAAACTAAAAGAAATATGGATTATACATGAAGGAAACGTACAGTAGGAAAAATGAAAGAATACCCATGAACGAACATATAAAACACGCTGTATTTTCCTGTCACCGTGTCACACAAAAAATTGGCCAACGCAAGGACATGTAATAATTATTGTTACATGTACTTGCACTGGACAATTTTCTTTGTGACACGGTGACAGGAAAATACAGCGTGTTTTATATGTTCGTTCATGGGTATTCTTTCATATTTCGTACTGTAATACTCTTAAAGAATTAAAATTTTAGAAAATAAAAACCACAATAAAAACGGATTACACTTAAAAGATAATTAAAAAGAAAAACATAATACTATTAAAACGATTAAAAATTTCGGAAAAAGAGATTTATCAAGTAAATAAAAATGTACACAAAATTTCTTCAACAATTTCATATTAAAACTATTAAAAATTTCGGAGGAGTTCGACACGAGTACTTAAGCGAGGAACACCGTTTTTGCTGTTCTCGTAAATTACCGTGTTTATAAATAGTTTTTAAACTTGTTTACTTTTTAAACTAGTTCCGAACAAAAACAAAGTGCAGTGCATACAAGTGTAGAGTGTATCTACGTGTACTTTCGCAACTTGCACCACTATGGTGCATAATAAGTTGAATAATAAGGTGCAACCTCCTGACTCAATAATTATGGCAAACCAAACTGAAGAAGCTGTCTTTGACTACGAGGACAGCTCAAAACCAACAATGTCAACGAACCAAACTGCAAACAACACCAACTCAACCACCAACAATAACTTACTCAACCAATAATAACAATAACTTATCGTACACTGCTGCATTAAAAGCCGTCCCGAAGCCATCGTTTCCGAGAAAAATGAGGCAGTAGTTCTTCATGCCGTAAACAGTTTTAAAACTTTGTGACTACGTTCACGCAATTGGTAATATCATTGGAGCCAAGAATATTTGCTTCGCATCTAAAATATCTAAAAATAGGGTATGTATTTACTTATCTAACTCCGAACTAGTTGAAAAATTGATAAATTCACACCCATTAATTCAAATCAACACATTTTCTCTCAACATTCGAAGGCTTATATCTCCAACCAAAAAATTTTAATTTCGAATATTCCACCTGTTATTCCTCATGAAATTGCTGAAAACGCTATAAAAAGTCTTGGTTTACACTGGTAATGTATATAACTTTCTCGAGAACTTTTTGTCTAATAGAACCTTCAGAGTCTCTACCAACGGAAAATTCTCGGCAATACATCTTACTGAAAATGGTATACCACAAAATCGGTTCTAAGTACTACTCTATTCTTGATGAGTATAAATAATATTAGCACACTGACTCGACCCCCAGTCAAATATACAATTTACGCAGATGATCTAGTAATTTTCTCTCAAGGCAAAACCACATCATCCACTTGCGCCTTAATTCAAACTGCTTTAAATGATATTCACAGTTGGTTAAAAGGAACAGGATTTAAATTCTCATCAAAAAAATCTAAAATAGTTCATTTTAGTAAAAAACATAATCCCAACTTAATTGATTTAAGCTTAAATGGCACCCCACTACAAGTAGTTCATCAACAAAAATTTTTAGGTGTAATCTTTGATAAAAAGTTATCTTGGAGATATCATATTCAAGAATTACAAGGTACCTGTCTTAAAAGAATAAATATCTTAAGTGGGGAACAGATGAAGATATGTTGCTGAGAATTTACCGATCTTTAATTCGTTCAAAAATGGACTATGGAAGTATATTATACATGTCAGCTCCCAATTCACAACTAAATTGCCTCAATATCATCCAAAACACCGCTCTTCGAATATGTCTTGGTGCGTTTAGATCTAGTCCCATTGAAAGTATTCAAATCGAAGCTAACGAACCACCTACTCATATTCGCCGTCAGCGACTTCTTTTGTCATACTTTGTCAAAGCATCAGCTAATCCAAATAATCCAGTCAATGGATTAATCAACTCTACCAAACCAACGATAGTAAACAAACACAGAACAGTAATACCAGCTTCTTAAATTCTTAAAAAACTAGTAGGTAATATAGACTTACGAACTACTACTCCAATCTATATTCTAACATTCCACCATGGACAATAACATTGCCCACTATAAACACCAGTCTATCAACACATTATAACAAAAAAGAAACCCCTAGTTCCGCCCTAAAGTCATCCTTCCTTGAACTCATCCATACCAAACAGTATGACTCAATCATCTACACAGATGCTTCTAAACTCGAAGATCAAGTTGGTTCGTCTATGACTACCACCAACGAAGTTATAGCTACCTACCGTCTTCCATATTACTGTAGCATATTCACAGCCGAACTATATGCTGTCATGAAAGCACTTAGTTGTCCAACCAACAAAAGCAAAAACCTTGCAATCTGCACTGATTCGCTATCTTCAATACTATCCATCAAGGACTTTTACTCCCAAAACCCACTAATTCAAAATATCCACAATGCATGCCACCTGTTGTTAGATAAGAACGTATCGGTTAGCATTATATACAGTAAACCAAACGTGCTTGAGAGTCTGGCAAAACCTCTGGAATAGAACAAACTCAAAACTCCATAGCATTCAACCCAGAATACCTGCCCTAAAAATACCAGCACTTTGTAGAAGGGACAAAGTTGTCATGAGAAGAATTGGACATTGCCGTCTTACACATGGTTACCTGATGAGCCAGGGAACTCCTCCTTTGTGTCATACCTGCAACACTCGTGTCACCGTCAAACACATACTAGTTGAGTGCCAGCTATACACGAACACCCGAAGACAACATAAACTGGATGAAGACCAAATCGCCATTCTTATATGCGGGGACACACTGTAGATGTGTAGATTATTGCATAAATCAATAGAATATTATAGTCATACTTTCATTTCAAATTAGTTCATTTTTCTGAGAAATTAATAGTTTACAATATTTGCATTTCATTCTATTTCGATTACGCCAGTCAATGCGCGAGATTAAGAACAAGATATTATCTCCAAATTCTATCCTACTGCATGGATTTTAATGAAATTTTGGGAGTAGCCCAATCTCCTAATTCAAAGTCTATCCTATATACTATGGCGCTTTTATCATGGGGGAAGTTACCACGACTTCTCAGGGGTGAAATATTTTTATTTTCGAATTACATGGAGAAAAAGGAAGATTTTTAAGAAAATTTAAAAATTCATTCTATAATTTGATCACATTTTTTACAAAAACAGTTCATTTTAAACCCGTTCAACTTTTTGAACGTAGAAATAACACTATATTAAAAGGTATTGTAGAAGAAAAACAATGCATTTAAATTATGGTGGATGGGGAGTTAAATGTATATACTTTTCATTTTTCCTTAAAGTACATTAGTCATATATTTTTTGCACCATATCTCGCTTAGTTTGTAAGTAACCGACATTTAACGGTGCTCGTTTTAAAGGCCTTTTCAAACACTACAAAAGGTGTTGGTAGCATTATACACCTAAAACCTACCGTTCCTCTGTTATTTCGTTGAATACACCAATTTGAGCATGCACCAAAAAACAAACTATTTTCACCTACCATATCTCTTTTTGTATTATAAATAGAACATTTACGAAGGAACGAATCTCTTTATTATTTATAATCTAAAAAATGTTTTATATAGAGTTTTTAGTTCGATGCATAGTTTTTAAGGTATTCACAAAAAATCCGTCCGAAAAGGTGTCATTTTTCAATGAAAATGGCCAATTTTCAACTACGCATAACTCAAAAAGTATTGAGTTCTCAAAAAAAAGTATAGACCAGTTTTTGCTTAGAAATAGGTTCTTTAGCCACTTCCGTGCTTATTTTGACCAACAAATTTTCCACCCCCTTGAAGAAGTGGGAACCGCCCCAAGATAAAAGCGATATAGTATATAGGGTAGATTTTGTTTCTTGAGCTATTCCCTACTTACTGTGAAAATATCAAGTACATCAATGTAGTAGGATGGAATTCGGAGCCAAATACCCTCATTGACTGCCCTACAATAATGCTCTGCTATGAACGCGTGAGAGAGGACACACATAAGATTATAGCAAAATTTCTATTTACCGTAACTTTTCGAGTTTTTGAGCTACAGCAATAAATTTTATGTCATTGGAAAGGTAATTTTGCATTCTTTCAAAATATGTTAAAATATACAGGGCGTATCTAAAAAAATTAAGATTTTTTATTCATTTCCGGTTCAACCGGAAGCCATGTTTTTGGTAAAATTTATTGTGATAATAGCTAATAAGATACCATATATGTTTGCAAAATTTCAAATTTTAGTTTCTATTAAGAAGGAAGTTACGGGCACTCGAATATTTTTTTATAAAAAATTCGTAACTCCCCTCCTATGGGGAGTTAAGATATATGACTAATGTCATTCAATTTACTGATAGGATATCAAAAATATATCAAAAAATAAAAAAATTCCTTGGAGCCATTTTTGAGAAAATCTAGTTCAAATTTATGTCAAAATTTGACCCCTTAAATATAGGTAACCCGTAACTTTTTCTGAAAAACGATAACATCTTTCTTATAGCCCCATCTTTAGGCTATATAACGACTTTTTCAAATTAAACTTATCTTCAACAAGTTTTTAGATAGATAGGGAAATGTGTCGGGTGGGCGGTCGGCCATGTTGGCCGCCATTTTGAATTTGGAAATGTCAAATTCCGTATTTTTATTTACCTATCGATGAGCTTACTTTGAGTTGAATTTCATTCATTTCGGTCAAAATTTGCAAAAATGGGCCCTAAATAACCCCCCTATTTCGGCCCCCCTTTGAGAGGTTTTTTTTAAAAGCTTAGTTTCTCGACAAAATTCTCTTAAACTTACTCATACCGAATTTCATCAAAATCGGTCCAGTAGTTTTTGCTGGGCGGTGGCGACATACGTACGTACGTACATACGTACGTACGTACATACGTACGTACGTACGTACGTACATACTTCCGACATGTTTTTTTTATTTGCTTTTTAGACCCAGGGGGACTCAAAACGTCGAAAAAAAGTGAAATATGAAAAAATTTTTTTTGCAGGATCCTATAACTTTATCTACAGGGTGTAACGAAAATACAGGTCATAAATTTAACCACATATTCTGGGACCAAAAATAGTTTGATTGAACCTAACTTACCTTAGTACAAATGTGCATATAAAAAAAGTTACAACCCTTTGAAGTTACAAAATGAAAATCGATTTTTTTCAATATATCGAAAACTATTTTTTCGTTTTTTTATTGAAAATGGACATATAACATTCTTATGACAGTAGCATCTCAAGAAAAAATTATAGGGAAATTTGGACACCCTATAAAAATTTTATGGGGGTTTAGTTCCTTTAAACCCCCCAAACTTTTGTGTACGTTCCAATTAAATTATTATTGTAGTACCATTACTTAAACACAATATTTCTAAAACTTTTTTGGCTCTTAGTACTTTTTCGAAAAGTCAGTTTTTATCGAGATATTTTGAATATTTGTCAAATCCACCACATATTTGTATATGGTAAGTACGATTATGGATACTTGGTAATAATATGAAAAATTATTGTATTGTTACGCGATTGACTCTACTATTTTATTTATTTATATCTTTAGTCACTAAGTTTAATTTAAATAAAGGAAGACTTACTTATATTATTTTATTTACATCACTTATTTATTTTTAATGATTTCAAATAACACCAACTAACACATCTAATTTATTTACAACTCAAATTTATGATTTAATTAACTAAACATAACGATAACTAATATATACATTTCATTAAATCCGAATCGAGTACAATTATATTACGCGTCGCGGCTCATTCGTTGACTGACTGGCCTGTGCTTGGATTCCTGTTCTTTATATATACTTCGGCAGCGCTCGCTCCGAACGCCGTGGATAGGAATGGTATTGTCTCGTAACGCCGAGAAGTATCGAGAAGAATTAGGCCGGGTTGTGAGGCGTCACATTGCCCCCTCCTTAAAAGATGGTTCCTCCTGGAACCTTGTCGGGACTGGAACTGGATGCTGGTATCTGCAACTGGACCCTCTTTTACAACTTCCAGTTGTATAAAAGTGACAGGGGACGGTCTTCTCTCCGCACCAGTAACTATGCGGATTGCAACAGACTAACACCTGGACCTCGGTGTCTTTAAAAATTTCTTCTACCATATTTCGGATAACTCTCCAGTCTAATTGGCGGCATTCTAACTTTGGCATGGCTAACTTTTGCACGTCGGACTCCAACACGTGCTCTCTCAATTGAATTAATGCATCCCATACATCTTGGTAGGTAGGTTGGTCATGGACAGTGTCTTTTGTTACCAGATAGAATAGGTAACGTGATGCATCTTGGAGTTTCAATGCTTTGCCAGGAGCTGGCAGTTGGCATTGAAGTTCTGCAACTCGACCAAACTTCCTTCGGAAGGCGGATGCCAACCCTCGTGCGTCTTTGATACTGGCCGGGATGGTATGGGCCAGCAAATAGTCATCGGGAAGTGCGAGAAGATCTCGCTTTTCTTCAGTGGTAACACCATGTCTTGCTTTACCGGTACCTCCGTAGGCACCCATGAACTCTTCAAAGGTAAGGTCAGGTATTTCTCGAACTTGGTTGACTTCCACTTCTTCATCTACGTCGTGGTCTCCCTCGTACGGCGCCAACCGGTTATGGTGGACTATCATCGGCTTTCCCCTAGGAATCTTGCTTATTCGGTAGATAACGTCATTGATTTTCTTGACAATGAGGTACGGACCTTCCCAGAACTGCTGCAACTTGGGAGAACAACCTGTTCGCTTCTTTGGATTATAAAGCCAGACTTTGTCGTTCTCCTTGAAACATCCCTTCTCAGCTTGGGTATCGTATCGTTTCTTCATTCGGTCGCTAGCGATCTGAAGATTAGAACGGACCAACTCATGTATATCGTCCATTCTTCTTCGTAATTCATTCACGTAATCCTCACCAGCAACATCTTCTCCAGGTCGACATCCAAACTCTAGATCACAGGGTAGACGCATCTCACGTCCAAATAGGACTTTTGCTGGTGTTTGGCCAGTTGATTCATTAACAGCAGATCTATAGGCCATTGCGAAGAACGGAAGGTACTGGTCCCAGTCTCGTTGATGATTGGACACCATCTTTGTCAAATACTTGCCGACTGTCCTATTCATACGCTCCACCATTCCATCCGATTGCGGGTGATAGGCCGTGGTTCTTGTCTTCTTCATGCCTAGTTTATCACAGATTCCTTGAAATAGATCGCTCTCAAAGTTCCTTCCTTGGTCACTATGGATCTCCAGAGGTACTCCAAATCGGCTGATGCAGTCTTTGATTAACACATCTGCAATAGTGGCGGCCTTCTGGTCTGGAATTGCGTAGATCTCCACCCACTTCGTGAAGTAATCCATTACCACCAACATGTATTTGCATCCATTGTCACTTTCTGGAAATGGCCCGGCAATATCCAAAGCTATTCTTTCAAACGGACTTCCAACATTGTACTGTCTCATAGGAGCCTTTCTTTTCCGGTAGGGTCCGTTACTTGTAGCACAGGTAGTACATTTCTTACACCAGTCCTTCACATCGTCGGAACTATTCATCCAATAAAATCGTTCCCGAATTCTCTGAAGGGTTTTTTTTACACCAAAATGCCCTCCTGATGGACTGTCGTGTAACTGACGAAGTACTTCGGCTATTCTGCTCTTTGGAATCACCAACTGTGTTCTCCTCACTGAACCATCATCATTTTCTATTACTCGTTTGAGCAAGCTGTCTTCCAAGATAAATGAGTCCCACTGGGCCCAATACGTCTTAACTATTGAGCCTAGGCTTGATATTTCTTGCCAAGATGGTCGACGATTTTCTTCTTTCCATTTTCGAATCTTCTGTAAAACTGGATCTTTTTCTTGTTCTTCCTTGATCTTGGTAGGCGTCCACTCGTCGTTGACCACTGTTGTTCTTAGTACTGCTGCTTCCTTTGACTCTGTTTTGTTGCAATGGGAACATTCTGCTGGACACGGTCTTCTAGATAGAGAATCAGCGTTCCTGTGGCTAACTCCGGCCCGATGCTCGATCTTGAAATCATATTCTTGAAGTCGTTCAATCCATCTGGCTATCTGACCCTCTGGATTGTTAAACTGCATTAACCATTTAAGGGCGGCATGGTCGGTTCGGATTAGAAACTTCCTTCCGTAGAGGTATTGATAGAAGTGTTCCACTGATTTTACTACTGCTAGAAGTTCTCTTCTCGTGACGCAATAATTTCGTTCAGGTTTTGAAAGCACTTTACTAAAATATCCAAGGACTCGTTCCTGTCCTCCTTGGATCTGCGACAGCACTCCTCCAATTCCCACATTGCTTGCATCCGTATCTAAGATGAACTCTCCTTCTGGCAGTGGATACCCTAATATTGGCGCTGTAATTAAATGCCTCTTGAAAGTTTCAAAGGCCGTTTGGCAGTCTCCATCCCAGCAATAATCCCTTGCTTCCTCTGTAAGTCGCGTTAATGGCTTAGCAATATCTGCAAACTTCTTAATGAATCTCCGGTAGTAAGTACATAGTCCCAGAAAACTTCTCACTTGATGTTTATCAGTTGGTTCAGGCCACTCCTTAATTGAATCGATTTTTCCTTTGTCCACGGCCACTCCTTCTTTGCTGACTATATGGCCTAAATAATTGACTTTACTTTGAAATAGCTGGCATTTCTTGGGATTTAACATTAACTGGGCAGCTTTAAGTCGATTAAAAACGTCTTCTAAATTCTTCAGGTGGTCTTCAAACGTCTCCCACAAAACGATTATGTCGTCTAAATACACCAGGCATGTTTTCCAAGATAACCCTCTCAACACATTTTCCATCAGCCTCTCAAATGTCGCAGGAGCATTACAGAGTCCAAACGGCATAACGTTGAATTCCCATAATCCAGATCCTGTCGTAAAGGCCGTCTTCTCTTTGTCCACTGGATCCATTTCTACCTGCCAATATCCAGACTTCAAGTCCAACGTAGAAAACAATTTACTTCCAGCTAATGTGTCCAACGTGTCGTCGATCCGAGGCAGAGGATAACTATCCTTCTTGGTAACATTGTTCAACAAACGGTAGTCCACACAGAACCTCGTAGTTCCATCTTTCTTCTTGACCAGGACCACCGGAGAGACCCATGGGCTCGTAGAAGTTTCTATCACCCCGTCTTTCTTCATTTCTTGAACAATCCTTTCAGCTTCCTCTCTCTTCGCCTGTGGTAATCGTCGAGCTGATTGACGAATTGGCCTAGCGGTACCAGTGTCAATTTTATGTTTGACAACTGTCGTTCTTCCTGTCTTTCCTCCTTTCGGTACGAATATGTCACGATATTGCCTAAGAAATTCCCTTAATTTCCTTTTTTCCATTTGATTCAGAGATTGGCCTGCAACTGCAACCATTTGGTCGAACTTGTCGTTGGAATTATCTGATGTTGTCGTCTGACGGATTATGGACGTCACGGGTACACAAGTTCCTACTTTTGTCTCCTTCTTGATGGTCACCGGGTAGTCATTGACATTAATCAATCTCACGGGAATTTCTTTAGCAGAAGTAACCAATTCCTTTCCAATTATGATCCCTCGGCCAACCTCCTCGTCGTGGTTCCATGGCTCCATCATAACAGGTGTTCCTTCTTCTACAATTCCCTGTAGCCGCGCTACGATGATCGTTTCACTCCTCGCAGGCACAACTTTATCTTCTCTAATAGCTGCTAGCATAGTGCTGTCATCATGTGGATGAAGAAATACCTCCTCGTTGCCAACTTTGATTACCCGGTTCTTAAAATCCAACTGAAATCCATGCAAATTCATTACGTCCATTCCTAATATAACATCTTCTTCGATGTCTGCAACCATGACAGTATGGACGAACTTTTCTGCTCCAATCCCTAATTGTATCTGGATTTCTCCATGGGTGTTGGCGTTTTCACCTGTGGCAGTCCGCAATCGCAACCTCGTTGGTAAGAGTTTCTTACGGCTGTTTAAAACTGACGGTCGTATAATGGTCCTGGTCGCTCCGGTATCCACCAACAATGTATACTTTTTACCATTTATTTCTCCATCCACATATACACTATCTTCACGACATTTCAAAGAAGCTATTAGTATTAGATGGTCTTTAGAGGAGTTCTGAGTCGAGGCTGCCCCCCTAGGGTCTGTGCGTTCTCTTATTTCCTGCTCGCGAGTTTCTTGATTTGCGTTCTTCCTTAAACTCCGTGCGTACCCCTTTTCACCACAATTGCAGCAATTCATGGTCTTCGTTTTCTTCGATGTAAAGCCTTTCACCATATTTACCAGCTGGTCAAGTTTGTCTTCATCCTCTTCTTCTTTCACAGTTCGAACTGTACTGTACTCACCAGAGGCCTGCGTAGCTGATTCGAACTCGAGGGCCGCGGACAATACATCGACCAGCGTCTTGTGACGAGCTAATCGCAGTGTTCTCTGCATTTCAACATCACGAAGACCATCCATAAATGTTTGAACAGCCAATATTTCCACCATGTCTTCGGGAGCTGTTGGATATGCATATCGTACCAACCTGGCAATATCTAGTTCATATTCTTGAAGAGCTTCATCTTTCTTTTGTCGTCGGTTTTTAAGCCGCGCCTGATAGACATACTCCAAATGTTCCTGACCATATCGCATGTTTAGTCTCTTCATTAGTTGTTCATAATCATTAGTTTCCTCTACTGCTATGGTCTCAAGTACATCTAAAGCCTCTCCTCGAAGAGCAATAACCAGGTTTACAGCTTTGTCTTTTTCAGACCATCCGTTCGCTCTTGCACCTGCTTCGAACTGTTTCACATAACTGTTCCAGGAAGACTTTCCGTCGAAATTTGGCACCTTAACACGAGCAAGACTCACACTCCCTTCAACTATCGACTGTGGCTCCAATTTGTATTTGGTTTCATCATTTTTAATGTCTGTTAAGATGGGTTCCATACCTTTGTCTACTTTTTCCGTTTCCTGCATTTTCTTTTCTATTTCCTTGATCTTTTCTTCAAAAGTAGATTTTATGGACGATATCTTGTCGTCAAAATCCGAAGTGACTTTAGAGATCTTGTCAGTCATCTTGCTTTCAAGGGATGAAATATCACCCGAAACTTTCAAAATATCACTAGAAACTCTATGTTCTAACGATGTAATGTCTGTCGAGACTTTGTTCTCTAACGATGTAATGTCTGTCGAAACTTTCAAAACATCGGAGGAAACTTTCGAAATCGACGAGATCACAGCAGCATGCTTGTCTTCAAACAAATAGGTTTCTGGATCTTGACCCTCCTCCTGAAGAGCTTTCTTTAAACGTTCGACTAACTCAGCCTTTTTCCCAGTAGAACTCAGATCCCTTTCTTCCAATTCAAGTCTCAGGTCTGCAATTTTTAGCTTACACAAGGTAGACATGATCACACACTTTATTTATTACGATGTATATTTTATTTATTTTTAAAGGTTCCACACTCTATTTAAACCGAAAATTTATGTTAAATTTATGTATTTCAAGTATCCTCACTTCTGCACCATTTTGTTACGCGATTGACTCTACTATTTTATTTATTTATATCTTTAGTCACTAAGTTTAATTTAAATAAAGGAAGACTTACTTATATTATTTTATTTACATCACTTATTTATTTTTAATGATTACAAATAACACCAACTAACACATCTAATTTATTTACAACTCAAATTTATGATTTAATTAACTAAACATAACGATAACTAATATATACATTTCATTAAATCCGAATCGAGTACAATTATATTACGCGTCGCGGCTCATTCGTTGACTGACTGGCCTGTGCTTGGATTCCTGTTCTTTATATATACTTCGGCAGCGCTCGCTCCGAACGCCGTGGATAGGAATGGTATTGTCTCGTAACGCCGAGAAGTATCGAGAAGAATTAGGCCGGGTTGTGAGGCGTCACAGTATGATTTACATTTTTAGGTATATTTTGAACCGTATTAAAAAAGAAGCCATATCTCGATAAAAGGTAAACATTTTGTTTAACTGATGGTATCGCAGTAATAGTTTAATTGGAGCGTACACAAACATTTGGGGGGTTTAAAGGAACAAAACACCCATAAAATTTGTATGTAAATATATTAAGAAAGAAGCTGCAACTCGATAAAAACTGCCTTATCGAAAAAATACGAAGAGCCAAAAAAGTTTTAAAAATATTGAATTTAACTAATGGTATCACAATAATAATTTAATTGAAACGTACAGAAAAGTTTGGGGGGTTTAAGGGAACAAAACCCCCATAAAATTTTTATGGGGAGCACAAATTGAACTATAATTTTTCTTTAAGATGCTCCTGTCATAAGAATGCCACATATCTATTTTCGATAAGAAATATCTAATAGTTTTCGATATATTCGAAAAAATCGATTTTTATTTTGTAACTTCAAAGGGCTATAACTTTTTTTCTGTGCATATTTGTACTAAGGTAAGTTAGGTTCATTCTATTTTGGGTCCCAGAGTATGTGATTTAATGTATGACCTGTATTTTTGTTACACCCTGTATTATACTATACTACGTATATAGTATGATAAAGTAAAAATCGGACAAACGAGATTTCTCAGTAAATAAAAATGTACACAAAATTTCTTCAGTAATTTCATAATATTAAAGTAAAATATCTAATTAACTGATTACACTTACTGTAAATTGAAGTATTCTAAACCACTCGTTTTTGTCGTTCGTTGAATGATGATAAAGCATAGTGAGTCTTTATTTATACTGTTTTCTTACACCACTTATTTGTTTCAGAGAGATGGAAGGTAACTAAAATTAACTACCACAGCGGTGTACACTGAATTTTTATTTTACTCATTTTTAGCAACATTAAAACAATTTTTGAGGCAAAGGCTACCAGCCCATCTTATAATAGGATAGGTTGTAGTATTGTGGAGGTGAACCTCGCTAGGGGTAGGAATACACTAAGTACTCATAATATGTTTATTTAATCACTATTACGCTAGTAACTAGTTGGTGTGCTTAAAGTAGAACCGTCTACGAGTGCATCTGGATTAAGAATGATATTTAATTAACGAATCAATTAGAAAAAATCACGATGCCTTCGTGTATAAGTATATAAACAAATATATTGCCGACTCAGCTTGACCATGACATACGAAAAATATGAATTAGTTGACTATGCATTATTGTCGACTGGTGCTTCTAACAAATCTAGGTCACCTACTAAAATGTAAACAAATGTGTATGTTTTGGTGTTGTTTCTAGTACATTTAAGAATTAAATGAATATGTCTTGATCTCAATATTGGATGTTGATAAACCTTTACAATCTTATTAACCGGCCAATCGGGGTTGTCTTCGGACAAACGGAGGCAGTCCCGATATCCGCACAATATATTGGCCTATATATTAAAAATTAAAAAACTTGTGATACGCTACTGTGTATGTGTTTTCTCAAAGTCCTTATTTTTGTTTTCAGAACAGTTATAGACCTGCTTGTTGTCAATCTAACTGATAATTTATTCAAAATAATTACTAAGTTCCAGACATAACAAACAACTTTATTATTATGTCCTGTATTCGAATTAAATATATGCACTTGGAGTTTAATTAATATTCAAAAAAAAAATGTTTTCCAGACGTAAACAAAATCATCAAGTATATTACACTGAAATTATATTTTAGAAATAAGAAACTAAAAATCTTTCACGCCCAAACTATTTTAGAAAGAAAACTGTTTTAACTTTATTCCTTATTCTATCCCTCGAATTCCACCTTCTTTTTAGCCAAGCGTCCACAGACCCGCATCGTACGCAACGGATTTTAGTTTGCCTTACAATTATTGCCGATAATGCAATACGATGCGGATCAGTGGACGCGGTTACATAAGTTTCTGTACAAGGCAAACTAAAATCCGTTGCGTACGATGCGGGTCTGTGGACGCTTGCCTTTAGTCTCTTGTTTCTCGAGCTACTTAACCGGTGCTCTATCCTATTCTTCTTCTTTCCTTCTTCTCTATTCTATGTAAAATGTACACAATTTTGTTTCAATAATTTTATAATAATAAAGTAAAATATCTAAGTGATTACACTTACTGTAAATTGAAGTATTCAAAACCACTAGTTTCTTTGCTTTATTTCAAATTGCATGCTAATTTCGATTATTTTTTCTTTCTTTTCCAAAGCAGAGTTTAGCGTAGCAAGATATAAATATTGTAAACATTTACTTTCATTACTGCATACTTAATTCACGCATATAGTCACAGAAATGAGAACTAAAAACCTAGAATATAATTCCGCACAATCAAAATAGCTGCCCTCAGACACATCTCTTATCCAGACCTGTGAATACGGCCCTAAGTAATATGCCGGAAACCCCTACATGGCGTGGAAGCATAGCGATTTCATATCCCCATATCATGTTTTACGTGGGGTTTCATAATCCCCATTCACAGTATAGATCGTGTTCGATTTTACGAATCAGTGCTAATTTGGCATTGCTTTTGTTCATAAATTGCAACAATTAAACAAATGAAATATCTCGCACATGTTTAAATATGATAACAAATTGGTTCGTGTGATATACGGGGTGATCTACATTAGACCTCAAACTGAGAAAATGACGTTTAAAGTTAAAACCTCATTTATTTTAGTTTTTTCTTAGGTAAAACCTTTAAACCTTTCTTATTAGGTTTGATATTTTTTTCTTTAGCTGAATGTATTGTTTTAATAGTAAAAATTATTATTTTACATTAATTATACCAGATACTGCCAAGGTTACAACAAAAATACTAAAAATGCTAGGTTGTTTTAGTTGTAACTGCAATGTACTACGTCAGATAAGAGGTATCTGCGTAGTTTACATCCAAAGTAATTAAATAAAAGCAGATATGTACAACTAATAAAGTTTAGTATTTACACTGGATACTACCAATGATAAAATAATATAAATTAGAGATTACTAGGATATACATTTATTAAATGAAAGTTCCAATGATTATTAAAAGTTATTTAACACCTTGGCTACTGTGTGAGATGTGGGCATCTCACACAAATATGATTGTAGTATATACCGCGTAAGACGTCGACTTCCATAGTTATTAAATGATTTAAAATGCTCTAAAACAGCCTGGGTTAAAACGAGAGTTTTTAGTTTCTTGTATTGGTTTCAAAAATAAGGTAATGCAATTATAGTTACCATGGTTTTCGAAAAAGTGCAATTTAACTTGCATATTAGATAAGTCGAAAACGCCCAATTTTTATTTTGAGCCGAGTAGTTGTCCATCCACAAGATAATCCGTTTAACGTCTCGGCGATGGGTTGTTAAGAATTTGTGAACAGTACTTATTAGTTCTTCTTTGATTCTTCCTCGAATGGCATGATGCCATAAACAGGCTACACTAGGCCATGAGTTTTTTTCCAACCGGAACAAAATTTTCATTGTACACTGTCAGTCTTTTTGTAAAGATGACGCTTTTGAACATTTCGTATCTGGATAGCATGATAATTTTCTCCATGTCCAGAGAATAAATTATGCATTCATCATTTGAGCCTTTGTTGGCATCCTTTTGGTACTTTTCTGTTGCAGCGCTTGCCTTGGCTATAAGGGTATTCCAAAGCACACATATTTCACAAGTATCGAGTTCCAATTCATTTTGAAAGTGATTGTGCAAATTATTGAATCTGAACTCGCCTTGTTTTATTACTACTTTCTTCAGCTAATTTTAAGCCAAGTTGGGAAATAAGTGTGCCTCTGCTTCCACTCATGTTAGTAACATTAATTTAAACTAATCACTGGTTGAAATGAAGTTAAACAAGCCAAAATGCACAATGACCAAAAACAAATGTCGGTAAAAAAATGGAGCTGCGCTGGTGCTAATCAGATGTTAGTAATTAATTGTAGTAAGTAAAATAACTGCTACCAACATACCGTCATAAGGGAGAAAGGTAAATAGTACACAGTAATGTACTAATGTAATAAATGCGTGTCTACCAAATGCTAAAGGAAACAGCCGTATCTGTAAAGATACTACTTTTGTATCTTAGTATATTATGTTGGTTACACCCAATTACACCAAGGAAATAGATTGTAGTTCCTACCAACATACTAGAGGCAAAAGGTGGTAAATAGTAACTAAGGCAGTAAAGGAGTATCTAACAAAAGCTAAAGGAAACAGCCGTATCTGTGAAGATCCTACTTTTATATCTTAGTATATGTCTGTTACACCCAATTATGCTTAACAAAATAGGTTAAAACTGTAGATACGTCAAACACAATATGCGATTTATAAATAAACTATTCACATTTACGAATAAAGAACTTTAGTAACTTGTAGAGGAAGATCCAAGAACTTACTAGACATCAAAATCTCCATGTCAGATACCCCCTTTGCACTTAGTACGGCAGTGTAGGACCTTCACCGCTATATATATGTTTATATAAAGAAAATGGCCGAAATCGCACTTAGGCCCTTTCAGAAATAATCGATTCAACTGTTTGAAGACCATAAGCTGTAGATGCAGCGGTCACAACTGAATTGTCCATCCATTTTATGGCAATTATTCCATTTTTCCGATCTAATTGAAAAACATATTCTCCTCGGTTTTCCTTTTTTCGTTAGTTTATTGCGTTTTATGTTACATGTTTCTGTAACCCTATTTTCACGGATAGTTTCCGTTCCTTGGTGTCCCCTGCTCCTAAGTTCTTTCAATAACACCACACCAGTAAATAAATTATTATCGAAATAAATATGCATAGGTACACTTTTAAATTGATTTGAAAAAGTGTCAAGCATTTGTACTAAGGGTGCAGCATACTTTCCAAATTCATTATCGTAGTCATTATTGCTATGAGGGTTTTTACTTTGGCAAATGTCGAAATTTATAAGATAGTCATCAGAGGTATTTAGACTCCATACTTTATATCCAAATCTAATAGGTTTATTTCGAATGCACTGCTTGCAACCGTGCTTACCAACATACTTTATCATTGCTGTTCGGGTTTATACAGTTTTGCAAATTTATTTTGTAGTATATTTGCCAATGGTTTTAGTTTCCACATTTTATGCACCGTCGACGGAAAATTATATGCAAGGTGTAAGTATCCCTTCTCATAGAATTGTAAACAAATTAATTGTGCAGATCCCCTTGAGTCCCAGTCGTTTCTCTTTCAAGAGACAGTATTATGACCAGACAAAATTAGTATGACTAAAAAAACTTTAATCCTGTTATCCATTCTATCTTTAGATAAGCTTTCTTCGTAGATTTTTTGATAGAATTTTCTATGGTTTTGTGCTACTGAGTGTTGAAATGATTTAATGCTAAGGCGGCTTAGGAAGAAGCTTCAAATTTTGACCTCTGTACATGTGCAACGATATGCAACCCTATTTAAATGCGTTACATTTTTTATATTCTGACCATGTTAAAGATTGTTTCACTGCGTCTGTTGGTTTCTCATCTCTATTTCTAAACAATCGATTATACAATAGACATTACTATATCGAGCTCGAAAAGCTACTGGTAAATTTGAGTTGACAGATGAAACCTGAGGTTGTGCTATATAGTTTCTTAAATATTTACTTATGATTGGTATATATTTTGAAAATATTTTTGAAGCATGACTCAGTTATGCCAAAATCATCTGCTAGATCTATAAAAGAAAGTACAATCCTCATTTTTTTTGTGTTAACCACTATAGAATTAACCACTAATACTGTAGAATTAATTACTATTACTACATCGAATTTAGGCTTGCAATATTCTTCTACCATTTTGAAATGTATAGTACGCATATTTTGGTAATCCCATATGCAAACTACATAAGTTTGTTTTATAGCTTTTTAATTATTGTTCTAATTCATTGACAGATTTTTAAATTCAGTTTTCTTTTCTTCATTAAGTTCTTTCACTTAAATGGGCGTTATTAATCTCTACTTGTACTGTCACTTTCACTAAAATTTTCATGCTTACTACTTTGTATGCTTAGCCAAGTTTCAGAAATATCTCTCGCATAAATAGTTGATGGCTTCATTTCTACTTTGACTGGAATAATTTTTATTGGCGATCACCCAACTGTAATTCCACACTGTAGTATACATTTAACACCTTTAGTCCTAACCTTAGGACGTGCTTGTGAAACTAACCAGAGTTTGGGTAATATCATCAATTTCGGTGTCAGTTTTTTGAATGAGTTTTGATGGCTGCAAATTATTTTTAATAACTGCATGTATGTTTTTGCAGAACATACAGGTAAATTTGCAAGTACAGGTGTTTAACAATAAATGAATCGTTTATTTCAGAAAGGGGTCAAGTAACAAATCTTGACAAAATGAGTGCAAAAAATTAATTTTTTTTTAAATAAATTAACAAGATACATTTTTAAAAAATACATTTTTTGAAAAATACTCCAGGTTGTTAGGTAGAATTTTTATTTTATATAAAGTGATTATTTGTTGAATGTAAACAGTGTGTAAACTTGATTTTCTCAAAAGTAGATACTTGTGACTTGACCCCTTTCTGAAATAAACGATTCAAATATGACTTCTCTATTGTTAAACACTCATTTACCTTTTGAACATGATACTCTGTATAATTTTGAACTGCTTTTATTTTCCAGTTATCTTCATCTATTTTGCAGATGTCTTTCAATTCAATATCTTTACTTCTTACATGTGCTTTTTTATTAAATTCATTCTATATGAATTATTATCTTTAACTTTTTTTTCCAATTTTTTTATAACATCACGTACCAAATTTAAAAGAGCATACAAACAAGTGTCTACCCTTTTATTCTTTTTTTTTTTTCGTTGAAAATATACATGTTTTAGGTTCGATGAAATGCTTCAAGTACATATTTGTGTTAATGCCCAGTCCTTTTCTGTAACAATATGCCCATAAATGACAACGACCTGCATAGTAAGTTTGGGAATATTGCCCAAATGCCGCAATGTCCTCATGCGAGTAATTCGGAAAATACAAAATTTAACAATTCCTGATCGACAGGATTAGTTGACTATAAGTAATAACAAACGCAAGTACTTATACACTTCTACTTTCATCGCCTGATCACCTTTAATTTATTCAAGTTCTTACACCAATTGCTATCAATGTGTCAAGCATAAAGGAGGTGATTATTTGGTTTGCTCATATTAGTCCACGCATTAAAAATTTTGGAGCATCATCAAACATAAACAGTTTACATTGTATGTCACCAGTGTGTTCTTCAATAGAATTAAAACATGTATAAGACATTGGGGTTCGCCCTGTTTGAAAGAAAGAAAGCAATAGGCTTTCAACCATAAGTGTTGTTAATAGGAAATCATAACTTATAGTTCCATGCGTCGAGTCCACACATTTTGTTTAAGCCAAATAGTTTAAATTGTTTTTCTTGAAATGTGGTCATGAATATTAAAGCAGAATCATTCATGTTGAATATATTAGGGATATTGTCTGAGCCTTGTTCTTTGTAAAATATAATTGAAAATTCATCTTTTAGGTATCTTAATCGTTCAATCGTTAAACCAAGTTGAAATGTTTATATAGTATTCGTGAAATTGTAAACTCTCCAACAGCGTCACTTTATGAGACATCTTGCTGCTTCTATAATTTGATTGACCTCGTCTTCCCATAAATAATATTCGACTCCAAATTTCTCAATGGCCAGCAACTTTACATTTTCCATTACCAATTATCGTAGTGTGCAGAAATCACTGCACTAATATTCGATTGGATCATACTCATCGACAAAAGTAGGCAGGTCTGCTTGTAAAAAATCAATAATTTTTATAGTGAAAAATCTCGAGCTGGAGAATCCAATTTTTATATGGAGAGAGCTCATTGTATATGTAGATTCCAATAAATAATATGAGTCTTTTGTGGCAGCTTTTTCAAATTTTGCCAATACTCGATCTAATTCAGCGTCAGAACTGGGTGGTTGACTGTCATCATCATATTCTACAGTAAATGACTGACTGTCGTCTGTCCAAAAAATGTATTTCTACGCGGCGTATCAAAATATAGATCCTTGTTGTTTATTATTCCCCGTTCAACGCACCGAGAATAATCCAACTAGGCTTTTAGTTCGGTCTTTTATACTATCAGAGACGGTATAAAAACACGTTTTGCTTAATGTTTTGCGTACTTTTGACGATAAATTTATACTAACGTCACACCACCCTCTCTTAAAAAAATTTTGTAACAAAATTTTAGCTGTATACCTAACTTATAACTATAACAATAGAGAAAAGAAACAAGTATTTCCGAAAATAAAAACTAAACTTGTCTCACTCCCAGATATTGTTTTATGTACTGTCACTCATATTCACGTTTGTACCGGATGCGTATTGTCCTCGTGGAAGTCACTCTTAGGCGGTATGATCTTCTCCCTCTTCGGTTAGGTGGCAGTAGCGTCTGGAGTGGTATGGAAACTTTGAATGACTCCTTTGGTTTTCTTTGGCTTACGCAGTTCCGTCCCCCCTATCTGTTCGTTCCTCACTTGATTCGCTTCGAGCGTCGAATTCTGAATGGTCGCCATAATATTTTCGCAATTTTGGCCGAGAGTATGCGGCAATATTTTTAAACGGCTATTAGGAAGGGGCTCATCGCTATTGGAATTTCTAGAATGTCCATGGGATCTGCCATTCCATCAGTGTTATAATTTCCTGTCTATAGCGGGCTTTCTAACATACAATCTCGACCTTGAATGGATGGCGTCCCTGCTCGGGCGCCATGTGATCTCAAGGATCTGGTAAATGTGTGAAGGATAGGGTAAATGCAACCGCCGAAATCGTTCAACGCACCAAGACGACGGGGGTTGGAGGGTTTCGGAAAATGGTTGGGATATACTTAACTCACCTCTTATACCTTGTTGTTGTTTATTATTCCCCGTTCAACGCACCAAGAATAATCCAACTAGGCTTTTCGTTCGTTCGTTTCGTTTTGATATATTGCAGTTTCGTGCATTGCCGATTGGTGCGCTATGTTAGGAATAATTCCTCCCACGACCGGCTTGGTCTCGTGAAGAGGCATACATTTTCGAAACTTCAATATCATTAGTTTCCAGCTAAATTTCCATATGCTGAATTATTTTTGAATTCTGACTACTAGATGCAACTATCTTCAAATTTTCTTGAATAAAAACTGGATTTTGTGGAACAGAAGAAAAGCTAGTAAGTGCTTCATCAACAATAATTATTTTCATAATTCTCTTATTAACTGCTGCCCTGTGATGATTT
The DNA here is from genome assembly GCF_917563875.1 of Diabrotica virgifera virgifera. NCBI lineage: Eukaryota > Metazoa > Arthropoda > Insecta > Coleoptera > Chrysomelidae > Diabrotica > Diabrotica virgifera. Next base: position 40,717,608 of record NC_065451.1, on the reverse strand, counting down.
GGCTGTGGTCTCCAATAAACACCGTAGGTTGCGTTTGCGGATCTTGTAGTAATCTCCACGCATAAGAATGAGTTGGAGTTATTATTCTTCTACTGGGAAACTGCTACCAATACCAAATTAAAAGACCAGATACAAACTATTCTTTATTTTTCATTTTAAATCGAGATGTTTAATATTACATCGAGTTGTTATGTGAAGAGTATCCTGTTGGATTGTTATGTGGATTACACGTGGTACGCCATCATAGACATATTTCCCCTAATTATTATTGCATACATTAATTGCAAGGGGTTTAAACTATCTGCAGTATTTGTACAAAAATCTAAAACATAATAATATTCACAAAAGTTCAAGTTTTCTAACAACTGCATACGAGGCGATATCACACTAGTGTTAAGTTCAACAATTTGCTTCACTTCTTCTTCATCCATACAGTACTCCACACCATGCTTCTTAACAATAATGAATTTACAATCATCGTAAACTATCGGGGTAACAGTGCAGTATTCTTCGCATGGAAAAGTTGGGTGCATGAGGTCATCAGTTGATTGGAAAAAATCAATTAGTTGTTGTGTGATGATTGAAATAATGGAATAACATTCGTATGCGCTAAGTGATATTCTGGTAGGTTTATATTGTTGAGATAAAATCACTGCAGGCGAAAATGATCTTGCAGGGCTTATACCACATTGTACTTCATAGCCCGATAACGTGTATTTTGTTGCAAGCAGGTAGAAAAATTCTGATTTGGCGACAGCCTCATAATTTTCCAAAGCTCTATCTAATTCTTGATTATAGTCTTCGTTGTTAGTCATATCGATGCTAAATTCACAATCACCTGAAGAATACCCACTGTCTTGAGAGCTCATGTTCACTTTTACTGACATTGATACTGAAGCATGAGTTCTTTTATATTCCCCTACTCCTTGTGGTTAATAATAACCTCTTTGCAAAAAATGTCTTGCTACGCGGCAGATTAAAAGGTAGATCCTCCTAAATTACGTCATTAACGTTAATCCAGCTTTTATGTTTGCTGCCCATACCGAGCCATTTCACATACATCTTATTGCCTTTTCGTCTAAGTACTTTTTCAACCAAATTAATGTCAGGGTTTAATGTTTTCTGTAATTCTTCTTCGTAAAACCCCTCCGCTAATCGGTATACCTTGCATGTCTTCGAGCAAATACGTTATAGGATTTCAAGACTATTTCACGAGACAAAAACCAATTTTTTGATTTCATCACCTGACTGGCATCCAAATCTTGATTTTTCGTCTGGATTCATTATATCTGCCCAAATGACGTTTGTCAAAATCAATGACGTTTGTCAAAATGACAACAATAGAATTACCAGACACCTTCGTGACGGAACTGTCATAATTTTGTCGCTGAGAAATCACGGGCAGGAAGGAGTTTTGTCAGTAGGAAACGTGGCGTTGCTATGACGTTTTATCAGTTAAAAACAGTCTAGTGGAATAGCCGTTAAAAAATATTCTTCGGTATATTATATCGTTAGCACTTTCCGATTTCTTCTGCTAACAGCAGTTTATACATTTTTCTTATACTCAAATTTTTGTCCAAATATCTAAGATTATGAACTTTAGCGAATATAATGTGGCCCCCATGGTGGAAAAGACTCAATATGAGCCTTCACAATTTTTCGGTTTTCATTGCTTGTTTTATGTGGCAGTATATGATTGAAAATTGTGGCTTGTTTTATGTGGCTAAAATACTGTAATGACCCCACGGCAGTGTATCAAAACTGTTTGGAATTAAAGAGCGTTTATCATCATGCGGACTTCAACCAATTTTACTTTGTTCGATAGAATAGACGTTATGTGCATACGATCTAATACAGCGTTGTATAGCTGTTTTTTCTGAAAGTGCGACTTAAGCGGGAGTCAGATACATGGCAACGACACCAGAAATATTTTAATTTCTGAGTTGCCACGGGAGGACATATGAAGCCCGTCTGGCTACATAAGTAGTCGGTAACACTAAAACCTGAGCCAAAAGGTTGCACAAACAGGTTAGTATCCATTGAAAAAAATAAAAATATTCATCAATTTAAAATTAATTTAGTTATCTCTAACGAGGTGTACACCAAGAAAAAGAATGCTTTTTGCTAGCGTGTTAGTAGAGGAGGGCACAAAAAATGTTGGAGAAAAAGTTTTTTTCTATAGCACATTACTTGCTTCTATATATTTCAACTTATATGACAGCAACAGTTATGTTTAAAATTTACACGTTTCTTAAGATATCTCGAGATAGAAAAAAGGTATAGACATGCGGTTTTCGGTATTCTGTTGCTAATTTGGTCTAATTTTGTAATACAGGAAAAAATACTTGTATTTAATGTTTTCCAAAGAAAACTAGATTTCTAATAAGAAAATAAATAGCGCCTCCTAGCCGGCATATTACGTAATAGGCTGTTATAACTATTACATTGACGAAAAAGAACTGTTTTCAACAAGACCAAGTTTGCAAAAATCGATTAAGCAGAACCGGACTTACAGCGATTTTTTCATAACAAGTTTCCCACTCCCTTCCACCTCTTATTTGCACAGGTAGACTTAAACTTGTGAAATAAAAGATGTGCAGCATTTTATGAAGAATACGATAATCGGATTTCCAGTGCCCTTTCATTAGGCAAATTGTGTAAAATTTCTATTTTTTAATTTTTGATATTCAATTACGCCCTCTAGCGGTGGACTTGCAATTATGAAAATAATTTTCAGATTTTCAATCATATACTGCCACATAAAACAAGCAATGAAAACCGAAAAATTGTGAAGGCTCATATTGAGTCTTTTCCACCATGGGGGCCACATTATATTCGCTAAAGTTCATAATCTTAGATATTTGGACAAAAATTTGAGTATAAGAAAAATGTACTGTTAGTAGAAGAAATCGGAAAGTGCTAACGATATAATATACCGAAGAATATTTTCTAACGGCTATTCCACTAGACTGTTTTTAACTGATAAAACGTCATAGCAACGCCACGTTTCCTACTGACAAAACTCCTTCCTGCTCGTGATTTCTCAGCGACAAAATTATGACAGATCCGTCACGAAGGTGTCTGGTAATTCTATTGTTGTCATTTTGACAAATGTCATTGATTTTGACAAAGGTCATTTGGGCAGATATAATGAATCCAGACGAAAAATCAAGATTTGGATGCCAGTCAGGTGATGAAATCAAAAAATTGGTTTTTGTCTCGTGAAATAGTCTTGTCGAATATCATTCGAGAGAAAATTATTTACCGGCAAAATTTTCTTCTGGTTTTATTCAAGTTTGTTGCCTTATAGCAATTTTCGCTTATGATTTAATTTAATTCCTCGAAAATTGCAGGGCAAGAAACTTTCATACCAGTCGAAAATATTGTTGTGAAAAACGATGGGAACTACAAACAATTTTCTAAAGTTAAGATTGCATGCTTGGTGTGTGAAACCCCTAAATGCCCCATTGAAATGGTCGTGGTCTTTAACAATAATGTCTTTGTCTGAAAAATTTTTACTGCAAATATGACAAGATGTTGCTGTACTTGCATTTGGTTTTTCAATCGTAGGCACTATTGTTTTTAGTCTACTACGGATTATCCTTTTACATAATCTAATTTGTTTTTGTAATCTATTTAACCACACTTCCGCATCACTGATTGTAAAATTATCAAATAAAATTTTTCGTAACTTTCTAATTGCTAGTAAAACACCGTCCGTTTGTTTGATGATATTATCGATATTACTCGAAGACATTTATTAAAAAAAAATTTTTACGACAAACAAATTTAAAAAATACTAAAAATAGCTCACCCTTCTAATTTCCGGTTCCTAGTGTTCTATGATTTCGAACTTAGTAGTAACGTGCCCTCTGAAGACCAAGCTGTATTTTCCCTCGTCAAAATACTTTAGATATGGCCTGTATACGTCCGTGACCCTTGGTGACAAGAATGTTACCTCCTCCTTTTCTAACTCTAGCAGGATTGATTTACCGAATTGGGTGTTAACTTCTTTGGCTGCCAGTATTTTGTGTGGTACACCGACGGGTAGGTTGCTAAGCTTTCTGATTTGGCCCTCTGACCTCTCTGCAATAACAGTAGCCTTATTTAATTTTGTTAGGTCCATCTATAATAAATAAAAAACGTATTTGAAGCGTAAATCCAATAGCAAAAAAACATTTTTAATTTAAGAACATTTTATATTGGCCTCCATTTAGCGGACTGTATATATTTAGAAAATTAAATTAAAACTATTAGGAATAACAGCACGCGGAAAAATCACAATATGTGTATATATTTTTACGAATAAAAACGAATGCTACGAAAATAGAAAAGAAATAATATATGACTGGTACTTCAATTTTTATTGATTTGTATACACAACTGTATATTAAATTCAAACCAACACTATTGGCATAAGATAATAGCAAAAACGAAAAATCAAAAAAATATATTACAATAGAGAATAGATATAGCTGGTAAAACTGAAATTTCTATCGAAGTACACTAATATATCATTTTTATCGAAATAGTGTGTATACTTCATGAAAATAGAGAAATAATATGTATACTGTACGAATAAAATAAACAAGACCAAAATCGATAAAACTATGTGTACTTATACAAAGAATACAAAAACAAAAACAATTTATGTGCAAGTTAAAAAAATATTACAATAGAGAATAGATATAGCGAGTAAAACTGAAATTTCTATCTAAGTAGGTACACTAAAATAGCATTTTTATCGCAATAGTGTGTATACTGCATGAAAATAGAGAAATAATATGAATACTGTACGAATAAAACAAAGACGAAAATCGAGAAAATTATGTGTACTCATACAAAGAATGCAAAAAACAAAAACAATTTATGCACAAGTTAAAAAAACAAAATCATAAAAAAGAAAAACTTACCTCGGTGTATTAGAGTCACTACACAAACAAATTTTTCGTTACTGCTAAGCAAAGCACAATGAATGCAATACTCATGTGCATCCTATTTTATATTGTAGCTTCATTGACGTCACATGCATCTATAATTACACATTCTCCAGTTTATTCTTAAAAATCGTGTTGGTTCATAAATAATTATGTCATAGCAAATACTTAGTACAGTAACAATGCGGCAGCGGAAATTCCACAATGCGACAGCGTCCGGAAATTCCAATTGCATGTAAAATACATTCGTAGAAATAAATATGGAATTATCGAAATAATGTGTTAGTTGCAGTAATTATAATATAAAATATTTTCGACCTCGGAACAGTAATTTTCATTTGTATATAAAATATTATTCGACCTCGGAAAATACCATTCTGCATGAGTTGAGGTATTTTTGAATATAATTTTTTAGTAATAAATAAATTCGTCGTTTGTCTGATAGGTACTAATGGGGCTCCCTCGGACAATGGGGGACTTCTTAGGAGCAATCCTATTTTGCATGTGTTGAGGTATATTTGAATATAATTTTTAGTAATAAATAAATGCATCGTTTATCTGTAAATTGCACGTAATTGATATCTAGTGGGTACTTGTTGAGGATCATATTCTCAGCAGAAATATTTTTAATATACCGCCTATAATGCACCTTTAATAACTTCTACTACTTCTAACTACTCTTCATGTGTAAATTACTTAGGATAAAAAATGGCGAACGATATCTGAAACACAATGGTAGATAACATTATAAACGAAAGGTATATTTGCAAAAAGAAGATTTGATAAACAGTGAAATAGAAGATTTGTCAGTGGCAACTGCGACAAGATTTGATAGTTGACAGTTCCGGAAAAGAAGATTTGGTAGCTATATAATTTATAAATATATTATGGAACAATGGCGGATGACTAGTGACTACTAGTGACGTCTAGCGGATAAAAGTTGAACTATAAGTTAGTAGATTCCTTCCATGGAGCGTCGGGGCGTGTGACATCATCTGTCTCTCTCCAACACATTGATAGCACGATCTCTCTCTAACACATTGATTTCCCTAGGTGGAACCATTCCGACCTTACTTATCTACTGTCGGATATGTAATCAGTTATTTGTCAATGTTTTTTGGTTGGTTTTCCTCGTTTTGAGTGAATTTTACATAGTTTTACTATATTTTAACATCGTTCACCGATTTTCAGTATTTTGTCTCGTTTGTCCTTTGATTACGTCTGTCGGATACGTAATCAGTTATTTGTCACTGTTTTTGGTTGGTTTTCCTCGTTTTTTTCACTCTTTATATTAAAGAAATTTTTGGTTTTGCAACTCATTTATGTTTTAAAAAATAACTGACAAACTGAATACTTCCTTTAGGGAAACTTTTGGTTTTGGAAGTCAGGTGTGGGTTAAAGCAAATATCTAAAATATGTATTTTCTTAATATTACCTTATATTTTTTACATATCCCGAAATTCAAGTAAAATTTTCATTTTAGAATATATGCTTGTTTAAATATTTATAGCAATAATAAAATGTTGTTAATTTAGACAGTTAAAGACAACAAAGAAAGATCAGGAGTGGATTAAAAAACTTAGATATTATCTAAACTATTTATAGCTTTGAACATATCCCGAAATGAAAGTAAAATTTTCATTTTAGAATATATGTTTGTTTACATATTTAAATCAATAAAACAATGTTATTAATTTAGATAGTTAAAAACAACAAAGAAAGGTCTGGTGTGGGTTAAGAAAAAAACTGAAATATTATCTAAACTATTTATTTTATTAATATTACCTGATAGTTTTTCTGAACATATCCCAAAATGAAAGTTAAACAATACAATATGTAGTTCAACAAATTATTATTCCAACAAGCACAAAAACGAGCACTAATGTCATTCATATTCCCAGTCGACTGTACAAGTGATATGAGCGGTCTCAAAAAACATGATGGGCACCAATAATTGTGATTGTCTACAACATAATAACATTGGGTCATGCATACCGTCTGTCTACATTCGTAGGATAGAAATCGCATGTTGTTGACATCATTCACTTGTAATATTTTGTTGTCGACTTCTTGAGAATCCATATCTAGGATTTCACAGCCCCCCACGAGGTCTGATAAATTTTCGGTAGATAGTGACAAAATCAAAACTTTCGTTAGTGGATGCACTATCACTTTCTTCAGCTTGATGGAACTGCGTCATCCATTGGAATTTCTAGATTTTCATCGTCATTCGGTGACACCATCGTCATCGTCATACACCAGATTTTTAAGCACTCTCGTACACGTACTAATTTTGTGCACATATCCATTTTGAATACCGAGGTTTTTTTATCACTTTCTTAATCCAAACCGACGTTACGATTTTAATAGCACGTCGGATGTTAGCGTCCACTTTTTTAAGCACTCCCGCACACATTAGTTTTGTCCACATGTCCATATAAACCATATCAAACGATTTAAAAACCGATGTTTTTTATCACTTGTGCCACATGTTTTAAGAGTTTTAGAGTTTGTATTAACGTTAAATTATTCCGGTTTCGTAATCAAAACCACCGTTAAGATTTTATTAGCAAGTCCGATGTTTGCATCCACTTTCTAAGCACCCCCGTACACGTACTAGTTTTGCCCACATGTCCATTTTAAAACCCGTTGTTTTTTATCACTTGTGCCACATGTTTTATAAGTTTTAGAATTTGTATTAGGGTTAGATTATTCCGGTTTAGTAATCAAATCCGACGTTAAGACTTTATTAGCAAGTCCGATGTTTGCGTCCACTTTTTTAAGATTTCTACCGCCCTTAAATTTTCTACCGCCTGCAATTCGCTGTAATTTGTGTTCTTTTAGATAACGTTTATTATCGATTACGAACTTTTTTAATATTTGGTTATATTCCACATCTGTCTTTTTCGCATTTTCATCTATACTATCTTAATTGGTTGTTGAATTTAGGTCCTCTTCTTCCATGGTGTCTTCGAAATATTCACTGTGAACTGACACATCAACATTATTGAGTTTTTCTTCTTCATTTTCTGATGATGGTATTATATCATCATATTTTGGCTGAGTTATGGTGGAAGACGCCATAACTTCTTGTTCAAACACTTTGTACTCTGTGCGGGCGGTGATCACTAAAATCACCCGAAATCACTTCACAACTACAGTTTAAGCTCACTTCACTGTTTTCTATGTTTTTAACTCCACTAGGAGTCATTACATCAGGTGGCATTTTTAAATGATTTATAATTTTACGACTCGACTTTGAACATACCGGTACAGCAAGTTTTTCTTTCATTTGGGGATATGTACGCGGAAACAACAAGATAATATTAGTAAAACTAATCTACTGGGAGTAGTACCTACGGTTTTATAGCTTAATGAAATGGGTTGGGCCCAAATTTTACAATTTTAAAATCCCTGGTTTTTAATACATTTTTATTACCCATCAGCAGGTGACCAGCCAATGAAATGTAAGCCACGCCCATGGTGTGTTTACGAACTATACCACGTGAATGTTTTTTTCAATCTTTAAAAAATACATAAATTGAGTGCTATATGATATCGAACTAAATCTTAGATCATACATGGCTGCTTGATATGAATTTCAGATTCTATAAAGTGGCGTGTACGTTCATACCTGGTTGGTTTTAATTTATAAAATTTGAAAAAATTATAATATACAGTACATACATTGTATATACAATGAGCACGCGTATTTTTTAATTATTACTGTTCAAATGCATAAAATATGAGGTTTTATTTCAGTAGAGTGAAAACCAAAATTTGCATTCCCTTCACGACATTTGCAGATACGCTTCACATGAATCATTTTTTCTTATGAAGTATGTGTCTGCATGTGCACTCGTGAATGTATTAAATAAGAATTATTTTTCATATTAAGAGGGAAATACTTCTTAATTTGTGCACCCACGTACCTTGTCACCCTTCAGCGACCCACTGTTCATTCACAAGTAATAATCCTTTATGGAATTCCGGAGATCGAACTCCTTTTTTGCAAACGCATGTTATATTATAATTATTATAGATTTAGATTGAAAATCATTTTTAGGGTATGAGAAACAAAAAATAGTTTATGAAGAATATATTTTTAGTAATCTTCTGATCGACCTCCTTTTTGTGTGCATTCGACTGTTATTTTATAATAGATCTTTAGATATGTTTAATAGTCATGGTTAGGGGAAAAGAAACAATCAAGAATATATTTTTTAATAAAACACACATTGGATTACTTTTAATAACACACTTTACATATCAGTTTTGCGTTAGAAAATTTTTTTAACCCGGAGATGTGTTGAATTTTTTCTAATAGCGTGGGTTAATAATCATATTAATCAATGTCTTGGTCACTGATTTTGTTGCTCGTTGATGCATGATCATAATCGCTCCTCATTTTGGAAACAGGTATATGTGTTAATAAATCATATTCTTAATCATTGTGATGGTCACTGATTTTGTTGCTTCGTTGATGCATGAGCTATTATGCTAATCACTCCTCATTTTTTTGGTGCACACAGTAAGATACACTACTTTGGTGTAAACTTACCGTGTAAACGGTTCTAAGTTGTTTTCCCATCTTTCGGTGGCTTTTTTCAATTCATCAAATTTTAAAATTTCTGCTGCTGTTGGTCGCAACGTATATTCAACGTCTATCATTCGTTCGATGGCCCTTCGAAATGTAATAGAATCTAAAAAGTAGATTTAATGAAAAATAAAAAATCAACAAAAACGACTAACTCTAATTTAAATAGGTGGTCGTCATTAATAGTCTCTGTTTACTAAAATGACGAAAATAACCTTTTGTCCCCAAAATTGATGACTTCACCTCACTCTCCTTTGTTTAGCCTTGTCCACCTTGCTCGTACTTTTCAGTTTCTCCAAATACTCCTGCTATCTCCCCTGCTCTAAATCTTAACTACATGAACAAACCCCTTTTCTCCTGACACAAGGATATCTCAACTAATTGACTTTGTCCAATATAAAACTATACATCTGTTTATTACTTACAGCATGTCAGTTATTTCTTCAATTTCTTCTGTCTGCTACCACAGTTGGAACTCTTTCCACAAACACACACAACTTTTCACAACATATACTTTTTCTAAACTTGGCTAATTAGCAACGTCGTCTCAGCAGAAACTGTAGTGTTCTTCCCGGTATTCAATTCTCAATGCCCTTTCCTCTCTGGTAAAACTCCGTTCAAATCATTAAATCTCCCTCCTCTTTTTTATTGAACCAATCAGGACGTATCTCCATCCAAACAAATTTTACTGTCTTCTAAAAAAAGCTTTCTACTATCCAGTAATCCAGAAGTTACTCTTAGTAAACACATAATAAACATTTTCAATTTCAAAACATTCACTAAACCTTCTCTTTTGTATAATTCTTTTCATTTTTCGTGGTAATCCATACAATTGAAAGTTCCACGTTAAATGCTGATAAAATGTCTCTAACTAAACGGTAGACAAACCAATATATTGTTTTCTTATTTTCTGGGAATGTCTTTAACCAAATAAGATTCACTAATTCCGAAAAACACTTTCTACATCTAATGCTTAATAGTACAATATACATGGTGTTGCGATTTCTGTTGGTCGGTGATTTGATTTTTGTCTTAATATTTTCTGTTTGATTTTTGAAAAATATGGAACCATATTAACTCCCTGCCTGCTGAACAGACGAAAATTTTCCCGCATATGCAACAAATTTTCTCGAAACAACACATAGTTTCAAAATTATTAGGATTACTTAAAATTCTTAAATTTAAACTTTATTTTTACTTATTTCTAAACGTACCGACATGTTTTCTATCCATAATATTTGTATATATCGTGAATATTGGAAATTTCTCTGATTCTTTCAGAGTCCACATGTCTAAGGACATAACTATTTACACCGTTTTCATTATTCACGATTTATGGACCCTCAAACACTAGCATCAGCTTAGCACAAATATTGTTGGTGAGATTGGATACTCTCAAAGCTCTCTCTCACCAGCACCTTTTCATCAACTTAAAACGTAACGGGCGTTCTCTTCCTGTTGCGGTCTTGCCCTTGGATGTACTTCTCATTACTTTTTTGAAGTCTTCTCTGCACCAGTCCTAAAACCTGTTGATATTCTCTGGGCTCTGTGTCTTTCCACGGCCTTACTGGCATTATTCCATTCATAATGTATTCCGGAGTTTCTTTTGTCACCGTACGTGGGATAGTATTTAAATAATTTTCTATGTCTGCTAATTTTCTGTCCCATATTTTATGTTGTCCATCTGTAGCACTGCGAAGAAATATCGTCACCTCCTGAATAAATCTTTCCGAAGGACTGCTCTGAGGATGTCGAATGCTCACAAAATTTGTCTCTATTCCTCTTTCCCTAAACTGTCCTTTGAACCGATCGTTTCCGAAATACGTCGCATTGTCCAATAAAATCCTTCTTGGCGTTCCTACAGCAACTATTAATTCGTCGATTGTTTTCATTATTTCTTTTCCTTTTGTCGTGCGACAGCTATACAATTTTATATTTTGAAAAGACGTCTACCATCACCAGGATGTTTATTTCGTCGAGTTGTTATGATTAAATCACTCAACATATCGATTGCTACAATGTCGAATTTAATTCTGGATAAGATGTTTTTCCCATATTTTCATTTTTGTAATTTTTACTTTTATATCTTTGACATCTACTGGACTTTTGTCTCATCTTCTTAGCTCTTCGGTAATCTTGACGACAGATATATATATATTTTTTTTTTTTTGGAAAACTAATCACACTTTCCGGGCTCCTATATGTCCGTTGTTGACATGTAAATTTTCTCGGCCAGTATTGGTCTCACCAAATATCTCACTTCCTTCGATTCTTTTGAAGAAAATATCGTCTTCTCTCTCTGCTCTTCTTTTTTTCTTTTCTTCCAAACCTTCTTGATCCATTCTTATTTCATTCACCGAGAAAAGTAACGTCTTCTTGTGACAATCGGTTTAAGCCTACATTTAAGTCTTCATCTCGGGTTAGAGCATCGGCTATTGATGTACTTCAATTCGAAATCGTACTCTTGTAATAACAAAATTCCTCGATGTATTCCATTAGGGAATATGCAAAAGACCTATGCATGAGTTTAAAGAAATGACCAGAGACAGAGATCTTTGGAGACGGACAATACATGACATCACGTCGACCACTACACTCCCTCCAGGGGGTCAGGATTGAAGAGAGAGATTCTATTATTTACTAATCGATTCTTCATGATGTGGACTAAAGCAGATGTGAGTGTGACCAACTTCAATTCAGTCGAATCCGGGACAAGGCTGAAAAAAAATACCTGAAATCCGGGACTTTTCAATGAAAATCGGGCCATTTTTTTTTCAGAAGACGGTAATTAAAATACAGAAACGAAAAAAGTCCACCGTTTTTGTTTTTGTAGAACTATAATATGATATAAAATGCATGCGTTTTGGATGTGATATTAGTACTACACTCTAGAAATTGTCCACTTTTTTCGTCCCACCAATTCAACTTTATATGAATTCTTAGAAGAATAACGTATTCAAAATAGAATTTTACCAAAACGTTGAAAATTCGGATGGCCCGGAAGCCTTGCCCGGGAAGCCGGGACACGACTTCGTAATTCGGGCCATGTCCCGGATTTTTCGGGCTAGTTCGTCACACTAAGCATGATCCGTTTCTATTGTAAATTTGACTTCTCTTTTGGGAGAAAACTAATCTTTGTATGAATTTTTCTAGCCCTACCTCGGGAAGAAAGCTTTAGTCAAATACTACCTGGGAAAGAAAACTGTAGCCCACACTACCTTGGAGAGCAGAACTGGCTCGCAACCGCTCACAGTATCCTGATACATCAGAAGAATGAGTTATACAAGATAGCCCTAGACTTCCCATAACTACCGGCAGCAACAAGTTCTGTAGAGATTGGGGACATTCCTTACATGACAGGAAGATTTAAAGTTGAGTACTTTTTTTATCTTGCAGTATCTCGAGACCAGCAGCGTCTCTATCACAGTTTAAGAAAATTAGTTTTGTTGCCTGTACCTAATAATATAATGATTTTTGTTTTGTTTTTTTTTGTTTCAATAAATATAGTGTATTTAGCATGATTTGGTAGACTTTTTATTTCCTGTACCTTTCTGGGATGGGTGTGAAGGAAGAATGAATAGGGAACGAACCTAGGGCTGAGCAGACGGCCAAAGCACCGTTCTGATGGATGGAACGGTGGACGTTTTTCTTTTGAATATCCTAACGGATGTTCGAGGAATTCCTCCCCTCGTTTCTCCCAGCAGTGTGGTGTTGCTTAATGCCCTGGTCTTGCTATGATCAGGACGTTACAGGCTGCCAGGGAAAAAGTATAAGATTATAAGTCAAAGATCTTAATTTTAGAGGAATAGCATTTTATTATTTGAAAAACGTATCTAAAAAATTTTTAAATTAAATATCTATAAAAAACTGATAGCATGTTACCTAAATGTAAGTTTGAAGTAAAGTAATATCTAAGCTACTGTAGAAAAAATTAATGACTTATATTATATTGACCACTAAACTAAATTAACATTTATATTTGGACCTCAATTAGGTAAATTTAAAAATATTAAAGTAATTTAAAAACAGGTATAAAACACATATTAAGTATTTTCGTCACAATTTTCCGAACCATCTCCATCGGGAAAAGTATCAGGCATGTCACTTATCTTGAGATTTCTATAAAAATCATGAAATGTAGGAGTATATAGTGGTCAGAGATCCAATGTATCTTTTTTTCTTTTCACTTATCTTGAGATTTCTATAAAAATCATGAAATGTAGGAGTATATAGTGGGTAATGGGTAACGTAGAGGTATAACATTTGGTTGGATTTAGCTGGGCATTTGGAACTCCCCTCCGGATAACGCTTAAAAGGAACATCATGTCAAACTTGGTTTAAAGTAAACATTAGGTTTAAAGTTTAACTTGGTTTAAAGTATACGGAAAGAATATTTTACATCTTTGTCTGTTCTGCATACCTTGACTAATAAGTCATAGATGACGAAAGCGCTCTCAAGATGGCAGCACAGACGAAGGTGAGAAATATATTTGTTTTCTATATTCTATTATGTTACTTTTTTATCTGTATAGTATTTATGTATCTATGTAATATTTTATAATCAATCAATTGAAAAATGTAATTTCTTTATTTTTATAGAATTGGGCTTGTCCGTAAATAAATAAATAACTTATTCCTTGGTCATAGGTTGAAACACAGCCTAAGCCAATCTAGGCGTAGTTGTAATACGACCAATTTTATTTTTATTAGTGTATTTACTGAAGCGTTGACAGATTATACCAAATGCTTTTTATTTTTATATACGTATGTACCCATGTATTGATTCGATCCGCGAATAAATAAATCTTGGCTTCGAATATAGGAATTGGATTGCATTTTTTCAATCCACGAATAGTGAAAACGCGAATAAGGGGCTTTTACTGTATAATAAAAATAAATTACCTGAAAATGCAAATACGTTAATTGCTTGAGCTACAGAGTGACTAAACACCTGCATACAATTAGCCACTTTCATTTTGTTGATTTTTCTGGATTAACATGTCTCTCTTTGGGCATGAAACGTAAACTTCCAAGATATGGATCCATCAAATGTCATCCCAAGTTGCCACTTTCTGCTTGTCATCTTTGTTGAAATGGAGTTTATATTTCAGTAAATTGTTTCGGATTCCCTTAATGATATGTGGAATATCATAAATAGGATATCTCGTTATCTATATGGAAGGTATAGTCCTGACTTTTATGTTTTAACGCATAATATTCTTCAGTGTATTCTTTGGTTTCCTCAAAGCGTGATATTTGCTTTATATATTTTTCTCGTGTTTGTTTAACCAAACCAAAACTCGTGTTTGTTTAATTGTTTGCACCTTGGTCACAAATAGTGGCAACTACTTTCAGGCCAATGCTGTTGCATTTTCTAACAATCGTTTTTATGATATACACTAGATCAACATGTTTTGTTGCACCATTTACAAAATTGTAATAAATTGGCTGTTTCCATTTTCTTCTAATACCACGCAACATGAAAACCTAAAAATAACACCTACAATTAGTAGGGTTTTTATGTTACCTACTTGTTTGTTAAAATAACTAGCAGTACCTTACTTTTTCTACACAAAAAAACTACAGCGGAACCTCGATTATCCGTCAGGGTACAGGACCAAGGGTATGATGGATAATCGAAAAGATGGCTAACAGAACATTTAAAAAAAATTAAAAATTCATAGTAGCTACACTTTCAAGTTTTATTTGTTTGACAATATAAGAGGGATTTGTGTTCGTACAATCAAATCAATTTGATTGAAAATATTCTGAAATCTTTGTTTGTTTTACTGTTGCTTCACATTTGAGGCCTATATAATCAAAACCTGCTAGATCCATGTTTTGAAATTTTTCAATAGACTTGAATAACATTAACAATGTAAATTTTTCAAAAGGCATCTGGCATTTCTCAATCAATGGGACATCAATAAATGTCAAAAAGGTTCACTAGTTCGGTATAGGCTCATTTTTCTGCATGCCCCTGCATCTTCAGAAATTTGTATTTTTAGTTTGGATGTAGCATATTTTGATTCTAAGCCCACATAATATGGTTCAAATTCCTCATATTCAACTTCTTTTAGGAACAATAAAATTAATGCACTGAAAGTGGGTATTGAACCATTTTGATAGGAAAACACAAAATATACAAGAAAATTCAGTATTTTGAAAAAGAAAATAATCGTTTTCGTTTTGATTCAATTCGAGTCTCTTGCCATCCTCTTTTCGTGTTGATTCAATTCGAGTCTCTTGCCATCCTCTAGAGGATGGCAAGAGACTCGAATTGAATCAAAACGAAAACGATTATTTTCTTTTTCAGGATTTACTCGGTTTAGAGTACAAAATGACCAAGTGTTCTTAAAGTATTCTGAGACGCATTGTGGGAGAAGCTCCTCCTAGCGGCGCCGCTTGATACTATCGTATCTCGGTTAACAGAATCCTGACTCTTGGTCGAAATTTATTTTATTTATTCAGTATTTTGCTGTTATGCTTGTAGATTAATATCTACTTGAACTTTGAAAATGTGTAAAAAAGGGAAAACGAAAAATTTAGGATTTAGCAGGTTTTGATTCTTGTCTAGAATACCACTCGATGAATTGTTGTATGAACGATGCAGCTTCTCTAGCTTCTTTACCCAAATCTTCGTCAGTTGCAATAACATCATCGACATCGCCACCGTCAAGTCTGTGTTAGCTTCTGAATCTGTTTCGTATACTTCTGTTGCCATTTCAACGATTTCATCATCTATCAGCAATCAGCAAATTTCGTTTGGCTTATAGCAATGCTAAAATAAAATTAATTGATGACTCAATTTTTGCTTATGTAGTTAATTCAACTTATACAGGGTGATTGATTAGTGGGGAAAATCTCAATAGATCCGCTATAGTAATAGAGAGCAATAAAAGTTAATAACGAAAATTTTAGCCACCTTTAAGCTTCACATTACAAAATTAATTAGAACGTTACAGGGTGATCGATAACACAGTGGCAGACCAAACTTATGTTTTTTTAAATGGAACACCCTATATTTTATTTTAAATTCGAAATTCTGTTAACTTCTCCATAGGACGTTGATTTTGAAGGATCGTTTGTAGAAAGGAACTTGTTATTAGCGATAACTTTTCTTTTGCTACATTGACATATACCACCACGTATTCCTTTTTTTAAAAAAGTTGAAAATGTCTATGTCTGTAATCAATTCAAGTTCAACCTGTGTCATACGCAGCATGGCATCCCAACTAAATGATGGTGACGTGACATACCTTGCTGGATCTAATTTGTACTTATCTAAACATACTTCTCTAAAACAACTCAGTTGTCACCTAAGCTCTGCCATGTAAGGTCTACCCTTCAATTTTCCAACCAATATGGTTGATGTCATGTGATGCCAGGGGTTAATCTGGAAACATTTTAAACATCTTTCATAATCAAATAATATAATGTAATCCCAACTGTTTAAAATCTATTTAAGGGTTTTTACCCGTACATTTTGGTGGCTTAAAGCATGTAATCCTGTGATAACACTGATGATGGAATATTGATTCCGAAAACATTTTGTGATACAGCCCTTTTTAGGGATTTTAAATACATATACTTTTTACAAAATAAGGTTTTTTATTTTTTTCATTTATAGTAATTTTTTCAGTGAAAGGGTTGGAGTTCTTGTAGCAGCATTTTTTTCATTCTCTTTATTTTCGGTAGCATAGTTGCTTTCGCATTTACAAGTTTTTTTCTTGACACCTGTAAAGCTTATACTGTCTGCTCAACGCTTTTTAATTGCGCATCGATATCAGCAGTCTGTTGTATATTCGTTTTATAGTTTTGATTTTTTTGGTTGGTTTTTAGTGATTTTACAGTTTTATTGTATTTTACCATATTTTTTGGTCTCTTTTGCCTCATTTATCCTTTGATGATTTCTGTTGTAACTATAATCAGTTATTTGTCAATCTTTTTCTCGTTTTTCTTTGATTACATCCGTTGGATATGTAATCAGTTATTTGTCAATGTTTTTTATTAATATTTCTCGTTTTTCATTCTTTGCTTACAGAAATTTTTTGGAAGTCATTTGTGAGTTAAACCAAATCTTATCTAAAATATGCATTTTATTAATATTGCTAAACATTTTTTTAATATATGTGTGTTTACCTATTTAAACCAATAACACAATGTTATTAATTTAGATAGTTAAAAACAGCACAGAAAAGTCAGGAATGGGTTAAGGAAAAACTAAGATATTATCTAAACTGTTTATTTTATTAAAGATTACCATATAGTTTTTGGACATATATCCCGAAAGAAAAATTTTTCATTTTAGAATATATGTGTGTTTACCTATTTAAACCAATAACACAATGTTATTAATTTAGATAGTTAAAAAAACAACAAAGAAAAGTCTTGTGTGGGTTAAGAAAAGAACTGAAATATTATTTAAAGTATTTATTTTATTAATATTACCTTGTTGTTTTTGCATAGGTACATATCCCAAAATTAAAGTTAAACAATACAATACACACAATACAAATGCTTTTTAAGCACTCCCGTACTAGTTTTTTGTTCACTATAGCCATTTTAAAACACGATGTTTTTTCTCACTTTCGTAATCCAAACCGCCGTTAAGATTTCACTAGCAAGTCAAATGCTAGCGTTCACTTTTTTAAGCACCCCGTACTAGTTTTTATTCACCATGTCCATTTTAAACCCGATGTTTTTTATCACTTTTCGTAATCCAAGCCGACGGCAAATTTTGTTGTCGTGTCTGATGTTTACATCCACTTGTTAGGCACCCCGTACTATTTTTTGTTCACTTGTCATGTTTTAAGAGTTTTATTCCGGTTGCGTAATCAAAAAAAACCGACGTTAGGATTTTTTTAGCAAGCACCATGTTTGCTTCCACTTTTTTTAGGCTTTCTATCGCCCTTAACCGTCTTTGTTCATACCCACTAATTTTTTTTACTAACACCAATCGCTGTAATTTGTGTTCTTTTAAATAATGTTTATTATCGATTACGAACTTTTTTAATAACTGGTTATATTCCACATCTGTCTTTTTCACATTTTCATCTATGCTATCATAATTGGTTGTTGTATTAAGGTCCTCTTCTTCCATGCTCTCATTGAAATCTTCACTGTGAATTGACACATCAACATTATTGAGTTTTTCTTCTTCACCTTCTGATGCTGATGACACATCATCGTATTTTGTTATGGGGGTGGAAGACGCCATAACTTCTTGTTCAAACACTTTGTACTATATGGGACGGTGAGCGCTAAAATCACGCGAAATCACTTCACAACTACGGTTTAAGCTGTTTTCTATGTTTTTAACCCCACTAGGAGTCATCAATCAGGTGACATTTTTAAATGATTTATAATTTTACGACTTGACCTCGCACATACCGGTACAGCAAGTTTTTCTTTCATTTAGGGTACGAACAAGGTAATATTAGTCAAACTACTTTAGTGGGGGGTAGTACCTACGGTTTTATAGCTTAGTGGAATGGGTTGGGTCCAAATTTTAAAATCCCTGCTTTTTTAATACGCTTTATTACCCATGAGCAGGTGGCCAACCAATGAAATGTATGCCGCACCCCCCTAGTGTGTTTTAATATCACAGTACCAATCTTTAAAAATGCATGTACTATGATATCCAACTAAATCTTAGATCATGGCTGGGTGCTTTTATTTTAATTTATGCAATTATACAATACATTGTAGTGAAACACGCGTATTTTTTTAATTATTACTGTTCGAATGCATGAAGTTTTATTTCAGTAGAGCGGAAACCAAAATTTGCATCTTTTTTACGGCATTCGCTTCTCACTAAGTGTCTGCATGTGCAATCGTAAATGTATTAAATAGGAACTATTTTTCATATTAAGAGGGAAATATTTCTTAATTTATGCACCCACGTATCTTGCCAACCGTTCAGCTGATCATTAACAAGTAACAATACTTTATGAATTCCGGTAGCTCCTTTTTGCATACGCGTGTTATGTTACAATTATCATAGATTGCAAATCATGGTTAATAATCAACAAAGAATAGTTTATGAAGAATTGCTCGAGCTACGTGTGCATTCGACTGTTATTTTATAAATAAAGATCTTTAGATATGTACTCATGCAAGGAACAGTCAAGAATATATTTTTAAATACACATTGGCTTACTTTTAATACATCAGGTTGGTGTTAGAGAATCAAATCAAAATCAAATCAAATAATTTATTCAACCACTTAGTTATTATACAATATACATATAACAGACCTAATTAATATACTTATACTGACTGATTCATCCGGAGGCAGACCTAGACACAAGGCATTGTTTGTCGGATACCTCCCACTGATGTCAGTCAACATAATATACAATGTACATATAATTTATTAAATACACTGTCTATAATATGTATAAATTAAAGTAAAATATAAATCAAAACATTCAATAACAATAGCAAATCGATACATTTCTTTTTAGATTTTAACTGTTTATGTGATTTAGTTTTTTTTTTTATTAGATGATTATTAGATGATTAGATGAAAGAGTAAAAAAGGAGAAAATACGAATTGGTTGTGCAAATCAAATTCAAACATTTTCAAATATTTTAAACATTTCCGGGTTACTGATAATTAAACTCTTTACTTCCTTACTAAATTTATGTCTTATATTAATTTCTTTTAAATGCGTTGGTAACATATTAAATAGTTTGGGACCATAATAGGAAAATGATCTCTGCGTCACAGTTTTTTTAAATAAATTAGTATTTAGATGTAGATTAGTAGCTGCTCTAGTAATTGAAGTTTTTTTATTGTTTTTTACTTTTGAAAATTGGGTCCTTAGGAGACATTGGTGTATATAAATTTGACGTATTTTGAATAATTTTGTTTCTTGGTAGAGTAGAGATGTTGAGTGTAATCTAGGTTTTTTAAATATTATTCTAAGTAAAATATTTTGTGTAGTTTGCAAATTTTTTAAATTAGTAGAGAATGCACCACCCCAAATAGTTATACAATATCTTAGAACTGATTCAACTAATGAATTATACATCATAATAAGATTGGACTTAGATAGGATGAACCTTACTTTATAAAATTTATGTATTAAAGCTCTTATACGTTTAGAGACATAGGTAATATGGTGTGACCACCTTGTGTGATGATCAATCATAACACCCAAATATTTTATTACAGGGGTTTGTTCTAGTATGGGGCAATCACATATATTATCTTTACATCTGGGATTATGCAGTCTAATCTTTAAAGATGGTTGGTCCGTAACTGTTGGGGAAAATGTTACATATTTTGTTTTCTCGACATTTAAAGTTAAAAGATTATGATTTAGCCAAATTCTAATATTTTTAAGACAAACCTCTGTCGCAAAATGCACTTCTTCCCAAGTATTTCCTGTAATTATGAGTGCAGTATCATCTGCGTAACATACCAACTGTCCCTCAAAATTCTGGATTGTTGCAATACTATTTATGTATACGAGAAATAAAATAGGTCCTAACACCGTTCCTTGTGGTATCCCCATCTGAACATTAATATTAGTGCTTATTTTGTCACCGATTTTAGTTTGCTGCGTTCTGTTTGTTAAATAATTTTTAAAAAGATCTAATGCAATACCCCGAATACCATAATTATTCAATTTACCTAACAGTTTGGCATGAGATACCGTGTCAAAGGCTTTAGCCAAATCCAGAAAGACTGCTAGGCATTTTTTAGAATTATCGAGAGCTTTAATTATTGTTTCAACTAGATTCAATGCGGCATCTTCTGTACAGGATTTTTTTCTGAAACCGTATTGAATTTTAGAAAGAACATTATGCTGATCCAGAAAGCTAACCAATCTATTTGTTAATACTTTTTCAAATAATTTAGCAAAGTTATTTATTACAGATATCGGTCGATAATTAGTTAGTTTATTTCTAGAACCGCTTTTGAAAATGGGAGAAACTATAGATTGCTTCCATTGCGTAGGTATTTGTCCTGTTGAGAGAATGAGATTTATTATATGGGTTAATGGGCCCAATATATTAAGATGAATATATTTTATTAATTTGCTACTAATATTATCGGGACCAGGTGAACAATTATTCTTTAAATTAGATATCAAAATAGTTATTTCGGCCTGCGTTACCGGTTTTAAGAAAATAGACGATTCTATATAAACATCTCTCAACAAATTATCAGGTAAATTTGAATTTTCTATTTTATTTGCCATTTTCATTCCTAAGTTTATAAAAAAATTATTAAACACATTTGCCTTATCTGTATTATTTTTAACGCAGTCCCCATTTTCATTAACAATATCAATATTAGAAATATCTAGTGTATTTTTACTTCCTGCAACCTCATTAATAATATTCCATAATTTTTTAGTATTCCCATGAGTATCGTATAATTTTTGTTTATAGTAATCATTTTTCTGTTTTTTTATTAACACATTAAGTTTATTTCTATATTCCTTATACTGTGCTTCTAGAATGGGTGTAGGCGTTTTATTTAGTTGTTTTTTGAGGATATGACGTTTATGAATGGATGTTATTATTGCCGTAGATATCCATGGTTGTAATTTTTTGTATTTGTTATTTTTGTTGACAACAATTTTAGTGAAAGAGTTTGTAATTGTGTTTATTTTATTAATGAAATTGTTGTAAGAAATTTGAACATTATTATTATTAATTACTTCAGACCATGATTCATTTTTTAAATAATTATTTATTTTTTTAAAGTCAATTTTTTTGTTGTAATTTTTTTCTTTATGTTCTGTATTTATACTGTCACAGCTTTTAAAGGATATCAAAACAAATGGCGAAAAATGATCTGTCATATCGGTTTGAAAAACTATCGAATCTATATCAATTTTACTTTCTATATTATTAGTTTTCCTAATAAATATATGATCTATTGTTGTCTTAGAATCAGAAGTAACTCTTGTAGGTTTATTTATATAAGAGATGAAACCATATGTATTTAATATGTTTAGATACCTAGTTGTATCGGGTGTATAGGATTTTAACAAGTCGATATTTATATCACCTACATAAACTTCAAGATGTTGCATATCCAACTGCTGCAGATATTGTTCCAGATCGTTTAAGAATATTTGAGTATTTGTTGCAGGTGGTCGATAATAGGCAGTTATCCCAACTGAATAATAAGTATTTAAATGTTTCGTTAAAAATTTCACGCGGAGAAATTTACTATCATTTATCTCTATAGTACTAATTGTTGATGATATACTATCTTTTATATAAATCACCGTACCATCGCATTTATTTATACACGATTCATTATAATATATTCCGTAATTCGGAATATGAAAATCATTTATATTTACCTCCCTAGTTTCGAATAAAATAATTATGTCCAAAAGATCCTTACCTGATTCTAAATATATGAGCAGTTCATCAAAATGCTTTTGTAAACTTCGAATATTAAAGTGAATCACACCAATTCCATTCTCCCATTTTACCCTCTCCAGTTCAAGTAAGTAATCTTGAAAATTATTATATTCTTTTGTATCGATTTCCTGACCATTATCTAAAATTTCTAGATATTCAAGCATTTAGTCATAAATTGTACCTGATATCCCAAAATTTAATCAATCGTTTATTAAAGCGAAATAGAAAAATGGTATCGAAAACAAAAATTTAAAGCCTTAAAACCTAGAGAGCATTAGCAATAATACAATTGATAAAACACATATTATTTACAAATTATAATGAGTTCTGTATTCATCAAAGTCTTTAGAATTTTTTATTATTTTTACGTTACCGTTTCGACAGACGTAGATTTTACCATTGTCAGTCCACACATTTTTTAAACCCACAAGACTGGTTAGCTGATTTACCAATTCCAATTTTAAGTTAGTGAGATCTTCCTTAATAACTACCCCAGTACCCTTTAGTAGCTTCTTCTTAGCGTAGACTGTTTGCTTATTCTCGATTGTATTTAATTTAAGATACACAGCCCTAGCTTTATCCTTGTTTTGTTTACCAATTCGATAACATAAGTTAATATCTTCATATTTTAAATTTAAACCCATTTTAGAATTTATTAGGTTAATTATTTCGTTTCTGGTGTCTTCTTTCTCCTTTTCCTTTAGATTAAAAATTCGTAGACACATGCGCCGGTTCCCTTGATCTAGTCGATCAAATTTCTCGTTCAATTCTTCTATTTTGCGCTCCAAGTTTGTTTTAGTGGAGTTAATATCCACTTTAAGTGACGCCACTGTTTCTTCTAAATTACCTAGACGGGTTTCAATGGTATTTATAATGGCTACGGCGACATTATCAGTAAGACTTTTTATAATATCTTTATTTTGGAGACTTTTTATAATGGCTTGACTTACAGCATTTTCAATAGCTTCTTTTACTTCTCTTGTAATAACCATAGTGTTCCAATTTTTTTTTCAACTCACAGCACCAAAACTATTTTATATTCACACTACTGAAAAATTAGGAAATTTTTCGCTGAATTTCCTTATTAACATGTTACTTTTTCGGGAGCTCAGATTACAACCGACTACTCACTACAATCCATAGGCGGCGAAATGAATCATGGATGAATTTTTTCTAATGGTGTATAATTATCATGGTCGCTGATTTTCGTTAATGCATAATCTTTTTGCATACAAAATATCATATATTCCCCCTTTTTTTTACTCAAATAGTGTTAATTAGACAAATTAATATTCACCCTAGACAACGGATGTTCACCTAATTAATATTCCACAATATTCCACATTTTGCACGAACAAATACACACTACTCGCATTGGGCAACTTTCTCTGAGATAACGGTTTAGTGAATTTTTTGATAAACGTCGTTTTAAACATTGGGGACATTCCATTTTTTTGACCCTATCTCAAACTTGGTTAATAAGGAACTATACACAATAACACAATAATTACGGTATATATTTTTTTAAAATAACTAACAAGTTGACTTAATTGGTTAACGAAAATTAGTGATGCCGTCGAGACCGAGACTAGTCTCGTCTCGTCTCGTCTCGTCTCGACTTTTCGAGACGAGACCGTGGTTCAGTCTCGTCTCGCCTAGTCTCGACGAGACGAGACCCAACGAAAGTCTCGTCTCGGCGAGACGAGACCAAATGAGAGTCTCGACGAGACCAAACGAGAGTCTCGACGAGACCAAACGAGAGGCTCGACGAGACCAAACGAGAGTCTCGACGAGACCAAACGAGAGTCTCGACGAGACTCTCAATTT
Source organism: Diabrotica virgifera virgifera (assembly GCF_917563875.1). NCBI lineage: Eukaryota > Metazoa > Arthropoda > Insecta > Coleoptera > Chrysomelidae > Diabrotica > Diabrotica virgifera. The sequence continues at coordinate 40,692,849 of NC_065451.1, read as the reverse complement.
AGTCTTGAAGTTTTCAATAAATACGTGTATCTCTTCAACTCAATCAAGATCTGCACTGTAACAACAATTGAATGTAGCATTATGATTGAAAAATCAAGTGTGGCGTGGCGGATAAATAAAATTCAACTAAGGTGAACTGTAAATATGCAAAATAGATAAAAATTTTATAAAGCACACCTTGAATAAGGAGTCATTTTGGCGCACTAGTCCTTCGGGAAAGTCGAGGAAAACGCATCGTTTTCCAAACATGGATTCGTACGTCAAAATGACTCCTTGCTCAAGGTCAAGGTGTGCTTCAGTACATAATGCTGCACTTACCTATACGAAGCACTTTTCTGCACGTTTGCGCGTTGCGCCTATTTCTTTATTGCGTTGATATTGCACAGCCTATAATTTCTGATTTATTAGCAACCACGGAATGAGTGATTTATCATACTGATCGCAGAAAAAATTATTTTTCCGGTTAAAGTTTATTTGCGCTGCAAGAAAAAATCCTCCGCAGAGGCTTGCATTTACAGTTGTCACACATTCTTTTATTTGTCTTAGGTATGGCTTTGTACTTAAAACGAAACAATACAATAAAGACGAAAATTTTATTTTGTACAAAATGGCCGATGAAACAACAGAATCACACATTCTAAAAAAAGTAACATTAATCTCAAAAAAATAAATTTATAAGTAGTATAATGAGTAATTAACATAATTAAGTACTTATTAATAATGCCTACATCTACCTATAAAAGGAACAATTCTGGTTATAAAAAGTTATTCATTTTCTTTAATAGACTTGTACAACTTATTGTTGCACCATGAATTAATACATAAAAGGCATCTAGCCGAGTCCGCACTCAATCTATTTCTATGTTTTCGAATAGTTAATCCGGCTCGCGAAAAAAGTCTCTCCGCTGGCACACTTGTAGCAGTAATACTAAAATAATCTCGAGCCATTTTCGACAACGTTGGATATGTAGAAGCATTTTGATTCCACCATTGCAAAATGTTCGCATCTCTGGGGGCTCTCGGGCTATTGAAATACGCATCTATTTCGTTACGCCATGTGCTCTCCGCAGATTTTTGATTTTTCATTTCAAAAAGACAACATAAATCAAAATCTTCATCCTCTTCTCTAGTGGAATGTTCGGTAGTCTGAGTGGAATTACTTTTAAACTCTGGTGCATAATATTCATTCTTATAAATTTCTTCAAATTTCTGCATCGACGAATTAAGTAATTCCTTGCCCCAATCTGTCAAATAGAAAGTTTCTTTTTTGTGTCGAGGATCTAACAGTAATACCACGCAATATATCCAATTGGCTTTGGTATAGTGCTTAATTAATTTATTACGAGCTGCCTGGAAAGCGAGCAGTATCATTTCATCCACTGATGTTCTATTTTCTTTGGAGTCTAGAGCGAAAATTTCTTCTTCTAGTTTGTCAAGTAACATATTGAAACCAATTACCACCAACGGCAGCGTGACATATTCTTCTGCACTCAGTAACACAGACAGTGATTTAAAATATTTCAATATTTTCTGGATTTGGGAAAATATTGCCCAGTCATCCTCACGTATTTTTAACGAACTTAATTCGGCATTGTTCTCGCATAGGGCATTTAATGCCGGTTTCAGTTTAATTGCAACAGCCAACATGTCATTGGTGGAATTCCACCTAGTGGAAACATCCACATTTGTTGCTAAACATTTAATGTTCGTTACGTCGCAACAACTTTTAAATTTGTTTTGCCACTGTTCACTTCGTTTTATTTTTAGGAATAATGTTCGCAACTTACTCAACGGTTTTTGTTTTTCACCCGCATCTTCTTCTTGATCAGACTCAGATCCACCATCTTCCCCATAATCGTCATAATCATTTTTGGGCTCGTCTCGTATTAACTTCAGTATGTCTTGGACAGCAAGATTTAATATGTGAGCGAAACATCTGAAATGTTGATCAACAGGATCAAATTTCACATTAACATCGTCGGCCATTATTTGAGATAATTCGTGCATAAATCGGGTATTAGAGGCGGCGTTATCGACTGTAATGCCTTGAAGCTTTTCAACAATGTTGTACTTTTTTAAAGTTGAATAAAAGAACTGAGCTATATCCCGTCCTGTGTGGTGTCCGTGTGATGGTACAAAGTCAATCACCAGAGACTGGAGCGTATAATTATCGTCTACATAGTGAGCGGTTATCCCGTAGAACGATTTATTGGCTACAGATGTCCATCCGTCTATTGTGAAAGAGACTTTTGAACTATTGGCATTCATAATCCTTATTACACTCTCTTGCATTTTATTAAATCGATCCATAGCTTTTATCTTAAGGCTCGTACGTTTGGGATACACCAGTTGTTTATTTAAGTAGCCAAAAAGCTTTTGGGAGAAATCGTCTTCAAAAAAATTAAAAGGAAGGTATTTGACAGCTATCCACTCTACAACCAGCTCATCAAATTCAGGTTGACTGATGGGTGCGCACGCGCTACCAAACTGTAAACAATAAACCAAATAAATATGTTAAAGACCAATTTTTTGGAGTTCAAACATGACAAACATACAGGTTGGGGCACTTAAGACGGATCGTGCTAAAACTGCGTTCCCGTAAAAAAATTAAAAAAGCTTCAAACGAAAGTTACACCGAATCAAATTGTTCATATTTTAAAGAATAGATATACAGGGTGTCCCTGAAATAAGCGGCATAAATTTAACCACAGATTCTATGGACCAAAATAAGTCGATTGAAGCCAATTTATCTATATACAAAGTTGCTTCGTTTGGCCGTGAGAGGGCGCCAAAGTTTATTTTTATTTTTAGTTTTTCTGTAATAATTCATACGCGGATCGTTAGATTTAGATGAAACTAGGTACCTGGATACTGCTTAAGATGCTCTAATATCTGATATGCATATCAAGGTCATTTCGATGCGATAAGGATATAAACCACCCCCACCGTAACAGAAACCGTGGTGTAACTTTTTTATGGATTGGACATTCCAGTCATTATTTTTTCTGGTAAAATACCAACCTATTCCGCATGTTTTTTGTCTCTTACAAAAAATGAATATCTGCAGCCGTTTTCGAGATAAAAAATATTTTAGTAATCGCAACCCCGAATTTGGCAGTACCTAAAATTTTTTTTTTGGCTCATTTCGAAATAGGAAAACGCAGACACAAATTCCTTGGACTAAAATAAGTTGATTTCATTCAATAAATTTTTGTCGAAAAATGCTTGGTTTTTCTGTGAGACCTATTGGAATTTATAACGAAAATTTCTAAGTTTTGTGCCCTCTCACGGACAAACGAAGCATTTTAAGACAAAATTCTTATAAGTAAAATGTACTTATTTTGGTCCAAGGAATCTAAACCTGCGTTTCCCTTTTTTCAAATGAGCAAAAAAAAATTTTTGATACTACAAAATTTGGGGTTGCGATTACTAAAATATTTTTTATCTCGAAAACGGCTGCAGATATTAATTTTTTGTAGGAGACAAAAAACATGCAGAATAGGTTGCTATTTTACCAGAAAAAATATTGACTGGAATGTCCAATCCATAAAAAAGTTATACCACGGTTTCTGTTAGGGTGGGGGTGGTTTATACCCTTATCGCATCGAAATGACCTTGATATGCATATCAGATGTTAGAGCATCTTAAGCAGTATCCAGGTATCTAGTTTCATTTTCATCTAAATCTAACGATCCGCGTATGAATTATTACAGAAAAACTAAAAACAAAAATAAACTTTGGCGCCCTCTCACGGCCAAACGAAGCAACTTTGTATACAGATAAATTGGCTTCAATCGACTTATTTTGGTCCATAGAATCTGTGGTTAAATTTATGCCGCTTATTTCAGGGACACCCTGTATTTTTGACTGTACAGAATTTCGGGTTGGGGCTGTGCACCCTACATGTTATTTCAGTTTTCAGTTGCTCGTTGAATTTTATTCAGGCTCTGATAAGCATACGTGGAAGATAGGGTCTACTAACTTTTACCGTTTTACCGGTTTTTTTGGGAAAAATTACGCTTACAGACCCTTCCTAATTGTAACATCGAAACACCTTGGAAATGAATGAAGAAACGTTAAAAAGTGAGCACATCAGCGTTGCACAGAGCATAAATGTTGCTTTCATTTTACAGTCATACAGTTGGGTATTGCAAATTAAGAATTATTATTAAAACTACACGGAAAAAAATGTGTGAGAAATTTGTGGCGCAAATTTGTAGCAAGCAAATTGTAATTTGTTTCTACTGTTTTTGTATAAAAACTGCCTTCCTATTAAAGTGGTGGAGTGGAATATACAATAATTTAGGAAGTTTCGTGTATTACAGAATGAAATACCAAAGAAGAGAAGGTACTACATTACTTCAGTGCATTACGTTGCAGTAAATGATGCTAATTGCTTGTTGTTGTGAGCGCAATTTGGATAGTACTGGTTAGGATCTATTGTAGTAATAGTTACCAACATAATTACTATTGCAAATTAGTCGTAGCAACGGTTATAAATATTTGAATGAAAAATTCCTATGAATAACAGCAGTGATGTTTGTTATAGCGGCCAACTTTTAGAGTGATAAGGAACTTTAAAGCGTTTGACAATGGTTCTGTTTCCATTTATAAAATCCAAACTAATTGAAAAGTGAATACAGGTGTGCGAATAAGGGTTTGCGAACGCATGTGCTACTATAACGTACATCTATTAATTGCCATTTACTAGTAAATGGGTAGGTACCTCTAACTTAGGTGGGTACCTAGGTTATTACTTGTACAAAAAATGTAAATAATGCACCGTTGTCATCGGAAGCCTTCGGGCTACAATTTTGTAAGGGACGAAGTTTTTCATTTGAGTCCTCGTTTTCGAGATATCGAGTGATAAGTGACAAAATCCGGCAGACCGAATTAATTTTCGCCGCACTTCAAACGGAGTTACGACCTGACAAAGATCGAATGGCCCATATAGGCGCCAATGCATTTCGTTAGGTTCTCGATTTTTTTCCGACGAAACGGCTACATGCAGTTTGATGAAACTAGCATCAAAAAATTGCGTCATGTATAGTGTACCTTGAACAATAATTAAGGAAGCTTCGTGTATGAAATATGCAAGAAGAGTAGTTACTACATTACTTGTAAAAATAAATAGAAGTTTCTACTTTGCCTTTGAACTAGAATTTTTTGGTTTAAACTAAACTAGGTATTGCCATTTTAAAACAACTAGCAATGTTTACATTTAAACTTAAACTACACACTTCATTTCTAAACATCTGATAATGACTTTTTAAAGTTAACTAAAATACAAATTTCTGTTTTTAAACAACTAGTATTTCCTGTCATTAAACTCAATTAGAAATTTCAGTTTTAAAGACGAAATTTCTACTTTTAAAGTCGGAACTTTTAATAACTTTTCAACAACTAAACTATTATACACTTTTAAACTAAACTGGAAATTTATACTTCAAAATTATAAATTTTTACTTGTTAAACTTCTATCAAATTTCTGTTTTTAAGGTAAACTAGAAATTTTTGCTTTAGATTCTTACGTGCTTAAGTTAAGTTAAGGTTAAGTCTTAAATTTGCTTTATTTCTTGAATTTTTTTTGTTACGTTACACTGCGTACACAATCATATTAGTTTGGATATAAAATGTCAGATATTTATCAAAAATATTCTTTAAGTATGTATAATGTTATATCGATGTTTATATAAATATCATTATATTTGCCAACCCTTGTAAAAATATTATCATTGAGTCAGGGAAAAGTTGAAAAATCGTCTGGAAGAGAGAGTCTGGAAAAGTCAGGGAAAATTATTTTGAGAAAAAAGTGTCTACCCTGTTTTACCAAAAACTGTTTGGGGTCCGTCTCACCCTAGGTGGTCCAACTAGACCGTATATGGTGGTTCATGTAACCCTTAACGGTTGGGTTAGTTGGACCATTAGAACGTTTTGTTTATGTTTTTTTATTGAATACTATGTGTTGTTTTTTAGAATTCTGATTTTGTTTATGAAATGTGCAATAAAGTTTGCGTAGTTTGCTATTTTATAACTTAATTAATTAAGCGTATTAAAGAAAATATTGGCACTTTTGAAAATGTGGTCATCTCCCCCGGAATTACCCAATATATGTAAGTACATGGTGTTCTTTTTAAAATAACGAAGTTGCCAAGTGCCTAAACCGAACATTCTGAATAATCGATAAACGTAAAATAAAATAATAAAATTTGTTGACTTTTTGAATTTACAGACTTACGTGGCAATTGATATTATGTATTTTTAATAATTTTTGAATTTTTATGCAGAGACGATGAGGCCGTGACTAGTTACCGTTAATTAGAAAATCAAATAGTAAGGATACGAAAAAAAAAGAAAGGCAACATTGGCTTACCTGATGCTGAGAACTCCGAAACATATTGGAGATTGTTTGCTGTTTGATAGCCGATGTCGATGCTGCTGCATTTATGCCTCTTCCATGTGTGTTGTCGGCAGGATATAGTTGAGAAAATTCCTTCTTGTGTCGAGCTCGTAAATGCTTCTTTAATCCACTCGTGTTTGATTGTTTCATTTTTAACTGAACATTTTTGCCCTGCAGTTTACATAATTTACACTCTGCATATTTTTGGTTCAAATTGTTGTGCAAATAGGCGAAGAGATTTTTAAATTTTTCTGATTGCGAGTTGGCATTAACACGTGATGTAGAAGCACTGGAGTAAGATTCATCTTCCGGAAAAACTGATGACTGAGAACTGAACGACATGCTCGTGGTTTCACATTCCTCTGGGACAAAATCTTTGTCTTTGTCACTGTCATCACTAGCACAATATGGATCTTGTTCTTCGAGAATCTCGTCTGCAGCTTCGTCTCCAACTAGTGGTTTTGCACGTTTTACAGTGGTTGATTCAATCCTGGCACTTCGTTTCATTGTTGTAATTCACTCTACACAATACAATATATATACCGTAGTTGTAAAACACATTAAAAATGCTTACAATCAATATGTAACACGCGTATTCGACGTATTCGCACTCGCATTCGCTGATTGAAAAATTGTTGCGATTGCAAGAGCTAAAAACAGACTGAAACTTGAACCCAAAAGATAAGAAGTAGCTAAGAGAGAAGGACCCATGCGGTTAGTCATCGAATTATCAGGTAGACGAAACACAGGAAACAGAAACATAAACTATCCTGGGAAATTCCCATCTGCAACATCTGCAAGCTGGTGTGGTTTATGACCTACCGCCAAAGGGCCAGACCAGTGAGTAATTGCAAGTACAGGCCAGTCGCATTAGGAAGGTTGAGAAGAATTTACAATATACTTTGCATTATTGATGCAATTTAAGACGGTCTCTAGCGGGTGCTTCCGCCATAAAGCATAGAAACAGATTGTGCGGGTTTTCGGAGAATATGACAATTTGTACTTCATACGTGGAAATGTGGGAATGAAATAAAAATCATTAGTCGAGACTGGGCGAGACTAGACGAGACTAGACGAGACCATACGAGACCATACGAGACGGGACGAGACGAGACGAGACTGCATTAGGTCGAGACGAGACTTTAACTTAGTCTCGTCTCGAGTTAACGAGACGAGACGAGACTAAGTGAAAGTCTCGTCTCGTCTCGTCTCGTGGCAACACTAACGAAAATATTTCTCATTCCCACCACTAATTTGTTTTGGTGTCTCCTTAGCTAAGTTGGTGTCACCTTAGCTACACTATTAATCTTTTAAGCTGAAACCCGCATAAGCACTCTACTAATTTTTCATAAAATTCTAAAATTGTTTTAATTCCGAAACTGTTTTATTAAAATATTTACTATAGGACAAGATAGGAATTTAAATGTTATTCACTATAAGTACGTTATTTATTTTTAAATAACTAAAAGGCAAACACCATATGATATAACTAACCTAAAATAATAGATAAAATAATAGATGTAGATATTCTGTTTATTGAAACTATTAGAATTGATTTGATTGATTGACCAACATTTTTTTTAATTGTTTCAGCTTTGAGGCTGATGAAGCTTTTGAATTTATTAATTTCTTTCGTGAATTTTTTAATATCTGCAATTCTTTGTCTGCAATATTTATTTTTGCGTCTATTTCCGTTAATTCATGAACTGTTTTGTGGAAATTTTTATTATGTGATGCAAGTTGTGTAATATTGTCATCCAAATTATTTTTGTATGATTTTAATGTTGTAATTAATTCTTCGTATTTTAAATGGTCCAATTTTACCTTATTTTTCGTATGTTCTTTGACGATGCTCACAGAAGGTACAGTAGTGCTGATATTTGAAGGATTGCTCTTCACGTCGCTTCCACTATTGGCAGAGGTGGTGCTGATAGTTGAAGGATGGTTTTTCACGTCGCTTCCACTATTGGCGGAGGTGGTGCTGATGGTTGAAGGATGGCTTTTCACGTTGCCACTATTGGGCTGGGGATTGGGTAATCCACTACTGGAAAAATCTGCGTTTTCAGTCCAATCGATTTGTCTATTTTCTATGGCGTCAAGTACTTGGGAAATCTACGAACAAAAATACAAGTTATAAGAAACTTTACCATCGTAAATGCTAAACGGTAAAAAAAATACATAATATCTATACATCACACACTCTGATAAACTGAACAACCAAAGACCTAATTCAAATAATTATAATCATTATATATAACGAAAGTAGGTATTTCTTGACTAGAAAAAATATACAATACAGATACTGCTGGAAAATAAAAAATAAACATTTTACAAAATCGTTTATCAACTAAACTGTAAAAAATTAACACCTATAAACAACAATAAATCAGTAGGATAGACGGTATATAGTATTTTATTAACTATAAAGAAGGTATAGAATAGACATACACATATAGACAGGATACATGAATAATATATTCATAGGAAAGCTTTAAAATACATACCAGCTGAAAAAAGATAAATCAAAAGGAGCACAAAGAGCAGTACCTGAAAAATATTTCTTGGAGATTGGGGTTACACATAAACAAATAGAAAAAAACCCAATAAAAAATAATGATAATTATATTGTAAATTTTCTTATACTCTAGTTTTTTTTGGGACTCTTATTGTCTCTTTTCTAGAAGAAGAAAATATCGATATAGAACAATCACGGAGTTATACAGTATGTCCCTGTAAGTTGTATCCATATGGAGAACTTTTTGATTATTAATTATACGAAAAAAAGTGATTCTCTATAAAAAGATCTGCATGGTCCAAAACGTAAGATTTAACCATCAAATATCAATTTTTTTGAATATTATACGAGGTATGTCAAAAAGTTTGAATTTCACTCAAGAGTAAAGTAGCTTTATTTTTCACAATATTGAAAATTACTATTATGAAAAGTTGTAACTAACATTATTTTTAGTGATTTCAATTCTGATAACTCTTATTATTAATTTTACGAAAAAAAGTAATTCTTAATAAAAAGTTCTGGATGGTCTAAAATCTAAAATACAACCATGTTATGTCAAATTTTATGAATTTTATACGAGGTATGTCAATAAATATGAATTTCGCTCAAGAGTAAAATACGGTTATTTTTCACAATATGGAAAATTGTTATTATGAAAAGTTATTAAGAATTAAAAACTATGTTTCAGTATGTAATTACATCCTTCTGATTGAAATATTCTGAACTATAAAGGTACCTTACTTTTGATCTAAATTTATCTTTTTAGAGGTACCTCGTATAAAATTGATAAAAATTTTTTTAAAGTTGTATTGGTTTTAGACCATCCAGAACTTTTTATTAAGAATCGCTTTTTTTCGTAAAATTAATAATAAAGGAGTTAACAGAATTGAAATAACTGAAAATAATGTTTCTTCTTGATGTGCCTATCCGTGACGAATGTTGGCGATCATCATGGCAATCTTCACTTTATCTGCAGCAACGCGAAAAAGTTGCACAGATGTTGTGTTGAACCAGGTTCTGAGGTTCTTTAACCAGGATGTTCTTCTTCCTGGACCTCGCTTTCCAAATATTTTTCCTTGCAGGATGGCTTGTAGGAGGGCATATCTGGATTCATTTCGCATAATATGTCCAAGATATTCCAACTTTCGAGATTTGATGGTGGTTAGTACTTCTCGGTTCTTCCCCATCCTTCTAAGAACCTCCTCATTTGTGACCCGATCCAAAATAATGTTAGTTATACATAGGTAATTTTTCAAAAAAAAATTTTTTCAATTAGAAGGATGTAATTGCATATTGGAATATAGTTTTTAATTCCAAACAACTTTTCATAATAGCAATTTTCAATATTGTGAAAAATAAAGCTACTTTACTCTTGAGTGAAATTCAAGCTTTTTGACATACCTCGTATAATATTCAAAATATTTGATATTTAATGGTTAAATCTTAGGTTTTGGATCATGCAGAGCTTTTTATAAAGAATAAATTTTTTCGTAAAATTAATAATAAAAAAGTTTTCCATATGGATACAACTTACAGGGACATACTGTATAATAATAATAATATACGTTTATTCAAATCAATAGTAATTACAATAATTTACAATTTCGGTTTACTTACACTAAAATAAACGTAAAAAAAAGTCTTAAAAGCATAAACATGCTTGTTGACTTAATCTGTCTAATATTGACAAGTTTATGTTTATTGTTTTTTTTTTTACAAATCATTATTTTATTTTACAGTTTCTAATCTAATTTCTATGTTTTTTTATCTAGTATAATTTAAATTTATTAAATTGTTACACAACTCCCTGTTTTCTTTTACCCAAGCAGTAACTAATTTTTTATACAAACAAAATTTTTTTATATTTTTAAAATTTATGGGCAATTGATTGTAAATTCTTGGAGCAAAATATTTAATTGACCGTTGCGTGATTGTTTTTAAAGTGTGAAGACATTCGACATTCAATTTTCTTCTTGTTTCATAATTTGACACTTTTACTTTAAGAGGAATTTTATCTTTATGAATATTTTTAAGTAACTCTAAGCAGTACAATTGCCGAACATCAAGAACCTGAGTTTCATGAAAAAGTTGGTCTGAGGGATATGTTTTTCGTTTTCCATATATTAGTTTAAGAAACCATTTCTGAGTATTTTGAAGGGTCACCAGATGGCAATCAGCTACTCCACCCCATCCTAAAATCCCATATACAAGATGAGATTGTACCAGAGACAGGTAAAGCATTTTAAGCTGTTCAACATCCAAAAACTCTTTTAAATAACGGAATTTTGGTAGCAGTCCTCGAATTTTTCTTATAATATTTTTTATTTGTAAGTCCCATTTAAGGTGCCTGTCAATTAAAACTCCTAAATATTTTATGTGCTCTGCTTTAGATATTTGTTGTTTTTTATTTATTTTTAATGAATTAAAAGTTGGCAGAGAATTTTTATATATTGCAAAAGGTATATATTTAGTTTTTTCATAGTTTAATGTGAGTTTGTTTATTTGCAACCATGTTTTTATAATTTTAAAGTCTTGTTCTGCTATAATTTTAAGATCTTCCCAATTATCTGCCTTATAAAAAATTGCAGTGTTATCAGCAAAACTAATTATGTTTCCAACAGTTTTTAGTTTGAGCATGTCATTAACATATAGTGTAAAAAGTAGAGGGCCTAAAACGGTCCCTTGCGGTACGCCATAATTAATTACTTCAGGATCACTTTTGACACCATCAATTTCTACAAATTGTTTTCTGTCAGTTAAGTAACTTTTTAGTAATGTCAAAACCCTTCCTCTCAGACCATACTTCTCAAGTTTTTTCAACAAGATCTCGTGAGATATCGTGTCAAACGCCTTAGAGAGATCGACGAATATGCATAAACTACGTTTATTAGACTCAAAAGCTTCTGATATTTGTGATGTTAGTTTACAAATCGCATCTTGTGTCGATTTTCTTTCTCTAAAACCGTATTGGCAATCCGATATTATACTAAACCTATCAAAAAAACTTACTAATCTATTTTTTAAAATTTTTTCAAATATTTTGGAAAAAACAGACAACAAAGAGACTGGTCTGTAGTTAATCACGTCTTCTTTATTTCCTTTTTTAAACAGAGGTTTGATTGTGCCTATTTTAAGACATTCTGGAAAGCAACCATCCTGAAAACATGCATTAATGAGAAAAGTTAAAGGAGTAATAATTTCTTCCTTAATTTGTTTGATGGTTTCTGTCTTGATCTCATCCCAGCCAGGAGATTTTTTGTTTTTTAAAGATTGTATTGCATTTACCACTTCTTTTTGGTCAACGAGATACAAGTACATGCTGCTTTCTATCCTATCTATCTCCTCAGTCTGGTCATTACAAACGGGTATTTTTTGTGCATATTTTTGTCCTAATGTGCTGTAATGTGTGTTAAATTCATTTGCAATTTCTTTTCTGTCTGTTATTATTTCTCCTGTTTTGGTTTTAACCGATTCAATTTTTGTATTTCCTTTTATTTTTCCGCACAATGAATTTATTACATTCCAAAGTGATGAAGAAGAGGTCTTATTTTTTTCAATTCGTTGTTTTGTATAATTTCTTTTTGCAGTTTTAACTAAAAGTCTTAATTTATTTTTGTAGTCTGTATATCGTTGTTTTTTTAAGTTATCTGAGGGATCTTGGATCAGCTGATCATACAATCTATGTTTTTCATGTACAGACTTTAAAAGTCCCTCTGTCATCCAATCTTTTTTAAAAGTGGTTTTTAGATCGTTTCTTTTTAAAATAATTGTATTTTTGTTTATTAAATTTAAAATTTTGTCGATGAAAAGTTTAACCGCTTCATTTTTATTTGTTTTATTGTAAATATCCAACCACCTTTCCTGCTTCAAATTGTTTTTTAGATTTTTGTAGTTGATGTACTTCTTTATTATTATTTTGTTTTCTTTGGTTTTGGTTAGACTAGGGATGGAAACTGCGATTGGATAATGATCTGAAGTGGTATTATTTTCAAATACAAATGAAGTTATGTTAGTGTAATCAGCAGGTCTTTTTATAAAGAAATGGTCTATACAAGTTTGACTTCTAGGTCTAGTTGTTTTATTTATATAAGACAAGAAATTTTGTGAAGCTAGAATATTTTGGTATTCTTCAGTGTGATCTAGATCCTCAAACAAATTAATATTAATATCACCAACTAATATATGAAAGCACATTCGTTTTTTACTTATGAGGTATTGATGCAAATCCTGATTAAAACTATTTATGTTTACTGTCGGTGATTTATAGATAGCGCTCAAACAGATTTTTGTTTTATTATAATTTAAAATGACTTCAAGTAACTTGATGTTCCCCAATGGTACAACAGAATATTCATATTTTATAGAGGATTTAATGTAAATAATAACTCCATCATTTTTGTTTAAATCACCATAATTGTATAATAAATCGTAATTTTTTAACAAAAATGGGGTTTTATCAATATCATCTTGAATGTATGTCTCCGTAAGAACTAGTATATCAAAGCTAACATTTAAAGTTGACAAAAACAAACAAAAATTATCAAAATTCTTACCTATACTGCTAACATTACAATGAATTATTTTTAAGTCATTTTTTATCGTCACTGCGTAATCCTTATTAAAACTATCACTACTTACACATTTGGTGTCCACTTTTTCTTCTTCGTAGTCTCTAACATAATTATCCATTTTTCTTTTTTTAACTAGCACACACTAATTATTTCCGCACATTTAATGGTGCTCGTTTGACCTGGTGTTCATTTTTTTCTTTTCTTCAAACGAAGGATTTGATGTAGTGGATGACTTTTGAGGCTTGGTTGATTTTCCAGTAACAGTAGACACCGATGGATGTTTTTTTGGCGTTGGCTCTTTTTCATTAGCCTTGGGTATTATTCGGTTTATCATGTTTTCTATTTTTTCTTCGGTCTTCTGTCCAATTGAGGCGACAGATATATCCTCTTCCTCCGGCAAAGTTGGGTTTTCTTCAAGTTCTTTGGGCGTATAACTTTGATGGTCTATAAACAGTTTGTTGCCCCGTATATAGCTGTTTTTTCCTGGTTGTTCTTCTCTTACAATTTTTAAGTGTTTTTTTAAGATCTTCAGATCTTCCTGCTGACTTTTTGTTAAATCAGGTGATATAAATATACCTGTGCCCTTTAAATTTTTTCCATTTTTTAGAATTTCTGTTTTTTTTTATATGTCGAGTTAACTCAATTTTAATTGGGCATTTATCCGTACTACCCATGCAGTATACGTCACTTATATCTTTCTCTGAAATGTCTACTTTTAACGCGTTGCTTAAATCACTACAGAGCTTTGGGATTTCCGAAATTGCAGATTTTTCTAATCCAAATACTACTAGATTATTTTTCTTGCAAGTTATTTGCACACTTTCCAGAGCTTTTCGCAGAGATAAATTTTCATTCTCCAGCCGTTTAATTTTATCGTTTAGGCTTTCTAAGATTTTATTCTGACTTTCTTCTATGGTGCTTTTTAATTCTTTTTTGATAATATCTAATTCTTTTAGTATTTTGTTTGTATCGGTTTCAGACATTCTCGTGTATGGCACCCTTTATATATTTCGTAAATACAGTTTTCGAGCGCAGTGACACCATCTGTTTGTGTTTTGACCTTAGGCGGGCTGATATGCTTCTAGGAAAAACCAAATGTTTTTATCACTGAGAGTTTATGTTTTTATTTCACTATTTTACAAGACCCTCGGACCGACACGTGCGCTCTGTTCGGAACCCAAACTAAGACATATTTAAATATAAAGATGGAATCCTCACAAAATAAGCTGGTAATTCTGTCTTATATAAGACAGAAAACCAAAGTCAAAAATGTGGTACAAAAATCATTAAAATTGAAATGGGGATACGCTGGACGTGTAGCTAGGAGCGATCCAAACAAATGGCACAGAACAATTCTTACCTGAAGACCATACCAACACAAAAGGCCCAGAGGCAGACCTCCTTTGAGATGGACAGATGATCTAAAACGGACTGCCGGGAAAAATTGGCTACAACTAGCGTACAATAAAAAACAATGGAAAGGAAGACTTGAAACTCCTGAGAAGAATATATACTTGACTAAATATAAAAAAGAAAAAAAAAACGTTTTGAGACGTACTGGAAAAGACCTCCAAAAAAAGGTGTCAGAAATCTATCAGAAATCAAACATACTACTTCACAAAAAACGAAATACAATCTATAAATTACGTATCTTTCTACAAAAGTTTTAATTAACATTCAGTAAAATTAGTACAAATATGGAGAAAATTTATTTACCAAAAATTGAAGAAAAACCCTTACCGTTAAATCAATATCTGGATTTTCGTCAAACCATTCCTGAGGTTCTGGAGGTAAAATTCGGATGTCAGAGAGAATATTAATATTATGAGACATAACTTACAAACTGTAAATATTTATTTTTAAATCGTCTCTTTTATACTGAATATTTTTGCAGAAGAAATCGAGCGTAGAAGGCTAACCAGCTAAATCAGATAAATTATCTACAAATAACATATGACCTTTGTCCAAATAGGAGTCAAGAAGAGTTTGAACTACACCTCTAGATTTTCTGAAACTAGAATTCATAGTATCTGTTGTTGCTCCAGTATAAATCACAAAATCTAATATACAGGGTGCGCCAAACCTCTGGTCTTCTTTGATTACGGCTAAACTATGAGATATACAAAAAAATGTTTATAACAAAACTAATGTGTATCAAAGAGGTCTATAATTTAAAATTATTTTCAAGTATACAGGGTGAGTCAGAATGACGGTATGAACCAAAGTTGTATTTTTTTAAATGGAACACCCTGTATATTGAATCATTTTTGGATATAATATTTAAAAATATGAAACATTTGTATAAGGTCTTATAGGCCTAAAGTTAATAATTTTCGAAATATTTACATTTTTATTGAGAAAAATGGTAATATTTATAGGGTTGTGGATTATGTTTCCAAGGAAATAAAAATTTAGGTGATAGGTCAAAGTTTTTAAAATATAGTGTTATTTTTAAATAATTTAATATTTTTTACTTTTAGCCATAAAATATACAGTGTGATCACTATTTGCAAATACAAAATTTTCTCATTTTTTTTAAATGGGACACCCTGTATATTAGTTTTGCGTTTGGTAGTAAATATTACAACCTTTCTTTTGGTATAAGGTTGTATGTACCTAACATGTTTCGTTTTGTAGATATTTTAAAAAAACTATAGATTTTACGTTTTTGCGGATTTTTTATTTAAAAATTTTTTTGCAAAAAACATAATTATAATCTGGTTTTAGAAACATACACTAAATTATAAAATATGAAAATAAAAACGTAATTAAAGATTAAAATAAATCGTATGCTAGTACAATTCAATTGAATTTAATAACTTTAAATTATTTTACAAAAAATATTTTACCATATTAATGAATACATAAATTAGTTACTAAATTAAATAAACAACCAAATTTTAAATCAATCGTAGTAATTCTTCTACCGCAGCAACTTTCCTATACCAAAGTAATTGTTAGTTATATTGTATTTACGAGTAAGATCAGTTAATACCTTTTTAATTTACCTACATCTTGAGAACGTAAAAAGTATGCTTTGAAACAAATGAACGTTATGGAAGTATATTAACACCTTGACGGACACCTAAGTTTTTCAAAAATGGTCAATTTGTACAGTGCCCTTTTTGTCGATATTATTATTCAAAAGGATGAAATATAACTAGGGCGACCTGAAATTTTACTCCAAGTATTAAAATTTTACAGAAAATATTGTTTAAGTTTTAACGCTTATCAGCGTTCTGCCACAATATAAGACTAGTATTAAGTCTATCTTGGCGGAACGCTGATATGCGTTCGACGTCATACAGCGTTGTGCCTATTGTCGTTTTCAACCTAATACATGCAGTGACTCGACGTCTATCAGCGAAATATTTTTCATTAAGAAAACGTATTTAAATAAAGCAATATTTATTTAAAGAAACCAAAAAGACATAATGATTCTTAAAACGTATTCAGAAGTCAAAAATATTAATTTATATCAACATAGTTTACGCATAAAGCTAACTTATACAAAGATATCTAAAAAATTATTCTTGATTTTTTGTTATTTCGTGCCACTCTTCAAAACAGTCTGGACATAACGGAGGCTTCTGGGGACATCCTTTACATCTATATCCTGATTCTTTCCGTTGACCTTTTTTGGCACACAGTCTACACTTCAAAAACACTTTTTTCTTATTCGATTTTGCACTTGGAATGCCTGGATTTCTTTCAGGCCAATGATTTGCTAAGTTTGTTTCATTTGTGAAACATTCAGGCTCGTAGTTTGAATTTTCCGGTAACCTGTTATCATGTTTTTCTCGACGAACTAAATTCTTTGCTTCTAAACCTGGTGGTAACTTCAAATAGGATTTAATGAGACTGTCACGGAACTCTAAATATCTGTACGTCTTGGAATTATTTTTACAATATTTTCGGTATAAGTAGAAAGAGTTCCATACAGTTACATCTAATAAATGGAAAATTACCTTCTTATACCAACGTATCGTTTTCCTTGGCGTTGAATAAGTTGAGGTCATCTGATCACACCTGTCGATGCCTGACATATGACGATTATAAACATCAACTTCTTCAGGTTTTATTTTCTCATGGCCATATCTGTTTTTCACTTGTATCAATCGTGGGTGATTTCTTGTGGTGATAACAAGAACATCGCGCTTATCACGCCATTTGGAAACGTAGACATTCTTTTTACGCATCCAGAAATGTTCACCCTTCTTGAGTTTTTTCTTTATAAGTTCCTTGGGGTTATTCCTGCGATTTGACCGGAGAGTTCCATTAGTATGAGTTTTTAAGCTTAATAACTTTTCAGATAATATAGAACTATTATAAAAGTTGTCCATAAACAGTTCGTGTCCTTTCATGAGGTAAGGCTTCATCAACCTCATAACTATAGCTTCTACTTTTGTAGTTCCCACATCGGAAGCGTTTTGAATATCCCCACTATACATTTCAGTATTTAAAAGATACCCATCGGAGGTTGTCAGTTCATAAAACTTAATGCCGTAACGTGCCTTTTTATTTTTGAGGTAAACTCTAAATCCAAGCCTGCCACGAAAATGTAAGAGGGATTCATCTAAAGACAACTCTTTAGACGGTCCATAAGCATTGTGGAATTTGGCTATAAGCATGTCTAAGAATGCTTGAATCTTTTCTTTATGTTTTGCGGTTCTCGAAGAGCAATTTAAAGTTCTCAATATTTTTTCAAACCTTCTTCCTGACATAATGTAACTAAAAATTGGATGAAAGTACAATACATCTCCATATGAAAACAACCTGCGCATGTTTGAAGTTGTAATTTGACCCTGCAATAAACACAGTGCCAAAAATTTCTTCATTTCGTCGATAGTCACAGGTCTAAAACTATTATCTCGAGCATTCCTTGTTTTGGGTCTATTAGATCTTGTTAAATCTTCTCCATAATTGTTGGTACATTCCACCAAATAGCTCATTATGTCATCGGTAAATAGGTATTCAAAAACATCTTTTGGACTATCTTCTGCATTTAAATTAATTTTCAGACGATTAGTGGATTCATCAAAGTTGAAATCTGGTATATCTGCAGTTGTAAACTCCCATTCTGTATCTATGTCATCTGAAGAATCAGAATTTTGATTCTGCAGTGCTTGTAGGGGTATACTGTCTTGAGATTTCTGAATAATTTTCTGGGAATCCTGGTCCAATGCGTCGGGCTCTTCTACTTCACTTTCCTCTGGCAGATTATATTGCTGGGGATTGTGAAGAGTATTATTAGACGTCTCTACATTGGAGAGCTCGGGGAGTTCGTTTAAATCAGAGTCTTCACTTTCATCTGACTGCGAGGCAGACGACTCACTGGGTACATAGTTTTCATCTGAGCTGAACTCTCCCTCATAAGCAGCATCTGAGTTCTCTTCATCCGACGTAATATCGTCATACAGCTGAATCAACCGCTGCTGTTCTCTCTTATACGGGTCACGGTCCGCCATCTGAAAGCAAAATAATATATTTTAAATTATACATCCTACTATAATAACATAAAATATTAGGCACAAAAATATCACACTAAATAAATTTATTTTTTACTTACATTTTTCGAGTAAAACTCGTATTCAACCTAACCTAACCACGTGTTTTACTATCTGCGGCACAGTACAACACACACCGCATACTTCAATATAACTGGCGACGCTGTACAGCTTCGCGTGTGACTTAGCCGGTTAGATACTTTAAATGGGTGGGGTGAAATAGAGAGGTGGAATTTACCAGACGGGTAACAGATTGGAAGGTATAGATAGGTATTCTATGACAGTGGCTTACGTGTTACCATGTATTTATATTATAATTATAACGCGGTACAGCGTTCTGCCACGATATTAGATTTTGTTAAGGACGCTTCACAGCGTTCTGCCACAACACAATTTTAAAAAAAGACGCTGCACAGCGTCTCTGTCCATCAAGGTGTTAAGAAGTAAATAGTATCTATGTACCTACTCGTGTCACAAAATCTGGTAATAATTTCTAATGGTTTCACCCAAAACAAATGTCATATCCAAAAATGTTTCGGTTAAAAAATTAAAATTTAAAATAAAAAAAAATTGTTACAAAAATTTCAACTACAAAAGTATTCCCAGTTTTTGTGACACCAGTAAATACTATTTATATTAATAAATAATTTGGATGATACATTTAACATTCATTTGTTTCAAAGCATACTTTATAATAATTTTTATATTCTCAAGATGTATGTAAGTAAATTTAAAAGGTAAATTAAAAGTTTAACTAAATACAATTTAACTAACAATTAATTTGGTACAGGAAAGTTGCTGTAGTAGAAAAATTACTACGGTTGATTTAAAATTTGGTTGTTTATTTAATTTAGTAACTAATTTATGCATTCATTAATATGGTAAAATATTTTTTGTAAAATAATTTAAAGTCATTAAATTCAATTGAATTGTACTAGCATACGATTTATTTTAATCTTTAATTACGTTTTTATCTTCATATTTTATATTTTAGTGTATGTTTCTAAAACCAGATTATAATTATTTTTTTGCAAAAAAATTTTTAAATAAAAAATCCGCAAACACGTAAAATCTATAGTTTTGTTTTAAATATCTACAAAACGAAACATGCTAGGTACATACAACCTTACACCAAAAGTAAGGTTGTAATATTTACTACAAAACGCAAAAGTAATGTACAGGGTGTCCCATTTAAAAAAAATGAGAAAATTTTGTATTTGCAAATAGTGATCACACTGTATATTTTATGGCTAAAAGTAAAAAGTATTAAATTATTTAAAAATAACACTATATTTTAAAAACTTTGACCTATCACCCAAATTTTTATTTCCTTGGAAACATAATCCACAACCCTATAAATATTACCATTTTTCTCAATAAAAATGTAAATATTTCGAAAATTATTAACTTTAGACCTATAAGACCTTATACAAATTTTTCATATTTTTAAATAATATATTCAAAAATGATTTAATATACAGGGTGTTCCATTTAAAAAATACAACTTTGGTTCATACCGTCGTTCTGACTCACCCTGTATAATTGAAAATAATTTTAAATTATAGACCTCTTTGATACACATTAGTTTTGTTATAAACATTTTTTTGTATATCTCATAGGTTAGCCGTAATCAAAGAAGACCAGAGGTTTGGCGCACCCTGTATACCCAGTAGATGAGTCACATAACACAAAAAATTTCACACCGAATCGATGTCGCTTTGAGGGAATGTATTGCTTGAAAAAAAGCCTTCCCTTATATAACATTAGACTTTCATCAATGCATAATTCTTTGTATGGGATAAACGATTCTGCGAATTTGACTCTAATATGATTCAAAATTCTTCGAATTTTACGTAAATTATCATCATCCTTTGCCAAATTATTATCCGAAAAATGCATCATACTAAGTATTGCCAAAAATTGGTCTCGTGACATTGTTTTCTTGAAAGCAGGTGTTTCAATCAAACAATTCGTTGACCGGTACTCTTGTATTTGAAGTTTTTTCACCCGTGTCATCAGGAAATTTAGGGCAAAAAAACGATGAAATTCTTTTGCATCTGTGTCTTTCCATTCGTTCAACCTAGAATGGGCGGATGCAATTTCGGCCGGAAAAAGGGCAGGTACTAAAAGCCGGTAGGTAAATTCGGCCGGAGGTTTTAAGTTGCTTCCTTATCTCATAGGTATTTTCGGCCGCAAATCAAATAAAATAACAGAATGCTTTATATTAAAATATTTCTTTATTTCAATAAAATTATTACATCAACTTATTTCTATAACTTAAGTAAACTTAAAAAACGTTTTGATGTGATACAGATTTAACGAAATTAATTCTAGAAATATTGTCAGATCGAAGCATATTTACCATGTTTTCGATAAATTTTAGTTTGTGTTTTACTTGTTTGTCTTTAATTTTTGCTGGAATATTTAAATTTTTTATTTTTAAATATGCATCGATCTGACAATCTTTTAATTTTTCTATAAAAATAAATATAGAAGGGTGACTTGAATAAAAACTAGAATTAAAGTGCGAATGGAATGATTCGCAGGCATTTGTGGTTCTTTTAATTGATGGGTTTTCATATGCCCATATATTTGGTGGAAAATGAGATTCTGGCGCTATGTAGTTTTCTAATAAATAGTCTGCGTATTTATCTATAAGTTTATGGTCCGGTTTGTATGACATGAGATCAAATATGAAACAATCTTCAACTTCAGAGGGGTCTAAATAAGTTAGCCCAAAAGTATGAGTAAGCCATTTGCTTTCCTCGCAGTTTTTATCTTTATACATTTGGGTTAACCCTAATGATTGTATTTTCCTATACCACGCCTGGTGCAAGTGGAATCTACAACCATTTAGTTTGGTTTTGGGAAAGACAACTTTTAATGCGTTATGAATTGCGATTTCAAAATCCACAAATACCTCCTTCGGTTCAAAAACAATATTATAAAGTTCAAAAATTTTAGATTTTACCAACAGAAAAAGTCTCATATATGTGTCACTGGTCTTATTGGGCAACAGACAATACAAAAGAGGAACATAATGCCCATTTTCCATTCCATGGATGGTAAATAACTGATAAAAATATTTTGTACAATAAGAAAATGTGCCATCCATGTAAAAATCTTTCATTTTACATAAACTTATTATATTTGTATGGCAAGAAAAAACAATGATATTATCAGCTGTGCTGTTAATAAACAAAAAATTTTCACCTGTTGTGGTTTTCGGTCCATAACTATCGAGTACAGAATGTACATCGTGAATATCCTTAGGCAGGGCTGGTAAGAGCTTACGGCGGCTGTTGTACAAATTTCTTCTTATTAGACTGACATCTATCGATGACAAATTCTCTGGCAAATGATTTGAAAGAACGCTTTTAATAATTTTTGAAGGTTTCTCCGACATGTCTTCCACAGCTTTGCGCTTGCATGAAGTCGTCACTATTTTTCTCTCCAACGTAGTTTCATCGGACTCGTGGTTGTGGATTAATTCACTTCTAGTAACTGTGTATTCCGCACCAACAGTGTACAGTTTGGCTAAACATCTTAAATTTTTCTTTATACACCTCCAACGTACTTCACCACTTTTTAATACGTCCTGTTTACAAAACTGAAACTTTTCTACAACTAGTAAGTCACAACCGCGTGAACTCTTAATTACTGAAACAGATGCCATCGTATACAAATAATATATTTTATGCTTTCTATCGACTAGTAGCTTCAAGAAAAACAATACTGACTAGCTATAATAATTTTATACCTGTTATTTGTGAATTTTACAGCGGCGTAGGATTAGGTATTTCCAAATAAATACACAATTAATATTTTACAGAAACTATTAAGCGTAATTACCAATATTTTAATCTCATCGTAAACATCAACCCCTCGGCCGAAATTACCCCTGTCATAAATGGTACCCCCTGATTTATGCAGGTGGGCCAAGGGATTACCGGCCGAAATTACGCCCGCCGCCTAGAATGTGGCCCAAGCTCTTTGCTGTCAACAATGTATTTATGAAATTTATTATTTTGAGTGACTATGAAACTGGTTATATCCTCTCCAAAAAATACTTGGAAACATTCGTATTCGCAACAGTTATCAAAAAGATCTGGAATATTATGCCCAGAATTACTAGAATCAAAAGGAAATATATGCGGCTGAATGTTTATGTTTTCCCATCTCAGATTTTCATCGATTCTATCACCAGGTTCCTCGTTTTCCTCTGTCTCGTTACCCACGTCACTCTCATGTTGATCGTCTCTCTCGTCTATAGTAGAACTCAATAGATGCTCACTTATAACCTCTCGTTCAATTTCTTCAGCCGAATCATCAGATAAGGTATCCAGGTGGTAATAAAACCACTTGATAAGGTATCCAAAATTTCCTGGAAATCTCGCCTATAAAAAGTTTTTAAATCCATATCGACTTCAGTGTCACGATTTTCATCAATTTTTTTTGGCATAATCCTTCGTCTATGATATTTCGAAAAATCAGAATAAGGATCAATATTTAATTTTTCGGCATATTTTATGGCACTTTCAATTAGACTATTTAAACTGTTATGGTCATAATCGGTATTTCTTAAATTAAGGGCAGTAGTTTTTATCAAATTAATGCAGTCTATTATATTTAAATTAGGTGTTTCTATCGTTTCAGTTAAAATTTTAATTTTTGGTAAAATATTTTTTAGAAAAAAGAAGCTAGCTATGAAGTCAAAATTTAAAATCTTTTTGTAAAGTCCCAATGCTTTAGTTCTTGTAGAACCATCAAATTCTCTATTTTTGGAAATGTCTGATAGAACTTCAATAATTTGATCTACTGTTTGGTTAAGAGCTCTGACGTGAGTCTGCCTTTGCAGTCCATCTGGTTCTTGAAAGGTTTTTAAGTTGAACTGATTTATCTATTTCTTGTATTTTTTCTTGCAGGTGTTTAAATCTTTTTGTGCTTGATGTAAAAAATACGTAAAGTTCTTCAAGAGTGTCAAAAAAGTTTCTAATCAATGCACTTACGTTACAAGCATGTTCAAGCACTGTATTAGTCCTGTGATCTTGACAGGGAATGTAAGGTACATTGTGCTCGACGATATCTGTAATTTTTTTTTGTACGCCATTAAAACGACCGGACATGTTACTAGCAAAATCATATGATTGAAAAGCAAGTTTAGAACTATCTATTTCCAACTCACTTAGGCATTTAATTAACAACTCGGCCATACCCAGTCCGGATTTATCGCAACATTCAACGGTCTTAATAAGCCTTTCGTGAATATTACCCTTATTGTCGGCATAACGTATTACCAGGGAGAGTATATCCTTATGGGATAAATCAGGTGTCGTATCAGCCATTATCGAAAAAAATAAACATTCTTTAATTTCTTCTATTATCAAACTACGTACCTCTGATCCAATTAAAGAGATCATTTCATTTTGAGATTCACCACTCATGTATGTCACATGATAAGGGCGCAATTTTCTGTTGTCAAACCATTATTTCACGACACTGTTATGTCTTGATATAAGGTTTACAATTTGTCCAAAATTTCCTTCGGAAGCCGAATCAGATTTTCGAAAACCCAATCCTAGAATGCCTAATGTTCTGATTGTATCCATTAAAACCCATAAAACTCTCTTATTTTGACTATGGATTTTCTCTTGTTCGATTAATGTATTTCTCTTATTTTTATCTAGGAAAACATCAATATGCCTTTCTGTAATCAAGAAATTACAATAATCGGACAATGCCGCTTTATGAGCCATGGATGAAAAATG
The DNA here is from genome assembly GCF_917563875.1 of Diabrotica virgifera virgifera. Lineage (NCBI taxonomy): Eukaryota > Metazoa > Arthropoda > Insecta > Coleoptera > Chrysomelidae > Diabrotica > Diabrotica virgifera. The sequence goes on along the minus strand of NC_065451.1, from coordinate 40,668,088 downwards.
TTGTTGAAGTTTGCCCAATTTATTTTTTCCAGCACTTTTCATTTTCCCCCACCCTTTTACACCTCCTTCAACCCAAGAGCTTTCCCCCTTTTCCCGCCCTATACCCTTTGGAAATAAGCAGCAAACAAAACAGAAAACAGAGTCATTTATGGTACTATATTCTAAAAATTCAAATTCATTATACCATTGGGCATTAAACCTATTCTTTCCATCTGATGGAAATGCCGCTAAGCGAGGTTGATGGGGTCCCAAACGAATAAGATAGTTTTTTTGATTAGTACTTAACTTAGAAGGGCGCATTGCAGGATCATGATTTACTATATTATCAGAAAGACTATTTTGGTCATCAATTTCAAAAGAAATATTATCTTTGTTTAAATTTGCTAGCACTTCATTGGCAATATCTATTATTGAGTTGCAATTCTGCCTAAGTTCTGTCACGGAATTTAAAATATCAATTGTAGTCATTTTTTCATCTAAAATTTCTGATTTATGATATTTTTCTAACAGCCCTTTGCTTTCATTTAAAGAGTCTAACAGATACGAAAATTTTCCTAACAGTGATATAAAAGATTTTTCTTCACCTGGTTGATCAGAAGAAATAGTGTTTGATAAGCATTGGGTTGCTTCATCGTCAGTATTTATAGAGATTACGTCTGGTTCCACGTCTATATCACTGGGGATGGTAGTACTGGCACTTGGCATATTCAGGTCCATATTTTCACTAACATCAGTATTTTCACTCCCATCGATCTTTTTGTAGGGGCTATCGTTAGAGCTTATTCGAACGGAATCGGTGTCAGAAGCAGTAGAAGTAGCCTTAAGTAAAAGGATTATTATTAGGCCAAATTATACCAAAAAATATTTAAAAAATTATATGGATATTGCAGTAAACTTTTTCTATTATGCCTATATACACCTATAAATATTTCGGTTTTATCTTATCTCAATTATAGTTTCTGTTTCTGCCTCATATTTCCGTTTCTTTAACGCAGCCTCAAATGGGTTTGCAGGCGCCCCAATATTTTGTATGGATACTCTTTTTCCACCATGTTTAACTTTTTCATGTTGACTTTTAAAATCATTGTTAAACACAGATTTACATTCGCAGCATTGCACTTTGTATCTTTTAGGTTTCATTTTTCTTTTAATTTATGGTTTACCGCAAGTAGAATTATGCCTACAAATTAAAAACCGTTGCTAGTGAAATCAATATTTTCACATCACATCAAAATAAAAATTTAAAATTAATATTTTAGATAATTCTTACATAATTTTAAACTCAACAACAAAGCGAAGCCAATTTAATTTTTACTTACCAAAGATAAAAGTCCAAAATTTCCAAACTGCATTTACTCAGTCAAATTAATTAATACTCGAATAATGAATTGCAGCTCCACGCAACTGCTTCAAACAAATTGTAATTAATAATATTTAATATAATTTACCAGTGTAGCAGTAAATTAACACTAATAATTAAAATGTGTTTTTATAACCCATTCGGTCACTCGCACTTATTCACTTAACACCAAATAAAACCTGAACCCGGCTTACAGCTTACACCAAACAGAGTACAAAATATATTTTCGGCGATTCCCCTAACGTGTAACAAATTGTGAATCACTCAACCAGGGCACGCGGCACGCGTAGGCGTAGCAAGTTATTTAATTGACGCGTTGCCGGTTGCGGCGGCGCGGCATTGCCACATAGAAAACGAATTCAAAGAAATGAAAGAAATTCAACCCAAACTTTATTTTTTAACTTTATTTTTTTAAATTTTATTTCTTTTCCAGTCGGAGTCGGGATTTATAATTTTCTTAATAAATTTTCCAACTGAATCTTTATTGGGGGGGGGGGGAGAATCCCCCCCTCACCCCCCGTATGGCGACGCCACTGACGAACAGGTATAATTGTGCAATGAAGTTGGGAAACCGCAAAAAACCAACTTCTCCCTGTTCGGGGTAGGGAATAGGATAGGTTAAAGGTGGGTGCGGTAGGCTAACGGGGTAGCCTCGAGGATGTTTTCGTATTCTACTGGAAGTTCGTCAATGCATGTTTGCATTAGAGCAGACGGTGGGTGAATCTTTTTTCGCTTGGGCTTTGCGTAGTAGAATACGTGGCCGGAAGATGAACAGGAACATTTGAGAGATTCTTGTGTCGGAGGGGGGACCGTTGATTACTTTGGTTGTGAAGTTCCTGTTCAGAGAGTTTATTCTCTCGCTGATTTTGGGGATGTTTGAGAGGTTATGGATTTCGTTTGAGGGATATCTCCAGTGCTCGTAGTTGCATCTACGCAAGATTCTCCGTTCCACCCGCAACAACCTCTCTTTTTGAGCTCTAGCGCAAAGAGAGTAGAGGCATGATTTGTACTCAATGACGGGTCGAATATAGGTCTTGTAAGTGTGTAAGAGAGTCTTCTTGTGTGTCTTGCCAATTCGTCCAGAGAGAGGGTTGAGAAGTCTGGCTCTGTTCCTTACCCTATCTAAAGTTGCCTTTAGATCTGCGTCCCAGTTAAGAGTCCTGGTGAACAGTACTCCCAAGTAGGTCGCAGTCGGGCTAAGAACAAGCCTTTCTCCCATCAATCTCAGTGGATATTGGTCGTCTTCATTTCTTATGATTCTTTGTGACACAGAAGGGGCGCGAAACACAATTGTTGTTGTTTTGTTCGCGTTCAGCGTGACTCTCCACTTACAACACCAATCCCCGACCCCGTCCAACAGAGCCTGGGCTCTTCTGTGGATGAGTAATGGGTTGTATCGAGAGGTTGTCGTGAGTAGAGCCGTGTCGTCTGCATAGAGAAACAGCCGAGTGCCTGGGATATTTTGGTTTGTGATATCGCTGTTGTAGATGATGTACAACAGTGATGCTAGGACTGAACACTGGGGAACTCCAGCTTGTGGAGTGAAGGGGGTAGACTTTTGATCGCTTATTTTTACTCTGACAGTTCGGTTGTGGAGGTATGAGTGTACAATTTTGGTAAATTGTAATGGTAGCCCGATGTCCAGAAGTTTCCGAACAAGTCCGTCGTGCCAGACCTGATCGAAAGCCTTCTGCACATCCAGGAATGTAGCTATGGCGAATGAACCATAGTTGATGGTTTGAGTAACTTTAGTTGTGAAATCTATTAATGCATGTTTAGTAGATTTACCAGACTGGAATCCGTATTGGAATTTTGGGATGATGTTGTGGTTTTTGGAGAAAGTTATTGAGCCTTTCTTTTAGGATTAGCTCAAGAACTATACCCAGAGTGTTTATTAAAGAGATTGGTCTGTAGGATTCCACGTCAGTTGGGGGTTTGCCTTTTTTTCAAAAGCATGATGGTATTGGCCACTTTCCAAGGAGTAGGGAAGTGGCTGTTTTTGAGACATGCATTGAATATTTTAGTTAGAAGAGGGATGATACTCTCTGGAAGTTTTTTGAGGCACCTTCGGTTGATGCCGTCAGGTCCGGGAGCGCTGTTTTTACCCATTTGGCAAAAGCTCTCCGTTTCCCTGTTTGTGAGGGGGTCCATGATAGGATCATAGACTGGAACTTGCTAGTTGGGAGTAACATTTACTATGTATTCTGTGTGGAGTTTAAATAAGCGATCAAAGTTCGGGTTGTCTGGAGTTTGAAAGTCGTTTTGAAGCGAATTTCTGAATGCTTCAGCTTTCCCGTCTGGGGAATTGACTATGTGATTGTTGACCAACAGATGAGATGGTTGAGATAGTTTTTGTTTTGTTAGGACTTTGAATTTGTTCCAGAATTTACTTCCATCTCTGTAGTCCAGTTTTGAGGTAGCATCTTCCCACCGGCGAGCCGTTAGGTCAGATATCTCTCTCTTTATCCTGGCGCAGATTCGGTTGTATTCTGTTTTGATTAGTGGATTTCTGTTGGCCTTGTATTGACGTAGAAGACGTCTTTTTTGTTGGATTTTGGCTATGATGTTTTGTGGAAGTGCCGGAGATGTATGGGTTATTTGTTTAAGTGGGATTGCGTGCGTGATCGCCTCGGTGATGAGGTTCTCAATTTCTGTTGCACTGGTGTCGATACTATCGTTAGTATCGAGTTCGCCTAACATAGGGAGATTTTGCGTGATGAAATTTTGGCATTCAGTCCAGTTAGCGTAACGATAGTCTCTTATAGTTCTTGGAGGGTTGGGTTGTTTTGGAATTAGTATGTCGGTATTGACAAGAATTGGTACGTGGTCTGACGTTATTGAGTCGCCTATGTGGTATCTATCCTCGAACCGATCCAGAATGTTACTGGTAACTAGGATGTAGTCGACTATAGAGGCCCCAGTGGCGTTCAGAAACGTGTATTCAGTGTTGGTGATTCGTGAGATAGGAAGTTCTAGTAGAAAATCCGTGAGGCGGATGCCTTCTGGGTTTTGTCGGTGATCACCAAACTGTGCATGTCTACAATTCAGATCGCCCATCAACACGGCCTTGCCGAGCGTTGAAAAATACTCTAGCAAATGTCTGTTGAGTGGTTGATCCGGGTGTTTGTAGTAAGAGACTATCGTGAGGGTTTCGTTGTTGGGGATGTGCACGTCAACTGCCAGGAAGTCCACATCAGGTGGACGAAAATTTGGTGGGTATGTATGTGCGCTGTGTGGTATTCCGTGTTTCACGAGAATACCATTACCACGTGAAACCTGACAGCGGTTTCGATGAATAATCGAATATCCTGCGAAATGTGGATCGCTTTTCGACAGAGTATCTGTGAGTGCAAGGATTTGAATGTTATGTTTCGACAGGATATTCTTGAAGAGGGGTCTCATTTTAGAGAGACCCTGACAGTTAACAGCACCTAGGGTGAAATCCATAAGGGGGTGCGCTTAGTGGTTGGAGTGGAATGTCGGTCTGACATTGCTTCCATGTCCATGTACCACTGTGGAGTGGTCATAGACTTGGCTAATCAGATTAGCCGTGATAGTCGCGATGTGCTCACGGAGTTCCGGCAGCAGATTCAGCAACAAAGCGGTCTGGATTGATAGGATGTTCTTAGTTTCTGTGGGTAGATCGAAGGGAGGGAATGATCTTTCGATCGAAAGTGGCTGTACCTCCTGTGGTACGGTAGGAATCGTGTGTCTCCGTGGGCACTTGTTGGAGTAGGCAGGGTGTTCACCGCTGCAATTTGGGCATTTTGGCTCTTGTTGTTTGGTGCAGGCACTTGATTTGTGATTGCCGCCGCAGTGAGGGCAGACGAATGCTTTTTGAGGGCATTCGTCGATGGAGTGACCATTTGTGCAGCATTCGCTGCAATATTTGGGGGTGGGTATTGTCGGATCAGAATTGTGTGGCAGTTCGACGTTATAGATCTCGCCATCGAGGGTGATGCCTCGGCTCAAAGCAGTGGTGTACTTCTCGAGTGACTTCGTCACCACCTTGACCACCTTGGAATCCCGGCCGAGTCTGAAAGATTTTACTCTCCAGAGTTTTTCGACAGGGAATTCTTGTTCGGCAAGCAAGTTAGTGATTTCGTCCTCGGTATAGTCCACATCAATGCCAGTGATGCAGAAGAGATATGTAGGTTCTTTGTTGTTAGAATTTGAGTTTTTGTTACGGCTGTGGACCGTAACCATAGTTTGGCCTGTGGCTTTGTGGATACTTTTTTCGATATCTTCTGCTTTAATGGAATTAAAAAGCCGCAAATGAGCGATACCGTGAGGAAGGACTTTGCATGAGTGAATTTTGTTTGATAGGAGTGCTGTGGCATTTAATTGCCGAAAGAAGGTTCTCTTGTTGCAAAGATCTTTTGGCAGATCTTTTACTAGATATTCGGATAAAGTAGGATCGTTGATAGCATTGACTACGTTTGGGTTTTTTGGGCGGGAACTCGCTGCGTCGTTTGCATATGAGCGGAGCTGTCTTCGTTGGAAGACGAATTCTGAGGATTGTTGATTAGTGTTGCTGACGTTTGCGGTTTGTTGTGAAGCTGTATTTTGATATTGAGAAGAAGATTGATTGATTGGTTGAGAAGTTGTTTGTGTATATGGATTAGGTTTAAGCAGTTCGTGAAACTGCTCCCTGTCTCACCTGAGGGCTTTGTTGCTGAGAGCTAGTTTTAGCTTTTTTAAGTGGTGGAAAATCGTGAGCGTATCGCTTGAGTAGGGGGTTATTGGCGGCTTCTTGCTCCATACGGAGGTAGACCTGTTTGTACTTGTCGCGGACAATTTTCATTTCAGCATTTAAGCTGGCCAGGTTTCCGTCTGGAGGCGATTGTACTCGTTGCTGAGAGGTGTTTCGCCTTCCTGATTTAGGTTGGCGAATTGGTTGGTTGATTGGGAGGATGCGATGTTTGTCTGGGCCGTCCGTGATCGGAGAGACCGGGCAGAAGAGACAGACCTTACTGACGAAGGCATTACGATTGGGTTTTGAGTGCTAGTCTGGCGATCGGAGGGCACCTCAGCCTCAAGGTGTTCTGGGGGGTAAACCCCAGGGATAGAGGTGGCTTGTCCTATCCCTCCGTGCTTTTGGGGCGTTTTTGCTACTGGCTATATTTACCTAAATGTGCGGTTTACCCCGCTGCTAAATGGTCCCTCGTTGGAAGCCTTATAGAGTAAGATATATCCCCGTACTGGCACTTGTTCTTGCAGCCGTACTTAACTCGTTAGATAGAGTTCGGGGTCGAGTGTATTCCACTCGGCCCAAGGCCAGAGTATTCCTCTGAAACCTCTTAATCCGTCTACCTTTCTAGGGTTGCACGGCCAAGCGTCGTTGGTTTTTCGGCGGGATATACCGTTCTCCTTCGGCTAACTGTGTGCACCGTCTTCAGCGATAAACGCTCTCAAACTCCTCGCTAGTCGTCGGTATGAGTAAGGTGTGCAGGCAGTAACCTTACTACTCGACGTCTAAATCGACCCCAATTTAGTCCATGTTGATAACCTCGTTTAGGCTTTTGCAGCCTCTTCAAGGGGCAGATTCCCCCCTTTTTTTTGCGGGGGGAGTTTTAGAAATATTAAGCGTCTTGGGTGCGAATTTTATGGTTGATAGGTTGGTTTGTTGTCCAGACGAGTGGACTGGGAGTTTATCTAGAGTGGTATGATATGCCATTTACATTTTTGGTTTTGTGTGCTGTGCTGCTACTAAACACAAGCTCGTTTTATCATTATTTTAGGAACGGCTCTTAGATTCAGCATTGGGAGTGTAGATTTCTTATTGTCTACAATAAAATAGGGGTATTGTTTCTAGGACGTTCCAATACACATCAGGAAGTTCGTTGCCTGCCAAGTTTAGAAGTTTAGCAGGCGGGAAGGGAACTTTTGTTGTTGGGTTTCTGGTGAGTATTTGTCCTCTGCGGTCTACTCTGGTTTTTAAAACCTCCTTAGCTCTGATATTAGTACCATTTATAGTTCTTAGGACGTATCTTTTGCTAAGGTCTCTGATTCTATCCTGAATTGAGGGGATATTAGCAAGTTGGTGGATTTCTGCCGATGGGTAGTCGTACCCCACGCCCATTATCCTTCTCAGGATTTTTCTCTCCGTGGCTAAGACCGAGTGCATATGTCTCGGGCTCAGTGTCGAGTAAAGGACAGCCCTGTATTCGATTAGCGGTCTTACATACATTTTGTATGTGTGAAGGAGAGTGGCCCTGCTTGTACCCCCTCTTCCCATTAGACACTTCAGTAGATTGGCTTTGTTTCTTACTCTGTCTAGAGTGTTTTTCACGTCTCTATCCCAATTGAGTGTCTATCATCCTGCTTGAGGTGTGAATGATTCTGAGATGTGGTTTGCAACTTTTACCCGAACAGTACGAGCAGTTAGATAGGAATTTATTATTCTCAAGAAAGGAATGGGCACAGCAGCACGGTGTAGTTTTTCGGTAAGTCCAGCATGCCAAACTTATCGAATGCCTTCTGGACATCTAGAAAGATGCCGATTGCTAGTCTACCGCGCTCATCCATAGCCTAAGAAGTGAAAGTTGTTGCTTCTATCAATGCATTTCGTGTGGAATGACTAGCTCTGAATCCAAATTGGAAACTTGGTAAGATGTTGTGGCTTTCTAGGTGTTCTACGAGCCTTTCCTTTAGGAGCCTCTCGTAGACCTTGCCTAGAGTGTTTAGAAGAGAGATTGGTCTATAGGATTCAGCGCTAGTAGAGGGTTTCCCTGGTTTAGAGATCATGATTGTGTTAGATATTTTCCAAAGATTAGGAAAATATTCTAACAGAAGACATGCATTGATTGTTCTTGTTAGAAGCGGGAATATTGCATCAGGAAGTTGTTTAAGGCATCTCTTGTGTATGCCATCAGGGCCAGGAGCTGTGTTTTTGCCAAAGTTACACAGTCTTCTGACGGTTTCTATGCCAGTTTGGGCCACCATCTGTTGATAGTTGGGCCCTACTATGGGTGCTGGAGTGTCCAGAATTCGTTGTATATTCTGCTCTGTATCTATTCGGAATTGTTGTTCGAAATTTTGATTCTCTTGGGTTATGAATGTATTTTGAAGATTTCTTTTGAAAACTTCAGCTTTGTCTTGAGGATTTGACAGAAATCGATTATTTTCAATGAGGTGAGAATCTTTTTGATTTTTTGTCGCGTTAGGATTTTGAATTTATTCCAGAATTTACCACCGTCTCGATAATCCAATCCGGAGGTCGCCTCCCGCCAAAGTCGATCTTTGTGGGCGTTGACTTCTCTTCTGATTGCTGCCGAGAGTCGGTTGTATTCGGTTTTGATGATTGGTAGGCGGAATCTTTTATACTCTCTGAGAAGGCGGCGCTTATCTTTGATTTTAGCGAGGATTGGTTGCGGAAGAATTGGAGTATAGATATTATATTTTGTTTCTGGAATTGCACGATTGGATGCTTCTTGTATAAGATTTTCGATTTGTGCGATTTTTATATCAATTTCGGGAATTGAAATGGTGTTACCTAACTGAGGAATGTTTTGAGAGACGTGTTCACGGAATAGTTCCCAATTGACCTTTCTGTAATCTCTTTTATATATGTGGGTAAGTTTAGGTGGAGGGGTCCATAGTCCTGTTTTGACTAGTAATGGGACGTGATCTGATGTAATTGAGTCACCTATGAAACATTCATCGTCGAACCTGTTCACTATGCTTTCTGTGCACAATATGTGGTCGGCAATGGACGCTCCCAGGTGGCTCAAAAACGTTATATCAGTGTTGGTGATTCTGTAGATTGGCAGTTCTAATATTAAATTTGAGAGTTGTCTGCCTGATGGGTTTGTGTGAGTATCACCGAATTGAGTGTTTCTACAATTGAGATCGCCCATTAGAATAGCTTTGTCGAGTGTTGAAAATATTTTCGACTAGCTCTAGTGAAAGGGGTCTTAATGGATTTCTGTAGTAAGAGATTACAGTTATTATTTCGTTGTTTTGGAGCAAATCTACTGCAATAAAGTCGATATCCTGTATAGGTATATTGGGAGGTATGACATGTGGTGCGGTTGGGATATTTTTGTGGATAAGGATGCCATTCCCGTTACAGGTTTGGCTTTTGGGTTTATGGTACGTAGTGTATCCGGTAAAATTGGGAGAGGATTTTGATTTTGTGTCAGTTAGGGACAGGATTTGGATATCGCTTGTTGTCAGCAGGTGTTTGACAAGATGTCTCTTCCTGCTGAGGCTATTACAGTTTACTGTTCCAATTACACAGACCATAGGCGTTTATTTTTTTTTTAAATTGAGGGACGAAGGTCAGGTGTACTCTGTTGTCTCTATCAGAGTACGAGATGGAATGACCGTATGCCAAAGATGACAATTCCGATGCGGTTTTGCAGATGTGGTTTCTGCGATCAGGGAGAACGTTAGCCATTAGCATGGTGCTAAAGGTTATTAGTGTTTTTGCTTCTTCAGAAAGTACTTTGGGTGGTACCTTCTTTTCAGGATAGACAGGCTTAGCGTCCTGATGGCTAGTTGGAGGAGTTTGTCGTTGTGGGCACTTAGGTGACCAGGCAGCGGGTTGTCCTTCGCAGTTAGGACATTTTGGAACGTCCTTTGTTGGGCAGTTTGTGAATTTATGCTCCTTGCTACCAAAGCTGGGGCAGATTGATTGTTTGTCACGACATTCTGCGATATCGTGACCAGACAGGCAGCATCGGCTGCAGTATTTAGTAGTTGGGTGGGACAAGCTATAGGAATGTGGGGCTTCGCAACGCTTGATCTGTGCGTCGATTTTGATCCCATGCGTTAGAGCATAGTTATATTGCCCTTCAGTAGTGAAATTTATGCGCATGAGTTTGGTAACTCTTTGGTCTTTTCGGGCAATTATTCGGATTGCAGAAGATATTTGTATGTTTTGTTCCTCTAAGGCCTCCTTCATTTCGACGTCGATGTTTGTCGCAACCAGCTGAAATTGAGGTGTCTTAGAGGATGAGCCAGGATTTGGAGTTTTTGGGCTAGACGAGTTAGTATTAGTTTGATACTTGGAGATGATTTTTATAGAGGTGTCTCCCGTTTTGTTTTGGAGTTTATGGCTCATCTCATCGACTGGAATTTGTTTTCCAGTCTCGAGATAGGCCATTTGCCGGTTAGGAATGAAGGTGAGGAGAGTTATGTTTCCTCGAAGAAGCTCGTTAGTATTTAAAATGGCACAGAGTTTTCTTTGTGAATTGATGCTATTAGGAATATTAAGGACTTTGTAGTGGAATGTTTTAGCCTGTCGGTTGGTTGATGTTTCAGAAGTTGTGGTAGCAGGTTTAGATGTTGCAGAAGAAGAAGAAGAAGAAGTAGTAGCGTTATTTTCGGAGATGTTTGAGCTAGACGATTTTTTGGAGTTTGTTTTAGGAAGAAACGGAAAATTTTTGGAATAGTTTTCATTTTTTTTTTGTTGATCGAGTGTTATATTTTGGTATAACAAATTCGGTGTCGTCTTCCTGAGTTGGATTAGAAGTTTCGCGGTTTTCAGAAGTTTTAGTATTAGAATTATCATTAGAAGTATAAGTAGATGTTGAGGGTGCTCTAGCCATAAAAGATTTGACTAGAGCCTCATTCTTGTTTTTATATAAGATGTCAAGGGTTTGACTCCAGGTGTTTGGATAGTTTTTGGCACCAAACTTGACCATGTGGGCCAGAACATGAGCATAGTGTTCTTGATCAACGAACGCGTCGTTGGAGAACATTTCAGAAGACATATTATACCACTGGAGATTAGGTATTTCCGGTGGGAGATCGTCATAGAGGGATGGTATCTCCCCTCTATCGTCTCCAGAATTGGAGGCAGCACCAGAAACAGAATCTGTTCCTGGTGCCATGATAGTGCGCTTTATTTTGTGGTCAGAAAGGCAGTATACTTGGATACTGAAGAGCAGTCTTTTGTCTGCCGACAATCTTCGAGTGCAAGAGAACCCTAACAGTTGTTTTGGGTTCTTTCTAGGATTGTCGACTCTGCCCTGCTACGGCAGTAAACCTACGAGCCTGTCTAAGGGATGTTCCCAAGGAACCACCCCTGACTTCTCACCTGATTTCCTGTTTGAGTAAGGTAAGTTTGAGTTTCTGCCTTTTTTCTTTTTTATTATTATTAGTGGCTTTTCTTTTATACACTATGTGTGGGTACCTACCACGTGTGTGAGTTAAAGTATGATATCGGTGACTTTAACTCCACGTGGTCTGGTGTACCCCGACGCGCTGACTACGGTATAGACGATGACGTCACGGACGTCAGCAATGCACCTTGACTCAGATGCAACAGCTGTGTATACCCCAATTTAGTCCATGTTGATAACCTCGTTTAGGCTTTTGCAGCCTCTTCAAGGGCAGATTCCCCCCTTTTTTTGCGGGGGGAGTTTTAGAAGTATTAAGCGTCTTGGGTGAATTTTATGGTTGACAGGTTGGTTAGTTGTCCAGACGAGTGGACTGGGAGTTTTATCTAGAGTGGTATGACATGCCATTTACATTTTTTTGTGGTTTATTTTTTTTTTTGTTTTTTTTTGTGCTGTGCTGCTACTAGACACAAGTTCTTTAGTCATTATTTTAGGAACGGCTCTTGGATTCAGCATTGGGAGTGTAGACTTTTTATTGTCTACGATAAAATAGGGGTATTGTTTCTAGGACGTTCCAATACTCATCAGGAAGTTCATTGCCTGCCAAGTTTAGAAGTTTAGCAGGCGGGAAGGGAACTTTTGTTGCTGGGTTTCTGGTGAGCATTTGTCCTCTGCGGTCTACTCTGGTTTTTAAAACCTCCTTAGCTCTGTTGTTATTATTATTTATTGTTCTTAGGACGTATCTTTTGCTAAAGTTACTGATTCTATCCTGAATTGAGGGGATATTAGCTAGTTGGTGGATTTCTGTCGATGGGTAGTCGAACCCCACGCCCATTATCCTTCCCAGGATTTTTCTCTCCGTGGCTAAGACCGAGTGCATATGCTTCGGACTTAGTGTAGAGTAAAGGACAGCCCTGTATTCGATTAGCGGTCTTACATACATTTTGTATGTGTGAAGGAGAGTGGCCCTGCTTGTACCCCCTCTTCCCATTAGACACTTCAGTAGATTGGCTCTGTTCCTTACTCTGTTTAGAGTGTTTTTAACGTCTCTATCCCAATTGAGTGTCTTTGATAATTCGACACCCAAATAGGTAACAGACGGGGCGAAAACGAGCCGTTCACCGTTGAGTCTAATGTGGTTATTTTGCTCCAGGGGAACAGCGTTGTTTTTTGGGTTTCTGAATAGAATTAATTGGGTTTTAGCTGGGTTTAGAGTCACTCTCCATCTGTTGCACCATTCGGCAGTTCTGTCTAGCTGTGCTTGTGCTTTGTCGAATACCGAGCTTTCCCCCTCTTACGGAGAGGTGGGCCAGTGATGATTAGGGCTGTGTCATCGGCGAATAGCAAGATACTTTCTGTAGGGTTTATAGGGCTAGGAAGGTCGCTGTTATAGACTGTGTATAATATAGGCGCAATTACGGAACCTTGTGGTACTCCTGCTTGAGGTGTGAATGATTCTGAGATGTGATTTGCAACTTTTACCCGAACAGTACGAGCAGTTAGATAGGAATTTATTATTCTCAAGAAAGGAATGGGCACAGCAGCACGGTGCAGTTTTTCGATAAGTCCAGCATGCCAAACTTGATCGAAGGCCTTCTGGACATCCAGAAAGATGCCGACTGCTAGTCTGCCGCGCTCATTCATAGCTTGAGAAGTGAAAGTTGTTGCTTCTATCAATGTATTTCTTGTGGAATGACTAGCTCTGAATCCAAATTGGAAACTTGGTAAGATATTGTGGCTCTAGGTGCCCTACGAGCCTTTCCTTAAGGAGCCTCTCGTAGACCTTGCCTAGAGTGTTTAGAAGCGAGATTGGTCTATAGGATTCAGCGCTAGTAGAGGGTTTCCCTGGTTTAGGGATCATGATTGTGTTAGATATTTTCCAAGGATTAGGAAAATACTCTAACAGTAGACATGCATTGATTATTCTTGTTAGAAGCGGGAATATTGCATCAGGAAGTTGTTTAAGGCATCTCTTATGTATGCCATCAGGGCCAGGAGCTGTGTTTTTGCCAAAGTTACACAGTCTTCTGACGGTTTCTGTGTCAGTTTGGGCCACTATCTGTTGATAGTTGGGCCCTACTATGGGTGCTGGATTTTCCAGAATTCGTTGTATGTTCTGCTCAGTAGCTATTCGGAAATGTTGTTCGAAATTTTGATTCTCAGGGGTAATGAATGTATTTTGAAGATTTCTTTTGAAATCTTCAGCTTTGTCTTGAGGATTTGACAGAATTCGATTATTTTCAGTGAGGTGAGAATCTTTCTTGATTTTTTGTCTCGTTAGGATTTTGAATTTATTCCAGAATTTACCACCGTCTCGATAATCCAATCCGGAGGTCGCCTCCCTCCAAAGTCGATCTTTGTGGGCGTTGACCTCTCTTCTGATTGCTGCCGAGAGTCGGTTGTATTCTGTTTTGATGATTGGTAGGCGGTATCTTTTATACGCTCTGAGAAGGCGGCGCTTATCTTTGATTTTAGCGAGGATTGGTTGCGGAAGAGTTGGAGTATAGATATTATATTTTGTTTCTGGAATTGCACGATTGGATGCTTCTTGTATAAGATTTTCGACTTGTGCGATTTTTATATCAATTTCGGGAATTGATATAGTATTACCTAACTGAGGAATATTTTGAGAGACGTGTTCTCGGAATAGTTCCCAATTGGCCTTTCTGTAATCTCTTTTATAAACGTGGGCAAGTTTAGGTGGAGGGGTCCATAGTCCTGTTTTGACTAGTAATGGGACGTGATCTGATGTGATTGAGTCACCTATGAAGCATTCATCGTCGAACCTGTTCACTATGCTTTCTGTGCACAATATGTGGTCGACAATGGATGCTCCCAGGTGGCTCAAAAACGTTATATCAGTGTTGGTGATTCTGTAGATTGGCAGTTCTAATATTAAATTTGAGAGCTGACTGCCTTGTGGATTTGTGTGAGTATCACCAAATTGAGTATTTCTACAGTTGAGATCGCCCATTAGAATAACTTTGTCGAGTGTTGAAAAATATTCGACTAGCTCTAGTGAAAGGGGTCTTAATGGATTTCTGTAGTAAGAGATTAGTTATTATTTCGTTGTTTTGGAGCAAGTCTACTGCAATAAAGTCGATATCCTGTATAGGAATGTTGGGAGGTATGACATGTGGTGCGGTAGGGATATTTTTGTGGAAAAGGATGCCATTCCCGTTACAGGTTTGGCTTTTGGGTTTATGGTACGTAGTGTACCCGGTAAAATTAGGAGAGGATTTTGATTTTGTGTCGGTTAGGGACAGGATTTGGATATCGCTTGTTGTCAGCAGGTGTTTGACAAGATGTCTCTTCCTGCTGAGGCTATTACAGTTTACTGTTCCAATTACACAGTCCATAGGCGTTTGTTTTTATTTAAAATTGAGGGACGAAGGTCAGATGTACTCTGTTGTCTCTATCAGAGTACGAGATGGAGTGACCGTATGCCAAAGTTGACAATTCAGATGCGGTTTTGCAGATGTGGTTTCTGCGATCAGGGAGAACGTTAGCCATTAGCATGGTGCTAAAGGTTATAAGGGTTTTAGCTTCTTCAGAAAGTACTTTCGGTGGTACCCTCTTTTCAGGATATACAGGCTTAGCGTCCTGATGGCTAGTAGGAGGAGTTTGTCGTTTTGGGACACTTAGGTGACCAGGCAGCGTGTTGTCCCTCGCAGTTAGGACATTTTAGAACGTTCTTTGTAGGGCAGTTAGTGAATTTGTGCTCCTTGCTACCACAGCTGGGGCAGATTGATTGTTTGTCACGACATTCTGCGATATCGTGACCCGACAGGCACCATCGGCTGCAGTATTTGGTAGTTGGATGGGACAGGCTAAGGGAATGTGGGGCTTCGCAACGTTTGATTTGTGCGTCAATTTTGATGCCATGCGCTAGAGCGAAGTTATATTGCCCTTCTGTCGTGAAATTAATGCGCATTAGTTTAGTGACTCTTTGATCTTTACGGGCAATAATTCGAATTGCAGAAGAAATAGTATATCTTGTTCCTCTAAGGCCTCCTTCATTTCAGTATCGGTCATTTCGACGTCGATATTTGTCGCTACCAGCTGAAATTGAGGTGCCTTAGAGGTTGAGCCAGGATTAGGATTTTTTGGGCAGACGAGTTGTTATTGGATTGATATTTGGAGATGATTTTTATGGATGTGTCTCCCGTTTTATTTTGTAGTTTATGGCTCATCTCATCGACTGGAAACTGTTTTCCAGTCTCGAGATAGGCCATTTGTTGATTAGGAATGTAGGTGAGGAGAATTATGTTTCCTCGAAGTAGCTCGTTAGTGTTTAAGATGGCACAGAGTTTTCTTTGCGAATTGATGTTATTCGGAATATTAAGGTACTAGTACACTTTACAGGACCAAAAATAATCATTTTTTTCTCAGAAACTTTATTACAAATGAACATAAAACGTTTTACATATTAATCTCTAACTCTTAGACAGTACAAAAAATATATCTTTTTTTATTTATGCACGTACACTAATATTATAGAGGGCGCAAACGTCGAGGCCTCGAAAAATGATGGCGGACAGTTAATCTCAGGATTGGGATATCTGAAACAAAAAAATCGTACGGCATTTGAAAAAGGAAGATTTCTTACGTGACAATTTACCACAATTTAACCAAAAAATGGAAGATAAATAATTTTTAACCATGAAAAACAGAAGAAAAATGGGTGATTTTTTCACAAATTTCCGTAAAATTTTTCTTTTGCGGAATTTTTCACTAACGGTGGTAAATTGTCACGTAAGAGACCTTCCTTTTTCAAATGCCGTACGATTTTTTTGTTTCAGAGATCCCAATCCTGAGATTAACTGTCCGTCATCGGAGCTAATTTTTTTCGAGGCCTCGACTTTGGCGCCCTCTACAATATTAGTGTAAGTACACAAATAAAAAAGAGTTATATTTTTTGTATTCTTTAAGAAATAGATATTAATATGTAAACAGTTTTATGTTCATTTTTAATAAAGGTTCTGAGAAAAAAATCTTGAAAAAATGCTTATTTTTGGTCTTCTAAAGTGTACTAGTACCTTAAGGACTTTATAGTGATAAGATTTAGCCTGTCGGTTAGTTGAAGTTTCTGAAGTTGTGGTAGCAGGTTTAGAAGTTGTAGAAGAAGAAGTAGTAGTAGCATTATTTTCTGAGATGTTTGAACTAGACGCTTTTTTTGAGTTTGTTTTTGGAAGAGGAGGAAAATTTTTTGAGAAGTTTTCGTTTCTTTTTGTAGATCTGGTGTTATACTTTTGCATAACAAAATCGGAGTCGTCTTCCTGAGAATTAGATGTTTCGCGTTTATCAGTAGTTTTGGCATTAGAATTATCATTATTAGAAGCAGTTTTTGAGGGGGCTCTAGCCATAAAAGACTTGACTAGAGCCTCATTCTTGTTTTTGTATAGTATGTCGAGTGTTTGGCTCCAGGTGTCTGGATATTTTTTTGCGCCAAACCTGACCATGTGGGCCAGAACGTGAGCGTAGTGTTCTTGGTCGACGAACGCGTCGTATGAGAACAATTCGGATGGCATATCATACCATTGCAGATTAGGAATTTCCGGTGGGAGATCGTCGTAGAGGGATGGTATCTCCCCTCCACCATCTCCGGAATTGGAGGCAGCACCAGAAACAGTATCTGTTCCTGGTGCCATGATAGTGCGCTTTTTTGAGGTCATAAAGGCAGTATACTTGGATACTGAAGAGCAGTCTTTTGTCTGCCGACAATCTTCGAGTGCAATAGAACCCTAACACTGGTTTGGGTTCTTTCTAGGATTGTCGACTCTGCCCTGCTACGGCAGTAAACCTAGGAACCTGACTAAGGGATGTTCCCAAGGAACCACCCCTGACGTCTCACCTGATTTCCTGTTTAAGTAGGTAAGTTTGAGCTTCTGCCTTTTTTCTTTTTTATTAATTAGTGGCTTTTCTATAAACTGTGTGTGGATACCTACCACGCGTGAGAGTTAAAGTGTGATATCAGTGACTTTAACTCCACGTGGTCTGATGTACCCCGACGCGCTGACTACAGTATAGACGGTGACGTCACAGACGTCAACAATGCACCTTGACTCGATGCAACACTGTAGATACCCCAATTTAGTCCATGTTGAATAACCTCGTTTAGGCTTTGGCAGCCTCTTCAAGGGCAGATTCCCCCCTTTTTTTTGCGGGGGGAGTTTTGAGAAGTATTAAGCGTCTTGGGTGCGAATTTTATGGTTGACAGGTCGGTTAGTTGTCCAGACGAGTGGACTGGGGGGTTTGCTTAGAGTGGTACGACATGCCATTTACATCTTTACATTTTTTTTTGAGTTTATATATGTTTTTTTTTTTGGGTTTTTTGTGCTGTGCTGCTACTAGACACAAGTTCATTTAATCATTATTTTAGGAACGGCTCTTGGATTCAGCATTGGGAGTGTAGACTTCTTATTGTCTACGATAAAATAGGGGTATTGATTCAAGGACGTTCCAATACTCTTCAGGAAGTTCGTTGCCTGCCAAGTTTAGAAGTTTAGCAGGCGGGAAGGGAACTTTTGTTGCTGGGTTCCTGGTGAGTATTTGTCCTCTGTGATCTACTCTGGTCTTAAGGACCTCCTTAGCTCTGATGTTGTTGCTATTAATCGTTCTTAGGACGTATATTTTGCTAAGTTTACTGATTCTATCCTGAATCGAGGGGATATTCGCTAGCTGGTGGATTTCAGCCGATGGGTAGTCGAAATCCACGCCCATTATCCTTCTCAGGATTTTCCTCTCCGTGGCTAAGACCCAGTGCATAAGCTTCGGACTTAGTGTAGAGTAGAGGACAGCCCTGTATTCGATTAGTGGTCTTACGTACATTTTATATGTGTGGAGGAGAGTGGCCTTGCTTGTACACCCTCTACCCATTAGACACTTCAGTAGATTGGCTCTGTTCCTTACTCTGTTTAGAGTGTTTTTAACGTCTCTATCCCAGTTGAGTGTCTTGGATAATTCGACACCCAAATAGGTAACAGACGGGGCGAAAACGAGCCTTTCACCGTTGAGTCTAATGTGGTTGTTCTGCTCCAAGGAAGCAGCGTGGCATTTGGGGTTTCTAAATAACATTAGTTGGGTTTTAGCAGGATTTAGGGTCACTAAACTAATGCGCAATAATTTCACGACAGAAGGGCAATATAACTTCGCTCTAGCGCATGGCATCAAAATTGACGCACAAATCAAACGTTGCGAAGCCCCACATTCCTTTAGCCTGTCCCATCCAACTACCAAATACTGCAGCCGATGCTGCCTGTCGGGTCACGATATCGCAGAATGTCGTGACAAACAATCAATCTGCCCCAGCTGTGGTAGCAAGGAGCACAAATTCACTAACTGCCCTACAAAGAACGTTCTAAAATGTCCTAACTGCGAGGGACAACACGCTGCCTGGTCACCTAAGTGTCCCAAAACGACAAACTCCTCCTACTAGCCATCAGGACGCTAAGCCTGTATATCCTGAAAAGAGGGTACCACCGAAAGTACTTCTGTTGCACCACTCGACAGTTCTGTCTAGCTGTGCTTGAGCTTTATCGAATACCGAGCTTTCCCCCCTCTTACGGAGAGGTGGGCCAGTGGTGATTAAGGCTGTGTCATCGGCGAATAGCAAGATACTTTCTGTAGGATTTATAGGGCTAGGAAGGTCGCTGTTATAGACTGTGTATAATATAGGCGCAATTACGGAACCTTGTGGTACTCCTGCTTGAGGAGTGAAAGGTTCTGAGATGTGCTTTGCAACTTTTACCCGAACAGTACGAGCAGTTAGATAGGAATTTATTATTCTCAGGAAAGGAATGGGCACAGCAGCACGGTGCAGTTTTTCGATAAGTCCAGCATGCCAGACTTGATCGAAGGCCTTCTGGACATCCAGAAAGATGCCAACTGCTAGTCTGCCGCGCTCATTCATTGCCGGAGACGTTAAAGTTGTTGCTTCTATCAATGCATTTCTTGTGGAATGACTAGCTCTGAATCCAAATTGGAAACTTGGTAAGATATTGTGGCTCTCTAGGTGTTCTACGAGCCTTTCCTTAAGGAGCCTCTCGTAGACCTTGCCTAGAGTATTTAGAAGCGAGATTGGTCTATAGGATTCAGCGCTAGTAGTGGGTTTCCCTGGTTTAGGGATCAGGATTGTGTTAGATATTTTCCAAGGATTAGGAAAATATTCTAACAGTAGACATGCATTGATTATTCGTGTTAGAAGCGGGAAAATTGCATCAGTAAGTTGTTTGAGGCATCTCTTATGTATGCCATCTGGGCCAGGAGCTGTGTTTTTGCCAAAGTTACACAGTCTCCTGACGGTTTCTACGTCTGTTTGGGCCACTATCTGTTGATAGTTGGGCCCTACTATGGGTGCTGGGTTTCCCAGCAATCGTTGTATGTTCTGCTCTGTATCTATTCGGAATTGTTGTTCGAAATTTTGATTCTCTGGGGTAATGAATGTGCTTTCAAGATTTCTTTTGAAGACTTGTGCTTTGTCTTGAGGATTTGACAGTATTCGATTATTTTCAATGAGGTGAGAATCTTTTTTGATTTTTTGTCTCGTTAGGATTTTGAATTTGTTCCAGAATTTACCGCCGTCTCGATAGTCCAGTCCAGAGGTCGCCTCCCTCCAAAGTCGATCTTTGTGGGCGTTGACCTCCCTCCTGATTACTGCCGAGAGTCGGTTGTATTCTGTTTTGATGATTACTACTATCATTGTTTGATTTGCGTGTATAGATATAATGCTATGTGGAAATGCGATCAATGATTGTCCCCGTTTAGGATTTTGTCCTCTTCAGGGTTTGTAGTGAATGTATAATGTTGGCAGCAAAAGCAAACAGTCCGAAAAACACACTGGGGCAAGCGCCGTATCCTGGTGTTTTTTGGATCCTGGGTTATGCCGGACGGTGGTGTCCAGAAGGCTAAGAATTCAACAGAGAAGAAAGTTTGATGGATTGTTGTTGGTTCCATAGACATTTACGTGTACTGTCCCTGCTTTGCTCTGGACCAATCTCCCTAGAAACCATTGTACAACGACAGGCGAACCTGCGTCCCTCGTCGGCGGTCAGGAGGTGGCTTTGAGCGCGGCGTGGACAGTGTGCGTTCGAGTGGAGAAAATAGTTGCGGCTATTTTCTTGGGACGAACAGGTATAATTGTGCAATGAAGTTGGGAAACCGCAAAAAACCAACTTCTCCCTGTTCGGGGTAGGGAAGAGGAGATGTTAAAGGTGGGTACGGAAGGCTAACGGGGTAGCCTCGAGGATGTTTTCGTACTCTACCGGGAGGGAGTTCGTCAATGCATGTTTGCAATAGAGCGGACGGTAAATGAATCTTTTTGTGTTTGGGCTTTCGGTAGAGTACGTGGCCGGAAGATGAACAGGAACATTTGAGAGTTTCTTGTGTGTCGGAGGGGGGATCGTTATTACTTTGATTGTGAAGTTCCTGTTCGGGGAGTTTATTCTCTCGGTGATTTTGGGGATGTTTGAAATGTTATGGATTTCGTTTGAGGGATATCTCCAGTGCTCGTAGTTGCATACACGCAAGATTCTACGTTCCGCTCGCAACAACCTCTCTTGTTTTGCTCTTGAGCAAAGAGTGTAGAGACATGACTTGTATTCTATTACTGGTCGAATAAAGGTCTTGTAAGTGTGAATGAGAGTCTTCGTATGTGTCTTGCCAATTCGTCCAGAGAGAGGGTTGAGAAGTCTGGCCCTGTTCCTTACCCTATCTAAAGTTGCCTTTAGATCTGCGTCCCAGTTAAGAGTCCTGGTGAACAGTACTCCCAAATAGGTCGCAGTCGGGCTAACAACAAGCCTTTCTCCCAACAGTCTCAATGGATATTGGTCGTTTTCATTAATTATGATTCTATGTGACACAGAAGGGACGCGGAACACAATTGTTGTTGTTTTGTTCGCGTTCAGCGTGACTCTCCACTTACAACACCATTCTCTGACCCCGTCCAACAGAGCCTGGGCTCTTCTATGGATGAGTCTTGGGTTGTATCGAGAGGATGTTGTGAGCAGAGCCGTATCGTCTGCGTACAGAAACAGCCGAGTGCCTGGGATATTTTGATTGGTGATATCGCTGTTGTAGATGATGTACAACAGCGGTGCTAGGACTGAACCCTGGGGAACTCCAGCTTGTGGAGTGAAAGGGGTGGACTTTTGATCGCTTATTTTCACTCTGACAGTTCGGTTGTGGAGGTATGAGTGTACAATTTTGGTAAATTATAATGGTAGCCCGATGTCCAGAAGCTTCCGAACAAGTCCGTCGTGCCAGACCTGATCGAAAGCCTTCTGCACATCCAGAAATGTGGCTATGGCGAATGAACCATCGTTGATGGTTTGGGTAACTTTAGTTGTGAAATCTATTAATGCATGTTTAGTAGATTTACCAGACTGGAATCCATATTGGAATTTTGGTATGATGTTGTGGTTTTGGAGAAAGTCATTGAGCCTCTCTTTTAGGATTAGCTCAAGAACCTTACCCAGAGTGTTGATTAAAGATATTGGTCTGTAGGATTCCACGTCGGTTGGGGGTTTGCCTTTTTTCAAAAGCATGATGGTATTGGCCACTTTCCAAGGAGTAGAAAAGTGGCTATTTTTGAGACATGCATTGAATATTTTAGTTAGAAGAGGGATGATACTCTCAGGAAGTTTTTTGAGGCACCTTCGGTTGATGCCATCAGGTCCGGGAGCGCTGTTTTTGCCAATTTGGCAAAAGCTCTCCGTTTCCCTGTTTGTGAGGGGGTCCATGATTGGATCATAGACTGGAACGTGGTAGTTGAGAGTAACATTTACTATGTATTCTGTGTGGAGTTTGAATAAGCGATCAAAGTTCGGGTTATCTGGTGTTTGAAAATTGTTTTGAAGCGAATTTCTGAATGCTTCGGCTTTCCCTTCTGGGGAATTGACTATGTGATTGTTGACCAACAGATGAGATGGTTGAGATAATGTTTGTTTTGTTAGGACTTTGAATTTGTGCCAGAATTTACTACCGTCTCTGTAGTCCAGTTTTGAGGTAGTATCTTCCCACGGGCGAGCCGTGTTTTTATGATTGGTAGGCGGTATCTTTTATACGGCGGATGTTTTTTAGGCTTTTTTTAGGCGGATGCTTCTTGTATAAGATTTTCGATTTGTGCGATTTTTATATCAATTTCTGGAATTGATATGGTATTACCTAACTGAGGAATATTTTGAGAGACGTGTTCACGGAATAGTTCCCAATTGGCCTTTCTGTAATCTCTTTTGTAGATGTGGGTAAGTTTAGGTGGAGGGGTCCAATAGTCCTGTTTTGACTAGTAATGGGACGTGATCTGATGTGATTGTGTCACCTTTGAAGCATTCATCGTCGAACCTGTCCACTATGCTTTCTGTGCATAATATGTGGTCGACAATGGATGCTCCCAGGTGGCTCAAAAACGTTATATCAGTGTTGGTGATTCTGTAGATTGGCAGATCTAATATTAGATTTGAAAGTTGTCTGCCTTGAGCATTAGTGTGAGTATCACCGAATTGAGTATGTCTACAATTGAGATCGCCCATTAGAATAGCTTTGTCGAGTGTTGAAAAATATTCGACAGCTCTAGTGAAAGGGGTCTTATTGGATTTCTGTAGTAAGAGATTACAGTTATTATTTCGTTGTCTTGGAGCAGGTCTACTGCAATAAAGTCGATATCCTGTATAGGATTGTTGGGAGGTATGGTATGTGGTGCAGTAGGGATGTTTTTGTGAATTAGGATGCCATTCCCGTTACAGGTTTGGCTTTTAGGTTTCTGGTACGTAGTGTACCCGGTAAAATTTGGACAGGATTTGGATTTTGTATCGGTTAGGGAAAGGATTTGGATATCGTTTGTCGTCAGCAGGTGTTTGACAAGATGTCTCTTCCTGCTGAGGCTATTACAGTTTACTGTTCCAATAACACAGTCCATAGGCGTTTGTTTTCTTTAGAATTGGGGGACGAATGTTAGATGTACTCTGTTATCTCTATCAGAGTACGAGATGGAGTGACCGTATGCCAAAGTTGACAATTCGGATGCGGTTTTGCAGATATGATTTCTGCGGTCAGGGAGGACGTTAGCCATTAGCATGGTGCTAAAGGTTATGAAGGTTTTTGCTTCCTCAGTAAGTACCTTTGGTGGTACCCTCTTCTCAGGATACACAGGCTTAGCGTCCTGATGGCTGGTAGGAGGTGTTTGTCTTTTTGGACACTTGGGTGACCAGGCAGCGTGTTGTCCCTCACAGTTAGGACATTTTGGAACGTCCTTTGTGGGGCAGTTGGAGAATTTGTGGTCCTTGCTACCACAGCTGGGGCAGATTGATTGTCTGTCACGACATTCTGCACCCGACAGGCAGCAACGGCTGCAGTATTTGGTGGTTGGATGGGACAGGCTGAAAGAATGTGGGGCTTCGCAACGTTTGATTTGTGCGTCGATTTTTATGCCATGCGCAAGAGCGAAGTTGTATTGCCCTTCAGTCGTAAAGTTGATGCGCATTAATTTCGTGACTCGTTGGTCTTTGCGGGCAATAATACGAATTGCAGAAGATATTTGGATGTCTTGTTCCTCTAAGGCCTCCTTCATCTCAGCCTCGGTCATTTCGACGTCGATGTTTGTCGCGACCAGCTGATACTGAGGAGTCTTAGAGGTTGAGCCAGGATTTGGATTTTTTGGGCTAGACGAGTTGTTGTTATTGGAATATTTGGAGATGATTTTTATTGAAGTGTCTCCCGTTTTATTCTGAAGTTTGAGGCTCATCTCTTCGACTGAAAAATTTTTTCCAGTCTCGAGATAGGCCATATGTTGATTGGGGATGAAAGTGAGGAGAATTATGTTTCCTCGAAGTAGCTCGTTTGTATTTATTGTGGCACAGAGTTTCCTTTGAGAATCGATGGTATTCGGAATATTTAGGATTTTGTAATGAAAAGTTTTTGCCTGTTGATTTGTTGAAGTGGTTGTAGTTGTGGTAGCAGGTTTTGAAGTATTAGTAGTAGACGAAGAAGAGGAAGAAGTAGTAGCATTATCGGAGTTTGAATTAGATATTTTTTTTTACTTAGGAAGAGGAGGAAAGTTTTTTTTAGTGGATCTAGTGTTATACTTCGGTATAACAAAATCGGAATCATCTTCCTGAGAAATTAGAGTTTCGGATTTTTCAGTGGGTTTAGCTGTAGTGTTGTCGTTGTTTTGAGCAGGTTTAGAATGGGCTTTAGCCATGAAAGACTTGACTAGAGCCTCGTTTTTATTTTTATACAGAATGTCGAGAGTTTGGTTCCAAGTCTGGGGGTATGTCTTGGCACCAAACTTGATCATATGAGCCATTACATGAGCGAAATGCTCTTGGTCGACGAACGCGTCGCTTGAGAATAAATTGTTTGACATGTCGTACCATTGTAAGTTTGGTATTTCCGGGGGGAGATCGTCGTAGAGGGATGGATTCTCCCCTCCACCATCTCCAGAATTGGAGGCGGCACCAGGAACAGTATCTGTTCCTGGTGCGCTAATTTTGAGGGTCGGAAAGGCAGTATACTCGGATACTGATGAGCAGTCTTTTGTCTGCCGACAATCTTCGAGTGCAATAGAATTTAAACACTGGTTTAAATTCTTTCTAGGATTATCGACGCTGCCCTGCAACGGCAGTAAACCTAGGGTCCTAACTGGGGATGTTCCCGTGGAACCACCCCCGAAGTCTCACCTGATTTTTCCGTTTAAGTAGGTAAATTTGTGTCTCTGCCTATTTTTCTTTTTTATTTTGGAATAGTGGCTTTTCGAATTACTATTTGTATATGCTTGGTGGTTACCTACCACGCGTGAGAGTTAAAGTATGATAAATCAGTGACTTTAACTCCACGTGGTCTGATGGTACCCCGACGCGCTGACTGCAGTATAGACGGTGACGTCACAGACGCCAACGATGCACCGATTGAGTCGATGCTACACTGTAGATATACCCCAATTTAGGTTCTTTGTTAATTAACCTCGTTTAGGCCGGAGCCTCTTCAAGGGGCGAAAAATTACCCCCTTTTTTTTAAGCGGGGGTTTTTGAGAAGTATTGCGCTGTGGGTGCGATTGTATAGTTGACTGTTGGATTTGTCCAGACGAATGGTATGGGTTTTGCTCTGAGGGGTATGACATGCTACTTACTTTGTATTGTGTTTTGTTGTTTTGTGGTTTTGTGCGTTGTGCTTTCTTGTGCTGTTACTGCTGACTCAAGCTCTAAAGTTCTCAGTGGATTTTAGGAACGGCTCTTTGGATCAGCATTTGGAGTGTAGACCATTATTGTCTACGATAGCGGTAGGGAATATTTTCTAGGACGTCCCAATACTCATCAGGAAGTTCGTTGCCAGCTAAGTTGAGAAGTTTAGCCGGCAGGAATGGAACTTTTTTTGTAGGAACTCTGGTGAGTATTTGTCCTCTGCGGTCTACTGGTGTTTTTAGCACCTCCTTTGCCCTGGTGTTCGTGCTATTGATCGTTCTGGAAACGTATCTTTTACTTAGATCGCGAATTCTATCCTGGATAGAGGGTATATTCGCAAGTCTGTGAATATCTGCCGATGGGTAGTCGCGTTCCACGCCTGTGAAGGATTCTCCTCTCCGTAGCCAAGACCGAGTGCATAAGTCTCGGACTTAGTGTGGAGTAGAGGATAGCCCTGTATTCGATTATCGGTCTTATGAATGTTTTATAAGTGTGTAAGAGAGTAACCCTGCTAGTTTTCCCTTGTCCTATTAGACACTTCAGGAGATTGGCTCTGTTTCTTACTCTGTTTATAGTGAGTTTGACGTCTCTTTCCCAGTTGAGTGTTTTATAAAATTCAACACCCAAGTAGGTCACAGACTGTGAGAAAACGAGCCTCTCTCCGTTGAGTCTAATGTGATTTGCTTGCTCGTAGGGACCAGCATAGCTATTTGAATGTCTAAATAGGATAAGTTGTGTTTTAATAGGGTTTAGGGTTACTCTCCATTTATTGCACCACTCAACAGTTTTGTCGAGCTGTGCCTGTGCTTTATCGAATACAGAGATTTCCCCCCTCTTACGTAGAGGTGGGCCAGTGGAAATCAGGGCTGTGTCATCGGCATATAGAAGGACGTTTTCCGAGCGGTTTATCGGGTTAGGAAGGTCGCTGTTATAGACTGTGTACAATATCGGCGCAATTATGGAACCTTGAGGTACTCCTGCTTGAGGAGTGAATGGTTCTGAGAGACAGTTTGCAACTTTTACGCGAATAGTACGAGCTGAGAGGTATGAGTTGATTATTCTCAGGAATGGAATGGGCACGGCGGCACGATGTAGTTTTTCGATCAGTCCAGCATGCCAGACTTGGTCGAATGCCTTCTGTACATCTAAGAAGATGCCGATGGCAAGCCTGCCGCGCTCATTTATTGCCTGAGAAATGAAAGTTGCTGCTTCTACCAATGCATTACGTGTGGAATGACTAGCTCTGAATCCAAATTGGAAGCTGGGAATGATGTTGTGAGTTTCTAGGTGTTCTACGAGTCTTTCCTTAAGGAGCCTCTCGTAGATCTTGCCTAGAGTGTTGAGTAATGAAATTGGTCTGTAGGATTCAGGGCTAGTTTTGGGTTTCCCTTTTTTAGGGATCATGATTGTACTAGCAATTTTCCAGGGGGCTGGAAAATGTCCTAGTAAGAGACATGCATTGATAATTCTTGTAAGCAGCGGGAATATTTCTTCCGGAAGTTGTTTTAGGCATCTTCCATGTATGCCATCAGGGCCAGGGGCTGTGTTTTTGCCGTGGCTACACAGCCTCCTGACGGTTTCAGTGTCTATTTGGGCCACTATCGGGGGATAGTTGGACCCGCCTATGGGGTCTGGAGTGTCCAGAATTTGTTGTACGTTTTGCTCGATATCTATTCGGAATTGTTGCTCGAAATTTTGATTCTCGGGTGTAATGAAAGTGTTTTGTAGGTTTTGTTTGAAAATTTCGGCTTTGTCTTGAGGATTGGCAATGATTTGATCGTTGACTTTGAGGTGAGAATCTTTTTTGATTTTTTGTCTCGTTAGGATTTTGAATTTATTCCAGAAT
The DNA here is from genome assembly GCF_917563875.1 of Diabrotica virgifera virgifera. Taxonomy (NCBI): domain Eukaryota; kingdom Metazoa; phylum Arthropoda; class Insecta; order Coleoptera; family Chrysomelidae; genus Diabrotica; species Diabrotica virgifera. The sequence goes on along the minus strand of NC_065451.1, from coordinate 40,640,641 downwards.
GCACCGGCATCTCGGTAGTCCAAGCTGGCTGTCGCCTCCCTCCAAAGTCGATCTTTGTGGGTGTTGACTTCCAGCCTGATAACTGCCGAGAGACGGTTATACTCTGTTTTGATAATTGGATCACGGAATCTTTTATACTCTCTGAGAAGTCGTCGCTTGGCTTTGATTTTTGCGATGGTATGTTGAGGAAGAGTTGGAGTATATATATTGTATTTCGTTTCTGGGATAGCTAATTGTGAAGCTTCTTGTAGAAGGCTTTCAATTTCTGTGATTTTTATGTCAACATCTTGTGCTGACGTGATGTTACCTAACTGTGGAATATTATTTGATACGATTTCTCTGAATAGTTCCCAATTGGCCTTTCTGTAATCTCTTTTGTATATGTATGTTAGTTTGGGTGGAGGTGTCCATAGTCCAGTTCTGACTAGTAACGGGACGTGATCTGACGTAATTGTGTCACCTATGAAACATTCATCATCGAATCTGGTCACGATGTTTTCCGTGCACAGAATATGGTCGATAATGGACATTCCAAGGTGGCTCAAGAACGTTATTTCAGTGTTGGTGATTCTGTAGATTGGCAGATCTAGAATTAGATTTGAGAGTTGTCTGCCCGAAGGATTAGTTTGGATGTCACCGAATTGAGTATTTCTTGCATTGAGGTCGCCCATTAAAATAGCTTTGTCGAGTGAAGAGAAGTACTCGAAAAGCTGTTGTGATAGGGGCTCGTTTGGATGTTTATAGTATGAGATTACAGTTATTTTTTCATTGTTTTGGAGCATGTCTACTGCAATAAAGTCGATATCTGGGATTTGGATGTTAGGAGGGATAGTATGTGGTGCTGTAGGGATATTTTTGTGGATAAGGAGGCCAATACCATTACTGGTTTGACCTTTGGGTTTATGAAACGTGGTGTATCCTGTGAAATTAGGTGGGGTTTTGGATTTGGTGTCAATAAGTGAAAGGATTTGGATATCGTTAGTCGTCAGCAGGTGTTTGACAAGATGTCTCTTCCTGCTGAGACTATTGCAGTTTACAGTTCCTATTACACAGTCCATAGGCATGAATTATCCCTTTTTAGAAGTGAGGGACAAAGGTCAGGTGAACCTTGTTGTCTCTATCTGTGAAGGCGATAGAGTGACCGTACGCTAATTGCGTAAGTTCAGAGGCGGTCTTGCAGATAAGATTTCTGCGGTCTGGTAGAACGTTAGCCATCATCATAGTCTGGATGGTGATAAGGGTTTTGGCTTCCTCGGTAAGCTCCTTAGGGGGTATCCTCTTTCCAGGATAGACAGGTTTCGTGTCTTGGTGGCTGGTAGGAGGTGCCTGCCTTTGTGGGCATTTAGGAGACCAGGCCGTGTGTTGACCTTCGCAGTTAGGACACGTTGGGGTGTCCTTGGTGGGGCAGTTGGAGAATCTGTGGTCTTTGCTACCACAGCTGGGACATGTGGATTGTCTGTCACGACATTCTGCTATGTCGCGTCCAGACAGGCAGCATCGGCTGCAGTATTTGGTAGTAGGACGAGACAGGCTGTAGGCATGAGGGGCTTCACACCTCTTGTTCTGGTGATCGATTTTGATGCCGTGCGCCAGAGCAAAGTTGTATTGCCCCTCAGTCGTGAAATTTATGCGCATGAGTTTTGTAATGCGTTGGTCTTTCTTGGCGATAATGCGGATAGCAGAAGAAATCTGAATGCCCTGTTCCTCTAAGGCTAATTTCATCTCTTCCTCGGTCATCTCAACGTCTATGTTGGTAGCGACCAGTTGGAACTGAGGTGGCTTAGAGGTAGAGCTTGGGTTTGGATTATTGGTTCTGGACGGATTATTGGTTTGGAATTTGGAGATGATTTTTACTGAGATGTCTCCTGTCTTATCTTGTAATTTTCGGCTCATATCTTCCATTGAGAATTGGTTGTCAGTTTCAAGATATGCCATTTGATAGTTAGGGATGAATGTCAAGAGGATAATGTGTCCTCGAAGAATTTCGTTGGTGTTGAGGATTGCGCTTAACTTCCTCTGGGAGTTTATAGAATTAGGGATATTTATGATTTTGAAATGGTAGGATTTAGCCTGTTTGGTGGACGATTCTGATGCAGTGGTAGCAGGTTTAGGAGCTTTGGTAGAAGAAGAAGAAGCAGAGACTTTATCGCTTGTGTCGTCAGCAGTTTTTTTGGAAGAAGAAGATGAGTTATTTGGTAGTGGAGGAAAATTTTTGTTGAATTTTTCGTTCTTTTTGGTAGACCGAGTGTTGTATTTTGGAAATTGGAATTCTGATTCTTTGATAAGAGATGGATTTTCTTGATTCGAGATATCAACTTGGTCTTTTGAGTTGGAAATGACCGTTGAGGGAGTGCTTTTAGAAGTTGTAGGGGCTCTGGCCATGAAGGATTTGACCAGAGCCTCGTTTTTGTTTTTGTATAGTATATCCATGGTCTGGTTCCAAGTTTCAGGGTACCTTTGGGCACTGAATTTGATCATATGGGCCATGACATGGCTAAAGTGATCGCTGTCGACAAAAGCATCGTCTGATACTGCGAGGTTTGTCATGTCATACCACTTGAGGTTTGGGATGACCGGGGGGAGATCGTCATAGAGGGATATAGTCTCCCCTCCATCCTCTCCGGAGTTGGTATTAGCATCAGAAACAGAGGTTGTTTCTGACGCCATGATGGCGCTTTGGTGGGCGGATTAGGCAGTGTACTGGACACTGATGAACAGTCTTTTTTCTGCCGACAATCTTCGAGTGGAATAGTTCTCTAACACTGGTTTCGAGAACTTTCTAGGATTGTCGACTGCTGCCCTGCTACGGCAGTAACCCTGTGGCCCTAGCTAGGGGTGTTCCCGGGGAACCACCCCTGAAACCTCACCTGATTCCGCTGAGTTTGAGTTTGTTTGTTTTTGTGCCTTTTTTATTTTTTGTTTGGTTTATTAGTGGCTTTTCTGCTGCTTTTGTGGGTACTCACCACGCTCTAGAGTTAAAGTTTGATTTTCAGGGACCTTAACTCAACGTGGTCTGGTGTACCCCGACGCGCTGACTTTAGTGTAGACCGTGACGTCACAGACGTCCGCTATGCGAAAAATGATAGTGACCCCAATTCAAGCAAGCAAGCATTATGATTAAACCCGACCCGTGAGACTTGTTCACCCTTTATTAATTACGTTCGGGTGTAACAATTCATTGGAGCGAGTTGTTTTAACTCGTGTCACTGACAGGAGTCACTCCACCTCGCTCCAATGCTCCAGGCCATCCCTTTCCCCCCCATAGCACGCTGATGCGCGATGGGGGCACAACTATCAGCCAAATGCTCTTCACATTAAAATCCTGGGTAATAAGATTCTAATGTGGTGTCCTAATCGGTTTGAAAACTAGGCCAGCGTGAAGCGCTTTAAGCCTTTATCTACTAGTGATTTGTCCGCGGTACTGTTTTTGCTTGTTTGGGTCCCAGACTTAAGGTCTGGTCACATTGTTATTATTTAATTTAGTTAAATATGTCTTAATTAGTTACCTTTGATTTATCTCTTGAGTTTTGTTGAGCTACGAACCGTCTGTTTTGTCGTTTTTTGTACCTTTATTCAGCTATCTGTTGTTTCGGTCTTCTGTGTTTCCATCGGTGGAAAGCGTCGTACCTTAGCATCTCTCGCAGTATTAGACTTGGATGGTTCTCTAGTTCAGGGAATATTATCCTCGCTCTTTCTTTAATGGTGTCGATTACTCTAATTTGTTGTAGTTCTCTAAATATGAACCTTTCTGCTACGTATCTAGGTACGTCTACTGCTTCCCTTAGGCTTCTGTTGTGTGCCGCTTGAATTTTCTTTTTGGTTGTCGTGCATACTTGCCCCCATGCGAGAGATGCGTAAGTTATTATCGGTATAATTAGGCTGTTTATTAGTCGTATCTTCGTTTTTATTTTTAGTTTACTTTTTCTACCTATGAGTCCTCTTACCGATGCTCTTGCAGCGTTGACTTTGTTTATTGTTTTTTCTGCGTGTTTGTTGAAGGTAAGGCCTTTATCTAATGTGACTCCTAGGTATTTTGCTTCGTCTTTCCACTCGATTGGATTGTCTAGTAGTCTTAGCTGTTCACCTGGCTGTTCTCTTCTCTTTTTAAACATTACCGCTTGTGTTTTATCCGCATTTATGGCTATTTTCCATTTTGTACACCATTCTTCTACATCTCACCGTATCCATATTCACGCATTTTGTATATTAGTCCTTTATGCCAGACTCTATCGAATGCTTTGCTTACATCCAGGAATGCTGTCCCTATGTATTGCTTATCATTTAGTCCAGCTGCTATGTACTCTGTTACTCTGAGTACCTGTAGCTCGCTGGAGTGTTCTGCTCTGAAACCGAACTGAGCTTCAGGGATGATTTCTAGCCTGTTCGTTTCGGCTTGTAAGCGGCTTAGGATTATTCTTTCTGTTATCTTACTGATTGCTGGAAGTAAGCTTATCGGCCTGTAGTTTTGCGGAAATGTGCTGTCTTTGCCAGGTTTAGGTATCATTATGACATGGGCTTCTTTCCATCGATTCGGGAATTTTTTGAATCTTAATATGCCATTTATTATATTTGTTAGGTATACTATAGCCCTCGCAGGTAGATATTTTAAAGCTCTGTTCGTGATGTTATCTGGGCCTGGAGCTTTTTTTGGTGAACATTTTTTGATGTGTACATTTATCTCTGCTGGTGAAGTTGGAGGGATGTCTTCTTCTGGCTCATCTGGCCTATTTCTTTGGTTTTCTACTTCTTCTATGAAGTCCACGTCCTCTTCTTGTCTGTAGTTTAGCGTACATTCTCTTTCTAGGGTGGACTTCATTACTTCTAATTTTTCGTCTATAGTATACACTATACCGTTTTGTCCGTGTAGTGGTGGGATGGGTTTTCTGTCATTTCGTAGTATTCTCTGTAGTTTCCAAATGTTTTGCATATTTGGTGCACCTTCGTCCATCTCTTGTATGTAATTATTCCACGTTTCACTTCGGTGTTCGTTTAGTGCGGTTTTGACTTCTCTTATTAATCTGTTTGCTCTGTCTTTATCGGCTTGTCGTCCTGTTCTTCTGGCTCTTTGTCTGGCTCTATTCTTTTCCCGAATCATGTCTTTTATTTCTTGTGTGATATTTTTGAACCTTCCTGTCTGTATTTCGATTTCTTCTTCTGTTGTGCTGTTTCTTAGCGCCTCTTGAATTATCCTTTCCAACTCTAGGACTTTTTCGTCGATGTCTCTCGGACTATTTATTACAGGAACGGTGTTTATCCCTTGGCTAACTAGTCGTTTGAAGTTTGTCCATTTTGTCCTCTTTTTTGTTCTTTTGTGACGGTTTCTTCTTCCCACGTTCCTAGTTCTAGTAGTATCGGGTTGTGGCCTACTGTACCTTCATTTATTGTTTGTAGTTCTGTTTGCATATCGATGTTTCTTGCTACTACTATGTCTATGTGTGTAGGAAGTCCGTTAGGTGGATAATTGGTTGGTTCAATTGGTCCCATTGCCTCTATGTCATCTCTGTTTTCTGTGTATTGATTAAGTATTCTTCCGTTTCTGTTCGTAGCTCTGTCGTTCCAATTTGGGGATCTTGCGTTTAGGTCTCCTATTATTATTGCAGGTTCGTCAATGTCGAGAAACGCGTTCAGGTCGTCGTTTGACAGTGGGTCTAGTGGTCTTACGTATGCAGAGGTAATTCTGATTTCTCCCTGTTCCATTTGTATCCTCACTGTAGTGGCTTCCATGTTAACTAGTTGTGGTGTTGGTATCCTAGTATGCTTTATACCTCTTTTTACTAGGATAGCTGTGCCACCCGATCTTCCTGTATTGTCGTTTCTGTAAACGTCGTAGCCTGGAAACTTCAAGTTGATGTTGTTAGTAATTTTTGTTTCTTGTAGGGCTACTACGTCCATTTCATACCTGTTGACCAGTTCGTCCAAGATGTTCTGGTTGGTCCTTATTCCTCCAGAGTTCCAGGAACCTATCCTCAAGTATCCCCTATTACTTCTGGTTAGTTCACTGCTAACCTCATTTCGCTGATCGCGTTGTATACTAATGACGTTACTACGTCTTTCAGCATTTCTTTTAGATCTGTTTGTTGTAGTATTGCTGTCATCATTGGGTTTTCTGTGTTCTTTTTCATCGCTTGTGCGTATGTGGTTCCATTTGTTCTCTCATTCCTTTGTGGTACATTTGTGTTCTGCTGTCTCTGTTGTGGCCTTTGTTGCCAAGTTGGGAATCGTGGACATCCTCTGAAGTTGGCTGGATGCTCTCCTTGGCAATTAGCGCATGTTGCCTTCTCTTGTCTCGGTCTTTTGCACAGTTTGCTTGTGTGGTCATCTCCACATTTCACGCATTTGGGGTCCTTGTGGCAGGCTGACTGTGCGTGGTGGTACCCTTGGCAGTTATAGCACTGAGTGGGACCTGTGGGTTTCCTCAATTCTTCTACTGTCACTTTCATATGTCCTATGTTTGTGATTTTCTGTGCTTTTTTCAGGTCGTCTTTGTTGATTGTTATTATAAACATTGGTAGGCTTCTTTTGTCCTTTTTCCTCGATGTCATGTTCTTTACGTTCTTTCCTACTATCTCGTAGTCATCGTTTAGGTCTTTTAATATTTCTTCTTCTTTTGTGTTTGTCGGTAGTCCTCTTACTACTATTTTCTGTTCTTTTACATCTTCATCTAAGGCAAATGCTATCCATTGTATAGGTTTTCTTGCGTTGCAGTCCTCTATTATATGGATCATTTTCCTATAATCTTCTGGATTTTTTGCCTGTATTAGCGTTTCTCTGCCACTTCTTGACATCTTGTTTGTAGTTATGACTCCCGCTTTTTGCGCTGTGCTCAGGATGCCGTGTGTTTCACTCACCGTTTGGAGTTTTATTATCGGCGGTTTTCTGTATTTATTGGTTTTTTCCGGTTCGTCTTTTTGTTCCTCGTCTATATTCATTGTATTTTCGTTGTTTTCTGCTTCGTTGTTTTCTTCTTTGTTGTTTGTTTCGTCTTTTTTTGCTTTTTTAGCCGGGTGGATAGGCTCTATTGGTCCTGTTGGATAGCTGGGTTGGACCTGTTTGTTGGGCGTGGCATCTTTGTCGGTTATGGTAGGCGTGGCCTTTGTACTCTGTTTTTCGGCGAGTTGGTCAAATCTCGCGTTCATGCGTTCCAATAAGGTTTTATTTGTCTGAACCATGGTGGTTTTTAAGTCTTCTATTTGTGCCTTGAGACTTTTGATTTCCTCGTCTCTTGCTTTTAGGTCGTCCGCTTGTTGCTGTATTACTTTTTTCAAAGTCTCTATCTCCTCGTTCTTTTCATCTTCACTCACGTTGAGTGGTGTCGTTCTTTGCCTTTTAGAGGCAGGTTTTTTGGCCGTTTCGTGGTCCATTTCTTCGTCTCGTTTTTTGTTGTTTATTGTCTCATCGTCTGTTGTGAGGTCGTCTTTTTCGGTTTTTTCTATTTTCTTCTTGAATTTTTTCTTTTTTGGTCTCTCCGGTTCCCTGAATTTTCCTCCGCCGTCACTCAGAGTCACCAATCCTCCTGTTGTTTTCTATTTCTGCCTTCATTTTCTGACTCCAACCCATGGAAAAGGTTCAGATTCACTTTACGTGAATCTGCATAAGGGTGGAAAGGGACAGACAGTGACTTAGCACTGCCTGACATGTCGTCAGGGAGGAAATCGTCGCTTAAATGAACCTTTTTTGCCGCCGTCTGGCCCGTTGCCAGCACGGTTTTAGGGTAGGCAGCCCTAGACAGTCCGCGGTTGTTCACGTACCCAGACAGAACTGGGTAAGGGGATCCTCTTGATTTTATTAACCTACTCGCCAAGGGGCCGTGTCTGCAGCCGTGTAAATTACTAAAAAAACTACACCCTGCAGTGTCTACCCTTACGGAGCACAGTAGGTGTCCCGAACAGGCTCACCGAGAGCCCGTTTTTGGATTTTCTGTTTTCTAGCTAATTGCTACAGCGTCTCAGGAGTCGATTTAAAAAACAACTCGCTAAGCTCACTGCATCAACTAAACTAGCTTTTGCCTCGGTTTTTGCTTTTAGAATTTGAGGGTTTGGCTCGCTACTGTGCTTACATTCACAGTTTGGTCTGAAAAGACCTGCTTACCAAACTTACTCTTACTCTATAAGCTTACTGCTCTCTCTGCTGCACGTCTGCTTCCGTCGGTGCGTTCAATGTGCTTCCCCGTTTAGGATTTTGTCCTCTTCAGGGTTTGAGGTGAATGTATAGTGTTGGCAGCAAAAGCAAACAGTCCGAAAAACACACTGGGGCAAGCGCCGTGTCCCGGTGTTCTTGGATCCTGGGTTATGCCGGACGGTGGTGTCCAGAAGGCTAAGAAGTCAACAGAGAAGAAAGTTTGGTGGATTGTTGTTGGTTCCATAGACATTTACGTGTACTGTCCGTGCTTTGCTCTCGACCAGTCTCCCTAGAAACCATTGTACAACGACAGGCGAACCTGCGTCCCTCGTCGGCGGTCAGGAGGTGGCTTTGAGTGCAGCGTGGACAGAGTGCGTTCGAGTGGAGAAAATAGTTGCGGCTATTTTCTTGGGACGAACAGGTATAATTGTGCAATGAAGTTGGGAAACCGCAAAAAACCAACTTCTCCCTGTTCGGGGTAGGGAAGAGGAAATGTTAGAGGTGGGTACGGTAGGTCCGTCGGTGGCCGGCACCGAACTACTAGTGACCCCAATTTAGCATTCCCAATACTATTTATACACCTTCTCAGTTGCCCCTCCTACTCATCCCTCTCGGGGCGTTTTAGGTGGGCGGTTCACGCCCACTCATTCAGAAAACGTCTGATAACAGTTATATTTTGCTTATACGCAAATAATCGCTAACCACAGCGAAGCCATTAGCGCTGTTGAATATATGCGGTTCCCGCACATCTCGTGCACTACTGAAATTACGCAAATATGCGGCTCCCGCAGTCAAATTGTTAATGCTTTGTAAGTGTAGTAAAATCTTCAAAAATGTAGTACATACTTCAAGCATTAGCAGGTACTACGTTTTATGCATTCCACCCATTGTCTGGACAAAATTTTTACAGCGGCAAACACTCTATAATGAAACTGAATATTTATTCAACACATACGTCACATATATAGTCCTTCGAACTTTCCCTCGCAGTGCAAGGGACATGGGCCCAACGCAAACAAAATGCACATTGATACCACAATTTTATATCCTTCCCGAATTCGCCACAAGTCAGGCAGATGTTCTCTGGGCTACTCAGATCCACATCGTCATATTCCGATTTCACTTTCTAGAAATTTAATCTTCTTAACATGGGTTGACTTTTGGCCTCTTTGCCAAACATTTTTTCTTTTTGTAGCAGCTACTTTCTTCTCGTGTCTCTCGTTTCCCTTTAAGTCAGCGTCTTCGCGCATATTTTTCATCGGCGTGGATGTCAGGATTTCAGGTCGTTTCTTTTTTACAAGTCGTAGTTTTTTTTTGAGATTTTGGATCTATTTCAGAATTTACTTGTAGGACTGCCTCTGGAGTTATGTTGCCATTTTCATGAATAACCTGATTTTCCAGCTCAGGTATCAGATCCAGATGTTCTTCTACTTCATTTTCTAAGACTGTTAGAAACTGTTGAGCAGGCAAAAAATCGTCATCTTTAAGTTTATCTGGATCGAAAAAAGCCAACAATACCTTTGTTCGTTGTAGCAACTATTAGATAGGCTTTTTTCAAAAATCTCAGCTAACTGAAAGTTAGTTATTCTCTCCCTTACGAGAGTTAAAAAAATGAAATGTCAAGGGACTCTAGCCTATGGGAAGTGTGCAGAGATGTGAATTGAATTAGATTTACAAAATGAAATATTTCTAGTGAAAGATCACTGGCGTGATTGTCAAGTAATAATAAAACAAGGGACTGTGGAGCAGTGATGTACTACACCTATTGGGCCATTATTTTGAAATTGAGTATTTATCTATCCTCTTTCTATGGAAGATGAACATCGGTGGAATATATCCTCCAGACGCACTCATCGCACAAACTATTGTAACGGTCTTTCCTTTTTCCAACGAGATTGGAGAACCTACTTGTTTCTGTCCCTTCGGGCCCAAAATTCTTGAAGGTCTTTGTACCGTAATTATGCCAGTCTCAGTCTAAATTAAAATATATCTAATATGGAAGCAATATTCGAATAAAATCTCTTGACTCGATTTTATTAAAGGCTCTTTACAAAAGTTTTGTCAGATTTTATTTGTATATGCAAATTTATACACCAGTTCTCTCAGCTCTTTAATAATGATGTCATAAATCATTTTAGCTTCAAAATAATATGTTTACTTTAATTCTTTCTTCTGTTCTTCCGTAGAGATGGGCTTTCGACAGAGTTTAGACATTGATCTCTGATTCATCCTTATTTTGTAACGAAGAGTCGCTTCGGAGATGTTGAAACTTCGTCCAACTTCTCTATTTTTTTTGCCTGTGCTAATAGCAGCTAGAGCTTGAAGGACCTCATCTGGAATATTGGAAGAAAGAAAATGATAGGTTATAGTTATAGGGTAATTTTACGCAGCATAAAATTACCCTCTAATGCGATGCATTAGATAGAAGCGGAAGTGATTGTACTGTCATTAAATCGCAACACAATGTGTGACACTTTCCATTCAACACTTTCAATTGATTGCATCCGTTTTGTCTTTGTCTTTTTCTAAACGTGATGCTTCTTTAAGCTCAATGTATTTTTGATAAATTGTTCTTGATTCATTACCACGGAGGTGCAGTGTACAAGTATCACATTTATCCTGTTTGGGTTGACAGATGTCAATGTTCTTTTTACGTCTACCTATATCGAAAGTGTTTCTTGAAAGTGACACTTCTCCTACTTTCATACATTTAAATTTATACATATCGTGTAACTGCCTCCATAACCTTATATCTCCTCGAAGAAAAGCTAAGTCAGCGTCAATGTAGAACTTCCTGTAAAACGTCATCATCTACTAGCAAGACATTTTAGTTGGATGTTCTCTTATCAGTAGACATGTTGTTATCACGATACTTAGTCAGCCAAGTGTTAACTTCACATGATTTTAAGCCAAATGTGCTGAGATACATCTTTTCGCATACGGCTATTTTTTTCACTAACTTTAAAAAAATAAAAATAGCTTGAGGACCTTTTAGAAGTACCTTTTGTAATTTTTTGAATTGTTTCCCTGATTTCTACAGTTGAAGACACATACATACATTCTTTTAGGGTCCCAAGTCATTTCTTTCCAAAAGTTATGGAATAACTTTTGCCTTGCTACCTTTGTAACTGAATCACATGACCTAGTGGCCCATTTTTTTGCAGATTGTTGAGTTGCCCATTATCCTCTCACTTTTTGGGACATCATTTAATATTTTAAAATTTGTTGCTGATTTAGCCTCGCCTCTTCTGTACCGCGTATAAGCTTCTCCCATCATTATTTGCCTTTTAATCATGTTTTTGTCAATTTCTTCGAATTGACCAGTTCATGCTCATTCAAGTCAAATGTAGAATTATTTTCTTGTATATTATAACTAGTTTGAGCTGTAAACTCACTAATACTCAGTTCAATGTTATTTAAATCAGATAGTCCCAATAGTCCTGCTTCAGTCTTGTCTTCATCGCGTGGTAGATAAATAACATTAATATTAGTATCTGCTGCATTATTACAATAATTGGTTTCATTTAAGTCCAGTGTATAGTATTTTCTTCAATGAATGTGAGCTGTAAACTCACTAATATCCACTTCAATGTTTTTTACATCACATACGCCTGATAATTCTGCTTCAGTCTTGTCTTCATCTACTAGTAGATTACACTAACATTCACACCAACACTCGTATTTGCTTCATTATTATCACAATAATTATTGGCTTCATTCAAATCTTACTCCAGAAGTTTTTTGCAGCACAGGAAGTTCTACACATTCCCTAAAAATGAATTTTATTATTACCTAGGTAAACAATTAAGAAATTAAAATATTATAAAAAGTATGAGACACCAACCTCTTCTTGCCAAAAGCATAATTATTTTCATCTAAATCACTATGAGTTTAAGCTGCAAGCTCAGTGTCTTTAGTATTTTTTTACGACGTCAATTGGACAATTATAAAAACAAATTTGACACCAAGTGTCGGCTTCTTCTGTAAAACACAGGCGCTGCAATATAAATTAAATAATACTTTTTTTTCAATTATTAAGGTCTAATATTTGTTAAACAGTAATAATATTGTTAATTATATTTACATTTCTTTATGAAATTGACATCAAATATGATTAAAAATACATAATACAAATGCAATTTAATGCGCTAATTAATTTGAAAACTAAAGAAATGAGACAATTTGAATACAAAAATAAAATACTTACATGAAAACGACCAATTCGTCTTCCAGTCGAATTGTCTTTTAGTTAATAGACCAATAGAGAGATCACCTTTACGACTGTATATGGGGCATATTTTTGACAAGTTAACGTACCGCCTTTGTGGAAATATTCATACAATCAAACACTATCACTATCCGTGTGTTCAGAACTTGAGTCGTCATTTGGGTTTATAACTATCGGTTGAATTGGTGGTAAAGTAAGATATTCCTTTTCTTTTACTTAAACATGAGCTACACAATTTTTCCAAATGTTAGTTTTGCTAAGTTCTTCGATTACTGTTCTTATGTTTTGGACAACAACGCACTTAATTGGGGAGATTGGTTCATTTTCTGCAATTTCTTTTTAACATCAGCCCATATCATTTCAATTGGGTTGAAAATACAATGATATGGGGGAGCCGTAAAACCATATGCCTGTGGCGTTCAAAGAGTTTATCAACAGCATATTCTTTTTTAAATTTTGTTGTTTAACTAATTGCAACATTTCCTTTTTGGTACATTTACTAGGTATTACCATGCCTGTATTCTCCATAAATTCTATGATATCTCCCTTCTTGGAGCTAGTATTCGGAATTTTGGTATAGAGTCTAGAATGGTATGACGCATTGTCCATTACTATCACGGAATTTGTTTTTGGTAGAAGCTGTTCCGTTGCCCATTTTTCAAAGAGTTCAGCCGTCATATCATTATGATAATCAGCTGAGGACCGTTTAATGTTTTGGACGATGAAACAAGGCATTAGGTACAAACCCGACCTTAGTTCCAGCATGTAGAATTAGAATTATTTTTCCCCTCGAACAAGGAGTACTCAAGCAGCACTTTTTGCTATCATCCATCCAGCCATATTGCAATACATCATAGGTGTCAAACCACGTTTCATCAAGATACACAATGTCTCTGTTGTCATCTCGGTATTCCTTTTTGCGTAAATAATGTTGCCTCTGTATCACAATCCTTGTAGATTCCATAATTGCCATTCTTTTGTCTAGTTTTTTATCATTAAATCCGCATTCTATTAAAACACGCCTCAATGTATCAAGGAATTTATATGGGTAATCGTGATATATTTTCAACATATCTTAAAGCATTCTCAACGTTGGAATTTTGAAATAACGTCTTTAGTGGCCTTATCAATATTTTTAAGGTTTTGTCCAACTCTTTGACTCTTAACAAAATGATCAATTACATCCCAGCTGCAATAACTCGTAACACTGGACGCGCAATTTTGGTAAGTTCACATATCCTTATCACAATATTAGTTTCCGAAAGTGTACTATTTTTGCCCCGTAAACAAGAATATATATTTAGAATAATCCTTTGGGCTTGAACTCCTTAATTGCAAATTCCCAATTCATTGGTGTTGGATTTAAAAGAAATATTTTTAATTTTAATTGTTAAAACATAAAGAAAGTGAAAAAAAAAATGTATATTAAAGTGTGTAAAAGTGAAGCGTTTTACATGTCTGCTCATATGGGGACAAGGAAAGAACTAACCATAAAAATACTGGGGGGTCTAAATGGGGCTAGTAGAAGGAACAGACACGCAAACCTTCATGCGAACGACAGCTCATTTGTTGTGCGGTGGCTGGGTCGTAGATTCGTTAAGGGGGGTAGGAGGGTGTTAAGATGACTAAACTACCATAACCAAATACTAAATTTGACAGATGTCGTGTCAAATGTCACTGTCATTTTATTTACATACAAACAATTTTCATTATGAAAGCACTATTAAAAAAAATCTAACTATTTACCAGTAAACTTTAGTATACCTCGTCCAATTTACTTACCGTTGCACGTCATCCGCGCCATAGCCTGTGACATGATACCAACACGAAATATCTAGGCGGTAGGTGTGTTCCCCTTTAGAATCATTTTGATTCTAAAAAAGAACACACCCACCGCCTAAATATTTCGTGTTGGTATCGTGTCACAGGCTATGGCGCGGATGACGTGCAACGGTAAGTAAATTGGACGAGGTATATATCCACTTGGAATTTCTACAAAATTTAAAAAAATGTATCATACCTTGTTATTTTATCAATATCCATCGTCACACGGGTTACACAAAACAAAAACAACGGGGTCATTGGCCTGAGGCGGGGAGGGACGCATCTAAACATTCCGTATATGTATTTGGAACATAGGAGTTTTCTATTGGTTCGTTGCAGCACGCGGTAATATTTTAACCAATAGGCGGCGAGGTTCCAGATGCATATACGGAATGTTGGTCGGTCCCAAATTCATATACGGATTGTTACAATATCGTACACCGAAAAAGATAAGTCTTTTAAAAGGAGATTGATTTTAAAATACTTGTTACTGTCTTATTAAATAAAAATAAAACAATTATAGTATTTCGAATGTTATTTGGTGCGAAATTCATATGCGGAATGTTAATTATTCGTAGACCAAAAATGGGACTTTTTATTAATCAGTTAAAGGAGACTGATTTTAGAATACCTATCTTATTGATGTATTATTAAAGCAAAATATAACAATGATTAGGTACCTATTTGGTGCAAAATTCATAAATGGGATGGTATAGATTTGAGATACATACATATTTCTTTATTTGACTATTTCTCAGAAATTTTAATGACTTGCACGTGTTAGTTGTTCAGTATGTTTAGATCTGTTTCAGCTATTCAATTCAATTCTGTTGAAGTTTAGGGCTGTGTGCTATCAGACGAAAATAAATGTTAACTTGGTTATAACGTTTGCGGTTGTGTTTTAATTATTATATTCTGGTTTATATACAGAGAGAGTCTGTAATTTGGAATAATTTCAATATCTCAAATACTAATTGTTTTTTTTGAAAATTGCTCAGACCAGTCGATTAGTATTTCAAATTGTCCTTTTTGACATATAATAATAATGTATACAGGGTGTTCCAATTTAGAGATATGACGTCACCGTTGATTTTCTTAAATGGCAACACTGTCATTTTGATAGCCATTTTGATTGGGTGTATAAAGTTATACATAAATGCAACATTTCAAATTGTTATTCCCTACCATATACAAGATAATAAAAAATAACAAAGTTATGTCTGTAATTTGGAATAAATTCAATACATAATTCAAATACTATTTGTTTTTTTGAAAAATGCTTAGACCCGTCGATTTGTATTTCAAATTGTCATTTTTGACATAAAATAATAATGTATAAAGGGTGTCCCAATTTAGAGATTTGACGTCATCGTTGATTTTCTTAAATGGCAACACTGTTATTTTGATAGCTATTTTGATAGGGTGTGTAAAGTTATACATAACTGCAAAATTTCAAATTTTTATTCCCTACCATATACAAGATAATAAAAAATAACAAAGTAATAAAAAATAAGTAATCAAATAATAATTGAATTTAATTATTTCAATTAAGCAACTACTCATAATGTTGCCCTCAATTATTGTCAAATGGTCAGTGGGCAATATTATGAGAATTTGCTTAATTGAAATAATTAAATTTCATTATTATTTGATTACTTGTTTTTCATAACTGTTATTTTTTATTATCTTATAAATGGTAGGGAATAAAAATTTTGAAATTTTGAAGTTATGTATAACTTTACACACCCTGTCAAAATAGCTATCAAAATGCTAGTGTTGCCATTTAAAAAAATCAACGATGCCGTCTATCTCTAAATTGGGACACCTTGTATTGTATACATTATTATTTTATGTCAAAAATGACAATTTGAAATACTAATCGACGGGTCTGAGCATTTTTCAAAAAAATAATTATTATTTGAATTATTGAATTTATTCCAAATTACAGACATAACTTTGTTATTTTTTATTATCTTGTAAATGGCAGAGAATAAAAATTTGATATTTTGCAGTGATGTATAACTTTACACACCCTATCAAAATGACAGTGTTGCCATTTAATAAAATCAACGATGACGTCATATCTTTAAATTGGGACACCCTATATACATTATTATTGTATGTAAAAAAGGAAAATTTGAAATACTAATCCACGGGTCTGAGCAATTTTCAAAAAAACAATTAGTATTTGAGATATTGAATTTATTTCAAATTACAGACTCTCTCTGTATTTATTTTGGTCTACGAATAATTAACATTCCGCATATGAATTTCTCAGCAAATAACATTCGAAATACTATAATTGTTTTATTTTTATTTAATAATACAGTAACAAGTATTTTAAAATCAATCTCCTTTTAAAAGACTCTAAAAAAACTTATCTTTTTCGATGTACGATATTGTAACAATCGGTATATGAATTTGGGACCGACCAACATTCCGTATATGCATCTGGAACCTCGCCGCCTATTGGTTAAAATATTACCGCGTGCTGCAACGAACCAATAGAAAACTCCTATGGTCCAAATACATATACGGAATGTTTAGATGCGGGAGGGACATGGCTTCACTCTTCAACTTCAGACAATCAACTAGAGGGTGGGGTGTGGGGGTAGACATTCCATAACACAAATCACAAAGGGGGTTCTGGGAAACTGGAACTTAAAATATCTCTACAGGACATCAATCTGGAACTTATATAGGGAACAGGAACAAACAAAGACTTCTACACAATGGAACAAAACAAAGACTTCTACACAATGCCGGCTTATAGAACTGCGTCGTAAAACTCATAGCCAGTACTCGATTTTTTTACCATATAAATCCATTATCATGGGTAAAATATCTTCCTAGAGCACTCACTACAGTTTCAGATCTTCATAGCTTCACAACACAACCATTCTATGTTTATTACCGGCGGGGAACAAAGGGACTACGCCCTACTTCAAACGAGTACCAGCGAGGAGCAGATGTTACTCTCTCAGATCTTAAAACTGGACTAAATTGCGCTTCGCTCTGAAGCCACAAACAGGAAAAGTACGACGAAAGTACCGAGCGATTTTCGCCCTTAATGCTGCAACTCTCCAAGTTTTAGGCGAAACCATTATTTTTTTCAAAGGGGGGGTTGGCATTTTGGACGAGTTCAATCATTTTTTGAAGGCGAGTACCGTACGTTCTAACATTACGCAATATCTCCCAATTTCTGGAATGTTCAAACAGGGACGGCTTTAAAATACTTATGGTAAATTACTTCATGAAACAAATTGGAAAAATATACTTATATTTTTTTTTATTTGGAATTAGGATATTAAATTAATGTTGGAGTTTTTTCAAACGCTACAAAGCCTCCGCGCAAAAGAGAAACCTGGATAAGATTATCCAGTTTTCGATAACAAACAGAAAAAAATCCAACATGGACATCTTAGGTGTGACAGGACAACAATATCAAAATATTTAGATAGTGGCTAGTGGGGATTAAACAAAACAAAAAAGTCGTTAGGGATTGGGCTAGCGTGCCATCAATCGCCAGACTCTTTAAAGTCGAGTAGACTGAAATGTTTATTGACTCTACTAAGAACTGTAGGTGACAAGAGTTTCTGTGCCTTGGGAAAGAAACTAAACTTGTGCCCTGTGTGGACCTCGCTGACATCCACAGCAGTAACACAAGCGACATACCAGGGCAGACACAGCCTTATCACCTCGTTGCCCAACCGCGAGCGGTTCTCAAAAACTAAAAAAATATGACAGATATACATCTGCCCAAACTCAGCTAACACCTAGCGAGTTTCACGGGACATTTCGGCAACGGTTCTGCAAAAGGAGGATTTAGACAATCCAGTCTAAACACCTCAGTGAGACAAAATCTCACCAACAACTTACTTCAACAACTCATTCAAATAAGACAGGGCTAGACAAAGGGGTATTTGACAACAACAAGGACTAAAATCAAGACAATATTAACAAGGGGGGTACGTGTGACAACAACAAAAGACCAAAAAGACTAGTATACTGGGTTCAAACAGGATATCGAACTTTTTAAACAAGATTAAGGGAAATGAACGCAACACATGATATAGAGAAGACTATATCATTACGTTTTCAATCAACAGTCCAATCTAGGACATAAGAACCTTTCATGAAAGTTCACAAGACAACTCATTTTCAAATCACAAGCTGGAAAAAGACTTCACTTTTCAAATCAGGGGTTGGGACCTTACTTTTCAAAACTGGGGGTAGACTTACTTTTCAAAACTGGGGGCATTTCATTTCTCAAGACTGGGGGTGGACTTTATTTTTCAAAACGGGGGGCTACTTTTTCAAAACAGGGCATGAAAGCAACACGCAAGGGGAAGACCAAAGGGACATGTAGAAAGTATGACAGTTCTGACGAACAACCGCCTCCATTCATCGATCGAAAGCCAGCTTCACCTGTACTCAACGCGGCCAGATCCTAACCTCACCAGCCTTGTCACAGCTTCTGCTCTTGGCCTACTTTTAATCAACAAACAGAAGAGAGGTCAACTAACTATTCGCCAAAAAAAAATCAAACTCCAGCACGGACACGGGCTAATAGACAACACGGGCTAATAGACAACACGGGACAAGGGGCTCTAAAATTTCCAGACAAAACAGGGATAGACAAACAAACAGGCAACAACATACTCAATGACTTCTAGATATACTCAGGGGCTTACAAACACAAACAATATTGAAATTTGGTTCCTATATGAGCTCACACGGGATAAGACATTTCTTGCTCCGACTACTAATGAAAGTGTTCACAGATAGCTGAACAAGATTTCCTTCATCACGAGTATTACACTTGTGACATGTCAGATACAAAAAGACATACTTCATTCACGGGGGGACTTCAACTACTTCACTTCACGGGCTCTTTTCAACTAACCTCTGGCATCCTTTTGACACCTACAAAGATAGATTAGTCAAAAAACAAGGGGCAACACAGACAAGGGGGGGCGTCTTCACGGGCTAACCTCTACACTTCATCAAAACAGTTATTTCCAAACAGTGTCGACAGAGAACGCTATCTTCGAACAGCGACAGCTTTTCTCCTGGCTGCTTGAAAAAAACAAGGGGCTCTACTTCTTCTTGAATAAGTGGGGGCCTCTCCACGGTTTCCCTCTTCACTTCTTTATGGGGTTACTTCTACAAGGGGTGACTTCTCAAGGGGATGACTTCTCCAACTAACCTGTCGCATGACATACACCAACAGAGATAGGCTTCGCTGGAAAAACAAGGGACTACTCTCACAGACAATACGGGACTAAGCTCATACACGGACCATACCAACAACATTACACATCTACTCAAACGACCAAATCAATAAATCACAAAAAACGACTATTCTGTAAAAAACTGTTGATCTATAGGAATACATGCAAAAAATACAACATACTGTTATACTTCATAAGTGGATTCAATATTCAAAATATTTAACGTTACTTTTTACCAAAATTTTCAAAAAAATTTTACGTTACTTTTTATTTAACTGTTTGACTATATATTTCATCAATATTTTCAAAAAATTCAAATCATGCTTTCATCATGGGTACAATATCAATACAATACAGTTAGTATGCTACAATAACATACAATTCTGTTCTACGATACATACAATACAATTATTTCTAGCCCCACGTTGGGCGCCATTGAAGCGTTTTACATGTCTGCTCATATGGGGACAAGGAAAGAACTAACCATAAAAATACTGGGGGGGTCTAAATGGGGCTAGTAGAAGGAACAGACACGCAAACCTTCATGCGAACGACAGCTCATTTGTTGTGCGGTGGCTGGGTCGTAGATTCGTTAGGGGGGGTAGGAGGGTGTTAAGATGACTAAACTACCATAACCAAATACTAAATTTGACAGAACTGTCATTTTATTTACATACAAACAATTTTCATTATGAAAGCACTATTAAAAAAAATCTAACTATTTACCAGTAAACTTTAGTATAGTCGGTTCGCTAAACTCAGACGCAACTGGCTAGATATTTTAGTCGATAATTTTTTTGTTTTTTGCCAATTTTGCAAAAATTGGCAAAATTACTAACTATTTAGTAATTATTTTTTGCCAATTTTACTAAAATTGGCAAAATTACCGACTAAAATATCTAGAAAGTTGCGTCTGAGTTTAGCGAACAGACTATATATCCACTTGGAATTTCTACAAAATTTAAAAAATGTATCATACCTTGTTATTTTGTCAATATCCATCGTCACACGGGTTACACAAAACAAAAACAACGGGGTCATTGGCCTGAGTCGGGGAGGGACATGGCTTCACTCTTCAACTTCAGACAATCAACTAGAGGGTGGGGTGTGGGGGTAGACATTCCATTACACAAATCACAAAGGGGGTTCTGGGAAACTGGAACTTGAAATATCTCTACAGGACATCAATCTGGAACTTATATAGGGAACAGGAACAAACGAAGACTTCTACACAATGGAACAAAACAAAGACTTCTACACAATGCCGGCTTATAGAACTGCGTCGTACAACTCATAGCCAGTACTCGATTTTTTTACCATATAAATCCATTATCATGGGTAAAATGTCTTCCTAGAGCACTCACTACAGTTTCAGATCTTCATAGCTTCACAACACGACCATTCTATGTTTATTACCGGCGGGGAACAAAGGGACTACGCCCTACTTCAAACGAGTACCAGCGAGGAGCAGATGTTACTCTCTCAGATCTTAAAACTGGACTAAATTGCGCTTCGCTCTGAAGCCACAAACAGGAAAAGTACGACGAAAGTACCGAGCGATTTTCGCCCTTAATGCTGCAACTCTGCAAGTTTTAGGCGAAACCATTATTTTTTTCAACGGGGGGGTTGGCATTTTGGACGAGTTCAGTCATTTTTTGAAGGGGAGTACCGTACGTTCTAACATTACGCAATATCTCCCAATTTCTGGAATTTTCAAACAGGGACGGCTTTAAAATACTTATGGTAAATTACTTCATGAAACAAATTGGAAAAATATACTTATATTTTTTTTTGGGAATTAGGATATTAAATTAATGTTGGAGTTTTTTCAAACGCTACAAAAGTAGTATTTTATTTCCTTAGTTATGCGCTTTCGACAAAATTGTTATTATCGGAGCTGATGGTCAATATTAAAAGAAGTACCACTACTTGGAGCCGTATGTGTGAGCATATTGTTGAACATTAGAATTATAAGTGTATTAGATACAATATGTAAAATGCTTCAGTTATCTCGTGTGCAACCCCGGAACGGGAACAAAAAACATGAAAAATAGTCACTCAAACGTTAGTAGATATTCTATACCAATCCTGGAGCAAAGTAGGGCGGGGGAAACCGGTTAGACCGGTTCCGGTCAAGGTCGGACACGGTCTAACCGGTTCCGGTGAAGGTTGAACAAGTTGTAAGGTCACAGAAAGGTTACCTCTGGTGCAAAATAGGGTCAAAACCAGTTAGACTGATTACAATCAAAGTCGGACAAGTTCAAGATCATGGAACAATTACCTGAAGGTCACTTGAAGGTTTAGTTCAAGGTAACCTTAGTGATACTTATAGACGTAGTTAGACTAATACCATTCAAGGTCGGTTCAATTTCATGAGAAAAGTTACCTAAAGTTTATGAGTCACTTGAACGTCACGATAAGTCACCTGAGGGTTGAGTTCAAGGTAACATCAAAGTTACTTGACAGTTATTCCTGTTAGACCATTTATTCCAGGTACACATGCGCGTTTAACACGTTGAACATTTAATTTTTCTTTTGTTTTTTGGAGCTGTTTGACTTCCTGGTCAAGTTCTTTTTGTATCCTTAAGACTTCCTTTTCTCTCGCCTCGATATGTGTTTTGTCCTTATTCACTCCAGTAATTTTTTCGTACAGCGATGTCCATGATTGTTGGCTAGAATACATACATTCTGTTGCTCATCCGGTTCCTCATTTGTGGGAGGAGACAGGGAGCACGCTATCGGAGTCCTTTTTGGACCTCGTGTCGTATGGGTGTTGTTCAGACGACATCTTGTTCTGGTTCTAAGGTATTCGCAGGAAGAAGTTTAAAGCTATCGTCGTGCACACGACCCCAGACCTTATTACGCTTGTATTCCATCTGGTTCGCCTTGGAATAGGACCGCACCCATGCCGATGTCTGTAGCGTCTGTCTGTAGGCTGAATGGTAGATTGACGTCTGGTCGCTTGAGTTCCAGTTTACCAGAGATGGCGTTCTTAACCTTTTCAGGACCGTACCGATTTCGGGCGGCTGTGCTCGCTGGACCGTAGCCGACGTGCTTGCGAGTTTATTCGGCTCTGGTCCACAAACGCGCTTTCAGATGTTATATTTTTTAGTATTATTTCAAGAGCGTAGGCGCAAAATTTCGAAGGCAGTAAGAAAACTAATAAACATTTTTGAAAATTTTAAACGCAAAATGAAAGATTACATTATTACAGAGGGCTTACAGTCCCTTAGAATAACCAAAAAGTGTCTTTTGAATGAGATATTTAAAATTAAAAATCACAATAATTTTTTTCTTCTTTTTCACCCCTGCCACTTATTAAAATAAATATTATAGAAGTTTTCAGCGACTTTTGGCCCTCGGTAATAATGTAATCTTTTATTCTGCGTTTAAATTTTTCAAAAATACTTATTAGTTTTCTCAAACTTCGAAAAAAATAAATGCATTTAAAAAGCATTGGCGCAAATTTTTGCTCCTATGCTCTTATTTATGGAAATAAATAATTTTTGAGAAGCGAATCAAAATACATTTTATTAACAAGAAAAAAAATTGCACCAAAAAATTAAAATTTTAGTACCGTATGGTATCGCTCAAAACATCCAATAACACATAGCGCTACGTTACATGGTCCACAATTATAGGCTGTTTCTCTTCTCTTATTCTGCTTTGCACAAACAACACACCGCTTGACAACAGATTTATTATCAGGCTTTTTGGGATAAATTGAAAGAAAATGTCTTTCAATAAGGCGTAAAGGATTGTGAGAATTTTCTGGTCTGGTGCTTGTACAACTTCTAGGTGTCACCTTTTTGTATTTTTCTATTATAGATTTAACTAAAGTCCTCTGGAAGTCCAATAATGGAATATTATTTCCTGTTTTCATTTTATATATCACATGGGAATTCAACAACGCTAAATCTAGTAGATGAAAAACACTTTCTTATACCACTTCACTGTTTTTCTCACACTTTCTATGGTACTCAGAAGCATATCCGTTTTGTCCACTCCTCCCATATTTTGATTATATTCAAAAATCGCCTCTGGTTTCTGAATTTCTTCACCTCTTTTATTTGTTGCAGTTTTTATTTTATTACTGTGGATTGCAGATAACATATGGACGTCTCTTTTATCTTTCTAATTCAAAGCCAGTAAAGTTTGGCTTGAAAAATAATCAATCGAACCTTTTTCAAACTTAGGCATGAACATTCTATTTGGTCTCACTGTTCCACAGCAATAAACTTTTCTTTCTAAAAGACTCTGATACAGAATGGGACTGGTATACCAATCTGTGTATAGATGATGTGCTTTGTCGAAATAAGGCTCCATCAAAGTCATCACTATGTTGCCTGAAGTTCCTAGATTTTCGTCGAACTTCTTCATTTCTGTTGTAGTACCTGCGTATATCAGTAGATCAAGTATATAGCCCGTTTCACAATCCACAATAATAAAAAATTTGATACCAAATCGATGCCCCTTGGAAGGAATATACTGACGAAACGATATTCTTCCTTTGAAAAGCATAAGGCTTTCGTCAATCACGAGGTTTTGAAAAGGGTACATACATTTTTTAAATACTTGTCTGTAATGGTCGACAACGAACCTCATCTTAAATAGTTTATCTTCTTTGATAACGTTTGAGTTATCTGAAAAATGCAGAAATCGTAAAATTTCTAAAAATCTCGCACGGGACATTATTTGACCAAATGCAGGAGTCTGAATTATGAAATCTTGGGACCAATAATCCTTTACTCTTTGTTTTTTCACTTGAGGCATGAGTAGGCAAAGACCCAAAAACAGGTAGATTTCATCCGTAGTTGGTGATGTATATTTGTGAATTCTTCGTGATGGATCTTCATTCACAATATAATGGTAATACATGCTTGTCTGTACCGCTATTTCTTCGACGAATTCTTTAGTAATAAAATTTTCAAAAACCTCCAAAATCGTTGGAATTTCAGGCAGGTTTTCAAGTTGACACCCAGAATAGTTCGCATCGAAATTCTCTAAAGAAGGTTTGAGGTCAACTTTGCTCCAAATAAACTTGTTTGTCAGCTTATCAGTTTTCTTTTTTTTACTGAGTGGTGGATTACCTTCCTGATTAGGTTGAGTATTCTCAGCATCTGAACTATTCTCATCACAGGGTACCTCAGCTTCGGCTAGTACCAAATTATTTTCTGCAATTTCACAATCACTTTCACCATCTTCATTGTCCCAACCGTCAAACTGATCTTCTAGACGCGTAAAATCTTCATCATCACTTCGATTTAATAAATCATACAGTTCTTGTTCCGTCAAATATTTGCGAGCCATTGTTAATTCAACGATAACCACAGTATACTAAATTCCTGCACAAACAAGTTGAAACTCATACCTAAAACTGATAACAAAGATCACGTCATAATCCATTCTCAAAATTCAATGAATAGTACTCATCCATATTAGATCCGCCTGCTTCACTGTCATGTTCTCTGTGTATCCGCTTGAATCGCGCCAAAACTGGGTAAGTAATTGTCGATTCCATATTTTTTTCATTGGGGCGTGGTTAATATAATCTAACCAATAGAGGAAAGTCAATAAATCCGTTAGATTTTGGTTCCTACATACGCCTCCATCAATCCGAGTTTATACGTCTCCGGTCCGACCGGGTCGAAAATTTTTTGCGAGTACGCTCGTCTTTGGTCCTGAAAGGGTTAATGCTGTTGAATGCCAGCTCAGCTTCTTCATTCCATCTGAACTTCCGTTTCCCTGCTGTCAGGTCGGTAAGGGGTGTTACCATCTCGGCGAAGGTTGGGATGAAGTCACGGAGCCAGTTCGCTGTGCCTATGAACCCCTGAACTGTTTCAGAGTTCAGAGTTCTAGGAGTCGTGAAGCCTTGGATTTTCTGTCTATGTCGCTCCATCGGTTGGGTGTTAGCAGCAGTTATCTTATGGTCCAGGTATTCCAGTTCTTTTGCAGGAAATCGGCACTTCTTGAGCGAGACCCACTGGCCATGGGTCCTCAGTCTCTCCAGGACTAGGTGAAGGTGTTTCTGGTGTTCTTCCCAGTTGTTGGAGTAGATGATAATGTCATCCATGTACACCTTTACAAATTCGTCCACATAGCCAACGAAGACGGTGGTGACCAGCTTCTGGAAGGCGGCAGGACCATTCTTAAGACCAAAGGGCATCACTGTGAATTCATATTGGGACCCATCTGGTAGGCTAAAGGCTGTCTTCGGTTTTGACTCCTCGTCCAGTGGGATTTGCCAAAAGCCGCTCTTCAGGTCGAGGGTCGAGAAGATCTTTGCCGTACCAACCTCCTTGATACTGTCGTGGATCGGTAGCATGTTTGACACTTTGTCCACGGTGATGCCATTGATTTTGCGGTAGTCTACGTAGAACCTGGGGCTGCCATCCTTCTTGGTGACGATCACTATCGAGCTATTGTAAGGGCTCTTGGATGGTCGTATAACTCCAGCGGACAGCATGTCTTGGACCTCCTGAAACATGATCCGCTTCTTTTCTGGAGAATACTTGAAATTCCTCACATTGATGGGACGGTCGTCGCTCAGCTCTATGTGCATGGTAGTCGCTCTGGTCGTGGGTTGGCGGACCTTGTAGTCGAAGACATCGCTATAGTCTTCGACTGTCCTCTTGACTACGTCGTAGGCGTAATCTGGGGCTTGGTCCCTTTCCAGCATGGTTTGGTTTGTTGAAGTTGGTGGTCTGGTCGGAGCTTCTCAGAATAGTGTGTGTCGGCTTCGGGTCCCTGCGTGTAGACACCTTCTAATGATGTCTACCAAGACTTCCTCCATTTTCAGCAAAGGCATGCCTAACACCATGTCGTAGTTGAGCTTCTCCATCACCTGACATTGAACCGTGCTGCTAAAGTCGTCTGTGAAGTGGACCTGGACATCGGCTGTTCCCAGACTTTTGGACGTACTACCCCTGCATGCGAGTCGTACTATGGTGGATTTGCCTTCTACAATCTCCTTCTCGATCAGGCCCATACTTTGCTGGATGCACCAGTATCTACCAAGGCCTTGATCCTTGTTGAGTTGACCTCGACTGAGATCATTGGGAAATAGGTCCATTTTCCGTTGGAACTTTACCAAGCTGCAGACGGGGCTTGTGAATTGTATAGTGTAGAATTTCTTCACTTTTGTCTTCACTGCAGCATCCATTTGGCTTGCATATTGTAAAAGCCTTGGAGGTGTCACCAGGAAAATGGACCAATAAGTTTTCAATTTAAAAATCTTTTAGTAATATTTTTAATATTTTTCAATATTATTAATATTGCTATTAGGATTGAAAACTTTATCTTACCATTTTCAATTTAATTATTTTAAATTATTTTCAAATAACATGTTTATAACTGCAAATTTTAATATCGCCGCTAATGTGTGATAAGTACATTATAATATCTGTTTTATTTCGGAATTATCTATACTATACAATACCTTAAACAGTTTGCAATTTAATTCCTTTTCATTAATTAATTAAGTTATCATTTTTTGAACAGTACTTTCCAAAATAGGTCCAAACAAGTCTTTGGTAATCTTTTGGCATTGGTTTCCCATTCTCCACCGCTCCTTCTCCATTCACGTTTTAATGGTCGAAAGACTGCAACATCTAGATGCTGTAAAATATGTGTTGCGTTTGGACACAGAGCTGTTAGAATAATATCCTTATTACTACAAAATTCACTTAGGGCCATCGTTAAGTGTGATGTGTTTCCGTCCAAAAACAGTATAATCGGAAACTGAACTTTTTGAGCAACTAACCAAGGTTGGAATATATTAGCGATGTACTCAAAAAAGGTATCGCCAGTCATCCACCGATTTTCAGACTCTCCTATCCCCCATTGAGCCGATATTTTCTCGATAACTGATTTGAGAATTCTTGTATATTTAAAAACGATCATGGGTGGTAAAATTTAACTGGAGGCACTACAGGTAACCAAAGTTGTCAGACATTCCTTCTCGTCGTTGCTAACAAACGAATAAGCTATTCTATCCCCCTTTCTAATCAACACTTTGTCTCCCTTAGGAGTCAGGAAAAAAGCCCTTTCATCACAATTGAATACACGACTAGGATCAAAAGTTATGTTGCGATTGTTTGTACTTTCTAAAAAGGTCCCTACTTCAATAAACCATTGACGAATTCGATTTTCTGTGTTTCTAACACAAGTGAGGTTATGGGAAATTCTTATAGCCAGTTCGGGATGTCTATTTAAAAATAGTTCGTACCATTTACGTCCAGACCTACCATCCACGAAATTATTAGACCTATTAAGTTCTTTAAGCAATAGCTGAACACTATCCACAGGCTGCAATCCGAAATAGCAATGCTACTAGTAGGTTTTCTTCTTCTGTTAGTGTGGTCCCTTGTCTAGATTTCTTCTCTAAAGAAGTTCTACCCTTTACTTCCTGTAGGGTCGATCTGGTACCTTATATATTTGTCAAAACAATATAATGTGGCATATCAATCAATAGGGAAAAAATAACAAATTCGAAAATATATTACTTATTTGTTTAAAATTCAATACAGGAGGGGTTAATTTTTTTTTCATTTGCACTTAAATAAAATTAAATGGGGAAAATGAAAAATGGAATGGAATAAAAACCTTTTTATTGTTGTAGATTTATATTATTACAAACAATACAATATTTACATATAGCAGTCAATATACAAGTTCATATTGCAACACTTACAAATAGGTGCACTAAAATTATCTGCCTTGCCACTTGAATGTGCCGTAATACGACTAGTCTGAATGTGTGGAGGCACTCCGCTAATAGTCTCAAAAAAACAAGAAGGGCACAAACTTTCATTGTCTATCATATAATAGTGTTGTGTTATACATACTGTTTGTGCGCTTTCATATGACAGAAATCGGACATTGTTGACATCATCCACTTTCAATATTTTGTTTTCTGCCTCTGGGGAATCCATATCTAGCACCTCACAATCTTCCAGGTCCGATAAATTTTCGGTAGATACCGAAAAAACAAAACTTTCGTTAGAAGAAGCACTATCACTATCTTCAGCTTCATGTGGTGGTATGAAATACAATGGATTAATAACTGCTCCGTCCATTGCTTCGTTTTCTAACACCATTTTGATTGCAAAAATTATAAATTCATCAGTTTATATATTTTCAAGTAGAATAAAGAGGGGGGTTAGGGCCATCTGCTTTTCACATCTAAAAATAGCTTAAGGTCAGCGACCTGGACATCCGTTAGTCTAGACAGTATCCGGTCTAAGCGCCAAGGTTAACGACCAATATCTAGAAATAGCTTAAGGTCAGCGACAAACTGACAGTTAAAATCAGAATCGCATCTTACCGTTTTAATAGTGATAAAAACTGGATTATGATAGATTTTTAAAAGATGTTAAACCCAAAGTTTTGAACATTTTGAGTGAATATACCCCCAATCTAGTGACATTATAAGTAATTAGGAGTGGGAGCAGTGAACCACACATCTGCAACCGGTATCAATGAGAGTGGGGAGGATATAAGAGTACAGAAACATCGATAATGTGAACAGTATGTGCTCAAGAAGGCTTCGTAAACGTGTTGAACAATTTAGTAAATGTATTAACAATTAACAGAATAAAACGTGATATTTTAGTTTATGAAAAATCAAGAAATATTAAACAGTTAGAGAAGAAAACCAGTTAATAAGTAAATATAAAAATAAAGAATATATATTTAAAAACTTTTCACGATTTAGTATAAGTGATGCGCTTGCGTAGCGGAAGAGTTTATCCGCCAGAAGAAGAAAATAGACTATTTTTTGTTTCTACAATCGAGGAGCAAAAGTGGATAGATTTGGTGTTTAAGAACATTAATCGTTTTAATAATAATGGAATGTTGCCAGAAAAGAATTGTGATGAATCAACACCCACAAAAACCTTTGTACCTGTTCACAGAAGCAGAACTACAAAACTTTACCATATCATACATTAGAAAATCTGTGGATCCATATGAACTACTTCAGTCTTGGCATCTCCCACCCCAGAAATTTGTGCAAAATTTTGAAATTCGAACTCGACTTCCGTGTTTTGTTCATTTCAATCGCCCCGAATGGAGAACAGAGGAAGAAGGATTAGCTCCTGCTCAATCCAGTTGCCGTTTATGCAGATTTGCACTGGAAATTTAAGTTCTAGATGTAACAATTATAGTGGTTAAATAAAGTACTATTTTTTATTAAGGTTTTTTATTAATAAAACAAAATGTAAAAAAAATCTTTACTGCATCATAAAAGTATCATACAAATAAAATACGTTAGATAACGCACATACACTATTATTATTTAAATGGTAAGGACATTTGGGTTCCATTTTTCCAAATTGAGTAGGGAGATGCGGAAGATAAAAAACAAAGAAAATCTATGGGTTGGTTTAGGGTCATATAATAATACTAACTTTTCTGGAAATTAGCAAACATCTCATATAGTTTGGTAAACCTATTAGTTTTAAAGTCTAGTTGAAGATCATTATAGGGATATCTTTCAGAATTTAAAAACACTTTGATATTTTTTAAAGTGTAATGATCAAATTTACTCATATCTGTTGTTAAGTTCAATTTTTTGGTTCCCACTGACCATGTATGACGTGTAGAGTTAGTTAGGGCTGGATATGGTAGAGTTATATAGGGCATAAAACTAAGGTAGTTAATAGTGTAACTATCCCAGTTTCACCTCAAAAGTTCCAAATTCTCCGCCAAGATGGGGCTATTTTAATGGAATCTACAATATGAGCTGTCATAGTTCGGCTATTATCCGCTAGGCGGCTATTTTTACGCCATTTTCTAATTTTAATCGAATTTAATCGGAGATTAATATGAATACATTAAAACTTGATCGTTGTAAGGAGGTAGGTATATTCATAAACTAAAATATTTCTTACAATTAACTATATACAGATGCAAGTTTAGATAGCAGAGTCTTTAATTGATATAAGATATTTTCGTCTGGACAAGGCACTCCAAATAGGTTCCAACTAAATTGTCCAGCCGCGACAACTTTTCTTGTAAATTCATTAAATTTATAGTAATTACTTTGACGGAAAAAGTAAATATGGCCATCAGTCCATCGGAATGCGAGAGAAATATCTTCAGGTATATCAGGAAATAGGTCTTTTATTTTTCCTGTACCACTCTCAGTCAAATCATTAGAAAATTCTATATATGACATATTATTATAAGAAGTTAGGATAACAAATCCTATAACGTATTTGCTCGAAGACATGCAAGGTATACCAATTAGCGGAGGGGTTTACGAAGAAGAATTACAGAAAACATTAAACCCTGACATTTACTTGGTTGAAAAAGTACTTAGACGAAAAGCTGGATTAACGTTAATGACGTAGTTTAGAAGGATCTACCTTTTAATCTGCCGCGTAGCAATACATTTTTTGCAAAGAGGTTGTTATTAACCACAAGGAGTAGGGGAATATAAATGAACTCATGCTCCAGTATCAATGTCAGTAAAAGTGAACATGAGCTCTCACGATAGTGGGTATTCTTCAGGTGGCTCTCAAGATAGTGGGTATTCTTCAGGTGATTATGAATTTAGCATCGATATGCCTAACAACGAAGACTACAATCAAGAATTAGATAGAGCTTTGGAAAATTATGAGGCTGCCGCCAAATCAGAATTTTTCTACCTGCTTGCAACAAAATACACGTTATCGGGCTATGCAGTACAATGTGGTATAAGCCCTGCAAGATCATTTTCGCCTGCAGTGATTTTATCTCAACAATATAAATGAGAATATCCCCAGAATACCTAAATGGTATTCCTTTATTTCAATCATCACACAACAACTAATTGATTTTTTCCAATCAACTGATGACCTCATGCACCCAACTTTTCCATGCGAAGAATACTGCACTGTTACCCCGATAGTTTACGATGATTGTAAATTCTTGAATTTTTGAATTATTATCACTAGTGTGATATCGCCTCGGATACAGTTGTTAGAAAATTTGATGTTGTGAATATTATTATAATTTTTTAGATTTTTGTACAAATACTGCAGATAGTTTAAACCCCTTGCAAATATTGTATGCGTTTTGTTCTATAATGCCAGATCATATGACAAATAATGCTCTTAGGGAGTTCATTTATTTTTATAAAATTATTTATATTTAAATAAATGATAATAAATTGCAAATTTGGAGTTTTATTTTACATAAGACGTTACGTTTTATCATAAAACGTATAAGATTCACATAAAACGTGACGTTTTATCATAAAACGTATAAGATTTTTATTTTGGTGTGATGATAATATGAGAGAAGTGCTCATAATAAAACAAATAAAATGTCTACATACATCTTTATTATAATATAAAAGAGAGAAAGAAAAATAACATGTCTATATATCTTTATTTTTTATAATATAAAAGGGAGAAAGAGAGATAGTAGCTTATGGATATTCGACAATATCATTCGTCTCAAAAGAATCAATATTACTGTCTACTTCAGAATCATCAAACCTGTTATTTCTAGGCATTTCATGTAATGGATTAACGCAAGACTCGTAATCTTTTACATCGAATAAAACACATGTAAAACAACTATGACAGCAATAATATTGTTGCTGATATACGCATTCAACGATCTCATCTGCATCATAAACTTCGTGAGTATGATCGTAACGCACCGGTAAAAATTTATTTAAGATCTCATGGACTTCTTTGAATGCAAAAAACATGATTTGCACACGTTTAGGCGATGCTGCTGAAGCCAATATCCACTAACCCATACACAATAACTGGAGTGTTCATCTTCAAATATATCCCCCCAATCTGACTTTCCTAATACAGCATTTCTTAAATGTGACGATATGTGTTTAGAGCAAGCAATGAATTCTATTCCTTTATATGAAGGAATAGGATCATTTTTAGCACTGCTTATCATCGCTTCCCATTTATATAAAGGAAATTTTTTTTTAAATTATTTTTGTTAATTTCCACGGCAAGGGGGACTGCTCGATGAAATGTGATGCTGATACTATTGTTTCGCAATTTTTTTTTGATAGACAGGTCGGCCAATGATGGAACATTCATCTATAAAAAAAATCTATTCTAAAATACTGTAATGTCCCAATGGTAGGGTTCTGAAACTATTTGGAATTAAATATCTTTTATCGTCATAAGGACTTACCGCAATTTTTGTTTGTTCTATACTATAGACGTTATGGCTGTATGACCGAATGGTGTGTGGAGTAGCAGTTTGTTCCTTAAAATCAGTTAAACAATTTACATAATCATCGAATTTTATAACATTTTTTACTATATTATATTTAGTCCCTTTTGCTTTTTTAGCGATTCGACCAGATTGAACTTTAAAAGTATACATTTTTTATCGTAATCCCACAAATTTTGTCATAATTTCTCCTTTATTTTCATCCTTCATTACTCCTAAAACTTTTTTATTTACGCGAGGAATATTATAGATATTATCTACAGCGTAATCGGATGTAACAAATTTTGATAGATCTTGTTTTATTACTTCCTCATAAGCATCATGACAGTACAGTTCATAAATAAAGCTATCGGTATCCATATACATTAAATTACATTTATCTGCGCCCAATTTTGGAAGCATATAGTCGTAATGAAATTGGTACATAATTTTGATATATCTAAAACAGTCATGCCAATGTATAAGGGTTTATTAAAAACTAGATCTGATTTAATCAGTTGTATAGCTACTAAATTGTCATTAAATATCTTTCTGCTGTGAAACCGGGCACTAGAAATTAAATTTTTAGCACCATATCGCCCATTCCATGATCTGACTAGTTTTACTATTCTATGTTTCCGAATATTCTTCATAGTCTTTCCAAGTACACTATTATTGACCAATTTATATAAATTTCTTCCAAAATCGTTCGTAGCTGCAGCTCTAAGTCGAGTATTTAATTCTATGTAGGGTCGCACCCACGCAGACTGCTTAAATTTCAAAATTTTATGAATCTTTTTTAAAACTAACCCATTAGCCAGCATTTGTTTTAAATTTCTATAATTAGTGTAGGAAACAAAGGTTGAACCTTGCAAAATGGACACAAGTCCGGTTTTATTTTTTTTCTGGTATATCACGGGGTGCTTATTATAAGACTAACTTTTTCTGAAAAAATTTCGCCCCGGAACCTCCCTTTTCACCCCTTTAAAGGGGGTAATTTGTGGTTTTTGCGGAACGTAGCCCTTCTTGTAACTTCTACAAAAAATTTCTTTTATAGAAATATGAAGAGGACTATATTTTCTACGATTTATTTCCGACACCATCTCTCTATCATCCACCATTTAGCGGGGGTGGCGCCCTAAATTTGACAAGTTTTTAAAAAAGATGTTTTTAAAAAATATATATTTTTCCCTAACTGTAACGGAAATTAAGAAGAAATCCTGCGGCAATTATTCACAAATAATTGACTGATTTTTTGGTATAGGTTTCACTTAAGGGTAATTGCCCTTTTTTTAATTACAGGGTGTTATATTTTAAAAAACCTCTTTTTATACCATCTGAACCGTTTATGCTAGAGTAAAAAGACTTTCAGCGATTACCCATGTACTGGTGCTATTTATAAATTTGTATAATGCACCCCCATTTTTTCCCCGGAACCACCCAAAAAAAAAGAAGAATTAATAAATAAATTGATTTTCTTGGAATCCTTCACACACAATGCCCTTTATTAATATGCTTCATATATCATTTTGTGCACGCTATTATTACCCATGCATGGACACCAAAAGCAATTTCCTAGTGCAACCCCTGTAGCAAAAAAAAAAAAAATAAAATGGGGGGTTGAAAATTTTTTTTTGTTTTTTGCTTTTTGATCCATATGGGCATATGCTTCATCAATAGTGCTTTTCAAAAATATATATGGTTATTGCAACATCTCTGCGAAAACCACCCCTATCCTTGAAAATATACTGCAGAAACTACCCCTATCCCTTGGCGAGCATGTTTTTACGATTTTCTCATTACCTATGTATTCTTTTTAAACAAAACTTATACAAGGTGAAAGACCACTATTTACTCTAAAAATTATGTCCTATTCATTTTTTCGTATAAGCAACCGTTACGGCACAGTGGCGCCGTAAACCTCATATATGCTTTGGCGGGCTCCAGTTTTTGGTTTTTTTTTTCGTCATCTGTTCGTTTTATTGATAAAGTACTTATGCAAAATAAAACAACACAGTGTAACCTACAAATTATGACTTATGCACATTTTACATTCTTTGCTCCCCAAAGCCACAGTGGTGGCCCAAAATAAATTTTTGCATATTTTCGCCACCTACATGCATTTTATTGCATTAATGCTACCTTAACAGCACAATATTTACCCTTAGGTGGTCGCTACGCAGTGGCGGATCCAGGGACAGGTGATGGGGGTGATCACCTCCCCCCCCCTCTCGAACCAAGTGATATTATATTCAAAGATTATAAAAATATTCATTTATTTTTATAGAAATTCAACCAATTGGCACCCCCCTCTTAACGATGCTGGATCTGCCACTGTCGCTAAAGCATATAAAGTCATTCTTATAAAAATAATATTAATATAAGTATTTCTATAAAAATAAATGAATATTTTTATAATCTTCAAATATAATATCACTTGGTTTGAGAGGGGTGGGGGTGATCGCCCCCATCACCCCTCCCTGGATCCGCCACTGCTTAGCGACCACTTAGGGGTGAATATTGTGCTATTAAGGTAGCATTAACGCAATAAAATGCGTGTAGGTGGCGAAAATATGAAAAAAATTATTTTGGGCCACCACTGTAGCTTTATGGAGCAAAGAATGTAAAATGTGCATAGGTCATGATTTGTAGGTTACACTGTGTTGTTTTATTTTACATAAGTACTTTATCAATAAAACAAACAGATGACGAAAAAATAAACAAAAACTGGAGCCTGTCAAAGCATATATGAGATTTACGGCGCCACTGTGCCGTAACGGTTGCTTAAACGAAAAAAATGAATACAACCTAATTTTTAGAGTAAATAGTGGTCTTTAACCTTGTATAAATTTTGTTTAAAAAAAAATGAATAGGTAATGAAAAAATCGTAAAAACATGCTGGATAAGGTATAGGGGTAGTTTCTGCAGTATATTTTCAAGGCTAGGGGTGGTTTGCGCAGGGATGTTGCAATAACCATATATATTTTTGAAAAGCACTATTGATGAAGCATATGCCCACATGGATCAAAAAGCAAAAAACAAAAAAAATTGTCAACCCCCCCATTTTATTTATCGTTTTTGGCTACAGGGGTTGCACTAGGAAATCGCTTTTAGTGTCCATGCATGGGTAATAATAACTTGCACAAAATGATATATGAAGCATATTAATGAAGGGCATTGTGTGTGAAGGATTCCAAGAAAATCACTTTATTTATTAATTCTTCTTTTTTTTTTGGGTAGTT
Organism: Diabrotica virgifera virgifera; assembly: GCF_917563875.1. Taxonomy (NCBI): domain Eukaryota; kingdom Metazoa; phylum Arthropoda; class Insecta; order Coleoptera; family Chrysomelidae; genus Diabrotica; species Diabrotica virgifera. The sequence goes on along the minus strand of NC_065451.1, from coordinate 40,604,819 downwards.
GCGGGGAAAAAATGGGGGTGCATTATACAGATTTGTAGATAACACCAGTACATGGGTAATCGCTGAAAGTCTTTTTACTCTAGCATAAACGGTTCATATGGTATAAAAAGGGGTTTTTTAAAATGTAACACCCTGTAATTAAAAAAAGGGCAATTACCCTTAAGTGAAACCTATACCAAAAAATCAATCATCTATTTGTGAATAATTTCCGCAGCATTTCTTTTTAATTTCCGTTACAGTTAGGGAAAAATATATATTTTTTAAAAACATCTTTTTTAAAAACTTGTCAACTTTAGGGCGCCACCCTTGCTAAACGGTGGATGATAGAGAGATGCTGTCGAAAATAAATCGTAGAAAATATAGTCCTCTTCATATTTCTATAAAAGAAATTTTTTGTAAAAGGTACAGGAAGGGCTACGTTCTGCAAAAACCATAAATTACCCCCTTTAAAGGGGTGAAAAGGGGGGTTCCGGGGCGAAATTTTTTCAGAAAAAGTTAGTCTTATAATAAGCACCCCTTGATATGCCAGAAAAAAAATTAAACCGGACTTGTGTCCATTTTGCAAGGTCCAACCTCTGTTTCCTACACTAAATGAACGATATATTTTTTTTTATTATAAAGTGTTGTATTAGTTTAGTATGATTTGAACCCAAAGCTTTGCGGTGTTCGGCAGCGAATGGAAAATCTGAGTGCAGATCATGTAATTTGTGAGGATAGTCCAAGTCAACTTGTAACATGTACCCTACGGGAGAGTCATCAGGTACAGACATAACATCAATGTCTTTGTCATCCATCCATTCGAACCCTCCGTAGGGTAAGGGTTCTCCCATCATCATCAACTAGCCTATATTTGTCCACTGCTGAACGTAGGCCTCCCGTAAAAATTTCCACCTATTTCTATCTTGAGCTTCTTGCATCCAATTTGTGGTGATGCGCTTGATATCATCCGTCCATCTAGTCGGTGGTCGTCCTCTGCTTCGATATGCCTCCTGCCTTGGTCGCCATTCCAGAATCTTTTTGGTCCATCTGTCATCCGTCAGTCTGGCAACATGTCCTGCCCAAGCCCATTTAGCCATGGCTATTCTTTCAACTGCCTCCGTGACTCCTGTTCTTCTTCTTATTTCTAGGTTTGGTACTTTATCTCTGATGGTAATACCTAACATTGATCTTTCCATAGCGCGTTGTGTAACTCTTATTTTATTTATTGTTCTTTTTGTCAGAGTTAGTGTTTCTGCACCATATGTAAGAACCGGCCAAACACACTGGTCAAAGACCTTTCTTTTTAAACAAACTGGAATATTAGACTTGAAAATGTTATTTAATCTACCGAAGGCAGCCCATGTAAGACCTATCCTTCTTTGTATTTCAGTTGTCTGGTTATCTCGGCCTAAGCGAATCTCATGTCCTAGATATTTGTAAGCTATTACTTGGTCGATGCTATGACTCCCAATCTGAATTTTATCGCTGACTACAAGGTTGGTCATAAATTTTGTCTTTGAGGTGTTAATTTTAAGACCAATTGTTCTCCCATAGCCCACCCATATAAATGATTGACATCAAAATACATTAAGTATTTTGAGGGCTGTGTGGGGTCATATTTAGGCATGTACTTATTATTGGCCTCCGAGATTCTACCGCTACATACTGAAATTCCTCCACGAATTGCTTTCTCCATAAACAGTATCATGTCAACGTCACGCAATAACTCGAGGTTACATCTCACGTATTTCAACATACAATCCCAAGAATAACCGGGCATTGTGTAGTACCAGGCTGGATCTAACCCATAAGTTATGAAGCATTTTTTGCGGAGTTTCAAAAACATCTGCTAAAAGCAAAATATCGGTCTTTAAGTACAAATCTGAATATTGACCTAAATTTTCAATGTTAAAGGTATCCCAAACTGTTTTAGCATGATCATACTTCTCATCTGTAAGATTCTTATCGTTTAGTTTATTATAAAATGCCTTTATTGGAGGTAAATCGGTAATGTTTAATTTTTCCCAACAATCAATAAAATCATCGCAAAATACCCCTTTTTTAGTTATTAATTTAAATTTATCGTCACTTAACCTGCTAAATTGTCGCTTGCAAATTTTAAAGTCATTTTTATTTAATGTTGCGGCCAGGAAAATTCATCTAAAGAGGCTCCTAAAACTCTTAATGAATCAATAAATCGAAATTTTATATTAGTAACTGCATCGTTAAGTGTAAATGAAATGTATTTTTCTTTATTGACTGGAAGTAGACTAATATCTCCTTTTTTGCTTAACTCTGAAATTATAAAATGGCTGTCGTAGCCACTCATGTTGCGAAAAATAAATGGGACGACAAACAAATTTTTAAAATTTAAATTACATGCTTGGTGGGCGAAATTTCTGAACTCCCCCGTAAAATGATCGTGATCTCTAACAATGATATCTGCAGGAGAAAAATATTTTTCGCGTATGTGAGACCTTGTGGCTCTACTGGTACTCGGGTTTTCCTGTATTGGTATAATTCTCTTAATTTTCGAATGAATACTTTGAGATAAATGTGGTAATTCATTAGCAAACCACTCCATGCAGTCAATGCCTCTATAACTCTTAAAAAAACACAACTTTTCCATCATAGCTACATTTTACATAGTATCCAGCACTATACGGAATATGTTTTTGATATTTTTTAGTAAAACGGGATGTTTTGAGGTCTAACTTTTTCTAACATGCACTCAAAATCTGCATATATGACAAATGGCGTTGTTTGTTTTTAAGTATAATTTTTAAAACTAACAGCATCATATTTAGGAAAAGACATTTTACAATTATTCATATCTGCACACATTTTTTCATGTTCAGACAATTTCCCTTCAGTTCAAAAATAATTTAAGCATATATTGCAAAGAAATAATTTGGTCTTTCTTTTATTTAATTGAATAGCAACTAATTTAGACATGTCCGTAATGTGGCAGTAGTGGTACTTAATTTCTGATTTATCATTATCCATTGGAGGTGCTTCATAATCGTTTAATTTAGGAAAATAGTGATTTTGAATTAAAAGAAGATTAACATGTTTGGCAACTACTGTTTTAGTTAATCTTGCTGGATATATTGTGAAAAATAACTTCATTATTTTCTATTAATTCTAAAGCAAATACATTAACTGATATATTATTTAATTTTTCAAATTTTGAAATTTTATGTAACGGCATTGGCGCCTCCAGGTCTTCTGTTTTTAGTACTGTACTGTACCATGTGTATGAGGATGGGAGTTCTTTATTTGCTTTAGCTGGATAGAGGGCACTAACTATTGCCCAATAAAACATGCCTGATCAGAATTTTTTACGTTAATACAAGCACACTTTTTTAGAATTGCCTCAGGAAGTTTAATATAAGATGAACCATTTCCAATTTCATATCGATTAATATTTACTTCTAAAGATACAATTCTATTTAATGCAAAACCAGAGTCCCTTTCCTGAAACTCGGATAATTTAAGATTTATTTTATCTTTAACATTGTCAAAAAACCACCGCTCTGTATCGGTAGATACGTCTAGTACAGCATTTTTTGTATTAAAATATTTAAAATTTACAATTTCCTCCTCCCCCGATTTTTTAATAAATTCTCCACAAAAACAAACATTAACTTTAACAACTTTATCTGCTTTTAAAATTTTTCTGATTTTATTATTAAAAATAATATAATAATCATTTAGGAAATGTGCTAAGTCCTTATGCCATAAATTAACTATAACTCCAGTTTTAATTCGACTCTTAAACGCGGAAACTACATTTTCCCATTTAACTCTATGTTTTAGTTTATTGTCTAGCTCCATACCTACATGTCTATTGAAAATAATCTGTTTACATGCGTTTGCAGTTTTCTAATTGTACCTATAGGCAAATTGCGTTTTTTTATTACTTTATTGCAAGTTTTGATTGGTTTCGTTAAGCGTTTCAACCAAATTTCTTTGTCTTTAGCCGTGAATTTATCAAAAACTATCTTTCTGACTCTTTTGATGAATAACAAGAAATTTTCACATTGTTTAACAATATCCATAATGGTTACCTCTCTCTTTCTCTCAGTATTTTCAATTAGATGATTTTAAACGACGTCATGGGTTGGTACTTGGGTCCGCAGTCCACTAGGCCGTGAAAAACTGTGGAATATTTGCCGCTCGCAAACTCCTCGATGACGGGACTGTAGGTCTCTGTAACTCTTGGAGGTAAAAACACCACTTCTTCTCCCAAATCTAGCAGAACGGCTTGATCAAATTTTGTCTTCACAATTCGGGCTCCCGTAATTGGTACCGGAATGTCGATAGCAAGTCTTTCAGTTTCTTAACTGGTTTCCTCGCTACGACAGATGACGAATTAATTTTTGTTAAATCCATCTGAAATGAAGGAGTGTTATAAATAACCAAGCAGAAAACATTGAGTTGTATTCAAAATCAAAACCCGAAAAGATTTAACAAAGAATAATTACGAAGAATGACGAATAATTGACATTCACTAACATCGTCTTTTTTTTAGGGTTTGTTGAAGATATTAAACTTCGTATAAACTGCTTTATTATCAGATAGTCCAGCATTAATAATTGTACAGCGGACATCAAGGGGTGAGAAATCTGAGACAATATAATCAATTATGGTAGATGAAGTTTTAGTAATCCTTGGTAGGAGAATCAACGTGCATTGTCAGACCATACGATTCAAATATATTGACCAAGGATATTTGTGTAGCACAAGCAGCAGCATAATCAATATTCAAGTCTCCGCATAAAATTTTTCTGCTCTTATGGGGCAGGTCATCTAACAAATTTAGCAGGTTCTGAAAAAATAGTTCCACGGAAGAGCCAGGTGATCTATGAATGCAAATAATATAAAGATTAAGATTCTTATTGTAAACTAATTATAACTCAAAGTAGGCTTCATTTAACAGAAAGTCATATTTTGTTACCAAAGAAAAATCATTATTTGTACAAAGAATTAGGGTGCCTCTATGAGCTGACCTTGGACGATCATACCTAGCAATTGTGATGTATTTTTCTACAAAAAAAGGCTCGTTGACTTCAATCCAGTGCTCTGTAACCGCAACTACCTGGGGAAATCCTAATTCCTCTAGAAATAAAAACAATTCATCAGTTTTGTATCTTATAAAACAAATATTAATCAGAACCATGCTAAAGTTATTACTATTACTATAATTTGAGGATTCTAGTCCTTCAGAACACGTCGTAATGTTTAAAAAATTCGTTTTGGAGAGACAGCTGAGTAGTAATTTCGGTGACATTCCCTTGATTTTTGTAAGTGGATAATTCTTTCAGAAGTGAGAAAGGACCTAAAAGCAACAAGATCAGCTTCCACCTCATCTGGACCAATTCCATAGGCATCGTTAAATTCTAGAAGAATTTTTCGTAGATATTCAGTCTTGATGGGAAGACCTTCGGAAGCCAAAAACAGTTTAACGCTTGTGTTGGTAAATTCTTCATAAAATACTGAAGCAGGTTGGTCGTGTAGAAAAGCAAGATGAAGTTTAATGGTTTTTAAGATGTCCGGTTCCCTTAATCTGGCTAGAAGATATCGGCTATTAGAGTTATTGGTTAATCTAACTCTTGGTGGAGTCAAAGGACCCAGATTTATAGATGGTTCTTAAGTATCTTTTTTAATGAAATTAATATGCGAATAGAAAGGATTCTCAATTTTGCAAATTTCGATGGCCTGCTTGTCGGAACGTCTATGCGTTCTGTGAATAAACATAAACTGGTAACTGGATTTTCCAGGCTAACATGACTCCTGATATTCTTCTGATTCTTATGTGACTTATGTGCTAACGAAAGTAATGGTTCGGAATATGAAGATTCAATGGACCATTTAATGTTTACACCAGGTGGCCAAATTCGCTTATTAAATAAGTTAACAGATGATCTAGATTTTATACCTATTTTAAATGAATAACCAGCTGCTGTGTCGGCATCTTTAACGAGAGCCTAACATTTAATATATTCTTTGATACATACCTAGCTTCTATTTAATATGGTGTACCACTTGTATACTGCCGCACTAAGCGCAAAGGGGTATCTACATTAGACCTCAAACTGAGAAAACGACGTTTAAAGTTCAAACCTCATTTATTCTGGTTTCTTATTAGGTAAAACGTTCAAATCTTTTTTATTGAGTTTCTAATTTTTTTCTTTAACTGAATGTGTTGTTTTAATAGCAAAATTTATTATTTTACATTAATTATACCAGATACTGCCAAATTTACAATGAAAAATACTAAAAATGCTAAGATGTTTTAGTTGTAACTGCAATATACTACGCCAAATAAGTGGTATCTGCGTAGTTACGTCCAAAGTACTTAAGTAAGAGCAGATACAACTAATAAAGCTTAGTATTTACACTGCATACTACTAATGATAAAATAATATAAATTAGAGATTACTAGGATATAAATTTATTAACTGAAACTTTCAATGATTAATAAAAGGTATTTAAAATAGTTATAGCTGAAATACTCAAGTAAGACACTTCTGCGACCATTAACGCTTAGTAATCTATCTAATAATAAATGTGATCAGTTCAAATCTCTTATGATTTTTTTTAAATCTTGTTTATGTATTCTCAATATTATATGATATACATACTTACCTATTTTATCAAAATAAAGAAGGGATCGAGAAGAAGATAAAAACAGTACTTTATTTTTATGCTTACTTTTAATAGGAACTTTGAAAAAAACAACACTCACAGTTTAATAGTTTCACAATAATTAACAGAAACTCGGCGAAACAGAAAGCGGCAGAAACCAAAAACCATGGTTCACACAGGAAGTCAAAGATTTAGCAAAAGAGAAGAAAGATGCATACGTAAGATATATTAACAATAGGACCCCAGAAGAGTATCAAAGATATAAATCAGAAAGAAATAGAACAACTAACAGAATCAAAGATCTAAAACAAATATATTAGGAAAAGTTCTCAAATGACATGGAACATGATTTGCGAGGAGGTCAAAGGAAGGTATGGAACATGTTGAGGAACAGGAAGAAGCCGGTTACCGAAGAATTACAAATTAACGCAATAAAACCACAAGAATGGGTAACTCATTTCGAGAATCTATACAAAGACGATAACGACGATAATAATGAAGTACAAAGAAATGACCTACAAAACATTCACCAAGAAGAAACAGAGAATGACAACATCACCCAAGAAGAAGTAAACGAAGCAATCAAAAGATCAAAAAATAGAAAATCACCAGGTCCGGATAATATACCAAATGAATTAATTACATACGGAGGTACAAAAATAATAGAAGAGATAACATTATTCCAAAAAATTGTAAACAACATGACAGTACCAGAGGAATGGAGAGAGAGTATAACAATACCAATCTACAAGAAAGGCGTAAAGACAGATCCTACCAACTACCGAGGAATTACACTACTCAATTCTACATCAAAACTATTGACAAAAATTCTATCCCAAAAAATATATAAGAAAGCCGGTGTATCGGAAGAACAACAGGGTTTTCGCCCAAACAGATCTACAATAGACGCTATTTTCATAATGCGACAATTAGTTGAGAAATCAATAGAAGTCGACAAGCCCATGTTCACATGCTTTGTAGATCTGAAACAAGCATTCGACAGAGTACGATTAAAGGACGTGTTCACTATCCTTAAAAAAAACATAGGTCAGAGGTATAGAAACATAATCAAAGAGCTCAATAGATCCAACAAAACACGAATTAAAACCACACACGGGCTCACGGAAGAAATCAAAATCAATGCAGGCATTAGACAAGGGGACAGCCTCAGTCCATGCCTATTTAATTTAATAATGGATGAAGTTATAGGTAGTGTTAACATAATGAATCAGGGATACAAAATGGGTAACCGAACCATGAGAATACTTTGCTACGCAGATGATGCAATCTTAATAGCCGAAAACGAAGATGACTTACAACGCCTACTACAAAAATTCAAAATAACCGCCGAAAAGTATAACCTGACACTATCCAAAGAGAAAACCCAATCGATGGTAATATCCAGGAACCCAATTAGATGTAAATTAGTAGTGGACGACCATATAATCGAACAGGTAATGGATTGCAGATACTTAGGTGTGGACATATCTAGCGACAGGCATCTGTGGCAAGAATCAAAACAGCAGGCAACGAAAGCAGCGAGAATATCTGGTTTCCTGAGGGATATAATCTGGCGGAATAAATATATGAGCACCGAAAGCAAAGTCCGCATTTATAAGACATGTGTTAGACCCGTACTGACATACGCAGCTGAGACAAGGGCCGAGACAACAAAGACCAAACAAATAATGAGAACAACAGAGATGAAAACCCTAAGATCCATAAGAGGTATCACACTCAGAGATAGAATACGAAACGAAGACACATTGAGAGAGCTAGGCGTTCAAGACGTAGTGAGATGGACAAGAGCGCGACGACGCATGTGGAGAGACCACGTAGATCGGATGGACCCTGAACGTATGGCGCATTGGGCGAAAACACAGAAGCCCAACACCAAGCGACCCATAGGAAGACCCAAAAAACGATGGTACGAGAGTTGGAGCTCCGGATCGCAGCAAAGACTGTAACAGAAGAAACAGGACATAGTCCTATTACAAGAAGAAGAAGAAGAAGAAGAAGAGAAGACAATAATTAACCTAACAGGCAGAAGCTGTTTAGGTTGAAGCAACAGGGAGTTTTCCCAAAAAGCTAATCTATTTGGGGGTACAATCCTCTTTTGGGACCGAATGAGAGTATCCATTATTGATTTTTTCTTTCTGCTGATACTCCCACAGGATTTGTACGACTAGGAGGTAGCTTAATTCCATTTTTAATCACTGACTGAACTAAAAAACTTAAAGGTTTCCACTCTTCTGTGTCATCATATGATCTTTTGAATTGTAGATGCATAAGACCTTTTTGAGCTTTTAGCAGCATGACCTCCTTCAATACTGGGCGCTCATCTGAAAATCAATAGACGCTGTGAGTACCTTAAAATGTTCAACGCACATTGACCACTAAAGATTAATTGGTTTATTTATATTAATTATTGTAAATAAATGTTACCTGTTTTTTGTTCCAATTTTTCCTATTGTGGAGTGTCAAATACAGGCTTGGATGTTGCTTCTCTGCTTGGCTTTTTCATTTGGGTAGATTTTGTTCTTTGTGTGTTTTCAGCAGCGCCTGTAGAATCCCTTTTCCGTTTGTGATTTTGGGACTCCGGCTTCTTTTTTGCTTTTCTGATTTTTTGTGAAAGGTCCTTCCACATAAAGAAGTCTGTTGGATTCATCTCTAAGACACTCACATTAGATGAGCTGCTACAAGTCTGGATTGCTTTTTTTAAAGTCTTCAAAGTCGTAGATTTTCTTTGCTTTGTGAAGTGATTTTTCCACCATGTGGTGGAATGAGTCACATGACATAAATGTATGCCCAGTTTCAAAGTACTTTATTTCAATTGATCCAGCAGTTATTAGATCACTGTTGATGATAAACACTAGATAAGTCAAAAACGCCCAATTTTTATTTTGAGCCGAGCAGTTGTCCATCTACAAGATAATCCGTTTGAAGTCTCGGCAATGAGTTGATAAGAATTTGTGAACAGTACTTATTAGTTCTTCTTTGTTTCTTTCTCTAATGGCATCATGCCATAAACAGGCTACACTAGGCCATGAGGTTTTTTTCCAACCGGAACAAAACTTTCATCATAGACTGTCTTTTTGTAAAGATGACACTTTTGAACATTTCGCATCTGGGTAGCATGATAACTTTCTCCATGTCCACAGAATAGATTATGCATTCATCATTTGAGCCTTTGTTGGCATCCTTTTGGTACTCTTCTCTGGCAGCGCTTGCCTTGGTTATATGGGTATTCCAAAGTACACATGTTTCACAAGTATCCAGTTTCAAATCATTTTGAGAGTGACCGTGCAAGTTAAAATGTTCACACACCTCACACTCCTCCTGTCCAAGTTTAACAAAAGAAATATTTTGCTTGGTAACTTTTTATAAAGTTTTCATGCATTTGTTTGATAGTTAAATCGCTTGGTAAATATCTTCTATTTGGAGCATGCTCTCGTTTATGGTGGGAGATTGTAGGTTAATACAAGTTAAGGTCTTCTATTATCAGGTCATGATTTGCTTTGTTTGGAGGTTCCCCCCTTTTCGTTTATCAGGGGCAGGAGAAATTTGGCTCTTTTGCTTAGACATGTTTTGAAGTATTTTATCATTATTCTTCGTATATCCCAGAGTATTTAGGAAAAATTCCTTGCCAACTTGTAGCTTAGTACCATCTTCAGTTTTTAAAAAATACTCATTTGTCCACTGGCGCCTTGAATCAGGTCCGCCTGTTTTTCTTTTTACAGCCATTTGACTGAACGAATTCAAAACAAATGTCTTCCTTTCTTGAACACATTCAATGGCCCAGAACTGGTTATTGATTTTTTGTCTGTCTTCTGAGATTTTGGAAGGACATTTAATTTTACAATTGCTCAATGCACAAGTACCCTGCATATAATGCGCGTTCGCTTTCTCCGCCATTTTAGCTTTTTTCTCTCAAGTACAGAAAGTTGATACGTTTTACTTTTTCTAAGCTTTCCCTTTTTGGTATATAGATTTAAGTCAGCATTTGCCATAATTTCTTCCTCTTCTTGTTCATTAACTGTTACCTCTTCAAGTTCCACTCTTTCACCATTTTCATGATTATTTACTTGACCATTATCCAAAAGGATCGCGTCTCTAATGCCGGTATCTGGAGCTTCAATGTCTTCATCAATTATTTTTGCATCTACTACCACATATTCATTGAACACGTGGGAATTTGATTCTATAAGCTTTTCCAACTCAGGAGCATCCATAGCAAAAGAAATGGCTTCAGATATTATGTTTTTGTTTAAAGGAAATATATTATCTTCATCATTGACTGGCAGTTGTCCATGTATTTTCCTAAAATATAGTAATCACATCTTAATCTTACCTTAATTTTCAATTAGCCATTAGCCATATTATTATCATATGATAAAGAGTCATAAGTAACTTTCTTTTTATTAGTCCATGGTGAGATGTTTTTTGTGATTCTTCAAAAATTATTAGGCTATTTTAATATTATTAAGACAGCAAAAAGTAGGCCAGCTATTATTAATTAGTTCAATACTTGGGTAGGCCCTATTTTAATTTTAATAAATTAAGTGAGCCTAGTCTGTTTAATGCATAATTGACCAGTCAACTTTTAAAAATTAAAACTCTGAATCTCTACCTATGTCAGTAAAATATCCAAATGTTCCCACCTTGTCAATTTCAACTTCATCATGGCTTCTTTCATTTGCAACTTCAATCGAGTTAAACTCTTGTACCCCGCCGTCATCATTAATTGTGCCAGTTTTCAAAACACTGTCCAGTAAACAAAGTGAAAAATTAATTTTAATGTATTAATATTTACACCATCGGTAACTGAACTTATATAAAAAGCTATGAAAAGTAAAATTCTGGATTGGCATATGGATCAAATATCTGGTTGGACTCACCTTGTCAGTTTCAGCTCCATTTGCATTTGCTGTTTCATTCGGGTTAAACTTCTCTGTCCTGACGTCATCATCAATTGTTTCAGTTGTCAAAACATTCCCCTGTTTAACAACAAAATATTTATTTAGATATGATTGAGTAGGCTAGTCCATTCTAGGTCATTCCTTGTTATTATCTAGCTCTATCCTGAGAATTAGGCATATACTGGGCTTAATAATTGGTAAATATTAGTACCTGGTCTCCTGTACTGTTATTATGGATAATTAAAAGGAATACGTAGTTAATATTATCTCCCCGCTTGCTCTTTAAAGCATAACTTACATCGATCGAAAGGCTAAAGTTTTATATAGAGCTATTTATCTATACTATAGTACTATAATAGTTTTATATAGTTTTAGTTTTACATTGAGTTGATCCCTTTGATCAGATAACGATACCTAAGTGTTCCGTGGTTGTATTAGATGCTTGTGATAACTTGATTGAAGCCCATTTAAATAGGATTGAAGCCGAAATTATATACCGATGCCCTTAAATAAAACGTAAAATAACTGAGTAATATAAAAGCGTTCTTATTTGTTTATTATTTTTAAAAGCCAGACCGAACTCATCAAAAACATAAAAGATTTATTTTGTTATGTATAGGATATCAAATTTATTGCTGTATCATCGGTCTGGTGGTGTATTTAAAAAATGGTATTTAGTTTCATACACATAAAACAAAAATATGTTTCGGCATTCAAAAAGATAAAATATGCTTTTGTATGTTATTACGAGCCGAACAGTGTAAATTATAAATGAGTATTATATAATTATTTAGAAAGAAAAGTTATTGTTAATTATTAGTATGTAATTATATCTTGTCGCTAAACATTGGTATAAAATACTCTTATTTACAAAAACCTAACCTAAAAATGGTGATTCCTAGCTAGTGAATAATTAATAGTTGGTCAAATTATTGAATCTGAACTCACCTTGTTTTTATTACTACCCTCTTCAGCTAGTTTTATGCCAAGTTGGGCAATAATTAGTTTGCCTCTGATTCCACTCATTCTTCATAACATTAATTTAAACTAATCACTAATAAGTGAATTGAAGTTCACCAAACCACAATGCACAATGACGTACTAAACGAAACAGCCGTATCTGTAAAGGTACTACTTTTGTATCTAAGTATACGTTGGTTACACCCAATTATACTTAGTAAATAGATTGTAGTTCCTACCAGCATACTAGAGGCAAAAGGTGGTAAATAGTGATATACTAAGGCAATAAAGAAGTATCTAACAAAAACTAAAGGAAACGGCCGTATCTGTGAAGATACTACTTTTATATCTTAGTATATGTCGTTTACACCAATTATGCTTATTAAAATAGGTTAAAACTGTACATACGCCAAACAAAATATGCGATTTATAAATAAACTATTCATATTTATGGCTAAAAAGCTTTAGTAACATGTAGAGGAAGATCCAATAATTTACTAGACATCAACATCTCAATATGCCCAAAAATGTCAGATGCCCCTTTTGCACTTAGTGCGGCAGTATAGGGGTGTATATTGGGGTTAAGTTACTAATAACCACAAAGTGACATTTATCTTCTGTTTTTTGATTTTTGCTCTGGACTTACTTCGCAACGTTGATGCTCTTCAGTTTGGGTACTTGTGGTGGCATAAAATGTTTTTTGTCCAATACTTTTTTTATCGTTGGTACGGTAGATATATTTTTAGAAATATTGCTAATTTGATTTGATAGTTCACTGATATTTGAAGAGAGCCTCTCTAATCCTAGCTTAATCTCAGTAGAAGTTGAGTCTTGGATTTGAACCTTTATAGTCTCATCTGAACCGTCGTAAAAAACTGACGATATATTGAAAATATCATGTTCCATCTGCCTTATAGATTTTAATACCTTTTCAGGATTCAGCAGGTTATTTATTCTATGGATCTCGTCAATTTTTTTAAAGATAGTCCAGTTTGTCGTCATTTTTTGTTATCAAATCTTAAGTCAATAAAAACAGGCTGATTATCAGAAAGTTTTTTAGTAACTTGTGTTAAGGCTTCAAAGTTTTCTCGAGGTATTTGATTTTTTGATAGGTTAGTTATTTTTTCATTTAAATATCTTAAGCTAGGTGAGTCACATAGTGTACAATAAAATTTTAGATGGCACAAGAAATTTTAAAAATCCCAACTAAGTACCATTATTTTTAATTATTTTATAGGAAATGATTTTTTAATATGAACAAAAATACTTATTTCAAACTATTGAACATGCCTCGTAGAAGGTACAAATTCAGTTCTGGTTAATGTTTATGTGATTTCTCTATTATGTTTATAAATACATAATTTTAACTACTTTTAACTATTTTTTATAATTACCTTAAAACTGGAAAGCCACTTATCCATTTTCTATATTTTTTTATTTTCTTCCGTACACAGGCACAGTAACACAAAAAGTAAAATTTCAAGAAGTAGGCTTGAATAATTTATTTATTTTTCAATTTGTGCCTTATACAGTGTGTCAATTTTAAAACTTACAATGGCTATATCTCACGAACAAAAGCTGATATCGAAAAATGCTTGAAACCGTTTCCATGGACAGTGCCTATCTCGGCCCAAGAAACGGTAGGTCTTTTAAAAATGTCCCAAGTCGGCGCAAAGATTAAAACTGCCCGATATAAAATATACCCAGCTCGGCTCATGAGATATTAATTGTTACAATCAAATAATTTTACATCTCAATGGAAAAAAACACATTTATAGAATAACTTTATTAAATAGATATATAATTATACATAGTCAAATAAAAATAAAAGCTAATATCAAAAATTATAATAATTTGATAATATTTTAACATATTCTAGTTGCGATAACATATGGTTGTTGTATTCATTAACTTTTGTGTTAATAAAATCATGGCGCTTTTTTGAATGTATATTTTAAATTTATGGGGACCATTTATACTGCTACACTTAACATGAACTTCAGCTTGTATATTTAAAATTGAATTTAAAAATATAAATAATGAAGGATGAGTTTGATACATTGAATTATTGAAATGGGAATGGAAAGATTCACATGCATTTGTAGTTTTATTTAAAGCCGCGGAAGCATCTGCCCATATTTTTGGCGGAAATTTTGAATCAGATATTAAGTAGTTTTGTAAAAGGTAGTCAGAAAATTCTTCCAATTTAGGATGTTCAGGTTTAATGTCATAAAGTTCAAAAAAATAAAAATCATCAATTTCTTCGGGATTTAAAAATAAAAGGCCAAAACAGTAACGCAGCCATTTTCCTATATCTGAACGTTTTTCTTTATATTCATTAACCAAACCTAAGCTTTGGATTTTTCTAAACCAAGCTTGTGTTAAATGAAATCGACAACCGGTAATTTTACAATTTGGCCAAATTTTTACTACAGCATTATGAATAGCAATTTCAAAATCAATGACTACTTCTTGTGGCGAAAATGTTAAACTTCTACTCACGCAATATTGATAAATGTTCATAATGCATTGTCTATAAGAATTTTCGCTTTTGTCTTTCAGTAAACAAAATACTAACGGAATATAATGACCATTAAAATAGCCGTGAACTGTAAACATTTGTTTCAAAAACTTTGTACAGTACGAAAATGTACCATCCATATAAATAATTTTTGATTCACATAAAAATTTTAAATTACTATCACATGAAAATATCACTAAATTTTCGATCGAGTCATTCACTAATAAAAAGTTCTCCCCTCTATTTGTTTTTGGTTCTAATTTTCTTAAAACTTCATGAAATTCAAAAATTGATTTTGGTAAAGCTGGTTGTGACTTCCGACGAGCATAATACAGATTTTTTTTGCACAATGTAAATCATTTGTTGTCAAATTGGTTAAATTATTGTCAGTATTAAAGGATTATAGTGGGCCGAGATGGGAATACCCCGTTTCTATGATAGTAAAGCGGAACTAAAATGACATGAAAGAGAAATACTCCCATCAACCCCCTAGGCCCCACCCATCACAACCAAAAAAGTTTACATTGCAAACCCCTACTTGTAATACATCATTGAAAAGGCTATAAAAATGCTATTCAATGGTATAAATAATAATTATACAGGGCGAAGCAATAACTGTGAAACTTTGGCTTAAATGAAAAATTTAATAAGGTTTTGTTGAATTAAAAAATTTATTAAAAATGTCAATTAAGTAAATACTTAATGTGAATTCCGTTGTTTGGTAAACAATAATACAGCCTATTTTCAAATTCTGCACGAAATTTAGCAAATATTCTAGTAATAGGGCGACATGCTTGAGTAATTCTTTCTCGCAATTCCCCAAGTGAAGCAAGTTGAGTTTTATAAACAACTGATCTAGGGTAACCCCATAGAAAAAAGTAATATACTATCCTACTATAAAAAGTACTATTCAATGGTATAAATAATAATTATACAGGGTGTTAATATTAGCTGCCTTATTATGACTTTCGTATTTGTAATGCTATCTCCCGGATTATTATTTTAAATGGTAAGTGTCCGCTCGTATTTTTTTTTAATTAAAACTTAATTTGCAATTTTTGCCTTAAATCAGTTGTTTATAAAACTTAATTTGCGTCACTTGGGAAATTGCGAGAAATAATAACTCAAGCATGTGGCCCTATTACTAGAAAAACATTTGTCAAATTTCGTGCAGAATTTGAAAATAGACTGTATTATTGTTTACAAAACAACGGAACCCACTTTGAACATTTACTTAATTGACATTTTTATCAAATTTGTAGTTCAACAAAACCTCATTAAATTTTTCATTTAAGCCAAATTTTCACAATTATTGCTTCACCCTGTATAACTATTATTTATACCAATGGATAGCATTTTTATAGCCTTTCCAATGATTTATCACAAGTAGGGGTTTGCAATTTAAACTTTTTTGGTTGTGGTGAGTGGGGCCTAGGGGGTTGATGGGGGTGAGTTATCTTTCATGTCATTTTAGTTCCCCCTTACTATCCTAGAAACGGTTTCAAGCATTTTTCGTTTTCAGCTTTTGTTCGTGAGATATAGCCATTGTAAGTTTTAAAATTGACACACTGTATATGTAATTCTATGTACAATCCTTATATGTAATACTATATACAAGACAAATCCCTGTAAAAACAAATATGAAATACCTACCTACTCAAATCTGTGTGAAACTTCTACTTCAATGAGTTTGATTGGATATTATTGGCAGAAGGAAATTAGCTTTTTTTACATGAATTTCACAAATACCGTTGAATTTAAAAGTATTTAGGGGAGACCGGGGCAAAACGGGATACTTAAGAAAACATCATAGAAAGAAAACTAAACTGTGTATTAAAAAATATCAAAGTTATAAACGAACATTTACTACTAAACTTCACAAAACTTACTTTATTTAAAATCTAAATTGTTTAGTTATTTGGTTATAAAGCACTTAACTTGTCGGTCCGAAATTCCCATTTTGCCCCGGTGACGGGATTTTAGTCGGGCTGGCAGGGCTCACAAATATGAGCATCTTCGTCTTCATCCTCAACACCTGCACAGGAATTATGAGCCCATCCATGGCAGACACTACACACGACCCATCCTTCAATTGACTGCGAATATAGCTAACCACAGTAGATGCAAGTACAACCTCATCATCTTCTTCTGATGAGTCACGCTCCATCTCGTTTTCTTCTTTAGTTTTCTTTGATTTTTTTTATTATTTTCAGTTTTAGACAGGCTCCTCTTACAAAGTTTCTTGTTTTTTGTTCTTGTCTTTTGTTCAATATTCTTCTTTTTGTTAATTTTATTTTCTATATCAATCTTTAGTTGGTTTTTATAAGAAGCTGTAAGAATTGTAGTTTTACCTCGTTTTCTAGTCTTCCGTTCTTGTGTCCTAACTTCTTTTGGTATTGCTACAATGTTTATTGGACTAACTAAAAACGAAGAATTCAAAGATCGGTCCGGTGTTTGAAAGTTTCGACTTGAATTGTCACAGACTCTGGTTAGAGTGGAGTGTTTCAAAATACCTGCAGATGAAGTACTAGGCTGAGGAGACGTTTCGGTATTGGCTATAATATTTTCTGAACTAACGAAAAACGAATAATTCGAAGATAAGGAGGGTGTTTCACAATTTGGAACTGAAGCTTGTAGGTTGGTTTGATATTTTAATAGTTGTTGCATTCGGATCATCATCGGTTACAATTATTTCGGTATTGGCTGTGTCTGCAGCTAAGAAGTCTGCTTCTGTAAATACATTTCGATCGACTCGCCATATTCCACATTTTCTAAAACCGTTTATAGCAGTTATCATTGTTGCAGCTTGAAGGTAAGCGTTACCAAAAAGTTTGGCTACTTGGTAGGGAGTAACAACATGACCAGGATGCTCTCGTAACCATTATTTTACTTTTGCACTATAATAAGTACTAAGTGGCCACATAAAAGAAACGTCCAAAAAATGTAACTTGTGGGTGCATTGGTGTACATAATAGAATAACATTGTTCTCTCTCGGATAGTCAATCAATTCTAGATTTTTAGTGTGGGATGAATGTCCATCTAATAGTAGTAAGATTGGCTTCTCTTTTGTGGGCTTACTAAAATTTACAAAGGATTGAAACCAATCAAAGAATATTTTTGAAGTTATCCAACCATTATCACTGCATGTTCCCCAAAATCCCTATGGTGCTTCATCCAACAATTCATTTTTCATACGTTTCCTGGCGTATATTAACATAGCTGGAACGTAGGTTCCTACAGCGTTAAAACAGATCTCAGCTGTTACTAATTGTCCTCTTTCCGCTAACGACAGAGAACCAACTTGCTTCTGGCCTTTTAATGACAAAGTTTTTGAATGACTCTTTGTTACAGCTGGTTCCTAAAAAAACTGATACGACTCTTAATAAGATTTGATCATGTTGAGCAGTGTATTTGATTGGTTTGACATTATATTATATTTATTATGACAGACAAATCATAAAATAAACAAACAACTGATTACATATATCTGTGGATTGGTTCTAAAAGGGCCAACGTCAAATTTTTGTTTTTTTGTACAGCTTCCTTTTGAATTTAATATTGACCAAACAAAATGCAAAAAATTGACTCTGGCCCTTTTATCATTAAGCCACATTATGTGACTTGGTGTTAAAATGGCCAATTTCAATTTTTTGCATTTTGTTTGGTCAATATTAAATTCAAAAGAGTTGTTTTGAATTTAAATGAAAAAAAAAACACATTTAAACACAAAACACATCAATGAGTGTTGTTTGTCTCGTTAATTTATTGACTAGGTAATATGAGATCTGGTCTATTATGTGCCACCGTTTGGTCTGTGAGCACAGTGCGGTCCCAGTATAGCTTATAGTTGTCATTTTCAAGCATATTCTCAGGAACGTATTGATAATATGGGAGATGGTCCGTTTGGAGAAGTCCCAGTTTTATAGCTATATGGTGGTAAACGGGTTTTTACTACCATAACAATGGGGTTGATTAACTGGATACACTATTTTCCCATTAAATTCTTTATTATTATATAGGATACATTTATTAGTGGTTTCTAGTACCCAGTTGACGATGGAATGAAACGTCCTCTCTTCGAGGCGGTACTCTCTAAAGTAACCCCAATATTAGACTGCCCTAAATGTCTCTGTGTATGAATACTTATTGATTTCCTATGTTTGTAATACTTTCGTATATGTATGTCAAGATTATTATGCCAATAATAATATAAAGAAATGCAATCTTGCACTAATACCTACATGTGTAAGTTTTGTTTACAAGACTACTTAAACATTCGGCATGCTTGATTGTTTACTAATATATTTAAATACAGAGAAGGGCTAAATTATGGAATAAATTAATTTTCTCTAAAATGGACGACTTTGGAGAAAAATCCCGAAACAGGTCGATTTTGATTTTTAAATTACAATTTTTTGGCATATATTTCATACTAGTGACGTCATTCATCTGGGCGTGATGACGTAATCGATGATTTTTTTAAATGAGAATAGGTGCCGTGTGGCACCTCATTTGAAAGGGTGTTCAATTCTCTATTCAATAATATAAACATTAATATCATTATTTATACAGGGTGGCCAAAAAATAAATTTTTGAATTAAATTAATTGACGAAAAAAGAAGAATGTATGCAATTTATTTAACTCAAAATACATTCTATCACTTTCAGAAAATAGGAAATAATGTTTATTTGGCAAATAAACATTGCTTTTCGCTTAAATTAAATGTTCAAACTGCCAAGTGGTAGGTGGGAGGCTGTTTGTGATTTAAATTAAGCGAAAAGAAATGTTTATTTGTGAAATAAGCATTTTTTTCTATTTACTGACAGCAATATAATGTATTTTTAGTTAAATAAATTACATACATTCTTCTTTTTGCGTCAATTAATTTAATTCAAAAATGATTTTTTTGGTCACCCTCTATAAATAATATTATTATTTATATTACTGAATAGAGAATTGAACACCGTTTCAAATGAGGTGCCACACGACCCCTATTCCCATTTAAAAAAATCATTGATTACGTCATCACGCCCAGATGGATGACGTCACTAGTATGAAATATATGCAAAAAAATTGTAATTTAAAAATAAAAATCGACCTGTTTCGCGATTTTTCTCCAAAGTGGTCCATTTTAGATAAAATTAATTTATTCCATAATTTAGCCTCTCTCTGTATATTACAGTGGATTAATTTTAAGATATTTGAAATTATCTGAAATATTGTTAAAATCTAGGACAGCTATCTCTTGATGAAGGATCTTTCCTACTGAGTCATGCGGTTCCTTGTATTCAGTTGCAGCAAATGCCTGGCAACCCCAGGTAATACGTTGGATGGTTTCTTGGGCTTGACATCCATATCGGCATCTGTCATTTTGAACCTGCGGGTCTTTGATGATATATTTGAGGTAATTTTTAGTTGGTATAACCTGATCCTGAATGGCCAGTAATGAACCTTCCTATAGGGTTGTTGTTATTATTTTTATTATTGGAATAAAACAAACGACTTAACTCGACAATATATTAAAGCCAGAATTGTAACCAAATTAAAAGATAACTGGGCACTATCACAGGCAGCAAAACATTTTAACATAAGCAGAACCACAGTTTTTCTATTAATAAAAAATGAAGGGAACAAGAAACTCTCGAAAGAAAGCGAGGGTCTGGAAGAACAAAAATATCTACCGCTCATGAAGATCGTACGCTTTTGGAGAGATTAGAAGAGAATTCTTTTGAAGTTGCGAAAACTGCATGAATTATGTCACAGTTTGGAAGACCAAAACTATACTAAATTTAGGTATATAAAAATAAAATTAATATTTTGTAATATCTCCATCAGCATTGATAACAGCGTAGTCTTCGGTCCATCTGCGTGAAAGGAACTATGAAATTGTTTTCTTCGGCGAGCTCTTCCCAAACCTGTTGTATACCGTGCCACAGCTCTTCAGCATTTTGAGGTAAAAAATTACGCCGATACAACCGTTTTACAAGAACGCCCAAGACATTCTCGATTGTGTTTAAATCTGGACTGTAGCTGGGCCATGGTAAGGTTTCGATGTTGTTATTCTGGAGCCACTGGTTTATAATATTTGCAGTGTGATTATCTTGTTGGAGGATACAATTATTTTCTGGATATAACTGTTCTACACTGGGAAACATGATGTTTTCTAGAATATTTAGATAAGTCTGCCCAACAAACCTGCCGTCAATACGCCATACAATTCCCATTCCTCTAGATGAAATCCATCTCCATACATTGACACCAAAATGACCAGCTGCTCGATATCTATCAACATATTATAGAGGATTAAATCTATTATTATCTGGTCTATACACCCCCCATTTTGCCCTTGTTAGAAGATTGAAAAATTTTCTCATCTGTAAATATTACCCTGTCCCAAAAATCTTGATTTTCTAGCTGATGGTTTAAAGCAAATATAAGTCTTGATTGCTTTTGTTCTGGTGTAAAAGCTTGTTTTTTGCTGCAGTTCGGTACCTAAGACGCGATGCTTTAATTCTGCGCCAAGTTGTTGTCTTTCTTCCCGGAAACTGTGACATAATTCTTGCAGTTTTCGCATCTTCAAAAGGATTCTCTTCTAATCTCTCCAAAAGCGTACGATCTTCATGAGCAGTAGATATTTTTGGTCTTCCAGAACCTTGCTTTCTTTCTAGAGTTTCTTGTTCTCTCCATCTTTTATTAATATTAAAAACTGCTGTTCTGCTTACGTTAAAATGGTTCGCTACAGCAGATAGTGACCAACCATCTTCTAATTTCGTTACAATTCTTGCTATTAGTTGTTTGCTAGCATGTTGAGCCATTTTTTGAGGTTGAACAGAATAAATTATCTGGCAAATTTTAAGATTTGGCAGTGACAGTGACAGAATGTAAATAAAAGTATTTATCCTTCAAAATACACTGCTCAATTTTCTACAAAATACGCTTTCAAGAGCCGTATCAGTTTTTTTGGAACCAGCTGTACAATAGAAAGCGGAAACCTCTCCTTTTGGTGTCGATAGTGCAGCTTTTAACCTCCTGAGACCCAGAGTATTTTTTTTTTAAATATTTTCAAACTATTTTGAGTTTTTGTCGTATTATTTGACTTCTTCTTACACCAAAAAATGACAAAAAAATGTGCAATGGAAAATACGGCTTTTCTCAATGTCATATATGTATATATGACATGGGGTCTATCTATTACCAAAATAAACTCAAACATAATAAAGGAAGACTAAAATAAATACTCATATTTTTAACAATCTTTTATTACTCATTATTTTTATACACATATGTAACAATATATTAGAACTCAGTCTTTGGTATGAAATTGTAAAAAAAATTCGTTTCCATGTACTACATAACAATATCTTACATTTTATACAAAATGTAGTTGTAGTACTTTTACAATAATTGACCTTTCTGCATCTATTTTGTTTATCAGCATAGTCCACTAAATGTTCAGCCTTATGAAGACGTTTAACTTCGGCAGGTATGAGTTGAATTTCGACTCTTTGTTTTTATGTTTTAGCTCCAGGTCTTCGTAGTCGCTACAGGTTTCAGAACCGGAAGACTGAGTGTTGTCAAAATCATCTATTCACCCATCTCTAATTTAAATAATCTCAGTTGAGTAATGTTGTTGGTCTGTACATGTTTTTCCTTTTGTACTGCTCTGGATTGACACCAAATGTTGCAAACTGCTAAATCTAGCATGTGATAGCAAGGTCAACTCCGCCCATGAACCGGTTATAGTTTTTGATCGCCTTAGGTCTATTAACCATTTCTTATTCCTTTTTACGTTTTGACCATCTTCTGCATTGATCTAGGTTGTTAGCAGCATTGACAGAATCGTAACAGGTTTGTTGTCGAACCTGCGAGTTATGGCAATGCTTCCGTCACCTCGAACCTTCGTTTCTGAAGTGCCTCTTGGATTTTTCATGAACTGTTTTTCTTCTGAAAAGGTACAATTTCGAGGAAGTCTCCTGTTTACAATCGTCCGGTTGCGTGGAAACCTCTTTCTAGTAATATATCAGCAAGTTTTATTCTCGTAAAATAACGATCGAAGTAAATGTGATGACCAGGAACAAGACTTTCTTCACACAAACTTAGAATTGCTGATTCACCCAAACCATATTTCTGTGCTATAAGCTCTAGGAATGTTGAATCACCCTGATACACTATCATATCGCATAATCTACTGGGATTGTCAAGTACAAAAATCTTAAGGTCAAACCGGTCTGATATATGTGGTATGTACGGTCACCATGGGAGCTAAGGGTGGTAGTCTTCAGGTTCTTTTCAATGTTAAGTAGTTAAGGGAGAATAAAACATCTTCACTCGACGAACACCAAGTTTATTCTGTCTTTTTATTATATTATTTTCAACAATCAAACTATGTTATTGTTATCATCCACGGGTTGCTTATTTAGCACCCATGCTCAATATTTAGAACACCTAATATTTAAATAAACAATTAAGGTAAATGTAAGTCGATATTACACAATCTTGACCCAGTTGAATATTGGATATTATTTTACATCTATTAATTTATCTTGTAATACTTATGAAAATCTTTATCTCTCTTATTCCAGGACACCATCCTTCCTCTGTTAAGATTTTTTTTTATTATATGATTTACGAAATGAAAAAAATCTTAATTGGTATTAGGATAAATTTTACGGTGTGTTTACTAACAAATATTATTTTTTATACCTCGGTCAAAATTGTGTCATATTAATACTGACCTATCCAAATGAAAATAAAACTATGTACAAGATGCTTATTTTACACTTTCACTTTTATAGGCCAATAAAACACAAACATTACCTTGAAAACATTAAACCTAAATATATACATACATATACTAAATTTACAAACGCAAAGTTCAATAATGTAAAATATTGTCTATTCTTGCATAATTCCCTTTCTTTATATCTCGCGAAATTCTACACTCAGAAATTATATTTTATACTTTACTTTAACTCAAAGGATTTAAAAAGAAATTACAACTTAAACTCTTAAAATTTCATTTACTCTCTTAATTCTTATTCTTCTTCTGTTACTAGACTTTTATAAGACAATTCTTTTGATGTTCTCAAATTTTTACATATTCTTCTTTTAAAAATTCTCTCTTTTTTCTTCTTCTTCTTTTTCTTCTTGTCAGGTACATACTTCACACTAATTACATTTTTCTTTATTTTCTTTATACTTAGTAGTTTCTTCATAGTGTACTATTAAGCATATCTCTTCTTATTCATATTTCTTCATTATTTCATTTATCTCTTCATACATATTCATATCATTTTTCATAATTATTCATTTATATATCATTTACTTCATAAATTCTTCTTCTCTAGCCCTTACCTACTCGGTGGGTCGTTTTTCGCAGCTTTAAATCCCTAAATTTGTTTCCGGTCCTTTCTCCACGTCCTTGGTCGTGGGAAGGTTTGTTCCAAAAAGACAAAGTAGATATTTGTGCGTCTTTAAAATCTTCTTCTACATCTTGCATCCCTAAATTCCTGTCTGATCCGAACTGCTCAGTCTTGATGAGAGTCGGTTAGTTTCAAAACACGAAATGAGCATGCTAAAATCTTCTGATCTTCATTTTTACCTATTTTCTTGACAAGAGTGTGTTTATTTTTGTTTTGTCTAGATTGTCTCAAATTAATTATGCTTCTAATATATTTAAAAAATCAGTTATCTCAATAACTCATCATCATAAAACATTAAACATCATACGTATACTAAAATGCGACCGATATTAACAAATTTAAATCAAAAACCTGTTATCAACCTCAAAAAACTTCAAAATTCAATATTGAGAAAAAAAATCGAAAGAAAGTATTAATAAAAATAGACTATACTCTGTTAAAAAAAATCACGAAAAAGCTCATCAGCTACCATCGCTGAATACTTAATACTACATCTGATTCTGTTTCTGGGTACCCATTAACATATTTACCTAATTTTACATATAACTACGAATTAGAAAAACTTATAATCGATAAAATAATTTAAATTTAACTTTTGGTTCCAATTAACTACTAATAGTTCACCTTTTCCGCGCAAATAGTCACTTTTATAACGTCAACAACAAAATAGTCTTATCTCTATTTCTCTGGTTAAATCTGCTATAAAGCCTGACATAAATTATGTTATTCTTTCAAATATTTAAATATATTTATATTATAAGAATTTAAAGTATATTTCAGGGGTGGCCAAACTGCGGCTCGCGAGCCACATGCGGCTCTTTGAATGATTACTTGTGGCTTTCGATTGTACCCGAGTTATTTTTCAATTTTGTATTAGATAATATGATTTAAAAAATTATTATGTCCATATGTGTTTCAAAATATCTTTTAATTAAATTACTGACAACAAACATGTAAGACTTTGTAACAAATTATATTTCCATCCAAGATAAGAATGATATGTCACATCGAAAACTGCGCTAACGAACATTACATAAGAGTGGCGCAATGTAAAAGTAAAACCGAATTCAGACCGATTTTTGTATAACTTTTGCTACGGATATAATTTGTAATTTTGATTAGGTACACATTTTAAATTTTAGTCACTCGACTTAAATTTTTTTTACAATATTAAACTAGAAAAACTTAACGAGTAGGTATATAAAAAAGCCGGAAGGAATATTGACCGAACTCCAAAATAGATTTGAAGTCTTAAAATATGTTAAATAGTCTCTTCATTTTTTTCTGAATTCATTGGAAATGAACATAGTTCATAAGGTGAATTTTTTATTATTACCAATTTATGACTCAATCAACATCTGGATAATTAAAATTAATAGAGACGCAAGAAGATTAAGCTCGAAAATAAAACTATAAGTCGACGCCGAATACCGAATTTTCGAAATTTGTACCAGAATCCAAGCAGGTACCCTAAAAAAGGATGCTTGTCGAATTATTTCCATATTAGGAACAACGTACTTGTGTGGACCATTTTATTCCATTTTATAATTCGCGAAATCCTAACACCTACCAGTATTAACTAACCAGCATCTAAAAGAATTACTGAGGAGTACTGCCACATATTAATCACCAAATTGTAAAGAATTATCAAAAGAAGGAAAACACAAAAAATGTAATTAAGTTTTAATATTTCGTAATTTTATTTCGGTTTTCAGCAAGTAAAAGTTCTGTTAAAAAAATTGTAAATACCTTCTTTACATACTTTTTGAATACGTATTTGATTGCGACTCGCGAAAAATGTCAACTTGTGAAAAGTGGCTCGGACTATTAAGGAGCTTGGCCACCCCTGGTATATTTATACAATATTTCAATCAACGTTTATACTTATATTCTACATGTCTCAAAATGATGTCTCCTTAGATACTCCATTATTTTATCAATAACTTTTTTGTCATTAAATATTCCATTTTTTTATAACTTATATCCTTAATAACTTATCCTTAAATTTTCGTTTCGTCCAAATATTCATAGTTTATTTCGATTGCATCTATGAATGCTTTAATCAATCGAATCTTGGTTAGTCTCTGTATCTGGAATAATACTCTGTGTAGTTTCAAAATTGATTCATTTAAAATCATATCAATTTTCAATAATTTCAGTCTTACATCATTTCATAGTTTCTTTGTTACATTTCTCCTTTCTAGGTTTCATTTCTTTGGCAGAACATCGGTAAATAAAAACTCTCTAAGTCTTGATTTTAAATCATTTGAGTTTACTCTTTATCATGGAGTTTACTTTCGACTTCCGTCGAAATTGTTCTTGCCCATTATGTTGGATTTTCCATTTTGTTCCGACGTCTTAAAAATATTTCTGTTTCTCTTCTTATATATAATCCAAATAATAATTCCTTCTATTATATTCTCAATAAATATCTTGATTTATCATGAAACTGTTTCTACACCTTTTTTTCTAGTGTAGAATAATATAATTTGTAGCTTTAAATCGTGCAAATATCTTCTCTCAGCAAAATTCCTTTGTTTAGTATTTCTTTACCCGTGTTTTCACGGCCAAATAACGTCAACATTTGAAAATACGTAAATATAAATATACATTACGCAAAAACAAAAATCTTTAAATAGCATATTTTTGCTTCATAGAAAAAAATTGATAACTAAATCATTATTTTTACGTATCATAAAATAGTTAAATTAAATAGTTCTCTGAAATAGTTCTATTAAAAGAGTTGCAAGAAAAATTATTTTCGTTAACAACAAAACTATCAAGTATCAATGTAGTTGATCAAAAACCATCTAAATCTAAATTATTGAATATATTTATATACTTAGTAAAAATACGAAAATATAATTGATGACCTAATTTAATAATTATTGTATTCCAAAATAAAAAATTTTATTCTTATATTAGGCTATATGCGATATATGAGAAATACTATTAAAACAATATATACAATATAGTCAAATTACTCATTAATCATTACTCATTAATCACATACTTTGTCCTTGTCCACCATTTCGCGGATGTGCGTCCTCCTGACGCGACGCCGGCTGGTTCCATGGTCCAGAATTCCCAATTTTCGTCCATGTCGACGTGTCTCCAATGTCTAGTCTGGTGGGCATTGCAAATTCCATCCATCAGCTAATGAATAATATCTATGGGGGATAGATACTTTACCCCAGTTTTCTTTTCTTCTTCCAGTTTCTCGTCATTATTTTAACTTTATATTTAAGTAACTTTTTCTAACTTATGTTTCCCTTATTCTCTATTTTCTTAACATATTCTTAAAATGTACGCTTAACTTAGACCTAACTAACTATAACTACTTAACAAAGACCTTTTGGATCGCCATCTGATATAGGTGGTATGTACGGTCACCCTGGGAGCTAAGGGTGGTAGTCTTCAGGTTCTTTTCAATGTTAAGTAGTTAAGGGAGAATAAAACATCTTCACTCGACGAACACCAAGTTTATTCTGTCTTTTTATTATATTATTTTCAACAATCAAACTATGTTATTGTTATCATCCACGGGTTGCTTATTTAGAACCCATGGCTCAATATTTAGAACACCTAATATTTAAATAAACAATTAAGGTAAATGTTAGTCGATATTACACAATCTTGATCCAGTTCAATATTGGATATTATTTTACATCTATTAATTTATCTTGTAATACTTGTAATACTATCTGTAATACTAAAATCTGTATCTCTCTTATTCCAGGACACCGGTAAACAGGTGTATGTTCTTAAAAAAATTTGATAGTGTGTTTTTTACACACTATCAAAATTTTTTTTGAGAATATACACCTGTTTGTCGGTTTGACTTACTTAGAAGTGTGTACAAGTCATACAGTCTTTTTCAATTCAAAAATCTCAATACTAACAGGATTTAGTATTCCTGGGCAGTATTGACGAATTCCGCAATGACCGGTAAAAGGTATTATTTCATCTATACTTATATCATCAGATCTTATTTGAGCATGGCAACCATTTAATATACTGTTGAACAGAGGAAAGACTTTCGAAATTTTGTTTACTCTTTGTTGATCATTAATTTTATCACAATAAACAACATTTAGAGATGTTCCGATTGTAAAAAATCGGGTTCGCGTCATAGCATTTTTGACAATTGAAACACCATACTTTCTCGACCAATACATTCTAATTTTCGTGAGCTCCATAGTACTCATAACGAATAGGACACCAGTAAATGTTTTTAACTCTTTACTTGTCAATTTCAGCTGTACTTTTCTTTCAACATAATATGTTCTATTTGTTGCAACCTTACAAGCTTACTTACAAGCAACCTTTTGTAAGTTGCCAAATGTTGCCAAAAACTCTCGAAGCTGGTCAGTTGGGGTATGGAGAACAGTGCCTACGTTCTTTCCGATGAGGCTGGATTCAGAGGACTGGACTACGCTCCGTATTCTAATTGAAAAGTAAGATCGTTTTGCCTTCGCATTGCAACTGAATAAAAATGGTATACATTTTTATTTTATAGTCGTATTACTCCGTAGAGTAACCAGGTGCATTTTCCGTTGGAACTTTACAAAGCTGCAGACGGGGATGTGAATTGCATAGTGTAGAAGCCTTGTAGGTGTCACCAGGGAAATGTACCAATAAGTTTTCAATTTAAAAATCTTTTAGTAATATTTTTAATATTTTCAATATTAATAATTGGCTATTAGGATTGAAAACTACTTCATCTTTTGATACTAAACTGTTTAATAATAACAAACTTATTTTTTACTCTTTATATTGAAAGCGGTCACGATGGATACCAAATTACAATACCAATACTTCTCTAAGTTTAAAGTAGTAAGGAAAACTCATGTATATTATTAAATACGTTTTTATTAAAAAATAAACAAATAAACATAAATATAAAATATAATTTAATATATACATTTAAAAAATAATTAATACTAACTAAAAATAAACATAAATACAAACTAATATTCAATATATACACTTAAAAAATAATTAATACTAACTATACAGGGTCGCAGGGGGTCACCTACGGGGTAGCATCTGTAACAAAGAAATAGCAATATTATAGAAAACACTAAGACACTATAAACGCTATAGAAGTACAAATTAAAATTCCGTAATAGAGGATTTGTAAAAATTCGTGAAAAACTGTTTTATTATGCTCATAAAAAGTAAAAGTTAGATTAGGTAAAAAATTGTATTAAAACTTACACAATATATACCGTTTTATGCACCCTCATCCCGCATCTCAGGACATCACCAGCGGCATTTTTGTTGAATAAGTCTGTAACAAACGAAAAACATAATCCGTATTGTAATTGTCATTATTAGCATTGCTCTAAATTTTGTTCGTAAAATTGTTATGACATATTGTAATAAAAATTCTTACCTCGAGAATCTGATCTTACAGCATTCGCCAGGAAAGTGTTTGTATTGTTGACATCACCGATTAGACGACATTTTTCCAGGTGAAATGCCTCGGTCATTTTGTTAGCATAAGAAAATATGTTTTGGACAGCTTCCTCAAGTAACTCACTATCCTTAGTGTTTTCCTCCAACCTCTTCTTGAGGCGGTCCCGATGGCGTTCTATAGCCGTCACTAACCCTCCTTTAAACTCATCACAAAACGCGATGTGGTGGGCTTCATCGGTATTTGTAATTTTTCAGAACATCCGCCACTACATTATTGAGTGACGGCTCTGACTCTGAGATTTTTTTTAAGACTTTTACCTTCGTCATGAGTTTCTGGATTTCTTCCTCTTCATAATCGGAGACATTTAGTATCTCATCCTCGACAGAATGTTTTGAGGTTAGTGTTTCACTCCCCACATATACAATACTTTCTTCTGACGGCGCTCTCTTCTCTCTCCCACTCTCTTCTAACACCGCTGGAGGGATGACCGACGGAACGACACCAAATAACACATCATTTTTTTCTCTTCGGTACCGGCGACTCGTCACAAAAAACGCGCTTTCCGGCGATTGTACATTGTTCGTGACAGTCTAAATCCATTTCAGGAGCGGAAGCGGTTGAAAAACATAACTGGAATAATTGAGCGAACATCTTGAACCAAGGTCCCTATACCATAGGTTGTATGGTAACTTTGACATAGACAAATGAAATATTGTCATCGTGACGTCACCCAGACAATCAATTTTACGAATTGTTTGTAAACATAATAGGATACGTGGTTTGGAGGCTATATTTTGATATTACATATCGTTAGTGTTTTAATTTGTGTTTATATCTTGAGATATAATGTATCTATAGATATCATTAAGTGTTTTTAGTATAATAACTTAAACCCAAAACTCTTTTACAAGTGTTAAGATACATTTTGATGCTCTTAAGGGAAAAACTACTAATTTTGATACATAAATCTTTAGTTGAATCTCTTTTTCACCATGGTTTACATGTTAGAAGGAATTTATAATAATGCACTTCATGCATTATCCCCAATTCAAAATTATTATATACCTACTCAAAATCATTTAAAAAAGTAAATTGTATTCAACCCATTATTAATATACCTAGGATATTTGAATGATTTAGTCCCATATATACACAAGAAATTATCTACTTCTGCTTTAATTAAGTATGTAGTAAGGCTATTCTACTGCATAATATATTTACATAATTGCAATTATATTCTATGATTTTTGTAACTCCACAGGTATCTACCACACTGTTTAAAGAATATATGAAATAAATAGTCATTAAAAATCCAAACGTATTTTTTTTTAAATATATATATTTTCAATACATTCCTACTTTCCGAATTCATTTCAATGAGTGAAGTGAATGAATTTGAATGCAGCATTCTGGGTGACGTCACTCCCGCCATTAGATTCTCGACGCTGATTGGTGGAAAATTACCATGCAACCTGTCTATTTATGAACCTTGATCTTGAACTGAAATTTATAAGAGAACTCAACCCAACGAAGTGGTAGGGCAGATTCTGAAACCCGTCCTGAAACCAGTTCTCAAACAAAGAAAGGTGGATAACCGGCCACCGGATAACCTGACGCTGGTCTAGCTATCTTTCTTTTATTACGATAATGGATAATTACCAAATGGTTTCGAAAGCGTAAATTGTTATTTCGATTCTCACTAAGCTTTTTGAAAAATAGCACATTCGTTGTTTTGGCTCTACGGTATATATGGACGGCGTTATGTAATAGCGGATTAAGTGCCAAAATGTAGTTTTGAGATAAATGAGTTTAAAGATTTCAAATTTGTATTTGGTGCTATGTCTAAAATATAGTACTGGCATATTTCATATTTGATAGATTAATGCCAATATAAAAAAGTCTTACATGTTTTTTAAATTTTTTAAAAATAATTTATATTTTAAAAGTTATTCTATCAAATGTCGCTTAATTCGTTAATGATTTTTTAAGATATGTATGAGTTACTATCCAAGTAGCGGATTTAAAGATATATTTGGCGCTTAATCTGATTTTCAAAATATAAAATACGTGTTATAAAATCCACTAAGATAGGTCTTCAATATCGAAATCCAATGATCCATTAAATCGTCAATGTCATCTTGAATGCCTTCATTCCCTACGATATTTTTATAGAAGAAGATAACGTTGATGATAATATGGTTACAGAAAACGGGCGTGTGTGAGAGATAGAATAAATCTGTTGGGAACCTATGATTGTACTTTAGTATCTAGAACTTTAAGTAAATGTTGGAATTAAATGTTATAATAATTTGTAACATGTTAAGCTATAATTTACCTTGTATACTTATATACCATCTGAACATATATTTGATAATAAATCATTTACAAACTTATTTCCGCCCTTTTGTTACAACCTGCAAACCACAATTTTTACCGTTTTTTCATTTAAAACTAGATTCAACAGAACTTTAAATAAATGTTTAAATTAAATGTTATACTGCTGTGCAACCTGCTAAGTTATATTTTGCTACCCAAAAATGAAATTTATACTAAACTGTTTGATAACAAAAAACTTATTTTTTACTCTTTATATTGAAAGCGGTCAAGATGGATACCAAATTACAATACCAATACTTCTCTAAGTTTAAAGTAAGGAAAACTTATGTATATTGTTAAATACGTTTTTATTAAAAAATAAACAAATAAATATAAAATATAATTTAATATATACACTTAACATAAATACAAACTATTATTCAATATATACACTTAAAAAATAATTAATACTAACTATACAGGGTCGCAGGGGGTCACCTACGGGGTAGAATCTGTAACAAAGACATAGCAACATTATAGAAAAGACTAAGACACTATAAACACTATAGAAGAACAAATTAAAATTCCGTAATAGAGGATTTGTAAAAATTCGTGAAAAACCGTTTTATTATGCTCGTAAAAAGTAAAAGTTAGATTAGGTAAAAAATTGTACTAAAACTCACAATATATACCGCTTTATGCACCCTCATCCCGCATCTCAGAACATCACCAGCGGCATTTTTGTTGAATAAGTCTGTAACAAACGAAAAACATAATCCGTATTGTAATCGTCATTATTAGCAATGCTGTAAATTTTATTCGTAAAAGTGTTATAACATATTGTAATCTTACACATATTGTATCTTACCTCGAGAATCCGATCTTACAGCATTCGCCAAGAAAGTGTTTGTATTGTTGAGATCACCGATTAGAGGTGAAATGCCTCCATCCTTTTGCTATCATAAGAAAATATGTTTTGGACAGCTTCCTCAAGTAACTCACTATCCTTAGTATTTTCCTTCAACCTCTTCTTGAGGCGGTCCCGATGGCGTTCTATAGCCATCACTAACCCTTCTTTAAAGTCATCACAAAACGCGATGTGGTGGGCTTCATCGGTATTTGTAATTTTTCAGAACATCCGCCACTACATTATTGAGTGACGGCTCTGACTCTGAGATTTTTTTTCCAAGACTTTTACCTTCGTCATGAGTTTCTGGATTTCTTCCTCTTCATAATCGGAGATATTTAGTATCTCATCCCCGACAGAAGGTTTGGAGTGAGTTCGCACATCGGGTGTCCCGTCTTCGGGGTCGGAGATATCCTCGATAACAGGTGTGTAGTTACTCGAAGTGCTTGGAGGAGCGTGCACTTCCGCCGCTACAGTAAAAGGTTGGGTCGCCGCCACCGCTTTGTTTTTCTTAATTTTTAAAATTAAGAGTTCCTTCTCTATAGTTTTTGGGGTTAGTGTTTCACTCCCCACATATACAATACTTTCTTCTGACGGCGCTCTCTTCTCTCTCCCACTCTCTTTTAACACCGCTGGAGGGATGACCGACGGAACGACACCAAATAACACATCATTTTTTTTTCTTCGGTACCGGCGACTCTTCACAAAAA
This sequence comes from Diabrotica virgifera virgifera, assembly GCF_917563875.1. Taxonomy (NCBI): domain Eukaryota; kingdom Metazoa; phylum Arthropoda; class Insecta; order Coleoptera; family Chrysomelidae; genus Diabrotica; species Diabrotica virgifera. The sequence continues at coordinate 40,571,010 of NC_065451.1, read as the reverse complement.
ACGCGCTTTCCGGCGATTGTACATTGTTAGTGACAGTCTAAATCCATTTCAGGAGCGGAAGCGGTTGAAAAACATAACTGGAATAATTGAGCGAACATCTTGAACCAAGGTGCCTATACCATAGGTTGTATGGTAACTCTGACATTGACAAATGAAATATTGTCATCGTGACGTTACCCAGATGATCAATTTTACGAATTGTTTGTAAACATAATAGGATACGTAAATATGGTTTTCGAACGGGAAAACGCTTTTTTAAAAAACAATTTTATTTTTTAAATTACAAGTTCTTAGTACATACAAATCTACAAACTTCGAAACTGAATCTTCGAAACTGAATAATAAAATGACAAACACCTCTATTTATAAGTTCCTAATGCGTCACCTTCCACCTCCTGGATCTATTGAGTTACAGGGTTGTAACACCTCCACCCTCAGAAAGAAGCATATCCTTGGAATGTGCTTCTTACACAACGAATAAGGGATGCTCTGCTTTTCTGCTTTCGGGGTCCTCTTCGTTTCTTCTTTCTTTTATTCTTAGACGAACTTTGTTGCAATATTTAAATAAACAATACAGTATTAAAATAAAAATTATTATATAAATGAAAATTGTCCAAAAACTTGTTCGTCTATAATATATCGTCGTATTAATGTCTTCTAAATTCTCTTTTTGTGCCTTTAACTTTTCTTGAATTTCTCTAGTTTATTTAAGGTTAATTGTGTTAAGGTTCATTGGTGAAAAATCGATAGTATTATTTTGGAAAATATTCATTGAAGGATTAATTTTAGGAAGATTTATTTTAACAAAATTTATTCTATTCTTTTCTCTGTTCTGAAAATCTCGTTTTTAATTTTTATTTGGCACTCAGGCATTGACTCTAATAAATAGCTACCGTGAACTGGTATATTTTCTTTTGAGTTTGGACACTCAATAATGGCTAATTCTGCTTCAGGCACTGTGATGATACATTTTCCATCTTGGACTCTGGTGGACTCTATCTTATTTATTCTTACTTCAAAAGGTTGATACGTAAAAATATTAGATTTATAGTTTATTAATTGCACTGCACAAAACTTATTATGTCTTTTGCATATATATTCATCTGAGTCTATATTTATGCACAAATTGTCCATGTATATATAACTGATATCGTTAAGTGCCAGGAATGGTTTATAAGGAAGGTGTATAAAATACTTGGATAAATTCATATGGGTAGGAACAGGGAATAATTGATAATAATCATATATTTCTGATTCCACTAATGGGATCTCTAGTATAAATGTTATTACTGAATTTACTGAGTAACTTTTGATATTTATTATCTTTTCATATTTAAGCACATTTTCTAAAACTGGCTCAAAAGGCATTAGTATTGACTTTGTTTGCATTTTTGCTTTATTTATTTCCTCTAAAAGTTCTATAGGATTTACAGTTGAGTTATGCAAAGTATTTATTTTGGCAAAAGAAATTGCGGTTTCTATCTTTTCGAAAATATCATAAATAGTTTGGTATAATAAAGTTATCTGATTGATTATCATGAATGACTGCATATTATAGTTAAATACATTGTTGTCTAGTAGAGCTATTTTCTTCTCAATAGTTTCAATTTTGGATTTTAAAATTATTTGATTGTGTGATATATTACTGATTACATTATTAAATGAATTTATACTTTTTTGTAGCAAAGACAATTGTTTCAATGAATTCATTTTTAATTTATTCTGATTTTCTTGTAACTGTTTAATCTCAAATTCTATTTTCTCTGCATCATCTTGGTCCATATTTCCAGTGATACATTTTATAAGTGAACCTAGAGGATTTAGAATTCCTCTTTTTACTCTGTTTTCTCTTTGTGAATATAAAGGGGGATTAATTTGATAAATTTGACTTTCTATTCTGTTTTGCATCGAAAGCAAGGGTATAAAAGAATTTTCAAATTCTGGATGATAATGTGTCTGATTTTTAAAACTAGTATATAGTTGTTTTGCTTGACTTTTCAATAAGGAAAATTGGGAGATAACATTTGTTAAATTATAAATTTGTATAAAAGACCAGTGGGTCGAAATAATTTTAGATGTACCTAGCTTAAATGGTAAAAGTCCTGGGTACGAAGTTAAATCATGGAAGTTGACTGGATCGGTTCTGGCGAAGCTGAAGTTGTACGCTCCGAAGATTCCGATGATGTATCTGAAATTGTAGGCATTATTTTAGTTTCGTTTATATGTACTATTATCTTCTTTTTATTCTTTGGATTTTCAATTTCAATTTTTCCGTTTTCTAATATCTTAGTTAATATATAAGGTCCATTAAATTTTCTACTTAATTTTCCTTTACGAGTTCCTGTCTTTCTATAGACTTTGGATCCTAAAGGTGGATCTTTTGATTTTTTATTTTTATTTCTCTTCTCAGTTATTCTTTCTTTTTGTCTTTGACTTTGTTCCTGTACTGCTGTATAAAGGGCTTCTGTATTATTTTTGTGTGCATTTACATATTGGGTATAAGCTTGAGTGGGAATTAGTCTCATAGGATCCTTACTATATGTATGTCCTGATATTAATTCAAAAGGCGTATGACCTGTTGATGAATGTATTGTACTATTATAGGCAATAAGGGCATAAGGCATAATAGAAATATTATCTGCATCTTTGTCTTGTTCTTTTAATAATCTTAAATGTTCTGTTAACGTAGAATGGAATCTTTCCACTGGGGAATTAGATTCATGATGATACGGGGTAGTAAAATGGATTTTTATTTTATGGGTTTTTAATAATTCGTCTACAACATCATTTTTGAATTCTCCGCCACAGTCGGCGACTATTTGTTTTGGAATACCGAAAAATGAAAAGAAATGTACTAATTGTTGACACGCTGATATCGCTGTGCCAAAATATGGTAAGGCTTGGCCATATTTTGAAAATTTATCTATGATTGTCAAAAATCTATCATTTCCAGCTTTATATGTATCTATGTGTATTAATTCAAACGGCTTTGAAGGAGTATTAGTTAGAACTAGTGGTTCTTTATTTGGATTTCTATTATACTTTGTTCTCTGGCATATTTCACATTCATTAATATATTTTGCTATGTCTTTTCTCATGGATTTCCAATAATAATTTAATTTTAAGGCTTTTAAGGTTTCTTCGATTCCTCTGTGATTAGTTTTTCCTTCGTGTTTATATTTAATTAATTGTATTGTTTCTTCCGGTAAAACATTATTAACTAATTTGGTACACTCTATAAGTTTTAATTTGGTAAAGTATTTTCTCCATACTTCCTGAAATATAGGTCGTAATTCTTGAGATAAAAAGTACACGTATAATGTATTTTTGCATACATTTTCTTTTAAAAATTGCGTTACTATCTCTGCGTCTGCGGATATGGTTGCATGAATGATATTATTATTTTCAAATTTCTCTACGTCTCGTTTTAAATATGCGGGATAAGGACTTCTTTTTATTATAAGTTGATATGGCTTATTGTTTATTATTTCATCTAACAAGGAGAAATTGTTTTGCGAAGATTCTGCACTATGGGCAGTTTCTGTACTTGAAGAATTATCATTGTCTTCGTTTTGATTCGTATTTTGTAATCTGTTTGCTGTTTCATCTATTTGTGGGTTTTGAATAGGCTCATTATTATTAAGCATTTGCAAGGTTTCATTTAAGAGACTTTCGTCAACAACAAAGTCAGGATTAATTTCAGCTAAAAATTCTTCTATATCAAGATCTATATCTCCTGCGTTGTTTACTACATCTGATTCTGTTTCAAGTGCGTTTAAATTTATTCGACTTAAAGGATCAGCAATATTATTTTTTCCGGGTTTATATTTAATAGTATAGTTAAATTCTTCTAATTTTAATCTCCATCTTAATAATTTGGAGTTGGGTTCTTTTAAATTAAATAACCAAATTAAAGGTAGGTGGTCACATAATATTTCGAATTTTCTACCATATAAATAAGGTCTAAATGTTTTACATGCCCATACAATGGCTAACAGTTCTTTTTCAATTGTTGAATATTTTTGCTCAGTTTGATTTAGGGTTCGTGATGCATAAGCTACGGGTAGGTCTTTTGGAACTGTACCCTGCGAAAGAATTGCACCTAAGGCAACATTTGAAGCGTCCGTCGTTAAAATAAATGGTTTAGAAAAATCTGGGTATCTTAGAATTGGAGCATTAATTAAAACGTCTTTGAGATGCTTAAATGACTGAATAAATTCTGGAGAGTGAATAACTTTGGCATTTTTCTTAAGACACCTAGTTAAAGGTTTTGCTATTTTTGCAAAATTTTGAATAAAACGTCTATAATATCCTGCTAAACCTAGGAAAGACTTTATTTCTTTTTGAGTAGTGGGTATTGGAAAATTCTTGACTGCTTTTATTTTATCTGGGTTTGGTAGTACACCGTTTTTTGTTATAACATGTCCTAAATATGCGACTTCTGATCTTAAAAATTCTGATTTGTCTATTTGTATCTTTAAATTTGACTGCCTTAATCGTTCAAAAATTAACTTTAATCTTTTTATATGTTCTTGCAAAGATGAGGAAAAAACTATTATATCGTCTAAATATACATAACATATTTCATTTTGAAATCCTCTTAAAACATTGTTCATGACTTTTTGGAAAGTAGCTGGGGCATTTTTTAATCCAAATGGCATACGTAAAAATTCATAATATCCTGTTTCTGTTGAGAATGCCGTTTTTGGTATATCTGCTGGTTCCATTTCTATTTGATGAAATCCATTTGCTAAGTCTAAAGTAGAAAAATATTGGGCTCTTCCTAGTCCATCTAGAATGTTAGTAATAGATAGGCGGGGTACTGGGACACTTTGGTAACCTGTCCATCAGGGTCTCGGAATTGGAACGTATAGATGTGATGATATGACCTTGGGTGACCTTGAGTGGTGTACAAGAAGTACAAGAAGTGATCAACAATGACCAGAGGGTTGTAAGAACCTATCGCTTATCTCAAGATCTCTTCTTCTTCGTGCCCGAAGAAGTGATCAACAATGACCAGAGGGTTGATTTGACCTTGAGTGGTGTACAAGAAGTACAAGAAGTGATCAACAATGACCAGAGGGTTGTAAGAACTCATCGCTTATCTCAAGATCTCTTCTTCTTCGTGCCCGAAGAAGTGATCAACAATGACCAGAGGGTTGATTTGACCTTGAGTGGTGTACAAGAAGTACAAGAAGTGATCAACAATGACCAGAGGGTTGTAAGAACTCATCGCTTATCTCAAGATCTCTTCTTCTTCGTGCCCGAAGAAGTGATCAACAATGACCAGAGGGTGTAAGAACGTTGTCACCTGCTTTTACCTGTGTGTCACCTGTGTGTCACCTGTATACCTGTATGACGCAAACCTATTGTCACCTGTATACCTGTATGACGCAAACCTATTGTCACCTGGATACCTGTGTGTGTGTCACCTGTATACCTGTATGACGCAATAATTGCATGAAGAAGTGATCAACAACAATGACCAGAGGCTTGTAAGAAGTTTTTTCTTCTTCTTTCCCGAAAGAGGACCACCCTGTACGCTGAGTGCAAAAGTGGTCGCTTATCGCTAGATCTCTTCTTCTTTTCAGTAAAAAAGTATAGGGTGGTCGCCCGGCCTAGCCTAGCCTAGCCTCATCTGTATTCTTGAAACTCAATTGGTGGTAAAATAAAACAATATAAATAGATGAGAACAAATTTCATTTTCAATACATGATTTAAGCAAAAATTTTCTTCTATTCAAATAGAACCAGACATGAAGCTAGTCAAACAACATACCACGCTTGATGTGGAAAACAATTTATTAGAACCAGTTAAAACCACATGTGATAAACATGGCAACTTATTTCCGTCCACAGTTAGATGTATAATAGTTGGTCCTTCAAATTGTGGAAAAGCGAATGTGATGATAAATTTGCTTGAGCATTCTAATGGATTGAAATTTGAAAATGTGTATATTTATTCAAAATCATTAATGCAACCTAAATACAAGTATTTAGAAAAGTTGTTAGAACCCATTAAAGGAATAGGACACTATACTTATAGTGGAAGTGCTGATATAATGCACCCGTCTGAAGCTAAGTCAAACTCAATTTTTATTTTTGATGATGTGGCATGTGATAACCAAGATGTGATTAGAGAATATTTCAGCATGTCTAGACATTCTCAAGTGGATCCATTTTATTTGAGTCAGAGTTATGCAAAAATTCCAAAACATCTTATAAGAGACAATGCAAATGTTTTAATTATATTTAAGCAAGACGATTTAAATTTAAAACATATATATAATGATCATGTTGGAACAGATATGACGTTTGATCAATTTAAAGACATGTGTTCAATCTGTTGGAAAACAAATTATGGATTCATCTCAATTTTTAAGGATTGCAACATTGACAATGGACGATACAGAAAAGAATTTGATACATTTATTGTTATAAAAAACTTATAAAAAATAAAATAAGACTAAGAAAAAATTAGTTGTTTATTGTTTATTTTAGATACATACTACAATACTATTTTTTAAATTTCTTACGAGTACTTTCATCATCGTCATCATCATCATCACTATAAACATCCGTGATTGATAATTTCTTTTTTGGTGGTGCATCTAGTTCCTCTTCATCGAGGATATTGAATTTGTATGAATTCATCAATCGTTCCAAGACGCTCAGTTCTCTTTCATTCTCCACCTTCGTCCGGACATAGCGGACGGGCATCTTATTGAATTTTTTCCGCAATGTTACGGCCCTAGGTGAATAGCTCAGAATGATAAGGATTCGGTCTTCAGACATCCTTATGTCTGTGACACCATAGCTATAAAAAATAATTGTACGTTAATGCTAAGAAAAAAAAACAAGAATCACATAAAAAAATATATTAAATAAGTATTATAATAAAATTAAAATAGTTGGTGTCTGACATGGTCGACTAGTGGAAACGGTAATTGTCTCCCCCTCTGGACTGGGTAGTCTGCATCTCTGCACGGCTCAAGATGAAGTATTCTAATTCTTGGTTGTGGAACGTCGTCCCGTGGATGGTAAAAGTGATATTCGCTGATTAGGAGTCGTTTAGCTGCATTTTTGCGCTGCTTCTTCTCAAACTCAACTACACAACTTTGAACTCCCATCTTTCGCTAGTTCTACTTTTGGAATACACATATTAGACTGAATATGCATAGATTTATATAGTAACTGCATTGTACGGGTCAAAAAAAGGTCAAGTTTAAAGTAAATTTGTTGTTATTCAAAATTGTAACAGGTCAAAAAAAAACACATCAAATTATACATATAGATTGAGAAATAAGTAAATAAAAAAGTACGTACCTAAATATATGCTTAACAAAAACCATTAGGTCCTCTAATGGTAAATTTTTTTCATCCGTTGTAGTGACAACCAATGTAGTTGGAATTCCGGTCATTTTTAAAACTGAACTTTCAAAACCTTGAAGTAAACTGATAATTTCTACCAGTACACGCAGCTTTAAATACTAAAATATTGATATCATGGAAGGTTAAATGAAAGATTTTTACGCGTAAGCGAAAAAATGTTATTCAACGTGATTTTATTTCACAGTCACTACGATGCAAAATCAAGTAGTCTGTTTGCAATTTTCAAAGTCAAATTATTGATTATGATGTACTTATTTTTACTGTTTAATTGACGTCAATAAGTAGTTGTTATTCAAACTGCATTTTACAGATTAAAAAATCAAATCTGATGCAATTTAGCTATTTGTAATTTTCAAAATCAAATTATGATCCAAACATCTTGTTTTTAACGAATGATTGACTTACGGGTCAAAATGTTCAAGTCTGATGTAAATAAGTTGTTATCAAACTACAGGTCAAAAAAGGTTAACTCTGATGTAAATAAGTTGTTATCAAACTACAGGTCAAAAAGGTTAACCCTGATGTAAATAAGTTGTTATTATGCAAATTGTATTTTTACAGGTCAAAAAAAGGTCAAGTATGGGATTCAACGTGACTTCATTAATGTTATTCAACGTGATTTTATTTCAAAGTCACTACGATGCAAAATCAAGTAGTCTGTTTGCAATTTTCAAAGTCAAATTATTGATTATGATGTACTTATTTTTACTGTTTAATTGACGTCAATAAGTAGTTGTTATTCAAACTGCATTTTACAGATTAAAAAATCAAATCTGATGCAATTTAGCTATTTGTAATTTTCAAAATCAAATTATGATCCAAACATCTTGTTTTTAACGAATGATTGACTTACGGGTCAAAATGTTCAAGTCTGATGTAAATAAGTTGTTATCAAACTACAGGTCAAAAAAGGTTAACTCTGATGTAAATAAGTTGTTATCAAACTACAGGTCAAAAAGGTTAACCCTGATGTAAATAAGTTGTTATTATGCAAATTGTATTTTTACAGGTCAAAAAAAGGTCAAGTATGGCGATTCAACATGACTTCATTAATGTTATTCAACGTGATTTTATTTCAAAGTCACTACGATGCAAAATCAAGTAGTCTGTGTGCAATTTTCAAAGTCAAATTATTGATTATGATGTACTTATTTTTACTGTTTAATTGACGTCAATAAGTAGTTGTTATTCAAACTGCATTTTACAGATTAAAAAAAAAAGGTTAAGTCTGATGCAATTTAGCTATTTGTAATTTTCAAAGTCAAATTATTAATTAGGATCCAAACATCTTATTTTTTAACGAATGATTGACGTCAATACGTAGTTGTTATGCAAACTGCATTTTTACGGGTCAAAAAGTTCAAGTCTGATGTAAATAAGTTGTTATCAAACTACAGGTCAAAAAGGTTAACCCTGATGTAAATAAGTTGTTATTATGCAAATTGTATTTTTACAGGTCAAAAAAAGGTCAAGTATGGCGATTCAACGTGACTGCATTTTTAAGGGAGTATGTATAGTCAGCATTAAGTTGAATAGCGTGTTGTAGAAATGCGTCACTGTATTTTTTTTTCTGAAATGCATAAATACGGAATTTTTGCTGGTGAGTAATATAGAAAAATTAAAACATCATACCATAAAGACATTTATGTATCTTTACTAATATATGCAAGAAAATTTTTTTAGTAGCGTCATGTCTTTGAGTGAGTATAGACATAAAGTTGCACAGTTTCAAGAGAAAGTCATTGAGTTACAAAAAGATATTAAAGTATATCAGGATTTAAGAAAAATTATCAAACAATTAGAGAACCTACATATTAGCGATAGAACATATCCATTAGGACATATTCAACCATGGACGATAACAACACCACCAGCGGAAAACAAAACCATTGCCGTAGGTGATCCACGTTTTTTGGGCACATAAAAACACTCCATTGGCGTGACAGGGGTTTGCATCAGGAGCCAATTTACAAAATGCAAGGTGTATAATCAAATTTGCAGACATCAATAATTGCAGGAAAAACTCCAATAATATTACATTTAGCCTTAAAAAAATCTGCTTTTTGTTCTACTCGAACGTAAATGTAATCGGCTGCATACAATAACTTGGATTCTAGTATTTGATTTATTTTGGAATATTCGAAAAAAAAATAAGATACATTTTGTCGGTAGAAAATTCAAGTGATTTATATGTATACAACTACTGGTTGGAGAAAGAAATAAATGATTTACATATAAGTTTACATTATAGGATTAAACTAAAACTAGACAAAATCAGAACAACGCCGAGTAAAAACTAAAAGAACGAGCTGTATTTTGTGTTTAGAACTTTGTAGTTATATTAAAAATATTGTTAAGTCTTTATTTCTTTATTAAAAATATATTATTTAGATTAGAAAGTTTTGTTTTTTCTTTCCTCTCCTAACCATGAACACCAATGTAAAATATTAGCACATGCTTACCTACGTTAGCTTGTGACCTTGGCATGGTAGTTGAAACACGGTAGTCGACAGTATAGTAACACCTATATGATATTGTTTGTTGAATGAGGAATTAGAGGAGGTGTCTCACAGTGTTCAAACAGATATGGAAAAATGCTGTCTTCGGAAAATGTATTGAAAATTAAACAGACTAAACGTAGTTCAATGTAAACCTAATAATAAAAAATCTCTTAATTAATGGAGTAGAGCATCATTTACCTAGTACTAATCCGTTGGCATCCAATGTAAGCCAAATTGTTTAACAGATTTCACCATGTAGTTGTAACATACATCTTGGCCAGTGTGTGGCATTGTGGCTATTTAGCAAGGACAGAGAGTTCACTGATGATGGACTGATAAGTCCGAAAACGTTTTGAACGTAATCCGTTTGGATTTTTAAAATTTTTTAGAATTTTTATTAAATATACCAACTACACTAGGGAGTTTTACTTCATGTTAATTTTATGTATTGAAAATGTTAAGAAATACATGGACATTAAGGTAGTAACTAGATGGTCAGGAAGATATGGGGCAAATTATTATATTTCTCAACCAAATTTTAATAGCTGTACAATTTTTTGGTAAAGACATGGTTCTAATTGAAATAAATCGAATGAAAATTAAGTACTCGACATTTCAAAAACATATCTTTATGAATTTCATTACAAGTACATAAATAAAAAATTTGGAAATACTGCTAAACTATTATATACAGATACAGACAGTTTAATTTATCATTTTTTTTTTGTTGATGATATTTACCAAACATATAAAACAAGATATTCATATGTCTGACACCCCCAGACTATCCAGAAAATAATGAATATAATATTCCTTTAAAAAAAAGTGGTCTCAGATCAAAAATGTACTCATTTAAATTGTATTATAAGGAAGAGGAACGAGCCAAAAGTATTGAAGAGGCTAAGAGGAATCAAAGTTTTAGTCAATATATTGTCAATAACATTGGAGTTGTAAAAAAAGCTAAAGGGATAACATCTGCTGCGCTTAAACATATTACGTTTGATGACTATTATGACTGTTTATTTAACAAAACAATAGTTGAAGTAAAACAAAATGTTATTCAGTCTAAAAACCGGTATTTACGTTGATCATGAAAACATGGAAAAGCATTTTGACAGGGCCTTACTCGAAGATGGAACAACAAGGGTCTATTGGAGATTTGTGAAGACAACAATAACCCAAGATCGTATAATACACAATTATTATCAAATACGCAAAAGAAAACATAGCGATTAATAAATATTTTAATAAAAAACAACAAGCGCGTTTTAATAAATTATTCTTTTTAGACTGATATTCCTAGCAAAGATGAGTTGATACGTATTAGAGATGACGTTTTGTATCACATAGCTACAGCATTGACAAAGGAATATTGGACTGCAGTTAAACACAGCACATGGTACAACATTCAAGTTTTTGAATACAATAAATAATAATATAAATAATTGTGTTTTATTTTACCTTTTATTTGTCCAATAATATATTATGTACAGGTTAATAAATAAAAAAAAAACATTTAATTTTTTAAATATTTATTATTAACATTTTTTACAATACTTGTACCAGTAATGAATATTATATACATTGTCCAAGGCACAGCTTAGGTTATCATTGATAGTGATGCCGTCGAGACCGAGACTAGTCTCGTCTCGTCTCGTCTCGACTTTTCGAGACGAGACCGTGGTTCAGTCTCGTCTCGCCTAGTCTCGACGAGACGAGACCCAACGAAAGTCTCGTCTCGGCGAGACGAGACCAAATGAGAGTCTCGACGAGACCAAACGAGAGTCTCGACGAGACCAAACGAGAGGCTCGACGAGACCAAACGAGAGTCTCGACGAGACCAAACGAGAGTCTCGACGAGACTCTCAATTTAGTCTTGAAGTTTTCAATAAATACGTGTATCTCTTCAACTCAATCAAGATCTGCACTGTAACAACAATTGAATGTAGCATTATGATTGAAAAATCAAGTGTGGCGTGGCGGATAAATAAAATTCAACTAAGGTGAACTGTAAATATGCAAAATAGATAAAAATTTTATAAAGCACACCTTGAATAAGGAGTCATTTTGGCGCACTAGTCCTTCGGGAAAGTCGAGGAAAACGCATCGTTTTCCAAACATGGATTCGTACGTCAAAATGACTCCTTGCTCAAGGTCAAGGTGTGCTTCAGTACATAATGCTGCACTTACCTATACGAAGCACTTTTCTGCACGTTTGCGCGTTGCGCCTATTTCTTTATTGCGTTGATATTGCACAGCCTATAATTTCTGATTTATTAGCAACCACGGAATGAGTGATTTATCATACTGATCGCAGAAAAAATTATTTTTCCGGTTAAAGTTTATTTGCGCTGCAAGAAAAAATCCTCCGCAGAGGCTTGCATTTACAGTTGTCACACATTCTTTTATTTGTCTTAGGTATGGCTTTGTACTTAAAACGAAACAATACAATAAAGACGAAAATTTTATTTTGTACAAAATGGCCGATGAAACAACAGAATCACACATTCTAAAAAAAGTAACATTAATCTCAAAAAAATAAATTTATAAGTAGTATAATGAGTAATTAACATAATTAAGTACTTATTAATAATGCCTACATCTACCTATAAAAGGAACAATTCTGGTTATAAAAAGTTATTCATTTTCTTTAATAGACTTGTACAACTTATTGTTGCACCATGAATTAATACATAAAAGGCATCTAGCCGAGTCCGCACTCAATCTATTTCTATGTTTTCGAATAGTTAATCCGGCTCGCGAAAAAAGTCTCTCCGCTGGCACACTTGTAGCAGTAATACTAAAATAATCTCGAGCCATTTTCGACAACGTTGGATATGTAGAAGCATTTTGATTCCACCATTGCAAAATGTTCGCATCTCTGGGGGCTCTCGGGCTATTGAAATACGCATCTATTTCGTTACGCCATGTGCTCTCCGCAGATTTTTGATTTTTCATTTCAAAAAGACAACATAAATCAAAATCTTCATCCTCTTCTCTAGTGGAATGTTCGGTAGTCTGAGTGGAATTACTTTTAAACTCTGGTGCATAATATTCATTCTTATAAATTTCTTCAAATTTCTGCATCGACGAATTAAGTAATTCCTTGCCCCAATCTGTCAAATAGAAAGTTTCTTTTTTGTGTCGAGGATCTAACAGTAATACCACGCAATATATCCAATTGGCTTTGGTATAGTGCTTAATTAATTTATTACGAGCTGCCTGGAAAGCGAGCAGTATCATTTCATCCACTGATGTTCTATTTTCTTTGGAGTCTAGAGCGAAAATTTCTTCTTCTAGTTTGTCAAGTAACATATTGAAACCAATTACCACCAACGGCAGCGTGACATATTCTTCTGCACTCAGTAACACAGACAGTGATTTAAAATATTTCAATATTTTCTGGATTTGGGAAAATATTGCCCAGTCATCCTCACGTATTTTTAACGAACTTAATTCGGCATTGTTCTCGCATAGGGCATTTAATGCCGGTTTCAGTTTAATTGCAACAGCCAACATGTCATTGGTGGAATTCCACCTAGTGGAAACATCCACATTTGTTGCTAAACATTTAATGTTCGTTACGTCGCAACAACTTTTAAATTTGTTTTGCCACTGTTCACTTCGTTTTATTTTTAGGAATAATGTTCGCAACTTACTCAACGGTTTTTGTTTTTCACCCGCATCTTCTTCTTGATCAGACTCAGATCCACCATCTTCCCCATAATCGTCATAATCATTTTTGGGCTCGTCTCGTATTAACTTCAGTATGTCTTGGACAGCAAGATTTAATATGTGAGCGAAACATCTGAAATGTTGATCAACAGGATCAAATTTCACATTAACATCGTCGGCCATTATTTGAGATAATTCGTGCATAAATCGGGTATTAGAGGCGGCGTTATCGACTGTAATGCCTTGAAGCTTTTCAACAATGTTGTACTTTTTTAAAGTTGAATAAAAGAACTGAGCTATATCCCGTCCTGTGTGGTGTCCGTGTGATGGTACAAAGTCAATCACCAGAGACTGGAGCGTATAATTATCGTCTACATAGTGAGCGGTTATCCCGTAGAACGATTTATTGGCTACAGATGTCCATCCGTCTATTGTGAAAGAGACTTTTGAACTATTGGCATTCATAATCCTTATTACACTCTCTTGCATTTTATTAAATCGATCCATAGCTTTTATCTTAAGGCTCGTACGTTTGGGATACACCAGTTGTTTATTTAAGTAGCCAAAAAGCTTTTGGGAGAAATCGTCTTCAAAAAAATTAAAAGGAAGGTATTTGACAGCTATCCACTCTACAACCAGCTCATCAAATTCAGGTTGACTGATGGGTGCGCACGCGCTACCAAACTGTAAACAATAAACCAAATAAATATGTTAAAGACCAATTTTTTGGAGTTCAAACATGACAAACATACAGGTTGGGGCACTTAAGACGGATCGTGCTAAAACTGCGTTCCCGTAAAAAAATTAAAAAAGCTTCAAACGAAAGTTACACCGAATCAAATTGTTCATATTTTAAAGAATAGATATACAGGGTGTCCCTGAAATAAGCGGCATAAATTTAACCACAGATTCTATGGACCAAAATAAGTCGATTGAAGCCAATTTATCTATATACAAAGTTGCTTCGTTTGGCCGTGAGAGGGCGCCAAAGTTTATTTTTATTTTTAGTTTTTCTGTAATAATTCATACGCGGATCGTTAGATTTAGATGAAACTAGGTACCTGGATACTGCTTAAGATGCTCTAATATCTGATATGCATATCAAGGTCATTTCGATGCGATAAGGATATAAACCACCCCCACCGTAACAGAAACCGTGGTGTAACTTTTTTATGGATTGGACATTCCAGTCATTATTTTTTCTGGTAAAATACCAACCTATTCCGCATGTTTTTTGTCTCTTACAAAAAATGAATATCTGCAGCCGTTTTCGAGATAAAAAATATTTTAGTAATCGCAACCCCGAATTTGGCAGTACCTAAAATTTTTTTTTTTGGCTCATTTCGAAATAGGAAAACGCAGACACAAATTCCTTGGACTAAAATAAGTTGATTTCATTCAATAAATTTTTGTCGAAAAATGCTTGGTTTTTCTGTGAGACCTATTGGAATTTATAACGAAAATTTCTAAGTTTTGTGCCCTCTCACGGACAAACGAAGCATTTTAAGACAAAATTCTTATAAGTAAAATGTACTTATTTTGGTCCAAGGAATCTAAACCTGCGTTTCCCTTTTTTCAAATGAGCAAAAAAAAATTTTTGATACTACAAAATTTGGGGTTGCGATTACTAAAATATTTTTTATCTCGAAAACGGCTGCAGATATTAATTTTTTGTAGGAGACAAAAAACATGCAGAATAGGTTGCTATTTTACCAGAAAAAATATTGACTGGAATGTCCAATCCATAAAAAAGTTATACCACGGTTTCTGTTAGGGTGGGGGTGGTTTATACCCTTATCGCATCGAAATGACCTTGATATGCATATCAGATGTTAGAGCATCTTAAGCAGTATCCAGGTATCTAGTTTCATTTTCATCTAAATCTAACGATCCGCGTATGAATTATTACAGAAAAACTAAAAACAAAAATAAACTTTGGCGCCCTCTCACGGCCAAACGAAGCAACTTTGTATACAGATAAATTGGCTTCAATCGACTTATTTTGGTCCATAGAATCTGTGGTTAAATTTATGCCGTTTATTTCAGGGACACCCTGTATTTTTGACTGTACAGAATTTCGGGTTGGGGCTGTGCACCCTACATGTTATTTCAGTTTTCAGTTGCTCGTTGAATTTTATTCAGGCTCTGATAAGCATACGTGGAAGATAGGGTCTACTAACTTTTACCGTTTTACCGGTTTTTTTGGGAAAAATTACGCTTACAGACCCTTCCTAATTGTAACATCGAAACACCTTGGAAATGAATGAAGAAACGTTAAAAAGTGAGCACATCAGCGTTGCACAGAGCATAAATGTTGCTTTCATTTTACAGTCATACAGTTGGGTATTGCAAATTAAGAATTATTATTAAAACTACACGGAAAAAAATGTGTGAGAAATTTGTGGCGCAAATTTGTAGCAAGCAAATTGTAATTTGTTTCTACTGTTTTTGTATAAAAACTGCCTTCCTATTAAAGTGGTGGAGTGGAATATACAATAATTTAGGAAGTTTCGTGTATTACAGAATGAAATACCAAAGAAGAGAAGGTACTACATTACTTCAGTGCATTACGTTGCAGTAAATGATGCTAATTGCTTGTTGTTGTGAGCGCAATTTGGATAGTACTGGTTAGGATCTATTGTAGTAATAGTTACCAACATAATTACTATTGCAAATTAGTCGTAGCAACGGTTATAAATATTTGAATGAAAAATTCCTATGAATAACAGCAGTGATGTTTGTTATAGCGGCCAACTTTTAGAGTGATAAGGAACTTTAAAGCGTTTGACAATGGTTCTGTTTCCATTTATAAAATCCAAACTAATTGAAAAGTGAATACAGGTGTGCGAATAAGGGTTTGCGAACGCATTTGCTACTATAACGTACATCTATTAATTGCCATTTACTAGTAAATGGGTAGGTACCTCTAACTTAGGTGGGTACCTAGGTTATTACTTGTACAAAAAATGTAAATAATGCACCGTTGTCATCGGAAGCCTTCGGGCTACAATTTTGTAAGGGACGAAGTTTTTCATTTGCGTCCTCGTTTTCGAGATATCGAGTGATAAGTGACAAAATCCGGCAGACCGAATTAATTTTCGCCGCACTTCAAACGGAGTTACGACCTGACAAAGATCGAATGGCCCATATAGGCGCCAATGCATTTCGTTAGGTTCTCGATTTTTTTCCGACGAAACGGCTACATGCAGTTTGATGAAACTAGCATCAAAAAATTGCGTCATGTATAGTGTACCTTGAACAATAATTAAGGAAGCTTCGTGTATGAAATATGCAAGAAGAGTAGTTACTACATTACTTGTAAAAATAAATAGAAGTTTCTACTTTGCCTTTGAACTAGAATTTTTTGGTTTAAACTAAACTAGGTATTGCCATTTTAAAACAACTAGCAATGTTTACATTTAAACTTAAACTACACACTTCATTTCTAAACATCTGATAATGACTTTTTAAAGTTAACTAAAATACAAATTTCTGTTTTTAAACAACTAGTATTTCCTGTCATTAAACTCAATTAGAAATTTCAGTTTTAAAGACGAAATTTCTACTTTTAAAGTCGGAACTTTTAATAACTTTTCAACAACTAAACTATTATACACTTTTAAACTAAACTGGAAATTTATACTTCAAAATTATAAATTTTTACTTGTTAAACTTCTATCAAATTTCTGTTTTTAAGGTAAACTAGAAATTTTTGCTTTAGATTCTTACGTGCTTAAGTTAAGTTAAGGTTAAGTCTTAAATTTGCTTTATTTCTTGAATTTTTTTTGTTACGTTACACTGCGTACACAATCATATTAGTTTGGATATAAAATGTCAGATATTTATCAAAAATATTCTTTAAGTATGTATAATGTTATATCGATGTTTATATAAATATCATTATATTTGCCAACCCTTGTAAAAATATTATCATTGAGTCAGGGAAAAGTTGAAAAATCGTCTGGAAGAGAGAGTCTGGAAAAGTCAGGGAAAATTATTTTGAGAAAAAAGTGTCTACCCTGTTTTACCAAAAACTGTTTGGGGTCCGTCTCACCCTAGGTGGTCCAACTAGACCGTATATGGTGGTTCATGTAACCCTTAACGGTTGGGTTAGTTGGACCATTAGAACGTTTTGTTTATGTTTTTTTTATTGAATACTATGTGTTGTTTTTTAGAATTCTGATTTTGTTTATGAAATGTGCAATAAAGTTTGCGTAGTTTGCTATTTTATAACTTAATTAATTAAGCGTATTAAAGAAAATATTGGCACTTTTGAAAATGTGGTCATCTCCCCCGGAATTACCCAATATATGTAAGTACATGGTGTTCTTTTTAAAATAACGAAGTTGCCAAGTGCCTAAACCGAACATTCTGAATAATCGATAAACGTAAAATAAAATAATAAAATTTGTTGACTTTTTGAATTTACAGACTTACGTGGCAATTGATATTATGTATTTTTAATAATTTTTGAATTTTTATGCAGAGACGATGAGGCCGTGACTAGTTACCGTTAATTAGAAAATCAAATAGTAAGGATACGAAAAAAAAAGAAAGGCAACATTGGCTTACCTGATGCTGAGAACTCCGAAACATATTGGAGATTGTTTGCTGTTTGATAGCCGATGTCGATGCTGCTGCATTTATGCCTCTTCCATGTGTGTTGTCGGCAGGATATAGTTGAGAAAATTCCTTCTTGTGTCGAGCTCGTAAATGCTTCTTTAATCCACTCGTGTTTGATTGTTTCATTTTTAACTGAACATTTTTGCCCTGCAGTTTACATAATTTACACTCTGCATATTTTTGGTTCAAATTGTTGTGCAAATAGGCGAAGAGATTTTTAAAATTTTTCTGATTGCGAGTTGGCATTAACACGTGATGTAGAAGCACTGGAGTAAGATTCATCTTCCGGAAAAACTGATGACTGAGAACTGGACGACATGCTCGTGGTTTCACATTCCTCTGGGACAAAATCTTTGTCTTTGTCACTGTCATCACTAGCACAATATGGATCTTGTTCTTCGAGAATCTCGTCTGCAGCTTCGTCTCCAACTAGTGGTTTTGCACGTTTTACAGTGGTTGATTCAATCCTGGCACTTCGTTTCATTGTTGTAATTCACTCTACACAATACAATATATATACCGTAGTTGTAAAACACATTAAAAATGCTTACAATCAATATGTAACACGCGTATTCGACGTATTCGCACTCGCATTCGCTGATTGAAAAATTGTTGCGATTGCAAGAGCTAAAAACAGACTGAGACTTGAACCCAAAAGATAAGAAGTAGCTAAGAGAGAAGGACCCATGCGGTTAGTCATCGAATTATCAGGTAGACGAAACACAGGAAACAGAAACATAAACTATCCTGGGAAATTCCCATCTGCAACATCTGCAAGCTGGTGTGGTTTATGACCTACCGCCAAAGGGCCAGACCAGTGAGTAATTGCAAGTACAGGCCAGTCGCATTAGGAAGGTTGAGAAGAATTTACAATATACTTTGCATTATTGATGCAATTTAAGACGGTCTCTAGCGGGTGCTTCCGCCATAAAGCATAGAAACAGATTGTGCGGGTTTTCGGAGAATATGACAATTTGTACTTCATACGTGGAAATGTGGGAATGAAATAAAAATCATTAGTCGAGACTGGGCGAGACTAGACGAGACTAGACGAGACCATACGAGACCATACGAGACGAGACGAGACGAGACGAGACTGCATTAGGTCGAGACGAGACTTTAACTTAGTCTCGTCTCGAGTTAACGAGACGAGACGAGACTAAGTGAAAGTCTCGTCTCGTCTCGTCTCGTGGCAACACTAATCATTGATATGTTGCAAACACTGATGAGATTTGAAAATATTTTTTAACGTTGCATCAGGAAGTAGATCAGGTTCTTCATCCATACAATCAATTCGGTTTTCCATAAATCCTTCCAGAAATTTTTTGGTTTCAGAGTTTTTTACTAATATTGTATCATCTAATATATGATCATGTAAAAATTTTGAAATTTCTTCATATTGTATGTGACAATCATAAGAATACCATGATTGCCAGCTTAGACCATGATGTTTAGCACATTGTTGTTCTGTATACTTGGTATATAATTTATTTAACATTTCTTCTTTAAGTATTGAATGGGTTGCATATGTGAGTCCATATTAAATATAGTAATGAAACACAGACTTACTCACAATCATTTAATTATACTTTGACGACCGGTTTCGATCTCTACAATATACAGATCATCTTCAGGTCGGCGTTACAAGTAGTTAAATGATGCCGTTACAAGGATTGCGTTGCAACTTAGTTGTTGTCATATTAGTACGTCCAAATTATGCTAATTGGTTTGTTGGGATAGTGATAGGGTAAACAGACATGTTACGTAGGTTAAAACACAGTAAGATTTCGAATTTGGAATGGATCCTGAAGGAAGATGCGTATGTGAAACGTATGTGAATTTCTTCTTTAATTGGAAGCACAATCATTCTATGAACATGGTGTTCAGTAAAAGTATTTAAAATGGCAATTTCTCTACAGAGAAAAATATTTTCTGTAGGAAAGGAAAAACCTTGAACGTCTACAATAAACATGTTGAGATTTTTTTTAACTTCTAATCACCAGCACCCATTGCTACTTCTTTTAAGTAAGTACCCCCCACCACCCCTACAGTACATCTCTTTTATTTATCCAAGAGTTGTGAGAATCGTCAAAACCTAGCCACTTGACAAAAACTTTGTTTCCTTTTTTCTTCAATATTTTTTCTACTAAATAACTATCTTTGTGTTTAACTTTCTGTAATTGCTCTTTATAAAATCCTCCTAGAATTTCTTCACCTCTATAATCTTTTAACAAGTATGTAATAGGGTTCCAAAGTTTTATTTTATAAACAATGAAAATTTGATTAGACCAATTTGGATTGTATTTTTTGTCAAAAACTCCTCGATATTTTGAAATGCGTACATGATCACCGATATGAAATTTTTGACTTTCCAAATCAACCATTTTAATGTGATTGTATACATTATTCAACAATAATTTTTCATGTTTCTTTTTAACATCAGCCGGTTTCATGCCTATTGTTGTGTGAACTTTGTTGTTGTATTCATTAACAACTTGATGTAAATTATTAATCCATTTGTAGTTACCATTGAAACTAAACTGTTTCCAAATCTTTGATTTAATCGTGCGAATAACTCGCTCAGCAATCGCAGTCTTTTTCTCACTGTATACATTGTAATGATTAATGTTATATTTTTTCAACAATGTTTTCATATATGGATTAAAAAATTCCGTTCCCATATCTGTTTGAAGATTATTTGGTGTTTGTTGTTTAAACACATGCTCCATACATTTAGCTACTTCGACACCTGATTTATTTTTCAGAGGTAAAGCCCATAAAAATTTTGAGAAACAATTTATTACAACCAAGATATATTTGAAATCTCTGTTTGTATTTGAATACTTTTGCATATCAATCAAGTCAGCTTGGAATAAATCATTAAGAGATTTTATAATAATTCTTCATCTTTTAAAGTTAATTCTTGCAGGTTTGTGTAACTCATTAACAATATCTCTTTTAACAGACATGATATTTATCCTATAATGTTTGCCTCTTTTAGTTCTTCAATAATTGAAATTATTTCGTTTGTATGTCCTGTATGCCCAGCTAACTGTGATGATAGTAATAACCTCAATCTAGCTACAAGTTCGTTTGGATCATCCCAGTGGACGTAATCTATTTTATTGTTGTTTACTTCCATAAGCAGTCCTTTACCTTCTGTTATTGGTGCAATTATTTTTTTATATTTTTTTAATTTACTTCCATCTATCTGTTTACTTGATAAATAATGCCTTCTGTGAGCATTCGTAGCTACAACTATTTTTGTATAGTTATTTACGTCTTGATCTGTAAAATTAGCTGGGTGTTTCTTAAACAAAAGCTCATATAATCCAGACGTACCTTTATATCTTTTGTTTTTTAAAAGAACATCAACACCATCTATATTGATTTCAGAATTCCCAATCAGAAGCTTTTCAGATCTTTTATCAAATCTAACTCCATATTTATGATCAAATTCTTTATTTAAAAAATCAGCTTGCATCTCTGTAATATATTTCCTAGGTAATGGATCATACTGATCCAAAAAAAGTGTACGTTTCTGGTTAGCTTCAAACCCAGTTTCAGAGGTTTTATCATTTTTAATCTGTTCTTTTATATCATCCACTTCAATGTTTTCTAATATAGAGTTTTTGATATCACTTGTTTCATCAATTTCATCATCATCATCATCATCATCATCATCATCATCATCATCTACTTCGTTGTCTTCTTCTGTTTCATCAATTTCATCATCCACTTTAATGTTGTCTTCTGTTTCCATAACTTCATCATCTACTTCAATGTTGTCTTCTTTGATGTCATCATCATCATCATTTTTAATGTACCTTAAAGGTTCATATTTGGTTGTTTCATTTTCAGAACCTGAATTCTTATTCAACTTGGTCTCAATATTTTTTAAGTGTTTTGTAATTGGATTAAATAAATCTTCTTGGATTATTTGTCCTTGCTTTAGTTGTCTCAATTTACTTTGAATGTTTTTTCGTTTAGTTATAAGTTGTCTCTTTATATCCTTATTCATTGTAGGGCTCGCAACCTCTGAACAGCTTTGAATCAGGTCTCGATCAGGTCTCGAACAGGTCTTGATCAGGTCTCGAACAGGTCTTGATCAGCTTTGATCAGGTCTCGAACAGGTCTTGATCAGGTCTGGAACAGGTCTTGATCAGCTTTGATCAGGTCTCGAACAGGTCTTGATCAGGTCTCGAACAGGTCTTGATCAGCTTTGATCAGGTCTCGAACAGGTCTCGATCAGCTTTGATCAGGTCTCGAACAGGTCTTGATCAGGTCTTGATCAGCTTTGATCAGGTCTCGAACAGGTCTTGATCAGCTTTGATCAGGTCTCGAACAGGTCTTGATCAGCTTTGATCAGGTCTCGAACAGGTCTTGATCAGGTCTCGAACAGGTCTTGATCAGCTTTGATCAGGTCTCGAACAGGTCTCGAACAGGTCTGAACAGGTTTCAAACTTATCTAAGTATATTTGTTCGATTTCAGAACAGTTCTGAAATTATTTATTGTGTACATGGTGTTAAATAATAATTACACAAGAAAAAGTAAATATTTTATTGAAATACCATTATCTATACAAATGAATACATTTTTAATGCGCTAAAACGGATCCTTGAGATTCCATAAGAACGATGATGATGATTAGGAACGTAGGTAAAGTTTAGTTTATGTTGGGGTTTAACCGTTCCATTTTTGTAAAGATATTCTATTGCATTTATATCATCGTTGCTCAGTTCTTGAGGACGGCGTTCTAGATATAATTTATTCATTATCGAATTGTAGTTTCGGTTATCGGTTAGCCCTAAATAGTGACCAATTTGGTGCGTTAAAACCAATTGCAAATTAAAACCTGGTGTCTCAAAGTCGTTTAGTTTTAAGTTCCATAAAACATTTTTTAATATATGTATTTCCCCACATGGAATTTGATTATTTAACGTAGGAACTATTGTATGGGCTATTTCATTTCTAACATTTTGAATGTCAAAAAATAACTTACATTCCTCGGCTGGTAAACATAAACCTGTTATTCTATGGGTATGCGTATCAAATAAAATTGATAGCTTTGGTGCCTCTTCTGCTGTACAATTAACTTGTTTAAACTTAATTCCACTTACATTGCTCCATGTATTGATAGCTTTATGGACTACTCTAGTAATTGAAGAGTCTGCATTTAAAGTACACCATGTTATTCGTTGCTTATTAATAATAAATGGTTCTCTAAAAACGTTAAACGCAAAACACACATTTAACAATGTGACGAACCAAAATATTTTGTGTAGTAACATCTTTGATGGATTCTATTCATTTAACTGTTTATGAGATTGTCACCGGCTTTTATATCATAAAATTGTAGTGTCAGCAAAAAAAAAAAAAAACAATATTTTTTTAAACTTTTTATTTAAAAAACTACATATTTATTTCACAATAGATAAAATACAGTTAAAACATTTGAACTACATTAGTTAGCGGATTATAATTAACAATACGGTCATGTATAATTATACAATAAGCTGCTGTATTAACTGGTATATTCTTATTGGTTTCAATTTCTATTCTCATATCGACACTTCCCGACTTAACTGATTCATTTTGTCTGCTGCAGTCAATAACAAATATGGGGGCAAAAGAACCAAATTGCTCCAAACTAAGACATGGATCTCCAACTTTATAATAGTACGACGGTTGAAATTGTGCATACATTTCATATGCAATGGCATACTGTTTCTTATCAAAGTTCAAGTTCAAATTGTCATACGGGTACATTTCAGAATTTAGAAATAGTTTTAAGTTTGTAATATTACAATGATCGAAATGGCTCGCATTTTCTTTTATGGCGTTCTTTTTAGCAGTCTGTAAAGCAAACAAAACAAATCGTGGTCTCTCTAGGAGGCTAGTAGTTTTTACGTTCCAGTTAAATTTCATTGTTTGTGGCAGTAGCGGAATTTCATGATATTCCCAACTTCTGTATGCAAGTTCTAAATTAGATCCATTTTCAATAAATTTGTATAAACGTAACTTTTCCGAATCTGACACTTGAACATGCGGCATTTTCCATATAAATTTAAATATTTCAATTTTTGGTTTTGCATTTTCCATTGTAGACGTCACTGCATTTAAATCTGTTGAACTTCTTATCAATACAAGTTCCTGGCGGATGTTAACCAGGATTCGAGTAAAATCTTCTGGAAAACCAAGTAACAGTTTGAGTGGAATACACGCACTAAAATTTCCTTTTGCATCAGTCGTTATTGATGATGGTTTTTCATAGTTCCAGCCTATACTTTTGTATCGGTTAGATTCACTTTGCGTAAACGAAACATAGTTTTTTATTGTCGTTGTTATACCTAAATTTCTCACTCTATCTATTACACAGCCTCCAATTTCATATCGTATCTCATCAAATAAATACATCAAACCATTATTAACAAAACGCAAAGTAGTGCTTTCTTTCCCATCATCCGTTAGACGCCCTTCAATATACAGATAACTCTCAGAAGGTAAGGTGTATATATCTTGAGTCTGAATAGGTATCCTTATTTCATCACAATGGTTAAAAGTTGCGTTGGCATAGGGTAAATGACTATGCATTTCTCGACTCACAACTGAATTGTCAACCAATACATGACCTCCAATATTCAAAATGTTAAAACTCATATTCGCTCTTTTTACAAGTACACCTCAAGAAAATCCTAAGTATTCTAGTATTTATAAAAAATCTAATTCTGCACCAAGTATTTCTTATGCTTTTCTTTTTTCCTGACGTTGTTGTTGTTGTTGTTTTTTATTCTAAATCCCAGTGAGGTTAAAAATACTTTGTTTTCAGTTGTCAACTGTTTGAGCGTCTGCTTATCACTAATATTATTGTCAAAACTTTTAGTATTATATACACTGTTCACACCTGGATTAGAGTTGTAAATTACAACCATTATCTCGTGTGAAATTAACAAGATTACCATCCTGGTCAACTATTTTAATGAAAATTTCATCAATATATCTATTTGTGACAGGTAGATAAATTACTTTTTTTGGAATTTCAACAATTTTGTATCCCGGTAAGACATTTGGATAAAACATGTGAATGATATGACCTTGATTTTCATTGACGTATGAATTAGTGATTAGATTACATTCCACACAAATAGAATTAACCTTTGTGATATGCACAGGATTCTCGGCTACGTGAGTCTTTGAAGGTGAAAGCCGTTTTGATGTAAATCCCAATAAGGAGGCAATTGTATGTGGTTTTTCAAAATGAATTACTTTGTTGCTTTTTATTTCACATTTGAGTGTATTGTTATTAATTCTCATTTCCAGACTTGTAGGTTGTTCACTATGATGATGTTTTTTAGCCACACTTTTTACTACGTTTCCTTGCAGTGGTTTCTGTATTATATTTTTATCAATTTCTGTATCATCTTTACCTGGTGTTTGATCTAATTTTAATTCTAATTCAGTTATTTTTTCAGTTAAATATTTTGAAAGATCATCAACTTCATAAGCACCATTTGGAATCGTTATATCGTGACCATTTATATAAAACTTGTTGTTTGTTTGGTCTATATTTGGAATTGTATTGTATGTCATAAAATCAATTAAACCCAGTACATACTGTTCACTTTCGTTTAAAATAATTGGTGGATAAATTTTTGTTGATAACACCGATTCTCTTCCAGATAACACAAAAGTGAACGACATGTTCAAACGAGGATCATACAGTAAATAAAAATTATTCTTTTAAAACAGGTATTTATTTAAAAAATCTAAACACAATTGTCCACAATTTACAGTGTTATAAGATTGATAAATTTTATGATTATATACAATGTGACAATAGCCATTTGAATTAAAGTATGATATAGCTTCCATAGGCGGTCTCAAGTTTCCAAAACTATCAAAATACACAACTTTAGATTTGTTCTTCTTGTACGCTGTCCAATGAGTTCCAGGACCGTCTTTATTATCTAAATTAATAATTCCACTCTCATGTTGCCAAATTTTTTTCGGAAACGCGTTTCTCATAAATACACCTCTGAAATATGGAATTTTCATTAATTTTGCGTATTTTTGTAACTCTACATTTGTCAAAGCATGTTTTGGAATATTTATTTGATCCGCCTTCTTCATAAAAAAATACCCATTCCACTTTTATATGGTTTCAAGTATAAACCTTTTCCAATTGCTAATGCTTCCATTTTACGATTATGACGTTGTTTTTCAAGTAAATCTTCTTTAGCTGCTTTTGCATCGTTTATCGTCTTCACGATGGCGGAGGTGCCACCGGCAACAGTGCCCAAAGCGCTTAATCCTGCAAATATGGGTATTAAAGGTAATATACCTCCAGTTTTCGGAACCTGAATTACTCGACCACGTGGTTTTTTTATGTTCTTGTAAGATTTCACAATTCGCAATGCTTGTTGAATAGCTTCCCTTAACGTTCTTGGTTTACTTTCCAATAGTTTCTTTCTAATGTCTCGAATTACTTTAACTAAACTGAAATACTTTTGTTTTGGAATTTTAGAACCTTTTTTCTTAGAGACCTTCCTTTTAGAGGTCTTTCTTGTCTTTTTCTTACTACCAGTCATGTTAACAGTTACTAATGAATTAACCGTATTGTGCATTTGATCGGACTTTATATATGATCTTCATTGTCGTCGTCGTCGATATTACAACCAGAGACCATTTTTTATGTTTGTTAGTAAATAAAACTAATATCAAGTGTACAAGTTTTTATTCATAATATTACAAATCATATATAAAATTATTATTTTTTAATATCTATACATTATATCTTAATTTTTTAATTGCTTGATCATCCATGGTATCGTCATCGTCACGTTTTCTTTTTTGTGTATTGTTCGATATTTCGTTTACGTCAGTTTTTGGTTTTTTAGTACCACTAACAATATGTTCATCACCGATTTTTCGTTTTTCTATTTTTCTTGTGTCTCCTCTATTTATAGAGTCTGCAGCGAACTCATTTGAAATGTCTACATCCATATCATCTTCAATTTGCTTCTTTGCTCTTTTGTGATTTAAAAGCTTTCGTTGTATTTTTTGTTTATTTCTCTGCTGGAGATTTTGTTTTCGTTTTCTTGATTTGGAAATAATTAATCCTTGGAGTAATAAAGTACAGTGGTTTATACTTTCAGTTAGTTTTTCTAACATATTTTTAGCTTTGTTCAATTCTTTATTACAACTTTTTGTTACAGCTTTATAATTAGCAGAACTTAGACCCATACCTAATTTCACTTTTGCTTTCATTGCACCAGCTACACCAAGCGCAGCCAACTTTTCAGAAAATGCTGTATTTTTTGATCGAAACTGTTCAAGAGCTTTTTCAGCTAGAATCTTATCAGCTTCATGTCGTTTTGATAACTCTTTGTCTTGAGAGTATGCAATATCATGTTCACGACACGCTTCGTCTAACCCATTTATTCCCCTATCTCCTCTTGCTAATCGTTTATGCAATTTGGTTCCTGGTCCACAAAACCTGTATCCACCAGGGATGTGCATTTCAAAAGGTAATTTATTAATGGCAGCGTTTAACATCTTCATCAACGACTTACAAATTAGTAAATAAAGAGTCTAAGATAAGTGTTTAAATATATATATATATATATATTTTTTTTTCTCTTCTTTAAACAAATAACCTCACATTTCCCCAAACATACTACTTGGTATATTCTTAGCACCAGATTTAGATTTCAAATATTTTATGTACTCACAATTTATACAATTTAAATTAGGTATGTCAGTCTCTCCTCCACACTTTGGACATTTATACTTCACAGGTACAGGCATATTTATTTTTATCACTCAAATTGAATAGAAGAAAATTTTTGCTTAAATCATGTATTGAAAATGAAATTTGTTCTCATCTATTTATATTGTTTTATTTTACCACCAATTGAGTTTCAAGAATACAGATGAGGCTAGGCTAGGCTAGGCCGGGCGACCACCCTATACTTTTTTACTGAAAAGAAGAAGAGATCTAGCGATAAGCGACCACTTTTGCACTCAGCGTACAGGGTGGTCCTCTTTCGGGAAAGAAGAAAGTAGTGGATATTTGTATGTGCAAAATGAGCAGAAATGAGCAGGGTCAACGACCTGGCCATCTGGCAGTCTCGACATCCGGTCTAAAAATAGGGTGGGGGAATATATGACATTGTATGAGCAAAATGTGGTGGAACATCTGGCAGTGAACACCTGCATCCGGTCTAAAAATAACTCAAGGTTTTTAATATCTAAAAATAGCTCAACGACATGGCCATCTGGTGTGTCTAGACAACATCCGGTCTAAAAATAGCATTCGATCAACATCGTCTAAAAATTGCGTGGTCAATATTCTCATAACATATTTAAGGCAAATTGGGGGAGGGGGGTTCCTCAGTAATTTATCAGGAATTATAAATACGTGCAGTATGTGCAATAAATCGTTTTCGCGCTTGGATAACCTGACATATGAAAACATGTAAATACAGAAATGTGAATCGTGATATTGAGCATAATGGGAGATTTTATATTCCCAAAAAAGATTAAGACCGCTTTAATTGGAAGTGATAGATGCTACTGTTTCAAAATTGACACATGCGTTTAAAAACAGAATCGAATCCTATTGTTTTAGTGGTGATAAAAAACTGGATTATCATGGATTTTTAAACGATGTTAAACCCAAAGTTTTGAACATTTTAAGTGAATATCTACATCAGCACAATAGCATAAAGATAAATCTTGAAATATTTGGGTATTTATCTAAAACCTGACAGTAACCTATCAGATATCAAGTCCATGAACACATGCAATAAAATTATAACTATCAGCACTGAACTGGATGAAGTATTTGATGATTTTAAGGAAGAACTGATGACCTAAGCCTTAGAATTTCAAGAGAAAGATTCAAATTGGGTATTACAAGAAATAATGTATTGAAGGTAAATATATGTTGTAATTAACATATTGTAAAACAAATAGCATCATGTTTGGGGCAATATAAAATCTGGGGGCTGTAATAAGGAGAGAAGGTCTAGGAAACAAAGAAATCCAAAGGCGAGTAGGAAGGTAATATGTTGCTTAAATTCCGCGTGGTGGGAGTGGTCCAGAATTACAAAATTAAAAATAGGGAAGTCGTTTGGGGAATCGGTGCTAATGTATGGAAGCGAAGTCTGGACATTAACAGCAGAGTCGAGAAGAAGAATCAATGCTGTGAACAGCACGTACAAGTGCCGGAATCTCCCGATTAGACAGAGTATGTAATGAAGAAATAAGAAGAAGGATATACGCGATACAGTGGTAGACAGGCTCGAGAGAAGAAGTCTAAAATTGCTCACTTACTTTGAATGAACAACCAACGATGACCAAAGAAACTACTAAAGTGGAAACCTTGCAGGTAGGAAAAAAAAAAAGAAGACTAAATTAATGGAACGACACAATAAGGAAGACCATGGAACACCAAAAATTTGGAAAAGGAAGATGCCCAGGATAAAAATAGATGGGGGGTTAACCGGTGCGGCATCAGCCGATATGACACCCCGTATAAAATAAAAAATTTAATTTTCACTTTATCTGTACATGCACATCCTGTAACCTCGATTACGTAATCAAACAAACCAAAGATACTATAACTCATTGGCCGTCACTCGAAGTGAAAAATATTAATTGATATATCGCTGAAAAGTAAAAAATATTAACACAAAGAAAGGTAACCTAGACCATAAAAAACTGTAGACTTGTAGGTGTAAAACACGGCAAATTATTAGGTATTCTACCATATATGCTTAGAGGAGTATAGTTAAGGTAAATAATAGGTTCGGTAAAACAGTTTATATATCGAACGGCTGCTAAAACTAATATGTATAAATGTTATTAAAAAGTATTATAAAAAGTCTCGCTAATAAGTATTTAAAAATAGCACATGAGTAAAACCAACCTTCTTTTGTTGGGATAGGTCACTAACCAACATAAGAACATATGGTTGTATAAAAGTATATCATGAAATGATGAAATACAGTGAAGTAGAGAAACACAATTTGGGTATGAGGTACGAGCACAGCAGAAAAAAAAAAAGATTTACAATACAGTAGAACCTCGATTATCCGTCACGGCACCGGACCAAGGGTATGACGGATAATCGAAAAGACGGTGAACAAAACATTAAAAAAAAAATTTAAAATTCATAGTACAATTCTCAAATCTCAGTTGTATGGTTTGTTTGACAATAAAGAGGGATTTGTGTTCGTACAATCGAATCAATTTAAAATATTCTGAAATCTGGGTTTGTTTTACTGTTGCTTCCCATTTTGCAACGGCTAAATTTCTTAATCGGCATAAGATCATGCAATCTACTTTATTGGCTTCTTCTTGTTGAGAATACCACTCGATGAATTATTGCATAATATGCGATGCAGCTTCTCTATATTCTAGATTCTAGATTATTTACGCAAATCTTTGTCAGTTACAATAATAGGCTGTGCAATAGGTTCATCAACATACCTACAGTCAAATTCCATGTCTGTGTCAGCTTCTGAATCTGTTTGGTCCGCCTTTGTTGCCATTTCAACGATTTCTTTATCTGTTAGCAATGGATAGCCGTTTGTGTCTTCATCACAAATCAATTTTTTTCATTAAAATTTTTGCTTATGTAGTCAATACAATTCTGTATGTACTCTGACGGTTAACAGAGGTGACGGTTAATGGAGATACGGATAATCGAGGTTTCACTGTATTTTTAAAAAATATTTTAATATAGAAGGCTCTAGTTACTCCACATATTTTCAATGAAATATATTGTAGGTAGTGATTTTTAGCTTATTCTAAGTATAGCGACTTAAAATATTGTACTAAGTATAAAACATGAAGCAATCCATAACAAAACATTACAGCATTATAGGGTAGCATTATAATGTGATAATGGTTATTAACCAGAAGGTGGCAAAATAGTAATAGTGATAAAAATCTTAGTTACTTTGTTACAAGATTGATAAGAATAAAATATTTAATCCAATCCCTTATGTTTTAAAACAATAAAATTATGTGAATATAATTCCTGAAGAGAATTTTTATATTTGTTCTATAAAATGATCTCTACTGAATAAATAAAAATAATTTATATATCAGCAAGGGAATAGCAATCAGTGACAGTTTCGCAGAAAACCAAGTGGTGTCAGGCTGTATGCTCCAGAACAAGATAACACAAAAATGCTCGAGAATAATCTTAAATAATAGGCCAAAATCAGTGAAATCTAGAATATTAGAAAATATTTTTACA
The DNA here is from genome assembly GCF_917563875.1 of Diabrotica virgifera virgifera. Classification (NCBI taxonomy): domain Eukaryota; kingdom Metazoa; phylum Arthropoda; class Insecta; order Coleoptera; family Chrysomelidae; genus Diabrotica; species Diabrotica virgifera. The sequence continues at coordinate 40,539,549 of NC_065451.1, read as the reverse complement.
GGAAAATTTAGCACTCTCAGAAAACGGAATCATTGATCAAAAAATATAACTCGCCCCATTAGAGCAGACAAAACATTTATCAAAACAAATGAACGTGGGATAAACAGATTACCCGACACATAAAATATATATAACACCATGGTACTTAGTATATTGATATATGTAGTGCAGAATTATAACAATTAGAATATGTAGTGCAGAATTTTAACAATTAGAAATTAACAAACAGAATAATTTAAACAAACTAAATATGAAGCACGAGCAGCAGAAAAGTACTTCATTAACAAGAAACTACCGGATAACAACAGTAGGTAAACCACATTTTTGGAATGTAGAGCTAAAAACTGGAGAGCATTTATGCATGGTGAAAAAATACAACATTCTGATAATGCATGACACGATTTAAGGTAGATACGTGAAGACGAACGTTCATGGTCTTAGATAGTGATTTGATGCAGTTCCATGCAGAAGCTTCAAAAGATAGTAATGGTGATTGCCTACCTCCGTGGGGGAAAGGTATGTGGAGAAGAAAATATACAAGATGGAAATAATAAATTTCGAAATGAAAAACACAAAAGAAAAAAAGGATTTAGACCGCGAAGATCATGAAGGAGGACATGGAAAGCTGGGAACCTCATTTGGCAGGTCAAAGTAAACGTTGACGGAAATCGACTGCTTTCAGTATATCTACGAATTACTTGAAGTGAAAACGGAATGCAACTCTAGTAAAAATTCAGAAAGTATATGTCTTCAAAAAATATGTTAAATTAAAATTAAATATTACAATAAAATAAATTTAGAAGATTTTAAGCATAAGTAAAAAGATTGCAATACTCAATTTTTAGTATCAGTCAATCATAACTAGAATATACAACCTGAAATGAAAACAATAACTTATTAAAACCATTTAGAAGGACCTATCTACGTCTCTGGTAATCTAAAAATACCATATTAGTATAAAAAATATACGGTCATAAACTTCCAGATGCGAAATATGAATGAAAACGTAACGCGTAAAGGCGGTGTAAAAATTGTTGTTTAATATTAATAGAAATGCATGAAATAATTATCTTTTCAGTATGTTTATTATTAAAAGTATGCTATATTTATAAATTCTTCCAAAAAGATTGTTAACAGCGGTTAGAGAAAAAAAAATTAGTTCAAACAAATATTTAAACACAACCATGTTTTGTGTGTTTTTTTTTTAGAAACATTTGATTTGATCATTATATGAGCTAGCGTCAGAATTAGGTAGTATTTCGCCTCGACATACAAGAAAGAATGAGGGAAAGAAAACAACGGTTTACAGTTTTAAAATTAATGTACAATATGTTAGATTTAATTATTTCGATTATAGTCTAAGTGAAACACTCTCTATAATTTACTGAATTTATTTAAACAAAATTTTAATAATTGTTAAGTTACAAAGATTGAGCATGGTTGAAAATAGAAATTCGTAGTATAAAACAAAAAAACATATATTAAAATCATTACGGGGTGATTTCAGAAAGGAGGATTAAATAGTTCAGTAATAAATTTAACTTATTTTAGAACAGATGTAGGATAGATTTAGATTTCGTGTGAAAATAGGGACACATCAGGGATCCATGTTAAGGGCATATTTCTCCCCATTAGAGCTGAATCAGTTAATATCCAAATTGAGCCATGAACTCCGCCCCCACTCTTGTCTGTGGCTGCTTTTCCCCATACACGGACTCCTAAAAGAGCTTGTACGTCGCTGTTTACTGTGTCTTTCCAGCGCATTCTTGGCTTTCCAACTGGTCTCTTTCCCTGCCTTCTAGCATTCAGTGATCTTTTTGGTAGCCTAGCCTCTCCCATTCTTATTACATGTCCGCCCCAATCTTTGTATTCTAATATGACAGAGGTGTTTCCTTATAAAGTTGATAAAGCTCGTTGTTGTATAGACTTCTGAAAGTTCCGTTTTCACCCACAGGTCCTAGTATTCTCCTCAGTACTTTCCTTTCGAATGTGTCAAGTTTGGATGTTTCTTTCAAGACCCATGCTTTACTGTCATAGCATACTATTGGTCGCATTAAGGTTTTATAGATTCTCATTTGTGTATTTCGGGGGGCACTTTTAGACCGAAATATATGGAAGAGATCAAAATGAGCTCTATTTGCTTGCATTATTCTCTTCTGTATTTGTCCATCTGCTGATCTGTCGACGTATATTTCTACTCCCAGGTATGTAAACTTGCCAAACGTTTCAATACCATATTTATGTATAATGTTTTGTGGGACTATATGTTTTCTCGGCTGTATCATTATTTTTTGTTTTTTTTTTGTTGTGTTAATTTCCAGAGCAATCCTTTTTGTTCGCGTTTTAACTCTGTGGAGGTTTTCCAACTTAATCTTGGTCTACTTTGCTTTCTTCTTCCATGCGGGTGTCCAGTTCAATAATTTTTGTATTCTGTGTTCATCCATTCTTTGGACATGTCCGTACCATCTTAGTTGATTTGTGTAGTAGATATATGTAATGGTAGTGTGTTGGTGAAGTGCAGTATATAAAGAAGATTCGAGAAATGGAGGTAGCTGAAATGAAAATGCTACAGTGGATGTTAAGTTAAACAGGAACTGGTTGATTAAGGCTTTAAGAAAAATATTTAAGAACAAATACTGGAGTTACGTCACATTAGACGCAAAAATGAAAACTAAGTGTAACGAATGATAGTTCTGTTAGAATGAATGAATCGAGACCTAAATTAACTTAGAGATACTTACTTAGAAGAAAGCTTCTTCATCAAGGAGAAGATGAAAGAAATTTCTGGAAGAGAACTTTAGAGGAAGGGTGGAAAAGACTCGATGGACAGAAATGATAGGTGATTGATGAAAATATTATTGACTTAGATAATTAATAAAAAAATTTAAATAAAATTATTTTTCATTCCTTGTCACTACCCCGCCCCTATCACGTGGTTATCTCGTCACTATCTCGTGCTTATCTCGTGCTTATCAAGTGCTTATCTCGTGCTTATCTCGTGCTTATCTCGTGCTTATCACGTGCTTATCTCGTGCTTATCACGTGCTTATCTCGTGCTTATCACGTGCTTATCACGTGCTTATCTCGTGGTTATCACGTGTTTATCTCGCCCCTATCCCGTCACTGTTTTTGTCAATAGAATTAACCGTATATATAAGGAAAACATAGATAAGTTTCAGTTTATAATATTGCACCAGTACAACAGCTCAATAAAATTAAAAATGAATCAAAATGAGGTAAATAAGGAATCTACACCAAAATCTGGTTTGACACAAACTATAAAAGATCTACAGAATTCATATTTTCAAAAATTTTGGCAAGATTCATTAGATATCGATAAAGCATACGGTCCTAACTATAACTGGAGAACTTCAATATGGAATATGGGAAATTATAAAATATCTTTTAAAGATGAAAAAATTTATCTTGAAACAAAAGAATTTAAGGCTACTCCCGGATTACTTAATTTAATATTTTTCAAACAACCAACCAACTTCACGCAAGAAGATTTATATATTTATAAGCAAATTCTAGAAATAACAGGTGTTCATCGTGATTTAAAAGGTAGATTAAACCACCGAGCCGACCCACAGAAATTTGAAAATATCATTAGATCTCTATTTATTAAAAAAAATAAACGATTATGTTCTCATATACAGAATACTGATAATGTGAGAGTTACGAAACATTTGTTTTTACACGAAAACTTTAAGTATGAAACCGATTCAAACATTCTAGTAGGTAGATTAAAAAATTTAGTGAAAAATGATGAAGTTATGGAAGCTATTTCTATAATTAGTAATTTGAAAATATTAGACATAATTAGATAATATTTGACCATCACAAAACACAAAAAATAAATAAAAAAACAATTTAAATATTAAAATTTTGTATGCTATCGATTTCTACTTGCAATTTGTTTGTTAAATACTTTATTCTTCTTCTTCTTTTTGTATAGACATGACTCTGTCTGTTTTTTCAATGTGCCTCTAGTAAGTTGTCATTCCATCGTTTTCGTGGTCTTCCCACTGATCGTCTTCCTAGAGGGAACCGTCTCTCACTGCCCTGGCTACCCTATTTGTTGTCATTCGGTTTTTGTGGTCATTCCATTCTATTCTTCTGTTTCTTACCCAATTATTAATGTTATCTACCTTGCATCTCCGTCGTATATCTGTACTTGTAGCTCTGTCCCATAGAGTCTTACCATCGATTTTTCGAAAGGTTTTCATATCCGCTGTTTTGAGCAATCTTTTTGTCCACTCTGTGTCGGGTCGTGTTTCTGTCGCGTATGTCATTATCGGTCTGATGACTGTTTTGTAAATTCTGCCTTTCATTTCTTTTCCGATATTTTTATTTCTCCATATTGTGTCGTTCAGGCTCTGTTTGCTCTATTCACTTGATCTTCCACTTCTGTTTCGAGCCTTCCGTAGCTAGATAGTGTGATGCTTTGATATTTAAACTCCTTCACTTGTTTTATTACCTGACCCTCCAGCTCTAATTTATATATTAGTAAGTTTGTTGTTATAACCATGCATTTTGTCTTTTTTTGAGGAAGTTAACATGTTAAATTTTCTGGCGATTATGTTGAATTGGTGCAGCATACGTTGTAAATCGTCTTCACTTAGATTAGTATTGCATCGTCCCCCATAGCAGATTATTTTAAGTTGTTTTTCTCCCATTTGGTATCCTTTTTTTAGTTCTTACTTTTTATCATTTCGTCCATTGCTGACTTCAGTTGGGTCAGTTAGTTCATCTCCCACTTTTACTTGTATTGTCTTGTTCTGGTAGATGTTTTCTATCGTTTTAATTATTCCCAGAGGTACCTCTCTCGCGTATATCAAGTAGATAACGTCCTTTAATGTGCCCCTATAAAATGCTTTCTTAAGGTCGACGAAACATAAATATACCGGTTTGTTTTATTCCAACAATTTCTCTTGAACTTGCATGATTATAAATATAGCATCAGTGCATGACCTTCCGGACCTAAAACCTTGTTCTTAAGTACGTAAATACTTTATTGTTTTATTTAATTGATATGTAAAAATTTTAAAACCAAAGATGGTCTAAAACAGAGTAAAGTCCAGCATTTTTTACGTTGTTTATGGATGAAATAATTAAAAATTGTAGTCGGAGAACAAAACACCTATTTGTAGGATATAAAAATTTGCAACCGATTGAAATATTAGAATGTGCTTTTGCAGATGACATCGTTATAATGGCAGCAAAAGAAAAGGACCTACAAGAAAACTTACAAACGTGGAATGAAACATTAGAAGAAAATGGCATGAAACTAAACCTATCAAAAACAAAATTAATGATAGTAGCTGAAACTCAAGAAAACGTGAATATACAGATCAACGGTATACATATACAACAAGTTGAATGCTTCGAATACCTGGATGTAAAATGGAAGATTCAGGTCAACAAGATTTAAAAATCGATAAACATATAGAGAAAGCAATAAATACATATTATGCAATGAACACAACCTTTATAGGAAAAAAAATGCAGAGTACAAAAAATGAAAGTATTTAAGGTAATATATAGACCCATACTCACCTTCGGTTGTGAATCGTGGACATTAACAGAGAGGCAGAAGAGCAGAACACAAGTAACGGAAATGAAGTACCTAAGAAGAGCAAAAGGAGTCACGACGATAGAAGACCGGTGAAAATGATTTGGGAAACGAGAGTAAATATTAAGAGGAAGAGAAGAAGACCAAGAGAAACGTGGGACCAAGCTATTGGAAAAGTTCTACAGAAGGGAGGCAAATCCTGGAGAGAAGCAATAGTTTATAAAACTATTTACTGATCTAAGTTAAGTTGTTTTTAAACTTTACGAATAATTTGTTTTTATTGTTGTGAGAATTCAAAATATCTTAAAATTTATTTTTTGCTATATTAAAACAGCATAAATGGTATTAAAAGGAAAGAACTCATTTCTTCCCTAAGTGATTAAATTTCCCTCCCCGCGAATATTTTAACTCTGCTAGCTTCTTTCATAAGAATATTTATGACTTAATAGTTAATTTTGCCATATGAAATATGAAAATTTTTATCATTCTATGGCAAAATGGACTTTCGTCTGATGTCATATACTTTTGTGCTTTGTAAATAAAAGATGTTATTAAGCACATTTTGTCTAAACAACATGGTGAGTATATAGATATGTTAAAGTTAATAAAAAAATGTTTTTTTATTCGAAATTTTTGTCGTTTATTATATTCAGAACAATTTAAAAATAAACGGAAATAATAATTGTGTTTATATACGCACATTTAAAGAGTTGACGACCTCTGTTTTGTAATTTTATTACCCATCTGTATCTGAAGATGTGTGACCTATATATATATATATCACTTACCTATCTTGTTTGTTGCAGATTCTCGACATATTTTTACACAGCTGTTACACTGCGGGAGTTTTTATGTCAGCTTTAATAAAAAACAATTAAAAATTCGCTGATTATATTTTGAAACTAATGAGTATTAACAGTTAAGAAGTTTGTAAAGCACCTTAAGTGAATTTTTTTTCTTTTAGTAAATGAAAAGGATTAAGGGTAATTTAAGTAAATAATATGAATTAGTTAAAAGAAGATATATTTTGTAAATTATGGAAGCACAAATTTGTTTATTGGTTTAGAAATGTTTATACACTCATTAAAATAAAATAAAATAAAAAATGAAATAAAATTTATTTCTGAATTTGATACATACTTATTAATATATAATATAATATATTATATTATATTATATTTTAGAATTTTAGACGTAAGTAATTATATTATAATTACTTACGTCTAAAATTCTAAACATTTAAAGTTTTCTGCAAAAGTTGATAAGTTTTTTTAACTCACTAAGTTCTTTTTCGATTTTAGTATACTTCATTTTGTATAAGTTCAGTTTATTTTCTAACTTTAAAACTAGATGTCTTTTATTGTTTATAAAACTTACGTTTGTGTCTAAAAAACTGTTTGCACATTTTTTATATTCTTCAACCATTCTAGAATCGTCGTTGCCAGGTTCAGCTTCAGAGTCGCTTATGTTTTCGTACATAGGGATAGACCCACTATTGGAGCTGTAGGTTGTTGCGGGCAATGCTCCTTCTGTGTGTGGTTTGTGGAATATACCATTAGTAGTATCATTTTCCATAAACCCCATATTGATAACCTCTTGCGTAGATACATCGTTTAACATGGATGGGTAGCTAACCTCTTGCGTAGATACATCGTTTAACATGGATGGGTAGCTAATCTCTTGCGTAGATACATCGTCTAACATGGATGGGTAGCTAACCTGTTGCGTAGATACATCGTTTAACATGGATGGGTAGCTAACCTGTTGCGTAGATACATCGTTTAACATGGATGGGTAGCTAACCTTTTGCGTAGATACATCGTTTAACATGGATGGGTAGCTAATCTCTTGCGTAGATACATCGTCTAACATGGATGGGTAGCTAACCTGTTGCGTAGATACATCGTTTAACATGGATGGGTAGCTAACCTCTTGCGTAGATACATCGTTTAACATGGATGGGTAGCTAATCTCTTGCGTAGATACATCGTTAAACATGAGTGAATAGCTTAACAACTCACTAAAATTATTCTTTGAACCTGTAGGATACTGCTGGTGTAAAGGTTCTGGTAATTGACTACATATTTGTTGTACACTTTCATTATCTATTACAGGTCTATGAGTGGAAAAGTCTCCTGATACAAAATCAACGGAATCTTCGTGCTGTGTGGATATCGGAGACTTCATTGTTTCCACGGTTGGCTGTGAATTGTTGGTAGACTGTAGCATCTTTTCTATAGTCTGTAGACTGCTTTCTATAACAGGAAGCTCACGAAACTGATTATCACCAGGTAATTTTATATGATGCCTAAGAATTTTAACGCGAATTGCTTCCTTGACTATAGGATTGCTCATTCTTAACTTGATCTCTCGAAGTACAACACAAAACTGAAATTAATGTTTGAGTATTGCTATTAACTCATCTTTTCTTGATTTTTTTAAGTCATAACATAAAATGTAGTGACGAATCAGCCTACAGGAGAATACTTATTGCATTTCCCGCCAGTGCTTTCGACCAATAAAATATTTTCCCGCTAAGTCTCTAAGTACATCTCTTCAACCAATCTTGCAGAAGAAAAAGAAAAGAACGCTACTCATAGTTTCCGTGAGAAATGCCGCATATGTGTAGCAAAAACATTAGTATTTTTTAAAAATATAATGAAAACATATTGCAGCTGCGAGTTTAAAGTTTCTTGCGTATGTTGCATGCATTCATAATAACCGTTTTCCAGTTTAAATGTCTAAGAAAATATATTATATGTAGTTTCTTAGTAAATTTTATTAAACATATTAAAAATTTTCTCATGGATAATGAATACTCAGTTTTACGTAGTTTACATAACCGGAGGGAGCGCAGACGTTCGGATACTGTTCAATTAGATTATTAGATTACTGTGTCTGGATGTCTACAAAGAGAATTAGAATTCGAATAAATGAAATGGCTAACTGCATGAACAATGTAAAACTTTGGAAGGAGTTAGATGAAAATTTGAAAAAAAAGACATCGACGATGATGTTATAAGGTAAACTAGTTAATTTTTTAAAAAGAAGTAAACATATTTAATCATGTGTGGATTTATTTATCGATTATACTTGTCTAAATAACACGAGAAAAGTAGAAAATTATTTATAAACCTATAACATTTTTTTGAAATTTTTCTCTTTTTTATCTTTTTAACTTTCAAATAGATATTTTTGTAAATAAATTAGGAAACATTATTTCAAGAAGAGCTAATATACTTAAGAAAATTTGGTAAATTAGAAATTAACAAAAATCAAAATGGACAATTTAGATTGAAACCAAAACGCCAAAAATACTCTGTATATCTGTCTAATATAAAATAGTGATTATATTATAATCTGCAACAAGAACATGTGTTTTCTAATAAGTATAGAGCATTTCTAATCCCGACACCAATAGGGTAGAAGGTAATTTGAATATATATATATATATATATATATATATATATATATATATATATATATATATATATATTATGAATATATATATGTATATATTATAATGAATGGTAATTTATTATGAATATATATAGAGCCTTTATAAACTTATATGAAATTAAAATAAATTAATTTAATGATCGATTAAAAAAACGAAAGAGTAACTATTTAGTTTAACTAACAGATTACTGTAGAAAATGGCTAATAATCTGTAGCCAAAGCGCAAAAGATCATGGTTCTTAACAGTCCTCTCTCTCCTTATCTCCTCACTATCTCGTCGTTCTCTCTCTTTATGTCTCCTACACACACACACACACACACACACACATACACACACACACGTACATACAGCATAGTCTATTTCAGATTCCGAGTATTTAATATTTTTTTATGCGTGTGTAAGTACAAAATTTGCTAAAAAGGTTGTCTTTTTAACTAGAAGGTATTATAAATTTATGAATTGTCCAATATTTTGATAATTTATGTTAAGCACAATATAACAGAGGACATCCAAATAAATCAACTAAGATGGTACGGACATGTCCAAAGAATGGATGAACACAGAATACAAAAATTATTGAACTGGACACCCGCATGGAAGAAGAAAGCAAAGTAGACCAAGATTAAGTTGGAAAACCTCCACAGAGTTAAAACGCGAACAAAAAGGATTGCTCTGGAAATTAACACAACAAAAAAAAACAAAAAATAATGATACAGCCGAGAAAACATATAGTCCCACAAAACATTATACATAAATATGGTATTGAAACGTTTGGCAAGTTTACATACCTGGGAGTAGAAATATACGTCGACAGATCAGCAGATGGACAAATACAGAAGAGAATAATGCAAGCAAATAGAGCTCATTTTGATCTCTTCCATATATTTCGGTCTAAAAGTGCCCCCCGAAATACACAAATGAGAATCTATAAAACCTTAATGCGACCAATAGTATGCTATGACAGTAAAGCATGGGTCTTGAAAGAAACATCCAAACTTGACACATTCGAAAGGAAAGTACTGAGGAGAATACTAGGACCTGTGGGTGAAAACGGAACTTTCAGAAGTCTATACAACAACGAGCTTTATCAACTTTATAAGGAAACACCTCTGTCATATTAGAATACAAAGATTGGGGCGGACATGTAATAAGAATGGGAGAGGCTAGGCTACCAAAAAGATCACTGAATGCTAGAAGGCAGGGAAAGAGACCAGTTGGAAAGCCAAGAATGCGCTGGAAAGACACAGTAAACAGCGACGTACAAGCTCTTTTAGGAGTCCGTGTATGGGGAAAAGCAGCCACAGACAAGAGTGGGGGCGGAGTTCATGGCTCAATTTGGATATTAACTGATTCAGCTCTAATGGGGAGAAATATGCCCTTAACATGGATCCCTGATGTGTCCCTATTTTCACACGAAATCTAAATCTATCCTACATCTGTTCTAAAATAAGTTAAATTTATTACTGAACTATTTAATCCTCCTTTCTGAAATCACCCCGTAATGATTTTAATATATGTTTTTTTGTTTTATACTACGAATTTCTATTTTCAACCATGCTCAATCTTTGTAACTTAACAATTATTAAAATTTTGTTTAAATAAATTCAGTAAATTATAGAGAGTGTTTCACTTAGACTATAATCGAAATAATTAAATCTAACATATTGTACATTAATTTTAAAACTGTAAACCGTTGTTTTCTTTCCCTCATTCTTTCTTGTATGTCGAGGCGAAATACTACCTAATTCTGACGCTAGCTCATATAATGATCAAATCAAATGTTTCTAAAAAAAAAACACACAAAACATGGTTGTGTTTAAATATTTGTTTGAACTAATTTTTTTTTCTCTAACCGCTGTTAACAATCTTTTTGGAAGAATTTATAAATATAGCATACTTTTAATAATAAACATACTGAAAAGATAATTATTTCATGCATTTCTATTAATATTAAACAACAATTTTTACACCGCCTTTACGCGTTACGTTTTCATTCATATTTCGCATCTGGAAGTTTATGACCGTATATTTTTTATACTAATATGGTATTTTTAGATTACCAGAGACGTAGATAGGTCCTTCTAAATGGTTTTAATAAGTTATTGTTTTCATTTCAGGTTGTATATTCTAGTTATGATTGACTGATACTAAAAATTGAGTATTACAATCTTTTTACTTATGCTTAAAATCTTCTAAATTTATTTTATTGTAATATTTAATTTTAATTTAACATATTTTTTGAAGACATATACTTTCTGAATTTTTACTAGAGTTGCATTCCGTTTTCACTTCAAGTAATTCGTAGATATACTGAAAGCAGTCGATTTCCGTCAACGTTTACTTTGACCTGCCAAATGAGGTTCCCAGCTTTCCATGTCCTCCTTCATGATCTTCGCGGTCTAAATCCTTTTTTTCTTTTGTGTTTTTCATTTCGAAATTTATTATTTCCATCTTGTATATTTTCTTCTCCACATACCTTTCCCCCACGGAGGTAGGCAATCACCATTACTATCTTTTGAAGCTTCTGCATGGAACTGCATCAAATCACTATCTAAGACCATGAACGTTCGTCTTCACGTATCTACCTTAAATCGTGTCATGCATTATCAGAATGTTGTATTTTTTCACCATGCATAAATGCTCTCCAGTTTTTAGCTCTACATTCCAAAAATGTGGTTTACCTACTGTTGTTATACGGTAGTTTCTTGTTAATGAAGTACTTTTCTGCTGCTCGTGCTTCATATTTAGTTTGTTTAAATTATTCTGTTTGTTAATTTCTAATTGTTAAAATTCTGCACTACATATTCTAATTGTTATAATTCTGCACTACATATATCAATATACTAAGTACCATGGTGTTATATATATTTTATGTGTCAGGTAATCTGTTTATCCCACGTTCATTTGTTTTGATAAATGTTTTGTCTGCTCTAATGGGGCGAGTTATATTTTTTGATCAATGATTCCGTTTTCTGAGAGTGCTAAATTTTCCTGTAAAAATATTTTCTAATATTCTAGATTTCACTGATTTTGGCCTATTATTTAAGATTATTCTCGAGCATTTTTGTGTTATCTTGTTCTGGAGCATACAGCCTGACACCACTTGGTTTTCTGCGAAACTGTCACTGATTGCTATTCCCTTGCTGATATATAAATTATTTTTATTTATTCAGTAGAGATCATTTTATAGAACAAATATAAAAATTCTCTTCAGGAATTATATTCACATAATTTTATTGTTTTAAAACATAAGGGATTGGATTAAATATTTTATTCTTATCAATCTTGTAACAAAGTAACTAAGATTTTTATCACTATTACTATTTTGCCACCTTCTGGTTAATAACCATTATCACATTATAATGCTACCCTATAATGCTGTAATGTTTTGTTATGGATTGCTTCATGTTTTATACTTAGTACAATATTTTAAGTCGCTATACTTAGAATAAGCTAAAAATCACTACCTACAATATATTTCATTGAAAATATGTGGAGTAACTAGAGCCTTCTATATTAAAATATTTTTTAAAAATACAGTGAAACCTCGATTATCCGTATCTCCATTAACCGTCACCTCTGTTAACCGTCAGAGTACATACAGAATTGTATTGACTACATAAGCAAAAATTTTAATGAAAAAAATTGATTTGTGATGAAGACACAAACGGCTATCCATTGCTAACAGATAAAGAAATCGTTGAAATGGCAACAAAGGCGGACCAAACAGATTCAGAAGCTGACACAGACATGGAATTTGACTGTAGGTATGTTGATGAACCTATTGCACAGCCTATTATTGTAACTGACAAAGATTTGCGTAAATAATCTAGAATCTAGAATATAGAGAAGCTGCATCGCATATTATGCAATAATTCATCGAGTGGTATTCTCAACAAGAAGAAGCCAATAAAGTAGATTGCATGATCTTATGCCGATTAAGAAATTTAGCCGTTGCAAAATGGGAAGCAACAGTAAAACAAACCCAGATTTCAGAATATTTTAAATTGATTCGATTGTACGAACACAAATCCCTCTTTATTGTCAAACAAACCATACAACTGAGATTTGAGAATTGTACTATGAATTTTAAATTTTTTTTTTAATGTTTTGTTCACCGTCTTTTCGATTATCCGTCATACCCTTGGTCCGGTGCCGTGACGGATAATCGAGGTTCTACTGTATTGTAAATCTTTTTTTTTCTGCTGTGCTCGTACCTCATACCCAAATTGTGTTTCTCTACTTCACTGTATTTCATCATTTCATGATATACTTTTATACAACCATATGTTCTTATGTTGGTTAGTGACCTATCCCAACAAAAGAAGGTTGGTTTTACTCATGTGCTATTTTTAAATACTTATTAGCGAGACTTTTTATAATACTTTTTAATAACATTTATACATATTAGTTTTAGCAGCCGTTCGATATATAAACTGTTTTACCGAACCTATTATTTACCTTAACTATACTCCTCTAAGCATATATGGTAGAATACCTAATAATTTGCCGTGTTTTACACCTACAAGTCTACAGTTTTTTATGGTCTAGGTTACCTTTCTTTGTGTTAATATTTTTTACTTTTCAGCGATATATCAATTAATATTTTTCACTTCGAGTGACGGCTAATGAGTTATAGTATCTTTGGTTTGTTTGATTACGTAATCGAGGTTACAGGATGTGCATGTACAGATAAAGTGAAAATTAAATTTTTTATTTTATACGGGGTGTCATATCGGCTGATGCCGCACCGGTTAACCCTCCATCTATTTTTATCCTGGGCATCTTCCTTTTCCAAATTTTTGGTGTTCCATGGTCTTCCTTATTGTGTCGTTCCATTAATTTAGTCTTCTTTTTTTTTTCCTACCTGCAAGGTTTCCACTTTAGTAGTTTCTTTGGTCATCGTTGGTTGTTCATTCAAAGTAAGTGAGCAATTTTAGACTTCTTCTCTCGAGCCTGTCTACCACTGTATCGTGTATATCCTTCTTCTTATTTCTTCATTACATACTCTGTCTAATCGGGAGATTCCGGCACTTGTACGTGCTGTTCACAGCATTGATTCTTCTTCTCGACTCTGCTGTTAATGTCCAGACTTCGCTTCCATACATTAGCACCGATTCCCCAAACGACTTCCCTATTTTTAATTTTGTAATTCTGGATCACTCCCACCACGCGGAATTTAAGCAACATATTACCTTCCTACTCGCCTTTGGATTTCTTTGTTTCCTAGACCTTCTCTCCTTATTACAGCCCCCAGATTTTATATTGCCCCAAACATGATGCTATTTGTTTTACAATATGTTAATTACAACATATATTTACCTTCAATACATTATTTCTTGTAATACCCAATTTGAATCTTTCTCTTGAAATTCTAAGGCTTAGGTCATCAGTTCTTCCTTAAAATCATCAAATACTTCATCCAGTTCAGTGCTGATAGTTATAATTTTATTGCATGTGTTCATGGACTTGATATCTGATAGGTTACTGTCAGGTTTTAGATAAATACCCAAATATTTCAAGATTTATCTTTATGCTATTGTGCTGATGTAGATATTCACTTAAAATGTTCAAAACTTTGGGTTTAACATCGTTTAAAAATCCATGATAATCCAGTTTTTTATCACCACTAAAACAATAGGATTCGATTCTGTTTTTAAACGCATGTGTCAATTTTGAAACAGTAGCATCTATCACTTCCAATTAAAGCGGTCTTAATCTTTTTTGGGAATATAAAATCTCCCATTATGCTCAATATCACGATTCACATTTCTGTATTTACATGTTTTCATATGTCAGGTTATCCAAGCGCGAAAACGATTTATTGCACATACTGCACGTATTTATAATTCCTGATAAATTACTGAGGAACCCCCCTCCCCCAATTTGCCTTAAATATGTTATGAGAATATTGACCACGCAATTTTTAGACGATGTTGATCGAATGCTATTTTTAGACCGGATGTTGTCTAGACACACCAGATGGCCATGTCGTTGAGCTATTTTTAGATATTAAAAACCTTGAGTTATTTTTAGACCGGATGCAGGTGTTCACTGCCAGATGTTCCACCACATTTTGCTCATACAATATCATATATTCCCCCACCCTATTTTTAGACCGGATGTCGAGACTGCCAGATGGCCAGGTCGTTGACCCTGCTCATTTCTGCTCATTTTGCACATACAAATATCCACTACTGAAGAAGAAAAAACTTCTTACAAGCCTCTGGTCATTGTTGTTGATCACTTCTTCATGCAATTATTGCGTCATACAGGTATACAGGTGACACACACACAGGTATCCAGGTGACAATAGGTTTGCGTCATACAGGTATACAGGTGACAATAGGTTTGCGTCATACAGGTATACAGGTGACACACAGGTGACACACAGGTAAAAGCAGGTGACAACGTTCTTACACCCTCTGGTCATTGTTGATCACTTCTTCGGGCACGAAGAAGAAGAGATCTTGAGATAAGCGATGAGTTCTTACAACCCTCTGGTCATTGTTGATCACTTCTTGTACTTCTTGTACACCACTCAAGGTCAAATCAACCCTCTGGTCATTGTTGATCACTTCTTCGGGCACGAAGAAGAAGAGATCTTGAGATAAGCGATGAGTTCTTACAACCCTCTGGTCATTGTTGATCACTTCTTGTACACCACTCAAGGTCAAATCAACCCTCTGGTCATTGTTGATCACTTCTTCGGGCACGAAGAAGAAGAGATCTTGAGATAAGCGATGAGTTCTTACAACCCTCTGGTCATTGTTGATCACTTCTTGTACTTCTTGTACACCACTCAAGGTCACCCAAGGTCATATCATCACATCTATACGTTCCAATTCCGAGACCCTGATGGACAGGTTACCAAAGTGTCCCAGTACCCCGCCTATCTATTACTAATGTTATCTATAAGTGGCAAGGGAAATTTATTTTCTACTGTATTTTCATTTAGTTTTCTATAGTCTATTACTATTCTATATTTTTTCTGATTACTTGCGTCCATTTTCTTTTCTATCACCCATATCGGTGAATTGAAGGGGGAGTTGGAATCTTGTATAATTCCGTTTTTTAACATATCATTTATTTGTCTACTGACTTCTTTTTTATATACTTCTGGGTATCTATAATTTCTTGTATATACTGGCGTATCATTTATTAATTCTATTTTATGTTTTATTTCATTCGTAAAACTCAATGGCGTTCCTTCTATATAAAAAATATCTTTAAATTCATAACATAATTTATTTATTGCTTCATATTCTTCTTCATTGCAGTGGTTAAGTCTTAGTTTCTTTAAATTTTCCTTTTGTATATAATCTAGTTCATTTTCATCAATATCCATTTCTTCTATATGATAAGAGTGTATATATAGTATTTAAATTTTCTTCTTGTATATATTCGACATCAAAAGGTTCTATAAATTTTATTTCCGTTGGAGTTTCTGCTAAATTATTTATCATAGTATAAGCGTAGTGATTATTAATATTTATTAAACATGTGGGAATTTCTGCATCTCCAATTTTCATATAATTTAAAATTGCTGTACCAGATCTTCTATTAACTGGAATTTTTACTTTTTGAGACGTTCTGGGTGGAATAGTTATTTGACTGGGTTTGAACTATTTCTGTTTCTTTGGATCTTGGGATACAAAAAATATTGGAAGTTCGGTAATTGGAGTCTTTAGAATAAAATTCTGAAAATCTAATGTAGCATGGACTTGGGATAAAAAGTTACATCCTAGCAAGCCATCAAAATTGGGAGAAAAATCAAAAAGGTAAAATTTGTGAAATTCAGGATTTTTAAAACAAGGGAATATTGGAATTGTCATAGTTTCATTGTGAAACGAAGTATTGTGTGCAGTTTGCACAGAAAATTGTTCGGGAACTATATATTTAGAAAAAAGTTCATTTGCTAAATCTGGTCTGAAAAAACTTTGTTCTGAACCTGTGTCAATTAAAAAAGTAGCATTTATTTCGGGAATAATTATTTTTGGTAGTTTATAATATTCTTTAACTGCATTAAAATTTATGTTACTGTACTTGTTGAGGCTATTTCTTGAAAATTTTCACTATTTCTTCTGCGCCTAATATGATTCTGATTATCGTTATTTCTATTCAATTCATCATTTCTTAAATTATTATAGTTTCTTGTATTTGCGTTTCTTACATCATGATTATATAAATTATTTTGTTGTGGAGGACGACGATCACGGCGATCGTTTCTGAAATTACTTCTTAAACTAAAATTATTGGACGATGTGTCCATTGGCTCAGGGTATATTCTGTTTCGGATATTTTGGGTTTGATTAGAAGGCTGATTTCGAAATACGTTAGAAAATGGTCTAGAAAATTGTCTATTAGGTGGATTAAAACCATTATTAGAAAAATTAGGGCGATTTTGAAAATTATTATTATTATATCTAGGCTGAAAATTTGAATTATAAAAAGGACGATTTTGGTAATTATTACTAGAAAAATTATTTTGCAAATTATTTCTGTTTGGAAAATTATTATTTAAATTCCTTGGAGTATTATTATTAGAACGGGTATTGTTAAAATTGGAAGGTCTAGAATTATTATTTCGATTTTTGTAATTAAGGAAATTTTCTTCTTTGGCGAATGCCATAGCTTGTTCAATTGAATCTGGGTTCTTAAGTCTTATGACTAATTGCATATGATAATTTAATCCATTTATGAAAGTTTTGAGACAAAGGTCTTCATATTGTTTGATTTTTAAAAGTTTCACTTCTAATGTATCATCTGAAAGATTTATTTTAGAACATAGGAGGCTACGTGCGTCTTGAATCCGTAAACCGAAATTTTGGGGAGATTCATTTCTTTCTGGTTTCATTGAAATAATGTCCTGGACTAAACAATCAATCGATCTTTGGTCCGAAAAAGTAACTATTAGACTATCTTTAACTTTTGCCCAAGTGTCTAGTTCAGTTCTTGAGGCGATTATGTCGGCTGCTCTACCTATTAGTTTACTTAAAATAGTGTCAAAAATACAAATGTTAATGGGATTATTGGCATCTTCTCTACTGTGATTATTTATAAAATTTTCGCATGATTTTATAAATCTATTTAATTGTTTCGCGTTGCCATCAAAAGTAGGAATGTTATCAGCTTGATATTTTACTAGTTGAAAATTTGTTTGAGCCATTTTTAATTTTTAATAAAATAATAAAAATATAATAAATATTTCAATTAGAAAAATCTTTAGTAAATATAAAAATAAATCAAAAATAAAATCTTAAGTAAATCATTAAAAATCTTTAGTCAATGTTTAATAAATCTTTTTCAAAAATATCTTTAAAAATATCGTAAAAATGTCTGTGAAAATGTCTTTAAAATGTCGTAAAAATGTCTGTGGAAATGTATTTAAAAATTGTCTTCCACAGCGAATCAAAAATATAATAAAAATATATATGGAAAATTTAGGAAAAATAGAAGGAAGCACTTACATAAAAATTTTCATTGCACTGCTTGTTGAATTTCTGGTACCAATAGGATGAAGACAATTCTTGTTCTTGGTCCCTGGCGTGGTATTTTCAATAGGATCTGGACTATGTTCGTTCCTGGTCCCTGAAGTTCCAATAGGAGTCGGACAATTCTTGTTCCGGGTCCCTGGGGTTGAGTTTCGAAGACGTTGCTGCACCAAAAACTGGATTCTTCCGATTAATCGTAGAAACGAAAAAATTACACTACTTTAGCAGAGGTTAACTTGAAGCAATATGTAATTTTCGGAAAATCCTACTGACTGCGCCAAATATGGTTTTCGAACGGGAAAACGCTTTTTTAAAAAACAATTTTATTTTTTAAATTACAAGTTCTTAGTACAAACAAATCTACAAACTTCGAAACTGAATAATAAAATGACAAACACCTTTATTTATAAGTTCCTAATGCGTCACCTTCCACCTCCTGGATCTATTGAGTTACAGGGTTGTAACAACGTGGTTTGGAGCCTATATTTTGTTAAAATATCGTTAGTGTTTTAATTTGTGTTTATATCTTGAGATATAATGTATCTATAGATATCATTAAGTGTTTTTAGTATAATAACTTAAACCCAAAACTCTTTTACAAGTGTTAAGGTACATTTTAATGTGGTTGTGTTAGTTAAGTACTTACTTACTGGATTGCAGCCATCTGAAGATCGTTTGAATAAACAATTATAAACTAAATGAATATATAAAATGGGGAAAATTCCCTTTATTGCACTGAAATTGTATTTTTTTATAATTTACTGTTAATGTAAAACTTCACAGGTACCTATTGAATGGAATCATAATGTTTTAATAGTTTTAGATATTATAATCCAGTACCTAACGTAATCAGATGCTCTTAAGGGAAAAACTACTAATTTTGATACATAAATCTTTAGTTGAATCTCTTTTTCACCATGGTTTACATGTTAGGAGGAATTTATAATAATGTACTACATGCATTATCCCCAATTCAAAATTATTATATACCTACTCAAGATCATTTAAAAAAGTAAATTGTATTCAACACATTATTAATATACCTAGGATATTTGAATGATTTAGTCCCATATATACACAAGAAATAATCTATTTCTGCTTTAATTAAGTATGTAGTAAGGCTATTCTACTGCATAATATATTTACATAATTGCAATTATATTCTATGATTTTTGTAACTCTACAGGTATCTACCACTTTTTTAAAAGAATATATGAAATAAATAGTCATTAAAAATCCAAACGTATTTTTTTTAAATATGTATATTTTCAATACATTCCTACTTTCCGAGTTCATTTCAATGAGTGAAGTGAATGAATTTGAATGCAGCATTCTGGGTGACGTCACTCCCGCCATTAGATTCTCGACACTGATTGGTGGAAAATTACCATGCAACCTGTCTATTTATGAACCTTGATCTTGAACTGAAATTTATAAGAGAACTCAACCAACGAAGTGGTAGGGTAGATTCTGAAACCCGTCCTGAAGGCAGTTCTCAAACAAAGAAAGGTGGATAACCGGACACCGGCCACCGGATAACCTGACGCTGGTCTAGCTATCTTTCTTTTATTACGATAATGGATAATTACCAAATGGTTTCGAAAGCGTAAATTGTTATTTCGATTCTCACTAAGCTTTTTGAAAAATAGCACATTCGTTGTTTTGGCTCTACGGTATATATGGACGGCGTTATGTAATAGCGGATTAAGTGCCAAAATGTAGTTTTGAGATAAATGAGTTTAAAGATTTCAAATTTGTATTTGGTGCTATTTCTAAAATATAGTACTGGCATATTTCATATTTGATAGATTAATGCCAATATAAAAAAGTCTTACATGTTTTTTAAATTTTTTAAAAATAATTTATATTTTAAAAGTTATTCGATCAAATGTCGCTTAATTCGTTAATGATTTTTTAAGATATGTATGAGTTACTATCCAAGTAGCGGATTTAAAGATATATTTGGCGCTTAATCTGATTTTCAAAATATAAAATACGTGTTATAAAATCCACTAAGATAAGTCTTCAACATCGAAATCCAATGATCCATTAAATCGTCAATCTCATCTTGAATGCCTTCATTCCCTACGATATTTTTATAGAAGTTTTTAGCATCAAATGGAATAGATTTTAATAACGACATTAGGCCATTTAGTTTTTGGATAGACACGTTTTCCATTAGGCTACAAAATAAGCAGCTTGAAAAAATACAAAAATTCTGTAGGTCTGGTTGCATTTCTTCTGCCCATGCGATTCTACAACAAACCTGCTGCGATCTGCATGGAGCCTCTCAACAATCTCAGAGGACTCTTCTTCAGAGGATGACGGGACGGAGGATGAAATAGATGAAGAAGATAACGTTGATGATAATATGGTTACAGAAAACTGGCGTGTGTGAGAGATAGAAGAAATCTGTTGGGAGCCTATGATTGTACCACCCGATCTTGTCGATGTAATCTAGAACTTTAAGTAAATGTTGGAATTAAATGTTATAATAATTTGTAGCATGTTAAGCTATAATTTACCTTGTATACTTATATACCATCTGAACATATATTTAATAATAAATCATTTACAAACTTATTTCCGCCCTTTTGTCACAACCTGCAAACCACAATTTTTACCGTTTTTTTTCATTTAAAACTAGATTCAATAGAACTTTAAATAAATGTTTAAATTAAATGTTATACTGCTGTGCAACCTGCTAAGTTATATTATGCTACCCAAAAATGAAATTGATACTAAACTGTTTGATAATAAAAAACTTATTTTTTACTCTTTATATTGAAAGCGGTCAAGATGGATACCAAATTACAATACCAATACTTCTCTAAGTTTAAAGTAAGGAAAACTTATGTATATTGTTAAATACGTTTTTATTAAAAAATAAACAAATAAATATAAATATAAAATATAATTTAATATATACACTTAACATAAATACAAACTATTATTCAATATATACACTTAAAAAATCATTAATACTAACTATACAGGGTTGCAGGGGGCATGGGCGCCCGCAGAGAGGGGCCAGGGGGGGCCGTGCCCCCCCCCCCCTGATATTTTACTATTTTGTATATTTTTCTGTACTCAAACCTAAAAAGTTAATACCTTTACGTTGACATAAAAGGTATATTATACAAGTATATAAACCAAAAACAAAATTATGGAGATAATATTATATTAAACTTAGACCATGGTCTAAGATATTAAATATAATACGTCGAATACCTACGAACCTACGCGCCTTTTGAATGCAACCGGCAACGTCGTAGCACAAGCACAATCACATGGTGGTGGTGGTGATGGTGATAGATAATCCGGCCACGCACCACCATTCTACCTGTTTTCGTCAAGCCGCTCAGAGTTCACAGCCGTTCTTTATTTTCTTTGCGTTGAGATTCGCAGTGTATTTTATTTTATTATTATCGTGTTAGCCTTACGGGCGGTTTCCGGTTTCTATCATTTAATACAAACACAATCCTTGTCAGGTAATTTGATTTATTAACATTTTCCTTAAACTGCATGACTATAGTTTTGCTGGTTTATTCTTTAGAAAAAAATGGACATTCGAACATTCTTTAAAAGAAAAACAACCGCCCTCGAGGAAGTTACCGATTCCAAAAAGAATAAGGCTTCAACTCGTAGCCCTATCCCTAGCACAAGTAGTGACATAGCACGCGATGAAGAAGGGGAACATGAACATGCAGTAAAGGAAGCAGAGCCTAGCACTTCTTCGAATAGAAATACTTTAGCGGAGACAGCAGATCAGCCTGATGTACAAGAAACCATTGCCCGAATATTTCCAGACGGTCAATCAGAAGACATTGGAAATTTTGTAAATTCCTCGTCGATTCAAGATAAACAAAAATACCAATACGATATATTAAGAAGTCCGTATACGCCGTCCCCTACCTATGATTTTAAGCAAGATGTTGATCCAAATAAACGGCCGTTTGTACACAAATGGCTTCAACAATATGACTGGTTGGTTTATTCCAAAGTTCTTAAAGGTGCCCTTTGTAAGTATTGTGTGGTTTTCCCACCTGTTGTGACACACGGTAGTACCTTAGGCGCATTTATAACAAGGCCATTTATAAAATACAGGGATTTCCACACGCAGGCCAAGAACCATTCTAATTCTGACTGGCATAAAGATTCAATTATCCGTTCCAAAAATTTTATTGATGTGATGTCTAATAAAAAACTAGATATATTGTCTCTGATTGATGAGGGAAAGCAAATAAATGTAGCGGAAAATAGAAAAAAAATTCTTCCAATTTTAAAAACAATAGTTTTTTGTAGAACTCATGATATGCCTTTAAGAGAAAGCAGCAAAAATTCTGGAAATTTTTTGGATCTCTTAAAATTCAGGATAGATGCTGGTGATACAACTTTAGAGAATCACTTGTTGAACGCAGGTGGTAACTCTAAATACACTTCTCACAGGATCCAAAATGAAATAATTTCATTGGCAGGACATGTAATATTAAAAAATATTGTCGAAGAAGCAAATTCTTCCAAATATTTTAGTGTTATGGCTGATGAGACTGCGGACATTTCGGGACATGAACAGTTATCTGTTGGTATACGGTATGTATACAAAGAAAATGAAAATTTTACGGTGACAGAAGAGTTTCTTGGTTTTGTGAAATTAGATAAACTAAACGCTGATAGCATAGCTTATTCTATTTTGGAGTTTTTGGAAACATCAGGTTTAAACATGGACAAACTTGTAGGGCAGGGCTATGATGGATGCTCAACAATGGCTGGTGAAATTCACGGGGTTCAGAAGATAGTACAAGATAAGTATAAAAAAGCATTCTATTTTCATTGTGCCTCCCATAGGTTAAATTTAGTCATAAACGACATTAGTAAAATAGTTGAAATTCGAAATACCATAGGTACTGTTAAAGACGTAATAGTATTTTTTAGAGAGAGTACTCTAAGAAGAAATCTAATTCCCAATATACCTTTGTTTTGTGAAACTCGTTGGTCAGCTAAATATAAATCTTTGCGGATTTTTGCTGAAAATTTTAAAATAATATTTAAAACACTTTTTGATATAAAAACTGGGCAAATTTTAATGAACTCTTCTACTACAAAAAGAGCAGCTCAGTTATGGGCTGCCTTAAATTCCTTTACGTTTGTTATTTGTCTAGTTGTGGCAAGTAAATATTCAAATATTTTAGAGCCCATTGCAAATACGCTACAAGGTATTTCAATTAATTTTGTAGATGTTCATCACCACATAAATTTAATTACCAGGACTTGTGAAAAACAGCGCTCAGAGGTTGATTCAAATTTTGCAGACATTTTTTCCTATGCATTATCTATCTGTGAGACCCTCAACATAGAAGTGGGAAAACCACGAATTTGCGGTCGACAAATTCATAGATCTAACTATGAATCTGATTCAGCAGAAGATTATTTTAGAAAATCTATATTTATACCATATTTAGATCATCTGATTCTTGCCTTAAAAACAAGATTTTCTAAAGAACATGAAGTCGCCTTCTCTTTGTTTAATATTTTACCAAAAAATATAAAATCTTTAGATGTTAAATCTTTCGCAATTAAGGTAGGAAATCTATACAACATTGAGAATTTGGAAAGCGAATTAAATATTTGGAGAGAGTATTTATCTCAATCTCAAATAGCTGAGAACATAACCATTCAAGATCTTATTCAGCACTGTAAATTTTTTCCTGCTATCAAAGATAGCTGCATTCTTCTACTTACTTTGCCGTGTACTACCTGCACAATTGAACGGAGTTTTAGCACCTTACGCAGGATTAAAACGTGGATAAGAGCTACAATGGGACAAGATAGACTTGTTGGGCTAGCATTGTTGAGTATCCATCGAAATCGTCTATTAAATATTTCCAATTTTTCCACTAAAATACTAGACGAATTTTGTCAAAATAACAGAAGACTGGTTTTTAGTTAAGAATAAAATTGCATGCTATTTTGTATTACTTTTAGGTATTACTTTTATTACCTTTTAGCATTAATAACATTTATTATAATATTTTGTTTTGTATTTTTTAAGAGTTGCTTTCGTGGTTTTGTTATTTGTTCCTAAAAGAAGTTGCAATATTTTGTTTTCTTAACGTTTTAAAAATATAAGTATTACATACAACAGTTTTTTATTTTGCCCCCCCTGAAAAAAAATCCTGCGGGCGCCCATGGCAGGGGGTCACCTACGGGGTAGAATCTGTAACAAAGAAATAGCAACATTATAGAAAACACTAAGACACTATAAACACTATAGAAGAACAAATTAAAATTCCGTAATAGAGGATTTGTAAAAATTCGTGAAAAACCGTTTTATTATGCTCGTAAAAAGTAAAAGTTAGATTAGGTAAAAATTGTATTAAAACTCACAATATATACCGCTTTATGCACCCTCATCCCGCATCTCAGAACATCACCAAGCGGCATTTTTGTTGAATAAGTCTGTAACAAACGAAAAACATAATCCGTATTGTAATTGTCATTATTAGCAATGCTCTAAATTTTGTTCGTAAAATTGTTATAACATATTGTAATCTTACACATATTGTATCTTACAACATATTGTATCTTACCTCGAGAATCCGATCTTACAGCATTCGCCAGGAAAGTGTTTGTATTGTTGAGATCACCGATTAGACATTTTTCCAGGTGAAATGCCTCCATCATTTTGCTATCATAAGAAAATATGTTTTGGACAGCTTCCTCAAGTAACTCACTATCCTTAGTATTTTCCTTTAACCTCTTCTTGAGGCGGTCCCGATGGCGTTCTATAGCCATCACTAACCCTCCTTTAAAGTCATCACAAAACGCGATGTGGTGGGCTTCATCGGTATTTGTAATTTTTAGAACATCCGCCACTATATTATTGAGTGACGGCTCTGACTCTGAGATTTTTTTCCAAGACCCATTTTTACCTTCGTCATGGGTTTCTGGATATCTTCCTCTTCATAATCGGAGATGTTTAATATCTCATCCTCGACAGAGGGTTTGGAGTGAGTTCGCACATCGGGTGTCCCGTCTACGGGGTCAGAGATATCCTCGATAACGGGTGTGTAGTTACTCGAAGTGCTTGGAGGAGCGTGCACCTCCGCCGCTACAGTAAAAGGTTGGGTCGCCGCCACCGCTTTATTTTTCTTAATTTTTAAAATTAAGCGTTCCTTCTCTGTAGTTTTTGGGGTTAGTGTTTCACTCCCCACATATACAGTACTTTCTTCTGATGGCGCTCTCTTCTCTCTCCCACTCACTTCTTACACCGCTGGAGGGATGACCGACGGAACGACACCAAATAACTCACACCGTTTTTTTCTTCGGTACCGGCGACTCTTCACAAAAAACGCGCTTTCTGGCGATTGTACATTGTTCGTGACAGTCTAAATCCATTTCAGGAGCTGAAATATCTTTTCTTGCAAAATCTATTTTTTTAACAAATACAGTGGAACCTCGATAACTCGGGATTAATCGGGACCGCGGCCGATCCGGGTTATCGAAAATCCGAGATAGCCGGAGAATACGGTAAAAATTAATAAAATACGGTATACTTACAGATAAACTCCGTTAGAATTAAAATAACATGAAATATATTTATAAATATGCACAGTACCTACTCAATAATTACTAAAAAAAACACCAAACACAAATGTAAGCGAACAATACAAGACACACAATACAGTCACAACGATTTGTAATGTTATTTAAGAACAGTGAAAACTAAAGACCATTGTTTATAAAAGAATTTTTTAAATAGTCTTTCCTAAACAATGCTGACAGTTTGAAATAAAAAGGAATAGGTACTACAGACAGGTGGCTGTTGTTTCTGCGGCGTGTGCTATGAGTCATTTTTAATATCGTATAGTTCAAATTACACACATACACATTATCTCTCAAATATTATATTACATACATTTTTATTGTTGAAAGGTTTGTCTGATAATTAACTATTTTGATGGGAATTAAGCCACAATTAAATTGAAAAATACAAAATATTGAAAATAAAAATGTTTATCTGATGAAAATCGGTCCGGGTTAGCCGGACTTCCGGGTTATCGGGGGCCGACTTATCGGGGTTCCACTGTATTTAATTTATACATATGTATTACTACTTCCACAGCTTGTGCTATACGTTGTAAATAATAAAACGCTTTTTGCTACTTTCTAGAATCTAAAAAGGTTGTTTTGAATAATACTAAAACATCGCCCTGTATAGTACTTGTTTAGTGATTCATCGGCAGTGTCGTTTTATTGAATTCTCAGAATTTTATTCCAAAAGACAAAATACAGTTAATTTATTTTTTAAATTAACGAAAAGAAAATACGTATCTAGAACATTAAACTTAAACCCATTTATTACATGTTTAAGTAGATTTAAGAATATGTAGGTATGTATGTACCTACAGCAATTGTATACGTACATAAAAGAACTTCAGAAACAAATAAAACAATTTTTTTTTGAGATTTATAGCAGATTTTCGAAATTAAATCCACTTTTGTCGGACCATCAACTCTCTAATGACCTACTGAGAGTTAAGGGATCATTTCTAATAATCTTACTAGAATCAATAATTTTATCAATTACTTAGTTCTTGTCGCGTATTGATATTTTCTTGATAAACCATTTCTTTTAATCGAACCCATATGGAATAGTCGACAGAGTTAAAATCAGGTGATCTATGGGGGCCATGCATGAGGCCCTCTGCGTCCTATCCACCCATTTTTCATAAGTTACATCAAGATGGTGACGAACAGCAACTGAGAAATGTGGTGATGCCCCATCGTGAATAAAGTACATACCTCCGGCGGCTACATTGGCACGTAGATTTGACAAAATATTTTGTAAGAAATCTTAAGTACCTACACAGCACCTGTCAGCCCTGCCACTTCCATCACCAAACCCGCAAACAAAAATAATGTCTGCATATTCTGAATTTGAAAATTGATGTGGCCTTTTGGAATTAATTAAAATACTTTGAATAACGTACAATACCTAAAAAAAATAATGCAAAAAAGTAAAAATAGTGTAAGAAACACACATAAATACCAACGATGGCGAACGAAAAGTCAAATTATGTATTCAAACAACGAAAATATCAAATTATCATAGCCTCCTAACATTCACTTACATTTTTATACACATACATAGTATTAATACATGGTGAGAAGGTAGTGATTCAAAAAACGAGGGGAAAATAGTTCTTTTTGTTTTTGTTTAATTCAGGTTTATTTGTTCGACTTCTTTTTACAAACAAATATTATACAGGGCGATGTTTTAGTATTATTCAAAATAACCTGTTCCTTTTGAAATTCTGGAAATTAGCTAGAAGGGTTGTATTATTTAAAACGGACACGCGCCAACTCGTAACTTTTAATGACAAAAATGTTCAAATTAAAATGTACACCGGCCAATTCGTAACTTTTCTATTACCTGACCTGCCAACTCGAAACTTTCTTCAGGTGAATTCTAAACCATTGATTAAATCTAATACCTTAAATCTAAACCGAATGTTTCTTGGTTTGCTTAAAAACATTATATTTGTATTATATGTACCTATAAAAAATAGCAAAAATTGAAATATCTTAACAAAATAATTGAAACAATATTATAGTGTTTCATTAACACGTATTATAAATATTATTTCCATCAAATATAGCTCTACACGAGCTTGGTTTTTATCAAGTAATTGTAAATTTAATATTTAGATGTTTAGCAATGATAAATTATTTAAATCCATCTGATAATTTAAAAGCAAAGAGATTTTCCATATGAAATTTTCCATATGTTTATTTCAAGTCTAAAAGATTATACCTTTATTCAGATACGAATTCACCGGTAGTTGATTGGTTACCGAAAAATTACCTGAGGGTCAGAGTTACCAATTAGCCTGTAATTAGGATGGGGGATTAAAATAGTTACGAATTCACCGGGACCCTTTAAAACGTATATCACGAGCAGTGGTAGCATTATTACTTATAAATTAAATATTTGTTCAAAAAAAAATAATTTCTGTAATAAAAGTTAATTTTTTTGAATCTATGGTTCACTTTACCAAACTTTTAATTCATAGTCAAATTTGATTTTTTAATAAAAAACAATAAGTAATCGTGTGGGGAAAAAATAAATATGCCATTTGAATTGC
This sequence comes from Diabrotica virgifera virgifera, assembly GCF_917563875.1. Taxonomy (NCBI): domain Eukaryota; kingdom Metazoa; phylum Arthropoda; class Insecta; order Coleoptera; family Chrysomelidae; genus Diabrotica; species Diabrotica virgifera. The sequence continues at coordinate 40,510,872 of NC_065451.1, read as the reverse complement.
CTATTTGTCTAATTTGTAAACTTCTTAATAGAGTTCTTAAAAACCGTATATATAGGGGGAAATTTTTTCTAAGGCCAAAACGAACTAGGTAATTTTTTTAAGCCGGACCTCATTTTTTTGCAGTTTGAATAAATCATTTGATTAGGTGGTCGATTGACCAAAATAAACAAATCGATCTTACTCTTCAAAAATGATGACGAATACAAATTTCTGTAAAAAGTAACAACTCGCCCTGTATATTATTAAACAATGGGAGCAGACCCTTCTTAATGGTCATTTGTTATTCCCCATAGGGGCCTCCATACGAGGTATGAGTATGTACAGTTCCTCGTGACTCACCCTGTATAGCTTGTAAACCTGCTTACTTCATATTAGGTAAATTTTAACGAGAGAAAAACATTCCTAAAAAATATGACTCCTATTAACACGTTAACTGCCGGTCCATTCTGGGTAGGCTTTCACCAGGAGCCGCTTACTGTTTTTGATACAAAGACGTTTATTTATTAGTTTCTGGAAAAGTCCGAATAAAGTAAGTATTTTTAAACTAAATGCACATATATACAAGAGGGGTTGGTGGTGAACGCGCCAGAGCGTCAGTGGCGCTCGACTCTAGTATTTGTATACATACGCCGTTCGACGCGCTGGTGCGTTTTGTAAATAATATTGATAAAAATCAGTAGGAACATTTATTTACTAATACAAAACAAAACAAGAAATACAAAATAACATTATAAGTAAATAAAACAACATTAAACTTTGTGGGATATTTGACAGCAATCCAGACAAAATCCAGGGGTATCGGGACAGGCTTTGCATTCGTAAATTGTATCTTTACGAATATTTTGTTGACTGCAAGTTTTACAGCGTTTTCTCATAACTTTTCCCTTTACATCCTTTACCTCTCGTTTTGTTACTGAATGATCTTTTGGAACAAGTTTGGCTTCAGAATTAATAACTTTTAAAAGGGATCTAACGAGTTGTAAACGAAATTCGTAAAGACCAATCTTTTTTCCAGAGTACTTGTTGTATAGTATGTGGGCATTTATAGCCATCATCTGTATAACATGTATAAATATTTTTGTTGGCCATCGTACAGTTTTTCGTTGACTCGGATAATAGGCAAGCATCTGGTCTTGCCGGTCAATACCAGACATATTTTTATTATATCTGATAATAGGCTCTGGTTTTATTACATGTTGACCTCTTCTTGTTGTAACTTCTTGTAAAGTGTTTTGACATTCTGTTGTTATATAGTAAACGTCCCTTTTATCCTTCCATTTGCCAACTAATACCCCTTTTCGGCAACGGGCAATTGTTGCACCTTTAGCAAGTTTTTCTTGCCTTACTTCTGCCGGATTATTTTTACGGTCAATTCTAAGAGTTCCTGTGCAGTAAGTGGAAAATTCAAGTAAATTTTTAGCTAAATCAAAGCTGTTGTAAAAATTGTCCATGTAAACGCAATGGCCTACATTTAGTTTCCCTTCTAAAAGGTGCAAAACCACTTTATTAACATGTCCTTTTCCACCTGAATCGTCAAACATTCCAGAATAAACTAAAAATTTTAAAATTAGACCATTTGGTTCGGTCAACATATACAACTTAATCCCATATTTATGTTTTTTGTTTTTTAAGTATTGTCTAAAATTAAGTCGTCCTCTGTGTAATACCATTGACTCATCTAAGCTCAAATTACGATCAGGATAATAAACTTCTTCCATTCTCTTATTGAAAAAGTTTATCATCGGTCTAATTTTATAAATTCTGTCTTCAGGTACTTGTTCTCCCTCTTCTGGATTATTATTAAAATGCAAACATCGCATTATGACCATAAATCTGTTCCGGCCCATAAAAGTGGAAAAAATTGCATTAGCAAAAAGAGGATCTTTCTTTTTCCAATAATCCTCAATCCTAGGCAACGAAATATGACCCATGTGTAGAACTAATCCTAAAAAGACTAGCAGTTCTTCGGAAGTCAAAATTTTCCAATCGAAAATCCTAGAATGTGTCGCCCCTGCATTAGATAAGAAAATGTGCTCGGCATACCTGTTTGTCTCATCACATACTTGCTGCAAACATTCATCTGTAAGTAGCATCCGAAAAAAGTCAACTGGATTATTATCGGAAACTTCTACTAGTAACTCTTGGTGTTTTAAAAAAGGAAAATTTTTCATACCATCAAAATTTTCTTTCCATTTATCGCTTTCATCAACATCAACGAGTAGATTAGGCTACAATTAAATAATATGTTTTAATAAAAAGTTAATATTTGCATTTAATTTTGTAACATATCGTATCTTCCGTATCCTCAATAAGTGCTGTAGGTAAAGTATTTTCAATTTCATCCTCAGATTCTGGTAAATATTCACTGTCTGAATCAAGAAAGTCACTAAATTCTTCATCGCTTGTTTCTAATAATCTCAAAAGTTCTTCCTCTGTTAATTTTTTTTTCATATCTAATTTTATTTTTTTATTTGAATTTGAGCCACTTTGTAAAATATCGTCAGTGTTATTCATTTTTGCACTTCCGTATGCTTACCCTATGCCATTCAAATATAAAATAACCAAAGGAGATGTAAAAGAACTCAAATAACATTTAGGGGAAACACCGAAATTATCCGGGTATTACCAAGCTTTACGATTAGCGACTCTAGAAAATAGGGGAAATACCGAAATCTGGGAATGTTTAATTTTTACACGGTTAGTAATCCGATAAATTAATAAGCATTTGCAGAATTATATGTGCTATTACTGATATTTACACTTAATACAAAGCCAACAGATATACACATCCTATCGGGACAAAAAGTCGTAAATCGAAAAACCAAGAACAAAATTAGAGAATTGATACCTCTAGTTACCTGCCTTTAAAATATAAAAAGCCCTGTTGTAGCGCCAGTGAAATAATCCAAGATAATAATCGATGAAAGTCTGAACGCGCGAGAGCGTCGTCGGCACCTAGCTAAAGTCATGTATCGACGCGCCAGCGCGTTATTGGCATTGAACGTGTTAAGCTACACCCCCACCATCGCGAATAAAGTTTGGACTAGGCAAAAAATTTAGTGCTATTAATGTGCTAATTATTTGTTCTAATCCGAATTTTGTTGCTTAAACCGTTGACCAGGAAATCGCGTTGAAAGTGGGGGGTTTCGCTTAATGGCAAGCTGCATCCCTCCACACCGAAAAAAGTTCAAACTTCTTGATTTTTTTGGTGAAAAATTTACTTCTATTTATGTGATAATTAGTTGCTCTTATTTCAGATTTTGTTGCTCTAAGCGTTAAAGAGGAAATCGAATTGAAAATGGGGCGGGGTCAGCTTCTCATTAGACGTACAACGAAAGACTTGTATATTCACTAAAACAATAAGCAATAAAATCAGATAGAGGTATATTTCGATGGTACGTGTTCCCTAAATTATTTTAGTACCAAATATGTGCGAGCAACTAATTATTAGAGGCAGATTAGCTAAATATTTTAAACATCCATACTTAATGTAGCTTTTAAACCAATGTTTCCTTGACGGACTTCTTTTACTGGGCTTTGACCCACATATTTTTGTCAAATAATATCTTGGTGGTTAGCATGTACATTGCACGTGAGTATAACTGATAATTTTTTAACCGTAGTCAAAATTTCAATGTCTGCATTATTTTATCGGGTTATATTTATTTTAGGTAAGAACTGATGATGACTGGTAAATCAGTCGAAAGCTAGTTATGTGATTTTGATGTGGCCCTTTTGAGGGTTTTTAAATATACCTTTTATACAGGATTTTACTGTTTTTTGTATTACATGGTATACAGCCAACCACAGGAAAACTTTTTCCCTGTTGAATTTTCAACTAATTTGTTCAGATTCAACTACATAGAACAGAGATAAATATAGCGCGGAGCAAGGTCGGGTGGGATAAACATATGCATTTGCAAGTTCGACGGTAAGCAACAAAATCGGATACCAATACATTTCGATAGTAAGTGTTCCTTGAATATTTTAATACTAAATATGTACGAGCAACTAATTTATTTTACACGAGACAGAGGAATATAAAGCGCGGTGCAATGTTGGGAGTGAAGAAGTAATAAAATTTTTAAGTTCTACGGTTAGTAACATAATCGGCTACCGGCATATTTCAATATTTCATGTTCCCTAGAATATTTTAGTACCAAATATGCGCGAGCAACTAATTTATTTTACACGATACAGAGGAATATAAAGTGCGGTGCAAGGATGGGTGGGATGAACTAATAAATTTTTAAGTTCTACGGTTAGCAACAAAATTGTATACCAATATATTTCGGTAATACCTGTTGCCTACCATATTTTAGAACCAAATATGTGCGAGCAACAAATTTATGTTATACGAGACACAGGAATATAAAGCGCGGTACAAGGGGTGCTTGGGATACACCGCACAAGGGAAGCATGCCCAGGGGGCGGCAAATCAAAAACCAAATAAATAGAACCAGGAACGAGAGAAATTAGGTATTTTTTTATACGAAATATATTGTCAATGGAATCACCAACTTGAGTAAATGTAGTTTTAAGGGTTTAGCTTATTTATAAAAGTCTGCTAGTGTAAGTTATTCATCTGATTACAGCTGAATACTAATGATTGAGTATAAATATGTATTCACAACCTGCGATGTAAGCAAAATAGCACTTACCTTATCTTAATGTATACTCGCATTTGTTCTATGTAAACTTTGAAATTTCAAAAAATTTATACATATTCGCCTTCATTTATTATATTATTATACTATCATTTATTACACTAACACTTTTGTTCGCATTATTAATTGATGCTGAGCTTTTATTTTGTCCCTAACTCTTTTTCTGTTAGTCATTTTTATTTTCAGTATTACATATTATACATGCTTCTACATCTTGTAACAAACATACAAACTTTCACCAAGTAATCATCATGTTGATGTACGATACGAATACGAGTGCGAATTATAAATTTCTAAAAAATAGAAAATATTTGTGGATTGTGAGTGTTTAAAAATAAAACAATTGAATATTAGTCTTAGAGGTGGTGTTGAAGCGGCTGAAGTTACATTCTTCAATGAGGCATCTTACAGTCCGACCAGATTCACTTTGTATTTGAGATTTGGATGCGCACTGTTGTTGACGTTCGGTTTTTCCAAATTTTGTGAATTTTATTTTGGTAACATCTCGTTACCTGCACGGTACCAAAATAAAATTCAGAAAATGTGGAAAAATCGAACTCAAAACATAGTGGACATCCAAATCTCAAATACAATACTTTTTTCAGAATTAACGACACAGTTGTATAAAAAAAATGTGTCCTGTTTTTGATTTGTCAGATCTTTTAATTTTTCTTATTATACTTCCAGTTGCATCAATGCAAACACAAGCTGTTTCGTCTGATGTGTATGTTTTATATACGTGCAATTCATAATTTGGCCAATAATGTACGAAGAATGGATTTAAGCTAATATTGTGAAAATATTCTTGAACACACCTAATTGCATAATTCCTAAAGCCTTTATTGGATCCTTATCAAAATAACTTTTTCTTTCATGGTGTGTTTGGCAACTCGTAAAACATTTGCATCAAATAAATGTGGAGGTTCGGCATTATCACCATGTTGCATTAATTTTTCTGTCATGTCGTCTCTGTATTTCATTATTTTTTTTCTTGTAATTAATTCACACTAGCTTGTCTTATAGGATTTCTCAAATATCGTTTTCCACAACGTCCTTCTCCTTCGATAAATTTACATTTTATTTATGGAATTAGCTTTCGTATTGTTAATCATACATCAGTAGATATTCTATACCAATCCTGGAGCAAAGTAGGGTGGGAGAAACCGGTTTTTCAAGGTCAAGGTCATGTACCTGTTAAACCGGTTCCAATCAAGTTCACGGAAGGTCAAGTTCAAGGTCAAGGTCGGACACGTTTAAGGTCACAGAAAGGTTAAAACCAGTTAGACTGATTCCAATTAACAAGTTCAAGATTAGGGAAAATTTATTTAAAGGTCACGATTCACTTGAATATCTACTAAAGGTTGAGTTTAAGGTAACGTTAAAGATACTTTACAGATGTAGTTAATGCCTATCAAGGTCGGACAAGTTCAATATGAAAAATTTACCTGAAGGTTACGATAAGGTCACTGAAACATCACGATAAAGTCACCTGAAAGTTGAGTTAAAGGTAACGTCAAAGTTACTTTACGTTCGCCACCCACTTTAAACAAACACCACTTGGCTGGTACCACGTACTTAATGATTCATTTAGTATCGCAGTACTACAAAGGTTAGTTGTGTATTGTCATCATCATCCGTGATGAAACCTTCATAACCACACAATCATCGTACACACTGAACGAGTTAATTTAGGATCAAGTATACTGTTTGGGACGATCCTACTTCACCGTGTATAAGTTGATCAATTATACCTCAATCATTTTTAATTTAGTTCGTTCTAAATTTTTTTAAACGTGATTATATCTGCAAATTTGAATAACGTTGTTGGCAAGTATCTGTCTTATCGTGAAATGATTTTTACAAAATTACAATCACATTTAACTTTTTAAATTTAGTATAAGATACTTTTGGTTTGGTGAAAATTCTATTTCACCGTGTATAATCTGAGAATATTCCCAAACATTTTTAACGTAATTCCTTCTGAATTCTTTAAATAATGTGAATATAACAGCCAAATAGCGCCGCTACTGAAAAGCTGATTATAAGCTTACAAATATTTGTTTCTTTTACAGCATTGCATTTCAATTAAGTATACAATGTTGCACAAGATTATTTCAGTCAAAATTATTTTAAGGATTGAAACCTATTTGCATAGTTATTACTTTCTAATTAATGAAAACAAATGTAAACATAAAAATAAATTTACTTATTAAATATTTTCATGAGTTCCGTATAATATTTATTAAATATTTTTATGAGTTCCGTATAATATTAAATTCGCTCTTTAATTTTTCTTTATGTATTTCGAGCTGTTTCATCTCCTCATCCACTTCAACTATTTTTCAAACATTAAAGTCCAGGACTGCTGATTGGAATAAACTTTATTATATTTTTCATTCATTTGCAAATTACATTTTTGTAACGCCTGCATTGGCGTTTTTTTGCTGCTGCTGTGGACGAGGAGGACGAAGTCCCAGGCATAGTGAACCCTCCAGTTGACGAGGAAAAGGAGGACAAAGTCCCAGGCATATCGAACCCTTTTGTTGACGATGAAAAGGAGGACGAAGTCCCAGGTATATCGAACCCTGTGGTTGCGGACGACAAGGAGGAGGACGAAGTCACCGGCGTATCCAACCCTCTGGTTAAGGACGATGATAATGATGATGAGGAGGAGGAAGCCGACATATCAAACGGCCCCAACATTTCCCGCAAAAAATATTGGATATCCATAGTAGTAGTAAAGTCAATCTGAAACAAAAAGTACATTAGAATAATTTATTTGAAAGTAAGATTCGACAAAGGTAAATAAAATAAAAAACAAAGAAATAAAATAATAGTAGATATTCTATACCAACCCTGGAGCAAAGTAGGGTGGGGGAAATCGGTTTTTCAAGGTCAAGGTCACGTACCTGTTAAACCGGTTCCTATCAAGTTCACGGAAAGTCAAATTTAAGGTCCAGGTCAAAGTCGGACAAGTTTAAGGTCACAAAAAAGGTTAAAACCAGTTAGACTGATTTCAATTAACAAGTTCAAGATCATGAAAAATTTATTTAAAGGTCACAATTCACTTGAATATCACCTAAAGGTTGAGTTCAAAGTAACGTTAAAGATACTTTACAGATGTAGTTAATGCCAGTCAAGGTCGAACAAGTTCAATATCATGAGAAAATTACCTGAAGGTTAAGTTCAAGGTAACGTCAAAGTTACTTTACGTTTCCCATTTCAAATAACGTGTTTATAACTGCAAATTTTAATAGCACGCTGTGTGTGTGCATGACAAGTACATTATAATATCTGTTTGATTTCGGAATGAATCTTGTTACAAAGTGCAATCATATGTACCTTTTTCAAATTTAGTGTAAGACATTGCGGTGTATGATGATTTTATTTTACCTCGTATAATGTAAAAATGACCTGTACCTCAAACAGTTATCAATTTAATTTAAATATAACTATTTCACCTTGTATAATCTGAGAAGATACAAATCTCAAACATTTCTTCAATTTAATTTCTTTCGATTTTTTAGGGAACGCCGCTACTGACAAGTGAATTATAATACTTGTTTCACTGAATAAATCTTTAAACAGTACATTCCAGATATTATACGATGTTATATAATATTTGGAACGCAGCAATAATGAAATGCAGTCAATATTATTTCTTTACTTGTTTTACTGAATAAATCTTTACAAAGTGCATTCTGGTTAATATTATTTTAACCATTAAACCTATTTAATAATTGAAATAATAGATTATAGGTAAATAATAAAAGTAATATTTAAAACAAATTTATTTTATTATAATTAATTATATACAACTATTTACAACCTATTTAAAATTATTACTAATATAAATGTTAAACATGGTACTTTTTACATTACTTAGTCTATTTATAACATTTTTTTTTAGTTGTGGTGCGAGCTGATTCTTCTTCTTGCTTTTCTAGTTGTTTCTGCAATGCATCTAGTGCTTCTTCTTGCTTTTCTTGTTGTTTCTGCAACGCATCTAGTTCATTTGTAAAATCTTTTAACTGATCCATCATCATAGACCACTTTTGCATATCATCGTAAAGGTTCTGATATTTCACCCTAATGATTTCTGAAAATTGGTCCATGATGACGTCGTTAAAGTCTTCAAATTTGACCGATGGCGTTGCCGAAGAAGCAGAGGCAGCAGCAGCAGAAAATGCAGAGGCAGCAGCAGGGACACCAGAAGAAGAGGCAGTTGTGTGAATATCGAATTTTGTAAGTCCGTAAAATCGGTTGAAAGAAAAAGCGTATTATCGTCCTCTAAAGTTAGGTCAACCTAGAAAAAAAAAGCAATATATTAGAATAATTAATGTAAATAAATATTAAGATAATACAGAATGTAAAAAAAAATCTAAACAGATTAAAATAAAATCTTTACAAAGTGAATAAAACGAATAAATTAGAAAAATAACTTTATACTAACTATAATAAGTATAAACATTTTAATTCTACAGACTAATACGTCATTATCCATTTGAGAATAAGTCACAAATTAATTTTCAAAATAGTAAATAGATATATAACAAAGGACTATTTGTAAAATTTAAATAATAAACCACATACTTCAGGGTTTATTTTAGTATTATGTTTACAAGTCGGAAAAATGAGAGAATACCCATGAACAATCATATCAATCACTTATTTTGTATTTGCTGTCTTTTTCTATAACAATTTAGAAAAAGACAGCAAATACAAAATAAGTGATTGATGTGATCGTTCATGGGTATCCTTTCATTTTTCCGACTGTATAATATGGGATTGAACCACAATTGTAAATATTCAAACGTAATGGAAATATCGAATAATGCTCAATTAAAAATGTATTTTCAGTACACCAACAATTGTAACTCAATCAATTAATTATAAAAATAAACTACTTACAGGTTGGGGATTAGCCGTTAGTAATTTTCATAACATGGTAGGCTCAGACTTACCTTTTTTCGCCTTTTTGACGCACACGTTTTGGTGAACTTTAATGTTTTTTGGCATTTTGATATTCTTGAAGGAGAAGACTGTAGTGAGTAGAATAATAGTAAAAAGACACCTTTCGAATTTATATACCACTAGCTACAATAAGTTTTTAAAAATAAAAATATAAAACATATACCAAGGAAACTGCGTTATATTATCACAAAGTATTAAAAATGATTTAAATTACATAATCCACGCATCTTCCCATCTGTCCAGATCCTTAAAAGGCACTAGCTACCAATTAGCAATTAAAATGTATGCGATAAAATGAATTCATGAATAATGTTGACGGTTATTAGCTTTTAGTATCATAGAATCCTATTGAAAATAATCTAAATTACAAAGTCGATCTTCTAAGTAAAGGCTAGGTACTTTAAAAAAATTATGATCAATAACATGTTATATAAATACATTATTGACCATTCGCTTTCATCCTCATTTCATATGCCGGCACCGGGACACTGATACTCTCCGGCAAAATATTTTATTACGAGGCAATTTACAAAACGCGATGAAGTATTAATTCAAGATCAAGAATAATTGATTTGAAAGTAAAATACGACAAAGTGAAATAAAATAGAACCTAAAGACATAAAATAATACAAAACAAAATAAAAACAAAAATACTACAATCTGCTGAAAATAAGACAAAGTTATTTTCGCTGGATACCATTGTAGGGTAGAGATTCAATTTCGATACGCGCTATGATGTAGAAACACCAAAAACCGAAAAAGTTCTATCACTGGATGTGTAAAATGTCTTTTCCGATCCCGCACGCATCCTACTGACTGCGCCAATTATAACTTTGATGCTCGAGAAGAAGTTTTTAAATAGTATTTATTTTCAAAATATAAATTATAAACTATTTTTAAAATAGGAAACAACAGAAGTGTTACGACAAACTTACAATATGAATAAAATTAAACAAAAGCTAGAATGATCTCAAAGTCCCTCTATTTATAAGGTACTATTGCGTAGTTTCTCGTATCCTAGAATCTGCAGAATCCAGTGGCGTAACTAGCGGCTGAAGTTTTATTCTTCAATGAGGCATCTTACAGTCCGACCAGATTCACTTTGTATTTGAGGTGTGAATGCGCACTGTTGTTGACGTTCGGTTTTTCCAAATTTTGTGAATTTTATTTTGGTAACATCTCGTTACCTGCACGGTACCAAAATAAAATTCAGAAATGTTGAAAAATCGAACGCCAAACATAGGGCACATCCAAATCTCAAATACAATACTTTTTTCAGAATTAACGACACAGTTGTATAAAAAAATGTGTCCTGTTTTTGATTTGTCAGATCTTTTAATTTTTCTTATTATACTTCCAGTTGCATCAATGCAAACACAAGCTGTTTCGTCTGATGTGTATGTTTTATATACGTGCAATTCATAATTTGACCAATAATGTACGAAGAATGGATTTAAGCTAATATTGTGAAAAATATTCTTGAACACACCTAATTGCATAATTCCCAAAGCCTTTATTGGATCCTTATCAAAATAACTTTTTTCTTTCATGGTGTGTTTGGCAACTCGTAAAACATTTGCATCAAATAAATGTGGAAGTTCAGCATTATCATCATGTTGCATTAATTTTTCTGCCATGTCGTCTCTGTATTTCATTACTTTTTTTCTTGTAATTAATTCACAATAGCTTGTCTTATAGGATTTCTTAACTATCGTTTTCCACAACGTCCTTCTCCTTCGATAAATTTACATTTTATTTATGGAATTAGCTTATTCGTATGGTTAATCATACATTAGTAGATATTCTATACCAATCCTGTAGCAAAGTAGGGTGGGGGAAACGGGTTTTTCAAGGACAAGGTCACATACCTGTTAAACCGGTTTCTATCAAGTTCATGGAAAGTCAAGGTCAAGGTCGGACAAGGACATTATTGACCATTCGCTTTCATCCTCAGTTCATCTTTTACAGACCATTAAACAAATAATGGATTTCGCTTCGTTTCATTCACCTGAGGATGAATGCGGTTTGAAAATGCCGGCGCCGGGACATAGTGATACTCTCCGGCAAAAGATTTTATCACGAGGCAATTTACAAAATGCGATCAAGTATTAATTCAAGATCAAGAATAATTTATTTGAAAGTAAGATACGACAAAGTTAAATAAAATAATAAATAAAGAAATAAAATAATACTAAACAAAATAAAAACAAAAATACTACAATATGCTGAAAATAAGACAAAGTTATTTTCGCTGGATACCACTGTAGGGTAGAGATTCGATTTCGATACGCGCTATGATGTAGAAACACCAAAAACCGAAAAGTTCTATCACTGGATGTGTAAAATGTCTTTTCCGATCCAACACGTATGCTACTGACTGCGGCAATTATAACTTTGATGCTCGAGAAGGAGTTTTTAAATAGTATTTATTTTCAAAATATAAATTATAAACTATTTTCAAAATACGAAACAACAGAAGTGTTACGACAAACTTACAATATGAATAAAATAAAACAAAAGCTAGAATGATCTTAAAGTCCCTCCATTTATAAGGTACTATTGCGTAGTTTCTCGTATCCTAGAATCTGCAGAATTCAGTGGCGTAACTAGCGGCTGAAGTTTTATTCTTAAATGAGGCATCTTAAAGTCCGACCAGATTCACTTTGTATTTGAGATTTGGATGCGCACTGTTGTTGACGTTCGGTTTTTCCAAATTTTGTGAATTTTATTTTGGTAACATCTCGTTACCTGCACGGTACCAAAATAAAATTCAGAAATGTGGAAAAATCGAACGCCAAACATAGTGCACATCCAAATCTCAAATACAATACTTTTTTCAGAATTAACGACACAGTTGTATAAAAAAATGTGTTCTGTTTTTGATTTGTCAGATCTTTTAATTTTTCTTATTATACTTCCAGTTGCATCAATGCAAACACAAGCTGTTTCGTCTGATGTGTATGTTTTATATACGTGCAATTCATAATTTGACCAATAATGTACGAAGAATGGATTTAAGCTAATATTGTGAAACACCTAATTGCATAATTCCCAAAGGCTTTATTGGATCCTTATCAAAATAACTTTTTTCTTTCATGGTGTGTTTGGCAACTCGTAAAACATTTGCATCAAATAAATGTGGAGGTTCAGCATTATCACCATGTTGCATTAATTTTTCTGCTATGTCGTCTCTGTATTTCATTACTTTTTTTCCTTGTAATTAATTCACAATAGCTTGTCTTATAGGATTTCTCAAATATCGTTTTCCACAACGTCCTTCTCCTTCGATAAATTTACATTTTATTTATGGAATTAGCTTATTCGTATTGTTAATCATACATTAGTAGATATTCTATACCAATCCTGGAGCAAAGTGGGGTGGGAGAAAGAGGTTTGTCAAGGTCATGTACCTGTTAAACCGGTTCCTATCAAGTTCACGGAAGGTCAAGGTCAAGGTAGGTATCAACTAAAGGTTGAGTTCAAGGTAACGTTAAAGATACTTTACAGATGTAGTTAATGCCTATCAAGGTCGGACAAGTGCAATATGAAAAATTTACCTGAAGGTTACGATAAGGCCACTTAATCATCACGATAAAGTCACCTGAAAGTTGAGTTAAAGGTAACGTCAAAGTTACTTTACGTTCGCTACCCATCTTAAACAAACACCACTTGGCTGGTACCAAGTACTTAATGATTCATTTAGTATCGCAGTACTACAAAGGTTATTTGTGTATTGTCATCATCATCCGTGATGAAACCTTCATAACCACACTATCATCGTAGACACTGAACGAGTTAATTTAGTATCAAGTATACTATTTGGGACGATCCTATTTCACCGTGTATAAGTTGATCAATTATACCTCAGTCATTTTTAATTTAGTTCGTTCTAAATTTTTTAAAACGTGATTATATCCTGCAAATTTGAATAACGCCGTTGGCAAGTATCTGTCTTATCGTGAAATGATTTTTACAAAATTATAATCACATTTAACTTTTTAAATTTAGTATAAGATACTTTTGCTTTGGTGAAAATTATATTTCACCGTGTATAATCTGAGAATATTCCCAAACATTTTTAACGTAATTCCTTCTGGATTTTTTAAATAATGTGAATATAACAGCCAAATAGCGCCGCTACTGAAAAGCTGATTATAAGCTAATAAATACTTGTTTCTTTTACAACATTGCATTTCAATTAAGTATACAATGTTGCACAAGATTATTTCAGTTAAAATTATTTTAATGATTGAAACCTATTTGCAAAGTTATTACTTTCTAATTAATGAAAACAAAGGTAAACATAAAAATAAATTTACTTATTAAATACTTTCATGAGTTCCGTATAATATTTATTAAATTCGCTCTTTAATTTTTCTTTATGTATTTCCAGCTGTTTCATCTCATCCCTCATTCACTTCAACTATTTTTCAAACATTAAAGTCCAGGCCTGCTGATTGGAATAAACTTCATTATATTTTTCATTCATTTGCAAATTACATTTTTGTAACGCCTGCATTGGCGTTTTTTTTTGCTGCTGCTGTGGAGGAGGAGGACGAAGTCCCAGGCATAGTGAACCCTCTAGTTGACGAGGAAAAGGAGGACAAAGTCCCAGGCATATCGAACCCTTTTGTTGACGATGAAAAGGAGGACGAAGTCCCAGGCATATCGAACCCTGTGGTTGCGGACGACAAGGAGGAAGACGAAGTCACCGGCGTATCCAACTCTCTGGTTAAGGACGATGATGATGATGATGATAATGATGATGATGAGGAGGAAGGAGACATATCAAACGGCCCCAACATTTCCGGCAAAAAACCTTGGGTATCCATAGTAGTAGTCAAGTCAATCTGAAACAAAAAGTACATTAGAATAATTTATTTGAAAGTAAGATACGACAAAGTTAAATAAAATAGAAAACAAAGAAATAAAATAATACAAAACAAAATAAAAACAAAATACTACAATATGCTGAAACTGTTTTCTTGTGACATATATAATTTTGTATGTTTTAGATGGGATTGAGTCGCAATTAGTGGTATAAATATTCAAACGTAATGTAAATAGAAACATCCAAAACATACAAAAATTCAAAAACATACAAAAGACAACAATGATACAGAAATTGGAAATAACAATAAATTTTGCGCAATTTACAGATATACTTACATGAGCTTTCGGCTTGGTCAAAAGCTTTTCTAATTCCGACGCCACCGGTTTTTCTATTTTGGGCTTTTTGGTACCAGTATTGGAGTTCATCTTGATGTTCTTCGGCATGTTGTTTTACTGTATTCACAGACTGATGGTATAAAAGTACATTGCGTCTTTTATATACACAAATTAGTTTTAGAAATGCATCTGGAATGTACCCCATCCTACCATGTAAAGACGCATTTGCAATTATCATGAAATCAATGACCGCTAATAAAGACCTGAAGAACTTTACAAATTATTCCCGGTCGATTAAGCCTTCCATAAACTCAACCTTCAGACGTGATTACGCTATAATGTAAAAATATCATGAAAGTCATTAAAAAGTACAATTTAAAAATTGTCTTGTGAATCAAATATCTTTATCTTTGTGCAAGGCAGTTAACCTTGAAACATAATTGTCGATACATATGCAATTATTATACTTGTACTCTTATAGCCATTCCTTTGTATTCGCGAGAACGAACCGTAAATTGTATTCTTTGAAAAATGACGGACCGCACACAGTTTATTCGCCAAAAGATTCTGGCGCTAAATTATTTACGAAACACGATCAAGTATGCATGTAGTTTGACAAAATATAGGGTGATCTCAATAATTAATTAAGCATGAGATCTATTTTATTTCTTGTGTGTGTGTCGAATTATCATTATTTCCACAAATATAGAATGATTCAAATAATTAATTAAAAATAAGAACATTTATACCAATCAATAATATATCAGGAGGTTCATGATCCCACTTTAAAAATCCACTGCTGTCTAATCTGCACCGCTCTCTACACTATGGAGTTTGTTTAAGATCTTGTTTATCTCTTCTGTTTTGAATTATTATTTTGATTAAATATAAGGTGATTCAAATTTATGAGATAATTTATACCAACTATAAATAGACAGGGGCGGATCCAGGATTTATGTTTGGGGGGGGCACCATTGGGGGGTCTGGGGGGTTACCCCCAGAAAGAGGGGGGTTCGGGAAATTTTTTGGAATTTAAGCCTCTGAAAACAACGTTTTTAGCACATTTTTGTTCAAAAAGTGCAACTTCATTTTTCTTAAATTCGTGTTTTTTAATGGGTTTATGAAGTTTAGTTTCTTTGGAGCAGTGCCTAAAACAGAGTAGTTTAAATGCACTATCCTTTTTTCGATGTTGAAATAAACCTAGGTGATACTTTAATTTTTTCAATTACTAAACTAATTAAGTTATATGACCAAAAAAACTGAAATACAATTAGTGTCTAAAATAACGTTATGAAAATTGTTTATAGGTACAGTAAATAAAAAACACCGTTTTAGTTAATAGGTAAGTCTATTTACATAGGCCTATTAAGTATTAATGTAGTTAAATATGTATACAGGATTGGACAGTTGTTAAAACCAAGAAATACATAAAAAGAACAACTGAAATAATTAAAACTGTAAAGTAAAAACATGTTTAATGAATAAGGAATTCATTTACTAAATGTTCAATTTAATGAAAAAGACAACTTCCGCTTGTGCTTCCTTGCAAAAAGTTTTAACACTTCATCTGGATCTAAACTGGAAGCTATTTCCTGGTGTATGTGCAAACTTGCCAGCCCATTAAGTCGTTCCTCCGTCATGGTAGACCTTAAGTAGGTTTTTAATCTGCGGAGAGTAGAAAACGATCGTTCAGCAGTACTACTGGTCACAGGTAGTGTGCAAATAAGCTGGAGCAACACTGTTATGTTGGGCAGATCGGATGAGTATTTCATAGCTTCAGCAGGGTGTTTAGGGAAACTTTCTGAACTAGAATTCCACATGTGTTTCCAAATACTCAACTCTCCTTTCAAAGCTTCATAGCATGGGAGGTCATTTTCATACAGTTTAGCCCCTTCTAAAACAGAGTCCTCATAGAGATCTGAAAATTTACCTAGTACTGGTAGAAGCATCTGGAGCTTTCCAATCTGGACCAATTGATTTTTTGGAAATCTATTTTTCATTTCACAGACGAGAAAATCAAAAAAGGGAGATAAATAGACAATCGAAAGTAGTCTTCAACTGTGTCAGTTTGCACATTTGGTCTGTTTCTTTGAAGACCAACTAATCTTGGTTTTTTTAATTCAGTTCCCATTTTAGAGGCCAGGTTTTGCGCTTTTTCAAACAGTCTTTTGAAACACTCTTTATTGTTTGCCCTTTGTTCTTGCATGCTCTTGAGGGTAGCATCTATCAATGTCATTGCATTGAGTACATCCATATACTCAGCTTGAAGTTTCCTAGCCAGTGGTAGTGTAAGAGTCATAACATTTTCTAAAACCACTAAGCTCACAATGAATTCCGATGAAAGAATGCTGTGTAGCAAGGAAAACGCGTTATTTCCAGCCGCTTGGTCAGAATAAACCATAGTTTCTAAAGTAGCATGTAGTGAAGGCAGAGAACTCAAAAACGTCAACACAGCGTCATGACGTTCTAACCACCTTGTCTCACACATTTTTTTCACAGCGTGCTTTCCCTTTTTAATTTCCTCATTCCTTTCATCATCAAGTGCATGTAGTCTCTTGGCAGACTCTCTAAAAAAGTTGGCTACGGATGAAACCACTCCAACAGCATTTCTTATGGCAGGGATTGTACAAGCCTTGCTAATGACCAAGTTCAGTCTATGGCTGGCACAATGGCTGTACATGGCCAGCGGTTGAATTTTTCTAATTCTAGCCTGAGCTCCTTGAAACTTCCCACTCATATTTGAGCCCCCGTCATAAGCTTGTCCTCTGCAATCAGCTATGTTAATGCTCAGGCTGTCTAGAGCTTCTAGTATTTTCTGCGCGATGTTTTCTCCCGTCAAATCTACAACATCAATGAACATGATGAAATCTTCTTTAATTTCCAGCGTCAACTTGTCTAAATAGCGTAAACAAATAGACAATTGTTCCTTAGTGGACATATCTGTTGTTTCATCAGCAATAATAGTGAAAAACTGTGCATATGTTATCTGTGAAACTATCTGGTTTTTAATTACTTCTCCACAACATGAAATTAAATCGTTTTGAATGGTCTTACTTATGTACGACGCATTTTTCCCACATGATTTAACATGTTCCTCAAGTTGTTTATCTCCAGCATCAATCCGAAATCTCAGAAGGGCTCTAAAGTTACCTTCACGGTGTGGCTCACTGTCAGTTTCATTTAATAATTGACCATCATCTCTGTGACCCCTAAGTGGTATATTCTGCATACCACAAAACATAATAGTTTTATTGATGGGTATTAGCTTCTTCTTATTCTCCTCTTCAACAGCTTTTTGTGCTGAGTTGAGACTACAAACGATGTCAGCCCTTTCGCCGTCCATTACTAAGGAAAAATGTTTGCTGGCTATCATGTTTTCATTGTGGTACTTGGTTCCATTATGGATTTTTAATGTTTCAGTAGCCTTCTTGAAGGTTTTCATAGGTTCCAGTACCAACTTTCCCAGCTTTCCGTCACTTTTACCCCCCTCTCCTCGTCCAAAAAGTATACACACTTTACATAAGCCACCATCTAATTTCTTACTATAGACTAGCCAAGGGTTGAAAAGATCTGTTTTTCTTACCTTCTATATTCAAGGGAAACTTGAATTCTGGTGATGGCGTCCAAGGGTTTGTCAGCCACTCATACCTTTCGTTATTACTCATAATAAGAGTTTCATTTTTATTTATTAAATGTCCAAAATCACGAGGGGGAATTTGCAACTCACTCTCACTACTGTCCGATTTAGGTCCACACTGAGATGGTTTGCTTGCTATTGAGGTTGAGGATATGGGTGTTTGCGATCCATTTGTGTTTGACAATCCTTCATTTACAGTCTCCTGATCAACCTAAAAGAAAGTTGTAATCATATTAGTCTTAGTTTCGTCATTTGTGGGACAGTTTTAAGACCACTAACGCGTCCAATTTAATACTTTTCAAAATTTTATGTCTAGTCTATGCACCTGCACGTACAACTCGCCAACATTTAGGGCTAATTTGTGCTGTTATGTGATAGTACCGAGACCGAGTGCATTTTGCGTTTTTAAACATGTAAGAGTTAGTGTCTTAACCAACCCTATTTATACAATAAAACAGTGTAGAGAGACAATATGTATAACTATATAAGTTTACTTCTTGTTATACGCCTATAGAAGAACCATGTAAAAAATCCCGTGCAATAAAATTTTGGATAAATTGGCAAAAGTTACCTAAGCTGAGTTATTAGGCTGGAACGACACACATTTGATTCCCCATTAAAAAAAAACTATAATCGCTCACTTGCATTCCTCGGCCTGCGGCCTCGGTACAAACAATATAAATAATACTGATAATAGACTATGAACAACAAGCAGTAACAACAAATAAATATGTGTGCAGCAACAATAAATAAAATAACTAGTCTGACAAGAACTAACAATAAACTATAAACGCAACGCAAGCAGTAACATTCGTTAATATATGAACAACAACAAGATACAGACTAAAAAAACAGATAATAGACTAAAAATGCAACAATAACAATTATTAAATATTTGAATAACAACAGATGTGATACAAATTTGAACAATAAATAAAAAAGAGAGATATATGAGAGATATATATAATTGCAGTTGGTTTAAGATTTGCATTGTGCTTTTTTAACGTCAGTGACAAAAATAATCATATTAGGAGAAATTAGGTTATTTCTGTGGCATCTACTACTAATGAGGATGTAAATTGGTATATTATAATTTTTATGACGTAAAAAACTAAGTATGTTAGAATAATTAACGAAAAATGTATCTTTTATAATTTACAAGATAGCCTAGGCGGCCTAAATAATAGGCTAGGCCTAGGCCTAGGCTAGGCCTAGTCTATTATTTAAGCTCTGCTCTGAGCTGCAAAATGTTAAAAGTTGTGTAACAAAAATTTTTCTTTTTTTACGGCCGAACCTATAAAAAATATGTACCTTAGTAGTAGCAACATTAAAAATAATGGTAGGCCTAAACACTACTTTGGAAAATTTGCATGCTCAGAAGAAAACAAAAACTAAAACCATTTTGAAATAGCTATGAAATTCAAATAGAATAATATATCATCCCATCGGAATAACATATCAGTTTATATTTAACTTCTACTTTTTTATGTTCAACCAACATTTATATATCCTAGTGCTCAAGTGCTGACTTTCGATCGATACTTCTGTTAAGTGAGTCTATCGTTAAAAATTATACTACTTTGAGTAGGCCTAGTAGTTGTTAAGACTTACCTTTGCCTTTATCTTTTTTGAAAAGAATGAATCTAATCCTAATTGACGTTTCATTACAACCACAAGGTTCACAAAGCTATAGAAATAGAGTTGACTGTTGAGGTTAGGTCAGAGTAACAATTGCACTTGGCAGCTCCAGCTCACTCGACTTAAGTGACACAACTACTAACTACTAACGGTCGAACGAAAAATATCGATTGCTTCCGCGCAGTTGACTTGCGCTGTTGCTCATATTTCCACGACTGTAGAAAGCCGGCCGAAACACGATTTAGGCTTTAACCTTGGACTTGTCAAGTCAGCTGGGGCAGGCAGCTCGCGGCTGACTCACGACTCACCCTAGAGCAGTGGTGGTGATTTATTGTAGCAAGAATTTACGTTAATAATGTATCTGTTTGGATATTATTAGCTACTTGCAGTAAGGTAGCTAAAATATTGTAAGTGTTATTTTATCGGTAAAAAAAAACCTTATGAGGGCTTGGGGGGGGGGGGGCACGTGCCCCCTGTGCCCCCACTAGATCCGCCCCTGTAAATAGATAACAGGGTTCCTAATCCAAACTCAAAAGTCCACTGCTGAACGTAAGCCTCTTCCTACTCACGTATTCCGATTGTAGTTACTTAATTAGCCTCTTTTGCTCGATTCCAGTAACCAAACCAACTCAAAATATTCTAATATAGGCTATATGGGATTGTCTTATACAACATTTAGGTTCTATTGCTAGACTATTAGGAGATTGCTAGACTGACCTTTCAGCTAATTTCGTAGAAATCGCAGTACAATTTTGTCTGGACAGGTCGGCAGATCACTATTTTTTTTGTATGATCTGTTGTCGGATTTTGCATAATTGAAACTGCTTCGTGTTGTGTACTGTATTATTGCCGTAATAACTTTTAATAACTAATTAGTTTATTGAACTGAAAAAGATATAAGTGTGTTAGTAAAATGAGTTCAAAACTTTTAAAAATTCGAAGTAAAGTGCGCTGTCCTATATTTGGAATACCTTCTGAACCATCTTCAAGTGTTTTGCCCACTGTTAGTGACATTGTATGATCTACAAGAACAAAACTCCGGAAAACAGCCGCCTATAACCGAAGTTCACGCTGTTGTTTGTCAACTTATCGAAAAGATCTGGGCTTTGCCAATTCTAACTGTAGGCTCAAAATGCATTAAGGACCTTCTTAAAAGGTATTATGATGAATATATTAAATTAATTCGATATCCAAAAACAAAAATGTCTGATACATACACAAAAAAGTGGACGCTTTCCGAGAAACTCTTATGACAAGACTTTTTGACATTGCATCGTGTAAATGCATGACTTTTGATTCTTGCAAATGCCGTAAGAATCATAAAGTACCTATTAGCGAGCGTCCTTTCCTATTAGACCAGAGGAAAGAAAGAAAAATGATGATAACAGATGTCGATAAAAATACTACCATTAAACTACAGCGCGCACTGGATCGACAAATGAAACATCATAAAGAAATCGAACTCAATGATAGAAGTCCTTGCAAAAAAGAAAGATGTCCGAAATGAGTAAGACTGTTTCAGAAGCACATGTTGATAATGATATTGTTGACGTTGATACGGAACCTTTACCTTCAACATCAACTTCAGAGTCTAATAAAACCTATAATACATTACGTCTCCCAAAACTCGCGAGAATCTACGATAGATATGGAGTTTCAAACCGATCCGCGGCTGCTATTGCTACTGCAGTGTTACAAGATGTCGGCCTAGTGTCCTCCGAAGAGAACCGTTTGGTTATAGATAAGAGCAAGGTACGTCGAGCACGAAATAAAGCAAGGCAACATCTACAAAGTAATGTACACCAAAGCGCTCTAGAAAGTATTTATTTCGATGGGAGAAAAGATAAAACCTTAACGATCGAAAAGAAAAATGGTCGTTCTTATCGAAAACTGGTATCAAGAGAACATATTTCTATCATAAGCCAAACAATATTTAGGACTCACAATATTTAGGACATACCACACCAGTAATTGGAACCGGAAAAGCTATAGTGATTCTCTTCTAAGCTTTCTTTCAATCAATAATGTGAAGTTAGATTTTCTGAAATGTATAGGATGTGACGGAACTAATACGAATACTGGATGGAAGTCTGGAGCAATTCGATTTATGGAGTTACGTCTACAAAGGCCTCTTCAATGGTTTATTTGCCTACTATACGCAAACGAATTGCCTCTAAGACATTTATTTAGTGTATTGGATGGACGAACCAGCGGGCCTTAGGGATTCACTGAGCCTATCGGAAAGGCACTGGAAACCTGCGACCATCTCGTGAGTTAAAGCGTTCATCCCTGTCTCCGGTAATCTTATTTCTCAAAAAGAAGATGTGATAAAATCTTTAAGCACCGATCAAAAATATATGCACGAAATGTGTCAGGCTATATCATTGGGTGTGTGTAGCGACGAACTAGCTAACAGGCAGCCTGGCAATATGTCACATTCTCGCTGGCTTACAACGGCCAACCGCATATTACGCCTTTACATTGGAACCATTGACCCATCTGAAGAACTACAGACACTAGTTGATTATATCATGAAAGTCTACGCTCCCGTATGGTTCCACATCAAAGGGCAGCCTTCGTGTGGAATGGGTCCCAAACATCTTTTTAAATTAATTCAATACTCCAGATGTTTATCAGATAAAGTGAAAGTTGATCCAGTAATACAACGTAATGCATTTTTTGCCCATGCGGAAATTCTTTTGCTTGCTATGATTACAGACAACAGAGTTTTCGTCAAAGAATTAGGTCTAAGACGTATCATAAAAACAAGAAAGGAATCAGATGATAAGGTAAGAGTATTTAAAGTTCCGAAACTAAATTTCAATCCAACACACTACATTGAAATGATACAAATAACTTCACCTCCCTTACTAGGAGACATTACCGACTCAACTCTTGTGGATATGCTGTCAAATATATGTTAAATTAAAATAGAATTTTCAAAATTTCCCTGCCATACACAAGCAGTTGAACGTTGCGTAAAACTGGTAACTGAGGCATCTATCACTGTAGGAGATGAAAAGGCTCGTGATAGATTAATTTGTACCACACTCGAGTCTAGAGGTGTTATGCCATCTTTTGATTGTAAAGCTGAATTTAAGTGTTAACACTGCAATTTTTCTCACAGTTTATTATATTTTTTTACTTAGTCTTATATTTAGTGTACCTATTATTTTCTGGATTTGTCAAAAACGTATGTTTTATTAATAATAAATATTGTTTCTTTTTAAACAGCTTGTTTAAATTTTATTTTACCTTTTAAAAATCAGAAAAAAAAATAGAAAAATGTGACATTTCAAACGCAGGTAGAGGGCTATAAACTATAGTGAATTAAAAATCTAAAAGCATGATCTCAAACAATTCAGTATTGTGCAATTTTTGAAAGCTACCCATCTATAAAATTTGAAAAAGATTTTTTTTTTACAAAATCGACCCACCCTAATCTCCAGTGTTTTCAGAGATATTTTGAAGTAAAAGGTAAAAAATAGGAAATTGAAAAAAAATCAATTTTTCTTTAAACTCCAGTGTTTCTAAAATGAGGCCTTTTAAATAGGTCAAACTTCTTGGGTGTATTGATAATAAAAATATGAAAGGAATTACAGAAACGTGAAGACCAATTTTTAATTAGGAGGGTAGTTAGGGGGTTGTTTTCACTGATTTTTTCATAAAGAAAAGCAGGTACCGACCTTTTTTTGATCGTAAGTCGCTAAGGTTTGATGCTAGAAACTTTTTATTATTATTTTTGAAAGGTCTAACTGTATACTTGAAAAAATATTATTTAAGTTTTCCTCGAAAAATACAAAGTTTTACGATATTTGGCTTTTAATATTTCAAATTATGCATTTGACGACAAAAGCTAACTTTTAACATGCCGTATCTCGGTTTGTACCGGTCTTAAAGATATTACAGAAAAAGAATTTGGTTGGTGTTACTAAAAGATACAATTTTGATATCTACAGTTTTTTTGATTAAATGCATATTTTTCGAGGTTTTCTCAAAAAACCTCTAAAAAAGTCGATTTTTTCGTCACAAAACTTTCAAGGCGAATAACTCGAAAAATATTAGTTTGGCGAAGAAAATGTAAAAAACATTTTTTTCTTAGAATTACTTTTTACATTGATTTACATGGTTAAAATGTAATAAAAAATTACCGCCACCGAGATGGGGTGGCAACCACCCCCGATGTTTTAGCGTACAGCGGCATGATATAGAAAATTATCCTTGGACTATTCCCTACCGTCTGTGAAAATTTCAAGTAAATCCATGCTGGACGAAAAAATTGCGAGCCAAAATGCTTCATTTCCTCGACTAGTAAGATTGCACTGACCGACCTTTCATTGGGGGATATTAAGATTGTATCTATTGAGATTGGTGTTTTGAATTTCATTGAAATAAAAACTGAATATAAAGTCGTGTTGGGAATAACATTAATGGGGCATTCAAAGAAAATATGGTTTAAATCCTTCACTACTCCACATTCACATTCCGGACTGTATTATTTTAATTTTAAAAAGATGTTTAGTTAAGCAATGACCTGTTCTCATTCTTATTATTGTGGTGATATGTCTTCTGTTTTTAAATGTTAGGGTTGAGAACCATGCATTAGAGGAAAAAGAGGTTCGCATTCTCATATACTGGTAGTTTTTCCTCCGCACTACTCCGCAGCATGGCTCCCCAATTGATTTTAAATTTAGCAATAATTTTTTCCCTCATGGAGTTTAGAATATCTTGGGAGTCTAATAACATAGCCAACGGAATATTCAAGTTAGTGCCTATTTTGGCTAGTAAATAGGCTTCTACATTACCAGGAATGTCAGAATGTCCTGGAATCCATGAGATTAAAATGTCAAAACCTTTCTTATATGCTGATGAGATTTTTTGTTTTGAGGGAGATTGAGTCATCAGTGGCTGAGATTTTAGGGTTTTTAATTTTCGATATAACATTTAGAGAATCAGAGAAGATAATAGCCTTCTTGATGCCTTTAGATATTATGATTATGATATAAATTGCTTGGTAAATTGCCACATTTTCGGCTTTTGTTATAGATATCTCACAGGAAGCCTAGAAGAAAACTTGAAATAAATGTTGGGAATGTTGACTCCAAATCCTATTCTCCCATTATTTTTTGAGGCGTCAGTATATACAAAAGAGAAATCCCTATTGTATTTTTGGGTGAATATTGAAAATTTTTGTTTGATTGATGATTCATTTTTATTAATATTACAGTTTAACGTTTGTATTGGATTGATTAGTGTGTTAAAATCCAAGTCATAACAAGGAAAGTTTGGATGTTTGTGTATTTTGTTTTGATAAGGGAAAAAATGTTCAAGAGCCATAACAAGAAGAGGTACGAGGTGGGTTTATTTATGATTTTTCTACGTATATAAGAAGCGTCATTATTACTGGATGATTGTTACTTTTGATAATTTTAGATATAAATTTAGACGCTAGTATTAGACTTCTATGTTCTAGGTCAATCTGGTCAGATTCAGCTAAGATTGCCAAGCGCGGAGTGGGCTTCATGCATCCCAGGCAGACTCTGAGCCCCTCGAAAAATACTTTATTTAGGCTATTGCTACATATCTGCGTAATTGGGATGAACAGAATCCATATGAGACCTAATCAAAGCATTAAAGACCATAATGAGAATTTTGGGGTCTGCACCCCACCAAACTCCACATAATGCTCTCAATGTTAATATTTTTCTTTGCTTTAAATACAATTTTCTCTATGTGAGGGTCCCATCTCAAGTTTTTATGAAAAGTTATGCCCAAGAATTTAACCTGATTTTTGAAGGGAATGTTATTGTTATTACTAAGAGAGATTATAGAAGGGTTTCCTTTTTGAATGACTCTCCTTTCGTTGTTTGAATTAGAGACCACCTGTTGGAATGAACGCTTCGTAGTGGAGGCTTTTAAAGTTATGGGTTCTTCTTTGGAAGGGCGTGCGCATGACAGAGTCGTTGATGCTAGCATTAATGTTTGGGATGTTATTGGACTTCCTGTTCCTAAGAGATGGCATACATAATAAACTTATCATACAGAAGTAAAAACTTCGTTTGTACAATGGTATAAAAAAGTTTATTAAAAACTATTAAAAGTCATCCAAAAGGATTTGCAAAACGTTTTCAATCTAGATCAGATCATCTTCAGTGCGTACTGCTTAGTACATGGAACTAGCAACCTTATGAAATAGGTAACATCGAGAAATATGGTTTACATGATAACTATATAATATTTATAGAGACTCCAAGTCGATGTTAAAAGATTAAATGTGTTAGGAGTGCTTAAAGGGCAACATGGTTCCCTGCTCGATAAAAAATTGTGGTTCTTGCCAGTTCAATGGACACAGACCAACCATGTTGGTCTGTGTCCTGTGTTACCATTAATGCAGTAAATTTACGTCCAGAGTTATGGGATGTAGAAAATACAAAATACAAAAACAGAAATGCAAAGAAAGATAGTTGGACGGCCATTGCACAAGAATTCAATACAACACCGGACGAAGCTTATAAAAAATTCAGAAGTTTAAGGACATGTGCGAAAAATGAACACAAAAAGGTAATTCAAAAGAAAAGTGGAAGTCAAGGTGGCAAAATTGTACATTGGTTTGCATATGAAGCAATTCAATTTATTTTATCTCGGGATATACCAGAAACGGGTATTGATAGTGTGAACATTCGTCTCGTCAATACTTCAAGGGTATTTTTCGTCTAAAACGGATATATAATGCAACAAGCATGGCTGGAAATATTGCAGCAAATATTTTTTATTATTGTTGAGAGGTCATACGTAAATATTTCTGTTGTCACAAATATCGCTGAGCAATATTTCTACTAAATATTGCCGAAAATGTGCAATTTTAGTGGCCCGTCTGAAGGCCCCTTTAAATAAATTAGTTGCTCGTATATATTTGGTACTAAAATAATTTATCGTGATTCATCAAAATATGCCGGTAGCCGATTATGTTGCTAACCGTAGAACTTAAAAATGTATTACTTCTTCACTCCGAATATTACACTGCGCTTTATATTCCCCTGTCTCGTGTATAATAAATTAGTTGATCGCACATATTTAGTATTAAAATATTCTAGGGAACACGTAATATCGAAGCAGCTGCCATTAAGCTGGACCCCCCTACTTTCAACGCGATTTCCTGATCAACGGTTTGAGCAAGAAAATTTGGATTAGAGCAACTAATTAGCACATAAATAGAAGTAAATTTTTCACAAAAAAAAATCAATAAGTTTGAACTTTTTTCGGTGTGGGTGGGTGCAACTTGCCATTAAGCTGGACCCCCCCACTTTCAACGCGATTTCCTCGTCAACGGTTTGAGCAACAAAATTCGGATTAGAGCAACTAATTAGCACATAAATGCACTAAATTTTTAGCCTAGTCCGAACTTTATTCGAGATGGTGGGGGTGTAGCTTAATAGGGGTAAAAATATGAATATATTTTATGGAAAGGATTTTGATATTTAAATAAAACGGGATAATACCCGAAGGTATACCATCTAGTTAAATAAAATTTAACGTAAAATAAAACAGTCTGGTGTAGTTGGTATATTTTAATAAAAGTTAAATTTTTTTTTAAATCCAAAAGGATTACGTTCAGAACGTTTTCGGACTTATCAGTCCATCATCAGTGAACTCCATGTCCTTGCTAAATAGCCACAATGCCAAAGACTGGTTAAGATATATGTTCCAACTACATAGTAAAAATTGTAAAGAATTTGGCCTAAATTGGATGTCAATGGATTACTACCAGCAACATGATGCTCTACTGCATTACATTAAAAGATTTTTTATGTGATTAGGTCTTCATTGAACTACGTTTAGTCTGTCAATGAGTCTGGTGAATCTTAATTTGAAGTATACATTACCATCTGGAGTGTGCCGAAGAGCTTAATTGTCAATAACGTTAGGGTCACCTTTACCATGTCCAGAACGAATGCTTTTGAAAAATACAACGTCATCAAAGTTTTTGAAAAAACTATGGTTTAAGTAAGTTACGTCGCAAGGTCTGGGGTGTATTCTTGCTGATTTGCAAATGGTGATGTACTCCGTGGGCACATTGATATTCTTGTTTTTAAGAGCCCGTTCAACAGAAAAATGAATACTGTCAGTGTATACCCAACTTCTAGAAATTTTTGTTCTATACTCATGTTATTGTCGTGCATAGAAATGTATAAGACATTACAGTTTCGATTTTGATAGGTACAAATATCGCATAAAAAATTAATTAAGCTTACCCCAACACTTGCAAACTCTTTATAATTCAAGCCTCCTTCGGTTTCGTCTCTAAATAACAATAGCCATCTTTATTGATTAAATTAAAAAAAGGCAATTTGGAGCTTTGTTCTATAGTACAAACTACTAATATTTGACTTAGGTGCGATCAGAACTGCCTGTAAGCCTGTTTCATCTACATTCCAAATTTGTGATGCACTGAATTTATATTTGTCTATCACTTCAGCTAATTTTTCAAAAAATACTTTGACATTTGCAGCATTAAATAATGTTGCCCTACCAAGACTAGTGGGTTCTGGCTTTCGAATCGATAGGTCGGGATTTTGTTTTAAAAACATCGTAAGCCATTCTTTTCCGGCCATCTTATTCATAGTCCAGTAGTCAGGAATTTTAATGTCAAACTTAACAGGATACTCGTAGACAAGCCGCCGAACTTCTTTCGGAGAATATCCATAAAATATTAATGCCATTTGTAATAAGTATTTTTTAACGAATTCTCTTGAAGTAAAGAAAATCCTTTCCTATGTGTGGCATAACCCATTGATAGAGCATCACCTTTACACTCAAATTTTTTCATGAACCTTGTCCAAGTCATCCGTTTGACACCGAATTCCTTGGCTACGGCATTCACACTTTTTCCTTCATTAATCGCATTTGCAGCATCGTGTAACTGTTGAGTAGATAGAGTAAGAACCTCTTGAAGTCGTTCGTTTATACACCCGCATCCTAAAATAAAATAAAAAACATATACAACTTTCATTTTAAAACGTGGGGTTAGTTGAGCAACAATTGCTCAACTAACTGTTAAAACTAGAACCAATTATTTAGTAAATATCAAAAATACACTAAATTTATTTAACTGATACAGTGCTCAACTAGCCCGGCCATACCCTACTTCTTTTGTGTAGTAGCACAACAGTAGTGCGATTCCATCGCTGGCAGTGAATCTAAAAATAAATTGTGCTCTTTTCGAGTCCTCATTAGTTTTTCTTCCCATTGGTCTCTTAACAGGCAAAGATGTCACAAGATTATCAACAAATATTTTTTTTCTAGCCAGCTCATTGTCCAATTTTTTTTTAAATATTCTGCCTATTTCAACAATATAAACCTTTTAGTCCTTTAACTTTTAACCCTTAATTACACTGTTATCGCAGAAAATACCAATTATTTGTAAGAGCACATTTGCTGCCTCGAAATCTCGGTACGAAATGGCGGCTTACACGGAGTTAGCAGGGAACTTTCGTGGTTCTGAATTTGACAGTTTGTGGCAATTAAGTGGAGAGAAGAAGTTGTCAACACACATGGAATTAACAAAGGCTCCGTTGCTCAGAATCGGTTAGATATGTGGGAGTGGTTCTTAACATTTTCTTATTAGTTGGGAAATAGATGATGAATAATAGACAAAAATAAAAAAGGGAAAATAGCTACTAGAGCTAGACTAAGACATAATGGACAAAAAAATAAATAAATAATGAAGCAATATAAAGCCGAAAGGGCGCCACTTTGTTTTTTAGATTTGAAAAGGAACACAAAGAAAAACTCTTTAGACACACAAATCAAATTAAAATTAATTAATATAAATATAAATATCTCAAGATAAATATAAATTCATACAATAATATAAAGATATATAATAAAGATAAATAAAACCTACCTTATTATTTCTATTTACTGTAAAAGACCTAAAGAACAAAGGCTTCAAAATACTGGAGGTAAATCAAATACTAACCGGGAAAGATAAAACGCCACTTCCGCTTTTTACTTTATCCTTTGATAAAGATGAAGATATAAAAAAAATATATGCCATTAATGAAATATTAAATATGAGAGTACAAATAGAGGCTTTCAGAAAACCTAAATTACTGCCCCAATGCAAGCGCTGCCAGGAATATGGACACACACAGAATTACTGCAAAAGGGAACCAAGATGTGTCAAATGCATTGGAAAACATCTAACAAAAGACTGTAAAAAACTCAAAAATATAGCTCCAAAATGTGTTCACTGCGGCAATGACCATCCAGCTAATTATAGAGGATGTAGCACTGCAAAAGCTCTGCAAACACTAAGAAATAAAAATATAAATAACAAGGTTCCTGAGAGCAGATTAAATATAGAAAATATGGAAGATAGACACCAAACTTTAAGAAGAGCTGGAGTATCTTATGCTCAAGTAGCACAACCAGAAACTGAAAATAATACAGACACAGTAACTGAAATGCTGCAAAAAATAATGGAGAAAATGAGCAAACAAGAAGAATTTAACAAAAAAGTACTTGAAAGGCTGGACAGACTTGAAAATATCAGAAGCCGATCATAATAAGACTATAATGCCCCCGGACCTTAGGATACTCCAATGGAATACAAATGGACTCTTACAACACCAGCAAGAGTTATTAGTAACCCTACAAACACAAAAAATAGACATATGCCTAATTGCAGAAACACATCTAACTAGACAATCATTTATTAAGCTGCAAGGTTATCAAATCTATCATGCCATACACCCACAAAATTCAGCCAGAGGCGGAGCTGCTGTTGCTGTTAAAAATAGTATTCTCCACTGGGAACGTGAAAAAATTGAAACCGAAGAAATACAATGTGCCTCTATCAGTGTTAAAACTAAGAAATACACACTTAACACTGCAGCTGCATATTTCCCTCCTAGACATAACCTCAAAAGAGAAGACTATGCTAACTTCTTGTCAACCTTGGGCGAAAAATACATAATTGGCGCAGACTTTAATGCAAAAAATACCTGTTGGGGCTCCAGACTCTCAACACCTAAAGGTAAAGAATTGCAGCATGTTGTGACCGGACACAATTGTAGATGGCACTCTACTGGGAAACCCACTTACTGGCCAAGTGATGCAAACAGAATCCCAGACCTCCTAGATTTTTTCATATCCAGAGGTGTAGCAACAAATTTTATAAAAGTAGAGGATGTAGAGGAGCTTATATCTGACCACTCTCCAATTCTACTAACAATTAGTGAGCAAATTGTTACCACTGAAATGAAACCCGCGTTGACCAATAAGTTTACGGACTGGGTAAACTTCCAATCAGAAATTAATGAGAAAATTGAGTTCAGTGGATTTATTCAAACGACAGAACAATTGGAACAAGAAACCGATCTATTTATGATAAACATCCAGCAGGCAGCGTGGAACAACACACCTATAATCCAAAGAAAAACAGTAGGAAACAATTACCCCAAAGAAATTAGAGACTTGATACAGGAAAAAAGAAAGGCTCGGAAGATATGGCAAAGAACTCGAATTAAAGAAAATAAAAATAAGCTTAATAGGCTCACACAACAGCTGCAAAGGGAAATCTCGAAAATTAAAAACGAATCAATCAATAAGTACCTGAGAGAGCTAACTGATGATGAATGCACCGATTACTCCCTTTGGAAGGCAGCCAAAAAGATAAATAAGCCAGTTCAGCATGTACCTCCTCTACGAAAAGAAAACAGAACATGGGCAAGAAATCCCAAAGAGAAAGTGGATGCGTTCGCTGATTATTTAGAAAACATATTTCAGCCAAACCCTGGGGAAACTCATGTAGACGATGAACCAGTAGCTTTTGATTCTGTTAACATACAACTGACTACTACAAAAGAAGTTCAAAAATTAATCAAAAACATCAATACAAAAAAAGCGCCTGGGTTTGACCTGATCAATGGTGAGATACTAAAAAAATTACCTAGAAAAGCCATAGTAAAGCTTACTACACTAATAAATGCATCCTTTAGGCTTAGATATGTTCCCATCCTTTGGAAAACTGCAGAGGTTATAATGATACCAAAAGTAGGACAAGATAACCATGAATTAACATCATACAGGCCAATCTCCTTACTATCCATAATCTCAAAGGTGTTTGAAAAATTACTACTACGAAGAATGAACCATATAATTGAACAAAAAAATATTATTCCAACTCATCAATTTGGATTTCGTGATAAACACTCCACAATTGACCAGATCCATCGAATAGTAACTGAAATAGAAAAAGCACTGGAAGGGGACAAAATTTGTTCGGCAGTATTCCTGGATATCGCAAAAGCATTTGACAAAGTATGGCACGACGGTCTGTTAATGAAGCTAAAGAAAATATTTCCTATGCAACTCGTTGAAATATTGAAGTCATACCTACACCAGCGAACATTTAGAGTTAAAATGGAAAACGAGTACTCTGAGTTAAAGCAAATAAATGCAGGGGTTCCACAAGGTAGCGTTCTTGGACCAATACTATACCTTTTGTACACATCTGACATTCCGGAGAGGGAAAACATCCAACTGGCCACATTTGCTGATGATACAGCAGTCATGACAATAGGAGCAACTATAGAGGAATCTACGATTAACTTACAAAATGCAATTAATGATATAGAAGGCTGGTCCAAAAAATGGCGTATAAAGTTTAATGAACAGAAGTCAGTTCATATTAACTTCACTAACAAGAAAATCAATAATCTTCCAATTATCCTAAACAACAACGTTGTTCCTAATAAAAAAACAGCGAAATACCTGGGTTTAAATCTCGACGTCAAACTAAAATGGAAGGAGCACGTTAAAAAGAAAACTGAACAGATGAAGATAAAGTACAAAAATATGTATTGGCTAATAGGTAGGTACTCTCAACTTTCCATCCAGAACAAAGTACTAATTTACAAACAGATATTGAAACCGGTGTGGACCTATGGCCTACAATTATGGGGCTGTACCAAAAAAAGTAATTACCGAAATTTAGAAACGCTCCAGAACCGAATATTAAGGAATATTGTATGTGCTCCTTGGTATGTTCGGAACGACGATTTGCGTAGAGATCTTAAAATCGAATCTATTCCAAATGAAATCAAGAAAGTCGCCAGGAGACATGAAGACAGGCTCCATAAGCATCCCAACCATGAAGCACTTCAGCTTCTTGTCAACGAACCCCAGATGCGAAGGCTCAAGAGGACTAAACCGTTCGAGCTCGTGTAATGTGTGAAGTTGTGCCGGGCTTAGTTAGTGTTGTGCATTGTATTGTAGCCACAACAAATACGTGAGCAATTAGTGAAAAGCAGAGTCAGTGCTGTGCTGTGTAGCCACAACAAAGAAGTGGACATTTCATGTAAAAAAAAGCTAGGATGGACCAGGTGACATCTAGTTTACAAACATTTTTTAGGGAAATTAGGTTAAAGAAAAAATACTGATTAATCTTGTAGATTAGGTGTATTTATATTGTTTAAATAAAAAAAAAAAAAAAAAAATTATTTCTATTTACTAAAAAATAAAAAATTGAAAAGAGAAATTAATGTGGACCTCTTTCTGGTTTTACATATTATAAGAGGTATCCACAAATACAAATAAATTTACAATGTTTAGTAGGTACGTTTGAATTTTTGCAAAAATGTCCTGCAGCTTTTAACCCTAAGTCCAGATGTTGAGGTCGTAGCACTTTTCACTTCACTGGTAGGTACCACATGAAATACAATACTAATGGTACAATTTTTGAGTATAGTTTGAAAAGTTCAGCAATGCATTACTTGTTGTAGTAACTTAACTTGTAGTAACGTAAAAAAACTACTTTATTTCACTACTTCAATTATTAATAAGAATTGCTCGAGACATTTAGTTAACCCTGAACTGCGTAACAAAAGAACAGGAAGTGTTTTTCACACCGAAATACAAGCCACTGAATATCGACCATCAAACACTGTAGCCAGATCGATGATCTTCATTATTGCACCTAAATGCAAGCTATTCCCGGTGTTTTAAGATGACATCCACATGGACACTACACAGCTAGAAGTTCGACCTCTTCATATCGTTGGCTGACCGATGTTCTTTCTTTAAGCTCCCTCGGTCGATTCCAACGCCCAAAAGAACCCCACCTGTTTACAGCCAATTACATTTAAGTTTCCAACACTCGGATGACAAATATTAAACGAATCAGAACAGAGGAGAATTCCTTGTTTACATTTCTATATTCGCCCTAATCAAGATGGTTCGATTCCATTACTTAATTCGATGGTTCTTAAAACGCAAAAAATGCTAATTATTCATACCAAATGGGACCGACTTAATTAAATGAAAATAAACACAAAGCACTTAGATAAACAACCCTATTCTGTAACTACAAATCGAATAGAAATGAGTAAAATCGAATAGAGGTCAGCAAGTCGGATCGGAATTTGCAGGAATTGGTATTCTGTAACTCATCTCGATCTCTACTATCGAAATGTTAAATAGAAATGGATTCCGAGTAGACAAGCGCTGTCGAAATTACAATTCCGCATCGGAATTGGTCTTGACGCTTGCGCATTATTGGTATTATTGTTTTGACGTTTATGTTATTTAATGGTTATGTATTTGTTAAATAATAATTATTTTTGTAGCTGCGTAATTTTTTAGCCTGTGGTGTTATTTGTTAAGATAATTGTATATTTAATTTTTGTCGTGTACAATGGATGGCCAAATAGATATGGGTATCATTCTTGGGAGAGAAATAGAAGCAGAGCTACAAAGGTAAGTACTACAGTTTTAAGGAGAACAACTACATGAATAATCTACAATAATTATTTTCATTTTTTAGACAACTTTTTAAGTTACAAAGACGAGTTCTTAGGGATACAAGTAATCCATTTGAAATTCCTGACGAACTTTTTAAAGGTTTATATAGGCTTCCAAAACAGATAGCAAATAACTTAATTAATGAATTAAAACCATTCTTAATGGATCCACTCAGAATTACATTAATTCCAATTCATTTGAAAGTAAATATGCTGAAAATACTGAATAAACACCTGTTAATAATGATTTTATAGGTCCTGTGTGCATTACATTTTTATGCACATGGAAGTTATCAAAAAAGCGTTGGGCAAGATTTTTTACTAGGAATTTTGAGTCAGTCAGTGGTCAGTCGTTGTATTGGAGAAATTAGTAGGGTACTATCAACACATCTTAGTAGAAGATATATTATATTCCCCACCACCATAGTGGCAAAGATGTCAGTAGTTCGTGGGTAAATAAAGTTATTTGAAATATCGATTTTATTATTGTTTAATGTAAATTTTAGTTTTATGGAAAAGTTTAATTTCCCAGGTGTAGTGGGATGTATAGATGGTACTCATATAGCCATCATTTCACCACCCATTGATCATCCACAAAATCCAGGTTTTGTATACCTAAACAGGAAAGGATATCATAGTATCAACTGTCAGATTGTATGTAAGTAGTTCACACTAAATATATAAAGTAAATTTTTTATTTTTAGATATGTGATTCGAATTTAAAAATAATCAATTGTAATGCTAGATACCCAGGATCCATGCATGACGCAGCAATTTGGAATATGTCGAATGCAAGCATACATATGGAGGAAACCTAT
The DNA here is from genome assembly GCF_917563875.1 of Diabrotica virgifera virgifera. Classification (NCBI taxonomy): domain Eukaryota; kingdom Metazoa; phylum Arthropoda; class Insecta; order Coleoptera; family Chrysomelidae; genus Diabrotica; species Diabrotica virgifera. The sequence goes on along the minus strand of NC_065451.1, from coordinate 40,475,165 downwards.
AATAATAATGAACGAGGATTTTGGTTGTTAGGTACATAATATATCCAAAAAAACTGTATAGGCATAAGTGCAAATTACTTTCATGTTCTGATATTGTAGGTGATTCTGGGTATCCATTATATATAACCATGGCTATTGACACCAGTAGAAGGGGCACAAGAAGGTACCCCAGAAGGTCGATACACATCTGCCCATATACATGTCAGGAACACAATTGAACGCTGTCATGGTGTGTTAAAAGCACGTTTCCGCTGCCTTTTAAAGCACCGAGTACTACATTACTGTCCAGTTACAGCGGCAGCTATTATAAATTCCTGTTGTGTTTTACACAATATCCTTATTGCCCATAATATAGAAGTGGAAGACGAAGACAACTACGAAGACTTAAACAGAGTTGAGGGAAATCCTGCAGAAAATAATGATGGTAAATTTTTAACCTTGAATATGTACAAAGTTTTTCATAACTCAATTTGTTTCAGAACCTCCAAATGCAAATTTGCTAGGTATAGGTCGTCGAATAAGAAACCAACTAATAAGAAATTATTTTAATTAAATTATATTTGTACACTAACTAATCTGTTATAATAAAGTTTATAAAAATTAATACTATGTTCATTTTCCACTATCACATGTTTGTTTTATGTGAAGGTGCCTCTATCCTACCAATTTGTACAACGGATATATACATATAACTTCCTACTATCTTCTACTCGCATAATTATAGTAGACTTTTTATCTTTACTTTTATACTCAATTTTATGTTTATATTTTTATATATTTACATACTAATTATTATATTATATAGTATAAATATTAATTAATTAAAAAATTTATATTTTTATATACATATCATGTATATAAAATTGAGTATAAAAGTAAAAATAAAAAGCCTACTATAAGTATGTGTGTAGAATATATTTACAAAATGCATCTACTACGATAAAATCAGTGACAAAAAGACTTTGATAATCAGTCATTTGAGAAGCCAATAATGATTTTCTTCTCATATTAATATATTTTAATTATATAAATTAAATTTAATATAAATTAATTAAAAGAGCATTGATTGGATAGTAGGCTGAGATTAATAGTAAACAATGAACTATGGAAATGGAACAAAGAAAGAGGGCAATGGAAAAAATAAAAGAAGACATCTAAAAAAACTAGAACTACTTGCAGACTGAGGTGAATCGACAAAGGACACTACAAGAAAAGTGGACACGAAAAAAGGAAGACAAAAACAAAAATCAAATAACAAGAATTAGTAAAAGCAGTGACTTGGAATATGAGGTTCCTACCAAACAATTAAAGCAGGGTAGCCAGGAAACAGATGACTATATAAGTAAAAAATTGGAAGACTTAAAGCAATTTCTGACAGGTTGTGCACCCTCAGACTAAAAGGTAAATACCAAAAGATAACATTTGTGAATATACGTGCACCCTCAGAGGAAAAGGGAATAGAGTTGAAAGAGCAATTTTATAACTGTTACAGTCAAAATTACTGATTAACTTTGAATCATCTCAGGTACATGATTAAAGTATTTATAAGCTAGAACATTCGTTGTAATAAAAACAATTTCATCAATTTGATTAAATATAAATAGCGTAAATTCATTAATTCGATTTGTAGATATTTTATGTTTTTTATTGTCATTGAAATTGGTCATTTACTCTATAGCTGACGTTTGTTTGATTCTAGTTGAATACATAGCGTTGACAATTCTTCCTTTTCGTATCCAATATGGTACCGCTTCTGGTTATCGTATTTTTGTTCGTTTTATGTTTTGACAGACTTTTAAATCTGTCAAATCAAAGTTCTATTTTTAAAAGAAGAATGTGACGTAGTTGGTCACTTAGCAGCTTGTAAAATCGAAATTGTTGATTTGAACGTCACCGCCGAAATTTTTAAAGGTCTGATTTTTTGAAAATAAGGATTTATCTGATCCATCCATTAATTTGGGATCTATAAATCAGACTTTTCCATAAACTAGTAATTATTGGAGTTAGTAAAATTGATTTTAAGGATATATTACTAGTTTAGTCCAATTTTTGGGATACAATACGGCTGTGGTATCATTTCTTCGATTTGGTAAGTGATATTTGCATATTGGGTGATCGATTATGTGTGACAACGAGTAAATTGTTCTAGATACGAATGAATGTTTGGTTTGAGGCCAGAAAACGGGTTTCTGTATCGAAGTTGTACTGAAGACACGTGATCCTCTGAAAGCTGGAAGACCCCATCGATTTTGGGTAAGTTATGCTATATTACATCCCACCTCGGGGAGGTTTAAGGGGTACTTGTGAATTTTAATAGTGGGATTAATGCTTGTTTTGTTTTAGGGTTTTTCCACGTGGTTTTTATTTTGGGGTTTGGATCTCAATAACTGGATTTCAGATGAGTTACTTTAATTATTTTGATTTGTAACCATTTAATTTGCTTATCTTCTTTTTTTTTAATCTGTAGAATTTGATAATTTAGGTTGCGGTAATTTATTTGTATATTTTATTTGTTGAATTCAGGTATCTTCATTAGGTTGTTTTTTTTTTTAATTTATTAGTATTTCCTTTTATAATTTCTTATGTACACGGCTCTTGATCGGATAGTCAATTGTTTATTTTACGCTACGCGTACTCGACCTTACCATTCGCAGAGCTCTACGATTGCGTCTCGAGATTTATAAATTGCATTTTTTTTATATACGTTTATATATTTATTTTTGTTGCTACCCATATTTAGGTAATTTACCCAGTGATCAGGGGTCGTTGTTTGGTTCAGTTTGGTTAGTTTTAGTAGTTAGTTTAGTGTAATTTTTAAAAAAGTGTTCAATATATTATGTGTTCAATTAAAGTGTCAAAGGTGTAGTATTATTCCGATTCTTTTGGCAAATTCGGGAATTTAGGTACACTGGATTGGTGTTTGGGGCATGAATTTGTCTGGCGCCCCCTTTAACAATAAAATAGTAAAATTGGGAATCCACCCCATCTCCACTGTATAAAAGCTAGCCCGCAACACCTGTGCTCTCACCTCCAACGAATTTTGTGTTGCGTTGTGAGGTGGTGGCATTTTTGGCGCCCAACGTGGTGGCGATCTTGAAGATCTTCTTCTTCTTTGACACTTGTGGAATATTGGACAATTTTTGAAGACATGGAAGAATATTCGATTGGGGATATTTCGTGAAGTGAAGTTTGTGTTATTGTGAAAGTGAAGTGAATGTGAAAGATGCCTCGTAAAATTAACGTGTATCGATTGAGCCAAGATGAACTCACCTATGAGTTGAAGATTAGAGGATGTGCCACTGGAACGGTGGAAGAGATGCGCCATGCACTGACTGCGGCACTTAGGTTGGAGAAGAGTGGAGACAGCATTAGCTACCCTCCGTATCCTTTTAATACTGAGGAGGATGTGTCTGCTGTGAACTTAAAACTCAATGAGCTCGATCCGATGATTTCTGCCTTTACTGGCACTACAGCTAGTAATGATTATAACAAGTTCACATATAAATTACATTGTGTGTTGAATAGACTGGAGCATATACCGGAAGGTACCGAAGAGAGACCAGCATTACTGTCAAGAGTATTTGACTTATTGGGTCGTCTGCAGTCAAGAGCCGAAGAATTGGAGAGAACTATGAGTGTACCAGTCCATCTGAGTTTGCTGGCTGACCAAACTGAAAATCTACATATAGAAGGCGTAACAGCACATACATCAAGCCCGATAGCTTCAAGGGTTCCATGTACATCTTCTCAAATTCAGTGCATACCTCCCTCAAAATGGAACTTGAAGTTTTCTGGTGACCGGAATGGCACATCGATAAGCGCGTTTCTCGAAAGAGTAGAAGAACTTAGAATGGCGAGACATGTCACGAAAGAGACTCTTCTGGAATCTGGCATAGATTTGTTTGATGGCAGGGCATATCAATTCTATTTGGCTTATAGAAACCAGATCGCTAATTGGGATGAATTTGTGGAGCTCTTAAAAGAAGAATATTTGTCTCATGATTACAACGAAAAATTGTTTGATGAAATTCGTAGACGCACTCAAGGACCTGATGAATCGATTGGAGTTTATCTAGCAGTGATGGCTGGATATTTTAGGAGATTGACTTGCCCTATTGATGAACCGACCAAATTGAAGATATTAATGAAAAATATTGCACCATATTACCAGACACAGTTGGCGTTATTAGAAGTTGATTCTATTGCAAAGCTTCGTGAATATGGAAAAAAATTAGAAGCCAGGAAGGAAGCAGTTGAAAGCTATGTTCCACCTAGTAGACGAATTGGCAATGTTTTAGAACCAGATTTAGCTTATGTAGCGGTCGACTCGTCTAGCAGCGTTAGTGTGGATAGTTGTCAGGATCAGTCGACTACATCAAGTGTAGTTCGTGGTGAAGTGAAAAACGCAAGACCTCCGAAAGATATCGTTTGCTACAGCTGTAATAAACCAGGACACCGAGCTATTGGTTGCACGGCACCAAGGACCACGCGTTGTTTTAAGTGCAAAAAGGAGGTCTACACCGTTAAGACATGTCCTGATTGTTCAAAACTACGACCTTCGGAAAACTAGTTCCACTGCCTTTGACTGATCGAGGAAAAAGCAGTGGAAATGATGAAACCTCGATCGACAAAATACAAGTACTATTAGATTTTGTTTTAGAAAATGCTGTTGGTGACGAGAGACCATACCTGACTGTTGATATACTTGGAAAATCTGTTTTAGGATTGCTGGATTCTGGAGCAAGTAGGACGGTGTTGGGGAGTAAAGGATTAACTATGATTAGAGAGTTAGGTCTGCCCATGGATAACAATCGCCTAAATAGCTGCACAGTGGCAAATGGTGTTAGTTGTCGCAGTGTCGGCATGGTGGAATTGCCTGTTAAGTTGAGGGGTAGATTTAGATTGATTGAGGCTATGGTGATTCCAGACTTACCGCACCTGTTAATTTTGGGAGCTGACTTCTGGCGTATTATGGGTATAGTTCCGGACTTGCGTAGGAAGGAGTGGTGTTTTTCTAGTGAACCGGTGTTAGTCAACTCTATCGACCAGATGAGTGGACAGACGCGACTTAGTTCTTTCGAAAAGAGCAGATTACAGTCAGTTATTGATAGGAATATGGTACTTATGGGAAACGAACTTGGTTGTACAAATGTGGCAGAGCATACGATTGTCACGAATAGTCAACCCATTAAACAACGCTATTACAGAGTCAACCCTGTTGTCCAGGAGCAAATTGATAAGGAGCTTAATGAGATGTTGAAGTTAGGGATAGTTGAAGCTTCTAACAGCCCTTGGTCCTCGCCAATACTTTTGGTCAAGAAGAAAGATGGCTCTTATAGGTTTTGTGTTGACTACCGCAAATTAAACTCAGTGACAGTTAGAGACAGTTACCCATTGCCACAAGTTTCTGATACTTTGGATAAGCTTCGAAATGCCAACTATTTGTCAAGTCTTGATGTGAAATCGGCTTACTGGCAGGTGCCAATGGCTGAAACATCCAAGCAATTTACGGCATTTACAGTACCGAACCGTGGGCTTTTTCAATTCAAAAGGATGCCATTTGGTTTGCATAATGCCCCTGCTACCTGGCAGAGACTTATTGACAATGTGTTGGGTCATGATCTGGAACCACATGTCTTTGTATATCTTGATGATGTGGTTATAGTAAGTCAAAGTTTCGAACAACATCTGGCCATATTGGAGGAGGTGTTTCGGCGATTAAGTGAAGCTAACATCACGGTCAGCCTTGATAAGTGTCAGTTTTGTAGACCGCAGATGAAATACCTTGGGTACGTTATAGATCGGAATGGGTTATATGTAGATCCAGAAAAGGTCAGGGCAATGTTGGAGATAGCAACTCCAAATAACGCTACCGAAGTGCGTCGTATAGTTGGAACATTTTCGTGGTACCGAAGATTTGTACCAGATTTTTCAACCATTATTGCCCCAATAACAGCGTTGATAAAGAAGAAAGCAAAGTTTCTATGGACCGAAGAGTGTAGCAGATCTTTTAGAAAGATCAAGGAGTGTTTGATAGCCGCACCAGTTTTAACATGTCCAGATTATACCAAGCCATTTACGGTTCAGACAGATGCGTCAGGTTATGGGATTGGAGCAGTACTAGTGCAACCGCATGAAGATGGTGATAGAGTGGTGTCTTATATTAGCCGTTCCTTAACTCGCCAAGAGCGTAATTACACTACTACAGAGCGTGAATGTCTAGCTGTATTGTGGGCTATTGAAAAATTGCGCCCTTACTTAGAAGGTGTACCGTTCACGGTCATAACCGATCATTATAGTTTGCTTTGGCTGCAAAATTTGAAAGATCTGACTGGACGATTAGCACGATGGGCTGTAAGGCTACAGCAGTACGACTTCAAGGTAATCCATAGGAAGGGCAAAGAAAATATCGTACCAGATATGTTGTCCAGAGCTGTTCCAATCGTCGATTTCATAGAGACCGAAGTAGTTGATGAAACAAATTGTGACAAGTGGTATCAGAAAATGCTGATGAGGGTTCAAGGATGTCATAGTAAGTTTGGCAGTTGGAGAGTCGAAGGAGGTAAACTATGGAAACATGTGGCCAATGAGTATCCTGGGTTGTCATCCATTGATGAAAATTGGAGGCTGGTAGTACCCAAGAAAGATCGGCTTAACATAATCTTAGCAGCTCATGAACCTCCTACATCAGGGCATACTGGCGTGTTCAAGACTTATTCTAGAGTGGCTGAAAAGTATTACTGGCCTAAAATGAGGAACGACATAGCCAATGTTGTACGAAGATGTAAAACCTGCGCTGCTTACAAGCCGTCTCAGCAGAAGCCAACTGACAAAATGGTATCTCATCCTAAGGTTGACCGCCCTTGGGAAATGATCTCGATGGACTTGGTAGGTCCACTACCAAGGTCAAAGCAAGGCCATACATATATTTTAAATGTTACTGATTACTTGAGTAAGTTTACCCTATTGTTTCCCTTGCGGAAAGCTACAGGTGATACGGTGGTGAAAAAGGTGGAAAATGAAGTTTTCTTGATATTTGGAGTGCCTAGGATTGTAATATGTGACAATGGTCCTCAATTTAGATCCACCCAGTTTGGAAAATTAATGCAGACTTATAAGTGTTATGTGAAATACAGTGCTGCTTATCACCCCAGGGCTAACCCAACAGAGAGGGTAAATCGAACATTTAAAACTATGTTGGCTATGTATGTGTCAGATAATCACCGAACTTGGGATGAAAACTTACATAAAATTGCTTGTGCTCTTAGAACATCCACTCATGAGACTACTAAACTAACACCCTACTTTGTCAATTTTGGTCGGAATATGATATTGTCTGGAGAAGATTATGCTGCTCTCACTGGGATAAATGACGAAGATGGAACTCAGACCGGGGATCTATCCAGAAATAAGTCATTTAGAAAAATGTTTTTGGATGTTAGGAATCGTCTGGAAGTTGCTGGGAATAAGAGTTGCGATAGATATAACTTGCGTTGTCGTCATGTCGAGTACCTTCCAAACCAACTTGTCTGGAGGAGGAATTATGCCCAGTCTGACGCTGCAAAATATTTTTCGCATAAACTAGCCCCTAAATTTATAGGCCCCTTTTGTGTGAAGAAACGGATATCACCGTGGACTTATGAGTTATGTGACGACAAGGGCAATAGCAAAGGTGTGTGGCATGCGAAAGATCTTAAACCGGGACCGACTGAGGAGTAGTATATTCGCATTCGTTATGTCTTCCATCATCATCCCGTGTAACACACCGGGTGGTGTTATGTTTATTATTTTTTTTGTTATTGTTTTTTTTTTCTTTTCCTTTGACGGAAAAGAAGGATGACTGTAATCGAGTGAATGGTCAACCTTGAAGTATGTCTGGGTATCGTGGCTGAATGATTGTAGTTGTGATCAGATGTGCACTGTGACGCTGAGCTGATTTGTTTTTTTTTCTCTTTTAGAAATTTACTACGTAAATTTCTTGAAGTAGAGGGGGGATTTGTTACAGTCAAAATTACTGATTAACTTTGAATCATCTCAGGTACATGATTAAAGTATTTATAAGCTAGAACATTCGTTGTAATAAAAACAATTTCATCAATTTGATTAAATATAAATAGCGTAAATTCATTAATTCGATTTGTAGATATTTTATGTTTTTTATTGTCATTGAAATTGGTCATTTACTCTATAGCTGACGTTTGTTTGATTCTAGTTGAATACATAGCGTTGACAATTCTTCCTTTTCGTATCCAATATGGTACCGCTTCTGGTTATCGTATTTTTGTTCGTTTTATGTTTTGACAGACTTTTAAATCTGTCAAATCAAAGTTCTATTTTTAAAAGAAGAATGTGACGTAGTTGGTCACTTAGCAGCTTGTAAAATCGAAATTGTTGATTTGAACGTCACCGCCGAAATTTTTAAACGTCTGATTTTTTGAAAATAAGGATTTATCTGATCCATCCATTAATTTGGGATCTATAAATCAGACTTTTCCATAAACTAGTAATTATTGGAGTTAGTAAAATTGATTTTAAGGATATATTACTAGTTTAGTCCAATTTTTGGGATACAATACGGCTGTGGTGTCATTTCTTCGATTTGGTAAGTGATATTTGCATATTGGGTGATCGATTATGTGTGACAACGAGTAAATTGTTCTAGATACGAATGAATGTTTGGTTTGAGGCCAGAAAACGGGTTTCTGTATCGAAGTTGTACTGAAGACACGTGATCCTCTGAAAGCTGGAAGACCCCATCGATTTTGGGTAAGTTATGCTATATTACATCCCACCTCGGGGAGGTTTAAGGGGTACTTGTGAATTTTAATAGTGGGATTAAGGCTTGTTTTGTTTTAGGGTTTTTCCACGTGGTTTTTATTTTGGGGTTTGGATCTCAATAACTGGATTTCAGATGAGTTACTTTAATTATTTTGATTTGTAACCATTTAATTTGCTTATCTTCTTTTTTTTTAATCTGTAGAATTTGATAATTTAGGTTGCGGTAATTTATTTGTATATTTTATTTGTTGAATTCAGGTATCTTCATTAGGTTGTTTTTTTTTAATTTATTAGTATTTCCTTTTATAATTTCTTATGTACACGGCTCTTGATCGGATAGTCAATTGTTTATTTTACGCTACGCGTACTCGACCTTACCATTCGCAGAGCTCTACGATTGCGTCTCGAGATTTATAAATTGCATTTTTTTTATATACGTTTATATATTTATTTTTGTTGCTACCCATATTTAGGTAATTTACCCAGTGATCAGGGGTCGTTGTTTGGTTCAGTTTGGTTAGTTTTAGTAGTTAGTTTAGTGTAATCTTTAAAAAAGTGTTCAATATATTATGTGTTCAATTAAAGTGTCAAAGGTGTAGTATTATTCCGATTCTTTTGGCAAATTCGGGAATTTAGGTACACTGGATTGGTGTTTGGGGCATGAATTTGTCTGGCGCCCCCTTTAACAATAAAATAGTAAAATTGGGAATCCACCCCATCTCCACTGTATAAAAGCTAGCCCGCAACACCTGTGCTCTCACCTCCAACGAATTTTGTGTTGCGTTGTGAGGTGGTGGCAAACAAGTATACGAGGTTATACCCAGGTGTGATATGAATATTATTCTTGGAGACACTAATGCCAAAATAGACAAAGAAGAAATATTAATGCCCACTATAGGCAAGCACATGCCCACTATAGGCAAGCACAGTTTAATGCAGACTAACGAAAATGGATATTTTCTGGTGAAGGTAATACAGAGAATTCCCAGAATGGTACTATCTAATGCATTGACAGACAAAAGGTGCACAGGAACACCGAGGTCAAGATAGAGCAACAGAAGTAAAGAAGACTAAATATAATGAACTGAGAAAGAAAAGCAACTGACAAAAGGGGAAAAGAAAAGAATAGTAGTGTTTACATATTTATTATTAATGTTACATCTAATTTTTATTTTTTTCTCGTGCGTTCAGCTCCCTCTCTCTAAGCTCCCTCTCTTTTAACTCTCTCTTCTAGTTCTTTTTCTCTTACATCTAACTCTCTTTTTTTATTCTCTGCTGCGAAGTGTCTTATTTTTAACTCGAGCTCCTTCAACTCTTCCCTTTTTTTGTTTTTTGCTTCGAAGCACCTTACTTTTAATTCAAACTCCTTCAAGTCTAATTCTCGTTGCCGAAACGGATCAGTCTCTGCTGGTGAGTCTTTTAATGCTACCAATCTCTCCAAGATTGTGGCAGTTTCTCTTTGGCCTACAGCATATGCCTTTGCTGCCTTTTGGAGATTACTACCTTTATCTGAAAACAATAATATAACGTTATAGAAAATAAAATATTGTCGGTGGGTGTTATACAAAACAATCAGTGGTGTGGTGTGTGTGTGTGTGTGTGTGTGTGTGTGTGTGTGTGTGTGTGTGTGTGTGTGTGTGTGTGTGTGTGTGTGTGTGTGTGTGTGTGTGTGTGTGTGTGTGTGTGTGTGTGTGTGTGTGTGTGTGTGTGTGTGTGTGTGTGTGTGTGTGTGTGTGTGTGTGTGTGTGTGTGTGTGTGTGTGTGTGTGTGTGTGTGTGTGTGTGTGTGTGTGTGTGTGTGTGTGTGTGTGTGTGTGTGTGTGTGTGTGTGTGTGTGTGTGTGTGTGTGTGTGTGTGTGTGTGTGTGTGTGTGTGTGTGTGTGTGTGTGTGTGTGTGTGTGTGGGTGTGGGTGTGGGTGTGGGTGTGGGTGTGGGTGTGGGTGTGGGTGTGGGTGTGGGTGTGGGTGTGGGTGTGGGTGTGGGTGTGGGTGTGGGTGTAAGTGTGGGTGTAAGTGTGGGTGTGGGTGTGGGTGTGGGTGTGGGTGGGTGTGGGTGTGTGTGGGTGTGTGTGGGTGTGTGTGGGTGTTTGTGTTATTTGCCAAATTGGTAAAATTGGCAAAAAAATAATTACTAAATAGATAGTAATTTTGGCAAAAAAATAATTACTAAATAGATAGTAATTTTGGCAAAATTGGCCAAAAACAAAAAAATTACTGACTCAAATCACTAGCCAGTTGTGTCTGAGTTTAGCGTACCAGTACTACTACTTATTTAATTTTTTTCTTTTGTTTTTTATGTATTTTTTTACTACGCTAAGACATAAACCCGATTCAACACCTTCGAGGTTTACTTAGATTTCTTAGTAACTTTTTATTTTATTTTTTTTATCAGTACTTTAATGTTAAACAATTAATATGACTTTAAAAAAAATTATATACATCTAGATTCTTTGACTCTAAAATGTAAGATTAGAAGGTAATTGAAAATTAACTTAAACTGAACAAAATGTTCTCAAATTAATTAGGGAGCGTTCAAGTATTACGTACCGCTATTTTTGAGGATTTTTGACCCCCCCCCCCCCCCATGTAACGCACTCTAATGGGTGTTCTCCTGCGTTACGTAATACTTGAACGGTCCCTTAGAAAAATATTTAAACAAGTTATTTGTAAATACCTTTTGCTGTTGTTGCTTTTCTCTTGGGTTCTACATATGGTTGAGACTCTGCTGGACGTTTTAATTTACTAGAACCAGGTAATACTGTTATCTCAACTGTCTCCTCTGGTCCATCCAAATATCTGTCATCCATGTGTACCTCAGTTATGACGTCATTGTATAATTGAGGTTCTGCATTAACAGGTTCAAAGCCTATTTCGTGAACATCAGCACCTTCCTTTTCCTCGATGGGGGTCAGTGCTTTTCCATCACCTTCCCCACCTCCTGTCCGTTGTTCCGACTTAACGCACTCTCTGGCTTTTTTCTTCGTGTGACTCTTCCAGTCGATGAAGGTCTGTAAAATAAATAAATTACCAATAATTATACAACATCAAGGTTAATAGAAACCATTAAATATTTTTAGAATTGCTACTCTAATTAATTTAATCTAATTTACTTGTAGAATGTGTAGATTTGAACTTATCTAGTGTATTTCAAACGAAAACCAAAATTTTTCTACTTAGTCTTAGGGAAAAACTTACTTTCTTCCACTGAGCTTTGGATTTTTGGGGACCTGAGCCCATAGCATTCAGTGAAAGTGTTAACTCGTCCCACAATTTATCAATTGTGTTGTTATCAGCCTCTGACGGTTTGGTTTTACCATGTAACAGTATCTTGTTCCCAGCGATAAAATCCACCAAGAAATTTAGCTGATCAGAAGATGCTTTCTTCTTTGGTGTTCCGCTTGCCATGTTTTATAGATTTTATACTCGTACACGTGGTCTTCTTAAACACCTAAGCAAAGCAAAGCTTAAACAAAAACAAACAAAAAAAAAACAAAATTTGAATTATAACTAAATACTTCTTTTTTTGATAAATCCTACGCGCCGCACTAGCCTTTCCAGTAACTTAACGTCACAGAACACTTAATTCACTTTTCATTGCGAGGTTGTCACCACCTCGTGAGTGCGTCAAATAGAAATTGAAGATTCCGATTTGAAGTGATTACGATGTGAGTTACACAATGCCAATCCAAACACGAAAACGACGCGATAGATATCAAACATTCCGATTTCGTGTAATTACGATTCGACTTGGTCATTTCTATTCGATTTGTTAAAAGTTACAGAATAGGGCTGAAAGTGAGCATTCTACGTTTAATTTCTCAATGATTATTCTGAATTGGAGTTGACATGGAAAAGGGATTCTCGTTATAGCGAATGTTGAAGTTGCTTATATTTAAAATGTCATTTATAAATGAAAATTATTGTAAAAACTAACCCTCACGTACAAGTTCTAGTCCATGTGACAAATAACTTCTGTGAGGAACTGGGTTTATTTATTATGTACAATATATCAAGATGGCCGACGATGCGAACGTGTGTCGAGTTTGCTCCGACAACTTTATAGTAAATTCTAAGTCAGTTGTGTGCAAATTATGTAAAAATGTGTTTCATTTAATGTGTGTGTCTTTAAAAGATGCATGGCAAAAAGTTTTAATGGAAAGTACCAATTTATTCTGGTTATGTGATGGCTGTAAAGTGAAGTGCTCCTCATTCCTGAAGAATGCAGACTTCAAGACGAATGATTCTGATTTAGAGATGCAGTTTCTTAAAAAAGAAATTATGCTCAAGGAGCAGCTATTAGAAGAAAAGGAATATTCCAATAGTGTTCAAAAAGCGCTCATTAAAAGCTATGAAGAAAAAATAGAAGATCTCTAAAGTATTGTCCAATGGAAAAAATGGTACAAAAAAGCCAAGCAAATCAATAGTAAGTACAGGTACGCAAAGTAGTCAAGGTCAAACCTTGCCAAGTCAATACCTTGCAGCAAGCAACCACCAATACGTCTCTACCACAAGCACAGAACAGATTTAATTGTCAAACTGATGATAATTTTTCATCTTCTGCTATTAGTAACAATGCAAACGGAGGTTTGACCAAAATGACATCTCAACCGTCAACTTCAAACACGAATGACAATAAGATGGCTGCGACTGTAGCGAATTTAAAACAAAACCAAACAAGAAATCCTAATAATAATAAGATCGACCCTACAGCAGTAACGATGGCACTTCTGCAGACACACCAAAATAATGTCATGCGTGAAATACAAGCGCTTGGATCAACCAACGACGATAATGTTGGCTGGGAAACAGTTAAACCCAGAAATAAACAACGGAACCGCAGATTCGTTATTGGAAGAAATGAAGTTGATACTGGTATCCAAGTAATTCCTAAGTATGTATCACTTCATGTGTCTCGATTGGCACCTAATACGAGACTTGAAGATTTGAAGCAAATGCTTATAAATGATTTTCCCGAAGTAAATTGCGAGAAACATGAGTCCAAACGACCAAAGATTTATGCATCAATGAAAGTGACTATTAATCAAGAGAATTTCAAAAAAGCATGGCGGAAAGAGATATGGCCCAATGGGGCAATTGTATCACGGTTTTTAGCAAAGAAGAGGGTGCCGACAGCACCGGAGGATCCTCAGGTATAGGTACTAATCTCATATTAAAGAATTATAATCTACAGAAGGAACTGCGTATTTATTATCAAAATGTTCGTGGTCTAAGGACAAAAACTGATACATTATACACAAGCATATTATCTGAAGACTATGATATTATTGCACTATCAGAGACTTGGTTGAATGCAGAATTTTATGACAATGAGCTGTTTGATGATAGATATAATGTGGTAAGAAGAGATCGTGATTTGAATCGAGGCGGAGGTGTACTGATGGCACTCAAAAAAGAAATACCTTATGAAATAATTGAAGTAAGCTGTGATATTGAATGTATTATTGTCAAGATAGATTTTAGAAGAACCATATTGTATATGTCTGTTGTTTATTTTACACCTAACTGTTTTATAGATAAGTAATAAGTATGAAACATTTTTAAATCTCTTTGAAGATGTTATCTTAAATCAAAATTCAAATATGTTAATAATAGGGGATTTTAACTTGCCAAGTTTTGAAAATAATAATTAAGACTGTGATAAAAACATTCTATTGCATCAGTTTCTGAATATGGGCAACTTGCAGCAATGTAATGGAGTATATAATCAATTACAAATTATATAAACAAAATATAGAAAAGAACCTAACAAATGATCCCAGTAGTTTTTGGGGAGTTTTAAAAGGAAAAGCAGGTCTTAGTGGGGTACCAGTGAAGATGGTATTTGGCACCGAGAGCTACGAGGGTTCTCAGAATATAGCTAACGCTTTTGCACAGTTTTTTCAGTCTGTATATGCAGAAACTGATGACACTGATTATAGTTCGAATAAAGAAAGCTGGGGGCTTTTTAAGTTTCCTAGAGTTGTAGATTCTGATATATTAAATAGCATTAAAAAATTAAAACCAAAAAAGTCCACAGCACCTGATGAGATACCGTCTTATATTTATAAAGGTTGTGCTGAGTTTATAATTAAGCCTTTAGTTTTTATATTTAATTTAGCAATTGAACAAAATCGATTTCCTAGCTATTTAAAAAATGTTGTGATCTCTCCTGTACATAAAAATGGTAAAAAATGTGACCTATGTAATTATAAACCAATTAGTATTATTAATTAAGTATAATTTTTGAAAATATTTTATATTTAAATATATATAATTTTGTAAAAGAATCAATAACAATTTCACAACATGATTTTCTCCAAGATAAATCTACAGTTACTAATCTTTGCCTATTTTCAGAACATGCGTGTAATGCAATAGTCAATAAAAAACAGCTAGATGTCATATATACAGACTGCGCAAAAGCTTTTGATCGGGTGGACCATGGCATACTCTTAAATAAGTTGGTTGAATACGGTTTCTCTGAGAATGCATATAACTTTATGAAATCTTACCTGCTTCACAGATCACAGATAGTAAAGGTGGGAGGAACATTTTCAGGTCAGTTTAATGCCATGTCAGGTGTTCTACAGGGTAGTAATTTAGGCCCTTTACTATTCCTACTTTTTATCAACGATTTACCAGCATCAGTAACTGTTTCAACCAGCCTACTGTATGCTGATGACTTTAAACTTTTTAGAACAATCTCATGTAATGAAGACTGTCATATGTTACAGTCTGATCTAAGTCATGTGGCTGGTTGGTTTAGAATTAATAAGATGTCACTTAATATTAGCAAATGTTCAGTTGTCACATTTACTCGTAAATTAAATTTCATCATTGAAGATTATCATATAGATGGTGTAGTTATAGACAGGAAAAATGAATTTAGGGATCTGGAGGTCAATTTTGAGTCAAACATGAGCTTTCATAAACATCTTTATAGTATTGTAAATAAGGCATATAAAATATTAGGTTTTATTATACGTAATTCTAGGGACTTTGATATTGACACAATTATAAGACTCTACAATGCCATTGTAAGACCAAATCTAGAATATGCGTCAGTCATATGGTCCCCAGCAACAGCTTTTAAAACGGGTTTAATTGAAAAGGTTCAAAAGCGTTTTTTAAGATATCTTTATTTCAGAAAATATAGAGTGTACCCTTATATGATCTCATATTATTCAATGCTAAGGTATTTCAAAGTCGAAAGACTCTGCTAGAAGGGATCGGCAGTCTGTGATGTTCATATATAATATTGTAAATAATTTTAAGTATAAAAGCTGTGGAATGGTTAATTTTGTACATTTTAAGATACCAAAGATTAGGCTGAGAATTATAAATAGGAAACCTTTTTTTGTATGGAACAGTTTATCTCCTATCAATAATATGCTCAGAGTTTGTAATGAATTTTTAGACCAACATCCAGAACTGGATTTTTTCGATGCAAGTTGTAAAGATATTCAGAAACTTCTGGTGGGCTGGGATAATTTTCAGATGCAATTAGAAGTTATATAACATAGAGATCTATATCATATATGTGTATATATATATGTATTTTCTTTTGTTATTGTTAGTCTGTTGTTTTGTTTGTTAGTTTGTAAGTTGCCATCACCTGTGATTACCATTGTAACATTTTTTTTGTTTATTACTGGTGTTTGTGATGTGTACCAATAAATAAATAAATAAACAATTATTTGCTACAAATAAACTCTATTATTATTTATAGTGAACAATAATGAAGCACTTAACGTTCACTTCTGATCTTTCACATAAAGTTCACACTTTATCTAAACAAATAAAAGTGTTTTTTTACCGCAAGGAAATAATTTAGTTACACTTGTGTAAACACAAAAATATTTCCAATCGTCAATAGCGTAGAAACATTTTATGAAATGGAAGTGAATTGCTTTTTACCGCCAAGAGCCAATTATATTTTAGACTGTAAAAACACCAACCTATTTGAATCGCTAAAACGTACATTGTTAATATAGGGTTAGCCGAGATTTTTTTTTTAAAAAATTGAAGTATTTCTGTATCGTTACAAGTTTTACGCATCACGCGTTTTTATCAATTTTAAAAGAAAACTGACTGTGGCTGTTTTTCTCGATTATGTATTTTTTTACACTTTCGAAAGTAGTATAGCTATAGTGGTTCTGGGCCCAAAATATCGGGCCCAGAATTCCTAGGACTTTTCCATGTTCATTTTTGGACCCAGAATTCCTAGTACTTTTCAATGTAAAATATCGGGCCCAGAATTCCTAGTACTTTTCAATGTAAAATATCGGGCCCAGAATTCCTAGGACTTTTCAATGCTTTTTCTCTCTAGGACATATCGTCGAGGTTCGGTGAGGCTCGGTGAGGCTCGTGGTGGGGGATTTGGTTTATTAGCAGAAATGTGTGAATTGTGTGTTAGCAGTAACAACAAAAAAATGGTAGAGAATTATGAAGTGCGAGATAGAGTGTCAGAGTTGTATAACGTTTTTTGGAGCCTATCAAGAGAAGCATGGCATGAGTATAAGGTAACGTCAGATCGTTCAAAGTTGTATCTAGCATGTGATTATGATGAAGCGGTAGGTGTTTGTGCTGCGTTCCTGAGCAATGATATTAATCTGAATACATTATGTGAGGACATAACTGATTTAGGATATGGTCAATATTGTAATGCTGTAATGCCAGATGAAGGGTTTTTTAGTGAAGAGGAAGAAGAGGAGGAAGATGAAGTCGATTAAGAATAGTAAAGAACAAAAAATGTTACTTTTGTGTGTGTGTATGTGATTTTAAAATAAAATAAAAATTTCATACTATTGTTTTTATCTGAGATTGGTTTTAGGTAAGAAGCATGACTAAGAAAGAAATAAAAGACATATTTTGTTATTCTTTTATTAAATTCATAGGTATACAAAACAAATGTCATTCAAATGTAGTATATTTATATAGATTCGTGATTTTAAAATAAAATAAAAATTTCATACTATTGTTTTTTTATCTGAGATTGGTTTTAGGTAAGAAGTATGACTAAGAAAGAAATAAAAGAAATTTTTTTTTATTCTTTTTATTAAATTCATAGGTATACAAAACAAATGTCATTCAATGTAGTATATTTATATAGATTCGATATCTTCAGAGCAGCAGCTTGTTTGTAAAAGCTTTCGGCGTTCTTCCAAAAATAATCTCTGTAGCTGATAGGTCTATTTTGAAATTGTGTAAGTTTATAGTGTCCACATAAGATTGGGCTTTTGAATGGAACAATAGGATAATAATGGTCATTTGATCCTATTGTAAAACCACAGGAATAGTTTCCTACTTTCTCATCTTTACAGGTAACTGAGGAATACATTGGTACTGGATTTTCAGAACGGAACGCTAAATATTCATTTAAAATTATTTCATTGTGATATACTTCTGCAACTATAAAGTCACACAGTTTTGGATGCTGGAACTCCAATAATTTGTGTAACAAGAACGATAGCAAATAATAAATAAAAAAAATACATCTTCATTGTTGTGGCTCTTCAATACACAGTGAAATTGAAAATCTCTTGTAGCTGTATATATCTTTTAAAGAGAGAGAGAACTGGAGGGGGTAGTAGCGCCTTCGCATGAACTAAAACAAGAAAAAAATATAAAATTAAAAGTGATTCTTTTTGTATTAATTTTTTTATATTTTACGTTTTTTAGTGTGGATCTTGATGTATTCTTGTATGAAGGTCTTCTAAAATGGCAATTGAGGAGTTCATTCTTCTTCTTCCCACCCCCAAGGGAGAGTATCAGTTTCAAAATAATTGACTATTCTTTTATCATCAGTAGGTCTTAAGGCAACTTTATTTTGTTGAATTGTGTAAACCTCATGTTTTTTAGAAATGATAAGATTTTGGGTAGCGTTCGTAACTGTGTGATGAAATAGACAATCAGAATAATCTTTAAAGGTTATAGATTTTAATTCACTTTTTTTTTATGCCTTTAGCTTTTTTAATACTATATTCTTCTTTTTCATTTAATACTTTTAATGCATACATTTTTGATCGTAAACCTACAAACTCAGTCATAATTCGACCACCATTTTCATCTTTCATTAATTATAAAACTTTTTTATTACATAGTGGCATGTTATAGGCATTATTTACTGAAAAATTTGATGTGTCAAACTGATTTATATCAGCCCTCATATGCTCCTATACATTTTCGTCGAAAATATGATAAATTAAAGAGTCAGTGTCACAATAAAGGAGTTTTGCGTTATCTCCAAATTTGTTTTTAGTATAGTTATAATGGAAGTCGTACAACCAAACTTTAGATAAATCTAAAATAGAAAAACCTATAAAAAGAGGTTTATTAAATGTTATTTGTGTTCGCTTCATTTCTACAACTACAAGATTTTCATTAATAATAGATAGACTATGAAAATTGGGTTTTGAAATGTAATTTCGAACACCATAACGGCCTTCCCACTTTGATAGTAATTTACAGTCCTTGTATTTACGTACATTTTCACAGGTCTTACCGAAGAAGGAATTTGTCATCATTTTGTAATTATTTGATTCAAATTCATTTTTACTTTTTTTCCTAAGTTCTGTATTTAGATCAACATATTTCTTCACCCAAGGTGCCTGATTGAATTTTAAGACTCTGTAAATTTTATCAAGTTTTAAACCTAGTGTTACTGCTTGTTGAAGAGCTCTGTAATGAATTATATAGTGTTTTTTATCAAATAAAGTTGTTAATAATTTTGTTACTTTGGATTTTGATTTTGGTGGTATTAGATGTTCAGGACATAAGGGTAAATCTTTGTGTATATTAAATAGTTCTTTTGAATAAATAATGTCACATTCTAATATATATCCGATATCAGAGTTTTTATCAACGGTTGTAATATCTGGCATCACATTAGGATCTATCCATTCAAAACCTCCATAAGGTAGAGAAAAACACATTATTGTACCATATAAATTTACAAAATCCCAATATATTAAGTAGGAATCACGATCTTGTTCATTATAGTCTTTACTCATATATTTGTTATTTGCTTTGCCATATCTATTGGATACTTGTGAAATTCCTCCTCGTAGACCTCGTTCGATAAACATTACTTTATCTATGTCATCTAATAACTCAATTTCTACTCCAGTAATCTTAAGACATGCATCAAATGATAATCCTGGAGCTGTGTAATAGTGAAGAGGATCTAAGCCATATGTTTTTAAAGAAGTTTCCCGAAAATTTTCAACAATATCACCTAATAATAATACGTCTGTAGTTAGATAAATTTCCGAAAAATCTTTTAACGTATTATTATGAAATTCTGTCCATATGTTGCATGCATGATTGTAATCATCATCACTAATATGTGTTTTAGTAAGAGTGCTATAAAAAGCATTTTTAGGAGGTAAATTTTCATCTTTAAGTTTCTCCCAAGAATCTAAATACTCATAAGGAAAAACACCTTTTCGTGTCGACAAATTAAATTGGATTTCATTTGGGAAAAACGATTTTAAAATTTTGTTTTGAGAAGTAGTCAAATAGGAGGCAAGCTTATCGATACTTTCAGACATAAATCTATAGGAATCGATAAATCGTAAACTGCATTTAGTACCTTGTACAAATTTTGTAAAGGAAATATATCTTTCTTTATTTAGAGGTAATATTTGAAAATTTCCTTTCAATGTCCGTATTTAAATGTTTAATTAGGAAGTGACTATCATATCCCAAATTATGAAATACTATAGGTATCATAAAAGTTTCACGTAACTGTAAATTGCAACATTGATGTGAAGGACCCCTATAGGTTCCAGTCCTGTGGCAATGATCTTTGCATTTAATATCATCATCTGAAAAGGGTTGTGTGCAAATATAACATAATTCTGCATTTAAAAATTGATTTTCTTCTAGATTTGTCAAAGGTGTCATTGGAACAACGTTTGAATAGATATCATCCAGTTTTTTACTGATTAACCCTAATTCTTTAACAAACCAGGATATACAGTCCTCTCCTGTATAAATTTTAAATTGTGTTAATGAATCATCATATGAACATTTTAGTAGAAAAGCTACACTATAAGGTACATGATGTTGAATTTTTCTCATGTTCGCCGTTGAAATGGTAGGATCGGAATACTTTAATAGGAGACATTCTATATCTGCGTAAATGACAAAGGAAACTTTAATTTTGTTCTTAAAATTAGAAAATTTCAAGATTCTCTTATTCCAATTGGGAATTATCATTTTAGTATTATTCATTGTAAAACAGTCCACCCAATGTTGTTGAAGAAGAGGTTCAGATGAAAAATAATTTAAACATCGATCACATATCCACTTTTTAGTATTACTATTATTTAATTGTGTAAAAACTAATTTTGATAAATTTTTTATAAGGACATAATGGTAAATCTGATAGTGATCAATACAAATATTTTCAAAATTAATATTATTATCTCGATTGTCATATTCAATATTTTCATTTGTATAAGGAAGTATTAGTAGATTGACACGTTTTCTAAAGTCAAATTTACTTAAACAGCCTGGTGCTATGCTGTTATGTTCAAAAATACCAAAAACGTTTATGGATATATTATTCATTTGTTCAAATTTCCCTATATCTTTTAATCTCATTGGGAAATCAATGTTATCATATTTTAGAACACTTGAAAAATGTGGATATGAGGATATTCTACTAGAATTTGTATTTGGTTGTACAGGAAACAAATATGCCACAACAGACCAAAGGAAACAGTAATTATCATTGTTTTTAATATTAATACAAGATTTTTTATTTTTAATAAAATCAGGTAATTCTATGTAACTAGAACAACCTACTGCTATGGGTATATACTGATTTATATTTACTTTTAAATTCAAAATTTCATACAATGCAAATCCTGAATCTCTCTCCTGAAAATCTTCAATTTTTGATAATATTCTATTAATGACGTATTCCTCATACCACTCTTTTAAATTAGTAGTGTGATCAATTATTTCGTTTTTTGTTGCAAAATGTTTAATATCAGTTTCTAAATTATGAGGTTTAATAAAATTTGCTAAAAATACAGTATTGACTTTTAAAAGTGTTTGTTTTAGTGCCTCTTTAATTTTTAGAGAAAAACTTCTAAATGCCTTTTTCAAAAATGTTTTAGGATCTTTAAAATTTAAATTAATAATTACACCAGTTTTGATTCTTTTATTAAAACTTGACTCTAAATCACGCCATATTAAATTATTATTAGTTTTTTTTTTAGATTTTTGTTTTTTTGACTGTAGTTTTAATAATTTTCGATGTTTCAAATTGTGTTTGTGATAATTTAAAAGACCCAAACCCGTTTCAATTCTATTACGATGTTTAATATGGTGAGACTTATTTTGAATTGCTTTCTTAACTAAATTTATACTTATTTTTATAAATCTGATCCACTTGTTGAACTCCTCAATTGTTCGTAACAGCATTACAACTTTTTCCACTTTCTTCACCATATCCAAAACAAACATATCCAAAGTTTGTGAAGACATGGTATGTTTTATATTATTTTCAAAAATGCTGACAACTCATTGGCACTTCTGCTACACTGAAGCTACCGATTCTAAATGAACCACAAGCAGTACGTAAATGATTGTTTGATCATGTTTGTGCATAGTAATTATTTGTAAGTAGGTATGCATGGTCATTAGATAACAACAATGTTGCAAATAACCATTATTTTAATTATTCATTAAAACATTTTTCTTCACAATTAGATAGATAGCAACAAAGTAATAAATAAGGTATTTTTACAATAATTGGATTCTAATTATATATATATGCAAAATTATTCATTAAAACATTTTTCTTGTCAATTAGATAGATAGCAACAAAGTAATAAAATAAGGTATTTCACAATAATTGGATCCTAATTATTCTAAAATAAGTGGAATTGCATAGATATGCTTAAACAAAAAAACAATTTGTAATTAATGACCATTAGATAACAACAATGTCACAAACACCAATTATTTTAATTATTCATTAAAACATTTTCTTGCAATGCACTTATTAGAAAAAAATATGTAATATAATTGCTTTGTTTTCCAATAAGTGCATCTCATTAAAAATGTTTTATGTAGTACTTTAGTAGGTAATAGATAAAATTTTGATATATATATATATATATATATATATATATATATATATATATATACAGGTGCCTGCAAACGGATATGATATACCAATAACAGGTTGAAATAAGTACTAAGTGAGTAACATTTTGTCATTGTTGGTGTATTCATCGTGGTCTCATTTATTGTCACTGTTTTATTTATTGTTTATTGTTGTTCTTTTCTATATATAAAATGTCTGGTGTACCATGTACAATTTTGGTATCCATAGAAGATAGATTAAATTTCCCCACGAAAATGGCTCTAGTAGTCATAAGGCAGCTATTCAGGTATGTTTTTTTTTTAACAATCAGTTTTTGCATTCCATTTCAGATATGGTTTAAGAAGCATATCTCTCCGGAATGATAGAATCTTAATAGACTTAGTATATACCCCAAAGTCCACAACGCTGTCGAGAAAATTTGGTAACTTACCAGTAAAATATATCCGTATGCAAATAAATGATTCTAATGAGATAGGATTGTTTGAAAAAGCAATGAAGAGATACTACTTTGACTTAGAGGAGGAGACAGAAGCTCTTCCTCCTCCTCCTACTACTACTCCTTCTATTAAATCAATTCAGAAGGAACCTTTAAAGAAAAAATTGAAGAGGAGAGTAACACAGCATGTTGAGTCCATTGATCTTGATCAAAATTCACAAGTGTGGTCATTTGATGAACACATTATAGATGATGATGATGATGATAAAGAAGATCATACCAGAAGAGCGACAATAAGTGAGACCAGAAATGACTACGGCGACGACGATGACGATGACTGCACCACCACATTGATACCTCCTACGGAGTAATTTTGTATTAATATATATATAACTGCAATTTATTTTTTGGTTTTTTTTTGTTTTAGAGGTACAGTACTGTGTGGAGATTGTAAATTTTTTTTTGTTTCTGCAAACTTTCCTTAAGAATTCACTTAACTTCATTATATTGTGAGGAAACACTTCCAACAAGTGCAGAATGGTAAATGCATCAGAAACTGAAGAACGAGCTAAAATTCAGAAAATAGCAGTTGAGATTATAAAGGCACCTATGATAAGACATATTTTTATAACACTACTGGCAGTCTGTAAAAATCCACGAACGTTAAGCCCTAACGATTTAAGTAGGATTATTAATCACCACTCACATCGTGTACTCCCAAGTATTGTAACAGATGCATTTTTTCGAAACTTCAACTTACCAGTTGAACCAGAGGAGTCCGATTATGATTCTGATGAAACAATTTGTGAATAATAATAATGATAATTGCAGCTATATTATACATATATATATATATTTGTTTGCGTTATGCTTTGTACATGAGGAAAAAAAAATAAAAAAAAATTTTTGACAATATGAGTTTTATTTGTCACAAGTAACATTTTCAATATTAGTAATAAATTTATTCATTAACCAATCATGTATTACATTTACAATTTCTAGAGAACAACTTAAGGTATTGATAGTATGTACATTGCAATGGATTAACATATTGCATGAATTTTGTTTTAATACACATAATTTTGGACAGTTCATTGTAGCTTCTATATCTATAATTTTATTACACAAAAACTTTTGGAGTGTCTTCTTTTTCGGGCTTCCTTTGACTACAATTGTATTGGTTCCAATAATATTTTTAATGTACTCACTAATAGTTTCCATTGAAATATTATTGGGATGTGAACTATTCCAATTTATTCCATGTATATTGTCGGTTATCCACTGAAGATGGTGTTTATGTTTTTCTGCAAAACAATCCAAACTCACAGGATAATTGACAAATGTATGATGCCACACACGTGTATATATATTAAATATACATATTTCTTTAATAAAGAACTCGCTGTCTTTATATTGGAAACCTTGGATATCTATAATAAACATTATTGCACTTTTACTAAATTTGATAATGGATTGTAGATAACAGTACGATCATGAATTATTAAACAGTATACTGAAGTGTTGTCTGGAAAGTTTTCTGATGATTCTAGTTCTAATCGCACATCTATAGCACCACCTTTTACTGCTTCGTTTTGGTGACTACAATCTATGATGAATATCGGTGCTTTTTGTATGAAATTGGTTAAGGATAAGCAAGGTTCGCTTTTACCTTGAAAATAATATGATTCTTGAAACCTTGCATACATTTCATAAGCAATGGCATAGTGTTTCTTTTTAAAATCAATATTTAAATTATCATATGGATAAACCTCAGAATTCAAATACATTTTAAATTTGTCAAATTACAATGATCAAAATCGCTATTATCTCGTGTTTTACTATTTTCTCTATCTGTCTGAAAACCTACAATCATGTATCGAGGCACTTCGCTTTGTTTAACTGTCATGATGGTCCAATCGTAAGATTTTGTTTTTGGTAGAACTGGTAACTTTTGTAAAGACCAATTTCTGAATGAAATTTCCAAATTATTTTGCATTTCCAAGTGTTGTAATAATACCAATTTTTGTTCATCAGAAACAGATATATGAGGTACTTTCCACATAATTTTTGTAATTTTAACTTTTGGAGTATCAGTAGCACCATCTGTCGTTATAGTTGCGTTAAAATCAGTATGACTGCGAACCAATACGAGTTCCTGCTGTAAATTAATAATAATTTTTTTAAAATCTTCTCCAAAGCCTAAAATTTGTTTCAGTGGAATGCAAACGTTAAAATAACCCGTTGTCGGTTCAACAATTTTAGGATGCTCCGTTATGGACCAACCAGAATTGGCATTTTTAATACAATCATTGGGAGTAAATGATGCATATCCTTTTAATGTTGATGTGATTCCAGGAAATCTAGAACGCGCAATTATTGTTCCTCCAAGTTCATATCTACATTCCTCAAATAAATGAAGAAATCCATTATTGATAAAACTGAGTTTCGTACTGTAATGGCCTTTTTCTTGTGATATCAAATTTCCCTCCAAAATTATATAACTCTCGCTGGGATATGTATAAATATTTTGTGATTGAATTGGTATTCTAATCTCATCATTATTGTCTAAAGATGTAGCTGAATATGGAAGGTGTGTATGATATTCAGAGTTAATTATAGATTCATCTACAGGTACAGTTTTATTGACATTAAGTATACTACCGTTCATTTTTTTTGTATGTAACTGTACACCTACAAAAACACTTTATAAAATATTCTTTGATAATAGTAAATAATTTACAGCGACACAAAAATCTTTGCTTCTCCTTCTTCTTCTTCGTTTTCTTATTCTGCTTCTGTTTCGTAATTTTTAACTTTTAATCCTAAGGATATTAAGAATAAAATATTTTTCTGTGTTAATGGTTTGTACGTTGTCTTTAGACTAATAGGACTCAATATTTTTCTTTCTTTTATATTGTTCCACTCAATAGGATGTACATTATATAATACAACCATGTTTTTAAATCTTTTTTAAATGTAGTCTTATCGTTACCACCTCACCATTAAAATTGATTATATTTCCATCTTGGTCAACTATTTTAAGGTTAATTTCTTCAATATGACTTGTATTTATTGGTAAATAAATGACGTTAGCAGGAATTTCCACAATGCGGTGTCCAGGTGGAACTTTATGAAAAAACATATGGATCATATGAGTACTCTTTTCATTATTATAAGTATTTGTAACTAAATTGCACTCAACCCCTATAGAATTTACTCTTGTAATATTTACAGGATACTCTGAAATATGTTTGTCTGGTTTTGTATGTAAGAGTGGTTTAAAACCGAGAAGAGAGCCAATGTTATTGGGTTTTTTGAAATCCACGGTCCTGTTACATTTTAATTCACTTCTTAACGTATTTCTATTTGCAACTAACGTGAAGATTGTTTTATCAGTTGCAGGATTATTCCTTTCAAGCCATTCAATGTGTTCTTTTAAATATTTTTCAATATCTTCAACCTCGTATGCTCCATTTGGAATCGTAATTTTTTGAGATTTACCAAAATAAAATGTGTTATTACTTTCATCAACATTCGGAATAGAATTATAACTTACGAAATCAATAAGACCTAACACATATTCATTTTGATCACTTAACGTTATAGGAGGATTGATTTTAACTGAAAGGATAGAACTTCTCCCTGAAACAGTGAAAGTATATGACATCGTGACGACTTTCGTTCAAATGAAAACACACTGGTAAAATTATTATTTTTATTGACATAGAAATGATAAACATAACTGACCACAATTATAACTATTATATGATTGATATCTATCATGATTATATAGTACTTTACAAGGTCCATTTGATAAAAAGTAATCTCTTACTTCCAGAGGAGGACGAAGGTTGCCAAAACTATCAAAATAAATAACTGTTTTTCCAAATTTTTTGTATGCTGTCCAGTGAGTTCCAGAACCTGTATCATCATCTAAGTTTATAACAGCACATTCATTATTTCGTATTTTCTTTGGTAACTGACTTTTCATATATACACCACGAAAGTATGGAATTTTAGCACTAGTAGCAAAATATTTTATATCAATATTAGTTAAAGGACGTTTAGGCATGTTTATATTACAGTTTTTCCTAAAAAAAGACCCATTCCATTTTTATGAGGTTTAAGATAGAGTCCTTTTCCCATTGCTACGGCTTCCATGGTTCTGTTGTGTCTTTGTGATTCTTCTAATTGTTGTTTAGCTGCACGTGCCTCATTTATGACTTTTGCCACTCCTGCAACGCCTCCTGTAACGGCTCCTAACGCTGAGAGACCTGCAAAAATGGGAATCAAGGGAAGAAAACCACCACTTTTCGGTACTGGAATCACACGAGCGGGCAATACTTTTTTCTTAAATTTTTCAATAACTTTAAGAGCAAGCGAAATACCGCTATATAAATCTCTTGGTTTATGTCTAGTTAACGCTTTTCTAATTTCTCTTAATAATACATTAAATTTTATTTTTTTTGTTCTTTTTTTAACTTTGACATTTTTACGTTTTTTCGTCTTAGCACTCGTTCTTCCTCTTTTAATGTTTTGTACTGCAACCATTTCTATACGATGTTTCAATATATACTACAACATTGTTCTACACAAACTATCTTATATATTTTTTTTTCGTTTCACATTCCTATTGAAGTCATGATCCTCACGTTTTCGCTTTTTTGCTACTGCTAGCACTGGATATGTGCTAATTTCATTCAATTTTATTTTTTTATCTCTTGTGCTTTCATTATTATTATTATTATTGTCATCATCGTCATCATCTGATACCGATAATTTTCTTTTTAAACTTGTATGAACATGTTTTGGTACAGTTAGAGATTTTTGTTGGGCTTCTTCTTCTCCTTTATTAATTCTAAAATTAATTGGTGGTGGTCTAATTTTAGGCATAATAATTTTTTTAGGTTTTCTGTTGATTCGTTTTAATGATTTATTAGCCTTAAAATCATCAATTTGTCTTAAACAATGTTCCATAGTTTCCATTGATTTATTCATTATATTTCTAACAGTTGATATTGACTTATAACAACTTTCAAGTACTTTTGGACAACTTTTTGTATACCCCATTCCTAATTTGACTTTTGCATGCATAGCCCCACTTACTCCTAGAGCTGCAATTTTTTCACCTAAAGAAGCATCTTTTGACTTATATCTACCATAAGCATTTTCAGCTAAAATTTTATCAGCTTGGTGGCGTTCGTTTAAATCATTTGTAGAACTATAGGCTATATCATGATTCTTACAAAAATCATCAAGAGGATTTATACCAACATCTCCACGTTTTAGTCGTTTTCTAAGCTTAGTACCAGGTCCACAATATCTGTATCCTCCTGGTATATGAAGTTCAAATGGTAGTTTATTAATTAAACTGTTTACAACACCAGTTCCTGAATAATACTTCATTATTTGACCAACTTCTACATAATGATTATAAAACTAGTGTATTAGATATTTATAGTCATTTTATAAGTTAGTGTTTGACGATATCGTTGTCTCTTATGAACAAATTTAATATTATTAAACAAAAAACTAAACTAAATATATGCAATCATGATGTTCTAACAGAAAATACACCGAAACATGGGTTACTTCTTCCAGATACAATGCAATGTTTAATTGTCGGAAAATCTAATTGTGGAAAAACAAATTTGATGATTAGTCTATTAGAACATGAAAATGGGTTAAACTTTGAAAACATTTATTTATATTCAAAATCTCAAGACCAACCAAAATATTTATATTTACAAGATTTATTAAAACCAATTAAAGGTATTAAGTTTTTCACGTTTACTAACAACGAAGATATTATACCACCCTGTAAAGCGAGACAGAATTCAGTTTTTATATTTGATGACGTAGCTTGTGAAAAACAAAAAGTAATTCAAGAATATTTTAGTATGGGTCGACATAATGGAGTTGATTCATTTTACCTAAATCAATCATATGCCAAGATTCCAAAACATTTGTTACGTGATAATGCCAATACTATACTTACGTTTCGACAAGATGAACGAAATCTTAAACATATATTTGATGACCACGTAAGCCCGGATATTACTTTTGAAGAACTAAAACAAATCTGTTCACTGTGTTGGCAAGAACCGTATGGTTTCTTTAGCATTTTTAAAGATAAACCAATCAATAATGGACGATACAGAAAGGACCTTGATCATTTCATACAAATATATAATTAACAATTTGAACAGATCAGATCAGTACCCTTTAAGAGAGGAACCGTTCAAAACAGTTCAAAGCAGTTCAGACACTTGTTATGATGACAGATCGTATTTTGAAAAAACAAATTATTGCAAAACGTAAAATTATTAGAAATAAATTAAAACTTTTAAAACATGGAGAAGTTATAAAAGAAAAAATTTTCTCACCAATAACAAGACACTTAAAGGTTATTGAAACAAAACTTAACAAACCGAAAGATCCATATAAAGAAGAGGAATTTGGAACCAACTATGATGAACCATTAGATCGAATTAACAAAGAAGAAGAAGAAGAAGGAGAAAGCGAAGAAAAAGAAGAAAAAAACGAAGAAGAAACCGAAGAAAAAAGGAATGATGTTGATTTAGAAAATTTTCATGCACTACCTAGAAAATATTTACAAAATATGCAATCTGATAATAAAGAAGTTGATTCTAAATATGGTGTGAGATATATTAATGATAAAAAACAATTCTTTATAGGAGATTCACAAATACATTTTGACAATTCCAATATAGTACTTAAACATAAACAATATAAAGGAACTCCCGGATTATTTGAACTTATCTTTAAGAAAAATCCAAAGAATTATTTAGAAACAGACCTACAAGTATATAAAGACATAGTATCTAAAACTCATGCCCATAAAAGACACTACCATCCTTCAAAGCAGATTGATGGTAATAAATCCGAAAAATATAAAAACATTATAGCGCCTATGTTTGGATTGGGTATGTTAATGGAATCCACTAATACTCCAATACAATATGTATATTTTGATGACCCAAACGAGCTGGTTAAACGATTAGAATTGCTTATAGCTTCAACACAAGCAGGACATACTGGTCATACTAACGAAATAAATTCGATTATCGAGGAATTACGTGAACTTAATATAATTATCTAACAATGTCTTCTAACCAGAATGATACAAAAAGGAAGGTAGTAAACGAAACACATAAAACAGCACGAATTAATTTTAAACGTCGTAAAGTTATCTTAAAATCAATTAGTGACTTATTTCAAGCAGATCTCATTGATATGCAAAAATATCAAGATGTAAATAATGGATATAAATACATTTTAGTGATAATTAATTGTTTTTCAAAATTTGTTTGGACATGGCCGCTTAAAAATAAATCTGGCAACAACGTTGCAATTATGTTGGAAAAAACTTTCAAAAAACAGCATCCAAAAAATTTACATACTGATATGGGTACTGAATTTTATAACCCACATGTCAGAAATGTAACTAAAAAATATAAGGTTAACCATTACAGTACATATAGTGAAAAAAAGGCATCCATAGTTGAAAGAGTAATTAGAACTTTAAAGAGAAATATATGGAAAGAATTTAACTATCAAGGACATTACAAATGGATTAATATTTTTGATGATATTGTAAATAATTATAATAATACAAAACATACAACGATTCAAATGAAACCAGCTGCTGTTACTAAACAAGATGAACCACATCTATTACGTACAGTATTCAATCGAATTAAAATAGCACATAAGAAGAACAAATTTAAATTAGGAGATCACGTTCGCATATCTAAACATAGAGGTGTATTTGATAAACACTATACACCAAACTGGAGTACAGAAATTTTTACAATAAACAAAGTTCAACTTACAAATCCTACCACCTACCTTCTTCAAGATTTTGAACACAAAGATATCAAAGGAGGATTTTATACTGAACAGCTCCAGAAAGTTGAATTTCTTGATGTATATCTCGTCGAAAAAGTTCTCCAAAGGAGAGGTGACAGATTATTTGTAAAATGGTTGGGATTTTCCGACACACACAACAGTTGGATACATAAAAATGAATTAATATAAAAACATGTATACATTTTATTAAATAAAAGAATAGAAATGGTAGATTTTTTTTATTTACAAAATTACATTAAATTTTCATTACATGATTATTCATTACCATCTTTCTTTGCACCTTCTTCTTCTCTACTAAAAAAACTGTAATCATTTTCCACTGGCACTGAGTTATAATTTTCATGATTAATGAAACTAGGCCATAGGTTATTACAATATGACATAAATCCCAAATAACATAATTTATCATATAAAGTACTCAAATTAATTTGATCTTGAAGGAATCGATTACAAAATTCTACAGCTTCATCATAATCGATTGCTAATAGTTTATATACATGGGTATCTTTTTTGAAATACTGCTGCCATGTTTGTATTGATAATTCTGAAAAAACTTTACACAATTCCAATACTCTATCTTGCACTACCTTTTTGTCTGTCATTTTTGGTGGGCTACACATAGACTTAATTTTTAATAATACTAAACTGAAATATTCGTATGTTTCTGCTAATAAACCAAATCCCCCACCACGAGCCTCACCGAACCTCGACGATATGTCCTAGAGAGAAAAAGCATTGAAAAGTCCTAGGAATTCTGGGCCCGATATTTTACATTGAAAAGTACTAGGAATTCTGGGTCCAAAAATTAACATGGAAAAGTCCTAGGAATTCTGGGCCCGAT
Organism: Diabrotica virgifera virgifera; assembly: GCF_917563875.1. Classification (NCBI taxonomy): domain Eukaryota; kingdom Metazoa; phylum Arthropoda; class Insecta; order Coleoptera; family Chrysomelidae; genus Diabrotica; species Diabrotica virgifera. Next base: position 40,443,094 of record NC_065451.1, on the reverse strand, counting down.
ATTTTGGGCCCAGAACCACTATAGCTATACTACTGAAATATGAATGAAAACGTAACGCGTAAAGGCGGTAAAAATAATTCTTTAATATTAATAAAAATACATGAAATAATTATCTTTTCAGTATGTTTATTATTAAAAGTATGCTATATTTATAAATTCTTCCGAAAAGATTGTTAACAGCGGTTAGAGAAAAAAATTTAGTTCAAACAAATATTTAAACACAACAATGTTTTGTATGTTTTTTTAGAAACATTTGATTTGATTATATATGAGCTAGCGTCAGAATTAGGTAGTATTTCGCCTCGACATACAAGAAAGAATGAGGAAAAGAAAACAACGGTTTACAGTTTTAAAATTAATGTACAATATGTTAGATTTAATTATTTCGATTATAGTCTAAGTGAAACACTCTCTATAATTTACTGAATTTATTTAAACAAAATTTTAATAATTGTTAAGTTATAAAGACTGAGCATGGTTGAAAATAGAAATTCGTAGTATAAAACAAAAAAAAACATATATTAAAATCATTACGGGGTGATTTCAGAAAGGAGGATTAAATAGTTCAGTAATAAATTTAAGTTATTTTAGAACAGATGTAGGATAGATTTAGATTTCGTGTGAAAATAGGGACACATCAGGGATCCATGTTAAGGGCATATTTCTCCCCATTAGAGCTGAATCAGTTAATATCCAAATTGAGCCATGAACTCCGCCTCCACTCTTGTCTGTGGCTGCTTTTCCCCATACACGGACCCCTAAAAGAGCTTGTACGTCGCTGTTTACTGTGTCTTTCCAGCGCATTCTTGGCTTTCCAACTGGTCTCTTTCCCTGCATTCTAGCATTCAGTGATCTTTTTGGTAGCCTATCCTCTCCCATTCTTATCACATGTCCCCCCCCCCCCAATCTTTGTATTCTAATATAGTCTGACAGAGGTGTTTCCTTATGAACTAACTGATCCAACTGAAGCCAGCAGTGGGATAAGACAGGGGGATTCCTTGAGTTCTTTTTTGTTCAACCTGATCATGGACGAAATGGTAAAAAAGTAAGAACTAAAAAAAAAAGGATACCAAATGGGAGAAAAACAACTTAAAATAATCTGCTATGGGGGACGATGCAATACTAATCTAAGTGAAGACGATTTACAACGTATGCTGCACCAATTCAACATAATCGCCAGAAAATTTAACATGTTAATTTCCCCAAAAAAGACAAAATGTATGGTTATAACAGCAAATTTACTAATATATAAATTAGAGCTGGAGGGTCAGGTAATAAAACAAGTGAAGGAGTTTAAATATCAAAGCATCACACTATCTAGCTACGGACAGATCGAAACAGAAGTGGAAGATCAAGTGAATAGAGCAAACAAAGCCTGAACGACACAATATGGAGAAATAAAAATATTGGAAAAGAAATGAAAGGTAGAATTTACAAAACACTCATCAGACCGATAATGACATACGCGACAGAAACACGACCTGACACAGAGTGGACAAAAAGATTGCTCAAAAGAGCGGAGATTAAAACCTTTCGAAAAATCGATGGTAAGACTCTATGGGACAGAGCTACAAGTACAGATATACGACGGAGATGCAAGGTAGATAACATTAATAACTGGGTAAGAAACAGAAGAATAGAATGGAATGACCACAAAAACCGAATGACAACAAATAGGGTAGCCAGGGCAGTGAGAGACGGTTCCCACTAGGAAGACGATCAGTGGGAAGACCACGAAAACGATGGAATGACAACTTACTAGAGGCACATTGAAAAAACACACAGAGTCATGTCTATACAAAAAGAAGAAGAAGAATAAAGTATTTAACAAACAAATTGCAAGTAGAAATCGATAGCATACAAAATTTTAATATTTAAATTGTTTTTTTATTTATTTTTGTGTTTTGTGATGATATTATCTAATTATGTTTAATATTTTCAAATTACTAATTATAGAAATAGCTTCCATAACTTCATCATTTTTCACTAAATTTTTTAATCTACCTACTAGAATGTTTGAATCGGTTTCATACTTAAAGTTTTCGTGTAAAAACAAATGTTTCGTAACTCTCACATTATCAGTATTCTGTATATGAGAACATAATCGTTTATTTTTTTTAATAAATAGAGATCTAATGATATTTTCAAATTTTTGTGGGTCGGCTCGGTGGTTTAATCTACCTTTTAAATCACGGTGAACACCTGTTATTTCTAGAATTTGCTTATAAATATATAAATCTTCTTGCGTAAAGTTGGTTGGTTGTTTGAAAAATATTAAATTAAGTAATCCGGGGGTAGCCTTAAATTCTTTTGTTTCAAGATAAATTTTTTCATCTTTAAAAGATATTTTATAATTTCCCATATTCCATATTGAAGTTCTCTAGTTATAGTTAGGACCGTATGCTTTATCGATATCTATTGAATCTTGCCAATATTTTTGAAAATATGAATTATGTAGATCTTTTATAGTTTGTGTCAAACCAGATTTTGGTGTGGATTCCTTATTTACCTCATTTTGATTCATTTTTAATTTTATTGAGCTGTTGTACTGGTGCAATATTATAAACTGAAACTTATCTATGTTTTCCTTATATATACGGTTAATTCTATAGACAAAAACAGTGACGGGATAGGGGGGGGCGAGATAAACACGTGATAACCACGGGATAAGCACGAGATAAGCACGTGATAAGCACGAGATAAGCACGTGATAAGCACGAGATAAGCACGTGATAAGCACGAGATAAGCACGAGATAAGCACGAGATAGTGACGAGATAACCACGTGATAGGGGCGGGGTAGTGACAAGGAATGAAAAATAATTTTATTTAAATTTTTTTATTAATTATCTAAGTCAATAATATTTTCATCAATCACCTATCATTTCTGTCCATCGAGTCTTTTCCACCCTTCCTCTAAAGTTCTCTTCCAGAAATTTCTTTCATCTTCTCCTTGATGAAGAAGCTTTCTTCTAAGTAATTATCTCTAAGTTAATTTAGGTCTCGATTCATTCATTCTAACAGAACTATCATTCGTTACACTTAGTTTTCATTTTTGCGTCTAATGTGACGCAACTTCAGTATTTGTTCTTAAATATTTTTTTAAAGCCTTAGTCAAGCCGTTCCTGTTTAACTTAGCATCAACTGTTACATTTTCATTTCAGCTACCTCCATTTTTCGAATCTTCTTTATATACTACACTTCACCAACACACTCTCATTACACTCTTGAATAGCTTTTCTTCCGACCCTTTTCGATTTTGTGTCTTTCAAGTAATCCAAAAAGTGTCATAGTCGGCTTTTATCTCACTTTTTTATTGTTTAACAAAGACCATTTAAGATTTATTGGTCATTTGTATTAAGATATAACTCCGTCTACAGTTTGTGTGACTGTGACGATTATCAACGATACCGTAATCTCTTTTGATATAATAATTTGTTAAGACGAAGGTTAAGTGGTATGACTATTTATAGCGATAAAAAACTATTACATGAGATTTAAGAACTTATGTCAATATTTGTTGGGTGCAGCATTTCTATATAATAAAGTAAATAAAATTTGTAATGCCATTTTTGCAGTAAGGCAATGATAGAAGGTAAAGAAGACATACTGCAACTATCTTAAATAACTCATGTGGTCCTGTTTGCTGGATAATTAAAAGTGCGAATAAAGTTGCAGAGCGTAGAAACCTGGTGTCGCTTTTACGAACTTGCACGGTCCCAATATTCCCATCACCAATATGAATAAAAGTAGAAATCTTAAAAAATTCGTAAGCGATTATATTCTTGTTATTTAATATTTTAAAATTAGTCTTCATCAAGATGTTGAATGGGGTAGATGTATTAGTTTTTCTCCTAAGTCTCACATATGTGCTTTGTGCCGATTTTTCTGAAAAAGATGCTATTGTTTATCTAAATAGATATGAACATAATATCGATAATAAAACAGATCTCTCAACTTCGTTGATTACCTTCCAAGAAAGGTATAATTTACCGGTGGATGGATTGCTTAATAATGAAACTATCAAATTTATGCGTCGCCCGCGTTGTCAACACAGTGATAACGATTTTATAGCAAGAACAGCATGGAAGAAACATCACCTGCAATGGTATTTTCCTCAAAGAACGGTTGATGCTCAGAAAGATGCGGAAATGGCTTTTCAGATGTGGCAAAATGTTTCAAACTTAACATTCACAATGGTTACAACTCCAGGTGTGGATCCTCCTGATATTACCATAACTATGGTAAGTAAAACTCATTATTTTAGAAGAAATTGTATGGGTGGTGATGAATGCCCAACTAAAGTAGGTGGAGCTGTTTTAGGGCATTCTTACTTTCCTAATGCCGACGGAACATGTATAGAAATCCATTTAGATATAGATCAGTCCTCGCATTTTGGAACTGATTCTATTCCCGAAGGTCGTACTAGTTTTCTTATGGTATTAGTTCATGAAATCGGACATGCTCTCGGAATAGCTCATAGTGCTACTCCAAATGCTATCATGTATAGCGTCTATGCAGATAAGATTCGTGTTTTACATGATGATGATATAAATGCTGTGCAATATTTATATGGGGCTAAAAGTAAATACGCTCCAATCCCAAAGTTCACAAACATGCATATACCAACAAATATCTCAACAACCACAATACTACCACCTTCTAGTAGGCAGTCAATCCACCCGAACCCTACAACGCCACATTTAACATCAACTACAACCACAAGACCAGCACCTCCTAGGCAGTCAATCCACCCACACCATACAACGCTGCATACGCCATCAAGTACAACGACAAGACCTACGACTCGTAAACAGCTGATCTTCAAAAATTTGTGTGATATTATTCCAGATTTTATGTTTCTAGCCACTGCTCCAGAGTTCTCAAATTATCGATTATATATTGCTCATAACAAATTTATATGGAAACTAGACTTGAATGGAATGATTATTCCATCTCAACCAGAACTCCTTATCGATTATGTACCTACAAAATTACGTCAGTACACTTTACAACACATTTTTCAAACAACAAGCGGTGATTTGGTTACAATTGTGTCTCCCAACAAATATTTCTCAGCATCATTCCCTAGTATTCAATATATTGACAATTTTTCACTTAATATACCTAATAAAGCGCGCATCAATGCTATTTTTCAATCAAATGCAGGGCGATCCTATACTTTTTATAATAATATGTCATATATAGAATTTTCTAATGATTTTATGACTGAGAGTGGTAGAGGTAAAATAAAAGACCTATTTCCTGGTATACCTGAAGATATTTCTCTCGCATTCCGATGGACTGATGGCCATATTTACTTTTTCCGTCAAAGTAATTACTATAAATTTAATGAATTTACAAGAAAAGTTGTCGCAGGTGGACAATTTAGTTGGAATCTATTTGGAGTGCCTTGTCCAAACGAAAATATTTTATATCAATTAAAGACTCTGCTATCTAAACTTACATCTATATATAGTTAATTGTAAGAAATGTTTAGTTTATGAATATACCTACATCCTTACAACAATCAAGTTTTATGTATTCATATTAATTTCTAATTAAAATTAGAAAATGTCGTAAAAATAGCCACCTAGCGGATAATAACCGAACTATGACAGCCTATATTGTAGATTCCATTAAAATAGTCCCTCCCATCTTGCCGGAGAATTTGGAACTTTTGGGGTGAAACTACCATAGTTACACTTTTAACTACCCTAGTCTTATGCACTATATAACTCTACCATATCCAGCGCTAACTAACTCTACACGTCATACATGGTCAGTGGGAACCAAAAAATTGAAATTAACAAAAGATGTGAGTAAATTTGATCATTGCAATTTAAAAAATATCAAAGTGTTTTTAAATTCTGAAAGATATCCCTATAATGACCTTCAACTAGACTTTAAAACTAATAGGTTTACCAAACTATGTGAGATGTTTGCTAATTTCCAGAAAAGTTATTATTATTATATGACCCTAAACCAACCCACAGTTTTTCTTTGTTTTTTTATCTTCCGCGGCTCCCTACTCAATTTATGGAACCCAAATGTCCTTACCATTTAAATAATAATAGTGTATGTGCGTTATCTAATGTATTTTATTTGTATGATACTTTTATGATGTAATAAAGAATTTTTTTACATTTTGTTTTATTAATAAAAAACCTTAATAAAAAATAGTACTTTATTTAACCGCTATAATTGTTACATAAATTTTCCAGTGCAAATCTGCATAAACGGCAACTGGATTGGGCAGAAGCTAATCCTTCTTCCTCTGTTCTCCATTCGGGACGATTGAAATGAACAAAACACGGAAGTCGAGTTCGAATTTCAAAATCTTGCACAAATTTCTGGGGTAGGAGATGCCAAGACTGAAGTAGTTCGTATGGATCCACAAATTTTCTAATGTATGGTATGGTAAAGTTTTGTAGTTCTGCTTCTGTGAATAGGTACAAAGGTTTTTGTGGGTGTTGATTCATCACAATTCTTTTCTGGCAACATTCCATTATTGTTAAAACGATTAATGTTTTTAAACACCAAGTCTATCCACTTTTGCTCCTCGATTGCAGAAACAAAAAATAGTCTATTTTCTTCTTCTGGAGTATTCCACTACGCAAACGAATCACTTATACTAAGTCGTGAAAAGTTTTTAAACATATATTCTTTGTCTTTATATTTTTTTATTAACTGGTTTTCTTTTCTAACTGTTTAATATTTCTTGTTTTTTCATAAACTAAAATATCACGCTTTATTCTGTTAATACCTTTACTAAATTGTTCAACACGTTCACGAAGACTTCTTGAGCACATACTGTTAACATTATCGATGTTTCTGTACTCTTACATCCTCCCCACTCTCATTGATACCAGTTGCAGATGGGTCCCCCCCTCTACCTCATTTTAGACCGGATATGGTCTAGACTAACAGATGCCCAGATCGCTGAGCTATTTGTAGATATTGGTCCTTAACCCCGAGTTATTTTTAGACAGGATATTGTCTAGACAAGCAGATGGCCAGTTCATTGACCTTGAGCTATTTTTAGACAGGATATTGTCTAGACAAGCAGATGATCAGTTCATTGACCTTGAGCTATTTTTTAGACATTGGCCGTTAACCTTGAGTTATTTTTAGATTGGATACTGTCTATACACACCAGATGTCCAGTTAATTGACCCTTGAGCTAGTTTTAGATGTGAAAAGCATATGGCACTAACCCCCCTCTTTATTCTACTTGAAAATATATAAACTGATGCATTTATAATTTTTGTGATAATATCAAAATGGTGCTAGAAAATGAAAACCAAGCAATGGATGAAGCAGTTATAAATCCATTGGGTGTTATACCACCATATAAAGCTGAAGATAGTGACCATGAAAATCAAGCAATGGATGAAGCAGTTATAAATCCATTGGGTGTTATACCACCATATGAAGCTGAAGATAGTGACCATGAAAATCAAGCAATGGATGAAGCAGTTCTTAATCCATTGGATGTCATACCACCACATGAAGCTGAAGATAGTGATAGTGCCTCTTCTAACGAAAGTTTTGTTTTTCGGTATCCACCGAAAATTTGTCAGACCTGGAAGATTGTGAGGTATTAGATATGGATTCCCCAGAGGCAGAGAACAAAATAATGAAAGTGGATGATGTCAACAATGTCCGCTTTCTGTCATATGAAAGCGGACAAACAGTATGTATGACCAAATATTATTACGTAATAGACAATGAAAGTTTGTGCCCTTCTTGTTTTTTTTTGAGACTGTTAGCGGAGTGCCATCATACGTTCCAGCTGTTCATACTACGGAACATTCAAGTGGGAAGGCAGATAATCTTAGTACACATACTTGTTTTTGTTGCAATATGAACTTATATATTTACTGCTTATGTAAATACTGTATTATTTGTAATAATATAAATCTACAACAATAAAAAGGTTTTTATTCAATTCCCTTTTCCATTTTCCCTTTAATTTTATTTATGTGCAAATGAAACGCCCCCTGTATTGAATTTTAAACAAATAAGTTATATATTTTCGAATTTATTATTTTTTTTCCTATTGATATGCGACATTATATTGTTTTGACAAAATTTTTGTTGATGGGCCCCCCGTTAAAAATTATTAATACAAATTTTTTTCCAAGTTTTGATTAGACCTATACTTCTAAAATATGATTCTAAAATATCTTTTCTTAATTTTCATAAATGAGTGGTGAAATAATTTTATTTAAGTACAAATGAAACGCCCCCTGTATTAAATTTTAAATAAGTTATATATTTTTTGAATTTATTTTTTTTCCTATTGATATGCAACATTATATTGTTTTGACAAAATTTTTGTTGATGGGTCCCCCCGTAAAAAATTATTAATAAAAATTTGTTTTCCAAGTTTTGATTAGACCTATACTTCTAAAATATGATTCTAAAATATCTTTTCTTAATTTTCATAAATGAGTGGTGAAATGATTTTATTTAAGTACAAATGAAACGCCCCCTGTATTAAATTTTAAATAAGTTATATATTTTTGAATTTATTTTTTTTTCCTATTGATATGCAACATTATATTGTTTTGACAAAATTTTTGTTGATGGGTCCCTGTTAAAAATTATTAATAAACATTTGTTTTCCAAGTTTTGATTAGACCTATACTTCTAAAATATGATTCTAAAATATCTTTTCTTAATTTTCATAAATGAGTGGTGAAATGATTTTATTTAAGTACAAATGAAACGCCCCCTGTATTAAATTTTAAATAAGTTATATATTTTTGAATTTATTTTTTTTCCCTATTGATATGCAACATTATATTGTTTTGACAAAATTTTTGTTGATGGGTCCCCCCGTTAAAAATTATTAATACAAATTTGTTTTCCAAGTTTTGATTAGACCTATACTTCTAAAATATGATTCTAAAATATCTTTTCTTAATTTTCATAAATGAGTGGTGAAATAATTTTATTTAAGTACAAATGAAACGCCCCCTGTATTAAATTTTAAATAAGTTATATATTTTTTGAATTTATTTTTTTTCCTATTGATATGCAACATTATATTGTTTTGACAAAATTTTTGTTGATGGGCCCCCGTTAAAAATTATTAATACAAATTTGTTTTCCAAGTTTTGATTAGACCTATACTTCTAAAATATGATTCTAAAATATCTTTTCTTAATTTTCATAAATGAAGTGAAAAATTAATTATTAAATCAATAAATGTTTTAGCTTAAAAATTTTTCGAGTACGTTTATGACATATTTTTAGGATGCATTTCTACATTCGCGCTGACCTCTCGCATAATGAAGACACCACGGCGTCTATTTTTAAATGTAGTCTTCTTCGACTTGTCCGGCTAAAATGTACGCGATATTTGGGAAGGACAAATAATGTGTTTAGTGAAGTTCATAAAGGGAATTTGATTTGTGTTTTGTGATGAGAAATATTGGAATATATATAAATTAGGTAAGTGTTTATATATTACGATTTAATTATTGGCAAAACTGACTATTGTACCTGTAAAATACAAATGAAACTGAAATATTATTTAAAATATTTATTTTATTAAAATCAGTAAGTTTTGTCTAATATTCCAAAGTAAAATACTTCTTTATACTTTTTTGACTAAAAAATTCTTTAAATAAATAACCCAATAAACAGAACGCTATTAATTTACATAGTTAAAAAAACAATTAATTTACATAGTTAAGCAAACAATTTAGAATACAACATAAAAATATAACGTTTTTTATCACTGCAATCCACACTAATTATCCACAGGTTTACACCTCAATATAGACGTCAGAATTTGGTTGCAGATGCCAATGTCCAAACTTTGTCCAAACTTTTTTGAGCCCTATCGCGTTTTTTCTCATAACCACTAATCTTCTTAAGTAGCACAGCCCATCTGGTTTTCTTCCAAATAACGAGTATTGTCACTTACAAATGTTTACTGTCATATTCATCATCTGTAGTTTTGACAATTTTGTCAATATTATCATAATTTGTGGTAACATTTAGGTCGTCTTCTTCTTTTTCACCATGAGGTACACTTCCATGCTTTCATTAAAATCATCACTCTGAATAAGATTACCTATTTCTTCTTCTTCTTCGTCGTCAGATGATACAGTATCGTATTTTGGGTCGATCATTGGGGTGGATGACGCCATAACTTGTTGCTCAAATGGCCTCCATTGGTCTGTGGCAAGTAAAATCTCCTTCGGTTAGTTCCACGCTGGAAGTTCACTTCATTAAATGTTTCCCCGTCCGCGCTGGAGTTTAACTTCACAAAATTTTTTCCCATTGGGGGACTTTCTGAAGTGCGAAATAATTTTGGCACTTGATTTCGAACATTCAGGTACTGCAAACTTCACTTTCATTTTGGAATATTCGACAGAACTTACTGATTTTAATAAAACTAATCTACTTGCTGGATATGGTTTTATAACTTTTTGAAGTGGGAAAGAAAGTAGACCAATCTAAAAATTTTAAAATCCCCCGCTTCTTAGAACATTTTGTTACCCACGAGGCACACCAATGGGATAGCTAGACCACGCCCATATCGGTGCTTGGCTTGTAAGTTTTTACCCCCCCTCCATGGAAATAGAGCTTCCTTCTTAAGGAACTGTGGGAACTGAATCACCATCTATATGATTTTTGCAAAAAAACACCATCCATGTGTCTCTCACAGCCTGTTTGTGTTATGTTTCTGCATAGTTATATTTTTCACAAAAATACCACCCACGTATGTCTAGGGGTTCAGTTAAATTTTTAATTAGGTCCAGATGTCTTTTATGCTTTACGACAACTTCAAATTTGCGTGAGAAAAACCATGAAATGAATTCCCACATGAATATCATGTGTTACTCTTTTTTTTCTCATTTGTTATTAAGAAAAAATTTAAACAGTGTTTGCGTATTTCTGATAATTATTTGAAAAGATAAAAGGACGCTTTATTAATTTTTACATAAAGATTTTTGCATTAACCAAAGTTTGAGTAAGTTATAAAACTTATTTTAAAAAATAATTGAAAAAAATCACATGCAACCGATTATAATAAAAACGTAGCAATCTATTGAATAATTTTTTAATGAGCCTGATTTTAAAAGACAGAAACAATGTATGACAACTTATTATATGGTTATTTTCGATAATTTTTGTCTTAAAAAATATTAATACATAAATTGTTTAAAGAGGAGGAAAATGGATCTTTGGACGCCCCTGTGCTTGCTATAACATTTATTATTCATAAGAGCATTATTATATGGTTATTTTCAATAATTTTTGTCTTAAAAAATATGTATACATAATTGATAGCTTAAAGAGGGATAAGTAGATCTTAGGACGCCCCTGTGCTTGCTATAACGTTTAATAATAAGTAGAGGCAAACATCCCGCATACATGCAAAATTTTTTATGATGCGTAATAGCAAGCCAGATGTGATTAAAGATGCGATGGGAATTGAAAGTCAGACACTATTAATTGCCGGGAATATGTTTGTCTAAACTTTTTGTTGTTTTGTGTTAAGCCACTGGGAACGGATGGTTTTCTTACATTCCCGTCTGAGAATTAGTTTTCAGCGTTGTGATCGGCAGATGACAAGCAGATGTTCTCATTTCACATGACGGTTTCTGCATAGTTATATTCTTCGCAAAAAATACCAACTGTGTTTCTCACAGTGTGTGGTATCTTTTTTAATTATGTCTTAATGTCCGCTTTACGACAACTTTGCATGAGAAAGACCAAGAAATGAGTTCCCACAATATCATCTTTCTTAATTTATCACAATTGCCAGATGCCCCAGTTCATTAGCCTCCTCGTTTCGCACACAGATTCAAACCGGATGCCAGTAGACTGCCAGATGGCCAGGTCGTTGATCTGCTCATTATGCTAGTACAATATCATATATTCCCCCATCCTATTTTTAGACCAGATGCCAGATGTTCCTCATTTTGTACACAATATCATATATTCCCCCACCCTATTTTTAGACCGGATGCAGGTGTTCACTGCCAGATGTCCCTCCTCATTTTGCTCATACAAATATCCACTACTTGTATGTATAAAAAATACAATTAAACTGATTTTTTAGGTATTTTGCTTTTTTATTTCGTCACCTAGGAACGTATTCTCTATAATCCCTTATAAATTACCATTCCATATTCACGGTTTCCGTATTCGCGGCATATTTACATAACGTATACCCCGCGAATAAAGAGCTTCTACTGTACGTCATTTTAGATAATGAAAGATGGGATGGTAGAAATGATGCAGTAGTTTGTTCACGACAATAGTGTGATATATATATTGGTATTTTATTAATGTGGTTGATAACTGCCCGAATTTTGGCATCAGGAACTTTATTTAAAACCCCTTGTTTTTTACCTCGTTGATCGAGAATAGAGCCACGGTTATAAGCTTTTCTAAGAGCTGTTGTCACTCTTGTTGGAGTTATTCTCAGAGTATTGACAAACATCTGCCTAGACACGTTTGTTTAATATTGAGTACTGCCTGAATATAAACGTTTTTCGGGATTTCTTCCATATAGCCTTTTTTCGGCAGTTCCACAATAAGACTTGAAATAAAAATCGTTTGCGCATTATAAGATCCAAGGCTCCAAAATCGATCAAATTCCTCCTTTGCTTAGTCAACAGAGAGAAATTCGAGGCAATTTAATGGACAGTTACAATTATAATTATAAAGAAATTCTTTTGGAGGTTTCAAAGTACCTTTTTGATCAATGTAGGGCAGATTTTTATTACGATTTATTTTTGATGCCGCCCGTGTCATAGAAAATTTCATCTTTCTGCCCTTCTTTGGACGACCAGAAGTGCTTTCTAACAATGGTCTCGTGTCATTACTCTCATTTAGCTAGAAGAGCTTTCTTCATTTGATGATGGCTCATAATTATCAGAGGAACCACTGCTGTAGGCATCCCGGACTGACTCATCCTATAATAAAAAGTTACATACTAGATATTAAGCTTACATTTTCACGTGCCGTTTTATTTATTTGTTTTTAATATTAATCGTTTATCAATAAGTTCATTAATTATTATAAAACCATTAAAATTTGTTTAAAGTGTAAGAACAATTTACCCTGTACATTTTATTATATACTAAACTGATTAAGAAATTTTGTTTGATTCTATTACAAATAACCATTCAGTAAAAAACTTATAAACGTTGGACAAATTTCTTGACCTGACCTTATCTAGATTTACTCATTTAATAATAAAAATTTTATTCCCGGCACTTTTCTTTGTCTTTCAATGGGTTATTATTGTTGAGTAAGGTTTAGTACATCATATAGTCATAAATAAATCTCGTTAAAATACATTGCTGAATGTTTTAAGCTGGCTACAGATCAGACTGCTATTTATCACATGTCATAATTCCTGTCATTTGACATTGTTCTGCGTGTTGGACTTATTAAAATGCCCCGTTTGTGATAAATACCAGTCTGATTTTTACATGAGAGTTTAATGAAAGGGTAACAAATCAATTGGAAGTTCTGTCCGACAAAATACATGGGACGTTTTTGTAGTCTGGCGTTCTAAATTTTTAACCTGTTCCACAATTAAAACTTCCCCTGTTCCAGTGTTCCCATATATCACAGTTTGTCCGACGAGACACCGTTAACCTATTAACAAATTTTTAGCTTGCCATTAATAAACTTTTTTTGGTACGCGGGATCCAGGCCTAATAGTCCGGCTACTCTAGTGGGCAATACTGAGTAAGACGATTCAGCACTATTTCGTAATCGTAATGTTACTTCAAATAATTTGCGATAACTATAGCCCGGCTACTCCCGTGGGAAATGCTGAATAAGACGAAATTCAGCTAGATAAGAAGCTAGCAAGCCGCTAAAAGTTTAGAAAAGAAGTCGGTTAGTTGCTTGTTTGTTTGGGAGAAAATTTAAATTGAAAAAAGTGTTGCAATTACACAATGGTCGAAGTGTGTGAATATGAGTGGCCTGAGGTACGCGTTCTAGAGTTAATCTACGAAATTAAACAACTGGGTTACCTGTGGGATCCACGGAATATAGAAAAAAAATAGAAATAAAAAACGTGATGCTTTTAAAATGTTGGCAGAGAAGTTTGAAGTGACTGCTGAAGAAATTACCAAGAAGTATTCAACTTTATTGCAATGTTATAGAAACTGTCGTCGGAAAATAAAGAACAGTACTGGGACAGGAACCGGAACCAGCGATGTTTATAAACCAGCTTGGTTTGCATATGAAGCACTGAACAAATTTATGAAAGATGTGTATACACCGCATGGAGTAACAGACACAATGGTAAGTACATGCTTATTGGTACAACTTTTTAAAATTATATTCATATGCTATTTTTACATTATTGTTGGTATTTGTCCTGCCACTCAACTTTGCCGTTTGTAACAAAGTATTCAGAAAATTCTTCGCGAATTTTCTTTACTTCTGAGCATGTTCTTCTGCCCCTTCTTTGTAGTGACAAAAATGATGTTTGTTGATGTATCTCATTCCTCCAAGAACCATTGGTAATTTTACCATCTTGTTCCCTGTGAAATGTACCCGTAGGTGTGTAAATATTTCTTGAGGTACTGCTTCTTCTTTGAAAATTATGTAGCAATACACAACATTCTGTGATTAATCGAGCTTTATCTTGGCTTAATAGAATGGGTTTTCGTAAAACTCAAAATACTGCAGACATAATTCCAAATACATTTTCAATTATTCTGCGGGCTCTAGAGTCTGCAGTTAAATATGCGCTCTGGTGTGCCTCTGTCATGACTTCCACTATAAGGAACCATCAGATATTCTTTTAAAGGAAATGCATTATCACCAATAATAACATAGGGTACAGGATTGTCTCTCATCGGCAATGGTTCGTCAGAAGGTAGGTTTAAGGTCTTATTTTCTAACGCTGCATACAAGGAACAATTATTGAATACACCTCCATCTGATATTCGGCCTTGCGAGCCTATATTACTGTATGTTGCACAATAATCAGCGTCACACAAAGCCATTAGTACGATACTAAATGTTCCCTTGTAGTTTATATATTCACTACCACTATTTAGGGGAGAGATTATCACTATATATTTTCCATCTGTAGCCCTAACACAGTTTGGAAAATTCCATCTTTCATCGAATAAATCTGAAAAATGTTTTCCATTCATCAAAGTCGTAGCAACCTATAATGTTAAGGTATTAATTTTAGACATTTATTACTAAATGTATACAGTATGGTGCAAATGTTTGGAATAAATAATTCGTTATTTCGTAAGCCAGCGACTTTGAAACAGGTCGATTTTTATCTGGAGAACTAGTTGCTTGATTAGTAGGTCGATTTTTATCTGGATTATTTGGAGAACTAGTTGCTGCCAAGCTCAGGAAAATGGACTATATCAATCGGCAATACGTGATGTACGATATTGACAATCTACTGTTTCGAGCAACAATTTACCAGCAGGTGATGCCATACTCAGGACCATCTTCCTCTCATTCTTTTTCACCACAATCATCCTTCCCGTCTTCATTTGTGCAGGTACAGTCCTCTCTAACTTCACTAGAATTACCTCCTGCTTCTCGTTTTTTACAACCACTTCCCATTACACCCCACTCTGATCCCACACAGTCACAGTTACAACCACTTCCCATTTCACCCCAATCTGATCCCACACAGTCACAGTAACAACCACTTCCCATTACACCCCAATATGATCCCACACAGTCACATGCTCCATGGTATACAGGTTTCGGTAGTAATTTCAATGTAACTGAAAGTAATTATTAAGAAATAAAAATTTCATAAATATAAATATCTTTAATTTCTTTTACCCAGAGACCCCATTTTTGAGACATCCAGTATAAATTTTAATATTATTAAAAATTGAAAGTTATTAAATAATAAATATTTCAAAAATAATATTTTTAATTTCTTTGACCTAGAGACCCCATTTTTGAGACATAAATTTTAATATTATTAAAAATTGAAGATTATTAAAAAATAAATATTTCCAATAGTAGGATTTTAAAGCTATTGACTTATGGCATGTTTGAGGCTAAATGTTGTGTTTCTATGGGATTAGCCACAGTTAGGTTGTAATAAAAATTACATATTTGTACCTAAAAAACTTTACGTTTTTATTTCCTCTCCGAAAATCGTTGTCAAAAGAGGCATTGATTGCAATAATTTATCAATAAAGGTGTGTACAATTTGGCG
This sequence comes from Diabrotica virgifera virgifera, assembly GCF_917563875.1. NCBI lineage: Eukaryota > Metazoa > Arthropoda > Insecta > Coleoptera > Chrysomelidae > Diabrotica > Diabrotica virgifera. The sequence continues at coordinate 40,426,891 of NC_065451.1, read as the reverse complement.
ATCGCGTTTGCACACACCTTTGTTGATAAAGTATTGCAATTAATATCTCTTTTGACAACGATTTCCGGAGTGGAAATCAAAACGTTAAGTTTTAGGTACAAATATGCAATTTTCATTATAGCCTAACTATGTCTAATCCCATACAGAGCGTCCATAAAGTAACGCATACATTCATTATTTCGTAAACCGGCGACTTAACCGAAGAATCCCGAAACAGGTCGATTCTTATTTTTAACTTACAATTTTGATGACGTAATCGGTGATTTTTTAAATGTGAATAGGGGTCATGTGATAGCTCATTTGAAAGGGTATTCAATTCTCTATTTATTTATATAAAGATTAACATAATAATTGTTTATACCGAGTGTTAAATTTTTTTTAATTAAATTAATTGAGACAATAAGAATAATGTATGCAATTTATTTAATTCAAAATACGCTTTACTCTTGTCAGAAACAGGAAAAACATGTTTATTTGACAAATACATATTGTTTTTTGCTTAAATTCAATGTTAAAGCTGCCTCTTGGCAATTTGGACATTTTGTTTGAGCCAAAATCAATGTTTATTTTTTAAATAAAATATTTTATGTTTTCTGACATCAGTAAAATGTATTTAGAATTCAACAAATCACATACCTTAATTTTTTTTTGTGTCAATTAATTTAATTAAAAAAAATTTTGGACCCCTGTATAAATAATTATGTGAATGTTTATATTAGTGAATAAAGAATTAAACACCCTTTCAAATGAGCTATTACATGACCCCTATTATTATTTAAAAAATCATCGATGATGTCACAAGTATGATATAGAAATGTAACCATATCACCCTTCATCGATACCAACGCGATACGACTCCCGCCTGGACCACCTGGACGGAAGACGCAGCAAAGACGCAATGAACCCATTAGTTTTTAATTTATTAGTTAGAATGTTATAAAATAGGGAACTAGGAAAAAATGCAAACATTCTTACGTTAGAGCTCAACTTGTAACAGTCAACTTTTAGTTTGAATCATTTAATTATAGTTATTGTATAAGTTCAGTGTAAAAATCAGAAATAAAGCTTTTTTTTTTAATAAATACAAGTGAGAAAACATCATTGGCGCTGCGAACAGGATCCCTACACAGAATTGCCGATAATTCCTGGTCAACTTCAGTTGTTTGGTAGCGAGATTCGACGGACCGAGACATGCAGAAGCTGCTTGTATTCCTGTAAGTCTTTTATCCTTTACAATTATCTTTAATTTTACTTGTTTTTATGAGCAACCTTTCTGAGTTAACTGAAACTGAATTAAATATTATCCTCTCTGAATCCCCACGAAATCATCTTCGCGATAGAAGCCCTTTACGTAGACTTCCTATTGTCAAAGAAATTTCTCAGATTCCGAAAGATAAAATGCCTATTTCAAATAGCGATATTTCCAGCCTATGTGCTACCCTCCCTGAATATACCACAGGTTATAATTTATCGACTTTTATTAGATCAGTAGATGCACTTATAGAATTTTTAGCAGGACAAAATCCTAGCGAAGTTCAAGCTTTCATATTAAACGCAAATATCCTTTCTAGAATTAAAGGAGAACCTAGAGATTTTTTGAATTTTTCAAATAAACACATTTGGACCGATGTTCGGCCCGCATTATTAGCTAAATACGGCGACAGGAGATCCGAGGAAATCCTAGTCACACAACTAACTACAACAGTTCAAAATCCACACGAAAATTATGATGATTACTATCAAAGAATTACAACCCATCTAAACGATTTATTGCAACATATTTGTCTGCATAACAATGCGGAAACATTACAATTTAAGTCACCTTATTTTAAGAATTTAGCACTTAAGACATTTTGTACAGGTATAAATAACCAGTGGTGTAGTGGAGCCGGAGCGGTCCGGAGCGTCGCTCCGGCACAGCTTTTGAAGGGGGAGCGGCGCTCCGGCTACGATTTTTTCAATCGAATTTTTTATATAGGACAAAAATAGATCTGAAATTGTTTTATTTAGAAAATATTGTTTTGTCCTTTACTAAGTAATTTTTACACGTTAGTTATCGTGGTTAATCAGTTAAGGCATACGCAGCTACGATTAGGTAGTTCGTAATTGTAAGCGCAAAAGTTGAGCGAGCGACTGGCAGACGGGATAGTTGATGGATAGACATGATAGACATCTCAGCGGTCCGCGCCCAGCACTACCGTGTCCGTGTCACCACAACCCTCCCCCCACCACGGAAGGAGGAATAGCCACAACAATATTGAAATATTGTGTCCTTCTTATCTCTCGCCTCTCCCCCTCGATTTCTCTCTAGCTCACTCGACGCTCCGATCACCCGCGCCCCGCCCGAGGAGCGGTAGCGGAGCGAGCTGGCCCTGTACACTGTAGACTGGAGCGATACACACGGCAGTGAGAGCGGCAACAGACTGAGTCGCCGGAGTCGCTTCCCCCACCACTGAAATCCACTCCGTAGCTACTGCGCATCTCCAGCCCACCCGGCCATGCTAATCCTGCTCAGTTGTAGTTGCGTCTCGTCTGCTTTGCATAGTGCACGTGCACTGTATATTAATTTAGTGTTTCTGCTCCAATTATTACGTTACGTGTCGCGGATACCTACTGGAAGAGGTGAAATAGTTTTAATAGTTGTGTTATCTTTGCCCAACGTCCAAATCTGTTGACATAAGCTACCTGTAGTATCGCTATGGATAACTCTAAACCTAAACAAAAAACTTTAACCTCATTTTTTAGTGCGTCGGTGAAACGTGAACTAAACACGTTAGGCCTACCTAAAGGAACCAAGCAAGATAAATCCAATGTTGTTTCGGTTGATGAATTAGCGATTGGAAACTCTTTAAATAAAAACGAACAAATAAGTGAACCCAGCACATCAACGAATAAGGAAAAAGAAACAAAATGGCCTGACGTTTGGACAGAAGAGATGTGGACTCGTAAGAAGGAAACTTATCCTTGGATAGATTGCAAAGAAGGTAAATTAGGCTGCAAAGTTTGTTTTGAAGTCACAACTATGGGTGCTTTTAAGAAAGAACACGTTTCTTTAAGTCATGAGTAGCGCACATTTCAAGTTAGCTGTTACGGCTCAAACCGAACTAACCAGCTCAAATCACTTAGAAAAAAAATTATAGAGCACAAGCAGTCCAAAGCACATAGTACTGCTCAGGCCATTGTTGAATCCTCTCATAAAAATCCTATTACGCAATTAGTTGATTCTGCAAATACAGCTCACATGGAATCAACTAAAGCTATTTTTAGGTCAGCTTACTACATAGCTAAGAACGACCGACCATATAACGATCATTTCGGTTTATTAGAACTTCAAAAACTAAATGGAGTAGATATCGGTGTAGGCCTTCATTCAAGATACAGTGCTGTAGAAATTATTGATCATATATCAAAAGAGATGAAGTTAAGAATATTGAATAAGGTTAAGGAAGTTTCTGTGAAAATTTCTATCATTATTGATGAATCCACCAGCATAAGTTCAAAGTCAGTACTCATAATTTATTTGAAGTGTGAAATAAGTAAAGAAAAGTCCCCTAACATTTTGTTCTTAGATCTAGTTGAACTTCCTGATCAAAGGGCCGAATCTGTTTTTAACAGTACACTTAAGTGCCTTGAACAATATGGGTTTGACAATGGTTATTTAAAACAGAACTTAGTTTCTTTCACAAGTGACGGGGCTAGTGTTATGTTAGGGAAACACTCAGGAGTGGCAAAGAGGTTTTCAACTTTGTACCCTGATATAATCGTTTGGCACTGTTTAAATCACAGATTGGAATTGGCTATTGGGGACGCAGTCAGCGAAGTGGCCGGAGTGAATCATTTCCAGATATTTATGGACAAACTGTACTCGCTGTACAGCGCCTCTCCAAAAAACAAGCGTGAGTTAAAAGACTGTGCACAAGAACTTGACATTCAGATGAACAAAATCGGAAGAGTGTTGAGCACAAGATGGGTAGCCAGTAGCTTTCGTACCGTTTCGGCTGTGTGGTTTGGCTTTCAAGCTTTGGCAAACCATTTCTCTAAAGCCATAAACGATCCTGACAGAACATCGACTGAAAAAAGCAAATATAGTGGTTTATTAAATAGGCTAACATCTCAGAGTTTTCTACTAAACTTGGCCTTTATGTTTGACATTCTTGCTGAATTGGCTTTGTTATCAGAGAGCTTAGAGAATAGAAACACTTCTATTGTGTATGCAGACAAACTGATAAACAGATCCGTAAGATATTTAGAGCACTTAAAGGAGAAGCCAGGCACGAAAGTTCTGGAAGCACAAATCGCCATAAAAGAAGGAAATTTTGCATCAGTTGTGTTAAAAACTAATCCAAAAATTGTATCGTTCAATGGACAGCAACTTATTTCTAGTGTTATAAATAACCTAAAGCAAAGAATGTTTGTCACCACATTTGATGGGGAAGCCCAATATGAAGATCTTATAAACTCTTTTAAAGTATTAGAACCTGAGTATTGGCCAACCTGCATTCCGCCAAGTTTTGGTCAAACTCAAGTAGAGCAACTGTGCAAGAGATTTAAATTGAACGTCAACAAAGCTGTCTCTGCCTACAGAGACTATTTGGACAACAGCCGACAAGTGCCTGATGGATTGCAAGAACTGTTAAACTGCACTAAAATAATACCTTGCAGCTCAGCTGATTGTGAACGGGGTTTCAGTTGTATGAACAATATGGTTACACCATCAAGAAACGCTTTGACTGTTGCTCATGTATCATCATTGATGTTCATAAAAATCCAAGGTCCACCTCTCCAAGAATGGCAGCCTGAGACGTACGTCACTAAATGGCTGAGGAGCCACCGGTCTGCAGACGATTCCAGGACAAGAGTTGCAGAAAACCCAAAAAAGAACGCAAAGAAGGATGCATTTTGGCACTTACTTTGAGTATGTATGTTATAATTAATCTGATGTATTTATTATATGTATTTTGTTAAATACACAAGTTATTTGTACTGTATGTAGTTTTTTCAAATAATTCTTAATTTTTTTGGCACAGATTATAATGTTTGTGTGTGTTAAATAATAAAAAATATATATACTAATGTAACTTGTGGGTGTATTTTTTCACAATAATAAATTAATACTACTGAAAATGAAAACTTAGTCATTTACAATATTTGCCTAACTTACACCAGTGTTTTTTTAATTTTTGTCAGCAAGGCTTCCAACTTAAATTATAGAGTTTTTAAGGTAGATTATTATGGTTTGATACCTTAAAAACAGTTTTTAAGGTATCAAACTGTAATAATCTACCTTAAGAAAGTCTTACCATATTTTAAAGTTAAAATTATTCTTTGGAGGAGAATGTGTAGGAGGCCCTACTGTAACTACTATCACTCTAAAAGATCATTAGTTTAATTATTAAACTTTTCAAAACATTTGCCAAAGGGCCTTAAAACTCACGATTTGGGTAGTAGGCTAATTTTCAAAAATTTTCCGGTAGAGGTATAGCTCCGGCACAGCTAATTTTACCACTACACCACTGTAAATAACCCTTATTGTGAATACCTTTCACATTTTCAAATAGATACACTCGATTCAGCTCTACAAAAATGTATAGCTTACGATAACCATAGGAACCAAGTTTCTTATATGACCTTACAAGTGAAATCAAAACCAAATTTTCAACCTAGACCACATAATAACAACACAAACTTTACTCGACAAACTCCTCAAAACACTAACGTAAATTATTCTAACAGGCAAATTCCTCAAAATACTAACACAAATCCACATAGACAAATTCCCCAACAAAATAACGCGAATTTCAATCGAAATACTTTCACGCACAACAACAATAATAGGTTTAACTCAAGACCTACACCCAATCAAAATTTCTATAGAAATCCAACAAATAAATATCAAAACCCGAATCCAATTAGAAAACCACAAACCCCTCAAAACTACCCTAGACCAATGAGTGGTGTAGAAACCATTCAAACAGAAGCTCAACCCATGACAACATCAACTAGATGGACCCAAAATTTTAATGTTGAATCCGAAAATTGTCTTGAACCTTTCGAAAATAATTATAACGAATTATAATATTTCGACCCCCAAGAGACCGAATATTATGACATTGATAATACCCAAGAGCTCCCCCAAGACGAAAATTTTCACGACACTTTATTAGAAGAACAACCTCCTCCTCAATCGATCTAAATAATATTAAAAAGCATCCAAGACTCCCCTTTTTCACATTACCCAAAAGCAGACTAAAAATCCTAATTGATACCGGTGGATCTGATACAATCATCTCACCTAAAGCTTCCAAATTTTTCAATCCCCGTCATATTTACAAAAAAGATTTTACGCTCACATCAATGAAAAAAACGACTAAATATTCCGACAATATCAAAACTCCCCTTTTCAAAGAATTAAATATCCCCGATTTTATCGACGCACGCATCGCTGACTGGAGCAAAGATTTCGACATTTTTTTAGGAAATTACGATTTAGATTCTTTTCAAGCCATTCTAAATTATACCAATAAGACATTAACATTATTACGTTATAATACTGAGATACCATTTCAAACCCTTTCTTTTAAAATACCCGTTGACATAGAACAAGGCGAAGTACTATTTCCCGAGACAACAATTAATAATGAAATCTTCCCAGAATCCATTCACCACGTCACTAACGGATACATTGATAATATTACTCTCGACTATCCAATTCAAATGAAACCCATACACGTAGAAAATCTAAATAACTACGAAATAACTAATAACATACCTTCCAATTTTGACCCCAGTATAATTCGCACAGAACACTTAAACCCAGAGGAAAAAGAAAAAATATTAAAACTATGCCACAAATACAAAGACATATTTTACGACGAAAAAGACAAACTAACATTTACATCCCAAATTAAACATCACATTAGAACTAAAGACGAAAATCCCATTTATTCCCGAAATTTTAGACACCCCAAAGCAATGCAAGAAGAAATTGCACGTCAGATAAACAAATTATTAGATAATAATATTATACGTCCAAGTATATCGCCATTCTCTGCATCAGTTTGGATTGTACCAAAGAAAACTGACGCTTCCGGTAAAAAGAAATTTCGCATGGTAATTGATTACAGAAAGTTAAATGAAAATACAATTGAAGACAAATACCCTCTTCCAAAAATTGACGAAATTCTTGATAACTTAGGTAAAGCCATATATTTCACAACCCTAGATTTAGCCCAAGGATTCCATCAAATAGAAGTCCACCCCGACTCTATAGAAAAAACCGCATTCACAGTACCCATGGTCATTTCGAATTTCTTCGAATGCCTTTCGGTCTAAAATGTAGTCCAGCAACTTTCCAAAAATTAATGGATAACATCCTACGCCCCTTTCTAAATAAATTTTGTTTCGTCTACATGGATGACGTAATCATATTTTCCAAGTCACTACATGAGCACCTTCTTCACATTTCACAAATTTTCCAAAAATTCCAAGAAACCAATTTAAAAGTCCAACTTGATAAATCCGAATTCTTAACAAAAGAAGTCACCTTCTTAGGTCACGTTGTTACCCCCGAAGGAGTAAAACCAAATCCAGCGAAACTTAAAGCAATAAGAGAATATCCACTTCCCAAAACAGTGAAAGAAATAAAATCTTTCTTAGGTCTAATCGGATATTACAGACGCTTCATCCCAAATTTCGCAAAAATCACTTCTCCCCTAACACGATGCACAAGAAAAAATGCAACTATCGACCCATCCAATTCCAATTATTTAGAAGGTTTTGCTAAATGCAAAGAATTACTTTCAAACTCCCCCGTTCTGCAATACCCTGACTTTACCAAACAATTCACACTAACAACCGATGCTTCTAATGTTGCATTAGGCTCTGTCCTAACTCAAGACGGTCACCCCGTTGCATATCACTCTCGTACTCTAAATTCAGCCGAGCAAAATTATAGCACGACAGAACGTGAATTACTCGCGATCATAGATTCATGCAAACATTTTCGACCTTACCTTTATGGATCCCGATTTATAGTCGAAACAGACCATAATCCCTTAGTATGGATTTACAAAATAAAAGACCCCACATCTCGCTTAGCCAGATGGCGATTAAAATTAGAAGACTACGACTTCGAAGTCAAATATCGCCGAGGTCGTGATAACCAAGTTAGCGACGCTCTATCTAGAATTCAAATAAATGCACTCACCAAATCTTCAGTTATAGCTGAACCACCTAATACCAATGACTTTGACGCAGACGAATTTCTAGAAACATTCGATAACATCCAAAATAATTGCGATGAAACTCAAACACAACATACTTCTTTAGAAGACCCCATTAATGGTATACCCATATCTGAAGAACCTCTAAATTTATCAACCAACCAAATAATAATTATACCTAATAGCGAAAAATACGATGTAAATTACAAGAGAATATTTAAAAAATACAGATATACGGTTAAAGTTACTGAAAATTGGCAAGACTGTCTCGTCGACGCATTTAAAGCTATTTTAAAGCCAAGTCAAAAATTCGGCATAAAAGCTCCGCATGATTTCCAACCTTTTATATGTAATTTCTTTAGAACACATATAGATAACAGTGTTAAAGCAAACTTTTGCGAAAAGCTCTTACAAGACATAGAAACCGAAGACAGACAAATAGAATGTACAAAAACTTACCACATTATGAATCACAACGGTATAATTGAAACTTATAAACATTTAAAACAAAAATTTTATTGGCCCTCAATGCAAACCACGATAGCAAATTTTATTAATAAATGCGACATATGTTTACAAAACAAATACGAACGTCAACCTTACAAACTACCCCAACTAGGCCCACTATTAGGACAAAAACCATTCGATATTTTACATATAGACATCTTACAATGTAACAAATCTTATTTCCTAACATTAGTTGATTCCTTTTCAAAATACGCCCAATGTTACAAACTTCCAGATAAAGCATCCGTATCAATTTTAAGCAAACTTAGACACTACTTTTCACATCATAACCACCCTAAGAAAATTGTATTCGACAGTGGAAAAGAATTTAACTCCTCAGTTATAAAAGAATTCTTAAATCTACATAAGATTGAGACACATACAACCACCGTTAACAACTCTTCTTCTAATTCCCCAGTCGAACGTTTCCACTCTACTTTATTAGAAAAAATTCGCACATTAAAAGCGCAAAACCCACAAAATTCCTTAGACGATACCTTTACGCAAGCTGTCCTTGTGTACAATCAATCTCTTCATAGCTCTACCGGCTATTCACCATTCTCAATCCTCTACGGACCTTATTTAAATGAAATCAACTTTGACTTTGACTTACCTATTTACGACACTTACAATGAACAACACAAAAACGAATTACTCCCATTCATTGAACACATTTACACAAAAACAAAAGAAAAAAGAGACAAAGCACTAGAAAAAATAAATAAAGACGCAGAAGAAATACCCACAATAACACAAAAAATTTACGCAAAAAAAAAGAAAATTCAACCCAAATTAGACCCTTTATACCAGACAATAACTCCCACTTCACAAAATAAAACAAAAATTACTGGTTTAACAACAAAAAATAACAAAACTAGCACACACTTAAAATACGTTAAAAGACAACGAAAACATTACAACAAATCCTTTTTGCAGGATGGCCCTTCAACATCTGCAAGCACTAGTCAAAATCCAAGAGATACCCAATAACGGCTACTATACAGAACCCATAGGCGACTCAAAAATCATAACTCACTATCATAAACACATACTACAAATTGACCTAGACAAACTTGAACAAACATTAACAAACTGCACTAACAACTTCCACAACGTCATACCTAACGTACCTATGATACAACTTCTTAACAACCAATTCACACACCTACTCAAAGAAGCAGAAGATAATTTGCACAAAATTACCCGAAAAAGAATACAAAAACGAGGTCTTTTCAACTTCTTAGGTACAACTATCAAATATATTACTGGAAATCCTGACGACTCAGACTTAGAACTTCTCAAACCTCATCTCGCCGCAATCGAACTTAAACAAAATGAAATTATTAAAAAATATAATAATCAAATCTCTTATGGCGAAACCTTTAATACTAGATTCGACCTACTTCTTAAAAAGCTGAATGATAACAATGTCTTATTGTCAAATGGACTAGATCACCTTTCCAAACAGCTAGCCATAATTAATGAAATATTCGAAATCCAAAGTATAAACGAATATATCAAAAAATTAATAAGAACAGTAACAATTTCACAATCCAATATTCCAAATATTGAACTTTTCACTATACATGAGATATTCCATCTTCAGAATAAATGACTTGAAATTTATTCTCGAGACGCTCTAATACTTAGTGAAGAACATCCCTATGAACTCTTAGAAGCTTCACATTCAGTAGTATGTATAACTCAGACAAAAATGCTTATAATCCTTAAAATTCCTATTCTCCACATCCATTCTTATCCAACTTCCAAAATATATTCAATACCTAACGACGAACAAGCAATGGTAATACCACCTGCGAAATACTACGCAAACAACACATGGTACGAAGATTGCACGCCAAAATCCAACATTATTATTTGCCAAAACAGAGTATATTCAAAATGCCAAATACCAGACGTCCAAAGATGCCTTACTGCACACGTCACCGAAAATTTCATCATAGAGACTGACCACGTCGTTCTGCTAGGATTAGCAAACCCACTCAGAATTGGTGAAACAACTGTCAACCACTCTAGCGTGATTTCCACAAACGAAACGCTATTTATTATGGGACAAAAGATAAACCCACAAACGATTCAAGAACTACAGATGCCCAACATCATACAAATGAAACTTAATCCAAGACATTCACTTATATTGGAAAAATTGCAAATTCCAAAGACCCATCACAGACTTGAGCCCATTGAACTACCAAATCTGCAACCATTGATGACCACTAGCATCAGCCTCACCTTCATAATAATAATTATGGCTGTTCTAGCACTCATCTCATACATTGCAATTCGCAAGAAAAAGAGAATCTACAAGTTGTTATTTGGACCTAGAATGCCACAACACCAAGTAGCAGCTCTACAAGAACTTCTCGAAATTCCGAGGTCGGAATTTAGTCCCAAGGAAGGAGGAGAAATGTAACCATATCACCCTTCATGGATACCAACGCGATACGACTCCCGCCTGGACGGAAGACGCAGCAAAGACGCAATGAACCCATTAGTTTTTAATTTATTAGTTAGAATGTTATAAAATAGGGAACTAGGAAAAAATGCAAACATTCTTACGTTAGAGCTCAACTTGTAACAGTCAACTTTTAGTTTGAATCATTTAATTATAGTTATTGTATAAGTTCAGTGTAAAAATCAGAAATAAAGCTTTTTTTTAAATAAATACAAGTGAGAAAACATCATTATATATATGCCAAAAAATCGTAACTTAAAAATAAAAATCCACCTATTTCGGGATTTTTCCATAAAGTAGCCGGTTTACAAAATAATGAATTTATGCGTTACTTTATGGACGCACTGTATAAACATAACATTTAAATATTTCAAAATATATATCTTTAAACAAACTGGAACATGAAGTAAAACCACTTCTATGTAAAAGGTACATTTACTAAAATTTTTTAAAAATCCCAATGGATTGTATAAAATGTGTTCATCAGAATGTTTTCGAACCTATCGGTCCATCATCAGTGAATTTGAATGCTTGCAAAACAGCCCCACAACCAAACAATGGTTGTGATTATAAATTGTTTGGTTCTGGGGCTATTTTGCAAGTATTCAAATTCACTTATGATGGACCGATAGGTTCGAAATGTTCTGATGAACACATTTTATTCAATCCATTGGGATTTAAAAAAAAAATTAGTAAATATACCTTTTACATAGAAGTGGTTTTACTTCATGTTCCAGTTTGTTTAACTATAAGGTCAGCCAACCCAGGAACTACCCCTTTTAGTTTATATATTGTAACAAAAACGAGCGATTCGGTGTTTATATACGAATTTATTAATTTATTTATATAAGTTTTCTTTACAAATATGTAGCTTAAACTAACTCTATTTACAAATCGGTCCGTATTTATATATGCGATACAGTTATTATTGGAACATTCCAGAAATATCCGCGCCCATCTCGATATATCTCCCATCTCTATACCACTCAATCCATTGTCTGTCGGCACGCCCACGTGAGGTACGTTCCAGAACTCTCACCGCCAAGATTCGATTACGTCATTCTCTTGTTGTGTACCTTTATACGGGGGTCGGCCAAGAGTTCTTTTTCGTTACAATATCTTTACTTTCTTTGACCTAGAGACCCATTACATACATCAAGCATTTATTTTAAAAATATTAAAATATGCAAAAAAATTGACTATTGCTTACTTTTACTTGGTCCCGAAGTGCATTTTTTAGCGCTTCACATACTTCAATCACGATGGAGGATATAAGTTGCGGTGATATTTTAAATAAATAACTCAAGCTCTGGTAACTGTCACCTGACGAAAGGAATCGTAAAGTTAAGGCAAATCTTTCTTTGGTAGAAATGGTATATCTCATCTGTGTGGTCTGTTTAGTTATAGATGGGCCTATTGATTGCAGGAGGCAATAGAATAGCAGGAGAGAATAGAAAAAATAGTATGCACTTGATAATTACCTGTTTCTATTTTTGAATAGTGATACACTCCACCATCTGCGTTTTTTACGTTTGTTTACAACCTTCTTCTTCTTTTGCGCCATGATTACAAAAATAGCACTAGCTATTGCCACATCATCGTCACTCTCCATATTTTCAGTGCAGAAATATGTATAAATGCATACAATTTAAAAATAATTATATCTGATGCTGGTGCTTACACTCAGTGAACTAATTTGAAACTGCGATGAATCAGGCCAGACATCGCGCATTACAAATCGCGAATCGTGCATAGTGTGTAGCGATCTGATATCTAATTACTACGCACTACCACGAATCACGCATCGCGCATTACGAATCGCGAATCGTGCATAATGTGTAGCCAGCTTTACTATCGTATAAGTAGGACGCTGGTACATACTTAGTGATATCAAAATATACATGTAACAATTTTAGTATTGAATTGTATCTGAATCTGCACCAAAATTGTTGGGTTTAAATTTTACATTTGTTTATTGCGATTCAAAATATATTAATCGATTTCTGCGCATGAATATAAATTTTGAACTCTTTGTCAAAGTAGCGGATATTGCTAAAATAATTTTCACTTTTATACTGCAAAACAATCGCTAAAAATGATTGTGAAGATTTGGCCTTGCTTAGGATCAAGAATAGTGCTTGATATGTTATATTGCATTGCTGAACTTGCAAGTCACTGGATGTTTTTTAATAATTTATTTACCAGCAGATTTATTAATTCATTTACAAAAATGTTGATACCGGGCACCAGGAACCTTGCAGGAAAATAGATTATCGAAGTTTCCTGTACAAGATACGAAAGTCCTTAGTAAAGAAGCTCGTGTGTCATATGATTTTCAGTGTGATGTAAATGCTAAATACTTTTTGTAAAATGGAACGATAATGAGTGTGTTACTATAGCATCTAATTTTGACAATATACAGGGTTACGCAATTGAACTGTTACCTATTCAAACGACCATGATTTTTGGTGTGAAATTATTTTTTATTGAGTCAAATAAGAAAAAGGTGTGAAAATAATAAAAATTTTAGAATTCACTCATTTTAGCTCGATGTGGCCATCTTTTGCCTTTACTATGGCCTTCAAACGATCAAAAAACGAGTTGCATGCTGCACGAATGTGATCGAATGTGATCTTCCGGTATTTTGGCCCATTCACGTATAATTGCTTTCTTCAGCGCATCCATACTGGCATAATTTTTAGTCCTCACCTTGCTCTCCAAAATGGACCAGATGGTATAGTCCATCAAATTTGTGTCTGGCGAATTCGAAAGCCATTGTGTGGATGAAATGAAGTGTGGAACATGGTTTTTTAACCATTCTTGGTTCACACTAGCTTTATGAGACGGTGCCGAGTCTTGTTGGAACGTCCATGGTCTACAACCGAAATGTTTGCGTGCCCACGGCTCTAAAGCAGCTTCTAAAACATTTTTCAGATAATAAGTTGCATTGACTTTGACACCAGATTCAATAAAAACGATTGGAGAGCGTCCATCGGTGGTTACAGTTGCTCATGCCATTACTTGAGATGGAAAATTACTTCGGGTAGCCGTTCGTAGGCTCAAACTTTCGTAGGTGCATTCGGTCAAGTAAACATGATCATTTTGAGAGTTTATGAACTGCTCAATAGGGAAATTTTTCTCATCAGAGAACACTATGTTCGGAAATTCGCCACGTTCGTGCAGGCGTAACAATTCCTCTGCTCTTTCAAGCCGAACTTTTTTTTGCTTTAATGTAAGATTGTGTGCTTTTTGGAACTTGTAAAGCTTGACCTTGAGCTCCTTTTTCAATATTCGTTGCATGCTTCGCTGGGATATTTTCAGTTCTTTGGCCATTTGATTACCACTACGACATGGATTTCGCTCAAGTCAAGCCTTCACTTTCCAAACCATTTCAGGTGATAATGCTGTTTTTTTTTCGTCCACCACCATAGCGTTTGGCAATGCTACCAGTATCATTATAACGAGTTATGGTGCGATACACAAACATTTTATTCACTTTGAGGTGTTTGAGCTGACGATCAATAGCTGGTTGTGATTTTCCCGCCAAATATAACGCAATCACACTATTAAATTCCATTGCGAATAACTTTTGTTGTATGTATAAAACTTAGATGCAAATGCTTTTTTGACGGCTTATTAAACGATATACTGAAGTGTTATCAGGCCAACTTTGACGTAGCTGTCATTATCGATTTGCCAGATATATCGATGTGAAGTTGGTAACAGTTCAATTGCGTAACCCTGTAGAACTTCTCGTACAAGCTGTAGATGGGATCGTAAGCTCAAAAAGAAACGTTTGGTTTCTCAACTACAAGTGTTAAACATTATCATAACTACATGGAAGGTCTGGATCAACACGACTGGTTTGGTGGAAAATATGTCACTAAAATCAGAGCCAAGAAGTGGAATTCTCCACAGACGAGTCAATAGGTCAAATATTAGTTTCCTACCTAAAATTGACTCTTAGTTCAAGGAGTATTAGACAGACCGAGTACATCATTGTCCATAAAGACAAAAGTCTTTATGGACTATTAGATGGGAAAGGACACTTCATGAAAAAACGTGAAATGCAGAGACGATGTCAAGGAGAAAATTTTAAAGCCAAAACACTGACATACCATAGAAAAGGTACTGTAACAGTATGTAAAAATTGTTTTAAACAGTATCATAAAAAATAAACTTGTTTTTATTAGATGTAAATAAAAATTTTAATTCTCATAATTGTTTTAAATTTATTCATACATACCTTCAATTATGATAACCCTAATCCCCAGCGTCCTATTTATAGGACAGGTCATAATTAAAAAATGCAAAGATGTAAATTAATTTCATGAATATTTCCTGGTTAAGAAAAATATTACTGATAATTATGTAGGTATAATCTTTTAAAAAGGTTTGAAATTAAAAAAAATAACTTTAATGGGTTACATAGGTGGACAATTTTACAGGAGGCCTGCGTTCAGCAGTGGACAGTAGGCTAATTGATGATGATAAAAATATAAAATAAACACTTGCATCAGAAAGAGCAACCTCGAAATCGAGTTGTACAAAACATCCTCTTTTTTCGTCCAAAATAAAATTATTGCTTGCAGAATTTTCAGCTTCATAGTTTTATTAAAATTGTATCATTTCTCGTATCCATAGCCTAAAATAATACAATAATTGTAACATTTTATTGATCAGATTATAATAAATAAAAATGAATCTTATAGGTACATAATATGTGTTCTCTCTTATTTACCTGAATAGTTTAATACATAATCAGAGCTTACCTCTATAATATTCTCCTCAGCTGCCGTTACACTTATTTTTTTCTCACATATTTTTTTCCTCTTCCAGACATAATTGAAGGGGTGAGTGGATGAAGGGAGTAAGTGACATTTTTTAAGAAAATGAGTTATTCGCATGGATGAAGGTGGTAACTGCTAAATTAAATTTTCCACTTATCCCCAGCCTTCTATGATTTAAAATAACTGAGATAGCCAGCGTATGAAGGAGGTAACTGACCATACTACTTTAAATATCTAGTGAATGAAAGAGGTAAGTAACAAGATAAAGTACTTACCTCCTTCATCCATACCACAGAGAATAAAAATTGTGACATACCTCCTTCATATATTCGTCAGCTGACATCAGATGACAACAAATTAAAGTTTTTAGGTTATGTGCAAGTGCAACCCTCGCTACTGCTTGTGTTAGTGTTCTTAGCTGTTTTAGTTTATTTGATTAGTTATAAAGTGATTTATTATGACTAGTTCCAGGGGAAAATTTTTGGCAGACTTGGCTTTACAGCAATTACAACAGGAATCCACTATTACAGAAGAAGTTGCTGATAATGAAACCAAGATAAAAGGTAAATATTATTCTTTAGTAGTTTCAAGTATTTTGCAAAATTTTAATTTTAATTGATTGATTTTCATTTATTTAAAGATAAGCCAAGCTTTTATATTACGTCTAGCCTACAATCCAAGTCTAGGCCTATGTAACTTGCAAAGCATCGGCACGTCCTATGCTGTTGTTTACAAAAAGGTTATTTGAGCTGTAAGCCTACTAGAATGCTTTTAATGACACCGAATTTTGTAAATCAATAAAAATCCATTAGTATGATAAAATCATATTTTCATTAAGCGCTAAATTTAAAATTCAACATCATAATAAAACGGCAACATTAGTGATATCATTTTTTTCAGATTCAAATATAGCCAAAGAACATAAAAACCTACGGGATGGCTCTAGTATCTCCATTCAACCTTGTAGCTCAAATTATCAGAATCATTCTGATGAACTAGAACTGAAAAACCAAGGTACAGAACGTACAAGACCATCCAATAAAAACAAACATGGAGTTTACAATAAACTACGTAAGTACATTAGAGATTGTAAGTACATTGAACAATGGGCTAGTTAAAAAAATCTAATGAAATGGTAAGGTGGTATTAGAACCCGGATGTCTCACTCTGGGCGAGTGTCTTAACCAATAACACTATCCGACCCACTTGATTGTTGCCTTCAAATGTGGTAGTTAGCTTATTTCACATGAATTATTTTCTGTTAATCATTGACTGTCAATAGGGACTTAAATCAGCAGACCAGATTAATAACTAATGTTTTGTTTTTCTTAACAGCTGAAATTAAACCAGGCAAATTTAGGCTTATGCTAATGTTCTGTTTTAGATTACGGAGAAAAACTTGATTCAGATGATGAAAGCCTTTCATCATTATTTAGTGATGACTCAAGAGATGAATACGTTCCTAATGAAAATGAGAAAGATGATATCGAATCAGATGAGGATGGAAATGAGGAAGGCAATATCAATAAGGAAGTGGTGAGTGAAGAAACTGAAAATGAGATTATGAATGATGGCAATATAAATTTTGAACTACAAGTAAATGGAAATATTCTATATGATGAGATCGTTGCTCTTCCTGAAAATGGAAATGAAGATTGCTCTTCCTGAAAATGGAAATGAAGAGGCTCTTAATTTGCCCACTAAAACCAAGAAAAAATATTTCCACTAAAAGTAAAAGTAACTAGAAAAATACAGAAAAAGATTGAAGAATGGAAAGCACGAAAACGTGACCAAAGTGCAGAGAAAGTGGTCTGGTTTACATTTCTAAAATAGGCCAAGTAAAACCCGCTAAAACCGTTAACTCTGGGATTTTGTGCAATGAAAATTGCCGTTACAAGTGTTCTCAGTCAATAACTGTAGAAGAAAGGGAATTAATATTTTCTTCCTACTACAAACTAGATGTAAATGCAAAAAACTGCGTTCTTTTTAAGAGCATTAAAAAAAGGGAACCAATGAGAAAGAAAACGGGAGCATTAAAGCATAAAACTGCCACCTACCAATACAATGTAACTTGTAGTGGCCGGCAATACCGTATGCAAACGGGCTTTCATTTACTTGTTTGCAATCAGCTTGAAAAAGGTTGACCTGATCCAAACTTCCATAAAATCAGGGGAAAATGCTCCTGAACCGGAGAGAAGGGCAAAACACGCAGTCAGACCTAACAAGACCCCTGATGAAGTTGCTGCTTACGTTATTGAGAATATTTCCAGTTTCCCAGCAGAAGAGTCTCACTACTCCAGGCATTGTAATGTTCACAAAAAATATCTTTCACCGCAACTTTCGATCCCTAGAATGCATAAACTTTACCTAGACAAATGCCGAACTGACGGAAGAAATGAAAAATTTCAAATGAAAGAGGCTACATACCGATTCATTTTTAATAATGAATTTAATCTGTCTTTTGGTTATCCCAAAAGCGATACATGTAGCACATGCGATTCTGGCAAAAGTAATGAAGAGCACGCTGAAAATTACAAATCAGCGTTTGAATCTCAAAAAGCAGATAGAGAATTTGCTTTCAAATCAGAGAACACTGTGTATGTAACAGTGGATCTACAGAAAACTATGCCCCTACCTAGGCTTAGTACCTCGAAAGCCTTTTATCTTGGACAAATGTGGTTTTACAACTTAGGAATCCACATAATAACCAAAAATGTGGAAAAACTGTTTTCTGTACATGGACGGAAAATCAAGCTTCCAGAGGTAGCTCGGAAATTTTTAGTTGTTTTCTACGAACAATCGAAGTGGATCCAGCCTTCAAAGGAGAAGATCATCTAATTTTGTGGACGGACTCGTGTGCCGGGCAAAATAAAAAATTTTTGATGGTATGTTTGTTTCAGTATCTTGTGGGCAAAGGCATCTTCAAAACGATTGAGCACAAGTTTCCAGAGGTAGGACACTCGTACTTAGACTCGGATAGAGCATTTGGACGTATTGAGAAACGACTAAAGAAACATCAAAACATGTACATCCCTGATGAATATCGTGATGTGATTGTTTCTTCAACCAAGAAAAATATGGTGATAGACATGCAACATCACTTTAGAGACACGGAAAATATTATGAAAACCATGAAACTAATGAATAGCAAAAAAATCTTTTTAATGAAAAGGTTAATTTCAAAACTGGAATCAAGTGGATTCGCGTAGATGTCTTTGGATCATACCTTTTCAAGGAGTCTTACGATTACTACACACCTTTCAAAATGGTATGTATCCTCAAGCAGAAAAATTTCCCATCCCTTCTACCTGGAGAATTGAACATTCCAAGACATATCCCAAATACTGGATCCTTAAGCAAAGAAAAGGTAGACAATCTAAAAGAACAGCTTTGCTTCATTCCAGAAAGGGATAAGTGGTATTATGAAGCCATCATAGAGAAACAAAAATTTTAAGAAGGTGGTACAATATCCTTAGACTGATTCAAAAACTGCTTAGAAATTCAGTGTTTGTCATTCCTTTGTAAAACCAAAAATATAAGTGTTTACTTGACATCCATGTTATTTTTTTTCCTGATTATAGCGCTTATTCAAAAGAAAATGCAAATATTTATCCTAGATAAAGGAGGTAAGTCCACATATCCCCTTCATTTTGGCATAGACATAATTTCTAACACAAAAAAGTTTTTGGATAACAGAGGTAAGTACAAATATATATTTTTCAAATAAGTTTTTTAAAAATCGGGGGATTTTTGTTTTTACAATAAAATTTATACATATCCTACCTGTGAGAATAAAAAAATTCGGTTTAAAAAATCGATTAATAAAAAAGTTTGAAACAAAAAAAAAGAAAACTTCTGTTGGAGTGAAAGTAAAAAGAAAGATATACTCCAACAGAAGTAAGGAAAAATGCCAGTGTAACAAAAAAAAAGAAGCACTTCTGTTGGAGTGAAAATAAAAAGAAAGATATACTCCAACAGAAGTAAGGAAAAAGGAAGTAACTAGTGGGACAAAAATGAAGAGAGATTGGATGTAAAGAAGAGAGTGAAGTGGCTTCTACGTGGAGAAACCGCAGTAGGAATATATACTACTTTGCAGTAGTACTGAACAAAGGGAATAATAAGGGATAGAAGTAGAAGTATGAAGAGACAGGGGCAAACGGAATAGAGTTGGCTAGCCAGAGATGCAAGATAACAACTTGACACTCAAGGATGGATACGGCTCGTTTGCATGAATGTCGAAGAACAGTAGCTCTAAGTAGATAGTAATGATGACTAAAAGGTGAAATAATAAAATAAGAATAATGTACTGAAAATGAATGAAGATGAATAAATGCTAAAGACGAACAAAATAAATAAAACTAACTAATCATGGGCGCCATGAAAATGATCTTCGATCATTCTCCCAGGTATCTTACACTGCTGTTAAATATTAAATAAATTAAATCTGTAATAGTGAACATAAAGCAATAATAAAAATAAATGATATACAAAATAAGTAAATATTTATTAAAAATAACTACTAGATGTTTGACAACCTCTGAGTTAACCAAAGTGCATATTATGTGACTCTAAAATGACATATGTTATACAAAAGTTAAGTTCAACATGATATATCATATAACAACAGTCTTTTTATATGTATGTACAAAAGATATACCTCTTACTTATATATAGGGTACAACTCACATGAGTCTTCTACCAAATGGTTATAGTACGCTTGCTACGTACCACTAAATTGAAACCGACAAAGATGAAAATAATACAAATAAACAGGCCCAGGCCTCACTAAGAGAAAATGCAATAAGGAATAAGCAAAGTTAAATATACAAATGAATAAAAGTTATAGTAATGAAGTTAAGATAAATACCGAAACGATGACCTAAATTAACCGAGCAAATGTAATGAAATAAAGTAACGACGAATTAACCGAACAAATGAAATAAAGCGAATAACAATAAAATATTTGGGAAACAAGCGGGTAATATTACAAAAATAAATATCAAACCAATAATAAAATATAAAACCCTAATTTTCTACGCGTATTACCTTGTGCACACAAGTAACTTACCAAATATTAATATACAAATATGTCATATAAAAAAAACCAAAGGTAAACTAAATCTGAAAAAAAATTAATAACATAGTGCATTAAACCAAATGTCTGAAATATAAAACCAATAGTTACTCAATGCACAACACTAAATGTTCCCAAACAAACCCATTCATAGAACGACTTCCAGATAAGGTTCGATGCTGCAATCCGTAGAATGAGCACACGGAAAGTGCTAACCTGTCCTATCCGTAGGTGCAGGTGGAAAGATGACAGAAAATGGGACTGGAACGTCCCAAAGTGTGTTTCTCAAATTGACATATTCCCATGATGACTTGACTGTGGCTGTAATGGTTTCCCTAGGTGGTCAAAGGGCTGCGACTTCACGTGGTGGTTTCTCCAAAATGGCTAAAAACATTTTCAGTTTTATTTCCCATATAAACATGAGCAAAAAGTAAAGAGAAGAAATAAATGAGGAAACTTTTTAGAAGCATTAACATAGAAAAACTGACCATTAAAATGGAACAAAAACTAATCTCAGGTAACCTTGAACTCTTTTGAGTGTGAAGACATGAGCAAATAATGACATTGAATTTGAAATTTGACTATGATTTATCTGAGCGAATATCTGTAAAAATATATTGTATTTATAAAATATTGGATGTTTAATAAATTTAAAACCTACAGAGAAATGATAACTATTTCCAATATTAATTGAGAATTGCATATGTTTGGTTATGTTAAAAAAATATTAGAAAAGAATATAGAATTTTCCTGGACGGAATCTTAAAAACATCGATTAATCTATATAAAATCCACATTGATTTGAATCCAACAATGAGAATCCTATATTTCACAGAAACGATATACTTAAGGGGTCATAAAAAACTTGACTATATAAAAAGTAAATAATTACCGGGAATAAACTCCTAGTGGACTGCCATTTTCCCAGGTTCAAGACACAACTGGTTACTATAATATTATTTTTTTAAGACAAACTGGGAACTGTAGACCCAAATGCTTAATTAATTTATGGAGATATTCTCCGCCATTTTTGTCTAACCTATTCGACACCGTAACGAACATTCCTCTCTCATTCAGCGAGGAAAACGTCAAACTCTCACGGAACACGAATTAAACGACAAGGAACGGTTTAACAACTATGTTCCGTACGCCTAAGTGTGACGTCACGTAAGGAGTACTTTACGAGAAAATTAAAGAAGTTAATTGGGAGGTCAAGAGAAAATAATTATGAAAATAATTAAAGCGCTAAAAATGATATTATAACGGGTGGACCATTACAAGTTTCAGCAATAAAACTTTGGAGTTAAATTTCTCAAAAACTTACTTTTGTTACTTACTCCCTTCATCCACTCACCCTTTCAATTATCACTGTAGTGTTAAACATAGACTGTTTAGGTAAATCGAAAGAAATCTGCACCAATAAACACATCATTTCATACTCGATGATTAACCCATATTACAATGGTGACTCGCCGATATTACAACGTAATAATATAATATCTACTAAAAATTGTTTTAACATATTAGCTAAACACAAACTGTAAAATGATACCAAGTGGTTTGGACGATTTCTGATTGTATTCTTTGTCTAATATTTACATTGAAATTTATAGGTAGAAAACGCCCAACCCACTTGAACGTTTTTAATAAAAAAATACCCACTAATTTTAGTCTATCGTGAAGCGTTAAAATGATTCAAACCACTTAGTACGTTTCAACAGTTATTTTAATAAGGTTGTTGAAATCAATTTCTGTTTTTTTAGAAAACGCTCAAAACACTTGAACTTATTATCCATATTAGAAATCTTAGTTAGCCGTGATTGTGGGTTAGATTATTGACGATTTTATTAGAAAGAGGTAGTGTTTTCGCTTGGACGGTTTCTGCACATTATAGAAACAGAAATTTTCTAGTCGCTGGTATTAAATCTCATTTTTGACAATTTGTGGGTTGGACGTTTTCTGCTTAACTACGTCCAAATATCCAAACGTAATGTGAATAGAAACATCCAAAAATTCAGAAACATACAAAAGACAACAATAATACAGAAAATTAGAAAATAACAATAAATTTTGCGCAATTTACAGATAATAATAATAATAATAATAATAATAATAAATAAATTTTAACGCATATAATGAGAGATTGGAAGACTAAAATTCACCTCCAAATACCTGGTGAAAAAAATATTGAAACCGAAAATATCGCAATCAACCGGGGCCTGTTTCAAGGAGACTCGTTGAGTCCACTGTGGTTCTGTTTAGCTTTGAACCCCCTTTCCCAGCTATTAAACTCCACTGACTCAGGTTTTAGCATTAAAAGCAATAATACTGTAGTAGCGAAGCTCAATCATCTGTTGTATATGGATGATTTGAAATTAATGGCTTCCACTCGAGAACACTTAGAAGAGATGCTAAAAACTGTAGAAACATTCTCTAATGATATTAGTATGCAGTTCGGTCTAGACAAGTGCCGTGTTTTGAATATAGTCAGAGGAAAGGTACAGCCCGGTGGATTCGATATGCAAAATGGCCAGAACATCGAGGCCATGGGCGATAATATGTACAAATATCTTGGAGTAAAGCAGACGCGGAAAATTGACCATAAGCAAATGAAAACTGAGATAACTACTGAGTTTATAAGAAGGGTAAAACAGCTACTTCGTTCACAGCTTAATAGTAAAAATTTGTTTAAGGCACTGAACACCTACGCTTGTTCCGCGCTTAGCTATTCATTTGGTACTGTTAAGTGGACAAAAACGGATATAGAAAATCTTCAGCGAAAAGTACGAACACACCTCACAAAGGCTCAAAAGCACCACTCTAAAAGTGCAGTAGAACGAACGACATTACCCCGGTATTTAGGAGGAAGAGGACTTATGGATATAGGTGAGCAATTAGATAAACAGATTGCTAATTTAAGAACTTATTTTCAGATGCAGGCTGAGACATCTACTCTACACCGCGCAATTTGCGCAGTAGATGACACAACACCGGTCAAATTGAGGGAACCAGAAATGCGCATAAACCACCTTACTAAGGACGAAAAACTGCGCACCTGGATGGGTAAACCTCTGCACGGGCGACATCCCAATGAAGTTAGCCAAGACTATGTCGACAATATAGCGTCGAACTACTGGTTGACATCAGGAAAGATGTTCCCTGAAACGGAGGGTTCATTACTGGCCATTCAGGATCAGGTTATACCAACCAGAAATTACCTGAAATATATCGTCAAAGACCCTCAGGTTCAAAACGACAGATACCGATATGGATGTCAAGCCCAAGAAACCATCCAACATATTACAGGGGGCTGCCAGGCATTTGCTGCAACTGAATACAAGGAACGGCATGACGCAGTGGGAAAAATCCTTCATCAAGAGATAGCTAACAAGCTGGGACTGCTCCAAACGGACCATCTCCCATATTATCAATACGTTCCTGAGAGTATGCTTGAGAATGGCAACTACAAGCTATACTGGGACCGCAGTGTGCTCACAGACCAAACAGTGGCACATAATAGACCAGATCTCGTACTAGTTAATAAATTAACAAGACAAACAACACTAATTGATGTGGCGATACCCAACAACAATAATTTACGTAGTAAATTTGCTGAAAAGATTGCCAAGTATAGAGATCTGGAAATTCAAATACGGAGACAATGGAGAATGCAAAGTACGCAGACGATACCTATTGTTATGTCTACTACTGGAGTCATTCCGAAGACCCTCCTCGAAAGCATAAAAAAGCTGGGTCTCAATGAACATATTTATAAGACCATGCAGAAAGCTGTACTACTTGCGACGGCCAGAAGTGTAAGAAAATTTTTGGGAGATACACCTGCATTCCAAGTCACCTAGGGCTCGATAACACGGAAAGAGTCCCACCAGAGCTCAATCCTTTTGATACCGTAGGTATCTGGGATGAGTCAATTTTCCCCTCAGAGGGAGTGTGAGCCGTATGGCTAAATCTGGATAATAATAATAATAATAATAATAATAATTTAAGGCATATAATGAGAGATTGGAAGACTAAAATTCACCTCCAAATACCTGGTGAAAACAATATCGAAACCGAAAATATCGCAATCAACCGGGGCCTATTTCAAGGAGACTCGTTGAGTCCATTGTGGTTCTGTTTAGCTTTGAACCCCCTTTCTCAGCTATTAAACTCCACTGACTCAGGTTTTAGCATTAAAAGCAATAATACTGTGGTAGCGAAGCTCAATCATCTGTTGTATATGGATGATTTGAAATTAATGGCTTCCACTCGAGAACACCTAGAAGAGATGCTAAAAACTGTAGAAACATTTTCTAATGATATTAGTATGCAGTTCGGTCTAGACAAGTGCCGTGTTTTGAATATAGTCAGAGGAAAGGTACAGCCCGGTGGATTCGATATGCAAAATGGCCAGAACATCGAGGCCATGGGCGACAACGATATGTACAAATATCTTGGAGTAAAGCAGGCGCGGAAAATTGACCATAAGCAAATGAAAACTGAGATAACTACTGAGTTTATAAGAAGGGTAAAACAGCTGCTTCGTTCACAGCTTAACAGTAAAAATTTGTTTAAGGCACTAAACACCTACGCTTGTTCCGCGCTTAGCTATTCATTTGGTATTGTTAAGTGGACAAAAACGGATATAGAAAATCTTCAGCGTAAAGTACCAACACACCTCACAAAGGCACAAAAACACCACCCTAAAAGTGCAGTAGAACGAACGACATTACCCCGGTATTTAGGAGGAAGAGGACTTATGGATATAGGTGAGCAATTAGATAAACAAATTGCTAATTTAAGAACTTATTTTCAGATGCAGGCTGAGACATCTACTCTACATCGCGCTATCTGCGCAGTAGATGACACAACACCGATCAAACTGAGGGAAGCAGAACTGCGCATAAACCACCTTACTAAGGACGAAAAAGTGCGCGCCTGGATGGGTAAACCTTTGCACGGGCGACATCCCAATGAGGTCAGCCAAGATTATGTCGACAATATAGCGTCGAACTACTGGTTGACATCAGGAAAGATGTTCCCTGAAACGGAGGGTTCATTACTGGCCATTCAGGATCAGGTTATACCAACCAGAAACTACCTGAAATATATCATCAAAGACCCTCAGGTTCAAAACGACAGATGCCGATATGGATGTCAAGCCCAAGAAACCATCCAACATCTTACAGGGGGCTGCCAGGTATTTGCTGCAACTGAATACAAGGAACGGCATGACGCAGTGGGAAAAATCCTTCATCAAGAGATAGCTATCAAGCTGGGACTTCTCCAAACGGACCATATTCCGTATTATCAATACGTCCCTGAGAGTATGCTTGAGGATGGCAACTACAAGCTATACTGGGACCGCACTGTGCTCACAGATCAAACAGTGGCACATAATAGACCAGATCTCGTACTAGTTAATAAATTAACAAGACAAACAACACTAATTGATGTGGCGATACCTAACAACAATAATCTACGTAGTAAATTCACTGAAAAGATCGCCAAGTACAGAGATCTAGAAATTCAAATACGAAGGCAATGGAGAATGCAAAGTACCCAGACGATACCTATTGTTATATCTACTACTGGAGTCATTCCGAAGAACCTCCTCGAAAGCATAAAAAGGCTGGGTCTAAATGAACATCTTTACAAGACCATGCAGAAAGCTGTACTACTCGCAACAGCCAGATGTGTACGAAAATTTTTGGGAGATACACCTGCATACCAAGTCACCTAGGGCTCGATAACACGGAAAGAGTCCCACCAGAGCTCAATCCTTTTGATACCGTAGGTATCTGGGATGAGTCAATTTTCCCCTTAGAGGGAGTGTGAGCCGTATGGCTAAATCTGGATAATTTTAATAATTTTTTAATAATTTTAAAATAATAATATTTTAGAGCATATAATGACAGAGTGGAAAACTAGAATTCACCTTCAAATACCTGGTGAAATTAACATCGAAACTGAAAATATCGCAATCAGCCGGGGCCTGTTTCAAGGAGATTCGTTGAGTCCTCTGTGGTTCTGTCTAGCTATGAACCCACTATCTCAGCTATTGAACTCCACAGACGCAGGTTTTAGCATCAAAAATAACAACAATGTGGTGGCGAAGCTTAATCATTTATTGTACATGGACGATTTGAAATTAATGGCTTCCACTCGAAACCAACTCGATGAGATGCTAAAAACTGTAGAAACTTTTTCTAATGATATTAGTATGCACTTCGGACTAGACAAGTGCCGTATTTTAAATATAGTCAGAGGAAAAGTACAGCCCGGAGGATTCGATATGCAAAATGGCCAGAACATCGAGGCCATGGGTGAAAACGATATGTATAAATATCTTGGAGTAAAGCAAGCGCGGAAAATTGACCATAAACAAATGAAAACAGAGATAACTACAGAGTTTATACGAAGGGTAAAACAGCTGCTTCGCTCACAACTTAACAGTAGAAATTTGTTTAAGGCACTAAACACCTACGCATGTTCCGCGCTTAGCTATTCGTTTGGCATTGTTAAGTGGACAAAAACGGACATAGAGAATCTTCAGCGAAAAATAAGAACACACCTCACAAAGGCACAAAAACACCATCCTAAAAGTGCAGTAGAAAGAACAACATTACCACGGAATCTAGGAGGAAGAGGACTTATGGATATAGGTGAGCAATTAGATAAACAAATTGCTAATTTAAGAAATTATTTTCAGTTGCAAGCTGAGACATCTACTTTACATCGCGCTATTTGCGCAGTAGATGACACAACACCGATCAAACTGAGGGAACCAGAAATGCGCATAAACCACCTCACTAAAGACGAAAAAATGCGCACCTGGATGGGTAAACCTCTGCACGGGCGACATCCCAATGAGGTCAGCCAAGACTATGTCGACAATACAGCGTCGAACTATTGGTTGACATCAGGAAAGATGTTCCCTGAAACGGAGGGTTCATTACTGGCCATTCAGGATCAGGTTATACCAACCAGAAATTACCTGAAATATATCGTCAAAGACCCTCAGGTTCAAAACGACAGATGCCGATATGGACGTCAAGCCCAAGAAACCATCCAACATATTACAGGGGGCTGCCAGGCATTTGCTGCAACTGAATACAAGGAACGGCATGACGCAGTGGGAAAAATCCTTCATCAAGAGATAGCTATCAAGCTGGGACTTCTCCAAACGGACCATCTCCCGTATTATCAATACGTCCCTGAGAGTATGCTTGAGGATGGCAACTACAAGCTATACTGGGACCGCACTGTGCTCACAGACCAAACAGTGGCACATAATAGACCAGATCTTGTACTAGTTAATAAATTAACAAAACAAACAACACTAATTGATGTGGCGATACCTAACAACAATAATCTACGTAGTAAATTTACTGAAAAGATCGCCAAGTACAGAGATCTGGAAATTCAGATACGAAGGCAATGGAGAATGCAAAGTACCCAGACGATACCGATTATCATGTCTACTACTGGAGTCATTCCGAAGACCCTCCTCGAACGCATCAAAAAGCTGGGTCTGAATGAACATCTTTATAAGACCACGCAGAAAGCTGTACTACTCGCGACGGCCAGAAGTGTACGAAAATTTTTGGGAGATACACCTGCATTCCAAGTCACCTAGGGCTCAGTGGCACATAATAGACCAGATCTTGTACTAGTTAATAAATTAACAAAACAAACAACACTAATTGATGTGGCGATACCTAACAACAATAATCTACGTAGTAAATTTACTGAAAAGATCGCCAAGTACAGAGATCTGGAAATTCAGATACGAAGGCAATGGAGAATGCAAAGTACCCAGACGATACCGATTATCATGTCTACTACTGGAGTCATTCCGAAGACCCTCCTCGAAAGCATCAAAAAGCTGGGTCTGAATGAACATCTTTATAAGACCATGCAGAAAGCTGTACTACTCGCGACGGCCAGAAGTGTACGAAAATTTTTGGGAGATACACCTGCATTCCAAGTCACCTAGGGCTCGATAACACGGAAAGAGTCCCACCAGAGCTCATTCCTTTTGATACCGTAGGTATCTGGGATGAGTCAATTTTCCCCTTAGAGGGAGTGTGAGCCGTATGGCTAAATCTGGACAGATAATAATAAAGGCAGTAGGTATAAAATGCACACCCATGAGAATGGAGAATCATAATTTATGTTTAGGATCGCTGCCTCGGGATCGCCAGGTCACGTCTGGAGCCGGCGCTGGACGTGACAGCATGCGGGACGTCGGTGGCAGGGTGTTGAGGAGGCGGGCCCCTGTCATACAATCAGCTACAGCCCAACCACAACCACAAGCGAGCCAAACAACAACAAGAGCTCCACCCGCCGAAGGTGCTGCGCTGGATCATCAGCCGGCGCTCACTCAAGCGGGACGACCGAGGCAGCGCATGAAATGGACTGTGTCCATCAATGAGAACATTTTGCGCTTCTACTACAAGGTGACAAACCTCGGTCAAGAAACAACCGGCTACCGACAACAGCTGTATGCCGAATTTTGCAGGACGTACCCAGATATTCAAGTATCGGAGCAACGAATATCAGACCAATACCGGGTAATTATAAGAAACAACCTTATCCCAGAGACTAGACGCAATATCATTAGAAGCGAAGTCGAACGGGAGATTCATAACGATGTTGTAATTGAAGATCAAGTCCCCAATGAAGTGCATGAGCAGATACCTGAGCTTGCCATACAAGAAACTCAACCTGACAATACAGAGCAGGAAAACAACGAGCTACATGATAAACTAGTAAGCGAAATGGCACGTGCTGTACAAGAGTTTAATGGAACAAACCCACTTAGCAGACCACCGCTACCACGAATAAACTCTTGTAAGAGACTAGGTGTGCTGTTACAAATTGTGAACACTGAAGTCCTGCCCAATTATGTCGTAGAAGCCCACACATTAGAGTATCTGCACATGCTAATCTACTGTGCAGCAACAGCAATTGCTAATGTAATGGGCATTAAGATCAGAACACGACGGGGTTCTAATAACGGAAGGACTGGTAGCAGAATTGCACCCTGGGAAAAAAGACTGCTCGGAAAGATTGAATTGCTGCGTAGGGATATTGGTCAAGTCACAGAATATATACGAGGTGTAAGAAGTACAATAGTCATCAGGAGAGCTGAAGAAATAATACGGAATACTGCAAGACACTCAAGATACGATCCAGAAAACAACACAGCCCAACAGTGCCTGGATACGTTAAAACAAAGACTCTCAGTTTATTCAGGACGACTAAGAAGGTACAAAGTGAGTAACAACCGAAAATCCGACAATGCCCTTTTTGAGACTGCTGAGAAGGCGTTCTATCGAAAACTCAATTTCACCGTAGAAAATCTCGATAAGTCTTATCCAAGCCAAGAAGAAATTCATGAGTTTTGGGGAAATCAACTTTCTACACCAGCTGCTCTTAACAACAATGCTGGATGGATAGAAGATACGGCACAGAACTGCCAACACTACACTACTACTCTCTACGAACCCTTCACCACTGAAGAAGTCTCAAATATCATCAAAGAGCTTCATAACTGGAAATCTCCTGAACCAGACGGAGTTCAAAACTTTTGGCTCAAGAAGTTTTGGAGTGTTCATGAATGCTTATCAACACTAATTAATCATGTTATTTCTAATCCGCAGGATATACCATCATTCCTAACTCAGGGAACCACTTATTTAATACCGAAGGATCAAAATAACACCCAAGATCCAGCAAAATACCGCCCAATTACTTGTCTTCCAACTTTGTATAAATTGCTCACATCCTGTGTAGGCCGGCGTATCTACCAACACTGTGCGCTGAACAATATCATAGAGCCTCAACAGAAAGGATGCGCTAAGGGTTCCATGGGCTGCAAAGAACAACTTATCATCGACTCAGTCATTTCTAATCAAGCATATTCCAAAAAGAGGAACCTATTTACTGCTTTTATTGATTACAAGAAGGCCTTTGATTCAGTGCCGCATGAATGGCTTATAGATATATTGAGAATATATAAAGTCGATGATAATATAGTGACCTTTTTACAACATATAATGACAGAGTGGAAAACTAGAATTCACCTTCAAATACCCGGTGAAAGTAACATCGAAACTGAAAATATCGCAATCAGCCGGGGCCTGTTTCAAGGAGATTCGTTGAGTCCTCTGTGGTTCTGTCTAGCTATGAACCCACTATCTCAGCTATTGAACTCCACAGATGCAGGTTTTAGCATCAAAAATAACAACAATGTGGTGGCGAAGCTTAATCATTTATTGTACATGGATGATTTGAAATTAATGGCTTCCACTCGAAACCAACTCGACGAGATGCTAAAAACTGTAGAAACTTTTTCTAATGATATTAGTATGCACTTCGGACTAGACAAGTGCCGTATTTTAAATATAGTCAGAGGAAAAGTACAGCCCGGAGGATTCGATATGCAAAATGGCCAGAACATCGAGGCGATGGGTGAGAACGATATGTACAAATATCTTGGAGTAAAGCAAGCGCGGAAAATTGACCATAAACAAATGAAAACAGAGATAACTACTGAGTTTATACGAAGGGTAAAACAGCTGCTTCGCTCACACCTTAACAGTAGAAATTTGTTTAAGGCACTAAACACCTACGCATGTTCCGCGCTTAGCTACTCATTTGGTATTGTTAAGTGGACAAAAACAGATATAGAAGCTCTTCAGCGAAAAGTACGAACACACCTCACAAAGGCACAAAAACACCATCCTAAAAGTG
Source organism: Diabrotica virgifera virgifera (assembly GCF_917563875.1). Lineage (NCBI taxonomy): Eukaryota > Metazoa > Arthropoda > Insecta > Coleoptera > Chrysomelidae > Diabrotica > Diabrotica virgifera. Next base: position 40,395,061 of record NC_065451.1, on the reverse strand, counting down.
CAGTAGAAAGAACAACATTACCACGGAATCTAGGAGGAAGAGGACTTATGGATATAGGTGAGCAATTAGATAAACAAATTGCTAATTTAAAAACTTATTTTCAGATGCAGGCTGAGACATCTACTCTACATCGCGCTATCTGCGCAGTGGATGACACAACACCGATCAAACTGAGGGAACCAGAAATTCGCATAAACCACCTTACTAAGGACGAAAAAGTGCGCGCCTGGATGGGTAAACCTCTGCACGGGCGACATCCCAATGAGGTCAGCCAAGACTATGTCGACAATATAGCGTCGAACTACTGGTTGACATCAGGAAAGATGTTCCCTGAAACGGAGGGTTCATTACTGGCCATTCAGGATCAGGTTATACCAACCAGACATTACCTGAAATATATCATCAAAGACCCTCAGGTTCAAAACGACAGATGCCGATATGGATGTCAAGCCCAAGAAACCATCCAACATCTTACAGGGGGCTGCCAGGCATTTGCTGCAACTGAATACAAGGAACGGCATGATGCAGTAGCGAAAATCCTTCATCAAGAGATAGCTATCAAGCTGGGACTTCTCCAAACAGACCATCTCCCGTATTATCAATACGTCCCTGAGAGTATGCTTGAGGATGGCAACTACAAGCTATACTGGGACCGCACTGTGCTCACAGACCAAACAGTGGCACATAATAGACCAGATCTCGTACTAGTTAATAAATTAACAAGACAAACAACACTAATTGATGTGGCGATACCTAACAACAATAATCTACGTAGTAAATTTACTGAAAAGATCGACAAATACAGAGATCTAGAAATTCAAATACGAAGGCAATGGAGAATGCAAAGTACCCAGACGATACCGATTATTATTTCTACTACTGGACTCATTCCGAAGACCCTCCTCGAAAGCATAAAAAAGCTGGGTCTGAATGAACATCTTTATAAGACCATGCAGAAAGCTGTACTACTCGCGACGGCCAGATGCGTACGAAAATTTCTGGGAGATACACCTGCATTCCAAGTCACCTAGGGCTCGATAACACGGAAAGAGTCCCACCAGAGCTCAATCCTTTTGATACCGTAGGTATCTGAGATGAGTCAATTTTCCCCTTAGAGGGAGTGTGAGCCGTATGGCTAAATCTGGATAATAATAATAATAGGGTTTATTTGTAGCAACTAACAACATAATAAATAAACCCAGTTTCTCACTGAAGTTGTTAGTCACATAGACTACAACTTGTGCGTGAGGGTTAAATTTTGATTAAGCATATTAAATAATGTATACTTACATGTGTTTTCGGCTTCGTCAGAAGCTTTTCCAATTCCGACACCACCGGTTTTTCTATTTTTGGCATTTTGATTTGAGTATTGGAGTGGATCTTGATTCTTCGGCATTTTGTTTCACTTTATTCACAGACTGATAGTATAAAAGTACATTGCGACTTTTATATACACAAGTTTAAAAAAAAATTCATCTGGAATGTACCCCAACCTGCCAAGTAAAGACGCATTTGCAATTATCGTGAAATCAAGGACCGCTAACAAAGACCTGGAGAACTTTACAAATTATTCCCGGTCGATTAAGCCTTCCATAAACTCATCCTTCAGACGTATCAGTGCCGCGCCTGTGTGCAAAACATTTAATGGCGCCCAAAAACAGGTATAACCAGGGGGGTTTGGGGTTATAACCACCCCATTTGGATGTACTGTGAGCTCTACACCATTACTATTCCATACCCCCAGAGACCATCAAGTAGTTGTAACCCCCCCCCCCTTTAGCAGCATCCTGGTTACACCTCTGCTCAAAAAATACGCAACTTTTTAAAAAATCGTCCCGTTAAATAAAACAAGGAGAATGAAAATGAACAATTATTTATTATAACCAAACAAAAATAACTAAAAATTCTCACACAGGCAACAGGAGAATAAAGTTAAAATAATTAAATAAAAATAAATCTTTGGAGTAACAACATAAAAATCTAAAGATATGGTACAGCTGATCACAAACCATTTTTTCAGTTCGTCATTAATTTTTACGTCATATAAGAGTTTAAGAATGTCGCGAATCACTGCATGACATTTTAGTTAAATCTGACAGTTGCCAGAATATTAATGTTTAAAATATTTTAAGGAAATAATAAATAAATATAGAAAACAATTTCACTATACAATGTCCAAATACACCAATGACATAAAATATTTATATTTACGTCGTTGACAAATTTCTAACCTAGAATTACAATTGTCATTTTATCCTTTAAGATTGTGAAAATACTGTCACGATATGTTACTTTTGTTTCAAATTATGCTTCAAATTAAGTCGCTTTAATATGCAAATATCCTTCAACGAATATATAATTTTCGAAATCCTATGTATAATAATCACGAACGTTTTTCTGTCGCTTTGAGCTTAATGCGTTAGAGCGAATTCGACCAACTATGACGCACTGTAAAAAGGGTTTGGGATCAACTGTACACATGAAATAAGTAACTATTTTATAAAAAATTCACTTTTCGCGCCTTCAGTTCGGAAAATCTTTTTATAATGTGGTGAATCTCAATTTCATCTAATACTGACAATTCTATAGAGATGATAGATAAATTTGTTACCGCTCTTGACTGGTGGTCGATCTTAAATAATTTTTTATAAGTTTTAGTTTAGAAAAAGATCGTTCAGCAGTGGCAACAGATATAGGCAGAGTGAGCAGAATGCGAAGAGCTATTGTTAAATTTAGGTAAACTGCAATTAATTCATTTAAAAATATAAATTTTAAAATTTTACAAACAATATTATTTAATTGGATTCGAAACTGGTTTCTTAACTAGTAAACAGTGTTTCCGATTAGCTCTTAGTTTTTATCAAAATTAAGGTGGTTTTACTTGTTAGAAAATTATCAAAGTTGGTATAATAGTGTATTATATAGTGCTTAATCCGATTTTGGGATCAAACTGTAAGTTAGATCATCTTTATTACTATTTTTTAATCAACAAACAGTAAACAACGGTTATAAATACCAGTAACGAGGTAATTAAGTAGCTTAATTACTAATGAACCTGTCCAAGCACAAGGGCCGTAATCAGGCAACATAGGCCCAATATGCAGGAAATTTCAGAGGAGAGATCTTCTGAACTTCAAAATTCTCAAGATGTCATTAATCCATCCAATCAATCAAAATTATATTCAACCGCTCTGACTCAACCTAACAAAAAATTCGCAAGCAAAAACCAAGCCATTTTATTCAATTCACTTCCAAATACAAAAATTGAAGATTATTTAAATGCCATAGCAACTAAAGTCGATCCCAATAAAATTCTCGCCATTTCCAGGATTGTAAATGATCGTATTTGCGTATATTTTACTACTGAAGAAACAGTCACCGAATTTTTAAGAACAGATAATGGAACAATAGTAATCAATCAGGAACGTATCCAAGCCAGGAAGTTAGTCACACCAAGCGAAAAACTGATAATTTCTAATGTCCCCCCATCAATACCTCACAGTATTATAGAGACTCAACTACAAAATTTTGCAATTCATCAAATAACTCCATTGGATTTTCTAAGAATAGGTACAACTAACTCTTTATTTAAGCATATCTTGAGTTTCCGACGCTATACTTACATTTCTCCTAAAAATCTGGAAAATATTCCTGAGTCTATATTAATTAACTATGAACAAATCAATTATCGAATTTATTTTTCACTTGAAAAACAGTCTTGTTACATTTGTAAAGAACAAGGTCATCTAGCCTCTCAGTGCAAAAAAAATACAAACACTCAAACATCTATCGAAAATTCATCACCTACTGCTCAACCAAATTATATCCAAAATTGCCACCCTATCATAACAGATGCTCAGCCAACTATCCATCCTTCACAATCTTCGCAACAATCCACCAGTCCATAATCAAAAGAAACAACCAATACTTCTCTATTTGATCCAAATCCCATTCAAACACCTATCCAGCCAGATAATGTTGAAATGAATAATCACAGCCAAAATCAACCTCCTACACCCTCTGACACTCAATCGTCTAAACGAGCGGTGTCAGAAATAACGTCTCCTTCAACATCAGTAGACCAGAACCCATTTAAAGAACCTCTGCGTAAATCTAAGAAAGCAAAAACTATTCCTGAAGATAATAAGACTTTAGCAGATCTTATTAAATGCACTAGTTCTTTTTTCCAAGATAATTCTGACAACGGATATTTAACCCAGGAAGAACTAATTGATTTCTTTGAAAATGCATACGGCTCTGCAGATCCTCTCAGCATTGCAAAAACGTATACAGAAGATATCGAAGGACTACTCAATTTTTTAACTAAAATCCATCCAGCATTAACTCCCAAGTATCTGAAAAGTCGCTGTACAAGATTAAAAACTAAGATTAATAAACAGCTATTATTATCCGCTTTCTCTACTGATCACAGTGAATACAGCAGCGACGCCTCTGCTGAAATTTAATACAACATTCAACTGTATACTGCAATGGAACCTAAATGGGTATTACACCCATTTAGAAGAACTTAAATTAATTATAGCTAAGTTTAAATCATCTGTAATATGCCTACAAGAAACCCACTTCAAAGAAGATAACTGTCATAATTTAAGAAACTATACTCCGTATTATAAGAACAGAATAACTGCTAGCCATGCTAGTGGGGGAGTAGTAATATATGTCCATAACTCATTTAATACCGAAGTAATACGTTTAAGAACTGAGTTGGAGGCAACAGCAGTATCTATAAAAGGCCCCCACAAAGTCAATATATGTAATATTTATTTTCCTCCGAACTTAGACCCGTCCATAAAAGAAATAACTGAACTCTTCAATCAAATTCCAGAACCGCGTATTATATTAGGCGATTTTAATGCCCACAATATACTTTGGGGAGGTAAAAAAACAGATTCCTTGGGACGTAAAATCGAACAAATTGTTACAGATTCTAATATGAATATCCTTAACGATGGAAGAATCACAAGGTTCAATATTTCCACCGGCAATGGATCCCCAATAGATTTATCCCTCTGTGACCCTGTCTTACAACCAACTCTGTCGTGGGATGTGACATCCCATTTGCATGGAAGCGATCATTTTCCTATCCTAATTACGAACAATAACCATATCTCCTCATCAATTCCATCCAATAAATGGTGTCTGAAAAATGCAGATTGGTCTCTATATTCCTCTTTAATTTCACAAAAAATTTCTCAGTTGGTTCAGCCCTTTGATACAGACATTGATATTAACTTCAAAGTACTCCATCTCGTACAGTTTTTAACGTCAATAGCTCACGAGTCCATAGGTTATTCAAAATTTCCAAAAAAACGTGCTCCAGTCCCGTGGTGGAATTCCCACTGCGAAGCAGCAATTAAAGAGTCAAAAAAGGCGTTTTATAAATTAAGAAGGCACCCAACTTTAAATAACCAGCTAGAATTCAAAAGATTAAGGGCGTATTGTAGATACACCTTAAAGAAGAGTAAGAGAGAAGCCTGGAAAAATTATGTATCATCTTTAAATTCATCTACCCCGACTTCTGAGGTTTGGCAAATGATAAGCAGAATGTACGGGAAAAAATCATTTAACACCATTCATTACCTAGAACATCATAACCATATTTATTCAACTAAGCAAGAAATAGCCTCCGTACTAGCAAACGTATACCAACAACATAGCAGTGACGAAAATCTATCTACAAGTTTCCTAGCCCATAAAAATAAATTTAATAATGCATGTATAAATCTTGATGACCACAATAATTTACCTCTAAATGCCATATTTACGATGGATGAACTGTTAGAAACTTTAAACAAAGTTAAAGACACTAGACCAGGGCCTGACAACATCCCTACGACATTTTTAAAAGCTATGCCAACGGAAGGAAAACAATATCTTTTGGATCTTTATAATTTCATTTGGACAAATAATGTTTTCCCCATTGATTGGTACGATTCCATTATTGTACCAGTTCTTAAACAGGGCAAGAATAAATCGGACCCAGAGTCTTACCGACCAATCTCCCTAACATCTAATATGTGCAAAGTACTTGAAAAAATGGCAAGCAACCGACTAATGTGGTACCTAGAAGATCGACAGCTACTTAGCCCTATACAAAGTGGATTTAGAAAGTCCAGATCTACATTAGACAACATAGTGGATATTGAATCTGTAATTCATGAGTCATTTGGATGTGGTCAAGAATGTCTGGCTGTATTTTTTGATATAACGCGTGCATATGATACAATCTGGAGATCAGATATCATAAGAATCCTGTCAAGTTGGTCGATTAAAGGAAATATTATCAAGTTTATTAATAATTTTTTATATAGGCGAAACTTCAAAGTTCGAATAGACAACTTTCTTTCAGACTCTAAAATCCAATTAAACGGTATTCCTCAAGGGTCTACTCTTAGTGTTGCACTTTTCCTTATTGCCATCAATGACATCGCTAAGTCACTTAGCCCATTAGTCAAAGCCCGTCTATTTGCTGATGATCTTGTTATATTCTGTCGTGGTAAAAATATATCAACAATGACGACCCATATACAGCAAGCCATTTACAAACTAGAGAATTGGTCGAATACTACTGGCCTAGAATTTTCACCCACTAAAACGAAAGCAATGATCTTCAGTAAAACTCCAAAGAAACAAGTAAATCCACCGAAACTCTTCCTAAAAAATTTACCAATAAAGTATTCAGAATCGATCAACTTCTTGGGAGTAAAACTGGATAGCCGACTATCTTGGCAAGACCACATCCACTCTCTCCGTCTGTCAGTTCAAAACGGCCTTAACTTAATAAAAAGTATCTCTCATAAACAATGGGGTGCCGATTTCCAAACTCTTATGACTGTATACAAAACCCTAATTCGTTCAAAACTAGATTATGCTGCTGTTGCCTACAACTCAGCCAAAGGTTCACTATTGAAAGTGCTAGACACAGTTCATAATTCAGCAATTAGAATTGCACTGGGAGCACACTACACAAGCTCAGTTGAGTGTATGTATGTTGAATCAGGCGAACCATCCCTTCTACTCAGGAGAGAATACCTTAGCCTCATGTATGCCTTAATGAGTATCAACTAACCCACATGTACCTGTTTATAAAAACACATTTACAGATAGATTTCCATCGACATTTAATTGTGGGAAAAGATTGGATCCTCCGTTTTATCATCGAGTGAGAGCAACGTTACAGAGCTTAGACACAATAATTCCACACACTTACAATACTTTTAAAGTCAGCCAACACATATTACCATGGACAATTGCTCTCCCTGCTTGTAATACAAACCTATCTGCATTCAAGAAAGGTGACACACCAGCAAAAATCTTCAATCAGAGATTATTAGAGATATTAAATGGTTTTAATGATCACATCCATATTTATACCGATACATCCAGATCTGCAAATGGAGTAGGAGCGGCTTTCACAACAGATAACTATAACAGTTCCTACCAGCTCCCTCCCCAAACCTCCATATTCTCAGCTGAACTCTTTGCTATCCTCCAGTCATTAAAGTTTGTTAACACACATGACATCAAATTCTCAATAATCATTAGCGATTCCCTAAGTGCATTAACGGCCTTGAGGCGGGTATACCCCAAACATCCTATCCTCCTCTTAATTAAGGCGGAACTCTTGATATGCCAACAAAATCAAAGATTAGTTCAGTTCCTCTGGGTACCATCACATTGCGAGATAAGTGGAAATGATAAAGCTGACACATTAGCAAAAAATGCGAGTGAGAATCCCTTAACAGACATCATAACTACTTGCGTTCATACTGATCTAAAGCAATATTTTAAAAACAAGATCATGACAAAATGGCAAACAAATTGGAACGAATCAAACTCTACATTAAGAACAATCAAACAAAGTATATCACCGTCGAAACATCCTACAAAGAGAAGAGACCAAGTGCTCATGTCCAGATTGCGACTTGGTCATACGAAGATCACCCACGACTTTTTATTAAAGAAGGAAGCCCCTCCGATGTGTTATGTGTGTGATAGTGAACTAACAGTGCAACATATAATAATAGACTGTGCCCTCTACGTTATAGAACGGCAACATCAACAGTTACCAACTACAATTAAAGATTGTTTAAGTGAAAGTAATTCATGTAAGACTCTTAATTTTTTACGTACTATAGGACTCATTAACCAAATTTAATATACCTAAATTTTGTAATTTGATGTAAATACAGTTCATTGCTAATAACCCTTGTGGTTGAAGCAAATTGTAAATAAAAAAAAATATTATTTAATTCTTTTAATAAATGCTGAATCTGTATAATTTCTTCAAACAAATCGTCTCCCTCTACATCTAGATCATCATTAAATGTCATTTTTTTTCCAAATTTTTACAGAAAAGTTTTAATTGTTGTTTTTCTATACTCTCGTTCAAATTATATAAGAATGTGAAAGAATCAACATGATTTTCCAATAAGAAAAATCTTTCATTTACTGAAACTAAGGCTTGGTCGAGAATACAATAAAAGAAATTAACTTTGTATGCCATTTTAGGATCCAAAATTTGTTGATCCTTGTGTTCGTAATCAAACTGTCTGATTTTATTTCGACACCGTAACTGTGTGACTGGTTGAAAACTGGGCTTCACATCCAGTTTCTCTGCAGTTTCATTTGCTGTAGCAACATCATCAAATTTGCTATCTGCCCGAAACTCGCGCAAAAAATGTTTTAGCTCTTGTGAAGCATTTAAGGCCAGCTGCATATTCATTGTTTTGCTTTGTAAAATTTTGCTAACAAAGTTAACTTTTATCAGAACTTCATACCATATGTGAAGCTGAAGCTATCTAGAAGCTGAAAAATATTTATATAATTCTTCGATTAAACTAAAAAAACCGATTGTTTCGTGATTGATCTTCACGGCATTATTAACTACTATATTTAAGGTGTGAGTAGCACATGGCATATAATAGGCTCGTGGATTCAGATCTAAAATAATCTTTTGTAAACCGTTATTTTTGCCACGCATATTGGAACAATTAACATAGCCTTGACCCCTCAAGTTGTTGATATCTAAATCAAACTTTTTTAATTCTTCTAATATAAAAGAACTCAAACCCATACCTGTTGTGTCAAAAATTGGACAAAGAGCTAAAAAATGTTCTCGTATTTCTAGTTCTTTAGAACAGTCGCTAAAGTGGACAAATCTAATGTTAATACTTATTTGTTCCATATGTGCAATATCGGGAGTGCAATCCAATATGATTGAAAAGTATTTATTCTGCTTGCAAAGCTGCAAAATTGAATTCTGTATTTCTTTAGCCAAAACGCATATAATTTCATTTTGGATTTTATCACCGAAATACGAGGGCATTTTTGTACCTTGTAAACTTTGTGTGACACGGTGAATATGATCAGCCATTATTGGATCGAATTTACCGATCATCTCTATTCACTTTAAAAAATTACCGTTATGTCTTTCAAATAAATTACTGTGTTGCCCACGAAAAGCTAAATTTTGTGTAGATAAAAATTGAATAACATTAGTTATTATTTTTATTACATTATACCACCGTTGTGTTTCAATTTCGAGAAGTTTTTGATGAGAACTGTCAATTGTAGTTTTATTTTTAAAGGTTTGAGACAGCTCTATCCATTTTTTATAATTACTAAAGTGAAAGGAGCTTCTTTCATGCCTGCCTAAATACATTGATAAATGCAGCCACTCATTGAATCCTCGGCAAAACACATTATTTTCTTGGGGGTTAAAAAGTTTTCAAGAAAAACAGAATACGAAATTTTTAGTAATGGAATAAACTAACCAATTTCTATTATAAACTTCGCCATTTTTAAATTTCTTTCATACTAATTAGAAGAATATCGTCGTCCCGATAAATCGCGAGGAAAATTGAACTGTGTTATTTGTTTCGGACCATTTTCAATTAAAATTTGCACTAAAGATGTACTAAGAGTATTTGGCCAAATACCTGGATCATCACAAGTACTAATATCAATATGAAGTGACTTTAACTCAGGAGAGATTTCATTGGGGTAGATTACACCAGTGGCACAAGTTGTTAATTGTTCGTCACTCTGAATCTGCTCGTCATATGGATGTGATAACTGGTTTTCGAAATTTTCAATGCCAGTCGATGTCTCAGCTTCAGAAGTGCTAGACACGTTTGAAATTGATGTAGATGGAATAGAAAAAAAATGTGTTATTTTTGTGGCGTTTCTATCGCGGTCTTCTTCTCGTCTTTTCTTGTTTACTAGGTTTTGAAAACCCGACAGTTTTTTCTCTTTCATTCATGCGACATGTGAAAGTTTTAAAAGAAAAGTAGTTAAAATCCATGACTTATAATTATTGCAAAGAGCCCAAATTTTCAATATACAATTAACACAAAAAACCCCATTAAAATAACCATAAATATTTTTTCATATTCCTATTTCCCTACTTATAAACTAGGTAAATCTTGATATGAATTTTAATTGAGGGGATTGGATGCTAAGGGGTACAAGTGACAAAATATTATAAACTGAGTTAAGTGCATAAAATAATACTAGATAGTATTAAAAATTTAGTGGCAAAGAGATCAGGTGGATTAAACTACCGACATATCGCAGGTTCTAGTTTGACTACTTACGAAATATTTAAAAAGAGTTTGTGGTAAACACTTATAACTACACTTGTATACCTTGTAAGGTATTAGATTAGATAATAAAAAGTGATAAAGTATTAAGGGGCAAAGAGAAACAAGTGCAAAATTAAAAAAAAAATGTAGAAAATTAATTCAAAATAAGTCCATTTACTATGAATTTAACTTTGACTTCGTTTTTCTCAACTAAACCATTTTATCACTTGTACCCCTTAGCATCTAATCCCCTCAATTATTACATTTTAAAATCAGATATGCATTGCATTCATAAACTCGACATAAGATTAGTTCACACTAGTGCATATTTCATAAAGGTGATAACACTGTTAAGGCTTATTTTGTAAAAAATGTAAAGCATAATATTATATAGTATATTATATGTTTTATGTTTCGCCGAAAATATAAAAAATGTACATGCCAGATGTAAATGCGAAAACCAATGTCGAATTTATAAACAGTGCGCTGGAATAAGTGTTACCCCCTCCCCCCCTTATTAACTTATTTATTTTTAGCACATAAGCAAAACGCTCGGACAGGTCGATTTTTAAAATAATCATAGTATATTATAGCATCAACGTTTCGATCTTTACGCGATCCCTCTTCAGGTGACAAGCACAACTTTGGTTTTTTTAAATGAGAAAGTACATCATGTGACACCTCATCTAAAAGCTTTTATACTGATTACAAATATGTATAATACTTTAATTCTCTTTAAAATTTCGTTGGAATTATTTTTAGAAGCATTTATTTTTTTCGAATCTTGAGAAAACTAATAAATATTTTTCAAAAATTTAAATGCAGAATGAAAGATTACATTATTACCGAGAGCTGAAAGTCCGTTAGAATAAACAAAAAGTTTCTTTTGATTGATATATTTGAAATTAAAAATCAGACTTAATTTTCTCTTTTTTTTTTTCACCCCTGTGACTTATTAAAATAATCATTATAGAAGTTCTCATTGACTTTTGACCCTCGATAATACTGTAATATTTCATTCTGCGTTTAAATTTTTCAAAAATACTTATTTGTTTTCTTAGGATTCGAAAAAAATTAATGCGTTTAAAAATAATGCGAAAGAAATTTTGCGCCTACGGTCTTAAAATGGATTAATGTATTACACATTTTTGTAATCAGTATTTCAAAAGCTTTTAAATGAGGCGTCACATGATGTACTTTCTCATTAAAAAAAAAATCATCAAGTTGTGCCTGTCACCTGAAGATGGATCGCGTAAAGTTCGAAACATTGATGGTATAATATACTATGAATATTTTAAAAATCTATTCTAAGTGAAAAATAAGATTGTTTTGCATTCGCATTGCAACTGAATAAAAATGGTATACATTTTTATTTTTATTTTATATTAGTATTACTCCTAAAGAGTAACTAGGTCCATTTTCCGTTGGAACTTTACCAAGCTGCAGACTGGGGTTGCGAATTGCATAGTGTACCATTCCTTCCCTTTTGTCTTCACTGCAGCATCCATCTGGCTTGCATATTGTAGAAACCTTGGAGGTGTCACCAGGGAAATGGACCAATAAGTTTTCAATTTAAAAATCTTCTAGTAATATTTATAATATTTTTCAATATTATTAATGTTGCTATTAGGATTGAAAACTTTACCATTCAATTGCCAGATGACGCTAGTCACCTAATCCATACACGTCAGTTGCAATGTGGGGATAAACTTTCATGATTGGTCACTTCGAGTAGAGAGCAGCAGGCTTCTCCGATGATGACTCCAATAAGAGTCGAAAATCGTCGGTTCAGAGTGCTGGACTGCGTATTTTATATTAGTATTACTCCTATAGAGTAACTAGGTCCATTTTCTGTTGGAAGTTTAACAAGATGCAGACGGGGGTTGTGAATTGCATAGTGTAGAATTCCTTCCATTTGGTCTTCACTGCAGCATCCATCTGGCTTGCATATTGTAGAAGCCTTGGAGGTGTCACCAGGGAAATGGACCAATAAGTTTTCAATTTAAAAATCTTCTGGTAATATTATTCAATATTATTAATGTTGCTATTAGGATTGAAAACTTTACTTTCAATTGGCAGATGACAGTAGTTATTCTATACCAAAGCTGGAGCAAAGTAGGGTGGGTGAAACCGGTTAGACCGGTTCCAGTCAAGGTTGGATAAGTTTAAGGTCACAGAAAGGTTACCTGTGAAGCAAAATAGGGTAAAAACTAGGTAAAGACTGATTACAATCAAAGTCGGACAAGTTCAAGATCATGGAAAAGTTACCTGAAGGTCACCTGAAGGTTGAGTTCAAGGTAACCTTGGAGATACTTTATAGATGTAGTTAGACTAATGCCATTTAAGGTCGGGCAAGTTCAATATCATGAGAAAAGTTACCTGAAGTTTACGAGTCACTTGAACGTCACGATAAAGTCACCTGAAGGTTGAGTTCAAGGTACCATCAAAGTTACTGGAAAAGTTAGCTGAAGGTTACGACTCACTTAAACGTCACGATAAAGTCACCTGAAGGTTGAGTTCAAGGTAACATCAAAGTTACTTGACAGTTATTCCGGTTAGACCATTTATTCCAGGTACATATGCGCGTTTAACACGTTCGGTACCCATCTTGAACAAACATCACTTGGCTGGTACCACGTACTTAATGATTCATTAAGTATCGCAGTACTACTACCGACATTTGTGTGTTGTCATCGCCCTTGATGAAACCTCATGACCACACTATCGTCGTGGGTACTGAACGAGTTAATTTAGTACCAAGTATTCTGTTTTGTGACGATCCTATTTCACCTTGTATAATCTGGAAAAATATATAAATTAATCCATCTGCAGCTTGTTTCGTCAATTCCTTTTAGACGGATCGCCCTTGTGATCGCTTCGTAGGGGGTGTTGTCAAATGCTCCCTCAATATCGAGAAATGCACCCAACATCACCTCTTGGTTTTCTAGAACGTACTCCACCCTCTGTACGAGATGGTGCAGTGCCGTTCTGTGGAGACTCCCGCTCGATACGCATATTGTATGAGAATATACAAACTATATCTCAAACATTTTTCAATTTAATTCCTTCTGATTTTTTTTTAAATAATGTTAAAATACTGTCATTTAGCACCGCTACTCACTAGCTGCTCATAAGCTAATTAACCCTTAAATGCCCGTGATATGAAAATAACCATAAATGCCCATGTGGGGTCTCCTAGGGACCCCACTAAAATTTTCAATTTAGTAACGTCATTTAGCACTGACTAAAAGGAAAACACGGTTAAAAATAATTTTAAGCATATTAGTCCTGTCGCCAGGGGGGGTACAACGGCCTCCTGTATTCAGATGGACTTACCCAAGTTTTTATTATGTATTTTGGCCCGTAGAACACGAATTTTTTGGGTAACAGTTGATCCGGATGTCGATAAGATTGTTATAAACAAAGAAGTTGAGGAATTACATAACAGCGATTTCTCGCAAAACAAAACATGTTTTTGTATTTTTTGGGCCATTCTAACCAAAAAATGTTCCTACAAGTTTTTTCGTAGGATGCATAGTTTTCGAGATAAACGCGGTTGAACTTCCAAAAAATCGAAAAATTGCAATTTTTGATCCCGAATAACTTTTGATTAAAAAATAGAATAGCAATTCTGCTTACCGCATTTGAAAGTTCAAGTCAAATTCTATCGGTTTCGAATATATACATTGCTAAAAATTTATGTGTTTATTGCTAAAAAAAGCTATAAACACATAGTGTTTCCCGTGCCTAATACATGCGTTTACATGCATGCTACGTAGAAATAGCCTCGCTTGCACTTGTACCTACTCTACCTACTCGTTCGATTTTAAATGAGAAATCATTGAAAACATCACTCCAGCACTAGGTGTTTATACTTTTGTTTAACAATAAAATAATAAATTTTTAGCAATGCAAATAACTAAAACCGATATACTTTGACTTGAACTTTCAAATGCGGTAAGCAGAATTGCTATTTTATTTTTTAATCAAAAGTTATTCGGGTTCAAAAATTGCAATTTTTCGATTTTTTGAAAGTTCAACCGCGTTTATCTCGAAAACTATGCATCCTACGAAAAAATTTGTAGGAACACTTTTTGGTTAGAATGGCCCAAAAAATACAAAAACATGTTTTGTTTTCCGAGAAATCGCTGTTATGTAATTCCTCAACTTCTTTGTTTATAACAATCATATCGACATCCGGATCAACTGTTACCCAAAAAATTCGTGTTCTACGGGTCAAAATACATAAAAAGAACTTGGGTAAGTCCATCTGAATACAGGAGGCCGTTGTACCCCCCCTGGCGACAGGACTATATTTGAATAATTTTTATTTATTTTTCATACAAAATTAACGGCTTTTCTAGAAACAAATTATTTTCAATTCGAACAAAATTAAAATTAAATAATAATATAAGCATATAACTTTTAGTTGCAATTTTTACATACAATAGTTTTTTCTTCTTTTCTGTGCACCTGGCATATAAATTTTTTGCAAAAAGAGCAAACGGTATTCACTTTTCTGTCACAGTTTCGCGGACACTGGTAACAACGAGCACGTTTCTTAGCTGAATGGACGGATTGAGTTGCAACTTCGGTAGTTGGGTTTACCATTGGTATGCCACAATCTTTTAGAGCAGATTTTACATAGGCTTTATGTTTTATATATTTCGCTCTTTTTTCCATGTTGTTTCGAGCAAGCTCAGCCCCTAATTGTAACAGGAAAATACGTCTTCGTGAAAAATTATTTTTCTTCCAATCAGGATTTTTTTCAATGTATAAAATATAGGCATTTAGTGCACATATGTCTATAATATTCATAAAGAGCCTGAATGGCCAACGAGCAGTTCTTCTTTTACAGGAATATTCCCTAATCAGTTTGTCGGCATTATCAACACCACCCTTGGTATTATTATAGTCTAAAATCATCAAGGGTTTGTTTTGAGAGTCTTGACAAATTATATCACTATCGTGTTGACTTGAAAGAAGATGTACCATCCTGTGTATTTTAGGTATGTACGAAACCATAGCTAATTCTTTAGTAAAAGCAAATATTGACGACTCCGCAGGTCTTTTTGTCAAACTTAGTTGTGGTGGTGTATCAGGTTTATTTTTGCGGACGGTCCCAAGTAAAGTAAGGTTTTTAGATAAAAGATATTGAGCAAGAGGAACACTGGTAAAAAAGTTGTCAGTTGTAATTCCTCTCCAACTGCCATGATATGGTTCCACCAGATCTTTCACAACACGAAATCCCTGATTTTTCTCTATTGTACCACCTGGTAGTTTTCCAAGGTACACCTGAAGTTTTGATAAATAAGATGTTTTAACATCCGCGGCAGCCCAAATTTTTATCCCATAGCGGCAAGGTTTTGATTTTATATATTGTCTAAAAGGACACTTTCCTCTAAAACTCACTAACTGTTCGTCAACGGTTATATGTTCGTATGGTTCAAAGGCTTTGTCACAGTTAGAGACGAACATGTCCCAAATTACTCGTATCGCCGCTAACTTATCCTGTTCCTTCCGCTCCACCCTGGTCACTTTGTCATCAAACCTCAAGAAACTCGATAATTCTTCAAATCGGTTCCTAGCTAATGCGGCTGTAAAAAATGACCGGCGTATTGAGGTGTCTGTAGACCATATCTCTCGTGTCGATTCTTTCCCACACCTTAAAGCACCAGCTTTGATAAGTGCTCCTAAAAAGCTATCCAGTTCATTGTTGGTAAGTACCGTCCACTCTTTTTTGTTATTCGGATGTTTTTCGTTCCACTCTTGATAACGCCTAACAGCTTCTTCATTAGTATGAAGGCATATGACATTCTTCATCTCTTCGGTCAAAAATAAATTGAAATAGTCTAAAAACGTGTTGGAATTTTTACTATAGTTTGTTAAGCCTGGATGTACATTTATAATATTTTTTTGTTGCCTCTTGGATCTCACGAAAGGTAGGCTATTCCACTGCATTCCAGATTTGGATGTATATGTTGGACCACTAACCTCACTAATATTATCGTCCACTTCGGTAGGTTCTGCATCTGATTCCTCGTCACTGTTGACTTCTAAATTGTCCTCAGTTTCCGAAACATTTTCCTCAAAAACATCTTGCTCTTCGCTATCTGATTCGTCGGTAATCTCATAGTCGAAATCGGAGTCTGATATCCCTTCTTCTATATTTCGGATAATTTTTTCATGTTCTTGGTCGCTTATTGTCATTTTCATTCTCTTACGGTCCATTTTTCAATGTAAACTGACGAAAAATGTTAAAAATAATAAAAATATTCTGGTGCCTCTAAATGCCCAATCGGGGTCACAGCGAGACCCCACTTATCTAAATCTCTCTTACAGACCACTGCACCTCACGAATGTTCGTGGTATACTAACAGAAAACGTAGGAGACACGTCCACACAAATACCTGATTGCGCGGTTGCCAAATGTTTCAAATAAAGATATTATAGCCAAAAATGTATGTCTGGGGTCCGATAGTGACCCCGATTGGGCATTTAAGGGTTAATACTTGTTTCTTTTACAGCATTGCATTCCAATTAAGTATACAATCTTGCATAAGATTAATTTAGTGTATATTATTTTAATTATTGAAACCTATTTGCATAATTATTACTCTCTAATTAATAAAAACAAAGGTAAAACAAACATAAATTTATTTAATATTATAGATTGCCATAAGGTCAGTATAATAATTAGTAAATTGAACATTTAATTTTTCTTTTGTTTTTTGGAGCTGTTTGACTTCCTGGTCAAGTTCTTTTTGTATCTTAATGCCGGGTCCAGACCAAGCAGACAAAACGAAAACACAATTCTGAAACAAAAACACGATAAACCGGCAACAAAATTTGTCGTCAAAAGACAAAACAAAATTGAGACAAACTGTCCACACCAGAACAACAAAATATAAAAACAAAATTCAGTTGGTGACGTTGTTGTTGTGATTAGTGTTGGTTAACCATGTGGCGTTTTAATCAGGAAAAAATGAAACTGAAGATTTATTGCTAGCCGCAAGTTGTTTTTTTTGCTCTCATCATCATCCCAGGTTGCTAAAAGAAAACCCAAACGTTTTTGGATTAGACCAAGCCTAAAAATACGAGAAAGTTGTTCGATAGACAAATTGTTAGTTCAGCTGCGCGCAGATGATATTGGACTAAGTGGTGAAATTCGATCAAGCTTCAAAAATTTTGTAAAAATGTCCACCGAAGATTTTGAGAATCTGATATGCCTTGTTGGTCCTGCAGTTGCAAAAAGACATACTAACTTTAGAAATGCTATAAGTGTAACAGGAAGGTTAGCAATCACTTTAAGATTTTTAACAACAGGTGATTCCTACCACAGCCTAATGTATCTTTCAAAAGTATCAAAGCAATAAATATCTGTAATAATACCTGAAGTATGTAAAGCTTTAATTAACAGTCTTAGTGGTTATGTACAGGTATGTTTAACTTTTTTCATTACTATTTTTCTGTTAATATCCCTTAAAATAAACTCCATATTTATTGGTTAAATGTTTAATACAAAAGAAATTGACGATAGGTACATACTACATACAAAATAATGACGAGTCTACTTGTTTTTACATTCAAAAAGTTCATCATCAGTTTCGTTCGTTTTCTTGATCTGAATACTGAGAAAGCTGTGGCAATACTAGGTGGATGTGGAAATAAAGGTTGTGTGTTGGTGTTTGGTGGATTTAAGTAAGAATTTTGTGGGTCAGCGCTGGGTGGATTTGAGTATGAATGTTGCGTGTTGGGTGGATTTGAGTATAAAGGTTCAATGCTGGGTGGATTTGAGTATAAATGTGTGTCAATGCTGGGAGAAGTTGAGTATGAACGTGTGTCAATGCTGGGAAGAGTTGAGTATGAACGGGTGTCAATGCTGGGAGGACTTGAGTATGAATGTTGTGTGTCAGTGCTGGGTGGATTTGAGTACAAATGTTGTGGGTTGGAGTTGGATGGAGATGAGTGAACATTTGTGTTGAGACTAAGTGGATTTGAGCAAGAAGAACCAGAAAATCCTGTGGGAAACCGAATAAATTATTCCATTTGGCGTTGTACCTGGAATAGTGGTGGCTTCTTGGGTTCATTATACTTGCCCATTTCAGCGTCATATAATAGATTGTGAATTAGATGTTCTACTGTGGACTGGGCATAGGGTGTGGGTAGACTCCTCAATTTTTGAGCTACCAATTCACCTATTATATCAAATTTATCAGGCTTATTGTGATTTTTCTAGTCGATCCTTCTGTAATGATGTGACTATGTTGTACACTTCTTCATTCCTACGCTCCATATTTTGTGATATATCCTTCTGTTTATAAGCTGTGTTTATTGTAGTTAATTTAGAAGTTTTTTTATTGTCCTTTACTTTCCCTTTTTCCTTTACCGTTATAGAAGACGTATTAAATTCATCAGTAGTCACCTCAGTATGTTCTTCCATATTCTGCATTGTTTCAATATCGGTTGTCTGTTGTCTCTCGCTAGGGATAGTATCAGTGTCATCTGGTTCACTTTCATATACTGAAGACTGTGAAGAGTCAGATTCCTAGAAAAAAACATCAAAGTAAATTTTCTATGCAAATTCAATCGAAACTTTGCAATTTTATTTTTATTTTCAGATACCCACAAATGAAGCCGAATGGAAAAAGATTAGTGATGATTATGAAAAGATTTGGAATTTTCCTCACTGCCTTGGTACCATGGATGGCAAGCATGTAGTAATCGAAGCACCCATGCATAGTGGTAGTAAATTTTATAATTTTAAAGGTACATTTAGCATTGTATTGTTTGCAATTGTAAATGCAAACTATAACTTCCTTTATGCAAGTGTGGGCTGTCAGGGACGTATTTCAGACGGAGGTGTATTTAAGAGTACATCTTTTCATAAATTGATGGAGGATTCTGCGTTAAATCGCCCACAAAATTGTAGGCTACCTGATAGGCAATTATATATATAGACCGGTCACTCTAGTAGAGCATAGGTCGCTCAGGTTCATGAGCTCTTTTAATCCATTTCATGCGGTGGATTGGCCCTCATAAGCCCTCTTCATTATCCTTTATAGATTTTCGTGTTTTTTTGCTTTCTCTGTGATCTGTTTCCATTCTTTCCTATTCTGTATTTTTTCTCTCCAGCCTGTAATTTTCATATTGGATATATCCTCTCGCAGTTGATCTTCCCATCTTATTTTCGGTCTTCCTCTAGGTCTGTTTATTACTGGCGTCCAATTTGTTATCTGCCTAATTAGTTCATCCACTCCTCTTCTTTGGATGTGGCCAAACCATTTTAGTCTTTGTGCTTTAATGAATCTCACTATGCCTTCTCCTTCCATTAGATTTCACATTTCTTGATTCATCAGAATTCGTATTTCTCCTTGATCTGTTCTAGTTGGACCATGTATTCTCCTCATAATTTTTCTTTCTATTATTCTCAGTTTTTCTTCATCTTTTTTTGTAAGACAAATTGCTTCTGCTCCATAGGTGATGACTGGTCTAATTGCCGCTCTATACAGTGCGTCCATAAAGTAACGCATAAATTCATTATTTCGTAAACCGGTGACTTTAAGGAAAAATCCCCACACAGGTCGATTTTTATTTTTAATTTGCGATTTTTTGGCATATCTATCATACTAGTGACGTCATCCATCCATCTGGGCGTGATGACGTAATCGATGATTTTTTTAAATGAGAATAGGGGTCATGTGATAGCTCATTTGAAAGGGTATTAAATTCTCTATTTCATAATATAAACATAATAAACATAATAAATTACATACATTCTTCTTTTTGTCTCAATTATTTTAATTAAAAAAATGTTTTTTTGAACACCCTGTATAAATAATTATGTTAATATTTAAATTAGTGAATAGAGAATTGCATACCCTTTCAAATGAGCTATCACATGACCCCTATTCTCATTTAAAAAAATCATCGATTACGTCATCACGCCCAGACGGATGACGTCACTACTATGATATATATTACAAAAAATCGTAATTTAAAAATAAAAATCGACCTGTTTCGGGATTTTTCCTTGAAATTGCCGGTTTACGAAATAACGAATTTTATGCGTTACTTTATGGACGCACTGTATATCTTTGTTTTTGTTTTCTTGCTCAGGTTTTTATCTTTAAGTAGCTTGTGGTATTTCCAGAATGCCCTATTCCCTGCTTTAATTCTTTCATTTATCTCAATGCTTCTTCTGTTTTGACCATCTACTATCACTCCTAAGTATTTAAAGCAGTCAACCCTTTGGAATACATTATCACTTATTCTTATTTCTTTTATTCTATTGATTTGGTCTTGATTTCTCGTACTTATTAAGTATTTTGTTTTTTTCTGGTTAATTATTAACCCCCTGATTTTTGCCTCTCTTGTCAATGTTAGCAATGCATCTTCTAGGCTTCTCTTGTCGCGGGCTATCAATCCTAGGTCATCTGCATACCCTATTATTTGTGTAGAGCTTTGGATTATTGTCTTTTTTGTTAGCCCTGTGTTTCTAATTACTCCCAAGGCTATATTAAAGAGAGTTGTTGATAGGCTGTCGCCTTGTCTTACCCCATGTTCTATGTTGATATTCTTTGTTTCACCATCCACCGTTTTAACCTTTGCTGTTGAGTCCTTCATTGTCATTCTGGTCAATCTTATTAACTTTGCAGGTATATTCATATTTTTCATTTCTTTTAATAGCTGTTTTCTGTAGATGCTGTCGAAAGCCTGTTGGAAATCAATAAACAATATGTGCAGTTCTATGCCATATTTGTAACTTTTTTCGATTGTTTGCGTTAAAACGTGGATTGCATCGATTGTTGATCTCCCTTTTCTAAATCCCTGTTGATACGGTCCTAGGTTTTTTTCTGTGTATCTGGTTAGCCGATTTCTTATAATTGTTGTCATGATCTTATATGTTGTATTTAATAGCGTGATTGCTCTATAATTGCTGCAGAGCGTTGGGTCTCCTTTTTTAAAAACTGGTATAATGAGTCCGTTCTTCCATTCTTCAGGCATGTAATCCTTTTCCCAAGTATTGACCATTAATTTATATATACGGATTAGAAGGTCATCTCCTCCATTTGCAATCAATTCATTGTTAATCTCATCCGGTCCTGGAGTTTTGTCAGATTTTAGTTGTTTTACTACTTCTATAAATTCTTGATAGGTAGGTGCATCTTCTTCTTCATCTCAGTTATCTGTTGTATCTTCTTCTTCTGCGTCGATTGCTTGGTTGCTTGTATTTATACCTTTAAAGTGATTTTCTCAATCTTTTTTGCTTATTTTGCTGGTCACTTTGTTACCGTTATATTGTTGTTTTATGTATTCAAACAATTTTTTGTTGTCTTTATTATTTGTTTCAATCTCTTGCATTTGATCTGAGATCCATGTCTCTTTCTTCCTTTTATAAAGTTTGGCCGCTTCTCTCTTTTCTTTTTGGTATTGTTCTCTTTCTTCTTGACCGCTATTTTCAAGCCATTTGTTTCGCGCCAGCGTTTTAAGTTGACTTTGGTATCGACATTCTTCGTCAAACCATTCCTTGGTTTTTTTCTTTTCTTGAGGTCCTATGGTTTGCTCCGCAGCCTCTATGATGCTCATTTTTATATTTGTCCATTCCTCTTCTACGTTCGTGGCATCGTACCTCTTCAGTTTTTGTACTAGTTCCTCTGAATACTTTGTTTTGTTTGTTGCACTTTTAATTTGGTTATGTTCCACTTCCTTCTTTTCCCTACCTTGTTATTAGATTTGATGATTTTCATCTTTATTTTGGCTATTAAGAGTATGTGGTCAGTATCAGCGTTTGCTCCTCTAAAGGATCTAACATCTTGTATTATCTTTGACCATTTTGCTGAAAGCAATACATGATCTATTTGGTTGCCATCTGATCTTCCTGGTAACATCAAGGTTATCTTGTGTTTCTTTTTATGTATAAATTTCGTACTGACTATATAGGTATTTGTTGCTGCTGCCAGATTGCAAACTTTTGCCCCGTTATCGTTTGTGACATTGTGGATCGTTTCTTTTCCTGCTACATTTTGATTGTAGCTCTCTTTTCCCACTTGCGCGTTAAAATCTCTCAGTATTATTAAGATATCGTTCCTAGGAATATTTTCGCAGGTTTCTTCTAAAAGTTCATAGAATTCCATTTTATCTTGTTGGTCTGCTTCCTCGGTAGGTGCGTAGCAATTAACTAAAGATATATTGGCTTGTTTATTTTCGATTCTGATGTAGGAGATTCTTCCATTAATAGCTTTGAATTGTATGACTTTTTCTCTTATTCTTTTACTCACCATAAAAGCCGTTCCATTTTCCCCCTGTTTGTCTTATCCTGAATAATACATAGCAAAATTTTTCTTCTTAACTGTTCCTTCATTTTTCCATCGTATCTCCTGTAGTGCTAGTAATTCTAGTTCATATTTTTCATTTCTAAAGCAATTTCCTGCATTTTCCCTACTTTTAACATTGTCTGGATATTCCATGATCCAATTCTAATGGGTTTAGTTCTTTTATTCATGTTAATTCTATTCCTCTTTTTCTTGTACATTGTTTCATTATTATCATTATCCATTTCGTAGCCGGGTCTGTTTCCACTATCCTTCGGTTTGGTTCTTTCAGTTTTTTGGATTTTCTCTGTTGTTTCCATTACACTTCAGCTTTAAGTCTTTTATTATGTTATTCCATTCCCAAAGTTGATCATCTATCCATAGTTTTTTGAAGCCCATCTTCACTTTCTTCCTTGCTTCCTTTTCCACCTCTGCTCTTTATTTGCTTGTATATTCTTCGTTCTTCATACGTTCTTTGTTCGTCGATAAATATTTTTGTACCTTTGAGGATTTTCTTTCGTTCCATTATTTTCTTTTTATATTGTATATTTTTCAATTTTGCTATTATGAATGGCTGTGAATTTCTTGGTCTAATTATCTCTGTTTGTTCTATTTTAGCATCAACGTTCAGTTTTATTTTTAGTAATTTTTCTAGATCTTCTTTTACATTTTCTTCTCCTATTTTAATTCCACTGACTATTACGTTTTTCTCAATTTTCCTTTTCTCCTCTCGTTCCGTTCTATCCTCTAGGTCGCATAGTCTCTTTGGCACTGCCTCCTTAAATTTTAGTTTACTTAGCGTTTCATTTTCTTCTCGTAATTCTTTAATTTCTGCTTTCATTTGCTTATTTTCTGCTCTTAGTTCACTCATTTCTTTGAGGTATTCACGGAGTTCAATTTTCATTTCTTTAATTTCCTTGAGGTATTCACGAAATCCGTTTCTCATTTCTTTAATTTCTTCCAGCACCTCGTCCATTTTCCTGTTCCTTGTAGTCACCGTTCGAAAAATTCGCAAATTTGTGGCGCCAGGGGTGGTTTCCCAGTCAACCCGGCGAAGAAATTCACCCCTACCTCAAAAATGCCGATTATTGTTATTTTGGCTCTTCAAAAATTTTTTCTCCTCTCGTATCTTAAAACTCTTTCAAAATTGTGTGCAGTTCGTCCACACCCAAGTTCGATGATATGGGAATGTTATCTTTCAGTTGTCAATATGAAATAATATATTCAAATATTCAAGATAAAGGTTAGATCCTACCAAGGTACTAGTACACTTTAGAAGACCAAAAATAATTATTTTTTTCAAGAATTTTTTTCTCAGAACTCTTATTAAAAATAAACATAAAAATTTTTACAAATTAATATCTAACTCTTAGAGAGTACAAAAAATATATCTTTTTTCATTTATGCACGTACACTAATATTGTAGAGGGCGCAAAAGTCGAGGCCTCGAAAAATGATGGCGGACAGTTAATCTCAGGATTGGGATATCTGAAACAAAAAAATCGTACTGCATTTGAAAAAGGAAGGTTTCTTACGTGACAATTTACCACAATTTGACCAAAAAATAAAAAATAAATATTTTTTAACCATGAAAAACTGAAGAAAAACGGGCGATTTTTGCACAAAATTTTTTCAAATTTCCGCAAAATCTTTTCTTGCGGAATTTTTCACTAACGGTGGTAAATTGTCACGTAAAAAACCTTCCTTTTTCAAATGCCGTACGATTTTTTTGTTTTAGAGATCCCAATCCTGAGATTAACTGTCCGCCATCGGAACTCCTTTTTTTCGATGCCTCGATTTAAGGCCCTCTACAATATTAGTGTACGTGCATAAATGAAAAAAGATATGTTTTTTGTATTCTCTAAGAGTTAGATATTAATAAGTAAAAAGTTTTATGTTCATTTTTAATAAAGGTTCCGAGAAAAAAAATCTTGAAAAAATGCTTATTTTTGGTCTTCTAAAGTGTACCTTATTTGTGTACAACCTTATTCGGTGTTTTCTTTTCCTTAAAGCTTGGAAACTATTTCACTGTACATTCTGCACCTTTTTGTGTCTCACCAAATCCCACTTGTGATTTGCCTCGAAAAGCTTAATTTGCCGATTTTACTCGCAACGATTTTTCACTGTGTTTACACCATAAAAGATCAACTGCACTCCCTGATAGGCAATTACCTGTACCCTATATCCTTGTAGCGGATGATTTAAAGAAAAAGGTTTAAAATTATAACAGTGGCCAACTTATACATTTAAAGGTTAGTAATACACTTTGTAAATACAAATTACAAACTGTACAAACTCACCACGTTGTCATCGCAAGCCGTCTCGTAGGTCGCTCGGTCTGGACCGTTGTTTCGCAAGCGGTCTTCTATTTGAATCTCTGTGGCTCGGTTTGGATCGTTGTCTTCGCAAGCCCTGTAATTGGCTCTGTGCGACTCGGTCTGAATCGTTGTCTTCGCATTGCGGTACAGAAGTTGGCTCTCTGTTTTTCGGTCTGGATCGTTGTCTTCGCAAGCCGTCTCGTAGGTCACTCGTTCTGGATAGTCGTTCCGCAATCGGTCTTCAAATTGAATCTCTGTGGCTAGGTTTGGATCGTTGTCTTCGCAAGCGGTTTGTGGTTGGTTCTGAGGCACGGTCTGTATCGTCGTCTTCGCATGCGGTCCTGTAGTTGGCTCTCTGTTGCTCGGTAATATTATGATATAATAAATGGGAAAATATCTCAGGTGCGTGACCCACGAAAGGAATTCCACTAAAGGATATTTTCAAACAGTAAATCAGAAAAATGCAACAATAAAATGGCATAAAAATGTGTGCCTTCTCAGCGCTTGGTCTGCAAGCAGAGATACCGCTGGAATAACACAAACAAAAAAAATATATATAGCAAAAATATCAATGGTTTCAGTTTTCTCACATTAAAATGGTAAAGAAATAAAAGGCAGATTCTAGGTGTATTACTACACTGAACTTTGATACTACAAGAGCAATCTCTGACTGAAGAATTATAGAAAATCCACCTCCTTTTATATCCGATTTTTTTCCTTTGTTTAAGGATTATGACGTAGGAGATGGATTTTCCCCAGCGGTTGAACCAATCGCATTTTGCGATTTTGGTCAGAGATGCTCTCCGCGCGCTGATTGGTCCGTGACTGAAGCGTCGTTTGAGGACAATATATTATTATATAGCATAGATTTGTTTGCGTTTGAAGTGGTTCTTTAGTGTCATTCTGAACTTGTAGCTCTGAAGTGGAATCGGGGTGTCATCATCTGGCAGTTTAAGTTTTAAATTTTTTTGTGTGTTTTTGATAAACAGGTCAGATTTACATTTTTTTATTGTAACAACTGATTTAAATCATTAATATAGTCTCTATACTCAATAAATCTTAATTTTTTTTATATATTTTACTCCCCTCCTTTATTATAGGTTGGTACTTGCTTATCACACCTTTTTAATTTTATTTTTTAACTTTTATAATATATTAGTAGCTAATAAGTTAATAAAGCATGTTTTTTTATATACTTGTGTAACTCAACACAATATTTTGTTTATAAACAAGTAGATCACAGAAAATTTTTAAAGGGTGCTGTGAGCACCCCACGTGGCAGTTGGCGCCTTGCAAAGCCACGTGGCAGGTGCCGGGTTAAGAACCCTGAGATAAGAAAAGCATATATTTATTAATCTGGCGTCTGAAATAAAATTTATTAAATAATCTTTTTGTTTGAACTTGCTAATTGGATCACAATTGATTTGTTTATTGTTTTATCTAATTTCAAAAATTACAGTATCATATTAATATGTAATATTGGATCCTTTGTTTAATGTTTCACAAAATTGTTTAAATTTTTTTTTCTTTAATCTAAGGTTCCGTTTCAGTTAGATTGTAGCAGTGGAAGCGAATAGTTCTCTGTGTGATCGAAGTGCTAATTAATCGAGTTGTTGTTGTTTTTACCGAAAAATGGAATTAAATTCAGATAGCAGAGGAAATCCACCTGACAGAGGAAGGATTGACGATGTTGCTAGTAATATGGATTATGAAGTTAACGAAAAACAAAAGCAGTCTGAGGAAATTATAAATATTAATATTAATACACAATCAAAACAGGTACCGATAACAAATTCAAAAAACTTTTTACCAGATTATCAGGTAAGCAATAAACCAAATATTAATATAGACCATTCCATAATGTCAGAGGTGAAAAATAAATACAGTCAAGGTGACCAAGTTTTTATGCAGAATGAGGAAAGGAACATCGGCGATTGCATCGTATCGCGACAGCACGATTAATTTTAGGTGCAGTACCTGCAGTTAAAGATAATATTGTTAATATTAATATTATAGAAAAAAATAAAATTAAAAATTAATGTAACACATATAAAAGCGCTAATATTCTAGTGGAATCTAAAAAGTTAATAGAAAGAAATTACGATTTATATATTCCAATTTTTTTACTCAAAAGAGTGGGGTAATTAAAGGGGTAGACAAAATATTTTAGAAAACGAATTAAAAGGTATTATTGTTCGGCAAGATACGGCAATTTTAAAGTAATAAACGTTAAAAGAATAAAGCGAAAAGAAAATGATCAACTGGTGGAGACGGGTACGATAGTGGTGTCTTTCACGCGGGTACGATAGTGGTGTCTCGCGTTTGTCTTTCAGAGGCCAAATGATTCCAAAACAAGTAATCATTGAACGAATGATATACCAAGTGGAACCTTATGTTCCAAGAGTAATACCGACGCTCGCAAATAAGAACATCGTAACTCAAAAATCAACAACTTTTCAGAAAACGAGTTGAAATTTTTTTAGGTTTTTCATCGATACAAACTAAGTTTTTATTGATTTAAACGTAAATTTTGGCTAGAGCTAAAAGGGGATTCGTCTCTATATGTCTATTAATTAAGAAATTAAAAAAATACATAAATATTTGTAAATTTTAGCTTAAAAAAACATACGATGTAAATATTTACTTATTTTGAAGTAGCTAATATCTTATCAAGCGATACAATATAACAGTTTCTCTTTTTTAAATTACTTATATCGTATGTGAAGATACGATGCAACTGCTTGCTATTTCTGAAGTCACTAACATCGTATCTCAACATACACAAAAGAAGACAAAGGTAAATTTGACAATAGTTATTCATTATTCTGATTACTTTTAGATTTGAAGGTAAAAAACTATTGTTTAAAAGCATAAAAAATTTATTTTGGCAAAGAAATATGTACATTACAATGTAAATGTAATTAGTTTTCTTCATCATCTACATCTTCTTGGATAAGTGTTTGATAGGGAAGATTTTTATAAAAGTTGTGATGCATTTCAGGAACTCCGTGCTTGCATAGGTATTGCAAGTGATCATATTTTTTTTGAAATGGGAATCAAGTTTTTATAGGCTTTGACTAAATTTTTAGGTGGACATTTTAAAAGCTTCTTTATTCTTGTCTTGCTTCTCTTGTTTAAGTCTAAAATACATTTTTCATTTTAATCTATAGTCATATTTTATTTTTATTTTTAACGGTTCTTCACTAGAGACTTCTATTTCCCTTACATCATTCCATCTAACGCTTTTCCGCTTTCATCAGTCTTCCAATTTCTATCATTTGTTACTAACTGTTTCAAATCATATACAATATCTTGGTTAACTTCTATTACGTTATAAGGTTCTTCAGTGACCTTTGCCATCTTAATAAGCATAATCCATTGGTCAGGAGTATATACGACTTTACCTTTTTTTGTCGCTCTATTAATGCATGTACACTGTCTCCCTCATTTTGTGTATGCCCTTTTTGTAAAAAGCGGTGGATTATAGAAACTTTATATTTTTCCACAGCATATACATACATTGCATAAATAACGATTTCGATTTTGTCCGGTGCAATTGTCTGTGTAGAATACAAACGTATTAACTCCATCTTGACTTTTGTGTTTTATATAATCCAGTACAAAACTTTCAATTTCGTTCGCTCCCCGCTTTGCAATTGTTTCGTGCCAGATATAACAATGGCCCCTATTATTACCTATGTCAAATAGGGTTAAATTGTAAGTGCTATATTTTAGTTTATAATAAAAAATACTGACATCTTTGTAGGGGGTTACTAAAATCTGTAAATCGTAAGAAGTCACGTTGAATGATTTGTCCTCTTTTGCATGCTGCTTGTCGTTGTCTTTTAATTTTCGTACAGCTTCTTTATTTTCTTGATGTTTTCTTTTTTCTGTCTCTAATTCTTCTGCTTTGTTACTATCTGCCAATAAAAATTTGTCACATATGTCACATTGATCTTTTTTAGGTAAAAAGAATCCTATGTTAAAGTCATGTTCAAAAACATATCTATACTGCCTGCAAGTAGCAATAGGAATTTTTTTATCTCTGGCCCAGTCAATGTACAATCTATACATTTGGGCTAAAGACTGGATATCAACTTGTAGGTATTGACGTTTTGAGTCCTTACGAATGTAGTGGGACTCAGTTGTGGGCAGAGACTCTATATGTTCTCTTATAAATTTTCTATTTCTTTCTACTTTCGGATCTTTACTGGTAAATTTGCCTCTATTGTCTGGACTTCCTATTCCAAATTCATTTTTTTCAAGTTTGGCCATGACAGTTCGTACCCAAATATCACTAATGTCAAGGGTGTTAAAAAAAATTGTTTGCAAACTTTAACGCTCGATTCTCCAACTGTTAAGAAATATTTCATTGTAAAGTGACGCCGAGAATTTGTATTTCTAATAGTCTCTACATTTTTTTGTTCTCTCGTTACATGTTTTGCTAAAAAGTCCATGTGCCTGTTGTGATTACCCAGCGCCCAAAATTTTTGAAAAATAGTTCTTCTTTGATCTTCCGAAATTTTTGTGTAGCATTTCGTTCTACAATTTTTCTTTTCACAACTTTCTTTTATTATTCTAGGTTTTACTGTTTTCTTTCTAGAGTACGAGACATACTCTTGGCCCGAATTTCTTTTTCTTTTTGCTTCTTGAACTTTCCTTCTGTGGTTGTCTGTATCTTTTTCTACCGGGAGTCTTTGCTATATTCATTTGGGACTGATCCATCTCATTCGCACTTTCCAAAATCTCCGATGGACCCGCACTTAAGGACAAACTGGACTCCTTTTCAACAGTAAAATCATCAAATTAGGTTTGCTGTTGAATTTCAGTTTCAATCTGGAATAAAAAAAACTTTTTAAGACAGTTTTACATTAAGTATGCAAAGTAGGTACAAAAAAACTCGAAGAAGTACCACAAATTCTCTTTATTAAAAAGGTCAAAATTGGACGCGTTGTGACTCAGCAAGAGCCATCATCAGCATATAAGTACAGGAACACAAACCTCAAGAACTGACCAGAACAGGAAGGAGGAAGAATCAACTAGTTTAAAAGACATATTGTTACACAAATATTCATCGGTGTTTGCTGTTAAGCGATTTTAACATTGTATTATAAATAAAACAGTAAATTGTGTAAGAACATCTTTACAATTTACTGTTTTATTTATAATACAATGTAAAAATCGCTTAACAGCAAAACCAAAGAATGTTTGTACAGTAATGTTTGTCTTAAACCAGTTGATTCTTCCTCCTTCCTGTTTTGGTCAGTTCTTGATGTTTGTGCTCCTGTACTTAAATGCTAATGAAGACTTTTTCTGAGCCGAAACGCGTCCAATTTTGACCATTTTAATAAAAAAAAACTTTGTGGTACTTCTTCGAGTTTTTTGTACTTTGTTACCTCGAGATCACATTTTTGTGAAATGTGGATACTTCTCTTCATGATTAAGTACGCTATTTTCATGCTAAGCAAGAGCCATGCAAGACAGATCATGCAACTGAGCATGCCAACGCGCCATTTCCATGCAAGTCCTGTGCTAGACGAAAAATTAAAGCATTTTCTATTTTTTATGCTATTTTGATGCAAGTTGTCAAATTTCATGTTGCCAATATAACAAAATTTACAGTTTAGAACAAAACCGTATTGTGTAAATTTAAATGTTATTTATTAAAACTAATAATAATTTGTGATTTATACTTGAATATATTTAATGTTTGACTTAAATTTTCAACTGATATATCTAAAATTAATGTTTTGGTATATTTCTTTTGTTTGAAACAATATAAGTGATATTAAAAATTGCACAGAAAGAGCTCTGATGTAAAAAGGTCAGGCTAGGCAAGAGATATGCCATGCAAAACGGACTTGCATAGCATGAGACTTGCATAGCCTTGATGTGAAGCTGCTTTTAGAAGATTTGGATTTCCTCATATTTGTTCAATTAGAAAAAGCTACTGTAAAAATACGCAACCGGTAGGCAAAGTTAGCTTTATCTGATATACCTTAGCAAATGTATAAGCATGCATTAAGTTACATAAACTATACTTTTTAGAAACCTACCTCTAATATAGTATTATCATGGACAGGCTTAATCTCACACATATTTCCATCTGTGTTTTCAGTGTTCTGCAAACCAATCAAACTATCAACAACATTTTCTTCACGCAGAGTTAAAAATATTGTGTCTGTCGACCATAAAGTACTAGGTTCTTCTACCTCTTGATATCCAGGACCTGTGTTAATGTGATTTTCTGTAGGTGTCGGAGAACGTGTTAATCGTCTAAGTTGTTATCATTGTCATTATTACTCCTATTATTGCCCTCTAAAAATTAAAAACACTAATAGAAATCGCATTTTTGGGAGAATCAATGCCAATTATTAGCAAGTATTACTTCAGCAGTGTTAAAAGTTAAATTTTTACATACCTATTACAAGGTTCACTAAATTTTTTCCTCTTGAACCCATCCTGTTTATTCCTAATTTACCGTGATATCAAATTTTTAGAAAAACTCTTCTTTTATACCTAGTTTAAAAAGAAAGAACTACACAGAAAATTAAATACCGTGTATTTACTATTTGTAAACAAAGACTAATATTATCGGAACTAGTGCGTATTCGCATCGTAACTTGTCTCAGCTTGTCTACAGAAAGTGTGAGTCGCAGAAATGTAGGCGTAATAACATCGTATATCAAGTTTCGATGCGATCAGCACTGGGTAAAACAAAAATGTTTAATCT
This sequence comes from Diabrotica virgifera virgifera, assembly GCF_917563875.1. Lineage (NCBI taxonomy): Eukaryota > Metazoa > Arthropoda > Insecta > Coleoptera > Chrysomelidae > Diabrotica > Diabrotica virgifera. The sequence goes on along the minus strand of NC_065451.1, from coordinate 40,363,089 downwards.
TATTCCTACACAATATTATCGTAAGTATGTAAGTATGTACTTACGATAAAAATACATGAGTAATATTGTTGATAAATTTCTTGTAACTCTAGATACGACAAAATTATTTGCTTTGTATGTAATATGGTAAGGTGGTAAATCAAGCTACGCTAATATTAGGGCCAGTTTACCACGAAATAAGATACGATATAACAACTTTTATCAAAAAAACGTATTTTTTTTTTTTCAAAAACGTTTTTAATTTTTATTTTACCTGAAAAAGCATGCATTTTTATATAGAAAAACGATCTTAGCTCATTTTTGCAAAAAAATCGAGTTATGATGTTCTTATTTGCGAGCGTCGATACAATGCCTTAATTGCATTAGATACGGTCATGTTACGTCACAATGTCGTGGTAAGAAAAGATGCAGCAAGTGCGGACAGGAACATGATTCAGATGTATGCGATTTAACAGATCCCACTTGTATATTATGTTTTGGAAACCATTCAGCATTAGATATAAACAAACGCGCTGAGTTTGAAAAACAAAAGGGTACTAAATATATAATGGCAAATGAAAATTTACCTTTTGCAAAAGCAAAATTAAAATACAGCAGTAGCTATAGGACAGTCCTGAATTCAACAAACATAGGAAATAGGTACACAGTGACAACCAAAAGAAAATGGAGCGAAGGAGCTCAAAATAAATCAGTTTAGCCTTATTCAAAAGAACACGAAAATATACTGGACACTGCAAGCGCTTCTGCTTACCCGTCGCTACCAGTTATAAACAACCCGTTATATCAAAATCAAACAAAAATAGTCCAACAAAACTCACTAACTAGTAAGGAAATTACTGATAATATAGTAACAATATTTAAAAATTTCTTAACAAAAACTTAATTCCAATAGCAAACAAACAAATTTTAGACAACATTAAAAGTAATATAGAAAGTTTTAATGGCCCTAGTAAATAATAAGATTATACAATGAAATTCACGATCAATAGTGAACAATAAAGGCCATTTTGAAAAGTACATTTTCGAAAATAAATTCTTAGCTATTCTTTTAAGTGAAACTTGGTTAAAACCGAATTCAAAGATAAGCTTTTCCCAATATAACATCTTCCGTTAAGATAGAACAGATGGTTATGCAGGAGTAGCGATATTATTTAAACAAAATATCAATTTTCAGAACAATTTAAATTTTTATAAAATAAATAATGTCATGTGCGTTGCAGTAGAGATTAAGATAAATAATAAAAACTTCAACTTATATTCCATTTATGCAAAACCCAAATTATGTGTGTCAAAAAACGAATGGGTTAAATTTTAACATAGTTTACACAACCCTTTTTTAATAGGGGGAGATTTCAACTGCCATAATAAAATGTGGGGGTGTGATGTCACCGATCAGAAGGCATTTAATCTTTTTGAGGCTATGGAGGAATGTGGACTTAATTTCCTAAATGATGGATCAGAAACATTAATTCGTAGACCTATGAATTTAAATAGATCTGCTATAGACTTAACAATTTGCTCTAGGGATATTTATTACAAATTTAATTGGCACACAGAAACTTTGAGTCTGGGTTCTGATCACTACCCAATAGTAATAGATTTTAACCATAATACTGATAGTAACGTTACTAATAGTAATGCTGTCATTGAAACTAATGATATATCTAGATCTAGAATTACATGGGATATTAAAACGGCAGACTGGGCTTTCTTTACCTATCTCTTAAACAATGAAAATAATAATAATAATAATATATCAGATGGTTCAGAGCAAGAATATTCCACATTTTGTGACTCAATCAATTTAGCAAAAGCGCTCAGCTAAAGAAATAAATTATATTATTTACACACTTTGACATATATTTTCATTTCCTTTATTCATTCAAATGTGTACACCTATCAGTCTTTCAACTTTTTAAATACAAACGTGTCACCCAAAGGCAGAGCTGGTCTACACAGTCTATGGAATGGGTGGTCAGAGCTGTAATTAACGGCGAAATGAGATATTACCGTGCATCGGTTCAGTCTAATGTCCCACAAACCGGTACTCCGTCAAAATAGCCCCGTCAAAAAAGCTCGGACAAAATCCTTTAAAAATACATTTTTTCGGAAATGGTAATTATCCTCTATTCAGATGTTTATCTTAACCACATTAAATAAAAATGATCTTTTCAGAGAACTCGAATCCTGTCTTCTGTTTCGAATAAATGTGTTCTACTTTTCGATTAAATTCAATGTTCAAGCCAGCTCCCGCCAACCATCTGCCTCTTGGAAGTTTGAACATTTAATTTAAGGGAAAATGAATGTTTATCTGTGATGATATTTGTCTGATTTCTGACAGCAGTAAAATGTATTTTGAATTAAATAAATTACATACATTCTTCTTTTTTTGTCAAATAGTTTTAATTAGAAAAAGTTTTTGGACACCTTGTATAGATAATTATATAAATAGATAATTATATAAATGTTTATACATATTACTAAATAGAGAATTAAATAACCTTTCAAATGAGCTAGCACACGACCCCTATTCTCATTCAAAAAAATCATCGATTACATCATCACGCCCAGATGGATGACGTCACTAGTATGACACAATATATAGAGATAGTGCAAACACTCCTGACCATGGAACTGCGCGAAGGCGGAGTCAAAATGTCAAAATTCACGGAAAGACAGAAAGGTTCTATTGTAGATACAGTGCGTTTCGTATGGAAGTGGGGACTAAACCAAATTTCGTGTACTGCGCTGTGTTCAGGAGTGTTTGCACTATCTCTACCAAAATATCGTAATTTTAAAAATAAAAATCGACCTGTTTCAGGATTTTTCCTTAATAATTTTACGAAATAACGAATGTATTCCTTTTATTTGCACCATACTCTATGTCTGAATTGCCGATATGAATGAGTCAGATTAAATTAAATTATTAGAAGAATTTTTTTACTAAGCAACAACATTTTTGTTTAATTTATTAATATTTTGTATTTTGACAACGACGTCCGAAGTGGAAGTCGAAAGGTTAATAAAATATTTTTTTTTAAGTTAAATTGTGACATTTCTTAATTAGAATAGTGATTTAAAATAAATGGTACTCCGTTAAAAGTTAAAACTTTTTATTGGGGGTGTTGTCGCCGGGGCTGTTTAAGCCGGGGCTATTTTGTTTACGGGCTATTTTGTCGAGGCTATTTTGTAACCGGGCTATTTTGACGGGGCTGTTTTGACGGGTCACGCCACAAATCACTCTCGAACGTTATGTGAAAAAACGAAAAAATGATCCAGATGTGCCTATTTCAAAAACTATGGGAAATTACAAGCCAGTTTTTACACAGACGCAGGAACAGGAAATCGCTGGTTACTTAAAAAATATGGAAGAACGATTATTTTTGTTTATGATGGAAGAATGCAGAGGGCTCGCCTTTCAGTTAGCTGAATTAAACGATATTGATCATCCATCCAACAAAACAACTCGAATGGCTGGAAAAGTTTGGATGCAAAGCTTCTTAAAGAGACATCCGGAGTTGTCGATAAGAAAACCTGAGGCTACGTCTGGAATGAGAGCTAGAGGGTTCAATAAAGTTGCTGTTTCAGTTTTTTTACACTACTGGTAGAAGTAGTTGAAAAGTATAATTCAGCCGAAAGAATATATAACGTAGACGAAACCGGAATTACGGTGAATTCAAAGGAAAGTTCTAAAGTTATAGCCACGAAGGGTAAACGGCAGGTGGGGAACTTAACATCCGGAGAACACGAAGAGTTAGTAACTGCGGAGATACGTTTTTCAGCAGCAGGTGCTTACGTGCCTCCTATGTTGATTTTCCTCGCAAAATAATGCAGCAGGGGTTCATGGATGGACTGATGCCTGGTGGTTGGGTGGAGTTGAATCAAAAAGGGTGGATAGACATGGAACTCTTTTTTAAATGGTTTAAGAAATTCGTATAATTTTCTAAAACTTCAATGGACGGCCACTCTTCTCACACAAAGAATTTGGAATTAATAAATTGTGCAAGAGATAACGAAGTGAGAAAATGGCTGAGAACCAATCCAGGTAGAGTAGTGACATTTCACCAACGCTCATCATTATTTAGGTCTGCTTTTATAAGGGCGGCTACAATGACAACTGCTATAAATGGGTTTAAAAAAACTGGGATGTGGCCTGTACACTTCGGTGTTTTTTCTGATTGAATAAAGAGAGAGAACTCATGCACAAAATTGTGAGGTCCATCGAACTAGCATTAAGTCAAACCGGCAAACAAATAATAATCCGATATTATACCGGGGTGTTACGAGAAGATCCTCGTTGAAATATATTTATTGATATGGAATCGATTTAGTGATTCGTAGCACCATACGAGGTCACTACATATATTACTTCGATAGATGCAACTGTCAAATGGGAATTGAGTAAGCAATGGGTTTAGCAACCGAGAATAAACGTTTAAATAAATTCATTGTAATAAGTGTCTAATAAGCTTTGTTTTTATTTTAAGTTTTTTTGTTTTGGTTTCTGGTTTTACTTTCTGTAGATGTTTTTGGTGGATGGTTATTTTGTAATATTACTAATCTGTAAATTTAAATTAAATTGATAATCGTTTCCTTAGCCACTTTATACTACCAATGACTGTACTTGTTTATTCTCATACTTATTTGTGTTGCAACTGTTCAATAAATAGATGTAAGTAAACCTATATCGAGATTTATTGGTGAACTGGTAAATCGGGTGAATTCTTTGTAGCATTTGTAGTACAAGTTGACTGATGCCGTAAATTCCATCATGACGCCCTAAATTCCATCATTTCTAAATAGTTTTAGCTAACGGACCAACTCCGTCTCCACTGTTGCTTGTGTCACTTCCACATTCGTTGTGATAGTGTGGGAGGGTGACAGCCAATGCAATAAGTGAGGATACCAAATAGGATGTTATGCTTGAGTTTGAGTAACACCCACATATATCTGTTCGAAAAGCAGCCCCAGTACTCGATATTAGCTATTCATCGGTTATTCGAATACTAAAAGAAAACAAAATGCATCCCTATAAAATTATACAAAGTCAGGAGCTCATGGAAGACGATTTTGACAGGAGAACGTATTTCTGTACAAATGATGGCAATGGTAGACAGCAATGTGATCCAATTAGAACATGTTTTGTTTTCTGATGAGTGCACCTTTACTCTTCACGGTCATGCTAATTGGCAAAATTGCCGCTATTGGTCCAGAGAAAATCCTCACTGGATGACAGAAGGCAATACACAATACTCTGAGAAGGATAACATGTGAGCAGGAATTATTGGAGATAATATCATAGATCCCCTTTTCATAGATGGCAATTTGAATGGCGACAATTATTTAGCATTGCTCCAAAATAATGTAGTGCCAACTTGTATCCTGATCCAGGAAACCCACAAGTTCCAGCGAATATGATATGGTTTCAACAAGATGGAGCACGACCCCACTACCAAATCCATGTCCGGCAGTACCTCAACCAAATATTTCCAAATAGGTGGATAAGGAGGCAAAGATCGATGGAATGGCCACCATGATCCCCCGATTTGACGCCATTAGATTTTTTCTTATGGGGATATGTGAAAAGTATTGTATACAAAACTAAACCCACTGACTTAGTTGACTTACGAAGACGAATAACGCTTGCGAGTAGATCGATCACACCTGAGATGTTGAACTCCCCAATTGGCAAGTGCGCAAGCCTGAGAAACTATTTAAGCGCGTGCAAACAGCGCACTGGCATCAGACTCTAAGCGACCCTCGATGCTAACAGACCTTCCTGGTGCATTCACTTACACCTCGATAGTTGTTATTTTTGAGCTACCTTTGTCTGATATTCTCTTTCAGGTCATACACGAGTGTAAGAAATTGAGAACGGTATTGAGCTCTACCAAGTAGTTGCTAATCGTTGGTTTCCCAACGCCATTTACTAATTTACGTTTTATTTTCAGCATTTCGTTCTTTGTACTAATTAACTTGGGACTTGTATTCTATTCCAGCAATTGTTTTTACTACACATTAACTTATATTTTTATTTCAGCATCTTTCTTTTTGCCTTATCCCTATGCGGGGTCGGCTTCCCTAATTGCATTTCTCCACACAATTCTATCTTGGGTCATATCAATGTCAATCCCCTTTACCAAGATGTCCTGCATTATCGTCTCCCCCCAGGTCTTCTTTGGTCTTCCTCTCCTACTCCTTCCAGGAATCTGCACTTCAGCTATTCTTCGTATTGGGTGATTAACGTCTCGACGTTGAACATGACCAAACCATCTTAACCTATGCTCTCTCATTTTGGCATCAATTGGTGCCACACCTAGACTTCCCCTAATATACTCATTTCTAATTTTATCCTTCTTTGTCACTCCACTCATCCATCTAAGCATTCTCATTTCCGCCACATGCATTCGTTGTTCCTCTTTCTTTTTCACTGCCCAACATTCAGTTCCGTACATCATAGCCGGTCTTATGGCTGTTTTACAGAATTTTCCCTTCAGCTTCATTGGAATTTTTCTGTCACACAACACACCACTTGCTTCTTTAAACTCATCCACCCAGCCCTAATTCTACTGCATGCATCTCCATCTATTTCTCCATTACTCTGTAATACCGATCCTAGGTACTTAAAACTATTGCTTTTCACAATCATTTCACCATCCAAAGATACCATTTTATTTGTAGTAACTCCATCTTTAAATGAACATTCCAAATACTCTGTTTTTGTCCTACTTTTAAACCTTTTTCCTCCAGAGCTTGTCTCCACTGTTACAGTTTTTGTTCTAAGTCTCTTTCACTATTTCCTACTAACACGACATCCATCAGCATACATTAAGCACCATGGAATGTTACCCTGTAGTTTCGCTGTTATCTGGTCCAAAACTAATGAGAATAAATACAGACTAAGCACAGAGCCTTGGTGCAATCCTACTTTCACATGAAATTTATCAGTCTCTCCCACACCTGTCCTAACACTAGTCGTTACTCCCTCATAAATATCCCTCACAATCTTTACATATTCACCAGGGAGCGATGGAAGCCGTTACACCCCAGAAGGAAGACACGGTCTCGCGACTAAGAAAGTTGGAATACGTATCATTGGACAGGGACCTTTGCGTCTAACTGAGAGGCACTTTCCCGAGTATGTTCCATCAACTAAAAAAAAAAAGGCAAATCCATGTAGGTATTGTGCTGTATGTTGCAACAAAAGAGACGAAACGGGAAAGAAAAACGTAAAGAAACCAGATATTTTTGCAAAAATTTTAATGTGGGATTATGCCCCGTACCATGTTTCATGGAGTACCACACAAAAGTAAATTTTTAGATTGATGTTTTATTCCATTTAACTTTTAATTTTTATGCAAATTTAGTATTTAGTTTTATTTTGTCAATAAATGTTTTTATAGGCAAATAAAATTTGTTTTATCCATCTATATATACCTGTCTGACGTCCCTTAGAAATGCGAGATACAGGTCCTCCTCGCATAGTCAAGACATAACTAATTTTCTACTTAGAAATGAACAGTGTGCCTACAAACAGTTTGTTGCCTTTCATTTCAATCCGTAAACAATGAGCGCTCACCAGCAAAGATATTTAAATTATTTATGGCTGATATAGTTAATCAGATTACGGAAAATGGTAATACCTATGCCCAACAAAAAAATTCTGTAAGTGATATATCTAGGGATGAAATGTTCTGCTTCATTGGTGTATTAGTGCTTAGTGGTTATTTCTGTTTCTAGAAGAAAAATAGATTAGGAAAATTCTGATACAAATAATTTGTAGCATTTTATAACTTGTTACCTTTGACCTGAAGATGCTCTACAAATTTTAAAGAGCGAAACCGGTCGTCGGAAGTTATAATAAAGATTGAGAGTAAGTCTGACTTTTACTTCATTTAAAATGAACTCTCACATGCAACCCATTCAAGATTTGAATAATGCAAGACTAGCATTTTTGCTACATCGGTACAAGGAACTTAATATCAAAAAAATGTTACAAAAATCACAGATCTATTTCAACAACCAATGCTTACGGCTCAACCTGTTACCAAGTTATGCCAAAGGAAGACTCAGGGAATTCAACTTTAATGCAGCGAGGGTTAAGCAAATTAACATACTGGGTAGATCCATCATCAGGGACGAGATTAGGAAACTTTACCAAAAAATCTACACCATCGACATACAATTGAAGACAATATATAACAACTTACATAAAAAACTGACAACGTTGGAGTTCGACGAATGGATGCGCAGCTCACATGGTACGATTAATTTTCTTAGGTGTAAACAGTATAGAAAGCTTGAAAATAAAATCAATAAACTTAAATTTACAACACACAGGGACAACAATAATAGAATTTTATACACTCGAACATATCATTTACAATCTGGTAATAACATGCACCATGTTAATAATAACAGTAACAATTTGTTGAGTGATAATAGTGATAGTTCGGACTTAACAACTCCTTCTTCTTTTAGTAACTTCACAAATTCAAATTTGTATAATTCTGAACAACTTTCACATACCACCATTGATAATAGTCTGAATGAACCAGGTGATCAAATTCATAGTATTAATTCATCTATATCTTCTGACCCAGACGATATCTTCAATAGCTCTGTACAACACAATTTCTATACACCTTTTATCAACTATTCCGGTGTAGTTTTTTCAAATGATGAAATATCTCTACTACAAAAGGGATTTAAATTTAACCCCCCCCCCTAAATTCAAGAAAACAACACCTTAAAAATCTAGAGTTACTTGGAGTAGAGTGTGAAAGTATTTTACAATCAATACCTTTAGATAATACAGAGGAAATTAGGAGTAATGTTAAAGTCATGCTTAAAAAAGAATTAAATAATATAAATTCAAACAGAAATGGTAATAACAACAGATACAGTATGGAAGTTAGACACTATCAAATATATAGAACAAAAGATTACTGAACACAACCTTACAGTTACTAAAGCAGATAAAGGTAGTACAGTAGTTATCTTAAATACCCAAGATTACCATCAAAAAGTTACTAAATTCATGATGGACAACAAATTCATTACAAAATCAATTAACATTAATAGTTTTACAACAAAAGTTAGAACTTCCATTAATAACATAACTGAAATCTTTGATACTGTTACCAAAAAGAAACTTCTACCGACCAAAACAATTAAACCTAGACTCTATGGACTAATGAAAATTATTCATAAAACTGACATCTTTGAAAATATACCTATTAGACCAGTTGTTTCTTTCACTGATTCTCCAACTTACTCTCTAGCTACGCACTTGAATAAATTTCTGAAAACTTTATATAACGGCAAATTTGATTATGTTGTCTCCAACAATTTAAACTTAACTAACAAAATAACAAAAGTCAAGCTTAGTAATGAAGACATACTCATTTCTCTTGATATAACTAACTTATTCACTAATATACCTATACAGGAAGTAATCAATATCATTGCTTTAGATTTATGGAACAACAACTATACACCGGGCCAAATTATAGAGTATACAGAGCTGTTGAATTTATGTTTGAGCCAGAATTTCTTTAATTTCAATAACATCACATATGTTCAACCGGATGGACTTGCTATAGGCTGTCCACTGTCCCCAATATTAGCGGACATATTTTTGAATGATCTTGAATCTAATAAAATAATGAAAAATAATCCTTTCACAGATTACATCAAATTTTACTCTAGATATGTGGATGACACTATAATAATTTGGAATGGTACTATTGACACCCTACACAATTTTATGGATTACCTTAATACACTACATCATTCTATTAAATTTACATTAGAGATTCAAGATGATTCAAATAGCTTAAATTTCTTAGATCTTACTTTAACGCTCAGAAATGGAACGATTGACTTTGGTATTTTCAGGAAACCAACCCATACAGGTACAGTTATACCAACAGATTCACATCACCCAATACAACATAAATTAGCAGCATTTTACAGTTACATCAATCGCCTTACTTCTATTCCATTAACATCCACCTCATTTAATAAAGAATTAAAAATTATCCAAGAGATTGCAGTTAATAATGGTTACAGTGTCGACTTAGTGAATAAATTACTTCACAAAAAGACGAATAGACTTCTAGAATATCAAGTCTATACACAACCTACGATGGTTGAATTAGAACCAAAAACATATAGATCGTTGACATTCACAGGTCAATTCTCATATAAACGTGCCAAACTTTTCAAAAACTACTGTAACATCTCATTTAAAACAATATCAAATTTGGGTTTGGTTTTCCTTAATAACAAGGACATTCGTGACAAATCTGAGTGTAGTGGAATTTACAAACTAAGCTGTCATACCTGTAGGTCTTGTTACGTTGGTAGGACGTACCGGTCATTCAACATCAGGCTGAAAGAACACCTTAGATACATAGAACGTCCATCATCTGGCCAATCACATTTCTCCCAGCATATCCGCAACTCAAACCATACCTTTGATCCAAACACTGATTTCAATATCCTCCACATTAGTAACCGTGGTTTCATTCTGAACAACCTGGAACATTTAGAAATATTAAAATCTCTTAAAGACCCAGATTCACATACATTAAATGCACAGTTAGAATTAGAATTGATCCCTACCTATTCTGTTTTAATTTAAACCTTACAAAAAATTTTTTGAACAACTCTCATATATTAAATATTCTATTATTGAACACTCAACTTAGTTGTTTTAATGGTTATTTTGAGGATCTTGACTAGGAGTTGTCAAAATATAATTTATTACAAAAAAAAAATTCTGAACAATACTCCATTACTTTTCTAAAATCAAAGAAAAATTTAACTCATTGGATATCATAATAGTGAACACTCAACTTAGTTATTTTTGAAAATTGTTTTGAAGATCTTAACTAAGAATCTTCAAAATATATTTTTATTAAATATTTCTAAACAATAGTCCATTAATTTGCAAAATCAAGAATTTCAGCAGCCTCATACCAAACAATTGATGCACTGCATTAAGCCAGTATTATAGATAATAGTTTCAATTTCAATTTTATACAGACTTTCAGATACAAAACATTATAATATTTAATTTAACTAACTTCTCACCTTTAACCTTCGAGTGGTAACGTACGGTCCCTGACACCGACGTAGCGGATTTTTCGCGGTAAAACTCAAATGCGCATTTTTTTTGTCCCCGCGGCCAGGTAGCTTTCAAATTCTCATCACACTATTTAGTCTTGAAAAATCTGTGGTCAAGTGTGGATAGTTCATATGTTATTTGACCTGACGGTGTGAGAGACCGAGGTTACCATTTATGTTATACTTAACGGTAAGTTTTTGTCGTTTTTGGTCCATAGTCAGTTTAAATAATAGATGTTAATTTTAGGAGTTGTATATGAATATTGATTATGAAAGAGAACAAATCATGTTGCAACAACTTTTTGACGAAATTGTTGTTAATTCCGAACCAGAACCGTATAGTGCGGTGCAGTGGAGTGTATAAAAAATGAGGAAAAAACGGAAAATAATTTCAGTTTGTGTTGGACATTTGTTGAATAATTTTATTTTTTATGTGACATTTCAACTCTTGTCGATATGCTTGTTGATATTTAGTATTCAAAAACTTGACAGTTTTTTGTAAATTGTTTGTCAATTATGTTAGTATCTAAAAGAAGCCACTTTTTTTAATGTGCATTTTTTCCTGAATATAAATAAATAATGATAATTTCTTACTATATTTTTATTTAAATATAGTTATATTAAACATTTAGTCACATCAAAATATTAACACAAAATCACAACCTAAGATATTCATTATTAAAAAAGTCGGTGTCGTAGACCGACGTTACCAACTATGTTACAAGAATTCACGTTACCGGTGGAAGGTTAACAGATCTCCATTCTCCAATAACCCAATCATATCATAGTTTGGTTCTTATATCCTTTTGATACTCACATTAAGTATCATCCAAAAACTTTGTGTATACTCGGTTTCAAATTCTTTCCATACAAATAAACCGCCTTCTAGTTGCTAACCAAACATCTAACCACGTGGTGGATAAAATTCATACCATACTCAACGGCAGTGCTGTTTTTGTGACGGTACGCGCCGGTACGCCGTACCGGCACCTATTGGGACCAACAATAAAAAACAACCAAATTATAGACAAATTCCTGAATTTTTTCTTTGCTCCCAAATAGCTTTAAAACGCCCCTATTGAGGCTAAATTTAAAAAGTTTTCCCGGGGGCAGACCCTCCTTATGAACGCTCCCCAGACCCCCCGGAACATAGCGTACCGGAACCTCTATTGTTACAAAAACAGCACTGCTCAACGGTATCTAAAACTTTTTTAAAAAATCAGAAAAATTCTGGTATGGTAGCTTAGTTTGTTCATTAACCCACAGCAATGGTATCCGCTTGCACAAAATTTTATACAGAATTTGATCCATTACAACACAAAATTAACACACTCCATATTGTATTTTCTGAATTGTCTTATAAACACTATGTTAAATTATTTCATCAGTTTTAACAATAATAATTTTGGGATTATTAATATGAACGTCCAAAATCATAAACTTATTAAAATTCTTAAATTTCTGATACTTTTAACTATTCAGACTATTTTACAAAACCGGCAAAAATGTTCTTAAACAATTTATAATCAAGGTAATGTGAGGAATTTCGAATTACAACTTCAGGCATCTGACATACGAACTAATTGATATCTACTAACATTACTGTTTTAAAAATTTTTTGAAATTGGACTTACCACAGGATTGTCAACAGGTGATTCTTAATTGATTGGAACCTTTGGAAATCATTGTATGAAATAAAAGGGTAGTGTAAAGCAACATCTGCATTTAAATACTACAAACGTATGCCCTTCCACTACGATTAGGTATACTTCCGGTTCCTACTTAGCACGTTGTTTTGTCAACGTCATGTACAATGTCACCAACCGAACATCTGTTGACAGTCGTGATAACTCCACATTTCTTCCTTTCTCTTTCATCTTTTCATTTCCAATTTTGTTTTCTCTCTCTCTCTCTCTCTCTCTCTCTTTTAATTTTAAATTTTCTTCGTTAGTTCTTTTAACTTATCATTTCACAACTTTAGTTTAACTTTTCTTTTTCTTTTTTATTTAAATTACATTTTTATTTAATGCATTCATATTTAATTTAAATTACATATTTATTTCATTTCGTTTATCGTTTGTCAGTGTGTCTGTTTTCGTTTTTCGAATTTCTACAAATTAAAAATTACATTTACCAACTATAAAATACCATGACATGGTAATTTGTCTAAATTGAATCATCTGTTAATTCATTATCGCATGTCTTGTATAGTTGGTTTGTCTAATAGAGTTAATGTATATTACTATTAGTTGTAATTATTACATTAAATTCATATTTAGAATCAGCAATACTAACGTGGTTGTATAAAATATTACTTCATGAATTTTTACAACAGAATGTTGACAACCCTCGATACATGATGGATAAGAAGAATTAGACAACTAACCTAGCTTGTTCTGACACTTCATACTTCATAATTCCCTCAAAATTTTATAAAAACACAAAGTTTAAAAAACTGATACCATAAAATTATAAAATTAAAAAATCAATACAGTTAAAATAAATTAAATCAAATGTAGTGCTCCAGACTAACCCAATTCCCTCATTATCTGTTGTATCGTCCTTTGTCCTGTGTGTTTCTATTTGTTTAATTGTGAGGTGAATTTACTTAATTAGCTATTTATTTATTTATTGTCGAAATTTTATAACACAATGTAGGTATACCCGAAAATATAATTTACTACTAATTTCCTTTATCTGGTTCAATAGATTATTAATATTTATCCATAGCTTATATCACTTAAAACATAGTTTCAATTCACAACCAATTATTTCGTACTTTATTTTAATTCCTATGTTCTATCTATTCCAATTCTCCACCCTTTAATTTATAATGTTGTTTCATTTACCTACATTGTTGATTTAATTCACATTCACTTTTACTTTTATTACTATTTATTATATGACTGCTAATATAGTATTTTAACTACAATTTTAAGCTTTCCGATCTACCAACTCTTATTCGAACAATAATCCTATACGAACAATACTCGTCAAAGATCAAGTACTGACCTTAACTATTCAGTTTACAACTGCACATCCAGTTCTAACATACACAATACTCGCCACAATTTTGATCCATACGTTGTCAATCATACATTTACTAATAAATAGAATTCTTTTAATATATATATAAATATAAATAAAATTAAAATAAAATCGTTTAATACATAGAAATAAAATCTTTAAAATCAAGACACATTAAAATTGTATATATGTCATTCACTAATTTGAACTACACAAACATAATAACAAGCACAGATTTGTTGGTTGACTTACACCAACTATCTCATCACCCTCAAGAATTCCTAAATCTCATAAATTTGTTTACCTTTGCTGCATCCTCCATCTATTCCACCATATCTCGTTAACATAACTTTAATAGAAACATCATGATAATGAATACTGAGTTAGTAGCTCCTTGTACCCGAATGTAAGTACGACACGTTATAATTGCATGATTATATATAGCATACTTCTGCATGTGTTTGTGAGTTTGGGGGACGTTTTTTACCACCCCCCCCCCGTGTTTGCATGCATATGCAGAGGTATGCTATTTCGCTACTTTTATGTATGATCTTGTGGATCTTTAGCATCTTTTACAACCAGACAATGGTCTAACTCTGGTTTTTTATTTGTAGCATTTTGTAACTTGTTACCTTTGACCTGAAGATGCTCTACAAATTTTAAAGAACGAAACCGGTCGTCGGAAGTTATAATAAAGATTGAGAGTAAGTCTGACTTTTACTTCATTTTAAATAATATTTTGTTTAGCCATATCTAGAGATCGGTAAATATATCGTGACACATATTCACTACATTGATAACATCCAACTAGATAAATAAGCAAGATAAGTTCTCTAAAATTAGACCAATCTTCGAATCTCTTAACAAAAAATCCTTCGAGTATGCTCAATAGAAGAAAACCACAGTATATGAAGCTATGTTCAGCTATTTTGGGCGCCATAGTTGCAAACAATTTATCCGGGGAAAGTAAATTTCATTCATGATTTGTTATTTGAGTGACGACTCAAAATATGGGATTGTAATTTTGATTTTTGTTTAACTCCTTTTTTACATTCGGAACAAACATGAGGAGTTTCTTGAGAATGGTTTAACAAATGAATGTCGTAACTTGGTTTATTTGTGGTTTTGTAATTACAGAAAGAACACAACCAAATATTTAAAGTTACCGACTTTATAATAATATTATCATTGTTTCGTTAATATTTGATTATATAATTTCCGTTTTTCACTAAACTGTTTATTGCATTCCAAACAAGCAAAAGGTTTTTGACCAACATGAAGTTTTAAATGTTCAACTAAACTCTCCTTATATTTACAAACAAATTTACAATGGCTACAACCATATTTTTGTCGATCGTCACCTTTACAGTTGTCCAGAATCCAAGTACGGACTTGCCCGATGCGACGACGAGTAAAGATGATGGCGCAATCTCGATGGCGAGATGGGGGCGCCCAAAAATTCGGAAGGAAGAGACGAAGCGAAAAACACAGTTTTGCATTTAATGTATAATATCTATTGTAATTTTGAATAAGTAAGTGAATGAAGTTTATCCAAAGTGTTAAAATTAATAAAATAATATCATCATCATCATTGGCTCGACAGCCCTTTCTGGGTCTTGGCCTGTTCCAGGATTCTTCTCCACTCTGATCTGTTTCGTGCTTTTTTTCTCCAGTTTTTTATTTTTAAGGTTTTTATATCATTTTCTATTTGTTCTAAATATCTCAGCTTCGGTCTTCCTCTTGTTCTTTTTCCTACTGGCATCTGTTTGAATATTTTGTTTGGTATTTCGCCTTCTTCCATTCTTTCTACATGTCCCATCCAACGCAGCCGTCCTATTTTAATGAATGTTATGATATCCGGATCCTGGTATATTTCGTATAGTTCAAAGTTGTACCTTCTTCGCCAAATTCCATTTTCTTTTGTGCCCTTATATATGTGTCGCAAGATTTTTCTTTCAAAGGTGGCTAGCAATGTTTCCTCTCTTTTAGTGAGTGTCCAGGTTTCTGAGCCGTATGTGAGTACCGGTCTTATTAGGGTTTTGTATATTTGGCATTTTGTTTTCCTTGCGACGTTGTCTGATCTTAGTTGCCGAATTAAGCCATGGTAACTTTTATTGGCAATAAATATTCGCCTCTTCACTTCCTCTGCTACGTTATTATCAGATGTGACTAGGGATCCCAAGTATGTAAAGTTTTTTACCCCCCTCAATGTTGTATTCTCCTATTGTTATATTTTGTGGCTGCCTTATTTCTGTGTTTTTACTTACCTGCATATATTTTGTTTTGTTCTGGTTGATTTTAAGGCCACTATTTTGTGCAGCTCGTTCTATTTGATTGAATGCCTCTATCATTTCTCTTCTTGATCTTGCGATTATGTCAACATCATCTGCAAATGCTAGTATTTGCACGCTTTTATTAATTATTGTTCCTCGAGTATTGACTGTTGTGTCCCTCATTATTTTCTCGAGTACAATGTTGAACAAGATGCATGATAGAGCGTCTCCCTGGCGTAGTCCCTTTTTCACATCTTTATAAAATAATATAGTCCATTCAAAACCCAAACAGCAGTTATGTTGATTTAAAGGAGATGAGTATGTAGTTTTATATGAGCATATTTGGTAACAATGTATTTTTGAAAGTATTTCAACTGATTCTTTCAACTATTTAAAATGTCTGGATTTATGCGCAAATAATGATTATCAAAATATCTATGAGAAAAGTGTTTTTTGCATATTGAACATAAATATTTTAAGCTATTTTGATTATTCTTTCGTTTTGTCTTCAATTCTTCATTCTCCTTGTTGTCCTTCATGGAAATAGCCTTTCTTTTTGTAAGTTCATTGTTTTTCTTAAAAGCTATTTTATCAGTCATAAATGAAGAATGGACCACCAAGAAATAAGAGCGCGCATCGGAAAAGCTAGATCAACCTTCAACAGTATTGGGGCCTTTTTTAAGCGCCATAACTTTTATCTTGGCACAAAAGTAAGAATGCTGAGATGCTACGTCATCTCTGTCCTTTTTTATGGTGTTGAATCATGGACCTTGAACGAAGATATGTGCCGAAAATTGGAAGCATTTGAGATGTGGCTATAACGGAGAATTATTAAAATCGCATGGACTGATCGGGGCACAAATGAGGAGGTCCTTAGGAGAATGGGAAAGAACCGAGAGGTACTAACCACCATCAAATCTCGAAAGTTGTAATACTTCGGACATCCAAATATTTGGGAAGCGAGGTCCCGGAAGAAGAAAATCCTGGTTAAAGAACCTCAGATCCTGGTTCAACAAAATATCTGTCCAGCTTTTCCGCGTTGCTGCAGATAAAGTAAGCATTGCCATGATTATTGCCAACATTCGTCACGGATAGGCACATCAAGAAGAAGAAGTCACCTTTACAGTTACGTTGATTTAAATGAGATGAGGATACAGTTTTATACGAGCTTATTTGGCAACAATGTATTTTTGGAAGTATTTCAACTGTTTTATCTGGATGTATGCGCAAATACTGATTATCCAAATCTCTACGAGAAAAGAATTTTTTGCATATTTAACATACATATTTTAAGCTATTGTAGATATTTTACAATACATTAACCCCTTCGTGCCGGACCGTCATTCGGCAAGTCGGCTCCTATATACGGATTCGACCGTTTACCGAGCGGCTTCGCACGGTCGGTTAAAATACAGTATCACACTACAACTAATTAAAGTTAATGTAATAATAACACTAATTTTAGAAATAAAACTATTTTTATTAAATTTATTATTCTACATAGTATATGAGTTAAATTAAATTTTATCCATAAAATACCATTTTAAACAAAAATTAGAAAAAAAGATAAACAAGATAATTCGGATGGAATTCCTCAGATTATTTCGTCCGAGTCTCCTAATCTGGGAAATTCAATCCGAATTATGCAAGGGATAGTAAGGTTATTTGTAAACAGCAGCACAGTACCTCCCACACAATCCCATCAGTTAAACATCCAAACAACCTTATCACCAATCAAATTAACTAAATCTAATCTCCTTCTGGACATCACCCACTTTTGGGCGTGGTTTCCCCACTTTTAGATTTGAATAAGGTAATTCGGACAGAACAAAAATACCTGAAATAATATGATGAAGATGGTGTCACCGCCTTATGGCGAACGAAAACTCATGATGCACCCGTGTGCATCACCGTACTGGCCGGACAGTCAAGCATGATGCACACGGGTGCATCACCGTACCGAAGGGGTTAAACGTTTTATACGTGTACCTATACAGGGTGTCCCGAAAAGATTGGTCATAAATTATACCACACATTCCGGGGTCAAAAATACTTCGATTGAACCTAACTTTCCATAGTACAAATGTGCGCATAAAAAAAAGTTACAGCGCTTTGAAGTTACAAAATGAAAATCGATTTTTTCGATATATGTACTTCGTTCTGAATTTAGCTACTTCTACAAAATTTTTAGTGGCCAAAATAAAGTAACTGCATGTAACTCTAACGTGCTATATACTACGAGTATAAATAATGTTAAAATAAATATGTCATAAATAATTAACTTAAATTTAAATATACTATACTTAAATATACTTAAATGATTAAATATAAATTTAAGTATATTAACTTTTAATTATGTATTAAAACAATTCAAAAAAGGCAAGCAACAGCCAGGTTTCGAACTCAGGACCTCTCGTTCTGCGGTCTAGTGCTCTACCACTGAGCCACCATCTATCGATTTATTAACGTTCTTTAAAAGGGCATTACTAATGTCATTGCATTAGTCACATTTTTAAAGTAGTTTGAAATTAAAAAAAAAAAAAACGATTTATCCATATAATAGCAGTTAAAAATTCAGGTGCCTAGGTAGCATACAACTATTTTAAAATGGATTACAAAATTTGTGGATATAGTGACGAAAGTCCAAGCCAAGTATATAAAAGCGTTTTAAAATTTTGATGGGTTCCAGCGTTCCAGGGTGTCACGTAACAGAAAGTGCTTGCAATTAAAACATTATTGGTTTAGTTTTTATTGATCGTTAATTTTGTGCTGTACACATAAAATTTTATAATTGGTTATTATAATTTGTACTGTTTTGTTACAAGGTTTCAAACGGTCTTTATTTGTACATGGTGGTTTATAAAGTATATTTTCGGAAATTCCTTGTGTGATTGTCTTGTTGTTTAAGGGTCAATATTTGATCTATTTCCATCAGGCGATATCTCTTGTACTTTTTTGCAAACTTATTAATGTATTACATTACAAATCGCATTACAATGAACATGTAGCAGGCTTTCAGCCGGTTTCCGAAACGTTATTCAAATCTCCTATCATCTAATCGGCTGTCAGATTTGATCAGCTGTTAACCAGTGATGGGTTTCTCAAACGCCAATTATTGTAAAATTACACGATCATAGATCATGTAATCGATTATCTGACATACAATTTGTTATCGATACTGTCACAATTGACTGTTATCCTTCAAAATTTCAATTATATTAACCTCTAAATCCAAACTTGTATCTTTGTATCTCTAAAGGTGCATTCTCTCTTACGTACTGTCACTTTTGTTTGGAGCAAGAATTGAATGATAGCATTTTAAAAATGAGGCTAGATAATTTCAAAAAGAATAAAACGCATTAAATTTATGTGATGAGATTTGGAGATATAAAACAGTTTATTTATTATCTATAATATTTTATACTCATATTTTTATTTTTGGTCTATATAATTACTTTTTGTATTTATTTTTAATTTATTTACCGGCTGTTTTATTGTCTTCAAAGTTAGCTGCTATAATTTCATACACGTTTTCCCTCTTATTTACATCACTATTATCATTATGTTCTGCTTTTTAGAGCTCTGGCCTCTCAAAAAATAGTTCTATGAGTCTAGCATCGTTGTTATCTTACATTTTTAAACGAAAAAAATATAAATGATATAATCAAATATACAAAAATGTCCGAGATATCCATGTTCTGCAAGGTAAATAAATTGTTTAAATTATTTCTTCCATAAAAAAAAAACTTATGTTTATTGAATAATATGATTTATCTCATTTATATATGTGTTATTTGACAATTTTTTCCCGGTATTTGTTAATTACAGTAATTAAAAAACTAAAAAAACTCTTAACAGCCCGTTAATCGACGGATAATCTCATATTAGGTAACAGTACATTTTTACCGCCGTTTGACAAGCGAAACTGGTTAATCGACCTTTCAGAGACTCAAAACACTTATGATCGGCTGTTAACAAGCGATTAATCTTTTATGTTTGTTTGAACCGAACTAGTTTGTTTGACGTTTCTGACGCATTTAATCCATTGTTAATCGTCGATTACATAATTTTTAAGATGATCATCCTTTCGGAAACCGGGCGTTTGTCTTCGACGTATTTTTCAAAATATTATATGCTTCATCGCTGCGATTCATCATTTCATCACACGTGTTTGATCGACTTCTTTTAGCTTTATTTTTTCTAACTTTTCATACGTTTTAAATGTTTCTTCCGCTGTTGCCTGTGTATCATTATCTTCTTTTTGTTCGATCTCCTGTGTGTTCAGCGAAATCTGTAAAAAAATATAAATTTAAATTTGTTGTTTTTATTTCTGTTGGTTAAAAATTGAAGGTGATTTCAACAGCACATGGAATGTCCCTCATTGCCTTGGCGGAATTGATGGGAAACATGTCCTAATACAACGCCCTTTTCACAGTGGTTCTGAATATATCCATTATCACGGAACCGTTAGCATTGCACTGTTAGCTTCGGTTGATGCTGACTATACTTTCGTATTTGTGGATTGCGAATGCCAAGGTAAAATAAGTCATGGCGGTGTGTACAGAAAGAACACAGAATCGTATAAAACAATTTCTAGGAATGAACTAGATTTGCCACCGTCAATGAGTTTGCCCTTTAAGAAGGAACGACTTCCTTAGGTTTTTGTAGCAGATAGTGCATTTGCTCTCACTGAAAACATGTTGAAGCCGTATTCCGGTCTCCACGCTAAGGAAACAAAAGAACGAATTTTCAATTACCATTTGTCGCGCGCTCGTAGAATAGTAGATAACGTTTTCGGCATCTTGTCGGCTATTTTTAGAGTACTAAAGAAACCGTTTATATTAGAACCAAAAAAAATAACGAATATTGTAATGACATGCTGTTTATTGCACAACTTTTTGAGGCGATCTAAACAATCCCGAGCCATATACAATCCACACGGTACTTTTGATACTGAAAATGAAGGTGAACTGCGTCCAGGCTCCTGGTGAGATGATCATATACTTCCCTGTCATAAATGAGGAATATACCAATAAGAGCACCTCTCTGCTAAGACAATAAGAAATAAATCTGCATAATTATTAATTATGCAACTGCGTTATATGCAAATAACACGTTATGCGCTAATTGCATAACGCCATAACGTGTTAAAAAATCATGACAGCGTCGTACGGGCCCATACCGTATCCTTGATTTTTATCAACTCTCGACGGATTACCGCGCACCAGCACAGACGTGTCTGTGCTACCACGGACACTTCCCACGGTGCAAGCTGGTCCGTGTGCGTCCGCGATATTGCCGATCGTGGGAAGCCAGCGTTTATGGCATGTTGTGATACAGATGGCCTATTTACATTAGTTGAAACTAGTCATGCTGGCAGAAATAGCGATGGCAGGATTTTCCGCGCGTCAGCTATTGAGCATTGAATTGAAAGTTGAGAACTAAATTTTCCGACTAGCGTCTAGCCGTTGGCAGGTCAGGATAATCCTGACCAATCCAATCGCACTTGATTTTGTGTCTGGCGCGTCATTCAAATTATGTACAGTTTTGAATGTAACAATTCTCATATCACGAAACGTTCTCAGATTGTTCACACAAAAAAGGAGTTATGTTTAATTGTTTAGAATACACAGTTTTATTATTTTACATATTATAAAATATCTTATTACGAGTTGGCAACAAGTGACAAGACAGCAATCCTAACCAATTACAAATCAACCTACTGCGAAGTCGCATTGATCAATTTGCGACGTCACAGTCTATACAGCAGTCAGCGCGTCGGGGTACACCAGACCACGTGGAGTTAAAGTCACTGATATCATACTTTAACTCACGTACGTGGTAAGTACCCACACCAAGTCAACAGAACAGCCACTAATAGACAAATAAAAAATAAAAAAGACAGAAAAACAAACTGACCTAACTCAACAGGAAATCAGGTGAGATTACAGGGGTGGTTCCTTGGGAACATCCCTTAGACAGGTTCTCAGGTTTACTGCCGTAGCAGGGCAGAGTCGACAATCTTAGAAAGAACCCGAAAGGGTACTATTGCACTCGAGGATTGTCGGCAGACAAACGACTGCTCATCAGTGTCCAGTACACTGCCTAATCCGTCCACCAAAGCGCCATCATGGCATCGGAAACAAACTCTGTTTCTGATGCCATTGCCAACTCTGGAGGTGATAGAGGGGAGAATCCATCCCTCTATGACGACCTCCCCCCGGACATCCCAAATCTGAAATGGTATGACATGACTAACCTCGCTATCGACGACAATGCCTTTGCAGACAGCGATCACTACTCCCACGTAATGGCCCATTTGATTAAATATGGAGCCAAAAAATACCCAGACACGTGGAACCAGACCATGGACATCCTCTATAAAAATAAAAACGAGGCTCTGGTCAAATCCTTTATGGCCAGAGCCCCCACAACTACTAAAGCCACAACGTCAACCGCTAATTCCAATTCCAAAGATCAGAATAACTCTTCAAACCAAGAAACTTCTTCTCAAATTAACGAATCTGAATTTCAATTTCCAAAGTACAATACCCGCTCAGTAAAGAAAAACGAAAAACACGCCAAGAACTTTCCTCCTTTACCAAAAGACTCTTCTTCAAAAAAAAAACAACTACTGACTCAAGCGATAAAGACTCTGCCTCCTCTTCTTCTGCCAAAACATCAAAACCTGCTACCACGGAAACCGATTCTACCACCAAAAGACAGGTAAAATCCTATCACTATAAGGTAATAAATCTTCCTAACACTATCAATTCCCAGAGAAAGCTATTCGCCATCCTCAACTCCAACGAGCTACTTCGAGGACACATTATCCTCCTGACCTACATTCCAAACTACCAAATGGCCTATCTCGAAACTGAAAATCAGTTTTCAGTGGAAGAGATGAGTCGTAAACTTCAAGACAAAACAGAAGAAATCTCAATCAAAATAGTCTCCAAATTCCAAGCCAATACCAACTCATCTAGACCAAACAATCCAAACCCAAGCTCAACCTCTAAGGCACCTCATGTGCCTTATCATGTCATTTCAACATAGATGTAGAAATGACCGAGGATGAGATGAAAGTGGCCTTAGAGGAACAGGACATCCACATCTCATCTGCAATTCGTATCATTGCCAAAAAGGATCAAAGAGTTACAAAACTCATGCGAATCAATTTCACAACTGAGGGGCAATACAACTATGCTCTAGCGCACGGTATTAAAATCGATGCGCAGAACAAAAGATGCGAAGCCCCTCATGCCTACAGCCTGTCGCATCCGACCACCAAATACTGCAGCCGATGCTGCCTGTCTGGCCACGACATCGCAGAATGTCGTGACAGACAATCCACCTGTCCCAGCTTTGGTAGCAAAGATCACAGATTCTCAAACTGCCCCACTAAGGACACCCCAAAGTGTCCTAACTGCGAAGGCCAGCACTCGGCATGGTCTCCCAAATGCCCACAAAGGCAGGCACCTCCTACCAGCCACCAGGACACTAAACCAATCTATCCCGGAAAGAGAATTCCACCAAAGGAGCTTTCCGAGGAAGCTAAAACACTTATCACCATCCAGACCATGATGATGGCAAATGTACTACCAGATCGCAGAAATCTAATCTGCAAGACCGCTTCCGAACTTACACAATTAGCGTACGGTCACTCTATCTCTTTTACAGATAGAGACAATAAGGTACACTTAACCTTTGTCCCTCACTTCTAAAAAGGGATAATTCATGCCTATGGACTGTGTAATAGGAACTGTAAACTGCAATAGTCTCAGCAGGAAGAGACATCTTGTCAAACACCTGCTGACGACTAACGATATCCAAATCCTTTCACTTATTGACACCAAATCCAAAATCGC
Source organism: Diabrotica virgifera virgifera (assembly GCF_917563875.1). Taxonomy (NCBI): domain Eukaryota; kingdom Metazoa; phylum Arthropoda; class Insecta; order Coleoptera; family Chrysomelidae; genus Diabrotica; species Diabrotica virgifera. The sequence goes on along the minus strand of NC_065451.1, from coordinate 40,338,788 downwards.
ACCTAATTTCACAGGATACACCTCGTATCATAAACCCAAAAGCCAAACCAGTAATGGTATTGGCCTCCTTATCCACAAAAATATCCCTACAGCACCACATACTATCCCTCCTAACATCCTTATCCCAGATATCGACTTTATTGCAGTAGACATGCTCCAAAACAACGAAAAAATAACTGTAATCTCGTACTATAAACATCCAAACGAGCCCCTATCACAAGAGCTTGTCGAGTACTTCTCTACACTCGACAAAGCTATTTTAATGGGCGATCTCAATGCAAGAAATAGTCAATTCGGTGACATCCAAACTAATCCTTCGGGCAGACAACTCTCAAATCTAATTCTAGATCTGCCAATTTACAGAATCACCAACACTGAAATAACGTTCCTGAGCCACCTTGGAATGTCCATTATCGATCACATACTGTGCACGGAAAATATCGTGGACAGATTCGATGATGAATGTTTCATAGGTGACTCAATTACGTCAGATCACGTCCCTTTACTAGTCAAAACTGGACTATGGACACCTCCACCCAAACTAACATACATATACAAAAGAGATTACAGAAAGGCCAATTGGGAACTATTCAGAGAAATCGTATCAAATAATATTCCTCAGTTAGGTAACATCACGTCAGCACATGATGTTGACATAAAAATCACAGAAATTGAAAGCCTTCTACAAGAAGCTTCACAATTAGCTATTCCAGAAACGAAATACAACATATATACTCCAACTCTTCCTCATCATATCATCGCCAAAATCAAAGCTAAGCGACGACTTCTCAGAGAGTATAAAAGATTCCGTGATCCAATTATCAAAACAGAGTATAACCGTCTCTCGGCAGCTATCAGGCTGGAAGTCAACACCCACAAAGATCGACTTTGGAGGGAGGCGACAGCCAGCTTGGACTACCGAGATGCCGGTGCATTCTGGAATAAATTCAAAATCCTAACGAGACAAAAAATCAAAAAAGATTCTCACCTCAAAGTCAACGATCAAATTATTGCCAATCCTCAAGACAAAGCCGAAATTTTCAAACAAAATCTACAAAACACTTTCATTACACCCGAGAATCAAAATTTCGAGCAACAATTCCGAATAGAAATCGAGCAAAACGTACAACAAATTCTGGACAATCCAGACCCCATAGGCGGGCCCAACTATCCCCCGATAGTGGCCCAAATAGACACTGAAACCGTCAGGAGGCTTTGTAGCCACGGCAAAAACACAGCCCCTGGCCCTGATGGCATACATAGGAGATGCCTAAAACAACTTCCAGAAGAAATATTCCCGCTGCTTACAAGAATTATCAATGCATGTCTCTTACTAGGACATTTTCCAGCCCCCTGGAAAATTGCTAGTACAATCACGATCCCTAAAAAAGGGAAACCCAAAACTAGCCCTGAATCCTACAGACCAATTTCATTACTCATCACTCTAGGCAAGATCTACGAGAGGCTCCTTAAGAAAAGACTCGTAGAACACCTAGAAACTCACAACATCATTCCCAGCTTCCAATTTGGATTCAGAGCTAAGTCATTCCACACGTAATGCATTGGTAGAAAGCAGCAACTTTCATCTCTCAGGCAATGAATGAGCGCGGCAGGCTTGCGATCGGCATCTTCCTAGATGTACAGAAGGCATTCGATCAAGTCTGGCATGCTGGACTGATCGAAAAATTACATCGTGCCGCCGTGCCCATTCCATTCCTGAGAATAATCAACTCATACCTCTCAGCTCGTACTATTCGCGTAAAAGTTGCAAACTGTCTCTCAGAACCGTTCACTCCACAAGCAGGAGTACCTCAAGGTTCCATAATTGCGCCGATATTGTACACAGTCTATAACAGCGACCTTCCTAGCCCGATAAACCGCACGGAAAGCATCCTTCTATATGCCGATGACACAGCCCTGATTTCCACTGGCCCACCTCTGCGTAAGAGAGGGGAAATCTCTGTATTCGATAAAGCACAAGCACAGCTCGACAAAACTGTGGAGTGGTGCAATAAATGGAGAGTAACCCTAAACCCTATTAAAACTCAACTTATCTTATTTAGACATCCAAATAGCTATGCGGGTCCCTTCGAGCAAGCAAATCACATTAGACTCAACGGGGAAAGGCTCGTTTTCTCACAGTCTGTAACCTATTTGGGTGTCGAATTTTATAAGACACTCAACTGGGAGAGAGACGTCAAACTCACTCTAAACAGAGTAAGAAACAGAGCCAATCTCCTGAAGTGTCTAATAGGACAAGGGAAAACAAGCAGGGTTACTCTCTTACACACTTACAAAGCTTTCATAAGACCGATAATCGAATACAGGGCTATCCTCTACTCTACACTAAGTCCGAGACTTATGCACTCGGTCTTGGCTACGGAGAGGAGAATCCTTAGAAAGATTACAGGCGTGGCTCGCGACTACCCATCGGCAGATATTCACAGACTTGCGAATATCCCCTCTATCCGGGATAGAATTCACGATCTAAGCAAAAGATACGTTACTAGAACGATCAATAGTACGAACACCAGGGCTAAGGAGGTCCTAAAAACACCAGTAGACCGCAGAGGACAAATACTCACCAGAGTTCCAACAAAAAAAGTTCCATTCCTGCCGGCTAACTGGCAACGAACTTCCTGATGAGTATTGGGACGTCCTAGAAAACATTCCCTACCGCTATCGTAGACAATAATGGTCTACACTCCAAACGCTGATCCAAAGAGCCGTTCCTAAAATCCACTGAGAACTTTAGAGCTTGAGTCAGCAGTAACAGCACAAGAAAGCACAAAACAAAAAAAAAACACAATACAAAGTAATGTCATGTCATATCCCTCAGCAGAGCAAAACCCATACCATTCGTCTGGACAAATCCATCAGTCAACTATACAATCGCACCCACAGCGCAACATTTCTCAAAAAACCCCCGCTTAAAAAAAGGGGGTATTTTTCGTCCCTTGAAGAGGCCACCGGCCTAAACGAGGTTAATTAACAAAGGTACTTGATCAATTGTGTTATTTAGCTGAATTTGAATTTCAATTTTCAATTTCGTATTTCGTTACGAGACCCCGTGAAAGAAAAAAGAAAATGGATTGTGAGTGCAAAAACTGTAAAAAAGTGTTCTTAAATACCTCAAATTTACGCAAACATATTAAGAAGTTAGTGAATTACAATTTTAAATGTAGAATGTGTGGTAACAATTTCAACCACAAAAAACATTTACGTTATCATGAAAAAACTCACAAAAATGTTGTAAATTGTAGAGACTTCAACGGAAGATAGCAAGATCAACAAAGATTCTGATTCAAAGTGTCCTTTGTGTAATTTTCATTCAAGTTACGTTGCAGAATTGCACACTCACTTTCAAGAAGAACACAACCTAATCCTAGAAAGTGAAACACTTCAATTTTCCAATTTAGCCTCTTTTCGGGAGTGGAAATGTTCTATTGAAAGTAATACAAAAACCAAATACGTTAAAGTAGAGAACTTTTCCGCAAAGACTCACAAAACAATGAAGTTTCTGTGTCATCGGCCAGGCTGCTTTAATTCTGAAAGCAAAGAAAAGAGGCACTTTTTGTACAACATTGAATGTGCATATAATTTAAATACATCTTCAGCGCACCACAAAGTTGATGGAATTAGTGTGGATGCATTAGTAAAAGATATGGAGGCGACTGGAAATTTTTTATTTTACAAAGCACAAGAAACCACCAATGAAAAATATCCATTCCTGAAGTCTAACGACTTTGTTTTAATTATTATGACTGACGCACAAGCTGAGATAATGTGTAAATATGGTTCAGACTGTGTATGTGTAGATGGTACACATGGAACAAATGGATATGGGTTTGAGCTGAATACTGTTTTAGTGTTCGATAATTTAAGACAAGGATTTCCATGCGCATTTTTAATATCCAACAGAAGCGATCAAGAGGTCCTTACTGTATTTTGTCTCCGTCATAAAAATAAAAGTAGGACTAATATCCTGTAAAAATTTCGTGTCTGACCTAGCAGATTCATTTTACAATGCATGGATACAAAAGTGATGACTCTTCCTGAGCATAGGTTAGTTATCAAAGTTATTATTTAAATAATTAAGAGTACTTCCGTTCTTTTTTTAGACTGTATTGTACTTGGCACTTGGATCGAACATGGCGAAATAATTTGTGTAACATTACCACCAAAGAAAAACAGGTTTGTACACTTTGGTGAATAAATTAATTCAAAATTATAAATGCTAGTACAATCACATAATTTATTAAAAAATATATATGTATTGTAGGTGCTGGTATACAAACAACTGCGTATAATTTTACAAGAAACAGATGTACCCACATTTTCGATAATGTTAAAAGAGTTTTAGTGCCAATTGGAAAATGATCCTTATCTTCATCCCTTTTTGCATTATTTTAAAAGTGATTATGCCAATAAATCAGAATTTTGGGCATATTGTTGCAGGATGCATACAGGTTTAAATACTAATATGCACATAGAGCGTATGCACAGAACATTGAAGTATTTATATTTAAATGGAAAAACCGTTAAACGTTTGGATAAAGCCATTTTAGCAATAATAAAATTCGTCAGGGACAAACTGTTTGATTCATTAATAGTCTTAAGGCCGGCCATTGGTAATGTTACAAGTATAGGCGATCCCATCACCTTTATAAAGTACACCACTCATAATCTAGAGCATATATGTATACCGAAAAATGCTTAACCTACTAACAATATATCTCGCTAATTACAGCCATATTTTTGCTACCCTACCTGTTGTGTATTGTTTATAAAAAAATGTGAAAGTTTTGCTTTTTTCTCAATAAATATAAGAGCGTTTATATCTAAATTACTCAAGTATTTAAATGAATTTCATGATAAAAGTCCGTTTAGCACTAGCCTATATGTAACGGAAGGATGTAACGTTAAAAAAATGTGAATTAATAAAGTACTTTTTGCGTGGTGTACTTTTAAAATAAATTTCTGGAATTAATAGAAATTGGCATGTGAAACGTAAATCTTGTACATATAATACACAAAAAGTATAGGAATCTGTAAGAATCTAAGCTCTGTTAATGTAGCAATTATGTATAAGATGGCGCTACGAAAAAAATTAAATAAACATCAAAAATTCAGGAGCGTAATGGCCCGTTTGAAACTTTCCTTAGGAAATTTCGGTACTTGACAAATATGAGTTTATTAGGGGTCCGGACAAATAATCCCGGACAAAAAATCCCCACAAATTATCCCCGGACAAAAAATCCAAGGACAAAAAATCCCCACAAATAATCCTCACAAATAATCCCCACAAATAATCCCCGGACAAATAATCCCCACAAAAAATCCCGGACAGATAATCCCCACAATTTTTTTTTGACAAAATATCCCCGCAAAAACTCCCGGACAAAAAATCCCCAAGAAATATTTTTGCCGAATAAAGTTGTCAAATGAATGCTTATAATCCAAGGATGGTACTAAAGATGAGAAATTTAGACTGTCTGTCCGTCGGTACGTCCGACCGCGCATATAACTACTCCGTCATTATGCCAGGTAGAATGACACATGAGGGGTCGAATGAACGGTTATAATCCAACAATGGTACTACAGATGAGCAATTTGGTCCGTCGGTCTGCTTGACCACGAATATAACTCCTCCATCACTGTACCAGGTAGAATGACAAATAAGGTGTCGAATGAAAGCTTATAATCCAAGGATGGTACTAAAGATGAGAAATTAGACCAAGGCTGTCTGTCCATCGGTCCGTCCGACCGCGAATGTAACTACTCCGTCAATATGCCAGGTAGAATGACAAATGAGGTGTCGAATGAATGGTTATAATACAACGATGGTACTAAAGATGAGAAATTTGATCCGTCGGTGTGCCTGACCGCGAATATAACTCCTCCGTCACTGTACCAGGTAGAATGACAAATGAGGTGTCAAATGAAAGCTTATAATCCAAGGATGGTACTAAAGATGAGAAATTAGACCAAGGCTGTCTGTCCATCGGTCCGTCCGACCGCGAATGTAACTACCCCGTCATTATGCCAGGCAGAATGACAGATGAGGTGACGAGTGTACAGTGAACGGTTATAATCCAACCATGGTACTAAAGATTCACGCACGCATTTCCTTTCCGAAAGTTCCACTTTCACGCACGACGTGCGGGAAAGTAAAATACCTTGTAATATTGCATTATAATATATTATAATACATGCAATAAACTAATATTGAAAGTTTGTTTTTGACAACCTTGTCAAATAATTGATTTGTGTATTTTCACTTCTAAATAAAAATTGAGGCTTTTTTTGTGGCTTTTTCCAAACGTACGGCCCTAGAATAAATATTATTCCTAACTCGTGCGGAAAGTGTGTTCCTCGCACTCGAATGCCTGCCCGAACTCCGCTATCGCGTCGTTCGGGTCAACGGCGTCTCGTGCGTGAAATTATCACTTTCCGCAGTAGTTAGGAAAATAACTATTTTATGATGTCGATATTTTCCAAGTTATGGGGGGAAATAGTGACAGTTAGAGGTTAGAGTTAGAGCATAACTATTGAATTGTCTCGTTAATTATGAGTTTTACGACAAAAATGTAGGTACCTATAATACAAAAATAGAACTTAGTAGATAGAATTAACTTTTACATAATTTTGAATTTTGATCTCTTTCATTTTTTTTACGAATATTTAAAATTGTTTCAAATATGATTTCCTACAATTATTTCTTTTTGACAATTTTTTTCGTGCGGTTGATATTTTCCGAGTTAGCGGGAATATATTAAAAAGGGGTGGGGAGCATAATTATTGAATTGAATCTTGTTTCCGAGCTGCCCCAAATTTTATAATTCTAACCTTTAGGGGAGGTCAATAGTGGAGTAAATTTAAAATTGCGACTGAATTCCGCTGAAGGGTTAGCCGTCATATTGATTTTAAAGGAGAACCGTTGATGCTAAATACCTCCACCATTTTCAACTTTTTTGCTCTACTGCTCATTATTTATAATAGTTCCCAGGTAGCAAGACTGTTTAACGCGCTCTATCTGAATCTGCGTTCCATTAGTGTGCAGATGGGTTATAGGTATAGATAGGGCTATTATAGCAATCGCCATTAAACCGGTTTTTGGTACGAAAATAGTGATTAGCAATTAAATTTAAGCATGAATTGTAATTTCGATTACCAAATATCGAATTCCAATTGTGAGTTCTTTCAAAAATCGTGCATGCAGCACTCTGCTTTGAATAACCCTGTTCAAAACATCCTATTTGTGATGATAATTGCTTGTCCTGAAAACGATAATCTTGATTGTAATACAAAAAAACCTATTCATTTTTGTAATTTCAAAAGTATTTGGTCATCATCATCATCAATGGCGTTATAACTCTTCGAGACTCTGCCACATTTTTTATTATTTAAAATCAATACAGCTGCCCACGATGTGAATTTGATACCGTTCACGTTATCAACACCAGTAATAAAAATTTAATGTGTTTCTCGGTCGATGATCGAAATGCCACATCAGCGACTTGTTAATTATTGTGTTTTGACTGGAATAAGAATGTGAATTTTAACCGAATTTTTAACGTGCATACAAATTGCACATACAATTTTTTTTGTTTATGCTTATTTTTTATTATAATAAATATGTTGATTTTCACCCATTCGTGAGCAAAAATTTGGTTGTTTTGACTTCTGAGTAATACCAAAAAGTCAAAAATCGTTATAACTGAAAAAACTCGACAGAGTTATGCTCGATAAACTCATAATACTCATAAAGCTAATAAAATATTTTTGATCTTTTCGTTTCACATGATTCACTGAACGTTGGCTTATTTTTTAATATTATTCCTTATTTTTTTTTTTAATTAATTGAATTATAGCGTTGATTGAGATATTAGAGGCCGTTCGTATTTAATTTAAAAATAAAATAATTCTATCCTCTTCTTCTTGCTGTGCCTGTCCGTGACGAATGTTGGCGATCACCATGGCATGGCATCTTTATTTTATCTTCAGCAATGCAGGAAAGCTTCACATATGTTGAGTTGAACCAGGTTCTGAGGTTATTTAACCAGGATGTTCTTCTTCTTCCTGGACCTCGCTTTCCAAATATTTTTCCTTGCAGAATGGCTTGTAGGAGGGCATATCTGGATTCATTTCGCATAATGTGTCCAAAGTATTCCAACTTTTGAGATTTGATGGTGGTTAATACTTCTCGGTTTTTCCCCATTCTTCTGTAAGGACCTCCTCATTTGTGACCCGATCAGTCCATGGGATTTTAAGAATTCTATTATAAGTTCAAAAAAAATTCAAAAAAATATGCTTGAAATATTTATTTCAAACTCTAAGCTCACCCCACCTTAAGGATAGCTATGACACGAATTTGATAGGCAAGCCATGCAAGTCGTTTTTGTCTATGTATGAAATTTAATAAAAAAATGTCTCATCCGGAAAGCAGATGGGTGCAGGTCGACCTATATTCGGATCTTAGACTATAACGTATATATAGTTTCGTAGAGTTTTGCTATCAGCCGTTGATGATTTGCTGATGAACGCTACTCGTGTTATTTCTTTCCGTTCATGTTCACAAGAGCATGTGTTAACAAGTAATTGGACTTCGTAAGTCCTAGGTTTTCATCCAAAGTAATCGAAAGTAGAACTGGAAGTCGATATTTTAACTCTTCGTGTAACTTTGCGTCGATTCATATACGATTTTACTAATTTTGGATCATATTCATTTACATTCATATCATACTTTGAGTCACTTTAAAACAGATACTTGAGGTTGCAACTCTAAAACTGAAGTCCGATGTTAAATTACTCATCTTTAATACCATCCTTGTGTTATAATCTTTTATTCGAAACCTCATTATTTGTCATTATATCTGTATTAATACGGAGGAGTTGTATGTAGGAGGACAGACGGAAAGACACTCATGAAACCGGAAGTATATATTTGTTCTCGCCTTGCGAAGGTTCGTCGAATAATATATCACTTTTACTATTCCGGTGACTTTAAAACAGTAGGTATTTCCGGTCCTATTTGTAAAACCGGAAGTCCTTGGTCAAATTTCTCACCTTTAGTACCATCCTTGGATTATAAGCTTTCATTCGACACCTCATTTGTCATTCAACCTGGTATAGTGACGGAAGAGTTATATTCGCGGTAGGACGGACCGACGGACAGACAGCCTTGGTCAAATTGCTCATCTTTAGTACCATCCTTGGATTATAAGCTTTCATTCGACACCTCATTTGTCATTCTACCTGGTACAGTAACGGAGGAGTTATATTCGCGATCAGGCAGACCGACGGACCAAATTGCTCATCTTTAGTACCATCGTTAGATTATAATCGTTCATTCGAAACCTCATTTGTCATTTTCCCTGGCATAATGACGGAGAGAAGTTACATTTGCGGTCGGACGGACAGATGGACAGGCAGCCTTGGTCAAATTTCTCATCTTTAGTACCATCCTTGGTTATAAGCTTTCATTCGACACCTTATTGGTCATTCTACCTGGTACAGTGACGGAGGAGTTATATTCGCGGTCAGGCAGACCGACGGACCAAATTGCTCAACTTTAGTACCATCGTTGGATTATAATCGTTCATTTGAAACCTCATTTGTCATTTTCCCTGGCATAATGACGGAGAAGTTACATTCGCGGTCGGACGGACAAATGGACCGACAGCCTTGGTCAAATTTTTCATCTTTAGTACCATCCTCGGTTATAAGCTTTCATTCGAAACCTTATTTGTCATTCTACCTGGTACAGTGACGGAGGAGTTATATTCGCGGTCAGGCAGACCGACGGACCAAATTGCTTATTTTTAGTACCATCGTTGGATTATAACCATTCATTCGACACCTCATTTGTCATTCTACCTGGCATAATGACGGAGTAGTTACATTCGCGGTCGGGCGGACAGATGGACAGACAGCCTTGGTCAAATTTATCAGCTTTAGTACCATCCTTGGATTATAGGCTTTCATTCGACACCTCATTCGCTATTCTACCTGGTACAGTGACGGAGGAGTTATATTCTCGGTCAGGCAGACCGACGGACCAAATTGCTCATCTTTAGTACCATCCTTGGTTATAAGCTTTCATTAAATGTTCTAAACATTAATTACATTTTCATTCTAAATTAGACAATTAGACAAATTTGAGTGATATAATTGTTCTTCCCTGGTATAATTTTATAATATTGGGACATGAGAAGTAGGTAACAAACTATGATGAACCAATATGCGAAATAGATTTTTCCAATACTTTTGGTTTAGATTTTACCACGAGATACGAGCACAGTATTTATCCGAGTAAAATTTTCAGCGAGACCCCGTCCTTAAACCTCCTAGAAAATGAAAAGTTCGCACCTCATATATAAAACCATTTCGAGTCATCTTAGCGAGACCGCACCTGCATACCAATCTGTACTGAAACTAAACTATCAGTTGACTATAAAGTCTGGAGTCCGCGGCTTCGCTTAGATATCTATTGCGTTATTTCTCCGATAGAGGCAGCATCTCTCGGGAAAGAATCTTTTCTCTCTGTTGCACTGCGACTTGGGGACCTCTCTTTCATACAACGGCCGGCCTTAAATAAAGGTAAAATTTGCAATAAAATCAAAGAATTGCGTATATGTCACAAAATTAGCTTAGATTTGAAATGTCCTTAATAATTCGATCTGAGAATGGTTGGAGCATTGCTTCCTCTAGAAAGTATGAAGTATATACAGTAGAAGAAAATGAAGTAAACTGCAAATGTGACATATTTTGTACTGAATGTGGCTCATGCATCCACCGATACAGGTGTTCCTGCATAGATTCTGCAATCAAATGGAATATGTGTAAACACATTCACCTCTTGTGCAGATACAGAGGTTTACATTCTGAAAACCAAGAAAATTTACAAGGTAAAAACAATGGTAATATAACTAACAAATATTTTTATTTGCTGCAACTCACACATTCAATTTATGGTTCTGGATTGACAATTGATTTTAATGTTACTGAATGTTAAAGAAGTACGGATATTGGTTTTGTTTGTTAATATCTAGTTCTGTTTGTAGTTTTAGAGTCTAACAGTGGAAATCAACTATCCCCTACTGATATTTCTAAAAATAAAGTTGAAGCATGTATTCTTACAGAAATAAGTAAAAAAGAAGAAAATTCATCAGCTACATTTAATAAAAAAAAAGATGAAGAAAAGAAGAAGAAAATTTAAATGGGATGCCCTGTATTTTATATCACTATTAAAAAGTACCATTACCGTACTTTAATTTGTACACAACATTCCCTATGTCTAAATTTATTAGTTTTCGAGATATTTTCATTTTTCAATGGACCAGTAGCTTGACTACCCAGATCACCAGAATTTAATAAACTGGACTGATTTTTTGGGGATACTTTTAAACGTTGTTTAGACGCTGTGATATGTTGCTGTGATTTATCGAGATGTGATTGACCACAACCAGTTGAAGAGGGGAGTATTGTTTACACTTTATGAACACCTAGTTTTTTAGTAGAAACAAAACTAGTATTCATCTATCGATCGCATTAAAGCCGTAGCCATGGAGGAAGTATTAATGTCAGTATTAGTCGGATGTTTAGTAATAAAGAAAAGGGAAAAATCGCGAAAACCCAGATCGAAGTGGAGCCGAAAGTGGTTACTAATGAAAAGGAAATTCTCTCATGTGAAGTTAATGCAAGAATTGAGTAATGAGCCAAACGACTGGCGAAATTATTTGAAGATGGACGAGGGGACGTATCATGAGTTGTTAAGCTTAGTTTCTCCGTTTATTACGAAACATGATACTTTAATGAGAAAAGCGACATCCCCGCACGAAAGACTCAGCTACTATTCCTTGCCACCGGAAGAACCTTGAAGGACATAGAATATTCAACTGCCATTTCTAAACCATCTCTGAGCTCAATAATCCCAGAAACCTGTGAAGCTATCTATAAAGTACTGCAACAATTTATCCAGGTATGTGTTATTTATTGTAGAACATTTTTTTCTATACAGAACAGTTTCTTATTTCCTTTTAAAAAGCGGGGATTTTTGTAGTTACTCGAGCGCGTCAGATTATAACATGGGGAGAAATATTGTACCTTGTAAATGTACCCCTACCATATATTGGATCTTAATACAGCGGAGTTCGTTAACGGGGGTCTGAAAAAAAATCTATCCTTAAAAAAACTCGAAATCGTCAGATTAAGATAAGGTAAGTTAAGTACATACAGAACAGTGTATACATATTTCAAAAATCCAAAAATCCAGTTTGAGCAGGGCGCGGCGGAAGGATATGGGTGAGTCACAAAATGTCACAAGATAAAAGTGAATATTTCGAGAAATAAACATCAGATCGAACAACTAAAAAATACGTGTTCAATATTTTTTAAATATGTATCGAATAATACCAAACACGACCCCCACGGAGAGGGGTGGGGGTCAATTTAAAATTTTAAATAGGAACCCCGCGATATTTCGCGAAATAAACAGATCGAAAAACTGCAAAATACACGTATTCATTCTTTTTGAAAAATCTATCGAATGACACTAAACATGACCCCCACGGAGGTGGGGTGGGGGTTACTTTAAAATATTAAATTGGAGCCCCCATTTTATATTGCAGATTTGGATTCCTGGCGTAAAAATAAGTAATTTTATATTTTTCAAATTGTGCATAGATGGCGCTGTAAACGAAAAAACGATTGTTGGAAATGGAAACTTAAATTAAAAATGAAAAGTCCCCACTTAAATGGCAAATTTAGTTATTAGTTTTCTACCTCTTAATGGTAACCATTTAATTTGATAGGTAAATAAATTCTAATTCGGTGTTATTCTCCCATATTGAAGCAATCCAACTCCAATTTCGATAAATCACGGTACCGTTTAGACACGATGATAAGTTAGAACAACTCGATCATCACAACAAATTGATTCAATTCGATACCAACTTCAACCCAATTCCAACTTTGATAAATCGCTGAATGCACCGTTTACACACAACGATAAGTTGCAACAACTCGACAGATATGGATAAGTTGCTTGATTTATCGCTGTGTCTAAATGACGCTTTAAATTGGAGCTGGAAGGTCAGATAATAGAACAAGTAATGGAGTTTAAATACCTAGACATCACACTATAGCTACGGAAGGTTCGAAACAGAAGTGGAAGATCAAGTTAATAGAGCAAACAGAGCCGCAGGTTGCCTGAATGACACAATATGGAGAAATAAAAATATCGGAAAAGATATGAAAGGCAGAATTTACAAAACAGTCATCAGAACAATAATGATATACGCGACAGAAACACGACCCGACACAGAGAGGACAAAAAGATTGCTCGAAACAGCGAAGATGAAAACCCTTCGAAAAATCGATGGTGAGACTCTATGGGATAAGGCTAGAAGTGCAGATATACGACAGAAGACAGGGTAAGAAACATAAGAATAGAATGGAATGACCACATAAGCCGAATGACAACAGAGTAGTCAGGACAGCGAGATACGGTTTCCCAATAGACAGACGATCAGTGGTAAGACCACGAAAACGATGGAACGACAACTTACTAGAGGCACATTGAAAAAACAGACAGTCATGTCTATACAAAAAGAAGAAGAATATGATTTATGAAAATTTTGATAATAAATCAAAAAAATGGCATCAATAATCCATTGCTTTTGTGCTTATTTTTATTTATACAATGAGTTAACTTGTTACAATTTTCATATAAAATTGGTTATAACTTTGTAAAATACCCTGTATAACATGTATATCATAACAATCCTTTATATATTTGTAATAGCGAAGTTAAGAAGATTTTGAATATAAAACAAAATACAGGGTGTTCCAATAAAAAAAATTAAGTTTGGTCTGCCACTATGTAATCGAGCACCCTCTGTAACATTCTAATTAATTTTATAAATGTGAATCTCAAAATTGGCTACAATTTTTGTTATTAACTTTGGTACCTTGGTAGAGCCTATTATGACTTATGGGGCAGAAGTTTGGCAGATGACAAAAAAAGATAGGAAAAGAATAGAAGTAGTAGAAATGGATTATCTAAGGAGAGCGTGTGGTATATCTAAAAAAGATCACATCAGGAATGAAGATATTAGAAGGAGGACACATACTGTACATTCCAGTGTAGATAAAATTGAAACTAGACAATTAGTGTGGTATGGTCACGTGAAACGAATGAATGAAGATAGATGGCCAAAGAAAGCTTTAAATTACATACCACACCAAAGAAGAAGAAGGGGAAGACCTTCAGTTGCCTGGGAAGAAAATGTACGGCACATCATGAAAGATAGAGTCATCAAAGAAGACGAATGGATGGACAGAAAACGATGGCGGTCGAAATGCGAGAAGCGGCAGAGGCTGTAGGAACCTCGCTGATAGACAGATATATAGAACTTTTATTGCTATCATGTGTACATTTTTACTTTTTCTTCAAGTGCCGTCTCCTAATCGGAGGTTGGATATCATCATCACTATCTTTACTCTATCCACCGCTGCTCTAAATAGTTCTATATAACTGCATCTAAACCAGTCCCTTAGATTCTTTAACCATGACACTCTCCTTCTTCCTATACTCCTTCCGCCTCTTCTCTTTCCCTGTATTATCAGTCTTAGCATTTCATATCGCGGTCTCCTCATTAAGTGTCCCAGATATTGTAACTTTCTTATTTTTATTGTGTTTATTATTTCGCATTCTTTACCGATTTCTCGCAATACTTCCGTGTTCGTTTTCTTCTGTGTTCATGCTATTCTAAGCATCCTTCTGTAACACCACATTTCAAATGACTGTAGCTTATTTATGTGTTCTTGCTTTAATGTACAGCTTTCAAGTCCATATCGATGGCTTAGTGTGAAAACCTCGTATCTCATCTTACAGAAAACTTTACAGGAGGGACTTTCAACTGAATTTGTGTATACTCAAGAACCCAAGAACATGAAATTATTTTTACATATTTTTGATTCTGAACACACTTGGATCGTTACACATAAATCTTTCACATTTAGGTGAGAGTATGCAAAAATTAAGTTTAAAGACTCTCGTGTAAATTTTTCTGTAAACTGAGATACGAGGTTTTCACACTAAGCCATCGATATTGTAGTATTGAGAACACGTAGCATCTCAAAGCTCTTACTCTCAGTTCTAAGCTAAGGTCTTTGTTGCAGAGAACGGTTTTTTATTTTTACAAACGCATTTCTTGCTATTTCTACCCTGGTCCTTATTTCTGTTGTTTGATCATTTTTCTCTGAAATCCAGGTTCCTAGGTATTTGTATTTATCAATCCTTACATTTTTTAGTTCACTAATATTATACATCAATATTTTATCTAATAATCTAACCAACTTTAAATTAAGGTAATATAATTTAAGGTTTAGAAACACTGATCTAGCAGATCCTAAAGTGGCTACTCATCATCATCCTTTCAGGAGGGTAGGTGGATTAAATGTTAATTACTAAAGAACTAAAATACTTAGTTGCTATTTGTGCATATTTGCAGATAGTGATGACTCAGTAAAAGATCCGGATTGCCAAAATCCAACACTACCTTCAGTTCAGCCTGAAAATTTGTCACTATCTGTGTTTGAACATTTAAATTCATCGCCATCTGTATTTACATATGAAAATCTATCACCACCTATATTTGAACAAGACAATATGTTATCTAATACTGAACATGAGAATTCAACACCACTTTTAACTGAACATCAAAATCTAATACCGACTGAATCTGGCATCGTTGTGATTGAAACTCCCATCAAGAAAGGAAAGAAAAAACTAAGACAGGAAGAATGTAACTAGAAAGAGAATGTCGCAAAAAAGTTGACAAATAGTGGTAAGTCTAAAACTAAGAAAGAAATGCCTGAACGGAAACTACCACCTTGCAGAGAAACCTATAAGTTTAAGTGCCGATACAATATAACGGAAACTGAACGGCAAGATCTTCTAAATGATTACTGGAATTTAGGAATTGTTTTAGGAAAGGAAAATTTAATGAATTAGGAGGTTTAAACCAAACTGTTGAAAATAAATTAAGTTTAGATGATTTTGAAGGATCTGATCCTATGACGCATCTTTATGATAAAACACCTGAATTAATTGTATCAGATAGTGTTGGCGACATTAGTTCATCAATGATGAATATAGGAGATAACAGTGCGCGTAACGAGGAACAGGATAGTAGTGATAAAGTTAGTGAAAGTGTAGAGGAGAAAATTATAGATAAGGCTAATGTTTTGCCAGTGCGGTCCAGAAGGGTGATTAAAGCTCCCGATCGTTTGGATCTTTAGAGGGGAGGTATTGTAGTATCGTGAGAAACAGTGTAGACACGGCTTAACACATGTAGACTTGGCTTAACGGATGTGACAGCCGTTGATGACAATGATTCTCGCAAAAATGGGTGCGGCTGTGTTTTTTAGAATACGGACATAAGCTTAGTTAGATATTAGATGGTAGTCACCGTTTGTTTTTACGTAAATGTAATAAAGTGTTTAACGGCAACCTAGAGCCATCTTGTTATTTATTTACTACTCCCGGTTACATTAGGTATATATGATAAAAATCAAGGACTTTTGCTTTTAGGATAGGAGTGTGAGTAGCAAAGATCAATTTTGAACTTGAAAAAGTTACTTGTGATCCTAATAGCATATAATACGTTAAAATATCTGTAAATTTTGGAATTTGAGAAGGTTGATAAATACTGTGCAAATATCTAATCATATCTTGAACTTCTTCACTCGAAATAATGGAACTATGCAATGAATTTAATTTTGAAAACATAACTCCGTTTGCTATATTCTCAACAAAATCTATCATCTTATGTTGTTTATTGTCGATGATTATTTCCAGAAATTAAAAAATATGACCGAATTGGAGGCAATTGCCAAACTACAGCTCATCTATAAATGGGCGAAAAGGGTTGTTGCCTATCTCTCCACAAGTCTCCGCAATTTTTAGCAAGAAAGGTTAATAAAAACGGCTAGACTTTGTTGCTCCGGAACATGCGGACAGTGTATCTATCGTGTCATGTGAAAATGCAACTGGACAGGTCATTTCTCCAATGATTTTTGAAAAACTCCATAAATTTTGAAAACTTCAGAGCTGAGGAGCAAACTCCAAGCCCTAGGCGGAAAGCACTCAACTATCAGGCGCAAATAGTAACTAAGGAACTATTCGCTGAATACAAACGTAGCAGAGTGACAAAGTAAATAAATTCCTCTAAGGAGGTTTCAATTGGGAAAGGGAAAATAATTCCGGCAAAACAGAAACATCTGGGGAAATCTAGTAATGAAAGCGACGGTTCTGGTCCAAGCTGCAGTACAACATCAAAAGCGGGTAACTGGTTTTGTCATTTAGCATATATTAATCTTGTCCAGATTGAAGACACAAACGATGAGAGAAAGGAACTTGAAATATTAAAAACTCTTATAGAATTCCAATGGTGTAATGAGTTTTTGCAAAAGCATGGACAAATTTAAATCAAAATAAATGGAATACGAAAGAACTTTTGCCGCTTATTAACGACCTCAAGAAACTTAACATTTTTTTGCAAACAACTGCACAAGAATTATTTGACAAATTGAAATCAGATGAGTATGATTTTAAGATTTATAATTCATTAAAAGACACACTGTATGCGCAAGTCATTCTTCTTAATAGAGAATTAAGAATTAGGTCAAAGGTATGGACAGGAAACTGAATATGATAGACTCTGTATCTGCTTCGTCTTCAAGCAGCTCGTCTTAATCTCGAAGCAGGTCGTCTTCGTCTTCAAGCAACTCCAGGTTTGCTTTCTTTTCAGATGACAGTGTTAAGGATCCCAACTTTCAAAGTAAGGACGATTCACTAAAGAGTGACACTGATTTGGATGAAAATAAATAAAAAAATGTTGCGACTTAGCATATATTAATCTTGTTCAGATTGAAGACACAAGCAATGAGAGAAGGAACTTAAAATATTAAAAATTCTTATAGAATCTCAATGGTGTAATTAAGTTTTGCAAAAGCATGCACCAATTTAAATCAAAATAAATGGAATAAGGAAGAACTTTTGCCGCTTACTAACGACCTCAAAACATTAACATTAACATTTTTTGCAAACAACTGCAAACGCTGAACGGTTCCCGGCGTGCTTTTATTTTATTTCAACTCAATGTTTTATCTATTTCACGTTATTTTATTATAATATAATCTACAATGCCAAGTGTTTATCATGTATTTCGCGTACCTACCCCCTGCAAACCCTTATATTACTAAATAATTAGTAATTTTGCCAATTTTGGCAAAATTGGCCAAACACAAAAAAATACCTACTAAAATCACTAGCCAGTTTTGTCTGAGTTTAGCGAACCGAATATACTGGCCAAATTCAGTTACTCCTATAAATCTGACTAACCTAGATATTCAAGAACTCATCTATGCCCAACACAAACTACAGCAGTACGACGAAATTCTCCAAGATAATCTTAATAAACCTTTCATTATCAAACACACTACCTGGTACACATCACTTCTAATTGTACTAGGAATAATTATCTTAATCATTACTTAAAACTGCTGCAAATGGTACGGTTTTCTTTATTATAACTATTAAAGAAAATCTGCTGTTGTGTGAAAGAGCCAGCCAATCCGAACCAACCATTGAAAGCCGTTTGTGGGCCATGCGTCAATGTCTACAATTAATGTTTTTCTCCGACGGATTGACGAGAAAATCATCCTGTCGTTCGTTATCTTCCTGAAGAAGAAACTCTTCAATACGTACCTGTTACGCCACCTGAAGAATTGCAGGGTCCTCCAGTGTATCAACAAGAAGTCTCATAAAAAAGACTTTTTCAGACAAGCTTAATTTACGAATATCTTAAAAATCTTATAGTTTATTATATGTTTACATTTTTTTAATTAACTCATAACTTTATTTTACAAAACTTTAATTATTTTTCTTTGCTAATATTGTTAAATTTATTTTTTGGATCTTCCTTTTTTTAATTTTTAATTCAAAACATATTTTTTTCTTTCTTTAAAATTTTTGTTAATTTTTAAAATCAAAAACAAAAAAACAGCCCCGGAGGTGTTGTATACCTCATATTTTGTACTAAATACTTTTTATTCACACTGTATGATCTCATTTAAAATATTGTTTTTCGATACCTAATCATAATTTATAAATTTTCCAAACGTTGCTGAAAACAGTACACAAAATATTCTTTGTTTCTTAAATATCGGAATATTCTCGTTCTAAAATAAGGATTCTTCCCATTTTTCATTATTTTTCACTATAATATTTAATTTTTCTAAATACAGTAGAACGTCAATAATCCGGATTAATTGGAACCGGACCCCATCCGGATTATCAAATTATCCGGATTATCGAAATTACCTAAAAAAAGGCCAGTATATACATTAAAGTACAACAAACGGTTTAAAATTTTATGTTTTCTCTTGTACAGTAAAGTGTCTATGAGGTGAAATTAATAAAAACATTTTTTTATATTTAAACACTGTATTGTAATTAATTTATAATAGCACCATGTGTAGAGTCAAAACATCAGACACTATTTGGGCTTTTAAAAAAATGTGTAAAATATTTTTGAACTGCGTAGTCCTGTCGCCAGTGGGGGTACAACGGCCTCCTGTATTCAGATGGACTTACCCAAGTTTTTTTATGTATTTTGACCCGTAGAACATGAATTTTTTGGGTAACAGTTGATCCGGATGTCGATAAGATTGTTATAAACAAAGAAGTTGAGGAATTACATAACAGCGATTTCTCGCAAAACAAAACATTTTTTTGTATTTTTTGGGCCATTCTAACAAAAAAATGTTTCTACAAATTTTATCGTAGGATTCATAGTTTTTGAGATAAACGCGGTTGAACTTTTAAAAAATCGTAAAATTGCAATTTTTGAACCCAAATAACTTTTGATTAAAAAATAAAATAGCAATTCTGCTTACCGCATTTGAAAGTTCAAGTCAAATTATATCGGTTTTAATTGTTTGCATTGCTAAAAATTTATTATTTTATTGTTAAACCAAGCTATAAACAATAAACACCTAGTGTTGAGTGATGTTTTTAATGATTTCTCATTTAAAATCGAACGAGTAGGTAGAGTAGGTAAAAGTGAGTGCGATGCTATTTCTACGTAGCATGCGTTAAAACGCATGTATTAGGCACGGGAAACACTATGTGTTTATAGCTTTTTTTAACAATAAAAAAATAAATTTTTAGCAATACAAATATTGAAAACCGATATAATTTGGCTTAAACTTTCAAATGCGGTAAGCAGAATTGCTATTTTATTTTTTATTCAAAAGTTATTCAGGTTAAAAAATTGCAATTTTTCGATTTTTTGAAAGTTCAACCGCGTTCATCTCGAAAACTATGCATCCTACGAAGAAATTTGTAGGAACATTTTTTGGTTAGAATGGCCCAAAAAATACAAAAAAATGTTTTGTTTTGCGAGAAATCGCTGTTATGTAATTCCTCAACTTCTTTGTTTATAACAATCTTATCGACATCCAGATCAACTGTTACCCAAAAAATTCGTATTCTACGTGCTAAAATACATAAAAAACTTGGGTAAGTACATCTGAATAAAGGAGGCCGTTGTACCCCCCCTGGCGACAGGACTAACGGTAGAGGTTCGTTTTTCGCAGCGAAGTTCTTAATTTATTTTAAAAGAATCAGATATTTTTGCTAGATACAAATCCGGATTCTCGACGGTCCGGATTTTTGACGTCCGGATTATCGACGTTCTACTGTATGCTGTTTACGAAAACTCATTATTTTGGATAAAGTAAATATTATGGCTTCTTCTAGTGTTCCGGTAGAGGAGAAACGTATATCTGTAAATGCAAAGCAAATTGTAAAAACTATATACGGTACCTTCCTTAAAAGAGGAGTTGACACAACTTCCGCTACGAGTGAAATATGCGATTTGACGAAAATACCTCTGACCACAGTAAAAAGAATTACATCAAATCCCATAGAAACAAGAAAAAAACGTAAAGATTCCAGGTCCACCAAATGTATGGACGAAGCCGATAAGTAATTGATACGTCGAAAAATCTATACTATGTACGAAGAGCAACGCATACCTACATTAAGAGCTCTGATGAAGTAGCGGCGCAATGTAGATGAAAGTATATAACTTCGATAAGAAAATTCCGTTCTGAAAATCGTGCGATAATTTACCACGACGAGACATGGTTTGACACATCGTCGCCTTAGAACCAAACTATTCTGTGTCCACTTTTTTTCGAAGTTAAGGTTGTACTTCTAATTTGGTCTATGTCCAAAGACCTTTCGGTCAATAATATTCCAATTGCGATTATCCCATATAATATTGTAAATATGGCGTGGTTGTTTTTATTCTATGTCCACTAAACCTTGCAAATATGCGGACCAAAATATACTATGTCCTCTGGCCCAATAAGAATTGAAGAATTCGTATCACGTGAGGACATAGAATAAGTTGGCTCAAATATTATTTCGGATACATTTTTAGTATTAGTACGTATCTGAAGTTTGTTTTGATCGCAACCGCCGGTTTCTTTAGTAGTTTATCGCGTGAAAATAGAGTAATAAACATGAGTGATTCAGAAGAGGAACCTTTTCAAGACTCGACACTTTTAACCGATTTGGAATATATTCCAGTGAGTCAGATCAGAGTAGCATATTTTTATTCTTATAAACGTACGGGGATCACAACACCTAATCGAGATTTCGAGGGTCTCACGAACAAGCATAAGAATTAAAGATAAGAGAAAAGTAATTAAAGATGATATAAATATGTTTCCCCGCGTTCCTTCTCGTTACTGCAGAAGCAGTCCCTCAAAAGAATATTTAAACAGATCACTATATTTAAGTAAAATGTATGACCTGTACATAGAATATTGTAACGAAAAGAATTTAACTCCAGAAAAAAATGGTTTTATTATAACATTTTCAATGGGGAATTTAATATAGGCTTCCATAAGCCAAAAAAAGATCTTTGTGAGATTTGTTCACAGTATGATTTAAAAAAGGAAGAAAAAAAGTTTAAGTGATGAACTAGAGGAGAAATACAGAATCCACACAGAAGCCACTTCTTCAGCCCGAGAAGAGAAGTTAAAAGATGTGAATTCCACTAAATCAGATGAATCTGTTGCCATTATTTGCTTTGATATGCAAATCGTTTTAACCTGCCCCCAAACACAGATTTCTAAAGCGTATTACAAAAAAAATTTGCTGTTTATAATTTGACAGGTTGTGCTGTAATACAAAAGCAAAGGATATTGTGTGTTATGGCATGAACTACTTGGTGGAAGAAAAGGTGTAGCCATTGCAAGTGCATTGTATCTTTTACTCAATAAACTTATAGACACAAGACCTAATGTTAGAACCATAACTTTGTGGTCAGATTCATGTGTGCCACAAAATAAAAATTCCCACATGTCTGCAGCCTTATTACATTTTCTTAAGAATCATCCTACTGTAAAATGCATTACGCAGAAATTTCAAGTACCTGGTCACAGCTGTGTTCAGGAAGTGGATGCTATGCATAGGGCCGGTATTTCAATAGCTACTGAAGCTTTTGCTTAGCTAAGCCTGTGTCAAAAGTTAAGGAGAAGCTTAAGCTGGGTGCCGTATTTCCATCATTTCCTTAACTAAACTGATGCTCAACTGTAAAGTTAATTGGTTTGGTACCTCTGAATACGTCAAAATGCCAGAACTAACTGTTCTGAGGTAAAAACCACTACTGTTGACATTTAATTTTATCTTGTCATCTGTATCAATATCATTTACTTCACTTAATTTTGTGTGCATGGTACATGTGTTGTTAGTTTATTGTCTATATTTTCTCTGGCTATATTTTTATTATTATTTTGCATAAGCAATAGATCCGTCTTTGTAATTTTGTTTATTGCATTTCCTAAATGTCAAATGGAAAGTAAGTTTATTTTTGTAAAATAAATATACCTACCTAGCATTCTAGACATAAATAATTTTCATGTGCCTACACCTTCCAAAAGTAGTAAGAATTCTATTAATCGTTATTATGATTAATAAATTACTATATTATTATGTAATAATCTAATAATAACGTTATTACTCAAAAGTTGGTTTTTAAAACAACTCTATAATTGATAATTCTATAGAAATAACCTCAAAAAACAGAAAACAAATTTTAAGCAAAGGCTTAAACCAACTCCCGCGCGAGCTTAAATTTATTTGGTTTAAGCCCATGCTTAAGCATCTAATTGAAGTGGAAATACAGGCATGTAAGCTTAAGCTCAGGCTTAAAGTAAGCTTTGGCTTAAGTGAGGTTGGAAATACCGGCCCATAGTATTTTGGACCGACATCTGAGTAAACTGGAATTGCATAGTCCTCTCGCTATTCTTAAAGATATTAAGAATGCAAGAACAAAGAAGCCATATAAACTTATTCAGGTGCAAAATCAAATTGTTTAAGTCTCTCTAAGGTCCCATATAAACACGTTGTCCAGATTTCTTACGAAAATAACGCAAATAGCGTAAAATATAAACTAAAGTTTAATGAACCAGAAATTCTGCCAAGGCGTTTCTAGAAGGTGTTCCAGATCCTAAAATTCAGTCCCCCTTGCAGACCTTCCAGAAGACAAAGTTGCACATATTAAGTGCCTAGCAAATAATTTCTCAGCAATTGATTTACAATTCTGGAAATGTATTATTAAAGACTTTTAAATTGTTTAACTTTTATGTTGTCAATGTTGTTTATTTGTGAGTGTACCTAATACAATAAAAACGATTAGTATTATTAAAATATTTAACTACTTTTCATTATTAATTTAAGTTTAAGTTGTTTTGTTATATTAACATAAGCATATTATACTATTAAACTTGCTTCGTTCTTTCTTTAATTATTATAGATGTTGATAAAGTAATATTCCATATTAATTACTACCTCAATTACGGGTCCAAATTATTCTATGTCCAAACATTGTTGTTTATAATAATTTTTTTCTCAAAAACTGTTGGTAATATCTAATGCAAACTGCAGTTGTTCTAAAGTACATATCATTATGGTTACTAAAAAAAATAAATTTATTCTCATTTAGTTTACTATTAAGATACTTAAACTTCAAAACTTTAAAAATCCTCTCCTGTAAAATTTTCAAAAGTGGACTTAGAATAGTTTGATTCTAAGGCGATGACATATTCAACGCGACCTAAAGGATTTGCCGATTCCTCCGGTAAATGTAAGGCAAGAGCTCCGTCAAATAAAGGGGAAAAGAATAACGATTTTACATGCTGGATCAGAAAATGGTTGGGTTCTAAATGCCCTGTCGCTTTCTGCAAAGAATATTAAAGACTCCTGCGTCGACTACCATGAAGATACAACGGCAGAACTTTTTAAAGAATGGTTCAAAAATAATCTTATGCCAAACATTCCTCAGATTAGCGTGATAGTAATGGACAATGCAAGCTATCACAGTCACCAACTAAGTAAGGCTCCAAACTCGAATAATACTAAATTGGTTATTCAAAATTACATGGAGACGAATGATATGTATTGTGAAGAATGGTTCACCGAACAAGAGCTTTTAGAAGTTTTAAAGGCATTTTCTATAAAAAAAAGTATATTTATGTTTGTGATACATTGGCAGAGGAAATGGGACATACAGTGCTGCGGCTTCCACCCTATTATTGTATGTTTAATCCCATAGAACATGTGGCACTAATTGAAGTCTAACGTGAGGTCACAAAATATTTCTCCAACGTTAAGTAGTACTGTTGTAGAGTTAATAAGAAAATGTGTCAATGATATTCTTCCAAGTAGTTGGAGAAATTGAGTCCGACACGTAATAATTAAAGAAAATTCATATGTTCATGTAGATCATAATAAATTGAACCGATCATAATTTAGATGAGAATAGCGATAGCGAAACAGAACTATGTGTGGAGTGATACTGTCATCAAATCTACAAATGTTACGATTAAAAAAACGGTTCTGTTGTAGCATGTGTAAAATCCCCCCTTTATAAGTCCCCTCAAAATTTCTCTAGCTACGTCCATGGTAAAGAAGCAACCTTGTTCAGGTGCTCTAATTTAGAAAAATCTATATGACTTGTCTATTCCGCAGAAACACTTCCATAAAATCCGCAGGGTGCAATTTCGTAGCTTTGTAGTCGAGTAGTACTTTCCTTCTAACAATAAATTTTGCTTCTTTTTTTCTCTCAAAACTAAAATTTCTACGAAGCATTAAGGAACCGTTAGCGGATATAAGGATGTTCGCTTAGCAAGAGAAAATTGTGAGTTTCATAAATGTCCCTTCTTCCAGATGTCATTACGGACTATATTTGACTAATACCCCTTCTTTTGCGTTCATCCCTAAAAATTGGATCTAGCTCACAAGTCAATTACAATTTCATTTTCCTGTGTTCGTGTGTGCTTGTACGACGTATCCGAGAGAGGCGGAATTCAGCCGGTAAGTACCCTTTATAGAACTTCTTGATTCCTTCTTGATCTTAACTATTGGAGCATATTTAAAAGAGATTCTCTTCTGTCTTTGCAGAGCCTATCAATTTTCTTTGCTGGCTTTCCGTTCACCAATCTCGTTCTTTGACGTTGTTTGTCACTGCTTCTATCTTTCGTCGTTTGCTGTTTCCTGTCGTCCGGCGACTTTCGAAAATTACCGTATACCGTATACTCATCTATATACAGCTGTTGCTCCGGATAGTTGGCTGTGGGGTCCACTGCAATACCTCATTCAAGAATTGCCGGCGTTTACGACTGCTGTAAACCCATTCTTCTTGGAGTCGACCCATTCAGGTGATGCCTTGTAAGTAACCATTTTATTGCTGTTATTTACCTTCAACCACAAAAACCGCAGTGTTATCCATAAAATATTATTAAAATCAATTGCCGTTAAGTAATAGGTAGGTTATTTTACTCCCATCTTGAGGAGCTATTTAAAATAATTTATGGTGCGATACGAATTATTATTACTTTATTTTTTTGTGTATTATAACTAAGTACATAATATACATAGAAACATTTCTTTATAAAAGAATAATGATCATTAGTTCTTTACATGTGTTCTCAAGGTTCACTAATTACTTAGAAAATGTCTTAAATACTCGCCAAAATATGTTTACAATCTTCACTTTGTCATGACTTGCCTCACTTTTCTTCTTATCAGTGCTTGAGAATATACGAGTACCACTACGATTTAGTTTTTTTGAGATTATCTTTTACTAAAAATTGTTATCTTATTAATATAACTGTTTCAATCAAATATTCACCTATTTTTATTTTATTACCTTTCTTTTATAATTTATTTTGCTGCATGTACATTTGTGTTTCTCTTTCAGGTATTTATTGTTTTTTTTTACTTTCATATGCATGTATATGTCTTTATATGCCTGTATATGTGTTTTGATATCTAGTGATTACCGCTCGACATAAATAACCGCTATTCTCTGTAAATATATTTTGCAACCGCGTATTATTCGTATCCTATCTCCTTCGCCTCATATGTATTATATTTTCTTGTCGTTTTAGTACCGTTAACTTTCTCTATTCCTTATAATTCCTATCCAGCGATAGGTGGCGCCCAAAATTCTCTTCTTTTATCTTATCTTCTCCTCTTCTCTTTCGCACCTCACGCTCTTATCTCTTATATTTGAGCCCTAGAACCCCGACCAAGACACCTCTAACCGACTGAAGCCCGAGCCCAGTGCCGTTCAATGTGTAGCCCTCCACTCTGTTGTTAAAGAGGGTACACTGTTCAGAACCACAAAATATTATTAATGTTTGAATGTTTCTTTTTTTATAATCTCAGTTCTAGTCTAAGCGCCAGATCCATATTTAGAATTTTATACTGACGCGTTAGCCTTTTTCCGATGACCTGGATGGGCTTGAACTCACATACCTAGCGGCGAAGTAAAGTGCGGGTCAGCCGCTAGTCGCACTGAGCTATCCCATCGACTGCGATTTCGCCACTGACTGGTCTAGTTGCGATCAGACTTAACCTTCACTCTAGTTGAAACCTTTTGGTTCAACTTTCTTCCATCACTACTTATCGTAAACGCTGAATACCATGCAACACATGAATACCCGACGCACCCTACAACAGACAGTGACAGAATGACACTAATGCTCAATAACTTAACTAGAATTTCTCTTCTTTTGGTTTAAAAATATGACTTCCTTATCACAAAATGGCTACGCATATCGCTGAACTCTAGCTGGAATCCCCTCCGGCATGCAATATTTAGACAGCTATTGTAACTTGTTCGTCATGATCCACGCAATGCGTGAATTTGGCATCCCTAATGATGAGATAAATATATCCGCTTCTTCATAAAGGGCGATAATAACTCCACCTTTACGCACTGGCCTATAACTAAAACTCAACGATTTGTTGAATTCTTAGAACGCTTTGCACATGAGAAATACCACATAAAGCTTAATCTAGCTAAAACAGTCGTCACTGAACAAAAACAAGACATTCTGACTCTATCCTACGAATGCAACTTTGGCTACCCACGCTGGCGTATTGGCAAGCTACTCGCACAACTACCCAGAACATGGGCATTATTAATTATTACTTTATTATTATTCTTTAAATTTCAGTTTATTATAAGATTATAAGTTAATATCTTAATGTTGTTCTGAAGCTATTTTCTTGTGGCATTTTTATAATCAAGTATATTCAAATGGGAAATAAGCCACAATTTTACCTAAAAATGATTTTATTAACGTTTCGACGCCCAAGTCGGCTGTCGTTGTCAAAATACAAAATAATACTAAATAAACAAAAATGTTGTTGCTTAGTAAACAATTCTTCTAATAATTTATTTAATCTGACTCATTTATATCGGCAATTCAGACACGTATTATACATTTTAAAGTAGACGACTTTAAAATGATATTGCCAATATTGATGAGTTGCGTTCCTGGGACGACTTTACTAAAAGATAGTTCATTCGATTACATGAAATCAATCCCAACTCAAGAATATCCGCCACAAAAAATCATAGCATGTGATATGTCTTTAAAAAGACAACCAAATGCAACGGTGGCACTGAAATTCTCGCGTTAGAGATTCCATAGTAAATAAAATAAAATAAAATATATAAACGTTAATAAAATCATTTTTAGGTAAAATTGTGGCTTATTTCCCATTTTAATATACTTGATTAATATCTTAACTTTCAATTTGCTAGAGATAAATCCAAATGAACTATGCCCCTTCTTCCCCTGTGCCCTTCTTCAATTGTCCCTATCTTTTATTTTGTTTTATTTTTAATATTAAAACAATCTGACCCTAAAATAATAATAAAAATTGCTTTTATTATTAGTATTAAAAATAATAACACAATTGGTAAAATAAGCTGAGGTATTATTGCTTTCTTAATCTTTAAAGGAAGGATAGGAAGAGACCCAGAAATTTTATTAACGATAAAACGAAGAAAACTCGAGTATTTGGGTCACCTGATGAGAGGTCATAAATACGCATTACTTCAAAATATAATGCAAGGAAAAATAGAAGGAAAACGGAATCCAGGCCGTAGAAGAATGTCGTGGATGCGGAATTTGAGAGAGTGGTTTGGCTGCACCACTAATGAACTTTTTAGGTCAGCTGTAAACAAAGTCAGGGTAGCCTTGATGATTTCCAATCTCCGATAGGAGTGGCACAAGAAGAAGAAGAATCTTAAAGGTAGGTCTAAGCCTGAAATGAAAAATCTCACTACCAAAATAAAAACTTGCATCAGACATTTTAATTCGGAAAAATCTTACGAATAGTACGAGTGGCTAATTGGTCGTGAATTTAGGAATAAACTGTATTGCTGGTCTTGTTTGCTATTTAGCTTTAGATACAATTGTACAGCGAAGACTACCAAAAGTTGTAGCGACGCGATGGAATTACAACGGCCGGCTAGTATTAACAGTCTTAGAATACCGCGATTGTTTGATTGAATTAATTTGAGTGTTTTGGAGAATGGTGAAAAGTGGTGCAGAAACCATAAATAGCTCGAGAGGATTTTTATCTAGTTTAAAAGATGATTTTAATTTTAATTTTTTAATATTGTTTTTTTTTCTGAAATATTTCCATTCTCAGATAATTTATTAACATATTGCAATGTAAGATAAACGATATTGGTTTCTGTATAAAAAAATTAACGAATTTAAAGATGTGATTACCAAAAAGAAAGGAGTTTATAAAATGCTGGAATAATATGATGGCAAAAAGTTTTGAACCTAAAAGGAAACGCATATGAACTGAAAATGTTGGAAATGATGAATCGTTTTACCGCCGACTGTACTATCAGATTTAAGTCCAAATATAACAACAAATGGAAAATAGATTTAAAAATTTTGATGACCCAGATTTTCTTGAGCTGTGCAATTTTAATGCATTTAAAAACACAAATTTTCCAGAAAAACAACTAAAATCGTTGATACGTCTTTATGGACAATATTTTGACTTTATTGAGTCAAAAAATAATGCCAGTGAATTACTAAAGTTTTTAAAAACCACTTCTTTGGACCAGGGTTGCAAAAAAACATGTTTTTTTAATTTTAAACAAAACAAACGGTTTTTTTTTGTTTTAAACGTTTTTTTGTTTAAACATGTTTTTTTTTGTTTTTAAATTATATGTTTTAAACAAATAAAACTTGTTTAAAACACATGTTTTTAATGTATTTGAGAATTTTTTTGATGTTATATTAATAAAGAAAATGAAAAAAAAAGCACTTGTTTAATTTAAGTGTTTTAAACAAAATCTGTTTAAAACATGTTTAAAACAGTTGATTAAAACAAAACAACCCTGCTTTGGACAAAGCGTATTCGGAGGTAGTGAAATTATGTGAGTTAGTACTGACCATTCCAGCTACTAGTGCCTGTGTAGAACGTAGTTTTTTAACACTAAAACGAATAAAAACGTACTTGCGAAACTCGACAGGACAAGATCAACTCTCTAATGTTTCCCTTTTGGCAATTGAAAGTAATTTGGTCAAAGAAATGACACAATGTCCACGTTTTTACAATGACGTTATAGACGAGTTTGAGAAAAATGGTAGAAGAATTGAACTACATTATAAATAGGTGAGGTTTTACATTTTTTTATAAATTGCTTCCCTTCTTTCTAATTTCACCGCACGCCCCTGCTCTCCAGCAATGTAGCACCAACAATGGAGTACTAGGTCTCTTATGACCTACAATAAACAAAACTAAAATATATTTATTTTGAAACTCATTTGAAAACATTAATATCGGGCATATAAGGCAAAGAGATTTTACATCCGTTTTTTTTTGTTTTTGTCGTCATAATTATTGTAAGTTTTGTGGAACCTTTGCTTTATTATAGGAGTACCGTCTAGTCAGTGTTAATTGTCAAAAGACCAACTCTGTCTACCTCGTTTGCTTACCGCTCCGGACCTGTCTTAACAATGGGCAAAGTCAGATAAATTTAATAATATTTACGACCGCACTAATTATTGAAGTTAACCACTTTCTGCTAAACAAAATTTGTCAATTTGTCAGCTCTACCGCATGGTACTTTATAGTAGTTACTCACCACACCCCCGGACAACAGCAGCCGCTCGCCGCCGACCAACCAGCGCCGAGAAGACCACACAGAGACGATACGTCACCCAACGGAAAATTCTACCGTTTGGAGCGTATCAGCGGTGCTGTTTCACGCATAGGCACCTCCCCCGTTAACTGGTTTCTGATCATTGAACAGAACTTATCAAATATATTTCTTTGTCTGGAATGAAGCCTATTCAAATTTATAAAGTGTCTTGTGACCAAACAAACTGCACTTCAATAATCAATAACGTTTTAGGAAAGACAAGCTTTAACACCTTACTTTTCAGTTGAAACTTAAAAATTTTCATTGGTCGTTGATGAATCATTTCCTCAGATAAACATTCAGCCTTAGTAGTCCGATACATTAACAGTTTCAAGATAAAAGATGAATGTTTGGGGCTCGTGTTAGTTGAGACAGCCACTGCGCAAAATTTGTATAACATTATTTGTATAACCTTTTTTAAAGAAAATAATATTCCCTATAAAGAGCATAAATACTGGGTTGGGATAAAGTATGGAACCAAGCAAATATCTTTGAAACGAAAAGAACAATACATATGAAACTTTGCATGCAAGTATAGTGACGCAAAAGGCATCTGATGTCTTATTTTGTGTTACTACTCCACTTCCGGTTTTACCGGAAAAACCCTTAACATATTTAATTTAAATGGGACACCCTGTATATTTTTGCAGATTTTAAAAGAACTCGTTATTTTTAATTCATACATACCAAAAGAAAAAAAATTGTTAAAAAGTGTGCAGATAATTTTTTGTATTAAAATACAACGTAGTAGGAAATAAACGAATACCATCTATACTGTAGACTAAAATTGTTGTTTACATGCACTGCATAACTTGACATGACATTTGAATTTAGTATAGTAGGTAAAACCGTTACTGAACGAATTGACAGAAATAAGTTTTGTATTAGAATGGTTCATAAGTGAAAAAGATCGTATTGGAATATTAATGATAGATCGGTTATGGTGAATTTTCATTTTTTGGAGGTGAATTTTCCAAATCGATGCATTGGACGCAGAGGATTCAGAGAGTGGCCCGCTCGTTCTCCGGACCTCAATCCGTTAGATTTTTTCTTTGGGGTTATCTAACATCACGTGTTTACGTTAGGCGACCAATAATTAATGAATATGAACTAATACGTGGAGAAATCTTGCAAAGAGTGACTCACGAATTTATTTATAGGATTGCATGTTGTCAGGAGGTTAACGGCAAGCATTTTCAACATTTGAAATCATTTTTTATGTTTAATCTCATTGGTCTAACGTAAATAAATTAACCCATTTTTTAACTGTAAAGAGATTTACTTCTTGTTTTAATAGTTTTTTCTTCCAAACTTGGTACGTATGAATTAAAAATAACAAGTTCTTTCAAAATCTGCAAAAATATACAGGGTGTCCCATTTAAAGTAAAAAAGTTAAGGGTATTTCCGGTGAAATGGAAGTGGAGTAGTAACAAAAAATATGGCATCAGATGCCTTTTGTCTCCTCATTGTACTTGCATGCAAAGTTTGATCAATATTGTTCTTTTCGTTTCAAAGGTTCCATACTTTATCGCAACTCTGTATAAGAGTATACTCTGAGAATTTGGTGGGCAACCTCCACGTTTGACGTGTATACTACCGAGTTTTGAGAGTGAAATTTTCCTAAGTCTTTTGGCGGACGGATAATTGCACTGTCGGCAAACGCAAATACGAACGTAGATTCAGTGGAGTCGGTGAAAACAGACTCAGATATTTCTCCATTAGTCTTTTTCAAGACTAATGTCGAAACTGCATTTTCTAATAAACCCAATCTAATAAGGAATGTTTCAGATCCCATCTTGAAAGAGAGAATAATCACGAAGGTTGTTGCAAAGAAGGTGCACAAAAAGAAGCCACTCAGGAGGACCAGCAGACCAGCAGTTCAGGACAAGAAAAGGATAACCTTGGAGACGTACAGGATGAGGACACAAAGCGTAGAGAGGAACACCACCGAAGCCAGGGACGCCAGCGAGGACAGAAACGTCATGGACACCACCAGCAACGAACCTCCGATGATCGAGGTACCTGTTCAGTTCCATGAACAAAGAAGTGAAAGCTGGCAACGACGCGAAATATTTGTGACGTTTTTCGACCGTCTGAAGTGCGCGCTTCGTGAGAGACAAGAAGAAAAGAGAGAACAACTAAGACTTTTCGATGCGGTAGCATCAAACGTAATTGTGTAATAATTTTTGTAATTATTGGTTTAATAAAAATACAGTCCGCTAAATCAATTATTTGTACTACAAAAGAAGAGATGAGAGAAAATAATAAGGTATTTGTATACCCATTCATTGGTCTTCGTAGCCGAATTTAAACTTGTGAAATCAGTGACTTGTACACCTGTGAGATAGCCGCATTTTTGCCGCCAAGAAGCCGTATAAAAATTGCCGTATTATCATTAATCAGGGGGTAAGTCCATCCTTTTACACATTTACGTTCCTAAATTTGCCTTATGATAGCAACAATTTGAACCAATATAACAATATAAATCGATGTTATTGATTTTTTGCACGTTAAACGTAAAGATTGGCATTCATCTTTGATTTCGTTGCATGCATATTATAAAATATATTAAATAGAAAAGCATTACGTTATTTTAAACTCTGTCATACAAATTGCATATAGAATCTTGTGAAGTTATTGTGGATTATTATTGCAGGTATTTAATATTTGTTTGATATAATAATTTTGCATAGCATTATCGGATCTATTTTAATACGCGTGAGCGCAGAGCGATTCATACGCCGTTCATTCATTCGAGGCCACGCTGGAGAAAAGTTGACGAGTGATTGCGACGTTGCACGTTTGTGCACAAAAAATAAAAACTTAGGAAATCTGGTTGATTCATTTTGCCGGTAATAATTCTTAATTAATTTGAGATTATTTGAATAAAATAAATAAATATAATATAAAAATATAAAATAAAAGCAAATAAAAACTATTCATACATTAGTTTAGTTGTTCGATATATACAAATAATACATTTTATATAAAAAATGGCTGACGATCAAATTAAGTCACTAAAGTCACAAAGAGCAAATTTAAAAGGTCAGATAACTAGGTTCAGTAATTATCTAACAAGTAATAAAGACAAGCTGGATCAGTATGAGCTAATGGCTAGGCTCGAAAAGGTTGAAGAGACGTTAAGCAAATTTGATATATGTCAGTCAGCTTTAGAGTCCTTGGTGGACAATGAAGATCACAATAGTGAGAGAGATAGTTTTGAATCGGCATATTATGCAGCTGTTTCAAAAGCTCGTT
Organism: Diabrotica virgifera virgifera; assembly: GCF_917563875.1. Taxonomy (NCBI): domain Eukaryota; kingdom Metazoa; phylum Arthropoda; class Insecta; order Coleoptera; family Chrysomelidae; genus Diabrotica; species Diabrotica virgifera. The sequence continues at coordinate 40,304,913 of NC_065451.1, read as the reverse complement.
CGATTTTGGGTGGCTCCATAGCTAGCGGTTCACACCTTTCATCAGAATCGTCTCAAATGTCTGATCCAATTGTAAATATTAAGTTACCTCCCCTCAGTTTAGTTCAATTTGACGGAAACCTGGAAAAATTTATGCAGTTTTATGATTCATTTAACAATATTATTCATACTAATAAAAATCTGTCAGCCATTCAAAAGTTTTATTACCTTTCTTCTTCATTAAAAGGAGAAGCGCTACAAACAATTCAATCCTTGCAGGTCAGCGATGCAAACTACTCTGTAGCTTGGGACCTTATATGCCAGAGATATAAGAATTCACGCTTAATTATAAATAGCCACATAAAGGCTCTATTCGAAATTCCTTCTCTAAATAAAGAATCCAGGGAAGACTTAAGAAATCTCTTAGATACTTTACAAAAAAATATTCGTGCCTTGGAAAATCTTAAGCAGTCCGTTAAGGAATGGGACTCTATAATTATTTTCCTCGTGTCATCCAAGCTAGACAATAAAACAAGAAAGGAATGGGAATTATCTTTATCAGATGTAACCACATTGCCTTCTTATGAGGAATTCATTAAATTTCTTTCTACCCGTTGTCAGGCTTTGGAAATGTTAGAATTCAAATCAGATACTACTAACGAAAGCTCTCGCGAAGTTAGAAAGTCAAAAAATAGGTCTTATACCCATGTTTCTCAACAGAATAATAAAATATGTAGTTTTTGCAAAGGATCTCATTTAATATATTATTGTCAAGGTCTCTTAAAACTTACTGTTGACAATCGGATAAAGGAAATTAGAAAATTGAGACTTTGCACTAAATGCTTACGAGCAGGTCATGCTAACAAGGATTGTAGAAGTGAAGATTGTCGCAAATGCAACAGGAATCACAACACGTTGCTACACTTAGAAAAATCGACCAATCAAAATAATCCGTCGACGAGCACTGAAGTTGGAGAAGAAACTTCAAGTGATAGACAGGTAAATCTGTTTTCTTCAAGTTTAGAAAATAAGGATGAGTTGTATTTTCCAACTAATGAAACAGTACTAGCGAGTAGTGACTCAAGTTCATATATTTTACTCTCTACTGCGAATATTTATATTCAAGATAAAAGTGGATGCTTTGTAAAATGCAGAGCTCTTCTAGATTCCGCAAGTCAATCAAACTACATGACTTATAATTGTCTGACAAAACTAGGTCTTAATAAATCTAACGTAGATATTTCTACGTCCGGTATAAGTAAAAAGTTGATACGAATAAACCATTCAACTAAAGCTAAAATATATTCAATGAACAAGTCATTTCATGCAGATCTTAGTTTTTTGGCGTTAGAAAAAATAACGGACAACTTGCCGGGTATATCTTTTAACAGGGAGGCCATCAACTTTCCTAAAAATATTCAACTCGCAGACACTGACTTTAATCAATCTAAACCTATTGAGGTATTGTTAGGTGCTAGTATATTTTGGTCACTAATGTGTGTTGGCCAGATAAAATGTGGCAAGAACATGCCTGTGCTCCAGAAGACGCATCTTGGCTGGATACTCTCCGGACCTATAAGTTTACTTAATTCTTGTAATAATATATGCAATCTAAACATAAAAAATCTTGATATTCAAGAAAAGCTAGAAAAATTCTGGAAGCTTGAGGAATGTCCGACTACTACTCGGCTATCCCAAGAAGAATTGGAGTGCGAAGAGCACTTCAAACAAACTACTTCTAGAGGTAGTGACGGCAAATTCATTGTCAGTCTGCCTATCAAGGCAACATTAAACAAAATGGGTGAATCCAAAGATGGCGCAATACGTCGATTGTATAGTATTGAAAAACGCCTATCTAAAAATGAAAAATTAAAAGATCAATATCATTCCTTTATGAAGGAGTATATTAAATTAGGTCATATGTCCTTAATTAATGAAAATGACGAAATGTCTAACATAAAATATTATATGCCACATCATTGTGTAATTAAAGAGTCAAGCCTAACGACGAAGTGTCGCGTGGTTTTTGACGCATCTGCTAAAACTTCTACCGGTTTATCGCTGAATGATGTCTTGAAAACTGGTCCGAATATACAAGATGAACTTTTTTCTATTCTTCTTAGATTTCGTTGTCACAACTACGTATTTACTGGTGACATCGAAAAAATGTACCGTATGGTAAACATAAAGGAATCCGAACGCGATTTGCAACGTATTGTTTGGAGATTTAATCCTGACGAGGAAATTAAGCAGTTTAGACTTAATACTATCACGTATGGCACTGCTCCTGCGTCATTTATTGCAACTAGAGTATTGCATCAAATTGCACAAATTAATTCGAAGCAATATCCCGAAGAGAGTCGTATAATTTTAAGGGACTTCTATGTGGATGATTTAATCACTGGGGCCTCTACGATTGAGGAAGCCCAGAAATTTAAATGTAACATCTCAGCTATGCTGTCAGATGCGGGTTTTATACTCCGTAAATGGGCGTCTAATGACCAGAAAATTTTGGAAGGTGATAACGATATAAATCTACCACAGTACTTCATTACAGACGACAAAACAGTAAAAACCTTGGGTTTGATTTGGGATTCCAATAACGATGAATTAGGTTATTCGGTAAATTTTAGCGAGCGTATACATAAGCGAGTTACTAAAAGATTTATTTTATCTACAATCGCGCAAATATTTGATCCATTAGGGTTAATAGGTCCAGTATGCATACGTGCCAAACTAATTCTACAGCAACTGTGGAAGGAAAAAATTGATTGGGATCAAACTGTTCCAGCTGATTTGTTCTCATCGTTTATTAATTTCTATAAACAGCTGTCGGATATTGATAAAATTTCTATACCAAGGCAGGTAAGCATGGTGGACGCAGTTGAATTTACATTACATGCCTTCTCGGATGCCTCTATTGCAGGCTACGGTGTATGTATATATTTGGTCTCAAAAACCGATAATGAATCCTATTATTCTCGAATTCTGTGCTCAAAATCCAGAGTCGCGCCGCTCAGAAGTATATCCTTACCGCGACTCGAATTATGTGGAGCTGTACTGGCAGCTACGCTAACGAAAAAGGTGATAGATACCTTAAACGTGAAGTTATCCTCCACGTATTTGTGGACTGATTCCACAATTGTGCTTGCTTGGATTTCCATGCAACCTAGTGATCTAAAAACATTTGTATCCAATCGTGTTTCTATTATACAAGAGTTGACAGAGGCATCGCAATGGGGTCACGTGCGTTCTCCAGAAAATCCCGCTGATATCGTTTCACGTGGAATGAGCCCAATGGAATTAACCTCGTCGCAGTTATGGTGGCATGGTCCCGATTGGCTGGGAACGTCCCATTTAAGATGGTCTCGTCAGAATAAAGTTTATACTGAAGACATTCCAGAAAGACGGAAAAATAAAACGTTAAATTTTTTAACTATAAATGAATTCGATTTGTTGGAACGCTATTCCTCATACTTAAAGCTATTGCGAGTTACGGGCTACTGTCTTAGATTTAGGTACAACGCTCAGAATCGCGAGTCTAGATTAACGGGTCCTCTAACAATTGCTGAGTTAGATAGGGCATTAAATGCGTTAATCATGTTGGCACAGAGACAAGATTTTTCCAAGGAGATCGACGCGTTAAATTCCGGTAATGTATTGCCTAAGAAAAGTAGAATATTATCCTTGGATCCTTTTTTAGAAGGTAATTTAATAAGAGTGGGCGGCAGATTAAAAAACTCTGACCTACCCTACAGCCAAAAATTTCCCTTGTTATTGTCCGACAAAAACAATTTCACTAAGCTATTGATCAGATATCAACATCAAAAGATGTTACATGCTGGTCCTCAGGCAGTTTTATGCAGTCTGAGGGAGCAATTTTGGCTCTTAAACAGCAGAACCGTGGTAAGAGGCATAATAAGAAAATGTTTAATCTGTTATAAGTCAAATCCACGCCTAATGGCTCCAAAAATGGGAGACCTTCCGTCTTCCCGAGTAACATATTCTCATCCCTTTAGTAGGGTTGGATTAGATTTTGCCGGTCCCTTTATGATAAAGGACGGTAAATTGCGCTCTAAAAAATTAGTAAAGGCATATTTATGCGTATTCGTATGCTTCACGACCAAGGCCACTCACTTTGAGTTAGTAGGAGACCTCTCCTATACGACGTTTTTGGACGCCTTAAAGCGTTTCATTTCGCGACGGGGTCTGCCTAGCGACATTTTCTCTGATAATGCTACTAACTTTGTTGGTGCTGCAAATAATCTTAAGGTGGTGTACCAAGCAATTTATGATTCCACAAATAACACACAAGTTAAATCATTTTTAGCCGAAAATAAAATAGAATGGCACTTTATACCTCCTCGAGCCCCTCATTTTGGTGGTCTCTGGGAGGCTTGCGTAAAATCTTGTAAATTTCATCTTAAGCGAATAATTGGGGATGCTCATCTGACATTTGAACAGTTGTATACAGTATTGGTTCAGATTGAAGCGATTCTTAATTCCCGTCCATTAATCCCTTTATCCCAAAATCCTGATGATTTAGGAGTTTTAACACCAGCCCACTTCCTAATAGGACGAACCCTAACCAGTTTCCCTCAAAGACAACTTGATGATGTACCGGCAAACAGGCTAAAAGTTCATGAAAGACTTCAACAATTGACCTGTCATTTTTGGAAGCGGTGGCATCGAGAGTATCTGCAGTCTCTTCAAGCTAGAAGTAAATGGAAATCTTCAACTGGCGAGTTAAAGCCAGGTGCCATGGTGTTGCTAAAAGAAGATAATGTTTCCCCATACCAGTGGCCGATTGGCCGCGTTATTGAGGTGCATCCTGGCAAGGACAAAATAGTTCGTGTGGTGACTATAAAGACTACAAGGGGCTCAGTGAAGAGAGCGTTTAGTAAGGTGTGTCCTCTACCTATTGACTAGCTGCCACACTGATCAGTATACCTGTTGAATCCCTCCAGCGGCAGTTCAACGGGGGCGGCATGTTCAGTTCCATGAACAAAGAAGTGAAAGCTGGCAACGACGCGAAATATTTGTGACGTTTTTCGACCGTCTGAAGTGCGCGCTTCGTGAGAGACAAGAAGAAAAGAGAGAACAACTAAGACTTTTCGATGCGGTAGCATCAAACGTAATTGTGTAATAATTTTTGTAATTATTGGTTTAATAAAAATACAGTCCGCTAAATCAATTATTTGTACTACAAAAGAAGAGATGAGAGAAAATAATAAGGTATTTGTATACCCAACCAGTACCGATAAAGAAGGCCAGGACCCATAGACCCGAAGTGCAGCAACCAGGACCATCGACAGTGACTACAAGTAACAGGTTTGAGAGGTTGGCCAAACCTGACCCGAAGAACAGCGGGAACGAGGACCCAGCTACGAAGGAAGAGAAGAAGGAAAGGATTCCACCCGTAATCCTTGAGGGTAATATCGGAGAATTTAAGAATGTTGTAGCTAACATAAGTAGTGGGCAAATGAGAGTTCTGGCCGCACAACCCCCACCCCTTTTTGTACCCCCCACTCCTACCCTGTATACCCCCCACCCCCAATTATACAGGTGGGGGGTATACAGGGTAGGAGTGGGGGGTACAAAAAGGGGTGGGGGTTGTGCGGCCAGAACTCTCATTCCACCATTTTATACCCCCCACCACATTATACCCCACCACTTTTTACCTCCCACCACTTCATACCTCCCACCATTTTGTATACCTCACACCATTGACCAGGTCAACAACCGGTCAAGAAGTCAACGACCGATCAAGAAGTCAACGACCGGTCAAGAAGTTAACAAACGGTTAAGAAGTCAACGACCGGTCAACAACTATTGAGGAATGAAGGGTGGGGAAGGTAAAATATATTAAATAAACAAGAATTAGTAACAACTTTATTTTTATGTAATACATTTATGACATTGATATTTGTATGGTAGGTAATTGCTAAATAATGAAGTAGAACAGTGTTCCCAGCAAGGTAGTTTCATTTGGATAGCTTCATTTTCACGAATATGTGGTGGAAGTTCATCCCACTTATCTAACAAATCAAACCCATCTACGTGATCCAGAAGGTACCACGCTGGAAATCGCTCCATCTCTTGTTTGTTAAATAAACAAAAATCTTTACGACGAAGGTAATGATCCGTTATCACTTGCTCTAATAAAGGATTATGTTCAACTAGATTTAAAATACAAATATAGCAGTCACTTATAGAAGGAGGATACATCACCCCATCACAGGTGGAAGGCCAATGGTGATAACAGCGAGTAATTTTCTGTCGAATATGCGGATCATTTTTCACTTCATCTGGTAGTTTATGTTCAATTTCTCGTAAATCAGATGTTTTCATATACTGAAGATATTGTAAAGGAAAATCACGTAATTCTTCAGAAGAAAATGCACTCAACGGAATAGCAGGAAAGTGTTTACTGTAAGAACCCATGTCGGATACTAAATGTTTGATTAGATGTAAAATAAATAGCCAACACAAGAATAACTGGTTATACCTCACACTCACAGATACCTCCCATCTCGCAGACACCCCCCCTCACAGATACCTCCCACCCACAAATACCTCCCATCCCCCCCGCTTACAGATACCTCCCACTTTCAGACATCTTCTACTTATTAACTAGACGGACGTAGAGACTCAAAGGTTAGCTAACCTGTCTATCGAGTGAGTAAACATGTCTCAATATAACTTTAGTGGTAACACACCCGTTCAAAAATATGTTGTGGAGAATAAAAAAGATGTAATAATAGCAGAAAGAAGCTTTCAGTTAAATAGATCAAAATGTAAATTTGTATCTATTGGGTTAAAGTATGGTGCGGAGTGTATACCAGTGATAACTCTATGCGGTAATCAAGGGCAACGGGTGATATTCACGGAAGAAGATTGGAAAGATTTACTATACTACCAAGGAGTAATTACAAATTATCTGTATACAGTGGGAGATAGTGTGTCTATAGATAGAAAAAACTATAGTGTAGAATTTGAAAAGGTGCAGGAAGCTAAAGTAATAAAAATATCTCAAACTAACTGCTATATATATTTGGGGTACGAAAGCATTTGTAAATTATGGGAAGTGTTACCGCTTATACAACATCATATTAACCATTTAAAACAAGGAAGTTTCGATGAATATTTGAAGAGTCTATATCAGCGATTACGAAACAACACAGGTAATTTTTATGAAAACGTGTTAAGAAGTGTCGACGCAAGCACCCACATTCGCTTTGAAGATTTAAGTAATATTTTGGAATTAGTGTATGTGTATCCAGAAGTTCTAAAAGATGTCTACACAAACTGGGAAAAGAGTAACTTTTAATGAATATCTTAACAAAACACATGTTCTACGAGTTTGGAAATATGCACATCATCAAGCACGGCAAAGGTATTGGGAAATGTTTGTAATAGATACAATCAGGTTTAAAAAAAGAATTGAAAAAACTTCAAAAATAATATCCCCGATTTTAAGTTTAAATCATAGAATGTATGTATACAATAACAGGTTTAAATAAATATTAAAACATAAAAGTCTTTTATTTATAAAATTTATTAAATACAAAATGTTTAACATATCTAATAATTACATTTACAAGTAGAAAAGTAACACAAATAACTAAATACCAGGATAAACAAATGTTTGATAAATATTCTCTTCCAACTTGAGTATCACCTGAACAGCTATATAGTTGACGCCATTCCGTTTCATCGTTTAAGTAATTTGGGAAGGGTAACCGTAGTTTGTACACTGTACTGTTACTTGGTATGTAAGCAAATCTAAGTTCCACCCCATTTAGCTTGTAGAGGCTCATGTTGACCCACTGTGAAGGCCAACTATCATTTTTTATACCATTTTTATCAAAACATATATGGATATCTTTCACAGCATAAGGTTGGTAAATATAAAGTACTCCCTGCACAACGGTATGTAAAATGAAAAGACCTGCTCCAGACATTACTTAAGCGTGAACTAAATCCGTTTAGTTACGTTTTCTATATTTATACGACATTATTTTTACTAATCCAAGAGTTGTGACTTTTATCCATACCTAACCATTTAACATAAACTCGATTAGCTTTGCGTTGTAATATTTTTTCTACAAGATATACATCCGAATATTTAACTTTTTGAAGTTCTTCTGTGTAAAAAGCTCCCTTAATCTCCTCTTGTTTGGAATCCTCAAGTAAGTAGGTAGTCGGGTTGGTAAACTGTACTTTTTTAATCTTAAATATTTCAGTGGTCCAAGATGGTGTGTATGATTTAGCAAACGCGTGACGATATTTACTTATTCGAACATAATCCCCTTCTCGAAATTTGGGTTTACGTTTATCGACGGTTTTTAACCAGTTGTAAGCAGTTATATACTTCGCATTTCGATCATTAACTTTACTTGGAATTTCCCCCGTAGTTGAGTGTCTGGTGTTATTATACTGTTCAACGATAGACGGTAGTATTTTAACCCATTTATAAGAACCTTGCAGACTAAACTGTTTCCACAACTTCGACTTAAGAGTCCGTATCACACGTTCAGCAATACTTGCTTTTAAATTAGAATATGTGCTGTAATGATTTATACCATAGGATGACATCAGGTGTTTAAATTGTGAATTATAAAATTCTGTTCCATTATCTGTTTGTAAATGTTTAGGGGATTTAGACATTTGAGATAAAAATTTTTTCATACATTTGGTGACTTCAGCCCCTGTTTTTCTTTTAACTGGTGACGCCCAGACATATTTACTAAATGTATTTATAACGATAAGGATATAGTTATATCCATTGTTGTATTTAACAAAGGGTGACATAATAGCTAAATCTGCCTGACACAAATCATGCAAACCTTTAATTATAACATGTCTTCGTTTAAAGTTTTTTCTTGCAGGTTTATGCAGTTCTTTAACGACTTGTTCTTTAAGATTAGACATTTTTTTCCAGCGGGCACTGAAGGGTAATATGAACAAAAACGTTAGGGCTTTTATCAAGTTTAAACGAAAGTTTATCACCTTTTTTTATATGTAAACCAGGTAATTGACCGTATTTATACTGTGTAGAATTTATTAAAAGTAATCCATTAAAACTGTAATGCTGTATTGTTTCAATTATACCGTCCACAGTAAATATATATGACACACCCCCATTATCTAATACATAAAACTCCTTGCTCAAACTCGTTTTTTTCTCCCCACTTAAAGCTATAATACATTTACTGTGGTAAGAAGTTGGATCACAAATAAAATATAACGGGTTTGTAGAATTATCACAAGACTTTAAATCAGTTAGAAAGTGGCTCCCAAATTTATTACTAGGCATTATTATTGAATTATACCCCCTTCTCGAAGTTCCTCAATAATGGAAATGATTTCGTTACCGTGAGCGTTATTTCCTGAAGATTGTGATGCTGCAAGCAGTCCAAGTCTCTTTATGATTTCATTGTAATTGTCAAAGTATTTATACTCCGTCGGCTTCGTAGTTAACCGTTTCAATGTTAAAGCACCGCCTTTTTACCGGTAAATTTTTTAGTGTGTTGTCTAGTTGTTACACCAAGACCTGAAGGTAGAGAACTCAACCTTTGTCGGGGAGGTTGCGGTCTAGTTTCTAACACTGGTTGTATGATAAAATTATACTTATCTTTTATTTTAGCCTCAATTCTTCTAATTGGTAATTCAGGGTTATTGTCTCTATGAAGAGCATTGGTCCTCCGTAAAATATCAACATATTCGTTAACATCTTCACGTTTAAAACTAATAGGGTTAGCCTTAAATAATAATTCATAGAGACCTGGAGTCCCTATATACTTAACACCGTTTATAATCATATCCGGTCCTTCAAACTCAATATTCGAATCACCAATTGAGAATTTTTCGTTTGCTAAATCGTGATACACTCCTAATGTATTATCAAATTCACCTTCCACATCTATATTATTTTTAACGTACTGCCGAGGTAAAGGGTTAGTGAATACTTCATAATATTTCCTCATTACGTCAGGATTATTAACCATACTGTTAAACTCTAGTAGAGTTTCTTCATATAATCGATTGAAATCTTTACTACTATTTCCTACATGTTGTGATGTAAAGGTTGAATTTTCTGCACTATCTCCCCCATGACTTGTTTCGAATGTTTCTTCGATCGCGTTAGGCTGGATAATAGAGAGTTCCCCAAAGTTAGTATGTGTTTTAGATGAAGTAGAACCTTTATTTGGTGATGAAGTAGAATTTTTATTTGGTGATGGAGTAGAACCTTTAATTGGTGATGAAGCCGTAAGTTGATAATATTTTGTAAGATTCGGTGCGCTTAATCGACGAGAATTAGATACAGAAGATTCAAATTTAGGAGTGACAGGTTCTTGTTTTATATTACTTGTAGGTTCTAATTTTAATAACAACTCCTTAAGCGGTTTTGTTATGGGTTGATAATTTTTTTCTAGCTGACTTTGAGACTTGGTAATATCACTTTTTAAACTACGGTATTTACGTTTTAATGCCTGACGGGTTTTTAACAGCTGTTTAGCAATTCGAGTATCCATTTTTACTAACACTAACAAGGCGCACTTCTTCCTTTATATATGTACGAAAGTATCAAACCCTTTACGATATTTTCCTGAAGATAATAAACAATCCTTATCAATCACTACAAACCCATAGTTATCTTTCCAACAAAAAGAACTAAAATCTTTAAATTTTTGAAAACTCATATCAATATTAACATGGTCGTCATATGTGTTTTAAATTCGTCATATCTTGTTGGAAAATCACTAAAAGATTGGCATTATCTCGCACCAACTGTTTCGGTACAGAGCTATAAGTTTGTGATAAGTAAAAACAATCGGTAAGTTTATGTCTACCAAAACAAAAATAACTTTGAATAAGTTTTTGATCGCAAGAAGCTACATCATCAAAGATTATTATTGAATAGTTTTTAACGTCTTCTGGAGTAGGTATGTTTGCGGAATCACTATATTCTTCATACCCAATTTCAGATATCGGTTTAATTAAATCACGTAGGTATACATATTTTGGTTGATGAAGTGATTTGGAATAAACATAAATGTTTTGAAATCTTAAACCATTAGGATGAACAATCAACGATAATAATGTATTTGTCTTACCACACCCACTCGGCCCTATAATAAGACAGCGTTTTGAATCACCGCCAAATAAACCCCCATGTTTTTTTATTTTATTATCCTGTACAACTACATCGTGGTTTGTAATAGGGAGAGAGAGTTGTTGTTTTTCGATCTTCATTATATCTGAGAATGATGTGGGTATATATAGGGTGGCAGATTATATATAAAAGGAAGTATAATGAGGCAAAAAAGGGTTAGTAGAGATCCAGCAGTAAAACGAAGAGGTCGCGGATTATTAAATTCTATCATTAATAAGCTACCAGTCGAGGTACACATCCCAGGTTATTCGTATTGTGGACCGGGGACTAAGCTAGAGAAAAGACTTACACGCGGTGATTCAGGAATAAATTTATTAGACGAAGCCTGCAAAGAACACGACATTACATATTCCCAACATAAAGAACTTGCTAAAAGACACGAAGCTGATAAAATACTAGAGAACAAAGCTTGGGATCGGGTAAAATCCAAAGACGCTACATTTGGTGAAAAAACAGCAGCTTGGTTAGTTACAACGGCGATGAAGGGTAAACGCAAATTAGGTATGGGTTTACGTAAAAGATTTAGGCGCAGGTTAAATAAAAAAGGCGGTTCCTTAAAAAGAAAAAAAATTAATTTAAAAAAACGTATTATTAAAACACCTAAAAAAGGAGGTTTTTTACCTTTACTATTACCGTTACTCGGGGCTTTAGGCGCTGTTGGGGGTGGGACAGCTTCAATTATGAAGGCCATTAACGACGCAAAAACCAACCGTGAACAAATTGTTGAACAAAAACGGCATAATCTTGCTATGGAAAAAGGAGGTAAAGGGTTATACTTAAAACCTACTAAAGGGTATGGAATGTATTTAAAACCATATTCAAAAAACTAATATTCCCCCATCATCCGTTAACAGATGTCGATATAAGAAAATATGTGAAAGTATTAAAAATCCCGCATTTTAGAGGTGTTTTCATGAGAGATACCTTACCAAATAAAATTCGAACAAATGAAAGCGGTATTATAAATATGGATTCAAATAGTGGAAAAGGTACGCACTGGACAGCTTATACAAAGGATAACAATAACATTATATATTTTGATTCTTATGGTGATTTGTCACCACCACGCGATGTAATCAAATACTTTAAAACTGGCGGTTCTGTGAACATAAATTATAATTATGAAAGGTTGCAACATAATTCATACAACTGCGGTCAATACGCATTACAATTTCTATATAACCACTATAAGTAGGTCCTGTGGGTCAGTATAAACAATACAAGCCTCTAGAAAATATGTCATACAACTTTACCCTGACCGGGAAGTCTTCCACGTTAAGTTATAATTTTAATCCACCCATCTACTTGGATGAAAGTCTTGATTATGAAGTTGGTTTAACAAACTTTTATTCTTTTAACTCCATACCCAACATTGACGAATCTAATAATGTATTTCTCTTTGGTTGCCGTAATTTTACTTATACAACTCATATTCCCTTGGGCTCATATGAATTAGAAGATATAATTCAGCTTTTAAGAAAGTTGATGAAAGAACGAGATAAAACTGCTTATATAAATATCACCCCAGATAAAAACACATCTAAAGTATCTATTGAAAGTAATTGTGCACTATATTTCACTACTGAAAACTCTATAGGTAAAATTTTCGGATTCAAGAAAAGGGAACTGGAAGCAAATAAAACACATGTTTCTGATGAACCAGTAAATATTTCAGTGACGAATGCAATCTGTGTGGACTGCAATATCGCTTCAGGCTCGTATTTAAATGGGAACCCAGTTCATATAATCCACCAGTTTTTCCCTACCGTACCGAGTGGGTATAAAATAGTTGAGTCACCTCAAAATATTTTATATTACCCCATCAGCGTTAAGACGATCAACAACATTAGTATAAAAATTGTTGATCAAAACGGTAAATTACTTAATTTTCGTCAAGAAGAGATTACTATAAATTTACATTTACGACAGCGATTATAATGGTTTTAAACTTTTCTTACCAACAACCACATTACATAAAAAACTATAAAAGAGACAACCGAAAGCAAAAATCTAACAGTTTCAAAAAAACAGTTGCAATATTAACACCATCTAATCGATTATTATTAAAAAAGCTTGGCTTCAAAGTTTTAGTGTGATGGAAGTGTTACATGTAACTGGGCAACCTTATAATGACACGACTATACAAGAATACCAATTTCACACCTATTCACCATATATTCCCGGAAAATTGAACTATAACGATGAAATACGAATTCCCATTCAAGATCTAGACGCGTACACGTTACCTTCGACATCATATCTCGACATAGAGGGGAAGCTACTCACACACGATGATAAGGAACCAACAAAACTGAAATTTATAAATAACGCTATTTCATTTTTATTTCGCGAGCTTCGGTATGAATTAAATGGAGTTATTATAGATTCTGTTCGAGAGGTTGGACTGGTATCAACGATTAAAAACTATCTAAGTCTCAACGAAAACGAAAGTATTCTATTCCAAAATGCTGGATGGTTTCCAAAATCAGGAAATGAAAAAATAATAGTGGACGCCCATGGTAACTTTAACGTTTGCATACCATTACGATTATTATCAGGTTTCTTTGAAGACTTCAGACGAATTATAATGAATTGTAAGCAGGAGCTTATTTTAATACGATCAAACGATGATGTCGATGCGGTTGTGAGTATTGACGAAACCGAACGTCCTAAAGTCGAAATTACAAAATTACAGTGGAATGTAGCTCATGTTAGCCCAAGCATGCGTGAACAACTACGATTAAATAGTATAGCTCATAAAAATATTGAGCTACCAATTAAATTTCGTTCGTGGCAAATGATTGAATACCCATCATTAAATAATGCGACACGGCATACGTGGGCGGTAAAAACCAGTACTAACATTGAAACACCGAGACATATCATTATCGCATTTCAGAAAGGGAGAAAATCAAAGATTACTAAAGATATGAGCAAATTTGATCATAACGACCTTAAAAATATAAAGGTATTTTTGAATTCTGAACGATATCCTTATAATGATTTACAAATAGATTTTGACACTAACAAATTTGCTCAAATTTATGAGATGTTTGGAAGTTTTCAGACAAGTTATTATAATTTAAACTTAAACCAACCGATATTTAGCCCGCAAGATTTTAAAACTAAAACACCACTAATACATATAGATTGTTCTAGACAGAAAGAAGTGATCCAAAATGGGTCTGTCGTTCTCCGTATCGAATTTGAAACAAATACACCTTCAACAACTGATGTATCTGCTTATTGTTTAATTTTACATGAGAAGGAATTTACATACAATCCACTAACAAAAATAGTAAAGCAGTATTAATACACAGGTGTTGGAATTGTATATTATTTGATAGTAACAATTATAAATGTTAGTTTACGATGTATCGCTCACATGCAAACACGTTAAATAACTTCACAGACCATTTAAAAGAACTTAAAAAACAAATTCAACAGTACGAAACCCTAAAACACGTTATTCGAAAATTTAAACAATTGAAAATATGAAACTTGTTATTGACATTCAAGGTTTTAAAATCGAGAATAATAAGTTTATTTGTAAAGAATTAGCGTGTTATTCAGGAGATAAAGTTATAGTATATATATTTAAGCCTCCTTTTCCATTACGAATGTTACCTCCCAATTTAATTCAGCAGGTGTCATGGTTAAGTAAACACCATCACTGCATTTCTTGGAATGAAGGTTATACCCCATTGTATGAGTTTAAAAAAATTATAAGGAAAATAACAGAGAAAGCTGAAATAGTCTATGTAAAAGGGTTGGAAAAAGCGAATTACATAAGAAAATATTCTACTACACCTGTAGTCGAAGTAGGTGAATTTCCACCACTACCAGTATCGGAAGCAAAATGTTTTTACCACTCTGAAAAAAAATGTATATGTGCTCTTTCAAATGTATTTTTTATATATGATAATTTTGTAATGGAGTAAATTTTAATAAAAAAATTATATTTTATACTTTTTTATTTTTAAACTCAAACTACAATAATAAATTCTATCTATAGTCCACTTGTACAGCCAAGCAACCTTCACACTCGTAGGAATGTTGACACCACGTACGCATGAATCATGGAATCCTTGGTAGTACCAGGTGTTCCATGAGCTTAACAGTTCACAGGATTTTACCAAAACAACCTTCACATCTGCAAGGATGTTGATACCGCGCACCCTCCAATCGTTTTAGAATCCTTGGTGGTAGCAGGTCTTCTATAGGCTTAAGACGCTCCAATTGTTGGTATTGAACAAGTTTTGGGAAAAGGTCATCAAAAGTTGATGTCTTTTTTAGGAATTGTTCCACCCAAAACCAAACTTCGGAAAGTTCAAAAATTCTTTGCAAAGCTGTGTCTAATAGATAACGCATTGTCGGGTATGTGTTAACGTACACACGCAATTTTATCCTTAGACACACATCATCAAACATGTTGTGTTGTCCGAGTTCACAAAGTACCTCTACCCAACAGTTTACACAAATTTTATTTAATTTTTTTTTTTGTTGGTGTAATATCCAATAGATGTTAAGTTAGGTATCGATGTTTCACTGGTAACTAATTTATTCACTTTATCCATAATAAGTTCAACACTTTCTTGATGCATGGTTATAGTTATTTTTACTCATAAACTGATTTTATGATTACATCAATACAGTTATATACCATCGATTCCCACTCCACCGCATCAAAACAGGTTTTAAAACTTGTATCGCTAACTACAAATTTTAGAGGTGAACCAGTTTTCTTAGCAAAGTTAGAGGTTAACCAACTTTCTTTGTTCCCAATGTAAATTTAAATCTAATAAGTAGTACAAAAATATTTTATAATTTATTACAAATTGTATATAAAACAGTTAGAATTACAATTACAGTTAAAAAACAATCATAAATTTTAAAGTTTTCAAGTTTCGGTTTTGATTTAACCAACATATTCGGTTTATCATCAGGTTCAAATGTTTTAGATTTCATTAGTCTTGCAAACAGACATGTTGAATACTTTATGTGTTCATCAATAGGTATATCGTATGATTCCCATTTGTGTATTTCGATTTTACAGTAGAAACAGCAAACTACATCAGCAACCCCTGTATGGTAGAACCCAGCTTTGCTTAACAACACGGGGTCGACTAGACCTCTCCAATATTGAAATGATAGTAAACGATTCTCAAACGAACGCATACTACCAAAGTTACCATCGTCAAGACACATGTTTGACTAAAAAAGTTATACAGGGATATAATTTATATAATGTAAAATTAGAATGGAGGGGGGTATAAACCCATATATTTTTAAACTCACCACATTAATAACACTAATTACGCTATAAAACAGAAAAAGTTAATAATATTAATAAAGAGTAAAAACCAACAATAAAATATAAAACCTTGACCGCTTATTTAACCTTTTATTATCTAACTATCCGTAACCGGATATTCACCTTTCTTTACCGTCTACCTACCAACCTCCCGTATTATCAAAAAGTAAAAAACCAACAATAAGAGATAAAACCAATAAAACTTTGACTGCTTTTTTAACTTTTTGTTACCTAACTACCCGTGACCGGATATTCACCTTTCTTTGCCATCTACCTACCCACCTCCCACCCTCATTGTTCGGTCTGGTAGTGGAGAGTGGTACCTGCCACAGAAATCGAAAATAGTCACACTCAAGAGTTTGAGAGGTATAGTGATCTGTCCGTGACCGGATAATCATTTTTTATCCACCTACCCAACTTCCACCCTTATTAGTCTGGTGGTGGGGGTGCTACCTGTGATAGAAATCGAGAGATAGAAGAGTACGAGAGGTGTAGCGATTACGGGAATCTATTCTCCATCAAACATGTTAGTAAATGTTAATAGTGACGTATGTGATTCTAGCACGGACTGGGTGGTAAGTAGCGGCACTATTGATCCCGGCCCATGCGATTCTACAACAAACCTGCTGCGATCTGCATGCAGCCTCTCAACAATCCCGGAGGACTCTTCTTCAGAGGATGACGGGGTGGAGGATGAAATAGATGAAGAAGATAACGTTGATGATAATATGGCTATAGAAAACGGGCGTGTGTGTGAGATAGAAGAAATCTGTTGGGAACCTATGATTGTACCACCCGATCTTGTCGATGTAATCATAGAACTTTAAGTAAATGTTGGAATTAATTGTTATAATAATTTGTAACATGTTAAATTATAATTTACTTTGTATACTTATATACCATCTGAAAATATAATTGATAATAAATTATTTACAAACTTATTTCCACCCTTTTGTTACAACCTGCAAACCACAATTTTTACTGTTTTTTCATTTAAAACAAGATTTAATACAACTTTAAATAAATGTTTAAATTATATGTTATACTGCAACCTGCTAAGTTATATTTTACTACCCAAACATAAAATTAATACTAAACTGTTTGATAATAAAAAGCTTATTTTTTACTCTTTATGTTGAAAGCGGTTAAGATGGATACCAAAATTATAATTTTTTGCTTTTTATTTAAAACTACTTTTAAAGCGATCGAATTATGGTGTAAATGACGATATAAGTCTTACTAAGATGGAGAGAAGAAATTTTATAAAAATTAGACTGGACGAACTATAGAACTTGGTTCACAAAAAGTTGATTCAAAATGATAATAAAGTTATGCTAGAATAATTATGAACTTGATAGGTATAAAAGCTTGATTTAAAATAATATTTTAACTTTTTTTAAAGTAAATTTGTTTCTTACCCCCTTTGTCATAAATATTATTTTATAAAAATTAAATACTTCTCTAAGTTTAAAGTAAGAAAAACTCATGTATATTGTTAAATACGTTTTTATTAGAAAATAAATAAATAAACATAAATATAAAATTTAATATATACACTTAAAAAATAATTAATACTAACTAAAAATAAACATAAATACAAACTATGATTCAATATATACACTTTTAAAAATCATGCATACTAACTATACAGGGTTGCAGGGGGCCGCCTACGGGGTAGAATCTGTAACAAAGAAATAACAACATTATAGAAAACAGTATAAGACACTATAAACACTATAGAAGAACAAATTAAAATTCTGTAATATATGATTTGTAAAAATCCGTAAAAAACTGTTTTGTTATGCTAGTAAAAAGTAAAAGTTAGATACGTAAAAAGTTGTATTAATATACAAATAGCATTAATAGAAGAACGAAATAAAATTCCGTAATAGAGAATTTGTAAAAATTCGTGAAAAACTGTTTTATTATGCTCGTAAAAAGTAAAGTTAGATTAGATAAAAAATTGTATAAAAACTCACACAATATATACCGCTTTATGCACCCTCATCCGTCATTCCGCATCTCCGGATATCACCAGCGGCATTTTTGCTGAATAAGTCTGTAACAAACGAAAAACATAATCAGTATTGTAATTGTCATTATTTTAGTAAGTAATTTTAACAAGTTGGTAAAAAAATAATTACTTAAGTTAATAATTAATAAATAGTTAGTAATTTTACCAATTTTGGTGAAATTGGTAAAAAACAAAAAATTACCTACTAAAATCACTAGCTAGTTGTGTCTGAGTTTAGCGAACCGACTATAAAATTGTTATGATATATTATAATCAAAAATTCTTACCTCGAGAATCTGATTTTACAGCATTCGCTAGGAGAGTTTTTGTGTTGTTAAGATCAACGATTAGGCGAGTTTTTTCCAAATGAAATGCCTCCATCATTTTCTTAGCATACGAAAATATATTCTGGACAGCTTCCTCAAGTAAATCGCTATCCTTGGTATTTTCGTCCAACCTATTCTTGAGGCGGTCCCGATGGCGTTCTAGAGCCGCCACTAACCCTCCTTTGAAATCGTCACAAAACGCGATGTGGTGGGCTTCATCGCTATTTGTGATTTGTAGAACATCCGCCACTACAGTATTGAGTGACGGCTGTGACTCCGAGATTATTTTTTTTTCTAAAACTTTTACCTCTGTCATGGGTTTCTCAATTTCTTCCCTTTTATAATCAGCGATATTTAATATTTCATCCTCGACAGAGGGTTTGGAGTAAGTTAGCACAGGTGTACCGTCTTCGGGCTCGGAGATATCCTCGATAACAGGTACGTAGTCACTTGAAGTGCTTGGGGGAGCGTGCACCTCCGCCGCTACAGTAATAGTTTGGGGAGTCACCACCACTTTATTTTTCTTAACTTTTAAAATTAAGCGCTCCCTTTCTATAGTTTTTGGGGTTAGTGTTTCACACCCCACATATATGATACTGTCTTCTGACGACGCTCTCTTCTCTCTCCCACTCACTTCCGGCACCGCTGGAGAGATGACCGACGGAACGACATCAAACAATTCACACCGTTTTTTTTTTCTCGGTACCGGTGACTCTTCACGCGACTCTTCACAAATTACACGCTTTGCGGCGATTACACACTTTTCATGACAATCTAAATCCATTTCAGGATCGGAAGCGGTTGAAAAACAAGACTTAATTGAGCGAACATCTTAAACTGAAATTTATAAGAGAACTCAACCCAACGAAGTGGTAGGGTAGATTCTTAGGCCCGTCCTGAAACCAGTTCTGAAACAAAGAAAGGTGGATGCCCTCCTGAAACCAGTTCTCAAACAAAAAATTTTTTTTTTTTTTTTTCAATTTTTTTTTTTTTTTTTTTTTTTTATTTTTTTTTTAATTTTTTTTTTTTTTCAATTTTTTTTTTTCAATTTTTTTTTTTTAATTTTTTTTTTTTTTTTTCATTTTTTATATTTTTTTATTTTTGAGGTTTTTTTATTTTTGATCCTATCACCACCTTCCAACCACTCTAATGAAAGGTCTTGACGGTTGGAGTACAAAACTATCGTTATTTTTTAGAAAAAATCATGCATAGCAGGATAAAGCGGTAAAAACTGTTTTTTTTTCATCCTACTTACACATTTCAACCACTCTAATGAAAGGTCTTGACGTCTAGAGTGTAAAGCTATCATTATTTTTAGAAAAAAAATCAAGCATAGCGCGATAAAGCGGTAAAACCTGTTTTTTCATCTTACTACCACATTCCAACCACACTAATGAAAGGTCTTGACGTCTAGAATGTGAAGCTATCATTAATTTTTAGAAAAAATCACACATATCGCGATAAAGCGGCAAAAACTGTTTCATCCTACCTCATAGTCAGTATATACTAATCAGTATATAAATACTAATCTGTTATTACTTGAAAATAACGAGGATATCCAGTTTAAAACTGGTATCCAACTGGTATTTCCAAAACTGGTATCACCAGTTTAAAACTGGTATTTCCAGTTCAAAACCGGTATTCGAAAACCGGTTTATATTTATACATCACACTTCTTTTGTCGTTGTTTATTTTTGCGTCATACGTCCACCACCTTTCAGTCAAGAAACATGCAGTGCGACTCCTGTTTAAAAGTTTTATCCAGCAGAAGCAGTGTAACTCGACATAAACGGGAAAGTTGTCCACAACGGTTTAATAATAAAGTGAAAAAGGCAAAACTGTCAGGTGTTGATACATCAGCTAATATAAACTATTCGGCTACTGCAGAAGCAACTTCCCGTCCTACCGCAGAAGGATCTAATGCCCGTTCAGTTACAACTAGATCCAATATTATAGAATGTCAAGATTGTTATAAAAAAATTTGTGGAAGAGGGCTAACAGGGCATTTACGTAGTAATTCACACAAAAGTGTTATTAATTATCTAGACAGTGGGGTTGAGAAACTATCAAGTTCGTTTAAAAATCGTATTAGTAGTTACCGTCTAACTAGCAGCAAACATCACACTGACCACATGGAATTTTTTAATGAAATTGAGGGTAACGTTTTGAGCCTTCTACATAACTATTTACACGAATTTAAAGTGATAAAAGTTAATGTCGAACTTTACTCTATGTATACAATACCTGAAAAAGATACTTATGATTTAAAATCATTTAATACTCAAAATCAAATTATTACTATTTCTACTAATCTGAAACAAGCATATCAAGATTTTATTAGTGAAATATTACCCAAGGTTTCGGAAATACAAGAAAAGGATTCTGGATGGAGTCTTTTACAAATCCAATCATTAGAAGTTAATATCAATAAGTACAACCCTCTACGATCTTCTTCATATATCAGGTTGCCACGACAAATCGAGGTGAAAAAAGCGGTTATTAATATAATGAATAAAGATGAAGCATGTTTTGGTTGGGCGGTAAACGCATCCATTTTTAACCCGACAGGTAAATCCAATCTTACTACTTCTTATCCGCATTATACTAGTCTCTTACAGTTCCATAATATAGAATTCCCTATGAAATTGTCAGATATACCAAAATTTGAATTACTAAATAATATTTCAATTAACGTTTTTGGGGTCGGTGAATGTTTTAAAAATAATGTTACACAATTGGAAATCGTTGGACCACTATATCATACAAAATCTAAAAAATCTACACATGTTAATTTATTACTTATTTTTGATGATAACGGGAATAGTCATTATTGTTATATTAAAAATTTATCGCGGTTAATATCAAGTCAAAAATCACATCATAATGGCCAGACTTTTCTATGTAATGGTTGTTTACAATTTTTCTCATCCTTGGAACGTCTTCACAAACATGAAGACAATGATTGTAACTTTGTATATACTAAGCTTCCAACTACAGACATGATTCTCAATAAATTTGGGCATCTACAAAAAGAAAATATCTTACAGTTTTCCAACTTTCATAAACAAATGCAAGTTCCGTTTGTTATATACGCTGATTTTGAAAGTATACTACAACCGATACAACATGTGACACCTTCTGATAATTCCTCATTCACTGTTAAAACCTACCAGCACACACCATATTCATTCGGTTTTTATATTAAATGTTATTTTGATGATAGCTTATCACAACTTATTATTTACCGCGGTGATAATGTGGCTGAAATATTTATTCAAAAACTAGAAAAAGAAGTTTACACGATTTATCATAAATACCTTAAACATATTAAACCTATGAAAAAACTCACAACGGAAGAGGAATTACAATTTTTTGAAAGTAAGTGCTGTCACATTTGTGATAAATAAAGACTGGATTATATGCAAAATGCATATGCATATATATGCTGCATATTTCTCATGTTTTTCATAAATGCATATGCCTTGCATATTTGGAGATTTAAGAGCATATAAATGCATATTTTGATGGGAATTTACTCTACCCCATTTAAAAATAAGGTATATATTAGTAACATCAACATCCATTAAAATAAAATGTGAAAGTAAATATTTTGCTGTTAAGCTCCTTTGTTGTTGTACCCATAAACATAATGGGCGTTATTTATAGCTGCAGGTATCATTATCCGGATATTTAAGATTTATAGACTTCTCAGAATTTACAAATTACCTAAGTAAATACCGATTATATTTTGAATAACATTACAAATATTACCTGTACTTTCTGCTGGTGTCGGCCAACTATGAATTATTCTGGGAAAACCAACCAAAACGAAATTTTAAGCATTTTAAGGTTAGGATAGATTATTTTATTTTATGAATGGTTAGTCTTAAATCAATCGCCGATTATTCAACTTTTGTGATTGCAAGTTATTGACTATACTGTGTAAAAAAATCATTTTATTATTATTGTGAAAATGCCTAAAGTAGCAAGGGAAAAATCAAGTCTTCTCAGAAGTTGGATTGGAAGTAACAATCATCTAAAAGTTATCGACAGTGAAAGTATGTTTTGCACCATTTGTGATAAAAAGGTAAGTTCTCCACTTCAATAGATTTTTAAACTTATCAAACTTCTTTGCACATCTATGTGTCTGTCTATTCTAAAATGACAAACCGTCCCATTTCTTCAAAAACTGTTTTTTAAAGTTCGCAACGGTTTGGCTTATACAGAGCGAGGTGTTGAGAGTGGCCCACCCTGTATACTACGGTACACTGACTGTACTTTATTGTTTGACGATTTCAATTTCACTTTGAGAAATAAAAAAAAATTGGGGGAGGTTTAAAAAGTTTGATCATTTTAATGTAGGTATCTATTTACGAAAACATCTAAAACATCATTATCATTATATTCCAGATTCCATGTCAAAAGAAATTCCAAGTAGTTCAACACATAAAAACTTCACTTCACCAAACTAAGCTATCAAAAAATGATAATAAACCTCGCCAGCAGATTCTACAGAACAGTTTGCAGATTCAGAATACGTCAGTTGGGCAAGAAACCTTTGCAAAGGATTTATGCCATTTTTTTTTGAACTGCAATATCCCTCTGCACAAGTTAGAACATAAATCGTGTCAAAACTTTTTAAAAACTTATTGCAAGATTAAAGATAAACCAGCTCAAATACCAAGTTCTTCAACTCTTCGGAAAAAATATGTCAGTGCATGTTACAAAGATGTGATGACGAGTATTAAAAATCAGTTAAAAGCCGAATATCTTTGGATTTCCGTCGACGAAACAACGGATACAAAGGGTCGACAAATTGCGAATCTAATTGTTGGAGTTCTTAACGACTCTGGCGATTTTAAAAACTCATACTTAATTAGTGTAAAATGTTTGGAAAAAACAAACTATGCTACAATAGCTAGATTTGTTAACGAATCCCTAACAAATTTTTTTTTACCTGATCAAGTACCATTTGAAAAAATATTATTAATGCTTAGTGATGCCGCCTCATATATGATGAAAGCTGCATCCAATCTTAAAATCTTTTTCCCTAATTTAATTCACTGTACATGTTTGGCGCACGGCCTAAACAGAGTTGCAGAGAAAGTTAGAATTGAATTTCCCAATGTAAACACCTTAATAAATAATGTACAAAAAGTATTTCTGAAAGCACCACTACGTGTACAGGTATATAGGGAGATGCTTCCCGATATTCCTTTACCACCAGAACCAGTATTAACCAGATGGGGAACTTGGCTTAAAAGTGCTATATTTTTATCTGAACACTACGACGACATCAAAAGCGTTATTTCAAGTTTTGATCCGACTTGTACCGCTATTGATAACTGTCAAAATATTTTTAAAGAAAAGTCTATTAAAAATCAATTGTTGTATATAAAATCGAATTTCGATATCATTGAAAGTTCAATTACAAAATTAGAGGCTCAAAATTTATGTCTTCACAATAGTATGTCTATTGTTGATTCGGTTAAACAGAAAATAACAAATCTGAATGGGGAAATTGGAGTAAAAATTAAAGATAAACTTGATGACGTTTTAAACAAAAATGAGGGTTTCACTTTATTGCGTTCAATAAATAATATAATCAATTTTGGAAACTTCGATGAAAATATTAATATGGATCCGTCTCTAATAGCAAAGTTTAAATATGCCCCAATTACATCTTGTGACGTTGAGAGATCTTTTTCTGCCTATAAACAAATATTAACAGATAGAAGACATAATATTAGTTTAGAAAATATGAATCAATATATGATTATTTATTGTAACAATAAAAATATGTAAATTTGTTTTATTGTACTCTTTTTATAATATTAGTTTAGAAAATATGAATCAATATTGTAACAATAAAAATATGTACATTTATTTTATTGTACTCTTATTTATCTTGTGGTCAAAATAAAATATTTTGCCGTTTTATTTGTCACAAAACCTGAAGTTAAAAAAATATATTAAGAAATAATAATACAATTTGGTTTAAATTCAAACCTATTTATTTATTTTTATTATTTTTTATTTATTTATGTATTTAACGTAAACCATAAAATTATTCATATAAAAATAAGTGCATATATAAATGCATATTTGCATGTTAATTGTGCATATTCAGCTTGTTTTAAAATGCATATTGCATGCATATTTTAGACATTTTTTAGTGCATATTTTCCAGTCTCTAGTGATAAACCATTCGATATTAACGAAATGAAGGTTAGAGATCATTCACATTTAACGGGGTTGTTTTCGGGAGCAGCTCATAACGCTTGTAATTTAAATTACAAATTACCGAAGTTTATCCCCGTTTTTATGCATAATTTAACCAATTACGATGCACATCTTTTTATAACAAAATTAGCTCAAAATAACGAAAAAATTGATGTTATTGCACAAACTAAAGAAAAATATATATCATTTACCAAATTACTTTTAGTTGATCGCGGTCTAGAACAAAATACATATTTAAAATTAAGGTTTGTAGATTCTTTCAGATTTTTACCTCATTCACTAGATAATTTAAGTAAAACTCTTGACGGTGATCAATGTCTAGAGTTACGAAAATATTGTCGGTCAAATGAAGAGTTCGGATTGTTACGACAGAAAGGCGTTTTCCCTTATTCATACTTGGATAACTTTTCAAAACTTAATAAGATATCTTTACCTGCACAAGAACAATTTTTCGATGTTTTAAAAGGTGAAGGTATTTCCAATGAAAAATATTTACGAGCTAAGCAAGTTTGGGGAGTTTTTGATTGTAAAAATTTAGGGGAGTACTCTGATGTTTATTTAAAGTCGGATGTTTTATTATTAGCTGACGTTTTTGAAAATTTTCGGCGTAATTGTTTATTTAATTATAAATTAGATCCTGCTCAATATTTAACAGCTCCATCACTTAGCTGGGATGCCATGTTGCGTAAAACTAATATTCAGCTTGAATTATTAACAGATATTGATATGCTTCATTTTTTTAAAAAGGGAATACGTGGAGGTATAAGTCAATGTAGCACTAGATTTGCTACTGCAAATAATCAGTATTGTGAAAATTATGATTGTTCTAAACCTACTTCCTATATTCTTTATTTAGACGCAACAAATCTTTATGGTTACGCCATGAGTCAATACCTTCCACATGGTGATTTTCGGTGGTTAGATGGTGTAGAAATCACTAATTTTGATTGTTTATCAATCGATGATGAATCTCCGAAGGGGTATGTTTTGGAAGTTGATTTAACATATCCTGAAACATTGCATGATCATCACAACGACTTACCGTTTTGCCCTGAAAATATAATACCTCCTAATGGTAAAGATCCCAAACTTGTATTAACGTTGTTACCGAAACATAAATATATTATCCATTATAGAAATCTAAAACAATGTGTTGAACAAGGGTTAAAGGTGGCTAAAATTTATCGAATTCTAGAATTTTCTCAATCACCGTTGCTAAAACCTTATATTGAATTGAATACGAATTTACGTAATTCCTCAGATAATGAATTTGATAAAAGCACATATAAGAATTACACCAACTCTATTTATGGGAAAACTATGGAAAACGTTGATAAAAGGGTTGATATTAAACTATTATCCCACTGGGAAAACTTACCCGGTAGTATCGGTGCTGAAGGATTTATTAGTATGCCGAATTTCCACTCAGTTTCAATATTTTCTGACAATTTAGTCGCAATTCAAATGAATATTTTAAAAATTGTTTACGACAAACCGGTATATGTCGGTTTTTCAATTTTAGAAATATCCAAAATTCGTATGTATGATTTCTTTTACAACTATATTAAAGCTAAATATATGGGTGATGCAACCCTTTTGTATACCGACACTGATTCTTTAATTTTACATATTCAAACAGAAAACGTGTACCGCGATATTAAAGAAAACCTTGATTTATTTGATACATCTAATTACCCAGTAGATAATATTTTTAATATACCCAAAACACCATCAGTAGTTGGTAAATTAAAGGATGAGTTTAAAGGTGAACCAATTACGAATTTTTGTGGTACTGGTGCCAAAGCTTATTGTGTGACATTGAGTAACAATAAACATTGTAAAAAAGCTAAAGGGATTTCCAAAAACGTTATAAATAAATCTTTAACATTTACGGATTATAAACAAGTGGTTGATAATGCTAATGCAAAGATTTATCGTAAAATGTATACATTTAAGTCGCATTTACATGAAATGTATACCGAGTTAAAAAATAAGGTTGCTTTAACTTCCCACGATGATAAGAGGTATGTTATACCTGGAACTATTAACACATTAGCGTGGGGTCATTACAAAATAGATACGTTTACACCTGATCAACAACGAAACAATCTCGATTATTTAATCCAACAAGCTAAACTACTTCTACCAGAAGAAGAAAATAATGATGGGCGTGAATTTTATGTAGATAGTTTTGAAATGGATTTATTATAAAATCGTAGTGGGGTGCTAACCATCTGTTGGTGGGGGGTTTTAGTTTATAACGTGTTGTAAAGAAAACTTATACAGTCGTTCTTCAGCTTCACTGCTAGTAACTAATATTTACAATGTGGATGTGTTACGTTACCGACATCGAAGTTACGGATTTAAAGAGTGGTGTTGAAAGTTTACACCAACTTTTCTCCAATTTGGAATTTGATGCTTCTCATGAAGCCATTTATGGTGCAGTGCGTCCATCACCATATTCTTCAGAATATTGTATAGAATTAGCCAAAAAATATGAAAAAGGTGTTGAAATTTGCGACTTGTATCTTAAAAACCAAATCTGTTTATATGGATTTGTATCGTTACTAAAAGTTGTAGAATTGGATGGTTATTTAATTCGAATAAAAAAATTTCTCCCATCTGCTTTATATGGAAAAGAAGAAAATAATGAAGGTGATACTTGTAGTAATGAGGATATTGACGTAGACATTCATGATCCTGAAGATGGTTCAAGTAAATCATAAACGTAATAATATTATAATTAGATTTTATTGTACCAGCGATAGTAATTAATAAACATATTTTTTGTACTAATAATTGTTTTATTTTAATGAGGTGAACTCCCACTACATATTCTCAGTACTAAATGAAACTACCTTGTTGGGTGTAGATGGTGTAAATGTATTAAATAAAAATCAAGTTGTTACTAATTCTTGTTTATTTCATAGACTACCTTTAACGGGGGAATTTTTTATATTTCCCATCCTTCATTTCTCAACAGTCGTCGACCGGTCGTTGACTGTTCGTTGACTTCTCAACCGTTTGTTAACTTCTTATCTGTTCGTTGACTACTTGACCTGTCGTTGACTTCTTGACCGGTCGTTGACCTGGTCAATGGTGGGAGGTACACAAAATGGTGGGAGGTATGAAGTGGTGGGAGGTATAATGTGGTGGGGGGTGTAATGTGGTGGGGTATAATGTGGTGGGGGGTGTAATGTGGTGGTGGTATAAAATGGTGGAATGAGAGTTCTGGCCGCACAACCCCCACCCCTTTTTGTACCCCCCACTCCTACCCTGTATACCCCCCACCTGTATAATTGGGGGTGGGGGGTATACAGGGTAGGAGTGGGGGGTACAAAAAGGGGTGGGGGTTGTGCGGCCAGAACTCTCATTTGCCCACTACTAACATAGATTCTATTCTAGGTCACAAACGGTTCCAGATAGCACCTGCTGGAAGAACAACCCGAGTCTACACCTACAGCCTGGACGACTTCAAGAAACTCCAGGAAGGACTTAAGCAGAAACAGGAACCGTTCCACACCTTCGCCAGGAGAGAGGAAATAAAGAAAAAGATAGTAATGAGAGCTGCCCCTAACATGAATACAGCAGAGATGTAGGTAGAACTGAAAGAAGCAGGGATTGAAGCCACAGTCACGGCCATGAAACCGAAAAACGTACAGGAACAGGATTCACGTACCTTCTACAGATGCCCAAGGACCAGGACATCAAGGAGGTGAAGAGCATTACGGGAGTCCAGAACGTAAGAGTCAGGTGGGACTCTTACAGCAGACCGTCCAGAGCCACGCAGTGCTTCAACTGCCAGAACTTTGGACACAGCGCCAGGAATTGTTTTAGGGCTCCGAGATGCATGAAGTGCGCCCTAGGACACGCAACGAGAGATTGTCCACTTCCCAAAAACGTGGTCAATACGGTGGTATGTTGTAATTGTAGAGGCAACCATACAAGTAATTACTCGATGTGCCCCAAGCACATCGAATTTCTTGATTCGCAGGTAAGGAAGAGCCAAAGGAGCGTTCCAGTGCCACAGGCCCCAAGACCAGTTCACCCCTCAGTCCATAGAACCACCACAAGAGGGATGTCCTATGCCCAGGCGTCAAGGAATGAGCCACAACAGACCAGGATGCCCTTCAATCCACCGAGGACCAACCTACCGAAGACATCAGGAAACCAACCATCCAAGATGGACCAGATCAATGACCTATGGGCCGAAATCAACGATATGGTTGATTACGATAGGATGATCCAGTTGCTGACCGCCATGAGGGACGAGCTAAGATGCCACACGGACCTAAGGACACGAGGAGCCATCTTCGCCAAATACGAAGCCCTCTACAATGACCCATAAGAAGTTGAAGATCCTGCAGTTCAATATAGCGTCCCTGAAGCTAAGGATCAACGAATTGAGGGAAATGGTTATCCGACTCCAACCAGATGTCATCTGCCTGTCAGAAACAAACTACATGACGACAACTCAGCTTCCTAGGATTACCAACTACGAGGGATTTGGAAAGAGGGATGCTCACACCGATAGAGGAGTAGCTATTTACATCAAAAATAGCCTGGTATGGTATCAGGTAGAGGTTGTATCTCACAATTTTGAAAATGTTGGTGTTAGAATAGGTGATACTAATATTTTCTCTTGCTATAGGAAACGTCAGATTGAGTTACCAGATCTTGGAGATTTAGTTGCTTTAATGAATACCTCAGAGACTGTAGTGCTAGCCGGAGACTTCAACTGCCACCACACAGCATGGGGATGCCCAGAATCCAACCGCCAAGGGGAAGCACTACTAAGACACTGCGAAGACAGAGGATGGATGATCTTCGCACCAGATGAACCAACCAGAATAAATCCAATCAGAGGACAACGAGACAACACCCTGGACCTCTTCATCACCAAGGAAGCCATCATAGAAGACACCAGGACCCACTACGAGTGCAGCTCGGACCACAAACCAGTCACCGGAACCCTGACGACAACGGCGGACCTCCCAACAGTAGAACTAGAAGAAAGATGGAAATGGAAAGAAGCAAACTGGACCAACTACAGACAACAGCTCAACCAATTCCAGATGAAGAGAGACTTCGAAACCACGGAAGACATAGAAGGAACGGTAGAAGACATCACCAGAAGGATCAAACAAGCCATGGAAGACCACATCCCAAAGGAAAGGACCAACCACAAAGGGATAGTCGTACCAGCTGAAGTTCAGGACCTCATCAAAGACAGAAACAGAGCCAGACGAACCTACCAAAGAACCAGGAGGGAAGAATACAAGACATATGCTGACGAACTCTCAACGGAGATAAGACAACGACTCAGCACCCTCAACGAAGCAAAGTGGCACAGCCTCATCCGAAAAGCAGAAGAAAACCACGGCAACGTATGGAAGATGATCAAATCCAAGAAGAGAGGAAAACAGAGGATGCCACAGATCATAGACGAAGAGGGAATCCACTTCGAAGCCCAAGGAAAGGTAGACGCCATAGCTAGAAGGCTAGCCGCCATCTATGGACAGAACCGGGATATGTCGGACCCGAGGACCATCCGTCAAGTCAACAGAGAGTATGAGAGAATCATAGCAAGAGACGAGTTCCAACTTGAAGATGAAGACCAACTACACCCACAGGAAGTCATCAAAATCATCAAAAAACTCGAAGGTTCCAGAGCTCCAGGCCAAGAAGGAATTCATAACATAGTCCTCAAGGAACTACCAAGGAAGATGATGGTCCAACTGTTCTACATTTTCCGGTTCTGTCTGCAAAAAGCCCACTTCCCGAACAACTGGAAGCATGCCAAGACGATACCTCTCCTAAAGCCAAAGAAGGATGGAAGACGACCAGAAAGCTACAGGCCAATATCCCTCCTGGAACCAATGGGGAAGATACTGGAGAAGATCATATTCAAGCGACTGATGAAACACGCAGAAAGAAGAAGAGTTATTCAAGACGACCAATTTGGATTCCGAAAAGGAAGGAACTGCGGACTACAACTAGCCAGAGTAGTCAGCGACGCCAAAATCCAGTTCAACAGGAACAACAAAACAGCAATGGCCATCTTGGACATCGAGAAAGCCTACGACACAGTCTGGAAAAAAGCACTAATCTTCAAGATGAACAGGGCTGGTTTACCTCATTACATTACTAATATTTGTAACAATTACCTTAGTAATAGAACATTTCAGGTCTCTGCCGACAGAAAGATGTCTAGGATGCAGGAAGTCCAG
Organism: Diabrotica virgifera virgifera; assembly: GCF_917563875.1. Lineage (NCBI taxonomy): Eukaryota > Metazoa > Arthropoda > Insecta > Coleoptera > Chrysomelidae > Diabrotica > Diabrotica virgifera. The sequence continues at coordinate 40,273,629 of NC_065451.1, read as the reverse complement.
GAGGGGATGCCACAAGGCAGCATTTTATCCCCAGCTTTATATAATATTTTCGTTTCAGATATGCCAACGGACGCCAGAACTAACACTGCTTTGTATGCGGATGATACAGCCATTTATACATCAGGAAAGGACGAGGGGAGAATAATCGAAAGATTAGAAGACCACCTAGAAAGGATCCACCAATTCACGGACAAATGGAAAATAAGGATAAACAGGGAAAAGACGCAGTACACCATCTTCACGAAGAACAACATGCCAATTCCCCCACTAACAATGAGAGACAACATCCTCCAGGCCAGCCCATCCATCAAATACCTAGGCGTTCACCTGGATAAAGGGCTGACATTTCATACGCATACAAAGCAAATTAAATCTAGGGCAACTCAGGTAAAAAGACTGATACAACCTTTCATTTACAGGACATCTCCACTTTCCAGAAAGAAGAAGATCCAACTGTACCAGGCATACGTACGACCCCTGATGTTGTATGCCGCACCAATCTGGAGTTCCACGGCCGAAACCAACTGGAGGAGACTGGAAAGGACAGAAACATCATGCTACCGACTCATCGAGGGATCATCATGGCAGGACCGGATCAGCAACGAGACAATCAAGGACAGACTACAATACACCCCAGTGAGAGAAGTTGCCGTGAACAGGACCAGGCACTTCTTCAACACAGCCACTAGAAGACTCAGGAAAACCAGAAACATCCTCGCAGACAACCAGGCCCAGAGGATGTTTCGAGAAAAACACCGACTGATCGACTGGGCGATCAACCACTAGGATAGGAACCGGACCAGGGAAGTAGGCACTTAGCCGGAAAAAAGTGCCTACAGAAGAAGACGAGGACGCCACCCACAGCCAGGACCAAGAACCGACCAAGGAGACAGCCAAGAGGGGATGGTGCTACGCGGAACTTCCAAGAAGAAAAGAAGACTAAAATATCTTAAGTTTTTATTTTAAATCTGTATTTTATTAATGGCAATAAATGTTTTTATTTTTATTTTTTATTTTATTATCTGTATAAGAGTCCTGAATATTTCAGAAAAATGGATAAAACCAAGTTCGCAAGGTGTTCACTATTTTAAATGTGATTTAAAGACAATACAAGGGGACTTAAAATTAATCGGGGCGTTAGACAGGGCGACCCCCTGAGCCCTCTACTTTTCAACTTGGTGGTGGATGAGCTCTTGAACACGTTGAACTCCGAGGTCGGCGGTACCGTCAGTGAAGGTAGAAAGGTCACAGCCTTGGCTTTCGCTGACGATATAATCATCCTCGAAGGCGATCACAAGTGGGTACAACTGAGACTACAGGATACTGAAAAGTTCTTAACAGCCACGGAGATGGTGATCAACGCGAGTAAGTTAGGAGTTCGATACAATATCAATTTCAAGATAAAAGATTAATTTTTAGGGCCCATGTTAGTTGAGACAGCCACTGCGCAAAGTTTTTATAACATTATAATAACATTTTTTAAAGAAAAAATATTCCCTATAAACATAATTTAGTATGATTTGCTGCCGATGGAGCAAATGCGATGACGGGGGCACATAATTCTCTGAAAACTATTTTAGTTAATGACGTCCCTGATCTATACGTCATGAATTGTATTTGCCACTCTTTAGCACTGTGTGCCTCTTATGCATGTGAAAAATTACCAAATGCTACCTAGAAGCTAGCTAGAAGTATTTATTCATATATGTATCATAGTTTTAAGAAGCAATCAGAATTCAAAAAATTTCAGCCACTGCGTAAAGTTTTTATAACATTTTAATAACATTTTTTAAAGAAAAAATATTCCCTATAAACATAATTTAGTATGATTTGCTGCCGATGGAGCAAATGCGATGATGGGGGCACATAATTCTCTGAAAACTATTTTAGTTAATGACGTCCCTGATCTATACGTCATGAATTGTATTTGCCACTCTTTAGCACTGTGTGCCTCTTATGCATGTGAAAAATTACCAAATGCTACCTAGAAGCTAGCTAGAAGTATTTATTCATATATGTATCATAGTTTTAAGAGGCAATCAGAATTCAAAAAATTTCAGCCACTGCGCAAAGTTTTTATAACATTATAATAACATTTTTTAAAGAAAAAATATTCCCTATAAACATAATTTAGTATGATTTGCTGCCGATGGAGCAAATGTGATGATGGGGGCACATAATTATCTGAAAACTATTTTAGTTAATGACGTCCCTGATCTATACGTCATGAATTGTATTTGCCACTCTTTAGCACTGTGTGCCAGTCTTTAGCACTGTGTGCCTCTTATGCATGTGAAAAATTACCAAATGCTACCTAGAAGCTAGCTAGAAGTATTTATTCATATATATTGAATTCAAAAAATTCAATTCTTTCTTAATATTCTAATAAATAGTATTTATAAAATAATAATTCTAAACCCCTTAAGCTGTTGCAAGCTGCACAGACTAGATGGTTGGTTCTGTTTGCTACTGTTTCTAGAATTCTTAAACAGTATAACGCGCCGAGTACAGCGCGGCATACCATGAGCTGCCCTCTTAGGTTGATGCCTCTGATGCTGATGCTAATGCTTTCGACGACAATATCCCAAGTAGACCTATGACACGCTCTAGGTCGGCTGAATCAGTCCTCTCCTCTGGCTTGCCCTTCCAGGTGCAAAGTAGAAGGAAGAGAAAGAATCGTAAGAGAGCCCAGAAAAACAAAAAATCCGACAATCAGGCAGTTGCTAATGTTGAGGTTGCTACAACCTCCATACCAAACTCCGAGTCTTCTGACGCTCAGGTCCCTTCGACCTCAGCGACTACTCAACCAACTAGTTCTCCTGACAAACAGCCTGATAGTTTCCACTATAAAATCCTGAATATACCACAGTTTACGATACCCAGAGGAAGTTCTTTCAACTGATTAACACCAGGGAGCTTCTCGAGGGTATCCTGATCAACACTAAATTGGTCCTTAAAGACCACCTTGCTTTCATTGAGACCAATCGTCAGATTGACCTCAAAGTCACTACTAAAAGGCTTCAGGATAGAACTGGGGTCCCCACAATTGTCATTGAGCCCAAAGGTTCACGTCCTGCCCGTTCAGCCAAGCCACAGAACAACCACAATAAATTGTCAGAATTCCAAGTCGTCGTGACAGACATCGATCCTAAAATTACCAAAAAAGAACTCAGCCAAAGCCACAACGAAGTGGATTTTCCCTTCAATAAGATCCACAGAATTATTTCCAGACGAACTAATAAACCTACGAGGCTAGTCAGGCTGTACCTCGACTCCGAGGCGCACTTCAAAAGGGCCCTTGCTAGAGGCATCTGTATAGATGCCGATTTTAAAATATTGCAGCCGATGCTGCAAAAGCGGTCACGACATCACCGAGTGTGAGCAACGCCAGGTGGTCTGCCCTAACTGCGGTAGAGACCACAAGGCTGTCGAGTGTCCCAGCCAGAACAATCCAACCTGCCCTAATTGCAAGGGTAAACATCAGCTTGGCACCCTAGCTGTCCTAAGAGACAGGAGGTGCCACTCACGGTCAAAGAATACAAACCTCTTGCTGTCGAGAGGAGGTCACCGTCATATTTTATGGCTCCTCTACATAATTGGCGATTACAGACAATGAAGCGCGAGCGATTGTGTAGAGGCTATAATCGCCCGTGAGTGTCTATGATCGTTCATGACTGTAGGCGATCCGTGATTTTTCGGTTTTTTGGAGACACTTCAAAGGGAATCGTCGAGTCATAAATAATAAGTTAATGGGTAATAAGTAATAAGTTGTTATAGTTGCACTGACATGCCCACGCGATTGTCGTTCATTCATTTCCCGTCGGAAAAGGTTGTGCTTACGTTATTAAAAAATGTAATTTTAAGTTAGTTATATTAACAATTTTATGCAGAACGTACTGAATATGGCTGGTGGTTGGTCAAATAAAGAAACAGTCAACTTTATAGAACTATATCAAACCAGTCCAGCAATTTGGAACCCGAGACACAAATGTCATAAAGATATAAAAGGGAACAACTTGCACATCTATTTATTTATTTTAAAGACGAGGTCATTATGCTTTTTAGTGCGAAAACGACCACATGTAAATTTTTACAATTTTCATAATTTTTTGTTTATTTCTGGAATAATATGGGAAATAAGCGGACAATATCGAGCGATCGGAGCCACAGACGTTCAAAAAGATCTCGTCATGGGCTAGAGAAGGAGTTACGAAGGCTGAGAGAAGGGCTTGAAAGCCATTGTTCATCTCGAAGCCATCGTAGGTCCCGCTCCTCCAAGGGTTCTAGTACAAGATCATAGATGGAAGTAGGAAGATGTAGTGGCACTGGTGTGCCTAAAAATACTGCAAGTACAAGATCATTATCTGAGTCTGAAGATTCAGATTATTTACCTAACAAGGGTAGAGGTAGTAGTGGCACTTGTGTGCCTAAAAATACTGGAAGTACAAGATCATTATCTAACTCTGAAGATTCAGATTATTTGCCTTATTAACAAGGGTAGGGGTAGTAGTGGCACTGGTGGGCCTAAATATACTATGCAAGTACAGGCTGATGTACACAAAGTAGGAGATCATGATCTCTCTGAGTCAGAGTTAAATTTGTTGGCGAGCCCATTATCTGTAGATAATTCTGAGAGGCCCAAACTGACACAGTTGTAAGAATGAGGTAAAGCTTGATGAAGTTACACTACAAATCCTTGGCATGAATGAACAAACTGAAAATCATTACATGTGCTACTTACAGGTGGTATGGGAAAAGATACTAGAGATAAACTTGTAAAGAAATACCAGTTGCCTTCCAATTTAAAAGAATTGGAGTCACCTGAGCTTAATCCCGAAATAATCACTCTTGTTTTATTCTTGATTTACTTTATATTAAAGCTATGTACTTATTTACTCCACTAATTACAGGTTCAAGATGCCTGGACACGTACTGCTGATAAAATGCAAATGCCAGTGGTAGAATTAAAAAAGAAAAGGACAATTTGCTTGCAGATTTTCGTCCAAATCATTAAAAGGTCGTTGCATCTCTCAAAATCTGGTGCTGGGGAAAGCAATGTCTATAAACCTATCACATGAGAAAATTACATATTTCCCCCTTGCTTGATCGCCTCGTGCCTTGGCTCGTGCCGACAAACTTCCGAGCTCGTGAGAAATATGTCTGTTTTCTCACTTGTTATACAATATACTATTTATTATATTAACAGCTAGGTAGTACTATTAGTCCAAGAACTGGGAGCGGATTTTGCTCGGGATAAGTAATATGGACAAACTATAGGGGGATATGTCGAATTAGTTGAGTATGTCATCGCAGCTCACGCTTGCGATGTGCATCGCCCCGCCTTCTCTCCTCTGACGCGAGTCAGAGGCTCCACCCGTCGAGGCATTGGAATTCCCAGTTTGCCGCACGCGTCACAGCGACGTTTCTATAAAAGCTGGCGGTTCCAATCCTCGATATCTCAACTAGACTGTGACGACTCGTACTTGGCCGAACATTCTAACCCTGTCATTCGACTCTGTCTCAGAGAGAACTGACGCTCGAATTCTTCTAAGTTCTTGAGTATATCAAACTGGTCGGACGGTAGACTGAGCAGTTTGGAATTTTTGGAAGAAAAAATTCAGGTCTAGGAGAAATCCGTGAATAACACAAATGAAATAGTCTTTCTTAAGACTAACAAAGGACCAGCGTTTGGAACGTCGAAAAAACGTTGCAGAATCATCAAGGTTTCTAGCACCCCTAGAAACAATAACCTTCCTAATCTGAGAAAAGATTTAGTGAAGCAAGCAGCCAAGAATATCAGGTCAACCTCGAATAGAGGTGGGACAAAAATAACGGAAAGGAACGAAAATCAAGAAAAACAACTTTCAGGACAAGATGGACAACTTCCACAATGAAACAATGGAACAAGACGGATTCGAACCTGCAAAAGTGTCGAAAAGAGCAAACAACAATAACTTAGCAGACGCACGAGGACAAGCTTCAACCTCATCAAGCATAGCGACGGAAAATAGGTTCGAGATATTCAAGAGACCCGAAATGCAGAACAAGGGCAACGAAAATCCAACGACAAAACCGGAAAAAAAAATCAGGATAGCTCCAATTGTACTTCAGCACGAAATTGGACACTATACGGATCTGGTGAAACATTTGACCAAGTTACTTGGTCATAAAAATTTCACAATTGCACCTGCAGGTAGAAGTGGCACGAGAGTGTTCACCTATACCAACGAAGACTACAATAAGGTGAAAGACAACCTTATAGCACAACAACAAGGATTCCATACATACTCGAAGAAGGAGGATATAACCAAAAAGATCATCACGAGAGCAGCCCCAGGAATGGATATCAAGGAGATGACAAAAGAGATGAAAGAAGCCGGAATTGATGCTAGCATATCAGCATTAAAACCAAAAAGTGGATTGGATGGAAGTACCTATCTAATACAGGTACCGAAAACACAAGACCTCAAGGAAGTGAAAAGACTGACAGGAATTCAGAACATTCGTGTACGGTGGGATACTTATAGTAGACCACAGCGTGCTACGCAATGTTTTAACTGTCAGGCTTTTGGGCACAGTGCCAGGAACTGCTACAGGACCCCAAGGTGTATGAAGTGTGCAGAAAACCACAGCACAAGACTTTGTCCTTTGCCAAAAGGACAAATCAACAAGGTAAAGTGCTGCAATTGTGGTGATAGCCACACATCGAACTATCAGTTGTGCCCAAAACACCTTCAATTCCTGGATTTCCAAGCACAGAAGAACGGAAGAACTCAACCAACGGCGCCACCAACAGCACCAAGAAGTCACCCTTCGGCCTATAGGACTACGACAAGTGGAAGAACCTATGCACAAACCATCAGGAGTGTACCTCAACAACCCCAACCGAGGAACAACAGCCAAAAACAGGAGGAAATAAACAACCTATGGCAAGAAATATACGACATCTGTGACTACGACAGGATGATCCAACTACTCAAGCAAATGAGGGACGAACTCAGGATACACACCGATCTCAGGACAAGAGGAGAAATCTTTACCAGATACGAAGCTCTCTACAATGCCAAATAGGAAGTTAAAAATTCTACAATTCAACATAGCCTCCCTAAGGTTAAGAACAAACGAATTAAGGGAAATGGTGATCCGTCTTCAACCTGATGTCATATGCCTGTCCGAAACGAGATTTCAAACAACAACACAACTACCGAGGATAACTAACTACGAGGGAATCGGAAGAAACACCCACAGAGGCGTGGCCATCTACGTGAAAAATAACATCGTATGGAACCAAGTAGACGTCGAAACTGAAAATTTCGAAAATATTGGAATCAAAATAGGAAATATTAATATTTTTTCAGTTTACAGGCCCTTCAGAGTAGACCTAGACCTAGGTGAAATAGAAGAAATGTTCAACACAGAAGAGACAGTAGTCATAGCCGGAGATTTCAACTGCCACCACATCAACTGGGGATGTCATGACACGGACAGAGAAGGTGAACAACTTTTCAGATACTGTGAAGACAGAGAAAAAATGTTCGCACCTGACGAACCCACAAGGATAAATCCAATAAGAGGACAACGCAACAACACACTGGACTTATTCATCACGAAGAACATCATCGTAGAAGACGTCAGAACCCATTTTGAATGCAGTTCTGACCACAAACCAGTAACAGGCACCACGACGTCAAGAACAGACCTCCCTACTGTTGAACCAGAAGAACGATGGAAATGGAAAGAAGCAAACTGGCCAAACTTCAGAAGACAAATCAATCAATTCCAGATGAGAAGAGAATTCGAAACAACAGAAGAAATAGAAAGAAAAATAGAAGAAATCACCAGGAAAATACAACAAGCTATGAAGGACAACATCCCAAGAGAGAAGACAAACAATAAAGGACTCATCATTCCAAATGAAGTCAAGGACCTAATCAGAGACAGAAACAACGCAAGAAGGGCTTACCAAAGGACAAGAAGACAAGACTACAAGGACTACAGCGATGAACTGTCAGCAGAAATAAGGACAAGACTGACCAGCATCAACGAGAACAAATGGCACAACATCATCAGAAAAGCCGAAGAAAATCAAGGAAACGTCTGGAAAATGATGAAGGCCAGAAAAAGAGGAAAACAGAAAATGCCACCTATCACGGATGAGGAAGGAACACACTACGAGGCCCAAAGAAAAGCAGATGCAATTGCAAGAAAACTGAAAGCCACACACAGGCAAAATCAACACATGTCGGACCAACAGACCACAGACGAAGTAAACAGGGCCTACAACAGGATTTCAGAAAGAAATCAATTCGTGATAGAAGAAGAAGACCAACTACACCCCTCAGAAGTCCACAGGATCATCAAGAAACTCAAAGGATCCAGAGCTCCAGGACAGGAAGACATCCACAACATCGTCCTCAAGGAACTACCGAAGAAAATGATAGTACAACTGTACTACATTTTCAGGTATTGCCTTGAGAAAGCTCATTTCCCAAACAACTGGAAACATGCAAAGACGATACCTCTCCTGAAGCCAAGAAAAGATGGAAGAAGACCAGAAAGCTACAGACCAATCTCACTGCTGGAACCCTTGGGAAAAATCCTAGAGAAAATCATATTCAAGAGGCTCATCAAACACGCTGAAAGAAGAAACATCATCCAAGAAGACCAATTCGGATTCAGAAAAGGAAGAAACTGTGAACTACAACTCGCAAGAGTTGTCAGCGACACCAAAATCAGGTTCAACAGAAAACAGAAAACAGGGATGGCAATACTGGACATAGAAAAGCCATATGACACGGTCTGGAAGAAAGCACTCATCTTCAAGATGGACAAGGCTAGATTACCACATTATATAGTTAATAGTTGTGACACATATTTAACTAATAGAACTTTTCATGTTACAGCTGACAAAAAGATGTCCAGGATACAACAAATCCAAGAAGGGATGCCACAAGGCAGTATTCTGTCTCCCATTTTATATAACATTTTTGTTTCAGACTTACCAACAGATGCAAGAACCAGTACAGCTTTGTATGCAGATGACACGGCAATCTACACTTCAGGCAAACAGGACAGAAGAATCATCCAAACATTAGAAGGCCACATAGAGAGGATTGCAGAATTCACGGATAAATGGAAAATCAAGATAAACACGCAGAAGACACAGTTCACCATCTTTACGCAGCAACCCAACCCACCAGCGGCAGAACTAACGATGAGAGGAAACGTTATACCAGCCACGCCATCAGTGAAGTACCTAGGAGTCCACCTAGACAGAAAAATGAACTTCAATCTGCATACAAAGCAAATTAAGAAGAGAGCCACAGTCAGTAAAAAACTAATTCTGCCTTACATTTTCAGGTCATCACCACTATCTAAGAAGAAGAAGATCCAGCTCTACCAAGCATATGTCAGATCGACTATGCTTTATGCAGTCCCAATATGGAGTTCAACCGCCAACAGCAACTGGAAGAAACTAGAAGCAACAGAAACGTCATGCTACAGGATAATCGACGGTACAGCATGGCAGGACCGGGTGACAAATGCAACCATCCAAGAAAGGCTCCAGTACACACCACTGAGGGAGGTGGCCGAGAAAAGGACCCAGTACTTCTTCCACCAGGCCACAAGAAGACTCCTAAAGACCAGGAACATCCTCGAGAATAACAGGGCCCAGAGGATGTTTCGTGAAACACATCGTCTGATCGACCATATGATCAGACAATAGCCAGGTGGTTGCAAACCGGTCAGGAAAGTAGGTACAGAGCCAAATAAAGTACCTACAGAAGAAGACGTCCAGGACACAACAAGAGAAGAACCAACACCGAGAGGATGAAGACCAAAGGAGATGGTGCAACTGCGGAACATCTAAGAAGAAATGAAATATCTTAAGATTGTGACATGTACATTTTATTAGGGCAATAAACGTTTTTATTTTTATTTTTTATTTTTATTTTATTACCTCGATATCTCAGTCCGCAGTCGTGCTCCGGCCTGCACGGGCTTGCCCGTCAGCCTGGGGCGCTGCACCTACCTTCCCTGACTCTGTGGTCTGGGGTCACCTTCTACCAGTAAAACAGTTGTTTTTATTTCATAGAATAGTTCCAGTGTTCTCTTTTAGGGTTCTTTTCGGATGTAAGAAAACAGTAGCTTTGGCTTGGTTCTTTTCAGAACCAGCCAAACGCTACCAGAGAAGCAGAGTAGCTGTATATATTTTAATTTTAGGTTTATTAATGTCAGAAACGACACTGAGTTCTTGTCAGAACTCAGTGTCCCCTTTGCACTCGCCTTTGTCAAGGCCTGGCGCATTTTCCACATTGCCTTAGCCCTGGAGGGGCCATGTTAGAGTGCCTAACATTCCGCCATCAAGAACTCCTGCGGCACCAGACGTCTTAGGTGTGCCAGGCCATCGACGGGCCAGACTTCGCCGAAGTCAGAGGCGTTCCAGAAGCCCGCGATAGTCCTCGGAGTAGCCGTTGAGTCAAATCTCCTGGCCAGGCGCCGGTCACACAGCACCAAATGCCGCAGGCAGGACTCGCCTACAACAACCCGTTGGAACATGGTAGATGGAAGACCAGAAGGCCAAAGCGTGAAAGGGACCTGGTGCACTGACGAGGAATGCTTGTTGCGGAGAGGAGATGCAGCCCGCACCACCGACGACCCCCCCCCCCCCCAAGAAGCTGTCATGTAAGTGATTTATGGGTGCGCTGAGCTATTTTTCTAAAGACATTTTTCGGTAATTTTACCACATTTTTCTAAATGAAATTTTATTCCAGCCACAGAGTCTCCGAAGGAGGGGGGATGTCATCGCAGTTTTTTTCGGATGTAAGAAAACAATAGAAGAGAACCAGCCGAACGCTACCAGAGAAGCAGACTAGCTGTATATATTTTAATTTTAGGTTTATTAATGTAAGAAACGACACTGGGTTCTTGTCAGAACTCAGTGTCCCCTTTGCACTCGCCTTTGTCAAGGCCTGGTGCATTCTCCACATTGCCTTAGCCTTGGAGGGCTGATGACCAGCGAAGCCGTCTTGGAAACTTGGGAAACAAGGAGACTTAAAAAATGGCGGATAGGCCGGGGGTGAGCCGGGGGCGGAGACCCAGACTTTTGCCTAGCTTATTCCCCCTATCCGTAACAAGTACATGACTTTTCCCTACGGGCGGAAACCATGTGACGTTCCATCACTTATCTAATTAATTATTAATGGGAACACCTTATTTAATTACGGTTAAAATGATTTTTCTTGTAATCAAAACAAGCCGTTCGCTCAAAATCCTCTTGATGATGTCACACCTAGGTGCTGTGGCATCACTAATAGATTTTTGAAGTTGGTATTGACGCCGGTCGCCAGCTGTCATCAAGTCGAACAGTGGAACGAACCTCGTTGTTCTCTGCGAAGTGCCAAGAATGGCGGTGTAAATTCTTAAGTGATCGAGAAAATTATATTTTAGCCGCATGGTTCAATTATTGCTGTATTGCCAGTTATTTTATTAAGTTTGTGTTGGAATCAAAGTGACGGAATATAATGAAACTGTAAGAAGGATTTTGCACCGGTATGTTTTTTATATGTAATAGTTTTTTCATTATGGCATCCTAGTTTTGGACATTGTAATATTATTTTCATTATGGATTGAATTTAAATCAAGTCATCGATTGGCTTTTATGTAGAATATTGCAGTGTCTATAATGTATCCAGAGAATATATCTAATAATATTCTTAATATGTGGTTAAGTTCATCAAAATTTTCCAGTTCTGAAAACCTTGCAAATAATATCATTACTTCCTGAAACTTATATCTAGTATGTTCATATATTTTCACAGTACCTATTTCTTTATACAATACATGTACAACTTCTTTTGAAAAAAAAACCTATTATTTGTTAAAATACCAAAGGTATCATATTCTACATTTAAATTGTAAGTTTTCTTGTCTATTCGAATCAAGGCCATATGTGTTAAAAGTCTTATCACAACCTATGGTTAAAAGGTCAAGCTAGATAGGTTTTTTGGGTCAATGAAAGGTCGGGTTTTTGTAGTCTTCTCTTCTAAAAACCTTTCCTCGTTAACTTCTCTCTGATACTTCTTTTTATAAGATGTTTTATTGGAAATAAACTGGGAATGTTTTTGGTTTTAGCCATTCGGGAGAACTCGAAAACAACACATGAACTCATAAAGACCCACAACACCAAGGGTAGGCACTTCCAGGGTTCAATCGACAAGGGACAGGTCTGGAGGATATACAACGTCCCATTTTGACTTTCTTTATTTTGGGGGCAGTTTCAGTAACGGTTGGACAGTTACACCGAGTTGGTGGTAACTTCGTACCCCGGACTTGGGTATCAGACATCAAGGAACATTGGAACTTGTGAAAAGGGGTTTGTTTTGGGGACATTTATTCGTACCGGTTAAAGACAATTTTTTTTTAATTTTTCAGGACATTTAGCATACTCATACTTTCATAATTTAATTTTACATATATTTTTCCTTTTCTTCAAAAACATAAGTACATTGTAATTTATCATAGCCATACCTAAAGTTGATAGTGTTCCCCAAATTTACATAATTCCTTGGTAGAAGTTTCGAGCTCGAATATTCTTCCCACATGCTCGAATGTTCTTTACCCTTGATTTGTATAAATTTTAGACTTGTTCCCATTTAAATTAAATATATAATTATCTAAATTCACTTAAACTTAAAATCATTCAACTTGCTTTCATAATTTGTCAATTTTTATTAGTTTTTGCAAATATTATTTAACTTTAACGGATTAATCATTTCATTTTTTATATTAAATTTAAATCAATCCCTAGTACCTAGCCCCTCAGGAAAGTACTAGTTTTACTTGTTACTATTATTCAGAACCACGAGTCAGGAAAAGGATCTGTTGCATCCAGGACTCAGTTGGTTCACTTAGGGACTTGTTACCCATCAACTCATTGAGAGTTGTATAAAATATATTATTTATATTAGGTATTTTTATTATTATATTATCAGGTAGTATTCAATTAGGGTGTACGTATTAAAATCGTACAAGTGTTATTCGGTGAAGGGTTCATACTAATCTAGGTGTAAATTGTACTTTCTACATTAGATATACTCATGTAAATTTTCAAACATCATTATCACTATTGTTATATTATTTAATTCTGTAAGAGATTTTGACCAGTGTCATTTATTGTCATGTTATAGTCACATACTAGTCACTTGGTTTAACTCGGAGATTGTGAAAATCTAGTAGTTATATGTAATAAATATTTATTTATTGTGATATCATTTTTTTATCATTCCTTTATATTCACAGATTTAATATATATCCTTGCTAAAAATTTAATATACTCTATAGCAGCGTAGAATACCTAGAAGAGTGTTAACTTCCTTCTAGTTGACAATCTAGTTATCTCCCTTATGGCGCCCAAAAATTTATTCTATTTTGATTGTATTATTATTATATCTACTCTATCTATTTTCTGAACATTATCTTAATATCTCCTTTTCTAGGCATCATTGTCAATTCCTTTAATTTACTGTCTTGCAAAATAGGCGTGCAAATCTGCCGAATCCATCCTTGAGTGTCAAGTGGTCATTATATCTATCTATTCATAATTTCATTATCCACCTATCTCACATTCTTCATCTTTGCATCTTCCTCTACGAATACTACTACAAAAGTAGTATTTTGTTACAACCAGAGTGGGGACGAGGGTAGTTATAAGGGGTCAAAGTCGCTGTTTTTGTTATCTTTTTGTCACGCTCATGATCGAGATAAAGCACCAAAAATATTAACATGAGTTCAATGGGTGGTAAATAAACTTTGGCGGCAAAATTATTTACTGTTCCCTCTGATATTTTTAAATTAAATAAAATTAGAAGCATCATTTATTGCAGAGCATAATCATGCAATTAACGTTACTGATTATTTGACAGAACTTATCAAATCTATTTATTTGTCTGGAATGGAGCCTAGTCAAATCTCTAAAATGTCTTGTGACCGAAGAAAATGCACTGCAATAATCAATAATGTTTTAGGAAAGACAAGCTTTGATCACCGTATTCCTCAGCTAAAATTTAAAACAATTTTAATTGATGGTTTATGAATCTACGGAGATTTCCTCAGATAATCATTTAGTCTTACTAGTTCGATACAACAACAATTTTAAGATAAAAGATGAATTTTTAGAGCTCATGCTAGTTGAGACAGTCATTACGCAAAATTTGTATAACGTTATAATAAACTTTTTTAAAGAAAATAATATTCCCTATAAAAATAATTTAGTAAACCAAAACAAAAACTAAGAAAAGAAAATATGCGAGCATAAAAATATAAAGCCGAGTGGGAGAATCATGAAGATTTCAGAAATATGAATAAAACTAAGTTCGCAAAGCGTTCATTTTAAATGTGAAATTTGTAATAAAGACTATATAGGTGGCAAAGTGCTGTTAGAAAAACATAGTTTATCAAAAAAAAAAAACATATCACCAACATGAGTGCAATGCGTGGTTAATCAACTTTGTCGCGAAAAGTATTTACTGTTACGTCTGATAAGATTATAAAACAAAATGAAATTAGAATTGCATCATTGATTGCAAAGCATAACCTTGTAATTAACATATCTGATCACTTGACAGAACTTATCAAATATATTTCTTTGTCTGGAATGGACCCTAGTCAAATTTATAAAATGTCTTGTGAAATGTCGTGTTATAAAATGTCAGTATGCAAATGAGTGTGACTTATGTTACACTAATAACCCAGGCTCTCGAGTGTCTTATAATATTGTAGAAATGTTTTCGAAGGCATTTCTTCATGTTGCCACTATGGAGAAAGCCATAAAAGGTTTTTAAATGACAGGAATTTATTCATTCAATAATGACATATTTCCTTACGAGTATTTTCTTCTTGCTGAAGTCACAGAAGTTCCAGTGGAGGAAGAACCTGAAAGACCGATTCCTGTGGAGAATTTTCTAGATGGCCACCAACCTGAAACAGAAAACGAATTCAGGGAAGCATAGCCCAACTGCAGTTACACTTCATTCAAATAAGTTATCCTTAAATTTTCTGCAAAGTCCAAATCAGATGCCCGTAAAATCACAAAGCAAGGCTCACAGAAAAGAGCTAATAGAGCTCAGCATGTGGAAGAATTGACAAGTTCATTTAAAGACCGGCTTATAGCGAAAGAAGCGAGCAAAAACAGAATACCAAGACTACGAAAAGGAAACTTATCGATAATACCGATGAAAAGATTACTAAAAGAAAACAGAAAGCTGTGCAAAAGAAAGTCACGGAGGTTTCAAGTAGTGACAGTAAAGAGGAAGACACCAACACCATATGCATTTATTGTCAAAGCAGGTATGGCGAGTCAAGGGTATGAGAGGAATGGATTCAGTGCCAAAATTGCCGAGGCTGGGCACATGATGTTAGCGCAGGGGTGTCGGAGGTCGAAGAAGAATTTATTTGTTTAAAGTGTTAGTAAGATTTTGAAAAATAAACATTAAAAATTTGAAACAAATTTTAAAATTTTAAATAAAAAAAACATTTGAAAAATAAACACTAAAAATTAAGATTTGTTTTCTAACTGTAAAGCTTCCAAAATATATAATTTCTACAAACACTATTTTGAGTTGATTTTGTCAAAAGTACTTCAAAATCGATTATTAGAAGCACGGCCTCTGTGCCCCAATACTGAGGGGGCACAGAGGACCACTGTTAAGCATAAAAAACGGCTATAATTTTTGTGACTATTCGTAATATCAAATTTATGCTTGGAAATCATTAAAGTAATGTATGTACTAGAAGTAGTTAGGTTTACTGATTTTTTGTGATTTTATTTAAGAAAATATACATGAAATTTCCTTAAGCAGTCCCCTGTGCCCCCTCCGTCCCTACGTCATGAAGTGTATTTGCCACTCTTTAGCAATGTGTGCCTCTTATGCATGTAAAAAATCACCAAATGATACCGAGAAGCCAGTTAGAATATTTATGCATATATGCATCATAGTTTTAAAAGGCAATTCGAATTCAGAAAAATTCAATCCTTTCTTAATATTACACCAAACCCCATTAGCTCGTGCAAGCTGCACATACTAGATGGTTGTCATTGTTTGTTGCTGTTTCTAGAACCAACAGTATTATCCTTCAGCATTATTTTAGAATCAAAGCCTTTGATCAAGTATCAGGAGCAAACGGAATTAACGATATGCTCAACAATTCATTAAATAAAAATCTATCTTCTCTTTCTTGAATACATTTTACCAACTTTTACAAATCTACATTTAGAATTTCAATCTAAAACTCCAAAAATGTACAATCTCTACGTCCGAATGTTCAGGGGCTGTAAATTTTTATTAAGTTGTTATATAAAACCAAATCCCAAAAATACAGATTTAGAAAATATCCAGTACCGCGACCCACAAAACTTTCTTCCGCTTAATGAAATTTACGTGGGTTCCAAAGTAGCTGCACAATTGACCAATCACCACTTAACCGAAAATGCAAAAATAATGTTAGAACAAAATGTGTGGATTTTTATATTGAAACAGTTAATCAGATTCATAAACAGTTTCCTTTCAATTCCCGTGAAATAAAAATTCTTCGGTTAATAACTGTATTGAGCCCGTCAAATATTCCTAGCTGGTTTGATATAATGTTTTCGTTGAACTGGCAACATTACCCTAGAAATTAGAATGACGCATTTGAGATCAACTTACACAACTTGAAAACACGATTTTCGGTTATACGAGTTGTTCTAGTTTTTTATGACGCGAAGTGTACCTTTCGATACGAGCGACTACATATATTTATACAGGTTTAGCAATTTTAGCTGCCACTGGGACACCATACCACTTGCTCGTCATTGCCACACCATTTGGTTGCCACGTTGCTGAGCGCTCTCGCTTAGATGCGTACCGAATTGTTCAACCTGATTTTATTGTGAATGCAAACGAACAAAATCTTCAAAACGAAGCAGTCAACTTCGTAAAACGTTTTCCAGATGATATTTCTTCATCTTTTCCCTCTCAAATATTAACAGTGAGGACTACGTTTAAAAGAACACTTGAGAAGGTCACCAGTGTTAAAGAAATGTCAGACATGTTAATCATAGATCACAACATGTGATCTACACTACATGATGTTTTACAAGAACATCGTGAAAATAATGGTGAATTTAGAGCACCAAAATTATACCCATACACGGATATATGCAAGAATATATATTAACAGATTCTTAGAATCTGTTAAATTCGTTAAATAAAGTTTAATTATTCAATACATACGTTTTTATACGACCAAATCAGTTTAATTCTAGTCCACTACATACAACAAAAAAGACCTCTAATATTTTTATGTATACCTCGTCCAATTTACTTACCGTTGCACGTCATCCGCGCCATAGCCTGTGACACGATACCAACACGAAATATCTAGGCGGTAGGTGTGTTCGCCTTTAGAATCATTTTGATTCTAAAAAAGAACACACCCACCGCCTAAATATTTCGTGTTGGTATCGTGTCACAGGCTATGGCGCAGATGACGTGCAACGGTAAGTAAATTGGACGAGGTATATATGCAGTTTAGTCGTTCAGCTCTTTTAATCTCAACTGACTGCAGCATATATCTCTACTTTCTTACATTCCAACAAACAACAACATAATAACCCCCTCTAAGTAGGCAGGACAACCTCAGTGGTACAAGTGTAACGGTCACGTTACGAAATTAGCTCTTTAATTATTATTATAATTATTTTCCCTCGGTCTCCATTTAAATTCTCTAATTTCTCGTATAGGACTACTGGGGTGACGTCATACCTCGGTGATGGAACGTACTCCACCTATCGAGAATGATTTCGTTTTCTGAGAGAGTTTGACGTTTACCTTGGCGGAGAAGCGCCTCTCGTTCTTTACTTGACTGTTGGCTGTTGTGTCGAATAGAGGTACCATATAGAATGGCGGATGATTTCATCCAACTTATTTTATAACATCAAGCAATTTAAAGTAAAGTAAAAGGTTACCACCAAGGATTGTCTGGAGTGAGGAGACATGTGGGTGACAACTCCTGTTGGAGTCTAAATAGGAATCATTCGGTGAGATCTACTTTTTCATAATAATTTTTTTTTGTATAGCTTTGTTTTTTGTTATGGAACATTAGATATACTTGGTTCATTTTTAAACTTTCTTAGTCAATCTATTAAGGGAAGGATGTAGATTATTTCGATCTTTATATTATCTTTATATCGATCTTTTATATTAATGTGGTTTTTGGTTTTACATAACCAAACATTTTTGAAGTCCTCAAATTAATATTGAAAATAATTACCATTTCTCTGTAGGTTTTAAATTATTCAACATCCAATATTTTATAAATTCAATATATTTTTACAGATATTTCCTCAAATAAATCATTTCAATGTCATTTGTCCATGTATTCACACTCAAAACAGTTCAAGGTTACCTGAGATTGGTTTTTGTTCCAGTTTTAATGGTCGGCTTTTCTATACTATTGCTTCTAAAAAGTTCCTCAATTATTTCTTCTTCCCTTTACTTTTTGCTCATGTTTAAAATGGGATATAAAACTGGGAATGTTTTTAGCCATTTGGGAGAAACCCTACCATGAAGTCACAGACCTTATTTGACCACCTAGAGAAACCACTACAGCCACAGTCAAGTCATCATGGGAGTATGTCGATTTGGGAGCAAGCTATGGGAGCGTTCCAGCTCAATTTTCGTCTTGGCACCTGGGCCTACAGGAGCCATGGGGTCGCACCATCCTGGTGCATCATTTTCTAGGATGCAACCGCAACCTCGTTTGGGAACATTTAGTGAGGTGTTTTAGTAACTATTGGTTTTTTTATATTTCAGACTATCTGTTAAATACACTATGTTTTTTTTCCAGATTTAGGTTACCTCTGGTTTTTTTGACATATTTGTATATTAGATTATTTGGTTCCCAAACTTTGTATCTACGGTAACTTCTTGTGCACAGGAATAAGCCTAGAGAAAATTAGGTTTTTAATACTTTATTATTGCTTTGATATTGGTTTATGTAATTCGGGTAAATTTATTTTTTAATATTACTAGCTTGTTTCCCAAATATTTTACTGTTATTCGCTTTATTCCATTTGTTCGGTTAATTTAGGTCATCGTCGGTATTTATCTCAACTTCATTTCTACTTTAGTCAATTGTATATTTAACTTTATTTATTCATTACTGTATTTTCCCCTAGTGAGGCTTGGGCCTATTTATTTGTAGTATTTTCATCTTTGTCAGTTTCCTTTAGTTGTACGTAGCGGGCGTACTATAACCATTTGGTAGAAGACTTATGTAATTTTGTACCCTATATGTAAGTAAGAGGTACTAATAATACCTGTAATTTTGTAACAGATAACATTATTGTTGTTATCTTAGATATAACCTCTGTATAACTTTTGTCATGTTAGAGTCACAGCATAATATGAACTTGCTTAACTCAGAGATTGTTAAAAATCTGGTAGTTATTTTTAATAAATATTTACTTATTTTGTATATCAATTATTTTATTACTCCTTTATGTTCATTATTACAGGTTTGATATATTTAATATTTGACAGCAGTATAAGATACCTGGGAAAATGATCGAAGATCATTTTCATGGCGCCCATGATTTGTTAGATTTATTTATCTTGTTCGTCTTTAGTCATTATTCATCTCCATTCATTTTCAGTACATTATTCTTATTTTATTATTTCATCTTCTAGTCATCATTACTATCTATATAGAGCTACTGTTCTTCGACAGGCATGCAAACGAGCCGTATCCATCCTTGAGTGTCAAGTTGCTCTCTTGCATCTATAGCTAGCCAACTCTATTCAGTTTGCCTCTGTCTCTTCCCACTTCTACTTCTATCCCTTCTCATTCCCCTTTCTTCAGTACTACTGCACTTTAGTAGTATTTTTCCTATTGCGGCTTCTCAACGTAGAAGCCACTTCACCCTTTTCTTTACACACACCCCACTCTCTCTCTACATCTATGTCCCATTAGTTATTTATTTATTTTTTCCTTACTTCTGTTGGAGTATATCTTTCTTTTTACTTTCACTCCAACAGAAGTTTTCTTATTTTTGTTACACAAGGAATCCACTTTCTTGATAATCGTTAAGATAACTGGTATTCCAATTTAAGACATAAAGTATACGCCATGGATCCAACACGAACCAGATTGGGACCACAGACCAACTTCGTTGAACAGAAAATGGTCAAAGTGATACCCTTTGTTACAATCCCTGCTTTGTCTATGGTAACTGATGCGGGGAAGAAGAATCGGACGAGAACCATTATAGACAAAACACCTTATCAAGCGGTATTAGAACATACCTCCAGAGTGAACCAAATGTCATTTACTTCTTTAAACCTTATCCACAAAGGCAACCCTATACCTGGAGGAGGCAGGGAGGCTTCCACCAAAATATTACTCAAAACAGCCGCTAGAGATCATGAGTTCAAGCCCATCAGAGCAGGAGAGTTATGGTTATCATTATTTACTCGGGTCTTCCCTGATTTAACAGCGAAAATAGCAGGATGTTGCAAAATATATAGCCTTTATGTCGAAGACCTGATGTCAGTTGCACAGTGGCAGGAAGAATGTGGATTTACGGTGGATGAAGAGATGGACATTGCGAGAGAATTCACAGAATTGAATGAGGGATTCTTAGTAGCCTTACTGGCACTTGTAGGATGTTTGATTGGTAGACAATTAAATACACAAAATTATAATCATTGGATGAGACGGAGGCTCACTGCCTTTGCCAGTACCGTAGGTGAAAAAGAAGGTGAAGATCTCTACCTTATGATGCAGCCCAGCCTTAATTTTTTGCATGGCAGCTTATCGATTCTTGAGCTCAAAGAGAGAAATTCGATCCTTGGTGTTTACAGAAATATTCAGTGCTGCCAGGAATTCAAACAGTGGACGATTTTCTGAGCCATTTAAAGCAACCCTTTTGTACCTGCAATGGACGGAGATGGCAATGTTCTTACTAATTCATCGCCACATCTTGGAGGAGAACCCAGGAATTTTGTCTTGGTAAGGGTTAACAAAGTATACTGACAAACTTGTGCGGGCCTATACTATAGGTGGAATGAGTTAGGAGAGATGGCTCCTTTCTGTAGACTGGTCTTTACAGAAGATCAGTTAACTGATTTTAGTAGAAATAACATTGGGGTCTTTGCAGATGTGGTTGTTGCCATTGCAGCTAAGAAAGGTATAACCTCAATATCGAACTATAAGAGAGCAGGGACTGGGGAGAACGCTGACATAGTTGCAAAAGTACTCGAGATAATCAAGGTTTCTGACAATAGCTCAACTCACTCTTCCTCTATTGTATTTAGAGCAATATATGATCAAGAGGACAGTGACAGGATGAAAGCAGCAATTAAAGGTGTAAGTGGCTCTTCAGATGATGCTACTGGGGTATTAGTAAGACTTGACGAGGAAGTATGTCAAGCGAACATGTTAAATCAATATGCAACCTTATAGACTGCAATTGGACCGAAATTTATACATTTGACAATCCTCCACTCAGCTCAGCAAGTGCTAGCATTAAAATGACAATGCACAGTAACATCCTCAAGGCTCAAGGACAAAACATTTATAATGGTTATTACGATTAGATCAGTTGACATAGTTACTACATTTACAATAATTATTTTAAAAATATTTTATTTCGCAGCTTCAAGAACTGATGCCGAAATCGTGTGTTAAAGGAGAAAAATGAGATCATATCGCGGAGATCGTACTCTTGACAAAGATTGGACTGATATGTCAATTATCAATGCTCGACAAGCGCGAGTGGAAGGCCTATCTACAGGACTGAACATCATTCTGAAAAAGAAAAAATACTCATTGTCTTACATATCTGTTCCAAAGATGGTTTTGTCGAAAATGGATTGCTCTTGTTGAGCAATGGTGACTACCACGAAGATATGAATTCAGATCTTTTCGATGAGTGGTTACAAAAATTTTTACCAACTTTACTTCAAAATGCAGTATTCGTCTTAGACAATGCATCATACCACAGTACGAAATATGAAAAATTGCCAACCGGTGCCAAGCGGAAGGCCGATATTCAATCTTGGTTACAACAAAAAGTAGTCAATACACTGATGATATAATATGGTCAAGGCAGAACTGTTAACATTGGTAAAAAATAATCCTACAGAATAAAAATATGTGGTAGATGAAATGATTAAACTCACATGGAGGTGTGTGCTGACTTTGCCACCGTGCCATTGTGTGTTAAACCCCATCGAATTAATTTGGGCGGAAGTAAAGGGCGAAGTTGCGAGAAAAAATAGTAGATTTAAGTTATGCGACGTACAAATATTGTTCATCCTAGCCTTAAATAATGTTACAGCTAATAATTGGCAAAATTCTGTCAATCATGTAGACGGATTTATATCCAAGATATACAAGGTCTTGATCGAATGTGTACTTCAGCCAGATCAGGTGTGAAATTGAAACTTTATTCGTCTTATGACATAAACTTCCATTGCGAGTAAGATGCAATAGCTCTTCCTCAAATTTGTCAAAACACGCCAACTGTTCCAATTTCTTTGGATAATTTGTCATATACCTTCAACATTTGAATCGTTTATTTCAGAAAGGGGTCAAGCGACTAATTTTGACAAAATTAGTTTTTGGTGGAATTTTTTAATGTAAACGTAAATACAGCTTTTGTTGCAGAAAGGAATCAATTGCTGCCATAGGTGTTGCCTTGGCAGCGCAGAGAATTTAGCGTTTAGTGCAGAAAGGGGCCATGCAACAACGCATGCCTCCTTTCTGCTCCAAATCAGCGCGGTAAATGTGCACCTAGCCCGAGAATTGGCAACACTACGGACTCGCAACACCTCGATTCAGTTTTGTTTTGTTGTCATTTTGTGCTGTGAGATTGTTAGCTCTTGCAGTGTTTGGAATACATAATTTGTTTTTAAATATCATAATATTAATTTTAATCAAGTGAGTCATACAATTTTAAAGTGATGTCTAGTAGTTCAGATGAAGAACGTGCTTCTAAAGCAGGGTGCGGGGTTCAGGGAAGACGGGTGTGTGTAATAAGAAAACATACGAAAGAAATATAATCAGAGAATCAAGAGTACCCGGGAAAGGTTATGTTTCATACTCTGATAAGGATGTGGCAGAGAAAACACCCTTTCATGTAAGTGTCCTGCAAAATGTTCATTATTTGTTAGCGAAACTGTTATAGATGATAACTGGCAATATTTTTATTCACTCGAAAGTAAAAATAATCAGGATATTTATAACCAAACTTTAGTAGAGCTTAGGTAAGTGAAAAGAAGGAAAAAGGCAATTACAACAAAGGTTAAATTTTAAGGTTAGCTGATCAAACGGCACATATTCCCGGCAGAGTTGACGTTCTATTACCAGCAAATATTTTCCGTCATATCTTAACGGGGGAATTATTAAAACCCGGAATGATCAGCCTTCAGTCAGGGCTTATTTTACCACTAGGGTCATGAGGCTCCTGCCTCGGGCCCGCATTCTAATGGGGCCCGAAAAGAGCACCAAAAGAAAACTTCTATTGCAAAAACCAAATAAATTTTCAAAATTGTTATTTTTGAACAGGAAATGATAAATGATAACGATAAGATTTTTATCCATAAACCATAAACTTTTTTATCATAAAACTGCAATAAGAGTAGGTAGATTGTCTTGTCGGCATCAATAACAATAGGAAGGATTAAGGATTAATAAGAGGTATTGTCGCGTATTGTTATAATATTTATTCAAAATGCACTTTTAAATTTAATATTTAGTTTACTGTTTGATGCCGTTTTCTGCAAAGATAAAGTATCGCTTGCTTGTGTTAGTTTTCAGTCCTGTGCTTTTCAAGTTAGTTCAACTAATCTATTCAGTTCATTAATTATTAGTCGTTTTATTAATAGTTATTTAAGAAATAAGTCTTAAAAGTACAATTTTAAGGCACGCATGTGAAAGTTTGCAGAATGAGCGAAGCGAATTCTGCAATTC
The DNA here is from genome assembly GCF_917563875.1 of Diabrotica virgifera virgifera. NCBI lineage: Eukaryota > Metazoa > Arthropoda > Insecta > Coleoptera > Chrysomelidae > Diabrotica > Diabrotica virgifera. The sequence goes on along the minus strand of NC_065451.1, from coordinate 40,249,614 downwards.
ACATGAGTGCCTTAAAAATGTACTTTTTAACACGTATATCGTACAATATTTTTTCTACAAACGTCTTATATATCAACAATTATAATTTATTCATTCTCAATTACAGGACAATACCTACAAAAACTTCTACTTGAACTTGACTGACATTGCATTTTTATATTTTTCTTGACATTACATCAAAACTGTCTATACTGTCAATACGTAAATCGTAACAACTATAGAATAACATCTACTTTTATTGTTGTATATTCTAACAAATTTTAATAGTTTTTTTTTTCTACAAACGTGTTAAAAATGCAATCATACAGTTTAAATTAAATTTTAAAAAACCTTTTAAACCACCTTTTTCAAATTGCGCAAGTTGTACTATTAATATTAATGTTAATAAATGAAATATAAATATTTTGACGATTCACAATTTGACAATTCACTTTTAACTGCAGTGCCTTAAAAATTTTACTGGTGCTTTAAAGTATCATTTTTAACGCTCCCACGGAGTGCTAAAAATTGCATTTTTAACACGTTTGTAGAAAAAATTCTTTAAACGCTTATTTTTGTTTACTAAGTAATCGTTTCGTTATTATCATGAGTTACAAACATTTAAGTGGCAGTGAAAAACGAAAAAGCAAAAATTAAGAGAACAAGAACGGCAGGCACAAAAAGATACAATATTATCATATTTTATATTCCACACCAATGCCCGAAAAGGAAGTTCGTCGTCCCATCCTGTTGCTGATCAATTTATGGTGACTAGTGAAAGTGACAGTGAAAATAAATTGTGATGAAGGGTAAGTTGTAATAAAAGAAAATGATGACTCCATTGTTAATTTCCAAGCAACTTCACCTGGCACAAGTACATTTCCGTCATCTCCTATAGAAAACGACAACGTAAGTAATTCTTTTCCTGACGATATAGGAAATATTGATAAAATTGGTGAGTGTGTTAAACAATTGGATAATAATAAAACCAGATATTTGCAAAGTGCGACTTTTTATAAAACGAAAGCTAATGGGGAAAATTTTTTCGCGAATTGTTAATGTACAGACCTAAATGTAGCCGTGTTTATTGTTACGTTTGTAAACTGTTTTCTACGAAAATTGTTCTTCTAACGTTTGATGGGTATAATGACTGTAAAAATATCAATAAAACAGTTATTCAACAAGAGGGATCTGCTGAACATATTTCCTCAATTGGTACGTTAGTCAAGAAACGTAGTACAGCAGGACCGTATATAACATTAATGGAAAAAAGTTATTTAGAAGAAAAGGAACATTGGCTAAACGTTCTTTAACGAATAGTTCCAATGATTAAATTTTTGTCCAAGAACGGTCTATTCTTTTATGGTTCAACAACCAAATTATTTACAAAAGGAAATGGAAATTTTTTAAGTCGCTTAGAGTATTTAAACGAATTTGACCCATTTTTAGCTAGTCACTTACAAAAATATAATGAAGTTTGCAGTGGAAATGCCAACTATCTCTAATCATCTATATTGTAATGAATTTATTGCTCTGTTGGGAAAACTAAGTTTAAAATGTTATAATCGAAGGAGTATAAGTGGCAAAATAGTTTTCTCTTATTATAGACACCTACACCCAATATTTCACATTGTCTTTAACTTTAATAATCAGATATGTGCAACCGACTGGAAAACCAGTAGAAAACTTTTCTATGTTTTCTATTCATTTTTCTCATACAGAAGAAATTTTGTCAAGCGTGGTCTTAGAACAATTAAAACAACTTGATATATTAAGTGGTGTCGGGGACAAAGCTACGACAATGCTTCTAACATGCCAGGAAAATAATAATGGAGTACAGGTGGAAATTAAAGAAAAATTCAAAAGCGCCCATTATGTAGCTTGTACCAGTTATTCTGTAAATTTAGTAGGTAATAGTTTTCACAAACATCACAAGCATCCATACCCTTTTTACTGTATTCTCTACTGATGACAAAGATCAATTGGATGCAACATTACAACAATTCTGGAGAGTTGAGGAAGTACCAGAAGTTAAATTTTGTTCTCCGGAAGACTCGTTCTGTGTTTAGAGCGCAGATTTGCTAAAAATGAATCATTTGAGATTCAATATTCAAACTTCATTAGAAGTTTCATAGACAATCAGTTCTAAATCCAATTCAGCCAAATACGACAATAGATAACGCTTATTATTTACCACATCATTATATTTACAAGGAGTCCAGTACAACGCCCCTGTGCGTTGTATTTGGTGCTTTCGCTCATGCTCCCAACTTTCTGCCATTAAACGACACTTTATTTTCCAGGTCCAAAACTACAAAATGAGCTTGTAAAATTGTTACTTCAATTCAGGTTTCAGTACTAGTTAGTAGAAAAGTGTGGCGTGTCTGTTTGTTTTTCTGTAGCATTTTCTATTCTATAATTATTTGTAATATTAATATAATATAAAATTATAATTATGTCTACAAGATCGCAGTCTTGAGTGTTCGCTTGCCGTGGTTAGTTGAATTTGACGAGTACCTACCGATTAGCATACACAAAAGCCTAAGTACTTTCTAAGCAATTAATTAGTATATATTTTGTTAAAGTGTAAAATTTAATATAACGTTCGGCCCGCCCCAGGTACATGATAGCTTAAGGTCTAGTAATTTTAATAATAATCCCATTAATAATAACATATCGTCGGCAAAAGAGCAAAATGGTGATCTCAAAAAATGACAAAATTTACATTTTAACGCAATCTCGTAAAAAATAGCAATAGTTCTATTAGTACAAAGCCATTTAACTGTAGAAAATTTCGTGTTTAAGTTATTTCCGAAAATCAAATCGGTGTATCTCTTCACAGCAAGCAAAAAGGTGTAACTAAGTTTAAAGCGCCAGAATCGGCATTGTGTGGTTATGTTTAGTTGCACCAGATTGTTCGTCCGGGTTTTTACTGTGTAAATACAGCTTAGAAATTAGTTGGGTAAGTGTTAATCTATTTTAAAAAAATTTGTCTTTAATGTAGAATTCATTTCAAAGTAATTTTTGATAGATTGAATGCTCAGAATTTGTTAACAACTTCAGCATTGAGATACACGTTTTTGAACATATTTATTTGCCTTAGATAGACGTTTTTGCAACAGCTAATAATAATTATAACAATTATTTTTACCTGTTAAAAAATATGAATCCAAGCTAAAAATGGGTTAACGTATTAAATCATTATATAAGATGAAATAATTAAATTTTAAATTTTTGTTTCAGGCACAATGGCCAATGAAAGACCCAATAAAGTGCTAACCGAAAGAGAACTAGAAGATATTTTGAACAGTGCTGAATTCTGGTTTTCCGATGAGAGTCAGAGCGAGGAGATTAATAATTTTAACATAGAAGAACGTCCTAGTGTAGGAGAAATAATGGATCGTGACATATTAGAAACTGTTTCTAATAATAACTTATTATTGAATGTTTCTAATGATCACAATGATGACAATCATACATTATTATCTGAAAACGAAACCCCAACGAATATTGTTTCTGAATTGGAAATACCTACGAGTACGGAAAAAATTATTATTGAGATACTTTCAAATAAAACTGAAGAGCTAAATGACAATGACGAACCCCATGAAAGTAAAACGATCAACCAAGCACCTAATGATATTGAGAATTCTACCAATGATGAAGAAAAAGATAATAAAGAAAATGGTAACAAAATCAAAAAATTGTAGAAAACAAGAAAAATTTAATCGAATGTACGGTAAAAAGTACAAAGGTTTGAAGAAAGATCGAGATGATGGTAAATATAGGTTAACTGAAAATCGACCGGCACGAAACCTTCGTGAATCTCAATATTGTATAAAATCAAAAAAGCGAGGTTGCTCTAATTTTTCTGAAAATATTCGCATGAATATGTTTAATAGTTTTTGGCAAAAGATGACATGGGATATGAAAAAAGTTTACGTAGCATCTTTAATAGAAGTCAAGCAACCACACCAAGTTACTGTAGAAGCTAGTTGAAGATTTAATTCTTATGAGTACTACTTAATGAACAATGAGCAAAGAGTTCAAGTTTGCAAAAAAATGTTTCTCAACACCCTTGGAATAACTCAATCAGTCGCAGTCCGTTGGCGTCAAGAATCAGAAAATGGTATTCATGTCGTAGCTGAAAATAAGAAAACACCTACCAAATCAAGAACGTCAAATTTAAAGCATTCAAAACGGTTTCTATCAGACTTTTTAACAACTTTACCAAAGCTCGAATCGCATTACTGCCGTGCTTCATCTTCACGATTATATTTAGAGCATATTTTTAAGAAAAAAATGATGTATATTCCAGCATACAAGGTAGAATGTCAACGACTTTCAATAAAAAGTTTGAGACGCACTATGTTTCAGTCGGAAATGGAAAATCAAAAAATATCCATCCATCGCCCTAAAAAGGATCTTTGAGACACATGTATGGGCCACGAAATTGGAAATGAAGAAGAGGCCACAAGTGAAGAAGAGTACCATAAACACCAACAAAAGAAAGAAGCGTCTAGAAATGAAAAAAGAAAAGATAAAGATGAATGCATGAAAAATAAAAATATAGTTTGTATAACAGTTGACATGCAAGCGGTTAAGTTAGCACCATGCGTTGAAGCCACAGCGTTTTATTATAAAACAAAACTGACAGTTCATAACTACACAATTTTTGATTTGGCTTCCAAGACTGTATGGTGCTATTTGTGGCACGAAGGGAACGGTGGGTTAGAATCCAGTGTTTTTGCCCCAATTTTATTAGACTATTTAAAATTTCGCCTTGATGACAATTCTGAAATTAAAAAATTTATTATTTATTCTGACAACTGCGGTTATCAGAATAAAAACAATACGTTGTCTAACGCTTTGCTTTATTTTGCCAGAAAAAGCAGCGTAAAAATCTGCCAAAAATTTTTGACTAAAGGGCATACGCAGATGGAAGCTGATAGCTGCCATTCAGCAGTAGAAAGAAAGCTTGTTGGTCGTCGCATATTTTTACCAACGGATTACATAAACGTTTGTTTAGAAGCTTGTAAAATCCGTCCCTACACAGTCAAATATGTTGATTATAATTTTTTTACAAACTTTGGTAATATTTTATACTATTCTTCAATTCGACCTGGGACCAGACGGGGAGATCCGCGTATTAACGATTTGAAATGGATTAAATACGAAAAAGAAATCTTCTATAAGACGGAATACATTTCAACTTGGAAGAAAATTCCAACAACTATGGCAAATCATGACAACACTCAACTTCGACCATTATATAGCCAACCATTAAAAATCAAATTAGAAATTATTTAATCATTTACAAGATTTAAAAAAAAAAACATTGACAAAGTTTATTGGTCGTTTTATGATAATCTGCCTTATAATTGAATGCCTTTTTCAATTTGACCCTTCATATTTGATTTTTTTTTATTTTTCATGCATTACTATTTTGTTTTTGTGCACTAAGCTAAAATAAAAAATGTAACATTTTATTTCAATGTATTAGAATTTATTTTATTAAAATTACTCTTGCGTGCAAATCCATGTATCTTTATTTAAAAATGTGTCAAAATGGTGTAACTCAAATTTTAACAAAAAAAAAAACAATAAAACTAACATGATAATCTTCTGACAGCTTAAAAATTGCATTTCTTGTATAATTTTGTGTTTTAATAAAAACTGCTCCTATTAAAAACGATATAAACATATTATTTGTCTCTACTGAAAAGTTGCCAAATTTGAGATACACCATTTTGCTCTTTCGCCGACGATATATGACTTTAATAATAATTACTATCTAATAATAAATATAATATTTTTAATAATGGTCCATATTTAGTATACTTGGAGCACAAGGATAAAAACTTGGGCAGATTGTTCCCTGTCAGAGTGGGACATTATTTTCAACAAGTTATTGGATTTAAAAAAGATATTTATTGATATTCAAACTATAGGCAAAAAACACTAATTTTTAAAACGTAGAGTGAACAAAGTTCTCGAATCTGTTACAGATGAAGAATATCATGAAATGAAAAAATTCACAATTTCTACTTGGATAATGAGCTTCCAACAATCCAAAAAATTATGCAGAAAATTTCTGAAAATCCTCACATCCCTAATCTAAAAAAAAACACTTTGGGAAGATTTTTAAACGGTTTATTATAGTATAATTATTTTAAAAATATTTTACTTTACAGCTTTAAGGAAAGATGCCGAAATAGTGTGTTAAAGGAGAAACACGAGATCATATCGTGGAGGCGTCAACACTTACGATATATAAAGCAGCATAAACAGGAAAATCGAAGTATCTTGTACCTAGAGGAGACTTGGGTCAACGCTGGCCATACTGTTGATAAATTTTGGACTGATATGTCAATTAGCAATGCTCGACAAGCGTATGTGGAAGGCCTGAACATCCTTCTGAAAAAGGAAAAAAGACTCATTGTGTTACATATTGGTTCTAATGATGGGTTTGTCGAAAATGGATTGCTTGAATTAGAGTCTAAGAAAAATGGTGACTACCACGAAGATATGAACTCAGATCTTTTCGAGGAGTAGATACAAAGAATTTTACCAACTTTACTAAAAAATGCAGTTATTGTCTTAGACAATGCATCATACCACAGTAGGAAATATGAAAAACTGCCAACCAGTGCCCCTCGAAAGGCTAATATTCAAACCGCCTTGTGACAAACAGTATTCCATACACTGATGAAATGGTCGAGGCAGAACTGTTATTGGTAAAAAATAATCCTACCGAACAAAAATATGTGGTAGATGAAATGATTAAACTGAGAGATAGGTGGGCGCTGAGTTTACCACCGTACCATTGTAAGTTAAACACTATCGAATTAATTTGGGAGCAAGTAAAGAGCGAAGTTGCGAGAAAAAATAGTACATTTAAGTTATATGACGTAAAAGTATTGTTCAACCAAGTCTTAAATGATGTTACAGCTAATAATTGGCAAAATGCTGTCAATCATGTAGATTTCTAGACGAAATTATATCCAAGAATATAATAAATAGAAGGGATTTCTTGATTTGCGTTATATTGAATCCTGCGTTGCTGCCGTTAGCGCAGAATAATGTTCTATCCTATCAACTGAATACATTTATATGGTAGTACTTCAACCAAATAAAGGAGTTATGAGAATATAGTGTATTCTTGATAGTCAACCCCATTCCAGTATAGTAAATCACCAGTTACCACCATATGGCGACCTGAGAGACGGACTGGACTTCTGAAGCAGTAGAAAACAGGAAATATGGCAAAAAACTGGAAGAAACGAAGAAAATTTGGGGTAAAGTACCAATCCTCATATTAATTGGTATCGTTAGACTATATCCAGACTATATGGAGCTGGAGAGGCCAACGATAAGGGAGTCCAAATGGTAGACGTCGACATGGACGAAGGTTTGGAGACATGGGGCCACGCCCAAACGTCAAGAGGACAAAAATGGAAAGGAATGGACAATACCTAGCAGAGCTGAAAGTATCTTTAGTAAAAAGATAAAAAAAGTATCTAAGATACTAAAAGTATCTTAGATACTTTTATTTAAGATACTTTTTGGTTCATTTAAAAGTTACTTTTACTTTAGATACTTCTTAAAAGTATCTAGTATCTTTTATCTTTAAAAGTATCTTTAGATACTAAAAGTATCTTAGATACAAAAAAGTATCTTAGATACAAAAAAGTATCTTAGATACAAAAAAGTATCTTAGATACTTACTCAGGACCTGAGAAATAGATACTTTTCATGATCCGACAAGCTTCGACCTGTCGCGCCGGCCGTAGCGGGAGAGACGATGTGTATTGTTCTTTGCATCCCGCCCGCCGGTCCGCAGCATTATTCGTTTATCCTTTACAGCGTTAAGTTAGTTTGCCTTTGCCGTTCGTACTCGCTAAAGGAAAAAATATTAGTGCACTAGAAAAGGTAAGTTCCTTTCTTTGCTTTTTATAACCTATTTTAAATTTAAATAAAATGTTTATTTGTTTAAATTTAAAAAATGAAGTGATTCAATAAATTATGATCCCTGATCCCTGCAATGTAGAGTAGAATACCTAAAATCCTATGGTCAAAGAAATCAAAATAAAATTATAAAATTAACATTACGGTTGTATCTACAGGGTGCAGGGCGCAAAAACATATATCCACTGATATATATCCTGATCTGATATATATCTTGATACTTATCTATAATAAATATCAAGATCAAGATATATATCAATATTCTATTTCCTTTCCTACATTTCAGACTTATAAAGTTTGACGGGAATGAATGTTTTTAAGTTATTTTATAATATTATTGCTTTTCTGTTTTTATTTTGATTTATATTGAAGACTTAAGAGTGTATTAATTTATTAATTATTTAAGAAGGAATTTATGGATTTGTTTCAAAGGCATCAAAGGTTATATTTTTGTTAATTTTGTTTCTTATTTTTATCTTTTATGTATCTATTAGCATTATTTGTTTTTTCGCTTTAGCGTAATATCATTTCACATTTTACTAGCATACTTAATTTTTTATTTAGTTTTACATGTTTTTTTTATATTTACTTTTGAATAAACTTATTATTTCTGCTTTTTTTCCATTTTGTAACTTTTTTCGAAAATATATAAATATCACATTTGGATATATATCCGATATATATCAAATATATCCGATATTTTGACATTTATATTTATATAAACTATCATGATATTTTTGCGCTCTGACAGGGTGTCCCAATTCCCAATGGTGCAGTAAAGTTCGATATATCTGATAATGTACAAAAAAAACCTATTTATAAAAATTGTGGACAACTTTAAATTTCACGTTTTAAAATTATTTACTTTTATACAGGCAGTGTGTTTCATATTTCCAGGATTAACTAATTAATATTTTTTTAAATGGAACGCCCTGCCCCTGGTGTATATTTTCATCTTTTTGGATTCTTTGCATTAAGCCGATTCAAACAATCTCTAATAGTTGGGATCTACAATTAGAAGTTTAAGAGATACGTTAAAAATCTTATTTTTTGAAGTTTAAGTAGTTATTGCAGCGTGGTCCTTGTAAAATTATTCAAAAAATAATTATAGTAGTGCTAACAAAATTAGGGTCGGGGCCACATAAAACTTGACAATTTTGTTTCAGATGGATACATATGAGAATTGTCATGATAAAGAACTAAATGTAGATGTTGACATGACATTTACTGAACCTGAATCACCTGAACCTGACCCTTTTACACCAAGTGAAGATGAAAAAGACCCTACATATGTTCCTGAAAGTCCTGAAACAACAACAAAAAAGAAGTTCAGAAAATTTTTTCGCGGTGCCTCCTCTTCTAAATCTTCGGAAAAAACCTATGAAAATCAGGATTCAGATTCAGACAACTCGGCTGCTACTAGTGCTACTGCTGCTAGTAGTTTTACTAGTTCTGTTTCTGTAACTAATAGTCAATCCTCACATCATAATGCAGCAACCTCAAATCTCTTTGATGGGAAATATTTTGAAATTACGCAACAAATGTTAGAAAAACTTGACGGGACAAGATACATTATAGCTAAGTGTAGAATGTGTTTACCTAATAATAAATATTTAAAGGGAAATTCAGGTTCTACTAGTAACTTCTTAAAACATTTTAAAACGAAACATTCAACATTTTATAAGGATTATTTAAGTTCTAAACTTACGAAAAAACTGGAAATTAAAAATATCAATGATAGGCAAATGAACATTAGACAAATGATTACAAAGACCGAAAATGTTACACAGGATAAATTTAACAGAAGACTTCTTCAGTTTATTGTAGATACCATGTCACCTTTGTCGTTGTTACAAAATCGTAGCTTTTTAAATTTATTTAAGGGAATTACTCCTTTAAAAAACATATCCAGGCCTACAGCTGTAAAAAAATTTCCTCTATGGTGTCTGAGAACAAAGAAAACTTAAAATTAACATTACATGATATCCGTTACGTCTGCACGACGGCTGACATTTGGTCATGCAAAACCCGAAGTTTTCTTGGTGTTACATGTCATTGGATTGACGACAAACTTCTACGAAAGTCAGCACCGCTAGCATGTAGAAGATTTTCTGGAGCGCATACACACGACCGTATAGCTGAACTATTAGAAGACATATATACTGCTTATAATCTACATCCAAATAAAGTGTTAGCAACAATTACTAACAACGGCTCAAATTTTGTCAAAGCTTTTGGTGTTTTTGGTATCAATAATGTTTTACACTACACTGGTGACGACGGTGCACATCAACAACAAGTGCCAAAAGATGATATCGACATCATTCAGGAAGATCAGGAAGATATTTTGGAGGATGAAGAGGATATTCCTGACATATTTGAAAACGAAAATTATCTCCTTCCAAATAATTTAAGTGACAATAATTTGATCATGATCATACCTACTTTATCTGAACACATACGTTGTACAAGTCATACACTTGCCCTAATAACAACTACTGATATTATGAAAATAATTAATTCAACCAGTTCTCTTAGATCAAAACATGAACAAGCAATAGCTAGGTGTAATCATATATGGAAAAAAGCAGGTCATCCTAAATCACCTAAAGTGATAAAAAAAGTATTAGGACATACTTTAAGTTACCCGGGTGTGACTCGTTGGAATTCCATGTTCGATGCTCTGAACCAGATTCTTAAGTCTAAAGAAAAACTGGAATCTCTATACGAAAAATTAAATTTTGCAAAACAAGATCGGCTCAGAGATACTGATCTAAATTATTTAGCAGAATTATGCCAAATACTAAAACCGTTTGCTTTGGCAGTTGACATTCTTCAAATGTACTACGGTTTCCTTCTACCATCAATCGTAAGCTTGTTTGTTAAAATTGAAATGCTTAAAACCAATAAGTTTAAATATATGGAACCTATTTTGAACGCTCTGACAGTATCTTTAAACTCCAGTTTTGAAAAACTTCTTAAGTTGACTAACCAATCTGCAATAATTGCTGCAGTTACTAATCCTTTATTTAAAACACGTTGGCTTACTGCATTTCGAGGAATCAGGAATATCGAAAATGACCTTAGTGAAATTAAGGATTTGGTAATTACAGAAGCTATAAAAATTATGAAGGAAAATGAGGAACAATTAAAACAAGTTGATGTAAGTACAAATAACATTACTACTGTAATGAAAAGTAACAAAATGTAAAACGACTTCTTTGAATTTGATATTAACTCCGATCTTCAAACGCAAAACGAAAACACTGGCTATACTGATTTATATTATAAACGACAAGCTGAGCTGCAACTATTACAATATTTGGCCGATTCTGAAACCAACATACAAACGTTAAAAAAATATAATATTATAGAACAATTATTTAAAAAGTTCAATACGCCATTACCTTCTTCTGCAGCTGTTGAAAGAATGTTTTCTTTTGCAACTTTTATTAATTCACCCCGACGTCATGCCTTGTCTGATCATACTTTTGAAAATTTAGTTTTACTAAAAGCTAGTGGTTATACTAACTAGTTATTAGCTACCAAAATGTTACTATTTTTTATATCCTATCCTATTGTGTTTAAAAATTTAATTATGTTGAATGTTCTGTTTTTAATGCATAATGCATCTTATGCTGTTTTTAACACACGAATTTATGTTTATTTTATATTGTTTTGAAAATTTAATGTTTGATTTTTGTTTTCAATACATAGTTATTAGTTTGTAATAACTTAACGTCTTTTATTTCTTATCTACCCCAAAGCCCAAAGTATACCATTTCAAAGTACCTGCTGGCTTAAACTAAAATTGTATGATAATTTAAAGGGTTAAAATGATGTTTTTAAAACAAAAGTATCGACAATCTACTGTGGAGTAGTAGAGTACCGAGTACCTTTATATTATACCCTAAAAGTATCTTAGTTACTACAAAAGTATCTAAGTATCTTAAATACTAGAAAAGCATCTAAGTATCTTTGATACATAAAAATATCTTACATACTTAAAAGTATCTTAGATACTTAAAAGTATCTTAGATACTCAAAAGTATCTTAGATACTTGAAAGTATCTAAGATATTTTTACTCTAAATACTTTTCCGGTATTTTGTATCTTTAGATACTTTCACAAAAAAGTATCTTAGATACTTAGTATCTTAAGATACTTTTTGCCTCAAGTATCGTAAAAGTATCTAGATACTTTTAAAAAGTATCTTTTACAGCTCTGATACCTAGTGGACAGATTTGTAATCGTGAGTAACTTTTTAGCTATTTTTTAAATTGCATATACAGTCTCACAGATATGAATTTTTTTTATTAATATAATATAAATATAATGATTTTAGAGGAACTAGAATTATTAATTATTACTTAAATATAATTAAATTAGGTAAAATTTTTTCGTATATTATTAAGTTTTAGAAGTATTTCACTAATTTAGAAGATTTTTTTTTTGAGAATTACATATCATATATAGATAATCTTAATCGATAGTTTTATTTTAATAGAAATGTAAAAATTCTGATATTTTATATGGTAAGAAATAATGTAATTATTTCTAACCATACGAGTACGTAAATAAGTTTATTTTGATTGATGTATTTCTGCTTTTTCTGCACTTTTTGCATAAGGAAGTTATTTTGTTTATAACAGTATTTACTATTTTTAAACTAAGTACTTCGAGTATAATATTATGATGATATGGCGTGTTTGACATTGAAAATTGAAACGTAATGAACTACATAGGAATTCGCTAAAGCGACAAATTTTTACGAAGAAAGTTATTATGATAAATAAAATTAACCTGAAAATATAAGATATTAGTATTCGAAAAATATGTTTATAAATAAGGAAAGATAAAAGAAAGTATTTTAAGATGTTGGAGAAATTGGAAAATCCAGCATAAAGGACTTATATTGGAGACGGAAATGTATCAATGGAAATTTTTGTTGAGAAATGCACGTAAATGCAAAGATTTTTACTTATGATAAATATGACAATACCAAGAAAAGAATCTTAAAAGGGAAAATTAAAAATGACTATGGAAAAGAAATTAAATTTTTTTTGTAAATGAATAACCATTTTTAATTTTTTATACAAGGAATATGATTATACCACGTACATAGGACTAATAAAATTCGTCCTCGTGAGAGAGCCCACAACTACTGCCATCATGGCATATGAAGTTTTTATTGAGTAAACGAATTTCCTCGTGAGATAGTGAATTATTTATATACAATGATTTTGTGACGAAAAGAAAGTCAGTTAAAAAATAATGATGAACTGATATAAGAAGAAAAATAAAAACAAAACAAGTTATAAAAATACACTGTAGTAACGGAGTTATATTAAAGGAAAAGAAAATCCCATTTGAGGAAAAAGACAAAAGAATATGGAAAATTAAGACTTAAAAGTTATCTTAGAAGAAAGACAAGTATTAAGGATAATTTGAAGAAGATTAATGTCAAAAGATATAGAAAAATAGAATTGAAGAGAATTTTGTACCTACAGTACAAAAAGTTACAGTACCTACAGTAAAAAGTACTGTTTAAGAAGAATACTTTGTATGGCTTCAAGTAACATAATTATTAGTATAATATATAAAATAACTTTAAATTTCTATAATAAAGATATACTTATTTTATTCGAATGAGGTCATGTAGACTGTATTTCAATTAAAGAAATAGAGATTATTTTTGTGACGTAAAAGTGACTATTCGCGTGAAGAAACTGAACTTCTATTTAACTAGTAACAAAAATTTAGATTAACTATTTAGCTATTGTAGGTTTTTCTCATTAGTAGTTTTTATGTAAATATTTTAATGGACGTCCAGGAGACTTTCATGATATTTTAGGAGATTTTCATATTTTTTTTTTTTTTTTTTTATTAGAAAAAGAAGTCGCATCCACCAAAAGGTTATTAGCGACGGAACAAAATATAAATAACAAAAGTAAACAACTACAGGTTGTACAAAATGTTTATGGATTTTAGATAATTAACTATATTGTCGCAGGAATAGTTTTGACCTAGAGCCTGTGGTAGAGCGTTTGGGATCTTGTAGCGCTGTCTTTCTTGGTCATATTTACTACAAACTATTAAAAAGTGTTCGACTGTTAATCGGACGTTACACTGATCGCATATAGGAGGATTACTCTTTGTGAAAAGGTAAGAGTACGTTAACCTGGTATGTCCTAGACGTAAACGCGCAACCGCAATTTGTTCTCGTCTATTGCGCGACGATGGAAACCACTGAGACACATTATTTTTTATTTTATTTAACTTAGAATTAGATTGAGACCACTCATTTCGCCACAAACACAACACTTTATTTTTAAAATAAGCTTTTAAGTCACTGGAGACACACTTGTCTATCGGCTCCGAAAAATCACTTAAAATTGCCTCTCGTGCAGTCCTGTCAGCTTCTTCATTTCCTGTTATTCCGACGTGTGAGGGAACCCATACAAATTGAACGCTTCTTCCATGTTCATGAGCTTGGGAAAGCTGGTATTTTAGCAACTTTTCAAAAGGATGTTTCGGAAAAATGTGTTTTAATGAGTTTAGAGAGCTAAGGGAATCTGTTATGATCAGGGCTTTGGTGAGTGTAAGCTCGTTAAGAAGTTTCACAGCACGGTATATGGCGTAGAGTTCAGCTGAAAATGTGCTACATGCTGGGGGTAAACGGAAAAGAAGATTGTTTACTAGTATCGCTACACCACCGCTTGCACGACCTGCATCTGTACGGTCTTTGCGGAAACAATTGAAATGTTTTGAATTGTACAACTGATTGGTCTTTAAGTTTGTCTCCTGTAGACAAATAATATCTGGAGAATATTCGGATAAAAGAAGCTGTAGCATAGGGAGATGATGGAAAAATCCATCAATGTTCCATTGAAGTATCGAGTTGAATGTTGTTAACAGATTCGGAGTTAGATGATACTGAGCAATTATCTACAGAAGAGTCACTGTCTAAGTCAGAAATCTCTTTCCCTAAATGGTTAAGAAGTTTCTTTTGAAGTTTTGTAAACTTAGTTTTTGTAGATCTATCATTTGCATATTGATAGCTGCTTTGTAAAAGATAGAGTAAACCAGGCATATCAGTTGTAAATTCTTTAACGACGCTAATAGTGTCGGGGGAGCCTTGGACATTATCAATCAGTAAGGACAATTGGTGGTAATTTAAAACGAATGGTGGGGTATGATTATCAATAAAATTTTCAAGAGTTTCCCGTGTAGATGGGACTTTAGATGAGCGCGGTTTTTTTGGTTTAGAAGATTTGGGTTTTGCAAACAGATTTTGTGATGAAATTGCTGAGTCTGAAGGAGGAGTATCGATCTCACCAATACTGCGTTTTATGGAAGAACTTGCGTTTTCGCAAGTGCTATTAGAGTTTTCACTTAGATGTTGTGGCTTTATTACCTTTGGAAGTACTGGAGCAGACTCATTGGTAATGACAGAAGTCGAGCTTGAAGTTTTGATTGTAAGATTGGTTGAAATGGTTGTTTCGGAAAATTGTGGTGATGTATCAGTTTTATTGGAGTTTTCTGCAGTTGTATCTAATGGAAGAGGTGCTGATAGATTGGAGGATCTTGCTTTAGGAGTTTGTGAAAACGGTATTGCCGCTGAATGTGGATGACTGAAAGTATTGCTATGAGTAGGAGTATTAGTAATTTCTTGGTCATGGAGATTTGTAGGTGTAGGTGATATTCTCGGATTTGATAATGCATAACTTGATGACTGCTGAGTGTTTGGTAACTTGCGTAATATACTTGTTGGATCTGTTTGATTTGGTACTTCATTGTTTGAATCAATATCAGTTGATTCCGTTACTGAACTGTTATTGCATTGGGATGATATGTGTCCTGTATTTTTGCAAATAAAGCAGGTGAGTGTACCTTGTGACAAAAATATGCGGTAAGGTGTTTGGTCGAAATTTATTAGAATAGAATCTGGAATTGGTGATGTTATAGGACTTACATAAACTTGCCTCCGAAAGCTCAATATGTGACTATATTCGGGAAGAGTTGAGCTAATTTTCAGAAATGTTATTGGGGAAATAAGCTTTAAACCAATATTCTGTAATTCTTCAACTAATACTTGATGAGGAATTGACGGGCAGACACCAGACAAGACTAGTCTTTCTGCTGGAGAGACAAGTCTCCGTGCTGTTACAACTTCGCCGAGTACTTCTATAGAGCCATGTTGTTGCATGAAATTATCTACTACGGTTTTGTTTGCCAAATACATGCAGATTCTATTATCGAGATAATCTAGATGAAAAAATAATATTTTTTGGGTTGATTATTGTGCCCAACGGAATTAAATAATCCTGCAATTTAGCATTATCGATACAACTAAATACAATTGCTTGGGTCTTACTCGGAAAAGAGTTTGAAGCGGCTGATGCATAACTGTTTGTCATTGCGGTGGCGAAAGCTTCAGTGCGGCTCTGGTAAGTGACAAACCAACCGCATGCTAGCTAACCTCACAAAATGATTGAACGGTGGTGTATATTTATTATTTGACGTTTTCTTTTCACAATAATAAAGTAATAATTACGTATAGATGACTTACGTAGTAGTATCTAGTAGATAAACACTTTAATTTTAAAAAACTATTTAATAATACCACTTGTTTTTAGTAAAAACTAGGAGTACAATATCAGTACAACTTCACCATACCTTGCCAGGGCCGGTCTCCATGATATATATATATTTTTTTTTGAACAGAATATGGTCTATTTTTATTAACACTTTCTTTCGATTTTTTTTTTCAATATTGAATGCTGAATTTTCTGAGATACCGACTTTTTTTTATTTCAATTTTTTAAATATCGGTCGAATTTTCGTATAAATATTTTATAAGAAAGTACAATTAAAGACAATTTAGAAAATAAAAACCAACTCTTGTCAAGGAAAAGGTACAAAATGAAAATTAGAAGATATTAGCATACCCATTTCCTGTTTTGAAATTAACTGGATCTCACCTAGACTGAGTATATCAGATCAGACAGGAATTTAGGGATGCAAGATGTAGAAGAAGATTTTAGAAACGCACAAATATCCATTTTGTCTTTTTGGAGCAATCCTCGTCACGCTTAGGAAGTGCAGAGGGCCGGAAGCAAATTCAAGGGTATAAAGTTGCGAAAAACTACCCATCGAGTGGGTAAGGGTTAGAAAATGAAGAATTTATAAAGTAAATGATAAAGAAATAATGAAGAAATATGAAGAAGAATAAGATTTTTGTTTAATAGTACACGATGAAAAAAGTACTAAGTATAAAGAAAATGAAGAAATATGTAATTATTGTGAAGTACCAGACAAGAAGAAGAAGAAGAAGAAAAAAGAGATAATTTCTAATAGAAGAATATTAAATTGGAGAAGATCAAAAGATTTGTCTTAATGGTCTAGTAAAGAAGTAGAATTAACAAGTAAGTTCAAATTAAGGAGTTGTAATTTTTTTAAACCTCTGAAATCAAAGTAAAGTATAATATACAATTTCTGAGTATAGATTTTCGCGAGTCATAAGGAAAGAAATAACTAAGAATAGACGATGTTTGATAATTAGTGAAATGAATTGTATATATTTTTAAAGTTATTTATATATTTTTTTTGTAAAAATTTGTATAAATCTATACATATAACGTAGTCAGTTGATGATGATAGTAAGAAAATTTTCTTCTCTTCGGGGAGGAAAAAGGAAGCACAGTACATGGCTCAGAAAATTTTCTTTTCTAACGGGGGTGATATAATGTGATTTATCTCACTATTTAGATATTTTAGAAATCCTTAAATTACCTTAAAGTATTCGTTAGATATTTATTTATAAAACAATAAATATTACGCATATTTGTTATAATAATTGCAAAGTAGAACACCTTAGTTAAAGTCCACGTTTTGCTTACTCAACAAGGTTGTGATTATTCATTTTGACACACTAACGAGAATATATACAAACATATTTACAAAACGAAGTATTTGATAAATATGGGAACACGATCAGATTTGATTCATTAGTGAGTCGAATTAGTTAGGTTTGGGAGGTTGTTGCCGTTAGCGCAGAATAATATTCTATCCTATCAACTGAATACATTTATATGGTAGTACTTCAACCAAATAAAGGAGTTATGAGTACATAGTGCCTTCCTGTTAAACAACCCCATTCCAGTATAGTAAATATCCAGTTACCACCATAAAGTAAGTTCAAATGTAAGAATTAAAGTTATAATTTTATTTTAAGTAGGGAAAAGGTAAAATATACATTACAATTTTTGAGTGTAGAATTATGCGAGATATAAGGAAGTAATAAGTAAGAATAGACGATGTTTGAGGACTAATTTTTTTATAGCGTAATAAGTTGTACATTTTGTATATTTTGTATTTGTATTGTTATATTGTATTTGTAGTTTGTATTTATAAAAATATGTATGAACCTTTAACACAGTATTCAGTTGGTGACGTTGTCTAGAAAAATTTTCTTCTTTGTCGGAAGGGCACAGAAAATAAGGTACATCTCTCAGAAAATTTTTCTTGTAAGGATAGGGGATGTACAGGAATTATATTATTCAAAAATAATAGTGACCTATATCGATTAATGTTTAAAGTTTCAAACAAATATTAGTTACAAGTATTGTTTTGATTTCATCAAGGTAGGTGACATTGCTTCTTCAATGTAGACCACTAGCTTTGGAAAACAACGGAGTCAGCAATTTGGTATTGTTAGTATTTCATGGCTACAGTCAGGTATGAATCATAACACAATTGGGATTGATGATAGATACGTAGCAAATAAAGAAAAGAGGTCATTCATTATTCAACCATCAATGTAGTTAGAATATAGACTTTCGTCCACCAACTAGTTACTGTTCTAATTAGCAAGTGATTAAATAAATAAAGTATGAACAAGTAGTGTTTTACCAAGTCAACTCTCACCTCCAGTTAGTCAACTACCCCATTACAACCGAATTCTTTTATACTTACATAGAGAATTAAAAACACCAAATCTTAACATTATTTCTAGGTCCAAAATTACAAAAAGATGTAAAATTATTGTTATTTTATTATTAGTATTACTGATTATTGTTACTAGCGATAGATGTAAATGTATGGTATTTCTTGCTCTAAATAACCAGTTCAAACAAAAAATAAATATAGCCAAACCTGAGAATGATCCATATTATACACCTGTTATTTACATTATTAAATTTTTAGCAACCCAGAGGGAGAAGCAGAAAATCTAGAGAAACGATAAGAGCGGAACGAATTTTAAGGCTAAAGACTAAATTTTAATTTTTACTATTAATTAAGTAACAGGGACGTGTGTAGTGTCGCTCCGAAATTAAATTTCAATTTTGGGTAGTTTCGAGTGTAATCTGCATACAAAATAGTGCAAAGTGTACTTAAAAAGGACCTTTATGTAAGTAAATAATCAGATATCTGTTTTTGAACTGTATTAATAAATTAGGAGTTAGTTTTTAATTGCCCTACGGATAAAAGTGAAACCTCTGAGTGGACGAAACGGGTTGAGCTTTTTGCGCTGGACGGGTGATTAAGAACGATAAACAATAATAATTATCAACAAAAACAATAGGTCTGTAATACAGGTTTCGGTAAAAATATACAGAATTATAAAGGCTGAATTTATTTGTTGTTTTGATATTGATTGTATATGTCAGGGGTGGCCAAACTGCGGCTCGCGAGCCACATGTGGCTCTTTGAAGGATAATTTGTGGCTCTCAATAAATGTACCTGAATTACTTTTAATTTTTGTGTTTCAAAATGTCTTAAATTACTGACAATAAATAATATAAAAGACTCAAGTGTAACACCAGGACTTAGAAAAGGAGACCCTTATCACCGTTGCTATTAATTTGGCCTTAGAATATGTAATAAGTAAAATATCATCTGAGCTGACAGGGGATTTGCAAATCAAGAAATGATCCTTTGTTTCGAATTCGTACACTTGCCAACGAACTAAATTCGCGATTTGATTCTATTCCAAAACTAAGTAGTTTCCAAACTATTTCAAAAATGAAATGTCTTGCAACACACTGTTGGGTCCTCATTATAGAAAAGTAAATTACTGACACTTTTTCACCTCCCTTCCCCGCGTAGCAACTAAACGAAACTCTTGGGTGTAGTTGAAACCGGTCGGACGTTGCACTCAACGGTTTTCAACTACCATCCAACATTGATAATACTCAGTTAACAGAGAAATCTGTACCAAATGTAAAAGAATTAGTCAGTTTTGGTTTGTGTATATAGTTTCCTGTTTATTTCTTGTTTTTGTGGGATTCGCCCTTCTGGTGAACCATTTGTTCAATATATTGGTTTTTGTTTATTTCACGATTTTTATTTATCTACTCCTAATAAGATTCCTGATAAGAGATTACCTCTAAATATTTGCTAAGTAACACAACCTATCACTATATTATCTTCGACCAGGAGAAAGATCACGCAGAATAAGTTTTGTAGGTAAGTAGGTAGGCGAATGCTACCGAATATATTTCTAACGTGCCATGTACTAAGAGTATAAGTCATAAAAAAGATTTTTCGGGATTCCTCTATATTTTGAATTATATAATTAATAAGGTATTACCAAAGTAG
This sequence comes from Diabrotica virgifera virgifera, assembly GCF_917563875.1. Classification (NCBI taxonomy): domain Eukaryota; kingdom Metazoa; phylum Arthropoda; class Insecta; order Coleoptera; family Chrysomelidae; genus Diabrotica; species Diabrotica virgifera. The sequence goes on along the minus strand of NC_065451.1, from coordinate 40,229,064 downwards.
AAAGTAAAATAGTTATTTACTAATGTATTAATCATATTTCGTCACCATTTTCATATTTAGTTGTAATAGTTATTTCATCAGTGATAAAAAGACTTTGAAAAGTCCTAATAAAAATTTTTCATTTTTGACTTATACTCTTAATACATAGCACTCTAGATTATTAGTTCCTTATGTAGTCTGTTAACAACATTGATTTACTAATTCAGTGTTCATCTTTTCTGATATTTGGTCGCAGTACCTAATTATCTTTTCTTACTTGTTTCTGTTTTTAAGACTTCTTAATTTTCCCCTTATAATCCCAAACAGTTAAGTGGCGCCCTGTATCTATTTTCTTTTCTTTGGTAATTTTACCTATCTATATTTTTCTGTTTCCCTCTTTTCTAATCTACCTTATCTTGTCATATCTTTACCTATTTCTTCTGTTGGCCCCCTTTCCACGTTCCAAAAGCTAGTTTCGAACCCACGACTAGCTCTCCACCAAACATCTGGCTGCCGTTAGCAGTGTCTCCATTGGTGACGTTTCTAGCACCATCCAAAAAAGGTTTCCGAGGCTACAGTAGTACTGGAAATATATAACATCGAACCATTCTTATGCGAAGTTCCAAATTGAAATCATGACTGCACAGGATTTTCTGAAATTTCATAAAATTCTGCTGTTTATTTCTGTAATAGGATTCCAGATTTCATTAATATGAGTAGCCAGATATACAAGATAACTTACGCGTTCAATTGAGTCATTACCAATTGTTACATTATAATTATTATTTACGGCTGCCTGTTTACTAATAACCATAAAAATTTTCTTGAGTTGAGAGTTTCGAGTCCATATATCGCACAGATCACCACCATTCGGTTCAATAACGCTTAATGATGTTCAATTGATCCTGTCACTAACAAGGTGTCATCTACGTATCTGATATTGTTCATAAGAACGCCACTAATGAGTATGCCCTCTTTTGCGTTTTCCAACACTTCATTTAAGATTGTTCTGACCATCACGCTGTTTGTTTCTTCGTTGAGTCTTTTTTACTTGTTTTACATACTTCTTTATTCTTCTTCATGTGCCACTCCTATCGGAGATTGGAAATCATCAAGGCTACCCTGACTTTGTTTACAGCTGACCTAAAAAGTTCATAAGTGGTGCAGCCAAACCACTCTCTCAAATTCCTCATCCATGACATTTTCTACGGCCTGGATTCCGTTTTCCTTCTATTATATACATTTTAGAGGCTACTATTTAGCAGCCTCTAATAGTAGATCTAGATCCTTAGATATAGTTGTTCCATAGGTTGTTTAAATTATTATTACATTCCTTTTCTTTTATTGTTCTGAGGTTTTCGTTTACTTTTTTCTCAAATATTTTGCCATTTCTGTGTTTCTCAGCTTATAAGTTTTATTGTCTCTTTTATAATTGGTTTTTCCCTTTCTGTACTTGTTTTTTCTTTCTTCTCGTATCTTAGTTACGACCATGTAGTGATCGTTGCCTATTTAGAATTCTCCAATTATCAAATTAGATACTATACATACTATAGTGACACACTTTTTATTATCGTTCCGTTTTACAAAAAGTATTTCTCTATTTACATCAAGCCGAAAATAATGTGAATCACGAGCGACGAACTTCTTTGCCAAGGGTTTTTGTATCTTGTAGATGCTCGTATTTGTTGCTAGGTATCCACATTGCTAGGTTCGTCAAAAAATGTGGGTATATATACCTAAACAGCCTACCTTTATTTTTTACGATATCAAAAATTGATATTAAAAGTAGTTGATCAGAATTAAAAATCATATTCAAAGATGAAATTGCATTTATCTGCAAAAAAATCAGCGGTTATCACTGTTTATCAATTAATTTTAATTTTGTTACTCTCGATAATGAACTTTTATTTTTTGAGATTAATAAAAACCTGATAACCTTTCCCTTTTTTAATATTTTCCAACTATTTTGCACTTTAAATAGGTAATAGTCCGTTCTTTAACGGTAAAATATTGCAAAACCTCTAAATTTTAAAGAACCGCTTCGATTGGCATGAAATTTGGCATACACATAGTTAACAAGTCAAATTAAAAAAGTGATATGCCGATATGTGCTTTTGCCCCGGGAGTGGTTTTCACCCCCTCTTGGGGACCCCCTCTTGGGGACCCCCTCTTGACCAAATATTCGTCCAAAGTAAGTCCGGAAATGGATAAACTGACTAATTCTAAGTAACTTTTGTTCTATACAGTTTTTTCACAAAGTCAATATTCTTTGAGTTATTTGCCAGTGAATACGATCATTTTTCAACAAAATAACCACGCTTTTAGACGGTTTTTTGCAAATAACTCAAATAGTAAGTATTTTGTCGAAAAAACATTCTTAGCAAAAATATAGCCTGTAAAAATTTTAAAAAAATTGTGTATATATCACGTCTCTATACCTAGTAGAAGCAGAGTTATAGCTAATTAAAAATAGGTTCATATTCGTAAAATTCCAGATGGAATACTTTAACGAGAAATACCCAAAAATTAAGCACATTTCGGAGAAAATGTATTACAACTTATTTAAAGTGTTTTAAAAAAGCTTCATTTTTGTTTTATAAAAAAAATTCTAGCATCAAAAGTAAACAAGTTACGCTCAAAATAAAGTTAGTCCCTTTTTTTTGGTAAAAAAATCGGTAAGATCACTCCCTAATTAGTATCTCAAATGAACTTAATCGTTACGACTTCACAAGTTTCTTGAATCGCGTATGTATTATTTATATGATCTGTAAGTTTCATCGGTTATGTCAGTCCTTATTTTTGAAAGGGCTGTAGTTAAAAGGGGTTGAACGACTCGGTGATCACGAATGTATGCAAATTTAGAAACACCAAATTTTAATCAATTTTTGTCTAACACAAAAACAAGAAAATGCAAGATATTCAGAAAAGCAATGCTGACTTTTTTTGTTTTTCGAGATTTTTGGTATCTCTAACAATTTTTATTGAATAAATTTATCTAATAAAGTTATTTTGAAAAAAATCATATTTTTCAAAATTAAAATTTTTTAAAATATTACTTTAAAACCAATTTTTTTCTAAAATAAGCACTTTGAATCGATGAAACTTACAGATCATATCGTGGGCTTACTGCAAAAATCCGTTAAGTCCATGTTTGGTCATTTTTCGGGTTTGTTCATAGAGAGTAGTAGAAAGAGAGAAACTATCGACTGGTAAAACCCGTTTAGTGAAAGCACTGATCTAAACATTAATACTTAATGTGACCAAAATATACTAACTACCTTATAACACAATCTTATACAAGCAATATCCTTTAAGTTGCTTTAAATGGATCTTACTTTTATTATTTGTTATAATAAAAAAAAATTCTTCTACAAAAATTCTTTATGTTTATTTAAAAGGTTCACATTGTAAAATAATAGCGACCTAGAATGCAAAAGCTACTACAAAAATCCGTTAAGAGCATATAGCCGATGTTGCAGAAATATATTTAACAAAATGACGCAATGCAATACAGCTAAAAACCGTTAAGGCATTTTAAACGATTTCTGCTGTTTATCACAATGTTTTTCGGGGAATAGCTTATGCAGCAATAATCACAAAAGTACACCTAACTTGTTTTGGCAGACTATGTTGTGTTAAATATTAATTTTAACGAATAAACCTCACGTGTTACTTTGCTAAGTTTTATAGTTTTTTAGTGAATAAAATGATGACAAGTGGCAAAAGTAGATGTGAAAAATTAGTGTTAATGGCATTAGAAGATGAGAATCATAATTTGGGTATGTATTTTGTAGTGGATTCTAATATTATTTTTAATTTTCCTAAGAGTGAGGTTATGTTTGATTAAAATTATGTATTTTTATTTTAAAAGATCTATTAAACAGAGTACATGATATTTTCTTGCTGATATTTGTAACTAATTATTATTATCAATGAATAGGACCTACCAATTTAGTACCTACTCAATTACTGTAGCTAGAAGCTAAGTAAAAGCTTTGATAATGTTTTATTAGTATACTTTTAGAACTCATAGGATGTTAAATTTATAATTCTGTTGTTTCAGATAATTCCCCTTGTTTTGGTTCTACTTCAACAACAAAAGATTATTCAAACATTATTGCTGGTTCAAGTTGTCCAAGTAAGTATACTAATTATTATTATCAATGAATACCTACCAATTTAGTAGGCAATTACTTTAGCTAGAAGCTAAGTAAAAGCTTAGATAATGTTCTATCGGTATACTTTTGGAACTCGTAGGATGTTAAATTTATAATATTCTGTTGTTTCAGACAATTCCCCTGGTTTTGGTTCTACTTCAACAACAAAAGATGATCCAAACATTATTGCTGGTCCAAGTTGTTCGATTTCCTCAGTGCTTACTAAAGATATCATTACGATTCCTGAAGTACAAGATTTTGACTCGGATTGTTCAATTCAAGATCCACATTACGAACCTTCATCAGACAGTGAAAGTACTGATAAAGAAAATGTCTCAAGTATTGAGGCAGGCATGGAAGAAAATTTAATAAATGAACAATTAGCAGATACAGAAATTACGCAAAAAAGAGGTCGATGGAAGAAAGCTGAACCTTCAAAATGGAAAAGAAATATAAAGAAAAAACAAAAAATTGAATCTAAGGCACCAAAGGTATCAAACTGCGAAAAATGCCGGTTCCAGTGCAATGCACATTTTTCAGAAGAACTTATAAAATCACTTTGTCACAACTTTTGGCATAGTGAATATTCGAAGCAAAAAGAGTTTCTTCTAGGAACAACAGAAAGTATACCACCGTTAAGGAGAAGAGTGCGAACAGAGAGTTCAAGGAAAGAAAGAACCGATACAAAAATTTACTATTTAAATAATGATGTGCAGAAAATCCGGGTATGTAAAAGCTTTTTTCTTAAAACTTTATGCATTTCGGCCAATATGATTGATACTGCGTATAAAGGCAAGGGAGAGGGAAAAATGTTTGTTGGAAAAGACAATAGAGGTAAGAAGACTCCACACAACAAGACAGTCCAAGAAAGTATAGAAAGAGTGAAAAGTCATATAGAAAAGTTTCCTACCATGGAATCTCATTATTCCAGAAAAGAAACTAAACGTTTGTACCTCGACCCTCAACTTAGCATTACGAAAATGTACAATTTATATAAACAAGAATGTTTAAATGAAAATGTAAAACATGTAAGCGAAATTACTTATAGGAGGATTTTTTGTACCGATTATAACTTGTCGTTCTATAAGCCAAAAAAAGATCAATGCCAGCTTTGCACTAAATATAATTCCTTAAAAGTGGGCCCGCAGAAGCAGCTGTTAGAAAATGACTATGTACAACACATTATGCGGAAGGAAGAGTGTATGAATGCGAAAGCAGATGATAAGGAGAAATGTCAGCAGCATAAAGAATTTATGTGTTGCACCTTTGATTTGCAATCAGTGTTACAAATACCTTCGAGTGACGTCAGTTCTATGTATTACAGTCTTAAAGTTTGCATGTATAATTTTACCATTTATGAGCTACGTGAACCAAATGATGCCTTTTGTTATGGATGGACAGAGTTACAAGGAAAAAGAGGCAGTTCAGAAGTAGGTAGTTGCTTACTTAACTATATTAACCAAATGAATCCTGAAATAAAGCAGCTCTGTTTGTATTCTGATACCTGTGGCGGACAAAACCGCAACCAAAATGTTGCAGCACTATTTTTATATTTGGTCCAAACTTCAAACCTAGAAATCATAGAGCACAAGTTCCTCGAAACTGGCCATACCTTTATGGAGGTGGACAGCATGCACAGTGCTATAGAGAAAGCAAAGAAATACGTCCCAGTTTATACCATTCAGGATTGGTTTAATATTTTTAGAATCGCAAGATCAAGACGTGTCCGAAACAAAAAAAGTACGGGCTATAATGTTCGACAGATGAATTTTTCAGATTTCAGAGACCTTACAGATTTATCAACAAAGTTAATAAAAAACAGGAACAAAAATACAGAAGGAAGCGTAGTAAATTGGCTAAAAATCAAGTGTCTAAAATATGAAAAAAAACAAACCAGGAGTAATTCAGTATAGGTATGACCATACTTCAGAGTTCAAAGTAATTCAAGTATTTGGTAAAACTCCCCCAAACTCTTTTGAAGAAATAACCCTTCAAAATTTATATTCAAAAATAATTCCAATAACAGGGAAGAAGAAAAATAGCCTGCTGCAACTGTGTCGTAAAGGAGACATCCCAGAAGAATTTCACGGTTGGTACAAATCTTTACCAACATCGAAATCAGCTGTAGACGAAGTTCCTTCCTCAACCAACAGTGATGAAGATATTGAAGACTGAAGGAATTTGTTAATATATGCTATAACATTTGTATTGTGTTAGTTTAAGATTAAACTATTGAATACATTTTTGCTATTTTTATTCTGCCAAAATCATCTAAGTCCTATATTTTTTTTGTTTTTTAGCATCCTCTATAAACAATAATAATATTGTGAGCAAAATATGTATTGCCGAAATATATCAACTTTCAAACTTTAATTTTTTTCAAATAATAATCATAAGAAATTAATAGTTTAGTTTTAATGAGACATTAAAACAGAGTAAACATTAAAAGTTAATTTTCTCGAAACAAACAATTACGGACTTAACGGATTTTTGCAGTAAGCCCACGATATTATTTATATAACGATTTATTTCATTTAAGTTGCTAATTAGGGGGTGGTCTTCCTGATTTTTGTTTTGCCAAAACCAAAGGGACCAACTTTATTTTGAACGTAACTTGCGTAAATTTAAGGATAAAAACTTTCTATAACAACAGAAATAAAGCTGTTTTTAAACACTTTAAAAAAGTTATAATGGATTTTCTCCAAAAAGTGCTTAATTTTTTGGATACTTCACTTCGAAGTATTCTATTTGAAATTTGGTAATTATGAATCTATTTTTCATTTACTATAACTCTGGTTTTACGAGGTCCAGAGACCTAACGCGTACACCATTTTTTAAAATTTTTTACAGGCCATATTTTTGCTAAGAACGTTTTTTTCGACAAAATGCTTACTTTTTGAGTTATTTCCGAAAAACCGTCTAAAAATGTAGTTATTTTGTTGAAAAATGAACATATTCACTCGCAAATAACTCGAAAAGTGTTGACTTGGCGAAAAAGCTTTATAGAACAAAAATTACTTAAAATTAGTCAGTTTATCCATTTCCGGACTTATATTTTTCACCCCCAACTGGGGGTGAAAGTCACCCCCAGGGCAAAAGCACACATCGGCACAATATCACTTTTTTGTTTGAGATGTAAGCTATGCGTAGCCAAATTTCATGTCAATCCAAGCGGTTCTGTAAAATTTAGAGCAAAAACCGTGAAAGAATGTACTATAATGAATTACCATGCATTTAATTTGAAAATAAGGAAACACACAGACGCACAGTAACAATAGAGTTGTACAGATAAGTTTCGAAACGTATAAACAATATTGTAAATTAATGCAATTGCATATTTGACCATATTTTTTAATTCTGGCTAACTTTTTTTAATATCAATTTTCGATATTATCAAAAATAAAGGTAGTTTATACCCGAGCAAAATTCATATTGACACATCTCGTATACGATTAATAAAAGTTGATATCTGATGGTTGCAGTTTATGATTTGGACCATGCAGAACTTTTTATGAAGAACTTTTTTTCGAAAAATTAATAATAAAAAAGTTTTACATATGGGTCCAACTTAAATAGATATTCAGAAAAGCAATGCTGACTTTTTTTGTTTTTCGAGATTTTTGGTATCTCGTAACAATTTTTATTGAATAAATTTATCTAATAGTTATTTTGAAAAAAATCATATTTTTCAAAATTAAAATTTTTTAAAATATTACTTTAAAACTAATTTTTTTCAAAAATAAGCACTTTGAATCGATGAAACTTACAGATCATATTATTTATATAACGATTTATTTCATTTAAGTTGCTAATTAGGGGGTGGTCTTCCTGATTTTTGTTTTGCCAAAACAAAAGGGACCAACTTTATTTTGAACGTAACTTGCGTAAATTTAATGATAAAAACTTTCTATAAAAACAGAAATAAAGCTGTTTTTAAACACTTTAAAAAAGTTATAATGGATTTTCTCCAAAAAGTGCTTAATTTTTTGGATATTTCACTTCGAAGTATTCTATTTGAAATTTGGTAATTATGAATCTATTTTTCATTTACTATAACTCTGGTTTTACGAGGTCCAGAGACCTAAATACACAGAGACACTGAAATAAAGCTAAAGTAGATTTGTTGTTTTAAAAATACGTATTTTTTATTTTTATTATATTTTAACTTATTTATAAATTAAAAATTAAAAATAATTACCTGCTTATAAATGTTTCTTTATAATTACAGAGATATCATGAGATCATCAAAATTACCTCGACCATCAACTTCCGGAGCACACTAGTTCGCTGCCATTGTCAAAAAACCCTCTTAATTACATACTAGTTCGCTCCGAAAACCATAACCGAGTTCGCTCCCGTGGTTAAGCGGATTAAGTATTTATCTATTCTATTCTAGGAAAATTAATAGGAAAATTGGTACTGTGACTTTTGTATTTTATATTAGAAATTATATAAAATATTGGTGGTAACCTATTTATATAAATACAGTGATAAGCGCGCTAATAACCGGAAAAATAACGCAAACGATGGAAAACATATGAAGTTGTAAGATAAAGGAGATGAAACTAGTAGAGATGAGAAATTTAGAGGTAGAAACCTATAAATTGACATTATAATGATTATTTCTCATCTTCAGACCTTTGGCAACTACCACTGTGACAGTGACAGTTTTTGTTGACATACTCATGTGATACGTCTAAAGGTGGGAAACAACCAATATAATCTAAATTTATAGGTTCGTACCGCTAAATTTCCAACCTCTACTAGTTTCATGCCTTTTTATTTCACAACTTAATATGTTTTTCATCGTTTTGCATTATTATGCCGGTTATTAGCGCGCTCATAACTCTATAACGAGACAGTGAAATTAGATAATTTAGATTTAGCCCAATAAATGACTATTTTGGAGTGTAATTTTCGGCGTTACTACGGATTTGGTTGAAAATTTGGTTTTAGGTTCTACCTATCCTCCACTTCAAAGTTGAACTTGTGCCGTTGGTTGCATTTAATTGAGGGTATAGTATAAATCACCCCTTCTCGAGGGCGAAAAATCATACGTTTCAAATAAGTCCAGAAATGGATAAGTCGACTACTTCTAAGTAACTTTTGTACTATGTAGTTTTTTAAAAAAGTCAATAATTGTTTGACTTCTTGTTTGATTTGAATAGCATCAAAAATGTTTATTTTTAAACAACAAAAAATAACACGTTTTCAGACGGTTTTTCTCAAATAACTGAAAAAATAAGTATTTTATCGAAAAAAAAAAATTCTTAGCGAAAATATAGCCTATAATAAAATGAAAAACAGAATATTCATGAAGTGTAGGTACAGACCCAGCAAAAGAAGAGTTGCAGGTAGCTTATGAAAAATATGTTCCTATGAAAAATGTGTTTCAAAAATACATTTTTGCTGAGAATATTTTTTTCGATAAAATATTTACTTTCTGGTTATTTGCGAAATATCGTCCAAAAATGTGTTTTTTTGTTGAACAATAATAAAATAAACATTTTCACTCGCAGATAACTCGAAAAATATTGACTTTAAAAAACTCTAGAGAAAACTCAACTCAGTTGCTTAGAATTAGTCAATTTATCTATTTCCGGCCATATTTTAAATGTATGTTTTTTCACCCCCGAGAAGGGGTGACTTTCACCCCCCAAGTAAAAGCAACCAACGGCATAAGTCCAACTTGACGGTGGCAAGTAGAACGTAAATTCAAATGTTCATGCAATTCAGTGGTGACACTAAAAATTACACGGCACCTATCGCCGGATTTCACGTTCCTTTACTGGGCTAATAATAATAATTTTATTTACACTAAATTTTGTTCTATACAGTGGTGAGCGCGCTAATAACCGGCAAAATAATGCAAAAGATGGAAAACATATTAAGTTGTGAGATAAAAAGAAGCGAAACCAATAGAATTGGGAAATTTAGCGATAAAAACTTATAAATTTACATTCGATTCACTGTTTCCCACCTTTAGACGTATTAGAGGAGGAGGAGGATGTCAACTAAAACTGTCACTGTCACAGCGGTAGTTGCCAAACTCATCTGATACGTCTAAAGGTGGAAAATAATAAATGTAATGTAAAGTAGGTTCTACCGCTAAATTTCCCATCTCCACTAGTTTCATTTCTATTTATCTCACAACTTAACATTTCCATCTTTTGCGTTATTTTGCCGGTTATTAACGCGTTCATTACTACATTTTGAAAAATGTTCATGATTGGATTAGAAATTTTGAATTGTTTTTAAAAATTACTGAAATAATTTTTCTGCTTATTCTAAAATATAGATATAATAAGAAAGCAATACAAGTGTAAAAACTAACATAATAGGTATGGGATATCCTCTACCATTACAAAATTAAACAAATATAAATTAAAACGCGGCATTTATTTTGCTAGAAATCTAAGTGAAATACATTTGACAAAATCAAATCTACTAATTTTATTTTGCTTTAATTCCGCTATTTTGTGATCAACAAATTTTTGGCGCTCTAGAAGTACTTTTCGGTACACTTTTTTTGGTTTCACCGAACTTCGTATTTTTACATAAGTGTCAATTTGAATATCTTATAAGTTATATCTTATCGTTATAAGTTTAATATATTTTTAAGTAATAAGTAGTGTTATATAATAGCATTGTTTAAAAAGACTCATTCTTTTAAACAATGATAGTATTGTCGTATTAGAAAAATAGAAAGTTTGAGAAATATTTATTAAAAATTTTATTAATAAAATGTATCAAAGTACCTGCTTTATGAAGGCAACATTATCTATTTAAAATGACCCTGGCTATTCATTATTATTCATTGTGTACGTGTACCCAGTAAAGACATTATTCAACTATCTTTTCTAAGAAATATATGGCCGGAGCGAACTTACCTATGCCCCTTTTCGGTGGGGTATTAAAATCTGACCGCCGGAGCGAACTAGTATACGCCCTCAACTTCAAAAGGTGGGGAAGATTTGGAATTGCCATCTTCACCGTCTTCTTCCGAAGAAGCTGCACAGATTGGTAAAAAAGAAAAAGGGGAAAGTCTTATACTCAAAAATATACCGCAACATGGGAGCAAGAACCTGAATTTAAAGGATGGCTGAAAAGTAGCAAGAAAGGATCAAATTTTGCATTCTGCAAAGCCTGTAATAATGATTTCTGCCCTACTTTAACAAAACATAGTAACTCAAGTTACTAGGTTTTAAAAAATTACATGATTTTTGAAATCCCCGTTAAAAATTACATATTATATATTTTTCTACATTTTACCTTCTACAGGCTAACCCAATCAGCTGATCTCTTTTTTTAGTAAGTCGATGAATAGCATAGATATCCTAGAGAAGAACATAGCAAATAAAGTTACTACCTCGCTCTTTATTTACTTCTTTATTTTACTAAGATTTGCATTATGTAAAAACTAGTATTTTAAGTTACTAGGTTTTGGAAAATTATTTCGTCAAAATTTATAATATATTGGCGCCAGTGGTTTGAAGATACTAGCTTTTAAATAATTATTTTGACCTAAAAATTTTGGCGTAGGAACTTGTCAGAAGACAGCAATTTTCAGTTACTAGTTTATACAACGTTTATTTCCATCATTTCAACGACCACTGATAGTAGCATATCAATATGCTAGGTTTTACACATTTCATTTTCTCTTGAGTTTGCTGCATAACTAACAGAGCTCAGTAGTTAATCAACGAGAACAGACGTGTTTTGTTTGGGTTCGGTAGTTAAGTAGAGCCGCGAGTATTACATATTACGGCAAGCAAGCTGCTGCATTTGTAAACAAATAAAGTAAAATGGATAATTCTAATTATCTTTCAAATAGGAGTAAATTATTAGTGTCACTGTGTGTCAAAAGGTAAGCGCCATGATTTCCTATAATTTTTCTATTCATTAGAATCTGTGATAGTGGTGAAATAGAAAGTTTATTTTTTATTTGTTTCAAAATCGATTAAAGAATAGGTCATTTTCTACTTGAGTGTGCAGGGCATAGAGAGAAAACATGGGTGAAATACTGGGTGTCCAGATTAAAATGAGGTACATGGGGGTAAATAGAGAAATCGAAAACAGGATTATAGAGTCGTATAAATGGGAAAAAAGTTGCGAACCTACTTTAATGCGTGACCAACCGTAATTCGTTCGTTGCTTTTTGCGATTTAAAATTGGTCTCTCTACGGATATACAGGGTGAAAATATGAAAATGTGCATGTTCAAAAACCACAATATTTTCTTTATTATAGAAGCTAAGATCATCAAATTCTCAGGGCATGGGTAAAAGGAAGCGGCGATAATAAAAATGGCGTCAAAACATTGTAGGCCTACGATGTTGCGCTAGGCCGTACCTATTGATTTTTTATTAACACACTGGTGAATTGCTTTTTGTAAACATTTTAAAAACGTAAATTCAACATTAATTTAATATGGAAACCATAATAAAAACAAGAGTTGAATTAAAATAAAATAAACCTATAGTTTTGGGCACACAAATGCGCAACTTTTCTGCCACTAAACGAGCTGTTAGTAAGGGGGTTGTTGGTATAGTGATAAAATTATCGAATTTTAAGACATCACTAAACTTGTGTGAGATATTCATTATTATCATGGTATATCATTTAAATGTGAGTGTATAAAGAAAAATTGCACATTTAAAAAGGATTGTATTTGTTTTTAGAGGACGTTCTGAGGACAATAATTTAAAAGAGCCTTTAGACCCAGTTCCCGGCACTTCAAAGAATGTCCATTCAAGGGATCAATTATTTGAGAAATTTCCGCAAGATAATATTCTACGAAATGTACCCGAAGAACCCTCTGATTTTGACGACTCAGATGCGGATTCTGATTATGAACCTGAGAACGAAAATAAAAGGCATGACATATTTTAATTTGCAAAATGTATTTGATTCGCATGAAACTGGTTTTGTAAGTTTGAGTACAAAACTGGATATTACCAAGGCTCAAGATTCTGCACCTGCCAAGGACTCTTCGAAGAATATCCAAGAAAATGTCTGCAATAGCCCGGTTTTAGAGGAAGCAAGTACTAAAAAAGAAGCTGACATACTCTCTGTTTGTACACAAGTGATTGAAGATATGTTCTAAGAAGAAAAGCATCATAGATCAAATTCAGAAATATCCTGTATTACCTCCCTGTAATAACAAATGCCGCAGGGGCTGTTAAAAAAAATTGATCTGCTCGAAAGAGATAAAATAAGAGTTGCTTTTTGGACAATGACTTTTGATGAACGACGGCTGTTTCTAGACTCACATGTTAAACAGTCGAATGTAAAAACCAGAATGCAGGAGGCTTTATCAAAAAGAAATTTTTCTCTAAAATATTTTTGCCAGTTAAGATAGTTTTACAGGAAGCAGTTGATAACAAAACCGAAACTACGATTGTTACGGAAATACAAACATGCAAAAATATGTTTCTGTACACATTGGGATTAAAACCAGATGGCATGATTACTACTCACCTAAGAAGTAAAAGGACTTCAGATAATGGAATTGCCAAAACCAAAGACGACAGGGGGCTTATTGCTCGGTCCAATTTAAACGACCAAAAATTGGAACATGAATCACTTATAACAAATCATATAAATTGCTTCAATCCAGTCGTATCTCACTATAACTTAAAACATGCACCTAATCGAAGATACTTGCCTTCAGAACTGACGACATCTATTTTGTGGAAAGATTTTTGTACCAATCATAAAATTGGATATGATCTTTATAGAAGCGTTTTTAAGAAACAAAATATTGGTTTCTGTAGGCCATCCTAAGATGAATGCGAGGTTTGCACAATCCACGAGGCTCATTCCAATGATGCGAAGGATGGAACACAAAGAACACTACACAGAGGCCGGACAGGCGTACCAAGCAGATCAGGAGAAAAAGCTGGATTCGTACGAAAGAATTTTTAGTGTTGACATGCAGAAAGTGTTACTTTTGCCAAAAATGTCAACCAAGAACTCGTATTTCATATCAAGGTAAGATTTTTTAAGGATTATAATTTTTTGTTGGTTTTTCACTTTGCATGAAATTTGACTTGTGCATATTATAATACGCGTGACTTCAGCATATTATAATATCATGAAAAACCTAAGTTCTAAAGTATCAAAGCTTACATTTTAGGTGGATAATTGCTCCGCCCAAAACAAAAATTGGACATTACATTCATCTATAACTTGTTTTGTAAATTCGGAATGGGGGCCAAATGAGATAACATTCAAATATTTTGAGCCTGGCCATTCTTTCATGGCGGCCGACTCAGTACATGGTTGAATTAGTTCACAAATGAAGAAGCACCCCAATATATACGATTTTTTTTCCTTTTACAGATGGTTGTAAGAAACGTAAAAACAACAATATTTCATTACTTGATAAAATTAAACAAGTTCAGTTTCGTAAAGGTTCCAAAAACCTTTTTTATAAGAATAAAATGTCCAATTTTGAGATTGTCCAAGATTTTCTAAAGACAAAATTTGAACCAAATATGCCATCCGCTCCACGTTCGGAATGTATAGGGATAAACACGGATAAAAAAGAGAAGATCTTAAAAACGCTCTGCCCACTGTTTAGTGATGAAAGAAAAAAATTATTCTGGACATATTTACCATCAAACAATAATTCTCGTGATTTATGTACAGTATCCGAGGTCTAGTGTATAAGTTTAGTATTTATATAATGTATTTATATTTTTTACATATTTCATATATTTATTATTATCTTGGATATATTAATGTATAAGCTACATGTTTAAGTTTATTGTTTATTGTCAATGAGAAGCGCACATACTTTTCATTAAAACTTTAGAAACATCTTAAGTTGTATTTCAGTTTATTTAAAAAAAAATAAATTTAATAATAAAATAATTTTTTCGTGTTATTTCATCGACTTACTATGTTTTGTTTCAGTTTCAGTGAACATTGTCAGTTGAGATGCCTAAGCATAAACTAGCAACTAAAAATACTATATTTTACGATTTGCTTGATTCTAAAAAAAACACAATCTTAGCCGCAGCAAAACATAGTAAGTAAGATTTAGTTATAAAGGACTAACATAGGTTTACTTTTTTCTTACTTTATCGAAATTTTCGCTAAAAAGTATATAGATTTCCATCATTAGTCTTGTTTCAGCTTTTATTAGAAATCAGGGCAATCCAATTTTACAAAATCTGTTCTCCTGAATAATTGTCTAAATCATAGGGGAACTTGGGTCACAGTGAACCATGTTACACAGTGAACCAGCAGCCCCCACTCTTTGCCTATGCACTTTATCGCCCAACTCTATTCTTCAAATATCTACCGGTTTTACGCAACACCCTACTACTTTAGTTCGCATCAAGCTAATATAGTGTGTAGATGTTTATTTCGATTTGCTGAATGGTAAGTCGAATGCTTTTTCTCACATTGTTCTATTTATTAGTTTTGTTCCAAGCCTGGCTGTAAATTCAGATCAATTATAATTTCAAGCTACTTAATAGGTCTTTGTACATACTGTTTATGTTGTCTTTCAAATCAATGTAGTTTATTTTTGTTTAAATACATTTTTTAGTTGAATAGGTGGAGGTGGGTAAGAGCGAACCATTGACGAATGGGTTACACTGAACCGGTTCACTGTAACCCATAATGGTTTACTGTACAAATGTTATACTAAGAACGTATGCATTTAATTTCATTAATCATAATTTGGTTTCTGATTTACGTTTATTTATTGCTTTTAGATTCAAAATGCCACGCAATCGAGTTAGAAAAACATTGGTATGCACATTGAAGAGCAGATGCGAAGTGCTTTACCGCGACCTCATAAGATCAAAGCATAAGAAGTGTGGCAAAACTTAAAGGGATTCCCTATCCGACTGTTAGAAGATATTGGCAAAAATTTAAAAATACAGATGAATCAATACGGCTAACTCCTAATTATGAAGTGAATAAAATTCTCACAGCCATCCAGGAAGAAGCACTGGCCAATTATATTGTAAAATGTAGCCAAATGTTTTACGGGTTAACACTGCTGGAATGTCGTCAGCTGGCCTACGAAAAAGCTTGCTGGCATGGAAAGTCTATACAATTTTAGAAAGCAACATCCTCGGTTAAGCCTTAGGGCACCTGAGGGATGTAGCCTGTCCCGAGCTACGTCATTTAACCGACATAATGTGAACATATTTTATGATAAGTTACAAGAAGTTACGTTACGTAGACCCGAATTTGCGGATGGAACTAGGATATATAATCTTGACGAAACTAGTTCCCTGACCGTGCAAAAGTTCCCTGACCGTGCAAAAATCTCAAAAGGTACTCGCAGCGAAAGAACAAAAACAGGTCAGCAAAGTCACTAGTGGTGAAAAGGGAACATTAGTAACTACCTGTTGTATCATCAATGCTTCCGGCAATTTTTTACCACTAGTCATGATTTTTCCTTGTGTCCATTTTAAGCATCACATGACAAATGGCTCCCACCGGCACGTTAGGATTGGCGACACAGTCTGGGTGGATGAATAGCACACTATTTGTAGACACGATGGAACACTTTATTACATTCTCAAACACTAGCAAAGAAAACCACAGCTTACTGATAATGGACAACTTTGAAGCTCATATTTGCATAAAAGCCATTGAATTGGCAAAGGAAAATGGTGTGACAATATTAAGAGTTCCTCCTCATTCTACCGAAAAGATGCAACCCTTAGACGTTTGCATTTATAAACTTTTCAAACCTGCTTACAATGCAGCTGTAGACAGTTGGATGATGCGGAATCCAGGAAAACCTCTAACCATTTATGAGGTAGCTGCTTGCGTTGGGATGCACATATCGATGGTGCAGAATGGAAACCTTCGATGTCAAAAAATATCACATTCAGGTTTTTGTTGAATATCTCTACAAAATATCGCTGTGCGTGCTTAACAAACCTCCTATGGCAATACAAAAACAAATAACAGCTGTAAAGTGAAAAATATAAAGACCTCCTATGTCAATTGCTAAAATTCTGCTGTGGAAACCTTCTATGTTCAAAAGCAATAAAAAATATGGAAACCTCCCAAGTCAGTTACTGAATTTTTGCTGCGGAATCCTTCTATGTTCACAAATGATGAAAATGTGAAAACCTTCTATGTCAAATTTAACAATATTCTGCTGCTACAACCTTCTATAGTCAACAGCTGGTATACGAATTGTATCGTGTTCTTTTGCTTTCCATTATTCGCTTATCGTTAGTCGAGCAGTGATTTAATGTGAGGTTATATTTCAGCATTTTACCAAGTTACAGAAAATAATGTTTACCTCAAGAACGAAGAAAATTATGAGAATGGCTGCCCCAAACATTGAAAATACAGGTAACAATTCACATCATTATTAGGCTACCGGTGTTCAAAACAATATTTTTTCTGCAAATTATTTTTTACACTCAATTTACAAAGTAATTTGGTACCATGCGTGTTCTATTACAAATTACTACAACAAACTATTTCCTTTTTTCAGGTGACGTCCACATTCCAGATGTTGATCACTTACGAAGTACATCTAACTCATTCAATTTACTTGAATTGCCAGAAGAGAGTGAAAACTTAGACCTACCAGTGTGCAATTTGGAGGACATTATTCAAGATGAACAGCTAGTCTATACTGTCATAAGTGAGTATTATATTTACACTTAGTTACTCAAATTTTAAGGGTACTTGTGCATTAACAGGCGTTTAGGATGATAGGCCCTATTCTTATTAAAGAATATCATTAAAGCTTTTCAATGTATTGCCATATTTGGCAAGATTTCTGCTTGAATCAAAATGCAAACGTGATTTGGAACGCCTCCTTCTTGAAAACCCTCTGTACTCTCTCACAGACTTCTTCCAATTACCAATGGAAAATTGTTTCAATTATAAGAGCGTTATTAATTAGCCGCCAGAAAAATTCTAATAGCATTGTACAGTTTTTTGAATTAGATAGCATATAAATAGCACAACATTTTGATTTGTTTTATTATTTAACAACCGAAATGTATTTTAGAGAAATAAAATTGTGATATTAGGTAAATGAGAATTATTGTTCTGAATGTTTTTATTTTTGACACAGTAAACAATGTTAACCTACTTATTTATATTGTGTGTATTCATCTGTATTGCCGTTTCCAATTGTATAATTCTGTATACTTGAAGGAATAAAATCATTTCTATTTCTATTAATTTTTTGTAATTGTGTTCCAGGTGAATGTCCTACATCCGTAACGTGTGCAATGGAAATTGACACTGACCCAACTGTAAGTCAACCCACCGTTTATTCTACACTGGTAGCACTGAGTGTTACTACTGATGTAAGTGATAAGTACACTAACGAATGTGACAATGCAAATGACCCAGATAATATGCAACTGTCTCAAGATTCTTGTGCAAATGATACACAATGTAACACTACAAAAGAGAACATGACAACAGAAGTTGATAATGGCACCACTGCAAATCAGTTCGAGTTTGCTGAGGAATTATGTTCTACTATCTCTACCGATATTCAGATACCCCACGGTGATGCTGAAGAATGTGATGTAGATGATCCAGATTATGTGTTAGAAAATAATGAAAATTCTGATGACGAAACAAAAGATGGCAGAACTACAGAGAATGAAAATAGTGTTGATCCAATTACTAAAAAACGAAAAGGGGTATGTAATAGAAACGAATGGAAACGTAATAAAATGCAAGCACTTCGAGAGAAAGGCAAAAGTTACATAGGCCGTGTCAGAAGAAAAAACAAGAAAGATGGAGAAGTAGAAAAGAAAGAACGAAAAATGGGACCCAGGTGCAAATCATCATCTTGTAAAACCTGTAAGAAGAGATTCTGTCCTGAAATAAGTGATGAAACACGTAAGGAAATTTTTATTCACTTTTGGTCTGTACTAAATTGGGATCAAAGGAGAGCTTGTGTTGCATCTTTAGTTGATTGTGTTCCACCAAAGCAAAAGCGTCGAATTGAGTCTGGAGATCGTAGAGGTGCCACATTCCATTACTTTTTGAAAGTTGGGACTGAAAGGAAAGAAGTTTGTCGGGAAATGTTCTGCAACACTTTTGCTTTAGGTGTTTGGAGTGTTAAAAGCTGGTCAAAAAATGTTGTTCATGGTATGAACCAAAAGCTTCCATGTAACAACCCTAGCAGGCAAGTACATATTGGAAATAATGGTACTAAAAGAGACTTTGCTGTTTCTTTTGTCAATTCACTTCCAAAAATCCCTTCACACTACTGTCGGAAAGACACAGGAAAATTGTACTTAGAAAATACTTTCCCCTCAGAAATGGAGTTGTACAGACTGTACAAGGGCAAATGTGATAATTCTGGCAATGAACCATTAAGCAGGTTTACATTTAATAAAATTCTGTGTGAGGTGAATGTTGCATTGTTTCAGCCACGAAAAGATCAATGCGATAAGTGTTGCCAACACAAAGTCGGTAATTTGTCAGAAGAGCTGTATGCAAAGCACGTTGAAGCCAAGGATCGAGCACGTCAAGAAAAAGAAAATGACAAACGCAAAGCTGCTGGAAATGAATTTGTTGCGTTGTGTGTCGATGTGCAAGCAGTCAAGTTATGCCCATTTTTAAAAGCTTCTGCGATTTATTTCAAAACCAAACTATGTAACCATAATTATACTGTGTACAATTTGAATAATGCTGAAGTAGACTGTTACTGGTGGAGCGAGGTTGAAGGGGAACTGAAATCATCAAACTTCGCAAGTTTGTTGATTTCACATTTGAAGAAGTTGATAAGGAACTGGAAGCCAACAATTCCTAAAATTATAAAAATATGGAGTGACGGTTGTGGCTACCAGAATAAGAATAAAGTTTTATCCAACGCCCTTTTAAATTTAGCAGTTGAGACAAATTTCACTATTCACCAGAAATATCTGCATGTCGGTCACACACAAATGGAAGTGGACTCTGTACATGCAACTATAGAAAGACGTCTAGCTAACAGAGAAATATACTTGCCATCAGACTATGTGTCAGTAACAAGAGAAGCTAGGCTGAAACCGTCTCCATACAGAGCTCATTCCATAACATTCGATCTTTTCAAGGACTACACCACCAATGAATTGTACTCCTCCATCAGACCTGGAAAAAAGGTATCCGACCCCACCGTGAATGATGTGTGCCATTATTTATATCTACCGACTGGAGAAATAAAATACAAATTGAATTTTGATGAAGAATTCCAGGTACTACCACGTCCACGTCGCCAGAAATCTCTGTTGGGTAATTTTGTCTATCCTGATTTATACAGGACAAGAATAAAAATTGCTGACTCAAAATGGGAGCATCTACAGCAATTGAAGGCAGTCATACCGAAGGATGTCCATTCATTTTATGACTTACTTCCTCATTAACAGCCTGTTAAGACATTTTGAACGTTAATGATCTATTTTTAATTTTTTATATCCAATAATAATTATTTCAGTTTGAATAAAATTGCTTTTCATAACAAATTTCTCCACATTTCATTTAATTCATTACTACCCAAATGAATGATAGGAAACCTCCTATGTCAGTATTTTCAGCAATATTTTTGATGCCAAACCGTCTATGTCAAATTACTCTAAAGTTAATGAAAAGTTTTTTACAAAGTTACTTTTATTTGTAATATGCATTTCTAATTGTATTAAGAAATCAATTGCTGTGAAGGAATTGGCTCAGAAGCTACTTTAGAGAGTTATTTCTTCCTCCTGAAAAACTAAGATTTTTGACATCGAAGGTTTCCATTCTGCACCATCGATATGAAGGCAATGACTTCGTCAAATATTTGTAGTGCCTTTAAGAAGACCGATATTTTCCCGTACGATAGAAATGTTTTTACCGACATAGACTTCTTGCCAAGTGAAGTTACTAACAGGCCCATTACTGAAAATGATAGAGATACTCCAGATGGGCCAATCTTCAATCCAGAAAATCCACTGGCAGTCGGAGCCGAACATAGTAGAAGTAGAACTCCCGACTCTGAGGCTGAAATATCTTTGGAATTTGTAACTCCGGATCAATTCCGAGGGCTGCCAAAGGCTGGGCCGAGGAAAAATAACAGACAACCAAAACGAAAGGGTAAATCTATGATAGCCACGGACACCCCAGAAAAAAATGGAAATTGAGGAGCGCGAAGCAGAAAAGCAGAGAAAGAAGAAAACGTAACCCATAAAGAAAACAGTGTTTCAAGAACCAGAAGATACAACAGATGAAGAAGATACGTTCATTGTTCATTCTGAGGAAGAAGACTATTACGAAAGCGATAATGAGGAGAATCTTATAACCCCCGACACTTTTAATCCATTAGAAAAATTACCCAGTGAAGGAGACTATGTGTTGGTTGAATTCAATGGGAAGAATGGTAAAGTCTATTACGTTGCTAAGGTATTACAAGAGCCCAAGGAACAAGAAGTACAAGTAAGTTTTTTAAGGAGGAATTATAAAATGGAAAACACATTCCGTTTGCCAGACGTTCTAGACGTATCTTCGGTTGCACTGTCAGACGTAAAATTGATAATACCAAAACCAACTATCTGTGGGAATACTAAACGACAACAGTCATTGTATTTATTCAAATTAAATTTTACTTAAATAGATATACGCTAGTTTGTAGTATTAGTGAGTTATTAAAGGTTTGGCTATATCATGCGTTTTCTTTTCTTCAAGAAACCTGCTGATTCTCTGTACCCCCATTTGGTTCATTGTTACCCATAGCCTGGTTCACTGTTCACAAGGACAGGGGCACACTGAACCAAGTGACGCTTTGAAAAAAATATATTTTAACAAGTACCAAACATCTGGTTATATCATGTTTCATTTATGAGAGCAGAAGTTCGTACCTTATAGCATTCATCGTCCAAATTTCAGACACACGCATATTTTTTCCTGAGGTACACCACTCCAAATAAAAAGTGGTTCACTGTAACCCATGCTCCCCTAGTTACTAGGTTTTGCCAAAGTACGGCAGATTTTATCTGCGGTAAGTCCGAAATCCAGAAACATTCTTTAGGTAAACTACATATTAAGTTAGTTAAATCATTAAAGACACAAAAAACGTTGACTGGCATGTCATCTTATGTCGAAAAGAATTCCTTAGCGAAAAAAATTAAAACTGCTGAAATTAGAATAGCACCATATGCAGTCGAACATAAGATGCCGTTTAATACTTTGGACCATTTATCAGAAATTATTAGAACATCTTTTACCGATCCCGAAGTAGCTAAAAATTTCACATGTTCACGCACAAAGGTTTCAGCAATTGTTAGTAATGTTTTAGGGCAGTACAGTTTTGAAACTTCTATTGAGTTATTACGATCAAAGAAATTTTCATTAATTGTTGACGAATCTACGGACAAAGGTTCGATAAAACATTTAGCTTTAGTCGCAGGTATTTTTCACGACAATAAAGTTATTGATTTATTTTTCGGTTTATTGGCTATAACAAATGCAACGGCAGATGAACTTTATAACACCATTGTAAGTTATTTTGCAAAATATAATATAAACTATGTACAAAATCTAATTGGTTTTGCCTCAGACTGCGCTAGTGTTATGATGGGAATTCATAATTAATTATCTACTAAACTAAAAAACGATATTGCTAATCTATTCATTATGAAATGTGTCTGTCATTCATTTAGTTTATGTGCTAACTATACCTGTGAAAAATTACCTGATCATATTGAACAAATGGCTAGAGATGTTCATACATATTTACAGTACAGCTTTAAAAGATAAACTGAGTTTGCACAGTTTCAAGAATTTGTGGCAGTAAAACTACACAAAATTTTACAACCATCTCAAACAAGATGGTTGTCTGTAGCAGCAGTTGTTAACCTTCGGATGACCAAGCGGGGG
The DNA here is from genome assembly GCF_917563875.1 of Diabrotica virgifera virgifera. NCBI lineage: Eukaryota > Metazoa > Arthropoda > Insecta > Coleoptera > Chrysomelidae > Diabrotica > Diabrotica virgifera. The sequence continues at coordinate 40,206,074 of NC_065451.1, read as the reverse complement.
AAATTGTGACCCCAGCGTATGTTTATCTTTAATAAATTCCAAAGTATTTTCAATTTTTAACTCATTATTTTTTAATTTGACTTTAATATCATTCTAGATATCCTAATATAAATAAAAAAATTTCCTATATTTTACGAATAAAAAATATATTCTGAAGTTGATGTTTAGTAAAATACCGTCTATTATGTGTAATTCCAAGTAGTTTTACGCTAATGACGTCGACTTTGCCAAGTAACAAGACACTTACTCAGCATACACACTACACATTGAAACAGGCTGGAAGAATCACAATCTAAATATCGCAAAAGTCCGTCTCTGCGTTATAGATAGAAGTAAGACGAAATGTACTTCCCAACGCGTTTCTCTTGGGCCACCCACAAGAAAGCGGAAGGATTAATATTTTAAGAAATTCTAGACGCCTAAGCTGATAATTTAGCTATTGCAGGCGGTAAAATCACAAAGACACTTTAGAGCTCGAAGACAGCTTTCCTAAGAATTATTTACTTTGCACAGGATATGCCTCATAAAAAGAAGAATAGGAAAGATTGCTAAGTGTTTGAGTGATAGAAATCTCAGAATTCCACAAGGTTACAACGCAGTAACTTTCGTGGGAATCCTTAAACGGTTACAAAAAGGACACTCGTGGTGATTGGCCGAAAAAGAAACGTATGATCATAATAAGGCTGGTCTAAACATTATTTCCCAGCTATGTGATTGGTACGAAAATTTCGGAATGATGATTATTGGTAAAATTAGGTGATGGCTGTGAAAAAGGGAGGTGAATATAGAGAGCAGAGAGGAATCTTGTCCGAGATTAGGACAAGAAGGAATCAATTAAGTTCTAGCGGTCATGCAGTGAAGACCTGCATTTTTTCTTGTCTGTGCCTAAATAGGCAAAATGGAATCTTAAAGATTCTGTCGTGAAAATCGCAAGTGCGATATGTTGTCTTAAATACCATACCGGTATATTCTCTGTGTTGTGTCCGGTACGATAAAATAATAGTTTTCTTAGTACGGCGTGTAATATGTTTCGTTCAAACAGAACTTAGTTCAACAGTTGCGGATAAGACTTCCGTTTAATATGTCTCATATAAACCGCACTTAATTCAATCTTCGTGGAACGCAGTTCCATTTTTTTTAAGACAATGGTCTAAATAAAATATGTTTAATTATCAAGTCAGTGAGAAGTATCACTAATAATCATGAATGCAGTTATTTTTCTTTTCATAAAACAAAAAGAACTATGGAATTTTTATTTTTCGTATAATATGATAACAATTATGTAACAGTACTTTAACTCTAAAAATGAAAGTGAAAAGTGAAAGTGATTTCGTCGTATCCACAACTCTGACGAGCTAACCCGATTCCAGCAATTCAACAACAACGGATTATCACCAGGTATTTTGCAATAAACCGTTTCGTTCCTTTTTCTTTTTTTTTGAACTTTTAAGATGCAACGCGAAAGACTTATTTTTTTTTATTTTTCTAATCAACTCAGTTTAATGACTATTTTCTATCTAAATAAATGGTAACTATGTTAAAACTTATTTCGTCTTTTTCTGTTCGCACAATCCATCTATGTATCCTTATTGTATTAGGAAACGCAGCCTACTACAGACAACAAGGGTAAGTACCATTAGTAGTCAAAGGGATACCATTTTTTTCGTAACATTTTTGTAATTTTTATATAGATAAATAGCAATAGATTCTGATCTATTAATGGCGCCCAAAAAATTAATAATTTCTTTTCTTTAGCTTAAATATTGTTGTATGAACTCACACCCTAAAATCTCTTGATGATTAGAGCCGCCGGTGCGATTTTAAATTATGTAGCACGTATTTTTTAAGTTTATGTACATCACATGTTTATCTAATTTGTCGTGCTTCATAAAATGGCGCGCAACATGTGGGGCTATCTCTTGTCTAATTCTTATTAGTTTGTTTTCTTATTTTGTCGACGTTGTTCTGCTCATTATTGATTCATAAAATAACGCTAAGTTTTTCATCTAACTCTTAATTAGTAATATCACAAAAAGGCTTTTTTATTTTTAACGCAACCTAAGTTTTATTCATAAAACGGCGACCGCACCTAGAGGTTTCTGTAATTTTTTTGTTTCTTTTTGCTCCGTGTTAACGAGTACTTAAAAACAACGTCATTGCATTCCTTTTTTTGTTTTACACGTAAATGGTATTTTTCCCAGCACTAATTTAAAATGTGGCTCCTTGTTGTCTAAAGGTGTCTGAATAGAGATTTTATACTGTTTATAAAATTTCGATGGATGCGCAGATAAGAAATAAGATAGTAATGTAAATATGAAAAGAGAAAATTCCAAAGGTAAATAAAATAATAACTGCTAGTTTTCAATTCCAAGTTTACAGTAAATTTTGAGTTTAAATAGTTTTGTTGAATTTTTTTTACATAATTTTTGAGAGAATATAATTCAAAATGGAATCCTCCGTGGTTCAATATTTAAAAAATGACGAAATTGATTATGAATTGTTTATACGAGGGGTTAAGACTAAGAAAAATCTTAGTGACAAAAAAACAATGCTTCGTAAATTACTTAGTAAAAAGGCCGTTATTGATTTAGAGGAAAATAGGTTAATATTCAACGATGAGAAGAAGCAGATAGACGAAACTGCTGTTGACATCCGTAGTTTAATTGGAGATTTCGAAGGAGACGTTAGAGATTCGGTCTATCGTAGGGCAAAGGCTCATCTTACGCATTTATCTTTTAGAATAGCTATGTTACCCGTAGAATTTGAGGAAGAAGAAGAGTATAAGGCAGAGGCTTCTGCAGATTGTTTACTTTTAGAAGGGCAATTAGATGACAAAGTCGTTCCTGTTGGGCCATCAGTTTCTTCGAATATAATTCCTTCACAGCCGGTCGTTAATATTCCAGCTCCCGTCGTTCAGGTGTCGCATCCAACTAATTTAGCTGATTGGAACATTAAGTTTAGTGGAGATTCTAAAGGAGTTTTCCCTGTCCTAGAAAAATTTAGAGACCTGGCTGAATCCCGTAATGTAGGACAAGAGGTTCTTTTCAGATCAGCTGTCGAGTTATTTACAGGTAGCGCTGCTGTGTGGTTCAGGAGTGTTCGTAGTACCGTTTCTTCATGGAACGAATTGATTGGTCTTTTGAAGGCTACGTTTCTTCCCCAAGACTACGACGAGGATTTATGGAACCAGATCAAATCCAGGAAGCAGAAGAAAAATGAGTCGTTCGCTTTATTTCAGGCACAGGTTATGTTTTTGGCAAAACGGCTGACGGTGCAGCCTTTAGAGAAAACTATCGTGAAACACTTGAGGCAAAATATTATCCCTGAATATATTCCGTTGATTGCATTAGTCGATACCAATACTGTTGAGGAGTTGTCTGCTGTTATTCGTAAACTAGAGAATAATGTGGTCGTGCCTAGTGTCAAGAAGGAAACGTCCGTCGCTTATGTTAATCATGAGTTCCCCGGTCCCTCCAGAAAAGCCAATGTTCCTAACGGAAAAGCAAATTTTAAAAATAATGACGATCTCTCGGCTCCGCGAAATTCTGAGGCGAAAAACCCTAGTAAAAGTACTTCGAATAAATCGAAGATGATCGTTTGTTTTAATTGCCGAAGACGCGGGCACAATTTCAACGACTGTAAACAGCGTTTTGATAGATATTTTTGTTTCCGATGTGGCGCAGATAATGTTACGGTAAGGACATGCCCAAACTGTGTCAAACCTTCAAAAAACGAATAACCAACACCCTTAAGTTCGGTAAGAGTGTTCACAATAAAATTTCAAACCCCGAACATTCATGTTTTGCGGCCGATAATAAGTTTCCAGAAAATTTTAATGTCTCTGATTGGTACAAATGGCTAGGTACAGTAAAAAATTTTTATAAACATTCGTCAAAATTATCTCCGGTCATTGCTTCAAAGCCATTCGATAACAGACCTTACTTGGAGGTTCAAATTCTTTCGCAACCCTTTACGCTTTTATTAGATACCGGGTGTTCCACTACTGTAGTCGGATCCAAGGGATTGGATTTTCTTGAGAGAAACAACATTGAGATCGATTTACCGTGTAGTCAGAATGTGTCTTTAGCCGACGGATCGAGTAAAAAGGTTTCTGGTATTGTAGATTTGCCGTTTGTGGCGAATGGAATTTGTCATGTGATTAGTTGTCTTGTAGTGCCATCGCTACCAATAAATTTTATTTTAGGAAGTAACTTCATTTCAAAATTTTCTTTAGCGATAAATTTCGAACAAAATAAATGGAGTGTCAGAAATCCTTGTTGTGAGATAGTAACTTCAAAACCTGAAGGCGATGTTTCGTTTCCACAATCTTTGTGTTCGATTGATTCTCTTGCCGCCGAGTTAAGACCTCTAGCGGATGCTGTCATCCATAGTTTTCAGGAGGTAGACAAAAAGAATGGTATAGGAAGAACAGATAAGATCAAAATGACTATCGATACGGGTGACGCAAAAGCCTTTTCGACAACGTCCTTTTCCTATGTCGCCATACATGTCAGATATTTTAAATCGCGAATTAGATGAAATGCTCAAACTTAAAGGTATAGAACCGAGTAACAGTCCTTGGTGTAGTCCAGTCTTGCTTGTAAAGAAAAAGACAGGCGAGTTTAGGTTTTGTTTTGATGGCAGGAATCTTAATGAAGTTACTCGTCATGACACATATCCTCTCCCCAATATTGACCGAATTTTGTCATTATTGCGTAACGCTAAATATATAAGTTCGATAGATTTGAAAAAAGCTTTTTGGCAGATCCCTCTTGATCCATCTTCGCGAGAAAAAACTGCTTTTGCTGTTGTTGGCCGTGGATCATTTCAATTTACTGTGATGCCTTTTGGTCTTTGTAATAGTGCTCAAACCCAGCAAAGATTAGTAGATCAAATTTTTGGACCAAAATTCGAACCTTTTATTTTTACTTACTCGGATGATATTATTGTTTGTTCTTCCACTGCTGAGGAACACGTTGCCTTGTTAGGACAAGTGCGAGATAAACTAAAGGATGCTAACCTTACGATAAATGTAGACAAATGTGAATTTTTCAAAACAACTTTGAAGTATTTAGGCTATATCGTTGGTGATAACTCTCTTCGGTCGGACCCCGACAAAATTTCCACTATGGTTAATTATCCCCGTCCAACTAACACAACGGAGATTAAACGTTTTATTGGTCTTTGTTCTTGGTATAGACGCTTCGTCAAAGATTTTTCTACCCTTGTTTCCCCTATCAATGATCTTTTGAAAGGAAAGAAAAAGAAAGAACCTATAGTTTGGACATCAGAAGCTGAGAATGCTTTTATCGCTATAAAGGAAGCTTTAGTATCTTCCCCAGTTCTAGTACAACCCGATTATGCTCGTCCCTTCACTATTCAGTGTGACGCAAGTAACACCGGTCTAGGAGCTGTATAGAAATAGACGGTGGAGAAAAGGTGATTTCCTATGCTAGTCGGTCTTTGACAAGAGCAGAACGTTCGTATGGAACCACCGAGAAAGAGGCCCTTGCAGCTTTGTTTGCTGTTGAAAAATTTCGTCCTTACGTAGATGGTGTTGAATTTACCCTCATCACTGACCATTATTCGTTGTTATGGCTTAGAAATTTAAAAAATCCCACAGGCCGTTTAGCTCGTTGGGCTATGCGTCTCAAACAGTTTGATTTCCGAATCGTCCATCGTAAAGGAGCATGTCATAAGGTGCCTGATGCACTTAGTAGGATTCATGAGAATGATCAAATTGCTTATCTTGAAGTTGATACTGATCGCATCGATCCCTGGTACGATGATTTGCGTACAAAGATTTTGTCTAACCCAGAAAGTTTTCCACAGTGGAAAGTAGAGAACGACCTCATATACAAATTTATTCCGGCTTGTCTTCCTTTTAATTCAAATTTAATCGAGTGGAAAGTCCTTGTTCCCAAACCTCAACGTGAGGATGTTATTAAGTCGTGTCATGATCCTGCAACTTGTGCCCATCCTGGTGTCTATAAAACTCTTGCTCGAATCCAAGAAAATTATTACTGGCCAAAAATGCGAAGAGATGTTGTTAAATATGTTCGTGCCTGCAAAACGTGTGGAGCACAAAAAGCACCAAATATGGCGCAAATGGGTAAAATGGGTAAAGAGAAAAAACCCGAATACCCATGGCAAATTATCGCCGTTGATTTAATAGGCCCTTTAACCAGAAGTAGAAACGGTTTTACGTGGTTGCTGGTGGTCTCAGATTGGTTTTCTAAGTACACTTTGTTACATCCTCTTCGCAAGGCTACTGCTTCAAATATCTGTAAATTTTTAGAGGAACAGGTGTTTCTCATATTTGGAGTTCCACAACACCTCATGTGTGATAATGCCTCTAATTTAAATTGTAAAATAATGAAAGATCTTTGTGAGAGATATGCAGTCCAAAAAATCTGGTTCTCTGCGGTTTATTCTCCCCAAGTAAATTTTGTTGAAAGGAGCAATCGTACTATTGGTACGGCAATCAGAAGTTATATTGACGAACACCGCGATTGGGACAAACACATACATGAAATTCGGCAAGCCATAAACACAGCGAAACATGAAGTAACCAAATTTTCACCGGCATTTTTAAATTTTGCTAGACACGTACCGTTGTCTGGAAATTATTACGGTCAAATACCCCATGATTTTGTTGATATAGAAATCCTACCGGGTGATCGCGATAATTACGCGTCCGAAGTAACGGGAATAAAAGAAGTTTTCACGGCCGTGCGTAAAAATTTGTCTCGTGCATATCAGAGAAATGCAAAAACATATAATTTGCGTAAACGCGACGTACAGTTTAACGTTGGCGATCAAGTTTGGAGAAAAAATATGGTTTTATCTAGCGCCCCGAAACATTTCATGGCAAAATTGGCTCCCAAATATATTTTATGTACCATAATTAAAAAACTATCCTCGTTAGTTTACGTTCTTAGGAATCCAGATGGTTCCAATGCTGGAAATTGGCATATTAAAGATTTAAAAGCTTATTCATCCGTCAATGTTTCGTCAGATGCTTCAGATTTGTCCGATAGCGAATAGAAATGTATATTCCGTTATTTACAGGGCGATATGAACCAACTTTAAATATAATTTTTTAGATATTCTTGATTTTTTTATTTTATAGTACAGGTGCTTAAAGTTTTTTTGAGAGAAATAATTTTTTTGTTTTGTGCACCAAATTTTTTTATTAGTCGAAATTCTTCAATTTTGGAAAGTGTGATTTCAAATAAATGATTTTGGACATATGAATTTTTGATCTGAAAGCCTATTATAATCTAAATACTTCGGTAATTTTTTTAGCGACACCCCATTTCCTCCGTGGTCCGTGTTAAAGGAAAAGTCGCGCAAATTGCGAACTTTTTCCTGGAAGGGATTTGTTTCTCTTCCAACAAATTTTGGCGTGGGATCAGTAATGCACTGATACCCTAGTACGTAGTACGTTGAATACAACTTTGCTTCGGCAAAACCGTCCCCAAGTGCCTCGTTCCCTTCAGGACGAGAGACGCGCATAAATTTTTTAGAGCTGTCTCGACAACCTTTTTTTTTATGTGTGGTGTAGACCAATAGTAGGGAATTATCCCGCTGCGGTCAATGTTTATCTATTTGATATATTTTTTTTTTGATGCTGTCGCGAAGGAGACGAGCCTCTGGAAGTAGTGTAGGGGATTCCGCACGTTGATCTCCAGAGCAACTCAGTTTGGCTCACACCCCAGTTCTTTGAACTGTTTTACCTAGTTATAAGAATAAAATTTTTTTGTTTTGTTGAAAGGAAATATTAAAAATCCTTCTTCAAATGTTTTTATGTCATGCGTTAGTCCGATATAGAAGTAAAACTTTTTTTACATAATAAAAAGTTTGATTTTTTTTATTTTTTTTTATTTTTTTGGTATCCTTCTAGGATATACTGAGATCGGACGAGCTTCAGTCGCGGACCAATCAGCGTAGAGAGAACATGTCACACAAATTGTTCGAAACGCGATTGGTCCAACCACTTGGAAAATCCACTCTCCTACGTCATAATCCTTAGAACAAAGGACAATATGGATATAAAAGGAGGTGGATTTTCCATCAAAAATCAGTTCGAGCTGTACCTCGTAATCGAAGACTCCTAGGTTCGGTACTTGTTTACCCACCTAGAATCTGACTTTTATTTCTTTTACCTATTGCTATTTGTGTATATTGCAGAGAAACGAAACTCTGCCATTTATTTGAATATTTGATATTTCTTGACATATAATATTTACTTGTATATTTTTGTGTACTGTTTCCAGCGGAATCTCTGCTTGCCAGACCACGCGCTAGAAACATACCCCATTTATTTGCCATTTTATAGTTGCAATACTTTATAATTTTTTTACTTGCTGAAAAATAGTGTCCAGTGATATTCCTCCCGTAGGTCAAACACTTAGAGCTATTTTTCCCATTTTACCTGTGCATTCTTTGTGGTTTAATTCTATTTCGAAAATACGGCCCAGGTGCTCTTCTTTCCGTAAGTTAAGGAACCTCTTGGCCTATTTTCACATTTACACCTTCTACTGTTTGATCTACTGTTTGATTTCGAGAATACGGTCAGGTGTCTTTCCTTCCGTAAGTTAAGGAACCACCTCCACTTATTCTCGCATTTATCTTTTCATATTTCCATGCTGTTCTCTTTTAGGGTCCGTGTTTCCGAATGTAAGAAATCGTTTTGACTTGTTCTTATCAGAACTAACCAAAACTCCTCCTATATGCCCTGCCCAGCTTCTTTTTCAGGCATTGTTCATTTTTTTAATATAAAAGATCAAACAGTATAAAATTTAACCTTTCGTTTTATATTTACGATATATATTTCTGTGCCAGGTATTCCTTCCGTAAGTTAAGGAATCACACAATACTTTTCTTGATTATCATTGCTTACCATTATATAAACACGCTCCAGTGGTATTCTTGCCGCAGCAAGTCACGCATCCGAGCTGTTTATTGCTTTCTGTGGACTTTCTCTGCAACTCAGGTGATATTTCCACTCCGTGGATCAGACACCCGAGCTCACAGCAACTCCAGGTCTGTGATATTTCCCTACGGGATCAAACACTCACCTGTATATTATTTTTTTCGTGTCAGAAACGCTCTGTACACACGAGATATAAGAAATTCTTGTCTTACTTGTTCGAATACGAATCATGGACACTCGAAATGTTCTCAGGTCCAACGACAAGGATCTTACTAAGTCGGAAGAGGGTCAAACTGACAAAATGGACACATCCAGCCTCACTCCGCGACATGGCGCCCAACTAAACAAGGAATCCACGACCCCACCAGAACTCAAAGACAACAACGCTCAACCTGGACCCACAGCTACCACTCAACAACCGACCACAGACCACAAAAATCAACCATCCACGAGCCACACCGGACCTTCCGAATGGATGACCACATTCATACAAGCTTTAACATACTTCTCCGCTGCCCAGACCACCAAAGAACCAGCCAAACCTCCTAGGATATGGACATCCAAACCACCTAGATTTGAGGGACGCGAAACAGAGATCCCAAAACAGTTTCTACAAAAAGCGGAAGACTTCCTAACGAAATTCGAAGTTGACGAGGACGACTGGGTGGACTATCTAACGACCAATTCACTTCACGGCGAAGCAAAATCTTGGGCAGAGAGTCACAATTCAGCCGAGATAGGCTATCAGACCTTCAGGACTCGATTTTTGGAAAAATTCGACGACCCAGCACTTCTATCAGCCCTCACGGTGACATTGTACGGCCAAATACAAAGAAGCGAATCTGCCGAAGACTTCATCGCCAGAAAAGCCGCCCTTTTCAAGAGACTATTACCAGACATCCCGGAAGCTCAAAGATGCAGAGTGATAGCAAACCAACTCCACCCACAAATCAGAATTTGCCTGAGACTCGGGATGCCGACAACCGAGGACAGCCTTAGGGTGATAGCCAAAGACATGGAAAGCGACGCTCAATACCTGCGACCCAGGAGACACGAGGACCAAACACCTCGCCAATCAGAAACCATCCAAGACTGGCGAAACAGAAATCCACAAAGGCAGAGGCAGAACCAACAAACCCAACAAGAACAGCCGGAAAACTCCAACAGGGGCACCAACTAACCCCTGTTGACGAACTGGTGCCCCAACTGAATCCCAACCACCAACGGTCGATGACGGCAGGGCTCCCAAACCTCGATGGAAGGATCAACGACAGCAAAGTGAAGATTTTGATCGACACCGGAGCATCTGGAAACTTCATACACCAGAGTCTGATCCAGAGGGGAGACCTGCAGATTCGACCCGGAACGATTCAGCTGGCATGCACGGACAGCACGTCCCATAGCCCAGGGACTGCCGATGGCGAAATTTCACTGGACAACTTCTCCACAACCGTACGATGCACAGTATTGGAGAACTTAAACCACGATGTTGTACTTGGAATGCCATGGTTGGAACAAGAAGAGGCCAATGTAGACATACCCCGTAAATGTTTACACGTAGGCACCACCAGACGAACCACTATCTACTGGAGGAACCAAGGCAAACCACACCCCAAAACTCAAACATTAGAGGCACACCAGGCTCCTACCTTCGCCTTCGAGACAATCAAACAAATAATTCAACAGTACAACGATGTTTTCGACGACCGTCTACGCCAGCCAACCACAAAAGCTACGGAAATGACAATCAAAGTAACAGACACACGACCAATCAACATCAAACCCTACAAGTATTCCACGCAGAAGAAAAGGATAATGTTCCAAGAGGTGAAAGAGATGCTCACAGCAGGAGTCATCAGACCAAGCAAATCACCATACAATAGCCCGGTGGTTATTGTAACCAAGAAGGATGGCACACCCCGTTTCTGCGTGGATTACAGAAAACTCAACGAAATCACAATCGACGAAGCCTCCAGTATGCCACCAATACACGATAGCATCAAAGAAATCGGCACAGCTAAGATCTTCTCCACACTGGATTTAAAAAGCGGGTTCTGGCAGATACCACTACACGAAGACTCCAGCCCTAAAACCGCTTTTAGCCTGCCAGACGGATCATCTTACGAGTTCTCAGTGATGCCCTTCGGACTTAAGAATGGACCAGCCGTCTTTCAAAAACTAGTGACAACAGTCTTCGCTGGATACATCGATGAATTTATAAAAGTTTACATGGACGATATTATCATTTTTTCCGAAGACTGGACACAACACCAAAAACATCTCCACTTGGTGTTAGAAAGACTACGAACACACGGACTATGGGCATCACTGAAGAAGTGCAGGTTCGCAGCAGACGAATTAGAATACCTAGGCCACAAGATCACATCAACAGACACTCAACCCCTGGAAAAACACGTGGAGAAGATTAAAGGCTTCAACACCCCCAAGACGCTAAGACAGCTGAGGAGCTTCCTGGGAACAGCAAACTGGCTAAGAGATTTTATCCCTCGATTCGCAGAGACAGTAACACCCCTCACCGATCTCACCGCAGGCAATAGGAAATTGCTAAGATGGAACGAGAAAGCCGAAACAGCGTTTAAGGAGATCAAAAAAGCAATCGAGGGCCAACTACATCTGAAACGACCAGACGCCTCCAGACCATTCAGCCTCCAGACGGACGCCTCCGACATAGGTATGGGAGCAGTGCTGTTCCAGGGAACCCCAGAGAACAAAGACGTTATCGCCTACGCCTCCACAAAACTTCGACCAGCAGAAAAACGTTATCACATTAACGAGAAGGAATGCCTCGCACTGGTATGGGCACTGAAAAAATACAAACATTTTCTACAAGACCAACACTTCACGCTATACACGGACAGCCAAGCACTCATATGGCTCAACAGGTTCAAGGAAGACAAAGCAAAGCTGTCCAGATGGGCCTTATTACTACAAGAATTCAACTTCACAATACAACACATCCCAGGCAAAGAAAATGAGCTCCCAGACCATCTCTCGAGAAACCCAGTAGAAAACAGAGAAGAAGACGAAAACCTGGACGAAGAAGTGAACCGATTAAGCTGGCCCACAAAACAAGCCGTCGAAGAAGACACATTCCCACTACTCTGCATGCTGGAAGATGTGGAAGAGGGCGAAAACAACCCAATACTAGACGATCTCACAAACCTGCCAATACAGGACAAGATAAGGAGAAGCCACCTGGTCCACCATGGGATGAGACGATTCCGAAGACGGTACCAAGAAATCTCCGACAGAGGTCCAAGAAGCGAGGTAGAAGAGAGCCTCCTACGGGAATTCACCATAGTAGAAAACGCAGCCTACTACAAACAAGATGAGAACACAAGAGTACTGGTCGTGCCACAGTCACTCCGAACACAAGTCCTGAAAGCATACCACGACTCAGAAGAGGCCAATCACCCAGGACGAGACGAGACCATCCGGGCGATCAAGAGGTTCTATTACTGGCCAACACTATCCAAAGATGTCCGGAACTACGTTCGATCCTGCACGACATGTGCCTCCATAAAACGAGCACCAACACAACCCACAGCACCAATCGTAGCAAGAGAGCCCCGCCAGCCATGGGAGACGGTCTCCTTTGACGTATTAGGACCATACCCAGCTGCCCGAGGGACACGCAACAGATACATCTTCCTGGCCACGGATTGCCTAAGCAGTTGGGTGGAGTTCCGCTGTGTCCAAACGACCAAAAGTAGACAAATCATCTCGTTCCTCCAGGACGAAATATGCAGCCGCTGGGGGAAACCAACCACCATCATCACAGACAACGGGCCCCAATTCCGGACGGATGCCTGGGAGAGATTCCTGAGGAGAAACAACATTCAAGCCGAATTCAGCCCCATTTATCACCAACGAGCCAACCCGGTGGAAAGAAGAGCCCAGGAACTGAAAAAGGGACTACGTGCCAGGGTCAAATCTCCAGACGACCCCCGATGGGACACCTACCTACCCGACATCATCTTCAGCCTGAGAACCAGGAGGAACGAGGCCACGAAAGAAACACCAGCAGAGTTATTGCTGGGATACCTTCCTAGACGCTCGGAAGAGAGCGAAAAGGAAATCAGAGAGGCCAACACCGCAGCCAGACGGCAAGCACGAGTAGAACAAGCAGTCCGAAGAGCCACGGTGTACGCCAGGAACCTATATCCTGACAACCCAAACGAACCACCCCCCAGACGCTACATCCAAGGAGAGCAAGTTAGAGTCAGAAACCACCACAAGGGAAATTTTGGACCTACATGGACAGGACCACACACAATCCTGAAGGTCCTCGGCAACAACACCTACGAGGTTCACCGTGACCAGGATGTAAATCGTACCATCCATGGAGACGACATTAGACCTGCCCTTCCACCTAGAGACGAAGAATTGAAACAAGAAGACTAAAACAAATTCAAAATATAAACCTTGTAAAAAATATATTTATCACAGTTAATATAACCTTTTTACCACACCTAGGGTCTTCGAAGGGGGGGGGGGGATGAGATCGGACGAGCTTCAGTCGCGGACCAATCAGCGTAGAAAGAACATGTCACACAAATTGTTCGAAACGCGATTGGTCCAACCACTTAGAAAATCCACTCTCCTACGTCATAATCCTTAGAACAAAGGAAAATATGGATATAAAAGGAGGTGGATTTTCCATCAAAAATCAGTTCGAGCTGTACCTCGTAATCGAAGACTCCTAGGTTCGGTACTTGTTTACCCACCTAGAATCTGACTTTTATTTCTTTTACCTATTGCTATTTGTGTATATTGCAGAGAAACGAAACTCTGCCATTTATTTGAATATTTGATATTTCTTGACATATAATATTTACTTTTATATTTTTGTGTACTGTTTCCAGCGGAATCTCTGCTTGCCAGACCACGCGCTAGAAACATACCCCATTTATTTGCCATTTTATAGTTGCAATACTTTATAATTTTTTTACTTGCTGAAAAATAGTGTCCAGTGATATTCCTCCCGTAGGTCAAACACTTAGAGCTATTTTTCCCATTTTACCTGTGCATTCTTTGTGGTTTAATTCTATTTCGAAAATACGGCCCAGGTGCTCTTCCTTCCGTAAGTTAAGGAACCTCTTGGCCTATTTTCACATTTACACCTTCTACTGTTTGATCTACTGTTTGATTTCGAGAATACGGTCAGGTGTCTTTCCTTCCGTAAGTTAAGGAACCACCTCCACTTATTTTCGCATTTATCTTTTCATATTTCCATGCTGTTCTCTTTTAGGGTCCGTGTTTCCGAATGTAAGAAATCGTTTTGACTTGTTCTTATCAGAACTAACCAAAACTCCTCCTATATGCCCTGCCCAGCTTCTTTTTCAGGCATTGTTCATTTTTTTAATATAAAAGATCAAACAGTATAAAATTTAACCTTTCGTTTTATATTTACGATATATATTTCTGTGCCAGGTATTCCTTCCGTAAGTCAAGGAATCACACAATACTTTTCTTGATTATCATTGCTTACCATTATATAAACACGCTCCAGTGGTATTCTTGCCGCAGCAAGTCACGCATCCGAGCTGTTTATTGCTTTCTGTGGACTTTCTCTGCAACTCAGGTGATATTTCCACTCCGTGGATCAGACACCCGAGCTCACAGCAACCCAAGGTCTGTGATATTTCCCTACGGGATCAAACACTCACCTGTATATTATTTTTTTTGTGTCAGAAACGCTCTGTACACACGAGATATAAGAAATTCTTGTCTTACTTGTTCGAATACGAATCATGGACACTCGAAATGTTCTCAGGTCCAACGACAAGGATCTTACTAAGTCGGAAGAGGGTCAAACTGACAAAATGGACACATCCAGCCTCACTCCGCGACAATACTACCTTCGCTTATATGCAATCCAGCTTAAGCTTAGGGAAAATGTTTTTTATATATTTTTTGAAAATTGTTTTTTATTTTTTTTGGTATCTAGATTGATATCAGAAGTCCTTAGTACAGTTACTAGTGATAGTTCGTAATAGAACCTATTTGTTTTGCCTAAGTTTATTCTTACTTCAAGGACCTATGAATTTCAGCCCCCTCTATTAAAATATGTTGTCTAACCCCTTTACGGTATGGATGGCCAGACACTGAGAAAGGCTAGGGATGAAGTGAGCGGATTCCCGCCAGTTGACTCGTCGGAATGAGAAGCCATTCATAATCGCAATTTAGCCACAGACCTTAGGTGATGACTTCCTATGTCATTTCCTAAAACTTCCGTTTGGTTGTGTAACTTTGAATAATAGACTCTACCGACTATGACCCTACCTTAAGTTGACCCCACCGAAAATGTTCCTATGATAGGCGTATGATACGCGTCAGTTATCGCTTGTTCTGGTTACCACAACGAAGTTAAAATATCAATATTTTCCTAATCCCCCCTGTTCTTGAAAGAGTAGTAAGTTTCTGAAAGGCATTGTGTCCATTTTTACACAATAAACTAATTACAGGCTTATCTTTATAGAATTACAAGGTCCAACTTAGAACTATCAGTAACTCCTTTTTTTTTGTTTTTTTGTCCGTAAGTAATAACTGCTTATGGCGTTATTATATTGTGTTATCTCTGGAATAAGTCATGAATGAGAGACTTTATGCATCCAAGTCAAGGATAACATGTTAATTTTTATGGCGTTAATGATGCTAAGACATCATTATTCTTATGTTATTCGTGGTGTTAGTCTAGGTTGAAAGAAACCTATGCATCCGAAAAAACGGTAACATATCTTGCCCTATTTTTGTGTTTTTATTTTTTTTTGTGTCTACGATGACGAATTGCGTCGTTGTATTCTTGTGAATTTTTTGTGTTATGATTAACGCGTCCATGTCTAGATTGTAAGACATGTATTGATCGTTAGAGAAAGCCTAAGGCCTCTGAACGATATTACGATATGGTGACTAACAAATGTGGTTTTCATTTTTTTTTGCTGTTTCATTTTTTTTATTTCCGTTTCCGATTTCAAACTGGTTAGCACGAAGTTGAAATCGTGGGGGAGGCAGTGAAACAGGCTGGAAGAATCACAATCTAAATATCGCAAAAGTCCGTCTCTGCGTTATAGATAGAAGTAAGACGAAATGTACTTCCCAACGCGTTTCTCTTGGGCCACCCACAAGAAAGCGGAAGGATTAATATTTTAAGAAATTCTAGACGCCTAAGCTGATAATTTAGCTATTGCAGGCGGTAAAATCACAAAGACACTTTAGAGCTCGAAGACAGCTTTCCTAAGAATTATTTACTTTGCACAGGATATGCCTCATAAAAAGAAGAATAGGAAAGATTGCTAAGTGTTTGAGTGATAGAAATCTCAGAATTCCACAAGGTTACAACGCAGTAACTTTCGTGGGAATCCTTAAACGGTTACAAAAAGGACACTCGTGGTGATTGGCCGAAAAAGAAACGTATGATCATAATAAGGCTGGTCTAAACATTATTTCCCAGCTATGTGATTGGTACGAAAATTTCGGAATGATGATTATTGGTAAAATTAGGTGATGGCTGTGAAAAAGGGAGGTGAATATAGAGAGCAGAGAGGAATCTTGTCCGAGATTAGGACAAGAAGGAATCAATTAAGTTCTAGCGGTCATGCAGTGAAGACCTGCATTTTTTCTTGTCTGTGCCTAAATAGGCAAAATGGAATCTTAAAGATTCTGTCGTGAAAATCGCAAGTGCGATATGTTGTCTTAAATACCATACCGGTATATTCTCTGTGTTGTGTCCGGTACGATAAAATAATAGTTTTCTTAGTACGGCGTGTAATATGTTTCGTTCAAACAGAACTTAGTTCAACAGTTGCGGATAAGACTTCCGTTTAATATGTCTCATATAAACCGCACTTAATTCAATCTTCGTGGAACGCAGTTCCATTTTTTTTAAGACAATGGTCTAAATAAAATATGTTTAATTATCAAGTCAGTGAGAAGTATCACTAATAATCATGAATGCAGTTATTTTTCTTTTCATAAAACAAAAAGAACTATGGAATTTTTATTTTTCGTATAATATGATAACAATTATGTAACAGTACTTTAACTCTAAAAATGAAAGTGAAAAGTGAAAGTGATTTCGTCGTATCCACAACTCTGGCGAGCTAACCCGATTCCAGCAATTCAACAACAACGGATTATCACCAGGTATTTTGCAATAAACTGTTTCGTTCCTTTTCCTTTTTTTTTGAACTTTTAAGATGCAACGCGAAAGACTTATTTTTTTTTATTTTTCTAATCAACTCAGTTTAATGACTATTTTCTATCTAAATAAATGGTAGCTATGTTAAAACTTATTTCGTCTTTTTCTGTTCGCACAATCCATCTATGTATCCTTATTGTATTAGGAAATGCAGCCTACTACAGACAACAAGGGTAAGTACCATTAGTAGTCAAAGGGATACCATTTTTTTCGTAACATTTTTGTAATTTTTATATAGATAAATAGCAATAGATTCTGATCTATTAATGGCGCCCAAAAAATTAATAATTTCTTTTCTTTAGCTTAAATATTGTTGTATGAACTCACACCCTAAAATCTCTTGATGATTAGAGCCGCCGGTGCGATTTTAAATTATGTAGCACGTATTTTTTAAGTTTATGTACATCACATGTTTATCTAATTTGTCGTGCTTCAACATGACACTAACAGTAGTATCGTAGCTGTTGAAAGGTACAAACGTTATTTTGACAGTCCGTTTAATTTTGGAAATAACAGTGGTAAACTATCTGAAATTAAATTTTTAAAAGTAGTGCACATAAGTTAAAGTGTTATCCAGTCAGTTTGGTGAATTTGGCTCCAGAAAAGTGCATCCAGGGCTGTGTAAAATTCATCGTATTGTTAAATTCATCGTATTGCAAGGTCAGATATATTTACATTATTTACATTAATTATCTATCACTCCCACCATGCCAACTAGTCAAACCTGCGCTAATTGTTTGAAAGCGATAGACGAACGTGAACGTTCCGCCCTAAAATGTGATGCCTGTAAAGAGGAATTCACCTAGCATGTACTGAGCTTCGCCAAGACGATCGCACAACCAGATGTAAGGTGCGAGGAATTAAAATTATTTGTAACGGCTGCTCAAGCAATATAGAAGCGTTTTCAAATTTAAAATCCGTTCTTAAGGAATATAATGACGATTTACAAATAAAAATTAGTCAAATAGATGAAAAGGTCGCTGAAATTTCAACGAAATTCAATGATCTAGAAATTAAATTATCATCCGCTGAATTAACATTCGTCACCACAATTTGCTCTTATTATTCCAGAATTATTCCAGAACAAGCAGGATTCAGGCCCGGAAAGTGCTGCTGCAGTCAAATTCTTAATCTACCCAACATATTGAAGATGGTTTTGAACGGAAGGAAATAACAGGAGTAGCGTTCATAGACCTAACTGCCGCCTATGATACAGTTAACCATCAACGGCTACTCGCAAAACTCTACGAAACTACAAAGGATTTCCGACTAACAAGGTTAGTGAAATGTCTCCTCCAGAATAGACGCTTCTACGTAACGCTCCAGTCCAAGAACAGTCAGTGGAGGGACCAAAAAAATGGGCTACCACAGGGAAGTGTCCTCGCGCCGATTCTATACAACATATACACCAACGACCAACCCATACACCAACAAACAAGGCAATTTATTTACGCTGATGATACAGCGGTGGCAGCTCAGGGAAGAACCTTCAATGAAGTCGAAGTGAAACTGACAGATGCCCTGGGAGACTTAGCTCTATACTATGATAAAAACCATCTGAAACCCAATCCTACAAAAACCCAGATATGTGCTTTCCACCTGAGAAACAAGCATGCCCGAGGGTCGCTGGAGGTGGAATGGCGTGGTCAGATGCTGGAACACAACAAGACGCCAAAATACCTTGGCGTCCGTCTGGATAGAACTCTCAACTCTCGTCCGTCTTACCGATACCACTGTCAAGATGTCAAGAAGAAAGTAAGTGCCAGAAATAATATCATCCGCAAGCTAACTAATACAAAATGGGGAGCACAACCACACTCTCCGCACTTCTGCCTTGGCATTATGTTTTTCGGCCGCGGAGTTTGGAGCACCAGTATGGGCAAACTCTGCTCACGCAAAGAACGTCGACGTGGCTCTAAATGAAACGGTCCGTATAATATCGGGTTGCCTGAAACCGACACCTATCGAAGAGGTATACCCCATTGCTGGAATTGCTCCACCACCTATCAGGAGGAAGGTCACGTCAGAGGTAGAACGGTAAAAGCAGGAGACGGACCGAAGACACCCCTTATATGACCACCAAACTCAGCCAAGCAGACTAAGATCTCGGAAAAGCTTCCTGAAAACATCAAGATCCATCCCCGAAGCGCCAGAGACGCGCCGAATACACCTATGGCAAGCGTCAGCTACCGCGACACATTTTCCTCCCTCGGAGGAAATGGCTGCTGGACACAATTTACCGTATCCGACTTGGAAAGCGCTAAACATACTAAGAACCGGCGTTTCACGTTGTGCTAGTAACCTGAAAAAATGGGGATACCAGGAGGACGATACCTGCGACTGTGGCGCGGTTCAGACCAGCCGGCATCTACTATCATGCACAGAGATGAGAGAGACCTGCACAGAACAAGACTTAATTATAGCAAATGACAGGGCCATGTATGTGGCCAACCATTGGAAATACAGAATTTAAAGTTGTTGGTGTTCCGGACACGGAAAGTAAGTAAGTACCACAATTTGCTAAAAATATCGCCAATGAAGCCGTCGATCGTATTAATCGTGCCAAAAATGTAATTGTCAGAGGCGTACCAGAATCTACAGGAGATATTCAAACTAAAAAAGATGAAGACAAAAAATTTTTGCAGGAAATTTTATCGACTGTAGAATGTAATGCTACTCCGGTTACTTTCTTTGGAGTAGGCAAAGTTGGTGATAGATTTTCTAGAATGATTAAAATGGTAATGAATAATGAGTATGAAGCTAAGCAAATTCTACGAAATAAAGGGAAACTCTTAGAAAAAGCAAAAACAAAAAATGTATCCATTGTTGACGATAAGACACCTATGCAAGTTAACGTTTTAAAAGAATTGCGATCTGAGTTAGAGACTAGAAAAGAAAACGGAGAGCAAAATTTAACAATAAAATATATATGTAGTATACCAAAAATTACTAATTTTCGACAATAATATTAAAGAAACCTGCTTTTGTGACTGGCTCTGCTTTTATACCAATTTAGCGACATTACATTCTAAATTAAAGGAACTATTATGTTATATTCAGGATTTAAAACCTAAAATAATACTAATCACCGAGACTTGGCTGACACAAAAAGATTCTGACAATTTATACAATATAGATTGATACTATCTTTACAGATTTCATCGCAGGAATCGAAGAGGGGGAGGAGTGTGGAATAATTTCATAAACATCATTGACAACTACAAAAGACTCAACACTACAAAAAAAAACTTACTATAGGGTCATTTCATATGAAATCAACCAATAAAATGGTGACTTTGGATTTTCATCTTCCCGATTTTGATAATTTTTGGTACACTTATTTTACTTATAAATTAGATGAAAAATCTGAATTTTCAAATTTTTTGGTCCAGTAGTTTTTTTGTAATTAATTTTTGAAAATTACAAAATTACCAAATTTTGCTCTTACATAGGTATAGAAAAATAGGAATATCTGTAAAACTACTTATTGGATATGCATGAGCGATACCTTGTTAAAAAGGTCTTTTAAAGGCCTTTCAAACGATGTGTCACATGACACATTTTCAAAATAAAAAAATTGAAAAAAATTTTGAAAAATTTTTTTTTATTTTTTTCAAAAACACCATTTTTATTTTTTTTCAAAAAAATATATATTTTTTGCCAATATTTTAGTGAGATACTGACCAAATTTTAAGATGGAGAAATCATGGGTTTAGGTACAAAAAATAAATAAAGTTTTCAATACACATGATTTTACCTTAAAAAATTAACTTTTTATTAAAGCTAATTTGGTTTCTCTTGGTTTTTGTAAAACTTATTTTGTTTCTATGAACCACTTTTTAAACTAGATACAAAAACTTGCATGCTCACGTTTTAGCTATTCCACACCTCAATTTCCCTGATTGGTCAGTCTTAGAAATAAATTAGAATACATGTTTTTGCAGGAAAAATCCTGCATAAAAGAAGCACAGGAGTAAACTCATTTTTAATTTATTTGAGCTCAACAAATAGACGTTGGCGTATCTATTGTGGTGTAAGAGTACGTGTTTAAAACTGTAAAAAAATTGCAAGTGTTGTTTTTTGAAAAATAGTGATTTAGGGGTTACGGCAAAACAATGTCTGAAAACCAGGCAAAAGAATGGTACAAGTATTCAACTAAGTGTTGTGATCCATTTAAAACTGGAAAACATTCAGGAATACTTAGAAATGTTACTGAAGCCATGTGCAATCGCGTCGACATAAAAAAAGGAATGAAGATTTGTGATGGGTGTAGGCTAAAGTACATGAAGACTTTGAAAAATGCTGAATCTCCTGAAGCCGGGTAAGTTTTAATTTATTATTTTTTTTACAAAAGTAAACATCTACATTGGATTTTTTTATTATATAGACATGAACTTTCTTTATTTATATTAAAAAAATATTTTTATTTATTTTATAATTTTTTTGTAACTTTAACACTTATTCAGTTCTTTTTTTTCAGACCTTCAACAGAAAATCCATCCCCCAATTTTAAAGCCGAACCTAAGGTTGGACCAGACCTGTCTTTAGAGCTACTTAATCAATCACTTGAGCTTTTAGGAGAATCACCAATTAAAAAGAAAAGATTGACAATGCAGAAAGCGGAAAAGGTTAAAACTGTTATTGAGAAAAAATTAAGAGAGGAAAGACGAGCTGAAACTGAAGAGCCACCTGTTGAAGCTGTAAAAGAACATGAATGCGAGATGGTACAGCAATTAAAGAAGAAATTTAGGGAACTTACAAAAAGGAGCGAGAAAATGCATTTGCTATCCTGCCTGCCTATTAGTTGGAGTAGATCAAAAATAGTGAAAGAATTCGGAGTCAGTCAGTATATGGCAAGGGCTGTTAAGCAGATGGTAAAAGAAAAAGGGATTCTGTCCACCCCAAATCCAAAGCCAGGAAAAACGGTTTCCCCTGAAATAGTCAAGTTAGTTACAGAATTTTATTTAAGAGAGGACATAAGTCGTATGATGCCAGGAAAAAAAGACTGTGTTGTGGTCAAGCAAGAAAACCAGAAAGAACACGTTCAAAAACGCTTACTTTTAGCCAACTTAAAAGAAATTTATGCCCTATTTAAACAAGAGAATTCTGAAGTTAAAGTTGGATTTACAAAATTTTATGAGTTAAAACCAAAAAATTGCATATTAGCAGGACAAAGTGGAACACACTCAGTATGTGTTTGCACTATTCATCAAAACATTAAATTAATGATTAATGGTTCAAAACTGAATAAAATAATTGTTAATGAAAATAACAAACCTAGCTATCCGGATTACTATGCTTGCTTAACCAAAATAATGTGTAATCCCCCAAATATTGATTGTTATTTGGACCGATGCTCAACATGTCCTGGCATAGAAAATTTGAAAAATCATCTTATGGAAAAGTTCAATGAATCCTTCATTGATAATGTTTCCTACAAAAAGTGGATTTCTGTTGACCGCTGCAATATGGAAACGGTGATTAAATCTACAGAAGATTTTGTTGAAGACTTTGGTGAAAACCTTTTAAAATCAAAAACACACTCATTTATTTCAAACATTCAAAAGGAATTTTATAATGAGACCAAAAATAATTTAAAAAATGGAGAAGCGCTCATTACGTCAGATTTTGCAGAGAATTACTCATTTGTTGTACAAGATGAGGTACAATCGTACCATTGGAATAATTCGCAAGCCACCCTGCACCCATTTGTGATTTACTACAGAAATGAGCAAGGAGAAATAAAGCATATGAATTATGTTTTCATATCTGATTGTTTAATACATAATACAATAGCTTTTCATTTATTTCTAACTGTGTTGATACCGGAATTGAAAAATGAAATTATGAATCTATCAAAAATATTCTACTTTTCTGACGGATGTGCCGCTCAATATAAGAACAAAAAAATTTTTTAAATCTGTCCTACCACGAAAAAGATTTTGGTCTTACAGCTGAGTGGCATTTTTTTGCCACATCACATGGTAAAAGTGCCTGTGATGGTCTAGGAGGCACAGTCAAAAGATTGGCCACTAAGGCCAGTTTGCAAAGGCCTTACGAGAATCAGATACTAACACCAGAGCAATTATTTCAATTTGCCACCGAAAATATTCACGGAATCACTTTTAAGTACTGTTCAACTGAAGAATATAATGAACATACTCAAAAATTAGAACAAAGATTTGCTAAAGCCCAAACAATACAAGGGACACAAAAAGTGCATGCGGTTATTCCTTTTTCAGAAACACAAATCATAACCAAAAATTATTCATTAAGTTCTGATCAACAAAAACAACTAATTCAGAAAGATTTGTCAGAATTAAATCAAATGGAACTTAAACTAATTGAATCTGGATTTGTAACGGTGGAGTATAACAATGCTTGGTGGGTGGCTTGTATTATAGGCAGAAATGATGAGACAAATGAAATTAAAGTTAGTTTCTTGCATCCAAACGGGCCAGCCCCTCCTTTTATTACCCCAAACCTAAATCAGATATTCTAATTATTGAAAGAAAAATGATTTTAAGAAAAGTTCAACCCATTACCGCTACAGGTCGGACTTACACACTGACAAAGGAGGAAATGTCAGATTCCACCCACATTTTGGAAAGAAAAATAACTTTGAAAAATATTTAATTTATTTGAAATTTAGAGAAGCGTTTGTGTTACTTATAAAAAATTATTGTTTTCTATATTATAGCATGTATCTTTGACTTTTATGTGTTTTACTTAAAAAAAGCTACCATTTTTTACATGTTTGAATATTGTTTTATTTTTTTTTTCATATGGAACCCATCATTTCTCCATCTTGAAAATTGGTGTGTGTCTTAGTAAAACATTGAAAAAAAATATATATTTTTTTCAAAAAAATAAAAAATGGTGTTTTTGAAAAAAAAAATAAAAAATACTTTTTTCAATTTTTTTGAAAAAAAAATGTAATTTTAAAATGTGCCATGTTATACATTATTTAAAAGGTTTTTAAAAGACCTTTTAAACAAGGTATCGCTCATGAATTTCTGATAAGTAGTTTTAGAGATATTCCTATTTTTCTATACTTATGTAAAGGCAAAACTTGTCAATTTTATCATTTTCAAAAATTAATAACAAAAAAACTACTGGACCAAAAATTTTGAAAATTTAGATTTTTCATCTACTTTATGGATAAAATAAGTGTACCAAAAATTATCAAAATCGGAGAGGGTGTCTGCCAAACCCCTGGTTGATTTGATATGAAATGACCTTATAGGAACAAACTTAAGCCATGGATTAACGGTGAATTGATATCACTTATAAGACACAAAAGAAAATTATGGCGAAAATACAAACGTACAGGTGATACACGTGACTTGCAAACTCACGAAAATTACACAGGAATTTTAAAAAAGTATATTAATGAAGCCAGAATGGCATATGAAGAATCTATTGTAAGTTGCAAGGACTCTAAAAAACTGTATAAATATGTTAGGTCTGCTATGTCTTCTAAAGTGTTCATTCCACTGTTAAAAAATAATGATGAAACGATTTGTAAGAATATCAATAAATACGAATAGTCAATAAAATTTTTTTATGTTTATTAATTGTTCCAGGGGAGGAAAAGACAAGGCCTCTCAGGTCGTTAATCAGCGAAATCCTTGTCAGAAGAACGGAGGCGAAAGAATAAGACTGTCAAACACTAGAATTGGAACCTGGAATGTTCAGAGTATGTTTCAGCCTGGTAAGATGCACAATATTATTCAAGAAATGAACAGGTTGAATATTGATGTACTGGGTATCAGTGAAGCCAGGTGGCCCAACTCAGGTTGTTTCTCAACAAATGAAGCCACAATATATTATTCCGGTAGCGAGGACAATCAACATCGACACGGCGTGGCAGTCATAGTTAATAAAAAATCTAATAGAGCAGTAGAAGGCTTTTTCCCTGTCTCAGAAAGAGTAATGGCATTAAAGTTAGTGACATCTCACGCCAGATTGAACTTGATACAAGTGTATGCTCCTACGGCGAATGCCTGCGAAGAAGAGGTTGAATTGTTTTATCGGGATATCGAAGAGGCACTGAAAATAACGAAAACTAGATTTTATGTTTTTATTTTTTATCTCAGGCGCATCAAGAGCTAGCCAAAAACTTTCATTAAAAAAAGTTGTAAGTTCCAAAAAGATCTATAAGAAAAAATTTTTTTTTAAATTTTTTGGCGGGAAATTAGAATTTTTAGAACAATTTTAAACTTTTAAATGACTCTGAAAAAAAACTAAGACACTCGTTTTTACGAAAATTAATTATAATGTGTATTTTTGCGCAATCTTTCACCCTGCATTTTTTCAGACTTTTAAAATTGGTGAAACGTACCTTTAAAAATAAAAAACCGCATTTTTTTCAGTTTTTTTTTCGTATTTTGAAACAATTTTATACATATTTTTCAAAAAAGGTAACACTGTCACTAGAATAGGTAAAAAACTGAAAAATAATTGGGGTTTGCTTAATAAAATTTTTTTGTAAAGCCATCCATTTTCAAAATACAGGTCGTTGAAGAAAACAAAATTTTACACATTTTTTACGATTTTGCTGAAACTACTGGCAACATTGTAATAAAACTTGGCGGGATTTAAGAGCTGGTTATTGTGCATATTTTGACATACAATTAATGATTTGATATTCATCATTGGCTCGCATAGGGGTAATGGTCTGAACTTTTTAAAGAATAAAGATAGTACGCCACTGACATATTTCAAATTAACAATCGTTTTTTAATTTCTCGTTCAATTTGTGACAAAAAATGTATCTTGTTATTTTTTCATACGACGCGCCATTTTTATTCAAAAAATAAAAGATCTTAACCCTTACAAAGTATTCGAACTTCTAGTAGTTTCTACATCTACATACATAATAAACTCATACATCCATTATCAAAATTAATTCGAATACTTTGGAAGCGTTAAGATATTTTATTTTTTGCAGCAAAACAGCGCGTCGTATGAAAAAATGAGAAGATAGATTTTTTATTGCAAATTGAACGAGGAATTCAAAAATGATTGTTAATTTGAAATATGTCAGTGGCGTACTATCTTTTTTTCTTTGAAAAGTTCAGACCATTACCCCTATGCGCGCCAATGATGAATATTAAATCCTTAGTTGTATGTCAAAACATGCACAATAACTACCTCTTAAAACCCGCCAAGTTTTATTACAATGTTGCCAGTAGTTTCGGCAAAATCGTAAAAAATATGTAAAATTTTGTTTTCTTCAACGCCCTGTATCTTGAAAATGGATGGCGTTACAAAAAATTTTTATGAAGCAAATCCCAATTATTTTTCAGTTTTTTACCTATTCTAGTGACGGTGTTAAATTTTTTGAAAAATATGTATAAAATTGTATCAAAAAAACGAAAAAAAAAACCGAAAAAATGCGGTTTTTTATTTTTAAAGGTACGTTTCACCAATTTTAAAAATCTGAAAAAATTCAGGGTGAAAGATTGTGGAAAAATACACATTATAATTAATTTTCGTAAAAACGAGTGTCTTAGTTTTTTTTTTCAGATTTATTTAAAAGTTTAAAATTGTTCTAAAAATTCGAATTTCCCGCCAAAAAAATAAAAAAAAAATTTTCATATAGATCTTTTTGAAACTTACAACTTTTTTAAATAAAGTTTTTGGCTAGCTCTTAATGCGGCCGAGATAAAAAATAAAAACATAAAAAGCCTAATTAGGCTCTAGGGGGGTCACGTGACCATCTAGGGGGCTAAAAATTTCAGAAAGTGAGTTCCTCTATATGTGCTAAAAAGTGGCCTATATGGAATTTAGATTGGGTTGGGGGCACTTTTCACCATCTTACCTGGCTAGGCCCTTTATAGCTCAGGCGTATTACCCAAAGAATGGTTAACGTCGATCTTTGTTTGTTTCCCCAAAAAGAAAAACGCAAGAGAATGCGCCGACTACCGCACCAACAGCTTGATGTCCAATGTGCTGAAGTTGCTACTGAAAGTCATCCATAACCGAATATATCATAAATTGGACATAGATATTAATGATACACAATTTGGGTTTCGCAAAGGCCTAGGAACGCGTGAAGCTCTTTTCTTATTTAATATCCTAATACAAAGGTGCCTAGACGTCAATCAAGACATATATGTCTATTGACTATAATAAAGCTTTCGATAAAGTACGACATGAACAATTAATGAATGTCCTGAAATTAAAGAAGGTAGACTACAATGACCTCAGGATCATATCTAATTTATACTATAAGCAGCGAGCAAAAGTACGTGTTAACGAACAGTTGTCAGAGGAAATTGAGATTAGACGTGGGTTGAGACAGGGATGCGTATTGTCTCCAGTTCTCTATAATGCCTACTCGGAAGAGATCCTAAAACAAGCTCTTGAGGGTGAAACAGCTGGAATAAAGGTGAACGGAGTTCCCATTAACAATATTAGATATGCGGATGACACTGTCGTCTTAGCCGAAAATATTGAAGATCTTCAGAGACTGGTATAGCGACAGGTATAGAGACAATAGCGACATATAGCCAAGAATACGGTTTAACAATGAACATCAAGAATACAAAATTTATCAGAATATCTAAAACTCAAAGAAATGACGAGAATCTCCTCATAAGTAGACCAATATGCATATCTTGGAACAATGATCAACTCCACAAATGATTACTTCCAGGAGATTAAAATTAGAATAGAAAAGGCTAGAGCGAATTTTAACAAAATGAGAAAAGTGCTCTGCACAAGAGATCTAAGGTTAGAGCTAAGAATAAGGTTGGCTAGGTGCTACGTTTTCTCGACTCTGTTTTACGGAATGGAAGCTTGGACCTTGAATGCGGCATCAATGAAAAAACTGGAATCATTCGAGATGTGGGTAAATAGAAGAATTCTAAAAATATCATGGACAGAACACGTCACAAACAAAGAGGTTCTGAGAAAGGTGAATAAAGAAATGGAAGTCTTAAATACAATTAAAACCAGAAAATTGGAATATCTCGGACATATTACACGTGGAGAGAGATACAACTTGCTCCAACTCATTATGCAGGGAAAGATTCAAGGAAAAAGAAGCATAGGGAGACGCAGAATATCGTGGCTGCGCAACCTGAGAGAATGGTACGGATGTACATCAAACGAACTTTTCAGAGCAGCCGTCTCCAAGGTCCGAATAGCTATGATGATGGCCGACCTCCGTCGCGGAGATGGCACTTGAAGAAGAAGAATTGTTTAAACAAAAAAACGATTTTAATAGAAAATGCTTAAATTCTCTTGTTTTTTACAATGTAGAAACTTTTTACGGTTAGTAGCTAATGATATGAACTATACATAATCTTACTTTTTACGTTATGCTTCATAAATAAACAATAAAGTTTCAAATTTTGAACGTTCATATATTCATTTATATAAGAATCGGCACCTATTCGTGTCAAATTTCAATACGATACGACACAAACTTCAACCAGAACTCGAATTAAAAAAAAATCGTGTTTTTATCGTATTCTTAGAAAAACCACCGGTAGAGACGTTTTGAGCTACAATTAACATTAGAATACCTTTTGGCGTATTAATTATCAATTAAAAGCTTTTCTTTAGTTCAAACGTTTTGATCAAATCTTGGACGTTAATTTGACTGCCTTTTCTTCAATGCAAATGACTAAAAATTTGCAGACATGCATTCGCGGGAACAATACACGAATAGTCAATAAAAAAAATTATGTTTATTAATTGTTTGAATAAAAAAACGATTTTAACGGAAAATGCTTAAATTCTCTTGTGTTTTACAATGAAGAAACTTGAAACTTTTACAGATTGGAGCTAACTACTGTAGATAATTTTACTTTTTACGTTAATTGTTTACGTTATGCTTCATAAATAAACAATAAAGTTTCAAATTTTTTGCCGATTCTGACGACTTTTCATGTTTGTAAATCATATGTTTGATACATACTTTAATAAACATGACGATATATTTTAATGTTTGAAAAGTCTAAGTCAAGTAAAAAATAAAAAAATATGAAAACAAAAATTTTTTAGGGAACGCTTTTCTTTAGTTACGAGTGACTAAAATTAAAAATATAAAAAAATCAACTAAAAAGCAAAAAATAAAAATAATTCAAAAAATCTGACACATTCGTCAAAGAAAAGCGTGGGGCGAAAACCGTTTATTCGATGAATTCGGCTTTTATTTGACGAATGTGCTAGATTTTTTCAATTATTTTTATTTTTTGCTTTTTAGTTGATTTTTTTATATTTTTAATTTTAGTCACTCATAACTAAAGAAAAACGTTTCCTAAACATTTTTTTTCATATTTTCTTATATGGATTTAAATCTAGAAATACAATCCGAAAGTGTTAAAATACATATTTTATATTCACGAATTGAAACTGTGTTAAGAACACTTTTGGATTGCTATCTAAAAAAGGATTATTTAGATAAAACTTCCATTGAAAATATAGAGTAGAAAAATCCTGATAATTTTTTGAACATAGAAAATATTTATCTAGGTGTCTATGTAACAGGTGCAATACATAATAACGAACATAGTTTAAATCAAACAGAATTATTGAATTTCAGAAAGAAGTGTTTAGATTTTTCCATAGAAGGTTGTTCGCAGATTTATAAAAGATTTGACAATACAAATAAAACTGTTGCTACTTTAAAACACGTGTCTCTAATATCACCAGATGAGGTCATATCGAAAAAACATACATCTTTGGGACCTTTAGTCTTCCATTTTCCCAACTTGGCAATTGATACATTAAAAATGACATCGATAGAGAATGGCGTACTTTAAGAAATCTTGATTTGAATAAATATAAAGATTTAAATGTTGAATGGGTTGCATGTGAGAGTTCATTTTAAATGAAGAAAAATAAAGACGTACTGTCAATCAATGATTGAGAGTACGTCTGTCTTTTCTTCATATAAAGATTTAAGTGTGCAAGATTTTTGGGTAGAAATTGGAAGACTAAAAACAGGTAACGATTCCGTTATGTTTCCCACCCTATTCAACTTTGTTTTTAGTTTGCCACATTCAAGCGCCAGTGTCGAACGCATTTTTTCTAAAATTAATCTGAACAAAACCAAAATCAGAAACAAATTATCAACGGACAGTTTAAGCGGCATTTTACATAAAATTGTATACCTCTATTTAATGTAAAAAATCAATGGGAAAATCCCAACAGTTGGCTGTATACCATAGTTTAAAAAACCAATACAGAAGTAAAAACTTCGAGATGTATTCTGGTATAAAATCGTTTATTTAAAACTATAAAATGTCATCGATTGCAGAACGTTTTCGTTCTAAACAGAACATCTTCAGTGCATCCTGCCGAGTATTTTGAAACTAGCACACTGTAAATAGTGTTAACATCATCATATATGGTTTACATAATGTAATATGTTAAAATGTTATGACTACAAGTCGATGTTAATGGATAAAGTGGAACACATGCTAAAAGGGTGCCATGGTTCCCTGCTCGAAGATGCTAGGTACTTGCCAATTCAATGGGCACAGACCAACTGTGCCCATTAGTTGGTCTGTGCCCATTGAATTGGCAAGTACCTAGCATCTTCGAGCAGGGAACCATGGCACCCTTTTAGCATGTGTTCCACTTTATCCATTAACATCGACTTGTAGTCATAACATTTTAACATATTACATTATGTAAACCATATATGATGATGTTAACACTATTTACAGTGTGCTAGTTTCAAAATACTCGGCAGGATGCACTGAAGATGTTCTGTTTAGAACGAAAACGTTCTGCAATCGATGACATTTTATAGTTTTAAATAAACGATTTTATACCAGAATACATCTCGAAGTTTTTACTTCTGTATTGGTTTTTTCTATTTAATGTAATATTTTTGTATTGTTATATCCACTAATAACCCTGCGCGATTGATGTGGTTTTGTGTTTAAATAAAAAAAAACCCTTGTCGATGCAAAAGCGACGATATTTGGTGTAATTACCCATACTGAGTTATGTCAAAAACATATTAACGACAAAAATTATGAACAGTTTTGTTGGCTTCAAAAATGTGAAGTAAAAGGTTTACTGGTTATAAAAAGGTGACAGGCTGATTTAAAAGAAAGGTTTTCTAATTTAAAGCATTGACTTTCCAACATGGATGATGCAGCTAATGTTAGTGGATATTTCTGACTTACCAAATACGCAGTATTTGATATAAGAATTTTTGGCATGGCTAAGGTGGGAGATGACACATAAAGGTTGGGAAACACTGGTATAGATGAAGCTATGGTGACCTATGCGCCATATTTGCAAACATTTTATCCGGGGAAAGCCAATTTCATTCATGATGTGTTATTTGAGTGACGACTCAAAATATGGGATTGTCATTTTGATTTTTGTTTAACTACATTCGAAACAAACATGAGGAGTTTCTTGCGAATGGTTTAACAGATGAATGTCGTAACTTGGTTTATTTGTGGTTTTGTAATAAAAAAAAGAACACAACCAAATATTTGAAGTTACCGAATTTATAATAATATCATTGTTTCATTAATATTTGATTATATAATTTCCGTTTTTCACTAAACTGTTTATTGCATTCCAAACAATCAAAAGGTTTTTGACTAACATGAAGTCTTAAATGTTTAACCAAACTCTCCTTCAGGGGCGGCCCGTGGGTAGGCGCCGCCTACCCTCTTCAAATGTAGTACAATAATATAAATTATTAATATAAATTACTTACTTTAAAATTGTAATTTATAAATTTTGACACAATACCTACAATAAAAAAGCAAAAATTATCCAAATTATTTTTAAAAATATCCAAAAAATTTTCTCCGAAGTTATAATTATTGTACGCTCCTTGTAGTATCAGTAAGTGCATATTCTTCCTTGGTCAGGCACTCGGGAACGTAGCCTGAAATAGAACGACGCCAACACTGAATTGACGTGCGATCTCTCTCTGTTTACACGAACTAAAGGCCTATGTAAGTCTGCTGGTACGGGCCCGATTTCTACGAATTTTGAAAGTGGATAGGCACAGACTCTTATAGCCGAACCTACAAAATTTTATCAGTTGCTTCCATGGTGTGTTGTGAAACTGTTTTAAATAATTGTTTTTTGAATTTGGCTGTTATTAGTAGGTTAAGTATTCAACAAAAATAGGTAGGACAATTTAAATTTGTTTATGAAAACTGAATAATAAACAAGTAAATTTGAGATCGGTCTATTGAAGGGCATTTTAATTTTATATTAATATATTAACGACAAATAAATATGTGAATAGTTATTTGGACCGCGTTATGCATAACTCGACTAAGCGCCAAATTCAAGTTTTTTGGAATAATGCTGCCATCTATCAAGTAATGACGTTACCTATTTGGGAAAAAATCACCAAAGCCTAGAAATCTGTATTTTGGAAAATATTTTACTTTTAGCTAAACGCCAAATCGACTAAATGTCTGTAAACATTTGACAATACCCGACTAAGTGACTTAGATTTAGCATAATAAGACTATGCGACATAATATTGGCGCTTGGTCGCCTTATGCAAAAACGGAAATCGGCGGGATTTTGGCAGCATTGTTTCCGTCTTGTTAATTTGTTAATTCAGTTCAGTCTGTTGAGCAATATAAAAAGTGTCGCGTTATATTTTTTATAAAAGTTGTGTTTAAAAGTGTAAAAAAGCGTGTAAATATGTTGCAGAGGACTGCTCTAATTTTAAACCGTGCTCGAGAAATAACAAACGAGGAGAAGGTAAGTTATTTTGTATTGTAAAAATTACCAGACATTATTTTTGAGGTGTAAATTAAAAACTTAAATTTTTACAGTAGTTTTGTTTATCTTTATTTACTTTATTTATAGGAAGAAGGTATTCGGCAAGAAACAAGTTCGCTTCAGACTTATACCAACTTAGAACCGTTACAGGAAGTTGATTTTAACTCAGCAACAGATATTAGTGAGGTATGTTATTATAAGTTTTAATGTTTAACTAAGTTTTGTTAATTTTTACTTATTGTTATTTATAGAAAGAAAGTACTCATACAGCAGCTGTTTCCCCAAAGACTTACAGCGATTTACAAACGGTTCGGGAAGTGGAATTTAATCTAAAATTACCAGACATAATTTATGAGGTATAAAAAACCAAATAAATAGCAGATTTCTAAATTTTTATTTACTTTATTTGTAGGAAGGAAGTAATTCGGATGGATATTCAAACAAGGAAAATGAAATAGGTGACGTAAGAGTAATGGATGATAATCAAAATCAAGAAGAAGACCGACAGTCGGGTCGGAAAGAATATCGTCAAGATTTAAATTTTGTCAACAGAGATATTAATGAAGATAACAATATAGTAGAGATGGAGCAATCCGATAAAGGAGAAAATGATGGGGAAAAGAATGGCGTAAAATCTAAAGAAAAAAAAAATCAGGGCCGTCCAAAAAAAGGGAGAAAGAGAAAGTTCCCTAGTCAGAATAGAGAAATCCGCAAAAACACTGCATTCAAAATAAATCATACTTTACACAAAAAGGAGAAATGAAACTAAAAAAAGAGTTTCGTCAGTATTTGTGCAAATGCGACTGTCTATCGAAAGTTGGCATTGAAAATGCTAAACAAGAATACGACAAATTTTATGAAGTAAGTTCGCATGATGCTCAACGTGCCTTAATTTGCGCCATGGTTCAAGAAGGTCCAATAAAAAGAAAAAGAAAACAAAATTCTACTAAAAAAATGCACTCCAGGGTGTACAATATTAATGGCCACGTAGTTTGCAAAACATTTCTGTTGCAAACCCTAAGAATTTCGAGTGCAAAAGTGGATAATGCCTTAAAATCAAAAAAAAGGATAGAAGGAGTTAAAGACTTAAGAGGAAGAGCAGGCGGAAAAAATAAAATATCAGAAGAACGATTGCAAGAAATATTAGAACATATTGAACAATTTCCAAAATATAAGTCTCATTATGCAAGGGAAAAAACAAGTTCAATGTACTTACGAGCAGACACTACATTGCCCATTATGTACGATTTGTACAAGCAGCAAGTTAATAATTCACCTGTGTCGTTTTCGAAGTACAAAAACGTTTTTTTAACTCATTTTAATTTCAGAAGAAAACCACTGAAAAAAGACACTTGTAACCTTTGTGACAAATTAGAAATTCTAATAAACAACAGCGCCACAGAAGAACAAGTTAAATATAAAACTGAGAGAGATAACCACATCGATTCCGCTGAAGAAGCAAGACAAGCTTTAAATGCAGACAGAAAGAGTGCAAAATTTGACGAACAACTTAAAGTATTGTGTTTTGATATGGAAAAAACACTGCCTCTTCCCCGTATACCTACAAATGTAGTTTTTTACAAACGCCAACTTTGGCTTTATAATCTAGGTATACGTACAGCTAAACATAACAAAGGCCATTGTTATGTGTGGTTAGAAGGCGAAGCCGGCAGAGGGGCCCAAGAAGTTGGCTCTTGTTTATTTAGACATGTGTTGAAAGCTAGAGATATGGAGGCATGTAAACATTTAATTTTGTGGTCGGACAGCTGTGGAGGGCAGAACCGAAACATTAAAATAGTTTTGATGTTAAATGCCATTTTTGATGTGCATCCTTTACTGGAAAGAATCACTTTACGTTTCCTTACATCTGGCCATAGTTTTTTGCCAAATGATACAGATTTTGGTGACATTGAATGCGCCTTAAAATTCCAACAAAGAATGTATTCACCGGTAGACTACATGAATGTAATGAGTTCGTGCCGAAAAAAAAATCCTCTAATCGTTCACAAAATGAAGAAGGAACACTTTTTCGGTACTTGTAATTTGGAAAAAAGAGTCGTCAATAGAAAAGTGGATATCTTTAATAATAAAATTAATTGGCTTAAATTCAAAGAGATTGAACTCAGAAAAGAATGCCGCGAAAAACTTTTTGTTAAATATTCTTTCCACGAAGAAGCTCATGAGATAAGTCTACAAAAGAAACGAGGAAGACCATCATCAGAACTTTATCAAAATTTTAAAGAATCACTTGTGCTGCTATGGCCAGATGGGAAGCCAATACCAGATAAAAAACTTGAGGATCTAAAATTTTTGCTTAGCCTTATTCCAAAAGATGCCAAAGAGTTTTACAAAAAATTGACTGGTGATCCAAATATGGAAGATGATATAGATGGGTTAAATGGACCTCTTGATTTTGATCTTGAAGATGATGAACTTTAGTAAGGTCTTATACCAATTTTGTTTTTATATCAGACTACAGTTTTATAAGATAGTAACTATCTTATGATACAACACTGTTGTTATGTTTAGTTTTACAATGTAGTTTTGTCATAAAACAATAAAAATATTCTATAAACCACATGTTTTAATTCGCATAAACCTCCCAAGCGACAGTTTTGTTTAGTAAACGACTTATGCAAATTATTAAAATGTTAATAACGAAAAAAGCAATACGCGACCAAACGCCATTTTTGTCTATATCAGCTAAAATATAATTTTAAAACTTTAAATGATAATACAACAAAATTCATTTTACCGTTTTTAAAAATATATCTAAAAATCAAATTTTTAAAATGTTAAATAGATTTTTCAGAACGCCATAAACTTAAATTCATTTTTCTCAAAAAGGTAAAAATGGCGCTTGGTCGAGTTATGCATAACAAATTTTGTCAGTCATCCATTATATTTGTATTGTGTTTCAATACAATTTGGATAATTTAAAGTTAAACTGACGAATTGTGTTATTAGATTATATAGATAATTAAGAATTTAAAGCGAGGTTAATTGTTAACTTATCAATTTATTCGAAGAGTAAATTATTATTTCATACATAAATAAAATAAGTAATATTTGACGTTGTGGAAACGTAGGTGTGTTAGTTTTATTGGTGAAATAACTTTAGTCATCGAATATGAATATTTTAAACGATGTAATATGCAGTTTGATCGAGACGCCTTTTTCAAGGCGCCAAAATCAAGGAAGATCAGAAATTATTTCAATGGGCCGGCCTTTACCAAATTTAACATTTTTATCATTTTCGAGATCGTTTAAAACAATATGGTATGAAAACCATAAATGGCTAAGCGGAAGTTACTTTAAAAATTCACTTTTTTGTTGGCCTTGTCTGTTGCTCTCAAATATGAAGCAAAATGTTTGGGTGAGTCAGGGATATTCAGATCTGAAAAATTTATCAGCTAGTGTAAAAAAACATGAATCTTCGAAAGAAGATTTAAACAATTGCTTAGGTTTAAAACGGTTAGAAAAAAATAAACAAACTATTGACAGTGCTTTAGTTGGACATATTTCTCTATCTAATAAGATATATAATGAAGAAGTTGGAAAAAATAGAATTTTATTAACATATTTAATTGATGTTACAATTCTGTTACCAAAACAAGAACTTGCATTTCGCGGTCATGATGAGAGCCATAATTCTTCAAACATGGGTAATTTTAAAGAAATTTTTAATTTAGTAGTTAAACGCGATCAGGAAATCCAGGATCATGTTAAAAAAAATAGAAGGGGCGTTCACGGGTTTGTCAAAAACAATACAAAATGATTTAATATATTGTCTTGCCGATTACGTAAAAAATGAAATTTCAAGAGAAATTAATGAAAGTCACTTTTTTTCTATACTAGCGGACGACACTACTGATATAACCGAAAAATCACAGTGTACTTTAACAATCCGTTTTGTTAACAAAGTTGGTCAGGTAACAGAAAGATTTTTAGGGTTTTTTGATATTAGCGAGAATAGATCTGCAGACGCTCTATATAGTTTAATTTCAAACGTGCTTGAGCCATATGATTACAAAAATAAATTAATTGCTCAATGTTACGATGGTGCAAGTGTAATGGCCGGCTCTTTAAACGGATTACAATCAAAAATTAAAGTAGATGCTCTAAAAGCAATTTTTACACATTGATGCGCTCATAGATTAAATTTAGTATTGCAAGACGGCTCAAAATGTATTAGAAATTGTAGGATATTTTTTGCAACGGTTACATCAATTCCTGGTTTTTTTAATCATTCGGCGAAAAGAACCTTTATTCTGAATTCAATTCTAAATCGAAGTATTCCAACAAACTCTGAAACTAGATGGACTTCAAAGTCGAAAATTGTAAACGTTCTTAATTCAAAATGGAATGAGTTAATTTCAGTGTTTAATAAAATTATCGAAGTCGAAAATTCGGGAGCCGAATCTATAAATGGTGCTCGAGGATATTTGCAAAATTTAAAAAATTTTGAGTTTGCTTTTCTTCTTTGTCTTTATAATAAAATATTTAATATAACTGACATATTGTACAAAATTTTACAACTGAAATGCTTAGATATAAATTTCTGTCAAAAAGAAATAGATATAGCCTTGGGAAGAATAAGACAACTTCGTAATGATCAGAATTTTAATAATTTATTTTCTGTGGCTGAAACAAGGGTATCAGAATTTAACTTAAACCCGCAGAAAAGAATAAAACAGTCGTCCGATGTTGACCGGACGACAAAATATAGAGCTTTATATTTTGAAATTATAGATAATATTATTATGCAACTTGAAGTTCGCTTTAGAGATTTAAAAGAATTACATTTTTTTAGCCTTGCAAATTCTTCACATTTTCAAAATTTTTCAAAAAGTTTCACATAATTTAATAAATAGTTTAATAACACAATATTTTGGAATATTTAATAAACAAAAATTAATTAATGAACTATGTGTCATTTACGAAGATAAAGAATTTTATACATTAAATGTTTTTAAAATTTTGCAATATTTTAACGAGAATGACTTAATTGAAATATTTCCTGAAGCATATAAATTATTTGTTTTAATTGCTACTATACACGCAACTTCCGTTTCCGTTGAACGCAATTTTTCTTGTTTAAAAAGAATTAAAACCTATCTAATGTCCACTTTACATCAACAATAAATTGAACAAGAAATTGACAAAGTTATTCAAGGCCAAATTTAACGTGTACAAAATGTATGGTTTGTAAAAGAAAATGAAGGAATTTGATGAAATAGAACAATTGGATATGTTTTATTTTGTCAAATTTCTTTTTCTTTTTATTCACGGCAAAATTGGGTGTTTTGTATAAGTCAAATTTGACCTTGAATAACTTTGTCAATTTCTTGTTCAATTTATTGTTGATGTAAAGTGCACTTAAGAAATGCTATGTCACAAAATCGACTGACAGCTTTGTCTTTACTGTCAATTGAAAAAGATTTCCTTTCGATTTTTTCTAAAAACGAACAATTTTACGACATAATCATAAATAAGTTTTCTTCTACCAAAGACAGGCGCATTAATTTAATTTATCGTAGGTAATAAAACTATTTTTAAATAAGGCATTTTGGTTTGAAATAATAAAATATAAAAATACAAAAAAATATATACAAAAACAAAAAATGGTACTTCCATACCCCAAAAAAAAAATGTTTTTTTTTCAGCTTTTCATCTTTCAGATCGGCCAGTGTCCTAAACTTTTCTAACATAATAATTTAGGTATTGACATCTGGCTGATGGTTTATCTCACAATCCGCCGAAGGGCTGTGGGATACTGCGGTCAGGATACACACCAGCGAATTCGAATTTTAGTGACAGAGGATAGAGGGGCTTCTTAAATGCCCTATTCTTCTGAGTAGCGCGAATTGAATAGTTTCCTTCAGCAAATGCAATCATGGGATAAGAAAACTAGACGTTCGGGTGACGCGAGATCGAGTGACGACCTGGCGGATGAGCCAGGGGGTGGTAAGGAATGGTTCTTCCCGAATCTACTCATGGCACTCTAGTTTTCGGACGAATAGTGTCGGGGGTCGATTTGGCAGGGACCGGGATTGTCCCGGGGCACACAAGGACAGATCACACATTTACGGCGACAAAACCATTTTATAACTTTAAAGTCTTTATTAGGCACTAAAAGTCTTTATTAGGCCCAAATTCTATAAAAAAAAACTAGTAAGTGACCTAGGATTTTACATATTGATTGTAAATAATTGATCTGTAGGTATCTAATAAGCATTTTTTTGTTAGGTTTGAACATAAGAACAAAACCTACCTTTTAATTATGTATAAGTAGTTAAAGATCACAATACACAATTTATAGGTACCTATACTTCTACTTAAAACTCCTAGTAAGTACATACCTACCTTACCGAGGAATATTGACAAATATGTAAGCGTATAAAAAAATCTAGTTAGATCTTAAATAAGTGTTTTATTTATTAATAATGACATATAAAAAGTAATTACACAAAATCAATTACAATAATTAATCGATAATTTCAGTGTCTTCGTCGTCATGCTCTTCGGTTTCTGCGATGTCGTCACTTGCCAGAAACACAGGCATTCACAGCATGCTTCTTACTACTTCATTATATGTCGAAGCTTCCCTTTTTGGTCTTTTTCTAGTATTTGTGATAACAGGATCGGAGGATATCAACATCCAGTTGAATATGTCGGCATTTGTGTTAAGCCGAGATGTCTTTCTGGAGTGAAACTGACGAAGATTCTTGTAGCTTTTTTGGCTAGCTTCTAGTACATCCTCCGACATTTGACCAACTGGTAGAGGCAGAGATTTTATGATGTCCGCTCCATGAAAAAGTATTTTATGAACACTTGCGCTCATTTTATACCATCCATAAGACGACACCGCCAACTTATCTGTTTCTAAGCACTATACTCTAAATTTTTCTTCATCTATATAATGACAACTTGAAAGAGTTAACAATATATTGGCAAACCGTTCGATTAACTCTTTAGAAAGGCCGGTAATTTCAGCAACAATATCTGGGTTTTTAAAAAATTTTCTGGCTGTGTTGCCGTCATTGCTGTTTCCGCCACCCTGCTTTGGCTGGTCAACAACAAGTCCCATTTTGGTATAAAATTCTGTACTCATATTATCTTTCCTGCGTTTAACTATTGCTTTGGCTTCGTTTCCTCTCGCTTGCCATTGTTGTGTTTCAAGTTTGTAGGCGATATGTAGAAGATATTCATAGGTTCTTAAATAAGAATGTAATATTGATAACCCGAATTTATATGAATCTTGATCACAAACCCTTTTATTTAAGTCTTCGATGTTGTTCATGTTTACAGGAGTGGCCTTACAAACATTGCACGCCTGTGTACTCTTTGTCTCAGTAAGAACATTGGCCGTCTTTCCGTCGACCATTGTGCATGTGAAAATATGTTTAATACTAATCATCCGTTCACCAAGAGGTACAATGGATGGTGTTAATTGCAGGATTTGTTTCTCTATTTCATCATATTCTGTTTTTGTGTTTAGATCATTTTCTCTTTTTAACTTAAAGGACAAGGGGCGACAAAATCTTGTAGACGATGTCATGTTATTTTTCCAATACATTTTCTTATGATTGTCTTCTGACAATTCTAACGGAACCATAGTGCATAAAATAATATTTGAGTCCGAATACATGGCATTGTTGATAAAATTTTGTTTA
The DNA here is from genome assembly GCF_917563875.1 of Diabrotica virgifera virgifera. Classification (NCBI taxonomy): domain Eukaryota; kingdom Metazoa; phylum Arthropoda; class Insecta; order Coleoptera; family Chrysomelidae; genus Diabrotica; species Diabrotica virgifera. Next base: position 40,165,501 of record NC_065451.1, on the reverse strand, counting down.
TAGATGCTGTGTCCTCCGCTGCCATCTAGACCCCATTTATAATACATATATAAAGTTTCAGTACTGCCTATATTGTCCAGAATTACTTGTGTCTGAACCTGGGTTAGTCTCTGGATTGTATGGTTCACCAAATCTTGAACTGGAACTACCGCTTCACTCTCACCAATTCGAATGTTTGGCGGATAACACCTCTTTTTCGCTTCCATTATAGTGTGATATGAGGGATAGATGTCAGCACCCCTTTTCTTGGCACCTAGCCGCATTTGGATATATTGTTCCTTAGTAAGTCCAAGGTCTACCATTAACCCCAATGCTTCGTCAGGGGTGTAAGGCATTATACTTGGCGATGATGACTTATATGCCTTTTTCATTTTTCTTAACCTTTTGGGAGTTGAAGTGGCAGCTATTTCTATTACTTGAGCAGGTGTCCTCTTTCCAGACTTCAGAAGACTTGTTTTTGCAGCGGAACACAGTTTTTCTGGTGTATTTTTGGAAATAAGAGATTTTATTTTTCTTACCTTACTTCGTCTTGATGAAGCTTCAAATAACTTTTCTGGTCTGCCAACACGATGAGATGAAGTTCCAGGTTGTGGTGTTGGCGTATATGGACGACACGCAATGATGGTCTCCGGAATATTCAGTGTTCCATTGAGCCATAAAGCTTCTTTTTTGATAAAGCGCTCAAACATGCTTTTAGAAGCACGCCATTTTGTGAAAAGTTGACTTACAAACACTTTCACAATGTTTTTTAATTGCTTTTCCACAACAATTGACATATCGTTGCAATTATATTGTTCCTTGATATACTGCACTAATCGTTCATTACATTTAGAATGCGAAAAATTCAAAAACTGTTCATTTCTAAGTACAGTAAATAGTTCATTTTTCTTCACTTTACTCGAATCACAGCGAACACCTACAAAGAAACAGCTATAATTAACAAAGGGGAAACAACGGGAAGCAAACTATAACTAGTTTACAATGACAATAGACTGAACAAGCCCATAAGTTATAAAAATCTGCTTAACTATAATTAACAAAGGGGAAACAACGGGAAGCATTACAATGACAATAGACTGAACAAGCCCATAAGTTATAAAAATCTGCTTAACTATGCGTAACTTTTTTTAAAACCCTCTTAAATTACGCACTTTAAGATTTTTATTAATGAAAAATTAGTGTCTTTCTGTACCATTAAAAATACCTAATAAAATAAATAATCATAGCAGTGAGTTAGTAGAAAATGAGGGTCTTACCTGTGTCTTCACTATCCATGTTAAAGAAAATAAAAATATGTAGCACGGAAATTTTAGCGAGAGTAGTTACTGCGACGAAATTTCGAGAGTAACTGGCCTTTGAAAGCGCGTGAGAAATATGGTCAGTTGGCCGGGCTGTACATTCTTTTGTGTTGCTACCTGCAAATCCTTTGGTTAACTAATTGAAAGGTGGGTTATTTGGCTTGAGGAATGTGCATTATTTATTATATTTCAAGTTGCTCGAAAAATTTAGTTTTGTCGCCGTAAATATGTATTTTGTCCTTGCGGGGGTGTGTATATCATTTCGCTAAACACAATATATACATCACCACGGGAACTGGTTCACTTCCGAGTTTTGTCATGAAGTAAGTCCTTTAAATCAGCGTTTTTTTAAATGTACATAGAACCTAAGAAAAATGTATATATAATATAATAAAACTTAGTGAAACTATATGTGTTGCCTACCCGCATACTGAGGTCACGAGCCGCCACTGCTCTCCTTATATTTAGTAACAAATTTACAATGGCTACAACCATATTTTTATCGATCGTCACCTTTACAGTTGTCCAGAATCCAAGTACGGACTTGCCCGATGCGACGACGAGTAAAGATGACGGCGCAATCTCGATGACGAGATGAGGGAGCACAAAAATTCGGAACGAAGAGACGAAGCGAAAAACACAGTTTTGCATTTAATGTATAATATCTATTGTAATTTTGTATAAGTAAGTGAATAAAGTTTATCCAAAGTGTTAAAATTAATAAAATAATACAGTCCATTCAAAACTCCAACAAGAGTTATGTTTATTTAAATGAGATGAGTATGTAGTTTTATATGAGCATATTTGGTAACAATTTATTTTTGAAAGTATTTCAACTGATTCCTTAAACTATTCAAAATCTCTACGAGAAAAGTATTTTTTGCATATTGAACATAAATATTTTAAGCCATTTTGATTATTCTTTTTTTTGCCTTCAATTCTTCATTCTCCTTGTTGTCGTCCTTCATGGAAATAGCCTTTCATTTTGTAAGTTCATTGCTTGTTTTAAAAGCTATTTTATCACTAATAAATAAAGAATGGACCACCAAGAAATAAGAGCGCGCATCGGAAAAGCTAGATCAACCTTCAACACTATGGGGCCTTTTTGAAGAGCCACAACCTATTCTTGGCATAAAAGTAAGAATTCTGAGATGCTACGTCATCTCTGTCATTTTTTATGGTGTTGAATCATGGACCTTGAACGGAGATATGTGCCGAAAAATGGAAGCATTTGAGATGTGGCTATATCGAAGAATTATTAAAATCCCATGGACTGATCGGTGTTTCAAATAAAAAGGTTCTTAGGAAAATGGGGAAGAAACGAACTTCAAGAATGATGCATGTAAAACTCTCAACATGAAGTAAAAACCACTTCTATGTAATTGGTATTGACGTGGTACTAGGTCTGGTGGCTGAGCTATTGTGCCCTAAGTGCGGGATGTATAATAATATACCATTTTCACTTTATAAATATATTTGAACTTCACAGCGTTCGTTTAAACAATTAAACAACAGTATATATGTAAACAATAACTAAGGTATTATTGCTTCATCGTGACTAATCGATGGATCTGAATGTCTCGTCAATTCTTTGGTTCGTTTATATACAATAAATCATAAGGTCAATACCGGTCAATGCCGAAACATATTTACATTACTATAAACTATACTTATAATATTTTATTCAATGCTAAGGGTTAACGTACTATGTTACATCATCCCCTTTTAGAGAGGAGGGCTTATATCGTCAGATATAAGTCCTTAACTATATTATCACCCTAACTTAACAGAAATCCTATTTTTATCCAAAATATAGCAATAAAATATTTATATTATTCCTTATTCTAATAAATTGGTACCTATTTTATAACCAGATTAAATCTTATTTACAAATTAAATATATTTTAGTCTTTCTTTCACACTAATTCACTTCTTGTATGAATATAGCCTATTGTTATGAACTTCCTTTATTTTTCCCGGTTTTAACTCAATTTTGCAATTTACTTTACCTATCTCTGATATCCTATATGGACCGTTGTACAATGAATCGAATTTGGTGTTCTCTTCGTTTTTAATTAAGACTAAGTCACCTACTTTGAATTTCTGAGGTGATGCTACGATTTGGCTTTGCCCCTGCCTGTTTATTTTTTGTTGTATTAAAATTTTGCGGGCTCTGGTATGCGCAAACTGAAGTTTATACTTAAGCTCATTATAATATGCGTCTATATTGTAGCATGGTTGGATGTTAGAGGTGAGGTTCTCAGGTATATTTGCTGGCCTCCCATATACTAATTCAAAAGGTGTGTACCCATGGTATGAATTGGGGGTGGTGTTGTAACAGTATGTGAACATTCTACACCACTCATCCCAGTCATCCTTACCTTCGTTGATGAAACACCTGACGTACTCGTTAAGTGTGCGATGTAATTTTTCGCAGCTTCCTATCGATTGAGGGTGGTAAGCTACCGAGAAGTTATGTTGGATGTTGAGCATTTTCGTCAAACTCGACATTATTTCGTTTTTGTATTCCGTCCCTTGATCCGTCCTTATTTGTTTCATTAGCCCGTAGGTGGGTATGAAGTTTTCGAATATACCCCTAGCTATTGTATGCGCCTCCTTGTCCTGCACCGGGATACTTACTGCGTATTTCGTCAGTTCGCAGAGCATTGTTATGCAATACCGATTTCCTTCTCTGCTCCGTGGGAATGGGCCTACCGTGTCAATATACACTATATCCCATGGTTTCTCGGAAGTGTCCGTTACTACGAATTCCTCTGTATGGCCTTTCTTTGGTTTGTTTACTTGACATTTGTGGCAATTCTTGATATACAGTCTTACTTCGTTTTCCATATTTTTCCATTTAAAATTGGCTTTTAGTTTCTTTATTAGTCTATTATTCCCTACATGGCCTCCAAACATCGGGTGGTTATGATAGGTCTCTAGTAATTGCTTTTTTTCTTTTTTCTCCGTTATTGTTCTAGGTACTTCGCAAATGCATATTTCTATATTTTTTAATACTTTATTTCCTTTCTCTATAAATTCTGTGATTGTGCAGTTTGTAAAAATAACGTCATTCGTATATATTTTTATTCTTTTGATTCCTCTAGCCTCCGCAAGCTTATTAAGCTTTCCCAACGCTTGACCTAAATCAAAGTTGGTAAAATTGGTAGGCAGTCTTTCGCAAACCCGTATCCTGTTTCTGATCCGTATGTTCATCTCGAGAGAAATACGGTTATCTACAAAAGACAGGATTGGTAGCTTATGTGCTTCTAAATTATTTAGTACCTTCCTTACAGCTTTTCCCTGACTGTGAGTGTTAATCTTTGCTTGATTCGGGACGGGCTTTCCGCACTCTACCTTAGACCCTGCATTTCTTTTTGCTTGGGCCCTTGTTATTGCCAAGATATGAGTATTATCAATATATAAGTCTTTCAGCTGATCCACGGATATTCTTGAAATACTATCCGCGTAGTTATTATTTCCTGTGATGTAGTGTATGTCAAAGTTGTATTCCTCCAAATCTAGCCTAATTCTTGTGAGTTTAGATGTAGGTTCTGTCATGGAGAACAGATGGGTCAATGGTTTGTGATCTGTTTTAATAATAAATTTCGGTGCCCCATATAGATAGCATTTAAAATGATTTATGCCCCAATGTATAGCTAGCAGTTCTTTCATAATTATAGGCTTATTGATTTCACTTTTCTTGAAGGCACGTGATGCATATGCTATGGGTAGATCTATACCATCATAGTTTTGACTCAGAATTGCTGAACATGCTGTATTAGATGCATCCGTTGTCAAAATAAATTGTTTGTTGAAGTCCGGATATTGAAGTATAGGAGGGTTTGTTAATGCCAGTTTTAGCTTCTGAAAAGAATTTTCGCACTCTGTCGACCATTCAAATTTCACTTTTTTCTTTGCCAATCTATTTAGCGGTATACAAATTTCTGCAAATTTCCTAATAAATCGTCTGTAATAATTACAAAAAGCTACAAATCTTTTTGCTTCATCAGCGTTTGTAGGGGTAGGATAATTCTCAATTACCGAATATTTTGCTTTATCTGGTCGTACGCCGTCTTGAGATAAATCATGCCCTAAGTAAGTAACCTCTTTTCGGAAGAATTGGCATTTTTCAGGATTTAGTTTTAGGTTGAATTTCCGGCATGTTTCGAATACCTTTCTTAAGTTAGTTAAGTGATGATTTTCTGATATGCCTATTACAACTATATCGTCCATATATAGGAATGCTTTTTCGGGTGTCAATCCTGAGAATGCTATCGACATCATTCTTGAAAAGCTATTTGGGCTTATGTTTAACCCAAACGGTAATCTTGTGTACTGAAATGATCCTTTCTCTGTACTGAAGGAGGTGTATTTTCTTGAGGCTTTTTCTAGTGGGATTTGGTGGAAACCTGACATTAGGTCCAGGACTGAAAACCACCTAGATCTTCCTAATTGATCTAGAATTGCATCTATGCGCGGTAACGGGAATTTATCTGTGACTAACTTCTTATTAAGTTGTCTAAAATCAATGCACAATCTCCACGCCTTGCTTCCGTCTATTGATTTTTTAGGTACTAAAACTACTGGACTGTTGTATTCCGATGTTGAAGGTTCTACGATACCTTGCTTTAGCATTTTGTTTACCTGCGCGTTGACTTCCGATGTTTGAAAATGTGGGGTACGATAATTTTTAATATATACTGGGGTAGTATCCTTCACCCGTAGCTTCTGTTCGTAAAAATTATTATGTGTTAATATGTCGTCTTTTAATGCAAAGATGTCTGCAAAATCTTCACACAAGGCTACTAGTTTCTCTTTCGCATACTCAGGAACTTCTAGATTCAGTAATTCCTGCAATATTTTCTTCCTGTTTTCCATAACATTCTCCACCTTATATATGTTGAATAGGTTCAGCTCCAATGTTTTGATGTCATTTGTATTGATAATCGCACTCTCATAGTTTGTATTCAAAATTTTGATATATGGGTTTTTCCTTGAAATGATCGATCTTGCTATGAAAACTCCTTGTATAATTTCCTGTTGTTCTACGACTATATTCTCATTTATACCTTTAAATCCATTGATTAATCTGTAAATTTCGCATCTCGGTGGAATTGCTATGTTGTTCTGATTTGTGTTATCAAGAATATTAAGACTAATGTAATAATCATCGTCAGTTTTTACGTGTAGTTTCAGGTTGGAATAGTCTAACATACATTGATATTTGGTTATGAAGTCTCTCCCGATTATTCCATCTGTGGGTATCGGAAAGTCTTTCCTAACTACCTGGAAGCTATGAAGAAAAGTGTTTCCATTTATGTTTAGTAAAGTGTCTACTCTCCCTAACGTTTGTAATTCTCCTTGCGTAACTCCCTTTATTTTGACTATTGAGTTTCTTTGTATTGCTTGGCGTGGGAAATCATCCTCAATTTTTAATAAGGAAATATCTGCTCCTGTATCCAGTATAAATGTGTGTATTTTATTCGATATTTTTGTGTAAATTTCTACAAAGTTAGAGAGTGTTAAGTCAAAGTTGTAAATATAATGGCTACTTTCTTTTGTGAGACGGTTGGGATTGACCCTAATCCTATTTCCATTCAAAACCCCAACTGCGTTTCCTCAGGCGAATTTTCGCTTGTACTCTCGCTTTCGCAAGTTCTAATATTGGCATTATTTGCTCTGTTAAAATTTGATCTATCCCCTATTATAATATTCCTGATTTCTCCTATATCTTGGGTCTCCTCTATATCTAGTACCGTTGTTATTTCGCCATTCTCCTTGCTGTCTCTCATAATTGTTTCTATTCCAATTTCTGTCCTGACCTCTACTACTGTTTCCTCTAAAGTTGGTCTTATAGTTCAGCACTCTATTCTGCTGCTCATCTGACGTGTCTATTGACAAAAATTTTGTCAACGCCTCCTGTGGTGTGTCAAACTTCCCTGCTTCCATTATTATCCTTACCCTTTCCGAACTTGCATTTCGCGTCAATGTATTGACTGTTGCTTCTGCCGCGTATTTTCTAACCAGGTCTCCGGGCATTCCTTCCGCTATATACGCTGTTTTCAGTTGTTCTACCAATTCTTCTATTTCTGTAGCGTATGTTGTCGCGTCCCTATGGGCTTGTTTCTTCCTATTCAGCTTGGCTATTACCAATTTAGGACTATCTCCTTTTATATTTTTCTTTAATGTGTCTATAATTTTTCCGATGGAATCCTCTGTCGTGATTAGACTTCTCGCTTTTCCAATAAGCCTTGATTTTACCAGTGTTATTGCTGTATTTTCGTGCCCTTCTTGTATCGATTTTACAAATTCTAATGCATCCACGAATGCTTGCAACTTCCCGATTTCTCCATCGAATTCTCTGGGCAACACCCTACTCGCTGTAGTTAGAAAGTCGTTCATATTTAAGGCCATGTTTTCCTCAGTTTCGCTGTGGTCCTGTGCTTCCACTATATCTTTTCTTATATGTTGTGTAATCGTCTCGGGAACTATTATCCTTGAGTCTAGAGCTTGGAAAGTTCTGATAACCTTATCCCTGATTTTGCGGAAATAATTGCTACAAATAGTACGCTGAGCGTCGTTAAGGATTCCTTCGTTTTTGCTTACCAGTGCAATGAACTCGTTATATTTATGTAGTGATTAGGTTGCTGATTATGTCCAATCGTACTTCTATATTTTTGGGTATTGCTTTTTTCAATGCTCTTTTACTCTGTTTATCACTTTCTTTTAACAGGCTATCTAATTTATTTTCAAAAGTTTCCCAATTAGCCGACATTTAAAGTAAATCTAATCATTGCTCATTATATTAAAAAAATATTATGTTATATTAAGTTAAATCATTAGTAAAATGTCATGTCAATAAATATTAAAGAATATTATATTTTAGAATCCCTATAAAATAATGTCAATACCTTAAACTCGGTCCATCATGATAATAAAAATTTGAAAATAATAATAAAAGTTCGATAAAGGAAGTATAAAAATAGGATAAATTCTTACCTTGTCTCTTTACACCTGGATTGCTTCTTTGGATTGTCCTCTTAGGGCCGGTTGTTCGAACGCTAATCAACAATGATCATTATTAAATATTTAATTACTGTCACCAAAACTGTCAATGTCAACTTTGTTTGGGTTGCTGAAAACATAATTAATTATAATTATGAGATTTATTATTAATTATGTTAATAATTATTGTTATATTAATTGATTATAGTCTCAGAATTGTAATTAATTATGTTTTAACAATTGACATTGACAGTAATTAATTATTTGATAATGATCATTGTTGATTAGCGTTCGAACAACCGGCCCTTAAAGTTTCTCCCCTGTGTCGACTTTGGTTCGTTTCTCTATTGGATTGGTTTTACTTCCCATTTCTAGTTTATAACAACTATTTTCTGCGTACTTTCCTTCGGGTCCAAAAGGCTGGAGCTTAGCATGCTTTTCCAATTAGGCAGATGATCGCCATGACGTGGTACTAGGTCTGGTGGCTGAGCTATTGTGCCCTAAGTGCGGGATGTATAATAATATACCATTTTCACTTTATAAATATATTTGAACTTCACAGCGTTCGTTTAAACAATTAAACAACAGTATATATGTAAACAATAACTAAGGTATTATTGCTTCATCGTGACTAATCGATGGATCTGAATGTCTCGTCAATTCTTTGGTTCGTTTATATACAATAAATCATAAGGTCAATACCGGTCAATGCCGAAACATATTTACATTACTATAAACTATACTTATAATATTTTATTCAATGCTAAGGGTTAACGTACTATGTTACAGTATATTTATTAAAATTTAAAAAATCCCAATGGATTGAATAAAATGTGTCCAATTCAGAACGTTTTGAGACCTATCGGTCCATCATCAGTGAATTTGAATACTTGCTAAATAGCCCCAGAACCAAACAATGGTTGAACTTATAATTCGATTTCCATTATTTGAAAGTAATATTAAACAGGCTAAACTGCGATGTTAAAAGATAAGACCTCCGGGAACATGGTGAAACCCCTACCAGGAAACTTAATCAACCATCTTAGGCCAACGCTGACTACCAAGTCTACCAGACTTGACTTTTTTTAGGCTGCATTGATGGTAGCCATAATCAAATTTATGCTCCAAAAAGTGGTAAGGATGAATATATCGATCAAAAAGAAGATGTCACGATCAATCTTCAAGCAATTTGTAACGAAAGCCGAAAATTGCTAGACATATTTGTAGGATATTCTGCGTTAGTTCATGATAGTAGGGTGTAAAGGATTATCAACATCCAAAATACAAGCAAGACATATTCCCTTTAATTTTTAAATATCTTACAAAACAAACATCACGTTTGTTTTTAAATAATTGAGGTGACACCGATTTCTTAACACAAGTGCACCAGTTTCAATAGCGCATCGTCAGCTATTCAATAATATTCATAATTCGTGTCAGCAATATAAACAAACACACTTTACAAGTTTATTTACACATACAGTCAAAGCATCGTGATTCATTCTAATTCGAGATGTTATCAATTATCATTCGTAATTAAGATACATCATCAAATGGTTATACCGTAAGCACACCAACTCCTTACTAATATATTTAGTAGTGTTCAATAAATAAGTATGAACAAATAGTGTTTTACCAAACCAACCCTAACCTCCATTTAATCAACACCCCGTATTTAACGAGTTCTATTATATGGCGACCTGGAGACGAACTCGACTTCTGAGGTAGGGCACAGGAAAGATGGCGAGCTTCTATAATTGGAAGAGAAGGAAAAAATTGGTAGATGGAGTATGAGACGGATTTGGAGAGACCTAGCCGCAGAGTAGAAATGGTAGATGTCGGCAGGAATCAAGTTCGGAGTCGTGGGTCGAGGCCCAGCTTCAAGAGGACCTGGAAAGCAAATGGACAATAGTGTAAACGTGAGTAACTTTTAAGCTATTTTCTTCATTGCATACAGTCTCACATACACTAATAATTTTCTTTTTAGTAAATATAATGTAAATACATAAAATTTTGGGATAATTTAGGATTAATTATTTTTAAATATAAAAACGTATTAGTAAATTAGGTAAACTTTTTGATATTTTCATAAGTAGAGTATTGAATAAGTAAATTAATTTTTATTAACTACAAAATAGAGATTATTAAGTTTATATTTTTTTTAATGATAAAACAATATTTCTTTGTGCAATGCGTCAGCACATAAAACAATTAAAAGTATTTTTCAACTGCCTACAATTACATATTATGTAAATAAGTGTCTAGTTAATGTACTATTTACATGTAAGAAGCGACGAGAAAACTTGCAAGATAATGACTTTATTGTGCGTAAGATATTTATATTTACGTCCGATTGACCGTGAAAGCACGAGTTATAGTTATGAAGGAATCTGCTGAAAAAGCAAAAATTTACTTGGACAATTGGAATTTCAAAAGGGTCCCCCGCAATTTCAAAAGCCAAGCACAACGATTTAATGAGCCTTATCGAGATTCTGTGGACTTTTTCCCCGTCTTACCTTATAATTACTCGTAACGGGTAAATTATTTTTTTTTCTTTATTTAACGTCGGCGTCGATCTATTTCTGCGATTAGGACTAGTCAACGACGCCCGGAGTACGCTTCCACCAACGGAAATTTTTGACGAATGCCCTGGTGTTTCAACCAGAGGTCCCTACCTCTGTTTGAAGTTCAACGAGCCATGTTATGTATCATTCACAATAGAAATACTAATTAAAATGAAACCTATTTTCATTATTGAAAGCATTGACAAATTTCTGTTTCAGATGACTAAACTGGTTCTTTCAATGGACAAATTGCGGTTGACAAAAATTTTCTGTATTTTTAAAGAGTGTAACACATTTTACTGAATAAAAACAGTACAATGCTATTCATGTGTTTTTATGGAGCAATTTTGACTCCCGAGTTTTTTATACATTTCAACGTAAGACACATTATGGTTTTGAAGTTAAATATGCATACATAAACACATGAAAAATGAACACATTATGGATTTTCTCGGTTTTATGAAATTTCGACATATCAGGTGTTTTCCCTGTAGTTTTTATATTATACTATATATTTTTTAGTTCACGAAAGATCAAGCAAAAATACAACTTCTTCTTCTTCTTCTTTTGCTCTTGAATTCTTCCAATTTTGAACATAGGCTTCCCCCAGTTTCCTCCATTCGCTTCTGTTTAGTGCTTTCTGTTTCCAGTGCGTTCCTCCTATCTTTTTAATGTCGTCTCCCCATCTCATCTGGGGTCGTCCTCTTGCTCTCTTTCCTGTCAATGGTCTCCATTGTTGTATCGTGCTATTCCACCTATTGTCCGTTTGTCTAGCGTTAGGACCTGCGAGGCTCCATTTTAGCCTGGCTATATGTTGTCCTGCGTATTTGACTTTTGTTTTATTTCTTACCCAGTTGTTTTGATTTTTGTCTGTCAATTTTACTAGTAACATTGCTCTATCCATGGCTCTTTGTGTCTTAATTATTTTATCCATGTTTTCCTTGGTCAAGGTCCATGTTTGGCATGCGTATGTGAGAATTGGGAGTATGCACTGGTCAAACACTCTTGTTTTTAAGTATTGTTGTATTTTTTAATTCTTAAGGACCCATTTTAATTTTCTAAATCCTGCCCAAGCTAATCTGACCCTTCTTTTTACCTCCGCTGTTTGGTTTTCCTTATTTATTTTTATTTTATGATAAAACCAAAAAATAAATAAAAATACAACACCTCAAAGTAAACTTAAAAGCTATGGAAATAAACGAGGTACAAACATTTAAATTTGCTAAAATGAAAGAAAAAAAAAAGAAAAAACCATCCAGCAGTCTAGTGGACTACCAGGAATTGCAAAGATTGCAAGAATATTTTATTCGCAATTAATTGAGATATGTGACAACTAGCAACGAATGACCTCAACAACTACGGAGTTGAAGAATGGAGAATTTGAATCACCATCACCAGCCAACTCAGTTTTCCTTATTTATTTTTATTATATGATAAAACAACAAAATAAATAAAAATACAACACCTCAAAGAAAACTTAAAAGCTATGGAAATAAACGAGGGACAAACATTTAAATTTGCTAAAATGAAAGAAAAGAAAAGAAAAAACCATCCAGCAGTCTAGTGGACTACCAGTAATTGCAAAGATTCCAAGAATATTGTATTCGCAATTAATTAAGATATGTGACAACTAGCAACGAATGACCTCAACAACTACGGAGTTGAAGAATGGAGAATTTGAATCACCATCACCAGCCAACTCAGTTTTCCTTATTTATTTTTATTATATGATAAAACAAAAAAATAAATAAAAATACAACACCTCAAAGAAAACTTCAAAGCTATGGAAATAAACGAGGGACAAACATTTAAATTTGCTAAAATGAAAGAAAAAACCATCCATCAGTCTAATGGACTACCAGCAATTGCAAAGATTGCAAGAATATTTTATTCGCAATTAATTAAGATATGTGACAACTAGCAACGAATAACCTCAACAACTACGGAGTTGAAGAATGGAGAATTTGAATCACCATCACCAGCCAACTCAGTTTTCCTTATTTATTTTTATTATATGATAAAACAAAAAAATAAATAAAATTACAACACCTCAAAGAAAACTTAAAAGCTATGGAAATAAACGAGGGACAAACATTTAAATTTGCTAAAATGAAAGAAAAGAACAGAAAAAACCATCCAGCAATCTAGTGGACTAGCAGCAATTGCAAAGATTGCAAGAATATTTTATTCGCAATTAATTAAGATATGTGACAACTAGCAACGAATGACCTCAACAACTACGGAGTTGAAGAATGGAGAATTTGAATCACCATCACCAGCCAACTCAGTTTTCCTTATTTATTTTTATTATATGATAAAACAAAAAAATAAATAAAAATACAACACCTCAAAGAAAACTTAAAAGCTATAGAAATAAACGAGGGACAAACATTTAAATTTGCTAAAATGAAAGAAAAGAAAAAACCATCCAGCAGTCTAGTGGACTACCAGCAATTGCAAAGATTGCAAGAATATTTTATTCGCAATTAATTAAGATATGTGACAACTAGCAACGAATGACCTCAACAACTACGGAGTTGAAGAATGGAGAATTTGAATCACCATCACCAGCCAACTCAGTTTTCCTTATTTATTTTTATTATATGATAAAACAAAAAAATAAATAAAAATACAACACCTCAAAGAAAACTTAAAAGCTGTGGAAATAAACGAGGGACAAACATTTAAATTTGCTAAAATGAAAGAAAAGAAAAGAAAAAACCATCTAGCAGTCTAGTGGACTACCAGCAATTGCAAATATTGCAAGAATATTTTATTCGCAATTAATTGAGATATGTGACAACTAGCAACGAATGACCTCAACAACTACGGAGTTGAAGAATGGAGAATTTGAATCACCATCACCAGCCAACTCAGTTTTCCTTATTTATTTTTATTATATGATAAAACAAAAAAATAAATAAAAATACAACACCTCAAAGAAAACTTAAAAGCTGTGGAAATAAACGAGGGACAAACATTTAAATTTGCTAAAATGGAAGAAAAAACCATCCAGCAGTCTAATGGACTACCAGGAATTGCAAAGATTGCAAGAATATTTTATTCGCAATTAATTAAGATATGTGACAACTAGCAACGAATGACCTCAACAACTACGGAGTTGAAGAATGGAGAATTTGAATCACCATCACCAGCCAACTCAGTTTTCCTTATTTATTTTTATTATATGATAAAACAAAAAAATAAATAAAAATACAACACCTCAAAGAAAACTTAAAAGCTATGGAAATAAACGAGGGACAAACATTTAAATTTGCTAAAATGAAAGAAAAAACCATCCATCAGTCTAATGGACTACCAGCAATTGCAAAGATTGCAAGAATATTTTATTCGCAATTAATTAAGATATGTGACAACTAGCAACGAATAACCTCAACAACTACGGAGTTGAAGAATGGAGAATTTGAATCACCATCACCAGCCAACTCAGTTTTCCTTATTTATTTTTATTATATGATAAAACAAAAAAATAAATAAAATTACAACACCTCAAAGAAAACTTAAAAGCTATGGAAATAAACGAGGGACAAACATTTAAATTTGCTAAAATGAAAGAAAAGAACAGAAAAAACCATCCAGCAATCTAGTGGACTAGCAGCAATTGCAAAGATTGCAAGAATATTTTATTCGCAATTAATTAAGATATGTGACAACTAGCAACGAATGACCTCAACAACTACGGAGTTGAAGAATGGAGAATTTGAATCACCATCACCAGCCAACTCAGTTTTCCTTATTTATTTTTATTATATGATAAAACAAAAAAATAAATAAAAATACAACACCTCAAAGAAAACTTAAAAGCTATGGAAATAAACGAGGGACAAACATTTAAATTTGCTAAAATGAAAGAAAAGAAAAAACCATCCAGCAGTCTAGTGGACTACCAGCAATTGCAAAGATTGCAAGAATATTTTATTCGCAATTAATTAAGATATGTGACAACTAGCAACGAATAACCTCAACAACTACGGAGTTGAAGAATGGAGAATTTGAATCACCATCACCAGCATACTTAGTTTTCCTTATTTATTTTTATTATATGATAAAACAAAAAAATAAATAAAATTACAACACCTCAAAGAAAACTTAAAAGCTATGGAAATAAACGAGGGACAAACATTTAAATTTGCTAAAATGAAAGAAAAGAACAGAAAAAACCATCCAGCAATCTAGTGGACTAGCAGCAATTGCAAAGATTGCAAGAATATTTTATTCGCAATTAATTAAGATATGTGACAACTAGCAACGAATGACCTCAACAACTACGGAGTTGAAGAATGGAGAATTTGAATCACCATCACCAGCCAACTCAGTTTTCCTTATTTATTTTTATTATATGATAAAACAAAAAAATAAATAAAAATACAACACCTCAAAGAAAACTTAAAAGCTATGGAAATAAACGAGGGACAAACATTTAAATTTGCTAAAATGAAAGAAAAGAAAAAACCATCCAGCAGTCTAGTGGACTACCAGCAATTGCAAAGATTGCAAGAATATTTTATTCGCAATTAATTAAGATATGTGACAACTAGCAACGAATGACCTCAACAACTACGGAGTTGAAGAATGGAGAATTTGAATCACCATCACCAGCCAACTCAGTTTTCCTTATTTATTTTTATTATATGATAAAACAAAAAAATAAATAAAAATACAACACCTCAAAGAAAACTTAAAAGCTGTGGAAATAAACGAGGGACAAACATTTAAATTTGCTAAAATGAAAGAAAAGAAAAGAAAAAACCATCTAGCAGTCTAGTGGACTACCAGCAATTGCAAAGATTGCAAGAATATTTTATTCGCAATTAATTGAGATATGTGACAACTAGCAACGAATGACCTCAACAACTACGGAGTTGAAGAATGGAGAATTTGAATCACCATCACCAGCCAACTCAGTTTTCCTTATTTATTTTTATTATATGATAAAACAAAAAAATAAATAAAAATACAACACCTCAAAGAAAACTTAAAAGCTGTGGAAATAAACGAGGGACAAACATTTAAATTTGCTAAAATGGAAGAAAAAACCATCCAGCAGTCTAATGGACTACCAGGAATTGCAAAGATTGCAAGAATATTTTATTCGCAATTAATTAAGATATGTGACAACTAGCAACGAATGACCTCAACAACTACGGAGTTGAAGAATGGAGAATTTGAATCACCATCACCAGCCAACTCAGTTTTCCTTATTTATTTTTATTATATGATAAAACAACAAAATAAATAAAAATACAACACCTCAAAGAAAACTTAAAAGCTATGGAAATAAACGAGGGACAAACATTTAAATTTGCTGAAATGAAAGAAAAGAAAAAACCATCCAGCAGTCTAGTGGACTACCAGTAATTGCAAAGATTCCAAGAATATTGTATTCGCAATTAATTAAGATATGTGACAACTAGCAACGAATGACCTCAACAACTACGGAGTTGAAGAATGGAGAATTTGAATCACCATCACCAGCCAACTCAGTTTTCCTTATTTATTTTTATTATATGATAAAACAAAAAAATAAATAAAAATACAACACCTCAAAGAAAACTTAAAAGCTATGGAAATAAACGAGGGACAAACATTTAAATTTGCTAAAATGAAAGAAAAAACCATCCAGCAGTCTAATGGACTACCAGCAATTGCAAAGATTGCAAGAATATTTTATTCGCAATTAATTAAGATATGTGACAACTAGCAACGAATAACCTTAACAACTACGGAGTTGAAGAATGGAGAATTTGAATCACCATCACCAGCCAACTCAGTTTTCCTTATTTATTTTTATTATATGATAAAACAAAAAAATAAATAAAATTACAACACCTCAAAGAAAACTTAAA
This sequence comes from Diabrotica virgifera virgifera, assembly GCF_917563875.1. NCBI lineage: Eukaryota > Metazoa > Arthropoda > Insecta > Coleoptera > Chrysomelidae > Diabrotica > Diabrotica virgifera. Next base: position 40,148,764 of record NC_065451.1, on the reverse strand, counting down.
AGCTATGGAAATAAACGAGGGACAAACATTTAAATTTGTTAAAATGAAAGAAAAGAACAGAAAAAACCATCCAGCAATCTAGTGGACTAGCAGCAATTGCAAAGATTGCAAGAATATTTTATTCGCAATTAATTAAGATATGTGACAACTAGCAACGAATGACCTCAACAACTACGGAGTTGAAGAATGGAGAATTTGAATCACCATCACCAACCAACTCAGTTTTCCTTATTTATTTTTATTATATGATAAAACAAAAAAATAAATAAAAATACAACACCTCAAAGAAAACTTAAAAGCTATGGAAATAAACGAGGGACAAACATTTAGATTTGCTAAAATGGAAGAAAAAACCATCCAGCAGTCTAATGGACTACCAGCAATTGCAAAGATTGCAAGAATATTTTATTCGCAATTAATTAAGATATGTGACAACTAGCAACGAATGACCTCAACAACTACGGAGTTGAAGAATGGAGAATTTGAATCACCATCACCAGCCAACTCAGTTTTCCTTATTTATTTGTATTATATGATAAAACAAAAAAATAAATAAAAATACAACACCTCAAAGAAAACTTAAAAGATATGGAAATAAACGAGGGACAAACATTTAAATTTGCTAAAATGAAAGAAAAGAAAAGAAAAAACCATCCAGCATTCTAGTGGACTACCAGCAATTGCAAAGATTGCAAGAATATTTTATTCGCAATTAATTAAGATATGTGACAACTAGCAACGAATGACCTCAACAACTACGTAGTTGAAGAATGGAGAATTTGAATCACCATCACCAGCCAACTCAGTTTTCCTTATTTATTTTTATTATATGATAAAACAAAAAAATAAATAAAAATACAACACCTCAAAGAAAACTTAAAAGATATGGAAATAAACGAGGTACAAACATTTAAATTTGCTAAAATGAAAGAAAAGAAAAGAAAAAACCATCCAGCAGTCTAGTGGACTACCAGCAATTGCAAAGATTGCAAGAATATTTTATTCGCAATTAATTAAGATATGTGACAACTAGCAACGAATGACCTCAACAACTACGGAGTTGAAGAATGGAGAATTTGAATCACCATCACCAGCCAACTCAGGTAAGGTATAAGGTATCACAAGAAATTATATTATTCCCTGTATGTTGTCTCAGGGCCCCTCGCAATTTCAAAAGCCAAGCACAGCAATTTAATGAGCCTTCTGAGATTGTGTGTACTTTTTCCCCGTCTAACCTTATAATCACTCGTAACAGGTAAATTATTATTATGATTATTCTTTTTTTTTTATTTCTTTATTTAACGTAGGCGTCGATCTATTTCTGCGATTAAGACTAGTCAACGACGCCCGGAGCACGCTTCCCCCAACGGAAAATTTTGACGAATGCCCTGGTGTTCCAACCAGTGGTAGGGATATTTAACGAGCCATGTTATGTATTTATTATTACCATCATTCACAATAGAAATACTAATCAAAATGAAACCTATTTTCATTCTTAAGAGCATTGACAATTTTCTGTTTCAGATGACTAAGCTGGTTCTTCCAATGGACAAATTGCGGTTAACAAGAATTTTCTGGATTCTTAAAGAGTGTAACACATTTTTCTGAATAAAAACAGTACAATGCCGTTCATGTGTTTTTATGGAGCAATTTTGTCTCCCGAGTTTTTTATACGTTTCAACGTAAGACACATTATGGTTTTGAAGTTAAAAATGCGTTTTTCTCGGTTTTATGAAATTTTGGCATATCTGGTTTTTTCCTGTAGTCTTCATATTATATTATACTATATATTTTTTAATATGCTTTGCAAATAAATCAAAATGATTTTTCGCATGATTCATCTGCCGAATACTTTGCTATAATGGATAAACTTTCATTTTGATTAAAATATTTCAAAGTGTATCTTAGTGTATCACGGGAAGCTCTTCATTTATATTTGCCTTTTTCAAGTAACTATTTGTGCGATTTTCAAAACTTAATTAAAACAAAGTATCGGAATAAACTTGATGTTGCTAGTGACGTGCACTTACTAAAACTCAGCCACGAATAGGCATACTAGTAAATAAAATGCAAGCACATCCATCTCACTAATCAACCTAATCTATTTTTCTTTTATTAATAATTTTTGTATTTTATGGTAACTGATATTGTGTATCTTATGGCAGAATAAATAAATAAATGTTTTGTTTTCAAGCTAATACTTATTTGTTTTTGTTTTGTTCCTATTTAGGCATACGATTTATTGTAAAGAGGGGGGGGGGGGGGCGCGAGAAGCTTTCATTTCAACAAAAGGGGGTGTGGTACAAAAACGTTTGGGAACCCCTGCTGTAGAGGGATCGATAAAGCAGGATACTGCAGAGCGTGTAAAAATTTTATTACGGCAGAACAATCTTCAACTTCTGAGAAACATGATTTTGATGTAACTACATATGATTCATCTAACATTAAACATTTAAAAAAATGATTATTATCAGGATGTGTACGATTAGAAGCACAAAAAGAGTTTATTCACGTAAAACCATTTCCAGGTTCACCAAGTTCTTATAATAATTAACCGAAAGAAGCAAATAAGCATAGGAAGTTTTTGAGGTGCTAATGGACCACTGGTTCATTCAAGTCCTGTATTTCGTCAAGCAAGAACGAGTTGTTCTATTTAAAGGTACTGGTACATATTTAAAGCCCAAAATGTAAAAACATCTAAAAATGGTATAGTAGTTAGCATGAAGTTGAATGAAGAGTGGTCAGGTTTTCATCGACGGGTCTTGGTTTTGAGACCGCGACACTCGCGATGTGGATCCCTTTTCTCCTCGGACGGACTGTCCGAGTCTCCCATTCGCCGAGTTCTTGGAATTCCCGGTTTGCCATACGCTTCTATAAAAACCGGCGGTTCCAAGTCTCAGTATATAACAGGTTTTAGCAGTATTTTTTAGACACAGTTGCATGTGGTGCACGACAAGGTGCAGTGCTGACGTTCGTGACGTCACAGTCTACACGAAGATCAGCGCGTCGGGGTACACCAGACCACGTGGAGTTAAAGTCACTGATATCATTCTTTAACTCAGACACGTTGTAGGTACCCTGCATCACAGTGTAACAAACGACGAAACAGAATAAAGAAAAAACTCCAACCAAACCAAACGGAAAATAAAATCCACTAAACAAAAAAAAAAAAAAAGAAAAAAGGCAGAACACAGACTGACTGCAAGATAACAGGATCTCAGGTGAGAGGTCAGGGGTGGTTCCTCGGGAAGATCCCTTAGGGAAGCTCACAGGTTCACTGCCGTAGCAGGGCAGCGTCGACAATCTGAGAAAGGACTAAAAACCACTTGCAGGGCTCTCTTGCACTCTCTGCCCAGTCCGTCAGAGAGAAGATTGTCGGCAGACAAACGACTGCTCCTCAGTGTCCAAATACACTGCCTCTCTGTCCCTGTAAACAAGCGCAACTATCATGGCACCAGGAAGAGACTCTGTTTCTGGTGCTACATCCAATGCTGGAGACGGTGGAGGGGAGACACCATCCCTCTACGACGATCTCCCCCAGGAACCAATACAGGTGTACGACATGTCCGCAGAAGTTTTCAATAATAAAGACTTTATCGATACAAACCATTATGCTCATGTTCTGACATATGTTGTAAAACATGGTGCCCAATACTATCCAGACACATGGAACCAAGCCATGACACTCCTCCATAAAGACAAGAACAAGGCTCTAGTCAAAACTTTCATGGCTAGAGCACCCTCAACGTCATCTCAAACCCTACAACCAGCTAAACCATCCAACATAAACACGGAAAATACCGAAATTCTCGAACAACAAGACTAATCTGAATTTGTCTTTCCTAAATACAACACGAGATCAGTCAAGCTTAACGAAAAGTACGCAAAAAATTTCCCTACTCTATCAAAAAATAACCCAAAAAAATCTGCTACTAATGAAAATACACCCAATAATTCCAATTTAACTACTTCTGCCACTATTCCAACTACCACAGTAAAAGATTTATCTACCACAAAACAGGCTAAGACATTTCAATATAAAATGCTAAACATACCAGTAAATATAACCTCCCAAAGAAAACTCCATACCATATTAAAAACCAATGAACTACTTCGAGGTCACCTTACTGAACTCACTTACATTTCGAGAACCCAAATGGAATATCTCGAAACTGGGAAGCAATTTCCAGTGGATGAGATAACCAAAGGACTTAGAGACAAAACAGGAGATATCTCAATAAAATTCATCTCAAAATATCCGCAAAAACCCAACACGTCTAGCCCAAACGCTCATATAACTAGCTGGTCCACCAAGGCACGGCCACTAACATTGATGTGGAAATGACGGATGCTGAAATGATCGAGGCTCTGACTGAACAAGACATCCACATATCGTCTGGTTCCAGAATCATAGCCAAAAAAGACAATCGCATAACAAAACTAATGAGAATCAATTTCACTACCGAGGGCCAATACAACTATGCCCTGGCGCACGGTATAAAAATCGATGCGCAAAACAAAAGATGCGAAGCCCCCCATTCATACAACCTGTCACACCCTATCACAAAATACTGCAGCCGCTGCTGCCTGTCTGGCCACGATATAGCAGAGAATGTCGTGACAGACAAGCAACCTGCCCCAGCTGTGGTAGCAAAGAACACAAATTCACAAACTGCCCCAGTAAGAACGTTCCAAAATGTCCAACTGCGAAGGCCAACACGCTGCCTGGTCACCAAAGTGCCCACAAAGGCAAACACCACCCACTAGCCATCAGGACGCTAAGCCGATCTATCCCGGAAACAGAATTCCACCTAAAGAACTTTCTGAGGAATCAGAGATCTTAATCACATTTAGTACAATGCTGACCGCAGAAATGACATGTGCAAGACCGCCTCCGAACTATCATTATTAGCATACGGTCACTCTATCTCCTACTCAGATAGACAACAAGGTCCATCTGACCTTTGTCCCACACTTTTAATTAAAAAAAACGCCCATGGACTGTGTAATTGGAACAATAAACTGTAATAGTCTCAGCAGGAAAGGACATCTTGCCAAACACCTGCTAGCAACAAGCGATATCCAAATCTTTTCCCTAATAGACACAAAATCCTCCCCCAATTTTACCGGATACACCACGTATCATAAACCCAAAAGCCAAACCTGTCACGGGAACGGCATCCTTATTCACAAAAATATCCCAACAGCTCCACATATTATACCCCCAAATATACCTCAAATATCCAGGATATCGACTTTATTGCAGTAGATTCGCTCCATAATAACGAAAAAATAACTAATCTCTTACTATAAACACCCATTAGAGCCCCTCTCACGAGAGCTTGTCGAGTACTTTTCAACACTCGATAAAGCTATTTTAATGGGCGATTTCATCTCAAGAAACATTCAATTCGGTGATATTCAAACAAACCCGGCAGGCAGACAACTCTCAAATCTAATCCTAGAACTGCCAATTTACAGAATCACCAAGGGCATAGGTAAATTGAGTCCCATATACCTGAATTAAGAAGGGTCAAAATATTTAGATGGTCGAATTGAGTCCCGGGCATCGTAATCCTTCTAATTACCTTTTAATAGCTTTCTAATTTGTAAGTACTTTCTAATTTGTACTTAAGCATATTTAGAAATATTGTTATTACCTGGAATAACAATAGAGGAATGAAATGATTTTATTGGTTATGCATTTATGGTAATCAAATATCTTCTTCTTAAAGTTCCATCTCCTAGCGGAGGTTGGATATCATAATGGCTATGGTCACTTTGTTGGCTGCTGCTCTGAACAGTTGTAATGAACTACAGTTAAACCATTCTCTAAGGTTCCTCAGCCAGGAGATGCGTCTTCTTCCTATGCCTCTTTTTCCTTGGATCCTTCCTTGCATAATAACTCTCAGCAGCTCATATTTCTCTCCTCTGGTAATGTGACCCAAATATTCTAGTTTTCTTGTTTTTATACTGTTCATAATTTCTAACTCCTTATTTAAACGTCGTAGCACTTCAACATTGGTAATCCTTTGAACCCACTGAATTTTCAACATTCTTCTGTAACACCACATTTCGAACGCTACTATTTTTCTCATATGTTGCCTTTTCAATGTCCAAGCTTCCATTCCGTATAGTAATATAGAAAATATGTAGCATATTAGAGCCCTCAATCTGAGAGGCAACTGAAGGTCTTTGTTTGTAAGCAGTGTCTTCATTTTTATAAATGCTTGCCTTGCAGTTTCAATTCGGACTTTAATTTCTTTGCTTTGGTCATTTTTGTCATCAACCCAGGTTCCCAGATATTTGTATGTCTTTACTTTTTCTATTTGGGTTTGCTCTAGTATTAACCTTTCATTTCCATGTTGTGTTTTTGAGACAATCATAAATTTAGTTTTTTTCTTGTTTATTTTGAGTCCATATCGAATGCAATAATCGTTAATTCTATTTAACAATTCTTGTAGCGACTCAAGGGTGTCTGCCATTATAACGGTGTCATCAGCGAATCTTATGTTATTTACTGTTCTTCCGTTTATAGAGATTCCATCACTTAGTTCCGCTATCGCTTCCTGAAATATGGCTTCACTGTACACGTCAAACAGTAGCGGCGACAGTACACAACCCTGTCTTACCCCTCTCTTTATATCAATATTCTCGGACTCTTGTTCGTCTATCTTTATATTGGCCTTTTGATTCCAATACAGATTGATGGTAATTCGTAAGTCTCGTCTGTCTATATCTCTGTTTTTCAATAATTCTATTAGTTTTTCATGTCGGACTCTGTCGAACGCTTTTTCGAAGTCGATGAAACAGGAATAAATATCCAGGTTCATATCTAAGCATCTTTGAGAGAGGAAAATATAAAATCAAATATAAAAAAGCAATATCCTACAAAATATTTAGTATGGTGCGATCTATCTGTATACGATACGGTGTTAAGTTGATTGCCAAAATGAGTTCAGTGAAAATTGTTCTTAGTGAAAAAGGAAAACAATTGATTGTGTTAAATGGCTTCAAATATCGTTTTCACAAATCTTTAAAGAATAACGGCAAGCGTTGGATGTGTTGTGCGCAGACGAGAGAAAAATGTAAAGCATTTTTAAAAACCCAAGGTGACAACGTAGTGACGGAAATTCGGGATGAACACAACCATAGCGAATTAAACGAAGATGCACTTAACTTCTTAAAACGAAAGGCCGTAGGGCTGTTTCACATTATAAGAATTTTGAACGTGCGAGGGATTTCTCGTGCCGTAGTTTTGTCGCACTTGTCCTTTTCAGGGCTGTTTCTCGTTATAAGAATTTTAAACGTGTGAGTTTTTTCTCGTGCGGTAATTTTGACGACATTCCAATGGTGGCTCATGTAATCATATGGAGCCTTTCTCACTAGACGGTGCGGTGGTTGGAACGTTCGGTAAAGTTGCCGTGTTTATGCCGTCCCTCGCTTACAACAACAGACGGCAGCCGTGCCGTGTCGTCTTTAAGCACCCAGTAGCATAGGGAACTTAATGCATCCTTTCATATGATACTGTAGTTCAGTCGCACGAAGATAGCTTCCTCGGTTGTTTGGTATATGATTTTCATTTACACTTTGTGACTGTTGGAAGTAGGTGCATAATATATTTTATATTAGGATGTCTCAGATTGATAGTCAGATATTAATATCATTAATTGAAGCGAGACCTGTTCTTTGGGACAAAACGATAGAAGTTTATAAAGATAGAAACTTACGAGAAATGCGTGGAATGGTATGTGCCGTGCACTTAACAGTGAATTTGACGAGTTACGTGATAAAGAAAAACACACATTTGGTAAGTACAGCAAAATTATTTATATGTTACTGATAATAACAATAATTAAAACTGCCAAGTATATTATAACAAGAATAAAAAACCGCTAAACGCCGTAAAAATGAGTGGCGCATAAAATATTCCAGCTACAAAAGATCTGATATGAATATAACGTGGCGCGAAAATGGATTTTCATTTGATGCAAAACAAAATTCTAGTTTTATTTTAAAAGATTTTTCCATAATATTTGCTAAATTTGAAGTAAACGCGCCACAAAAGAGTAACTTTGATACAGTTTGAATTTTGAAACTCTTTTGTGGCGCGTTTACTTCAAACTTAGCAAATATTATGGAAAAATATTTTAAAATAAAACTAGAATTTTGTTTTGCATCAAATGAAAATCCATTTTCGCGCCACGTTATATTCATATCAGATCTTTTGTAGCTGGAATATTTTATGCGCCACTCATTTTTACGGCGTTTAGCGGTTTTTTATTCTTGTATCAGGAGTTTTTCAAAGTTATTTATAAATTAAATGTATGAAGTTGAATGCAATGTTCCCCTATTACACGTCTAGCTTTATAAATGGTCACATTTGTTGCATTATATCCCAAATGTATTATCGAATGTACATTAGATTTTTTTCTATTCGAAATAGATTGAAACAAAAATATTGAGATGGCCGGTAAATGAAGTCGGATTGCCCGTTGCCAGATTAAATTTAGCGTCGTAACCACTACAACTACATAAACCATTTCGGGAATAATCGTTAATTGGATTATACTTTTGTAGCTTAATAACTTCTAAACGGTTTAACCGATTTTGATCAGTAAACATGAGTTTGAAACGTATTGACTAGCAGTATCTGATGGATCTAAGGCAGCGGTTCTCAATCTTTTTGTGTCATGTACCACAAATACTTTTTATTATTTTTGGTACCACCTAACTGAAATACATATCTAACTAGGTTATCTAATTAACTATAATAGTGGTGCTGATTTTGGCTGTTTTTGCGTTTTGTGTACCACCTCAGAAAATGAAATGTACCACCAGTGGTACATGTACCACAGATTGAGAACCGCTGATCTAAGGTCAAGTATGATAACTGAAGCTATTACAGGAATTATTGAGCTTGAGAAACCGTTTTTCCCACAGGAAATAGATTTTATAATATGTATGAAGCCTATAACCTAAAAATTCGAATATTATCAGATATAAGGTATACACCGTTAGATTCGTCTTGAGTCCTTCCACAAACGCTAAGTTATTGGCGCAATTCGTAGGTTGAAATGTTGAGTAATTGTCGAAAAACCAAAATTTTCAAAGTTTAGTTTTTCAGTTTTTCGGCTATACTGAGCTGTGTCTATGTCTGATCCTGACGGCTTAAACACCATTTGAAAGCTTAGGTCAACACTATTGATTTGATGTATTTGCAGTTCTCCTGCCTCGTCTTGGTCCGAATATATATACCCCCAAAATATATGCCGTTTTGTACTTACCAAGTCCTATAGCTGGCTTATGGGTGGTCAAAAGTCACAAAATACACCGGTTCTAAATCAGCCCTGACCCCCTCTTCAAACACAGAGAAAAAATATCAAATCTGTTTAACTTTCAAACACACATACATACATATCCACAAACATTTTCCCTTTTTTAAATAAAAATTGAGTCACATTTCTAAGCTCTATAACTTTTGAATGGTATAACCGATTTTCAAAATTAAACATGCATTGGAAAGGTAATGATCAGTTCTATTAGAAGCCGTAAAGGTTGGACTGAATTTTTAAAGTTTTTGGGAGTTTTGGGGACGAGAACGAAAAACAGACCCTAAATAGGAAGGGCCGTAAAATCTACACCCTTGGACCAAAATCGATGGTTAACATATAAATCGGTGAGTCTTTTTCTGAACTTTAAGATGGGAGTTGGCCCAATTTTCAATTCAGTCAGATTTAGAAAATCGAAAATTTCGTGTTTATATAGTGTCGCGTGTAGGGGGGTGTGGGTGTGCGCCAATGGCGAGAACTGCCGTTCTCTGGTAATGTTCAAAATTAGACATGAGTTGGAGAGGTAATGATCAGTATTGTTAGAAGCCGCAAAGGTCGGACTTAAATTTTCGAAGTTTTTGTGGAGTTTTGGGGACCAGAACGAAAAACAGACCCTAATTAGGAAAGGCCGTAAAATCGACAGCCTTGGACCAAAATGGATGGTTGACTTATGAATGGGTAAGTCTTTTTCTGAACTTGAAGATGGGAGTTGGCACAATTTTCAATTCAGTCAGATTTAGAAAATTGAAAATTTCGTGCATATAATAGTGTCGCGTATAGGGGGGTGTATTTCTGCGCCACTGGCGAGAACTGCCGTTCTCTGGTAATTTTTTCGATATAAAACTAACAGCTTCGATAACCACTAAATCGAAAACTATTAAATTTGCGGTCAAAATATAATAAAAAATTTCCACCCTCGAAATGAGGTGGCAACCACCCCATGGTAAAAGCGTATTTCTGCATCATATAGATTTTTATCCTTGGACTATCCACTACTTATTGTCAAATTTTCAAGCAAATCTATCCATTCTGTAAAAATTGCGAAGTGAAAAATTTCAGTTCCTGGACTAATTATAAATTTGGAGCTCTATAACTTCTGAACGGCTTACCTGATGTTGATCACTAAACATGAATTTGAAACGTATTGACAAGTAGTATCTGATGCATCCAAGATCGAGTGTGATAACTGAACGTATTACAGGAATTATTGAGCTTGAAGAACCGTTTTTCCCATAAGAAATATATTTGATCATATTTATGAAGCCTATAACTTAAAAATTCGAATTTTCCCAGATATGAAGTATACACCGTTAGACGCGTCCTGAGTCATTCTACAAACGCTCAGTTATTGGCGCAATTCGTAGGTTGAAATTTTGAGTAATTGTCGAAAAACCAAAATTTTCAAAGTTTAATTTTTCAGTTTTTTGGCTATAGTGAGCAGTGTGTATGTCTTAGCTTGATCGCTTAGGCGCCATTTGAAAGCTTAACTCAACTCTATTGATTTGGTGTATTTGCGGTTTTCCTGTCTTTCCTTGAACCTAAGATATATACGCCCAAAAAATATGCTATTTTGTATCTACCCAGCCCTCTAGCTGGCTTAAGGGTAGTCAGAAGTCAAAAATTAGACCGGTTCTGAATCGGCCCTCACACCTTCTTGAAACACAGAAGAAAACATTCAGATCGGTGTAACTTTTCCACACACATACATACATACATACATATCCACAAACATTTTCCATTTTTTAAATAAAAATTGAGTCATATTTCTGAGCTCGATATCTTTTGAATGGTATAACCGATTTTCAAAATTTAACATGCGTTGGAAAGGTAATTATCTGTGCTATCAGGAGCCGCAAAGGTCGGGCTTAAATTTTTGAAATTTTTGGGAGTTTTGGTGACGAGAACGAAAAACAGGCTTTAAATGGGAAAGGCCGTAAAATCCACACCCTTGGACCAAAATTAATGGTTGACATATATATATATATATATATATATATATATATATATATATATATATATATATATAGATATATATATATATATATATATATATATATATATATATATATATATATATATATATATATATATATATATATATATATATATATATATATATAGTGTCGCATGTAGGGGTGTTGTGCGCCACTGGTGAGAACTGCCGTTCTCTGTGGATAAACTTTATTTTACATAGTTGCAATTAACGTTGAGTATAGAGGGTGTTCCATCGATGTGTGAATATAAAAATATATAAATCGTACTTTCAAAGTACAGTAGAACCCCGCAAATCCGAACCCCGCTAATCCGAACGTTCGGCAAATCCGAACCCCGCTAATCCGAACGTTCGGCAAATCCGAACCAACGGAAAGTGAAAAAAATTAAAAAATTCAACACAAAAACTTAAAAACATGTTTATTATACAGAGTAAAACTAGAGAATTGAACAATATAGGATTAATAGAACTTTGGCATTTAAAATTTGTTAAAAATGAAGACATAGTTTAATAATTATGTAGTGCTTATTAAGGTTTTTTTTTATTTAAGCCCGATTCTCATCAGACGTGCAAGGAACCGGCAAGGCACGTGCTCGGCAAAGATTGTTTCGAAAAGAACGTCGCATGCCTGGCACGCATAGTGTGAATTACATCCCGTGCAGGGCATAAGATTTTATGTAAAATGTATCTTGCCGAGCCGATGCCTTGCCCATGCCGAGCACTTGCCTTGCGTTATAATGAGAATCAGCCTTTATAATTGGCTTTGGCATAAACCAATTAGCCAGACTTATTTATAAAGGTTAAACATAAGCTTACTTCGATTTTCTCGTAGTCAACTTGTTTCTAATGTTTCTAATTTAATTTCTATTTATCTAATAGTCACTCCTTGATTCATATAGGCAATACAATCCCTAAGGGGTTATAGCTAACGCCATGGCGTTCAAAAATCCTATTCTTTCTGGCATTTATAGCTTGCTCTGTGTCTTTGTTGCTGTCGTGACTCTTTCTATTTCTTCCTGTTCTTGCACTGAACTTTCCAGTCTTTGACAGTGTCCAGTGAGTTATCTTTCTCAACATATCTGATTGTGGACGTCTATGTATGTGTCCTGTCCATTGTAAGCGAAGAGATTTTATGTATCTGACTATATTTTCTCTCTTTAATTCTTCTTCAATTTCGGCAATTGTTTTCATTTGTATTTCTCCCTCTCTTATTACATTGTGGCCAAGAATTATTCTGATTATTTTTCTTTCAAATTTCAGAAGGATATCTTCTTCTTTGTTGTTAATCGTCGTTATTTTCATCCCATATGCAGCGCCGGATAAAGGGGCTGGCGAGCCGGGCGACCGCCCGGGGCGCCAAATTTTGAGAGACGCCGATATATAAATATAATATTTTTTATATTCATTATTTTTTTTACATTTTATAGATTATCTTTGGGCTAAGGTTACTCCTAAGACAATTATTATTGAATAATTGTAACAATAAGAAAACTATTTCTAGCTCACAAAAATTCGCTAATAATAATAATGCAACCGAAAAATTGTTATATGGCTTTTAAAGGTCATTTGTCAGGTAATACCTATCACTTTACGGTAACAATGTTATACATACGTTACGTGTGTACTTAAAATACACGAAGATCTGCCAAATCTTAAAATTTGTCAGATAACTTATTCTATTCAACCTCAAAAAATGGCTCCACATGCTAGCAAAAGAACTAAAAACAAGAATTGTAACGAAATTAGAAGATGTTTGGTCACTATCTGCCATAGCGAACCATTTTAACGTAAGCAGAACAACAGTTTTAAAACAATTCTTACTTTAATATATTGTTCAGTTAAGTCGTTTGTTTTATTTCTTAATGATATTAAAAATAATAACAACAACCCTATTTTATGTAAAAACTATAATTTATATACTCTTTATAAAATGCAGGAATTCAAAATAATGTCAAAATTTAGACCTTAATAATTATTACAATTTATGAATTAACATGTAATCAGCTGTTTGTTGTTTGTTTGTTTATTTTATTATTTGTCTGTCATAATAAATATAATATACTGTCAGACCAGTCAAATTTTGATTGGCCGGTATTTAATACACTGCTCAAAATGATCAAATCTTACTAAGAGTCGTATCAGTTTTTTAGGAACCAGCTGTACATATTATTTGATTTATGAACATTTTGTATAAAATTAGGTATAGGTGATTGATTGGCAAAATCATTTTTATTGAAGTTATACTTCTTTAGGCGCATTGGGAGTAAATGTATATGTGAGCGAATTCATCAAAAGTCTTGGGTCCTGGGCGCAGCTCAAACGTTATACGTGCTCTGATTGGGTAATTACAATGACCTGTCAACAATTGTTCAATATGTCGGTTATTTTTTAATACGTTAATGGTTATGGGTAAACAAATGTTGTGCATATTAGTTTTTATTTTTATGAGGACACAGAGAAAAGCAAGTTTATAATTGTAGTAACTTTTTAAAAGCAACGGGTACGTAAATGTTTTAGTATTGTAATAAAAAATGACATAGGTACTTACCTATTTGGAAAATGTAAAATGTATCTACCTAGTCGGCAATGCTTTGGTTTACTTAATTTGATTAATGGTAAATATATTTTTATGTCATTTTTTTTTTCGGAAAATGCGTATTTAGTTAAAATTCTTGCCAACAATTATTGTTCAGAAATCATTTCTTTGTGGCATTTTTTTAAGGTGTTTTTGTGTGCTTTATTCTTTTATTTTTATAATTTTTGGTAATGTTTTAATAAAAGTTTTTGGAAAGTAGTAAGTATTAAAATTAGTTTCATATTTAAATAAAATATAAATAAACTGTTTGAAGTACATATATTAATTTCATTGAAATCATATAATAGAAGTATAACTTCTTACGTGCGTACAAAGTACACACACATTCGTTTTATTATTAATTCATTATTATTTACTATTATTGTCTATTAAATACCATTATTTTATTTAATGCTTCCAAAAATTTGTGCAGATCTTACAATAAACTATGTCAATTTAAACCTTTTAATTATTCTACTAGCTGTTCCCTATTCTTACTAACTGATAATTTTGCAACCACTTGGTTGTTTCGATGTATTATATTATTTGATCCACTAAATGCAGGAAGGTGAGAACATTATTTTTTTTACAATTATTTTCTTTTATAAACTTAAAGAATCAGCCCCTCTCATCATCTTTCCCTCCAGGTATTATAAAAGATATCAATGAATTTCCGTTCTCCATTTTATTTTTGACAGATGAACAAGTACAAGATGGCGATATCTTTCTGAAAAATATGGGGGACGATAGCTCTTTGTCATTAGATGCATCCAGTCTTTTCGTCAGAAAAATAAGATACAGTCCGATAGAAATGTCTAGCCATAGTTTTCTGTGTGTTTTGTCAGCATCTATTGGTGGAAGAATATACCCAGTATTTCAGTTCATTTCTGGCTATGATGCTGCTACTTACCCAAAAAGTTTAATGGACTTTTGGGTCCAACTGAAAATATTCCAAGAATCAAAGAAATCACCACTGATGGATCGAAAGCACTACAAAATATGTTATCACTCTGCTACGAGTGTTCGTTTGAAAATTATTTAGGATGGTGTCGCAACATTATTTTAGGAAAAGAACAAATTGCTCTGTTGTTGCTCACTTAATAAAAGCAATCACTCAATGGGAATGCTTCAAAAAGTATCCTACTAATATAAAAGATTTCTACACACGACTCTTTGGATTTTTAAGTAGGTACATTAAAAATCTACTAAGATTTCGTACAAATTTGCAAGAAAATGCAAATCGTATGTCAAAGTCCATGTGTTTTTGACAAAGGTGTTGTAAAAGATTCAACAGATAGTTTATTTGAAACCATTATGACTCGCACTGGAAACTACAATTGCCTTATTCAAGGAAACGAAGATTGGTTTTTGGCAGAACAATCTTCAACTTCTGAGAAACATGATTTTGATGTAAGTACAGACGATTCCTCTAATACAGGAGTGGGCAAATACTTTTAAACGCGGGCCAAAATGAAATTTTCAAAATGTCTCCCGGGCCGGAGGACGACACCGCGTACGCACGTTTTGCATACGCTAATGTTTTTTGCGGAGAAAAGAGACACAAAAATGCTTGCGGGATTTGTCAACGGGCCGGATTAAGTAAGCAAAAGGGCCGGATGCGGTCCGCGGGCCGGCTTTTGCCCACCTCTGCTCTAATATCAAACATTTAAAAAATATATTTTTAGCACGATGTGTACGATTAGAAACACAAAAAGAACTTATTCACGTAGAACTGTGTTCAAGTTTAAAAAGAAAGAAGCAAATAAGCATATGAAGTTTGGGAGGTGCTGATGGACAAATGGTTAATTTAAGTCATGTACTTCTTCCAGTCAAGAACGTGCCACCACCTCACAACGCAACACACAATTCGTTGGAGGTGAGAGCACAGGTGTTGCGGGCTAGCTTTTATACAGTGGAGATGGGGTGGATTCCCAATTTTACTATTTTGTTGTTAAAAGGGCGCCAGACAAATTCATGCCACAAACACCAATCCAGTGTACCTAAATTCCCGAATTTGCCAAAAGAATCGGAATAATACTACACCTTTGACACTTTAATTGAACACATAATATATTGAACACTTTTTTAAAAATTGCACTAAACTAACTACTAAAACTAACCAAATTGAACCAAACAACGACCCCTGATCACTGGGTAAATTACCTAAATATGGGTAGCAACAAAAAATATATATAAACGTATATAAAAAATGCAATTTATAAATCTCGAGACGCAATCGTAGAGCTCTGCGAATGGTAAGGTCGAGTACGCGTAGCGGAAAATAAACAATTGACTCTCCGATCAAGAGCCGTGTACATAAGAAATTATAAAAGGAAATATTAATAAATTAAAAAAAAACAACCTAATGTAGATACCCGAATTCAACAAATAAAATATACAAATAAATTACCGCAACCTAAATTATCAAATTCTACAGATTAAAAAAAAGAAGATCAGCAAATTAAATGGTTACAAATCAAAATAATTAAAGTAACTCATCTGAAATCCAGTTATTGAGATCCAAACCCCAAAATAAAAACCACGTGGAAAAAAACCCTAAAACAAAACAAGCATTAATCCCACTATTAAAATTCACAAGTACCCCTTAAACCACCCGAGGTGGGATGTAATATAGCATAACTTACCCAAAATCGATGGGGTCTTCCAGCGTTCAGAGAATCACGTGTCTTCAGTAAAACTTCGATAAAGAAACCCGTTTTCTGGCCTCAAACCAAACATTCATTCGTATCTAGAACAATTTACTCGTTGTCACACATAATCGATCACCCAATATGCAAATATCACTTACCAAATCGAAGAAATGACACCACAGCCGTATTTTATCCCAAAAATTGGACTAAACTAGTAATATATCCTTAAAATCAATTTTGCTAACTCCAATAATTACTAGTTTATGCGAAAGTCTGATTTATAGATCCCAAATTAATGGATGGATCAGATAAATCCTTATTTTCAAAAAAATCAGACGTTTAAAAAAATTCGGCGGTGACGTTCAAATCAACAATTCCGATTTTACAAGCTGCTAAGTGACCAACTAAGTCACATTCTTCTTTTAAAAATAGAACTTTGATTTGACAGATTTAAAAGTCTGTCAAAACATAAAACGAACAAAAATACGATAACCAGAAGCGGTACCATATTGGATCCGAAAAGGAAGAATTGTCAACGCTATTTATTCAACTAGACTCAAACAGACGTCAGCTATAGAGTAAATGACCAATTTCAATGACAATATAAAAAAAAACAAAAAATACCTACAAATCGAATTTATGAATTTACGCTATTTATATTTAATCACATGGATGAAATTGTGTTTTTATTACAACGAATGTTCTAGCTTATAAATACTTTAATCATGTACCTGAGATGATTTAAAGTTAATCAGTAATTTTGACTGTAATAAATCCCCCCTCTACTTCAAGAAATTTACGTAGTAAATTTCTGAAAAAAAACAAATCAGCGCAGCGTCACAGTGCACATCTGATCACAACTACAATCATTCAGCCACGATACCCAGACATACTTCAAGGTTGACCATTCACTCGATTACAGTCATCCTTCTTTTCCGTCAAAGGAAAAGAAAAAAAAACAATAACAAAAAAAAAATAATAAACATAACACCACCCGGTCTGTTACACGGGATGATGATGGAAGACATAACGAATGCGAATATACTACTCCTCAGTTGGTCCCGGTTTAAGATCTTTCGCATGCCACACACCTTTGCTATTGCCCTTGTCGTCACATAACTCATAAGTCCACGGTGATATCCGTTTCTTCACACAAAAGGGGCCTATAAATTTAGGGGCTAGTTTATGCGAAAAATATTTTGCCGCGTCAGGCTGGGCATAATTCCTTCTCCAGACAAGTTGGTTTGGAAGGTACTCGACATGACGACAACGCAAGTTATATCTATCGCAACTCTTATTCCCAGCAACTTCCAGACGGTTCCTAACATCCAAAAACATTTTTCTAAATGACTCATTTCTGGATAGATCGCCGGTCTGAGTTCCATCTTTGTCATTTATCCCAGTGAGAGCAGCGTAATCTTCTCCAGACAATATCATATTCCGACCAAAATTGACAAAGTAGGGTGTTAGTTTAGTAGTCTCATGAGTGGATGTTCTAAGAGCACAAGCAATTTTATGTAAGTTTTCATCCCAAGTTCGGTGATTATCTGACACATACATAGCCAACATAGTTTTAAATGTTCGATTTACCCTCTCTGTTGGGTTAGCCCTGGGGTGATAAGCAGCACTGTATTTCACATAACACTTATAAGTCTGCATTAATTTTCCAAACTGGGTGGATCTAAATTGAGGACCATTGTCACATATTACAATCCTAGGCACTCCAAATATCAAGAAAACTTCATTTTCCACCTTTTTCACCACCGTATCACCTGTAGCTTTCCGCAAGGGAAACAATAGGGTAAACTTACTCAAGTAATCAGTAACATTTAAAATATATGTATGGCCTTGCTTTGACCTTGGTAGTGGACCTACCAAGTCCATCGAGATCATTTCCCAAGGGCGGTCAACCTTAGGATGAGATACCATTTTGTCAGTTGGCTTCTGCTGAGACGGCTTGTAAGCAGCGCAGGTTTTACATCTTCGTACAACATTTGCTATGTCATTCCTCATTTTAGGCCAGTAATACTTTTCAGCCACTCTAGAATAAGTCTTGAACACACCAGTATGCCCTGATGTAGGAGGTTCATGAGCTGCTAAGATTATGTTAAGCCGATCTTTCTTGGGTACTACCAGCCTCCAATTTTCATCAATGGATGACAACCCAGGATACTCATTGGCCACATGTTTCCATAGTTTACCTCCTTCGACTCTCCAACTGCCAAACTTACTATGACATCCTTGAACCCTCATCAGCATTTTCTGATACCACTTGTCACAATTTGTTTCATCAACTACTTCGGTCTCTATGAAATCGACGATTGGAACAGTTCTGGACAACATATCTGGTACGATATTTTCTTTGCCCTTCCTATGGATTACCTTGAAGTCGTACTGCTGTAGCCTTACAGCCCATCGTGCTAATCGTCCAGTCAGATCTTTCAAATTTTGCAGCCAAAGCAAACTATAATGATCGGTTATGACCGTGAACGGTACACCTTCTAAGTAAGGGCGCAATTTTTCAATAGCCCACAATACAGCTAGACATTCACGCTCTGTAGTAGTGTAATTACGCTCTTGGCGAGTTAAGGAACGGCTAATATAAGACCACTCTATCACCATCTTCATGCGGTTGCACTAGTACTGCTCCAATCCCATAACCTGACGCATCTGTCTGAACCGTAAATGGCTTGGTATAATCTGGACATGTTAAAACTGGTGCGGCTATCAAACACTCCTTGATCTTTCTAAAAGATCTGCTACACTCTTCGGTCCATAGAAACTTTGCTTTCTTCTTTATCAACGCTGTTATTGGGGCAATAATGGTTGAAAAATCTGGTACAAATCTTCGGTACCACGAAAATGTTCCAACTATACGACGCACTTCGGTAGCGTTATTTGGAGTTGGTATCTCCAACATTGCCCTGACCTTTTCTGGATCTACATGTAACCCATTCCGATCTATAACGTACCCAAGGTATTTCATCTGCGGTCTACAAAACTGACACTTATCAAGGCTGACCGTGATGTTAGCTTCCCTTAATCGCCGAAACACCTCCTCCAATATGGCCAGATGTTGTTCGAAACTTTGACTTACTATAACCACATCATCAAGATATACAAAGACATGTGGTTCCAGATCATGACCCAACACATTGTCAATAAGTCTCTGCCAGGTAGCAGGGGCATTATGCAAACCAAATGGCATCCTTTTGAATTGAAAAAGCCCACGGTTCGGTACTGTAAATGCCGTAAATTGCTTGGATGTTTCAGCCATTGGCACCTGCCAGTAAGCCGATTTCACATCAAGACTTGACAAATAGTTGGCATTTCGAAGCTTATCCAAAGTATCAGAAACTTGTGGCAATGGGTAACTGTCTCTAACTGTCACTGAGTTTAATTTGCGGTAGTCAACACAAAACCTATAAGAGCCATCTTTCTTCTTGACCAAAAGTATTGGCGAAGACCAAGGGCTGTTAGAAGCTTCAACTATCCCTAACTTCAACATCTCATTAAGCTCCTTATCAATTTGCTCCTGGACAACAGGGTTGACTCTGTAATAGCGTTGTTTAATGGGTTGACTATTCGTGACAATCGTATGCTCTGCCACATTTGTACAACCAAGTTCGTTTCCCATAAGTACCATATTCCTATCAATAACTGACTGTAATCTGCTCTTTTCGAAAGAACTAAGTCGCGTCTGTCCACTCATCTGGTCGATAGAGTTGACTAACACCGGTTCACTAGAAAAACACCACTCCTTCCTACGCAAGTCCGGAACTATACCCATAATACGCCAGAAGTCAGCTCCCAAAATTAACAGGTGCGGTAAGTCTGGAATCACCATAGCCTCATCAATCTAAATCTACCCCTCAACTTAACAGGCAATTCCACCATGCCGACACTGCGACAACTAACACCATTTGCCACTGTGCAGCTATTTAGGCGATTGTTATCCATGGGCAGACCTAACTCTCTAATCATAGTTAATCCTTTACTCCCCAACACCGTCCTACTTGCTCCAGAATCCAGCAATCCTAAAACAGATTTTCCAAGTATATCAACAGTCAGGTATGGTCTCTCGTCACCAACAGCATTTTCTAAAACAAAATCTAATAGTACTTGTATTTTGTCGATCGAGGTTTCATCATTTCCACTGCTTTTTCCTCGATCAGTCAAAGGCAGTGGAACTAGTTTTCCGAAGCTCGTTTTGAACAATCAGGACATGTCTTAACGGTGTAGCCCTCCTTTTTGCACTTAAAACAACGCGTGGTCTTTGGTGCCGTGCAACCAATAGCTCGGTGTCCTGGTTTATTACATCTGTAGCAAACGATATCTTTCGGAGGTCTTGCGTTTTTCACTTCACCACGAACTACACTTGATGTAGTCGACTGATCCTGACAACTATCTACACTAACGCTGCTAGACGAGTCGATCGCTACATAAGCTAAATCTGGTTCTAAAACATTGCCAATTCGTCTGCTAGGTGGAACATAGCTTTCAACTGCTTCCTTCCTGGCTTCTAATTTTTTTCCATATTCACGAAGCTTTGCAATAGAATCAACTTCTAATAACGCCAACTGTGTCTGGTAATATGGTGCAATATTTTTCATTGATATCTTCAATTTGGTCGGTTCATCAATAGGGCAAGTCAATCTCCTAAAATATCCAGCCATCACTGCTAGATAAACTCCAATCGATTCATCAGGTCCTTGAGTGCGTCTACGAATTTCATCAAACAATTTTTCGTTGTAATCATGAGACAAATATTCTTCTTTTAAGAGCTCCACAAATTCATCCCAATTAGTGACCTGGTTTCTATATGCCAAATAGAATTGATATGCCCTGCCATCAAACAAATCTATGCCAGATTCCAGAAGAGTCTCTTTCGTGACATGTGTCGTCATTCTAAGTTCTTCTACTCTTTCGAGAAACGCGCTTATCGATGTGCCCTTCCGGTCACCAGAAAACTTCAAGTTCCATTTTGAGGGAGGTATGCACTGAATTTGAGAAGATGTAATTGGAACCCTTGAAGCTATCGGGCTTGATATATGTGCTGGTACACCCTCTATATGTAGATTTTCAGTTTGGTCAGCCAGCAAACTTAGATGGACTGGTACACTCATAGTTCTCTCCAATTCTTCGGCTCTTGACTGCAGACGACCCAATAAGTCAAATACTCTTGACAGTAATGCTGGTCTCTCTTCGGTACCTTCCGGTATATGCTCCAGTCTATTCAACACACAATGTAATTTAGATGTGAACTTGTTATAATCATTACTAGCTGTAGTGCCAGTAAAGGCAGAAATCATCGGATCGAGCTCATTGAGTTTTAAGTTCACAGCAGACACATCCTCCTCAGTATTAAAAGGATACGGAGGGTAGCTAATGCTGTCTCCACTCTTCTCCAACCTAAGTGCCGCAGTCAGTGCATGGCGCATTTCTTCCACCGTTCCAGTGGCACATCCTCTAATATTCAACTCATAGGTGGGTTCATCTTGGCTCAATCGATACACGTTAATTTTACGAGGCATCTTTCACATTCACTCCACTTTCACAATAACACAAACTTCACTTCACCAAATATCTCCAAACGAATATTCTTCCAAGTCTTCAAAAATTGTCCAATATTCCACAAGTGTCAAAGAAGAAGAAGATCTTCAAGATCGCCACCACGTTGGGCGCCAAAAATGCCACCACCTCACAACGCAACACACAATTCGTTGGAGGTGAGAGCACAGGTGTTGCGGGCTAGCTTTTATACAGTGGAGATGGGGTGGATTCCCAATTTTACTATTTTGTTGTTAAAAGGGCGCCAGACAAATTCATGCCACAAACACCAATCCAGTGTACCTAAATTCCCGAATTTGCCAAAAGAATCGGAATAATACTACACCTTTGACACTTTAATTGAACACATAATATATTGAACACTTTTTTAAAAATTACACTAAACTAACTACTAAAACTAACCAAACTGAACCAAACAACGACCCCTGATCACTGGGTAAATTACCTAAATATGGGTAGCAACAAAAAAATATATAAACGTATATAAAAAAATGCAATTTATAAATCTCGAGACGCAATCGTAGAGCTCTGCGAATGGTAAGGTCGAGTACGCGTAGCGGAAAATAAACAATTGACTATCCGATCAAGAGCCGTGTACATAAGAAATTATAAAAGGAAATATTAATAAATTAAAAAAAAACCAACCTAATGTAGATACCCGAATTCAACAAATAAAATATACAAATAAATTACCGCAACCTAAATTATCAAATTCTACAGATTAAAAAAAAGAAGATCAGCAAATTAAATGATTACAAATCAAAATAATTAAAGTAACTCATCTGAAATCCAGTTATTGAGATCCAAACCCAAAAATAAAAACCACGTGGAAAAAAACCCTAAAACAAAACAAGCATTAATCCCACTATTAAAATTCACAAGTACCCCTTAAACCACCCGAGGTGGGATGTAATATAGCATAACTTACCCAAAATCGATGGGGTCTTCCAGCGTTCAGAGAATCACGTGTCTTCAGTAAAACTTCGATAAAGAAACCCGTTTTCTGGCCTCAAACCAAACATTCATTCGTATCTAGAACAATTTACTCGTTGTCACACATAATCGATCACCCAATATGCAAATATCACTTACCAAATCGAAGAAATGACACCACAGCCGTATTTTATCCCAAAAATTGGACTAAACTAGTAATATATCCTTAAAATCAATTTTGCTAACTCCAATAATTACTAGTTTATGCGAAAGTCTGATTTATAGATCCCAAATTAATGGATGGATCAGATAAATCCTTATTTTCAAAAAAATCAGACGTTTAAAAAAATTCGGCGGTGACGTTCAAATCAACAATTCCGATTTTACAAGCTGCTAAGTGACCAACTAAGTCACATTCTTCTTTTAAAAATAGAACTTTGATTTGGCAGATTTAAAAGTCTGTCAAAACATAAAACGAACAAAAATACATTTTTTCGTGTATTGATTGTAAATATATAAATAATAGGTTATTGTAGAGAAAAACGAAACATGAAAAGCTTTTTATTGATTTCACAGTGGACAATGGTCTAATTAACTTCATTCATCAAATTTAACTTATTTAGACATTATCTTTCATTTTTTATTAAAGTTTCTTTAAATATTGCGTTTGATCAATTAGTTCAATCAGAGACCATGGTCCCATTAATAGGATATTACACGTAAAGCATGATATTTCTGTAAACACCGTTAAGAGTAGGGACATGTAATATATTATAATACATATTAAAATTCTTTATACACGACTGATACATAATATATGTATTATACTTGTGGTGTTTGCAATATAATGCCATATAATAATCCCTTAGGGATTAATAATGCGGGATTAATAGCTATTAATCCCTCTGGCACAACAATCACAAAATTCACCACGGAAACAAAATAATCAACCTCAAAAAGTGTCACTGTCAAACGAATAGTATATTTGACAGTTTGTGTTGAGATGGACGAAATGTACAATACAACGTATAGGAAAGAACAAATTTGCAGATATTGGTAGGCAGGTTGCCAAATATTTAAACTTGCCAAATCCTCAAAGTTATACCGGCCATTGTTATCGCAGATCATCTGCCACTCTGTATATTGATGGAGGAGGCGATTTAACTGGATTAAAGCGTCATGGGGGCTGGAAGTCAACACAGGTAGCTGAAGGATACATTGATCAGTCTATGAGAAACAAGGCAACTACAGCAGATACTATCGCTAAAGAGATAAACAGTAATGTACCATCTTCTTGTTCTACAGCAATCGAGATCCCAAATATTTGTATTAAAAATTCTACTAAAGTTAATGATGATTCTCAACCAATTCAGTTTATTAATTGTACTATTACTAATTTTAATGTTTTTAACAAATAAAGTTGTTCATTAAAAATCTTAAATTAATTAATTTGTCGTAGATAAAGTAGAGTATACTACTCGCAATAATGGCTTTCATTCCCTCGGAATGTTACTCCCTCGCCGCTAACGCGGCTCGGTTCGTAAATATTCCTCGGGAATAATAGCCATCATTATTGACTCGTGGTATAATCTACTATTAATATAGTAAATAAAGATTTTTTTAAGATTTACTATTTTTTATGAAGTCCAGTATAAATTTCTTATTTTTATGTGTACATTTTTTGTGTCTTTTTTACAGGTATGTTATTTTTATATTTCTGTATTTCCTTTATAAATTTAGTGGTAAAAATTTAAACGGCGCCCAACTTCTAGTCTTATGTATTCCGTATCGTTTGTCTTGTCTTAGCCTCATCTCAATCTCCCAGCTACCCTATTTAAGATCTGAATTCGAGCCCCCCCATTTTTACGCTCCCGACTCCTGAGCAACGACGTCCTTGGGTTATCCTGGTGTTCGGTCCAGCACGTCATCACATGAAGTGATTTCTTTGTCCGTTACAATCATAGTAAGTATGTATTGGAATAGACTAGTATTAAACATACGGATAACATATTTCACTACTTCAAAGGTGTGAACAACTCTGCAGAATTGTCTGGGATTTCTCATAAATTTCCTCACGAACAGATGTTATTAGGAATAACAATTTTTATTAAGATATGTGACAACAATTATTTTTTTCTAGGCTCATACTTTAATATATCCATAAAAGCTGGTTCTTTTAATGAACAAATTGCGGTCGACAATTCGACGGTTTAACATAACAACGGCTGGTGTCCAGTCTCTGGTTCCTTTTTGAAGTAAAATTGGTTGATCAACTTCAAGGGTTGGGAGCCTTTTCGTTCCTTTGTTATAATATACCCTTTGTCTAGATTGTCTTTTTTCGAGTGCCTTCTTTACACCAACAGTTGGAAAGTTAGGTTTAAGGACATCAGTTTTGACTGGTATTATTGATCTGAGCCTCCGACCCATTAGTAATTGGCATGGAGCAGGTAAATCAGACTTGGGAGTTATGTTGTACTGTAGGATGGCTAGAAATGGGTCTTCGCCTTCCTGATAAGCCTTAGTTAACAAAGCTTTTATTGTTTGTATGGCTCGTTCGACCATACCATTTGAGCGGGGATATTTGGGACTGGAAGTGTTTAGAAGAATGTCATATTTCTGTGCAAATTGTTGAAACTCGTACGAATTGAATGGAGGACCGTTGTCGGAAAAAATCTCTTGAAGAATTCCATTGATTGAAAAAATATTTTTGAGGGTTGACAAAACAGTTGATCCCGTTTTATTTGCGAACTTGTTGACAATAGTGAATTTGCTGTAGTAATCTACAAGGACAATGAAATCCTCCTGGCCTAAAGATTTGAAATCCATGCCTACTTTTTGCCAAGGTAATATTGGAATTTCATGAGGGGTCAGGAAGGCGAAGACCCATTTCTAGCCATCCTACAGTACAACAGAACTCCCAAGTCTGATTTACCTGCTCCATGCCAATTACTAATGGGTCGGAGGCTCAGATCAATAATACCAGTCAAAACTGATGTCCTTAAACCTAACTTTCCAACTGTTGGTGTAAAGAAGGCACTCGAAAAAAGACAATCTAGACAAAGGGTATATTATAACAAAGGAACGAAAAGGCTCCCAACCCTTGAAGTTGATCAACCAATTTTACTTCAAAAAGGAACCAGAGACTGGACACCAGCCGTTGTTAAACACCAAACAAGCCATGGAGATTATATAGTGCAGGCAGGTGATGGCCAATATCGAAGAAACCGATCGTTTCTAAAGCCACTAAACATCAGAAATCACCTTGAAGACCAAAACAATAACACCCCTCAAATCCATGTGGAAAATTCCCCTATTCGCACTATTCATTCGCCAAGCCAACCCACTCCTCAAGTGAGGGACCAAACTGCACTAACATCAAACCCAAACGACCACAAAGGAGAAGAAAATGCAAGATGCACAAGACGTGGACGTACTATAAAGCAGCCAGAAAGATTAAACTTATAATCATATTGTTTCTAATAGTATTCATACTAAATTTAATTTTTTATTTTTAGAAGGGGCGTGTCATATATCAAGGTCATCAAAGACGTCTGGCAACGCAGCTGACAGCCAGGTCCCCAGTTTGACTTATGTCACAACTCATGTCATGTATAATTTAAAATGTATAAAACTAATTAAATAAAAAGTAATAATCAAAGTACAGTGTATGAGTAAATTAGATTTTCCGTATACCTAATATTCAGAACATAACACCATCCATCTCCGAGGCACAACTAGCTACGCCGGAACAATTCATGCACCAGTTTCTCCAGGCGTTGACGCCATTCTCGATCCTCAAGACGACCGAACCACCCAAGCCCAGAGTCTGGACCTCTAACCCGCCCACATTCGAAGGAAGAGAGACGGAGATACCAAACCAATTTATACGCAAGGCAGAAGATTTCCTCCTGAAATACGAAGTCGACGAAGAAGACTGGGTGGACTTCCTGTTGACCAATTCACTGCACGGAGATGGGCAGAGAGTCAAAGTACAGTGGAGATAGACTACCAGATGTTCAGGACTCGTTTTCTGGAAAATACGACGATCCTATCAGCCCTCACCGTGAAACTGTACAGCCAGCTACAGCAGGAAAAAGAAAAGCCGCCCTGTTCAAACGACTGCTACCTGACATCCCAGAGTTGGTGTCGCGAAAAAAGGTCGCCAACAATTGGTCGAGCGAAAAAATGTCGCGCACATTTGAGCGCGTATCAAAAGGTCGCCGGCGAAAAAACAGCGCCGACGAAATAAGGTCGCGTGCAATTGATCGCGCGAAAAAAGATCGCGTCATGTTTTACATTATTAAAACCATTCAATTGGTTTTCAAAAAGGTTCTAAAGAAATTCTATTTGCATACTTTAACTTTATGCATTATGAGCCGATTAGTCTTGGAATTCCATCTAATTACTTTTTAATGTATTTTGGATGTATAAGAAGATGGGAAAAATAACGTATATCTAAATACTTTTTAATGTATTTTGGATGTGTAGGAAGATGGGAAATATAGGAGAATGGGAAATTATTTCATATGGTATTTTCAGGTTATTCAAGTGAATATACTTGAAAATTGAACAATTTTTAACATGAAGAAAGTATTTTTTTTGTTCTACGTGAATAATTTTAATATATGGATCTAAATTCAGAAAGGTACTTTCCTTCACACTTTTTACAGGCTTAGGACTGTCAGCAAAAAACTGGCGTGTTTAAAAGTGTTTGCTCTTCCTAATCGGATATCGTTAAAAATGTACAGTAATAATAGTTCTATTTACAGTATATATTACATACAAACGAATACCAGGTACCAGTTTACCTATTTTTGGTATTTTCAGAGACCGGTAATTAGCATAATTGGTTCTTAGTAGAAAGTCGTTATGCAGATTAGTGAAGAATAAGTAGTTTAGATAAGGGCACCTTATTGTGTAGGTATTTATTAGGAATTCCATGAAGTCATTACGATAAGACATTATTGGAAATGCTAAAATAAATATTGTACAAAAGTTCTTTGTCTAATTGTGCGTTATTCACTAATGTGGTAATTATTATTCCATATTCGTGAAACGTACTTGTACGATGTATAAGAAGATGGGAAAAATATCGTATATCTCATTATTCATTAGCTTGTCGATTTGTCAAGATGGTCTTAACTTACGTAAAGAGTCAAAAAGGTGCCAATATGTTGGTGTATAATGGATATATTCATAGAAAGGAAAAAACGATTGATCAAAAGACAATTTGGAAGTGCGCTCAGTACAATAAGCATAAATGTACCGGGAGAGTTCACACAGTGGGAGATGAAGTAGTGAAAAGTACAAGTCACAACCACGTTGCCGATGCGTCAATATTAGAAGCAAAAAAGGCTTGTAACAGAATGAAAGAACTGGCTCATCAAGTTGAACTAACAACACAAGGAATCATAGCTACCGTTTCACAAGAAGTGTCTGTGGGTGCAACTGGGCAGCTACCTTCTATTTCATCCCTAAAGCGAACTATTCAGAACACACGCCAAAGAGTGGAAGCTATTCCGGCAAATCCAAGAAGCTTAACAGAGCTTATTATTCCGGAAGAATACACCAGAAACAATAACGGCGAACCGTTTCTTTTATTTGACAGTGGTCCAAACGAACAGAGAATTTTAATATTTTCCACTGAAAGAAATTTAACTTTGATGGCGAGCTGTGAACACTGGTATGCCGATGGAACATTCACATGTACTCCTCTATTGTTTGGTCAGCTGTATACAATACATGGCGTACAGTATAGCAACGTTATTCCAACTGTTTTTGCTCTACTTCCTAATAAAACTCAGGCAACATACACTCGACTCTTCCATGAATTAAAAACGTTACGACCAGGTTTACGTCCTACAACAATAATGGTGGATTATGAAAAAGCAGCAATTAATGCTTTACAACAAGAGTTTCCTGAAGTCAGAATCCGTGGATGTTTCTTTCATTTCACACAATGTTTGTGGAGAAACATGCAAGGTACAGGACTGCAACTGGCAGCCCTAGCCTTCGTACCTGAAGTAGATGTTGTTGCAACATTCGGAGAGCTACTGGACAGCGAGTTTTACACTCAAAATGAAAATTTACTAACACCTTTAATAAACTACTTTGAGGATGTATGGATAGGCAGATTGGATCGACGACAACAAAGAAGACCGCCAATGTTTCCAAGGAATCTTTGGAATTGCTTCGAATTTATAGAGGAAGATCTACCGCGTACTAATAATGCTGTCGAAGGTTGGCACAACAGCTTCTCCTCGATATTAAATGCAGCACACCCAAATCTATGGAAGTTTATTACGGGGCTAAAGAAAGAAGAGAGTTTAAATCGATTAAAAGTGGAGCAATACATAGCTGGAAACCAACAACCTCAAAAAAAAATTTATAAAGATACAGCGCGGCGAATAAAAACGATTTGTTTGCAATACGGGAACCGGCCAAATCTAGAATATTTAAGAGGAATTGCCCAAAATTTTCAACTGCAAGTATAAAAAACTAAAAAACAATTAAAAAAAAATTTAAAAAAAAACAAAAAAAAAAATAAAAATTAAAAAAACACAAAAAAATAAAAATAAAAAAAAAATAAATAAAAATTAGAAAAAAATAAAAAAATTAAAATTAAAAAAACTTTTAAACACGCCAGTTACTAACTGCCAGTCCTAAGCCTGGATAAAGTGTGAAGGAAAGTTAAAGTATGCAAATCTGTTATTAATATAAATGTATTCTTTAACTATGATATCTTCAATAAGTACTCACCAGTGACAATGTATTAATGAAATTGTGCCTGTTATATAATTTTTAACCACAATATCATTATTTTATTTGGGAAATTTTATTTTAATAAAGATGGTAGCCCTTAACCTACCCTATCTATATGTAGTATATACCCTGTAAAATATATTAAGCTTATATTAAAACTTACTCTTAAATAACCAAGGGTAAATTTTGCGACACTGCCAAGTCGTGAAATAATACCTCTAGGTACTTTCCCTACAACATTTACAGTTAAAATTACCTTAATTCGACCATTAAATTGGTCGAACATTTTACATGATCAATTTCAAATAGGATTATTTACTTCCAATTATTTTCCTATTATTTAAAGTGGAAAATAAAACTAAAGTCATTTAGAAGTCAATATTGGGTTGACGAAATATTTTTTACCAATAGGTTAAAATGACTAATAAGAAAATATTTAACTGTTTGGGTCATTATTTAACAGCAATCCTTTAGTTCTATTGCATCATCTAAATCTGACCTAAGCCTGGATTAAGTGTGAAGGAAAGTTAAAGTATGCAAATGAAAACATATTTTCTGACGCGATCTTTTTTCGCGCGATCAATTGCACGCGACCTTATTTCGTCGGCGCTGTTTTTTCGCCGGCGACCTTTTGATACGCGCTCAAATGTGCGCGACATTTTTTCGCTCGACCAATTGTTGGCGACCTTTTTTCGTAGATCCCCCAGAGTTATCGCCGAGCAACTACATCCTCAAGTCCAAATCTGCCTACGACTAGGAATGCCCAGACAGAAGACAGTCTGTGAATTATTGCAAGAGAAATGGAAGGCGATATTCAGCATCTAAACAGGATAGACAGGCCTAGACAAGACAACCGACCACCCTGACGCTCCGAGGCGATAAACGAATGGCGGAACAGGAACCCCCATAGACAACAGCGTCAGCAATAGGATGAACAGCCGGAAAACTCCAACAGGGGCACCAACTAAACCCCATTACAAATCCAAAAAGTCTTAATTTCCTCATAGACATCTCATACCCATCCCCTCCTCCCCCTAATGCCAACTTCATCTTATGACAGGTTTGGTTTTAAACCCATAGGGATCCGGGCAGCCTGCTGGGATCAATGTCGCCAGAATTTTCACAATTAAAAGAAGATTTTGTTTTGATTATTTTGAAACGTTTTGTAAAAAAGTGTGTTAGCATGGACAGTACACATGGATTAAATGCGTACGGGTTCGAATTCAGGACTTTGCTTGTATTCGATGACTTTAATCAAGGTTTTTCATGCACATTTGTTTTCAAATCATACCGAATGCGAAATGCTAGAAATAATGCTGAAAAATGTTAGGGATTCTCTTGGCGGCAAAAAAATAAAACAATCATGTCAGATATGGCCGAAGAATTTTTCAGTGCGTGGCAGGTCGTTATGGAACCGCCCAATTTGCGTTTATTCTGTACCTGGCACGTGGATAGAGCGTGGAGAGAAAATTTGTGCAAAATTAACGGCAATAAAGAAAAACAAGCTGAAGTTTATAGAATGATTCGTACATTGATGGACGAAAAAGACAAAAAGGCATTTGAACTAATGTTCGAAGAAGCTATAAAGATTTTAACACTTTGGCCGCCACGCCAAACTAGTGGAGGGTTCCGTTGGGCCACGACTTTTTTTTTCTTTAAACTATCTCTAAATTACTTAATTAACATAGTAAACAACATTTTTGACAAAAAATATTAGTGCGCATGTGTGTTTGGTGTGTGTGCCAAAAATATACACGCGGCCTAGAGAATGGAAAATGTCTCTGTGCGCCACGTGTATACTTTTGTATACACATTTAGGAAGGGACTTCCCACGTAGGAAGGGACTTCCCACGTGTAACCTTGACGAAAACGTTGATGACCAGTAATTCTGGAACACGAGAGAGATCGTCAGTTGTAAAGAAACATTCGCAACGTGCTTTTACATTAATTATTGTGCATAATGTCTTACGAGAAAGAACAACGGAGATTGCAGAGTTTATGGGATGACAATATGAGCGATGATACCGAGGATCCATATTACAACGACTCAGATAATGACCCTGTGTACCAACAAGAGAGTTCGAGTACTGGCAGTAGTGTACTGACTTTCAACGAACCCAGAAAAAAAAGACGTAGGATTGAGAAGCTGGAACTTGAAGGTTAGTAATTTTTTTCTTTTGTATATATATTGTATAAAATTTGACATTTTATTTACCGATTGTTTCAAATCATCACTCGGGGAATTTTATTATTTACCAAAGTTAGAACATCAAAACGAAACTCAAGATTGTTTCTCAATAGGTAATAAAAATTTAGTATCAAATATTAAAAAACTCATAATAATAGTTATTATGAGTTTTTTATTATTATTGCGGTATGAATGAATCGTCAAAGATATCTGCAATTTTTTTCCGACTAACAATAACACAAGGAATATG
Source organism: Diabrotica virgifera virgifera (assembly GCF_917563875.1). Taxonomy (NCBI): domain Eukaryota; kingdom Metazoa; phylum Arthropoda; class Insecta; order Coleoptera; family Chrysomelidae; genus Diabrotica; species Diabrotica virgifera. Next base: position 40,116,509 of record NC_065451.1, on the reverse strand, counting down.
AACTACCTAGCGTAAAACTTTCCTAACCATGTTTTTTTTGTTTCAGAATCTGAGGATTCTGAAATAAATGAGTCGTCAAATGAGGAAGAGCAAGATGTTGTGTCGGATTGGGGCGTAGTTGTTGGAGATCCCAAAGACTTTGATTTTGATGGGGACATTGGTCTGGTGAAAGAAGTACAAGATATGAAAGGTGAAGATATATTTGCTTACTATAAATTATTTCTTGATGACGAGCTAATAAATACCTTAGTAACCGAAACCAATTTATACGCGGAACAAGCCATAATAAAAGCCATTACGGAAGAGACTCTCATGCCGTCCTCTAGACTAAGTAAATGGACCAACGTGACGTGCGAAGAAATGTATTGTTTCTTGGGTTTTCTGCTATGGATGGGTTTAGACAAAAAACCGAAAATCACAGATTATTGGAAACGTTCTGAAATTTATTGGTCTGAAGCGGCAAACCGAATGTCTCGAAACCGCTTTGAAAATATTCTAAGAATGTGGCATTTCGCTAACAATGAACACTGCGAAGAAGGAGACCGACTGGGCAAAATTCGATTCCTGGTTGACTCCCTAAATAAGAAGTTCAAGCAAGTTATCTTTCCTGACGAAAATGTCTGTATAGACGAAACAATGGTACCCTTCCGAGGGCGCTTAATTTTTCGACAATATGTCAAAGGAAAAAGGCATAAATTTGGAATTAAGCTTTTCAAACTATGTCTCCCTGGAGGGTATACTTACCATTGTAAAATATATTGCGGAACAGAAAAATCAAATGACATGCTGGTAGCCACGAAGATTGTTTTTGAACTTATGGGTAAGTGTCTTGATAAAGGCATGACTCTGTATACCGATAACTGGTATACCAGCACCGAGTTAGCCCAAAAATTACTTGAAAGAAAAACCCATCTTGTCGGGACACTCAGAAAAAATAGGAAAGGGATTCCAAAAGAAATTTTGTCAACAAAATTGAAAAAAGGCGAAATTATAGGCAGAGAGAAAGATGGCATAGTTTTATTCAAATGGAAAGATAAACGGGACGTGTTGATGCTCACAACAAAACATGATGAAACGCTAGTTGAAGTTCCGGGCAGAATAAATAAATTTAAACCCAAGGCAGTTGTTGATTATAACAAAGCAAAAACGTTTATTGATTTATCTGACCAGATGTCGTCATATTCAACTTCTGTAAGACGAAGTCTTAAATGGTACCGTAAAGTTGCAGTAGAATTAATTACTGGAACTTGTGTCGTAAATGCTTGTTATTTATTCAATAAAAACAATAACAAAGTAGATAAAAAACAAATAACAGAATTACGAGAAAGTTTATGTTTGAAAATGCTTGCTTTCGGAAAAAAAGAAAATCCTTTAGATTTTCAACTGCAAGATCAACTAAAACACAGATTGATCCCAACCGAAAAAAAAGGACGTTGTGCTATATGCTACAAAAAATATAAGGATGCCAATGGGCGAGTATACGCAACAAAAAATTCAAGACAAGTTAAAACCAAATGTGAAACTTGTGAGGAACATTTTATGTGTCTGGAATGCTTTTTTGACAATCATATTTCTAATAGAAAATAATGTTTTTTTATTTTTTTCTTTCTTTTATTATGTAAAATTTTTTGTTAACTTTTTTTAATTGTTCGTAAAACTTTTGTAATAAATAGCTTATTTTTAGTTATTATTTGCCATTTGAATAATCAAGGTTGCCGCGTTACTTCTTCTTCTTCTTCTTCTATACTATATGTGATAAATAGTATAAAACGGTAACAGGTAAACAAATCGTAATAAAAAAAGTAAACTTTTTAATTTCCTGCTGCTAAGTATATTTTTAGGTAGCCTGCAGCCACGTCAGTTAACTACCCATTAGAAATACATATATATTGAGCTCTTTGAATATACACATGGCTCCAACCAAAACTTTGCATGTGTATCTAAAAGTATACACGCAGCGATTTTGACCCTCGCGTGTGTATACTTTTGGATACACACGGCGGCCAAAGTGTTAAAAAGCGATCCAGACACTAATGAGCTTGGACAATATTTTTCTAAAGAATACGAGCGAACCGTATCTCATTGGGCATATTGTTACCGCCAACATGCTGCGTTAAACACAAATACAGTCGGAAAAATGAAAGAATACCCATGAACGAACATATAAAACACGCTGTATTTTCCTGTCACCGTGTCACAAAGAAAATTGTCCAGTGCAAGTACATGTAACAATAATTATTACATGTACTTGCGCTGGCCAATTTTTTGTGTGACACGGTAACAGGAAAATACAGCGTGTTTTATATGTTCGTTCATGGGTATTCTTTCATTTTTCCGACTGTACACACTTAGAACGAATGCATGGTATTAAAAATCATATTTATCTAAAACTAGCCTTTGATATATAGCGCTACTTGATACCGAATTGCTCTAGGTTTTGACATTTGCCATTCATGACATGACGTCGTCAAAATTTTAAGTTTTAAAAACTATTAGTTTGGTTTATACAGCCGTCAGAACCAAACAACTTTTGTGCTTTCGGAAAAATGGAAAAAATTGCGTCTCGCTGAAAGTACTATTCGGATGGGATCAAAAAAATTGGAACATCGTCTTACTAGGTGTATCGGGATAAAAGGGGACTATGTTGAGAAATAAATCGATTTAAACCCAAAAAACTTGTTTTTTCTATCAAAGGCTAGTTTTATATCAACCCACCCTCGTACATTAATGTCTAAGCCTCAGTCAAATTTAGTAGAGACTCGTATTGTAAATATCAACAAAAGGGTAGAATGTCAGCCACGGTTTTATTCCACAAAACGCAAAAGAATAACTGAATCCATACCACATCCAACTCAGGCTGAAAGAGATGCTATTCAGGAATCAGTTTCTTCTGGTAGTGGAGTACCAGTGGAGTATCAATGATCATAGTAAGTCGTCTTAAAATAGCATATTGTGCAACAAGTGAGAAAAAAGATGAGTCGCGCCACTGAGACACTCAGTGGCGCGACCTATGATCAGCTTGAACAGTTGGTTACTGTACGCTTGCCCATCCTGAAGAATGACTTCATCCGCATGTGGAAAACCCTCATGCTCAAACGTGCTCAAGACGTATACGAGCAAGAAAAGCATATGCGAGCCCCCAACTTCATTCGCTTAGTCCGCAACCTCACCCTCCCTGCACCCCTCGCCGATTTACTTTACAGCATAGGGCAAATGCACTCATCCGCACGCGGCTATATATACAACACCCGGTACGTCCAAACGCGCCCCCAGCATAGTGGGAACTCGACCCCGCCATTCTTGCAAACTTTCAACTTGCGATGCATCGCTTGACTAGTATGTATGTAATGAAAAGTACCCTCTGACATATTTTTTCTTTTGTATTTAATTAGTAATTAATAGCATAAGTTTTTATCATTATTCATTTTTTTAATCATGTGTGTATGCTTTAATTAAGTACCAATACGGTCCTGTAGGCACTACCCCAAGCTCAAAACAGTGAAGACATAGCTTGGCTTGTCATGCATACACGCGCATTCTTCAGATATGTATAGACTTTCAGTGTGAGACGACACAGTTTTTTATATAGTTTTTAAACCAAACAAGTGCCAGCAAATAGCCAACCCAGCCTAGTACTAGGAAAGAAAAAGAAGAACGACATTATACAAGGTACCGTACATACAGGTCATAAATTTAATCACATATTCTGGGACCCAAAATAGTTTAATTTAACCTAACTTACCTTAGTACAAATGTGCATATAAAAAAAGTTACAACCCTTTGAAGTTACAAAATGAAAATCGATTTTTTCCAATATATCGAAAACTATTGAAGATTTTTCATTGAAAATGGACATATGGCATTATTATGACAGTAGCATCTTAAGAAAAAATTATAGTGAAATTTGGACACCCTATAAAAATTTTATGGGGGCTTAGTTCCTTTAAACCCCCCCAAACTTTTGTGTACGTTCCAATTAAGTTATTATTGTAGTACCATTACTTGAACACAATGTTTTTAAAACTTTTTTGGCCCTTAGTACTTTTTCGAAAAGTCAGTTTTTATCGAGATATTTTGAATATTTGTCAAATCCACCACATATTTGTATATGGTTAAGTACGATTATGGAGACTTGGTAATAATATGAAAATTTATGTATGATTTACATTTTTAGGTATATTTTGAACCGTATTAAAAAAGAAGCCATATCTCGGTTAAATGTGCCTTCTCGAAAAAATACAAAGAGGTAAAAAAGTTTTAAAAACATTGTGTTTAACTAATGGTATCGCAGTAATAGTTTAATTGGAGCGTACACAAACATTTGGGGGGTTTAAAGGAATAAAACCCCCATAAATTTTTTATGTAAACATATTAAAAAGAAGCCGCAACTCGATAAAAACTGCCTTATCGAAAAAATACTAAGAGCCAAAAAAGTTTTAAAAATATTAAATTTAACTAATGGTACCATAATAATAATTTAATTGGAACGTACAGAAAAGTTTGGGGGGGGGGGGGGTTTAAGGGAACAAAACCCCCATAAAATTTTTATGGGGAGCACAAATTTCAATATAATTTTACTTTAAGATGTTTCTACCATAAGAATGCCACATATCCATTTTCAATAGATATTTTTGAAAAAATCGATTTTCATATTGTAACTTCAAAGGGCTATAACTTTTTTTATGTGCATATTTGTACTAAGGTAAGTTAGGTTCATTCGAACTATTTTTGGTCCCAGAATATGTGATTTAATTTATGACCTGTATTTTTGTTACACCCTGTATATCATACACACAATTCAATTGATTTATTAATTTTGCTTTTAACCCTGTGTTAACTTTTCATACAAAACCAGCACCTGTCTTATTTCTATTTATTTGAATATTAAGTACCTACAATAAGAATGGCTAAAAACGAGGCAAGCATCTATTAACACTCCATCACAATTCGTCTTCGATGCTCGTGCATCTAAGTAATGTCAAATATTTTGTTAAGTAATACCCGAATTGTAAGTAATACTTAATTAATTAAGTAATTAATCATTAAGTAATACTTAATGATTTTATTCGTTTACATCAGAGTTAATGTTAAAACGACAATGGCAGAAAATTTGTCGTTGGAAAAATGTGAAATTGTTGAAAGGGTTGCCAAGGCACTCGACAGCGCACCAGGGTATTGTCGTAACAGTGCTAGATACTACAAAGGCGTTCGATGCGATACTCAATGAGGTACTAGCTCCTGATCTGTGACAAAAGGGCATTCCTACTGATGCGGTAGTTCTCAAAGGTTTTTTCAATGCGTCACAGTTTTTCAATTTCTTTCTAATGCATCAAGTTATATGTGACGTGAAAATCGGTAGTTCCGTGATTAAACACAAAAATAATGCAGCGTCACAATGGTTACATATATAAGCGGTCTATTCCTAACCTACGTTTGATTCGTTGATAGTTAGATTATCAACGATATCAAAATCAATATTTCTCTAGCCAATCAAATACGCGTATTACGAACATTTGACGTAAAATTTCGTCCACGTTGGCCATCCTTTCGAAGTGTCAAAGAGTCAAGTGACGGTTGTTGTTCAGGTCAGTATTTTGTGTGCGTGTTATTTTGAGTTCGACATCCGCCATTGTATTTCACGGTGTTGTGTATTAGTTTGTGTTTTGGTATAGAATTTAGTTTAGCTAGTTAAGTTCGTTAAGTTTAGTTAGTTAGAAGAGTTTACTGCCAAGATGTCGAGGTATAGGTACGAAAAAGGAACAAATACTACAAATATACAAATGGTATTCTTCTTGGTCCTTGAGTTTTTTTATTGACGCACCCATTCCATCGTCTGAAGCCTCTGCAGCTTTGGGATTAAACGACTGCTTCCTTTTTCTACTTCTTGCCTTATAAACGTAGTCACTTTTTCTTAACTCTCTCGACACTTTTTTATCGATTTTAACCTCAAAATATCGAAGCTATTTGAAAAGGCAGATGCTCCCGGACCAAGCAATGCGACGCGCGTTCAGCTCAAAGTATCACTACTCCAGGGAAATAAGGTTTTTGTCGGGACACTTGAGCAGCCAGGTTGCAAATGAGTTTCTTGGGTACTATATACCTAATACATTATGCATACAAAAATGCCCGTCACAGTTCGGACGAGAATTTTAGTTATTAACAAATAAGGGTCAAAAATGGCAGTTTTTCGTTTAAATCGCTACAGGTAAAAATAAGATAATTAAATATCTTATTTATAGTATTCTTTTAGTAGATGAACCAATGTTTAAAACGGCAGTTTTTTAATTTTGGTCCGATCATTTGTTGCTTCGAAAATTGCAAAATAAAACTAAAATTTCGAAAATAAAAAATTTGCTATAACTTTCGCGAAAGTGACCTTACGACTTTTATATTTCACAAAAAGTTGAGTCAAAGAGTCCATATACTGCACAAAAAGTAATAAGATGATTCGTCAATTAGTTTAAATTTTATTCAATTTGTTTATCCCAAAGAGCTTTTTTTGTAATGTTATTGTTCAGAAAATAATAATTATGTAGAAATTCTGTGAAAACCATATTAAAGAATAATAGTCTTGTTTTCAAAATATTGAAGAAAATCATTAAAAAGTAATTTTTGTCACTACGAAAACATTTTACTAAAGTAGAGTCATTTTTTTCTTGAAAACAATTTGAATAGCTTTGTTAATATTGACTGTAGAGTAAATTTACCTTGGAATTTCAAAAGCTGGTATTTTTACACAAATTAAAAAAAAATCTTTTCGCCTATGTTAATTACGGTCAAAGTTAGCCACTTTTATTATTTAATTCACAGTTACTTCAATATACATAAAATTCTCCTGTAACAGTGTTAGTCCATACTACTCCGAAATGGCTTGGCCGATTTTTATGAAATTTTACAAGTGTATCCTATGGGACTGAGAATAGGTTTTAATCTATTTTTCATACCCATAAGTTATAAGGGGGGTTGCCACTCTGACATTTTTTTTTTATTTTTTTGGACAAAATTGTCTATTTTAATTTTATATGATTTAGGATTAATACCCATCTATATAACCCCTATTTGTTAATACCCATTTATATATTTCATCTATAAAATTCTCCTGTCACAGTGTTAGTTGTCATACTCCTCCGAGACCGCTTGACCGATTTTTATGAAGTTATATATGTATATTCGGTAGGTCTTAGAATCGGTCGTAACCTATTTTTCATATCCCTGAGTGACAAGAGGAACTCCCCCTAACATTTTGAAATGTTAGGTGGGGATTTACGTACATAACGTACTCTACAAGACTACGAGTACATACAATTAAAAAAAATTATGATCAAAATCCATCAACAAGCTCTCGAGATATTAATCGCAGCATATGTTTGAAGAATCAGTTTCATTTTTTGAGTGCACGGATTTTAATAATTCATTTCCACCGACCACAAATCGATTTCGTTAGAACGTTATTTTCAAGCTTTATTAACAACTCTGTTGAAGTTTAAAGTTTACTCAAACTTTTACACATAAACTATATACCTTCAGCTTCGAAATGGCGCTAGTTGGGTTGCTTAATTGTTATAAACAAAGTAGCTCTCAATTAAATAAAAAAAGTGGCTAAATTTGACTGTAATTAACCTAGGCAAAAAGTGTTTTTTTTTTGAAAATTCGTATAAAAATACCAGCTTTTTAAATCCCAAAGTAGTTTTAATCTACAGTCAATATTAACAAAGTTATTCAAATTGTTTATGAACTAAAAATGACCCTACTTTAGTAAAATGTTTTCGGAATGATAAGAATGACTTTTTAATGATTTTCTAAAAATACTTTTAAATCATGACTTTTCTTCTTTCATGTGGTTTTCGCTATTACATTACTATTTTCTGAACAATAATATGGCGAAAAAAAGCTCATTGGGATAAACAAATTGAATAAAATTTAAACTAATTGACGAATCGCCTTAAAAATTTTTGTGCATTATATGGACTGTTTGTCTCAACTTTTCCTGCAATATGAAAGTCTTAAGGTAATTTTTACAACAGTTATAGCAATTTTTTGTTTTCGAAATTTTAGTCTTATTTTGCAATTTCTGAAGCAACAAATGATCGAACCGAACACCAAAAACTGCCATTTTAAACCTTGGCTCATCTACTAAAAGAATAACAGTATAAATAAGATATTTAATTACCCTATTTTTACCCGTAGCGATTTAAACGAAAAAACTGCCATTTTTGACACTTATTTGTTAATAACTAAATTTCTCATCCGAACTGTGACGGGCATTTTTGTATGCATAATGTATTAGGTATATAGTACCCAAAAATCCCATTTGTAACCTGGCTGCTCAAGTGTCCCGAACATGGTATATTTTTGCCTTATTTCCCTGTAGTACACGTTCAACTGCTGTGAAAGCAGCTAGGAAAAGAGCAGCTGGTAAGAAAAAGACAAAAGAGAAAAGGTAAGGGTCGAGCGCACAGACGCTAGTAGAGGATCCGATATAAGGTCGATTTGCACCGATCTGTTTAATATATAAAACTTATTGGATATGTAATTTAGCATGTTAACAATTACAAAAAAAACAAGGGTTGCACGATCTGCTAGCTATAATTAATTAATAATTAAAAAATGACATTTTTTTTATGAACTTCAAAATAAAAAATTTCGACCCCGTCAGATATTATTTCAGATTTTTTCTTCTTCTTCAGGTGCCATCTCTGCTACGGAGGTTGGCAATCATTATTATTTTATCTATTTTATTATCTATATTATTATTTTATCTATTTTAATTTTTGAGGTAGTAGCTCTAAACAGATGTTTTGAGCTGCATCCAAACCATTTTCTCAGGTTCTTCAGCCATGAAATTCGTCTTCTGCCGATGCCTCTTCTGCCATCTATCTTTCCCTACATTATGAGTCGCAGGATGCTATACTTCTCGCCCCGCATCACATGTCCGAGATACTGTAGTTTTCTTTTTTTAATTTTAAGTTCAACTTCCTTCTCTTTACCTATTCTTTTCAGTACTTCATTGTTCGTAACTCTAACTACCCAGGAAACCCTCATAATTCTTCTATAGGTCCACATTTCAAAGGCGTTAAGTCGTCTCATTGTCTCTACATTTAACGTCCATGATTCCAGTCCATAGTATAGTACACTATATACGTAACATCTTGTTAGGCGTACTTTAAGAGCTAATGTTAAATCTTTGCTACATAGGACCTTTTTCATTTTCATAAAATTAGAACGTGCTTTCTCGATTCTGACTTTGATTTCTGCAGTGTAGTCATTATTTTCGGTTATAAGTGTCCCTAGGTAAGTGTACTTTTTTACTCTTTCGATCTGCTGGCCGTCTACTATCAAGATTTCGTTAGTATTATGGTTGTTTTTACTAATTTTCATAAACTTCGTCTTTTTGATATTGAGAGAGAGTCCGTACTCCCTACTACACCTTACTATTTTACTCATGAGTATTTGCAGGTCTTATAAATTATCGGCTATTATTACTGTATCATCTGCATTTTTGATGTTGTTAACTAAGAGTCCATTTACTCTTATGCCGACTGTTTTATCTTCCAGAGTTTCTCGCATTACCTCTTCAGAATAAGCGTTAAATAATAGTGGTAGTATGCAGCCTTGCCTGACTCCTCTCTTTATTTCCATTTCTTCAGATGTTTCTTTTTCAATTCTTACTATTGCTCGCTGATTGTATTAGAGATGTGTTATTAGTCTTAAATCTCTTTCACCTAGGTTTTTAGTTTTTAGAATTTCCATGAGTCGGCCATGTTTTACTTTCTCAAACGCTTTATTGTAGTCTATAAAACAGACGTAAAAAGAACATCCAAACATCTCTGTGTCAGCACGTTGAAGGAGAATAATGCCTCTCTGGTGCCCATTCCATTGCGGAACCCATATTGAGTGTCACTAATATCCAGCTCCAGTTTAGAGTGTATTCTGGCGTGGATAATTTTCAGCAGAATTTTCAAGGTGTGTGACATTAAGCTGTGACATTAAGATTTTTTGGACAATTCTAAACAAAATAGGTCTTTTGTAACGTTTCTCTAAAGTTTATCCTTTTCGGCCATGTTTTCTTCTAAAATATATTTTTTAAATTGTTAATGAGGAAGGTTTCTTATGGGGAGAGGGGCATTAACCACTAAAAAACAATATTTCAGAATGAAATAAATCCAAAAGCCTTATCAAGAACTGATAGATAGAATAAGGTTTGAACTTGAATTTAGGTGCTTCGTAATTTCAAAAATGATATTTTATACTTATGCTTTTGAGCCTTGAAAATCGTCATCTTTCGTTCTTTTTTCAGTTTTAAATTGTTTATAACTAGAAAACGATCAACTTTAGAGAAAAATTACAAAAGACGTTTTTTGTTTAGAATGGCCTAAAATAGCTGACATAATATCTACCCGGGTTTAATTTTTTTTAATTCATAAAAAAATGTAATTTTTTAATGATTAATTAGTTTTAGTTAGAACAAGATTATATCGGGCAACTCTTGTTTTTTGTAAATGTTAACATGCTAAATTACATATCCAATAATGTTTATCCATTAAACAGATCGGTGCAAATCGACCTTATATCGTATCTTAGACTATGCCGCTACCTACCTGTTTTTGAGCACTCGAAGTAGGTGTGTTCTAAGTTGTATATCTCGGCGAATAATAGTCGAAGTGATCTAAAAATTTCAGGGAATACTTTTGAAATGTTATACTTTTAGAAAATGTAATAAAAAATCGATTTTTTGAATATCATGAATGGACCTAACCCTTAAAAACTTATCCATGTTGCTGAATCCTACAACAAATTGTATATACTTACAGATTTAATTTCAAAGTAAATAGAAATCTGTTGAGGTTAACCTTAAAAAATAAAATACTATCTATCAAGTGGTGAACATGTATTATTTCCAAAAAATTATTAGTTTTAAAAGTATCAATTTCATAGTAAGAGGGGCTTGGGGGCTGAGGACTCTTTCTGTTGTATAGTTTATAGCTAGTTGCTGAGTGGACATAAACACTTGGTTTATTGGTATATAATATAAAGTACCCTATTTCGTTAATTGTGAACTTGTGTAGTTAAAGTTAAATATACTGCTGGACATAGGCCTCCCTTGTTTGTCTCCAAAGTGTTCTATCTTGTGCTTTCTGTATCCAGTTTTTTTAAAAGTTGTCTTGCCATCGTGTTGGTGGTCTTCCTCTGCTATGTTTATCGGCTCCTGGTCTAGATTCAACTAGTTTGCGAGTCCATCTTCCGTCCTTCATTCTGGCAACGTGTTAAAGTGTTAATCATTATAAATTTTCACAACAAAAAGTTTAAATTCCCGTTGCAAGGTATCCCTGGAAGAGTGCCTTTCGGTTCTTAAAGAGTATGCTGACCAGCTGCCGAAAAATCGAGACCTACTTCCAGGCCCATCTCAGCCTATTTGGGCTGAAATCAGTAAACATTTTCACGGAAGATGGAAAGCAAGAGATGTTTATACACAATGTAAGGAAAATCGACGCAACGTGTGGACAGAGTTACATTGTGAACACATCTCTACTGAGGCTGAGAATCAAGATCAAACTATGGTTTCATCCGAATTCTCAACTCACTCCTCAACCCTGTGCTCCCTAAGTGATGATGATGATGACGATGGAGATTGGGAATATCCAAACTTGGATGATTTCGAGGTAAGTTTATCTAAAGAATTATACCACAAGATTTGTGAAAATGATGCAATAAATTATAAGGGACGCGATTATTGTATTTTAAAACGATGGGCATGGACAGACTACATAGTTGAACAATTCTTCAAACTTACTCAGTCTCGGTGTGCATTTATATTAAAACGCGAAGGTTTACAACAATGAAAATGCTGCTTATCATTTGATAATCAGAGGCACATGCAAGATCAAAAAATGTAAAAACCCGTTCTGTGGATTTTTAGATTCGAAACCTGTAGCAGATGGATTTCTCGCTACAATGTTTTGCTAATATCATTCATAAATTTTTTATCCTAATCCCCAAAAAAGATATCTATTTTTCCCAATTTATTAATTCAATATTCTATAAAATATAGTAATGAAACACAGACATACTCACAATCATTTAATTATACTTTGACGACCGGTTTCGATCTCTACAATATACAGATCATCTTCAGGTCGGCGTTACAAGTAGTTAAATGCTACAATAAGAGAAAACCTGTGTTAGAACAGTGTCTGATTGAAGAGATGTTAATAGAAAGCCAAATTTAAAAAATTTTAAAAATTTTATAAAAATTTTTAGAAATAAAGGTTTGTAACTGTTGACATTTCAGAATATTGTTATATACAAAGGCACACCTATGAGTAAAAATGCTCATAGGCATGTATGTGCAAATGGGTGCATACAGTGTGTGAATTTGTTGAGATTAAAATTTTTTTTTAACCATTAAAAAACAAAATAAACATAAGCTGACTTAAATATGCTTCCAAATTCAAAGTAGTAATAATAAAAGAGATAGTAATATTGTTCTAATCTACTTACATGCCGTTACAAGGATTTCGTTGCAACTTAGTTGTTGTCATATTAGTACGTCCAAATTATGCTAATTGGTTTGTTAGGATAGTGATAGGGTAAACAGACATGTTACGTAGGTTAAAACACAGTAAGATTTCGAATTTGGAATGGATCCTGAAGGAAGATGCGTATGTGAAACGGGTGATGTTTTGTTCGAATGGAGAAAGACAATGCTCCAGGGGTTGCGTATTAATTGTAGCAAAGTATGAAATGATATTCTAGACTCTTGTGCAAATGTGATGGTCTTAGCTCGTAGATGTTATACGATGCGGGCAGAGGTCAAAGTATAGGAGATGACACATAGGAAATTGTTGAAATAAATTAATCTAATTTAAGATGTGTTGTTCTCAGTAACTTAACTGAGGGATGTCATAAGTATAATAATAACATTATAATATTATGAAGTAGTAAGTGCCATACACTGTGAAACTATGAAGTGTATAGAAATTAAAAGAAAGCAAGTAAGTTAAATGAAAAATTATTATTATCAAAAAGTCGGTTAAGAAACTTTAAATTGAAAGTTGAAAAAGGTTAGAAATTGAGAAAATTAAAGATTATTTTGTTTGGGCTATTGTATAATGGGATATGTACAAAGAAAAAGAAAGAAACGAAATATTAATGGAAGGGTGTAGGCACTTACTTGAGAATAGTTTTTTTAAAATAAATAAATAAATTAACACATAACACATAGGGTTTAAAAGCACAAAGACATAACAATTATTGGTAAAAGTTTTTTAAGGGAGGTAGCACTACATTTCCCCAATTCACTAATTAACTTATTTTTTATTTCCTGAATTGAAGTCTAGTTTTTGTGTTTTCAAGAGGGAATATTGACAGTGTAGACAGATGTAGGTTATCTGAAATGTCAAAACACTTCTTCTCAAATGTTGTACAGTAGTTGCCTATTTTAATTGAATCTTTTAGTAACATGATGTATCCAACATTTTCAAATTTTACAAAAAGAAAATTGTTAATGTATAGCTTTAATAACAAAATCTAAACTATATGTGTAACCACTATTGTAAAACAAGGACTGTTGTAACAATAATAAAAGTACATGATTATAAGATAACAGATGTATTATTCTACATTAGTATTCAAGTAGAGAAGAATTAAAGTAGAGAAGAAGTGTTGAGTTTAAGTTTAAGTACGCAGTAAGAATGCATAATCTAAGGTACAAGCATATCACCTGTTGCATAATTATAGATGAGTAAGATAAATTGATTAGCCTAGTCTATTTAAATTTAGTAAGTGAAAACAGATATAAAACGTGAAAGTTATAACTAAGAAAAAGAAAGGAAAGTTGGTTGGTAGTACTGTTAATATTGCAGTCGTGGCAATGCCACGTCAACGAGGTCAAAGGAAGCGGAATGTTTAATGACAGGTGTGAGGAGTGGGGTAGGGGGGGGGGGGTGATAATTTAAAAGGGAACCTAAAAGTTTGTTTAAATCCTATTTCTATTTAAATATTGGTGCCAACCAACTTCCTCATGTGCCATACTTGGTAAGTTATAAATGTAAAGTATGTAATAGATTAAAAAGGTTTTGATAACTTGTACAAAATGATCATGCACTTTTTGACATTTCAGATAACCTACATCTGTCTATATTCCCTCTTGAAAACACAAAAACTAGACTTCAATTCAGGAAATAAAAAATAAGTTAATTAGTGAATTGGGGAAATGTAGTGCTACCTCCCTTAAAAAACTTTTACCAATAATTGTTATGTCTTTGTGCTTTTAAACCCTATGTGTTATGTGTTAATTTATTTATTTATTTTAAAAAAACTATTCTCAAGTAAGTGCCTACACCCTTCCATTAATATTTCGTTTCTTTCTTTTTCTTTGTACATATCCCATTATACAATAGCCCAAACAAAATAATCTTTAATTTTCTCAATTTCTAACCTTTTTCAACTTTCAATTTAAAGTTTCTTAACCGACTTTTTGATAATAATAATTTTTCATTTAACTTACTTGCTTTCTTTTAATTTCTATACACTTCATAGTTTCACAGTGTATGGCACTTACTACTTCATAATATTATAATGTTATTATTATACTTATGACATCCCTCAGTTAAGTTACTGAGAACAACACATCTTAAATTAGATTAATTTATTTCAACAATTTTCTATGTGTCATCTCCTATACTTTGACCTCTGCCCGCATCGTATAACATCTACGAGCTAAGACCATCACATTTGCACAAGAGTCTAGAATATCATTTCATACTTTGCTACAATTAATACGCAACCCCTGGAGCATTGTCTTTCTCCATTCGAACAAAACATCACCCGTTTCACATACGCATCTTCCTTCAGGATCCATTCCAAATTCGAAATCTTACTGTGTTTTAACCTACGTAACATGTCTGTTTACCCTATCACTATCCTAACAAACCAATTAGCATAATTTGGACGTACTAATATGACAACAACTAAGTTGCAACGAAATCCTTGTAACGGCATGTAAGTAGATTAGAACAATATTACTATCTCTTTTATTATTACTACTTTGAATTTGGAAGCATATTTAAGTCAGCTTATGTTTATTTTGTTTTTTAACACCTTGATGGACAGAGACGCTGTGCAGCGTCTTTTTTTAAAATTGTGTTGTGGCAGAACGCTGTGAAGCGTCCTTAACAAAATCTAATATCGTGGCAGAACGCTGTACCGCGTTATAATTATAATATAAATACATGGTAACACGTAAGCCACTGTCATAGAATACCTATCTATACCTTCCAATCTGTTACCCGTCTGGTAAATTCCACCTCTCTATTTCACCCCACCCATTTAAAGTATCTAACCGGCTAAGTCACACGCGAAGCTGTACAGCGTCGCCAGTTATATTGAAGTATGCGGTGTGTGTTGTACTGTGCCGCAGATAGTAAAACACGTGGTTAGGTTAGGTTGAATACGAGTTTTACTCGAAAAATGTAAGTAAAAAATAAATTTATTTAGTGTGATATTTTTGTGCCTAATATTTTATGTTATTATAGTAGGATGTATAATTTAAAATATATTATTTTGCTTTCAGATGGCGGACCGTGACCCGTATAAGAGAGAACAGCAGCGGTTGATTCAGCTGTATGACGATATTACGTCGGATGAAGAGAACTCAGATGCTGCTTATGAGGGAGAGTTCAGCTCAGATGAAAACTATGTACCCAGTGAGTCGTCTGCCTCGCAGTCAGATGAAAGTGAAGACTCTGATTTAAACGAACTCCCCGAGCTCTCCAATGTAGAGACGTCTAATAATACTCTTCACAATCCCCAGCAATATAATCTGCCAGAGGAAAGTGAAGTAGAAGAGCCCGACGCATTGGACCAGGATTCCCAGAAAATTATTCAGAAATCTCAAGACAGTATACCCCTACAAGCACTGCAGAATCAAAATTCTGATTCTTCAGATGACATAGATACAGAATGGGAGTTTACAACTGCAGATATACCAGATTTCAACTTTGATGAATCCACTAATCGTCTGAAAATTAATTTAAATGCAGAAGATAGTCCAAAAGATGTTTTTGAATACCTATTTACCGATGACATAATGAGCTATTTGGTGGAATGTACCAACAATTATGGAGAAGATTTAACAAGATCTAATAGACCCAAAACAAGGAATGCTCGAGATAATAGTTTTAGACCTGTGACTATCGACGAAATGAAGAAATTTTTGGCACTGTGTTTATTGCAGGGTCAAATTACAACTTCAAACATGCGCAGGTTGTTTTCATATGGAGATGTATTGTACTTTCATCCAATTTTTAGTTACATTATGTCAGGAAGAAGGTTTGAAAAAATATTGAGAACTTTAAATTGCTCTTCGAGAACCGCAAAACATAAAGAAAAGATTCAAGCATTCTTAGACATGCTTATAGCCAAATTCCACAATGCTTATGGACCGTCTAAAGAGTTGTCTTTAGATGAATCCCTCTTACATTTTCGTGGCAGGCTTGGATTTAGAGTTTACCTCAAAAATAAAAAGGCACGTTACGGCATTAAGTTTTATGAACTGACAACCTCCGATGGGTATCTTTTAAATACTGAAATGTATAGTGGGGATATTCAAAACGCTTCCGATGTGGGAACTACAAAAGTAGAAGCTATAGTTATGAGGTTGATGAAGCCTTACCTCATGAAAGGACACGAACTGTTTATGGACAACTTTTATAATAGTTCTATATTATCTGAAAAGTTATTAAGCTTAAAAACTCATACTAATGGAACTCTCCGGTCAAATCGCAGGAATAACCCCAAGGAACTTATAAAGAAAAAACTCAAGAAGGGTGAACATTTCTGGATGCGTAAAAAGAATGTCTACGTTTCCAAATGGCGTGATAAGCGCGATGTTCTTGTTATCACCACAAGAAATCACCCACGATTGATACAAGTGAAAAACAGATATGGCCATGAGAAAATAAAACCTGAAGAAGTTGATGTTTATAATCGTCATATGTCAGGCATCGACAGGTGTGATCAGATGACCTCAACTTATTCAACGCCAAGGAAAACGATACGTTGGTATAAGAAGGTAATTTTCCATTTATTAGATGTAACTGTATGGAACTCTTTCTACTTATACCGAAAATATTGTAAAAATAATTCCAAGACGTACAGATATTTAGAGTTCCGTGACAGTCTCATTAAATCCTATTTGAAGTTACCACCAGGTTTAGAAGCAAAGAATTTAGTTCGTCGAGAAAAACATGATAACAGGTTACCGGAAAATTCAAACTACGAGCCTGAATGTTTCACAAATGAAACAAACTTAGCAAATCATTGGCCTGAAAGAAATCCAGGCATTCCAAGTGCAAAATCGAATAAGAAAAAAGTGTTTTTGAAGTGTAGACTGTGTGCCAAAAAAGGTCAACGGAAAGAATCAGGATATAGATGTAAAGGATGTCCCCAGAAGCCTCCGTTATGTCCAGACTGTTTTGAAGAGTGGCACGAAATAACAAAAAATCAAGAATAATTTTTTAGATATCTTTGTATAAGTTAGCTTTATGCGTAAACTATGTTGATATAAATTAATATTTTTGACTTCTGAATACGTTTTAAGAATCATTATGTCTTTTTGGTTTCTTTAAATAAATATTGCTTTATTTAAATACGTTTTCTTAATGAAAAATATTTCGCTGATAGACGTCGAGTCACTGCATGTATTAGGTTGAAAACGACAATAGGCACAACGCTGTATGACGTCGAACGCATATCAGCGTTCCGCCAAGATAGACTTAATACTAGTCTTATATTGTGGCAGAACGCTGATAAGCGTTAAAACTTAAACAATATTTTCTGTAAAATTTTAATACTTGGAGTAAAATTTCAGGTCGCCCTAGTTATATTTCATCCTTTTGAATAATAATATCGACAAAAAGGGCACTGTACAAATTGACCATTTTTGAAAAACTTAGGTGTCCGTCAAGGTGTTAATGGTTAAAAAAAAAAAATTTAATCTCAACAAATTCACAAACTGTATGCACCCATTTGCACATACATGCCTATGAGCATTTTTACTCATAGGTGTGCCTTTGTATATAACAATATTCTGAAATGTCAACAGTTACAAACCTTTATTTCTAAAAATTTTTATAAAATTTTTAAAATTTTTTAAATTTGGCTTTCTATTAACATCTCTTCAATCAGACACTGTTCTAACACAGGTTTTCTCTTATTGTAGCATTTAACTACTTGTAACGCCGACCTGAAGATGATCTGTATATTGTAGAGATCGAAACCGGTCGTCAAAGTATAATTAAATGATTGTGAGTATGTCTGTGTTTCATTACTATATTTAATATGGACTCACATATGCAACCCATTCAATATTTCAATATTCTATCTTCAATATTTTAAAGCCGTCCTGTTTGAAGGTTTCGAAATGTTACGAAATATTGCATAATGTTAGAAAGTACCGTACTTCCCTTGAAAAAAATGATTGGACTCATCCAAAATGCCAACCTTCCATTTGATAAACCTAATGGTTTCGTCCCAGAGCTTGTTAACGTTGCAGCAATAACGGCGAAAATCGCTTTTTTAAATGTGCAACAGGTTCTCGGCGTGAAGAACTTCGCCGCCGGGGAGAGTCCACAAACCATACATACTCATAGACGTTTCACGACCATGTTAATCTTTCGGATCGAATTAACGCCATCTCTTGATTGGAATGGGAACTAAATTGACAAATTTTAGTTACGTGGGAATTTCAAATTATAAATTTTGCGGGATTTTTGATGAAATTTCGCAGAAAATTAAAACAACAGAAAGACAATTCAATGTTTTATTCAATATTTTACTGAAAACTTCAAATATTCCAATTTGTTTTCAAAATGCTAAACACTACTGCCATGTGTCACGTGAAAGCACTGATGTGTAATATTGAGTTAAATGAAAATTTTTGAAAGAATCTTGTAGGATGATTGTTTAGATAAATATTACCTTATAATCTTTTACAACCTTCCAAAAATATATAGGCCCGAAATGTTGATGACACACTTGTCTATTAAAATAAACTGTTTCAGGATCTATTATATTGTTTTTTTTAATGTGGAGAAACACAACACGGGATGATCAATGTAAACTAAAAATTCTACTCATTAAAACGGAGAGGAGATTAATACAATTGATTAAAATTGTGATTAAACCTAATTAAAAACGTAACACCACTATAATAAAATAATTAAGCCACAAACTGTAAAATTAAAAGTAAATAACAAATTAATTTAATTGTCAACTGTCAGTTGTTAAATTTGACAACAGAATTGACTGACAGCGACATCTCTGGATTGGAATGGTAACTAATTTGCTGTCTTGACCTTGACAATTTACGTGAAACGTCTATGAGTATGTATGGTTTGTGGGAGAGTCAGTTCTATAAGTACGTTTGAAATGTAAAGACAGTTCCGTGGAACTCCAGGTGCCACACCTGCCGGTTTGAATTTGTCTGTTGTCGCTAAGTTTAATCAAGAGAATGGTTTGATCTATTGTTCTGTGACCATAGAAGAACCCCGTGCAAGGTCCCGCTCCATAATATTGGATTTTTACAGTGGAAATCGGGTACATACGCAGTAACATGTTGTGGCGACGTAGTTTGAGCCGGTATGGTGGTGGTTGTTATTCTTCTAAAGCCCTAGTTGTTAGCCATGGATGGTTAATATCCCCTAATGATGTCCTGTAGAGATATTTTGGTTAAAGTTCCCGTTCAGTTTCCTGTCCCAGGTTCCCAGAGGTGAAGTCTACCCCTGTTTGGAATGCCCCGCCTCGTGTCAAGGACCCATGTGTTTTGTTTTCTGTGACCCGTGTGACATTAAAAGAAAGGTATGATGCATTTTTAAATTTTGTAAAAATTCCAAGAGGATAAACTGCTGGTAAATAATAATATTTTTTAATAGTGTTTTCAACATGGAAATATTTTTTTTTGAAAGTAAAATAGAATATCAGCGACTTATGACATCTGTGAAAGTCAAATTTTGTTAAATAGATCAAATTTTATTTTGACATATACTGCCCAACAAGGTAAATTGGTAATGTTAAAACCAGTCAAAGTTTTGTATTTTAGTAGTCATGTTTGTAATAAATAACTTCATATTGAACGGTTAAAATAAATATTGTTTTTTGTAGTAAAATTACAGTTTTAAAGGTTTGAATAAACATAGTAAAATGTATAACCTATTTTATTTCTTTTGTACAACCTTTGGAAAATTATTAACCAGCTGTCTAATGCAACTGTGTAAGTTTTAGAATAGAAAAAAGAAAAGGAATATGGCATAGAAGCCAATGTTGATAATAATGATTGCCCAATTTGACCCAACGAGGAATCTAAGGTAGATGTCCCCAATTGGTACCTGTAAGTAGCATTATGTCGAGTAAGTACCCATATGTGAACCAGAGGATTTATTTCGAACGGCGTCCTTTTTGTTAAATAGTAGAAAGATCCTCTAGTCTGAGTAAGTATCCTTTGATTATTTGGTTATGGTAGTTAGTCTTCTTAACACCCACTTACCCCCCTAACGAATCTACGACCTGCCACCGTAGAACCAATGAGCTGCCGTCTCGCAAAGAGCCTTTATGCGTCTGTTCCTTCTACTAGCCCCATTTTGACTCCCCCAGTATCTATGTAGTTAGTTCTTTCCCTGCCCCCATATCAGCAGACATGTAAAACGCTTCAAACCAGATACCTTTCCTGCAATCTTACGTGTCAGATGCAGACACAGTATTTGATTTAAAACATAAGGATGTTAGACGACCTACCAGAAAGGCCAAGCGCGCAAGAATTGGTCAAGAAGCTGCTGCTCTTGGACCGAGTAATTGGCTGAAAAGTGAACTGCATACTCGTCGCATACTCGTCGCATATCTCCGACAATGCCTTCCGCACCTGTAATTCGTAAATGTGTCAATGAGTTTAGAGATAATAGACTACTTGGTATAGGACCAGACGACACAGATGATGTTATCAAATTGATTGAAAACATGAGATACAGCCATAAATACAATAACTTTATTCGAGACATAAAGAAAGATAAGCTTTACGTTTTCTATGGAACTAATATGCAATTACATGCTTATAAGAGATATCACCATATAATGATATTAAAAAACAAAAAAATCATCCATTGAAATTGATGGAACAGGAAGCATATGCAAAAAAATATTATAAGGACGGTCGTACAAGTGGTCACATATTTCTCTATGCAATAGTAATTAATTTCAATAAGTTTACATTATCAGTTTATCAACAACTAACTGATGACCAGAGTACAATATTGCCGGAGTTGTGGTTGAAAAATTGGATTAGGATGGGAGCTCCACAGTAGGGTGGGCCGAAAAAACTTTTTTTTTTATTTTAAAAGACGCTATAGCAAAAAAGGTGAGTTTTTATGTAAAAAAAAATAATTAACAAAAAATTTACGTAAAAAAAACTTTTTAGCCGGGCCCAGGGGCCCTTCAAGGGGCTATTTTTTTAATATTATTTTTTTTAGGGGCGCTACTGAAAAAAACCATTGTTTTAACCTCCTTATTACCCAAAAAAAATATTATACAAAAAAAAAATATTTTAAGCCGCGCCCATGACGAATTTTCTAAGCTGATAATATCAGTCCGCCCTCTAATATGATCTGCCTATTATTTTAAGGTCGTTGAACTATGCGTAGTCGGACCAACGCCTTTGGTTTAAGTTTAATTTAGTTCCCTGCGAGTCTTTGTCTAATGCGGACTGTTGTTGCGGAGTGCAAATCGTTTAAAAGTAGTTGTTTTGACTGTTTTTGTGGACTTTTAGTTGTTTTTTGTACGTTTTTAGTGTTTTTGTGGACATATAAATTCTAATTGTGATTAGAACGTGACATAAAGTTATAATGCCAAACACTTTAGTAAAAACTCGTGCTAGTGCCACGTGCCCAATATTTGGCAATTCAAAAGACATTCTGCCAAATGCATCTCAGCTTCCGACGTACGAGGATGTGATGAAATGTTATTTGGAGGTTCGATTAGAGTTAAAAGGCGACGGTAGTAAGCAACCGCCAAGTGCTACAGTTGCCAAGATTGTTGCGAATAAAGTAGAGCATGTGTGGACACGTGCTTCTCTACCTATAATAACTCATGAAAGAATAATTAAACTAATTTTGAATTATAATAAAAAATATCAAAACATTATTAAACCCATAAAAGGAAAAATTTCAAAGTTTTTGCAAGCTAAGTTAGATACGTTTCTAGGAGAGTCGAAAAAGCTTTTTGATATATCAACTTGTAAGTGTCTCGTTTTGGAAACTTGCTGTTGCGAAAAAAATAGGAAGATTCCGAAAATAGAATGGCCCTTCTTACAAGACCAAAGATCTGAGAGAAAAATGCAATTTGGAGGGATTGACCAACTTGTGACAAAACAGATACAAAAAAAAGAAGAAAGAAAATACAACATCTTGAAAAGAAAGAAAGAAACCGAAGAGCCAATTCCAAGTACAAGTGGCCTTACAAATGTAAATACTACTAGGCAATACATCATGAATATAAACCAAAGTTCTAATGAAAGTTCAAGCGAGGAGGAATACCAATGTCCAGTTTCAGCAAAACAAGAATCCCATCCTCAAGTATCAGTGTCGAAACCCAAACAGATGCGACTTAGCTTAGCCAACACTGCCAGAATAGCAGATCAGACTGGAACTTCTAACAGGGCTGTAGCTAAAATTGTTAATGCCGTGTTGGAAGACTTTAATCTAATTTCAACAAGTGAACAAACGAACGTAATAGATAAAAATAAAATAAGACGAGAATTACGTAAAAGTCGACAAAAACTACAACAAAATCAGGAAAACAAGACTATTGTAGGTCTATATTTTGATGGGCGAAAGGACCAAACTCTTTCTATGGTAAATAATAAAAAAAATCTTCAACAAGAAGAACACATTTCAATTATAAAAGAACCTGGTAGTATATATTTCGCACATATATCTACAAAAGGAGCTTCTACTGCAGTGAATATAAAAAATGAACTTTTAAAATGTTTAAATAATTATCAGACGGATATAAGTTTTTTGTCTCTAATCGGTTGCGATGGAACAAATGTAAATACGGGATGGAAGGGAGGCATAATTCGTCTTATGGAAACTCATATCGGAAGACCCCTTCAGTGGAGTATATGTCTCCTCCATACAAATGAATTGCCTTTACGTCATCTTTTTCAAAATTTAGATGGCGAAACCAAGGGACCTTATAGTTTTTCAGGGCCAGTGGGTTCCCAACTGAAAGACTGCCAACAAATGCCAGTAAAAAAAATTTAAAATTATAGACACGGAGCTTCCAGAAGTAACAGCAGATATTCTAAGTACTGACCAACAATATCTGTACAACATTTGTTCTGCTATTAAAAATGGACATTTTTCTGAAAGTTTGGCAAATAAAGATCCTGGAAAGTTATCCCATGCTCGCTGGCTTACTACAGCCAACAGGATACTACGACTATATGTAGCCACCGAAAAACCCATATCAAACCTAGTTATTTTATCTGAATTTATTATGAAAGTTTATGCCCCTGTTTGGTTTAATGTTAAAACACGACCACTGATCTATGATGGAGCACGACATTTATGGAAAGCCATTAGTCTTTCCAGAACTTTTCCACCTAAAGTTATCAAAATAGTGAACAAAGTCTTTGCCGACAATGGATATTTTGCTCATCCTGAAAACTTACTCTTAGCTATGCTAACCGACCCAAGGCCTCATATAAAGGAATTGGCTGTAAGGAGGATAAAAAAATGCAGAATGCACCCAAGTAATGAAGTGAGAGTCTTTAGGGTACCTTTAATCAACTTAGCCGCTGAGGATTACATAGATTTAATAGACTGGCAAAAAACAGTGATTTCAGAACCACCTTTGACAGTTTCTTTAAAAAATGAAGATTTAGATAATTTTTTAAAAGGCACATTTGTGTTTGATAAATTCCCATGTCACACTCAGGCAGTGGAACGCTGTGTGAAGTTGGTGACTGAGGCCTCCACTAAAGTATGTGGCGATGAGTCCAGAGACGGATACGTTCGACTAAAGTTAGAAGGTCGACAAATGTTACCCATTTTCGATAACAAGTCGCAATATTTTGAAAAACGGAATGTCACCTAAATTTAAAAATATATGGGTGGGAGGGTCCCCAATTGGGAGGAACTCCAGGTGCAGATAGCATAGGATTAAGGGACGTGGTGGTCGGATGATTGCGAGAGACGGAAGCTGATGCGTGATGACGAGCGACTGAGAATCGGGCAAAAGAAGGACATCGGGGAGAAGTCATGCCCTAACGGGTGATTCCACCCTGATGCCCTAGTATGAGAGGGGTGGGGTTTAGCTGGTCCCGGCCACATCGGAGTTACCGAGGGCAGGGAGGTCCGATTTAGGGCCAAACTGGTCGACGTGACACTGATGAGGTTTCAGCTCAGGAACCCAGCACTGTTGGAAATGGTTACCTCAGACGTCTGTTATCAGATTCCCCACAAAAAAAAGGTGCAGATACCTCCGCGTGGTGGGTTCTGGGTTGATTAGTATATTTTTATATAAAAAATTATACTAATCAAGCGAAAGACTGCACATTTATACAAATATGTTAATTTATGGTATATATTGAATTTTTAAAAATTTGTTTTGGTTCATGGGGCCGGTTAAAATGCTTTCTATTTTCTTTAATTTTTTTCTAGTAACATTACTGATTAAATAAAAAAGATTTTAAGGTAGCGCCCCTAATTTTTTTGGAAAAAAAATTTTGACCCCTAAAGTGGCCCCTGGGCTCGGTTAAATATTTTTTTAAAAAATTCAAATTTTCTACCTGCATGAGTAATATCCATATGCACCTTTTCCAAACTAGCGCCCTTTATTTTTTGCGACTTTTAAAAAATTTGCCATTTTCGGACCACCCTACTCCACAGCCAGATGAAGTAACCTGCGATTATTATAGAGCTTTAATCAATGCAATCTCCTTGGCCTTTAATGAACAAAATAAAAGACATACATTGAAACCTTTTTTTTTGAACGAAACTGGCGATACATCAATGAGAATGCGCCCATCAGTTGCAACTTATGTTAGATTAGATGTTGCCCATTTCATCAAAATGATCGGCAACTGGTCCTGTATAAAAGCGGTGCAAAATCATAAAATAAGACAATTTTACTTATTCCGCATGTCCTTGTTAATTGATGCAGACATTAAACGATTTTAAACTAATACTTAAAATGCTATGTACAGTCTGTTTAAACCAATATAATGACTCGATTTTACGGAACGGGAAGAGTGTTAAAGATATTAGGCATGGATTAGAGCAAATGATCAGTGATCGCTCTTATGAGTATACCATTAGTGACACACACCATTAAGCAAGCCAGAATATATTAAAATGATTACAAACTTTGAAACGAGCACTGCCATTAGATCATGGATAAACAACATCCAAGAATCGGCTGTAGAAATTGAGGGAAAAGGTGCGGAGGCCAATGGATTTTACAATAAAAGATTCATAGATGACTTGTTTAAAACAGTTGCAGTAGAATTCACTCTGTGGTCTGCAGCTTGTCTACCAGGTAAACAAGGACATGCAACAACAAGTCATATAGAAGCCTATTTCAATGACAAAAAAATTGAGTTTTATCAAATTATAAAAATCTAGTAAGAGTTGACAAATTTTAAAAAATTGATTTTCAAGATCATCAAGGGGATCAGCTATTTTAAATAATCATTTGTTAAGTGAGTTCCGAAATGTTGAAATTAAAATTGAGTCACAAGACAGCATACCAGAAGATAAAAGTATGTCATATAAAGCCCATGAAATCATGAATGAAGATGCAAATAGTTACGATAATTGGAGAAATAAATCGAAGCCAGAGGATCATGATTATTGCAAGCTTATAAATGAGAAAATTGTAGAAAAGGCACAAACAGAAAAAAAGTGGCTTCTAACCCACTAATTTTAAAAACCATCCTGGGCCCAGCTTATAAAGAAAGCGCAATACTATTAACATATACCTTTAAGAACAAAATAAAACAGACTTCACCTGACAACAGTGAGCATTTCCCCCATCAATTAGATCTATATGATTCCTCAGCATCAATTTGGAGAACATGTTTTCAAGATTGTCCTAGTGGGTTCGACACATATTCTTATGTTAATTACGACACATATTCTACCAACATACTAACAATATGTATCACGTATCACAAATCAACAAAAATTAGTTGAACTCGGCTATGCATTCTTAGAACATCATTTACAAAAAATGGCAACAACTTTTCAGTCTTCTTGCCATCATTGCCGTCAAGTTTGTGGGGTTAACAGGACATGTAACCATCATATATATGTGGAGTTAGAGTTGAGGAAGGATTCGTTTGCTAATTTGATTGAATGCACTTTGGAGGACTTTGAAAAGGCGGCAATATTTGTAGCTAATAATTACACTGCGAAACAAAAAAAAAAGAAAAAATCTGCGGCATTTTGTTATTGGTTCTTAATAAATACTTGTTTTCAGATATACAAAGTATGCATTTACTGTTTTGGATTGACTCTGGTTTTTGAGATATTCGAATTATAAGTACATGAAAAAATTTAAATTACCCTCGTATAGTTATATTCATTGTATTATTCCCAACTTTACCAATATATAGAGAGGGCAAGTTATTCATAAATGCATGCTTGTTGTTATGCAAAGACTAGTTGGGATTTGCGGCGTACTTGAAAATATTAGCCAGCGGATGGTTTGCGGTGGCAAACGGTTAACAGGTGCGGCAACTCTGTATGCAACACGCGCCAACCCAGTCTTTAAGACGCGCGCAAAGGTCTTAGTTCATTTTTAAACGTAAACAACGGTGGTTTGTTCCCAGTTTTGTTATCTATTTACGTAGCTATTTTACCAATTAGGCGTTAAGACTTTGAAGTGATTAGTTAGTTTAAGTACGTTTAAAAGTTCGTTGTGTTTTAAAAAATAAGTTCGTCACGTAAACCTTGTATTAATGACCCCAACAGTTTTTGTTACATATGTGGCAAATTTTGTTTACAAAATCAAAGAAAAAAGATCACAGAGTTTGTGAAACAAACCTATGTAGCTTACTTTGGGATTCATCTTGCGCAAAAGAATTGGGTTCCCAATATCGTATGCAAGTCTTGTGTAGAATCTTTGCATTACTGGAGCCAAGGAGGACGTAAAGGGCTTCAATTTGGAGTGCCAATGATGCGGACCGAGCCAACCAATCATTGAATGACTGCTGCTTTTGTGTAGTGAAAGTAAAGGGTATGATCCGGCACAAAAAACGTACTTGGGTTTATCCTAATGTGAAATCTGCTAAACGCCCAGTATTGCACAGCGATGATTTGCCAACTCCAGTATTTTCAGGGCCGTCTACTTCAAACGCTGCTGATGTTGAAATGTTAGAGAAAACAGTAAATCAGACGGATAGCAGTGAAAGTGAGTTCGAAGAAAGTATTTCTACGAAACAGGGATTTTCTCAGGAGGAGCTCAATGACTTGGTGCGTGATTTGAATTTATCAAAAAATCGTCTGAAATTCTGGCATCCAGACTAAAAGAAAAACACTGCCTTCAACCTGGTGTTTCAATAACATCCTTTAGGAGTCGATAACGAGACCTTCTTCCTTACTTTACCGAAGAAAACAATCTCGTATTTTATAACGATGTTTCTGGACTCTTAATTTGTATGGGCCTTCCCGAATATAAGCCTGAACATTGGAAGCTTTTTTTAGATAGCTCGAAAAGATGCCTAAAATGTGTAACGTTGCACAATGGAAATACATTTGCTTCGCTTCCAATCGGACATAGTACGAAACTTAAAGAAGAATACCAAAATATCAAAATTGTTTTAGAGAAGATTTCGTATTGTAGGGTGATTACTGTAATTACTGTTAAAATAATACTCTCGGTTCGTTTATACATTTATTTATACAAGTTACAGATCGAATTTATATTATCAGCTAACTATTTACAAAATCCGTCCCAATTTATATACTCTAGCCGTCATTCCGGAACGTTCTGTATATCTCTAGCTATGTCCACGAGACTCGACTAGTGATGAGCGAGACTGGTCTTGGTCTTGCAGCAAGACCAAGACCAGGTATGCAAGACCAAGACCGAACCTTGCAAGACTACGCAAGACCAAGACCAACCTGCAAGACTCTTGCATTTTATTGCGAAATTTGTTTTTTATTACTTAAATTTATTTTTTTAGTTCAATACTATATACTGATATTTTATTTTATTTTTATTTATTAAGCGCAACAGGCCTTGTAGGCCTAGGGCTAAAATGTTTACATTTCTGATTACATAAATAATATAGTAAATAACTTAATATAACTTACATAACTTATAAATTTTATTTAAATACACTTCAGTCTTTTTATACACTCCTTCACAACCTCTCTCCATCTCCTTCTGTCCAATGCTAGTTCTTTCCATCTCTCAATGTTACTTTTCTTCAAGTCTTCATATACACTGTCCTTCCATCTTTTCCTTGGCCTGCCTTTCCTCCTCTTTTGTATTGGTCTTCGTGAAAGTACCATTTTTGGCATTCGTTTACTTCCCATTCTCTCTATGTGCCCCAAGTATCGTATTCTCTGTGCTTTGATCGTCGTCGTAATCGTTGGCTCTTGATATAGTTCTTCCAATTCTTTATTGGTTCTTCTTCTCCACTGACCTTCTATTTTCACACCTCCATATATTGCTCTTTGCATTTTTCTCTCCCATCTTTCTAACAGGTCTGTTTCTGACTTTTTGAGCACCCATGTTTCGCTTGCGTATGTTACTGTAGGTCTGATAACAGTCTTATAAATTCTTATTTTTGTTTTTCTTGATACGTATTTGGATTTCAATAATGTGCGTAATGCTCCATATTTTTTATTTCCTTTAGCTATTCTTGCCTTTATCTCCCCTTCTTCATGACCATTTTCATCTATTTTGGCTCCCAGGTAAATAATTTCTTTGGCTCTTTTAAACGAGTATGTTTTTTCTCCATCTATTTGTACTATGATGTTATTCTCTTTTTCTTTTTGGATCTCTCCCATTATCATGTATTTTGTCTTTTCTTCATTTATTTTAAGTCCGAATTTTTTGGCTTCTGTTATTATGTTTGTCATTAACTTTTGTAGTTCTTTTTTGCTTGTTGCTAATAGCGTCAGATCATCTGCAAATGCTATGCATTGGTGGCCGTTTTTAAATATCGTTTCTTGCATATTTATTCTGCTTTTCCTGATTATTCCTTCCAATGTTAGATTGAATGCCATTGTTGATAGTGGGTCTCCTTGTCGTAATCCTTCCTTGGTTTCAAACTTTTTGGATGTATACCCTTTCCAAGCTATTTCGTTTGTTGTGTTTTCCATCGTCATCTTTATCATCCTGACAATTTTACTTGGTATCCCCAATTCTTTCATCAGTTCGTACATCTGCTGTCTATTTACTGTGTCGTAAGCCTGCTTAAAGTCTATGAACAAAGCATATAGTACTGTTTTATGTTCGTAACAGGTAGTCTGTATTTCTTTTAAGGCAAATATTTGGTCAGTCGTTGATCTGTTGTTTCTAAAACCTGCCTGGTATTCCCCCAGTATTTTTTCCGAATAATGACTTAGCCTTTTTCTTATACTTTGTGCCAAGATTTTGTAAACTATTTCTAATAGTGCGATGCCTCTGTAGTTTTCGCATCGCATTCTATCACCTTTTTTATGTATAGGGCATATTCTTGCTATGGTCCACTCTTCTGGCATTTTTTCTACTTCCCATATTCTTTTTATCAGGTCATATATCTCTTTCTGTAGTCTTTTCCCTCCTGATTTTATCATTTCGGCCGATATTTCTGTTATTCCTGGGCTTTTGTTATTTTTCAAGCTCTTTATTTCGTTCTTTATTTCTTGTTCTGTGGGTATTTCTATTGCTATCTGATCATCTTCAATTTCATGGTTTGTTTCCTTTTGTACTTCGCTCTTATTTAGCAGTTCTGTGAAATAGTTTTGCCAGTTTTCCATTATTTTTTCAGGCTCATTTAGCAACATCCCTTTACCATCTCTCATATATGGGTTGTTTTTTTGATATCCTCTTTCCATTTTTTTTGCTTCCTGGTAGAATGATCTTATTTCTTTTTTTTGAAATTTTTCTTCTATTTCTTTCAGTTTGTTCTCGTTGTATTTTCTCTTTTTGCTTCTACATTTTCTTTTCATGATTTTTCTCAATTCTCTGTATTCTTCTCTAGTGCTTTCTTCGTCATTTGTGAGATTTTTGAGTCTTACTTTTCTTATTGCTTCTGCTACTTCTTGACATTCTTCATCATACCAATCTTTTGTTTTGTGTTTTCTTTTGGTTTTCGCTAGGATTGCTTTACTTGTGTCCATGATTGCTTCTTTGATATTTTCCCTTTTTTTGTCTGGGCTTGACGTTTCTTGTTCCCTGATTAGTCTGTTGGTTATTCCCTGTTCATACTTCTTCTGTGTGTTGTTATCTTTTAGTAGTCCTATGTTAAATTGTTTTCCAATTTTTTCTGTTGTTTTGTTTCGCTTTATGTTATGCTCGATTTTATATTCTGCTCTCACCAGGTAGTGGTCAGAGTTACAGTCCGCTCCTCTCATGCTCTTTACATTTATTACATTGTTTGCATGCTTCTTCTCTATTAAAATATGGTCTATCTGATTTACTGTCTTCTTATCAGGGGAAATCCACGTTCCTTTATATATATCTTTTCGGCGTAATTGTGTGCTTCGTATCACCATTTGCCTTTCTGTTGCAAAGCCTATTATTCTTTGGCCATTATCGTTCCGACACCTCATGCTTACTATATTTCCCTATTATGTGTTCGTATATATTCTCTCTTCCTACTTTGGCGTTGCAGTCTCCCATTATTATTTTGATGTCAAACCCTGGTAATTTATCATATTCTCTTTCCAATTGCTCGTAGAATTCATCTTTTTCTTCTTCTGTAGCATCTTCAATCGGTGCGTGTACATTTATTATACTTATGTTTCGTTTGTCCCCTTTTAATCTTATTGTGCATAGTCTATCTGATATTGGTTGGAATGCCATTACTCTTTCCTTCCATTTTCGCTGTATTATAAAACCTGTTCCTAACCTTCTGGTTTCTCCCCCGCTTTTAAAAAATACCACGTCTTCTATTTCTACTATTTCTGTTTCCAATTGTTTTGTCTCTTGTAAAGCTATTATTTCTACATTATATCTTTTAATTTCTCTAATTAATTCTTTGAGTTTTCCTGTTTCGTATGTGCCTCTTACATTCCATGTACCCAAGTTGACTTTAGTTTTCTTTTTGTTATCTTTACTTATTGCCTTGTCCATTGCCTGCGTCGTTTCCGTCTTATTTATCTCTGTTGCAAACTGTATCTTGTCATTTTTCGGCTTTTCTTTTTTATTGCTGTCTTGATTTGTTTTATTTCCATAGTTCGTAATCCTATTCTTTGCATTTTTCGTCGTCATTTGTTTCCTTTCATTGCTATTGCTTAGTTTTTTGCTTTGGTCTCTACCACCAACGTTTGGTTCATTCCATCCCAGCGCCATATTTCATGATCGGCATATATTTTCTTATACCCTACTTTCACTTTTCTCCCTTCCTTTCTTAGTTCTTGCGCTTTTTGTCTGACACGTTTCTGTACAATTCTGTCGTTCTTTGATAGGTCATCGTTGATATAAACTAGACCTTCTTCTCGATTTCTCAATTTGGTTTTGTTTCGCATGATTTTTCTTTTATCTTCTTCCTTTTCAAGCTCAACCAGACAAACTTTTTCTCCTAACTTCAGAGCCTTCTCTATTTGTACATCTACTTCTAATTCTGTCTGCATAAAATTTTTCATTGCATGTTTTAGGATATCTGGCCCATTTGTATCTATGTTCAATCCCTGTATAATTATATTTTTCCGCCTTTTTTGATTTTCTAAACTTTCAAGCCGTTCTTCTATTTGATAAACTGCCTGTTTTAGTTTCGTGTTTTCTTCTCTTAATGTTACATTCTCCTGGCGTAGCTCTCTTATTTCATCTCTATATTCTTTCTGCTCTCTACGCATCTCGCTAAGTTCTCTTGATTGTTCCTCGATTTTTAGACTTACTCCTGCCATCATTTCCATAATTTTTTGTATATTCTCCTCCATTTTCTCCTTTCTGTAGGAGGGAGATCTGCTTATTTTTCGACTTTTGTTAAAAGCCCGTTCCAATTCTTCCTCTTTTCTCTTCTTGTCGTTTTCGTCTGTCGTGGTACCGTCACTTTCTGTTCGAAATAATAGCTCTTCGTATTTTTTATCTTCTCTGCTCATTTCAACTGGTTCGTTTTACTGCGATAAAGGTCTCGTTCGGACTATCTCCGCGGAAACTTAACCTTTCTCAGTGTAGCGTCTTACTTTTTTTTTTTTTATAAAATTATATTGAGCAGTATATACTATTTCGCTCCTCCCTACTTACAGGACTTCCCTGTCGACTTGGCAACACCGCGTTCCAATCAAACAAGAATCCACTTCGAATATCGTAATATCGATGACGTTTTATTTGTTTATGTGTTACGCTTACCTTTGATTTTTCCAATTTGGAGCACAATTTCAATATTTAGTTTATTATTTTTCGTTCAGCGCGAAGATTACTCACTTAACTTCACACTTTATGCGTTTGCTGTAATTGATTTACTCTGCATTTCGCGAAAAACGGGTTTAATGCAGGAGCAAAATACAATTAATATTCACACACTCAGCGCAACGTTGCCGTCTCTCGTTAAAATAATACTCTCGGTTCGTTTATACATTTATTTATACAAGTTACAGATCGAATTTATATTATCAGCTAACTATTTACAAAATCCGTCCCAATTTATATACTCTAGCCGTCATTCCGGAACGTTCTGTATATCTCTAGCTATGTCCACGAGACTCGAC
Source organism: Diabrotica virgifera virgifera (assembly GCF_917563875.1). NCBI lineage: Eukaryota > Metazoa > Arthropoda > Insecta > Coleoptera > Chrysomelidae > Diabrotica > Diabrotica virgifera. The sequence goes on along the minus strand of NC_065451.1, from coordinate 40,083,591 downwards.
TAGTGATGAGCGAGACTGGTCTTGGTCTTGCAGCAAGACCAAGACCAGGTATGCAAGACCAAGACCGAACCTTGCAAGACTACGCAAGACCAAGACCAACCTGCAAGACTGTTGCATTTTATTGCGAAATTTGTTTTTTATTACTTAAATTTATTTGTTCAGTTCAATACTATATACTGATATTTTAGTAAACCTTAAACAATATCGAATTTTTAAAATACATAATATTTTAAGCTAAAAATCAACAATTTTGATATATACTTTGATCGGTAGTAAAACAGATTAAGAGGAATTGGTTTTAACATTCCTGTTCTAACTTTTCTAGCGTTATCTTATAATTTTACAACAGTAAGTACAGGGTATTTAACGTAAGCAGGCCACTCAAATTGTAACAAAATGAACTTCTGTTGGAGTGATATACTCCAACAGAAGTAAGGAAAAGAAAAACTAACTAAACTGCTATTATGAAAAATGAAGAATGAGTGGGCTGAAAATGTATGAGACATAATACGTAGAGATATAGATGTAGAGAGATGGGCTGTAAAGAAAAGGGTGAAGTGACTTCTACGTTGAGAAGCCGAAGTAAGGAAAATAAAAAATACTACTTTGCAGTAGTACTGAAGAAAGGGGAATTAGAAGTGATAGAAGTAGAAGTGGGAAGAGACAGAGGCAAACGGAATAGAGTTGGCTAGCAAGAGATGCAAGAAAACCACTTGACACTCAAGGATGGATACGGCTCGTTTGCATGCCTGTCGAAGAACAGTAGCTCTATATAGATAGTAATGATGACTAAAAGATGAAATAATAAAATAAGAATAATGTACTGAAACTGAATGAAGATGGATAATTGCTAAAGACGAACAAAATAAATAAAACTAACTAATCATGGGCGCCATGAAAATGATCTTCGATCATTTTCCCAGGTATCTTACACTGCTGTCAAATATTAAATATATTAAACCTGTAATAATGAACATAAAGGAGTAATAAAATAATTGATATACAAAATAAGTAAATATTTATTAAAAATAACTGCTAGATCTTTGACAATCTCTGAGTTACATAAAGTGCATATCATGTGACTCTAAAATGACATAAGTTATACAGAAGTTATATCTAAGATAACAACATTATTATCTGTTATCTGTTACAAAATTACAGGTATGAGTACCTCTTACTTACATCTAGTGTACAAAATTACATATGTCTTCTACCAAATGGTTATAGTACGCCTGCTACGTACAACCAAATGAAACCGATGAATATTAAAAGTAATATAAATAAATAGGCCCAAGCCTCACTAAGGGAAAATACCATAATGAAGGAAGCAAGTTAAATTTACAAGGAATGAAATAGAAATGAAGTTGAGATAAATACCTACGATGACCTAAATTAACCGAACAAATGGAATAAAGCGAATAACAATAAAATATTTGGGAAACAAGCAAGTAATATTACAAAATAAATTTACCCGAATTACATAAACCAATATCAAAGCAATAATAAAGTACAAAACCTAATTTTCTAGGCTTATTACCTTGTGCACAATGTAAATACCATAGATAACTTACAATAGTTTGGGAACCTAATACAATACAAATATGTCATTAAAAAAGAAAAACCAGAGGTTAACTAAATCTGGAAAAAAACATGGTGTATTTAATCAAATGTCTGAAATATAAAAAAAAACCCAATAGTTACTAAACACCTCACTGAATGTTCCCAAACGAGGTTGCGGTTGCATCCTAGAAAATGATGCACCAGGATGGTGCGACTAGGCCCAGGTGCCAAGACGAAAATTGAGCTGGAACGCTCCCATAGCTTGTTCCCAAAATTACTACCCAATGATGACTTGACTGTGGCTGTAGTGGTTTCCCAAGGTGGTCAAATAAGGTCTAGGAGTTCATGGTAGGGTTTCTCCCAAATGGCGAATGATTCCTATTTATACTCCAACAGGAGTTGTCACCCACATGTCTCCTCACTCCAGACAATCCCTGGTGGTAACTTTTTACTTTACGTTAAATTTCTTATGTGATAAAATAAGTTGGAGGAAATCATCCGCCATTCTATCTATATGGTACCTCTATTCGACACCACAGCTCACAGTCAAGTAAAGAACGAGAGGCGCTTCTCCGCCAAGGTAAACGTCAAACTCTCTCAGAAACGAAATCATTCTCGATAGGTGGAGTACGTTCCATCACCGAGGTATGACGTCACCTCAGTGGTCCTATACGAGAATTTAAATGAGAGACCGAGGGAAAATAATAATAATAATTATTAAAGAGCTACTTTCGTAACGTGACCGTTACAAAATAACAAAAAAAGTAATCGAAAGTCAAAAAAAGGGGAGCACAATCGAATTTAACAAAAAATGCTCCGTATTAGACTGTCGTATAAGAACACATTTTATGAAATGAATACTGATGACGTCGTTTCTGTAGTACCCAAAAATGACATTTAAAAAACCGTATATGTAGAAACAGAAATAAAATTATTCCTATGAGAGTTCAACAGTTTCCAGTATAATAGATTTTCCGGCATCTTCTTCGTCTAGCCATTCACGTCCACATCTGAACATAAGCCTCTTCAAGTCTTCCTTTCCATTGTTTTTTGTTGTACGCTACTTGTAGCCAATTATTACGGCATAATTGTTTCTAATTGAAACTTAAAAGCTAAAAATAATGAAATTTTTTGAGAGATACTGGATTTTTCGGAAATTTTTTTTAATGTTTATATTTTCAGTTATTCTCTATTATGAACAGTTTCCGAGATATCGAGCTTTGTCACACTATACAGCCACCCTGTATATGCCAAATGTTTACTAAGTATGTGTACAAACTTTATAGGTTAAACGTTCATATGAACTGAAAATAATTTTTTTTAATGAGAAATCAGTGTTCATGTTCGATACATCATTTCAATAGGAATTTTACATCTGGTTAAAACTGAAGGTTTTTTAAATTTTTTCTCCACATAAACACAATTTTGCTTTTGCCTTGTATAAAGTATGTAGAATTAAATAAAGCGCGTATTTCCTCAAAATAAAATAAAATGTAACTAATAACTTTTTCTTTTTTCTTCTTTTTTTTTACATTTTTTTTATATCATATGCTATCGAATGTATAAAAGGCAGGTTGTGTCTCAATTCTTTATATTTGAAACATACTTTTTAATGAAATAATTAGGTGAATGTATAATGTTAAAATTGGTATCCGTTTGAAACTATATTCTACATTCTTTAAGAATTTTAAAGCAAAAAATATAGTTTCATTCTTCACATCCTTATTTATTTCAATCTACATTTTACTCGAAATTGTTTGGTTCAAATTGTTACTACCAAAACAGCAAGACTCTTGCACCAAGACCAAGACCAAGAACAAGACCGGCTACTGCAAGACCAATACCGAGACTGCCTTTTAGCTGCAAGACCAAAACCAAGCTTGCAAGAACAAGACCAAGACTAGCCTGGTCTTGGTCTTGTTTTGCTCATCACTAGACTCGACCGCTTGCACGTCCTTATCGCCGCTGCATCGCGTATCTCGAAACATCGATATTGTTCTGTCTGTGTGGAGACGAGGGCTGGTATACGAGGGTCGGTCAATAATTATTTTGTTACACTGCTCCCCTCTTAGCTAGCCGACCACAGTACAGATCGGACGTGTTACGCTCTGCAGTAAGAAATATGCGCGAAACAGTTGCGCGTTCGGTGTAAATTCATTTCACCGGCAGACTCCACGAGGGAGAGGTGTCGGGAGCAGCCACCCGCTCGCACGCACGAACAGCAGAGTAGCCAGCTGCGCGGCGGCGGTGCGCGTTCGGTACCTACCGACAAGAGCAGCCACCCGCTCGCACGCACGATCGACGGCGATACCAGCTGCGCGGCGGCGGTGCGCGATCGGTACCCTGCCGACGGGACGATCCTCGAGTGTGGGATGATGAGCATCGACGCGTAAAGGGAACTTTGGTGAGACGAATAAAGCGAACTTAGGTGAGGTGCGGCGAAAAGAATATATAAGTGCAAATTATATATAAGTTCGACAAATTAAGTGAAATGGAAGGAGATATGACTCGTTTCTCCGTTGGAGGAGGACTCCAACCAAACTCAGAAGCAGAAGTGTGGAGCCTGATCCACAGGCCACAAGAAGACATACGGCAGAAGAACATAAACAAGACGACCAGGATCAACAATCAACAGGAAAAGAACAATTAGCAGCAGGGAATACCACGGAAGAACAAGAGAACTACAGAAAGACAACCAGAGACACCATAATGGAGAATGCAGAGAAAATCAGGCAGATAAAGATAAACACCACAGCAGCAGTGTCAAGGACTACACCAGAGAGTAAGGGTAAGATACAATTCAATTTAAAAGACAAACAAACTGTAATAGACAACTTTAACGAAATGGAGGCTATTTATAGTCAACTAATAACTCACTTATTCCTACAAGAACACAAAATCACGCAACTACAAGACAAGCTTATACATATGATGAATGACCAAAACACGACAATAATAGAAACAACTCTAGCAAAAGAGTTACAAAACTTAAAACAGACATTAGCGAACACACATAACATACAACCCACACACACGAACACCCACACATACACCACCCACACAGCAAACACTAGCAATACCTACACAAAAACCACAGGGATCAATGCCAACACCAGGACAACAAAACACAATAGAAGAGACACAGACAAAAACATACGCAGACATGACAAAACAAACAAGGAACCCGCCACAACAAGAAGAACAAGCATGGACCACTCCGAAGAAAAAGAGGCGGTACGACACCATGATAACACTAAAACCAGGAGAAAGCGGGAAACTAATGGACAAACTGCGGGAGACCATAAAACCAAAAGACTTAGAAAACATGAAAATCAAAAGGACACAAAACGACAAGGCAATAATCATAACTACAGAGGACGAACAAAAACTAAAACTGTTACAACAGAAAACAAAGGCATGTGAACACTTAGAGACAAAATACGTTACAAAGACAACAAAAGGACCCCTTATCATGATCACGGGAATGGACAAAAGGCAAGACAGAGAGGACTTCGCGCAGGCGCTAATAGTCGAAAACGAGTCTCACGAAGAAAAGTTCGGTGACGAAATGAACAAACTAAAAATCAGCCACACAAGATCGTGCAGAAACCCATGGTTGGAGAACGTGATCATGGAAGGACCTACGGAAGTCATCAAACAAATACTACATGACGGCTACTTATACTATGACCTCACCAAATACCACGTCAAGGAATACATAAGTGTCACCATGTGCTACCGGTGCTGTAAATTTAACCACCCGCAGAAGCACTGCACGACTCAGGACCCCATTTGTTACAAATGCTCTGGCAAGCACGAGGGTGCGGCATGCTACAGTATGACATATAACTGTGCAAACTGCCAGATCATGGGGATACAGCCACGGTCGCACATGGCACGGGACCCGAACTGCCCAATCCAAAGGAGAAAGGCAGAAGAGGCAAGACAGCTTACAAATTACGACAACTAGACAAGACAACACAAACACAAACACAAAACACAACTAACTAACACAAAACACAACAAACAAGTCAAAACCCACACTACACAGTAACGACATGGCCTCTTTCATCCAATTCAACGCAGGAAGAGGCCTTGAAGCTACGGACCAACTAATACACAAAATGAAGACAGACAAAATAGATATAGCCCTCATACAAGAACCCGGCCACAACATCTGGCAAAATACAGAATATATCGCCGTAGGGCTAGACAAGAACACAAAAGCACCAATACTCATAGATAAAAAATTAACGAAACACGTCACACTCATAACACACAGAACTGATGAAAACTCCACAACAATACACCTAAAAGTGGAAAACACAATATACACAATCGTTAATATATATGACACACCAGGAGGAGACAGAAACAAGGTGCTAGACAGACACAAAACATACATAATAAATGACACAAACAACACAATTGTCACCGGTGACATGAACGCCAAACACACCTGTTGGGGTGGGGGCATAAGTGACAACCGGGGACAAGACATAATAGACTGGAACAACACAAAACCACATCTACATAAACAATAGACACAACAGTCCACCAACTTTTCTCTCCACAAGAGGGAGGAGTTGGATAGACCTAAAACTAACAAAGAACACTACAATAAACGACTGGATGGTCCAGGAGGAAGAAACCCTCAGCGACCACCAGTACATCACATTCAACACCACTAAACATACACAAAACAGTAAAATCACAAGAAATAAACTAAACATCGCACACATAAACAAAACAAAACTAAACACACTAACAACGTCAAAGGATTGGGATTTGTCAGGTAATACAAGCCAAAAAGCACAGGGGCTACAGCAGAACATCGTGCAAATAGCCAAAGAAGCCACCAAAAGGACAAATAAAAACAGAAAACCAAACCCAGTTTGGTGGACCGAAGAGCTGGACAGGCTCAAAAAAGAAATAAATAAGAAAAGAAGAAAATATCAAAAAGAGACAGACCCGATAAACAGAAGAAGAGACGAGGTCATATACCTGGAATGTAGAAGAAGATATAAAGACAACATAAAGCAAGCAAAGAAAACGGCAATTAGGCAATACCTGACAAGTCACGATCCAGACAACCCGTGGAACGTAGGCTACAAAATTATAAGAAAGAAAGACAATGACAACAACACACTCAATACCATCAAAAAAACAGATGGAACCTACACGGTAGACAGGGAGGATACAATAAAATATTTACACCAAAAATACTTCCCACAAGACCCTACAGAAACGGATGACGACACACACAAAACACTCAGATCAAAACAATACCACCAAAACACAAACAACGATAAGGAATTTACACAAGACGAAATAAAACAGACAATACAAGAGATGAAAAACAAAAAAGCTACAGCGGCAGACGGTCTAAGCAAGGAAATAATAGAACTCATACACGACATAAACCCGGATATACTAACAAATATGTACAATGAATGCTTGCAAACGGGAGAGTTCCCGGAGTGCTGGAAGAGGGCTGATATGGTATGGCTTCCCAAAAAGGACGGGGGCAAGAGGCCAATCTGTCTTCTTCCCACCCTGGGAAAGATCCTAGACAAGATGACCGCGAAAAGACTTACACACCACTTAGAAACACACACCAATTTGGATTCCGACAAGGTCATTCAACAATAGATGCAATAACACAAATAATAGAGAAAATAAATTATAACAAACAACACAAATTACACACACTTATAATTACACTAGATCTACAAAACGCCTTCAATTCAGCATGGATACCATCCATAAAAAGCAGCTTACACAACGCACACACACCACACAACATACAAACAATATGCACAAACTTTTTGGAAAACAGATCAATCACAACAGAACACATACAAGACAAGACAGAAAAAGGTTGCCCGCAGGGGTCGAGCCTGGGTCCCATACTATGGATCCTCCTGATGGAATCTTGGTTCGACGCCATCGAGCAAACAGAGACCACAACAGACTATGACGTAATCCAAGCCTTTGCCGATGACCAGATAGTCCTGCTAACTGGCACATCATTAAACCAAATTGAGAACAAATGGTTAAGGATATGGACAGCGTGTGAAAAATGGGCTAGGTCACATAAGCTGCAATACAACAGCAGCAAGACCGAAGCCTTGTTCATTCCACATAGACCAACCAGGGCTCCTCGCGTCAGAATTAACAATGAGTTGATAACACCGTCAGCACACCTAAAATATTTAGGGCTGACCATAGACACGAGCCTTCAATGGTTGGAACATGTCAAAATGAACAGGCAGAAGGCAGCCGACATTGGACACAAACTGTTCATAATCGCAGGCAAAGACTGGGGACGAAAACCACAGACACTCAAGGCCATCTACGAGAACGCGATCAAACCCATGCTCCTATACGGGGCAGAGATCTGGGGCAAGAGAGCGACCGATAGCAGAATCGCCAAACAACTGGCTGCCGCAGAGAGACCATTCCTGCGAGCAATCACGAGGGCATACAACACCGCCCCAACAACGGCCCTTCACGTACTGGCCGGTACAACCCCGCTGAGCGTAGATGCCTTAGCCGCACACAAAACGTACACAGATTACAAAAACGAATTAGATGATCTAAAAATCAGAACAATCGACACGCCACACCCAACACTAAGAACACTAAAACAAAAACACGACACAAGCACACCGGAAATAAGAGCTTACGGAGACGCAAGCCTTAAAACCACAAACGGGATAACAAGCAAGACAATAGGATCATACATAGAAACAGCACACAGAAACACCAAAACAAACTACAAAATTAACACAACGGGAAACATAAATGACCTAGAAACACTAGAACTATACATAAACACAGACACAATCACACAAAACATCCAATTACACAGAGATAAGAAAATAACATTCTACACAGATTCACAGATAGTGTTGCAACAGCTACAAAACGGAAATAATAGAAACAAAATAATTATTAAAATAAAAAAGAATTTGGAAACACTAACTACACACAACATATCACACAACATCACAAAAACAGACAAAAACAATCTAGGTCACAAAACGGCACACAAACTGGCAAACGACGCGCACACAAACCCACAGAACACAATATCAATAACAACAAAACAAGACATAAGGAACGCCAAACTGAACACCAGGTTGACAAAGTGGCAGCAAGACTGGGACTCGACAACAAAAGGGAGAAAAACCCACAGCATCATACAACAAGTCAAGCTGACGGACCCCAGATTCACCTGGAAAACTACACAATTACTTACAGGACACGGGCACATACAGGAATATTACAACCGATTTAACCTACGAGAGACCAACGGAAATTGCCCACACTGTAACGTACACGAGGACCAGCAACACATAATTAACGACTGCACACTACCACAACGGTTGACAGCCAGGCAAACACTCACACACAAACTCACACGTAAACACCTAACATACCCCCCCACAAACATAGACACTACAGACAAGGAATTAACACAGTGGATAAACGAATGGGGAGAACAATTAATATTGGACGACGAGGACGCCATACAATGAGCCACCGCACATACACCAACCATCACACACACAAAACACATCCACTCACACTCACACACAGCACACATATCTTACCTTTACTCCAGGGTCAAAAGTGAAGTGGCAACACGAACAGTGCTCTCGTGATAGGACACGAAACCAAAGTAGAATAGTTTAGAATAGGGAAATAGGATATAGGGAAACAATAGTTAGTTAGATCAGGAAGTAGGACTTTTATTTTTATTTGTATCAGGACACTTATTTTATTTGTATTTAGTATATAGGAATTCATGTAAACTCATTGTTAAAAATTTTTTGTTAAATAAAGATATCGGGGGGGCTCTTCTTTCACCGCAAATTTTTGGAGTGCGGTGTTGGGATGGGTTCGTTTGACAGCGGTTTGGCTAGATATTGGTTGGTTACAGGTCGTATGCCGAAAGGTAGGCAGACCAGGGCCTCGATTGGTCGGTGCACTCCTCGGAGTGGGCCGAACAGTCGCAGGAACAAAACGAAGCACTTCATGCTCCCCTCTTAAGATCTGAGCGTCCCGATCAACAACTCAAGATGGTCAAGAATGGCGGAATCTACAGGATTCTCCAGCTCTGCATACACCACTAGAAAAGAAGTAACAGTCTACTGTCTTTGAAGGGTATGACATCTTCGGGTTCATGCAACACACACTAATTCGTACGCCAGTTTCTCTTAAGATCACTTCCAGCATGCTTCTCACAATCTTCCAATCCAGATTTTCTACTGCATGGCCTATTTTTGGTAAAGCCAAATCTTTGATATAATTACACACGATTTTCTTCAAATTAGTTAGAGCACGCCATACGTTCTCGTAGCTTGGCGTGTCCGTGTAAGACTTCCTGGTCACCATATACAGCAAAGATCGAGGACCATCTTCCAATCGCAGTACTCTTCCAATTTTAGGCTGCTGATTTCTTAACTCGTTCAGGCGGCCGAACTTTCTATTGAATACGGACGAGATTCCTTTAGTCATCCCGAGGTTTTGGGCAACACAGTGGGCTAGTGATACGTTTTCTGGAACACTAAACAGATCTTGCTGAACTTCTGTGGTCACGCCGAATCTAGCACTCTTTCTTTCTGCGTAATTTGACATAAATTCCTTAAAACTTGGCTGTGGTGCATCTTTCATCTCCTGTTGGAGGACTCGGGCTTCTTCTGTTTCATTTGAGCCAGCATATGGTGCAAGACGATTTATGTGAATAACTTTTGGTTTACCGTTTGGTAACTTCTTAATTCTGTATATTACGTCACTTATTTTCTTGTTAACTTCATACGGACCTTTCCATTGTCTTTGCAGTTTAGGACACAGGCCTCGACGACGTTGTGGATTATAAAGCCAGACAAGATCACCTACTTCGAAGCTTTCATTCTTGCAGCGAGAATCATATTGATCTTTAATTCTGTCACTGGCTATCTGGATGTGTTGTCGGGCAAGTTCATGAATGTTGTTCATTCGTAACTTTAGGCGGTCAACGTATTCTTCGCCTGCAACATGTTCCTCGAAAGGTTTGCAGCCAAAATCTAGGTCGCAGGGCACACGAACTTCACGACCCAACATCAGGCAGGTTGGTGTTTGACCTATAGTTTCATTCACGGCCGAGCGGTAGGCCATCAGGAATAATTGAATGTGTTGGTCCCAATCTCGCTGATGTTCAGATACAACTTTTGATAAGTGTTTACCCATCGTTCGGTTCATCCTCTCGACCATTCCATCTGATTGAGGATGCGGGGGTGTCGTTCTGGTCTTATTGACACCAATCAATTTACAAACGTTTTGGAAAAGGGCTGACTCAAAGTTTCGCCCTTGGTCGGAGTGGATCTCCAAGGGAACACCAAATCGGCTGAAGAATTCTTTAACAAGTACCTCTGCAACGGTAGTAGCTTCTTGATTCGGTAATGCATAGGCCTCGGTCCATTTCGTAAAATAATCCATGGCTACCAGGATGTATTTATTTCCAGCATCGGTTTCTGGAAATGGGCCTGCAATGTCGATTGCTACTCTTTCCATAGGACTACCAACATTGTACTGTCTCATAGGTGCTCTCTTTTTACCAACTGTATACACACAGTTCACATTTCCGGCACCATCTTCTTACATCATCTTTACAGTTCACCCAATAGAACCGTTTTCGAACCTTTTGCAGAGTCTTCGTAATACCAAAGTGTCCACCTGATGTACCGTCATGCAACTGACGCAATACTTCTGACACTTTACTTTTAGGTACAATCAACTGAAGCTTAGATTCTGTACCATCATAGTTCTCAAAGGTTCTGTACAGAAGATCATCTTTTAGTACCAGGCAATTCCATTCGCTCCAGTAGGCCTTGACTTCCGGACTACATGCACTAATGCTTTGCCAACTAGGTCTCTCACCTTGCCGCATTCAGTCCAATATTCTTTTTATACAAGGATCATCTTCTTGGGCGTCTTGTAACTGTTGGGACTGCCATTACTCATTAACGACGGTAGTTCATCTCACAGGGCAAAGCTGTTCATCTACTTTAAGCCGGTGATTACAACTTTCACCGCATGGTCGTATCGATGAAGCATCTGTATTTGAACCAACTCTTCCAGCCGTCTTCATGCATCTCTTCGGCATCGTGTCACGAATCACCCTCCGTACCATTTCCACCAAACGTTCATCTTTTCTCTTATCGCCTTTTTCCACGGTTATTACTCGATTGTTTCGTAAAGCTTGGCTAGCTGCCTCGTGTTCCAAGGCAATAGCAAGTGCTTCATCTAAAACTTTCGGTCTTGCTAGTCGTAAAGCTTTCTGTAGTTCACTATCTTTCAGCCCATTGACGAAGGTATCTATCGCAATTTCTTCTAAAACACTGTCTGGCACCTCCGGATAAGTCAACCGCACCACACGAGCCACATCTGCTTCAAATTCTTGCAGATTCTCACTTGCTCGTTGACTTCTACTTCGCAGTTGTGCTTTGTATACTTGTAGATCGGCATCTCCATAGCGTTTTTCTAGACGAGTGAACAAGGTCTGGTAACATTTTTCTTGGCCCTTAAGTATAGTTTCCACCAGAGGAACATGAAGGAACTTTTGTGTTTCTGTTGCTTGTTGCTTAAAAATGTTTCGCAAAGTTCCTCAAAGTTCCTAAGTGTTTCTTCTTGTTTCGACAACAAATGTTGCATGTTTGCGATTGTTGGTGGTTTCCAGTTTTAGCGGTGAACTTCAAAAGAAATACGGCAACAACAGGCAACATAAACATATTGTTGTCTGAGTGGAAACAGATACAGCAACTTGTAGTGACTTGTTTTTGTCTAGTGCAGCTCGACGGCGAACGTGGAATAATTTATAGTCGGTCGGACGTGTGAAAAAATAGAAAAATGCCGTTCATGTGGACAAATGAGTTAGTACTCGAATTAATCGAAAACTATAAGCTTTGTGAGTGTTTATGGAATACAAAGCACGCCCAGTATAAATGTAGAAATGCGAAACACGATGCTTGGACAACATTGGCAGAAAAAACAGGCTCAAATATAGAAGAAGTGAAAAGAAAAATGAAAAATGTTATTGCACAATTCTATAGAGAAAGAAAAAAATATCGTACGTTAAAAAAGTCGGGAGCCGGCGCCGTATTTATTTCAAAGTGGTTTGCTTATGAAGTCTTGTTGTTTCTTGCGGGCAGGAACAAAGTTAGAAAATGTGCTGAAAAAGGAATAACTACAAGTGAGGTACGTATTTTTTTTGTTTTATTTGTAATTTTTATACAAAGTTAAAAATTATTTTGCCATGGAACCATTCCTTCGGGTGACATAAAATATTGAGCAAATTCATCTCGAACTTGTTTAGCTTCCAACGTTGAATTACGTGCTTATTTTTGCAGTGATGCAAACATATTGTTGTTTATTTCGTTTCTCCAAGAACCTGGGATCCTTTCGCCCGTATCTTTGTCTTCTGAATCAAAGGTGCCAGGAGGTGAGTATGACTTTCGGGAATGTAAACTGCTTCTCAGAAAATTATGGAGATATACACATGCAGCAACAACTAATTCCACTCTGTCGGGTTCAAGTAGCATGGGTTTTCTTAATACCCTGAACCTAGCAGACATGATTCCAAAAACGTTCTCAGAAATACGCCTAGCGCGTGACAAGCGGTAATTAAAAATTCGTTTTGAGGAACCTTTCTCTTGAGTGCCAGGGTAAGGTTTCAATAAGTTTGGTGATAGGGGAAAAGCGTCATCTCCTAGAAAAACAAACGGAACAGCTTTTGTTCTTCCTGGCAATGGTTCTAATTCAGGCAAATTGAGCGTGTTTTGATATAACATTTTTTTGAAATGAGTACTGTCAAACACTCCACCGTCGCGTCGGATATACGACCTTGGCTGCCCACATTAAGATACATCACCTCATAATTTGCGTTGGCCACAATAAATAACACCACACTAAAGAAGGACTTATAATTATAAAATTCACTGCCACTATGTTTTGGTGCTTGTATCATAATGTGTTTGCCATCCATAACCCCGGCACATTTAGGAAAATTCCAAAGATTAGCGAATTGATGTCCCGTAATAAGCCACTCCTCTCTACTCTGAGGCATCTGAAAAATAAAAAACCGGTAAATTTGTTTAATCAAAACTTCTCTCGCTTTAAATATAATTTGTATTTCATATTAAAAGAGTAAGAAGTAAAAATATATTTTTAATTTTCAGGGTGAAGATGATGGGTCAGACAGCAGTGCAACGGACAGCGGGGAAGTTGAATCGCAAGATTCCAATATAGCAGACGAGGCAGATGCAGTAACTGATTCTTCTTTTATTGTTGGAGAGGCGAACAATGACGTCGACACTCTGAACAAAACTGTTGCTGCTATTACTGAAACACCTACAAAGCCTAATAAAAAACAGAACCAGATCTCCAACGCCTTCCACAAGCAGCACTACAAAAAGTAAACAGGGACCTAGGCTCTTTAAAAGTCCAAAAACAATGAAGAAAAGACAAGCTGATGTGAAAACTGACGAACGACAGGAAGAGGCATATGTATTGCTGAAGCAGCTACAAAATAAAAAGCCACGTAATCGGTTCCAAATTTTCGGCGAACTAGTTGCCTGTAAAATCGAAAATCTTCAAAATGAAAACGCTAAAAACACGGTAGAGCATTTGATCTCTAATATTTTGTATGACGCATCTATGGGTAAATACGATCGGCCATGTCCATGTTATCAAAGTTGGCATACACCTTCGGCCAATAACAACACAGCAAGATATTATTCAGATAACCAGAACTATTACTCATCCAGTACCAATGATTCTGTAACATCACCAGCCTCAACAACACACACACCTATGCCATCCCCAAATAGCTCTTGTTATGAAACTAACTATCTTCCCCAAACAGAGACAAACACTTCGACACTCTCAAAAGAAAAGCAGCCTTGTAGAAATCTTCAAGAATCATCTATATCTGATGCGATACGTCTGGCCATGTCAGATGCAGGACTTGATGTAAATTACTGATAAAATATTATTTGTTAAAAAGAATATCTCTTTAATTTTTTAATTAGATTTTTTAAATTTTTTATTTAGAATTTAAATAGAATATCTTGTTAATTTTTTTCTTACACTTCAAAAAATTGGTTTTTATTAAAATTTAATAAAATGTCTACTACTAATTACATTATGTCATTTGATTGAAAAGCTGTATATCTACCGAGGTATCTACTTACCTTAAGTTTATCCTTCAGAACTTCAGCGATTACTTTACATACTTCTGGTATAATTCTACTAATTGATGATACCGAAATTTTGAACAAGTACATCAAGGAATGGTAAGAATCGCCTGTTGCAAGGAATCGCAGTGTGAGCAGTAGTCGTTCCATTGGTGAAATGGCTTGTCTATAATTTGTATCTTCTTTCTGTATTTTGGGGGCAATTTGACATAATAACCATTCAAAATCGGTGCTGGACATTCGTAAAAAATTTTTGACACTACCATTATTTTTATTATTTCCTATGTATACATCGTCTTTTTTAATACATTGAGTAGATGCATGCCACCATATTCACTTCTATCACAGAGACTTGGTTTCACCCAACATTTGTGCTTTCTTTTTTTCTTTTTTGCCGACAACACTATATAGGCCGCCGCTGCTGCAGCTATTTCATCATCTTGATCCATGTTTACCAACCGCGGTGGAAACACTAAGTTGCTCTCTCTCAGTTATCAGAAACGACCGGAAACAAAAAGTTCTGTCAGTGGAAATAAAAAGTTTACATTTGTTGCTAATAAGTTCCTAAATTTACAAACAAGAAGAAACACAGGCAACAAAAATGTTGCTACATGTTGCTATTTGTTCCTCCGGTGGAAACTATGCTTTAGGAATTGATCTTAATATATCTGCAGCATCACCTCGTAAAGCAGCAGTCAAGGAAACAGCTTTTTCTTGTTCGGTCCAATGATTGGCTGCCGCAATAGCTTCGAATTGTCTAAGGTATATGGACCAAGAGGACTTTCCATCAAATGGTGGTAATTTGAATCTCATATTATGCGACATTTCGTCTCTCGGTAGTTCATCTTTCACTACAGGATCTAAAGCTACTGCATGAACTGACGGTTGCACTTTTGTATCGTTATCATGCCCTCTAATTCTTTGATCTTCTCTTCTACGTCCAAAACTACTGCATTCGTCCAAAACTACTACAAACTTCTTCAAGTTTTTCGTTGTTCTGTCAACAAACTTCTTCAAGTTTTTCGTTGTTCTGTCTACAAACCTTTTTAATTACTTGAGAAGTCTCGTCAAATTTTTTAGCAACGCTTTCGAATTTCTCGTCGCTTTTTCTACCAACTTCTTCAAGTTTCTCATTGTTCTTTATAGAAGTTTCATCAATCGCTTGAGAAACAGTTTTCAATTTCGATAAAATTGCTTGTTCTGCTGACTGGAAGTGGAACGTCTCTGGAGCATCTACGTTCTTCGTGAGGACTTCCTCGAGTCGTGCTTGTAGGACTTTATTGGTCCCACTGCTATCTCATCCCGTTCCTCTAGCTGTTCACGGAGCTGTTTTACGGAAAGTTCTTATACATCTTTGGTCGGCACACACGTACTTTTCAAAACGTCTTTTAAAAGTCTTTCCGAATACCGAACAATCAACGCACTTTAATTATTCCCGACGACCAAAGTTCAAAAGTCTTTCCGAATACCGAACAATTAACGCACTCCGATTATTCCCGACGAATAAAGTTCAAAAGTCTTTTTTTTCACTTTTCATTTATTTACACTCCACACCGTTTACACCAATGTAGCGTGATTACTGTAATTACTGTTAAAATAATACTCTCGATTCGTTTATACATTTATTTATACAAGTTACAGATCGAATTTATATTATCAGCTAACTATTTACAAAATCCGTCCAATTTATATACTCTAGCCGTCATTCCGGAACGTTCTGTATATCTCTAGCTATGTCCATGAGACTCGACCGCTTGCACATCCTTATCGGCGCTGCATCGCGTATCTCGAAACATCGATATTGTTCTGTCTGTGTGGAGACGGGGGCTGGTATGCGTGGACTTGAAGATGGTGAATTTTTTATTGGGCCAGCAAGGTGGTTATACTAAATACCCCTGTTTCATATGTCTGTGGGATAGTCGTGCAAAAAATGAACATTGGGTTAGAAAGGACTGGCCTTTGATGAACCACTGATAAGTCGAGAAAAAATCATTCTTCCATCATTTCACATCAAGCTTGGACTAATGAAACAATTGATTAAAGCCCTTTATAAGAACGGTAACTGTTTTAAATATGTTTGTCAAAAATTTCCAGCCCTAAGTATGAAAAAATTAAAAGCAGGTACCTTCGATGGACCGCAAATCCATACTCTTATGAAAGACAATACATTCATAAACCATATGACACAAATTGAATCTGAAGCTTGGCTTAGCTATGTTTTAGTAGTCAAACATTTTTTGGGAAGTCATAAGGCACCAGACTATTCAGGACTAGTTGCTAATATGCTTCAAAATTTTAATAGGCTGTAAGTAGGTAATTTTAGTAGGCAAGTAAAATTCTTAATGGTGATCTGATAATCGAAGTCACGAGACGGAGACAAACTGACGAGCTGTTGAGAGTGCGCTATTTCATCGATAGTCAGAATATTCTTTTAAATATAAGGGACTATAGTTGTGTGTGCAATTATGTCTACTAAAGAGCAAGATAGCCTGACCGCTGGGCTGAATAGAAGACGGAACATGTCTGGAAATAACTCGCTGCCAACCGTGAGGTGTGGCCGTGTGGCAGCGAGGTGGCACTGTTAGGCTATTAAGGCCAGCAGTTGTGACAGATATATCGATGAGGGATATCGATAATGTTAAGCTTGAGGATACACCCCTACTGGATGTAGGATTTGAATACGAAAATTTAAAGTATGATGCTTCCATGGGAGGATGTTATTGACCCAGGTTTTTAGATGAGGATTTAGCATTGCTGTTGAGTCATGATACAAAAGGAGAAATATTTGATGATGTGTTCAATGAATTTATGAACATGCTGATTAAAGAAGCCAATTCAAAACAGGTTTCACGTTTTGAGACGGTTTATTCTGATGATGGAGTGAAGATGGATGCAGCCATTGATAATGATGAAGGTGTATCATCGATACGTGATATAATAGCAGTTAAAAAAGTGGAAAAAAGCGCTACCTAAGCCGTATTCAGAGCAATTGCAAACATTTGCTCTGACGCTACATTATTACTCACCTACGGCGTATAAATATGTTAGGCCAGTGCTTCCCCTGCTCGACTACAGGGGCGTCGCGAAAGTTTTCTTCCAATATTAGACATAATCACATAAGTACCTTTAAGTATTAAACATTACACTAAAGTTGTTATGACAACTTTTTAACTTTTAAAATATACCTATATAAAAATGTTTCCCATGATAAACGAGTTCAGTTATTAGTAATTTTATTTGATGCCGACAATATATCCTCGATATTTTAAATTCCACGAAACAATTCTCTTACTACTGTAAATTGACTTCGGACCGACAGGCCATAAATCACTGCCGGTCGGCAAATACAATCGTCTCTTTGCACGTGCACATTTTAAAACTATGAATTTTTACTTATCTAAATTTTAGTTAGTTGAATTTGTAATTTCATACTGTTCGCATCGTTTTATTTATCAGTGTGAATATAAACAGGGTTGTTTCACCTACCTGTGTACAAAAGTTGCTGTAAAAATGGAAAAGTTTTTGAATTTAAATAAACAAGGTGGTTCTAAAAATAAAGTGGATGCACCACAAACTAGTGGTAGAGTCGTGAAGAAACGAAAATACCGTAAATATGATGACAGCTATTTGGATTTTGGCTTTACATCAACAAACGTCAATGATGAAGAGAGACCACAATGTGTATTGTGCCTGAAACTTTTGGCTCCAGAATGCATGCTTCCAAGTAAGTTAAAACGCCACTTGGAAGCCAATCATTCAAACTTTGCTGACAAACCTCGTAGCTTTTTTACCAGAAAGTTAAATGATTTGAAGCAACAAAAAGGTAACTTTTCCAAGCATTTTTCGATACCTAAAAATGCTTTGCTGGCATCATACAAGGTTGCGTATAAAGTTGCAAAGTGTAAAAAGCCCCACACAATCGCAGAACAATTAATTCTACCGGCTGCTGTAGATTTGGTAAACATTATGATCGGAGAATCTGCGGGAAAACTTCTTTCAGCGGTGCCTTTATCTAACAACACCATCAGTCGCAGAATTCAGCGTATGGCGGAGGATCTTAATGATCAAATAATTGAAAAAATAAAAGAAAGTGAATTTGCGTTACAGTTGGATGAGGCAACAGATTCTAGTAAAGATGCACACTTGATTTGTTACATAAGGTTCTTGGATGATAATACCATTGTGGAGGATCTTCTGTTTTGTAAAAAAATCACTGCAAGTACATAGGCGCAAGACTTGTTCGAGATCCTGAATACATTTGTGGTTGAAAACAATTTGGAGTGGACAAAGTGCGTTGGTGTTTGCACTGATGGTGGTCGTTCAATGTCTGGCCGTTATGGAGGATTACAGGCGCTTGTTCGAAACAAAGCTCCGGATTCAGTATGGACCCATTGCATCATTCATAGAGAAGCGCTTGCATCAAAGAATCCGAGTCCTTCACTAAATTTGGTCTTAGAACGTGTGGTAACTGTGGTAAATTATATAAAAACTAGGCCGGTGAAAGCAAGGTTTTTCAAAAAAATGTGTGAGGATATGGGTGCAGAACACACGTCTCTGTTATACTACTGCCACTCACGATCGCTCTCTCGTGGTAATGTTTTGTCTCGTACGTTCCAATTACGGCAAGAAATGTACATTTTTCTTGAAGAAGAAAAACACCAGTATGCCAAGTACTTTGTAGAAACGGATTTTTTTATTCAACTAGCATACTTATGTGATATCTTTGAAAAGTTAAATGCGTTGAATCTCTCCCTGCAAGGCCGCAACACGCATATTTTAAAATTGGCGGAGAAGATTTCAGCTTTCGAAAAAAATTAGAAGGAAGAGAAAAATTAATGATAATAATATCAATGATTGTTGTCCCTTGTTACAGGAGTTTATTATCTCCAATGAAGTTAATATATCTTGCAATATTAAATCTATTTTTGCGGATCACGTATCAGAGCTTATCAAATGGTTCGAAAAATACTTAAGCTGATAATATCGACCAGTTTGGATGGATCCAAGATCCATTTAGAGCAGAAGCTCCTTCTGAATTTACTTCTTTAGAAGAAGAAAATCTCATTGATTTGGCTTGCGACAATACGTTGAAGACAAAGTTTGCCTGCACGGAACTAACTGATTTTTGGATATCCGCTGCTGAGTGGTAAAGCTCTGCGCATCTAATTCCATTTGCAACATCCTATTTGTGCGAAGCTGGGTTTTCGGCGGTCGCTGTAATAAAAAGTAAATACCGTGCGAAAATTAACGTGGAACAAGAAATGAGGGTAGCTGTGTCCAGTTTGATTCCGAGATTTGAAAAGTTGTGTAATGAACAAGAAGAAGCTCATTTATCCCATTAATTACTGTAAATATTTTTTCAATAAATTGTTTGTGAATTTAAAGTATGTTTCATTATTATTAAATTAACCTAACCATATCAACTGCAACAGAAACCGTATTAACTACAGTTAAAGTTAGACGTTAAATCAATATTTTGACTCAGGGCGCCGCGGAAAAATTCTAGTTTATTAAGTGCGCCGCGAACTAAAAAACTTTGGGAACCACTGTGTTAGGCGAACATTTGATAACCTCATCCTAGGACTATAAGTAGATGGTATATAGTCATTGATGGTGAACCCGGTTTTACGAACAAATACGTTGACGCGAAGACTGAAAGTCAACTTATCTAATGACAAAGTAGTATGTGGTCTGATATTTGATGAAATGTCTATCCGGCAACAGGAACTAGTGTTAGCCAAAAACGTCGTTGTATTTATGGTTAACTATATTAAGGGCCATGTAATGCGCAATGAACAACGATATGACCTACTTAGGACCATACTTCAAGGCAAAGTGCATGGGAAAAGAGGTCCAGGACGAAGAAGAATATCCTGGCTGCATAACTTGCGAAAATGGTTTAACTTAACCACTACCGGACTTTTCAGGGCAGCAGTCAACAAAGTCAGAATAGCCATGTTAGTGTCCAACATCCGTAACGGATAGGCACCATAAGAAGAAGAAGATATTAAGGGTGCCTGGAAAATGCCTGTACCTAGAATATTTTTTGATAGCTGGATGCACTGGAGAACAGGAAAAAAGGTTTGGTTCTGGAGTGTCTGCGAAAGTGCCATGAAGTAGGTGTAGATGTTGTAAGTGTTACTTTTGACAAGGCTCCAGTCTTACGATTGCTAAGCTATTAGGATGTAATTTGAGTCATTCATCCCTACAAACTTTTTTTAAACATCCTTGTACAAAGATGTAGTTGCAGTTTTAGATCTTAGTCATATGATTAAAGTTAGTTCGATAACACTTATAAATAGTAGGTAATAAATCTAGTCTTGTAGATGACAAGAATAGACTTGTTGAATGGATGAATTTTAAGGAGTTGCATTATCTCCAACAGAGTGAATCTTTTCATTTAGCCAATAAATTAAAGGGCCATGTTTACTTTCCTAGACAAAAAATGAAAGTATCACTGGCTACTCAGGTATTCAGCGAAAGTGTTGCAGTAGCTTTAGACTTTTGCAATAAAGAATTAGGTTTGTCACAATTTTCTGGAGTTGAATCAACTGTTAGATTTATATCAATCATAAACAAATTGTTTGATATACTTAATTCCAGAAGTTTGTTGTAGCATGGTTTTAAAAAGCCGTACGTTTAAATAATTATAAGAACACTGTAAAATTTTTAAATCAAGCAGACAAATATATTAGTGAATTAAAAGCAGCTCTAGGTCACGACCTAATACTAATGTTACGAGGATAAATTGATATTAAACTAGCCTTTGATAGATGGCGCTACTTGATACCGAATTGCTTTCGGTTTTGACATTTGCCATTCATGACATGACGTCTGTCAAAATTTACGTTTTAAAAACAATTAGTTTGGTTTTTAAAGCCGTCAAGAGCAAGGAAATTTTGTGTTTTCAGAGAAATGGAAAAAATCGAGTATCGTTCGATGATAAGTTCCTGCACAAAAAGGGTAAAACGAATGTGCAAATCAAAGCCGACCTGGACGAAGTGTATGGTGAGGTTGCACCTTCGTTAGCAACAGTAAAATTTTGGAAAGCTGAATTATATTCGTGGTCGTACGAGAGTTTTTGATGATAAGCGTCCCGGGAGGCCAAATGAAGTCACCACGTCGGAAATGATCAACAAAGCCCATGGTATGATTATGGCAGATCGTCGAATTAAGCTCCGCGAGTTAATAGAGGTCCTAAACATTTCCTACGAACGCGTATACAACATCATTCACCATGATTTGGACATGAAAAAGATATCCGCGCGATGGGTGCCACGTTTGCTGATAATCGATCAAATGCGAAAACATGTGACCACTTCGAAGACGCTTTTGGCGATGATACATTGCGATCCGAAGGATTTTTTTCGTCGATTTATCACCGTTGATGAAACCTGGGTGCAGTATTACACACCGGAAACCAAAGAACAGTCGAAACAGTGGCGCAAACGCAGCGAAGGCTCGCCGAAGAAGGCAAAGAGTGCACATTCGGCCGGCAAAGTGATGGCGACTGTTTTCTGGAATGCGAAGGGCATCATCCACATCGACTGCTTGGAAAAAGGAAAAAGAATCAATGGTGAGTACTACGCAGCATTATTGGATCAATTCAATGCCGAATTGCGTCGAAAACGCCCCGGTTTGGAACGCAAAAAAGTGCTCTTCCACCAAGACAACGCACCGGCTCACCGATCGGTCGTCGCCATGGCAAAATTACACGAATTGGGCTATAAATTGGTTGAACACCCACCGTATTCCCCAGATTTTGCCGTCAGCGACTTTTTCCTGTTACCCAACCTAAAAAATGGCTCGAAGAACGTCGTTTCGAAACAAATGATGAAGTCGACGCTGAAACTTCGGCCTATTTTGAAGAGCTCGAGCAAAAGTACTATTCGAATGGGATAAAAAATGGAACATAGTCTAAGCGTATCGAGCTAAAAGGGGACTATGTTGAGAAATAAATCGATTTAATCCCAAAAAACTTGTTTTTTTCTATCAAAGGCTACTTCTATATCAATCCACCCTCATATATATATATATATATATATATATATATATATATATATATATATATATATATATATATATATATATATATATATATATGTATATCCTACACTTTAGGGACGCGTATAACTTATACTCTTATACGATTCGTATAACTTATACTTACAAGGTCCTCAAACTGTAGTATTAATCGTCAATTATCGTCAATAAATGAATATTTCTTTGACAGAAAATGTTAAGAACATGAGAGGACTAATAGACGTGGATCCCGCGTACCAAAAAAAAGTTGATTAATAACAAGCTGGAAATTTGTTAATAGTTGAACGGAGTCTAGTCGGACAAACTTTGATGCATGGGAACACTGGAATAGGGTAAGTTTTAATTGTGGGACAGGTTAGAAATTTGGAACGTCAGACTACGAAAACGTTCCATGGATTTTGTTCCAGAAAAACAGATTTTGTGACAGAACTTCCAATTGATTTGTTACCATTTCATTAAACTCTCATGCAAAAATCAGACTGGCGTTTATCACTAACTGGGTATTTTAATGAGTGGAACACGAAGAACATGTAAAATGACAGGAATCATGTTGATTAGTAATAGCAGTCTGATTTTTGCATGAGAGTTTAATGAAAGGGTAACAAATCAATTGGATGTTCTGTCCGACAAAATACATGGATCGTTTTCGTAATCTGACGTTCCAAATTTTTAAACTGTTCCCAATTAAAACTTCTCCTGTTCCAGTGTTCCCGTACATCAAAATTTGTCCGACTAGACAACGTTAAGCTATTAACAAATTTTCAGCTTGCTATTAATCAACTTTTTTTGGTACGCGGGGTCCAGGTCTGTAACAACGAGACAAGAATTATTTCATGCATTCATTGTTTGTAATTACCATATTTATATTAATTTAAACTGAAACCTGGAGATATAGCAGATGTAGTGTTATCGGTTCGATACAATCCAACCACCACAATTCTAAATCTACGAATCTGTTGGGTAAGCTGATCTCAGTAGCACACATGCTATACATATACAGCTGGATATAAAAAGCGCAATTTGAATATTATTACTGGGATATTATCTTGAAAATGGGAATATGTTAGGAACTGAATAGTAGAATGAATTGCTTCTACTTACAATGTTGTTTGTAATTAATCAATTTGGGTCCATATTTATTTTTATTCACTGACTGCAATATTTATTTATTTATTATATTACTAATTCATTTACAAATATACAATTTATTTCAAACGGTTATAATCACACGGAATTCTAGTAATAACTGCTCTGCCCCTGCCCTCGTTCGGGGTTTCCTCTTATAGTCCGCACCGCTTGGTTCCCGTAGCGCGCCGAAGATAGACCAGAACTGTAAAATTGCAGAGCTGGAATCTGGAATAACGCGCATTTGCGTTACACTGCCCCCTCTTAGCTCTGACCGTTCCAATCAAAAAATTTCCGGCATCTCTTTTTGGTGGCAGCGACAGGTTAAGCCTCGGAGGAAGAATTAACAGTCCACGGTTTTCTAAGAACACAATCCCATCGGATTAAAGCAACACACGGTAATTTGTACGCCCGCCTCTTGAAAAATCATTTCTCTCATACCTCTTACGATCTTCCAATCAAGGTTCTCCGATCTATGGTCTATTTGGGTAAGACTAACTTCCTGATGTTATTGTTGCACACGGTGTGTCTTAATGATGATAGCGCGAGCCAAATGCTCTCATAATTTGCGTTTTCGGAAGCGAATCTCTTAGTCACCAGGTACAACAACGACCGCTATCTTCTAAACGCAGTACCTTACCGACTCTCGGCTGCGGGTTTTTCAATTCACACACACGTCCAAACTTGATGTTAATACTGATGAGATTCCTCTGGTCATATCGAGGTCTTGGGTAACACAATCAGCTATGGAGACACGGTTTGCTTGTTTTCGATTCAGAGGGATGCACAACCGCTGGACAGCTGTTTCTGCCATTGCAGGCTTCCTCAACAGCGCTAGCGTGCACAAACAGCTAGCCCATCTATTTAAGGGAAATTTCAAAGATCATTGAAATCCCCATTGGTACGCGATCCAGCGACATCTCTTAAACAAACTGAAAAGTCTCAGATGAAGAATTCACCATCATAATAAAATGAAAATAATAAATATTTATTTAAATCTGGAACTTTTCTTGTTGAAAGTTCTTTCTGGTACATCCTTAATCTGTGGTTTTCACAATTCTGTCCTTTTCCTAGACGAATGAAAACGGAATGTGACTGCATATAGTAGAGAGTCCTTTTTGTTTGTCTGTATTCGTCGTCTGCCGTCTTATAAATTGTAAATACTTAGAAAACTTTCAACAAGAAACGTTTCAGATTGAAATAACTATTTACCATTTTAATTTTATTATGATGGTGAATTCTGCATTGGAGACTTTTCAGTTTGTTTAAGAGATGTCGCTGGATCGCATCCCAATGGAGATTTCAATGATCTTTGAAATGTTCCTTAAATAGATGGGCTAGCTGTTTTTCGGTTTAGAGGTAGAGGTGTGCACGCTAGCGCTGTTGAGGAAGCCTGCAATGGCAGAAACAGCTGTCCAGCGATTGTGCATCCCTCTGAATCGAAAATAAGCAAAACCATATTTTACTTTTACCAGTGTTTTTCATTTGTTTAGATATAAGTTATTAACAATAAATAAAGTCAACTCAAAATAAATATTAGTGCCTAAAAATCAAATTAGTAAAGTCAGTGGCGTAACCTTACAGTAAACTAAGGATGTCACGTATAAAAATGTATAATATTGTAATTTAATTAAAATTAAATAAAAAATGAGCAGATTGAAAGAGTTGACAAATATAACTATCTAGGAACACACGTAAATGAAAACAACGATTACACGAAGGAAATCACAATAATTGAGAAAGTGAGAAGCGCTTTTATGAATATCAAAAAATACGAACCAGTCGAGACTTGAGCTTAGAACTAAAAATACGTCCAGTAAAATGTTATAGTATTCATTCAATCCTTCTGTATGGTGTAGCGACATGGACTATGAATCAGTACTGCTGCAACAAAATAGAAGCATTCGAACTTTGGATTTATAGACGAATATAGAAAATACCCTGGACCGACAAAATAACAAATGCAGAGGTACTCAGAAGAACGAGAAAACATAATCTCGGGAAAAATTGTAGGAAAAAGAAGTATAAGGAGAAGAAAAATGTTTTGGCTGCGGAATTTAAGAGAGTGGTTTGGTTGTAACTCCAAATCTGTTCGGTTCATCTATATCTAATGTACAAATAGCAATGATGATAGCCTAACTTCGAAACCGAGACGGCAAGTAAAGAAGAAGATAGAATTTTAAACAATAAAAAACTTAAAAAGTGCAATGCTCCATAGACTAAATTTAAAACAAAAACAGAGTACAAGAATCGAATGGAAATGGAAAAAATTTTGCATTTTTCTTTCTATATCGTGTAGCATAGTTAAGACGACACTACATTTGAGCTAATAAGGTAACTTAGTCAACTTTGCAGGAGATAGAAAACTTTTTTATTTAGGAAGTTTTATTAAGAAATTTAAAATAACATAGGTGCGGACGTGCGGTACATTTGCTTTAAACCATATAACATCAGTTTTTTGGGAAGATTTTGCTAAAATCTTCCAAAGAACTTGATGATTATAGAGTTAACACAAGTTTGTGGACGTAATTGTACTTTATGTAAAATTTGCATACATGTATACACATACAAATGTGACAGTGTAGAGTGTACCGTAAAGAACAGTCTGTGTGAGCATGTGCACTTGGTATAGATATTATATGAACCACAGGGGAGAGTACCAAATTTCTTGTAGATAATACCACCAAGACAATGGGGAAAAAACTCTCATTCAATCACAGATATATCAAATGACCAAGCTAAAAGGGAAGTTAGGTTAGAGTGACCAAATGATACACTTGAAAAAACGGGACACATCCAAGGAGCAGTAGCCCACCTAGAATTTTTCTGTGGGGGGCGGGGGTTGGCTTGGGCACGGAAATTTTTTTGTATTGTTTGTGAAAGACAAGTTAAATTTTCCTACGATTATTCATAATTATATTTTTCATATGCCCTGGGGGAAAGGGGGTTTAACCCCCAAACCCCCCACCTCCTGAGTGCTCCACTGCCAAGGAGGGAAGAATACAAAATAGCGAGAACAAAGCCAACTCAATAAATAAAAAGAAGAAAAATGACTGGTTTCGCTGGAGGATAGATATTGAAAAGGACAGAGCAAACTATAAAATAAAATAATTTTACAAAAAAGTCAGAGCAACAAAAAATACGCCCAGCATTAAAACAAGAGGACTAAAAAACCAAAAAAGAGGAACCGTATTTGAAGACAAACAGATCAGCATAATATGGGAATAATAGTATTTACAAAAAAATACTATTTACTATGAAGGAAACACACTGCGATGAAAAAGTAAGGTTGTAGAAGATAACGACGAAGTAGAAATTTTTATAGAAGAAAAAATCAAATATTAAAATCCTAGGAAACGGAAAAACATCAGGAGAAGATGAAATAGCAGTGGAATTA
The DNA here is from genome assembly GCF_917563875.1 of Diabrotica virgifera virgifera. Classification (NCBI taxonomy): domain Eukaryota; kingdom Metazoa; phylum Arthropoda; class Insecta; order Coleoptera; family Chrysomelidae; genus Diabrotica; species Diabrotica virgifera. The sequence continues at coordinate 40,056,225 of NC_065451.1, read as the reverse complement.
ATAAATACGGAGGAAGAAAATTCCATAAACAAATAAACCAGCTATTACAATAAATATGGTCAAAACAGATTACCAGACGATTTGAACACAGATATTATAGTAATACCTACATACAGTGATGAGCGCGCTAATAACCGGCAAAATAACGCAAAAAATGAAAACATATTAAGTTGTGAGATAAAAAGAAATGAAACTAGTGGTGGTGGGAGATTTAGCGATAAAAATCTATAAACTTACATTCTATTTCTTGTTTCCCACCTTTCGACGTATCAGAGGAGTATGCCAATTGCCAAATGCCAACTGCCAACTAAAACTCTCATTCTCACAGTGGCAGTTGCCAAACTCGTCCGATGCGTCTAAAGGTGGGAAATAATAAGTAGAATGTATAGGTTTTATCTCACAACTTAATGTGTTTTCCATCTTTTGCGTTATTTTGCCGGTTATTAGCGCGCTCATCACTGTATAAAAAAAGGAGATCGGGAGGAGTGCCAGAATTGCAGAGAAATTACTTAACTAAACACCATATAATATAAAATTCTCGCAAACATACTAAACATGAGACTTAAATCATGCGTTGAACGAATATTACGAGAATATCAAAACGGGACGATTAATACCATACCTACAATGGAGCAACTCATTCACAAATCGAAAGAATACAACAGAAAACGCATCTAATATTCATAGATTTCAAAAGCGCTTTTGATACAATCAATCAGACGAAAATGATGGAGAAGCTAGAGAATGTTGGAATCTCAGAAAGATTAAGACTTAAGACATATGCTGACAGTGAGCCTAAAGAAAACCAGACCAAGGATCAGTTTCAACGGAACAACTTCTAAGGAGATCAATGGAAACAAAGACTTCGACTTCTAAGAGATCAAAAACATTAGACGACGAAACAACGATAAGAAAGAGGAAGATAGCCTTCTGAAATTTAAAAGAAAAACAATGAGAACAATACAGGTCCACAATGTAACAAGAGAGGGAGAAATAAGAATGAAAACAAATGGCGACATTAAAGAAGAATTAAAGAGAGAAAAAATAAGTCAGATACATAAAATCAACCCAACGCAAATACGGGACATTTACGCGTCCCGAGAGACTTTTTCAGGACCCCGGGACAAATCGTTAAAAAACGGGACAATCTCGTTTTTTCGGGACGTTTGGTCACCCTAAGTTAGGTGGACCAATTTCAAACATTAGAAGCTATTGGACAATACAGTTTTCAACAAATTGTAATAAATATTTAGAACGTGTTTGTCTATTTTCAGTAAACACATTGAAAGTTAATATATTAAATTGTTACAAAATTACAAAATCCTGGTCTAAATGCAAGACGATTCATTCATTTTTCGGCTATCTTTAATTCATAGCAATTATTGTACATTTTGTACGGATCTTTAAAACACTTTTAAGGTTAAATATTTAATAAATACAAGCCAGTTAAATACAAGCCAGTTTAAGTGTAAATATAAAATGATATTTATTTATCTAATAAATTGCAGTAGGAACCATTGACAAAATTGATACATTGAATTTTGTAGAACTATTATTAAAAAGCTGTTTTTATTCGAAGCGTATTGTACCTACCTACTTTTATAGCGGTAGGTACATAAATACCACCTTTTTCCTTTTTTTATTGCACAGGACAGCCAGTGTTAAGACATTGTAAAATGAGATTTATTTATCCAGTAACTTGTACTATTCTTTGCAAAATATTTCGGATTTTCTAGGTATAGTTGTATACAGGGTCGTACTTACTTATATACTGATACATTTGATCAAAATTACGGCAATCCCACAAAGTAAAAGAAAAATACATATAAGTAATACTTTTATATTAAAATATATATTTAACATAGTATAAAATAAAAAAAAAATTAAACTTAACTATCATCTACATTTAAATCGGTATCATTATCATCGCTATCGTTTAAATCTATAACTATTCTATTTATAATGTTTTGGAACTGTAAGTATTTTTGTTCTATTTTTTTGACATGCTCTATACATTTTTTCCAATTATCTGCTGTAATATTATTACATTCGGTCTTAATTAAATCTACAACAGTCGAAAATGATTTAGGAGAATTATTATTTTTCCTCACATTACTTTTTAATTGAGACCACAACAATTCTATTGGATTCAGTACACAATAATAGTAAGGAGGTAATCTTAATACTTTATGGCCATAAATCTCAGCTACCCTGTCGATACGTAATTTTTTTCACATTTAACTAATTTTAATAGTTCTACAAGTTCTTTTTTTGTGTAAGAATCCATAAACTATATTTCATGTTTTATAGTACAGGAACCTAAGCATTTCACCTCGCAATTTTTATAGAGTGGATGGATTTGTTTGAAAATTTGAGAATAAGTAGTGGATAGTCCAAGGGTCAAAATCTAGATGCCGAAAGCCGCTTTTACCATGGGGGTGGTTGCCACCCCATCTCGGGGGTGGAATTTTTTTATTATATTTTGACCGCAAAAGTTGATAAAAACATTCATTCCAAGCAAAAAATGTTCTATACATTTTTTTGATAAAATTAACAGTTTTCGATTTATTCGCTATCGAAAGTGTTAGTTTTATATCGAAAAAATCAATGTTTTTCGGTATTTTAATAATTTACGATTCACTCAATTTTTACCGTAGAAAAATTTTTTTAAACCACGTTGTTGGGAATTAAATATCCGACAATTTCATATTCAAATATTTTTTCCAATCTCTGATGCTAATCTTTATATTCTGAAGAAAATGGCATTTTTTTACCAAACTACGAAAATTTGTTATTCGCTTTTAACTCCATTTTTTTTAAAACTAATCATTCTAAGCCAATCAAATTTCTAGAATCTCTTACTAATACATAAATAAAGAAGAATGAATAAGGCTAATGACTCAAACCACCGTTAACTTTCATTATTATGCTTCCAATTGGATTACTCCATTTTTTTTTTTCAAAAAAATATATTGATTTTTTAACCGTAACTTTTTTATTTTTTATCTTAGTAAGTTCGGTAAAAAGCATCTTGTAGGTTTTTATAAGATCTATAAGGCTATTTACACTAAATCCTTTTAAAATCCTTAGTCGCAAAAAGAGGTGACTTTGAAAGGGTTGGTAAAGGTGGTTTTTCATGTTATTACAAGTTTTAATCATCAATAGCTCACTCAATTTTTCACGTAGAAACATTTTTGCAAAACCATCTTCTTCGGAATTAAATAAGCAACACTTTCATATTCAAACATTTTTTCGTATCTCTGATGCTAATCTTCTTATTCTGAAGAAAATAACATTTTTTTACCAAACTACAATAATTCGTTATTAGCTTTTTTAAGTCCATTTTTTTTTAAACTAATCATTAGAAGGCGGTTAACTTCTAGAACCTATTAATAATACATAAATAAAGAAGACCAAATAAGGTCAATGACTAATCTAAATTAGGGTGGTGATTAGGGGGTTGTGTCGGATCATTTTTTAGCTGAAAAAATAGGGACGGACATTCTTTTCATTATAAGTTACTTAATTTTTGAGCTAGAGACTTTTTTTATTTCTAGAGATAGATATTTTTAAATACTTTAAATTAGTTTGAACAAATTATCCTCGAAAAATGAATAGTTTTAGTGCGGCCGATATGTGAAATAATTGCACATTTAATGATACAAGCATATAATTTGGACCACATAAACTACACATATAAAGGTTCAAATTTAGATATGAGGCCATCTCAGATTTTGCCTTTTACAAAAATGGCGGGCATTAAAAATGGCGGCTATACATATGTGTTTAATAGTACCATAACTTTTGAACGAAAAGTCCGATTTCAACCAAATTTGGTATATAGTTTCTTTTTTTGATTTACAAGATGGATGTGGTGAACCAGAAGAATCGGTTTATTCGAAGTTGTGTTTTTACTGCTTGTTTATGGAAAAATATGTTTTTTTCCAATTTTTTCCCTCTGTATATATTAATTTTTCAAAAAGATAATACCGCAAATTAAAAGAGCGTAAACATATTTTGTAGAAAATATTTTGAACTTTTTAGTGATGTTAATTACCATTTAATAAATGCATAACGTATCTTGACATGTACCTATGTGTGGCAGATTCGTGCAAATATTATAAGACTTATTGTGCATTTAATGGTAGAAGCATATAATTTGGACCACATATACTACACACATTAAGGTCCAAATTTAGATATAAGGCCATCTTAGATTTTACCTTTTACAAAAATGGCGGGTATTCAAAATGGCGACTATACATATGTGACTAATAGCACTATAACTTTTGAACGAAAAGTCCGATTTCAACCAACTTTGGTATGTAGGTTCTTTTTTTGATGTGTAATACCAAGGTCTTGTACCGGAAGAATCGATTTACCAGAAGTTGTGTTTTTCCTGATTTTTATGTACAAACATGTTGTTTTTTTACCAATTTTTTCACCCTGTATATATTAATTTTTCATAAAGTTAATACCGATGTTGAAAAGAGCGTAAAAATATTTTTCAGGAAATATTTTGAACTCTTTAGTTATGTTAATTACCAATTAATAAATGCATAATATATCTTCACATGTACCTATGAAACTATGTGCGGCAGATTCGTGCAAATAATATAAGAATTATTGTACATTTAATGGTAAAAGCATATAATTTGGACCACACACACTACACATACAAAGATTCAAATTTAGATATGAGTCCATCTCAGATTTTGTCTTTTACAAAAATGGCGGGAGTAAAAATGAATCTGTCGCACATAGGTACACGTTAAGATACGTTATGCATTTATTAAACGGTTATTAATATAACTAAAAAGTTGAAAGTCTTTTCTAAAAAATATTTTTACACTCTTTTCAATGGCGGTATTATTTTTTTTGAAAAATTAAAATATACAGGGGGAAAGAATTGAAAAAAAACAACATATTTTTACATAAAAAACAGGAAAAACACAACTTCTGGTATACCGACTCTTCCGGTTCAAGACCTCGATGTTATTCATCAAAAAAATAACCTTGATGCCAAATTTGGCTGAAATTGGACTTTTCGTTCAAAAGTTATCGTACTATTAGTTTATTTTTTAACCAGGAGGAGTAACCTAAAAAGACAGATTCACACCCAAGAAAGTCACTAGAATAATAACCAAATACATCTTCTTTTTTGGTTGATCTAGTCGGCCCTCAACGGTAATCCATAAATATTATATTAAATTAATACGACGCTAAAGACTTCCAAAAACAACTGCTTTTTATATAAAAGCAGACTAACAATCTAAAAATTAAAGGAATCACACATAAAACACAAAAACTGCCGATATAACTTAATTAACCTATGAAATGTCACTAGTGTCAAAATTTGATAAATGTCATTAGTGTCAAAATTTTATAGCAATGGAGTAAACTTGCCTGCGGTTGGACCAATTACAAACAAGCAATACAGCGCGGTAAATTTGAATCACTCCTCTTGGTTAAAAAACAAACCATAGTCACATATGTATAGCCGCCATTTTGAATGCTCGCCATTTTTGTAAAACACAAAATCTGAGATGACCTCATATCTAAATTTGAACGTTTGTATGTGTAGAATATGTGGTCAAAATTATATGCTTCTACTGTTAAATGCACAATAATTCTTATAATATTTGCACGAATCTGTCACACATCTGGTACATGTGAAGATACGTTATGCATTTATTAAATGGTAATTAACATAACTAAAAAGTTCAAAATATTCCTAAAACATATTCTTAGGCTCTTTTCAATGGTGGTATTACCAATTTGAAAAATTAATACATACAGGGTGAAAAAATTTAAAACAAATTATTTACATACTATAAAATAGTTTTACATAAAAAACCAGGAAAAACACAACTTCTGGTAAACCGATTCTTTCAGTTCAGGACATCGATCTTGTAAATCACAAAAAGAACCTATGAACCAAATTTGGTTGAAATCGGACTTTTCATTCAAAAGATATCGTGCTATTAGTCACATATGTATAGTCGCCATTTTGAATGCCCGCCATTTTTGTAAAAGGCAAAATCTGAGATGGCCTCATATCTAAATTTGAACCTTTATATTTGCAGTATATGTGGACCAAATTATATGCTTGTATCATTAAATGTGCAATTCTTACAATATTTGCTCGAATCTGCCGCACTATTTCCCGTCTTTTGACTTTGAAACTATAATATTTAGCATTTGACGAAAAAGAGCTACCATAACTCAAGAAGAGTTATATTATAATAAAGTATAGCTCGATCACTATTGGTCTTAAAAAAATTAGAAAAAAAACGGTTGTGTTTATTTTTTCAAAGGTACATTTCAGTTTAGCAAAGTTGTTTGGATAAAAGGAAAACTTTTGGAGTTATTAGCAGAAAATTGACTAACATTGCTTTTTTCGATAACATTTTCGATAGCGAATAAATCGAAAACTATTAATATTATCAAAAAAATGTATTGAACGTTTTTTCTTAGAATGAATGTTTTTACCAACATTTCCGGTCAAAATATAATAAAAAATTTCCACCCCCGAGATATGATGGCATCTCCCTCCATAGTAAAAGCGCCTTTCGGCATCATATAGATTTTGATTCTTGGACTATCCACTACTTATTCCCAAATTTTCAAGTAAATCTATCCATTCTGTAAAAATTGCGAGGTTTTGTTCTATTTTAGCTTCATTACTGGGACTATTAATAAAAATCCTTGAATTGCAGCTTTGTTTGAATTAGTGTTTGGAATTTTACTCTTTAGTCTAGAATGATACGGAGCATTATCCAAAGTAATAACGCTATTTATTTTTAATTTAGGTAGTAATTGCTGCTGAAACCACTTTTCAAACAAAGTACTGTCTTCTACCCATCTGATTCTCCCCCCCCCCCCCAATGTAAAATACAAATTCTCTTCCCTCTAGATGGAGGAACATTGGTGATGCAATTTTTACTACCATCGGTCTAACATTTTTTAACTATATCATGGGTGTCTAACCAAGTTTCATCAAATAATACAAATTCTTCCCTTCACTCCTAAAATACATTAGACGCTCCAAATAAAGAGTATTTTTAACGAGTACTTACCGTTGTAGGTATAAGTTAAGCACGATTTGATTTGTATCGTGTGTGAGGTGAATATAACCAGAACGTTTTTCAGGTTCAGACTGGTCTTCACTTCCTGAATTCACTTCTATATCACTCATATTTATACACACACCGGCAAAATTAGCCGAACAACTTAAAATGGAACATGTTTGATGTCTTGAATTTCCTAAACCTGTTGTCCGATTTGAGTGATTCTTTTAGTATGTTATAGCCTTATTATTTAAGAATATCGTTGAGATAATATTGTTGCTAGACAGGTAAATATCATTTTATACCGGGTGTACCAATCATACTGTGTTTTTTCTTAAAGTTTGGAACACCCTGTGGAATATTCTAGCACACGTAAAATATTAAAATTAAAACTCGATTGTAGAGTTAGGCTTTTTTAATATTTTCCTTTTCGATTCATTTAATTACGTGGGATAATAAAAAAGTTATGTGCGTTAACAACTATCCATGTTTTTCATCAATAAATCCTCACAGTAGGAGAGGAAAGTATGCTAATTTTGCAGTTACTCGAGCGTTATGGTGACCTATTGGATTGTGAAGAGTATGTGCTAAAACCAGAAAAAGTTAAGTTTTCGATATAGTGGAGACTTTCATTTTTTAATTTAATTTTCCATTTGCAACAATCGTTTTTTTTTCGATTATAGCGTATATTATTTAAGAATATCGGTGTAATAATATTGTTGCTAGACAGGTAAATGTCATTTTATACCGGGTGTAACAATCATACTCTGATTTTTTCTTTAAGTTCGGAACACCCTATGGAATATTCTAGCATATATAAAATATTGAAATTAAAACTCAATTATAGCCTTAGGCTTTCTTAAAATTTACTTAAAATTTCTTAAAAAACAGATAAGTTTTCCATAAAGTGTGGGACTCTCCATTTTTTAATTTAATTTTCTATTTCCACCAATCTTTTTTTCCGAATATAGCGCCATCTATCCATAATTGGAAAAAATGTTGCGAATAAAAGTGGCTTATTTTTACGTCAAGAATCCAAATCTGCAATAAAAATTGGGGGCTCCTAATTCCAAGATTTAGGTTTTCGGACTGTTTGCTTTGCTGCCAACACAATACATTCACCTCAAACCCTGAAGAGGACAAAATCCTAAACGGGGAAGCACATTGAACGCATTTCTTCTAAACATTATCTAGACAAGCAAATCAAACAATGTGGCATGGCATGGCATTTAAGATTTTAAAGTAACGTGTTTTATTTTTGTACGTTTTTTTACAAATTTTATATACAACATCGACGAAAATGAACATCAGATCGTAAAACTGCAAAATACACGTATTCAATATTTTTCAAAAATCTATCGAATGACAACAAACATGAGCCCCACGCAGGTGGGGGTAAGACATTAAATTTAAAATCTTAAATAGGAACCTCTATTTTTATTGCAGATTTGGATTCTTTACGTAAAAATAAGCAACTTTTTTTGACACATCTTTTCGAATGATGGATAGATCGCGCTATAATCGAAAAAAAAAACGATTGTTGCAAATGGAAAATTAAATTAAAAAATGAAAAGTCTCCCACTATATCGAAAACTTAACTTTTTCTGGTTTTAGCACATACTCTTCACAATCCAATAGGTCACCATAACGCTCGAGTAACTGCAAAATTACTGCAAAAATTAGCATATTTTCCTCTCCTACTGTGAGGATTTATTGATGAAAAACATGGATAGTTGTTAACGCACATAACTTTTTTATTATCCCACGTAATTAAATAAATCGAAAAGGAAAATATTAAGAAAGCCTAACTCTACAATCGAGTTTTAATTTTTATATTTTACGTGTGCTAGAATATTCACAGGGTGTTCCAAACTTTAAGAAAAAACACAGTATGATTGGTACACCCGGTATAAAATGATATTTACCTGTCTAGCAACAATATTATCTCAACGATATTCTTAAATAATAAGGCTATAACATACTAAAAGAATCACTCAAATCGGACCACTGGTTTAGAAAATTCGAGACATCAAACATGTGCCATTTTTAAGGTGTTCGGCTAATTTTGCCGGTATGTGTAGTCATTACACTGACTTCTGTTCTAAATGAACGACAAAAGAAAAATGAAGTTCTTTTCAAATAAACTTTCTTCTCACAGAAGCCCATTTAGTGATAATTTGATATTACATAAGTAAACATTATCCTTTTACCTGAATAAAATTCTACGAAATTTTCTAATCTCATAAACAATGGCTTTACGTACCTACAAATTTGTAATTCTGAATTATTGCAAGTACAAATGCAATTAACGGATTAAAGTAGGTACACAAAATTATGCTTAATTTTATGTAAAATTGAAATACGTACCTGGCTACATCTACTTTGTATCATTCAGTAAAGTACCTTTAAACTTTGGATAGAATTTAAAAATGAACCTAATGTAACGAAAGACTAAGGGTGACTATTCGTTACAACATTAAGGGAGTACAGAAATTTTGTGCTTGATATCAGCCCAGTCTCTTAACCTGGGGAATTCCATCCGAATTATCTTGCAAGGGATATTATGATAGTAGTCCAAACTTGAATTTTCAGTATATATTTTGTTTTTATACAAAGTGTTAGTGCATTTGAAGCACCCAAAATATTGTTTTTTAATTTAATTATATATAAACACCACATTTTCACTCTAAAAATTCGTTCATTTTTTGACCGAATCTCAAAATTAATGTGTACATTAAGGGGTTAAACACAAACCGCATGCTATGATTTTTGTGGCGGATATTCTTAAGGTTGATTTCATGTAATCCAATGAACTGTAAATAAATAAATACTTTATTTTCTTTTAGACAGGCATAGTCTGTATATAATTAATCAATTATTAGGTACAATAAGTAAATATAACAAACAAATAAACAACCACACTATGTACACACTACGCAAACTAACAACGAAAATACATTTAGAGTTGAAGAAATTCTTTAACTGAATAAAAAAATGTGTGTAATCAGAAATTCTTTTAAATTTAGTTTATAAAGCTTGTCAGGCTCTTACACAATTTTATATGCATTGGTAGTCCATATAAAGTATTTGTCCCATTATACTAGGGGACTTGAAATATATATTTCTCCTACACATTGGGGCACGTAAGGTATCTTTATATTTAGTATTCAAGTTGTGAATTTGCCCATGAGTTTTAAAATTTTCGAGGTTATTAAAATGTATATATACAACTTTCCAGAATATAAATGCAGGTCAAAGGCAGTATTTTGAATTTTTGAAAATATTGTCTACAACTTGTTTTATGGGGGATACCAACAATAGTCCGTAATATTTTTTTTGTGCAAAAAAGACTTCCATTAATATGGCTACTTGGTCCTCAAAAACAAATGCCCTATCTGAAACGGGATTCGGCTTAGGCACAATAAAGCATTATTAATTATTGTTTCTCCGCTAAAACTTGCTTTAAATTTCGAAACAAAAACGTCACCTACTAAGTTAAATTTTGCGGCAAGTGTATCACAATGTTTTCTCCAACAAGACATTCATCTATATGAAGTCCTAAGAACTTTACTGATGAAACATGTTCAATATGATTATGTATTATTTATATTTAAGTTAATGAGGTTAACACATCACATCGTTGCCTATTATGAAACTGCCTGAAAAGAGTTTTTTGGGTGTTCAATAATAGATGATTATTACAGAACCAGCTGCAAAGGTCTGACAGTAAACTGTTATATTTGGACTCAAAGGAAGTATCAGATCCGTTGATTATAGCATTTATATCTTCTGCAAATATAGTGAAATGTCCATCTCCGTTAACCGAGACAACATCGTTTACATAAATAAGAAAGAGAATTGGTCCTAAAATTGAGCCTTATGGTACACCTATGTCAATATCGAGACAGTTGGATTTATGACTCTTCTTTTGGTAGCACTACAACCCGGGGTGGGTCTTGGCTGACTGCACAACTCGCTTCCATTTCGAACGGTCATCCATGATAGTTGGGTCAGTGGGTAGTCCCATTGTTCTTAAATCTGACCATATATTGTCTCTTCATCGCATTCGTGGGCGTCTTTCTTCCTGTGGGGGCTTCCTCCCAGATCAACTTGGGAAGGCGGTTATTAGAGAGTCTATGGACATGGCCAGCCCATCTTAGACGTTGATATTTAATTTCTTGGACTGTCGCCCGCGCTATACATCAGCTTGACTTCAGCATTTGTTCTCGTTCGGTATTGGTTGCTATTACGGTAGCGATAAGGTCCAAAGATTGTTCTGATGACTTTCCTCTGAAAACATCCAAGTTTTCTTTCAATTGCTTTGGTCAGAGTCCACGTCTCACATCCATACATGAGCACTGGTCTAATCACTGTTTTTATATATTCTGATATTTGATGCTCGTGTTAGGCTCTTAGATTTAATAGTATTGTGGAGGCTATACATACATCTGTTTCCTGCCTGAATTCTCCCTTTAATCTCTTCGGTGATATCATTTTCTGTAGTGATTGTTGCTCCGAGATATTTAAAACTATCCACTCTTTCAAAGTTATATGGGTCTATCGTAACATTTTGCCCTATTCTATCTCGTCACTTTTGTCTGTTGATGCACATGTATTTGGTTTTCTCTTAATTTACCCTTAAACCAGCTTTATTTGCCTCTGCCTCTAATTTATTGAAAGTCTCTTTCACATTAGTGACTGTGTTTCCCACAAAGTCAATGTCATCCGCGTATGCTAGTAGTAATTTTGGTCCATTTACTGTCAGTAATTCTGTTCTAATTTGTGCTGTTCTTACTACTTTCTCCAGAATTATATTGAAAAGGAGAGGTGACAGCGCATCTCCTTGTGTCAGGCCATTGCTTATTTCGAACGATTCTGAGAGTTTGTTACCTATCCGTACTCTGGATCTACAGTCTACAGCCATTTACACATATCTTAACTCTGGATAAGTTTTTTTTTGGAACTGAAAGTTCTGCTATGGCATTCCACATCTGATCCCTTTTAATGCTATCATATGCTTGTCGGAAATCTATGAAGAGATTATGGATAGTTCTATTGAATTCCCTTCCTTTTTTAAGCAGCCGTCTTTAGAGTAGATTCATGACTCGCATTTGATAATTTGCCTTTTTCTGTTAAGCTGACGTATTGTCGACGTGCATTTAAATGGGATGTTAACCAATTCAATGCACGTCCTTGAATGTCGATATTTTTTAATTGACATCACAAAATATCTCAACAGAACTTTCTCCACTATCTAAAAGATGTGAGAGTATCATAAAAGGAATGCATTGCTGTATGGGTAGATTTTTGGACTGGAAACCATGTTGGTTACTAACAATCACTTTATTTGTCTGTAAAAATGAATTAAGTCTTTGTAAATAGCTGTATTCAAAAATTTTTGAAAATATCAAAGAAATTGTTATTAGACGGTAATTACTTACTTGATTTGGGTTACCTTTTTTATGAATTGGTAGGTAACACCTTGCCAGTTTTTATATAATCTAGAAAGTTGCCATTTGAAAACGATAAATTAACTAAATATGTTAATGGCGATATTATCTTTCAATAAAGTCGTCCCAGAAACGCAACTCATAAATATTAACTATCATTTTAAAATTTTCTACTTTAAAATGTATAATATATGTCTGAATTGCCGATATGAATGAGTCAGATTATAATTAAATTATTAGAAGAATTTTTTTACTGAGCAACTAATTTTTTTTAAATTTATTAACATTTTGTATTTAGAAAACGACATCCGAATTGAAAGTCGAAGTGTCAATAAAGTCATTTTTTCAACTTAAATTGTGGCTTATTTCTCAATTAAAATAGTAAATTACGTAAAGTTGGTATGGAATAAATTGAATATTTTTCTTAAACTAAAAGCCTGTCGAAAAAAATTTAAAACACGTCGATTTTTAATTTTAATGACCTACATTTGACAACCAAATTTAATTGTACAGAGTGATACACATTAAGGTGATGACGCCATCAGATTTTTTGTAAATAATGTAACACCCTGTGTCTATCTGTGTGAAAAGAATTAATAAATTATTATTCCCTCCTGAAACACTGTAGGCTATTTTAATCCAATTTCTGAACGAACACTTTCAAGCACTGGCGAAGCGTCCATGTAACCACTGTTACCATTGGTAACGGTTAAAAATCTTGCAAATAAATATGTATTTTATGACGATGAATCATTCCATTTATTATTGTATTTTATTTTTACCAATAGAAATATATTATTATATTATGTGTTAATAGTACCTAATTCAGTAAATAGCCAGACACACGAAAATATTGGCGAGTTTATGTGACTCAGTTGCACTTTATTATATTCTGTTACCAGTCTCATTTGTGCAATTTGTGGTGACAATGAATGGTTATCTCGCTGTCGCTCGGGCGGCTCGGGACCGGCTAGTACTGAAAATTTTGAAGGAGCGATGGGCGTAAGCGCGCTGTGTATATCAGTAGGGCTGTTACCAGATTTAAATTTGCTAACAGTACCTATATTAAAAAGCGTGCGTGCAGTTCACCATGGATGAGTGTCGCTGCGTAATCGATCAACTACTTGAAAAGTAATTCTGATTGAAAAATAAAATGAGATTATTGAAAATGAAAGACCTATTTTAAACAATTTAAAAAAGGAATTTAAAAAATTAGCTCGATATTTTAAATTTAGTTGGTACAGTGAAAATCCTTGGTTATGTGGTTGCAAGAAAAATAGACTGTATTGTTGGCCATGTCTTCTGGTTTTTACAGAAAAATGGGTGGACCAGGTTCACGATTTAAATAGTTTTAGAGTTTTAAAAAAGAGACATGAAATTTTTCCGTTACCTACATGTAAGATGTATACCCAATTTGATTCAGTTTGGCAAAACAAGAATCAAAAGTTCTCTTAACCAAGCATTTAAAGCAAATATTGCTAAACATATAATGAGTTTGTTAAAAAAAATAGATAGGTACTCGTATATTCTTAGCTCACTTATAATAGATATGTACCGTATGTTTTTTGGCCGAACAAGAATTAGCGTTTCGTGGTCATTTTGAGGGCGACTGCTCTGACATTCGAGGCAATTACAGGGAATTGTTAACATTAATTGCCAAAAAAGATCAAAAATTTTGCCAACATCTAGAAACATCAACTGTTTTTTCGAGAGTTTCAAGTGATATACAAAATTATATTATTGAAGCTATATGTATATACATTTATCCATATCTTCATTTTTTTAAATAAGATTTTTTGCATCTGGTTTTGGTAACACTTTAGAAAAAGTCACGCGTCGCCACTGCTTTCAAGTCACAGGGATTCCGAACGAACATGGTTCCCGTATTCTTTCAGGTACCACCAGTGCCGGATTTACCAGTAGGCCGCGGCCTGTCTAAAACTATTTGTAATGAGTTTATAGAGTTAACGCACAAAAAAGTAGCTTCTGTTATTGGGGATGAATTAAAGAAAAGTAAGTACTATTCTCTCAGTGTTGATTCTACACCAGACATCACCCATTCAGACCAGTTGACAGTGATCCTACTATGTTTGTATGTTTTAAGACATTTTAAGTGATGGTATGAACACTCTGAAGCACACATGGCGGAAATTATTTAAATACACTGTCAGAATTGTATATTCCATTGTGCGATATGAGAGGCCAGTCATATGATAATGCCTCGAATATTTCAGGCAAATATATAGGTTTACAAGCTCTAATAAAATAACTTAACAATTTAGCTGAGTATGTTCCATGCTCCGCTCTTTAATTGAATCTAGTAGGCACACATGCGGCTGATTGTTGTTTGGCAGTAACAAAAATATTCATGTTGATTCAAGAATTTTACGTTTTCATGAGTGAATCTTCTCCAAGATGGGCCGTGTTGGAAAACATTGTCAAAAAATAGCAATAACGAAAAGAAACTCCTTCCAAAAAGAATAAACTTTACAAGATGGGCTGCCAAATGACATGCTGTAAAAGCTATTTTACTTAACTACTATAACCATTACGATGCAGTAAAAACATATCAGCCAATTCTAGATTGTCTAGTTTGGATAGTTTTATTTCAAATGCCTTTTTCAAGCCTTAGAATGATTTGGTTAAAGATTTTGCAGCCAAAACAGCTAGAAAAGTGAGTGTTTAGAATTTAGATATGAGATTTATTATGAATATGGAGTAGTGTCAATATTATTCACTAACAGTGGTGTCATGGCAAAATTAGCAGTGCGGGAACGCAGTGCCGGAACGCACTGCTAATTTTTGTTTACAAAACCTAAATTTTCTATTATTTTTAACTTTTGTTAACCAGTGCGGGAACGGCGTTCCCACGCGTTCCCACACCATGACACCACTGTTCACTAATCCAACTTTATCCAAATTAAGAACATGACATTAACTTTTTCAGTATAGGAGAATAATGTGAGAATTGAACGATCTAGTCTATTTGTTGTATTCTTCATATTTTTATTTTTCAGTACCGTAGCCTATTACTGTTACAGTTCATATTATTTTGCTTGTTCTTTTACTTATAATGTCTTTTCAACTCTGCTTTTTTAGTCTTTTGTTATCACCTGTACTTTTCCCCCGAATGAAACAAATGTTATTTAATTTTAACATTTAACTGCTATACTAATTTATAATATAATAATTTTAGCAATATTAATAATTTTACAAATAACTGCTATTTGTTAACTTTTTGAATTACATGTTTAAGGCATCATGGGGCCCTAGACATCCATAAGAAGTAGGCATATAAATGCCTAGGTCATGAGATTCACATAGGAAAAGATAACCAAAATGTTGAGCTTCGCCGTTATAAGACTGATTTGGGCAGCCTTCGGCAAGCTGAATCATATTTCCAAATCGTCTAACATATATCAATATGCCTTAAAAGAAAAACCTTTAATCAATGTGTTTTGTCAGTGTTGAATTATGGAGCGGAAACGTTGACCATGACAAGGAGAACAGTGCAAAAGATTTGTGTGTCTCAAAGGGCGATGGAGCGTGCTATATTGGGCCTTTCACTACTAGATAAGATCCCAAACCGCCAGCTACTACAAAGATCAGGAGTGGCTGATGCAATAGAGAGAATAGCAACACTGAAATGGAACTGGGAAGGTCACGTGGCTCGAATGATAGATAACAAATGAACAAATCGGCTACTGGAATGGAGGCCAAGAGGTCATGCCTACCGAAGCAGAGGTCGTCAACCAACACGTTGGACTGATAATCTAAAACGTTGTCATAGGATTTGGATGCACAAGGCACAAGACCGAAATAACTTATGAGGGTGAACTATGTCCAGCAGTGGACAAGCGAAGATTGGATGATGACTAAATAAAGTGTAAAATATTGGCAATACTTTAAGTGATATTTATAGACACAACTATAAAAACCCTATCTTAAAATTAATACTTTAAGGGGATGGACAAGCATGAAACGAACTTATTTTAATACCTATTATTTTATTCTCGACGAAGGCAACTCCAAAATCATAAAAATTATAAAATCTCTTTAGTCGTTCTCGAGTTACCTATAAGTGAATCGCTTATTTATGAAAGGCCTCATGTCACTTTTTTTCAAATTTTCGTTTAACGTAGAAAATGATAACCCATAAGTATGTTCGCACATCGTTTGCTTATGAAAAGCCTCATGTTATTCCTTTATCAGATATATTAGTTTAAAATTATTGTTTATTTTTGATAATTAAAAATGAAGCGGCACAATTCATTAATCAAAATACCTGTTACATGTTTAATTGTTTAACTTGAAATATCTCTAAAACGAATGACTATATCGTTACGAGTGAAAAGTCATAATTTCATAGGTTGTATAGTACCTACACTTTCTGCCGAGTATGAAAATGATACGTCGAATAGTTTTAATATACTGAGCACTCAGAGATTGGACATTATTAATGAAACACCCTCTATATAGATTTTTAAATACATCAAAGTATGCCGCAATATGCTCTTAATCAAGTAAATATGAATAGCATAATAAGCATTTATAAAGAAACCCAAAAAATATGCTGCATGTATTATGCACATGCATTTTGCATATATTTCAGACACTAGTCATATGTCTATGTTAAACCGTTTAAGTGCTATAAGCCTAAGACTTTTTCGCATGACGCCATGTTGAAATTTTCTATGTCGTTCCATTCTACTTGTTTAATCCTAACACTTACGCCCGGTTTCATAATCAACTTAAAGTGAACATTAACTAAAGTTCACTTTAGCGTTGACATTTACCCATATGAATTGCATTGATAAAGGTAACAACAACTTAAAATTTAAAGTCCACTTTAACTGATTATGAAACCGAGCGTTAGTATGTCATATCTCTCTGCACGCTAAGCCGCTTGGTCGCTATAAGCCTAAGGACTCTTTGACATGACGTCGTGTTTGCTTTTTCTATGTCGTTGCATTGTACTCGATATATTTAATCACGTGGTTTGTAGCGTATCTTTGTACGTTAAGTCGTTTGGTCACCAGTGTAGTGGACGTTCAACGGGAGACGTGTCTAGCCGTAGACCTTCGATGGTTTGGCCATAATATGAAATAACGTAGACCCGTGCCGTGCAGTGGACGTTAAATGGAAGGTCTGTGTCAAAGCATGGACATGCGGTAGGATACCCGTGTTGAGTAGTTCATGTAAATAGAAGACCTATTAGATAAGTGATAAGTAGCGAATATTCAATACTTTGCACTGTATGTGTTTTGCCTTTCTGAGTACACCCAGTATATGGATGTTACGAGTTTCTGATTATACTCTGTATATTTTGAATGAATGACAGTTGCTGTTTGACATGAAGGTAGCACTGAATGGTATATAAAATGACGTTACAAGAAAAGAAGAAGGATTCTAAAAAGAAAGAAGAACGTTTTCACTACTTTGTTACAAGATATATAAATGACGTTAAAAAAAAGAGTTTAGAAAGCGAGTACTAAAATGTTATGTATTTTCTGTTCTTTTGTATGGTGTGGAAACATGGACTCTCAATAAACAATGCCTCAATAGATTGGAAGCATTTGGGATGTGGACGTATCGAAGAATGCTGAGAATCTCCTGGACAGACAGAATAACCAATGAGAATACAAAACTAAGGAGAATACAGAACAACAGGGAGATACTGGATTCCATCAAAATAAGAAAACTTCAATACTTGGTCATATAACACGTGGTGACAGATATGAACTCCTAAAATTAATTATGCAGGGAAAGATTCAAGGAAGGCGCAGCATAGGTAGGAGAAAAATGCCCTGGCTCAGAAATCTCAGAGAATGGTCTGGATGCAGCTCAACTGAACTCTTTCGGACTGTAGTGTCGAAAGTGAGAATAGCAATGATGATTGCCAACCTTCGTCGCAGATATGGCACGTAAAGAAGAAGAAAAGAAAAGAAGAAGAAGAATTCGAAAAAGAAAGAAGAACGTTTTTACTACTCTGTTTATGACGAATGTCAGCTGACGTGTTGACATATGACGGAAAAAAAAGCAGAATTCCAAAAAGAAGAAGAATTTCAAGAAGAAGAAGAGGACTTTTCTGACTACGTCCTGTATAACGAACACATTGGCGCATCCAAGAAAAATGTCACAATTTCCGGCGAAAAAACACATCGATTTCACTATACGTACAGTCGTTGCCTTATACACAATACTAAGGATTAAAAACTTACAGGTGTCCTCAAACTACATGATTTGTAAATATTTTGATATTTCATACACTTTGGGTACTCTGTCCTCAAACTGTAGGGTATTATACAGTGGTAGTTTGGGGACTGTCCCCAAACTGACCATTTGTCCTCAAAGTGTAGGGTTTATACTTTTTTAAGTCCTCAAAGTGTTGGATATACATATATATATATATATATATATATATATATATATATATATATATATATATATATATATATATATATATATATATATATATATATTAATGTGATATTCAAAGATCGGTGTGCTCAAAGCAATTGATTAGATAATTAATTAATTAATTAAATTTAATTTTAATGATGCACTTATGATTTAATCACACTATTTAATGCTCTAATCTCAGGGTTTTATATTCTCGTGCTTCAATATCTCCTTTGCTTTACATATGATAAATAAGGTCAAAGACTAAAGGAATAAAACACATATATGGTACAAAAACATCTATTGAAATAAATTCACCCTCAAAATATCCTCTAAAAATAATATCTCCTATTCTGATTATTGAAATACTCCTACCACTATCTAAAGTACTTATTGAAATTTGCGTTATGAATAATTCTACAAAAAAAAATAAAACTGTCTCTCGGATGATGAGTTGTCCAAATTCTTGTCTCTGGTCGCCTACAATTTACTCTTAGCAGTCCCCTATGTAGTCAGCAATCTCGCAACAAACTATTGCAAGCCTATTGTCATCAATGACCCCCTACAGATGCACGTATCTTTCAAAAAACAATGCTAGCCTTTTCTCCTCTCAATAAACTGAATCTATTTCTCGTTCCGGCATGCAACGGTGACTCTTGGAATATAAGTAGAACAATATAACTTACAATGCTTTACGTGATGAGCTTCCGTCAGGACACTTATTTCAACAAACTCACAACTATTCACTTATCTGCCTTACTACTTCAGGAGACTCTCAGAGATCACCACTAGTCGACTTTAACGATCATTTTACAACTGACTCTTCTTCTACCCTCTCACATTTCGCTAAACTCCCATTCTTCATACCTAGCCCCTCCTTTTTCCTTCTTCACCAATCCGAGTTCCTCAATTTTATCCCCATCTACCTTTCAGATAACAAACACCAATTTTCCCTACCATTAGAAATTTCCTAAAACTAATTACATGCCAATCGGTTTTTTTTTTCCTTTCTTAATATCTAAACAAAGATTACATTCATTTAAATTTCTAAATACAATTGTTCCCTCGCCGAAAAAAGTCCATTTGGGAAACCCGGTCTCATTGTCCAAACACATAACCACTTTCACTAACTGTACAAAGAAAATACTTAATCCCTATTTAAATTTTGTTTACCTACGGCCATCCAAAGATAATTGACTTTCATTTCTTCGAAATGAATTTTGGTATATTTTTATTATATGTTTTAACTTTTCTAAAATATTAAGATCGAAACCATATTAATTCAAATTTTACATATCTTAACAACTCCCCGCCATTTGATTTGCCAAAAAAAAATTCTGTTATTTATTTAAATGACACAAGTTTTTTTTTAGGATCAAATTATTCCCTTATGTTACCAAACTCTACTCATGATACTTATAAATGTCGTGAATGTTAAAAAATACCCCGTATCTTGCCTGTCTCTATATGCGCTAATTCATAACTATTTACCCCATTTTCCGTATTGACCCTATATGGACCTTCAAATACCGGCATCAATTTAGCACAAATACCATTTTGTAAATTGGACACCCTCAGTGCCCTCACTAAAACTTTATCCCCTTTCTGGAATGTAACCGGCCTTCTTCTTCGGGTCCTCTCTTGCCTTTGGAGATATTTCTCTCCACTTCGTCTCAATCTTCGTTGAACCACCTCGATCACTTCTTCGTATTGTCTGGGGGCGGTGTCTTCCCACGGTCTCGTAGGCATTGTTCCTTTCATTACATATAAAGGCGTCTCCTTGGTAACCGTATTTGGTGCACAGTTCAAATACGTCTCTATTTCAAACACTTTTCTGTCCCAATGTCGATGATGTTCTTCCGCAGCAATTCTTAGAAATTTTGTGACTTCTTGTATAAAACGCTCTGATGGGTTGCTCTGTGGATGTCGGATGCTTACAAATTTTGTATTTATGCCTCTCTCTCTTAATTCCCCTTTAAAACGGTCATTCCTAAAGTATGTCGCATTGTCCAACAAAATATTGTCTGGTCTTCCCACTGTTTCGATAAAATCGTCTATCTTCCGAAGTATTTCAGCTCCTTTCGTGGTTCTACATGGGTACAGTTTTAAATACTTTGAGAAAACATCCACCATAACTAATATGTGTTTATTCCTCTGTGTTGTTGTTATTAAATCGCTCAACATATCAATGGCGACAATATCCAGTTTCTTCCGAGCTATGACGTTTTTTGTGATGTTTTCGTTTTTGAAATTCTTACTTTTACACTTTTGGCATGTCTCGCAATTTCGAGTCATCTCTTTGGCTATTGTATAGTCCTGTCGACAAATGTAGTTCTCCCTGAACATAAGCCACACCTTCCTGCTTCCAATGTGTCCGTTGTCACAGTGTAATTTTGCTAAAACTTCTTTTGCCATCTGTTCCGTGATTACATATAGTTCTTTACCATCGACCCTCTTAAAATATAAGTTATCTTCTTGTTCGGCCCTTTGCTTTTCTCTTTCATCCAGTTGTTCCTGATTTTCCCTGATCTGAGCCAAAGAAAATAAGCCTGCTTCTTCTCTCATTATGTTCATGCCAACGTGGAGAGTTTTGTGGTCCTCTTTGCGGAATTGTTCATCTCTCGTCAACGCATCAGCCAAGATATTGTCAGTTCCTTTGATATATTTAAATTCAAAATCATACTCTTGAAGTAAAAGAATGCCCCTATGAATTCTATTATTTACCAGCCTATTTTTCATTATATGTACCAAAGCTGCATGGTCTGTTTCAACGGTGAATTTTGCCCCTAGTAGGTAAAACCGTAATTTATTTACACAAAATAACACACTGGCGAACTCTAATTCAGTAACGCTGTACTTTCTCTCATATGTTTTGGTTACACGGGAGACAAAACAGATTGGCACCTCTACATCGTCTTGGATCTGTGATAACACCCCTGCGAATTTTGTTATGGAAGCATCGGTCCGGAGAATGAAAGGTTGATCATATCTTGGGTGGTGTACTCTTACAGCTGTGGAGAAAGCTCCTTTTAAATTTTTGAAAGCCATTTCTTGTTCCGTTCCCCATTTCCACCTAACATTTTTCTTAAGTAATGCTATCAACGGTATTTCTTTTGTGCTGATGTCTGGTATTAGTTTTTTGAAATAGTTTACCATTCCCAAAAATCCCCGCAATGTTTTTAAATTGGTTGGCCTAGCGTAGTTATTTATAATTTCGATTCTATCTTCTGCAAGACTAATCCCTTTTGTGTCTAATTTGAATCCTAAATACAGTATTTCCTTTTGAAAAAACTGACACTTTTGAATATTTAATTTCAATCCCGCTTGATCCAATTCTTCTAGCACAGTGTGAATATGTCGTAGATGGCTTGTTATATCTGGTGAGAAAATTAATAAATCATCTATGTAATGTACAACAAATTCTTCATGCCTATTTAAGATTGTGTTCAATGCGCGAACCAAAGCAGCGCATGCACTCTGTAGGCCAAATGGTACCACCCTAAATCGGTATACCACTCCGTCGATCGAAAAAGCGGTATAATTTCGACATTTCTCTGCCAAAGGTATTAACCAAAAACTATGTTTCAAATCGATTTTGGAAAAAATGTGTGACCCTGTGATTCGTCCAAATATGGCTTCGATGTTCAAAGGCGCTTCGTATTGCGCGATTGTGTGTGAATTAATGTTTCTTGCATCTAAACATAATCGCAAATCACCACTCGATTTTTTTACGCATACTATCGGGTTGATATATGGAGAGTCACATCTTTCTATCACCTTGTCTTCGATCATTTTTTCAATTTCCTGTCCGACGCTTTGCCTGTATTTATACGGGATTGGATATGTCTTGGATTTAAAATTTTCTAAGTTTTTAACTTTAAAAGAATGTTCATAATTTTTAGCCACTCGGCTTTCTTCATTAATCAAATCTCCATAATTTTCTAGAATCTTCTCTACTTCCTTTTCCATGTTTTCTCCACATTTTAATTTTCTTTCATCCTCATTTTGTTCGCATGTGTTCACTGTCCATAATATTTCTTCATAAAATTCTGGATTCTCGTCCATTATTGCCATTTCTTCTCTGTCCTCATCCTTTATTTCTTCTTCTGTTTTTTTTTATCTTCAATTTCCATTTGGTATCCCGAGCACCATGTTTCTACTGCTTTCATTTCTCTTATGAGAACTTCCTTTTCTTCCTGCTTCCTTTCTGTTTTATCGTCGATAGCCGACAATTCTTCCGTATCTTCGATTTCCTGTCTTTCTCTTGAATCCACCGTGTTTTCCTTCTTTCTTTTTGAACTCTTCTTCTTTTTCTTCCTTCTTTTTTTTTTTCTGGTTGATTTTTTTCTTGTACTTTCGGTTTTTCCTCTACAGTCATATTGATTTCTTTATGTTTTTCCTGTTCATTTATCTTTTCAACAATTATTTTCCTCTCTATTTCCGTTTCTTCTTCTATGTTGTCAGGTTCTGCTCTGATTTCCAGTTTATTCTCCGATATTCCCATTTTCTCGTGATATCTTCCATTCTGTAGCTCTTGGTTGATTTCCCTCTGTTTAACTTTCCCCCAGAAATAGTTGAGAAATTTATTTTCGAAATCTGTCCAATTTTCAAACTCATCTTCTTTACTTTCATACCATAACGCTGCTCCTTCTTTCAGATGGTTTCTAATTGTTTCTTTGCAGTCGTCAAAATATCTAATATGTTGCAATTTGGTTCTCAAATTTTTAACAAATGGTACTGGGTGTGTTTTTCTAATATCCCCGCCAAATTGTATTTTCGCGTCGCTTGTACCATGGATAATCATTTCCCTTCTTTCTCCACAATTCTGTTGATTCTTGAGTTCCGCAATTTGTTTTTCGTTTTGCTTAAATTTTTCTTCTATTTCTCGCCTGTCTTCTTGTATTGCATTTTCAAATTTGCTTTCTAACTGTTCTAATTCCATCTTCTGCACATTCTTAATATCCTTCATTTTATTTTTGATTTCTTTAATCTCTAACTCCTGTTTCTCGCTCTTTTCTGCAATCTCTTCTATTTTTTTAACCATTTCCTTTTTAATACTCTCTATATTTCTGTTGTTTTCTTCTATGGCTTGTTTTGTTTCCTCCTGATTTTCTTTCATTACTTGTTGTGTTATTTCCATGGCTCGTTTTGCTTCCTGTTGATTTTTCTCTATTTTTTGTTGTGTTTCTTCCATGGCTCGTTTTGATTCCTGTTGATTTTCTTGCATTGTCCTTTTTGTTTCCTGTTGATTTCTATCCATTTGTTGTGATTGGAGTTGCATCAGTTGCAATAGTTTCTCTATTCCTGTTAATTCCTGTTCTTTTCTCTCCATAATCGTTGTATCTCCTTCATTATCCAATCCTTCTTCAACAATTTTTTTCTCTTCTATGTTTTCTTGCATTTTGCTTTGCCTCCTTGTGGTCGACATGTTGTTTCTTTTCGTTACTGTTTTCTTTGTCCCCGCCAAATGTGAAATTTTACAACACTCTATAAGTTGCAGAACACGACAAATATTTCTCCCCAAATTTAATAAATTTTCGCCACAAATATCAAATATGCAATCAGTAAATTTCAAAATAAATATCAAATGTACGATTGGTAAAAATATTAAATAATTCAATAGCAGTAAATCTCAACTACCTACGATCAATCCATAAATCAAAAATATTTTTACACCTGGAAAAATTGTCAAATTATCTCTGGATCACCTGTAGTTATTCCTTATCTCTTTCCCTACCATCAAATGCAAAGCTGTGATATTTTTTTAAGCCACCACGTTCTGGGCTCCAGTTAATGTGATATTCAAAGATCGGTGTGCTCAAAGCAATTGATTAGATAATTAATTAATTAATTAAATTTAATTTTAATGATGCACTTATGATTTAATCACACTATTTAATGCTCTAATCTCAGGGTTTTATATTCTCGTACTTCAATATCTCCTTTGCTTTACATATGATAAATAAGGTCAAAGACTAAAGGAATAAAACACATATATGGTACAAAAACATCTATTGAAATAAATTCACCCTCAAAATATCCTCTAAAAATAATATCTCCTATTCTGATTATTGAAATACTCCTACCACTATCTAAAGTACTTATTGAAATTTGCGTTATGAATAATTCTACAAAAAAAAATAAAACTGTCTCTCGGATGATGAGTTGTCCAAATTCTTGTCTCTGGTCGCCTACAATTTACTCTTACGGCCGGTTTCACAAGTCGAAGTTAACTTGTGGTTAAGAGATAACCAGAAGTTACCCCGAAATATGTGTTTCACAATATCAGGTCAACGGCGAAGTTGTGGTTAACCGACAGAATTTTTAACCAGAGCTTGGAGTGATGGTTAAGCTCTTAACCAGAGGTTATCCTAACCTAATTTCGTTTTATTGACAGGACAGAGTGTATACACGTAAATTATTAATTACAGATATGAATTTATATGATGTACTTAAATGCGTTTAGCATTTCGGCGGCCAATAATTGTTCGATTTTTAAATGATTTGCTTCCTGGGGTAATTATTAATACATACTATAGTCTCTTGCTTGCTACGTTTTTATATTAACAATTTAATTTTAACAATATTGGCGAAAGACCTCAAAACAAATATTATTCTTAAACAAAACTTAAAATGTATAATGTGCATATAATATACAGTGTGTGTACTTTAGTTGGCCACGTATGGGAAGCATTTTTAATATTAATTTTACGAAAAAAAGATACTTCAAAAAAGTTTTGCATAGTAATTTTTATGGTCCAAAATCTAAGATGCAACCATCATGTATCAAATTTTATTAATCCCATAGGAGGTATGTTAATAAAGCAAGGTAGCAAGAATCAACATCAAAAATATGATTATGCAAATCAACCACAAGTCTGACTGAATATCCTAACCACACATATACACACATTTACATTTCCTTAATCTGCAAAATAAACTCCACAACTAAATATAAAATCCTTAAAAAATATATACAACAAATTAATAGTCATAAAGCAATATAACAATTTATTGAATTTATCCTAATAAAAATCAATCTAAACTCATCTGACTGATCAGCTGATTTGATAATTCTTCCATAAAAATGTTATTTCTGGTGATCATTGTCCATAATTTCCTACCAACATAAGAAAAATAAAACAAAACTTACGGTCAACTAACCATGATTGAATCTGTGGTGGTGAAACAGCAACTGTCAGTTAGACTGTGGGTAAAGGTTAGTTGACCGCTAGGGTTAACCACAGATTGTGAAACCGGCCGTTAGCAGTCCCCTATGTAGTCAGCAATCTCGCAACAAACTATTGCAAGCCTATTGTCATCAATGACCCCCTACAGATGCACGTATCTTTCAAAAAACAATGCTAGCCTTTTCTCCTCTCAATAAACTGAATCTATTTCTCGTTCCGGCATGCAACGGTGACTCTTGGAATATAAGTAGAACAATATAACTTACAATGCTTTACGTGATGAGCTTCCGTCAGGACACTTATTTCAACAAACTCACAACTATTCACTTATCTGCCTTACTACTTCAGGAGACTCTCAGAGATCACCACTAGTCGACTTTAACGATCATTTTACAACTGACTCTTCTTCTACCCTCTCACATTTCGCTAAACTCCCATTCTTCATACCTAGCCCCTCCTTTTTCCTTCTTCACCAATCCGAGTTCCTCAATTTTATCCCCATCTACCTTTCAGATAACAAACACCAATTTTCCCTACCATTAGAAATTTCCTAAAACTAATTACATGCCAATCGGTTTTTTTTTCCTTTCTTAATATCTAAACAAAGATTACATTCATTTAAATTTCTAAATACAATTGTTCCCTCGCCGAAAAAAGTCCATTTGGGAAACCCGGTCTCATTGTCCAAACACATAACCACTTTCACTAACTGTACAAAGAAAATACTTAATCCCTATTTAAATTTTGTTTACCTACGGCCATCCAAAGATAATTGACTTTCATTTCTTCGAAATGAATTTTGGTATATTTTTATTATATGTTTTAACTTTTCTAAAATATTAAGATCGAAACCATATTAATTCAAATTTTACATATCTTAACAATATATATATATATATATATATATATATATATATATATATATATATATATATATATATATATATATATATATATATATATATATATATAATCTAAACCTTTCTACCTAACGGTGTAAGGTGTTTACAAATACATTTCATACATCTACATCATATATAAATCGTCTCCAATCTTGCTTATTCTTGGCCCTTCGTTTCGCTTCAGTCCACGTTGTATTTTTCGTCCTCAGAATTTCTACCACTTCATCGTTCCAGGTTTTCTTTGGTCTCCCTCTTCCTCTCTTGTTTTGTACTTTTGCCTCCCATATGCGTTTTACCTGTCTATCATCGTTCATTCTACACAAATGTCCAAACCATTTGAGCTTGTTCCTATCTAATATTTGTGTTATTGGTTCGACTTGTAGTTCTTCTCGCACACTGCTGTTTCTTATTCTATCACGTCTTGTAATTCCTTTTACTTTTCTTAGGTACTTCATGTCCATGGAGTTTATTCTGCTTTTCGATGATTGTGTTAGCACCCAGCTCTCACTACCATAGGTAAGGATTGGCCTGAATATTGTTTTATACACCATCATCTTTGTCCTGCTGCTTACTTCTCTCTTTCCAATGAATGTTCTGTTTAAGCTGTGGTACATTCTGGACGCCATGGTTATCCTTTCGTTGACTTCTTCTTCTGATCTTCCTCCATTCTCTATTTTCACACCCAAGTATTTATATGTTGTTACTTGTTCTAGTTTCTTGTTATTTATCTCTATATTTACTTGTTTATCTTCATTCCCCATGACCATTATCTTTGTTGTCTCCATGTTTATTTTCATATTTCTCTCTTCCAGCTCCTCTTTCCACATTATTAGGTTCCTTTTGAGGTCATCTGCGCTGTGTGCTAGTAACATCAGGTCGTCTGCAAATGCACATACTGAAATTCCTATAGGTTCTAGTCTGTGGTAACCAATGTGTAATTTGCGTGTCTTTGCTTCCATTACTTTTATGATGTCATCCATGAGTACGATGAATAGTGTGGGGCTCAGTACTCCTCCCTGCTTCAGTCCATCATTTATCTCAAAAGTTTCAGAATGGGTATTATCTTTCCTGATGTAGCATTTGTTACGTTTATATAAGCTTTGTATAGCCTGCCTCAATTTGAGATCAATATTTCTTCGTTCGAGACTTTCCCATACTTTGTATTGTGAAACTTTATCGAATGCTTTTTCTAAATCTATAAATGCTGCATATACTTCAGTTTTAGTAGTTCTCGTTTTTTCTGTTACTTGTTTGATCGTAAAGATGTGGTCTTGGGTACTCCGGCCTTTCCTGAACCCACTTTGTGGTTCTGCTAGGTTGTGTTCAACTATTGAACTAAGTTTTTTGTTTAAAATATATTCGTACGATTTTGACACCACACTTAACAACGTAATACCTCTGTAGTTGCCGCAATTTCTTGTGTCCCCTTTCTTAAAAATGGGCAATATAATTCCTGTTTTCCAATCTTCTGGTACAGTACCCAAGTGCCATGCTTTGTTGAGAATTTCTGTTAACATCTCTACTCCTGACACCCCTAGATTTTTCAGCATTTCTGGTGTGATCTTATCATGGCCTGCTGATTTTCCTACTTTTAGATGCGAGATGGCTTCCAGTACTTCATTCTTATCGATATTTTCGTCTTCGTCGTCGTGTTCTACGTTGGGGGTGGTCGTTTGTTCATGTGACTCATTACTGGTGGTTGTTCCATTTAGTAGATCTTGGAAATGCTCCTTCCATCTTTTCATAATTTCGTCTTCATCTGTCAGTAGTACATTATCTTTTGATTTGATCTGTCTTATGTTTGGTTGTTTGTCCTTTCGTAGGTTCTTCAAAACCCTGTAGAGTAACTTCTGATTTCCTTGGCTATTTTCTTCTAATTTTGTTCCAAATTCTTCCCAGGATCTCTGTTTGGCTCGGGTTACTAGTTCTTTGACATTAGTACGTTGTTCTTTATATAGCGTGTAATTATTGTCTGTTCTCTCTCCGAGGTATTGTTTCCATAAACTTTTCTTTCTTTTCACTTGTTCTTTAATTTCTTCGTTCCACCACCTTGTCTGTTTTATATTTTTATTTACTACTATTGTACCACATGTTTCTTTTGCTGCCTTTAGGATGGTATCCTTAAATTCTAGCCAGAGTTCTTCTAGATTCAGATTTCGCCATATTTGTCTTCTGTTTTCGATGTGTGTTTCTGTAGTGTTTTTATATTGTTCAGCAATCTTTTTGTCTTGTAACTTATAGGATCTGATTGATTCGTTCCTATTCTTGTTCTGGCTTGTCACTTTTGTTATTTCTTGATGGTTATTATCCTCAATTTTCCACTTAGCTACTAATAAGTAGTGGTCACTGTAGATTTCTGCGCCTCTATTAATTTTCACGTCAGTTATTTCTTTTCGATTTTGTCTGTTGATTAGTACATAATCTATTATTGATCTTTCATTTCTGCTTCTAACTTCTCTGGTATATTTGTGTATATCTTTGTGCATGTAAAACGTATTCGTTACTATCAAGTTGTTCTCCATGCAAAAATTGATCAATCTATTTCCATTATTGTTTCTGGTCTCCTCTCCATGCATTCCAATTACATCTATTGTGCCATTTCCTTTTCCTACTCTACTGTTAAAATCTCCCATGATGATTAGTCTGCCATTTACGTTTTCCACTATATCTGTCAGCTCCTCCCAGAAGTCATCTTTTTTACTTGCAACTTCATCTTCACCTGGTCCATATACAATTATTATTGTTGTGTTACTAGTTTGATCTATATTCATTTCAATTTTTAATATTTTCTCAGATATAAATTCCCATCTTGTCATGTGCTTTATATGTTCTTTTGCTATAATGCAACCAACCCCTGCGGCCGCTCGTAGCTCTGGTTTTACTCCACTGTATAACAGTAAATGTCCCCCTTCTTGTTCTATGGTTCCCTGTCCTTTCTTTTTTAATTCTGTTACTGCTAGGATGTCTAGTTTGTAACTTTCAAATTCCTGTATGAGTTCTCGTTCTTTATCGTTGATACTTCTGATGTTCCACGTTGCTATTTTCAGTATTTTCATTTTTGTGTTGCTCGTTGTTGTGTCTGTTAAGATCATATCCTTATTCGTTTCCTTTTTCGTTGCCATTTGTCGGTCCATTTCTTCGTCTATTGTCATCAGTTTTTTGACCTAAATTTTTGTTTTTCCGTAGGTGAGTGTTTTTCTAATCTATTTTCATTTTCAATCCAATCGAATTGTATGTTATCAACCCATAATTTTTTATATCCAATTCTCACTCTTTTTCCTTTCTCTCTTTCCTCTGATGCCCTCCTTTTTATTATAGATTGCGTTTCTAGTTCTTTTTTAGTGAGGTCGTGGTCAATATATATTCTCTTATGTGGATGGTTCTTCAGTTTCTTTTTGGCTTCCATTACTCTCAGTTTGTCTCCGAATGATTCTAATTATATGATGCATTTGTTTTTCCCTATGCTATATACTTCTTTCAGGTCCACTTGCAGTTCTAGCAAATCTGTCATGATACTTTTGGCTTGTTCCTTTAGACATTTATTACCGACGTTGTCTGTCTCTATACCAGTAATGACAATGTTTTTTCTCTTTTTGTCTCTTTCGTTCTTTTCTACTTTTGTTGCGAGCAGTTCTGTCTTTTTTCATTCTGAAATTTTCTTCAGTTAAAACTCTGTTCATATCAATTAGTTCTGTTATCTGTTTAGAATTTTCCTGCTTTATTTCCCGAATTTCGGTTATGAGGTTTTCCAACATTTTCATCATTTTATTCAGTTTTTGTTCGCTGTCGTCTCCCATATTTAATTGTACACGATGTTTTATTCAATAATTTACTATTGCTGAATTGTGTGTTGCCTATGCTATCGGCGTATTTCACTCTTGCTGTATGTATTATGTGTTGCCTACTCTATCGGCGTAATAGATGCAAATATGTAATATGTTCTGTGGTTATGTTTGTTTGTGCCGTGTACGTCAGGCGTAAGACATTTGACACACTTCAACCGTGCGGATGTCAGAATATCTATTCCGGCGTACTTTCAAGGTTATATCTATTTTTAATATTAATGATTTTGACTTACTATATCTTGTTTTAGCTTCTGATTTTACTCACATTCAGTGCTTATTGTTCCAGTTTACCAGTTTACCCTCATAGATACAGATTGATTTACTGGATTTCTTGGACTAAAAGTATGCATATCCAGTATAAAAATTATTTTAACAAGTTAGTTGTTCCTCTACTCTTACCATTTTATAAGGTATCACAAGACCGTATAGAATTATTTTTTAGTTCAGTTCGAGCACAAGGCAGTTACAATAATAACCCAAGTGCTCGACATTTTCAGTCAGCTTATAAAAAAATTTTGATACATCTTGAACTGAAAAATAAATTTAGTGGTAACTGCTTTCCTTTGGAAGATTTAACTATTTTAAAATTCAATCCCACCGATCACATTAATATCACTTCCAGAGACTATAGGTTGAGTGGTAGTTGTACTACTGACGTGCCAGTAGATGTAAGTGATCATGATTCACAGCTATATTAATCCTTTTTTTGTTTATTCAAAAAGAATTTTATAAAAGAATGTGTGTACTTTGTACGCACTTAAGAAGTTATAGTTCTATTATTACGATTAGATTTCAACGAAATAAATATACAACGAAAAATAGTTTTGGCCAAGAAGTTCCAAAATGCCCGTTCAAAACAAAGGTTTTGAAAGAGGTTGTTACCACATCAGAGCACAGTCGACTCATAAATCATCGATCTTCTTAC
The DNA here is from genome assembly GCF_917563875.1 of Diabrotica virgifera virgifera. Classification (NCBI taxonomy): domain Eukaryota; kingdom Metazoa; phylum Arthropoda; class Insecta; order Coleoptera; family Chrysomelidae; genus Diabrotica; species Diabrotica virgifera. The sequence continues at coordinate 40,024,441 of NC_065451.1, read as the reverse complement.
AATGGACCATTCTTGTCAAGCATCTTGAAGAAACGAATGACCTCAACAACTACGGGGTTGAAGAAAGGAGAATTTGAATTAAATTCACCAGCCTACTCAGGTAAGGTATAGTATAAGGTATGACAAGAAATTTAATATTCCCTGTTTGTTGTTTCATATGAGATGTATGTTTCCTTATGAGATTCCCTGTATGTTTCTTTATGAGATTCTGTGGTCCTGCAGATGTGGACTTTTTCTCCGTATTACCTTATAATCACTCGTAACAGGTAAATTATTATTATATTTATTCTTTTTTTATTTCTTTATTTAACGTCGGCGTCGATCTACTTCTGCGATTAAGACTAACCACCGACGCCCGGAGCACCTTTCCACCAACGGAAAAGTTTGACGAATGCCCTGGTGTTCTTATTTCTTTTCTATATCTTCTATACTGAATGATCTTGTGATTTTTACATATTATAATTCAAAATGCAACAAGTGAATAGTGAAGAAGTCAACACTTCCGCAATACAACAGTTGACATAAACGGTAAATAAAATGAACCGAGAGAGGAAAATATACAATAAATTACAAAATTTGAAGAAGCTAATTGATAGAAAAGTGAATACGGAAAACCTAATTTCAGAGGTACAAAAATATTCAACGATATGGGACAGCAAAAGCGAAGAATATAGCAACAAGTTTTAAAAAATTTAATGCTTGGAATTCAATAATGATGGCATGTCTGTCGGATTTTGATGAGAAACCAATAGCTGAAATAAATATAGAATTTTCGGAGAGACTTGTATGTCCCATATGTAAATAATCGAGAAGTTTTCCAAACATTTTACATCTGTTGCATCTCGATTTGTTTTGAACCTAAACAAAAAAAAACAATTAAAATATAAATATATCATTAATTTGAATTTTATCCATGAACTGGTATTTTAACTTCAATATTTTGCAACAATGGCGGGCAAGCTTTCGTTCTCAATATATTAATCATTTTTGTTAATGATTACACCAAAATCTGTCATTTTCTTTAATTTCTTAACATACTGAAATACTTTTAGTTTTCACAATATCTAAGTGAACTAAGATAACTTACTTAGATACTTTTTTAAGATACTTAAAAATATACATAATACCTTACTTGCTGCAGCTCCATAGAAAAGGAATAATTTTTAATAATTTACAACCGTCAACCGTTAATTCTTAGAAAATGAATCAAATTTTTTTAATTTTCAACTGTCACCAACTATGAAAAAATTAAAAGCAATTGTCCTTGTGTTATCTATTTCGAGGTGGACAAGGCTCAAACATTTTTTGATTGGAACTGTTGTGATGGCATGTTTCAATTTTATTGAATCATTTAGAGCTCTTGTGCAATTACTACTGAAAATTTTCCATTCCCGAAAGTAGAAGGAATCTATAACGACTCTCATAGTTCATCTATTCTCCACTAGTTGCCAAATAACTACGTCTAAATGTCTAATTAGTTTAAGGCCCGGTCTTTTCACCTCCAAATAAACTAAAAGTTATTCGGAGGTTTATTTGACAGATTTACATGTTTAATCTTCCGGATAAACTTCCCAATAAATAGTTATTCGGAGGTGAAAAGACCGGACCTAGTGGAGAATAGATGAACTATGTTAGTCGGATAGATTCCTTGTAGGATGCTCCAATTTAAATTTTCAAAAAGTACCTACCTACCACAAAATCCCGAATTAAAAAATATGAGTTGCATATTATTTTAAAGTAGGTAACTGTATAAATTTGTAAACAAATATTTTGCAACCTAATAATTAGGGACTTCTATGAATCACAAATTAATGTCATAGTTATTGCTGTTTTGGTTTTCAGTTGTGACATTGCGAACTTAGCTAGCAGATTAGTTAAATAAAATAAATATGGTAATAACATATTAATTCTTTATTATTAAACGTTTTTATTTAGTTTAATAGTTTGCTTCAAATCTTTAGACGTTAATTTGTAGACATAATATCTGTACCATTTGATCAGATGATGTTATGTCCATTTCTACTATTTTATAGGAGAGACAAAAAACCGTTTATGGGATTTTGTGTTTAAGGTTTTATTTACGAATTAGCAATTTTCAGAATAAATAGATAAACGAATCTATGTGAGCTGTTATAATTTAGTTTAGGAACTCGAAAAAGCGCAACAAAAATTTGAAAATAAAAGAGAAATTTGAAAAAATTGCAAATTATCATGTTTTGACCAAATGATTATTCTCAAAATATATCACTTATAATCTTCCTAAGCTGGAATTATTTGAATTTTTTGTTTAATTTCTTCTTCTTATTTGTCATCTTGCACTAAACAACGAATTAATAAAACTTAATTTCCCAAAAATACCTATTTGTGACTTGTGAAAAAATGACTTGTGCTAACACTTATCACTATTTGACCATAAAAAATGAAAAATGTATTTTGATCATTGTGTGATAAGAATACTTATGACAATCTAATCACGCATAAACAAAAAAATGTGCACTTATCATTGAATAACCAATGTTGTCAATCAAATTATATTTGTCGTGCATTTAGCAGCCTCTGACTAAACGAAAAGAATGTTGTTTTAATTAGTTTTGCACAATAAACCAAAAATTACCAAATATGCAGTTATCACCGTCTGACCAAATGGTACAGATATGTAGACATAAAAAAAAAATCAACTAAAAAGCAAAAAATAAAAAAAAAATTGAAAAAATCTAACCCATTCGTTAAAGAAAAGAGTTAGGCGAAAACCGTTTATTCAATGAACACGCGCCACGCTTTTCTTTGACGAATGTGTTAGATTTTTTCAATTTTTTTTATATTCTTTAGTTGTTTCTATAAAAAATCAACTAAATCATCATCAAATGATGCACCTCTGCTTTGTTCATATGGTTTCAAAGAGAAGATTTCTCTGGAAGGTTCACTAAATCTGTGAAATGTAAAAGACTGTGGATTCAGTAGCTAATGTATCTTTTGTTTCAGATACCCATAGTCATGTGCCGTTTACCAGCGACTACATCCTGAATAGACCCTTATTATTATCACGAATTAAAAATTTCCTTATTTCTGATAAAGTTGACCTAAAATTTTATTTGGAAGAATACAACAAACGTAAGTTAAAATGTTTATTTGGCACTCTTGATTACAGTGGCATTCCAACAAATAGTACAATAGACTTACTAAATTCAGCAATTTTCCACATCGGAGTTGACAAAATCAAAAAATTACAAATTTATGAACTCTCTCCAATGTATGCCGTAGTATTGTTTTTGAAACATTACTCCACATTATCTATTGATTTGATCAATACTTGCAATATAGTCAATCTAAGTGATTACATTTATGTGGAAATGTTCCATAAAACATGTAATCTTCTGCAACTCTTCATATTACCATCGTTCCTTAACAACAACCAATTAAAGTATTTGCTGAACATGCCAACCGATTGTTTTGAAGAGAGACATCCCTCCAAACAGGAACTACTTGAGACAATCAGCCAAATGTACTGCAATGACTTAGTTAGATCTGGACAGGACAAATCCGACTTCTCCGTAGGGGTACCTGCAACAATAGAAAATTCCATAATATATCCGAAAACCCTGTGTGAAGGGGTTCCACAAAATAAAATAAAACACCAAATAGGCCCTATGGACCCTACAAAATTCTATAGTTTGAATAATGAGAAGCTGAGAAGGATCCACTTCCCAACCAGACAACTGTACAAACCAACAGAAGGGCGGAATCCAATAATAGAAGGGCGGAAAAACATTAGGACCTATCCAATAAGACGACGCTACCACAATAGGCGGTACCACAAACGTCCGTGCCACTTACTACCTGACATAAAGGAATCAGTACTCCGACTTCGCACGCTCCTGCGAAACCCAAACTATTTCGGTTCAAAGATAAAATTATCATTAACTGCAGCTGAACGAAGGTTCATTGATTTAAAAACGGAACAAAAAATCTTCATTATTAGGGCTTTATTGAAGGGAAATTTTCGGATGAAAAAACAAAAACAAAAAACTTTAGGTTGGAGAAGATATCGATGGGCCAAATCTCTAAAAATATTAGAAACAAGAAAAAAAATGAACTATGGATTTTGTCAAGCTATTTATTTATCGTGAATCGTGGTCATTTTTACCAAAATACACGGACGCTCTCGAATGGGTGTGGCCTAATGCATATGCACTATAATGTATAAAGAGGCGTGGAAATCGTCAGTATACTCTGAGAATTTGGTGGGCAACCTCCACGTTTGACGTGTATACTTTTGAGTTTTTCAGTGAAATTATTCTAAGTCTTTTGGCGGACGGATAGTTGAACTGTCAGAAAACGAGAAAAGGAGTGTAGATTCAGTGGAGGCGGTGAAAACCGACTTAGATATTTCGTCTTTAGTCTTTTTCAAGACTAACGTCGAAAATTCATTATTTAAACCAAAAACAAGGAATGTTTCAGATCCCATTGTGAAGGGAAAAATCATCACGAAGTTGACTAAGTTAGCAAACAAGGTCCACAAACAGCCATTTAGGAAAAACAGCAGACCAATTCAGGACAGAAGGAAAATCAGCCTAGATACGTACAGAATGAGAGCACAGAGCATAGAAAGGGACGCCAGCGAGGATAGAAACGAGATGGATACCACAACCAACGAACCACCGATGATCGAGGTTCCAACCAAGAAGCCCAGGACGACCCAGAAACCTGATGAACAACTAGCAGGACCATCGACGGTGACGACCAGCAACAGATTCGAGAGGTTGGCCAAACCAGACCAACGGAACAGTGGAAACGAAGACCCAAAAAAGGAGGAGAAAAAAGAAAGGATACCTCCAGTTATCCTAGAAGGTAACATAGGGGAGTTTAAAAACGTTGTTTCAAATGTTTCTTCTATTCTAGGACACAAAAATTTCCAAATAGCACCTGCCAGACGTACTACGAGGATCTACACATACAACCTAGAGGACTTTAAGAAGCTCCAGGAAGGAAAAACAAGAACCGTTCCACACCTTCGCCAGGAGGGAAGAGATCAAGAAAAAAGTGGTCATGAGGGCAGCCCCCAACATGAACATCAGAGAGATGGAAGCAGAACAGCAAGCTGAAGGAATAGAAGCCACAGTCACAGCAATGAAGCCCAAGAACGGAGGTACGGGAGTATCCTACCTACTGCAGATGCCCAAGGACCAGGACATAAGAGAGGTGAAGAAGATAACAGGACTGCAGAACGTGAGAGTCAGATGGGACTCATACAGCAGACCAGCCAGAGCCACGCAGTGCTACAACTGCCAAAATTTCGGCCATAGCGCCCGAAACTGCTTCAGGACACCTAGATGCATGGAGTGCGCCCTAGGACATGCAACAAGAGACTGCCCGATGCCCAAAGGTGTAGTCAACACGGTGGTATGCTGCAATTGTAAAGGTAACCACACCCGTAATTATTCGATGTGCCCAAAGCACATCGAATTTCTTGATTCTCAGGTGAAGCGGAACCAAAGGAGCATCCCAGTGCCACAGGCCCCAAGACAAGTCCACCCCTCAGTCCACAGAACATCCACAGGAGGGATGTCATATGCCCAAGCATCAAGAAGTGAACCACAGCAGACCAGGATGCCATTCAACCCACCGAGGACAAACCAACCGAGGACTCCAGGAAGCCAACCATCCAAGATGGACCAAATCAACGATTTATGGGCCGAAATCGACAACATGGTCGACTACGACAGGATGATTCAGTTGCTGACCGCCATGAGGGATGAGCTACGATGCCACGCGGACCTAAGGACACGAGGAACCATCTTCGCCAAATACGAAGCCCTCTACAATGCCCCATAAGAAGTTGAAGATACTGCAGTTCAACATAGCATCCCTGAGGCTAAGGATCAACGAATTGAGGGAATTGGTCATCCGACTCCAACCAGATGTCATCTGCCTGTCAGAAACGAACTACATGACGACAACTCAGCTCCCTAGGATTACCAACTACGAGGGATTTGGAAAGAGGGACGCTCACACCGACAGAGGAGTAGCTATTTACGTCAGAAATAGCCTGGTATGGTATCAGGTAGAGGTTGTATCTCACAATTTAGAAAATGTTGGTGTTAGAATAGGTGATACTAATATTTTCTCTTGCTATAGGAAACGTCAGATTGAGTTACCAGATCTTGGAGAATTAGTTGCTTTAATGAATACCGCAGAGAGTGTAGTGTTAGCCGGAGATTTCAACTGCCACCACACAGCATGGGGATGCCCAGAATCCAACCGCCAAGGGGAGGCGCTACTAAGACATTGCGAAGACAGAGAATGGATGATCTTCGCACCAGATGAACCAACCAGAATAAACCCAATCAGAGGACAACGAGACAACACCCTGGACCTCTTCATCACCAAGGAAGCCATTATAGAAGACACCAGGACCCACTACGAATGCAGCTCAGACCACAAACCAGTCACTGGAACCCTGACGACAGCAGCGGACCTCCCAACAGTAGAACCAGAAGAAAGATGGAAATGGAAAGAAGCAAACTGGACCAACTACAGACAACAGCTCAACCAATTCCAGATGAAGAGAGACTTCGAAACCACGGAAGACATAGAAGGAACGGTAGAAGACATCACCAGAAGGATCAAACAAGCCATGGAAGACCACATCCCAAAGGAAAGGACCAACTACAAAGGGATAGTCGTACCAGCAGAAGTTCAGGACATCATCAAAGACAGAAACAGAGCCAGACGAACCTACCAAAGAACCAGGAGGGAAGAATACAAGACACATGCTGACGAACTCTCAACGGAGATAAGACAGCGACTCAGCACCCTCAACGAAGCGAAATGGCACAGCCTCATCCGAAAAGCAGAAGAAAACCACGGCAACGTTTGGAAGATGATCAAATCCAAGAAGAGAGGCAAACAGAGGATGCCACAGATCATAGACGAAGAGGGAATCCACTTCGAAGCCCAAGGAAAGGTAGACGCCATAGCTAGAAGGCTAGCAGCCATCCATGGACAGAACAGGGACATGTCGGACCCAAGGACCATCCGCCAAGTCAACAGAGAATACGAAAGAATAGTTGCAAGAGACGAGTTCCAACTTGAAGATGAGGACCAACTACACCCACAGGAAGTCATCAAGATCATTAAGAAGCTCAAAGGTTCCAGAGCTCCAGGCCAAGAAGGAATCCACAACATAGTCCTCAAGGAACTACCAAGGAAGATGATGGTCCAACTGTTCTACATTTTCCGGTTCTGCCTACAAAAAGCCCACTTCCCAAACAACTGGAAGCATGCAAAGACGATACCTCTCCTAAAGCCAAAGAAGGATGGAAGACGACCAGAAAGCTACAGGCCAATATCCCTCCTGGAACCAATGGGGAAGATACTGGAGAAGATCATTTTCAAGCGACTGATGAAGCACGCAGAAAGAAGAAGAGTAATCCAAGACGACCAATTTGGATTCCGAAAAGGAAGGAACTGCGAACTACAACTAGCCAGAGTAGTCAGCGACACCAAAATCCAGTTCAACAGGAACAACAAAACAGCAATGGCCATCTTGGACATCGAGAAAGCCTACGACACAGTCTGGAAAAAAGCACTAATCTTCAAGATGAACAGGGCTGGTTTACCACATTATATTACTAATATCTGTAACAATTACCTTAGTAATAGAACATTTCAGGTCTCAGCCGACAGAAAGATGTCTAGGATGCAAGAAGTCCAGGAGGAGATGCCACAAGGCAGCATTTTATCCCCAGCTTTATATAATATTTTCGTTTCAGATATGCCAACGGACGCCAGAACTAATACTGCTTTGTATGCGGATGATACAGCCATTTATACATCAGGAAAGGACGAAGGGAGAATAATCGAAAGATTAGAAGACCACCTAGAAAGGATCCACCAGTTCACGGACAAATGGAAAATAAGGATCAACAGGGAAAAGACGCAATACACCATCTTCACGAAGAACAACATACCAGCTCCACCACTAACAATGAGAGACAACATCATCCAGGCCAGCCCATCCATCAAATATCTAGGCGTCCACCTGGATAAAGGGCTGACATTTCATGCGCATACAAAGCAAATTAAATCCAGGGCAGCTCAGGTAAAAAGACTGATACAACCTTTCATTTACAGGACATCTCCACTCACCAGGAAGAAGAAAATACAACTATACCAGGCGTACGTACGACCAGTGATGCTGTACGCCGCACCAATCTGGAGTTCCACAGCCGAAACCAACTGGAGAAGACTGGAAAGGACAGAGACATCATGCTACCGACTCATCGAGGGATCAACATGGCAGGACCGGATCAGCAACGAAACAATCAAGGACCGACTGCAGTACACCCCATTGAGAGAAGTTGCCGTGAACAGGACCAGGCACTTCTTCAACACGGCTACAAGAAGACTCAGGAAAACCAGAAACATCCTCGCAGACAACCAGGCCCAGAGGATGTTTCGAGAAAAGCACCGACTAATCGACTGGGCGATCAACCATTAGAATAGGTCGAACCAGGGAAGTAGGCACTTAGCCGGAAAAAAGTGCCTACAGAAAAAGACGAGGACGCCACCCACAACCAGGATCAAGAACCGAACAAGGAGACAACCAAGAGGGGATGGTGCTACGCGGAACATCTAAGAAAAAAGAAGACTAAAATATATTAAATTAAAATCTGTTATTATTAAATGGCAATAAATGTTTTTATTTTTATTTTTATTTTTATAGGAAATCGTCATTCGGGAGCAGATCCTCACCGACCACGAGAGCGGCACGTAGACCTTCTGGTTCTTACCTTTCGAAATACTTGTTTACTTTCGTTTTCCTGTTTCTGCTACTTTTTTCAGCTTTAAATATTACCTTCACGGTAATCTCTTAATGTAAGAAAAGAAATTACCTAGCATTAGCTTTTATTAAAGCTACACTTTGCTGTTGGTATTTACCGACGATATTTATTGTTTATTCTGTACTTTAATTCGTTCTACAGCCATTACTAACATTTATTTAACCGTTTCTTTTACTTACTTTGACATATTCTAGGTATATGTGTATGTTTATATAACCATTTACTAATACTTATTTAACCATTTCTTTATTTACTTATATTCTAGGTATAAGTATATGTATGTGTGCGTAATATTACTAACCATTTCTCATTGTTTATTTTATGTATATTATATCCTAAATCGACTTATCCGTTTGCTATCGGAATTCTTATTGATATACTTATATAATATTTACTTTGCCGGTTTATTATTATTTCTCCTTGTTTATTTATATGTGTATATAATCGTTCGCACATTCTTATCTTTCATGCTATTCTTATAAGATAGTGTGCTTATATTCTTCTTCTTTTGTTTTCTCGTTTTCTGTGTCTCTCGCCGTCGCAGGTCCTCCTATACAAGGGATAGAGGTCTGGGAGTCCCAACTTGTGTCTACACAAGCCACGACGATAGCCTTTTGGTCTCTCCTTCCTGAGAGCACTTGTTACAACGATGTCGGAAGAAAAGAAAGCCTACGACACCAGGTCCAAAAAGGACCAAGAGAAAACGCTCCCTGTCGTCATGGAAGAGCCCAAAGACGAGTCGGATCTGGTGAAGCGGCCGAGCACCATGCCAATTCCAAACTGGACCACCAAACATTCTTCACGAGATTGGTGGACCATTTTAGTCATCCCTCCAAGATAACCAAGCTGTTATCAAAGCTGTATGGTCTACATCAGAAGTATTCAGAGACAGCTAACCAATTCATCTCTGACAAGATGGCCCTCTTCAACAGGGTAGCACCAGAGACACCAGAGGACCGACGCTGCAGGGTCATCATTGACCTTTTACGACCAGAGCTGAGGTTACACATGCGGGCTAACCCGCCAAAAACCGAAGAGGACCTCCGCAGAGCTGCTGACGAGCTGGAGATCGACAACAAGATTCAATCGTCAAACACCAGAAGGCAGGAGCAACAATCCTCTTCAGGTCAGCAACAGCGGCGAGATAACAACTCCTCGAACCAACCGCAGCAAAGGGAGGACAACCGTCCATCCCAGACACCCGTAAAAACCGAAACCTTGGACGACTGGCGGACAAGAGGCTCCAACCGCCAATCAAACCGCTCAGCATCACGCCAGAGGGGAAGAAACGACCGTCAGAACCAAGACCAGGGAAACGCCGAAGGGGCGACCACTAAGGACCCCAGTGGAGCCCCAACTCAATCCTATGGTGACCAAGCATGTCAGACATCATCTCCCGATGATTTCAGCCGAAATCAACTCAGCCAGGATCAGGGCCCTGGTAGATACTGGAGCATCGAGCAATTTCGTCAGTATGGGCCTGATTGAGAAGGAGATGATCGAAGACAAACCCACCATAGTCCGTCTGGCGTGCAGTGGCCGCACGTCTAAGAGTCTAGGAACAGCCGATGTCCAGGTCCGCTTTACAGATGACCTTACCAGCACGGTTCGATGTCAGGTGATGGAGCATCTCAACTATGATATGGTACTAGGCATGCCATGGCTGAAGTCAGAAGAAGTCCTAGTAGACATTCCCAGGAGATGTCTACACGCAGGGACTAGAAGTCGCAGTACCTTATTTTGGGAAGCTCCAACGAGAACACCAGCTTCAGAGAACCAAGCTAAGCTGAAGAGAGACCAGGCCCCAGACTTTGCCTACGACGTGGTCAAGAGGACAATCGAAGACTACAGCGACGTCTTCGACGACAAGGTCCGCCAGCCCACGACTAGAGCCACGACGATGCGCATCGAAGTAACCGATGACCGCCCCATCAATGTGAGGCCCTTTAAGTACTCCCCAGAGAAGAAACGGATCATGTTCCAGGAGGTCCAGGACATGCTATCTGCTGGAGTCATACGGCCCTCCAAGAGTCCGTACAACAGCCCAGTGGTGATAGTCACCAAGAAGGATGACACCCCCAGATTTTGCGTGGACTACCGCAAGATCAATGGCATCACTGTGGATGAAGTCTCCAACTTACCACCAATCCATGACAGTATTAAAGAACTGGGTACAGCTAAAATCTTCTCGATCCTTGATCTCAAGAGTGGATTTTGGCAAATTCCGCTGGACGAGGAATCAAAACCAAAGACTGCCTTCAGTCTACCAGATGGTTCCCAGTACGAGTTCACGGTGATGCCCTTTGGTTTGAAGAATGGTCCTGCCGCCTTCCAGAAGCTGGTTACCGCCGTCTTCGCTGGCTATGTCGACGAGTTCGTGAAGGTGTATATGGATGATATTATCATCTATTCAAACAACTGGAAAGAACACCAGAAACACCTTCACCTGGTACTGGAGAGGCTGAGGACTCACGGCCTGTGGGTGTCCCTCAAGAAGTGCCGATTCGCCGCCAAGGAGCTGGAGTACTTGGACCACAAGATCACGTCTGCCAACACCCAGCCAATAGACCGACATAGAGAGAAGATCCAAGGCTTCTCAACCCCTAGAACCTTGAAGCAGCTGAGAGGGTTCATAGGCACCGCAAACTGGCTCCGTGACTTCATTCCGAACTTCGCTGAGATGATCACTCCATTGACTGACCTCACAGCCGGAAAAAGGAAGTTCAAATGGAATGAAGAGGCCGAGACAGCGTTCAATCAGGTCAAGAACGCCATATCTGGTAGATTGGAGCTTAAACGACCGGATGCCAGCCTGCCGTTCAGCCTGCAGACGGATGCCTCAGATATTGGTATGGGTGCAGTACTGTTCCAAGGCGAACCTGATGATAGACAGATAGTGGCCTACAGCTCAACTAAACTCAAAGCAGCAGAGAGGAAGTACCACATCAATGAGAAGGAGTGCCTTGCCGTCATCTGGGCCCTGAAAAAATTCAAACACTACCTCCAGGACCAGAAGTTCACCCTCTTCACAGATAGCCGAGCCCTGTTATGGTTAGACAGGTATAAAGCAGATAAATATAGCAGATATTTTATGTATATTATATCCTAAATCGGCTTATCCGTTTGCTATCGGAATTCTTATTGATATACTTATATAATATTTACTTTGCCGGTTTATTATTATTTCTCCTTGTTTATTTATATGTGTATATAATCGGTCGCACATTCTTATCTTTCATGCTATTCTTATAAGATAGTGTGCTTATATTCTTCTTTTCTTTTGTTTTCTCGTTTTCTGTGTCTCTCGCCGTCGCAGGTCCTCCTATACAAGGGAGATAGAGGTCTGGGAGTCCCAACTTGTGTCTACACAAGCCACGACGATAGCCTTTTGGTCTCTCCTTCCTGAGAGCTCTTGTTACAACGATGTCGGAAGAAAAGAAAGCCTACGACACCAGGTCCACAAAGGACCAAGAGAAAACGCTCCCTGTCGTCATGGAAGAGCCCAAAGACGAGTCGGAGCATCATATTACAGTTCCATGGCTATTTCGTAAAAAACTACATACTTTTTTACAAGTGAAACGTACAGTGTTGATGATGAGTGGAAAATTATTCCAATATATATTTATTATTATGTCTCTGTTGGTGCACGAAACAGACTTGAAGAAGGGACTGCAGAAGATGAAGAAGCAGAATTTTCAATACGTCCACCAGCTCAGCGATCATTTCCATCCACGGGAACCAAAGATCCGTCCTAGGATTGTGAAGGAATTGAAAAACCTTTTTGCCAGCAAGTCATTTTTTAACAGCCTCCTAGAACATCTAATGACCAAAAACCAGCAAATATGGCTTTCCCTCCAAAGAGTGGATTTCCTGTATCTACATTTTACAGGTAAGCCATTCACACATTTTTGCATACCTTCTTGTCTCCATATTTTCTTTTATATTTATAACTTTTTATAATATTGTACACGTTCATCATCTTCATCCAGGAAATAAAATAAATTAAATAAAAAACATATGACAATGACAAATGACAGACGGGACAATGATGACAATACAAAGTTGGTAACAACTAGTATAGAGATTGGATCTGTTCTGGGTTGCTATTCCGTTGCCATCAGCCGATTAGTCGCGGGAACGAGTCGTATATTATATTACCGTATTGGATACATTACAAGTGGTTTTAATTATTGGTATTAACACTATTTTTTATTTTAAGGTCATCACTGGTTCCGTAGTAGGTAGGTAGTTTAATAAGTAGTGCATCTTTCCCTCCCTACACCCATCAAGTTGGCGACACTGTCATCTAGTGACAGCTGCTGTGACGTCTGGCGGCTGCGGACTATTCCTTCTCTCTTCTCTTCAATCTTCTGCGTGATGGCGGAGTTAAGGTTGGGTACCTACCGTAGCGGGTATGATAGGTGCGTGGTATGTACACAAATTTCATTGATCGGGGAATATCATTCTTGTGTCTATACTAGAGATTTTTTTAATAAAATCTTTGCGAGCATCGTTTTTGGGGGATGTGATGAGCATAATAATTTAACCTATTATGACTACCATCGCATTCATCAAAACGTACAGACTTATCCCCTAATTAAACATTTCATTCTAGAACGGGATGGGGGCAACAAGTACAGTAAGAAGGACTTAGCCAAGAAGGTAACCAAAGTATTTAAACTTTTTCATGCTCACGTTCATTTGTTAGATATTAAACTAAAATGTAAACGTGAGCCTGGGCAAGTTAAATATGATGAAGATGAAGGTTTGTTAGAAGGTCCGTCCTCGTCTTCTTTGCAAAGACAATCTGAAGTCCCACATCTAAATCGGCTTCCATGCATTACAGCCAACAATTTGAAATCACTGATGAAATTTCCTCTGATGTGGTAGATGAATCGAGGGAAAACCAAGATTCATCTACGATAGTAACATGAAGCACTATCAGGTTGTCAAAGTTGTCCGATTTAAATTTAAATTTTAAAGTACCTGGATACCACAAAATCCCGAATTAAGAAATATGAGTTGCATATTATTTTAAAGTAGGTAACTGCCTAAATTTGTAAACAAATATTTTGCAACCTAATAATTAGGGACTTGTATGAATCACAAATTAATGTCATAGTTATTGCTATTTCAGTTTTCAGTTGTGACATTGCGAACTTAGCTAAGTTAAATAAAATGAATCTGGTAATAACATATTAATTCTTTATTATTAAACGTTTATTAAACGTATTATTAAACGTCTTTATTTAGTTTAATAGTTTGCTTCAAATCTTTGGACGTTAATTTGTAGACATAATATCTGTACCATTTGATCAGATGATGTTATGTCCATTTTTACTATTTTATAGGAGAGACAAAAAACCGCTTATGGGATTTTGTGTTTAGGAACTCGAAAAAGCGCAACAAAAATTTGAAAATAAAAGAGACATTTGAAAAAACTGCAAATTATATGTTTTGACCAAATGATTATTCTCAAAATATATCACTTATAATCTTCCTAAGCTGGAATTATTTGAATTTTTTGTTTAATTTCTTCTTCTTATTTATGTCATCTTGCACTACACAATGAATTAATAAAACTTAATTTCCCAAAAATACCTATTTGTGACTTGTGAAAAAATGACTTGTGCTAACACTTATCACTATTTGACCATAAAAAATGAAAAATGTATTTTGATCATTGTGTGATAAGAATACTTATGACAATCTAATCACGCATAAACAAAAAAATGTGCACTTATCATTGAATAACCAATGTTGTCAATCAAATTATATTTGTCGTGCATTTAGCAGCCTCTGACTAACCGAAAAGAATGTTGTTTTAATTAGTTTTGCACAATAAACCAAAAATGACCAAATATGCAGTTATCACCGTCTGACCAAATGGTACAGATATGTAGACAACAAAAAAATCAACTAAAAAGCAAAAAATAAAAAAAAATTGAAAAAATCTAACCCATTCGTAAGAAAAGAGTGGGGCGAAAACCGTTTATTCAATGAACACGCGCCACGCTTTTCTTCGACGAATGTGTTAGATTTTTTCAATTTTTTTTATATTTTTTAGTTGTTTTTATAAAAAATCAAGTAAATCATCATCAAATGATGCACCTCTGCTTTGTTCAAATGTTTTCAAAGAGAAGATTTCTCTGGAAGGTTCACTAAATCTGTGAAATGTAAAAGACTGTGGATTCAGTAACTAATGTATCTTTTGTTTCAGATACCCATACGTCATGTGCCGTTTACCAGCGACTACATCCTGAATAGACCCTTATTATTATCACGAATTAAAAATTTCCTTATTTCTGATAAAGTTGACCTAAAATTTTATTTGGAAGATTACAACAAACGTAAGTTAAAATGTTTATTTGGCACTCTTGATTATGCTGAGAGACGAGGAGATTAAGAGACTCCAGTCACAAATAGAGGACCTTAAAATTACCATGGTTAAATCAAACAAAAATTTGATGGAACGCATGGAAGCGAGATTCGACCAACTCGCAGAAAATCAGAATACAAAGGCCACGCCTACCACACAAAATAAAGATGGCACACCCACTAAGCAAGTCCAACCCACTAAAGAAAATAAGGTGGCAAAAAACAACGGAGCAATTCCAAAAAATAAACTAAAAGAGGACTTTCCTGCTCTAAAGGAAAAGAAAACATGAAAAACCCAAAAATAAAGAAAAAGAAAGCTGGGAAACCTTAGCAAAAAATGCTATGAGACCACACACACCAGATAACGACGAATATACCTTACCTAAAGGACCAATGGAAGCAAAAGACAATCTGATATATTGGCTGGCATTAGCAATGTCAGCGATATATCAGTAAGTCACACATCTAAATCGGCTTCCATGCATTACAGCCAACAATTTGAAATCACTGATGAAATTTCCTCTGATGTGGTAGATGAATCGAGGGAAAACCAAGATTCATCTACGATAGTAAAGGAAACTTCTTTAGTTTCTTCTGATGATAGTGGTCCATTTTTGGGTTTTGAACTCTAACATGAAGCACTATCAGTTTGTCAAAGTTGTCCGATTTAAATTTTCAAAAAGTACCTACATACCACAAAATCCCGAATTAAGAAATATGAGTTGCATATTATTTTAAAGTAGGTAACTGCCTAAATTTGTAAACAAATATTTTGCAACCTAATAATTAGGGACTTGTATGAATCACAAATTAATGTCATAGTTATTGCTATTTCAGTTTTCAGTTGTGACATTGCGAACTTAGCTAAGTTAAATAAAATGAATCTGGTAATAACATATTAATTCTTTATTATTAAACGTTTATTAAACGTATTATTAAACGTTTTTATTTAGTTTAATAGTTTGCTTCAAATCTTTAGACGTTAATTTGTAGACATAATATCTGTACCATTTGATCAGATGATGTTATGTCCATTTTTACTATTTTATAGGAGAGACAAAAAACCGTTTATGGGATTTTGTGTTTAGAACCTCGAAAAAGCGCAACAAAAATTTGAAAATAAAAGAGACATTTGAAAAAATTGCAAATTATCATGTTTTGACCAAATGATTATTCTCAAAATATATCACTTATAATCTTCCTAAGCTGGAATTATTTGAATTTTTTGTTTAATTTCTTCTTCTTCTTATTTATGTCGTCTTGCACTAAACAATGAGTTAATAAAACTTAATTTCCCAAAAATACCTATTTGTGACTTGTGAAAAAATGACTTGTGCTAACACTTATCACTATTTGACCATAAAAAATGAAAAAGTATTTTGATCATTGTGTGATAAGAATACTTATGACAATCTAATCACGCATAAACAAAAAAATGTGCACTTATCATTGAATAACCAATGTTGTCAATCAAATTATATTTGTCGTGCATTTAGCAGCCTCTGACTAAACGAAAAGAATGTTGTTTTAATTAGTTTTGCACAATAAACCAAAAATGACCAAATATGCAGTTATCACCGTCTGACCAAATGGTACAGATATGTAGACATAACAAAAAAATCAACCAAAAAGCAAAAAAAAAATTGAAAAAATCTAACACATTCGTTAAAGAAAATAGTGAGGCGAAAACCGTTTATTCAATTAACACGCGCCACGCTTTTCTTTGACGAATGTGTTAAGATTTTTTCAATTTTTTTATATTTTTTAGTTGTTTTTATAAAAAATCAACTAAATCATCATCAAATGATGCTCCTCTGCTTTGTTCAAATGGTTTCAAAGAGAAGATTTCTCTGGAAGGTTCACTAAATCTGTGAAATGTAAAAGACTGTAGATTCACTAGCTAATGTATCTTTTGTTTCAGATACCCATACGTCATGTGCCGTTTACCAGCGACTACATCCTGAATAGACCCTTATTATTATCACGAATTAAAAATTTCCTTATTTCTGATAAAGTTGACCTAAAATTTTATTTGGAAGAATACAACAAACGTAAGTTAAAATGTTTATTTGGCACTCTTGATTACAGTGGCATTCCAACAAATAGTACAATAGACTTACTAAATTCAGCAATTTTCCACATCGGAGTTGACAAAATAAAAAAATTACAAATTTATGAACTCTCTCCAATGTATGCCGTAGTATTGTTTTTGAAACATTACTCCACATTATCTATTGCTTTGATCAATACTTGCAATATAGTCCATCTAAGTGATTACATTTATGTGGAAATGTTCCATAAAACATGTAATCTTCTGCAACTCTTCATATTACCATCCTTCCTTAACAACAACCAATTCAAGTATTTGCTGAACATGCCAACCGATTGTTTTGAAGAGAGACATCCCTCCAAACAGGAACTACTTGAGACAATCAGCCAAATGTACTGCAACGACTTAGTTAGATCTGGACGGGACAAATCCTACTTCTCCGTAGGGGTACCTGCAACCATAGAAAATTCCATAATATATCCGAAAACCCTGTGTGAAGGGGTTCCACAAAATAAAATAAAACACCAAATAGGCCCTATGGACCCTACAAAATTCTATAGTTTGAATAATGAGAAGCTGAGAAAGATCCACTTCCCAACCAGACAACTGTACAAACCAACAGAAGGGCGGAAAAACATTAGAACATATCCAATAAGACGACGCTATTCCTTCTCTCTTCTCTTCAACCTTCTGCGTGATGGCGGAGTTAAGGTTGGGTACCTACCGTAGCGGGTATGAAAGGTGCGTGGTATGTACACAAATTTCATTGATCGGGGAATATCATTATTGTGTCTATACTAGAGATTTTTTTAATACAATCTTTGCGAGCATCGTTTTTGGGGGATGTGATGAGCATAATAATTTAACCTATTATGACTACCATCGTATTCATCAAAACGTACAGACTTATCCGCTAATTAAACATTTCATCCTAGAACGGGATGGGGGCAACAAGTACAGTAAGAAGGACTTAGCAAAGAAGATAACCAAAGTATTTAAACTTTTTCATGCTCACGTTCATTTGTTAGATATTAAACTAAAATGTAAACGTGAGCATGGGCAAGTTAAATATGATGAAGATGAAGGTTTGTTAGAAGGCCAGGATGTCGCTTCGTCGTCACGAGCGCCGTCCTCGTCGTCTTTGCAAAGACAATCTGATATATTGGCTGGCATTAGCAATGTCAGCGATATATCAGTAAGTCCCACATCTAAATCGGCTTCCATGCATTACAGCCAACAATTTGAAATCACTGATGAAATTTCCTCTGATGTGGTAGATGAATCGAGGGAAAACCAAGATTCATCTACGATAGTAAAGGAAACTTCTTTAGTTTCGTCTGATGATAGTGGTCCATTTTTGGGTTTTGAACTCTAACATGAAGCACTATCAGGTTGTCAAAGTTGTCCAATTTAAAATTTTCAAAAAGTACCTACATCCACAAAATCCCAAATTAAGAAATATGAGTTGCATATTATTTTAAAGTAGGTAACTGCCTAAATTTGTAAACAAATATTGTGCAACCTAATAGTTAGGGACTTCTATGAATCACAAATTAATGTCATAGTTATTGCTGTTTCAGTTTTCAGTTGGGACATTGCGAACTTAGCTAAGTTAAATAAAATGAATCTGGTAATGACATATTAATTCTTTAGTATTAAACGTTTATTAAACGTATTATTAAACGTTTTTATTTAGTTTAATAGTTTGCTTCAAATCTTTAGTCGTTAATTTGTATAGTATTTTTACTACAAAAACGTTATTACGTAGGTCAAAATTTTTGACGTAAGAGAACTGTCAAAACATTAGAATGTGACTTTTCATTATTGCCATGTTTATAATAATCATGGCAATAATGAAAAGTCACAATCTAATGTTTTGACAGTTCTCTTACGTCAAAAATTTTGACCTACGTAATAACGTTTTTGTAGTAAAAATACTATAGACATAATATCTGTACCATTTGATCAGATGATGTTACGTCCATTTTTACTATTTTATAGGAGAGACAAAAAACCGTTATGGGATTTTGTGTTTAGGAACACGAAAAAGCGCAACAAAAATTTGAAAATAAAAGAGACATTTGAAAAAATTGAAAATTATCATGTTTTGACCAAATGATTATTCTCAAAATATATCACTTATAATCTTCCTAAGCTGGAATTATTTGAATAATTTCTTCTTCTTATTTATGTCATCTTGCACTAAACAATGAATTAATAAAACTTAATTTCCCAAAAATACCTATTTGTGACTTGTGAAAAAATGACTTGTGCTAACACTTATCACTATTTGACCATAAAAAATGAAAAATGTATTTTGATCATTGTGTGATACGAATACTTATGACAATCTAATCACGCATAAACAAAAAAATGTGCACTTATCATTGAATAACCAATGTTGTCAATCAAATTATATTTGTCGTGCATTTAGCAGCCTCTGACTAAACGAAAAGAATGTTGTTTTAATTAGTTTTGCACAATAAACCAAAAATGACCAAATATGCAGTTAT
This sequence comes from Diabrotica virgifera virgifera, assembly GCF_917563875.1. NCBI lineage: Eukaryota > Metazoa > Arthropoda > Insecta > Coleoptera > Chrysomelidae > Diabrotica > Diabrotica virgifera. The sequence goes on along the minus strand of NC_065451.1, from coordinate 40,004,657 downwards.
CACCGTCTGACCAAATGGTACAGATATGTAGACAACAAAAAAATCAACTAAAAAGCAAAAAATAAAAAAAAAATTGAAAAAATCTAACCCATTCGTTAAAGAAAAGAGTGGGGCGAAAACCGTTTATTCAATGAACACGCGCCACGCTTTTCTTTGACGAATGTGTTAGATTTTTTCAATTTTTTTTTATATTTTTTAGTTGTTTTTATAAAAAAACCAACTAAATCATCATCAAATGATGCACCTCTGCTTTGTTCTAATGGTTTCAAAGAGAATATTTCTCTGGAAGGTTCACTAAATCTGTGAAATGTAAAAGACTGTGGATTCAGTAGCTAATGTATCTTTTGTTTCAGATACCCATACGTCATGTGCCGTTTACCAGCGACTACATCCTGAATAGACCCTTATTATTATCACGAATTAAAAATTTCCTTATTTCTGATAAAGTTGACCTAAAATTTTATTTGGAAGATTACAACAAACGTAAGTTAAAATATTTATTTGGCACTCTTGATTATGTCATCAAACTGCGTTTGATTTTTCTTAGCCTCCGCCCACCAGCCAGGAAGCTTCCTGATTGGTCGGTTTTGCTTTTCGATTTTAATTGCGTCTTATTTTTATGCCTCGGAAGGTATATAATAAAGCGAACTCCTTTGTTCGCTCTCATTAGACTGTGACGACTCGTACTGGCAACACGTACTTGACCGAACATTCTAACCCTGTCACTCGACTCTGTCTCAGAGAGAACTGACGCTCGATTTTTCTAAGTTTGTTATCAAACCGCGTATATCTTCGCGTTTGATTTTCTTTAGCCTCCGCCCACCGGCCAGGAACCTTCCTGATTGGTCGGTGTTGCTCTTTGAATTTTAACTACGTCTTACTTTAATTTCGCGAATCTATAAATTGAAGTAATTTCTCTGATTCTCTCTCTTACTTCGCCTAACATCACTTCGTCGTATTGAGCGCTCTAACGAGCTGGGGCTCCGGCCTCAACTTCGGCCATTTGGCCGTTTCACAGGCGAAATGCCGAAATAGAAGGAGAATCTGTGCTGTACCTTACCTAAACTCGACTGTGTGCTTTATTTCAACACCTGAAGCCCTCTTAGCCTTTCAGGGTGCTAGATCAGAGGCAGAATGGACTTAAAGATACGCCTAGAAAGGCAACCTATGAGAGGAGGTTCACATATACGAACCTCTCACCTAGGACACAGCACAACCTCCAACGACAATGGAGTATCAAGAGCATCTCGAGGAAGGGCTCCACCTACCTCATGCAGAGTCCAGCTTTCACCCTCCGAGATGACATGGCGCCCAGAACGTGGTTTGGTTGAACCCACGACCAAGAGATGCCGGTTTCTGGTTCCCGCTGGTGGAAAACGCTTTTCCTGACGATCCGAAGCCAAGTAAGATCCAAAAGCATGAAACGCCGGGCAAGACGACCCCTTGGAGGAGCACATAGGCCCACGAGTGAGATTTCGCGCCTAGTTGAGCGTAAGGGCCGCAGGCACCGGTAGCTGATGGATGGTGGAAGATTCCAGGGACTGCGATCGGAATCACATGGTGCAGACCAGAACCGCTTCTTCAACCAATACGTGAGTTTTATTCTAACTTTTTTGTGTTGTGTTCTAAATCTAATTTAATTGTAACTTTTTTATACTATTTTTCAAAAATTTTACGTAAAAAAATTAACTTTGTGATAGTAATTAACTTCAAAATTTTGAATATTCATCACAACAGTAGTATCTTGTTTTGCATATTTGGTCTAGCATAGGGGTTGAAATTTAAGTTTAATATTTTACTGCGTATCTAACTACGCAGTATTTTGAGTATCACAATATTGCATCATATTGCGCAATAATAATTTTTTTAATTACTTTTATTGTCTAGCATTCACAATGATAGAATGAATAATTTTCTGCATTTTTTCCACTAATTTTAATATACAATTTTTAACTTATACAAATTTTTGATCATTTTTAATTATTTTCGTATGGTTGTACGCATTTAATTAATATTTTGCAAATTGATAACGCCGTTTTGACACTAAATCTAAACGTTTCTAATAATTTTATATTGATTTTCACGCTTTTTATAACTTCAAATTAATAAATGTACTAACTTTCAAATCTATAAGTATACTAACTTTTTTTTGTTTTTTGTTTATTTTGGTATATAGGCCGGCGTTTTGGTCATTTGTGCGCATTGCTTGTTTCTGGCTCTTGTGTGCTCCCTATCACGGTGGGCTGCGTTTGTTTCAGGTTTCTGCAGCACCTGGACAAATTTGAGCCTCCGAGGATGGGTTTGCACACATATAGGGGCGAAACATCCATGCCGTACATTTTGTTTGTTAGTGGAAACAGCCAGTACTTTTCCAAGGTTTCTGCGTAGTTGCATCGATGTCAGATGGTGCTCGATCTGCGTAGAAGTTTTTGAAGTGGTGGGGGTAATACCGGGTGTTGATTGTACCAATCGACACATGGCGTGCCTTTTTCCCCCCTCTTCTCCTCCCTTGCCCTTCTGGCACTTAGATACTCAGAATTTTCACTTTTTCTCTTTAATATATCATATTTTACTTTTTTCTAACTTTTAGGGTCCAGCACACCCGTTTGCACAGCGAGTTTGGTGGGAATAGCACACCCACACCCAGATTTGACTTTGTTTTTTTTTCTTTTCCTGTCGTTCTACAGTAGTAGAACGAACAGACAGAACCAAGAGGCACAGGCAATATAGCCGCATGTTCTACCGTCTGTAGAGTTCGTTTTCGTCACGAACCGACACAGAACATGAGCCTCTTCCCTACTGCGGTAGAGATTCTCGTAAGAATCGACGTAGGGGATTTTACCTCCGTCAGGGAGTCACCCGGGTCGAACTGACGTCGAGGAAACCTGTGTTGAATTTGGAGTACGGCCTCCTTAGGATTCAACACATTTGTCTTTTAATCGACTATTGTTTTTGCGACCAGCATAAGACGGACAGACTCCGCAGCGGCGCAAAGAAATCGTGTCTTTGGACATAACCTTCGTCGGACGACGAAGGCTGGTGGTTTAGCAGAAGTTCTGTCTTCCAAAACCTACACCGTTTGCTCGACTATGCGGACGCATAGTCACGGTAGACGTATTTTTTTGCATAAAGTACGTCTAACCATTGTAAATACATACACGTCTGGATGGATTTTTGGCTCTTAAAATTGCATTAAGTTTCATTGTTACTTTGCTGAAAACTTTTCTAAGTCATGAAATTTAAATTTTAAAGTTTTTTTCACTAAATTCTTCTAAGTCAATTATTTGATATTTTGAAAAAATTTTACAAGTCCATAATTTTACATTTGATTTTTTTTTAATTTTACTGAAAGATTTTTCTAAGTCCGTAAAATGTCATTTGCTTTCACAAAATTTTTTTTTAGTAAATTTTTCTAAGTCGATTGAATTTTGTCTTAATGAAAAATTTTACAAGTCGCTTGTGGCTTTCGAAAAGTTTTCTAAGTTTTAAAAGTTTTGTTGGTTTTCGCCAAAAATCTGTCTAAGTCGCTTGTTCTAATTAATTTTTTTTATCTTTTTTTACTACTACAATTATTAATATTTTATTATTGTTAGTTACTATCATTCCTGTCTGCCTTTTACTACTATGAAGATTAGATTATAAGCTGAAATTTTCTTTTTTTGCTATTTTTTGTTGAAATTGAGATTTCTGACCCTTTTTACTATTCTTATCAAGTTAGCGCGTAGACTGCAATTATTTTTAAACGTAAGATTTGAGTTTGTGTTTTAAGCTTATATTTAGGGGATCACACTTTTTTGTTGTTTTCTGCGATCCACCTGGTGGATACATCTTCCCTAAAGAATACTCCAGGTCGATATCGTCTTCTCCATGTGTATATTTACTCTAAAATTTACCCCAGTAGGGCGTGTCCACAATAGGTTTGTCGTCGGCCGAGGACTGGACACACCCACATAATGCAGAATCTCTCTCCGTGGTACTCTTAGGAGGATGATCGGGCTACCTCCACGGTACAGATTTCGTATCGACTTAGTAATTTAGGGCGGATATAAATTAATTTTTTTTTATTAATTAATATAAGATTTATAATTAATTTTTTTCTTTATTATTAACTAATGTAAGATTTATTTCTTTTGACTTCCAACCTCGGTATTCCTTATTTTAAACTAACCGCGAAAACGTTTCTTCTTGACCTGCAATTTGAACAGAAACTAATGTTAGAATTTTAATTTTAAGCGTAATATATGAGTGTATGGTATCAACTGTTTATGATTTTGATTTTTTTTCATAACACACTGTAAGTGTTATTTAGTAGTAGTATACCACAGTGTAGGGTGTAGGAATATAGATTATAAGCTACCTTTTTATAATAAATGCACAACATTTCGAATCTCTGGACACTCTGAATAAAGGTTGTACCCATTGTTCCCCTAAAGTTGTCGCACGACTTTAATTCTATATTTTATGTATTTCGACTTGACCTTTTTACCTATTTGACTATTTTTTTTGTATGTATTTTATTAAATAAACACACCGCAGCACAGATTCTTCAAAGCAGGGGGGGTGTTATCAAACCGCGTATATCTTCGCGTTTGATTTTCTTTAGCCTCCGCCCACCGGCCAGGAACCTTCCTGATTGGTCGGTGTTGCTCTTTGAATTTTAACTACGTCTTACTTTAATTTCGCGAATCTATAAATTGAAGTAATTTCTCTGATTCTCTCTCTTACTTCGCCTAACATCACTTCGTCGTATTGAGCGCTCTAACGAGCTGGGGCTCCGGCCTCAACTTCGGCCATTTGGCCGTTTCACAGGCGAAATGCCGAAATAGAAGGAGAATCTGTGCTGTACCTTACCTAAACTCGACTGTGTGCTTTATTTCAACACCTGAAGCCCTCTTAGCCTTTCAGGGTGCTAGATCAGAGGCAGAATGGACTTAAAGATACGCCTAGAAAGGCAACCTATGAGAGGAAGTTCACATATACGAACCTCTCACCTAGGACACAGCACAACCTCCAACGACAATGGAGTATCAAGAGCATCTCGAGGAAGGGCTCCACCTACCTCATGCAGAGTCCAGCTTTCACTCTCCGAGATGACAAGTTTAGGAGTATATCAAACTGGTCGGACGGTAGACTGAGCAGTTTGGAAATTTCGGACTTAGAAAAAATTCAGGTCTCGGAGAAATCCGTGAATGATACTAATGAAATAGTCTTTCTTAAGGCTAAAAAAGCACCAGCGTTTGGAACGTCGAAAAGACGTTGCAGAATCATCAAAGTTTCTAGCATCCCTAGAAACAATAACCTCACTAATCTGAGAAAAGATTTAGTGAAGCAAGCAGCCAAGAATATCAGGTCAACCTCGAATAGAGGTGGGACAAAAATAACAGAAATAACGGAAAGGAACGAAAATCAAGATTCGTTAGGAACAAACAACTTTCAGGACAAGATGGACAACTTCCACAATGAAACAATGGAACAGGACGGATGCGAACCTGCAAAGGTATCGAAAAGAGCAAGCAACAATAACTTAGCAGACGCAAGGGGACAAGCTTCAACCTCATCAAGCATTGCGACTGAAAACCGATTCGAGATATTCAAGAGACCCGAAATGCAGAACAAGGGCAACGAAAATCCAACGACAAGTCCACAGAAGAAAATCAGGATAGCTCCACTCGTACTTCAGCACGAAATTGGACACTATACTGATCTTGTGAAACATCTGATCAAGTTACTTGGTCATAAAAATTTCACCATCGCACCTGCAGGTAAAAGTGGCACGAGAGTGTTCACCTATACCACAGAAGACTACGATAAGGTAAAAGCAAACTTGATTGCACAAAATCAGGGATTCCATACCTACGCCAAGAAAGAAGACATCACGAAGAAGATAATCATGAGAGGTGCACCCAGAATGGATATCAAGGAGATGACCGAAGCATTGAAAGAAGCTGGTATCGAGGCGAAAATCTCGGCACTGAAACCAAAGAGTGGAGAAGACGGAAGCACCTATTTGGTACAAGTACCCAAGACACAGGACGTCAAAGAAGTGAGGAGGCTGACAGGGATCCAAAACATTAGAGTACGGTGGGATACATACAGTAGACCACAGCGAGCTACTCAATGTTTTAACTGTCAGTCCTTTGGACACAGTGCCAGGAACTGCTACAGGGCTCCAAAGTGTATGAAGTGCGCAGAAGACCACAGCACAAGACTGTGTCCTTTACCAAAAGGACAAATCAACAAAGTAAAGTGCTGCAACTGTGGTGATAGCCACACATCGAACTACCAGCTGTGCCCAAAACACCTTCAATACCTGGACTTCCAAGCGCAGAAGAACGGAAGAACTCAACCAACGGCGCCACCAGCAGCACCAAGAAGTCACCCATCGGCCTATAGGACTACGACAAGTGGAAGAACCTATGCCCAAACCACCAGGAGTGTACCTCAACAACCCCAACCGAGGAACAACAACCAAAAACAGGAAGAAATAAACAACCTATGGCAAGAAATATACGACATCTGTGACTACGACAGGATGATCCAACTACTCAAGCAAATGAGGGACGAACTCAGGACACACACCGATCTCAGGACAAGAGGAGAAATCTTTGCCAGATACGAAGCTCTCTACAATGCCAAATAAGAAGTTAAAAATTCTACAATTCAACATAGCCTCCCTAAGGCTAAGAACAAACGAATTAAGGGAAATGGTGATCCGTCTTCAACCTGATGTCATATGCCTGTCCGAAACGAGATTTCAAACAACAACACAACTACCGAGGATAACAAATTACGAGGGAATCGGAAGAAACACCCACAGAGGCGTGGCCATCTACGTGAAAAATAACATCGTATGGAACCAAGTAGACGTCGAAACTGAAAATTTCGAAAATATTGGAATAAAAATAGGAAATATTAATATTTTTTCAGTTTACAGGCCCTTCAGAGTAGACCTAGACCTAGGTGAAATAGAAGAAATGTTCAACACAGAAGAGACAGTAGTCATAGCTGGAGATTTCAACTGCCACCACATCAACTGGGGATGCCATAACACGGACAGAGAAGGTGAACAACTTTTCAGATACTGTGAAGACAGAGAAAAAATGTTGTTCGCACCTGACGAACCCACAAGGATAAATCCAATTAGAGGACAACGTAACAACACACTGGACTTATTCATCACGAAGAACATCATCGTAGAAGACGTCAGAACTCATTTTGAATGCAGTTCTGACCACAAACCAGTAACAGGCACCACGACGTCAAGAACAGACCTCCCTACTGTTGAACCGGAAGAACGATGGAAATGCAAAGAAGCAAACTGGCCAAACTTCAGAAGACAAATCAACCAATTCCAGATGAGAAGAGAATTCGAAACAACAGAAGAAATAGAAAGAAAAATAGAAGACATCACCAGAAAAATACAACAAGCTATGAAAGACAATATCCCAAGAGAGAAGACAAACAATAAAGGACTCATCATTCCAAATGAAGTCAAGGACCTAATCAGAGACAGAAACAACGCAAGAAGGGCTTACCAAAGGACAAGAAGACAATACTACAAGGACTACAGCGATGAACTGTCAGCAGAAATAAGGACAAGACTGACCAGCATCAACGAGAACAAATGGCACAACATCATCAGAAAAGCCGAAGAAAATCAAGGAAACGTCTGGAAAATGATGAAGGCCAGAAAAAGAGGAAAACAGAAAATGCCACCTATCACGGATGAAGAAGGAACACACTACGAGGCCCAAAGAAAAGCAGATGCAATTGCAAGAAAACTGGAAGCCACACACAGGCCAAATCAACACATGTCGGACCAGCAGACCATTGACGAAGTAAACAGGGCCTACAACAGGATTTCAGAAAGAAATCAATTCGTGATAGAAGAAGAAGACCAACTACACCCCTCAGAAGTCCACAGGATCATCAAGAAGCTCAAAGGATCCAGAGCTCCAGGACAGGAAGACATCCACAACATCGTCCTCAAGGAACTACCGAAGAAGATGATAGTGCAACTGTACTACATTTTCAGGTATTGCCTTGAGAAAGCTCATTTCCCAAACAACTGGAAACATGCAAAGACGATACCTCTCCTGAAGCCAAGAAAAGATGGAAGAAGACCAGAAAGCTACAGACCAATCTCACTGCTGGAACCCTTAGGAAAAATCCTGGAAAAAATCATATTCAAGAGGCTCATCAAACACGCTGAAAGAAGAAACATCATCCAAGAAGACCAATTCGGATTCAGAAAAGGAAGAAACTGCGAACTACAACTCGCAAGAGTTGTCAGCGACACCAAAATCAGGTTCAACAGAAAACAGAAAACAGGGATGGCAATACTGGACATAGAAAAGGCATATGACACGGTCTGGAAGAAAGCACTCATCTTCAAAATGGACAAGGCTAGATTACCTCATTATATAGTTAATATTTGTGACACATATTTAACTAATAGAACTTTTCATGTTTCAGCTGACAAAAAGATGTCCAGGATACAACAAATTCAAGAAGGGATGCCACAAGGCAGTATTTTATCTCCCGTTTTATATAACATTTTTGTTTCAGATTTACCAACAGATGCAAGAACCAGTACAGCTTTGTATGCAGATGACACAGCAATCTACACTTCAGGCAAACAGGACAGAAGAATCATCCAAACATTAGAAGGCCACCTAGAGAGGATTGCAGAATTCACGGATAAATGGAAAATCAAGATAAACGCGCAGAAGACACAGTTCACCATCTTTACGCAGCAACCCAACCCACCAGCGGCAGAACTAACGATGAGAGGAAACGTTATACCAGCCACGCCCTCAGTGAAGTACCTAGGAGTCCATCTAGACAGAAAAATGAACTTCCATCTGCATACAAAGCAAATTAAGAAGAGAGCCACAGTCAGTAAAAAACTAATTCTGCCTTACATTTTCAGGTCATCTCCACTAACGAAGAAGAAGAAGATCCAGCTCTACCAAGCATATGTCAGGTCGACTATGCTTTATGCAGTCCCAATATGGAGTTCAACCGCCAACAGCAACTGGAAGAAACTTGAAGCAACAGAAACGTCATGCTACAGAATAATCGACGGTACAGCATGGCAGGACCGGGTGACGAATGCAACCATCCAAGAAAGGCTCCAGTACACACCACTGAGGGAGGTGGCCGAGAAAAGGACCCAGTACTTCTTCCACCAGGCCACAAGAAGACTCCTAAAGACCAGGAACATCCTCGAGAATAACAGGGCCCAGAGGATGTTTCGTGAAACACATCGTCTGATCGACCATATGATCAGACAATAGCCAGGTGGTTGCAAACCGGTCAGGAAAGTAGGTACAGAGCCAAATAAAGTACCTACAGAAGAAGAAGTCCAGGACACAACAAGAGAAGAACCAACACCGAGAGGATGAAGACCAAAGGAGATGGTGCAACTGCGGAACATCTAAGAAGAAATGAAATATCTTAAGATTGTGACATGTACATTTTATTAGGGCAATAAACGTTTTTATTTTTATTTTATTTTTATTTTTATTATTGTTCGCTCTCTTAAGTGGGGTGCCGGCCACCGACGGAAGCAGACGTGCAGCAGAGAGAGCAGTAAGCTTATAGAGTAAGAGTAAGTTTGGTAAGCAGGTCTTTTCAGACCAAACTGTGAATGTAAGCACAGTAGCGAGCCAAACCCTCAAATTCTAAAAGCAAAAACCGAGGCAAAAGCTAGTTTGGTTGATGCAGTGAGCTTAGCGAGTTGTTTTTAAATCGACTCCTGAGACGCTGTAGCAATTAGCTAGAAAACAGAAAATCCAAAAACGGGCTCTCGGTGAGCCTGTTCGGGACACCTACTGTGCTCCGTAAGGGTAGACACTGCAGGGTGTAGTTTTTTAGTAATCTACACGGCTGCAGACACGGCCCCTTGGCGAGTAGGTTAAGAAAATCAAGAGGATCCCCGTACCCAGTTCTGTCTGGGTACGTGAACAACCGCGGACTGTCTAGGGCTGCCTACCCTAAAACCGTGCTGGCAACGGGCCAGACGGCGGCAAAAAAGGTTCATTTAAGCGACGATTCCCTCCCTGACGACATGTCTGACAGTGCTAGGTCACTGTCTGTCCCTTTCCACCCTTATGCAGATTCACGTAAAGTGAACTTTTTCCAGGGGTTGGAGTCAGAAAATGAAGGCAGAAATAAGAAAACAACAGGAAAAATGGTGACTCTGAGTGACGGCGGAGAAAAATTCAGGGAACCTGACAGACCAAAAAAGAAAAAGATGAAAAAGAAGATCGAAAAAACGACCGAAAAAGACGACTTCACAACGGATGAAGAGACAAAACATGAAGAAGATATGGACCATGAAACGGCCAAAAAACCAGCCACAAAAAGGCAGAGAACGACACCGCTCAACGGAAGCGAGGATGAAAAAAATGAAGAGATACAGAGTTTGAAAAAGATAATACAGCAACAAGCTGAAGATCTAAAAGCCAGAGACGAAGAAATTAAACGACTTCAGGCTCAAATAGAAGATCTCAAAAATACCATGGTCCAGGCGAACAAAACGTTGATCGAACGCATGGACGCGAGATTCGATCAACTCGCCGAAAAACAAACCACAGAGGCCACGCCTACCATAACGAAAAAGGATGCCACGCCCAACAAGCAAGCCCAACCCACCAAAGAGAATAAGGAGACAAAATCTAAAGGTGCAATCCCGAAAATAAAGGCAAAAGAAGACTTTCCAGCGCTGAAAACGACTGAAAAACCGAAAAGTAATGACAAAACCGATTGGGAAAACAAAGCAACACAAGCAATGAGACCCCATACCCCCGAAATAGACAATTACGATCTCCCTAAAGGAACCATAGAGCCTATCCACCCGGCTAAAAAAGACGAAACAAACAACAACAAAGAAGAAAACAACGAAGCAGAAAACAACGAAAATACAATGGATATAGACGAGGAACAGAAAGACGAACCAGAAAAAACCGCCGATAATAAAACTCCAAACGGTGAGTGAAACACACGGCATCCTGAGCACAGCGCAAAAAGCGGGAGTCATAACTACAAACAGGATGTCAAGAAGTGGCAGAGAAACGCTAATACAGGCAAAAAATCCTGAAGATTATAGGAAAATGATCCATATAATAGAGGACTACAACGCAAGAAAACCAATACAATGGATAGCATTTGCCTTAGATGAAGATGTAAAAGAACAAAAAATAGTAGTAAGAGGGCTACCGACTAACACAAAAGAAAAAGAGATATTAAAAGATCTAAACGATGACTACGAGATAATAGGAAAGGATGTAAAGAACATGACATCGAGGAAAAAGGACAAAAGAAGCCTACCAATGTTTATAATAACAATAAACAAAGACGACCTGAAAAAAGCACTGAAAATCACAAACATAGGACATATGAAAGTGACAGTAGAAGAATTGAGGAAACCACGCACAGTCAGCCTGCCATAAGGACCCCAAATGCGTGAAATGTGGAGATGACCACACAAGCAAACTGTGCCAAAGACCAAGAAAAGAGAAGGCAACATGCGCTAACTGCCAAGGAGAGCATCCAGCCAACTTCAGAGGATGTCCACGATTCCCAACTTGGCAACAAAGGCCACAACAGAGACAGCAGAACACAAATGTACCACAAAGGAATGAGAGAACAAATGGAACCACATACGCACAAGCGATGAAAAAGAACACAGAAAACCCAATGATGACATCAATACTACAACAAACAGATCTAAAAGAAATGCTGAAAGACGTAGTAACGTCATTAGTATACAACGCGATTAGTGAAATGAGGTTAGCACTGAACTAACCAGAAGTAATAGGGGATACGTGAGGATAGGTTCCTGGAACTCTGGAGGAATAAGGACCAACCAGAACATCTTGGACGAACTGGTCAACAGGTATGAAATGGACGTAGTAGCCCTACAAGAAACAAAAATTACAAACAACATCAACTTGAAGTTTCCAGGCTATGACGTTTACAGAAACGACAATACAGGAAGATCGGGTGGCACAGCTATCCTAGTAAAAAGAGGTATAAAGCATACTAGGATACCAACACCACAACTAGTTAACATGGAAGCCACTACAGTGAGGATACAAATGGAACAGGGAGAAATCAGAATTACCTCTGCATACGTAAGACCACTAGACCCACTGTCAAACGACGACCTGAACGCGTTTCTCGACATTGACGAACCTGCAATAATAATAGGAGACCTAAACGCAAGATCCCCAAATTGGAACGACAGAGCTACGAACAGAAACGGAAGAATACTTAATCAATACACAGAAAACAGAGATGACATAGAGGCAATGGGACCAATTGAACCAACCAATTATCCACCTAACGGACTTCCTACACACATAGACATAGTAGTAGCAAGAAACATAGACATGCAAACAGAACTACAAACAATAAACGAAGGTACAGTAGGCCACAACCCAATACTACTAGAAATAGGAACGTGGGAAGAAGAAACCGTCACAAAAAGAACAAAAAAGAGGACAAAATGGACAAACTTCAAACGACTAGTTAGCCAAGGGATAAACATCGTTCCTGTAATAAATAGTCCGAGAGACATCGACGAAAAAGTCCTAGAGTTGGAAAGGATAATTCAAGAGGCACTAAGAAATAGCACAACAGAAGAAGAAACAGAAATACAGACAGGAAGGTTCAAAAATATCACACAAGAAATAAAAGACATGATTCGGGAAAAGAATAGAGCCAGACAAAGAGCCAGAAGAACAGGACGACAAGCCGATAAAGACAGAGCAAACAGATTAATAAGAGAAGTCAAAACCGCACTAAACGAACACCGAAGTGAAACGTGGAATAATTACATACAAGAGATGGACGAAGGGGCACCAAATATGAAAAACATTTGGAAACTACAAAAAATTCTACGAAATGACAAAAAACCCATCCCACCACTACACGGACAAAACGGTATAGTGTATACTATAGACGAAAAAGTAGAAGTAATGTAGAAGTCCACCCTAGAAAGAGAATGTACGCTAAATTACAGACAAGAAGAGGACGTGGACTTCATAGAAGAGGTAGAAAACCAAAGAAATAGGCCAGATGAGCCAGAAGAAGACATCCCTCCAACATCACCAGCAGAGATAAATGTACACATTAAAAAATGTTCACCAAAAAAAGCTCCAGGCCCAGATAACATCACGAACAGAGCTTTAAAATATCTACCTGCGAGAGCTATAGTATACCTAACAAATATAATAAACGGCATATTAAGATTCAAAAAATTCCCGAATCGATGGAAAGAAGCCCATGTCATAATGATACCTAAACCTGGCAAGGACACCACATTTCCGCAAAACTACAGGCCGATAAGCTTACTTCCAGCAATTAGTAAGATAACAGAAAGAATAATTCTAAGTCGCCTACAAGCCGAAACGAACAGGCTAGAAATCATCCCTGAAGCACAGTTCGGTTTCAGAGCAGAACACTCCAGCGAGCTACAAGTACTCAGAATAACAGAGTACATAGCAGCTGGACTAAACGACAAGCAATACATAGGGACAGCATTCCTGGATGTAAGCAAAGCATTCGATAGAGTCTGGCATAAGGGACTAATATACAAAATGCGTGAATATGGATACGGTGAGGCAATGACAAAGCTTATCTCTTCGTACCTGAGCGGCAGGAGATTCAGAGTTCGGATAGGACAAGTCCTGTCGGAACTCGGAACTCCAGAAGCGGGGGTACCACAGGGAGCAGTACTGTCACCCTTGTTGTATTCAATATTCACTGCAGACATACCTAGATCACATGGTACTATGCTAGGCCTTTATGCGGACGACACAGCAATAGCGGCAAAACATAGAAACATCGAAACAACTGTAGAGAATCTACAATCCGCACTAGAAGACGTAGAAGAATGGTGCACAAAATGGAAAATCGCCATAAACGCGGATAAGACACAAGCGGTAATGTTTAAAAAGAGGAGAGAACAGCCAGGTGAACAGCTAAGATTACTAAACAACCCAATCGAGTGGAAAGACGAAGCAAAATACCTAGGAGTCACTCTAGATAAAGGCCTCACATTCAACAAACATGCAGAAACAACAATAAACAAAGTCAACGCTGCAAGAGCATCGGTAAGAGGACTCATAGGTAGAAAAAGTAAACTAAAAACAAAAACGAAAATACGACTCATAAACAGCCTAATTATTCCGATAATAACTTACGCATCTCTCGCATGGGGGCAAGTATGCACGACAACCAAAAAGAAAATTCAAGCGGCACACAACAGAAGCCTAAGGGAAGCAGTAGACGTACCTAGATACGTAGCAGAAAGGTTCTTATTCAGAGAACTCCAACAAATTAGAGTAATCGACACCATCAAAGAAAGAGCAAGGACAATATTCCCCGAACTAGAGAACCATCCAAGTCCAATACTGCGAGAGATGCTAAGCTACGACGCTTTCCACCGATGGAAACACAGAAGACCGAAACAACAGATAGCTGAATAAAGGTACAAAAAACGACAAAACAGACGGTTCGTAGCTCAATACAAAACTCAAGAGATAAACCAAAGGTAAGACAAACTAACTAAGACATATTTAATTAAATTAAATAATAACAATGGGACCAGACCTTAAGTCTGGGACCCAAGCAAGCAAAAACAGTACCGCGGACAAATCACTAGTAGATAAAGGCTTAAAGCGCTTCACGCTGGCCTAGTTTTCAAACCGATTAGGACACCACATTAGAATCCTATTACCCAGGATTTTAATGTGAAGAGCATTTGGCTGATAGTTGTGCCCCCATCGCGCATCAGAGTGCTATGGGGGGGGGGGGGGGGGGGGAAGGGATAACCTGGAGCATTGGAGCGAGGTGGGGTGACTCCTGTCATAGACACGGGTTAACACACCTCGCTCCAATGAATTGTTACATCCGATCGTAATTAATAAAGGATGAACAAGTCTCACGGGTTGGGTTAAATAATAATGCTTGCTTGCTTGCTCGCTCTCTTAAGTATAATTAGTACGATGCCGGTCACCGTAGAAGCAAGACGTGCAGCAGAGAGCAGCAAGCAAAGGGAAAAAGAGTAAGTTTGGTTAGCAGGTCTTTTTAGACCAGCCGTGAATGTAAGCACGGATAGCGAGCCAAGCCCTCTAATTTTTTAAGCAAAGAACAACAGAGGCAAAAGCTAGTTTACTGAATGCAGTGGACTCAGCGAGTTGTATTTTAAATTGACTCACTGGGACGCTGTAGCTATAAACTAGCAAGCGGAAAATCGAAAAACGGGCTCTCGGTGAGCCCGTTCGGGATATTTACTGTGCTTCGAAAGGGTAGACACTGCAGGGTGTAGTTTTTTAGTAATCTACACGGCTGCAGACACGGCCCCTTGGCGAGTAGGTTGAGCAACTCAAGAGGATCCCGTACCTAGTTCTGTCTAGGTACGAGAACAACCGCGGATTGTCTAGGGCAGCCTACCCTAATACCGTGCTGGCAACGGGCCAGACGGAGGCAAAAAAGGCTCTTTCACGAGAAGATTCCCGCCCAAACAACATGTCTGACGGTGCTAGGTCACTGTCCAACCAATTCCACCCATATGCGGATTCACGCAAAGTGAATCTGAACCTTTTTCAGGGACTGGAATCCGAAGATGACAGCAAAAGAAACAGGAGGACAACAGGAGGATTAATGACGCTGAGCGACGGTGGAGCCGAGAGACGAGGAGATTAAGAGACTCCAGTCACAAATAGAGGATAAACCTAAAAATTACCATGGTTAAATCAAACAAAAATTTGATGCAACGCATGGAAGCGAGATTCGACCAACTCGCAGAAAATCAGAATACAAAGGCCACGCCTACCACACAAAATAAAGATGCCACACCCACTAAGCAAGTCCAACCCACTAAAGAAAATAAGGTGGCAAAAAACAACGGAGCAATTCCAAAAAATAAACTAAAAGAGGACTTTCCTGCTCTAAAGGAAAAGAAAACAGATGAAAAACCCAAAAATAAAGAAAAAGAAAGCTGGGAAACCTTAGCAAAAAATGCTATGAGACCACACACACCAGATAACGACGAATATACTAAAGGACCAATGGAAGCAAAAGACAATCTGATATATTGGCTGGCATTAGCAATGTCAGCGATATATCAGTAAGTCCCACATCTAAATCGGCTTCCATGCATTACAGCCAACAATTTGGAAATTTCCTCTGATGTGGTAGATGAATCGAGGGAAAACCAAGATTCATCTACGATAGTAAAGGAAACTTCTTTAGTTTCTTCTGATGATAGTGGTCCATTTTTGGGTTTTGAACTCTAACATGAAGCACTATCAGTTTGTCAAAGTTGTCCAATTTAAATTTTCAAAAAGTACCTACATACCACAAAATCCCGAATTAAGAAATATGAGCTGCATATTATTTTAAAGTAGGTAACTGCCTAAATTTGTAAACAAATATTTTGCAACCTAATAATTAGGGACTTGTATGAATCACAAATTAATGTCATAGTTATTGCTATTTCAGTTTTCAGTTGTGACATTGCGAACTTAAAGCTAGTTAAACAGCTAGTAGAACAGCTAAGTTAAATAAAATGAATCTGGTAATAACATATTAATTCTTTATTATTAAACGTTTATTAAACGTATTATTAAACGTTTTTATTTAGTTTAATAGTTTGCTTCAAATCTTTGGACGTTAATTTGTAGACATAATATCTGTAAGATTTGATCAGATGATGTTATGTCCTTTTTACTATTTTATAGGAGAGACAAAAAACCGTTTATGGGATTTTGTGTTTAGGAACTCGAAAAAGCGCAACAAAAATTTGAAAATAAAAGAGACATTTGAACAAATTGCAAATTATCATGTTTTGACCAAATGATTATTCTCAAAATATATCACTTATAATCTTCCTAAGCTGGAATTATTTGAATTTTTTGTTTATTTCTTCTTCTTCTTATTTATGTCGTCTTGCACTAAACAATGAATTAATAAAACTTAATTTCCCAAAAATACCTATTTGTGACTTGTGAAAAAATGACTTGTGCTAACACTTATCACTATTTGACCATAAAAAATGAAAAAGTATTTTGATCATTGTGTGATAAGAATACTTATGACAATCTAATCACGCATAAACAAAAAAATGTGCACTTATCATTGAATAACCAATGTTGTCAATCAAATTATATTTGTCGTGCATTTAGCAGCCTCTGACTAAACGAAAAGAATGTTGTTTTAATTAGTTTTGCACAATAAACCAAAAATGACCAAATATGCAGTTATCACCGTCTGACCAAATGGTACAGATATGTAGACATAACAAAAAAATCAACCAAAAAGCAAAAAAAAAAAAAATTGAAAAAATCTAACACATTCGTTAAAGAAAAGAGTGAGGCGAAAACCGTTTATTCAATGAACACGCGCCACGCTTTTCTTTGACGAATGTGTTAAGATTTGTTTATATTTTTTAGTTGTTTTTATAAAAAATCAACTAAATCATCATCAAATGATGCTCCTCTGCTTTGTTCAAATGGTTTCAAAGAGAAGATGTCTCTGGAAGGTTCACTAAATCTGTGAAATGTAAAAGACTGTAGATTCACTAGCTAATGTATCTTTTGTTTCAGATACCCATACGTCATGTGCCGTTTACCAGCGACTACATCCTGAATAGACCCTTATTATTATCACGTTGGAAGAATACAACAAACGTAAGTTAAAATGGTTATTTGGCACTCTTGATTACAGTGGCATTCCAACAAACAGTACAATAGACTTACTAAATTCAGCAATTTTCCACATCGGAGTTGACAAAATAAAAAAATTACAAATTTATGAACTCTCTCCAATGTATGCCGTAGTATTGTTTTTGAAACATTACTCCACATTATCTATTGATTTGATCAATACTTGCAATATAGTCCATCTAAGTGATTACATTTATGTGGAAATGTTCCATAAAACATGTAATCTTCTGCAACTCTTCATATTACCATCGTTCCTTAACAACAACCAATTCAAGTATTTGCTGAACATGCCAACCGATTGTTTTGAAGAGAGACATCCCTCCAAACAGGAACTACTTGAGACAATCAGCCAAATGTACTGCAACGACTTAGTTAGATCTGGACGGGACAAATCCTACTTCTCCGTAGGGGTACCTGCAACCATAGAAAATTCCATAATATATCCGAAAACCCTGTGTGAAGGGGTTCCACAAAATAAAATAAAACACCAAATAGGCCCTATGGACCCTACAAAATTCTATAGTTTGAATAATGAGAAGCTGAGAAAGATCCACTTCCCAACCAGACAACTGTACAAGTAGAGATATATTGTATGTCCAAATATGTGGAATATTAATTAGGTGAACATCCGTTGTCTAGGGTGAATATTAATTAGTCTAATTAACACTATTTGAGTAAATTAAAAAAGAGGAGGGGAACATATGATATTGTACTAGCAAAATGAGGAACGATTATGCATTAACGAAAATCAGTGACCATGATAATTATACGCCATTAGAAGGAATCCATGATTCTCTAACACCAACCTAATATATAAAGTGTTTTATAAAAAGTAAGCCAATGTGTATTTAAAAATATATTCTTGACTGTTCCTTGCAGGAGTACATATCTCAAGATCTGAAATAACAGTCGAATGCACACGTAGCTCGAGCAATTCTTCATAAACTATTATTTGTTGATTATTACCCAAGATTTGCAATATATGATAATTGTAACACACATGCAAAAAGCAGCTACCGGAATTCCATAAAGTATTGTGACCTGCTAAGGACCACCTGCTCGCGGAACGATGGCAAGGATGCGGTGAATAAATTAAGAAATATTTCCCTCTTAATCGACGTAGTTACACATGCAGACACTTAGTGAGAAGCGAATGCCGTAAAAAAGATGCAAATTATGGTTTCCAATCTACTGAAATAAAAACTTCATGCATTCGAACAGTAATAATTAAAAAATACGCTTGTTTCACTACAATGTATTGTATAATTGTATAAATTAAAAAAATAAATTAAAATAAAAGCACCCAGCCATGATCTAAGATTTAGTTGGATATCATAGTACATGCATTTTTAAAGATTGGTACTGTGGTAGTAAAACACACTAGGGGGGTGCGACATACATTTCATTGGTTGGCCACCTGCTCATGGGTAATAAAGCGTATTAAAAAAGCAGGGATTTTAAAATTTGGACCCAACCCATTCCACTAAGCTATAAAACCGTAGGTACTACCCCCCACTAAAGTAGTTTGACTAATATTACCTTGTTCGTACCCTAAATGAAAGAAAGACTTGCTGTACCGGTATGTGCGAGGTCAAGTCGTAAAATTATAAATCATTTAAAAATGTCACCTGATGTGATGACTCCTAGTGGGGTAAAAAACATAGAAAACAGCTTAAACCGTAGTTGTGAAGTGATTTCGGGTGATTTTAACGCTCACCGCCCCATAGAGTACAAAGTGTTTGAACAAGAAGTTATGGCGTCTTCCACCCCCATAACAAAATACGATGATGTGTCATCAGCATCAGAAGGTGAAGAAGAAAAACTCAATAATGTTGATGTGTCAATTCATAGTGAAGATGTCAATGAGAGCATGGAAGAAGAGGACCTTAATACAACAACCAATTATGATAGCATAGATGAAAATGTGAAAAAGACAGATGTGGAATATAACCAGTTATTAAAAAAGTTCGTAATCGATAATAAACATTATTTAAAAGAACACAAATTACAGCGATTGGTGTTAATAAAAAAAATTAGTGGGTATGAACAAAGACGGTTAAGGGCGATAGAAAGCCTAAAAAAAGTGGAAGCAAACATGGTGCTTGCTAATAAAATCCTAACGTCGGTTTTGATTACGCAACCGGAAAAAAATCTTAAAACATGACAAGTGAACAAAAAATAGTAAGGGATGTGCTTAAAAAGTCGGTTTTAAAAATCAGACGCGAGAACAAAATGCGCCGTCGGCTTGGATTACGAAAAGTGATAAAAACATCGGGTTTAAAATGGACATAGTGAATAAAAAACTAGTACGGGGGTGTTTAAAAAAGTGAACGCTAGCATTTGACTTCCTAGTGAAATCTTAACGGCGGTTTGGATTACGAAAGTGAGAAAAAACATCGTGTTTTAAAATGGCTATAGTGAACAAAAAAACTAGTACGGGAGTGCTTAAAAAGCATTTATATTTTGTGTATTGTATTGTTTAACTTTCATTTTGGGATATGTATGCAAAAATCAACAAGGTAATATTAATAAAATAAATACTTTAAATAATATTTCAGTTCTTTTCTTAACCCACTCCTGACTTTTCTGTGTTGTTTGTTAACTATCTAAATTAATAACATTGTGTTATTGGTTTAAATAGGTAAACACACATATATTAAAAAAATGTTTAGCAATATTAATAAAATACATATTTTAGATAAGATTTGGTTTAACTCACAAATGACTTCCAAAAAATTTCTTTAAGCAAAGAATGAAAAAAAAACGAGAAATACAATAAAAACTGTAAAATCACTCAAAACCAACCAAAAACAGTGAAAAATAACTGATTACATATCCAATGGATGTAATCAAAGAAAAACGAGAAAATTGATGAAATACAATAAAAACTGTAAAATCACTCAAAACCAACCAAAAAACATTGACAAATAACTGATTACATATCCAATGGATGTAATCAAAGAAAAACGAGAAAATTGATGAAATACAATAAAAACTGTAAAATCACTCAAAACCAACCAAAAAACAGTGAAAAATAACTGATTACATATCCAACGGATGTAATCAAAGAAAAACGAGAAAAAGACCAAAAAAATATGGTAAAAAACAATAAAACTGTAAAATCACTCAAAACCAACCAAAAAACATTGACAAATAACTGATTACATATCCAATTGATGTAATCAAAGAAAAACGAGAAAATTGATGAAATACAATAAAAACTGTAAAATCACTCAAAACCAACCAAAAAACATTGACAAATAACTGATTACATATCCAATGGATGTAATCAAAGAAAAACGAGAAAATTGATGAAATACAATAAAAACTGTAAAATCACTCAAAACCAACCAAAAAACAGTGAAAAATAACTGATTACATATCCAACGGATGTAATCAAAGAAAAACGAGAAAAAGACCAAAAAAATATGGTAAAAAACAATAAAACTGTAAAATCACTCAAAACCAACCAAAAAACATTGACAAATAACTGATTATATATCCGACGACAGACGTTATCAAAGGATAAATGAGACAAAAGACCGAAAATTGATGAAATACAATAAAACTATGTAAAATTCACTCAAAACGAGAAAAACGTTGATAAATAACTGATTACATATCCAAAAGATGTAATCCAAAAAACGAGAAAAAAAGAAACCAAAAATATGGTAAAATACAATAAAACTGTAAAATCACTCAAAACCAACCAAAAAACAGTGAAAAATAACTGATTATATATCCAACGGATGTAATAAAAAAAAAACGAGAAAAAAAGAGACCAAAAATATGGTAAAATACAATAAAAACTGTAAAATCACTCAAAACCAACCAAAAACAGTGAAAAATAACTGATTACATATCCAACGGATGTAATCAAAGAAAAACGAGAAAAAGACCAAAAAAATATGGTAAAAAACAATAAAACTGTAAAATCACTCAAAACCAACCAAAAAACATTGATAAATAACTGATTATATATCCGACAGACGTTATCAAAGGACAAATGAGACAAAAGACCGAAAATTGATGAAATACAATAAAACTATGTAAAATTCACTCAAAACGAGAAAAACGTTGATAAATAACTGATTACATATCCAAAAGATGTAATCAAAAAAAAAAAACGAGAAAAAAGAGACCAAAAATATGGTAAAATACAATAAAACTGTAAAATCACTCAAAACCAACCAAAAACAGTGAAAAATAACTGATTATATATCCAACGGATGTAATCAAAGAAAAACGAGAAAATTGATGAAATACAATAAAACTGTAAAATCACTCAAAACCAACCAAAAAACATTGACAAATAACTAATTATAGTTACAACCATCAAAGGATAAATGAGACAAAAGACCGAAAATTGAGGAAATACAATAAAACTATTTAAATTCACTCAAAACGAGAAAAACGTTGATAAATAACTGATTACATATCCAAGAGATGTAATCAAAGGATAAATGAGACAAAAGGCCTAGAATATGGTAAAATACAATAAAACTGTGAAAAATGTACTCTAATACGTAAAAATCCGTCAAAAAAAACGCTGACAAATAACTGATTTTGAGTTGCAAAACCAAAAATTTTTTAAAGCAAAGAGTGAAAAACGAATAAAACCAATGAAAAAACATTGACAAATAACTGATTACGTATCCGACAGACATAATCAGACAAACGAGTCAAAAAAAGACCGACAACCAGTAAAATATGTTAAAATATACATATACAGGGTGAAGGGAAAAGAGTACATCTAAAAAAGGTCGTTGTGAAAAATTATATGTTCAGGCCAGTGTGGTGGTGGTATGAGATACATTGCATGTACTGATGGTAAAAACCACTTACATAGACGAATAGGAGATAGACTTTTAGGTAAACCTTATTCCCATTATTAGAGAAAAGTATTCAAATTAGAGTGGATACATTCGAGAAGAGTGTTCTGTATAGGTATACACAAAGAAATTTCTAATATACAAAGAAAAATATACATCAGAGAATGAACTACGCATTAAATCAACCTACAAGTGTGAAAAAAAAAGGTGAAAAAAGACATACAAAGAAAAATTGTTTCAGAAAAGAAAAAAATTACTGAACTAATGAAGTTAGGTTTAAATAAAACGATGGAATTTCAAAGAAAAACAATATTAAAAATTATTAGAGCCGTTTTAATTTTTTAATAAATAAATAATACAAAATATCTTGGTATTTTTATTTTGAACCACAAAAACACTTTTCGAATTGACCCACATAATTTATATTGAATTTGTTCTCAAAGGATGACCCAAATATCCATCACACTGCTCCATTGTCCAAGGTTGGTTTCTATCTAATGCTGCAGTTATCCATCTGGATTCAACATGCTGTTAAGACCATCTATCATATGAGGTGTTCCTCACATAAGGAAAAACAGTAGACCATCTTTGATCTGCTTAATAACGTGACCTACAAATTTCAATTTAAGTTTAGAATATATCGAAAAAAAAGATATGGATGTCTCAGAAGTTAAACAGTGCAAGTCACATTCTCCTTAAAAATAACCTATGAGATATAACACTTATTATTATATAATAGTATTATTATTTCCTTGTCTGTATTTATGAATATTTACACATATTATGAAAAATAAAGACATTTTATTTGTTTTTAATAACTACTTATATTTCTGCAACTATTGTTAGAAACATCTTAGTATCTCATTTAAACACTTATTGACTTACACCGATTGGTCTGCTGAGACATCAATATATTATGTCACAGAACAAACAGAATAAAAAAAGAAACAGAAAGTTGACGTTAAGAAATTGGGTAATATTTATAGAACATTTGATGCGGAACGAGGTGTAATATTGAGTCATTTATCACTAAATTTTTATAAATAATCAAGAGTGTTGTGTATTGTAATACATAATATACATTATTTATGTATAAAGAGGATGAAGCAGCATGAACTAACATAATACTCACAACGTTCACTAACATTAACACATGTCACAAATATTGTGAAAATAGGAGTAACTAAACAAAAAGATGCAGTAAAAGTAGTAAAGTTAAAAGAAGTGGATGGTTAAATATGATGCCAGTAGTAAACATTGATGAAATATAAGAATAAAAAATAAATGTATAGATAAAAACTAGTTAAAGTCTCAGCAGATTATCCTGTAGGTAGAATTTTTCTACATATGTCTCCAACCCGTAATTAAACATAAGCCCCAATCCAATAGACATAAAAACAGAACAACAGAGTAAAAAGTAAAAACCAATTTAATGTTAATCATGGGGAAAAAAAGAAGGTCTAAGTATAATTGCCACTAATCCTGTATTATTTAAATTAGTCACAAAAAATCTAAGTTATTTGAAACATAACACATTGTAAGTGGATTATCAATATTTGAACTTACTTTGAAAAAATATAATCTTAGAACTGGAACAGATATGTGTATACAATTTGTTAAAGGTTAAATGTAGCAATAATCTAAATAAAACTTTATTTACTTGGTCGAAAAATTACTTTTATTTCCTTTATTGATTAAAAGACAACTTTGTATGTTGAAAATAGCTTATCAAGAATATATTTTTACCCCTAGTTTGCAATGTAAGATTATTTGAAGGATATTTGAAAAACATGTTGTTATTAAATTATCTACATACTTCAAAATATGCAATTGCATGTTAAAAAAGCAATATTTAAAAAGATAACGAAATAAAGTCTTTTTAGGTAGTAACTTTAAAATATAAATCTAGCATTTAACACATTACAATAAGCTATGGTAAAAAAGCCCACTGAAGACTCAGAATAACTGGGTCCAAATGGTATATATCAGATATGCTAAACTTATGAATAATTTTTTTGTTACTACACTATTTTGTAATACGTTAGTTAGAAGCTTTTATA
The DNA here is from genome assembly GCF_917563875.1 of Diabrotica virgifera virgifera. Taxonomy (NCBI): domain Eukaryota; kingdom Metazoa; phylum Arthropoda; class Insecta; order Coleoptera; family Chrysomelidae; genus Diabrotica; species Diabrotica virgifera. The sequence continues at coordinate 39,980,027 of NC_065451.1, read as the reverse complement.
TTACAAAAAACTTATATATTTTTATATATTATTAAAAAAATATAGTTAACACATCAATCTAAACTCACCATAAATCAAATTTTATGACTTGTCCTGATCAACTTAATCCATTAGATTTGGAAGAATGTAGAACAAGTTGCAAATTGTCTGTAAAGATAAAATTTTTCCAGTTTTCCCCTACATTTTATTTTCCTGCATTTACTTCTAGCATGTTATACCTAAAAATAAATTACCATCAACTAATAAATGTATACATACAAGAAACAAAAACTGAAAGTGTTAGTTTACAAAAAATCAGTCATAACACTGTAAATTCTATTAAAAATTAATAAATAACATTAGTCTTGTCAACCGTAAAAGTAAAAAATGGCGGGTCCTCGAGTTATGACTCTTACATATCTATGCTTTTTTAAACAAGTATGGTGTTTATTTTTATGCTTTTGTAGACAACTATTGTGTGTCTTGTAATTATTATCAATAACATGTGACACAACATGTGTATAGGCTTATTAATGTGAGAATAGTTAAAGAAATACAAATATATACAATCCTAAATTTGAAACATCAACCAATTATTTTCAACAAAAAAAAATGCAAAAGTTTTTTTTGGAGTATAGTTATAAAAATAACCTAGACGTGTATTATTATTTTCAACCATGATTTTTGGGCTAATCAGCAAATTATTTCTATGTGTTCTTTTTTGCTTATTCATCATAATATAGTTTTATATAAATCTCAAGCTTTTACTATAAAAACACCACTTGATTTAAATACGTTAAATCGAAATACCAGAAAAAGGTACAATGTTTTTTTCAAAAGTACTATTTTATTTTGTTTTATTAACTGTGTGTTTGTCGTTTAATGTTTATAGAACACCATTTCATAAGGTTAATCAGATTATAACATGGCGTGCATTCAATTCTTCATTATTGATGTCAAAAAGTCTTTATGCAGCAATTAAGACATGGACACAGATCACAGGAATCAAGTTTAAAGAAATTAACAATACAGAGGAAATATCAGTACTATCTATAGTGTTTGAATCCCATCACCATAAAGTAAATGGATTATGTTTACCTTCAAGTGACTGTGAGTTATTTTTTAATGTCCAAGATAATAAAAATGAGATAGCACATACAATAATATTAAAGGATGAGACTTTACAAGAGATATGGTGTGGTGAAATACATGTTTTAAAAAATGTTACATGGAATTTGGAAATTAATCAATTTAATTTACCAGGTTTTAATCTTCAATTAATAATAGCCCATCAAATTGGTCATTTTTTAGGGTTGGCTGATAATCGGAACTACAACTCTATAATGAACCGATTTTATTTAAATCGTTTCGGATATGAACCAACAAACGATGATATAAATGGAATGGAGTATCTATATAAAAATGGGACCACTAAACCTCAACATAATTTGAATTTTTCAGTATTTTCTAATCGTAAGCACCATGTATATGGAATTTTTAAAAATACCTCTAATAGTTTAAAATTTTATTCATTAAATTAGAAAACGTGTTTTAGCTTTTTTTATATTAATCTCACCTGTATCATATTTTTAAATTTTTTTCTATAAATGTATAAAGTTCAGATTAAATAACCTAATAATCCATTTTTTAAAAAATTTTTACTCAAAAATTGTAAATTAACCTGCAAAGATGTGTATAGAGAATGTGAGAGAAATGTGAGCGATAATCAATTCGGAATTGATATAAAGCTTGCTACAAGGAAGAGGGGTATTATTTTTTAAAAATATTAAAAAAAAGGAATAAACATACATGGGGGGATACTCAAACGTTTTAAAATATTATGTATGCTAAGGGTTTGCACTGACTTTGAAAATTCACAAGATAAATGTTTTCATGTAGTTGGCTGTATGCCATGTAATACAAAAAGAGTAAAATCATGTAGGAACAGTAGGATTTGACTTTTAAATGTTATAACTAGAGATGGAGATAGTGTGATGGTTGTATATAAACACTAATAACACCAAAGTAATGGGTGTTAACATACACCAAATGTTAACATTAATATTTTTACACCTGTACAACAATTTTAGTATGTATGTCGGTTGGTGAATAACAAACAATCTTGGTTCAAAGTGTTTATATAGAGTTTATAAATAGAGTGTTAGAGAACTACCTTATGGTTTAATATTCAAGACCAATCTGTAGAAAACATTCATTTATTCCATATTGCTACACTGAGTGGAAACATAAACTCTCAGAATGAAAAGTATGAGGTGTATAGAAGCCTTTGAGATGTCTGTTTTTGAAGGATGTTGAATATTACCATATATTGTATTGTGTGTGTATATTATACTTTAATTACCTTACAATTGCTGCTAGTTATATTTTCACTGCAGTGTGTCTTCAACACTTTTTATAATATAAGCAAATATATTTTTAAAAAGGTTTTTGTTCATATTTTAATACATGTGTTAAAAAATAACCTTATTCTACCATCACTCATCACTCACTATGAAGTTGGGTTCAATCAGGTGACATGGAATAAATGGGTAAAGCAGTTGTCAACTGTCAGTAATTTCTTTTAAGTTTTAAATTATTCACTGTAACTATACTAAAAAATAATAATACTAAACTTATGTAATTTTTTATTATTAAATAATCCATTTTTTATATTAGAAATATATTTTTACAATTTCAAATAGTAATGTTTTTAGTTTCATTTCTTTCTTACAGATGGCGCTTTTCAGTTTGATTTACCGCACTTCTTTAAAAGCTGATGTAGGGTGTTAAGAGAACTTAGTGTTACTTAGTTTTTTAAGTTTCCATCTACAATATAAAGTAAGTATCATTTACAAAATAATAATAATTATCATTTTTATTATTTATGTTTTATATTTATTCTATTAAAACCATATGATATAAAATTGTTAATGTTTACCTTTATAAAAATATATAAAATTTACTAATTCACTAAAATTCTTTGACAATCTCTATCACAATCTATTAAACAAGGTGCTGGTGAACTTTGTGGTTTAGTAAAATTTTGAACACATTCAAATAACTTTTTATGACACATTTTATTTCTTCTTGTAATTTGTCTTTTAGCCTTTGCACAATCATCTAACAAATAATTACACCCTGACACATATGTTTCCAATTCAGAGATATTAAGCTGTTGCTCACGAAACTCTATCATAAAATTAATATATTTTCTATTCACATTCGTAATTTCTTTAGTTTTATTTTGTATGGTTTCTTCTAATTTTAAAATTGATGTTCCCAGATGAGCATATATTTTGCGTACTTCTTCTTGATGAGCGGTTTGGATTGCTCTTCTGTCAAATGTGTTTCGGTCTGTTAAATTATTAAGGAGAGATTGGTAATATTTTTCTTTCATTTCCAGTTCATAAACTTTATCTAAGTAAAGTTTGGTGCAGTTATTTACCAAATAAAAGTTTTTTATGTAATCTACTGCTGTTGATTGTTTGGGCGAAATAACTTCGACGTTAATTTCATTTGTTATTTTATTAAGTTTTGTTAATTGAAAACTTTCAGATTGCACTAATATACATAAACTAACTGTAACTAGCAACTTGAAAAAAACCGCCATGATTACACCATAAAAATAAATTATACTAACTTAAATAATGATTAGCATATATTTATAGTAAATAATTTGTTGAATTAGCATTTTAATTATCATTAAAAATATGTTTTATCACACCAGCGATTGTTTTTATTATTTAAAAAGTTAATTACTTCTATTGAGAAGAATGTTCATTTTTTTATTTTAGTTTTATTTAATATTTTATTTTTCGTCTTATTCTTATTTTTGAGGGTAATATTAATTTTAGTGTATAGAGTGATATTATTGAGGTTTCTATCTTTAATTAAAAAAATGAATTTAATCCAATAAAAATTTTAAAAAGAGCCGATATTAAAAAGTTTAAATACTTGGGGGATCTGCTTAATTAAATAGCCTTTGTGTTATGCAAAAATATTTCTATAACAAGGATATTCTAATGGTGGCTAGGAGAAATGTTTCAATACCTTAAATTTTTCCCTTAAACCGAGGGTGTTCCTATGCCAATAATGGTAATAAGCGGGATGTACTACATAACACATTTTTTTAATTAAAAAAATAATCTACTTTTAATTTTATATTGTTTACAGAAAAACATGTGTTCCATCCCAACCATATTTACAAACGAGGATGAGTATTTAGCATATTTATTATGCTTGACGAAAGTCCCTCCACCTAACCGTTAGTATAATTAAAAAATATAATAATATATGCTTTATTTAACTAATTTTTAGGTAGAGAATTTCATGTAACATTGGTAATTCGGGGTAATGTGGAGGTGTGTCCGAGTTATACCACCCTCGTGAATATGGTATGGAACAATAAAAACATCACATGTTTTTATAAAGTGGTGGATGATAATCGACTATCCATCATAATAAGGTAATTTTTTTGTTTAATATATAATGTTTAATTTAAATTTATTTTATTTTTTTTTTCAGGCTATATCCCATATAAAAGGAGTATTTTCTCTATATATGTTCTTTTTCACTATAGCAATTTATTATTATTTATATTTATTATTATTTTATTTTTATTTTCTACTAATACTAAACAAATAAAATTATCAGAATTCATTCGTTTTTCTTTCTTAGTGTCATTTATAGTTACACAAAAAGATGTTTTATCGTTAATAAAAATTTATTGATATAATCTGCGATTAGTTAGCTTATTTAGGATATACAGTATTTCTACTTTTTGGAGTCAATTCGGATTTATCAGAGTTAAAAAATGTATATAATATATACAACAGTTATAAAAATGTAAATAACAAGTTTATTCTAGCATCAGTTTCAAACGGTTTGAAACTGATGCTAGAATATATAAACTTATTATATCATGCGTATACTACCATACAATACACTCGTATAAAAATAAGAAGAAAATTCTATACTAATATTCTATACTAATTCTATTCTAATATTATAAAAATCAAGACCATAGAGGTATATATTGACATAGAAAGAGTATCATTCAAAGCAAAGTGGCGACACCATCTTTCTTCTTTGGATTAGTGCTGTTTCACTCTTACGCATATTAAGCTGAGACAGTTGTCCTCCTCTTCCGTGTATATACTCACACCTTAATGTCATCTTAGTTTCTCGGTACGATGTGTTAGAAAAAGATAGCGCAAACCAGTCGAAGAGACCGGAAGAGATCTTGTCGTCAGGACGCGTATAGTGAGGGCTCTCTCTATGCTAATATTAACTCTATAATCAAGACCTTATTATGAAACGCTTATTTACAAATGATTAAAAAAGAAGAAAATTCTAGGCAACTTTTATACATGATAAGATACTTCTACGTTATAAAATTCCAACACCCCCTACACACAAAATAGAAAAAACCAATGTTAGCACCATCTAGTTTTCTATTCTATCATTACTTAAAATCTAACCAAATTATTATGTTTATGAGTTTTATGATGCCCTTATATTTTTCATGTTGTAAGGTTTTAGAGCATAAAGGGTGTATTTATCAAGTTTTGGGAAAAACTTTGTTTAAAGTTCTAGACCAAATTAAAAAATTTAGGTAAGTACTACTTAGCCTGTTTTCAATTGCATAATATCCTGTTCCTGTAAGTTTGCATAGGAAGTATGAAGTCACCATGTTTTCTATGTGTTTAGAGATCCTTTATTTGTATTTAACCTAATTTCCTAGAAAATTGTAATTTACCATTACGGTTGACAAGACTAATGTTATTTATTAATTTTTAATAGAATTTACAGTGTTATGACTGATTTTTTGTAAACTAACACTTTCAGTTTTTGTTTCTTGTATGTATACATTTATTAGTTGATGGTAATTTATTTTTAGGTATAACATGCTAGAAGTAAATGCAGGAAAATAAAATGTAGGGAAAACTGGAAAAATTTTATCTTTACAGACAATTTGCAACTTGTTCTACATTCTTCCAAATCTAATGGATTAAGTTGATCAGGACAAGTCATAAAATTTGATTTATGGTGAGTTTAGATTGATGTGTTAACTATATTTTTTTAATAATATATAAAAATATATAAGTTTTTTGTAATATAAAAGCTTCTAACTAACGTATTACAAAATAGTGTAGTAACAAAAAAATTATTCATAAGTTTAGCATATCTGATATATACCATTTGGACCCAGTTATTCTGAGTCTTCAGTGGGCTTTTTTACCATAGCTTATTGTAATGTGTTATATGCTAGATTTATATTTTAAAGTTACTACCTAAAAAGACTTTATTTCGTTATCTTTTTAAATATTGCTTTTTTTAACATGCAATTGCATATTTTGAAGTATGTAGATAATTTAATAACAACATGTTTTTCAAATATCCTTCAAATAATCTTACATTGCAAACTAGGGGTAAAAATATATTCTTGATAAGCTATTTTCAACATACAAAGTTGTCTTTTAAAATTTTTCGACCAAGTAAATAAAGTTTTATTTAGATTATTGCTACATTTAACCTTTAACAAATTGTATACACATATCTGTTCCAGTTCTAAGATTATATTTTTTCAAAGTAAGTTCAAATATTGATAATCCACTTACAATGTGTTATGTTTCAAATAACTTAGATTTTTTGTGACTAATTTAAATAATACAGGATTAGTGGCAATTATACTTAGACCTTCTTTTTTTCCCCATGATTAACATTAAATTGGTTTTTACTTTTTACTCTGTTGTTCTGTTTTTATGTCTATTGGATTGGGGCTTATGTTTAATTACGGGTTGGAGACATATGTAGAAAAATTCTACCTACAGGATAATCTGTTGAGACTTTAACTAGTTTTTATCTATACATTTATTTTTTATTCTTATATTTCATCAATGTTTACTACTGGCATCATTTTTAACCATCCACTTCTTTTTACTTTACTATTTTTACTGCATCTTTTTGTTTAGTTACTCCTATCTTCACAATATTTGTGACATGTGTTAATGTTAGTGAACGTTGTGAGTATTATGTTAGTTCATGCTGCTTCATCCTCTTTATACATAAATAATGTATTACAATACACAACACTCTTGATTATTTATAAAAATTTAGTGATAAATGACTCAATATTACACCTCGTTCCGCATCAAATGTTCTATAAATATTACCCAATTTCTTAACATCAACTTTGTTTCTTTTTTTATTCTGTTTGTTCTGTGACATAATATATTGATGTCTCAGCAGACCAATCGGTGTAAGTCAATAAGTGTTTAAATGAGATACTAAGATGTTTCTAACAATAGTTGCAGAAATATAAGTAGTTATTAAAAACAAATAAAATGTCTTTATTTTTCATAATATGTGTAAATATTCATAAATACAGACAAGGAAATAATAATACTATTATATAATAATAAGTGTTATATCTCATAGGTTATTTTTAAGGAGAATGTGACTTGCACTGTTTAACTTCTGAGACATCCATATCTTTTTTGTCGATATATTCTAAACTTAAATGGAAATTTGTAGGTCACGTTATTAAGCAGATCAAAGATGGTCTACTGTTTTTCCTTATGTGAGGAAAACCTCATATGATAGATGGTCTTAACAGCATGTTGAATCCAGATGGATAATTGCAGCATTAGATAGAAACCAACCTTGGACAATGGAGCAGTGTGATGGATATTTGGGTCATCCTTTGAGAACAAATTCAATATAAATTATGTGGGTCAATTCGAAAAGTGTTTTTGTGGTTCAAAATAAAAATACCAAGATATTTTGTATTATTTATTTATTAAAAAATTAAAACGGCTCTAATAATTTTTAATATTGTTTTTCTTTGAAATTCCATCGTTTTATTTAAACCTAACTTCATTAGTTCAGTAATTTTTTTCTTTTCTGAAACAATTTTTCTTTGTATGTCTTTTTTCACCTTTTTTTTCACACTTGTAGGTTGATTTAATGCGTAGTTCATTCTCTGATGTATATTTTTCTTTGTATATTAGAAATTTCTTTGTGTATACCTATACAGAACACTCTTCTCGAATGTATCCACTCTAATTTGAATACTTTTCTCTAATAACGGGAATAAGGTTTACCTAAAAGTCTATCTCCTATTCGTCTATGTAAGTGGTTTTTACCATCAGTACATGCAATGTATCTCATACCACCACCACACTGGCCTGAACATATAATTTTTCACAACGACCTTTTTTAGATGTACTCTTTTCCCTTCACCCTGTATATGTATATTTTAACATATTTTACTGGTTGTCGGTCTTTTTTTGACTCGTTTGTCTGATTATGTCTGTCGGATACGTAATCAGTTATTTGTCAATGTTTTTTCATTGGTTTTACTCGTTTTTCACTCTTTGCTTTAAAAAATTTTTGGTTTTGCAACTCAAAATCAGTTATTTGTCAGCGTTTTTTTTTGACGGATTTTTACGTATTAGAGTACATTTTTCACAGTTTTATTGTATTTTACCATATTCTAGGCCTTTTGTCTCATTTATCCTTTGATTACATCTCTTGGATATGTAATCAGTTATTTATCAACGTTTTTCTCGTTTTGAGTGAATTTTACAGTTTTATTGTATTTCGTCAATTTTCGGTCTTTTGTCTCATTTATCCTTTGATGGTTGTAACTATAATTAGTTATTTGTCAATGTTTTTTGGTTGGTTTTGAGTGATTTTACAGTTTTATTGTATTTCATCAATTTTCTCGTTTTTCTTTGATTACATCCGTTGGATATATAATCAGTTATTTTTCACTGTTTTTGGTTGGTTTTGAGTGATTTTACAGTTTTATTGTATTTTACCATATTTTTTTTCTCTTTTTTCTCAATTTATTGAGACATTTCTTGAGACATTTGAGACATTTTATCATTATCATTTCATGAGATCTCTTTATTGAGACATTTGAGACAGTATCTCAAAACATTTATCAATGTTTTTTGGTTGGTTTTGAGTGATTTTACAGTTTTATTGTTTTTTACCATATTTTTTTGGTCTTTTTCTCGTTTTTCTTTGATTACATCCGTTGGATATGTAATCAGTTATTTTTCACTGTTTTTTGGTTGGTTTTGAGTGATTTTACAGTTTTTATTGTATTTTACCATATTTTTGGTCTCTTTTTTTCTCGTGTTTTTTGGATTACATCCGTTGGATATATAATCAGTTATTTTTCACTGTTTTTTGGTTGGTTTTGAGTGATTTTACAGTTTTATTGTATTTTACCATATTTTTGGTCTCTTTTTTCTCGTTTTTTGGATTACATCTTTTGGATATGTAATCAGTTATTTATCAACGTTTTTCTCGTTTTGAGTGAATTTTACATAGTTTTATTGTATTTCATCAATTTTCGGTCTTTTGTCTCATTTATCCTTTGATAACGTCTGTCGTCGGATATATAATCAGTTATTTGTCAATGTTTTTTGGTTGGTTTTGAGTGATTTTACAGTTTTATTGTTTTTTACCATATTTTTTTGGTCTTTTTCTCGTTTTTCTTTGATTACATCCGTTGGATATGTAATCAGTTATTTTTCACTGTTTTTTTGGTTGGTTTTGAGTGATTTTACAGTTTTTATTGTATTTCATCAATTTTCTCGTTTTTCTTTGATTACATCCATTGGATATGTAATCAGTTATTTGTCAATGTTTTTTGGTTGGTTTTGAGTGATTTTACAGTTTTTACTGTATTTCATCAATTTTCTCGTTTTTCTTTGATTACATCCATTGGATATGTAATCAGTTATTTTTCACTGTTTTTGGTTGCTTTTGAGTGATTTTACAGTTTTTATTGTACTTCTCGTTTTTTTTTCATTCTTTGCTTAAAGAAATTTTTTGGAAGTCATTTGTGAGTTAAACCAAATCTTATCTAAAATATGTATTTTATTAATATTGCTAAACATTTTTTTAATATATGTGTGTTTACCTATTTAAACCAATAACACAATGTTATTAATTTAGATAGTTAACAAACAACACAGAAAAGTCAGGAGTGGGTTAAGAAAAGAGCTGAAATATTATTTAAAGTATTTATTTTATTAATATTACCTTGTTGATTTTTGCATACATATCCCAAAATGAAAGTTAAACAATACAATACACACAATATAAATGCTTTTTAAGCACTCCCGTACTAGTTTTTTTGTTCACTATAGCCATTTTAAAACACGATGTTTTTTCTCACTTTCGTAATCCAAACCGCCGTTAAGATTTCACTAGGAAGTCAAATGCTAGCGTTCACTTTTTTAAACACCCCCGTACTAGTTTTTTATTCACTATGTCCATTTTAAACCCGATGTTTTTATCACTTTTCGTAATCCAAGCCGACGGCGCATTTTGTTCTCGCGTCTGATTTTTAAAACCGACTTTTTAAGCACATCCCTTACTATTTTTTGTTCACTTGTCATGTTTTAAGATTTTTTTCCGGTTGCGTAATCAAAACCGACGTTAGGATTTTATTAGCAAGCACCATGTTTGCTTCCACTTTTTTTAGGCTTTCTATCGCCCTTAACCGTCTTTGTTCATACCCACTAATTTTTTTTATTAACACCAATCGCTGTAATTTGTGTTCTTTTAAATAATGTTTATTATCGATTACGAACTTTTTTAATAACTGGTTATATTCCACATCTGTCTTTTTCACATTTTCATCTATGCTATCATAATTGGTTGTTGTATTAAGGTCCTCTTCTTCCATGCTCTCATTGAAATCGTCACTATGAATTGACACATCAACATTATTGAGTTTTTCTTCTTCACCTTCTGATGCTGATGACACATCATCGTATTTTGTTATGGGGGTGGAAGACGCCATAACTTCTTGTTCAAACACTTTGTACTCTATGGGGCGGTGAGCGTTAAAATCACCCGAAATCACTTCACAATTACGGTTTAAGCTGTTTTCTATGTTTTTAACCCCACTAGGAGTCATCACATCAGGTGACATTTTTAAATGATTTATAATTTTACGACTTGACCTCGCACATACCGGTACAGCAAGTTTTTCTTTCATTTAGGGTACGAACAAGGTAATATTAGTCAAACTACTTTAGTGGGGGGTAGTACCTACGGTTTTATAGCTTAGTGGAATGGGTTGGGTCCAAATTTTAAAATCCCTGCTTTTTTAATACGCTTTATTACCCATGAGCAGGTGGCCAACCAATGAAATGTATGCCGCACCCCCCTAGTGTGTTTTACTACCACAGTACCAATCTTTAAAAATGCATGTACTATGATATCCAACTAAATCTTAGATCATGGCTGGGTGCTTTTATTTTAATTTATTTTTTTAATTTATACAATTATACAATACATTGTAGTGAAACAAGCGTATTTTTTAATTATTACTGTTCGAATGCATGAAGTTTTTATTTCAGTAGATTGGAACCCATAATTTGCATCTTTTTTACGGCATTCCTTCTCACTAAGTGTCTGCATGTGTAACTACGTCGATTAAGAGGGAAATATTTCTTAATTTATTCACCGCATCCTTGCCATCGTTCCGCGAGCAGGTGGTCCTTAGCAGGTCAAAATACTTTATGGAATTCCGGTAGCTGCTTTTTGCATGTGTGTTACAATTATCATATATTGCAAATCTTGGTTAATAATCAACAAGGAATAGTTTATGAAGAATTGCTCGAGCTACGTGTGCATTCGACTGTTATTTAAGATCTTGAGATATGTACTCATGCAAGGAACAGTTAAGAATATATTTTTAAATACACATTGGCTTACTTTTTATAAAACACTTTATATATTAGGTTGGTGTTAGAGAATCATGGATTCCTTCTAATGGCGTATAATTATCATGGTCACTGATTTTCGTTAATGCATAATCGTTCCTCATTTTGCTAGTACAATATCATATGTTCCCCTCCTCTTTTTTAATTTACTCAAATAGTGTTAATTAGACCAATTAATATTCACCCTAGACAACGGATGTTCACCTAATTAATATTCCACAATATTTCACATATTTGGACATACAATATATCTCTACTTGTACAAACCAACAGAAGGGCGGAATCCAATAATAGAAGGGCGGAAAAACATTAGAACATATCCAATAAGACGACGCTATTCCTTCACTCTTCTCTTCAACCTTCTGCGTGATGGCGGAGTTAAGGTTGGGTACCTACTGTAGCGGGTATGAAAGGTGCGTGGTATGTACACAAATTTCATTGATCGGGGAATATCATTATTGTGTCTATACTAGAGATTTTTTTAATAAAATCTTTGCGAGCATCGTTTTTGGGGGATGTGATGAGCATAATAATTTAACCTATTATGACTACCATCGTATTCATCAAAACGTACAGACTTATCCGCTAATTAAACATTTCATCCTAGAACGGGATGGGGGGCAACAAGTACAGTAAGAAGGACTTAGCAAAGAAGATAACCAAAGTATTTAAACTTTTTCATGCTCACGTTCATTTGTTAGATATTAAACTAAAATGTAAACGTGAGCATGGGCAAGTTAAATATGATGAAGATGAAGGTTTGTTAGAAGGCCAGGATGTCGCTTCGTCGTCACGAGCGCCGTCCTCGTCGTCTTTGCAAAGACAATCTGATATATTGGCTGGCATTAGCAATGTCAGCGATATATCAGTAAGTCCCACATCTAAATCGGCTTCCATGCATTACAGCCAACAATTTGAAATCACTGATGAAATTTCCTCTGATGTGGTAGATGAATCGAGGGAAAACCAAGATTCATCTACGATAGTAAAGGAAACTTCTTTAGTTTCGTCTGATGATAGTGGTCCATTTTTGGGTTTTGAACTCTAACATGAAGCACTATCAGGTTGTCAAAGTTGTCCAATTTAAAATTTTCAAAAAGTACCTACATCCACAAAATCCCAAATTAAGAAATATGAGTTGCATATTATTTTAAAGTAGGTAACTGCCTAAATTTGTAAACAAATATTGTGCAACCTAATAATTAGGGACTCCTATGAATCACAAATTAATGTCATAGTTATTGCTGTTTCAGTTTTCAGTTGTGACATTGCGAACTTAGCAAGGTTAAATAAAATGAATCTGGTAATAACATATTAATTAAACAAACTGGAACATGAAGTAAAAACCACTTCTATGTAAAAGGTATATTTACTAAAAATTTTTAGAATCCCAATGGATTCAATAAAATGAGTTCATCAGAACGTTTTCAAACCTATCGGTCCATCATCAGTGAATTTGAATACTTGCAAAATAGCCCCAGAAGTGAAGTACTTAGTAGTCATCGTTGACCGAAGATGGTTGATTGGGTCCTCGGGTAGAGTTTCACCATGTTCCCAGAGGTTTAATCCCTGAACATCGGCGTTTAGCCATTTTAAATTTATTTCAACATAATGTAGATTTATTTATAATCACAACCATTGTTTGGTTCTGGGGCTATTTTGCAAGTATTCAAATTCACTGATGATGGACCGATAGGTTTGAAAACGTTCTGATGAACTCATTTTATTGAATCCATTGGGATTCTAAAATTTTTTAGTAAATATACCTTTTACATAGAAGTGGTTTTTACTTCATGTTCCAGTTTGTTTAACTATAAGGTATACAGCCAACCCAGGGAACTACCCCTTTTTAGTGAACATATTAATTCTTTATTATTAAACGTTTATTAAACGTATTATTAAACGTTTTTATTTAGTTTAATAGTTTGCTTCAAATCTTTAGTCGTTAATTTGTAGACATATCTGTACCATTTGATCAGATGATGTTACGTCCATTTTTACTATTTTATAGGAGAGACAAAAAACCGTTTATGGGATTTTGTGTTTAGGAACACGAAAAAGCGCAACAAAAATTTGAAAATAAAAGAGACATTTGAAAAAATTGAAAATTATCATGTTTTGACCAAATGATTATTCTCAAAATATATCACTTATAATCTTCCTAAGCTGGAATTATTTGAATTTTTTGTTTAATTTCTTCTTCTTATTATTTATGTCATCTTGCACTAAACAATGAATTAATAAAACTTAATTTCCCAAAAATACCTATTTGTGACTTGTGAAAAAATGACTTGTGCTAACACTTATCACTATTTGACCATAAAAAATGAAAAATGTATTTTGATCATTGTGTGATACGAATACTTATGACAATCTAATCACGCATAAACAAAAAAATGTGCACTTATCATTGAATAACCAATGTTGTCAATCAAATTATATTTGTCGTGCATTTAGCAGCCTCTGACTAAACGAAAAGAATGTTGTTTTAATTAGTTTTGCACAATAAACCAAAAATGACCAAATATGCAGTTATCACCGTCTGACCAAATGGTACAGATATGTAGACAACAAAAAAATCAACTAAAAAGCAAAAAATAAAAAAAAAATTGAAAAAATCTAACCCATTCGTTAAAGAAAAGAGTGGGGCGAAAACCGTTTATTCAATGAACACGCGCCACGCTTTTCTTTGACGAATGTGTTAGATTTTTTCAATTTTTTTTTATATTTTTTAGTTGTTTTTATAAAAAAACCAACTAAATCATCATCAAATGATGCACCTCTGCTTTGTTCTAATGGTTTCAAAGAGAATATTTCTCTGGAAGGTTCACTAAATCTGTGAAATGTAAAAGACTGTGGATTCAGTAGCTAATGTATCTTTTGTTTCAGATACCCATACGTCATGTGCCGTTTACCAGCGACTACATCCTGAATAGACCCTTATTATTATCACGAATTAAAAATTTCCTTATTTCTGATAAAGTTGACCTAAAATTTTATTTGGAAGATTACAACAAACGTAAGTTAAAATGTTTATTTGGCACTCTTGATTATGTCATCAAACCGCGTATATCTTCGCGTTTGATTTTTCTTAGCCTCCGCCCACCAGCCAGGAAGCTTCCTGATTGGTCGGTTTTGCTTTTCGATTTTAATTGCGTCTTATTTTTATGCCTCGGAAGGTATATAATAAAGCGAACTCCTTTGTTCGCTCTCTTAAGTATAATTAGTACGGTGCCGGTCACCGTAGAAGCAAGACGTGCAGCAGAGAGCAGCAAGCAAAGGGAAAAAGAGTAAGTTTGGTTAGCAGGTCTTTTTAGACCAGCCGTGAATGTAAGCACGGATAGCGAGCCAAGCCCTCTAATTCTTTAAGCAAAAAACAACAGAGGCAAAAGCTAGTTTACTGGATGCAGTGGACTCAGCGAGTTGTATTTTAAATTGACTCACTGGGACGCTGTAGCTATAAACTAGCAAGCGGAAAATCGAAAAACGGGCTCTCGCGTTCGGGATACTTACTGTGTTTCGAAAGGGTGTAGTTTTTTAGTAATCTACACGGCTGCAGACACGGCCCCTTGGCGAGTAGGTTGAGAAACTCAAGAGGATCCCGTACCTAGTTCTGTCTAGGTACGAGAACAACCGCGGATTCATTTTCTTTATGAAGTACATTATTCAGAACCTATTACTTATATACAACTTCCCTTACATACTCAACAATCGCCAGAATCATGTAATATGCGTTATTTCCCACTTTTGTATTCAAACAACTGCCAGCAATACATAGGCAGTTATAGGCAGCTAAACCAAAGTGATTCTGTATCTCCTTACTAAATATTTGAAGATTAATAAACTTTAGTCGCAGAATTATGCAGAATTTTGTACTTTTGGAATGCATCTTTACAAATTTTTAATTGTTTCAAGTATATTTTCACTATTTATGCATTAACAAATTTAATGCATTTATTTTTAATAAATGTTGATTTAAGTTACATCTTACATTACTACATACTTAAAAAAGAAGAATCTGCTTTACAGCGATAAAATTGATAAACTACAAAACGTTTTACAGCGTTTTCAATATACGAGTTCTTTTTCACTTTCTCTGCAGGCCAAAATAACCACGTACATGGTCTACTTGTACCTGAGTTGTGAACCAGAATACATCCAGTCTGATCCTCATACCTGCGAATTTGGACTCTACGATAGTATGAGAAAACAACTGTAAACATGAAAATCCCTAAATAGGGGCTCCTTTTTTCGCCTCATGACCACGTTTTCAGAATTTGGAACCACTGTGCGACGGTGGAGCTGAGAGACGAGGAGATTAAGAGACTCCAGTCACAAATAGAGGACCTAAAAATTACCATGGTTAAATCAAACAAAAATTTGATGGAACGCATGGAAGCGAGATTCGACCAACTCGCAGAAAATCAGAATACAAAGGCCACGCCTACCACACAAAATAAAGATGCCACACCCACTAAGCAAGTCCAACCCACTAAAGAAAATAAGGTGGCAAAAAACAACGGAGCAAAAATAAAGAAAAAGAAAGATGGGAAACCTTAGCAAAAAATGCTATGAGACCACACACACCAGATAACGACGAATATACCTTACCTAAAGGACCAATGGAACCAATGCATCCACCAAAAAAGACGTCAGCCACAGAAGCCAAAAACAACCAAAAATAGGACAACGAAAATGAAAATACAATGGAAATAGATGAAGAACAAAAAGATGAACCAGAAAATACCAAAAAATACAGAAAACCGCCGATAATAAAACTCCAACCGGTATGTGAACACACAACATCCTGAGGATAGCGCAAAAAGCGGGAGTAATCACTACAAACAAGATGTCAAGAAGTGGCAGAGAAACGCTGATACAGGCAAAGAACCCTGAAGATTACAGGAAAATGACACATATAATAGAGGAATACAACACAAGCACACCTATACAATGGATAGCATTTGCCCTAGATGAGGATATAAAGGAACAAAAAATAGTAGTAAGAGGACTACCAACTAATACAAAAGAAGAAGATATATTAAGAGATTTACACGATGACTACGAGATAGAAGGAAAGAATGTAAAAAATATGACATCAAGGAAAAAAGCCAAGGAAGCTTACCAATGTTCATATTAACCATAAACAAAGACGACCTGAAAAAAGCATTGAAAATCACTAACATAGGCCACATGAAAGTGACAGTTGAAGAACTAAGAAAACCCACAGGACCAACGCAATGCTACAATTGCCAAGGATACCACCATGCGCAATGAGCCTGCCACAAGGACCCCAGATGCGTGAAATGCGGAGATGACCACATAAGCAAAGTATGCAAAAGACCCAAAGAAGTGAAGGCAACATGCGCTAATTGCCAAGGACAGCACCCAGCTAACTTCAGAGGCTGCCCACGGTACCCAACTTGGCAACAAAGAAACCAACAACAGAGACAACAAGCAACAAACATACCACAAAGAAACGAAAGAATAAACGGAACTTTGTACGCACAAGCGACGAAAAAGACGACAGAAAACATAGTGACAGCGTCACTATTACAACAAACAGACCTAACAGAAATGCTGAAAGACGTCACTAGTTTATAAAGCGAACAGCGAAATGAAGTTAGCGCTGAACTAAACACAAGCAATAGGGGATACTTGAGGATAGGTTCTTGGAATTCAGGAGGAATAAGGACCAACCAGAACATCTTGGACGAACTGGTCAACAGGTACGAAATGGACGTAGTAGCTCTACAAGAAACAAAAATTACCAACATCATCAACTTGAAGTTTCCAGGCTACGACGTCTATAGGAACGACAATACAGGAAGATCGGGTGGCACAGCTATCCTAGTAAAAAGAGGTATAAAACATACTAGGATACCAACACCACAATTAGTGAATATGGAAGCCACTACAGTGAGGATACAAATGGAACAGGGAGAAATCAGGATTACCTCTGCATACGTAAGACCACTAGACCCACTGTCAAACGACGACCTGAACGCGTTCCTCGATATCGACGAACCTGCAATAATAATAGGAGACCTAAACGCAAGATCCCCTAACTGGAACGACAGAGCTACGAACAGAAACGGACGAATACTTAATCAATATATGGAAAACAGAGATGACATAGAGGCAATGGGAACAATTGAACCGACCAATTATCCAACAAACGGACTTCCAACACACATAGATATAGTAGTGGCAAGAAACATAGACATGCAAACAGAACTACAAACAATAAATGAAGGCACAGCAGGCCACAACCCAATACTACTAGAACTAGGAACGTGGGAAGAAGAAACCGTCACAAAAAGAACAAAAAAGAGGACAAAATGGACAAATTTCAAACGACTAGTTAGCCAAGGGATAAACACCGTTCCAATAATAAATAGTCCGAGAGACATCGAAGAAAAAGTCCTAGAGTTGGAAAGAATAATTCAAGAGGCACTAAGAAACAGCACAACAGAGGAAGAAATCGAAATACATACAGGAAGGTTCAAAAATATTACTCGAGAAATAAAAGACATGATTCGGGAAAAGAAGAGAGCCAGACAAAGAGCCAGAAGAACAGGACAACAAGCAGACAAAAACAAAGCAAACAGACTAATAAGAGAAGTCAAAACCGCACTAAACGAACATCGAAGCGAAACGTGGAATAACTACATACAAGAGATGGATGAAGGAACACCAAATATGAAAAACATTTGGAAACTACAAAGAATACTACGCAACGACAAAAAACCCATCCCACCACTACACGGACAAAACGGCATAGTGTATACTATAGACGAAAAAGCAGAAGTAATGAAGTCCACCCTTGAAAGAGAATGTAGGCTAAATTACCGTCAAGAAGAGGACGTGGACTTCATAGAAGAAGTAGAAAACCAAAGAAACAGGCCAGACGAACCAGAAGAAGATATCCCACCAACATCACCAGCGGAGATAAATGTACATATCAAAAAGTGCTCACCAAAAAAAGCACCAGGCCCAGAGAACATTACGAACAGAGCTTTAAAATATCTACCTGCGAGAGCTATAGTATACCTAACGAATATAATAAATGGCATACTAAGATTCAAAAAATTCCCGAATCGATGGAAAGAAGCCCATGTCATAATGATACCAAAACCTGGCAAAGATAGCACATTTCCGCAAAACTACAGGCCGATAAGCTTGCTTCCAGCAATCAGTAAGATAATGGAAAGAATAATCCTAAGCCGCTTATAAGCCGAAACGAACAGGCTAGAAATCATCCCAGAAGCCCAGTTCGGATTCAGAGCAGAACACTCCAACGAGCTACAAGTACTCAGAATAACAGAGTACATAGCAGCTGGACTAAATGATAAGCAATACATAGGGACAGCATTCCTGGATGTAAGCAAAGCCTTCGACAGAGTCTGGCATAAGGGCCTAATATACAAAATGCGAGAATATGGATACGGTGAGGCAATGACGAGGCTGATCTCTTCGTACCTGAGCGGCAGGAGATTCAGAGTTCGGATAGGACAAGTCCTGTCGGAACTTGGAACTCCAGAAGCGGGGGTGCCACAGGGAGCAGTATTGTCACCCTTGTTGTATTCAATATTCACTGCAGATATACCAAGATCACACGGTACTATGCTAGGCCTTTATGCGGACGATACAGCGATAGCGGCAAAACAATGCTTGCTTGCTTGTTCGCTCTCTTACTTCGCCTACGTCTTCGTCGTATTGAGCGCTCTTACGAGCTGGGGCTTCGGCCTTTGGAAGTTTTACAGGCGAAATGCCTCGTGTCTACTAGAATCTGTGCTGCTGCTTTTCACCAACCTACAACTGTGCTTATTTTCAACCACCTAGAACCCTCTTAGCTTTTCAGGGTGCTAGACTGAAGCAGATATATAGCAAAAGATACGCCTAGAAAGGCATCCTACGAGAGGAAGTTCTAAAACACGAACCTCTCACCTAGGACACAGCACAACCTTTCCAACGATGACTGGAATGGAGAGCATCTTGGAGGTGGGCTTCTCTACTTATTTTAAGCCAACTTTTTACACCCCCAGATGACAATTACAGTGGCATTCCAACAAATAGTACAATAGACTTACTAAATTCAGCAATTTTCCACATCGGAGTTGACAAAATCAAAAAATTACAAATTTATGAACTCTCTCCAATGTATGCCGTAGTATTGTTTTTGAAACATTACTCCACATTATCTATTGATTTAATCAATACTTGCAATATAGTCCATCTAAGTGATTACATTTATGTGGAAATGTTCCATAAAACATGTAATCTTCTGCAACTCTTCATATTACCATCGTTCCTTAACAACGACCAATTCAAGTATTTGCTGAACATGCCAACCGATTCTTTTGAAGAGAGACATCCCTTCAAACAGGAACTACTTGAGACAATCAGCCAAATGTACTGCAATGACTTAGTTAGATCTGGACGGGACAAATCCTACTTCTCCGTAGGGGTACCTGCAACCATAGAAAATTCCATAATATATCCGAAAACCCTGTGTGAAGGGGTTCCACAAAATAAAATAAAACACTTTTTACACCCCCAGATGAAACTTCAAGCCGGATGTGAACCAATATCATTGCAAAAGCTTTTCGACAAGCAAAGATAAACTGTTGCTACCTGAAATGCAGAGAAATACGAAGATGTTGCTACCTGAAGTATCCACAAGTGTAGATACTTTGTTCATGGATTTCCAAAGTCAACGTAGCAGTAGTTCAGACTTGTCACATATTCAAGCCAATATAACAAAAGAAACCGAAACAGATGGGTTGATGTATACTGCAGGTTTCATAATTATTCTGCACCATCTTGGGTACAACATTTATCATTTGGTGGACTCATAAATCCATCATCGGAATGAATAAACCAAGTAATAACAATGGAAAACAGACAACAACTGAAACAGAATAAGAGGCAAACAAACAGGAGTAATGCTAGTCGCACAGAGAAGCAGATGTTTTTTGCATTCTAGGTTTTAGCTCGTTTAGAACTTTCTACGCACAGTAATTTTTTTTGCTAAAACTAAAAATAAAAGTTTTCCGTATTTATGGTGAAGACTTAATTGGACACACTGTGCAAATACCTTCATTTACTAATTTTTAGCAATGCCAGACTTTTTTAAAAAAGATAATCGAATGGATGAGACAAAAAGGAACCAGCTGATAGGCCTTCTCCACAGGACATTCTTAAGTTGTGACAATTAGAAGAAGTTGAAAGAAGATGGATGTGCGGAGAACGGCAAATATATACGGTTAGTGTAAACTATACTGGGTGTCCCAGACTATTTACCCAGGCTATATCACTTGAATAAAGATTTGATAAAGATGTCCACCAGCTCAGCGATAATTTCCATCCACGGGAACCAAAGATCCGTCCTAGGATTCTGAAGCAATTGAAAAACCTTTTTGCCTGCAAGACATTCATGAACAGCTTCCTAGGACATATAAGGATGAAAAACGAACAGCTGTGGCTTTCTCTCCAACGAGTCGATTTCCTGTACCTACATTTTACAGGTAAGCCATTCACACAATTTTGCATACCTTCTTGTCTCCATATTTTTCTTTTATATTTATAATAACTTTTTATAATATACACGTTCATGTTCATCCAGGAAATAAAATAAATAAAAAACATATGACAATGACAGACGGGACAATGGTGACAATACAAAGTTGGTAACAACTAGTATAGAGATGGGATCTGTTCTGGGTTGATATTCCGTTGCCATCAGCCGATTAGTCGCGGGAACGAGTCGTATATTATATTACCGTATTATCGTATTGGCTACATTACAATATACTATCACAAGTGATTTTAATTATTGGTATTAACACTTTTTTTATTTTAAGGTCATCACTGGATGTTTAATAAATAATAAAGTAGTCTTTCCCCCATACACCCATCAAGTTGGTGACACTGTCATCCTGTCATCTAGTGACAGCTGCTGTGACGTCTGGCGGCTTCCGCTGCTGACATTTCCTTCAATTCCCTCTGAGACTCTCATCTTGTTCATTCATGATGGGGGAGTTCAGATTAATAGCCTTCCGCAGAGGGTATGATAGGTGCTTGGTATGTACACAAATTTCATTGATCGGGGAATATCATTCTTGTCTACACTCGGAGATTTTTTTAATAAAATCTTTGCGAGCATCGTTTTTGGGGGATGTGATGAGCATAATAATTTAACCTATTATGACTATCATCAAATCCACCAAAACGTACAGACTCATCCGCTAATTAAACATTTCATTCTAGAACGGGATGTGGGCAACAAGTACGGTAAGAAGAACTTAGCAAAGAGGGTAACCAAAGTATTTAAACTTCTTCATGCTGACGTTCATTTGTTAGACATCAAACTGTCAAAATGTAAACGTGAGCCTGGGCAAGTTGAATATGATGAAGATGAAGGTTTGTTAGAAGGCCAGGATGTCGCTTCGTCGTCACGAGGGCCGTCCACGTCGTCATGAGGGCCGTCCACGTCGTCACGAGCGCCGTCCTCGTCGTTTTTGTAAAGACAATCCGATATATTTGCTGGCATTCGCAATGTCAGCGATATATCAGTAAGTCCCCCATCTAAATTGGCTTCCACGCATTACACCCAACAATTTGAAATCACCGATGAAATTTCCTCTGATGTGGTAGATGAATCGAGGGAACACCAAGATTCATCTACGATAATAGAGGAAACTTCTTTAGTTTCTTCTGATGATAGTGGTCCATTTTTGGGTTTTGAACTCATACACGAAGCACTATCAGGTTGTCAAAGTTCTGCGGGTTCTGTAGTTACAGGTTACGTGGATGCTGAAGCAAGTTGTTCAACAACCACTTCTGGACCCATGGAACCTGGCACTTCTTCATCGGAACCTGTTGATTTACTGTTCGACTCTACTTGTTGGTTTAAGTAGTAGGATGGTCTGCCACATTATTACGCATCTGGCGTTAAATATAATTATGGTCCGATATGGATATACGAGGTTTTCCAATGATTATCTTGGTGTCTACCGAATTCAATTTTTTTAAAACTATCAATTCCAGGTGAATAAATAGGACGATGTAACACAACTGTTCAACACATTTATTTCCTGTCGTTTATATAATAAATAAATAAATACATATTATTTTATTTCATGCAGTTTGGCAAAAACGATATTAGTGAACCTATTTGAATGGAAAAATCGTCACTACTGAAAAAAAATGAAAAGTCGTTTGAAGTTTATGAATTTTGGTACGGTTAGTAATTGGAGGCTTCTGATTCAGAATCAAGTTAAGTAGCCACTTCAATCGGAACTTTCCTGTTTACTACATATTGTACAACGACGCATTCTTCGCATCGTAAAAGAACATTTCCATATTCTAGAACAAAAGGACATTTCCTATCAAGGGGTATATATAAATACCCATGAAAAGACAGGTAGTCGTCTTAGTATTTTTGAACGTTCGATCACGCAACTTATAAACTTTATAATTCGGCTTTAGTGTTCAATCTACATTAAGTATTTACAATATTGTAAAGTAGATTAGTTTGACAAATAAAGGTATTACAAACAGAACACGTCGAAACAAATTATTTATTTGGCGCAGCCAGTAAAAATATTGGAAGAAAAGAATATAAAAAACAGTTTCTT
Source organism: Diabrotica virgifera virgifera (assembly GCF_917563875.1). NCBI lineage: Eukaryota > Metazoa > Arthropoda > Insecta > Coleoptera > Chrysomelidae > Diabrotica > Diabrotica virgifera. The sequence goes on along the minus strand of NC_065451.1, from coordinate 39,956,650 downwards.
CAGTGAAAGCGTCTTAGTAAATGACGCTAGTTTCCAGTAAGTTAATGTTCATCACTTGTATTACTAGAAAAAACCCTGGAAAACTACGAAAACGTAAGAGTTTCCTTTTTTTCTTTTCTTTTGATTATTTTATAAAAAGAAAATATATACAAAATTTTATAAAGAAAGATAAGTTTTATAATAGATAGATAATAAAGTAGAAAACCTTATATTCATTTATATTTGACAAGTATTTTATACAAAATTATTAAGATTGATGTTGTTTTTTTAATTAGTCAATAAATTTGGTAACAGTGTATGTACATCACAATCAATCAATACCAGTGTCTACAGTCCACTAGTCCTTCGAGCCAGAGCCCATTTTACTTCAAATCAGGCCCGAGGCACTACATAATTTTCGGCCCCCTAAATATAATTTAATAATAATATTAGTTAATTCAGTCAATTAAGTTACTTAGTTAATATTAATATCAAGTTTTTTAATCGTTCTAAGACCACAGTTAACAAATTTAAAAATTTATTTTGTTTTTAAAATGCGGGCCCGAGGCAGGTGCCTAACAGGCTCCTAGTGTTAAATAGGCCATGCTTCTGTCATCAAACCGCGCATAACTAAGCGTTTGATTTTGCTTAGCCTCCGCCCACCAGCCAGGAAGCTTCCTGATTGGTCGGTTTGCGCTTACGAATTTTATTGTGTCTTATTTTCATACCTCGAAAAGGTACATAATAAAGCGAACTCCTTTGTTCGCTCTCTTACTTCGCCTACTTCTTCGGCGTATTGAGCGCTCTTACGAGCTGGGGATTCGGCCTCTTCCTCGGCCTTTGGCCGTTTTACAGGCGAAATGCCTCGAGTAAACTAGAATCTGTGCTGCTACTTTTCATCAACAACCAACTGTGCTTATTTCAACCACCTAGAACCCTCTTAACCTTTCAGGGTGCCAGATTGAAGCAGATACATAGCAAAAGATACGCCTAGAAAGGCATCCTACGAGAGGAAGTTCTAAAACACGAACCTCTCACCTAGGACACAGCACAACCTTTCCAACGATGACTGGAATGGAGAGCATCATGGAGGTGGGCTTTACTTCTTATTATAAGCCAACTTTTTACACCCCCAGATGAAACTTCAAGCCGGATGTGAACCAATATCATTGCAAAAGCTTTTCGACAAGCAAAGATAAACTGTTGCTACCTGAAATGCAGAGAAATTCGAAGATGTTGCTACCTGAAGTATCCACAAGTGTAGATACTTTGTTCATGGATTTCCAAAGTCAAAGTAGCAGTACTTCAGACTTGTCACATATTCAAGCCAATATAACAAAAGAAACCGAAACAGATGGGTTGATGTATACTGCAGGTTTCATAATTATTCTGCACCATCTTGGGTACAACATTTATCATTTGGTGGACTCATAAATCCATCATCGGAATGAATAGACCAAGTAATAACAATGGAAAACAGACAACAACTGAAACAGAATAAGAGGCAGACAAACAGGAGTAATCCTAGTCGCACAGAGAAACAGATGTTTTTTGCATTCTAGGTTTTAGCTCGTTTAGAACTTTCTATGCACAGTAATTTTTTTTGATAAAACTAAAAATAAAAGTTTTTCGTATTTATGATGAAGACTTAATTGGACACACTGTGCAAATACCTTCATTTACTAACTTTTAGCAATGCCTGACTTTCTTAAAAAGATAATCGAATGGATGAGAGAAAAGGAACCAGCTGATAGGCCTCCTCCACAGGACATTCTTAAGTTGTGACAATTAGAAGAAGTTGAAAGAAGATGGATGTGCGGAGAACGGCAAATATATACGGTTAGTTTAAACTATACTGGGTGTCCCAGACTATTTACCCAGGCTATATCACTTAAACGAATAAAGATTTGATAAAGATGTCCACCAGCTCAGCGATAATTTCCATCCACGGGAACCAAAGATCCGTCCTAGGATTCTGAAGCAATTGAAAAACCTTTTTGCCTGCAAGTCATTCATGAACAGCTTCCTAGGTCATATAAGGATGAAAAACGAACAGCTGTGGCTTTCTCTCCGAGTCGATTTCCTGTACCTACATTTTACAGGTAAGCCATTCACACATTTTTGCATACCTTCTTGTCTCCATATTTTTCTTTTATATTTATAATAACTTTTTATAATATACACGTTCATGTTCATCCAGGAAATAAAATAAATAAAAAACATATGACAATGACAGACGGGACAATGATGACAATACAAAGTTGGTAACAACTAGTATAGAGATGGGATCTGTTCTGGGTTGATATTCCGTTGCCATCAGCCGATTAGTCGCGGGAACGAGTCGTATATTATATTACCGTATTGCCTACATTACAATATACTATTACAAGTGATTTTAATTATTGGTATTAACATTTTTTTTATTTTAAGGTCATCACTGGATGTTTAATAAATAATAAAGTAGTCTTTCCCCCATACACCCATCAAGTTGGTGACACTGTCATCCTGTCATCTAGTGACAGCTGCTGTGACGTCTGGCGGCTTCCGCTGCCGACATTTCCTTCAATTCCCTCTGAGACTCTCATCTTGTTCATTCATGATGGGGGACTTCAGATTAATAGCCTTCCGCAGAGGGTATGATAGGTGCTTGGTATGTACACAAATTTCATTGATCGGGGAATATCATTCTTGTGTCTACACTCGATTAACTGTTCTGTTAATGATTTCTGGTATCCGAGAGTAGTTTTATCTCTGAAGCGTAAGTGTTTGGAAATTCAATTTATGGACAGAAAAGGTGGTGATTTTTCTTGGCCAAAAAGCGTGACATCCAATTTATTCCATGTACTGAAATTTTGTGTAAACTGTCCAAACCACCTGTGTAACGCTCTGCCCGACTCTTTTTTGTTCCGGAGTCTAAAATTATAGACGAATTGGTTTAATTTTATTCTACATATTTAATGTTTTATGTGCAATTTTTATTTTTAAGTATTTGATTGAATTATGATTTTTAGTTTTTTGTATTAATAAACAGGACACTTGTTTTAATATGTTTGTAGTTTTTGTGACTTAGTGAAAAAATACTTGCTGCTAATAATATTGGGAAAAAAATCAGTTCTTAAAGGGCAACAAATCGCACATTTCCAAATTTTATTATCTTTGGACATTATTATGACACCAATTTAACATTGCCATGTCATCTGTACATTACTGTGTTTGACAAATCTCATGACCGTGTCATTTTTTTTTTAAATATGAGTGGTACATATTTTTTTTAAATAATTTTAATATAATTCGTATATTTGCACCAAATACATTATAAAAGTAATTTATTTGTAAACTTTCCAATGTAATACTCAGTTTTCGTTATTTTATGAGAATGACCCAGTCTCTTAATTCAGAAAATGTGAACCTAACATTTTATTTGGAAAAAGAAAACAAAAGCCAGTTAAAATGTGTATTTAAAAAACTTAAGTTCAAGCGCATTCCAACAAACAGTAGCATCGAATTATTAAATTCTGCCATTGTACACATCGGAGTTGACAAAATAAAAAATAATGAAATTTTTGAACTTTCTCCAATGTATGCTCTAGTGATGTTAAAGCATTACTCCACATTATCATTTGATGTCATTAATAATACGAATATATAATATTACTCGAGCAACCATTTTAAAACAGCATTTCAGAGTAAACTAAGCACTAAACCACAATATAGTAATTCGGTGCGCTTACAACGGTGTCGGATTAAGAAAGAAATGAACGACTTGACTGGTCAACTGCAGTTTGACTATCTACACATGAGCGCAGTCATTTTTTATTTGAAGGGGTACGTACATATATAAATCAAAAAAATTTTAATATGTAGGTGCTTGTATAGCTTCACAAGCCTAAACGACATAATTTCATGATTCTTTATAATACACTATCCAGCAGTAAAGATGGACTACCAGCAATTGCAAAGATAGCAAGCATATTTTATTCGCAATTAATAGATGTTATTAAGAATAACAAATAATTATTTTTTTCTGCTCTCATACTTTAATATATTTATAAAAGCTGGTTCTTTCAATGGACAAATTGCGGTTGACAATAATTTTCTGGATTTTTAAAGAGTGTAACACATTTTTCTGAATAAAAACAGTACAATGCCATTCATGTGTTTTTATGGAGCAATTTGGACTCCCTCGAGTTTTTTTTATACGTTTCAACGTAAGACACATTGTGATTTTGAAGTTAAAAATGCGTTTTTCTCGGTTGTATAAAATTTTGACACATCTTGTTTTTCCCTGTAGTCTTCATATTATATTATATTATACTATATATTTTTTAGTTTACGAAAGCTCAAGCAAAAATTAAAAAGCTAAAGGAGAAATTAAAAAAAAAAACGATGGAAACAAACAAGGCACAAACATTTGTAATTGAAAAAATGAAAGAGAAGGTTAAAAACTATCCAGCAGTCTATCCAGCAGATGGACTACCAGCAATTGCAAAGATTGCAAGAATATTTTATTCGCAATTAATAGATGTTATTAAGAATAACAATTTTTATTAAGGTATGTGACAATTATTTTTTTCTACTCTCATACTTTAATATACTCATAAAAGCTGGTTCTTTCACTGGACAAATTGCGGTTGACAAGAGTTTTCTGGATTTTTAAAGATGTAACACATATATTACGCTCTTTAGGACTTAAACAAGACAAAAAAGAAGCAAAAGAGAATGAAGACGATGCACTCTTGGAGACAACGTGTTTAAAATTAGCAAAAGTACAAGAAAAGTGGACAACAAAAAAATGCCATTAGGGAGTATAAAAGCATAGCAGAACGTTACGAACAACGAAAGGAAAAAATTAATCATGCCCAAATGCACCGGGTAATCGTGGAGCAATATTTAGCTCTGACAGGCTATAATCAGGCTTGGGAGCATCATATCTCAGGAAGTATTACAACAAAATGTTATAGCAAACAACTATTTAATCTGTAATATTAATTTTTCTACGACCGTTTAATAACATGCTGGGGGCCGTTGAGTAGTGTGTTTTTAATTTTCTGAATTAACATGAAGAGAAGTATGAAGAAAACACCTTAAAACTAGTTCAGTCGAAATCCACGAGAGGTCGTCCTTGTGACTTAACATCGCGAATTAAAATCTAATTTTTGAAAATCTGTGGATAGGACGTTTTCTGCTTATCCACGTTCATAATATGTCTTTCACATTAAACTTTCATAAAATTTTTCTTTTGCTTTGAGAATTTACTGATTGGTATATACTACGCTCTTTAGGAGTTACAACAAAAAGAAGCAAAAGAGAATGAAGACAATGCACTCTTGGAGACGTGTTTAAAATTAGCACAGGAGTACAAGAAAAGTGGACAACAAAAATGCCATTAGGGAGTACAAAAGCATAGCAGAACGTTACGAACAACGAACGGAAAAAATTAATCATGCCCAAATGCACCGAGCAATCGCGGAGCAATATTTAGCTCTGAAAGGCTATAATCAGGCTTGGGAGCATCAGAAAATATATCTCAGTAAGTATTACAAGAAAATGTTATAGCAAACAACTATTTAAAATGAGAAAGGCTTAAAAATGAGAATAGGAAGCTACGATCCAGGGCATTGAAAGAAAAAACTGCAGCATAATATAGAAGTCCAAATGACAAAACTAATATGGAAGAATGTCCTTTGCCAGATTTGACTCAAAATACAAAAATCAACGTTACTCTTGAAAAGGTTGAAGTTGTAGTTACCAACAGTATCAAAAAGGAGTTAGTGTTTGGAGAGTGTCTAAAGCAGCAGTTAAATGCAAATTTCAAGAGTATTAAAGGTCATTGTTCAAACCAAGTATTTGATGAAGTAGTAGGAGGCATTCTTAAAAAATATGGAGTAACATGTAAGCTTAATATGTCGCAATATCTAAGCACGTCATTGCCAAGTCGCAAAAAAGAGAGCTAATATAAAGATAAATTCTGTGAAAAGAGATGTTATACAATTTTTCGAAAATGATGATAACAGTCGTCTGTGTGCGGGAAAGAGTGTATTATGTCATCAAACCGCGTATATCTTCGCGTTTGATTTTTCTTAGCCTCCGCCCACCAGCCAGGAAGCTTCCTGATTGGTCGGTTTTGCTTTGCGATTTTTATTGCGTCTTATTTTTATACCTCGGAAGGTATATAATAAAGCGAACTCCTTTGTTCGCTCTCTTACTTCGCCTACGTCTTCGTCGTATTGAGCGCTCTTACGAGCTGGGGCTTCGGCCTCTTCCTCGGCCTTTGGCCGTTTTACAGGCGACATGCCTCGTGTCTACTAGAATCTGTGCTGCTGCTTTTCACCAACCTACAACTGTGCTTATTTTCAACCACCTAGAACCCTCTTAGCTTTTCAGGGTGCTAGACTGAAGCAGATATATAGCAAAAGATACGCCTAGAAAGGCATCCTACGAGAGGAAGTTCTAAAACACGAACCTCTCACCTAGGACACAGCACAACCTTTCCAACGATGACTGGAATGGAGAGCATCTTGGAGGTGGGCTTCTCTACTTATTTTAAGCCAACTTTTTACACCCCCAGATGACATGGCGCCCATAACGTGGTTTGGTTGTACCCAAGACCTTGAGATGCCGGTTCTGGTTCCTGCCTGGTGAAAACGCTGTTTCCTGTTGTTCCGAAACCGATTAGAATCCTGAAAGCATGGAATTCCGACAGACGACCCCTTGGTTCGTTCAAGGAAATTCAAGTTCGAGTAAATAAATTTAATGCCAACAGCCAATGTCAATATCAGAAGTGGTGTACTAAAAAAAAATCCCGAGGTAGTAGTAAGACTGGTAAGACGATTATTGTGCAGATAACTTTGAAAGAAGATATTACAATATCTCACTACAATCTTGTCCAGGAGGTGTTCTTGCTTCTTCCAAAATACATGCTACACGTCGGAAATATCTACCATCAGCACAGAACATTATCAACAATCAAAAAGTCACTTAATGAGTCCGAATTGCTTCTTCATATTGAATTTTCGGAAAACTATTCATGCAAATATTCCTCCGAAGCACAGTCGGTTCATTTTGGCGCATCAAGGAAGCAAATTACATTGCATACAGGTGTTGCTTACAGCACGGATCGGGTAAGCTCATTTTGCACTATATCTCCGAGTCTTAGGCATGATGCCAAAGGAATTGCTGCTCACTTAATTCCGATTTTAGAACGTTTTTCTACGCATTTGATAAATACCATATATTTTCTTTCGGATAGCCCTAGTACACAATACCGCAACAGGACGATGTTTAATATCATTGGGTATTATTTGCCAACCAAGTTTAGGTTTAGTGACATAACCTGTTACGAAAAATTTGTGAACGTAGTTAAGAAAAATGTATCTAACATACATATTAACACATTGATGGTTATCAAACCGCGTATATCTCCGCGTTTGATTTTCTTTAGCTTCCGCCCACCAGCCAGGAAGCTTCCTGATTGGTCGGTTTTGCTTTGCTGTTCTTATTGCGTCTTATTTTAATGCCTCGGAAGGTATAAATTAAAGCGAATGTTGTAATTCGCTCTCTTACTTCGCCTTCTACATCGTCGTATTGAGCGCTCTTACGAGCTGGGGCTTCGGCCTCCACCTCGGCCTTTGGCCGTTTCACAGGCGAAATGCCTCGTGTATAGAGATCCTGTGCTGCTGATTTCATCCAACTTCAACTGTGCTTATTATTATTCAACCACCTAGAACCCTCTTGCCTTTCAGGGTGCCAGATTGAAAGCAAGACATTACAAAAGATACGCCTAGAAAGGCATCCTACGAGAGGAAGTCCTAAAAACACTAACCTCTCACCTAGGACACAGCACAACCTTTCCTACGACTACAGGAATGGAGAGCATCTTGGAGGTAGGCTTCCTAACTATTTCAAGCCATATTTTTACACCCCCAGATGACATGGCGCCCATAACGTGGTTTGGTTGTACCCAAGACCTAGAGATGCCGGTTCTGGTTCCTGCCTGGTGAAAACGCTGTTTCCTGCCGATCCGAAGCCGATTAGAATCCTGAAAGCATGGAATTCCGGACAGACGACCCCTTGGAGAGCGTATGGGCCTACTAGGGAGATCGCGCCTAGCAGAGCGTACGGGCCGCAGGCACCGGTAAGCTGATGGATGGTGGAAGATTCCAGGGACTGCGATCGGAAGTCACATGGCGCCAGCCACGACCGCTTCTTCAACCAATACGTGAGTTTTGTTTCTACTAACTATTTTTGTGTTGTGTTCTAGAATCTAATTAATTTGTAACTTTTTTATACTTATTTTTCAATATTTTTACGAAAAAAAAATTAATTTTGTGGTATTAAATAACTAAATGTTCAAATAATCATCACAACAGTAGTATCTTTTGTTTTGCATATTTGGTCTAGTATAGGGGTTGAATTTTAAATTTGATATTACTACGTATCATTTTTAATATTTTTATGCGTATCTAATTACGCAGCATTTTGAGTATCACATGTTACATGATATTGCGTCATATTTTTTTTAACTACTTTTATTGTCTATCATTTATATTTATACAACGAATATTATATTCTACGTCATTTCCACTAATTTTGATATATATTTTTGACTTACATTAATTTTCGCTCATTTTTTAATTATTTTTTATGTTTGTACGCATTTAAATAATATTTTGCGAATTGATAACGCCGTTTTGACACTAAATCTAAACGTTTTTAATAATTTTGTACTAATTTTCACATTTTTTACAACTTCAAATTCGTAAATATACTAACTTTTTAAATCCATATATATATATATTAACTCTTTTTTTTGTTGTTTATATATACGCCAGTGTTTTGGTCGTTTTGTGGGCACTGCTTGTTTCTGGCTCTTGTGTGCTCCCTGTCGCGGTAGACTGCATTTGTTCCAGGTTTCTGCAGGACCTGGACAAATTTTGGGTCTCCAATGATAGGTTAGGGGGTAAATACAAGGGGGAAACATGCATGGAGTTCATCTTTTTATTAGTGGAATCAGTCAGTAATTTTCCAAGATTTCTGCGCAGTTTCGCACCGATGTCAGATGGTGCCGATTTGCGTCGAAATCTTCGAAGTAGGGGGGGTAACACCGGGTGTTGATTGCAGCAATCGACACATGGCGTGCCTTCTCCCCCCCTCTTCTCACCCTTCTGCCCTTTTGGCACTCAATACACAAAGTTTTTTTTCTAACATATCACACTGCATTTTTTTCTAACTTTTAGGGTCCGGCACACCCGTTTGCACAGTTGGTTGGTGGGAGTAGCAGCACCCACACCTAACTTTTACCTTCCGATTTTGTTTTTTTTTTCTCGTTTTCTTTATTGTTCTACTGACTAGAACACACAGAGTCAATTTTCCTATGCGATATAGTCGCATGTTTCTCTGTCAGTATGTTCGTGTGTTCGATTTCGCCGAACCGACAGATTAACATTGGAAATTGACTCTTTGCGATTGAGACGGAAGCTATCTTCCTGGGTCTCTCGCCTTATCCTCCGTCAAAAGAAAGTTCGTTGGATTCGAACTGACGTCGAGGAATCTGTGTCGAATAGGAGTCCGGCCTCCACAAGGATTCGACACATTTGTCTATAACTTGTCTTTGCGCTTGGAAGTGCGGATATACTCCGCAAAAGCGCAGTTTTGGCAATTTTTGTCGTTGTAAATAATCGATTTGGTGGTTTTAGCAGAAGTTCTGCCTTCTGACACCGTTTCGTTGTAACTATGCAGCGTTATATGCGGCTTAAGTCCGCATCTGCATAGTCATGTTAGACGTATCTTACAAGTCGATTATTTGGTATTTTGCAAAAATTTTATAAGTCTATTATTTTACATTTACCTTTTTAATTTTCACTAAAATTTTTCGATTAGTTCGACACACAACACATAGTCGGAAAGAATTGATTAAAGAAACTATCTTTTATTATTTCTCTATAACTACCGTTTGTAGATAAACAACCAAGATTTTCCTTAGCTCATTTCATATACAAGTGAACATGGTCAATGGTACAGATATCATCACTTCAGACTTCAAGCTAGAAGATCTGAGGCAGTTCATATCAACCAGAGATTTTGATAATGTGCTCACGGCCATAGTTACTGGGTCTAAGGACTATGCATACAAAGGGTTCAATCCTTCCACCTTATTTAAGAAACTAGTTGACACTGCAGCAGAGCTCCGTAAAACTAAGGAGACCTTTGCAAGGATATGACTAAGATGCTTGTCCTATTCCACATAAGAGGTCCAAATGTAGCCAATATTAAAGACTCAAACTCTAGTGGTAACACTGATGATATTAAGCAAATTATCAGTGAATACGGGATACAATCAAAAGTAGGGTCCAACAAAGAGGCAATCACATTACCAAGAGTATCAGTGACAATGGCGGCATTATCCTGCCTGGCTTGGCAGAAGCTCCAGGAAAGTGATGTGCTAAATAATCCGGTAAGTGAATCTGACTCTCCCGGACTAGAAGGGACAATAAAATTTTCACCAAATTTCACCCCTAGTCTACTGAAAACACTGGATACAAGGCATGATGCTGGTGCATTTGTTATCCACTGTGTATACCAAAGCCTGTTATCTGAAAAAACTCAGAGCCCAAGAAATCGCACTCGCATGACTGCAGTGGAATTTTTCCCAGAGTCAGTCAAATATTCATTATTGAGCTTCTCAGGCAGCATAGCACATTCTGACGACAGAAATAGTTCGTCTCAAAAAATAAGTAACTTACCTGTCTTAGCAGGAACTAATGTAATTAAAATATTGGAACTATTCTTTAACGGATTCATGCCAACTAGAGCAATCCCTACTAATAATAGATACTTATATATATTAGAATTAATTAGACTTAAGAAACTAGCATTTGATGAGGTGGATGAAGAAATGACTAATAAAAATGCTAGAGTGTTAGCGAAAGACTATCCTCTGGTGTGAGGGCATGTCAGCTGTAGTAGTCACTGACTTTGCATTTTTTTTGTTGTATGAAATTTTTTTTTAAGTCCGTAAAATGATATTTACTTTTCACTAAAATTTTTTTAAGTTGATTGAATTTTGCCTTAACGAAAAATTTTACAAGTCGCTTGTGACTTTCGAAAAGTTTTCTAAGTTTAAAAGTTTTTTTACCTTTGCCAAAAATCTGTCTAAGTCGCTTGTTTTAATCCTTTTTTACTACTACTATTTTACTAGCGTTTACCTTCTACCTTTTTCTAGTATTTCTATTAAGTTATCGCACAAACTGCAATTTTTTTTCCTCTACGTAAAATTTGAGTTAATATTAAAGTACATATGTTAGGATGTGCTTTCATGTCGTTTTCTACGGTCCACCTTGGTGGATAAATCCTCCCTGAATCCGTCCGAATCCGTCCAGGTCGATATCGTCTTCTCCGTGTGTACAGTTACTCTAAACTTGCTTTAGTGGGATGTGTTCATAATCAGTCTGATCGCGGGACAGCTGAGAACTGGACACACCCACACGATGATGGACCTCCTCCGTGGTACCCGTTGGACGGTGTATGGCCACCTCCACGGTGTAGTTTTCGTATCGACCTGGTGATTTAGGGCGGATATACGAAAAATTTTTTTTTACGTTCGACTTTATTTGTAAACCTACCTTATGGCGCGTCCGCATTGGTAAATTTTTCGTGCGTTTTGAACTAATGGTTCGTCGCAAGAATTTGCGTCGCAAATTTTTACCAGTGAGGACGCGGTGGTCTACCAGCGAAAATTTATTTATCGTTCGTTGTGCGTACCTGCTCAGGTTGTGTGGAGTAAATCATAGAATTGGTTTTCGGTTTAAATAAGTAGACGGATAGAAAATATTACTATGGATTTATCCAGGGAAGATGTTTTACTATTAATCCAGGAATATAGTAAGCATCCTAATCTATGGGATCCAAAGAATAAATTTCATTATAACAAAAATAAAACAGCTGATTCTTAGGAAGAAATTGGAAGAGTTTTTGATGTTGAGGGTGTACAAGGAAAACAAAAAAATATTAAATTTATTAGGCTCTTACAGAAGGGAAAAAGCGAAAGGCAAGGAAACAGTTGGAACAGGGAGATGTAAAGAATTTTTGTACAGAAAATAAAATATATAACATGGATTTCATGAAATATTTCATGTATATTATCTTAAGTTTAAGAGGATTCTGATTAATGATTCTTTATTTGTATGGCTAAGGAAGTGTACAAATCAGAATGGTATACATTCAAAAGCATTGCTATTCTTAGTGACTAGGACAGACCTAGAGAATCGAAGAATTCTGAGGATAGGTCTTAAAGCACTGCATAGCTACTTCTGGAATTATTTCTGATATTTTCTGTTTGGATACCTTGAACAGATATTGTAGACTGGGATAGGAATCACCGGTTACCAGGAAGCGTAAAGTGATAACCAACCTTTCCTTGGCAGAGATAGCTTTTCTCAAGTTTGTATCCTATTTTTGAAAATTTTATTTAACCGTCCAATTTTATTTAACAAAATTTTGAAGTTTTGAGGAGACAGAGAAATGAGAGACCCAATCCTCCAGTAGAGACTGATGAAAGACATCATCTTCTTCTTATCCACCAGAAAGACATCAGTCTTCTTATCCACCCGAAAGACTTCAGTCTTCTTTTTCTTATCCACCCCACAGAAATCAGTCCTCTTCTTCTTATCCACCCCACAGAAATCAGTCTTCTTCTTATCCATCTCCTTTGATGAAATCCCCTCCCTACCAAACACAAAGAAACCCTAGAAAAATTTTTTGTTGGATTTGTGGTGAGCCCATTTGTGGTGGGACAGATAAAAGAGAATAAAAGCCATTTACGTAGATTTCCTATTGTAAAAGAAATTTCTCAGATTTCGAAAGATAAAATGCCAATTTCAAATAGTGATATTTCCAGCCGATGTGCTACCCTGCCTGAGTATACCACAGGTCATAATTTATCAACCTTTATTAGATCTGTAGATGCACTTATCGAATTTTTAGCAGGACAAAATCCTAGCGAAGTTGAAGCCTTTATATTAAATGCAAATATCCTTCCTAAAATTAAAGGAGATTTTTTTAAATTTTTCAAATAAACATATCTGGACTGATGTTCGGCCCGCATTATTAGCTAAATAGGGCGACAGGAGATCCGAGGAAATCCTAGTCACACAATTAACAACTGTTCAAAAACCACATGAAAACTATGATGATTATTATCAAAGAATCACAACTCATTTAAATGATTTATTACAACATATTTCTCTGCATAACAATGCGGAAACGTTACAATTGAGGTCACCTTATTTTAAGAATTTAGCACTTTTTGACATTTTGTACAGGTATAAATAATCCTTATTGCGAATATCTTTCACATTTTCAACTAGAGACACTAGACTCAGCTCTACAAAAATGTATAACCATATGATAACCATAGGAACCATGAGTATTATTAATTAATAGGTAATGTTTTGCTAAAAACTGGAACTCAGATTACCAAAAAAAGTTGACGATGTTTGTTCCATTCCGAATCACTTTTTTGTTATAATATTCTGCCCATGGAGTAAAAGGATTTGTTATTGTTTGTGATTCCTGCGCAGGACAAAAAATGTTCGTGTGTTCGATTTCGCCGAACCGACAGATTAACATTGGAAATTGAATCTTTGCGATTGAGACGGAAGCTATCTTCCTGGGTCTCTCGCCTTATCCTCCGTCAAAAGAAAGTTCGTTGGATTCGAACTGACGTCGAGGAATCTGTGTCGAATAGGAGTCCGGCCTCCACAAGGATTCGACACATTTGTCTATAACTTGTCTTTGCGCTTGGAAGTGCGGATATACTCCGCAAAAGCGCAGTTTTGGCAATTTTTGTCGTTGTAAATAATCGATTTGGTGGTTTTAGCAGAAGTTCTGCCTTCTGACACCGTTTCGTTGTAACTATGCAGCGTTATATGCGGCCTAAGTCCGCATCTGCATAGTCATGTTAGACGTATCTTACTTATAAGTCTATTATTTTACATTTACCTTTTTAATTTTCACTAAAATTTTTCGATTAGTTCGACACACAACACAAAGTCGGAAAGAATTGATTAAATAAACTATCTTTTATTATTTCTCTATAACTACCGTTTGTAGATAAACAACCAAGATTTTCCTTAGCTCATTTCATATACAAGTGAACATGGTCAATGGTACAGATATCATCACTTCAGACTTCAAGCTAGAAGATCTGAGGCAGTTCATATCAACCAGAGATTTTGATAATGTGCTCACGGCCATAGTTACTGGGTCTAAGGACTATGCATACAAAGGGTTCAATCCTTCCACCTTATTTAAGAAACTAGTTGACACTGCAGCAGAGCTCCGTAAAACTAAGGAGACCTTTGCCAAGGATATGACTAAGATGCTTGTCCTATTCCACATAAGAGGTCCAAATGTAGCCAATATTAAAGACTCAAACTCTAGTGGTAACACTGATGATATTAAGCAAATTATCAGTGAATACGGGATACAATCAAAAGTAGGGTCCAACAAAGAGGCAATCACATTACCAAGAGTATCAGTGACAATGGCGGCATTATCCTGCCTGGCTTGGCAGAAGCTCCAGGAAAGTGATGTGCTAAATAATCCGGTAAGTGAATCTGACTCTCCCGGACTAGAAGGGACAATAAAATTTTCACCAAATTTCACCCCTAGTCTACTGAAAACACTGGATACAAGGCATGATGCTGGTGCATTTGTTATCCACTGTGTATACCAAAGCCTGTTATCTGAAAAAACTCAGAGCCCAAGAAATCGCACTCGCATGACTGCAGTGGAATTTTTCCCAGAGTCAGTCAAATATTCATTATTGAGCTTCTCAGGCAGCATAGCACATTCTGACGACAGAAATAGTTCGTCTCAAAAAATAAGTAACTTACCTGTCTTAGCAGGAACTAATGTAATTAAAATATTGGAACTATTCTTTAATGGATTCATGCCAACTAGAGCAATCCCTACTAATAATAGATACTTATATATATTAGAATTAATTAGACTTAAGAAACTAGCATTTGATGAGGTGGATGAAGAAATGACTAATAAAAATGCTAGAGTGTTAGCGAAAGACTATCCTCTGGTGTGAGGGCATGTCAGCTGTAGTAGTCACTGACTTTGCATTTTTTTTGTTGTATGAAAATTTTTTCCAAGTCCGTAAAATGATATTTACTTTTCACTAAAATTTTTTTAAGTTGATTGAATTTTGCCTTAACGAAAAATTTTACAAGTCGCTTGTGACTTTCGAAAAGTTTTCTAAGTTTAAAAGTTTTTTTACCTTTGCCAAAAATCTGTCTAAGTCGCTTGTTTTAATCTTTTTTTACTACTACTATTTTACTAGCGTTTACCTTCTACCTTTTTCTACTATTTCTATTAAGTTATCGCACAAACTGCAATTTTTTTTCCTCTACGTAAAATTTGAGTTAATATTAAAGTACATATGTTAGGATGTGCTTTCATGTCGTTTTCTACGGTCCACCTTGGTGGATAAATCCTCCCTGAAGGATATTGTCCAGGTCGATATCGTCTTCTCCGTGTGTACAATTACTCTAAACTTGCTTTAGTGGGATGTGTTCATAATCAGTCTGATCGCGGGACAGCTGAGAACTGGACACACCCACACGATGATGGACCTCCTCCGTGGTACCCGTTGGACGGTGTATGGCCACCTCCACGGTGTAGTTTTCGTATCGACCTGGTGATTTAGGGCGGATATACGAAAAAAATTTTTTTACGTTCGACTTTATTTGTAAACCTACCTTATGGCGCGTCCGCATTGGTAAATTTTTCGTGCGTTTTGAACTAATGGTTCGTCGCAAGAATTTTCGTCGCAAGAATTTGCGTCGCAAATTTTTACCAGTGAGGACGCGGTGGTCTACCAGCGAAAATTTATTTATCGTTCGTTGTGCGTACCTGCTCAGGTTGTGTGGAGTAAATCATAAAATTGGTTTTCGGTTTAAATAAGTAGACGGATAGAAAATATTACTATGGATTTATCCAGGGAAGATGTTTTACTATTAATCCAGGAATATAGTAAGCATCCTAATCTATGGGATCCAAAGAATAAATTTCATTATAACAAAAATAAAACAGCTGATTCTTAGGAAGAAATTGGAAGAGTTTTTGATGTTGAGGGTGTACAAGGAAAACAAAAAAATATTAAATTTATTAGGCTCTTACAGAAGGGAAAAAGCCAAAGGCAAGGAAACAGTTGGAACAGGGAGATGTAAAGAATTTTTGTACAGAAAATAAAATATATAACATGGATTTCATGAAATATTTCATGTATATTATCTTAAGTTTAAGAGGATTCTTATTAATGATTCTTTATTTGTATGGCTAAGGAAGTGTACAAATCAGAATGGTATACATTCAAAAGCATTGCTTTTCTTAGTGACAAGGACAGACCTAGAGAATCGAAGAATTCTGAGGATACGTCTTAAAGCACTGCATAGCTACTTCTGGAATTATTTCTGATATTTTCTGTTTGGATACCTTGAACAGATATTGTAGACTGGGATAGGAATCACCGGTTACCAGGAAGCGTAAAGTGATAACCAACCTTTCCTTGGCAGAGATAGCTTTTCTTAAGTTTGTATCCTATTTTTGAGAATTTTATTTAACCGTCCAATTTTATTTAACAAAATTTTGAAGTTTTGCGGAGACAGAGAAATGAGAGACCCAATCCTCCAGTAGATACTGATGAAAGACATCATCTTCTTCTTATCCACCAGAAAGACACATCAGTCTTCTTATCCACCCGAAAGACATCAGTCTTCTTCTTCTTATCCACCCCACAGAAATCAGTCTTCTTCTTATCCATCTCCTTTGATGAAATCCCCTCCCTACCAAACACAAAGAAACCCTAGAAAAATTTTTTGTTGGATTTGTGGTGAGCCCATTTGTGGTGGGACAGATAAAAGAGAATAAAAGCCATTTACGTAGATTTCCTATTGTAAAAGAAAGGGCATAGCCGGGTAACAATGTTAAAATTGCCCCAGTGGAAACTTGACCCCAAATTTTGGGGTATTGTTCGGCATCACAAAAGATGAAGATTCACCAAATTTTAGCCCAAAATATCGACACATAACCTCAAAATCCAATAAAACGTCAAAAATCATTTTTTGGGCATAACTCGCTTAATTTTTGACCAAAAAATATTTCTTTTTTTTTAAATTAAAGGTTTTTTTGTGCTCTACAACATTTTTCAAAAAAAAAAAAGTTGGCGGGAAATTCAAATAGATTTAAGCGTTTGAAAATTTTAAACGCCCATAAAAAAATAACAAAAAATATGGATCGCTCGAAAAAAATATATATAGTGTATGATCACCAAAGCTATGTTCCAGAATTTTTTCAGAATTTTTAAAGTGGTACAAGGGAGTTAAAAATCAAAAAACCGGTTTTTTACCGTTTTTTCGCCGTTTATTGAGTCACATTTTTAGTCAGAGATGCGCTACTCTTTTGAAAAATATTTGAGTAAATAGCTGACAATAACATCTTTAATTTGGATTCCGGATGAACCATTTTGGACCCTTAGAACCAGAGTTATGGTGATTTAAAAAGGCGAAAATCTGATTAGAACCTTCGATTCTCCGGCGCTTTCACCGTTTCTTCGCTGTTTTTGAGTTATACTTTTAGTTAGAGAGACGCTACTCTTTTGAAAATTATCCGAGCCATCAGTTGACATCAATACCTTTAATTTGGACCCAGAATGAACCATTTTGGATCCTTAGAACAGGAATTATGATGATTTAAAAGACAAAAATCTGGTTAGAATCTTCGGTTTTCCAGATATTTCGCCATTTTTTCGCCGATTTGTATACATTTCTAGTTAAATTATTATTCAACTAACTTTTTTCAAAAACTGAAATCAAGACCTTAAGTTGAACCCTAGATTTGGCCCTGTGAACCACTTAAGCTAAGCAATATGAATCAAAAATTGATAATTTGATAAATAAAAAGGTTTTGCCATTTTTTTGTTATTTTTGCTTTTTTAATGCGTATTTAACTTAATCTTTTACATACAACAAATAAATTTTGTAATCTGCATACATGATTATATATAATACATTAAAGAAAAAAAACGCACCTATTATTCCTATTTATTATATGTAATCCTTATTATTTATAATTTTTACGCTGCGCATGAGACAAATGAAAAAAATTGTATTTTCCTTATTAGCTCACTTGTTCTGTGTGTGTCAAGACCTTTAGGTTGCAAGTCTATATATGCGCCGTGTAAACGTAGCGTGTATGAGTCTTAACCGGCAAACACATGTGTTTGATAATTATTAAACTGTGATTGTTTGTATTCAGTTTGACTCATTAGTAAAATAATATAAAAGTGAATCGTTTACATTTTTTATAAATAATATTCACAAAAAAGATCAAGAAAGTGTATATACAATGAAAACTTAGTGCATTAAGACAATCTTGTAAGTATACTTGTAGTTCTTACATCATTTTGAAGGTTAAGAATTTATTCATTCTAAAAGTAAAGAATAAGAATAATTTAACTACTTCTGAATATATATGAAGAGTTTTTAATATTACTTAAAAGAAGTTTTAAGATTTATTTATTGTAATTCATAATATAAAATTAACTTCTTGAAAATAAAATTTCAATAAATATGATTTGAAATATATACTGATTTTAGTTTTTATAAGCTTCTTAGCAAGATGAATATTTTGACATCAAAAAATTGTCCATCAAAAAATTTTACAATGTTAAATGTCAACGTAAAAAAAGATGTGAATGAAAAGCTGAAGTGCTGTTGAAAATTTTGTTCTTGATTACACTCTTAAAATATTCAAAACATTATTATTATGCATTGAAAAAAATTCAAGATTATTTAAAGAAAAGTTTATATCTTCTTGAGCAGTTGAATTTCAAATAAATAGTTTTACCACAAAATAGTTTTAATAACAGCATTCTACTTATTCAGATAAAGATCTGAAGTATTTGTTACTTTTAATTTTTTGCTTTTTTTGGCAGTATGTTATTGAATATCTATCTTCTACTCTTATTTCATTATTTATGAAATATTTTTGATTTTGTGGCAATTGTTTTTATTTGATCTTATTCTTATTGCGAACCAGTGCTATGTCCCATCAGAGAATCATCCATAGTATAATATACTCCTTGTATATATGCATATGCAATATTTATGTATAATTGGAGGAACAATGCAAAAAAATGACATGATGTTTTTTTTTTACTTTTATATAAAAGAAAGAACATACACGCTAAACCTTAAAGCGGAATAATTACAGTCTAAAATAATAATATTGATTGCATGCTTTATTTATCAGAAAGTACTTAGCGAAGACTTTCAGTTTTGATGTAAGAAGTTAAAAACATTATTTGAGTAAATATTATTAGAATGTATCAAAAAATACATTTAAAATGGTTATTTTATTATACGTAGAAAATGTATAACTTTTATATTTCACCGGTAGCTAAAAATGTTTATATAAAAAATCAAAAACCTTATATTATTAATAATAGTATATTGTACAACAACAGAGAAAAAAGACATATTTCTCACGAGCGCAGAAGTTTGTTGGCACGAGCCGAGGCACGAGGCGAGTGCCGCAAATCAAGCGAGAGAGAAATATGTCATTTTCTCTCGTGTTGTACACTGTACTTTTTCTATGGATGCGTTTTTGTCAAGAGTTCAAATTTCAAAATTATATAATTTAGGTGCTTTTAGCTATATTATATGCCTAAATTGAAATAAAATACATATATACACATAGGTATTTAATATTCTTAATATTTATATACTTTATTTATTTAAAATTATAATTCACAGTTGAGTAGTCTTAAAAGGTAATTTTTGATAAGTTTTGACAAGTTTGAACACACTTTATTTGACAAAAATAATTGTGTTTGTATTGTGCATGTTACCATGGAAATGGCGATCCTATGTATGTAAACCGGCGGTGAACCCGTGAGAAAAAATATTTCTCACTGCAATGGCCGACTTTTCTCACTGCCTGAGAAATTGTTCATTTTGAATGCATGTAACTAGTGAGAGAAGTTGCACATTGCATAGCATCCATAGAAAAAATCTATTCTCTAGCCAATATTACAGTCTAAAATAATTATATTCCTTGCATGCTTTATTTATCAGAAAGTTCTTAGCGAAGACTGGCAGTATTGATGTAAGAAGTGAAAAACATCATTTGAGTAAATATTATTAGAATGTATTTTAATGGTATAATAAAGTAACCATTTTAAATGTATTTTTTGATACATTCTAATAATATTTACTCAAATGATGTTTTTCACTTCTTACATCAATACTGCCAGTTTTCGCTAAGAACTTTCTGATAAATAAAGCATGCAAGGAATATAATTATTTTAGACTGTAATATTGGCTAGAAAATAGATTTTATTAATAATAGAAGGTTTTTGATTTTTTATATAAACATTTTTAGCTACCGGTGAAGTATAAAAGTTATACATGTCCTACTTATAATAAAATAACCATTTTAAAGGTATTTTTTGATACATTCTAATAATATTTACTCAAATAATGTTTTTAACTTCTTACAACAATACTGCCAGTTTTCGCTAAGTACTTTCTGATAAATAAAGCATGCAATCAATATTATTATTTTAGACTGTAATTATTCCGCTTTAAGGTTTAGCGTGTATATATAAAAATATTTTGGAATACACAAATAAATAAATATATTATAGACTAGAAATTATCTCTTTCAAATTCCATAATTTTAAATTATCCTGGACATATTCATCCATTCTTATATATATATGGGTGATTCTTTGACACATTTAATCTTCAAAAAAAAAAAAATTTTGTCTTAAAGTGGTGGAATATGTTGTATGGCATCTTCTGAATATCCGTGAATTTTTTCAAATTTTTTGGACCCCTTTAAGTGGGTCAAATAGGAGTCTAAAAATCGATTTTTTTTCATTTTTTGGAGTTTTAAGCCCGTTTTTTGATATTGTTAACTCAAATTGACACATTTTAGGTAAAAAGTGGTAGAGACATTAAATACAGTGTTTTTAAACCTTTTTACTTTATGATTTAATTCATAATCCCATCGAACATGTTCATCTAGTAACTTGCCCAGATATTTAAACCTAATGAATGACTATAATGAACTTAAAAAATGCTTCTTTTTATTTTTTTTTTCATTTTTTATTAAAACTATATATTTTAGGGTACGAAAAAAATATTTATTATTTATCAATGTGTAATATATTTTACTCTTGCAAAATTATTTTATTAAGGTTTACTTTTAATTTTTTTAATGCTAATTTTAGATTTCCAGTGCATTTGATATGTAAAAATGTTTCATTGCAGACTCAGAATGTCTTCTGGCAGTGCAACTAAAAAGTGTGTAAGTTGCGGGATTTTTTCCAATAAAGTCCCAGGAAGTAAGAAGATTGTAACATCAGAATCCGAAGCTGAAAAATGATCTGATTTTTTTGATGTCGCTTGTACTGTAGGTAGCTATTTATGTAGAAAATGCTACACGAGGTATTCATTTAATTCAAAGTCGACTTCAGACGTAAAATGTGAAAGTCAAGAGGTAAAAAGTAGCCAAGAAGTAAAAAGCAGCCAAGAATCTTCCGCCACTACATCCGCTTTTTCACAGTCTTCTGGCTCAGTATTTGAATATAATGTTAAAGAAGAAAAAGAAATTGAATATGTTTCATTACCGTTTCAAAGAACCATAGCTACGCACAGTAAATGTTTCATATGTGGAAAAATTTCTAGGACAGTTTTAGTCCCATTTGAAGCAAGAAAGCAGGTGTTTTTAGCAACTAGGATTTTTATACCAAACGGTAATCGTTGCTGTTCAGATCATTTAATAAAAAAGCGATTCTATATAGAAGACATTGGTAATTTTCCAGTATTGGTATATTCATCTTCAAGTAATGTCGAAGTGAATGAGGTGTCAAAACTCTTAGAATGTTTAAGCGTTTCTGCTAACATGGAGCTTACTGATAAAGTTGGTGACTACACTTTATCAGAAGAGCGCTTAAAAGCATTTACAGGACTCACATGGGAGCAAGTAATTGAATTAAAAGGCATGATGACTTCGATGAGAAATACTCAGAATCGTACGGTAACGCAAGCTGTAGTCGTTTTTTTATTCAGAATGAGAACCGGATTATCAAATGAAATAATACGTTCTGTATTAGGATTAGAACGTCCACAACAAGTTTCTGATTTTTCTGATTCCATTTTGAAGTCATTCGAGATCGACGTACTACCTACAAGATTTGGTATCAAATCATGCACTCGACAGCTAATACTTGAAAATACTGCTCCTATAGCTAAAGAGCTTCATCAAATTAAAGACGATGAAGTCTCTTTAGTTTGCGATGGGACTTATCTTCGTCATCAAAAGAGTAGCAACAACGATTACCAAAGGAAGTCGTATTCGGGTCAAAAAAAAGTCCCTTTGACTAAGCCTTTCACGATTTGTACTACCAATGGTTTCATCGTCGATATCATGGGACCTTATACTGCCAACATGAATGATGCTCAGATTATGGAAGATATAATTTCGGATGAAACTGGTCTATCAGCTTTGTTAGAGAAAAATGATGCATTTTTCGTTGACAGAGGATTTCGTGATGTACAAAATAAATTAGAAGAGCATCAGTATAGAGTTTTTATGCCCGCATTAAAGGGTAAACGAAATCAATTAAGTGCAGAAGAATCGAACGAGTCACGAAAAGTTACGTTAATTCGCTGGGTGGTTGAAGCAGTCCATGGGATCATTGGAATGAAGTACAAATTGCTTCACCACCAATTTGACAACAAACTGCTTCACAATGCCGGACTATATTGTCGAATCGCTGGATTTTTAGTAAACCAATTTGGCAAACGAAGCGTTTCAAAACTATCTACAAGTAACAATGTTTTAGAGCAAATTAAAAAGCAGAGTCTTAAGGAAAATTCATTGGCTGTTGAAGTTGATTCGAAAAGATTAAATCGAAGGAAAGTACCATTCCGAAGATTGACATCGGGTGAAATTTTGGATTTTCCGGAGCTAACGGAAGAAGATTTAAAGGTATTTTTTACAGGTACCTATCAACTTAAACAGACAATCTCATACTTAGCTGAGATGATGGACGAAGATGGCAACATTCAAATTGACTACTTGAAGGAAACTCCTGAGATAATTAAAGTACAAGTGAGGTCTCGACATATATCGAGAAAAACGTACAATTGCTTTATTCATTATAGCCCAAATAGTATTGGTTACAACGGAATTCTACGCTATTGCTGTCAATGTGCCAATGGATTACGGACAATAGGTTGCTGCTCACACGTCGCTGCAGTTATATACTATCTCTCGTTTGCTAGATATGAATCAAAAATTTTGAGACCTGCACATAAACTTTCCAAATATTATGAAAAAGATGGTGTGTATCCAGTTATCGAAGAAGATAGTGATGAAGACTAGAGATGATCTACTCTTCATAAATAAATAAGTGTATGTGTGTGAGTAAGAATGAATAAAGATAAAAAATGCAAGGTGGAATGATGAGTGTGAACAAATACATTATAATTCGTGTCAATTTTATGTAAAAGATTAAGTTAAATACGCATTAAAAAAGCAAAAATAACAAAAAAAATGGCAAAACCTTTTTATTTATCAAATTATCAATTTTTGATTCATATTGCTTAGCTTAAGTGGTTCACAGGGCCAAATCTAGGGTTCAACTTAAGGTCTTGATTTCAGTTTTTGAAAAAAGTTAGTTGAATAATAATTTAACTAGAAATGTAACACAAATCGGCGAAAAAATGGCGAAATATCTGGAAAACCGAAGATTCTAACCAGATTTTCGTCTTTTAAATCATCATAATTCCTGTTCTAAGGATCCAAAATGGTTCATTCTGGGTCCAAATTAAAGGTATTGATGTCAACTGATGGCTCGGATAATTTTCAAAAGAGTAGCGTCTCTCTAACTAAAAGTATAACTCAAAAACAGCGAAGAAACGGTGAAAGCGCCGGAGAATCGAAGGTTCTAATCAGATTTTCGCCTTTTTAAATCACCATAACTCTGGTTCTAAGGGTCCAAAATGGTTCATCCGGAATCCAAATTAAAGATGTTATTGTCAGCTATTTACTCAAATATTTCTCAAAAGAGTAGCGCATCTCTGACTAAAAATGCGACTCAATAAACGGCGAAAAAACGGTAAAAAACCGGTTTTTTTGATTTTTAACTCCCTTGTACCACTTTAAAAATTCTGAAAAAATTCTGGAACATAGCTTTGGTGATCATACACTATATATATTTTTTTCGAGCGATCCATATTTTTTGTTATTTTTTTATGGGCGTTTAAAATTTTCAAACGCTTAAATCTATTTGAATTTCCCGCCAACTTTTTTTTTTTTTGAAAAATGTTGTAGAGCACAAAAAAACCTTTAATTTAAAAAAAAAAGAAATATTTTTTGGTCAAAAATTAAGCGAGTTATGCCCAAAAAATGATTTTTGACGTTTTATTGGATTTTGAGGTTATGTGTCGATATTTTGGGCTAAAATTTGGTGAATCTTCATCTTTTGTGATGCCGAACAATACCCCAACATTTGGGGTCAAGTTTCCACTGGGGCAATTTTGACATTGTTACCCGGCTATGCCCTTTCTCAGATTTCGAAAGATAAAATGCCAATTTCAAATAGTGATATTTCCAGCTGATGTGCTACCCTCCCTGAGTATACCACAGGTCATAATTTATCAACCTTTATTAGATCTGTAGATGCACTTATCGAATTTTTAGCAGGACAAAATCCTAGCGAAGTTGAAGCCTTTATATTAAATGCAAATATCCTTCCTAAAATTAAAGGAGATTTTTTAAAAATTTTCAAATAAACATATCTGGACTGATGTTCGGCCGCATTATTAGCTAAATACGGCGACAGGAGATCCGAGGAAATCCTAGTCACACAATTAACAACTGTTTAAAAACCACATGAAAACTATGATGATTATTATCAAAGAATCACAACTCATTTAAATGATTTATTACAACATATTTCTCTGCATAACAATGCGGAAACATTACAATTGAAGTCACCTTATTTTAAGAATTTAGCACTTAGGACATTTGGTACAGGTATAAATAATCCTTATTGCGAATATCTTTCACATTTTCAACTAGAGACACTAGACTCAGCTCTACAAAAATGTATAACCATATGATAACCATAGGAACCATGAGTATTATTAATTAATAGGTAATGTTTTGCTAAAAACTGGAACTCAGATTACCAAAAAAAGTTGACGATGTTTGTTCCATTCCGAATCACTTTTTTGTTATAATATTCTGCCCATGGAGTAAAAGGATTTGTTATTGTTTGTGATTCCTGCGCAGGACAAAAAATGTTCGTGTGTTCGATTTCGCCGAACCGACAGATTAACATTGGAAATTGACTCTTTGCGATTGAGACGGAAGCTATCTTCCTGGGTCTCTCGCCTTATCCTCCGTCAAAAGAAAATTCGTTGGATTCGAACTGACGTCGAGGAATCTGTGTCGAATAGGAGTCCGGCCTCCACAAGGATTCGACACATTTGTCTATAACTTGTCTTTGCGCTTGGAAGTGCGGATATACTCCGCAAAAGCGCAGTTTTGGCAATTTTTGTCGTTGTAAATAATCGATTTGGTGGTTTTAGCAGAAGTTCCGCCTTCTGACACCGTTTCGTTGTAACTATGCAGCGTTATATGCGGCCTCAGTCCGCATCTGCATAGTCATGTTAGACGTATCTTACAAGTCGATTATTTGGTATTTTGCAAAAATTTTATAAGTCTATTATTTTACATTTACCTTTTTAATTTTCACTAAAATTTTTCGATTAGTTCGACACACAACACAAAGTCGGAAAGAATTGATTAAATAAACTATCTTTTATTATTTCTCTATAACTACCGTTTGTAGATAAACAACCAAGATTTTCCTTAGCTCATTTCATATACAAGTGAACATGGTCAATGGTACAGATATCATCACTTCAGACTTCAAGCTAGAAGATCTGAGGCAGTTCATATCAACCAGAGATTTTGATAATGTGCTCACGGCCATAGTTACTGGGTCTAAGGACTATGCATACAAAGGGTTCAATCCATCCACCTTATTTAAGAAACTAGTTGACACTGCAGCAGAGCTCCGTAAAACTAAGGAGACCTTTGCCAAGGATATGACTAAGATGCTTGTCCTATTCCACATAAGAGGTCCAAATGTAGCCAATATTAAAGACTCAAACTCTAGTGGTAACACTGATGATATTAAGCAAATTATCAGTGAATACGGGATACAATCAAAAGTAGGGTCCAACAAAGAGGCAATCACATTACCAAGAGTATCAGTGACAATGGCGGCATTATCCTGCCTGGCTTGGCAGAAGCTCCAGGAAAGTGATGTGCTAAATAATCCGGTAAGTGAATCTGGCTCTCCCGGACTAGAAGGGACAATAAAATTTTCACCAAATTTCACCCCTAGTCTACTGAAAACACTGGATACAAGGCATGATGCTGGTGCATTTGTTATCCACTGTGTATACCAAAGCCTGTTATCTGAAAAAACTCAGAGCCCAAGAAATCGCACTCGCATGACTGCAGTGGAATTTTTCCCAGAGTCAGTCAAATATTCATTATTGAGCTTCTCAGGCAGCATAGCACATTCTGACGACAGAAATAGTTCGTCTCAAAAAATAAGTAACTTACCTGTCTTAGCAGGAACTAATGTAATTAAAATATTGGAACTATTCTTTAATGGATTCATGCCAACTAGAGCAATCCCTACTAATAATAGATACTTATATATATTAGAATTAATTAGACTTAAGAAACTAGCATTTGATGAGGTGGATGAAGAAATGACTAATAAAAATGCTAGAGTGTTAGCGAAAGACTATCCTCTGGTGTGAGGGCATGTCAGTCACTGACTTTGCATTTTTTTTGTTGTATGAAAATTTTTTCCAAGTCCGTAAAATGATATTTACTTTTCACTAAAATTTTTTTAAGTTGATTGAATTTTGCCTTAACGAAAAATTTTACAAGTCGCTTGTGACTTTCGAAAAGTTTTCTAAGCTTAAAAGTTTTTTTACCTTTGCCAAAAATCTGTCTAAGTCGCTTGTTTTAATCTTTTTTTACTACTACTATTTTACTAGCGTTTACCTTCTACCTTTTTCTACTATTTCTATTAAGTTATCGCACAAACTGCAATTTTTTTTTCCTCTACGTCAAATTTGAGTTAATATTAAAGTACATATGTTAGGATGTGCCTTCATGTCGTTTTCTACGGTCCACCTTGGTGGATAAATCCTCCCTGGATATTGTCCAGGTCGATATCGTCTTCTCCGTGTGTACAATTACTCTAAACTTGCTTTAGTGGGATGTGTTCATAATCAGTCTGATCGCGGGACAGCTGAGAACTGGACACACCCACACGATGATGGACCTCCTCCGTGGTACCCGTTGGACGGTGTATGGCCACCTCCACGGTGTAGTTTTCGTATCGACCTGGTGATTTAGGGCGGATATACGAAAAAATTTTTTTTACGTTCGACTTTATTTGTAAACCTACCTTATGGCGCGTCCGCATTGGTAAATTTTTCGTGCGTTTTGAACTAATGGTTCGTCGCAAGAATTTTCGTCGCAAGAATTTGCGTCGCAAATTTTTACCAGTGAGGACGCGGTGGTCTACCAGCGAAAATTTATTTATCGTTCGTTGTGCGTACCTGCTCAGGTTGTGTGGAGTAAATCATAGAATTGGTTTTCGGTTTAAATAAGTAGACGGATAGAAAATATTACTATGGATTTATCCAGGGAAGATGTTTTACTATTAATCCAGGAATATAGTAAGCATCCTAATCTATGGGATCCAAAGAATAAATTTCATTATAACAAAAATAAAACAGCTGATTCTTAGGAAGAAATTGGAAGAGTTTTTGATGTTGAGGGTGTACAAGGAAAACAAAAAAATATTAAATTTATTAGGCTCTTACAGAAGGGAAAAAGCCAAAGGCAAGGAAACAGTTGGAACAGGGAGATGTAAAGAATTTTTGTACAGAAAATAAAATATATAACATGGATTTCATGAAATATTCCATGTATATTATCTTAAGTTTAAGAGGATTCTTATTAATGATTCTTTATTTGTATGGCTAAGGAAGTGTACAAATCAGAATGGTATACATTCAAAAGCATTGCTTTTCTTAGTGACAAGGACAGACCTACAGAATCGAAGAATTCTGAGGATACGTCTTAAAGCACTGCATAGCTACTTCTGGAATTATTTCTGATATTTTCTGTTTGGATACCTTGAACAGATATTGTAGACTGGGATAGGAATCACCGGTTACCAGGAAGCGTAAAGTGATAACCAACCTTTCCTTGGCAGAGATAGCTTTTCTTAAGTTTGTATCCTATTTTTGAAAATTTTATTTAACCGTCTAATTTTATTTAACAAAATTTTGAAGTTTTGAGGAGACAGAGAAATGAGAGACCCAATCCTCCAGTAGATACTGATGAAAGACATCATCTTCTTCTTATCCACCAGAAAGACACATCAGTCTTCTTATCCACCCGAAAGACATCAGTCTTCTTTTTCTTATCCACCCCACAGAAATCAGTCTTCTTCTTCTTATCCACCCCACAGAAATCAGTCTTCTTCTTATCCATCTCCTTTGATGAAATCCCCTCCCTACCAAACACAAAGAAACCCTAGAAAAATTTTTTGTTGGATTTGTGGTGAGCCCATTTGTGGTGGGACAGATAAAAGAGAATAAAAGCCATTTACGTAGATTTCCTATTGTAAAAGAAATTTCTCAGATTTCGAAAGATAAAATGCCAATTTCAAATAGTGATATTTCCAGCCGATGTGCTACCCTCCCTGAGTATACCACAGGTCATAATTTATCAACCTTTATTAGATATGTAGATGCACTTATCGAATTTTTAGCAGGACAAAATCCTAGCGAAGTTGAAGCCTTTATATTAACTGCAAATATCCTTCCTAAAATTAAAGGAAATTTTTTAAAATTTTTCAAATAAACATATCTGGACTGATGTTCGGCCGCATTATTAGCTAAATACGGCGACAGGAGATCCGAGGCACACAATTAACAACTGTTCAAAAACCACATGAAAACTATGATGATTATTATCAAAGAATCACAACTCATTTAAATGATTTATTACAACATATTTCTCTGCATAACAATGCGGAAACATTACAATTGAGGTCACCTTATTTTAAGAATTTAGCACTTAGGACATTTTGTACAGGTATAAATAATCCTTATTGCGAATATCTTTTACATTTTCAACTAGAGACACTAGACTCAGCTCTACAAAAATGTATAACCATATGATAACCATAGGAACCATGAGTATTATTAATTAATAGGTAATGTTTTGCTAAAAACTGGAACTCAGATTACCAAAAAAAGTTGACGATGTTTGTTCCATTCCGAATCACTTTTTTGTTATAATATTCTACCCATGGAGTAAAAGGATTTGTTATTGTTTGTGATTCCTGCGCAGGACAAAAAATGTTCGTGTGTTCGATTTCGCCGAACCGACAGATTAACATTGGAAATTGACTCTTTGCGATTGAGACGGAAGCTATCTTCCTGGGTCTCTCGCCTTATCCTCCGTCAAAAGAAAGTTCGTTGGATTCGAACTGACGTCGAGGAATCTGTGTCGAATAGGAGTCCGGCCTCCACAAGGATTCGACACATTTGTCTATAACTTGTCTTTGCGCTTGGAAGTGCGGATATACTCCGCAAAAGCGCAGTTTTGGCAATTTTTGTCGTTGTAAATAATCGATTTGGTGGTTTTAGCAGAAGTTCTGCCTTCTGACACCGTTTCGTTGTAACTATGCAGCGTTATATGCGGCCTAAGTCCGCATCTGCATAGTCATGTTAGACGTATCTTACTTATAAGTCTATTATTTTACATTTACCTTTTTAATTTTCACTAAAATTTTTCGATTAGTTCGACACACAACACAAAGTCGGAAAGAATTGATTAAATAAACTATCTTTTATTATTTCTCTATAACTACCGTTTGTAGATAAACAACCAAGATTTTCCTTAGCTCATTTCATATACAAGTGAACATGGTCAATGGTACAGATATCATCACTTCAGACTTCAAGCTAGAAGATCTGAGGCAGTTCATATCAACCAGAGATTTTGATAATGTGCTCACGGCCATAGTTACTGGGTCTAAGGACTATGCATACAAAGGGTTCAATCCTTCCACCTTATTTAAGAAACTAGTTGACACTGCAGCAGAGCTCCGTAAAACTAAGGAGACCTTTGCCAAGGATATGACTAAGATGCTTGTCCTATTCCACATAAGAGGTCCAAATGTAGCCAATATAAAAGACTCAAACTCTAGTGGTAACACTGATGATATTAAGCAAATTATCAGTGAATACGGGATACAATCAAAAGTAGGGTCCAACAAAGAGGCAATCACATTACCAAGAGTATCAGTGACAATGGCGGCATTATCCTGCCTGGCTTGGCAGAAGCTCCAGGAAAGTGATGTGCTAAATAATCCGGTAAGTGAATCTGACTCTCCCGGACTAGAAGGGACAATAAAATTTTCACCAAATTTCACCCCTAGTCTACTGAAAACACTGGATACAAGGCATGATGCTGGTGCATTTGTTATCCACTGTGTATACCAAAGCCTGTTATCTGAAAAAACTCAGAGCCCAAGAAATCGCACTCGCATGACTGCAGTGGAATTTTTCCCAGAGTCAGTCAAATATTCATTATTGAGCTTCTCAGGCAGCATAGCACATTCTGACGACAGAAATAGTTCGTCTCAAAAAATAAGTAACTTACCTGTCTTAGCAGGAACTAATGTAATTAAAATATTGGAACTATTCTTTAATGGATTCATGCCAACTAGAGCAATCCCTACTAATAATAGATACTTATATATATTAGAATTAATTAGACTTAAGAAACTAGCATTTGATGAGGTGGATGAAGAAATGACTAATAAAAATGCTAGAGTGTTAGCGAAAGACTATCCTCTGGTGTGAGGGCATGTCAGCTGTAGTAGTCACTGACTTTGCATTTTTTTTGTTGTATGAAAATTTTTTCCAAGTCCGTAAAATGATATTTACTTTTCACTAAAATTTTTTTAAGTTGATTGAATTTTGCCTTAACGAAAAATTTTACAAGTCGCTTGTGACTTTCGAAAAGTTTTCTAAGTTTAAAAGTTTTTTTACCTTTGCCAAAAATCTGTCTAAGTCGCTTGTTTTAATCTTTTTTTACTACTACTATTTTACTAGCGTTTACCTTCTACCTTTTTCTACTATTTCTATTAAGTTATCGCACAAACTGCAATTTTTTTTTCCTCTACGTAAAATTTGAGTTAATATTAAAGTACATATGTTAGGATGTGCTTTCATGTCGTTTTCTACGGTCCACCTTGGTGGATAAATCCTCCCTGAAGGATATTGTCCAGGTCGATATCGTCTTCTCCGTCTGTACAATTACTCTAAACTTGCTTTAGTGGGATGTGTTCATAATCAGTCTGATCGCGGGACAGCTGAGAACTGGACACACCCACACGATGATGGACCTCCTCCGTGGTACCCGTTGGACGGTGTATGGCCACCTCCACGGTGTAGTTTTCGTATCGACCTGGTGATTTAGGGCGGATATACGAAAAAATTTTTTTTACGTTCGACTTTATTTGTAAACCTACCTTATGGCGCGTCCGCATTGGTAAATTTTTCGTGCGTTTTGAACTAATGGTTCGTCGCAAGAATTTTCGTCGCAAGAATTTGCGTCGCAAATTTTTACCAGTGAGGACGCGGTGGTCTACCAGCGAAAATTTATTTATCGTTCGTTGTGCGTACCTGCTCAGGTTGTGTGGAGTAAATCATAGAATTGGTTTTCGGTTTAAATAAGTAGACGGATAGAAAATATTACTATGGATTTATCCAGGGAAGATGTTTTACTATTAATCCAGGAATATAGTAAGCATCCTAATCTATGGGATCCAAAGAATAAATTTCATTATAACAAAAATAAAACAGCTGATTCTTAGGAAGAAATTGGAAGAGTTTTTGATGTTGAGGGTGTACAAGGAAAACAAAAAAATATTAAATTTATTAGGCTCTTACAGAAGGGAAAAAGCCAAAGGCAAGGAAACAGTTGGAACAGGGAGATGTAAAGAATTTTTGTACAGAAAATAAAATATATAACATGGATTTCATGAAATATTCCATGTATATTATCTTAAGTTTAAGAGGATTCTTATTAATGATTCTTTATTTGTATGGCTAAGGAAGTGTACAAATCAGAATGGTATACATTCAAAAGCATTGCTTTTCTTAGTGACAAGGACAGACCTACAGAATCGAAGAATTCTGAGGATACGTCTTAAAGCACTGCATAGCTACTTCTGGAATTATTTCTGATATTTTCTGTTTGGATACCTTGAACAGATATTGTAGACTGGGATAGGAATCACCGGTTACCAGGAAGCGTAAAGTGATAACCAACCTTTCCTTGGCAGAGATAGCTTTTCTTAAGTTTGTATCCTATTTTTGAAAATTTTATTTAACCGTCTAATTTTATTTAACAAAATTTTGAAGTTTTGAGGAGACAGAGAAATGAGAGACCCAATCCTCCAGTAGATACTGATGAAAGACATCATCTTCTTCTTATCCACCAGAAAGACACATCAGTCTTCTTATCCACCCGAAAGACATCAGTCTTCTTTTTCTTATCCACCCCACAGAAATCAGTCTTCTTCTTCTTATCCACCCCACAGAAATCAGTCTTCTTCTTATCCATCTCCTTTGATGAAATCCCCTCCCTACCAAACACAAAGAAACCCTAGAAAAATTTTTTGTTGGATTTGTGGTGAGCCCATTTGTGGTGGGACAGATAAAAGAGAATAAAAGCCATTTACGTAGATTTCCTATTGTAAAAGAAATTTCTCAGATTTCGAAAGATAAAATGCCAATTTCAAATAGTGATATTTCCAGCCGATGTGCTACCCTCCCTGAGTATACCACAGGTCATAATTTATCAACCTTTATTAGATATGTAGATGCACTTATCGAATTTTTAGCAGGACAAAATCCTAGCGAAGTTGAAGCCTTTATATTAACTGCAAATATCCTTCCTAAAATTAAAGGAAATTTTTTAAAATTTTTCAAATAAACATATCTGGACTGATGTTCGGCCGCATTATTAGCTAAATACGGCGACAGGAGATCCGAGGCACACAATTAACAACTGTTCAAAAACCACATGAAAACTATGATGATTATTATCAAAGAATCACAACTCATTTAAATGATTTATTACAACATATTTCTCTGCATAACAATGCGGAAACATTACAATTGAGGTCACCTTATTTTAAGAATTTAGCACTTAGGACATTTTGTACAGGTATAAATAATCCTTATTGCGAATATCTTTTACATTTTCAACTAGAGACACTAGACTCAGCTCTACAAAAATGTATAACCATATGATAACCATAGGAACCATGAGTATTATTAATTAATAGGTAATGTTTTGCTAAAAACTGGAACTCAGATTACCAAAAAAAGTTGACGATGTTTGTTCCATTCCGAATCACTTTTTTGTTATAATATTCTACCCATGGAGTAAAAGGATTTGTTATTGTTTGTGATTCCTGCGCAGGACAAAAAATGTTCGTGTGTTCGATTTCGCCGAACCGACAGATTAACATTGGAAATTGACTCTTTGCGATTGAGACGGAAGCTATCTTCCTGGGTCTCTCGCCTTATCCTCCGTCAAAAGAAAGTTCGTTGGATTCGAACTGACGTCGAGGAATCTGTGTCGAATAGGAGTCCGGCCTCCACAAGGATTCGACACATTTGTCTATAACTTGTCTTTGCGCTTGGAAGTGCGGATATACTCCGCAAAAGCGCAGTTTTGGCAATTTTTGTCGTTGTAAATAATCGATTTGGTGGTTTTAGCAGAAGTTCTGCCTTCTGACACCGTTTCGTTGTAACTATGCAGCGTTATATGCGGCCTAAGTCCGCATCTGCATAGTCATGTTAGACGTATCTTACTTATAAGTCTATTATTTTACATTTACCTTTTTAATTTTCACTAAAATTTTTCGATTAGTTCGACACACAACACAAAGTCGGAAAGAATTGATTAAATAAACTATCTTTTATTATTTCTCTATAACTACCGTTTGTAGATAAACAACCAAGATTTTCCTTAGCTCATTTCATATACAAGTGAACATGGTCAATGGTACAGATATCATCACTTCAGACTTCAAGCTAGAAGATCTGAGGCAGTTCATATCAACCAGAGATTTTGATAATGTGCTCACGGCCATAGTTACTGGGTCTAAGGACTATGCATACAAAGGGTTCAATCCTTCCACCTTATTTAAGAAACTAGTTGACACTGCAGCAGAGCTCCGTAAAACTAAGGAGACCTTTGCCAAGGATATGACTAAGATGCTTGTCCTATTCCACATAAGAGGTCCAAATGTAGCCAATATAAAAGACTCAAACTCTAGTGGTAACACTGATGATATTAAGCAAATTATCAGTGAATACGGGATACAATCAAAAGTAGGGTCCAACAAAGAGGCAATCACATTACCAAGAGTATCAGTGACAATGGCGGCATTATCCTGCCTGGCTTGGCAGAAGCTCCAGGAAAGTGATGTGCTAAATAATCCGGTAAGTGAATCTGACTCTCCCGGACTAGAAGGGACAATAAAATTTTCACCAAATTTCACCCCTAGTCTACTGAAAACACTGGATACAAGGCATGATGCTGGTGCATTTGTTATCCACTGTGTATACCAAAGCCTGTTATCTGAAAAAACTCAGAGCCCAAGAAATCGCACTCGCATGACTGCAGTGGAATTTTTCCCAGAGTCAGTCAAATATTCATTATTGAGCTTCTCAGGCAGCATAGCACATTCTGACGACAGAAATAGTTCGTCTCAAAAAATAAGTAACTTACCTGTCTTAGCAGGAACTAATGTAATTAAAATATTGGAACTATTCTTTAATGGATTCATGCCAACTAGAGCAATCCCTACTAATAATAGATACTTATATATATTAGAATTAATTAGACTTAAGAAACTAGCATTTGATGAGGTGGATGAAGAAATGACTAATAAAAATGCTAGAGTGTTAGCGAAAGACTATCCTCTGGTGTGAGGGCATGTCAGCTGTAGTAGTCACTGACTTTGCATTTTTTTTGTTGTATGAAAATTTTTTCCAAGTCCGTAAAATGATATTTACTTTTCACTAAAATTTTTTTAAGTTGATTGAATTTTGCCTTAACGAAAAATTTTACAAGTCGCTTGTGACTTTCGAAAAGTTTTCTAAGTTTAAAAGTTTTTTTACCTTTGCCAAAAATCTGTCTAAGTCGCTTGTTTTAATCTTTTTTTACTACTACTATTTTACTAGCGTTTACCTTCTACCTTTTTCTACTATTTCTATTAAGTTATCGCACAAACTGCAATTTTTTTTTCCTCTACGTAAAATTTGAGTTAATATTAAAGTACATATGTTAGGATGTGCTTTCATGTCGTTTTCTACGGTCCACCTTGGTGGATAAATCCTCCCTGAAGGATATTGTCCAGGTCGATATCGTCTTCTCCGTCTGTACAATTACTCTAAACTTGCTTTAGTGGGATGTGTTCATAATCAGTCTGATCGCGGGACAGCTGAGAACTGGACACACCCACACGATGATGGACCTCCTCCGTGGTACCCGTTGGACGGTGTATGGCCACCTCCACGGTGTAGTTTTCGTATCGACCTGGTGATTTAGGGCGGATATACGAAAAAATTTTTTTTACGTTCGACTTTATTTGTAAACCTACCTTATGGCGCGTCCGCATTGGTAAATTTTTCGTGCGTTTTGAACTAATGGTTCGTCGCAAGAATTTTCGTCGCAAGAATTTGCGTCGCAAATTTTTACCAGTGAGGACGCGGTGGTCTACCAGCGAAAATTTATTTATCGTTCGTTGTGCGTACCTGCTCAGGTTGTGTGGAGTAAATCATAGAATTGGTTTTCGGTTTAAATAAGTAGACGGATAGAAAATATTACTATGGATTTATCCAGGGAAGATGTTTTACTATTAATCCAGGAATATAGTAAGCATCCTAATCTATGGGATCCAAAGAATAAATTTCATTATAACAAAAATAAAACAGCTGATTCTTAGGAAGAAATTGGAAGAGTTTTTGATGTTGAGGGTGTACAAGGAAAACAAAAAAATATTAAATTTATTAGGCTCTTACAGAAGGGAAAAAGCCAAAGGCAAGGAAACAGTTGGAACAGGGAGATGTAAAGAATTTTTGTACAGAAAATAAAATATATAACATGGATTTCATGAAATATTCCATGTATATTATCTTAAGTTTAAGAGGATTCTTATTAATGATTCTTTATTTGTATGGCTAAGGAAGTGTACAAATCAGAATGGTATACATTCAAAAGCATTGCTTTTCTTAGTGACAAGGACAGACCTACAGAATCGAAGAATTCTGAGGATACGTCTTAAAGCACTGCATAGCTACTTCTGGAATTATTTCTGATATTTTCTGTTTGGATACCTTGAACAGATATTGTAGACTGGGATAGGAATCACCGGTTACCAGGAAGCGTAAAGTGATAACCAACCTTTCCTTGGCAGAGATAGCTTTTCTTAAGTTTGTATCCTATTTTTGAAAATTTTATTTAACCGTCTAATTTTATTTAACAAAATTTTGAAGTTTTGAGGAGACAGAGAAATGAGAGACCCAATCCTCCAGTAGATACTGATGAAAGACATCATCTTCTTCTTATCCACCAGAAAGACACATCAGTCTTCTTATCCACCCGAAAGACATCAGTCTTCTTTTTCTTATCCACCCCACAGAAATCAGTCTTCTTCTTCTTATCCACCCCACAGAAATCAGTCTTCTTCTTATCCATCTCCTTTGATGAAATCCCCTCCCTACCAAACACAAAGAAACCCTAGAAAAATTTTTTGTTGGATTTGTGGTGAGCCCATTTGTGGTGGGACAGATAAAAGAGAATAAAAGCCATTTACGTAGATTTCCTATTGTAAAAGAAATTTCTCAGATTTCGAAAGATAAAATGCCAATTTCAAATAGTGATATTTCCAGCCGATGTGCTACCCTCCCTGAGTATACCACAGGTCATAATTTATCAACCTTTATTAGATATGTAGATGCACTTATCGAATTTTTAGCAGGACAAAATCCTAGCGAAGTTGAAGCCTTTATATTAACTGCAAATATCCTTCCTAAAATTAAAGGAAATTTTTTAAAATTTTTCAAATAAACATATCTGGACTGATGTTCGGCCGCATTATTAGCTAAATACGGCGACAGGAGATCCGAGGCACACAATTAACAACTGTTCAAAAACCACATGAAAACTATGATGATTATTATCAAAGAATCACAACTCATTTAAATGATTTATTACAACATATTTCTCTGCATAACAATGCGGAAACATTACAATTGAGGTCACCTTATTTTAAGAATTTAGCACTTAGGACATTTTGTACAGGTATAAATAATCCTTATTGCGAATATCTTTTACATTTTCAACTAGAGACACTAGACTCAGCTCTACAAAAATGTATAACCATATGATAACCATAGGAACCATGAGTATTATTAATTAATAGGTAATGTTTTGCTAAAAACTGGAACTCAGATTACCAAAAAAAGTTGACGATGTTTGTTCCATTCCGAATCACTTTTTTGTTATAATATTCTACCCATGGAGTAAAAGGATTTGTTATTGTTTGTGATTCCTGCGCAGGACAAAAAATGTTCGTGTGTTCGATTTCGCCGAACCGACAGATTAACATTGGAAATTGACTCTTTGCGATTGAGACGGAAGCTATCTTCCTGGGTCTCTCGCCTTATCCTCCGTCAAAAGAAAGTTCGTTGGATTCGAACTGACGTCGAGGAATCTGTGTCGAATAGGAGTCCGGCCTCCACAAGGATTCGACACATTTGTCTATAACTTGTCTTTGCGCTTGGAAGTGCGGATATACTCCGCAAAAGCGCAGTTTTGGCAATTTTTGTCGTTGTAAATAATCGATTTGGTGGTTTTAGCAGAAGTTCTGCCTTCTGACACCGTTTCGTTGTAACTATGCAGCGTTATATGCGGCCTAAGTCCGCATCTGCATAGTCATGTTAGACGTATCTTACTTATAAGTCTATTATTTTACATTTACCTTTTTAATTTTCACTAAAATTTTTCGATTAGTTCGACACACAACACAAAGTCGGAAAGAATTGATTAAATAAACTATCTTTTATTATTTCTCTATAACTACCGTTTGTAGATAAACAACCAAGATTTTCCTTAGCTCATTTCATATACAAGTGAACATGGTCAATGGTACAGATATCATCACTTCAGACTTCAAGCTAGAAGATCTGAGGCAGTTCATATCAACCAGAGATTTTGATAATGTGCTCACGGCCATAGTTACTGGGTCTAAGGACTATGCATACAAAGGGTTCAATCCTTCCACCTTATTTAAGAAACTAGTTGACACTGCAGCAGAGCTCCGTAAAACTAAGGAGACCTTTGCCAAGGATATGACTAAGATGCTTGTCCTATTCCACATAAGAGGTCCAAATGTAGCCAATATAAAAGACTCAAACTCTAGTGGTAACACTGATGATATTAAGCAAATTATCAGTGAATACGGGATACAATCAAAAGTAGGGTCCAACAAAGAGGCAATCACATTACCAAGAGTATCAGTGACAATGGCGGCATTATCCTGCCTGGCTTGGCAGAAGCTCCAGGAAAGTGATGTGCTAAATAATCCGGTAAGTGAATCTGACTCTCCCGGACTAGAAGGGACAATAAAATTTTCACCAAATTTCACCCCTAGTCTACTGAAAACACTGGATACAAGGCATGATGCTGGTGCATTTGTTATCCACTGTGTATACCAAAGCCTGTTATCTGAAAAAACTCAGAGCCCAAGAAATCGCACTCGCATGACTGCAGTGGAATTTTTCCCAGAGTCAGTCAAATATTCATTATTGAGCTTCTCAGGCAGCATAGCACATTCTGACGACAGAAATAGTTCGTCTCAAAAAATAAGTAACTTACCTGTCTTAGCAGGAACTAATGTAATTAAAATATTGGAACTATTCTTTAATGGATTCATGCCAACTAGAGCAATCCCTACTAATAATAGATACTTATATATATTAGAATTAATTAGACTTAAGAAACTAGCATTTGATGAGGTGGATGAAGAAATGACTAATAAAAATGCTAGAGTGTTAGCGAAAGACTATCCTCTGGTGTGAGGGCATGTCAGCTGTAGTAGTCACTGACTTTGCATTTTTTTTGTTGTATGAAAATTTTTTCCAAGTCCGTAAAATGATATTTACTTTTCACTAAAATTTTTTTAAGTTGATTGAATTTTGCCTTAACGAAAAATTTTACAAGTCGCTTGTGACTTTCGAAAAGTTTTCTAAGTTTAAAAGTTTTTTTACCTTTGCCAAAAATCTGTCTAAGTCGCTTGTTTTAATCTTTTTTTACTACTACTATTTTACTAGCGTTTACCTTCTACCTTTTTCTACTATTTCTATTAAGTTATCGCACAAACTGCAATTTTTTTTTCCTCTACGTAAAATTTGAGTTAATATTAAAGTACATATGTTAGGATGTGCTTTCATGTCGTTTTCTACGGTCCACCTTGGTGGATAAATCCTCCCTGAAGGATATTGTCCAGGTCGATATCGTCTTCTCCGTCTGTACAATTACTCTAAACTTGCTTTAGTGGGATGTGTTCATAATCAGTCTGATCGCGGGACAGCTGAGAACTGGACACACCCACACGATGATGGACCTCCTCCGTGGTACCCGTTGGACGGTGTATGGCCACCTCCACGGTGTAGTTTTCGTATCGACCTGGTGATTTAGGGCGGATATACGAAAAAATTTTTTTTACGTTCGACTTTATTTGTAAACCTACCTTATGGCGCGTCCGCATTGGTAAATTTTTCGTGCGTTTTGAACTAATGGTTCGTCGCAAGAATTTTCGTCGCAAGAATTTGCGTCGCAAATTTTTACCAGTGAGGACGCGGTGGTCTACCAGCGAAAATTTATTTATCGTTCGTTGTGCGTACCTGCTCAGGTTGTGTGGAGTAAATCATAGAATTGGTTTTCGGTTTAAATAAGTAGACGGATAGAAAATATTACTATGGATTTATCCAGGGAAGATGTTTTACTATTAATCCAGGAATATAGTAAGCATCCTAATCTATGGGATCCAAAGAATAAATTTCATTATAACAAAAATAAAACAGCTGATTCTTAGGAAGAAATTGGAAGAGTTTTTGATGTTGAGGGTGTACAAGGAAAACAAAAAAATATTAAATTTATTAGGCTCTTACAGAAGGGAAAAAGCCAAAGGCAAGGAAACAGTTGGAACAGGGAGATGTAAAGAATTTTTGTACAGAAAATAAAATATATAACATGGATTTCATGAAATATTCCATGTATATTATCTTAAGTTTAAGAGGATTCTTATTAATGATTCTTTATTTGTATGGCTAAGGAAGTGTACAAATCAGAATGGTATACATTCAAAAGCATTGCTTTTCTTAGTGACAAGGACAGACCTACAGAATCGAAGAATTCTGAGGATACGTCTTAAAGCACTGCATAGCTACTTCTGGAATTATTTCTGATATTTTCTGTTTGGATACCTTGAACAGATATTGTAGACTGGGATAGGAATCACCGGTTACCAGGAAGCGTAAAGTGATAACCAACCTTTCCTTGGCAGAGATAGCTTTTCTTAAGTTTGTATCCTATTTTTGAAAATTTTATTTAACCGTCTAATTTTATTTAACAAAATTTTGAAGTTTTGAGGAGACAGAGAAATGAGAGACCCAATCCTCCAGTAGATACTGATGAAAGACATCATCTTCTTCTTATCCACCAGAAAGACACATCAGTCTTCTTATCCACCCGAAAGACATCAGTCTTCTTTTTCTTATCCACCCCACAGAAATCAGTCTTCTTCTTCTTATCCACCCCACAGAAATCAGTCTTCTTCTTATCCATCTCCTTTGATGAAATCCCCTCCCTACCAAACACAAAGAAACCCTAGAAAAATTTTTTGTTGGATTTGTGGTGAGCCCATTTGTGGTGGGACAGATAAAAGAGAATAAAAGCCATTTACGTAGATTTCCTATTGTAAAAGAAATTTCTCAGATTTCGAAAGATAAAATGCCAATTTCAAATAGTGATATTTCCAGCCGATGTGCTACCCTCCCTGAGTATACCACAGGTCATAATTTATCAACCTTTATTAGATATGTAGATGCACTTATCGAATTTTTAGCAGGACAAAATCCTAGCGAAGTTGAAGCCTTTATATTAACTGCAAATATCCTTCCTAAAATTAAAGGAAATTTTTTAAAATTTTTCAAATAAACATATCTGGACTGATGTTCGGCCGCATTATTAGCTAAATACGGCGACAGGAGATCCGAGGCACACAATTAACAACTGTTCAAAAACCACATGAAAACTATGATGATTATTATCAAAGAATCACAACTCATTTAAATGATTTATTACAACATATTTCTCTGCATAACAATGCGGAAACATTACAATTGAGGTCACCTTATTTTAAGAATTTAGCACTTAGGACATTTTGTACAGGTATAAATAATCCTTATTGCGAATATCTTTTACATTTTCAACTAGAGACACTAGACTCAGCTCTACAAAAATGTATAACCATATGATAACCATAGGAACCATGAGTATTATTAATTAATAGGTAATGTTTTGCTAAAAACTGGAACTCAGATTACCAAAAAAAGTTGACGATGTTTGTTCCATTCCGAATCACTTTTTTGTTATAATATTCTACCCATGGAGTAAAAGGATTTGTTATTGTTTGTGATTCCTGCGCAGGACAAAAAATGTTCGTGTGTTCGATTTCGCCGAACCGACAGATTAACATTGGAAATTGACTCTTTGCGATTGAGACGGAAGCTATCTTCCTGGGTCTCTCGCCTTATCCTCCGTCAAAAGAAAGTTCGTTGGATTCGAACTGACGTCGAGGAATCTGTGTCGAATAGGAGTCCGGCCTCCACAAGGATTCGACACATTTGTCTATAACTTGTCTTTGCGCTTGGAAGTGCGGATATACTCCGCAAAAGCGCAGTTTTGGCAATTTTTGTCGTTGTAAATAATCGATTTGGTGGTTTTAGCAGAAGTTCTGCCTTCTGACACCGTTTCGTTGTAACTATGCAGCGTTATATGCGGCCTAAGTCCGCATCTGCATAGTCATGTTAGACGTATCTTACTTATAAGTCTATTATTTTACATTTACCTTTTTAATTTTCACTAAAATTTTTCGATTAGTTCGACACACAACACAAAGTCGGAAAGAATTGATTAAATAAACTATCTTTTATTATTTCTCTATAACTACCGTTTGTAGATAAACAACCAAGATTTTCCTTAGCTCATTTCATATACAAGTGAACATGGTCAATGGTACAGATATCATCACTTCAGACTTCAAGCTAGAAGATCTGAGGCAGTTCATATCAACCAGAGATTTTGATAATGTGCTCACGGCCATAGTTACTGGGTCTAAGGACTATGCATACAAAGGGTTCAATCCTTCCACCTTATTTAAGAAACTAGTTGACACTGCAGCAGAGCTCCGTAAAACTAAGGAGACCTTTGCCAAGGATATGACTAAGATGCTTGTCCTATTCCACATAAGAGGTCCAAATGTAGCCAATATAAAAGACTCAAACTCTAGTGGTAACACTGATGATATTAAGCAAATTATCAGTGAATACGGGATACAATCAAAAGTAGGGTCCAACAAAGAGGCAATCACATTACCAAGAGTATCAGTGACAATGGCGGCATTATCCTGCCTGGCTTGGCAGAAGCTCCAGGAAAGTGATGTGCTAAATAATCCGGTAAGTGAATCTGACTCTCCCGGACTAG
The DNA here is from genome assembly GCF_917563875.1 of Diabrotica virgifera virgifera. Lineage (NCBI taxonomy): Eukaryota > Metazoa > Arthropoda > Insecta > Coleoptera > Chrysomelidae > Diabrotica > Diabrotica virgifera. The sequence goes on along the minus strand of NC_065451.1, from coordinate 39,913,612 downwards.
AAGGGACAATAAAATTTTCACCAAATTTCACCCCTAGTCTACTGAAAACACTGGATACAAGGCATGATGCTGGTGCATTTGTTATCCACTGTGTATACCAAAGCCTGTTATCTGAAAAAACTCAGAGCCCAAGAAATCGCACTCGCATGACTGCAGTGGAATTTTTCCCAGAGTCAGTCAAATATTCATTATTGAGCTTCTCAGGCAGCATAGCACATTCTGACGACAGAAATAGTTCGTCTCAAAAAATAAGTAACTTACCTGTCTTAGCAGGAACTAATGTAATTAAAATATTGGAACTATTCTTTAATGGATTCATGCCAACTAGAGCAATCCCTACTAATAATAGATACTTATATATATTAGAATTAATTAGACTTAAGAAACTAGCATTTGATGAGGTGGATGAAGAAATGACTAATAAAAATGCTAGAGTGTTAGCGAAAGACTATCCTCTGGTGTGAGGGCATGTCAGCTGTAGTAGTCACTGACTTTGCATTTTTTTTGTTGTATGAAAATTTTTTCCAAGTCCGTAAAATGATATTTACTTTTCACTAAAATTTTTTTAAGTTGATTGAATTTTGCCTTAACGAAAAATTTTACAAGTCGCTTGTGACTTTCGAAAAGTTTTCTAAGTTTAAAAGTTTTTTTACCTTTGCCAAAAATCTGTCTAAGTCGCTTGTTTTAATCTTTTTTTACTACTACTATTTTACTAGCGTTTACCTTCTACCTTTTTCTACTATTTCTATTAAGTTATCGCACAAACTGCAATTTTTTTTTCCTCTACGTAAAATTTGAGTTAATATTAAAGTACATATGTTAGGATGTGCTTTCATGTCGTTTTCTACGGTCCACCTTGGTGGATAAATCCTCCCTGAAGGATATTGTCCAGGTCGATATCGTCTTCTCCGTCTGTACAATTACTCTAAACTTGCTTTAGTGGGATGTGTTCATAATCAGTCTGATCGCGGGACAGCTGAGAACTGGACACACCCACACGATGATGGACCTCCTCCGTGGTACCCGTTGGACGGTGTATGGCCACCTCCACGGTGTAGTTTTCGTATCGACCTGGTGATTTAGGGCGGATATACGAAAAAATTTTTTTTACGTTCGACTTTATTTGTAAACCTACCTTATGGCGCGTCCGCATTGGTAAATTTTTCGTGCGTTTTGAACTAATGGTTCGTCGCAAGAATTTTCGTCGCAAGAATTTGCGTCGCAAATTTTTACCAGTGAGGACGCGGTGGTCTACCAGCGAAAATTTATTTATCGTTCGTTGTGCGTACCTGCTCAGGTTGTGTGGAGTAAATCATAGAATTGGTTTTCGGTTTAAATAAGTAGACGGATAGAAAATATTACTATGGATTTATCCAGGGAAGATGTTTTACTATTAATCCAGGAATATAGTAAGCATCCTAATCTATGGGATCCAAAGAATAAATTTCATTATAACAAAAATAAAACAGCTGATTCTTAGGAAGAAATTGGAAGAGTTTTTGATGTTGAGGGTGTACAAGGAAAACAAAAAAATATTAAATTTATTAGGCTCTTACAGAAGGGAAAAAGCCAAAGGCAAGGAAACAGTTGGAACAGGGAGATGTAAAGAATTTTTGTACAGAAAATAAAATATATAACATGGATTTCATGAAATATTCCATGTATATTATCTTAAGTTTAAGAGGATTCTTATTAATGATTCTTTATTTGTATGGCTAAGGAAGTGTACAAATCAGAATGGTATACATTCAAAAGCATTGCTTTTCTTAGTGACAAGGACAGACCTACAGAATCGAAGAATTCTGAGGATACGTCTTAAAGCACTGCATAGCTACTTCTGGAATTATTTCTGATATTTTCTGTTTGGATACCTTGAACAGATATTGTAGACTGGGATAGGAATCACCGGTTACCAGGAAGCGTAAAGTGATAACCAACCTTTCCTTGGCAGAGATAGCTTTTCTTAAGTTTGTATCCTATTTTTGAAAATTTTATTTAACCGTCTAATTTTATTTAACAAAATTTTGAAGTTTTGAGGAGACAGAGAAATGAGAGACCCAATCCTCCAGTAGATACTGATGAAAGACATCATCTTCTTCTTATCCACCAGAAAGACACATCAGTCTTCTTATCCACCCGAAAGACATCAGTCTTCTTTTTCTTATCCACCCCACAGAAATCAGTCTTCTTCTTCTTATCCACCCCACAGAAATCAGTCTTCTTCTTATCCATCTCCTTTGATGAAATCCCCTCCCTACCAAACACAAAGAAACCCTAGAAAAATTTTTTGTTGGATTTGTGGTGAGCCCATTTGTGGTGGGACAGATAAAAGAGAATAAAAGCCATTTACGTAGATTTCCTATTGTAAAAGAAATTTCTCAGATTTCGAAAGATAAAATGCCAATTTCAAATAGTGATATTTCCAGCCGATGTGCTACCCTCCCTGAGTATACCACAGGTCATAATTTATCAACCTTTATTAGATATGTAGATGCACTTATCGAATTTTTAGCAGGACAAAATCCTAGCGAAGTTGAAGCCTTTATATTAACTGCAAATATCCTTCCTAAAATTAAAGGAAATTTTTTAAAATTTTTCAAATAAACATATCTGGACTGATGTTCGGCCGCATTATTAGCTAAATACGGCGACAGGAGATCCGAGGCACACAATTAACAACTGTTCAAAAACCACATGAAAACTATGATGATTATTATCAAAGAATCACAACTCATTTAAATGATTTATTACAACATATTTCTCTGCATAACAATGCGGAAACATTACAATTGAGGTCACCTTATTTTAAGAATTTAGCACTTAGGACATTTTGTACAGGTATAAATAATCCTTATTGCGAATATCTTTTACATTTTCAACTAGAGACACTAGACTCAGCTCTACAAAAATGTATAACCATATGATAACCATAGGAACCATGAGTATTATTAATTAATAGGTAATGTTTTGCTAAAAACTGGAACTCAGATTACCAAAAAAAGTTGACGATGTTTGTTCCATTCCGAATCACTTTTTTGTTATAATATTCTACCCATGGAGTAAAAGGATTTGTTATTGTTTGTGATTCCTGCGCAGGACAAAAAATGTTCGTGTGTTCGATTTCGCCGAACCGACAGATTAACATTGGAAATTGACTCTTTGCGATTGAGACGGAAGCTATCTTCCTGGGTCTCTCGCCTTATCCTCCGTCAAAAGAAAGTTCGTTGGATTCGAACTGACGTCGAGGAATCTGTGTCGAATAGGAGTCCGGCCTCCACAAGGATTCGACACATTTGTCTATAACTTGTCTTTGCGCTTGGAAGTGCGGATATACTCCGCAAAAGCGCAGTTTTGGCAATTTTTGTCGTTGTAAATAATCGATTTGGTGGTTTTAGCAGAAGTTCTGCCTTCTGACACCGTTTCGTTGTAACTATGCAGCGTTATATGCGGCCTAAGTCCGCATCTGCATAGTCATGTTAGACGTATCTTACTTATAAGTCTATTATTTTACATTTACCTTTTTAATTTTCACTAAAATTTTTCGATTAGTTCGACACACAACACAAAGTCGGAAAGAATTGATTAAATAAACTATCTTTTATTATTTCTCTATAACTACCGTTTGTAGATAAACAACCAAGATTTTCCTTAGCTCATTTCATATACAAGTGAACATGGTCAATGGTACAGATATCATCACTTCAGACTTCAAGCTAGAAGATCTGAGGCAGTTCATATCAACCAGAGATTTTGATAATGTGCTCACGGCCATAGTTACTGGGTCTAAGGACTATGCATACAAAGGGTTCAATCCTTCCACCTTATTTAAGAAACTAGTTGACACTGCAGCAGAGCTCCGTAAAACTAAGGAGACCTTTGCCAAGGATATGACTAAGATGCTTGTCCTATTCCACATAAGAGGTCCAAATGTAGCCAATATAAAAGACTCAAACTCTAGTGGTAACACTGATGATATTAAGCAAATTATCAGTGAATACGGGATACAATCAAAAGTAGGGTCCAACAAAGAGGCAATCACATTACCAAGAGTATCAGTGACAATGGCGGCATTATCCTGCCTGGCTTGGCAGAAGCTCCAGGAAAGTGATGTGCTAAATAATCCGGTAAGTGAATCTGACTCTCCCGGACTAGAAGGGACAATAAAATTTTCACCAAATTTCACCCCTAGTCTACTGAAAACACTGGATACAAGGCATGATGCTGGTGCATTTGTTATCCACTGTGTATACCAAAGCCTGTTATCTGAAAAAACTCAGAGCCCAAGAAATCGCACTCGCATGACTGCAGTGGAATTTTTCCCAGAGTCAGTCAAATATTCATTATTGAGCTTCTCAGGCAGCATAGCACATTCTGACGACAGAAATAGTTCGTCTCAAAAAATAAGTAACTTACCTGTCTTAGCAGGAACTAATGTAATTAAAATATTGGAACTATTCTTTAATGGATTCATGCCAACTAGAGCAATCCCTACTAATAATAGATACTTATATATATTAGAATTAATTAGACTTAAGAAACTAGCATTTGATGAGGTGGATGAAGAAATGACTAATAAAAATGCTAGAGTGTTAGCGAAAGACTATCCTCTGGTGTGAGGGCATGTCAGCTGTAGTAGTCACTGACTTTGCATTTTTTTTGTTGTATGAAAATTTTTTCCAAGTCCGTAAAATGATATTTACTTTTCACTAAAATTTTTTTAAGTTGATTGAATTTTGCCTTAACGAAAAATTTTACAAGTCGCTTGTGACTTTCGAAAAGTTTTCTAAGTTTAAAAGTTTTTTTACCTTTGCCAAAAATCTGTCTAAGTCGCTTGTTTTAATCTTTTTTTACTACTACTATTTTACTAGCGTTTACCTTCTACCTTTTTCTACTATTTCTATTAAGTTATCGCACAAACTGCAATTTTTTTTTCCTCTACGTAAAATTTGAGTTAATATTAAAGTACATATGTTAGGATGTGCTTTCATGTCGTTTTCTACGGTCCACCTTGGTGGATAAATCCTCCCTGAAGGATATTGTCCAGGTCGATATCGTCTTCTCCGTGTGTACAATTACTCTAAACTTGCTTTAGTGGGATGTGTTCATAATCAGTCTGATCGCGGGACAGCTGAGAACTGGACACACCCACACGATGATGGACCTCCTCCGTGGTACCCGTTGGACGGTGTATGGCCACCTCCACGGTGTAGTTTTCGTATCGACCTGGTGATTTAGGGCGGATATACGAAAAAAATTTTTTTACGTTCGACTTTATTTGTAAACCTACCTTATGGCGCGTCCGCATTGGTAAATTTTTCGTGCGTTTTGAACTAATGGTTCGTCGCAAGAATTTGCGTCGCAAATTTTTACCAGTGAGGACGCGGTGGTCTACCAGCGAAAATTTATTTATCGTTCGTTGTGCGTACCTGCTCAGGTTGTGTGGAGTAAATCATAGAATTGGTTTTCGGTTTAAATAAGTAGACGGATAGAAAATATTACTATGGATTTATCCAGGGAAGATGTTTTACTATTAATCCAGGAATATAGTAAGCATCCTAATCTATGGGATCCAAAGAATAAATTTCATTATAACAAAAATAAAACAGCTGATTCTTAGGAAGAAATTGGAAGAGTTTTTGATGTTGAGGGTGTACAAGGAAAACAAAAAAATATTAAATTTATTAGGCTCTTACAGAAGGGAAAAAGCCAAAGGCAAGGAAACAGTTGGAACAGGGAGATGTAAAGAATTTTTGTACAGAAAATAAAATATATAACATGGATTTCATGAAATATTTCATGTATATTATCTTAAGTTTAAGAGGATTCTTATTAATGATTCTTTATTTGTATGGCTAAGGAAGTGTACAAATCAGAATGGTATACATTCAAAAGCATTGCTTTTCTTAGTGACAAGGACAGACCTAGAGAATCGAAGAATTCTGAGGATACGTTTTAAAGCACTGCATAGCTACTTCTGGAATTATTTCTGATATTTTCTGTTTGGATACCTTGAACAGATATTGTAGACTGGGATAGGAATCACCGGTTACCAGGAAGCGTAAAGTGATAACCAACCTTTCCTTGGCAGAGATAGCTTTTCTTAAGTTTGTATCCTATTTTTGAGAATTTTATTTAACCGTCCAATTTTATTTAACAAAATTTTGAAGTTTTGCGGAGACAGAGAAATGAGAGACCCAATCCTCCAGTAGATACTGATGAAAGACATCATCTTCTTCTTATCCACCAGAAAGACACATCAGTCTTCTTATCCACCCGAAAGACATCAGTCTTCTTTTTCTTATCCACCCCACAGAAATCAGTCTTCTTCTTCTTATCCACCCCACAGAAATCAGTCTTCTTCTTATCCATCTCCTTTGATGAAATCCCCTCCCTACCAAACACAAAGAAACCCTAGAAAAATTTTTTGTTGGATTTGTGGTGAGCCCATTTGTGGTGGGACAGATAAAAGAGAATAAAAGCCATTTACGTAGATTTCCTATTGTAAAAGAAAGGGCATAGCCGGGTAATAATGTTAAAATTGCCCCAGTGGAAACTTGACCCCAAATTTTGGGGTATTGTTCGGCATCACAAAAGATGAAGATTCACCAAATTTTAGCCCAAAATATCGACACATAACCTCAAAATCCAATAAAACGTCAAAAATCATTTTTTGGGCATAACTCGCTTAATTTTTGACCAAAAAATATTTCTTTTTTTTTAAATTAAAGGTTTTTTTGTGCTCTACAACATTTTTCAAAAAAAAAAAAGTTGGCGGGAAATTCAAATAGATTTAAGCGTTTGAAAATTTTAAACGCCCATAAAAAAATAACAAAAAATATGGATCGCTCGAAAAAAATATATATAGTGTATGATCACCAAAGCTATGTTCCAGAATTTTTTCAGAATTTTTAAAGTGGTACAAGGGAGTTAAAAATCAAAAAAACCGGTTTTTTACCGTTTTTTCGCCGTTTATTGAGTCACATTTTTAGTCAGAGATGCGCTACTCTTTTGAAAAATATTTGAGTAAATAGCTGACAATAACATCTTTAATTTGGATTCCGGATGAACCATTTTGGACCCTTAGAACCAGAGTTATGGTGATTTAAAAAGGCGAAAATCTGATTAGAACCTTCGATTCTCCGGCGCTTTCACCGTTTCTTCGCTGTTTTTGAGTTATACTTTTAGTTAGAGAGACGCTACTCTTTTGAAAATTATCCGAGCCATCAGTTGACATCAATACCTTTAATTTGGACCCAGAATGAACCATTTTGGATCCTTAGAACAGGAATTATGATGATTTAAAAGACGAAAATCTGGTTAGAATCTTCGGTTTTCCAGATATTTCGCCATTTTTTCGCCGATTTGTATACATTTCTAGTTAAATTATTATTCAACTAACTTTTTTCAAAAACTGAAATCAAGACCTTAAGTTGAACCCTAGATTTGGCCCTGTGAACCACTTAAGCTAAGCAATATGAATCAAAAATTGATAATTTGATAAATAAAAAGGTTTTGCCATTTTTTTGTTATTTTTGCTTTTTTAATGCGTATTTAACTTAATCTTTTACATACAACAAATAAATTTTGTAATCTGCATACATGATTATATATAATACATTAAAGAAAAAAAACGCACCTATTATTCCTATTTATTATATGTAATCCTTATTATTTATAATTTTTACGCTGCGCATGAGACAAATGAAAAAAATTGTATTTTCCTTATTAGCTCACTTGTTCTGTGTGTGTCAAGACCTTTAGGTTGCAAGTCTATATATGCGCCGTGTAAACGTAGCGTGTATGAGTCTTAACCGGCAAACACATGTGTTTGATAATTATTAAACTGTGATTGTTTGTATTCAGTTTGACTCATTAGTAAAATAATATAAAAGTGAATCGTTTACATTTTTTATAAATAATATTCACAAAAAAGATCAAGAAAGTGTATATACAATGAAAACTTAGTGCATTAAGACAATCTTGTAAGTATACTTGTAGTTCTTACATCATTTTGAAGGTTAAGAATTTATTCATTCTAAAAGTAAAGAATAAGAATAATTTAACTACTTCTGAATATATATGAAGAGTTTTTAATATTACTTAAAAGAAGTTTTAAGATTTATTTATTGTAATTCATAATATAAAATTAACTTCTTGAAAATAAAATTTCAATAAATATGATTTGAAATATATACTGATTTTAGTTTTTATAAGCTTCTTAGCAAGATGAATATTTTGACATCAAAAAATTGTCCATCAAAAAATTTTACAATGTTAAATGTCAACGTAAAAAAAGATGTGAATGAAAAGCTGAAGTGCTGTTGAAAATTTTGTTCTTGATTACACTCTTAAAATATTCAAAACATTATTATTATGCATTGAAAAAAATTCAAGATTATTTAAAGAAAAGTTTATATCTTCTTGAGCAGTTGAATTTCAAATAAATAGTTTTACCACAAAATAGTTTTAATAACAGCATTCTACTTATTCAGATAAAGATCTGAAGTATTTGTTACTTTTAATTTTTTGCTTTTTTTGGCAGTATGTTATTGAATATCTATCTTCTACTCTTATTTCATTATTTATGAAATATTTTTGATTTTGTGGCAATTGTTTTTATTTGATCTTATTCTTATTGCGAACCAGTGCTATGTCCCATCAGAGAATCATCCATAGTATAATATACTCCTTGTATATATGCATATGCAATATTTATGTATAATTGGAGGAACAATGCAAAAAAATGACATGATGTTTTTTTTTTACTTTTATATAAAAGAAAGAACATACACGCTAAACCTTAAAGCGGAATAATTACAGTCTAAAATAATAATATTGATTGCATGCTTTATTTATCAGAAAGTACTTAGCGAAGACTTTCAGTTTTGATGTAAGAAGTTAAAAACATTATTTGAGTAAATATTATTAGAATGTATCAAAAAATACATTTAAAATGGTTATTTTATTATACGTAGAAAATGTATAACTTTTATATTTCACCGGTAGCTAAAAATGTTTATATAAAAAATCAAAAACCTTATATTATTAATAATAGTATATTGTACAACAAGAGAGAAAAAAGACATATTTCTCACGAGCGCAGAAGTTTGTTGGCACGAGCCGAGGCACGAGGCGAGTGCCGCAAATCAAGCGAGAGAGAAATATGTCATTTTCTCTCGTGTTGTACACTGTACTTTTTCTATGGATGCGTTTTTGTCAAGAGTTCAAATTTCAAAATTATATAATTTAGGTGCTTTTAGCTATATTATATGCCTAAATTGAAATAAAATACATATATACACATAGGTATTTAATATTCTTAATATTTATATACTTTATTTATTTAAAATTATAATTCACAGTTGAGTAGTCTTAAAAGGTAATTTTTGATAAGTTTTGACAAGTTTGAACACACTTTATTTGACAAAAATAATTGTGTTTGTATTGTGCATGTTACCATGGAAATGGCGATCCTATGTATGTAAACCGGCGGTGAACCCGTGAGAAAAAATATTTCTCACTGCAATGGCCGACTTTTCTCACTGCCTGAGAAATTGTTCGTTTTGAATGCATGTAACTAGTGAGAGAAGTTGCACATTGCATAGCATCCATAGAAAAAATCTATTCTCTAGCCAATATTACAGTCTAAAATAATTATATTCCTTGCATGCTTTATTTATCAGAAAGTTCTTAGCGAAGACTGGCAGTATTGATGTAAGAAGTGAAAAACATCATTTGAGTAAATATTATTAGAATGTATTTTAATGGTATAATAAAGTAACCATTTTAAATGTATTTTTTGATACATTCTAATAATATTTACTCAAATGATGTTTTTCACTTCTTACATCAATACTGCCAGTTTTCGCTAAGAACTTTCTGATAAATAAAGCATGCAAGGAATATAATTATTTTAGACTGTAATATTGGCTAGAAAATAGATTTTATTAATAATAGAAGGTTTTTGATTTTTTATATAAACATTTTTAGCTACCGGTGAAGTATAAAAGTTATACATGTCCTACTTATAATAAAATAACCATTTTAAAGGTATTTTTTGATACATTCTAATAATATTTACTCAAATAATGTTTTTAACTTCTTACAACAATACTGCCAGTTTTCGCTAAGTACTTTCTGATAAATAAAGCATGCAATCAATATTATTATTTTAGACTGTAATTATTCCGCTTTAAGGTTTAGCGTGTATATATAAAAATATTTTGGAATACACAAATAAATAAATATATTATAGACTAGAAATTATCTCTTGCAAATTCCATAATTTTAAATTATCCTGGACATATTCATCCATTCTTATATATATATGGGTGATTCTTTGACACATTTAATCTTCAAAAAAAAAAAAAATTTTGTCTTAAAGTGGTGGAATATGTTGTATGGCATCTTCTGAATATCCGTGAATTTTTTCAAATTTTTTGGACCCCTTTAAGTGGGTCAAATAGGAGTCTAAAAATCGATTTTTTTTCATTTTTTGGAGTTTTAAGCCCGTTTTTTGATATTGTTAACTCAAATTGACACATTTTAGGTAAAAAGTGGTAGAGACATTAAATACAGTGTTTTTAAACCTTTTTACTTTATGATTTAATTCATAATCCCATCGAACATGTTCATCTAGTAACTTGCCCAGATATTTAAACCTAATGAATGACTATAATGAACTTAAAAAATGCTTCTTTTTATTTTTTTTTTCATTTTTTATTAAAACTATATATTTTAGGGTACGAAAAAAATATTTATTATTTATCAATGTGTAATATATTTTACTCTTGCAAAATTATTTTATTAAGGTTTACTTTTAATTTTTTTAATGCTAATTTTAGATTTCCAGTGCATTTGATATGTAAAAATGTTTCATTGCAGACTCAGAATGTCTTCTGGCAGTGCAACTAAAAAGTGTGTAAGTTGCGGGATTTTTTCCAATAAAGTCCCAGGAAGTAAGAAGATTGTAACATCAGAATCCGAAGCTGAAAAATGATCTGATTTTTTTGATGTCGCTTGTACTGTAGGTAGCTATTTATGTAGAAAATGCTACACGAGGTATTCATTTAATTCAAAGTCGACTTCAGACGTAAAATGTGAAAGTCAAGAGGTAAAAAGTAGCCAAGAAGTAAAAAGCAGCCAAGAATCTTCCGCCACTACATCCGCTTTTTCACAGTCTTCTGGCTCAGTATTTGAATATAATGTTAAAGAAGAAAAAGAAATTGAATATGTTTCATTACCGTTTCAAAGAACCATAGCTACGCACAGTAAATGTTTCATATGTGGAAAAATTTCTAGGACAGTTTTAGTCCCATTTGAAGCAAGAAAGCAGGTGTTTTTAGCAACTAGGATTTTTATACCAAACGGTAATCGTTGCTGTTCAGATCATTTAATAAAAAAGCGATTCTATATAGAAGACATTGGTAATTTTCCAGTATTGGTATATTCATCTTCAAGTAATGTCGAAGTGAATGAGGTGTCAAAACTCTTAGAATGTTTAAGCGTTTCTGCTAACATGGAGCTTACTGATAAAGTTGGTGACTACACTTTATCAGAAGAGCGCTTAAAAGCATTTACAGGACTCACATGGGAGCAAGTAATTGAATTAAAAGGCATGATGACTTCGATGAGAAATACTCAGAATCGTACGGTAACGCAAGCTGTAGTCGTTTTTTTATTCAGAATGAGAACCGGATTATCAAATGAAATAATACGTTCTGTATTAGGATTAGAACGTCCACAACAAGTTTCTGATTTTTCTGATTCCATTTTGAAGTCATTCGAGATCGACGTACTACCTACAAGATTTGGTATCAAATCATGCACTCGACAGCTAATACTTGAAAATACTGCTCCTATAGCTAAAGAGCTTCATCAAATTAAAGACGATGAAGTCTCTTTAGTTTGCGATGGGACTTATCTTCGTCATCAAAAGAGTAGCAACAACGATTACCAAAGGAAGTCGTATTCGGGTCAAAAAAAAGTCCCTTTGACTAAGCCTTTCACGATTTGTACTACCAATGGTTTCATCGTCGATATCATGGGACCTTATACTGCCAACATGAATGATGCTCAGATTATGGAAGATATAATTTCGGATGAAACTGGTCTATCAGCTTTGTTAGAGAAAAATGATGCATTTTTCGTTGACAGAGGATTTCGTGATGTACAAAATAAATTAGAAGAGCATCAGTATAGAGTTTTTATGCCCGCATTAAAGGGTAAACGAAATCAATTAAGTGCAGAAGAATCGAACGAGTCACGAAAAGTTACGTTAATTCGCTGGGTGGTTGAAGCAGTCCATGGGATCATTGGAATGAAGTACAAATTGCTTCACCACCAATTTGACAACAAACTGCTTCACAATGCCGGACTATATTGTCGAATCGCTGGATTTTTAGTAAACCAATTTGGCAAACGAAGCGTTTCAAAACTATCTACAAGTAACAATGTTTTAGAGCAAATTAAAAAGCAGAGTCTTAAGGAAAATTCATTGGCTGTTGAAGTTGATTCGAAAAGATTAAATCGAAGGAAAGTACCATTCCGAAGATTGACATCGGGTGAAATTTTGGATTTTCCGGAGCTAACGGAAGAAGATTTAAAGGTATTTTTTACAGGTACCTATCAACTTAAACAGACAATCTCATACTTAGCTGAGATGATGGACGAAGATGGCAACATTCAAATTGACTACTTGAAGGAAACTCCTGAGATAATTAAAGTACAAGTGAGGTCTCGACATATATCGAGAAAAACGTACAATTGCTTTATTCATTATAGCCCAAATAGTATTGGTTACAACGGAATTCTACGCTATTGCTGTCAATGTGCCAATGGATTACGGACAATAGGTTGCTGCTCACACGTCGCTGCAGTTATATACTATCTCTCGTTTGCTAGATATGAATCAAAAATTTTGAGACCTGCACATAAACTTTCCAAATATTATGAAAAAGATGGTGTGTATCCAGTTATCGAAGAAGATAGTGATGAAGACTAGAGATGATCTACTCTTCATAAATAAATAAGTGTATGTGTGTGAGTAAGAATGAATAAAGATAAAAAATGCAAGGTGGAATGATGAGTGTGAACAAATACATTATAATTCGTGTCAATTTTATGTAAAAGATTAAGTTAAATACGCATTAAAAAAGCAAAAATAACAAAAAAAATGGCAAAACCTTTTTATTTATCAAATTATCAATTTTTGATTCATATTGCTTAGCTTAAGTGGTTCACAGGGCCAAATCTAGGGTTCAACTTAAGGTCTTGATTTCAGTTTTTGAAAAAAGTTAGTTGAATAATAATTTAACTAGAAATGTAACACAAATCGGCGAAAAAATGGCGAAATATCTGGAAAACCGAAGATTCTAACCAGATTTTCGTCTTTTAAATCATCATAATTCTGTTCTAAGGATCCAAAATGGTTCATTCTGGGTCCAAATTAAAGGTATTGATGTCAACTGATGGCTCGGATAATTTTCAAAAGAGTAGCGTCTCTCTAACTAAAAGTATAACTCAAAAACAGCGAAGAAACGGTGAAAGGCGGCCGGAGAATCGAAGGTTCTAATCAGATTTTCGCCTTTTTAAATCACCATAACTCTGGTTCTAAGGGTCCAAAATGGTTCATCCGGAATCCAAATTAAAGATGTTATTGTCAGCTATTTACTCAAATATTTCTCAAAAGAGTAGCGCATCTCTGACTAAAAATGCGACTCAATAAACGGCGAAAAAACGGTAAAAAACCGGTTTTTTTGATTTTTAACTCCCTTGTACCACTTTAAAAATTCTGAAAAAATTCTGGAACATAGCTTTGGTGATCATACACTATATATTTTTTTCGAGCGATCCATATTTTTTGTTATTTTTTTATGGGCGTTTAAAATTTTCAAACGCTTAAATCTATTTGAATTTCCCGCCAACTTTTTTTTTTTTTGAAAAATGTTGTAGAGCACAAAAAAACCTTTAATTTAAAAAAAAAGAAATATTTTTTGGTCAAAAATTAAGCGAGTTATGCCCAAAAAATGATTTTTGACGTTTTATTGGATTTTGAGGTTATGTGTCGATATTTTGGGCTAAAATTTGGTGAATCTTCATCTTTTGTGATGCGAACAATACCCCAACATTTGGGGTCAAGTTTCCACTGGGGCAATTTTGACATTGTTACCCGGCTATGCCCTTTCTCAGATTTCGAAAGATAAAATGCCAATTTCAAATAGTGATATTTCCAGCTGATGTGCTACCCTCCCTGAGTATACCACAGGTCATAATTTATCAACCTTTATTAGATCTGTAGATGCACTTATCGAATTTTTAGCAGGACAAAATCCTAGCGAAGTTGAAGCCTTTATATTAAATGCAAATATCCTTCCTAAAATTAAAGGAGATTTTTTAAAAATTTTCAAATAAACATATCTGGACTGATGTTCGGCCGCATTATTAGCTAAATACGGCGACAGGAGATCCGAGGAAATCCTAGTCACACAATTAACAACTGTTCAAAAACCACATGAAAACTATGATGATTATTATCAAAGAATCACAACTCATTTAAATGATTTATTACAATATATTTCTCTGCATAACAATGCGGAAACATTACAATTGAAGTCACCTTATTTTAAGAATTTAGCACTTAGGACATTTGGTACAGGTATAAATAATCCTTATTGCGAATATCTTTCACATTTTCAACTAGAGACACTAGACTCAGCTCTACAAAAATGTATAACCATATGATAACCATAGGAACCATGAGTATTATTAATTAATAGGTAATGTTTTGCTAAAAACTGGAACTCAGATTACCAAAAAAAGTTGACGATGTTTGTTCCATTCCGAATCACTTTTTTGTTATAATATTCTGCCCATGGAGTAAAAGGATTTGTTATTGTTTGTGATTCCTGCGCAGGACAAAAAATGTTCGTGTGTTCGATTTCGCCGAACCGACAGATTAACATTGGAAATTGACTCTTTGCGATTGAGACGGAAGCTATCTTCCTGGGTCTCTCGCCTTATCCTCCGTCAAAAGAAAATTCGTTGGATTCGAACTGACGTCGAGGAATCTGTGTCGAATAGGAGTCCGGCCTCCACAAGGATTCGACACATTTGTCTATAACTTGTCTTTGCGCTTGGAAGTGCGGATATACTCCGCAAAAGCGCAGTTTTGGCAATTTTTGTCGTTGTAAATAATCGATTTGGTGGTTTTAGCAGAAGTTCTGCCTTCTGACACCGTTTCGTTGTAACTATGCAGCGTTATATGCGGCCTAAGTCCGCATCTGCATAGTCATGTTAGACGTATCTTACAAGTCGATTATTTGGTATTTTGCAAAAATTTTATAAGTCTATTATTTTACATTTACCTTTTTAATTTTCACTAAAATTTTTCGATTAGTTCGACACACAACACAAAGTCGGAAAGAATTGATTAAATAAACTATCTTTTATTATTTCTCTATAACTACCGTTTGTAGATAAACAACCAAGATTTTCCTTAGCTCATTTCATATACAAGTGAACATGGTCAATGGTACAGATATCATCACTTCAGACTTCAAGCTAGAAGATCTGAGGCAGTTCATATCAACCAGAGATTTTGATAATGTGCTCACGGCCATAGTTACTGGGTCTAAGGACTATGCATACAAAGGGTTCAATCCATCCACCTTATTTAAGAAACTAGTTGACACTGCAGCAGAGCTCCGTAAAACTAAGGAGACCTTTGCCAAGGATATGACTAAGATGCTTGTCCTATTCCACATAAGAGGTCCAAATGTAGCCAATATTAAAGACTCAAACTCTAGTGGTAACACTGATGATATTAAGCAAATTATCAGTGAATACGGGATACAATCAAAAGTAGGGTCCAACAAAGAGGCAATCACATTACCAAGAGTATCAGTGACAATGGCGGCATTATCCTGCCTGGCTTGGCAGAAGCTCCAGGAAAGTGATGTGCTAAATAATCCGGTAAGTGAATCTGGCTCTCCCGGACTAGAAGGGACAATAAAATTTTCACCAAATTTCACCCCTAGTCTACTGAAAACACTGGATACAAGGCATGATGCTGGTGCATTTGTTATCCACTGTGTATACCAAAGCCTGTTATCTGAAAAAACTCAGAGCCCAAGAAATCGCACTCGCATGACTGCAGTGGAATTTTTCCCAGAGTCAGTCAAATATTCATTATTGAGCTTCTCAGGCAGCATAGCACATTCTGACGACAGAAATAGTTCGTCTCAAAAAATAAGTAACTTACCTGTCTTAGCAGGAACTAATGTAATTAAAATATTGGAACTATTCTTTAATGGATTCATGCCAACTAGAGCAATCCCTACTAATAATAGATACTTATATATATTAGAATTAATTATACTTAAGAAACTAGCATTTGATGAGGTGGATGAAGAAATGACTAATAAAAATGCTAGAGTGTTAGCGAAAGACTATCCTCTGGTGTGAGGGCATGTCAGCTGTAGTAGTCACTGACTTTGCATTATTTTTGTTGTATGAAAATTTTTTCCAAGTCCGTAAAATGATATTTACTTTTCACTAAAATTTTTTTAAGTTGATTGAATTTTGCCTTAACGAAAAATTTTACAAGTCGCTTGTGACTTTCGAAAAGTTTTCTAAGCTTAAAAGTTTTTTTACCTTTGCCAAAAATCTGTCTAAGTCGCTTGTTTTAATCTTTTTTTACTACTACTATTTTACTAGCGTTTACCTTCTACCTTTTTCTACTATTTCTATTAAGTTATCGCACAAACTGCAATTTTTTTTTCCTCTACGTAAAATTTGAGTTAATATTAAAGTACATATGTTAGGATGTGCCTTCATGTCGTTTTCTACGGTCCACCTTGGTGGATAAATCCTCCCTGAAGGATATTGTCCAGGTCGATATCGTCTTCTCCGTGTGTACAATTACTCTAAACTTGCTTTAGTGGGATGTGTTCATAATCAGTCTGATCGCGGGACAGCTGAGAACTGGACACACCCACACGATGATGGACCTCCTCCGTGGTACCCGTTGGACGGTGTATGGCCACCTCCACGGTGTAGTTTTCGTATCGACCTGGTGATTTAGGGCGGATATACGAAAAAATTTTTTTTACGTTCGACTTTATTTGTAAACCTACCTTATGGCGCGTCCGCATTGGTAAATTTTTCGTGCGTTTTGAACTAATGGTTCGTCGCAAGAATTTGCGTCGCAAATTTTTACCAGTGAGGACGCGGTGGTCTACCAGCGAAAATTTATTTATCGTTCGTTGTGCGTACCTGCTCAGGTTGTGTGGAGTAAATCATAGAATTGGTTTTCGGTTTAAATAAGTAGACGGATAGAAAATATTACTATGGATTTATCCAGGGAAGATGTTTTACTATTAATCCAGGAATATAGTAAGCATCCTAATCTATGGGATCCAAAGAATAAATTTCATTATAACAAAAATAAAACAGCTGATTCTTAGGAAGAAATTGGAAGAGTTTTTGATGTTGAGGGTGTACAAGGAAAACAAAAAAATATTAAATTTATTAGGCTCTTACAGAAGGGAAAAAGCCAAAGGCAAGGAAACAGTTGGAACAGGGAGATGTAAAGAATTTTTGTACAGAAAATAAAATATATAACATGGATTTCATGAAATATTTCATGTATATTATCTTAAGTTTAAGAGGATTCTTATTAATGATTCTTTATTTGTATGGCTAAGGAAGTGTACAAATCAGAATGGTATACATTCAAAAGCATTGCTTTTCTTAGTGACAAGGACAGACCTAGAGAATCGAAGAATTCTGAGGATACGTCTTAAAGCACTACATAGCTACTTCTGGAATTATTTCTGATATTTTCTGTTTGGATACCTTAACAGATATTGTAGACTGGGATAGGAATCACCGGTTACCAGGAAGCGTAAAGTGATAACCAACCTTTCCTTGGCAGAGATAGCTTTTCTTAAGTTTGTATCCTATTTTTGAAAATTTTATTTAACCGTCCAATTTTATTTAACAAAATTTTGAAGTTTTGAGGAGACAGAGAAATGAGAGACCCAATCCTCCAGTAGATACTGATGAAAGACATCATCTTCTTCTTATCCACCAGAAAGACATCAGTCTTCTTATCCACCCGAAAGACATCAGTCTTGTTATCCACCCGAAAGACATCAGTCTTCTTATCCACCCGAAAGACATCAGTCTTCTTTTTCTTATCCACCCCACAGAAATCAGTCTTCTTCTTCTTATCCACCCCACAGAAATCAGTCTTCTTCTTATCCATCTCCTTTGATGAAATCCCCTCCCTACCAAACACAAAGAAACCCTAGAAAAAATTTTTGTTGGATTAGAGAATAAAAGCCATTTACGTAGATTTCCTATTGTAAAAGAAATTTCTCAGATTTCGAAAGATAAAATGCCAATTTCAAATAGTGATATTTCCAGCCGATGTGCTATCCTCCCTGAGTATACCGCAGGTCATAATTTATCAACCTTTATTAGATCTGTAGATGCACTTATCGAATTTTTAGCAGGACAAAATCCTAGCGAAGTTGAAGCCTTTATATATATATATATATATATATATATATATATATATATATATATATATATATATATATATATATATTATATATTATATATTATATATTATATATTATATATTATAAATGCAAATATCCTTCCTAAAATTAAAGGAGATTTTTTTAAATTTTTCAAATAAACATATCTGGACTGATGTTCGGCCCGCATTATTAGCTAAATACGGCGACAGGAGATCCGAGGAAATCCTAGTCACACAATTAACAACTGTTCAAAAAGCACATGAAAACTATGATGATTATTATCAAAGAATCACAACTCATTTAAATGATTTATTACAACATATTTCTCTGCATAACAATGCGGAAACATTACAATTGAAGTCACCTTATTTTAAGGATTTAGCACTTACGACATTTTGTACAGGTATAAATAATCCTTATTGCGAATATCTTTTACATTTTCAACTAGAGACACTAGACTCAGCTCTACAAAAATGTATAACCATATGATAACCATAGGAACCATGAGTATTATTAATTAATAGGTAATGTTTTGCTAAAAACTGGAACTCAGATTACCAAAAAAAGTTGACGATGTTTGTTCCATTCCGAATCACTTTTTTGTTATAATATTCTGCCCATGGAGTAAAAGGATTTGTTATTGTTTGTGATTCCTGCGCAGGACAAAAAATGTTCGTGTGTTCGATTTCGCCGAACCGACAGATTAACATTGGAAATTGACTCTTTGCGATTGAGACGGAAGCTATCTTCCTGGGTCTCTCGCCTTATCCTCCGTCAAAAGAAAGTTCTTTGGATTCGAACTGACGTCGAGGAATCTGTGTCGAATAGGAGTCCGGCCTCCACAAGGATTCGACACATTTGTCTATAACTTGTCTTTGCGCTTGGAAGTGCGGATATACTCCGCAAAAGCGCAGTTTTGGCTATTTTTGTCGTTGTAAATAATCGATTTGGTGGTTTTAGCAGAAGTTCTGCCTTCTGACACCGTTTCGTTGTAACTATGCAGCGTTATATGCGGCCTAAGTCCGCATCTGCATAGTCATGTTAGACGTATCTTACAAATCGATTATTTGGTATTTTGCAAAAATTTTATAAGTCTATTATTTTACATTTACCTTTTTAATTTTCACTAAAATTTTTCGATTAGTTCGACACACAACACAAAGTCGGAAAGAATTGATTAAATAAACTATCTTTTATTATTTCTCTATAACTACCGTTTGTAGATAAACAACCAAGATTTTCCTTAGCTCATTTCATATACAAGTGAACATGGTCAATGGTACAGATATCATCACTTCAGACTTCAAGCTAGAAGATCTGAGGCAGTTCATATCAACCAGAGATTTTGATAATGTGCTCACGGCCATAGTTACTGGGTCTAAGGACTATGCATACAAAGGGTTCAATCTTTCCACCTTATTTAAGAAACTAGTTGACACTGCAGCAGAGCTCCGTAAAACTAAGGAGACCTTTGCCAAGGATATGACTAAGATGCTTGTCCTATTCCACATAAGAGGTAAAAATGTAGCCAATATAAAAGACTCAAACTCTAGTGGTAACACTGATGATATTAAGCAAATTATCAGTGAATACGGGATACAATCAAAAGTAGGGTCCAACAAAGAGGCAATCACATTACCAAGAGTATCAGTGACAATGGCGGCATTATCCTGCCTGGCTTGGCAGAAGCTCCAGGAAAGTGATGTGCTAAATAATCCGGTAAGTGAATCTGACTCTCCCGGACTAGAAGGGACAATAAAATTTTCACCAAATTTCACCCCTAGTCTACTGAAAACACTGGATACAAGGCATGATGCTGGTGCATTTGTTATCCACTGTGTATACCAAAGCCTGTTATCTGAAAAAACTCAGAGCCCAAGAAATCGCACTCGCATGACTGCAGTGGAATTTTTCCCAGAGTCAGTCAAATATTCATTATTGAGCTTCTCAGGCAGCATAGCACATTCTGACGACAGAAATAGTTCGTCTCAAAAAATTAGTAACTTACCTGTCTTAGCAGGAACTAATGTAATTAAAATATTGGAACTATTCTTTAATGGATTCATGCCAACTAGAGCAATCCCTACTAATAATAGATACTTATATATTGTTATATTTCTATTTGATATAAAAATTAAAATTTGATAATTATAAACAAAATTCACTTTAATATAAAATATTTTTAATTTTCTCAACCTCGGGCATATAAATTTAGAACAACCTGTATACAACAAATTGTTATATTTAATTTTAAGAAGTGATTAGAATAAGCGTACGAAACTCGGAACAATGTGCTTAGATAAACAAAGTGAATGACGCGTACCATTATCGTTCTTCTCGGAAGGTCGATCATTAGCCTATGCTAAATAAAACTCAGTGAAATAGATGATAGTTCATTATCCACAAGGAAAAGAAAAGGTTTTCCTGTAGTTGGCTGTATACCATCAATCACAAAATTGGAAAGAAATCCTTTGTAAAAGGTATAAAAATTTTTTATTAAAAATCCCTTAAAAGGGCTACATCACAACAAAACGTTTTCGATTTTTACAAAAAATCATCATCAGTGTTCGATCTAAAAATAAGTATAACCGATTTAATGAATATAAAGTTATTATTTAAATTTTGACAAAGGTTAGAGCAAGTTGGTTATACTTACAAACTGGATGCTAGCTGAGCCACAAAAGAAAAATATCTGGGTAAAAACCCTTTACATATGCTATAGATGCCTTAAAAGTGCATAACTTGATAAAAAGGCCTGTGGTGGTCACATGGCAAACAGGATAATGCCCTAAGGTAAGGTATACAGGTTTCCCAACACGTGGGATCCAAATTGAGTTGATCACGTTTCAATGACTTAATGGCAACTGAATGCAAAATGAGTGATGTTTCTGAAAGGTGTCAAAAGACAGATAGACAACGTGACGTGGAATTTACCCTGTATTACGACAGCCAACTAATTGTTAGTAAAATATATAATGAAAATTTACATAGTAATAACAAATATCAACAAAGTTATGGCTATAATTACATTTAAGTAAGTACCTTGAATATGTAAGATGAACGTGAAGTATTAAATGATTTTTATAATGAGAAATAGCCAGAATCTATGCAGCCATCTATACATGTTCCTATTCTAATTGAAGTTAGTTCAACTGTGCTGTGGAAAATTTGATTTACTATGAATTAAAAGGAGTGTTTGGTTTAATTGTACCAATGGCAGAGTAAATTAGAGAGTCTGTAGTAAGTGGAAGTCTGATATTAAAGTAGTGTTGAAATTAAGATAAGTTGTATGAGTCACAGGAGGAAACTGATATATCAGTTAACTGATCACCCATTTTAATGGAACAGAAGCTGTTAAGCAATCAAAGAAACCTCGATATGATTAAGCAACGAGCTAGTCGGCAACACAAGGAAGGAGGGAAGAACGTCAACGTGTCGAAAGAATGTATGACGCCCAACGGAACTGGAGTTACGACTAACACACGAAAGGACGAATTACGAGAACCATCCCAACGAATTCAACCGAGTAGTCAAGCTGATACGAAACTGAGGGCAAGGAACAAGGGGCAACCAATCCTGGTACCATTCACTGAGACCACTATGCCAAAAACTCCGCAGGAGATCATTTTACAATCCGATGAGGAGAAAGCTCAGTCTTGGGCAATTAACGCTAGGTGGATGTTTGACGTGGAATTTTCTGCAGGCCAAGAATATAGAAGGCTTGTCAACACCAGGAACGATTGGACCGAGTCACTGCTCATGGTGGAGCAAAAGAGGCAAGCGAGTGAGAACGCTCTTTCTGTTTACAGGAAGCACACTGACCCAAGGGTAGCAGCCATCGTCAATTCAACGATGCAGGCAGTTTACCAAAACAACATACAGGGCCTGGGTGTGAATGTAACTGAGGAGGCAGCACACGAACTTTTTCGTGACCACGGCGTAGTTTTATCTCGAGCGGAAGGAACCCAACTAGTGAGCGACCTAACACAGGCGTTATGCGACGTGGAGTACTGGAAACTCGTAGAGAAAGCGCCTACCTACTCGCACATCTCTAAGCTTGGAAACGTGAAGATGTCAAGTGAGGCTAACCCAGATATTAGATTCGCCGAAGACAGAACGAAGTATACTATTACTAGTTACTGTGATGACGTGAAACAAAGGAGTTTGGCCAAACTAAAAGCTATAGTCAAAGCGACAGGAGGGAAGAGGGCTCGCACTGAGTCTGAATATTTCAGATGGTTGTGCACCACTAGCCACGGCAGATGCCGCTACTTTACTCGACCCATCTACTCATATGTCGTTGACAATATTAAAATCAAAAAGCTGGAGGACATCATAAAAACGTTTAAGCCGGCTAAGAAACGCCGTGCAATTAAGTTTGATCTAGCTTTAAAGCCGAGTGAAACACCTAATAATCCAACTTCGCAAGTCTTCGATTTGAAGAGCGAGGAGCGACGAACGGTAAGAAAGAAGGGCCTCATCATCTATCTGATGAAGGGCGCAAGGTCGGAGCAGTTTTTACTGCACTTCCAATATCCTTTCTTCACCACTTCTGAGCTAGGAATTAGCACTCGAGAACAGGTCGACGAGATCCTGGAGCGTGGAGTTATTTTAATAACCTACAATCCTGATCTAGTCAGAGAACACATCCAAAGTCATATCACTTCCAAACTGATATATCAGTTTCCTCCTGTGACTCATACAACTTATCTTAATTTCAACACTACTTTAATATCAGACTTCCACTTACTACAGACTCTCTAATTTACTCTGCCATTGGTACAATTAAACCAAACACTCCTTTTAATTCATAGTAAATCAAATTTTCCACAGCACAGTTGAACTAACTTCAATTAGAATAGGAACATGTATAGATGGCTGCATAGATTCTGGCTATTTCTCATTATAAAAATCATTTAATACTTCACGTTCATCTTACATATTCAAGGTACTTACTTAAATGTAATTATAGCCATAACTTTGTTGATATTTGTTATTACTATGTAAATTTTCATTATATATTTTACTAACAATTAGTTGGCTGTCGTAATACAGGGTAAATTCCACGTCACGTTGTCTATCTGTCTTTTGACACCTTTCAGAAACATCACTCATTTTGCATTCAGTTGCCATTAAGTCATTGAAATGTGATCAACTCAATTTGGATCCCACGTGTTGGGAAACCTGTATACCTTACCTTAGGGCATTATCCTGTTTGCCATGTGACCATCACAGGCCTTTTTATCAAGTTATGCACTTTTAAGGCATCTATAGCATATGTAAAGGGTTTTTACCCAGATATTTTTCTTTTGTGGCTCAGCTAGCATCCAGTTTGTAAGTATAACCAACTTGCTCTAACCTTTGTCAAAATTTAAATAATAACTTTATATTCATTAAATCGGTTATACTTATTTTTAGATCGAACACTGATGATGATTTTTTGTAAAAATCGAAAACGTTTTGTTGTGATGTAGCCCTTTTAAGGGATTTTTAATAAAAAAATTTTATACCTTTTACAAAGGATTTCTTTCCAATTTAGTTCATTATCGTTTTTCGCGGAAGGTTTCGATCATTAGCCTATGCTAAATAAGACTCATTTGAAAGAGAGAATAGGTCATTAAAATTTGTAAATAGTTAGAAAGTATTTTAGAATGGGAATTAAATATTTTCTTTTGAAATCCATTAAGCATATTTAGAAAGATTAAAAATTGGTTTTGAGGGATATTACGAATGAGAGTTGGTGGTGGAAGATTGATTTGTGAATCTGGAAGGGATATTTAGAAAGTAGGGGAATGGATGACAAAGTGAGATCAGAATGTTTTGAGCTGTCGAGAAGTGAAGTCGAGTAGTAGACGGTAGTGTACGGAGAGTGAGAAAGCCGGTGTAGTTCCGTGAGTGTGGAGTATCTATCGTGGAACGAGAAGTAGGCCAGGTTGAGAGTAAAAGAACCTCCTTGAGCCAAGAGTTCCCGGTAGCTGATTGCAGTTTCGAAAAAGGTAGAACACAGCATCACGACAGAAGCAGGAAACGAGAGCTATACGAGCTAGTTTCAAAGGAGAACATTACTGGAAGCCAGGACGAGGTTTGATCGCAGCCAAGGATAGCAGGAAACGGGTTTTGTGTGAGGACATTCTCAGTTCACCAGGAAAAGGTCAGTCTCATTTGTTTGGACATGAATGTATGGGTTTTTCGTATTAAATTCCACATAAAAAATTGAATAACATAATCAATAATATCAGAAAAGCTTCATCAAACTTAAATAGAGTTGTTGCTAATAACTCCTAATAGTTAAATGTTAATAAAAACTTTCAATTGAAAATCAAAAGGAAATAAGATTCCCATTTGTAAATGTTATGTTTAAGAATAATAAGAAATAGCAAATATTAAGCATTGATTGCCATTTAAATAAAATAAAAAATATTTTGATTATAATTGTAACCCATATATGTGTATTATTTTACTCTTTTCTTTTCTATCCCGATTAGGAACCATTAAGAAATATTTAGAAGCCACGAAAGTAAGTAATTAATTTATAATTCGCCCTGAGATTGAAAACATATTGATATGTGATCTGGTTAATTAATTAGATTAGTATTAATACATTGATTAAATTAAGTGACATATAAGAATATTATCTCATATCAATAATCAAGATCACTTCAACTGTCGTCCAACGTGGAAAGCATTGAAAAGTATTTCTAGTGGCAAATTTGAAGGATAGAAAGAGTAAAGCCGGTATTTGAAAATTTATATGCCTGTGGTAAAAAGTGAGATACTTACATTTGATAACATAAAATTTTAGATCTCTTTAGGTACAAATTTTACATAACTGATTTAATATTTTATTTTTACGATATTTACATTTGATATATTTATTGACAATTTATAATATTTGGGTGAGAAAAAGTCGTCTTGGTAACATACTAGTAAAATTTCATATTTGGCGGGGACAGTACTTCTTGAAAACAAATGTCTGTGACAAGAAGCCAAAGCAAAGACAACAAAAAACAAAAAGAACATTCAGACCAAGAAGATATTTTAGACACGACAATCATGGCATCAGAACAGCAAGAATTATCAGGAATAGATAAACTATTACAACTGATGCAACTCCAGTCACAAAAAATGGATGAAGCAAAAAGGGCAATGGATAAAATGCAAGAAAATCAGGAAGAAACATCAAAAAAAATGGATGAATCACAACAAAAAATGGAACAGAAAATGGATAAAGTGGAGAAAAAAATGGATGACAATCAACAGGAAACAAAACAAGCGATAGAAGAGAACAATAAGAAAATAGAGGAACGCATAGAAAAGTATGAAATGAAAATTAAAGTTCACATGCAAAAACAAGAAATGAGAATGAAGGACCACATGAAAGAACAAGAAATGAAAATTCAAAATAAAATGAAGGAGTTAACGAATTGCCAGAAAAAAGAAATGGAAAGTTTGGAAAACAAGTTGCAAAACGCTATTCAAGCAGACATAGAAGAAGTGGAAAGAAAGATTGCGGAAATCAATACTCAACAGAATGTCGGAGAAAGAAGAGAAATAGTTATACATAGCACAGATGACGTGAAGATAAGGTTTGGCGGGGATGTAAGAAGATTATACCCAGTGCCGTTCATAAATAGCCTAAAAAAGAAAATACAGCACATCGGAAATTTCGAAACAGCAAAAGAAACTATCAGAAACCATCTCAAATATGAAGCAAGCCTATGGTTCGATAGTAAAGAAGAAGAATTCGGCAATTGGCAACAATTTGAACAAAAATTTTTGAATTATTTCTGGGGAAAAGTCCAACAATTGGAAATTAACAAGGAATTGCAAAATGGGAAATACAATGATAGGATGGGTGTATCAGAAAGGACATATGCTTTGCAAATTTACAATAATGCAAAACATTTACAATATAATTACTCATCGGAACAATTAGTCGAACTGATTGCAAGACATTTCGAGGAAACGCTGGAAGACCATATCACATTGCAAAATTACAAAGACATAGATAGTTTATGCCAATTCCTACAAATAAGAGAATCGCGTCTAAGAGAAAGAAAATCAAGAAGGTCGCGAGAAGATTACAGGCCCCGAGAAACACAAGATTACAGAGATAGAAATCAAAATAGGAGGGACTATACAAGACGAGATTTTAATCCCAGAAGGGAAAACGAAAATAGAGACAACGGAAGAGGAAATTATGAACAAAGAAATAGGCAATGGAATGAGGACAGAAATCGAGAATACCAGAATAGAAACACCACACGCTCAAATCAAGAAAACAGAAATAATGGTAGACAAAATGAACAGGGATATCGAGAAAACCGAAACAGATCCGACAGACCAAGAGAAAATAGAAGAGAAGTAAATAATACCCAGACAGATGAATATGACGGAGAGAGACATTATGACGAAAATATAAACAACGATGAGCAACCGGCGTCTTTTCACGACGGCGCTCACTAAAAACCAAAAATCAAACAGGAATCTTTTGTCACCCCAAGGAGTTTATTAAATTGGCAGGAAACAACGAAAAGAAAAATGGAGTTAATTTAAAATTTGTGGATGGATTTATCAACGAGAAACCAATTAAAATTATGATAGACACTGGATCTGAAATAACATTGGTCAACAGAAAACTAATAGAAGAAGTTAACTTAACAAATTTAATTTATAAAATACCTAGGGTAAATTTAGTGGGCGCAAACAAACGGACATTGGCAACTATAAATGAAGGCATACGAGTAATGGTACGACTGGGCAAGAATATGTATGCACTTACAATCTGTAATAATGCCAAACATGTCACATGACATGATAGTAGGAGTGGACGAATTGGCAGAAAAACATGTAGTGATAGATTTTAAAAATAATACGATGAAACTAACAGAAGAAAAAGAAAAAGAACAGGACAAGGAACATGAGAAACAAAATACGGACGAATCAGGTAAAGAACAAACAGTGGAAATGAATTTGGCAGCGAAGCAAGGACAAAGAAAAAAAAAGGAGAAAAGGTCAGAAAAAGATAAAAGAAAATGAAACCTGTGGCTCCTCAAAAGAAGAGTTGAGCCCAGAAGAAGAAAATTTGAGAGTATCAGAAACAAAGGAAACCTGGGATTCCTCAAAAGAAGAGACGGGCTCAGGAGAAGAAGAAATAAAGCAAAAAAATGAAAGTGA
The DNA here is from genome assembly GCF_917563875.1 of Diabrotica virgifera virgifera. Lineage (NCBI taxonomy): Eukaryota > Metazoa > Arthropoda > Insecta > Coleoptera > Chrysomelidae > Diabrotica > Diabrotica virgifera. Next base: position 39,885,887 of record NC_065451.1, on the reverse strand, counting down.
AAAGAATATGATTGAAACAGTGGTATTTGAAGAGGAGGTATATGCAAACGAGGATGCAGAATGCACGGTAAACATGTGTGAAGAATCTGAGAAAAAAGACAGAAAATTGATATGTGGAGAAGGGAAAGAAAAAGAATTGCGGTTGATGTTAAGAAACTACGAAAATTTGATCAATGAGGAAAACAGAGTGGCTAAAAAGTACGAACATTCATTTGAGGTGAAAAACTTGGGAAATTTTCGATCAAAGACTTACCCGATTCCATACAAGTATCGACAAGAGGTGAAAGAAGAAATAAATAAAATGTTGGAAGATCAAATCATCGAAAGATGTGATTTACCGTATGTTAACCCGATTGTGATAGTAAAGAAAAGCAGTGGAGAATTGAGATTATGTTTAGATGCCAGGAATATCAACCAGCACACTGTATCACAATATGAATCACCTCTAAACATCGAGGCCATTTTTGGAAGAATCACGGGGTCACACATATTTTCGAAAATTGACTTAAAACACAGTTTTTGGTTGATACCGTTAGCTGAAAAGTGTAGAAACTACACCGCTTTTTCTATTGATGGTATTGTCTACCGGTTTAAGGTAGTGCCGTTTGGATTGCAGAGTGCTTGTGCTGCACTCGTCCGAGCTCTACATACCATTTTGAATCGCCACGAAGATTTCATAGTTCATTATATCGATGATTTATTAATTTTTTCACAAGATACTCAGAGTCATCTGAAACACATAGAAATAATTCTGGAAGAATTGGACACAGCGGGATTGAAATTAAACATTGAAAAATGTCAATTTTTTCAAAAAGAAGTCATTTATTTGGGTTTTCAATTGGACACCAAAACAGTAAGATTAGCCGAAGACAGAGTCAAGCTCATAGATGAATACCCAAGACCAACGAATTTGAAAACATTGAGAGGTTTTCTTGGCACGATTAATTATTTTAAAAAACTGATTCCCGATTTGAGCCAAAAGGAAATCCCTCTGATAAAGTTGCTTAAAAAAGGAATAAAATGGAATTGGAAAGAAGAACAGGAGGAAGCTTTCGAAACATTAAAACGAGAATTCGCAAAAGGAACGAAAATATACCACCCCATTTACAATTTACCTTTTATACTCCGAACTGATGCGTCCATACAAAAATTTGCAGGAGTTCTGTCTCAAATACAAAACGACCAAGAAGTGCCGATATGTTTTATATCGCGAGTGACTAAAACACATGAGAGAAAATATAGTGTTACAGAATTGGAGTTTGCCAGTGTACTATATTGCGTAAACAAATTGAGGTTTTACTTATTGGGAGCAAAATTCACAATCGAAACAGACCATGCAGCTTTAGTACATATCATGAAGAATAGATTAGTAAATAATAGAATACATAGAGGCATTCTATTATTACAGGAGTATGATTTTGAGTTCCGATATATAAAAGGAAAAGACAACATAATAGCCGACGCTCTAACACGGGATGAGGACACGGGAAAAAAGGAAACAATTACTCTACAGGTGGGACTAAATAGATTAATACAAGAAGAAGGGATATATTCGTTAAATGAGATAAGGACAAACCAAGAAGACCTAGAGGAAAGAGAGAAAAGAAGAGCGGAAGTAGAAAATGACATATATTTTAAGAGAATAGACGGAAAGGAACTATATTTAGTGACACAGACATTGGCCGAAAAGATAATAAAGAAATTACATGAGGACAATGGGCATATCGGTAGCAGAAAAGTTTGGCTCGTTTTTAGGGAAAATTACATCAGCCGACAGGATTACCGCATTGCAAAGGAAATTACCCAGAAGTGCGATGTATGTCAAAAATATAAGAGTCGGAATTTCAAAAACGAAAATGTTGCCAAAAATATTGAAGCCCGAAACAAACTAGACATTGTAGCAATAGATATGTTAAGCGATCTAATTATGACCACTAAAAGGAACAAACATATTCTGGTAATGGTGGATGTGTTTTCAAAATACGTAAAATTATATAGTTGCCGCACCACAAAGGGGGAGGAAATATTAAGAAAAATCGACAATTTTATAGCCATAGTAGGAACACCAAAAAAGATCCTACTGGACAATGCAACGTATTTCCGAAATGATCGTTTCAAAGGACAACTTCGAGAACGAGGAATAGAGACAAATTTTGTCAGCATCAGGCATCCACAGAGTAATCCTTCGGAACGATTCATACAGGAAGTGACGAAATTTCTTCGCATTGCAACAGATGGTCAACATCGCCACTGGGACAGGAAAATGGCGGAAATAGAAAGGTATCTAAATACAATTCCGAGCACAGTAACAAAGGAGACCCCAGAATACATCATGAAGGGTGTACTGCCGATAAGGCCATGGGAAGACCAAGAGCCAAAAGAATATCAACAGGTGATTGAAACCGTACAGAGAAGATTACGGCGAAGCAACGAAAAATATATCCAAAGACAGGAACAAAATAGAAAAAGAAGACCAGTGACTTTCCAAAAGGGTGAAAAAGTACTCGTGAGGGCATTACGAGTATCAAATCTTCCTGGCGGCATTTGCGCAAAGTTGATGCCTGTTTTCGAAGGCCCGTACATCGTGAATAATGAAAATGGGATAAATAGTTATGAGTTGAGGCACAGGAACTCGGAAAAGATCCGAGGAATTTATAATATTCACGATGTATACAAATATCACGAATAAAAGACAGAATTACATGAAGTAGATAGTAAGTTAGGATATAAGACGTAGATTAAAGTAAGGAAATATACAGGGAGTTGGTTTTGCCTCGAGAAAATTTATTTAAAAATGCAGATAAATTTTATCGAATACAAGGCGGGGATTTGTTATATTTCTATTTGATATAAAAATTAAAATTTGATAATTATAAACAAAATTCACTTTAATATAAAATATTTTTAATTTTCTCAACCTCGGGCATATAAATTTAGAACAACCTGTATACAACAAATTGTTATATTTAATTTTAAGAAGTGATTAGAATAAGCGTACGAAACTCGGAACAATGTGCTTAGATAAACAAAGTGAATGACGCGTACCATTATCGTTCTTCTCGGAAGGTCGATCATTAGCCTATGCTAAATAAAACTCAGTGAAATAGATGATAGTTCATTATCGTTTTTCGCGGAAGGTTTCGATCATTAGCCTATGCTAAATAAGACTCATTTGAAAGAGAGAATAGGTCATTAAAATTTGTAAATAGTTAGAAAGTATTTTAGAATGGGAATTAAATATTTTCTTTTGAAATCCATTAAGCATATTTAGAAAGATTAAAAATTGGTTTTGAGGGATATTACGAATGAGAGTTGGTGGTGGAAGATTGATTTGTGAATCTGGAAGGGATATTTAGAAAGTAGGGGAATGGATGACAAAGTGAGATCAGAATGTTTTGAGCTGTCGAGAAGTGAAGTCGAGTAGTAGACGGTAGCGTACGGAGAGTGAGAAAGCCGGTGTAGTTCCGTGAGTGTGGAGTATCTATCGTGGAACGAGAAGTAGGCCAGGTTGAGAGTAAAAGAACCTCCTTGAGCCAAGAGTTCCCGGTAGCTGATTGCAGTTTCGAAAAAGGTAGAACACAGCATCACGACAGAAGCAGGAAACGAGAGCTATACGAGCTAGTTTCAAAGGAGAACATTACTGGAAGCCAGGACGAGGTTTGATCGCAGCCAAGGATAGCAGGAAACGGGTTTTGTGTGAGGACATTCTCAGTTCACCAGGAAAAGGTCAGTCTCATTTGTTTGGACATGAATGTATGGGTTTTTCGTATTAAATTCCACATAAAAAATTGAATAACATAATCAATAATATCAGAAAAGCTTCATCAAACTTAAATAGAGTTGTTGCTAATAACTCCTAATAGTTAAATGTTAATAAAAACTTTCAATTGAAAATCAAAAGGAAATAAGATTCCCATTTGTAAATGTTATGTTTAAGAATAATAAGAAATAGCAAATATTAAGCATTGATTGCCATTTAAATAAAATAAAAAATATTTTGATTATAATTGTAACCCATATATGTGTATTATTTTACTCTTTTCTTTTCTATCCCGATTAGGAACCATTAAGAAATATTTAGAAGCCACGAAAGTAAGTAATTAATTTATAATTCGCCCTGAGATTGAAAACATATTGATATGTGATCTGGTTAATTAATTAGATTAGTATTAATACATTGATTAAATTAAGTGACATATAAGAATATTATCTCATATCAATAATCAAGATCACTTGAATATATTAGAATTAATTAGACTTAAGAAACTAGCATTTGATGAGGTGGATGAAGAAATGACTAATAAAAATGCTAGAGTGTTAGCGAAAGACTATCCTCTTTTTGTGAGGGCATGTCAGCTGTAGTAGTCACTGACTTTGCATTTTTTTTGTTGTATGAAAATTTTTTCCAAGTCCGTAAAATGATATTTACTTTTCACTAAAATTTTTTTAAGTTGATTGAATTTTGCCTTAACGAAAAATTTTACAAGTCGCTTGTGACTTTCGAAAAGTTTTCTAAGTTTAAAAGTTTTTTTACCTTTGCCAAAAATCTGTCTAAGTCGCTTGTTTTAATCTTTTTTTACTACTACTATTTTACTAGCGTTTACCTTCTACCTTTTTCTACTATTTCTATTAAGTTATCGCACAAACTGCAATTTTTTTTCCTCTACGTAAAATTTGAGTTAATATTAAAGTACATATGTTAGGATGTGCTTTCATGTCGTTTTCTACGGTCCACCTTGGTGGATAAATCCTCCCTGAAGGATATTGTCCAGGTCGATATCGTCTTCTCCGTGTGTACAATTACTCTAAACTTGCTTTAGTGGGATGTGTTCATAATCAGTCTGATCGCGGGACAGCTGAGAACTGGACACACCCACACGATGATGGACCTCCTCCGTGGTACCCGTTGGACGGTGTATGGCCACCTCCACGGTGTAGTTTTCGTATCGACCTGGTGATTTAGGGCGGATATACGAAAAAAAATTTTTTACGTTCGACTTTATTTGTAAACCTACCTTATGGCGCGTCCGCATTGGTAAATTTTTCGTGCGTTTTGAACTAATGGTTCGTCGCAAGAATTTTCGTCGCAAGAATTTGCGTCGCAAATTTTTACCAGTGAGGACGCGGTGGTCTACCAGCGAAAATTTATTTATCGTTCGTTGTGCGTACCTGCTCAGGTTGTGTGGAGTAAATCATAGAATTGGTTTTCGGTTTAAATAAGTAGACGGATAGAAAATATTACTATGGATTTATCCAGGGAAGATGTTTTACTATTAATCCAGGAATATAGTAAGCATCCTAATCTATGGGATCCAAAGAATAAATTTCATTATAACAAAAATAAAACAGCTGATTCTTAGGAAGAAATTGGAAGAGTTTTTGATGTTGAGGGTGTACAAGGAAAACAAAAAAATATTAAATTTATTAGGCTCTTACAGAAGGGAAAAAGCCAAAGGCAAGGAAACAGTTGGAACAGGGAGATGTAAAGAATTTTTGTACAGAAAATAAAATATATAACATGGATTTCATGAAATATTTCATGTATATTATCTTAAGTTTAAGAGGATTCTTATTAATGATTCTTTATTTGTATGGCTAAGGAAGTGTACAAATCAGAATGGTATACATTCAAAAGCATTGCTTTTCTTAGTGACAAGGACAGACCTAGAGAATCGAAGAATTCTGAGGATACGTCTTAAAGCACTGCATAGCTACTTCTGGAATTATTTCTGATATTTTCTGTTTGGATACCTTGAACAGATATTGTAGACTGGGATAGGAATCACCGGTTACCAGGAAGCGTAAAGTGATAACCAACCTTTCCTTGGCAGAGATAGCTTTTCTTAAGTTTGTATCCTATTTTTGAAAATTTTATTTAACCGTCCAATTTTATTTAACAAAATTTTGAAGTTTTGAGGAGACAGAGAAATGAGAGACCCAATCCTCCAGTAGATACTGATGAAAGACATCATCTTCTTATCCACCAGAAAGACATCAGTCTTCTTATCCACCCGAAAGACATCAGTCTTCTTTTTCTTATCCACCCCACAGAAATCAGTCTTCTTCTTTTTATCCACCCCACAGAAATCAGTCTTCTTCTTATCCATCTCCTTTGATGAAATCCCCTCCCTACCAAACACAAAGAAACCCTAGAAAAACTTTTTGTTGGATTTGTGGTGAGCCCATTTGTGGTGGGACAGATAAAAGAGAATAAAAGCCATTTACGTAGATTTCCTATTGTAAAAGAAATTTCTCAGATTTCGAAAGATAAAATGCCAATTTCAAATAGTGATATTTCCAGCCGATGTGCTACCCTCCCTGAGTATACCACAGGTCATAATTTATCAACCTTTATTAGATCTGTAGATGCACTTATCGAATTTTTAGCAGGACAAAATCCTAGCGAAGTTGAAGCCTTTATATTAAATGCAAATATCCTTCCTAAAATTAAAGATTTTTTTAAATTTTTCAAATAAACATATCTGGACTGATGTTCGGCCCGCATTATTAGCTAAATAGGGCGACAGGAGATCCGAGGAAATCCTAGTCACACAATTAACAACTGTTCAAAAACCACATGAAAACTATGATGATTATTATCAAAGAATCACAACTCATTTAAATGATTTATTACAACATATTTCTCTGCATAACAATGCGGAAACATTACAATTGAAGTCACCTTATTTTAAGAATTTAGCACTTAGGACATTTGGTACAGGTATAAATAATCCTTATTGCGAATATCTTTCACATTTTCAACTAGAGACACTAGACTCAGCTCTACAAAAATGTATAACCATATGATAACCATAGGAACCATGAGTATTATTAATTAATAGGTAATGTTTTGCTAAAAACTGGAACTCAGATTACCAAAAAAAGTTGACGATGTTTGTTCCATTCCGAATCACTTTTTTGTTATAATATTCTGCCCATGGAGTAAAAGGATTTGTTATTGTTTGTGATTCCTGCGCAGGACAAAAAATGTTCGTGTGTTCGATTTCGCCGAACCGACAGATTAACATTGGAAATTGACTCTTTGCGATTGAGACGGAAGCTATCTTCCTGGGTCTCTCGCCTTATCCTCCGTCAAAAGAAAATTCGTTGGATTCGAACTGACGTCGAGGAATCTGTGTCGAATAGGAGTCCGGCCTCCACAAGGATTCGACACATTTGTCTATAACTTGTCTTTGCGCTTGGAAGTGCGGATATACTCCGCAAAAGCGCAGTTTTGGCAATTTTTGTCGTTGTAAATAATCGATTTGGTGGTTTTAGCAGAAGTTCTGCCTTCTGACACCATTTCGTTGTAACTATGCAGCGTTATATGCGGCCTAAGTCCGCATCTGCATAGTCATGTTAGACGTATCTTACAAGTCGATTATTTGGTATTTTGCAAAAATTTTATAAGTCTATTATTTTACATTTACCTTTTTAATTTTCACTAAAATTTTTCGATTAGTTCGACACACAACACAAAGTCGGAAAGAATTGATTAAATAAACTATCTTTTATTATTTCTCTATAACTACCGTTTGTAGATAAACAACCAAGATTTTCCTTAGCTCATTTCATATACAAGTGAACATGGTCAATGGTACAGATATCATCACTTCAGACTTCAAGCTAGAAGATCTGAGGCAGTTCATATCAACCAGAGATTTTGATAATGTGCTCACGGCCATAGTTACTGGGTCTAAGGACTATGCATACAAAGGGTTCAATCCATCCACCTTATTTAAGAAACTAGTTGACACTGCAGCAGAGCTCCGTAAAACTAAGGAGACCTTTGCCAAGGATATGACTAAGATGCTTGTCCTATTCCACATAAGAGGTCCAAATGTAGCCAATATTAAAGACTCAAACTCTAGTGGTAACACTGATGATATTAAGCAAATTATCAGTGAATACGGGATACAATCAAAAGTAGGGTCCAACAAAGAGGCAATCACATTACCAAGAGTATCAGTGACAATGGCGGCATTATCCTGGCTGGCTTGGCAGAAGCTCCAGGAAAGTGATGTGCTAAATAATCCGGTAAGTGAATCTGGCTCTCCCGGACTAGAAGGGACAATAAAATTTTCACCAAATTTCACCCCTAGTCTACTGAAAACACTGGATACAAGGCATGATGCTGGTGCATTTGTTATCCACTGTGTATACCAAAGCATGTTATCTGAAAAAACTCAGAGCCCAAGAAATCGCACTCGCATGACTGCAGTGGAATTTTTCCCAGAGTCAGTCAAATATTCATTATTGAGCTTCTCAGGCAGCATAGCACATTCTGACGACAGAAATAGTTCGTCTCAAAAAATTAGTAACTTACCTGTCTTAGCAGGAACTAATGTAATTAAAATATTGGAACTATTCTTTAATGGATTCATGCCAACTAGAGCAATCCCTACTAATAATAGATACTTATATATATTAGAATTAATTAGACTTAAGAAACTAGCATTTGATGAGGTGGATGAAGAAATGGCTAATAAAAATGCTAGAGTGTTAGCGAAAGACTATCCTCTGGTGTGAGGGCATGTCAGCTGTAGTAGTCACTGACTTTGCATTTTTTTTGTTGTATGAAAATTTTTTCCAAGTCCGTAAAATGATATTTACTTTTCACTAAAATTTTTTTAAGTTGATTGAATTTTGCCTTAACGAAAAATTTTACAAGTCGCTTGTGACTTTCGAAAAGTTTTCTAAGTTTAAAAGTTTTTTTACCTTTGCCAAAAATCTGTCTAAGTCGCTTGTTTTAATCTTTTTTTACTACTACTATTTTACTAGCGTTTACCTTCTACCTTTTTCTACTATTTCTATTAAGTTATCGCACAAACTGCAATTTTTTTTTCCTCTACGTAAAATTTGAGTTAATATTAAAGTACATATGTTAGGATGTGCCTTCATGTCGTTTTCTACGGTCCACCTTGGTGGATAAATCCTCCCTGAAGGATATTGTCCAGGTCGATATCGTCTTCTCCGTGTGTACAATTACTCTAAACTTGCTTTAGTGGGATGTGTTCATAATCAGTCTGATCGCGGGACAGCTGAGAACTGGACACACCCACACGATGATGGACCTCCTCCGTGGTACCCGTTGGACGGTGTATGGCCACCTCCACGGTGTAGTTTTTGTATCGACCTGGTGATTTAGGGCGGATATACGAAAAAAAATTTTTTTACGTTCGACTTTATTTGTAAACCTACCTTATGGCGCGTCCGCATTGGTAAATTTTTCGTGCGTTTTGAACTAATGGTTCGTCGCAAGAATTTGCGTCGCAAATTTTTACCAGTGAGGACGCGGTGGTCTACCAGCGAAAATTTATTTATCGTTCGTTGTGCGTACCTGCTCAGGTTGTGTGGAGTAAATCATAGAATTGGTTTTCGGTTTAAATAAGTAGACGGATAGAAAATATTACTATGGATTTATCCAGGGAAGATGTTTTACTATTAATCCAGGAATATAGTAAGCATCCTAATCTATGGGATCCAAAGAATAAATTTCATTCTAACAAAAATAAAACAGCTGATTCTTAGGAAGAAATTGGAAGAGTTTTTGATGTTGAGGGTGTACAAGGAAAACAAAAAAATATTAAATTTATTAGGCTCTTACAGAAGGGAAAAAGCCAAAGGCAAGGAAACAGTTGGAACAGGGAGATGTAAAGAATTTTTGTACAGAAAATAAAATATATAACATGGATTTCATGAAATATTTCATGTATATTATCTTAAGTTTAAGAGGATTCTTATTAATGATTCTTTATTTGTATGGCTAAGGAAGTGTACAAATCAGAATGGTATACATTCAAAAGCATTGCTTTTCTTAGTGACAAGGACAGACCTAGAGAATCGAAGAATTCTGAGGATACGTCTTACAGCACTGCATAGCTACTTCTGGAATTATTTCTGATATTTTCTGTTTGGATACCTTGAAAAGATATTGTAGACTGGGATAGGAATCACCGGTTACCAGGAAGCGTAAAGTGATAACCAACCTTTCCTTGGCAGAGATAGCTTTTCTTAAGTTTGTATCCTATTTTTGAAAATTTTATTTAACCGTCCAATTTTATTTAACAAAATTTTGAAGTTTTGAGGAGACAGAGAAATGAGAGACCCAATCCTCCAGTAGATACTGATGAAAGACATCATCTTCTTCTTATCCACCAGAAAGACACATCAGTCTTCTTATCCACCCGAAAGACATCAGTCTTCTTTTTCTTATCCACCCCACAGAAATCAGTCTTCTTCTTCTTATCCACCCCACAGAAATCAGTCTTCTTCTTATCCATCTCCTTTGATGAAATCCCCTCCCTACCAAACACAAAGAAACCCTAGAAAATTTTTTTGTTGGATTTGTGGTGAGCCCATTTGTGGTGGGACAGATAAAAGAGAATAAAAGCCATTTACGTAGATTTCCTATTGTAAAAGAAATTTCTCAGATTTCGAAAGATAAAATGCCAATTTCAAATAGTGATATTTCCAGCCGATGTGCTACCCTCCCTGAGTGTACCACAGGTCATAAGTTATCAACCTTTATTAGATCTGTAGATGCACTTATCGAATTTTTAGCAGGACAAAATCCTAGCGAAGTTGAAGCCTTTATATTAAATGCAAATATCCTTCCTAAAATTAAAGGAGATTTTTTTAAATTTTTCAAATAAACATATCTGGACTGATGTTCGGCCCGCATTATTAGCGAAATACGGCGACAGGAGATCCGAGGAAATCCTAGTCACACAATTAACAACTGTTCAAAAACCACATGAAAACTATGATGATTATTATCAAAGAATCACAACTCATTTAAATGATTTATTACAACATATTTCTCTGCATAACGATGCGGAAACATTACAATTGAAGTCACCTTATTTTAAGAATTTAGCACTTAGGACATTTTGTACAGGTATAAATAATCCTTATTGCGAATATCTTTTACATTTTCAACTAGAGACACTAGACTCAGCTCTACAAAAATGTATAACCATATGATAACCATAGGAACCATGAGTATTATTAATTAATAGGTAATGTTTTGCTAAAAACTGGAACTCAGATTACCAAAAAAAGTTGACGATGTTTGTTCCATTCCGAATCACTTTTTTGTTATAATATTCTGCCCATATAGTAAAAGGATTTGTTATTGTTTGTGATTCCTGCGCAGGACAAAAAATGTTCGTGTGTTCGATTTCGCCGAACCGACAGATTAACATTGGAAATTGACTCTTTGCGATTGAGACGGAAGCTATCTTCCTGGGTCTCTCGCCTTATCCTCCGTCAAAAGAAAATTCGTTGGATTCGAACTGACGTCGAGGAATCTGTGTCGAATAGGAGTCCGGCCTCCAAAAGGATTCGACACATTTGTCTATAACTTGTCTTTGCGCTTGGAAGTGCGGATATACTCCGCAAAAGCGCAGTTTTGGCAATTTTGATCGTTGTAAATAATCGATTTGGTGGTTTTAGCAGAAGTTCTGCCTTCTGACACCGTTTCGTTGTAACTATGCAGCGTTATATGCGGCCTAAGTCCGCATCTGCATAGTCATGTTAGACGTATCTTACTTATAAGTCTATTATTTTACATTTACCTTTTTAATTTTCACTAAAATTTTTCGATTAGTTCGACACACAACACAAAGTCGGAAAGAATTGATTAAATAAACTATCTTTTATTATTTCTCTATAACTACCGTTTGTAGATAAACAACCAAGATTTTCCTTAGCTCATTTCATATACAAGTGAACATGGTCAATGGTACAGATATCATCACTTCAGACTTCAAGCTAGAAGATCTGAGGCAGTTCATATCAACCAGAGATTTTGATAATGTGCTCACGGCCATAGTTACTGGGTCTAAGGACTATGCATACAAAGGGTTCAATCCTTCCACCTTATTTAAGAAACTAGTTGACACTGCAGCAGAGCTCCGTAAAACTAAGGAGACCTTTGCCAAGGATATGACTAAGATGCTTGTCCTATTCCACATAAGAGGTCCAAATGTAGCCAATATTAAAGACTCAAACTCTAGTGGTAACACTGATGATATTAAGCAAATTATCAGTGAATACGGGATACAATCAAAAGTAGGGTCCAACAAAGAGGCAATCACATTACCAAGAGTATCAGTGACAATGGCGGCATTATCCTGCCTGGCTTGGCAGAAGCTCCAGGAAAGTGATGTGCTAAATAATCCGGTAAGTGAATCTGACTCTCCCGGACTAGAAGGGACAATAAAATTTTCACCAAATTTCACCCCTAGTCTACTGAAAACACTGGATACAAGGCATGATGCTGGTGCATTTGTTATCCACTGTGTATACCAAAGCCTGTTATCTGAAAAAACTCAGAGCCCAAGAAATCGCACTCGCATGACTGCAGTGGAATTTTTCCCAGAGTCAGTCAAATATTCATTATTGAGCTTCTCAGGCAGCATAGCACATTCTGACGACAGAAATAGTTCGTCTCAAAAAATAAGTAACTTACCTGTCTTAGCAGGAACTAATGTAATTAAAATATTGGAACTATTCTTTAATGGATTCATGCCAACTAGAGCAATCCCTACTAATAATAGATACTTATATATATATTAGAATTAATTAGACTTAAGAAACTAGCATTTGATGAGGTGGATGAAGAAATGACTAATAAAAATGCTAGAGTGTTAGCGAAAGACTATCCTCTGGTGTGAGGGCATGTCAGCTGTAGTAGTCACTGACTTTGCATTTTTTTTGTTGTATGAAAATTTTTTCCAAGTCCGTAAAATGATATTTACTTTTCACTAAAATTTTTTTAAGTTTATTGAATTTTGCCTTAACGAAAAATTTTACAAGTCGCTTGTGACTTTCGAAAAGTTTTCTAAGTTTAAAAGTTTTTTTACCTTTGCCAAAAAGCTGTCCAAGTCGCTTGTTTTAATCTTTTTTTACTACTACTATTTTACTAGCGTTTACCTTCTACCTTTTTCTACTATTTCTATTAAGTTATCGCACAAACTGCAATTTTTTTTCCTCTACGTAAAATTTGAGTTAATATTAAAGTACATATGTTAGGATGTGCTTTCATGTCGTTTTCTACGGTCCACCTTGGTGGATAAATCCTCCCTGAAGGATATTGTCCAGGTCGATATCGTCTTCTCCGTGTGTACAATTACTCTAAACTTGCTTTAGTGGGATGTGTTCATAATCAGTCTGATCGCGGGACAGCTGAGAACTGGACACACCCACACGATGATGGACCTCCTCCGTGGTACCCGTTGGACGGTGTATGGCCACCTCCACGGTGTAGTTTTCGTATCGACCTGGTGATTTAGGGCGGATATACGAAAAAAATTTTTTTACGTTCGACTTTATTTGTAAACCTACCTTATGGCGCGTCCGCATTGGTAAATTTTTCGTGCGTTTTGAACTAATGGTTCGTCGCAAGAATTTTCGTCGCAAGAATTTGCGTCGCAAATTTTTACCAGTGAGGACGCGGTGGTCTACCAGCGAAAATTTATTTATCGTTCGTTGTGCGTACCTGCTCAGGTTGTGTGGAGTAAATCATAGAATTGGTTTTCGGTTTAAATAAGTAGACGGATAGAAAATATTACTATGGATTTATCCAGGGAAGATGTTTTACTATTAATCCAGGAATATAGTAAGCATCCTAATCTATGGGATCCAAAGAATAAATTTCATTATAACAAAAATAAAACAGCTGATTCTTAGGAAGAAATTGGAAGAGTTTTTGATGTTGAGGGTGTACAAGGAAAACAAAAAAATATTAAATTTATTAGGCTCTTACAGAAGGGAAAAAGCCAAAGGCAAGGAAACAGTTGGAACAGGGAGATGTAAAGAATTTTTGTACAGAAAATAAAATATATAACATGGATTTCATGAAATATTTCATGTATATTATCTTAAGTTTAAGAGGATTCTTATTAATGATTCTTTATTTGTATGGCTAAGGAAGTGTACAAATCAGAATGGTATACATTCAAAAGCATTGCTTTTCTTAGTGACAAGGACAGACCTAGAGAATCGAAGAATTCTGAGGATACGTCTTAAAGCACTGCATAGCTACTTCTGGAATTATTTCTGATATTTTCTGTTTGGATACCTTGAACAGATATTGTAGACTGGGATAGGAATCACCGGTTACCAGGAAGCGTAAAGTGATAACCAACCTTTCCTTGGCAGAGATAGCTTTTCTTAAGTTTGTATCCTATTTTTGAAAATTTTATTTAACCGTCCAATTTTATTTAACAAAATTTTGAAGTTTTGAGGAGACAGAGAAATGAGAGACCCAATCCTCCAGTAGATACTGATGAAAGACATCATCTTCTTCTTATCCACCAGAAAGACATCAGTCTTCTTATCCACCCGAAAGACATCAGTCTTCTTTTTCTTATCCACCCCACAGAAATCAGTCTTCTTCTTTTTATCCACCCCACAGAAATCAGTCTTCTTCTTATCCATCTCCTTTGATGAAATCCCCTCCCTACCAAACACAAAGAAACCCTAGAAAAATGTTTTGTTGGATTTGTGGTGAGCCCATTTGTGGTGGGACAGATAAAAGAGAATAAAAGCCATTTACGTAGATTTCCTATTGTAAAAGAAATTTCTCAGATTTCGAAAGATAAAATGCCAATTTCAAATAGTGATATTTCCAGCCGATGTGCTACCCTCCCTGAGTATACCACAGGTCATAATTTATCAACCTTTATTAGATCTGTAGATGCACTTATCGAATTTTTAGCAGGACAAAATCCTAGCGAAGTTGAAGCCTTTATATTAAATGCAAATATCCTTCCTAAAATTAAAGATTTTTTTAAATTTTTCAAATAAACATATCTGGACTGATGTTCGGCCCGCATTATTAGCTAAATAGGGCGACAGGAGATCCGAGGAAATCCTAGTCACACAATTAACAACTGTTCAAAAACCACATGAAAACTATGATGATTATTATCAAAGAATCACAACTCATTTAAATGATTTATTACAACATATTTCTCTGCATAACAATGCGGAAACATTACAATTGAAGTCACCTTATTTTAAGAATTTAGCAGTTAGGACATTTTGTACAGGTATAAATAATCCTTATTGCGAATATCTTTCACATTTTCAACTAGAGACACTAGACTCAGCTCTACAAAAATGTATAACCATATGATAACCATAGGAACCATGAGTATTATTAATTAATAGGTAATGTTTGAACAACGTACCTATATTCCAATTATTTGTGGTTAGGTTTTATGTAAATAGATTGATCTTATTTTGATAAAAATACATTGTGAACTATGGATACTTCTTACTATGTAGTTAAAAATATGTTAAGTATGTACACCAATAACACTTTCTTTGTTTTCCACCCAAGTCACTGAGTTTTTTGCTATAATTTGGGTAAGTGTTTTATTTTTATACTTATTTCCACCTGTTCATTGTTTGTTCTCTTGTTTGTTTGTAGTTTACTCTGATGATGTCAATAATCATTGACGAAAGCTTAGACTATTAATTAAAAGGCACATCTAACGAAGCACCCGAGTTTCATTTTGCTTCCTCAGGTATAAAAAAGGGTATCTCCCAGCATTATCTCCTCTTCCACTAAATATTACCAGTACCCGTTATCCTCCTTTGATTATATATATATATATATATATATATATATATATATATATATATATATATATATATATATATATATATATATATATATATATATATATATATATATATTGATACATGTATCCATGTGACTTCCAAAGTAGATTCTCGTAATACGTTGTTACTTCATATATACCGTTATGACTTCCGATTTCGGAAGTCACAACGTTTTGCCTATATTTTTACGAATTTGGCTACTAGATGGTATCAGAAGGCTTATATTAAAAATTTCGCTGGAAGTCATATCGTATCTAACATACTCATAAGATCAGATTTTAGTTCGACGGTATATCACCAGCGCTAGTGTCGCTCCCGTGCTACTATACAGGTTATGTACACAACGCGTAGCGTCTTCCGTATACCACACCGCTCGGTGTGACTTCCGTTTTTTGGCAACTCTGTGTAACGGTTTCCAGACATTTATCTGTTGTAGATTCGCGGTCCTAATCGTACTTAGTGTTTTGTGTGCCTTTTGTTTTTAAACATGAATAATAGCAGATCTGCTTTACTTTTAAAGTTAGCCTTAAATGAAGGTACAATAAGTGATTATATATCTCTATAATTATATATTTTCTGTACTTATTTTAATCTATAATATTTACTTACCTATTTACTTATATAAATTCATTTTTCTCGTGTTTTTGTTTACTTCCTTTTTTACAATGAACTTCTAATTTAATCTACACTCACCGGCACGAAAAACGGGCACCCCAAAAAAATGGGTAATTTTTGATGGCTCGTATCTCCCAAACCTGTTGTCCGATTTAAGTAATTTTTTTAATATGTTATAGCCTTATTCTTTAACAATATAGCTATGATAATATTGTTGATAGACAGGTAAATTGTCATTGTATACCGGGTGTACCAATCAAACTGGGTTTTTTTCTCAATTTTCACAACACCCTGTGGAATATTCTAGCCTTTATAAAATATTTAAATTAAAGCCTAACTATAGCTCCAGGTTTTATTAACATTCTGTTTTTACCTGGACTCCTGAGGCTGATGAAGCTTTTAGGCGCGTTAAAGAGGCTTTAACTAGCGCACCAGTCATGATGTCACCTAATTTTAATGAGCATTTTTATTTGATGACTGATTGCTCTAATACTGCTTCTGGTGGCGTATTGTTCCAGTTGAAAGATGGCTCGGAACATCCCATAGCTTACACGAGTAAGAAATTGAATAAGGCCCAGAAAAACTATTCCACCACTGAGAAAGAACTCTTAGCTATCATACATGGGTTGGAAGCATTTCGTTATTATTTAGAGGGCCGTAATTTCACCATAATTACGGACCACAGTTCCTTGGTATGGCTTCATAGTATGAAAAACCCATCTCAGAGACATTCCCGATGGATATGCAAACTGGCTGCCTATTCCTATAAGATTGTTCATCGAAAGGCCAACGGTGTAGTGGTTGCTGATGCTCTTTCCCGTGTCCATGATCTTAATATCTTAGACTTGTCTACCTTAACTCCTGACGAGTGGTATCAGAATATGATTGATAGGGTTACTCAAGACCCACAAAATTATCCTGATTTTAAGGTAGAGAACAATATAGTCTACAAACATATCTTAAGTCCTATAGAGACCTTATCCAATATGTCAGAATGGAAAATCGTTGTACCTACGCCAAATAGGGAGAACATTTTACGTATGTTTCATGACGAAGTTACTGCTGGACATTTTGGTTTTTATAAAACTTATCATCGTATCGCCGAATTATATTATTGGCCTGGCATGCGCCAATCTATAAAAAGGTATATCTCTAAATGTATAGTTTGTGCCACTTGTAAACCCAGTAATTTACCACAAGCTGGACTCATGGGTTCCTTTAGGAACATTAATTTTCCTTGGCAGATGATCTCATTGGATCTCATTGGACCTTATCCTCGTAGCTATAAGGGTAATACTTATTGCTTGGTAGTTGTGGATTATTTCACCAAATTTCCTTTAGTTTGTCCTCTTCGTCAGGCCACAACTCCAGCAATTTTGAAATATTTAGAGGAACAAGTCTTTTTGTTGTTTGGTGTTCCCCAAATTGTGTCACGTGACAATGGTCCTCAGTTTGTGTCGAAGGCTTTTAAAGACCTTTTAGCTAAATATAAGGTCCAGAAGACCTTTTATAATGCTGCCTACCATCCTCAAGCCAATCATACTGAGAGAGTGAATCGCAGTATCGTCACCGCCCTAAGGTCCTATACATTCCCAGATCACAGAGCTTGGGATCAATATATCCATTCCATAGCTCAAGCCATAAGGACCTCTGTCCATGAGGTTACCCAATGTTCTCCTGCATATCTCAATTTTGGTAGAAATGTTGCTTTATCTGGTGACTATTTTGGTGCAATTTCAGACACTTCCACAAATCTCCCTCAGATATCCGATAACCTTCATCGCTTAGATGATCTCCAGACTCTACCTCAAATTTTCTCTGACATTAGGAAGAAGTTAAAAACTTCCTATTTAAGGAACCAGCAGCAGTATAATTTGAGAAAAAGAGATCTGCGATTCTTCGTTGGAGATAGAGTGTTGAAGCGAAACTTTGTAAAGTCTAATAAGGGTGATGCTATTTCGGCAAAATTTTGCCAGAAATATATTCCCTGTACGGTTGTGAAGGTAATATCTCCTTTAGTGTATGAATTGAAGGACAATTCGACTAACAAACGAGTTGGACAATTTCACATAAAGGATTTACTGCCTGATAACACCATGGATGAGGTTGATTCATCATCTTCGGAAGAAGATTAACTTTATAGGGTTGTTTGAGCTAACTTCTTCCTCTATTTGTATTTAGCTCGATCCTTATTAAGATTCAGTATTTTAGTCTAATATTTTATTCACCAGATAGAGCAGGTACATATCTCCATTTTTATCTTTTGGCATGGTTGTTAGATGACTTCCAATTTATGAATCATTAGGTTAATTATTTTTTTTAGTACGCTTATGTATGAGCTTATCATTTTTTTTTCATTATTAATGTTGCACTTTAATTATTATGCATCAACATTATTAATTATTAATACTGTTAGTAGGATTACCCAGTTAATAAGAACCTACTTGTAATTTTTAGATTGTGCACCTACCCCCTTAGCATAGAAGGGTTGTTGATTATTATATATTTATATATTTGAATATGTAAGCTCATGCAAGTACGTTGGTTTAATATTGATATTTGGTATGGAACTATGGAACTAAGAATATTATACACTACTTATCTCAGGTTGTGTGTTGTATTTTTGATATTTGACTACATACTATTTTTTTTATATGTATCTTTTATTATCTTGTTATTAGATTTGCCATATTGGAAAGATGGGGTGGTTCTTAATTTGATATTGGTTTACTTTATCAACATTTGTCACAGATATCTTAAATACTTTATAATAATTCATATCCTTATGCCCTGAGTATGATTCTGGAATTAGTTTGGAATTCTGATGTATGTATGGATTTCTTCTTAAGAACTAGTCTGCCAATGCTCTGTAATTTGGGTTCCTAGGTAACCTAGTGAATGCGTGGGTTCGAAATTCAGCAACTGATCACTGCTATCCGATTTCGTAACCTATGTTTTCATAGCAGAGTACGCAGATGTTTATTCATCAAAATATTTCTGGTCAGGAAATGTTGGCCACATGTCCTGACCATCCTTGTGTAATTATTCCAATTATTCCAGTTACATTTTTTAGCATTTGATAGGGAATATTTAGTTTACATTATGTCCCGTACTTCATAGGTAGTAGGTTCCTTTTAGTATTTGAGGTGTTTGGACAAATGAATTGCTTATTTTAGTAGATTTCCTCTTCTTTCCTGAGGCATTAGTTTGTTGTTGAGATTCAGGAATATTTCCTGGATAATTCTATGTATGCGAGAACGTATGAATCTACAGTTTTATTCCAAATTGGTTGCTCGTTCTTGTCATATTTTTTTTCTATCATTTATCATGGTGTCATAGACCTTGTCAGTTCACCATTTATATTTTTTTTATTACAATTGGTACGTTATCTGTATCTCTTATTCCCATGCATCTATTGTAGCTACATGATATAGCTAGTGAACAACAGCACGGACCAATTTTAGTTAGTCAACGACTTACTTTAGTCGATAGACCTAGTTTGGTTTATTTAGTATTAGTGAGAATTGGTACACAAATCTTCCTGATCGTTCTTCTTTGGGTATGCTCCTATAAATCTGGTGTCCATCGATAGTCCGATTTTGGATAAAGCGTCCGAGTCCTCACTTATTTTGTTATTTGGTTGTATAGGCTCGTATTACCGGTTGCGGTTGTACATAGGCCTAATTAATTTATGTGATTTAGCATTGGTGTGAATTGGTCCATAAATCTTCCTGGTCGTCCTTCTGTGGATATGCTTTATGAATCTGGTGTCCATTGATAGTCCGACTTTGGATTAAGTGTCCGATTCCACATTTATTTTGATTAATGAGTTTTTGGATAACTTTGATATGCTTACTATTTGTATTATTTGGCACTGGTGAGAATTGTTCCATAAATATTCCTGATTGTTCTTCTCTGGATATGCTATTACGAATCTGGTGTCCATTGGTAGTTCAATTTTGGATTAAGTGTTCGATTCGTCACTGATTTTAGTTTTGATTTCTTTTTGTCTTACTTTAGTATATTTATTTGGGTTATGGTGCGAATTGGCTCATACCTTTGCCTGGTTGTTCGTCCTTGGATATACCCTTTTTAAATTTGATGTCCATGGATAGTTCAATTTTGGATTTAGTGCCAGTTCGACATTTATTTATTATTACGAACTTTAGTATATTATTTAGCTTATGTTTTGGTTTGCAGACAAAATGTCGATGACAGTTTAATATGACTTCGAGTCATCTTTTCCGATTCATAGTTTTGGTGTAGTAATCATCCTTCTTTCCCTGATCCCTAATTTGTGGTTACTCGTAATCTTGCGGGTCAACGTAGAATGATAGATTATTACCACTTGGTTATTAATATTTTGAAAAAAAAAAAAAAAAATTTTTGCTTAAATTTTTTTTCTCCGAGTAGAAGGGGAATATAACAGTCCGTTAACTTTAATTATCTTTATAGTTATTTTATTTAAATTTTAATAACGGTTTGTCATTAAATTATACTTAAAAATAATAAGATCTAATTAAAATAAATCTTTGACTGACGTCATACTTAACTATTAGTTGGCACAAGTACTTCAGTTGGTATTAGACACCATTCGCTGTCATGTAAGTTTCGTTCTGTGGGGCTTCTCGTCTAACGACGAGAAATATTGGACACTTCGCTTGGTACGCTAGAACGGAAAAGTGGCAGATGACTGATTGAAAAGGACGGAAATTTTAATACAATAGTTTCAAGCTTTTATAAGTGATATTTAGTGGCAAATTATTGGTGGTGTTTTGGAGAAGCTAGGAGACTAAGTTTTGGGAGATCCCGGAGGAATTGGAAGTCATGTCATCTGGTAAATTTTTTTTACTCTTAAAAAGTTTGAGAAAAAGGAACGAATATGGCCGCTACCATGTCATATTAAATTCCTATTGAATTTATTTCTGTAAATGTATCAATCGAAGTTGTTCTTTGAATTTAGTATCTTTAATTATATCCATAGTTCGAAAATATACACTCAGATGAAGATTATCTTGTCACATATCCTGTAAATTATATCATTTGATTTGTGTGGTTATGTCAACCTCATAATATTGAATTCAAATTTTACAGATTACATTCAGTATTCTCTATTCTATTAGATTGTGTGTATTCTAGCCACCTTAAATTCGTTCCAAAAGCCAGTATTTTTCTTAAAATTTACAACACATTACATTATCCCATACCATTTTTAATAATAAAAAAAATACCCTTTATAGACATATTTTTCAGATAAAAATCATTCTGTATTAAATATTGAATTTAAAGTTAAATCCCAAATTAATGTGTGTAATGTGAATCAAGGTCAAATCCATCATTGTTTTTGCTAATGATCTTTTTGTTGTTCATTCTGAAAAAAAAGATATCTCATTTCTTTTCCTTTGGCTCTTTGACCTTTCCTTAGATTCTGACATTGAAACTAAAACGGGACATGTTTGTTTTTAGCCACTTGGGGGAAATCTTAAACTGTAACCAGTCCGTCAGCTCCCCTCACAACTGGGAGCAACCGTTCTACGCCAAGCCAGGTCATTTGGAGACCAGCCTGGAGAACCTCCCACATACCTACTTTGTATCCTGCCCTCTGCACCCCAGAAGGGCATCGGTATATTAATTGGTACAAGCTAGCACCACCCCTGTGCTAATTCGCCTACCAGGGATTTTGGAATCCGTAGCAAGGACACTCTCGGGGACCATATAGGGTTTGTTTTGGGACACTTGGTATCTGCTAGTGATTGTCACTTCCACTATTACACCACATTCATTTTTTGTATAAGACTCGGGACATTTATTTTGATGATTAAGTTTTATAGTTTATCGCACATATTTTGTTTCAATATTTAAGTTGCATATTGTTTTTATATATCTATAATAGTTGATAGTGTTCCCCAAACCAGTAAACTCTCTGGTCAAAGAGGTTTGAGCTCAGATCATCTTTTCCCCATATGAGATTCTCTTTACCTTTATATATTACCTGAAATTTACTTGTACCATTTATTTACTTAATTAACTTTATATTTTTAGTACTAACCTTGCTTGTCTCCACTTATCAATTTAAATTTATATACTTTTTCCTCTTAATTTGCTTAATTTATTAACTTATTCATATAACTTTAATCTTTCTTTAGTCAATCATAATTATTTAACTTATTTGCTTAACTTTACTTAAATTCATTTAATCAATTTTTAATTATATCTTTGGACGCTATTCTCTTTGAATAGCTATCCATTTTACTTGTTATATTTTTTAGTGACTACGTGTCGAAGCAACTGATTTTTATATATCAAGTAGACCGTAGGTTCACCTTAATGAGGCTAGTGCCTATTTAACTCTTTGAGAGTTACGGAAATTATTCATTGTGAATAATCCTCCCTTAATTATATTCTTGTTCATTAGTTCTATAGGGTTTAACGTTGCTGTACGTATTGCAATCGTACAATTATTTGGTGAAGGTGGTTATTTAACCTAGTATATGTAAGTTGGGGGTACGCTCCATATAAGAGCTACTCCATTACTAATGTAACTATAGATTATATTTATATTACTATAGGTAATTATTTCCCATTGTCATTTTAGAGTTACATAGTTTGTATTTTTCTAACTCAGAGGTTGTCAAAAATCTAAGTAGTTATATTTAATAAATATTTATTTGTTTTTGTATACCAATTATTTTTTTCCCATTTTTGAATTTAATAATTTAATATATTTACTATTTAACAGCAGTGTAAGATACCTGGAAGTTTGGTCCATTCCAACTTCTGGCGCCCTTAATTCAGTCTATTTTATTTATCTCCTATATTCTTCTATTTTTATTATATTATTATATTTATCTAATTTATTTTCTGAACATATATTTTTATCTTAAAAGATTTCCCTTTTTCTAGTCATCATCTCTCTTTAGGTTGAGCTACTGTTCTTCGACAGGCATGCAAACGAGCCGTATCCATCCTTGAGTGTCAAGTTGCTCTCTTGCATCTATAGCTAGCCAACTCTATTCAGTTTGCCTCTGTCTCTACATACTTCCATTATCAGTTCATCACCCTTCCTTCATTCATTTCATCTTATCATTTAGTTCAACAAATACTACTGCAAAGTAGTATTTTTGTTACATCGGCAGCCCAACTTGGTGCCAACCTTTTATAGGTTCTAAGACAGTAGTTCTTTTAGTTCATTTTTTTCTTTTATTTATATTATTTCCTTCTGATATCTTTTTATACATTCTGTTCTGATTTATTTTGTTTTTAATTACTTATTAATACTTAACAGGTATACTGTCACTGCTGTATCTATTAATTAGTTGAGATTTTGAAACCTCTTTTATAGTTTGTCATACAGCTTACATTCTAGGTTGAATTTGAAACGAAGTATAAGTAACTAACATATATATTATATTATTGCAAATTTTACTCCTTCAGCCAGTGGTGTATTTGTATGTACAGTTGATCGTTAATACTTACATATTTTTTTTTGGGTACAAGTATAATAACTAAAATTTTTTTTTCCAATATTCAGGTACTATATTTACTTGATTATACCTTATTTACGGTATTTATTTGATATATATATATATCAACCTTTTGAGGACCAACGGAAAGGAATATCCGAAACGTTGGATAGCTTGTCGAAGAAAATAGAGAAGTTTAGGGGAACTGTACAGGACAATGAATATGTTAGATTAATATCTCGTCTAGCTCATATTTCTGGCCGAGTACACTTGTTACAGTGTACTACGGAAGAGCAGGAATCTTTTAAAAAGTCTGTTTCTCTTAAAATCCTTACATTGGAGGGTGAGCTTGATTGTAAAGCGAAACGTTTTCAATATATCAATGAAGTAGTTGACTTCTTTATTTAATTGCCAACTAAATTGACCGATCCAACCTCTGAATTCACTAGCTGAATACCTTTAAATATATATATATATATATATATATATATATATATATATATATATATATATATATATATATATATACGAATTTCTCTATTTTTGGGTATAGAAGTCAAACTGGGGCCTTAAAGTACACTATTATCCAATATTCAAGCTTTCGGAAATGTTTATTTCCTTTCTCAAGAATTTCTACAATGCAATAAGATAAAATTTAGAACATATGTATGAAAGAATAAAAAATATTAATGAGTAACTTACCAGAATTTAGATTATAAAAGAATGTTGATTACAATACATAATTAAAAATACTATTACTAAAATTACTATATGACCATAGTTACATTTAGTCTTTGTCAGCCATGTATTTAGAATTTATAAATAAATTTTAAAAAGTCAATCAAAATTAGATCAAAACTTCAAAATTAATCAATTTTTTAATCTTTTCTAAAATGTTTTCTGAAGAATTTTTATTGTTTCTATGTTTTTTGAAATGTTAAACAGCCGTTTTAGTAATAGTATTTTTAATTATGTATTGTAATCAACATTCTTTTATAATCTAAATTCTGGTAAGTTACTCATTAATATTTTTTATTCTTTCATACATATGTTCTAAATTTTATCTTATTGCATTGTAGAAATTCTTGAGAAAGGAAATAAACATTTCCGAAAGCTTGAATATTGGATAATAGTGTACTTTAAGGCCCCAGTTTGACTTCTATACCCAAAAATAGAGAAATTCGTATTTCCTAATAAGTCAATTAAGATACTATTTGTATATATATATATATATATATATATATATATATATATATATATATATATATATATATATATATATATATATATATATATATATATATATATAAACAGATGAAATAGAGAATGTGGAAAAATCCCCTTACGAACAATTCACACATCCACCATTTCGGGTTGGGAAAAATTTTTTGAATAGAATCAAAGATCCAAACACCAGTTCGATTCTATTCAAAAAATTTTTCCCAACCCGAAATGGTGGATGTGTGAATTGTTCGTAAGGGGATTTTTCCACATTCTCTATTTCATCTGTTTGATTTCGTACGAGTGGTCGTCAAACCATTAACCTTGGAACTTTTGATCACTGAGTGTGTTTCAAGGATCTACATCTCATGTTTTATATATATATATATATATATATATATATATATATATATATATATATATATATATATATATTGCTGGCCATTTTTTGATTTTGTTGGTGTGTTGCTAATATTTTCTCCGTCCCTATATATTTTGCGTACAAACTTAAGTATATTTCGTATTTCTGACTTTTGGATTGCTTGTCAATAATTTTTGCTTTCACCATGTGTGCTTTTAAAGTTGAACATCTTCTGGTGGACGAATTGGACTATGAGTTGAAAATTAGGGACGTAGTACCAGAGGAGTCAGCAACCGTCGATAGAAAACGCAATCTTCTGCGGGGTGCTTTGAAGCAAGAAGCAGGCAATAGGAGTTTCACCCAACTTTCGGCTGTACATATCCCTTTTGAGGACCAACGGAAAGGAATATCCGAAACGTTGGATAGCTTGTCGAAGAAAATAGAGAAGTTTAGGGGAACTGTACAGGACAATGAATATGTTAGATTAATATCTCGTCTAGCTCATATTTCTGGCCGAGTACACTTGTTACAGTGTACTGCGGAAGAGCAGGAATCTTTTAAAAAGTCTGTTTCTCTTAAAATCCTTACATTGGAGGGTGAGCTTGATTCTAAAGTTAACCCCATAGCCACATCTACTCCTAATGCTCCAGTCAGTGTCGTTCCTAGTTTTACATACTCCAAACCCGTTCAAGTACACAAATGGGGTGTTTTATTTTCCGGTGAAAAACAGCACACGGATGTGATTTCATTTTTAGAAAAGGTCGAATGTCTTCGAGTATCTAGAGGTGTCTCTGAAGAAAATTTGTTTGCTGCTTCAGCTGAATTGTTTACCGGTCCTGCTTTTACCTGGTTCATGAATAATAGAGGTAATTTATCTTGTTGGTCTGATCTGGTTCGCAAGTTGAAGTCAGATTTTCTTCCTTACTCATACCAGGATGATCTCTTGGATGAAATCAAAAACCGTAAGCAGAAACCAGGGGAGTCTGTCACTATGTTCATTAACACTATTTTAGGCATGTGTAGCCGTTTAGACACTCCTTTATCTGATTTGTCCAAAATAAAAATCATCTTAAAATGTTTATTGCCTTTTTACCATCAACAGTTAGCTCTTATGGACATCCAGAGTATTGATGACCTCACTGTAAAGTGCGAACGTTTGGAGGAAACGTTATCCTGGTCTTCTCAGCCTCCATCCACATCTCGACCCTCTTCTAATTCTTCTTCTCAGCCAACTTCCTTTAGACAACGTTCTTGGCAAAATAAGGGCCCTGAACGTAATGTTTCTGTTTTTAGTTCCGTTGTTTGCTGGAATTGTCACCAGTCTAATCATAAGTTCAATGAGTGTGATATCCCTCAAACTCGTATTTTCTGCCACGGTTGTGGTAGGGAAAATACCCTCAAAAGAAATTGTGTCAAGTGTTCGGGAAACGAAATGTCGGAGGTCCGTCCCCTGAGCGTTTCTCCGTCCAACACCCAATCAGGGAATCAAACCCCATCAGAAAACGAGACAGCTGGCCCAAGCACACCAAGCAACTCAAACCCATCTTCCAATCGGAAAGGGAAGAAGGCATCGTTCAGGAAGCAAGCACACACCACAAATCAAAATCAGTCCAGAAATTAAGTTTTAGTCATGATACGTTGAACGCACATGATTCACAGGGTTGAAAAGCCACAAATTCTTTAATTGGTAGTGTTAAGTATAATAATAATATTGATGGTGAAGTAGTTCCATATAATGGTTGTATCCAACCAAATATTTTAGATTTAGATATTAACTCTTTATTAGTTAGGAAACAAAATGATAATAGGCCATATCTACCTATTCAAATTTTAGGACAATCGTGTTTAGCTTTATTAGATAGTGGCTCTAATATTTCATTGATAGGAGCACATTCATTAAATTTATTGAAAAATGCTAATATTCCCATTATGCCCATTTCATCCTTGCAAGTATCTACAGCAGATGGTACAGTTCAGTCTATTACAGGCAAACTCCAAATTGAAATCACAGTGGCAAATTTATGTAGGAAAATTACATTTTATGTTATTCCTTCTGTACAGAATTCTATAATTTTAGGTATGGACTTCTTCAATGCTTTTAATAGCACCTTAAGTTGTTCTGATTTTTCTTTTTCCATATCTGAATTTAATCTGTCTACCCTTAGTGCTATTCATGATTTTTCCAGTTTATCTAGTTCTGAACAAAGGCAATTGGAGAATATGATCTCTCAGTTTACTACTATTTCTTCAAATGACAAACTAGGTCGTACTTCATTAATATCTCACACTATTGAGGTGGGAAATCCTACTCCTTTCAGATTATATCAGTATCCCATACCTCAAGCCTGGCAGGCAGATTTAGAAAAAGAAGTAGATTCGATGCTTGCTTTAAATATCATAGAGCATTCAACGTCGTCCTATTGTTCCCCACTCTGGTTAACAAAGAAGAAGGATGGATCCTTCAGGATCTGCTTTGATGGTCGAAAACTAAACAGTATCACCACTAACAGGGATGCTTATCCAATTCCCCGAATCGACGTGATTTTGAGCAAACTTCAGAATGCCAAATACATCTCTTCGATTGATTTGTCTAAGGCCTTTTTACAGATCCCACTGAGTGAAGAGAGCAAGAAATATACTGCTTTTGCTGTCAGTGGTAAAGGATTATTCCAGTTTGTCACCATGCCTTTCGGTCTTGTTTCTGCTCCTCAGACAATGTGTCGTCTGATGGATTTAGTCATTGGTCCACAGTTAGAGCCCTATGTTTTCTATTATTTGGACGATATTTTAGTAGTCACTCCTGATTTTTCCCTTCATATGGAAATCTTAGATAAATTGTGTTTACGTCTTAAGGAAGCTAATCTAACAATTAATCTGGATAAGTGTCAGTTTTGTCGCCCTAGTCTTAAGTTTTTGGGTTATGTTGTTGATAATCAGGGTCTAAGGACTGATCCTGAGAAAATAGTTGCTATTAAGAATTTTCCTATACCTAAGACCACCACCCAAGTCCGTAGGATATTGGGAATATGTGGATATTACCGCCGGTTTGTACCTTCGTACTCTACCTTGTTGTCACCTCTTACGGATCTTTTGAAGAACAGGAAAAAGGGGCAGACCATTACCTGGACTCCTGAGGCTGATGAAGCTTTTAGGCGCGTTAAAGAGGCTTTAACTAGCGCACCAGTCATGATGTCACCTAATTTTAATGAGCATTTTTATTTGATGACTGATTGCTCTAATACTGCTTCTGGTGGCGTATTGTTCCAGTTGAAAGATGGCTCGGAACATCCCATAGCTTACACGAGTAAGAAATTGAATAAGGCCCAGAAAAACTATTCCACCACTGAGAAAGAACTCTTAGCTATCATACATGGGTTGGAAGCATTTCGTTATTATTTAGAGGGCCGTAATTTCACCATAATTACGGACCACAGTTCCTTGGTATGGCTTCATAGTATGAAAAACCCATCTCAGAGACTTTCCCGATGGATATGCAAACTGGCTGCCTATTCCTATAAGATTAATCATCGAAAGGCCAACGGTGTAGTGGTTGCTGATGCTCTTTCCCGTGTCCATGATCTTAATATCTTAGACTTGTCCACCTTAACTCCTGACGAGTGGTATCAGAATATGATTGATAGGGCTACTCAAGACCCACAAAATTATCCTGATTTTAAGGTAGAGAACAATATACTCTACAAACATATCTTAAGTCCTATAGAGACCTTATCCAATATGTCAGAATGGAAAATCGTTGTACCTACGCCAAATAGGGAGAACATTTTACGTATGTTTCATGACGAAGTTACTGCTGGACATTTTGGTTTTTATAAAACTTATCATCGTATCGCCGAATTATATTATTGGCCTGGCATGCGCCAATCTATAAAAAGGTATATCTCTAAATGTATAGTTTGTGCCACTTGTAAACCCAGTAATTTACCACAAGCTGGACTCATGGGTTCCTTTAGGAACATTAATTTTCCTTGGCAGATGATCTCATTGGATCTCATTGGACCTTATCCTCGTAGCTATAAGGGTAATACTTATTGCTTGGTAGTTGTGGATTATTTCACCAAATTTCCTTTAGTTTGTCCTCTTCGTCAGGCCACAACTCCAGCAATTTTGAAATATTTAGAGGAACAAGTCTTTTTGTTGTTTGGTGTTCCCCAAATTGTGTCATGTGACAATGGTCCTCAGTTTGTGTCGAAGGCTTTTAAAGACCTTTTAGCTAAATATAAGGTCCAGAAGACCTTTTATAATGCTGCCTACCATCCTCAAGCCAATCATACTGAGAGAGTGAATCGCAGTATCGTCACCGCCCTAAGGTCCTATACATTCCCAGATCACAGAGCTTGGGATCAATATATCCATTCCATAGCTCAAGCCATAAGGACCTCTGTCCATGAGGTTACCCAATGTTCTCCTGCATATCTCAATTTTGGTAGAAATGTTGCTTTATCTGGTGACTATTTTGGTGCAATTTCAGACACTTCCACAAATCTCCCTCAGATATCCGATAACCTTCATCGCTTAGATGATCTCCAGACTCTACCTCAAATTTTTTCTGACATTAGGAAGAAGTTAAAAACTTCCTATTTAAGGAACCAGCAGCAGTATAATTTGAGAAAAAGAGATCTGCGATTCTTCGTTGGAGATAGAGTGTTGAAGCGAAACTTTGTAAAGTCTAATAAGGGTGATGCTATTTCGGCAAAATTTTGCCAGAAATATATTCCCTGTACGGTTGTGAAGGTAATATCTCCTTTAGTGTATGAATTGAAGGACAATTCGACTAACAAACGAGTTGGACAATTTCACATAAAGGATTTACTGCCTGATAACACCATGGATGAGGTTGATTCGTCATCTTCGGAAGAAGATTAACTTTATAGGGTTGTTTGAGCTAACTTCTTCCTCTATTTGTATTTAGCTCGATCCTTATTAAGATTCAGTATTTTAGTCTAATATTTTATTCACCAGATAGAGCAGGTACATATCTCCATTTTTATCTTTTGGCATGGTTGTTAGATGACTTCCAATTTATGAATCATTAGGTTAATTATTTTTTTTAGTACGCTTATGTATGAGCCTATCATTTTTTTTTTCATTATTAATGTTGCACTTTAATTATTATGCATCAACATTATTAATTATTAATACTGTTAGTAGGATTACCCAGTTAATAAGAACCTACTTGTAATTTTTAGATTGTGCACCTACCCCCTTAGCATAGAAGGGTTGTTGATTATTATATATTTATATATTTGAATATGTAAGCTCATGCAAGTACGTTGGTTTAATATTGATATTTGGTATGGAACTATGGAACTAAGAATATTATACACTACTTATCTCAGGTTGTGTGTTGTATTTTTGATATTTGACTACATACTATTTTTTTATATGTATCTTTTATTATCTTGTTATTAGATTTGCCATATTGGAAAGATGGGGTGGTTCTTAATTTGATATTGGTTTACTTTATCAACATTTGTCACAGATATCTTAAATACTTTATAATAATTCATATCCTTATGCCCTGAGTATGATTCTGGAATTAGTTTGGAATTCTGATGTATGTATGGATTTCTTCTTAAGAACTAGTCTGCCAATGCTCTGTAATTTGGGTTCCTAGGTAACCTAGTGAATGCGTGGGTTCGAAATTCAGCAACTGATCACTGCTATCCGATTTCGTAACCTATGTTTTCATAGCAGAGTACGCAGATGTTTATTCATCAAAATATTTCTGGTCAGGAAATGTTGGCCACATGTCCTGACCATCCTTGTGTAATTATTCCAATTATTCCAGTTACATTTTTTAGCATTTGATAGGGAATATTTAGTTTACATTATGTCCCGTACTTCATAGGTAGTAGGTTCCTTTTAGTATTTGAGGTGTTTGGACAAATGAATTGCTTATTTTAGTAGATTTCCTCTTCTTTCCTGAGGCATTAGTTTGTTGTTGAGATTCAGGAATATTTCCTGGATAATTCTATGTATGCGAGAACGTATGAATCTACAGTTTTATTCCAAATTGGTTGCTCGTTCTTGTCATATTTTTTTTCTATCATTTATCATGGTGTCATAGACCTTGTCAGTTCACCATTTAGATTTTTTTTATTACAATTGGTACGTTATCTGTATCTCTTATTCCCATGCATCTATTGTAGCTACATGCTATAGCTAGTGAACAACAGCACGGACCAATTTTAGTTAGTCAACGACTTACTTTAGTCGATAGACCTAGTTTGGTTTATTTAGTATTAGTGAGAATTGGTACACAAATCTTCCTGATCGTTCTTCTTTGGGTATGCTCCTATAAATCTGGTGTCCATCGATAGTCCGATTTTGGATAAAGCGTCCGAGTCCTCACTTATTTTGTTATTTGGTTGTATAGGCTCGTATTACCGGTTGCGGTTGTACATAGGCCTAATTAATTTATGTGATTTAGCATTGGTGTGAATTGGTCCATAAATCTTCCTGGTCGTCCTTCTGTGGATATGCTTTATGAATCTGGTGTCCATTGATAGTCCGACTTTGGATTAAGTGTCCGATTCCACATTTATTTTGATTAATTAGTTTTTGGATAACTTTGATATGCTTACTATTTGTATTATTTGGCACTGGTGAGAATTGTTCCATAAATATTCCTGATTGTTCTTCTCTGGATATGCTATTACGAATCTGGTGTCCATTGGTAGTTCAATTTCGGATTAAGTGTTCGATTCGTCACTGATTTTAGTTTTGATTTCTTTTTGGCTTACTTTAGTATATTTATTTGGGTTATGGTGCGAATTGGCTCATACCTTTGCCTGGTTGTTCGTCCTTGGATATACCCTTTTTAAATTTGATGTCCATGGATAGTTCAATTTTGGATTTAGTGCCAGTTCGACATTTATTTATCATTACGAACTTTAGTATATTATTTAGCTTATGTTTTGGTTTGCAGACAAAATGTCGATGACAGTTTAATATGACTTCGAGTCATCTTTTCCGATTCATAGTTTTGGTGTAGTAATCATCCTTCTTTCCCTGATCCCTAATTTGTGGTTACTTGTAATCTTGCGGGTCAACGTAGAATGATAGATTATTACCACTTGGTTATTAATATTTTGAAAAAAAAAATTTTTTTGCTTAAAATTTTTTTTCTCCGAGTAGAAGGGGAATATAACAGTCCGTTAACTTTAATTATCTTTATAGTTATTTTATTTAAATTTTAATAACGGTTTGTCATTAAATTATACTTAAAAATAATAAGATCTAATTAAAATAAATCTTTGACTGACGTCATACTTAACTATTAGTTGGCACAAGTACTTCAGTTGGTATTAGACACCATTCGCTGTCATGTAAGTTTCGTTCTGTGGGGCTTCTCGTCTAACGACGAGAAATATTGGACACTTCGCTTGGTACGCTAGAACGGAAAAGTGGCAGATGACTGATTGAAAAGGACGGAAATTGTAATACAATAGTTTCAAGCTTTTATAAGTGATATTTAGTGGCAAATTATTGGTGGTGTTTTGGAGAAGCTAGGAGACTAAGTTTTGGGAGATCCCGGAGGAATTGGAAGTCATGTCATCTGGTAAATTTTTTTTACTCTTAAAAAGTTTGAGAAAAAGGAACGAATATGGCCGCTACCATGTCATATTAAATTCCTATTGAATTTATTTCTGTAAATGTATGAATCGAAGTTGTTCTTTGAATTTAGTATCTTTAATTATATCCATAGTTCGAAAATATACACTCAGATGAAGATTATCTTGTCACATATCCTGTAAATTATATCATTTGATTTGTGTGGTTATGTCAACCTCATAATATTGAATTCAAATTTTACAGATTACATTCATTATTCTCTATTCTATTAGATTGTGTGTATTCTAGCCACCTTAAATTCGTTCCAAAAGCCAGTATTTTTCTTAAAATTTACAACACATTACATTATCCCATACCATTTTTAATAATAAAAAAAAATACCCTTTATAGACATATTTTTCAGATAAAAATCATATTCTGTATTAAATATTGAATTTAAAGTTAAATCCCAAATTAATGTGTGTAATGTGAATCAAGGTCAAATCCATCATTGTTTTTGCTAATGATCTTTTTGTTGTTCATTCTGAAAAAAAAAGATATCTCATTTCTTTTCCTTTGGCTCTTTGACCTTTCCTTAGATTCTGACATTGAAACTAAAACGGGACATGTTTGTTTTTAGCCACTTGGGGGAAATCTTAAACTGTAACCAGTCCGTCAGCTCCCCTCACAACTGGGAGCAACCGTTCTACGCCAAGCCAGGTCATTTGGAGACCAGCCTGGAGAACCTCCCACATACCTACTTTGTATCCTGCCCTCTGCACCCCAGAAGGGCATCGGTATATTAATTGGTACAAGCTAGCACCATCCCTGTGCTAATTCGCCTACCAGGGATTTTGGAATCCGTAGCAAGGACACTCTCGGGGACCATATAGGGTTTGTTTTGGGACACTTGGTATCTGCTAGTGATTGTCACTTCCACTATTACACCACATTCATTTTTTGTATAAGACTCGGGACATTTATTTTGATGATTAAGTTTTATAGTTTATCGCACATATTTTGTTTCAATATTTAAGTTGCATATTGTTTTTATATATCTATAATAGTTGATAGTGTTCCCCAAACCAGTAAACTCTCTGGTCAAAGAGGTTTGAGCTCAGATCATCTTTTCCCCATATGAGATTCTCTTTACCTTTATATATTACCTGAAATTTACTTGTACCATTTATTTACTTAATTAACTTTATATTTTTAGTACTAACCTTGCTTGTCTCCACTTATCAATTTAAATTTATATACTTTTTCCTCTTAATTTGCTTAATTTATTAACTTATTCATATAACTTTAATCTTTCTTTAGTCAATCATAATTATGTAACTTATTTGCTTAACTTTACTTAAATTCATTTAATCAATTTTTAATTACATCTTTGGACGCTATTCTCTTTGAATAGCTATCCATTTTACTTGTTATATTTTTTAGTGACTACGTGTCGAAGCAACTGATTTTTATATATCAAGTAGACCGTAGGTTCACCTTAATGAGGCTAGTGCCTATTTAACTCTTTGAGAGTTACGGAAATTATTCATTGTGAATAATCCTCCCTTAATTATATTCTGGTTCATTAGTTCTATAGGGTTTAACGTTGCTGTACGTATTGCAATCGTACAATTATTTGGTGAAGGTTGTTATTTAACCTAGTATATGTAAGTTGGGGGTACGCTCCATATAAGAGCTACTCCATTACTAATGTAACTATAGATTATATTTATATTACTATAGGTAATTATTTCCCATTGTCATTTTAGAGTTACATAGTTTGTATTTTTCTAACTCAGAGGTTGTCAAAAATCTAAGTAGTTATATTTAATAAATATTTATTTGTTTTTGTATACCAATTATTTTTTTTCCCATTTTTGAATTTAATAATTTAATATATTTACTATTTAAGAGCAGTGTAAGATACCTGGAAGTTTGGTCCATTCCAACTTCTGGCGCCCTTAATTCAGTCTATTTTATTTATCTCCTATATTCTTCTATTTTTATTATATTATTATATTTATCTAATTTATTTTCTGAACATATATTTTTATCTTAAAAGATTTCCCTTTTTCTAGTCATCATCTCTCTTTAGGTTGAGCTACTGTTCTTCGACAGGCATGCAAACGAGCCGTATCCATCCTTGAGTGTCAAGTTGCTCTCTTGCATCTATAGCTAGCCAACTCTATTCAGTTTGCCTCTGTCTCTACATACTTCCATTATCAGTTCATCACCCTTCCTTCATTCATTTCATCTTATCATTTAGTTCAACAAATACTACTGCAAAGTAGTATTTTTGTTACAAACCTCCGTACCGTAATTTAGTACCAAAATCCCTCAAAACTAGAAAAGGACGTCCATTGCAGTTACCTTGGGCTCCAGGTGCAGAGGGGGTCGTGTCTGATGGCAGATTCGTGTTTAGAGGCCTCAAAAACCCTCCAATAATCCATTGGCATCAATTAAATGTCGAGAACCCTCAAAACCCCAAAAGATGACGTGCCCTAATAGTGACCCTGGGCACCAGGTACTTCGGACTTCAATTATGATGGCATATTCGTGTTTAGAGACCCCAAAAATCCGTAAGTAATCCGTTTGCATCAATTTAATACCGAAAGCTCTCGAAACTCCAGAAGATGACGTCCCTTGCAGTGACCTTGGGCACCAGGTAATCCAGTGGTCTATTCAAATGGCATATTCGTGTTTGGCGACCTCAAAAAGCCCCCGAGTAATCCGTTTGCACCAATTTAATACCGAAAGCCCAGAAGATGACGTCAATAGCAGTGACGTTGGGCGCCAGGTAATCCAGTGGTCTATTCTAATGGCATGTTCGTGTTAGGCGACCTCAAAAACCCCCCGAGTAATCCGTTGGCACCAATTTAATACCGAAAGCCCTCGAAAGTCCAGAAGATGACGTCCCTTGCAATGACCTTGGGCACCAGGTAATCCGGTGGTCTGTTCTGATAGCATATTCGTATTCCGCTACCTCAAAAACCTATAAGTAATCGGTTTGCGTCAATATAGTACAGAAAAACCTCGCCCAGAGGATGACGCCCCTTGCAGTGACGTCACTGACGCCCTCGCGGGCACCATGTGCTATGATGGTCTATTTTGATCGCATGTTCTTGTTTAACGACTTTAAAAACGCCCGAGTAATCGCTTCCATCAATTTAATGCCGAAATCCCTTAAAACTTCAGAAGATGACGTCTCTTGCAGTGACCTTGGGCACCAGGTAATCCTGTGGTCTATTCTGATGGCATATTTGTGTTTGGGGACCCCAAAAACCCCCCGAGTAATCTGTTTGCACCACTTTAATACCGAAGGCCCAGAAGATGACGTCCCTTGCAATGACCTTGGGCACCAGGTGATCCAGAGGTCTGTTCTGATGGCATGTTCGTGTTTAACTATTAACTATTCGTATTTAGCGACCCCTAAGACCCGTGAATAATCCATTTGCATCGATTTAATGCCGAAAACCATCGAAACTTCAGAAGAGGACTTTTCTTGCCGTGATCTTGGGCACCAGGTGATCCGGGGGTCAGTTCTGATGGCGTAATCGTATTCAATGACCCCAAAAACCCCCCAAATAATAAATTTTGTTCCTTAGTATACTGATTTTGACTTTTATTTTTATATTTATGCAATTTTGGATGCATATTATGCACATTCCAGTGCAATTATGGATTTCCACCCATTTTTAAATAGTAGACTTTTTTCCTGACGTCATCCTGAACATAATGCAAAAAACTGCAAGTCTCTAGGTGCTGTACTTAAAAATCTATTTATTTTGTGCTAAATGCCCTCGTCTATAATAAGCCCACATGATAAACTCAATCTATGTTGTAAACAAACAAACAAACAAAAACTCACACTGTACCAAGAACGGCGTCCACACTGGAAAACGAATGCGACGCAAATCATTTGATTTCGCTCGAATACTGACAACCGATGGATCGTGTGCGTTGTGTGCGTCG
Organism: Diabrotica virgifera virgifera; assembly: GCF_917563875.1. Classification (NCBI taxonomy): domain Eukaryota; kingdom Metazoa; phylum Arthropoda; class Insecta; order Coleoptera; family Chrysomelidae; genus Diabrotica; species Diabrotica virgifera. Next base: position 39,849,044 of record NC_065451.1, on the reverse strand, counting down.
AAAATTCTTGCGTTCGTTTTATGCGACGAACACGTCCACACTAGCACAATTTACTTCGAGCACGCAAATATTTGCGACGAACAGCTGGTACGCACGAAAAATTAACCAATGCGGACGCGCCATTAGACGTTTAATTTTTTTTCTTACGTTCGATATTATTTGTAAGCCTGCCTTAGACGTTTCTTCTTTCGTCTCGAGCTTTTGAACTGAAATTTATGTTAGGGTCCTTATTTTAGCGTAACCTATAAGCGTGGTATCAACTGTTCACAACTCTTTTATATACACTGTAAACTTTACTTGGTATTATTCTACATTGTAGGATTTAACTTTATAAGCGATTTTGAATTCTATGATTTGTAAACATGACGAAAAGAAAACATTTGTTCGAATTTTTTTTTTGACACTTTAGGGAAACCCCTAAATAAAGGTTCTACCCATTGTTTCCCTAAAGTTGTCGCACTACTTTTAATTTTCATGTATTTTTTATGAATTTTTTATCTACTTGGTATGTGTTTTTTCTAAATAAAAGACACGGCAGCACAGGTTCTTCGAAGCAGGGGGGGTGTTATCAAACCGCGTATATCTCCGCGTTTGAGTTTCTTTAGCCTCCGCCCACCAGCCAGGAAGCTTCCTGATTGGTCGGTTTTGCTTTGTTGTTCTTATTGCGTCTTATTTTAATGCCTCGGAAGGTATAAATTAAAGCGAATGTTGTAATTCGCTCTCTTACTTCGCCTTCTACATCGTCGTATTGAGCGCTCTTACGAGCTGGGGCTTCGGCCCCCACCTCGGCCTTTGGCCGTTTCACAGGCGAAATGCCTCGTGTATAGAGATTCTGTGCTGCTGATTTCATCCAACTTCAACTGTGCTTATTATTATTCAACCACCTAGAACCCTCTTGCCTTTCAGGGTGCCAGATTGAAAGCAAGACATTACAAAAGATACGCCTAGAAAGGCATCCTACGAGAGGAAGTCCTAAAAACACTAACCTCTCACCTAGGACACAGCACAACCTTTCCTACGACTACAGGAATGGAGAGCATCTTGGAGGTAGGCTTCCTAACTATTTCAAGCCATATTTTTACACCCCCAGATGGCATGAGCAATCTGCTTACAGCAAGGATCGATTTTTTCTACTCTCATACTTTAATATATTCATAAAAGCTGGTTCTTTCACTGGACAAATTGCGGTTGACAAGAGTTTTCTGGATTTTTAAAGAGTGTAACACATATATTACGCTCTTTAGGACTTAAACAAGACAAAAAAATAAGCAAAAGAGAATGAAGACGATGCACTCTTGGATACAACGTGTTTAAAATTAGCAGAAGTACAAGAAAAGTGGACAACAAAAAAATGCCATTAGGGAGTATAAAAGCATAGCAGAACGTTACGAACAACGAAAGGAAAACATTAATCATGCCCAAATGCACTGGGTAATCGTGGAGCAATATTTAGCTCTGAAAGGCTATAACCAGACTTGGGAGCATTAGAAAATATATCTCAGTAAGTATTACAAGAAAAGGTAAACAACTATTTACATAGTCTGTAATATTAATATTTCTACGACCGTTTAATAACATGCTGGGGGCCGTTGAGTAGTGTTTTTAATTTTCTGAATTAACATGAAGAGAAGTATTAAGAAAACACCTTAAAACTAGTTCAGTCGAAATCCACGAGAGGTCGTCCTTGTGACTTAACATCGCGAATTAAAATCTAATTTTTGAAAATCTGTGGATAGGACGTTTTCTGCTTATCCACGTTCATAATATGTCTTTCACATAAAACTTTCATAAAATGTTTCTTTTGCTTTGAGAATTTACTAATTGGTATATATTACGCTCTTTAGGACTTAAACAAGACAAAAAGAAGCAAAAGAGAATGAAGACGATGCACTCTTGGAGACGTGTTTAAAATTAGCAGGAGTACAAGAAAAGTGGACAACAAAAAAATGCCTGTGATTGAGAATATTCTCTTCTTTCATCACTAGTTAAGACATGTGGCTTTGGATGACTAGTTTCATTTTTTATTTGCTTCACTATAATTACTCATATTACTACATACCTAAATCTATAACCTCAGCTTTATACGTTATTGGTTTGATATTTATTTTGTAATATTAGTAGCTTGTTTCCCAGATATTTCGTTGTTCTATTCGCTTTACTTCATTTGTTCGGTTAATTAGTTTCGGTATTTAACTTCATTTCAATAACTTTTATTCATTAATTTTGCTTAATTCATTATCGTATTTTCTCTTAGTCAGGCTTGTGCCTATTTATTTATATATTTTCCATATTAGTCGGTTTCAATTTAGTGGTACGTAGCAAGCGTACTATAACCATTTGGTAGAAGTCTCATGTGAGTTGTACCCTATGTATAAGTAAGAGGTATGTATATCTTTTTGTAAATTTTTTAACGGAGATTCAGTGGTCAACGTCACGAGACTGAGACAAACCGAGGACTTGTAAGAGTGCTTATTTCATCGCATATAAAGTGATAACGACAATTATAATTCGATCTATATTGATTAGCCGTAATGGCTTCTAAAATTGAGGATACTTTGACCGCGGCGCTAGAACGCAAGCGGAATGCCGCAACTGGCACTACTTTGCCTGCCATTAATGTTTGGCAGCATAAGGATGGTGCCAAGTTGTTTAGATCTACGGCTACGACCAAGATATCTATGCGTGACATAGATAACGTTAAGCTAGAAGACATCCCACTCTTGTTGGGTTGGAGTATGAGAGTAAGAAATATGATGAATCTATGGGTGTTTGCTACTCACCCAGATTTTTGGATGAAGATCTATCGCTATTATTAAGTCATGATAGCACTGGAACCTTACTCGAAGATGCGTTCAACGAATTTGTAAATTCTTTAATCCAAGCGGCTCTGGATAAAGAAACTAAGATTTTCACAACAATCTATTCTGATGATGGATTAGAGATAAAGTCAATTAAAGAAGATGAAGGCATTAAGATAATGCATACTATGGTTAGTGATATGGTGAGAGACGCATCTTTTGGGGTTCAGAAGCATGTGTTAGAAAATGCATTTAAGAGTATTGATTTTAAGGTGTTTTGAGATTACTTGTCATGTAGTACACATAATGTACGTTTATCGCAGGATGACCATGCAAATGGCATTATAAAGATTATTGGGAACCCATCAATGCAGGAGTATGGTTGCAATTGTAAGTATATTAAATACGGTATGATAGTCCTGATCCTGTCATCTGGACTTGAATTTGACTGGTCAAACGACATAGACATTGAGGCTAGAAATATCTTAGCTTTAATTGCATCGGCAAAGTTATATGCTAACGAGAAATACTGTACGGCGAGTACTGACTTTGTATCGTCTGTCGATCTAGCTAGTAGTGTTAAGTCACTAATTGTGACGTTATGTAAATTCTCTTCTGATGATTTACAAATGGTAGCCTGTAACGAAGATTACAGCAGTAATAGAGGTAGAATGTTCTTATTGGCCATTAAAATGTCTGGAGATTTTAAAACGGATGAGGAATCTGATTGACTACCCAAGTTAAATCAAATAATACAGCGCAACTTCTATAACTTTTGGATATTTGGCATAACAGGTTTCGTAGTGTGCAGGAATAGACATACACTTAGACGTGCTTTTGTTTGTCGTTTGAGTATATTTGTATAGTCTGGTAGTTTCCGTTTGAGCTTTTAGTCCCATTATTTTTTTTTTCTCAACTAATCTAGCTTTGTCAGTGTCCTAAGGATACCAAAGGTTAGTTGGAGCCTACATGTAAATTATTTGGAGCCTATCTGTGAATTAGTCGGAGCCTACCCGTAAAGTAAAGGAGTTAGTCAGTCCGATTAATATTTGTCTTTCCCTTCTTGTACCAGAATAGATCACAAGTGTAATACTCGTGATAGAGGAAGCGTGCTTAGTTGTCTAGGAACACTTCCATTAATTATCGGAACAAGAACCATTGTTGGTGTTTCCTGTGTAAGCTCATTCGAGAAGCAAGTTTCAATATTGTTTGTGTTTGAATATCCCTGTTGTGTCTAAAATTTTTGAGTCTGTTGTTCCCTGTTAGTACGTGAGTGTGAATTTTTGACAAATAGTTCATTGACCCCTCTTTTATTTACTGAATGATTGTAGGCCAAGAGCAGAAGCTGTGACAAGGCTGGTGATTTGGGATCCGGTCGCGTTGGACAGGTGACGTTTGCTTTCGTTTGATAAATAGAAACGGTCCTTTGTTGAAAGTCATACTGCCTACTATTCCCTTTTGTCTTTCCCTTGTGTGTTACTTTCACCCCAATTTTAAAAAAATGAAGTCTACCCAGGTAAATGATCTGAAAACAGACGAGTTATCTTATGAACTGTTCATAAGAGGTTTTAAGGTAGAAAATAAAAATGTTGAGGAAAAACGTAAGTTATTGAGAGGTCAGTTAAGTAAAGAGACTACCTCACCTGCCATCGATTTTACTAAAAATGTAGTCGATCATGATAAAGAGTTACCTACAGTCCAGGTAATACTCAAAGATTTGCAAAATATTGCAAAAACGATGGATGCACAGTCAACAAAAGCTGACTTTGCTCGTTTCAAAACAAGGTCAACTCATCTGGATTTCAGATTAGAAAAATTTCCCCGACAATGTAGGTGAAAAAGCAAAAGAAGTTATTGAAAACTATAAAATGGATTTATTGATGTTGACAGGAGATGTCTTAGAAAAGGAAGACATCCGATAATATGTCCATCCCATCGACTAGTGATACAACTTCAGTCCCTGTTGCCCCTATTAGTTCAGTTTCGGCCCCTATTATACAAGTGTCAACTCCTGTTAGAGTTTCTGATTTAAATATCAAATTTAATGGTGATAGTAAAGCCCTTCCCACATTTTTAGAAAAAATAAGAGATTCGGCTAGGTCCAGAAATATTTCTCAAGATGTCCTGTTTAGATCAGCTTTTGACTTATTTGACGGAAACGCTGCTATTTGGTATAGAAGTGTTAGAAATACAGTTAACAGTTGGAATGAGTTGGTAACCTTACTCAAAACTGCTTTCCTACCCCCAGATTATAATGATAATCTCTTCGACGATATTAAAAGTCGAAAACAAAAGTCTGAGTCGATCACTATTTATTCCTCAATCATGGAGAATCTCTTTAGACGTTTGGAAGAGTACCCATCTGAAGCCCAACGAGTTAAAATCTTAAGAAAAAATATTTTAGTGGATTATATTCCACTCATAGCCCTTCAAGATTTTCCCACTGTAGAAATTTTAGTCTCTACTGTTAAACGTTTGGAGCAAAATGTTTTGCCTCTGCTTCAAACTACAAAAGGTCTTGCTGGTATCTCATTAGAAGATACAGAGAAACCCCAAGAGAATCTTCAGGTACTTAATAAATAAGACAAGCCTGAAACCCCTAAAAGAGACAAACCAGAAAAGCAAGATCGTCCTTTTAAGAAATCCAATACCAATTCCAGACAGAGAAATGAGAGACCCAATCCTCCAGTAGATACTGATGAAAGACATCAATCTTCTTCTTATCCACCCGAAAGACATCAGTCTTCTTTTTCTTATCCACCCCACAGAAATCAGTCTTCTTCTTCTTATCCACCCCACAGAAATCAGTCTTCTTCTTATCCATCTCCTTTGATGAAATTCCCTCCCTACCAAACACAAAGAAACCCTAGAAAAATTTTTTGTTGGATTTGTGGTGAGCCCATTTGTGGTGGGACAGATAAAAGAGAATAAAAGCCATTTACGTAGATTTCCTATTGTAAAAGAAATTTCTCAGATTTCGAACGATAAAATGCCAATTTCAAATAGTGATATTTCCAGCCGATGTGCTACCCTCCCTGAGTATACCACAGGTCATAATTATCAACCTTTATTAGATCTGTAGATGCACTTATCGAATTTTTAGCAGGACAAAATCCTAGCTAAGTTGAAGCCTTTATATTAAATGCAAATATCCTTCCTAAAATTAAAGGAGATTTTTTAAATTTTTCAAATAAACATATCTGGACTGATGTTCGGCCCGCATTATTAGCTAAATACGGCGACAGGAGATCCGAGGAAATCCTAGTCACACAATTAACAACAACTGTTCAAAAACCACATGAAACTATGATGATTATTATCAAAGGATCACAACTCATTTAAATGATTTATTACAACATATTTCTCTGCATAACAATGCGGAAACATTACAATTGAAGTCACCTTATTTTAAGAATTTAGCACTTAGGACATTTTGTACAGGTATAAATAATCCTTATTGCGAATATCTTTCACATTTTCAACTAGAGACACTAGACTCAGCTCTACAAAAATGTATAATCATATGATAACCATAGGAACCATGAGTATTATTAATTAATAGGTAATGTTTTGCTAAAAACTGGAACTCAGATTACCAAAAAAAGTTGACGATGTTTGTTCCATTCCGAATCACTTTTTTATTATAATATTCTGCCCATGGAGTAAAAGGATTTGTTATTGTTTGTGATTCCTGCGCAGGACAAAAAAAAATTACTATCATTCGATTTATGCATTACTTAGTTACAAGAAAAAATCGTTTTGATATTGTGAATGTAATAGTCACTATTAGAGGCTATTCATGGGAGTCATCCAGATCCCAGCTTACACAGATTACACTGGTAAACACATGGTTTGTCCCATGTATCAATTCCACTAATTCTTATGTATTTTGATGGGTAGAATTCAAATTTGTAATCAAAAATAATCCATCACGCAAGGTTTTCTTGGAAAATACCCATTTGTCTTTATGATTTTCATGTCTTTTTTGAAATTTGATTATATTAGAAATAAACCCCTTCCCAAAAATTTAATTTAAACATTTAATGTTATGGTTTGAGAGTGAGTGGGTGGGGGTGGTTGGGAGTAATTTCCTGTCTAGGTTGTGTTGAAGGTCACAGACATGTCGCGACATGATTGCACTTGTTGACTTATGCAGCTGTCGAGCTCAGTCTGCCGCTCAGTACTGTTTGGTCCCTTGAACAGTGAATTCTATTTGTGTGACAGTGCTTTCACGTTGTGTAGTGTGCATTTTCAGTTCAGCATGCCTCGCAAATGTTTAAACCATCCGGACACGTTTTGTTATGTATGTGGTGAGTTGACTTTCAAATCACAAAGAAGGAATCTTACTCCTTGAATGAAAAAGTGCTATGAACTTTATTTTGGCTGTAAAGTGGGTGATCAGGACAAAAACTGGGCCCCACACATATGCTGTGTAACATGCGGTAGACTACTAACTGGCTGGGCCAATGGTTTTCTCGTCACATGCCGTTTGCAGTTCCAATGGTCTGGCGGGAGCCAACGGATCACACTTCCGACTGTTACTTTTGTTTGACAAAGACAGCAGGGATTACAAGTAAGTCAAAACATACTTTAAAATATCCGAACTTGCCCTCGGCGATCCGACCTGTACCGCATAGTGAAGAACTTCCCATACCACCTCCTCCAACGTCCATAGAAATTGATGAAGCTACAATTCCTGAACCAGATGAAGAAGAAAATGATGATTTACAAGATCCTAGTTTTGATGAATCCACTGAGCCTCATTTATTAACTCAAGGAGACCTTAATGATTTGGTTCGTGATTTGAATCTCTCAAAAAACCAATCAGAACTGTTGGGGTCACGCCTTAAGGGTTGGAACTTACTTGGGAAAGGCACTAAAGTATGTTATTTCAGAAATAGGCAACAGGATTTTGAGGGGTTTTTCTCCCAAGAAGGAGATTTAGTATTCTGTAATGATATTTCAGCAGTGATGAACACCTTAGGGCATGAGTATAAACCCGAGGAGTGGCGTTTATTAATAGACTCATCCAAAGTTAGCCTCAAGGCTGTTTTATTGCATAATGAAAACGCATTTCCTTCTGTTCCTTTGGCTCATGCGGCAAAAATGAAAGAAACATGAAAATATGAGACTGATTCTTGAAAAAATTCAATATGACCAATGCAGATGGAACTTATGCGGAGATCTCAAAGTCATTGCTATGTTACTTGGCTTACAAGCTGGGTATACAAAATTTTGTTGCTTTCTTTGTGAATGGGACAGCCGAGATCGCATCAGTCATTACAAGAAAAAATCATGGTCGAAGCGGAAGTCCCTCGAGCCTGGTAAGAAAAATGTTGCAAACTTACCCTTGGTTGATCCTAAGAAAGTTTACCTGCCACCACTTCATATCAAGTTAGGCTTGATGAAGAACTTTGTCAAAGCTATGGACAAGAACGGACAAGGTTTTTTATACTTGAAAGAAAAGTTTCCTAGACTAAGTGAAGCTAAAATCAAAGAGGGCATCTTCGTAGGTCCACAAATAAGAGATCTGATCAAGGACAACAATTTCGAATGTAAACTCAATGACTTGGAGAAAATAGCATGGACCTGTTTCAAAAATGTTGTTAAAAATTTCTTGGGAAACTACAAAGCTGACAACTACAAGGATTATGTCAACAGTCTACTGTGATTTGGGATGCAACATGTCTCTTAAAATACATTTCCTTGATTCCCACTTGGACTTTTTTCCACAAAATCTTGGTGATGTTAGTGATGAACATGGAGAACGCTTCCATCAAGATATTTCGAGTATGGAAAACCGATATCAAGGAAAATGGAGTCCAAGAATGCTGGCTGACTACTGTTGGGCACTGAAAAGAGATGTACCAGAAGCGAAATACTCAAGAAAATCGCTTACAACCACATTTTAACGTAAGTACACCCATATCCTTATAGCTAAGAATAGGTGAATAACGTATTATATGTATTTGAGTTTCACAAGAAAACCTTACGTGATAGAAAAAAACGGGTTTCATTTTTGAATTCAGGATAAAAAGTACTATAAGAATCAGGCAACAGAACTCTTGGGACAAAAACTTTTTATTTTTTTGTTGTCCAGTGTTATTGGAGTGGTCAATTTAAATACGACAAGATAGCTGGCATAAGGCCGCTGAAAGAATATCAAGAAATACGTCGTTAGGTCTCCACATTTCGTCGATAATAATAATTCTACTAGTGATGACCGCTATCATAAAATTAGACCTGTGATGGATCATATGTCCATCGACGAAATGATGGTTTCCTACAAAAAAAACTGGTTCTAGGCGACAATATATCAAAAATAAGCCTAAAAAATGGGGCTTCAAATTGTTTCTGCGTTGTGAAATCTCAGGAACGGTCTATGATTTCATACCTTACGGCGGCGATGATACATTTTGAGATATTGCATTTAATGAATAAGAACAGACTTGGGATAAGTGTGAGCAAGCAGTGACAGCTCTTAGTAAAACTATTTCAAATCAAATACGTATGTAGTATTTTGTTTTTCTGATCATGTATCATATTTACGCAATGTTAAAGAAATACTTTCACTTGGCACTTTACGCATAAATAGAGTGAGGAAATGCCCCACTAAGGATGAAAAGGAACTTCGAACTGAAGGTACAGGTTCTTATTTTCAAATGGTCGATAATGACCAGAGGGTGGAAATTGTTCCGTGGTTCGACAATAAAGTAGTATCACCCTGCAGTTCATATGTAGATGCATATCCGTTATCTTCCATTAAAAGGTTTGTAACGTTGTCGTTGTATTCGATGCTCCAGGTAACAAAATTCAGCCGAAGACAAAAGGTTCGCTTTGTAATACATTTTTATTTGGAATCAAAATATACAAAAGATAATATAATTAGCCTTAATTACTCACTAATTTCGTAAACAAAATATATTTATAATCTACGCATCGAGCTTTCGATTCGGGTCGATGTGACGATATTTTGTACATGAATCGATAATATTAACGATCTCGTCGATTAAGAATTATTTACACACTATCAGTCTTTGAAACCATACACCAGTTCCCGTTTTGATTTATATAGAAGTGTGTAAAAGTCAAACAGTCTGTTTCTACACATATAGATAAGCCAGACGAAGATCTACCTTATAGACATCTTTATAATACAGAAGAACTACATGATCTCAACAACATGGCACTTCCTTATCCATTGGCAATGTACCTAAATTGTACGCTAAGCATATTAGAGTTGCCAAACGTAACAATTGTGGATTTGGTATCTTACTTAATATATACACATAGTTTTTATACGACAGAGTAGCTGAAAGCTATAAAGAGTCTGCAGACTTACAAATTTACTGAATCTGGCGCCGTTCTAAGCATCTTGGCAAAAAAAGTAAAGGATGAGACCTATGTTGTCATTGGCAAGGTGCAGGGCCGTAGATAAGGGGGGGGTTTAGGGGGTTCAACCCCCCCCCCATGAGACGAGGACGAGACAAAAAGTACATACTAAACTCAACATACCGTGCTAATAAAAATTCAAATAAGTTACAGGTACCTATTTAAATTCCAGAGATTGTTTGTACGAATTGCGAATTGTCTAATAAACGTGCCGATATTAAAGCTCAACGCTGTGCGACGGTGCGGCTAAATATGTACCACTTTTATGCATAGAACAAAGATAAAAGTTATGCTTATTATGCATTGAGATTAAATATTATTCTGCACTGCTGACGTGTCGTGTCCTGGCTGCAGTCGCCTGGCGAGCTGATCCGACGCTATGTCGACGCTTGCCGATCGCGCCGCTGGCATGCGTAATTTGCTTGCAGTTTGCAGTTGCAATTTGTTTGTGAGTGTGAGTGTTATTTAATCGACAAAACGGGTTACGAAAATACTAAAAACATAATATTTAGGTAAGTGCTATGTGCTATTAAGTTTTTAATATATAGAATATAGGTTTATGTATATATTTTTATTTCCGATAAATAAAAATACCAAAATGCGGATATTTTCTTCATATTTGTTAAAACACTTTGGTGACGTTAGCTAATTTGGTGGAATAGATTTTTTTTATTTTATAAAGTATATGTGGCTATTACATGATGGTTAAAAAATTTAGGTTGAGTACCTATGTAAATATGTTCGAATGATTAATTTATAGTAAAAATAAACCCAATAAGCTGTCAAATCATGGACGTTGTGGTTTAAACCTTTACAGCGAACAGTATTTGATTTGTGTAGTTTCGTTAACATTTCTATACTAATCAAATAAAAACTTCTATGCCACATTGCCACGTCAGATTTACCTTTTTTTACAGTTTTTTCGACAATCTATAATTTTTTTATTATTCAGCTTCGGCTGCTTCGGCATTACGCTCGGTAAAACGTCTGCATTTTTTTATTACAGCAAAAATATGAAGCGACTTCAGCAGACTTCTATTGACAGTTTTATCGGGACCGTCAACAAAAAAAGTCAAGTGTTATCAATGAAAGTAGTATTCCAGAATCAACAAGTAATGATCCACCTTCAGCACCAGCTTGTAGTTCGACCTTTAACATTGATACACCTAAATTGGCTGAACCTGAGGCTGAGCTTGAGTCTTCGTTAAAGAAAAACGATTATAGTTTACTGGATATTGGAAATTTTATAGACAGTGCTTCTTCAGATGATTTTTTAAAATTAGAAGCTTTGACCAACTGTTGGACTCCCCCGGAAAATTATGTATTTCCCCTTTCTGAAAAGAGACACCTATCTTTTCAAAGAAGTTGGTTAAAACTTTATAGTTGGTTGACATATTCTGAAAAAGTAGAAGGTGCTTTATGTAAAGTTTGTGTTTTATTTGGTCAACGCGTGGGTGGAAAAGGCAGGCAAGACCTTGGAACTTTAGTGGTTAAACCGTTTTCTAACTGGAAAAAAGCGAAGGAGACTTATGAGGCACATCAGACAAAGGATTACCATAAAAACGTAGCAGCAGTTAAAGCTGAAAATTTTACGTCTGTAATGAAAGGAAGGGCCACAGATATTGTCAACATGCTGGACTCAAAGCGGGAACAACAAGCAAAAGAAAATCGTAAAAAACTTAAACCTATAGTTGAAACAATTTTATTGTGTGGACGGCAAGAACTGGCTTTACGAGGTACAAATGATGCTGGTCCCATTGAGCTGGAGGAGCCTGAACATAATGATGGAAATTTTAGGTCTCTGTTAAGATATAGGGCAAAAAGTGGCGATGTCATTCTTTTAAACCATCTACAGTCACAGTCTTGTGGTTCTAGGAGTATGTACACAAGTCCCACCATTCAAAATGAACTGATTCAAATATGTGGTGACTTAGTCCAACACGAAATCTTATCACGAATAAAATTGGCTGGGTATTTTTCAATTTTAGTCGATGAAACCCAGGACATATCTCGAAAGCAACAGCTTTCATTGTGCGTTAGATATGTGGACAGCAGAAAAGAAGTAGTTAGGGAAGATTTTTTATGTTTTGTCATAGTTAATGATGTAACAGCAGTGGGTTTAACCAATACCATTTTGTCTATTTTAAAAAAATTTGACTTAAATTTAGATTGTCTTGTAGGTCAAGGATATGACGGTGCCGCCGTCATGAGTGGCCAGTACAAAGGGGTACGAAGCCTTATTTCTGAAAAGTATCCACGAGCACAATTTGTTCATTGTAGTGCTCATACATTAAATTTAGTCATTGCACATTCATGTGAAATTCCGATGATTAAAAATTGTATAGGAACCGTCAAATCCGTTGTAAATTTTTTTAAAATATCATCGTTGCGAACAGATGTATTAGACGGTATTATAAAAAATCGATGTAAGAGCAAACACCACAAAACTTTACTTGGTCTGTGCGAAACACGCTGGATCGAAAAACATGAATCGATTGCTCGATTTGTAGAGCTCTATGAATACATAGTTGAAGCTCTTGAGGTTCTTCAAGAGAAACCTAACAGAGAGACTTCAGTTCAGGCTTTACAACTATCTTCCACTATTATGAATTCAGAATTTATTATCACTCTTTTAACACTGAATAACTTATTCTCTTTTACCGTAAACTTAACAAAAAATCTTCAGAAAATTAATGTAGATTTGGTAGCGTGTGTTGAATACGTCGATTTATTAGTACAGTCGATCCAGTCATCTAGAGACACTTGCGACAGATCTTTTAATAATATTTATAAAGAAGCAGAAAAGCTTGTTTTGAATATTGGTGGCCAGATTGCAAAACCAAGAACTGTAAGTCGTCGAACTCAGCGTGGAAACATTCCGGCTGAAGATGCTGAGCAATACTATCTTAGAAATCTGTATATTCCATTTATCGATCACATTTTAGTTGAACTAAAAGATCGTTTTTCTGAACATCACAAATTAATTTCCCACTTGCAGTTACTTATACCAGAAAAATGTGTAATCGCTAAAGCTAAACTCGAAACTTTTAAACAAATTTGTGAATTATATGACAAAAATTTTTGTTCATTCTCGGCAGAATTTCATGTGTGGCAGAACAAGTGGATTAATGCCAATTGTAATAATGATAATCTCCCGAGAACTGCCATTGAGGCTTTTCTTAATGCAGATGGCTCGTTTTTCCCCAATATTAAGGACCTACTACAAATACTGGCAACTTTGCCTTGCTCTACGGCAACTCCAGAAAGGACATTTTCAACGCTAAGACGTTTAAAATCTTGGTTAAGAAATTCCACCCTTAATGAAAGATTAAACGGATTAGCACTAATGTCGGTACATAGAGATATTCGAATAAGTTCTGAAAACGTAATAGAAAGATTTTGTCTTAAAAACCGCAACATACCTTTATAATAAATAAATAAATAAATAAATAACAATTTCTTTTATTCAAGTAAGTATACCTGTTACATATCTACTGTTTTAAAATAAAAAATGGTCTGAAGCGAAGAGGTTTCCTCTCTGAACTAGTTCTTGAACAAAATGCATTGCTAAAACATTGTGGACAGTTGCAGATAAGTTTTGTAAACTTGCTTAACGATTCTTGGTTTAATTGATGAAAAAAATTGGGCGTGGCTCCAAAAAATTTTTGCTTTAAGCGGTCCTTCTTAACTTATTCTGGCAAAAAATTTTCGTACTACCTAAACACCCTCCCTCCCCCCATGGAAAACACCTAGCTACGGCCCTGGCAAGGTGAGAAATGTTATAAATCTGATTAAAAGGCACTTCTCAATAAATTTTGAAGTTTCTATTAATTTTAAATATCTGTATGCCGGAGGTAAAGGGCACTATATCAATTTTTGTCAATATTGGGATTATACTGCAGTTAAAGATAAGCACGTTATAAAAAGTATCATGTCACATTTTCTTTAGAAGCAGAAGGCATGGTGCCCACATGGTTGAAGGAAGTTACAAAATAAATCCAGTAGTAAATAAGCAGGGTAAAGTATCACACTTTTCCCTGTCATGTTTGTCATGAAGGAGAAACAAATTAAAGATTGTATGTTTTTTTAGTAAACATCTAGTACCATGCCATGACTCAAAAGATCTTGAAGAGGTAAACGGCACTATGTCCACTACATTGTGTTTTATTTTTTTTATTAAAAATAAATCAAGTTTAGTATCACAATGTGTTTGGAAAGTTAATAATCTGAAGAATAAATTAGATCAGGAATTGTGACATAATGAGTATTAACATTATATCCTGTGAATAAAGAAACACAAAAATAAACTTAAAACGCTTTTCCTGTAAAATTACAAATTTGTGACATAGTGCCTTTTACCTCCGGCATACAGATATATATTTTTTTGTTTTAGGGCAGACATTCGCAGAGCTTTAGGGAAAGCTCCTGGACACATGGATTATTTTTTAGAAAATGTTATTGCAGGTGCCCATTATTCTTGTATGGTTGGGTGAAGCATGCAGTCACGTAGCAATAATTTTGTTTTACCTTCATCTTTAGACCAAATAAGAAGGATGAATCAGAAATTGCATGTACGGAACGTCTGGCTTCTTGGCCTGTTCTACCAATGAGAAATGCATCTATGGTGACAGAGAGTAATATGGTGTGGACTCATAAACAAAAAGCAGGTTCATTGGCAGTGGCAGGACCTTACGAATCATGGTATGACGAAGATATGAGAAACAAAAGATACGATGAGATTTTAAGCATTTCCAAGAACAAGGTTATGAACATTACAGGAAAACAAAGTGAAAATGTTGAAGTCTATACCAGAGATCAATCTCAAAATTTTAAGCTGGACGAATCACAGCTTTTAAGTTCAAATCAGTTTGCAGAACTTCTGTAGAAAACCCTTCGCTTACGGTTATAAAGGGAGTTTGTTATCCTCAAAAAGTTATATTTTATTCGAGGCAAACTTCCATGGCTCGAAGCATGAAAAAATAGCGCCTTTACATTATGAAAGTGCCGTGAAGCAGCAACATCAGAATCTAACTATTAGATCGACAAGACTACACTAAAAGACGCATGGATGTCTGCTGTGATTGGTCGTCATAGATTTGCTCTAATTGGTCATCATCGTCAGCTGATTTTGACATGGATACTGATGAATTTTTTGAGAGGTTATGTTTATGTATTTGTCTTGTCCTAAAAGGTCTTTTCTGTTTGATCAATCCTCGATTTGGCGCAGGAAAGGATACAACGTTAAAGAAGGAAATGAAAAACTACCTGAGAAAGATTATTACAGAAACGGATGAAGAAAAATTTATGGAATTACTTGATAACTATTTAACAAAACTAAAAAATGCAAACGAGACATAATTTTTCGATTATTTGGAAAAGTAAATAATTGTATGAAATCGTACATTTTAAGACACCTAAGTATATTTTTTTAGGAAGTACTTTAAGTCTATACAGAGAATAAAAACTTGGGCCCATTGTTATAGAAGAAATTCCGGAATTAATACCAACATTCCCTGGAGTCGCTGAACAATCTACTGAAGACCAATTACCTAAATAGGACTGCAACAGGGGGAATCGACGAATTATTGGATACTATGGCCGAGCTAGTGGAGGTAAGGACCAAACGCAAACAATTATCAGGACAGGATTATAATGCATGCTCAGAGGGGCAGAAAAGATTAAAAGGAAAATGGAGGTTACGAAGAATGTGGAAGTATATGGGCAATATCAGGTAAGATCCCTTACGGATCCTAATATATTACAAAATGTAACTTTAAGACAAGTGTGTGAAAGTGAATGTAAGATGTTGTTTTGCAGCGTTTGCAAAATTTGTATACACCGTTATCAGTGTGACTAGAGTATAGAGGGTGGAAATTGTTCCGTGGTTCGACAATAAAGTAGTATCACCCTGCAGTTCATATGTAGATGCATATCCGTTATCTTCCATTAAAAGGTTTGTAACGTTGTCGTTGTATTCGATGCTCCAGGTAACAAAATTCAGCCGAAGACAAAAGGTTCGCTTTGTAATACATTTTTATTTGGAATCAAAATATACAAAAGATAATATAATTAGCCTTAATTACTCGCTAATTTCGTAAACAAAATATATTTATAATCTACGCATCGAGCTTTCGATTCGGGTCGATGTGACGATATTTTGTACATGAATCAATAATATTAACGATCTCGTCGATTAGGAATTATTTACACACTATCAGTCTTTGAAAACATACACCAGTTCCCGTTTTGATTTATATAGAAGTGTGTACACGTCAAACAGTCTGTTTCTATACATATAGATAAGCCAGACGAAGATCTACCTTATAGACATCTTTTATAATACAGAAGAACTACATGATCTCAACAACATGGCACTTCCTTATCCATTGGCAATGTACCTAAATTGTACGCTAAGCATATTAGAGTTGCCAAACGTAACAATTGTGGATTTGGTATCTTACTTAATATAACACATAGTTTTTATACGACAGAGTAGCTGAAAGCTATAAAGAGTCTGCAGACTTACAAATTTACTGAATCTGGCGCCGTTCTAAGCATCTTGGCAAAACAAGTAAAGGATGAGACCTATGTTGTCATTGGCAAGGTAAGAAATGTTATAAATCTGATTAAAAGGCACTTCTCAATAAATTTTGAAGTTTCTATTAATTTTAAATATCTGTATGCCGGAGGTAAAGGGCACTATATCAATTTTTGTCAATATTGGGATTATACTGCAGTTAAAGATAAGCACGTTATAAAAAGTATCATGTCACATTTTCTTTAGAGGCAGAAGGCACCATGTGGACATGGTGCCCACATGGTTGAAGGAAGTTACAAAATAAATCCAGTAGTAAATAAGCAGGGTAAAGTATCACACTTTTCCGTCATGTTTGTCATGAAGGAGAAACAAATTAAAGATTGCATGTTTTTTTAGTAAACATCTAGTACCATGCCATGACCCAAAAGATCTTGAAGAGGTAAACGGCACTATGTCCACTACATTGTGTTTTATTTTTTTTATTAAAAATAAATCAAGTTTAGTATCACAATGTGTTTGGAAAGTTAATAATCTGAAGAATAAATTAGATCAGGAATTGTGACATAATGAGTATTAACATTATATCCTGTGAATAAAGAAACACAAAAATAAACTTAAAACGCTTTCCCTGTAAAATTACAAATTTGTGACATAGTGCCTTTTACCTCCGGCATACAGATATATATTTTTTTGTGTTTTAGGGCAGACATTCGCAGAGCTTTAGGGAAAAGCCCCTGGACACATGCATTATTTTTTAAAAAATGTTATTGCAGGTGTCCATTATTCTTGTATGGTTGGGTTGGGTGAAGCATGCAGTCACGTAGCAACAATTTTGTTTTACCTTCATCTTTAGACCAAATAAGAAGGATGAATCAAAAATTGCATGTACAGAACGTCTGGCTTCTTGGCCTGTTCTACCAATGAGAAATGCATCTATGGTGACAGAGAGTAATATGGTGTAGACTCGTAGACAAAAAGCAGGTTCATTGGCAGTGGCAGGACCTTACGAATCATGGTATGACGAAGATATGAGAAACAAAAGATACGAAGAGATTTTAAGCATTTCCAAGAACAAGGTTATGAACATTGCAGGAAAACAAATTGAAAATGTTGAAGTGTATACCAGAGATCAATCCCAAAATTTGAAGCTGGACGAATCACAGCTTTTAAGTTCAAATCAGTTTGCAGAACTTCTATAGAAAACCCTTCGCTTACGGTTATAAAGGGAGTTTGTTATTCTCAAAAAGTTATATTTTACTCGAGGCAAACTTCCTATGGCTCGAAGCATGAAAAAATAGCGCCTGAACATTATGAAAGTGCCGTGAAGCAGCAACATCAGAATCTAACTATTAGATCGACAAGACTACACTAAAAGACGCATGGATGTCTGCTGTGATTGGTCGTCATAGATTTGCTCTGATTGGTCATCATCGTCAGCTGATTTTGACATGGATACTGATGAATTTTTTGAGAGGTTATGTTTATGTATTTGTCTTGTCCTAAAAGGCCTTTTCTGCTTGATCAATCCTCGATTTGGCGCAGGAAAGGATACAAAGTTAAAGAAGGAAATGAAAAACGACCTGAGAAAGATTATTACAGAAACTGATGAAGAAAAATTTATGGAATTACTTGATAACTATTTAACAAAACTAAAAAATGCAAAAAAGACATAATTTTTCGATTATTTGGAAAAGTAAATAATTGTATGAAATCGTACATTTTAAGACACCTAAGTATATTTTTTAGGAAGTACTTTAAGTCTATACAGAGAATAAAAACTTGGGCCCATTGTTATAGAAGAAATTCCGGAATTAATACCAACATGTCCCTGGAGTCGTTAAACAATCTACTGAAGACCAATTGCCTAAATAGGACTGCAACAGGGGGAATCGACGAATTATTGGATACTATGGCCGAGCTAGTGGAGGTAACGACCAAACGCGAACAATTATCAGGACAGGATTATAATGCATGCTCAGAGGGGCAGAAAAGATTAAAAGGAAAATGGAGGTTACGAAGAATGTGGAAGTATATGGGCAATATCAGGTAAGATCCCTTACGGATCATAATATATTACAAAATGTAACTTTAAGACAAGTGTGTGAAAGTGAATGTAAGATGTTGTTTTGCAGCGTTTGCAAAATTTGTATACACCGTTATCAGTGTGACTAGAGTATACGAGGTGAGGAATACCTTGTGTCAGCATGTGCACTTGGTAAGAATCTATGAGGAGAGTGTGGGTACTAACTGTGTTTTAGATGATGCTGTCAAATAAAAAAAGGATGAGTAAACATTAAATTTGAATATTTATTTATCAAGTATTTTTTGTTGTGTATTTGTATTTAATTTTTATTATAAACTGCGCGTCATAGAAAACGGGCACCCTAAAAACGGGTAATTTTTAAAGTTGCGTATCTCCTAAACTTGTTGTCCGATTTAAGTGATTTTTTGAATATCTTATAGCCTTATTCTTTGTCAATATCTATGTAATAATATTTTTGCTAAACAGGTAAATTTTCATTGTATAGCGGGTGTACGAATCAAACTGTGTTTTTTGGTCAAAGTTCGCAACACCCTGTGGAATATCCTAGCATTTATGAAATACTGAAATTAAAACCCAACTATAGCCTTAGGTTTTCTCAACATTTTGTTTTTTGATTCATTCGCTTATGTGGGATAATACGAAAGTTAGGTACTTTAACAATTAGCCACGTTCTTTTTCAGTACAGGGTGTTTCTAAAACAAGTGAGACAAACTTTAAGGGGTAATTCTGCATTAAAAAATAATGACAGTTTGCTTTATAATCGTCCGCAAATGCTTCGTTTGCGAGATACGGAATGTGTTGAATTTTTTCTTACAAACTGAAGATTTATTTATTGCTTTAAAACCGGTTGAGATATGCACCAATGTGGTGGGTTTTAAGACGTAGTTATTGCACATTTTTTGATATACAATGAAGAATTCTATATTCACCATTGGCGTGCATAAGGGTAATATGATCGGTCATATTACCCGTATGCACGCCAATAGTGAATATAAAATTCTTGATTGCAAGTCAAAAAATTCACAATAACTATCTCTTAGAACCTACCAAATTTCATTTGCATATCTCAACCGGTTTTAGGGCAATAAAATAAATCGTCAGTTTGTAAAAAAAATTCAACATCCCGTATCTCGTAAACGAAGCATTTGCGGACATAAGTTTATAAAGCAAACGGTCATTATTTTTTATGCAGAATTGCCTCTTAAAGTTTGTCGCACTTATTTACAAACAACCTACACTGATGAAGAACATGACTAGTTGTTAAAGTACATAACTTTTGTATTATCCAACATAAGAGAATGAATCAAATAACAGAATGTTCAGAAAACCTGAGGCTATGGTCGGGATTTAATTTCAGTATTTTATAAAGGCTAGAATATTCCACAGGGTGTTGCGAACTTTGAGAAAAAAACACAGTTTGATTCGTACACCCGGTATACAATGAAAATTTACCTGCTTAGCAAAAATATTATTACAGGGATATTGACAAAGAATAAGGCTATAACATATTCAAAAAATCACTTAAATCGGACAACAGGTTAAGGAGATATGCGACATTAAAAATGACCCATTTTTAGGGTGCCCGTTTTCTATGACGCGCAGTGTAGTTGTATAATAAAAATAAAAAATTTCTTCCAGAATTTTAACATTATTCAAAAGAAAAGAGGTCACTGGTTTTTAAAACTTTAAAGGTGTTACTGTCTGAAACTGCCTGCCACTGCCTGAAAGATTGAACAACTTGAAATCACAACAGGCCAAAAGAATAAAGATAAATCAAAAATGGACTAAAAATTTTGTTGGTTATGCCAGCAACTTCCGGTTGGGCTGACCGTTGTGAAATTTTAAAAAATGAATTGGAAAACTGTAGTCCAGTTGAAGTATTTGAAAAGTTGTTTGATGAAGAAATTTTTGCAAACAAATTTGTATTCTTCACAAAAAAAAATAAGACACGACTTCTTTGTTTCAAAAGCTGATCTCAAACTTTTTGTGGCAATTTTACTCCGGACAAGCTACCATAAACTACCAAGCGAACGTAATTATTGGAGTCTTGATAAAGATCTTGGAGTGCCTGTACTCGCAAAAACTATGTCAAGAAACTGATTCCAGGAAATAAAAAGGTAGATAACGATAATCTGAATACCCACGACAAAATGGCTAAATTGTGACCACTAATGTCACTTTTAAAAAGATTTCAACACTGGGGCGTTTTACATAAAAACCTGTCAATCGACGAAGCCATGGTGAAGTTTTATGGTTGACATTCCATTGTCGACAAACAATTGTCAGTTGGCCATTGAACTTTAATATGTGAAGTTTTAATCCTCAAAAATTCTGTGAATATTTAAAGGGTTATTACCCAATGCTCTGGATATTTTTGTTGAAATTATTTATATTATAATTAACAGACTTTGGTATTACTACTTTGATTTTAAGAGCGAAATCGAAATCACCAGTGTAGTATTTTAAAACAGTACCATCATAATACCCATGTTTTTTCTTCTCAAATATTGGATAGAAACTCATACCGAATGGTAAGTCATTGAGTGATGAATCCAGTAATGTATGATACGAATGCATATCTTTGTATGTATTGAGCCAATAACCTTCGTTGTTTGTCTTGTCAAAGAACATGAAGTATCTTCTCCTAAAGTTTGTATAACTCTTGTATGGATAAAACGAATGATAAAAGTGGTTCTGCGAATGCAAAAACGTAATTGTGTTGATTTTTGAGCGTCTTGCCACGATCGCAAAGTTTCGATCGTACGGACCACCATCCATACTCACAGTATAGTCCACAGCAGCTTGAAAGTACACATTACCATCTAGAATTTCACTAGGGGCCAAAGGGGTCGGTGTAAGTAAAATAACTGTCTGAGATTTTTTGGATTTTATCGAATGCGATGTAAATGAATATTCAATGATTTTCGTTTCACTGATACCTCTGTTAACTCTAACAATTTTCCCGTCTGCAAATTCAAACGTCCTGTCATCTAATTTTCTAAACAACTCTCCAACCTCTGCTACATGTTGGAAATTATGCAAAACATCTGCAATGTTATCATAAATGTAACATCTATGAACTTTGTCATGTGATATATTATGAACCCTCTGTATAAATCATAATTTAAATATGATGTTATTAACCTTTAGGGTATTGAACATACATAAAAACAATAGCTTATAGTTTGTATCACATGTTTATTACGAGTGAACTTGAACTATATTTGTTATGGTTCAGATAGGTATAAAAACACGCTGAACAATCAGTATGGATATAGATATACAAATAATTATTAGAAGTTAGTATGTAGTAAGGCGAGGCGCTATGAATCATTAATGTTATTGTTTAGATATTGGATACCAGTGAATAAAATAAAATGTATAGTAAGACGTGTTTAGTCTTTTTAATTAATTAGAACCAGAAGGCAGTAACAACACACTATTTAATACATGGCTGATCCTGCAGATTAGAGGAGGTCTTCTGAAAGGAGCAGAGATGGCGGTAACAAATTGGAAACGGAGACGGCGAAGATGGACCAGGACGAAGATGCAGAGAACCCAGGGAACAAAGACAAAGTGATAAAATGTAAGTAAGAATGTCTATCTTTATTAAAAATGCTTCCCTCGTTTTTATATTATTATTGAACATTGAATATTTATCTTTGCTGATTTTTGAATAATTTATATCTATGAATTTTGAAACATGAAGTGATTTTTTGAATTGAATATTTTTATCAAAGTTTATTATATATGTTATTATTGAATTTTTATTGAATTTTGAATTTTTATTGAATTTATTTGAAAAATCTCTATCCGATTTCGATTTTTAGTCCGGTTATTTTTGAATATTTTATGGAATCTCGAATTTTTTTTCAAAAATTTCTATCGAATTTTGAGATATGAACTGATTTTGAATATTTTTATCTAACTTTTGCATATGCTATTTTTGAATTTTTATTGAATTTTATTAGCAGTTGTTTTTGTTATTGATCTTTTAGATACATTTTTATCGATTTTGTGTTAAATTTTGTATGATATGAACCTGAATTAATAATTTTTCTGTGACTAATGATATATAAATGATTTTTTTTTAATGAATAATTATTAGTGATGACATACGTTGATATAAGAGCTTAAGATAAACATTGCTATAAGCAAGAGATATACTTTTAACGATCCGACCCGATGAGTCGAGATAAGGAATTAGAAGAACTAACAATATTATAAGCTAAATATTATGAGGCAACTAGAGACAATAAGAAACCCACTGCTCTTGTCAAATTAGGAAGGTACTAAGTGATTTATAGAAGCTTGAAAGCTTATTAGAGACCCACTCTGTGTTTTGAAGGGTACCTATTTTATTCATGATTATTCGTGAATAAACAACGGCCTCAAAGCAAGGGATTGAGGTTGTGATATTTTTAGAAGAATTTGAACCGCATAAAATACCTATTTCGTGTTTTGAGTTAACTATACCACCTCCATGGTGCGTACAGATCAGGGCGAAAATTCGGGTTAATATTGGCGGAGAACTAAGACATCCGAGTGAAACCTCTTTTATTAAGGTAAAACGAAGGTATCGGAGCTAGTATATGAAGTGATGATTATGATGTTATATGAAATGATATATGAGATAAATGATATATGATTGTTATATGAAAGATGTATATGAAGATGAATTATGTACACTGTAGAAGTGTTATTATGTGGAGAAAATGAAGAAATATAGTTGTAGTACCAGACAAGAAGAAGAAGAGAAAAAAAGATAATTTTTTTATTAAAATATGTGGGAAAAATGAAAGAATACACATAAAAATTGCAAGAAAAGAAGCAAAATTAAGAAGATACTAAGCAAATAAGTAGCTAATCATTGAATTATGTCTAAGAATTAAAGTTGTAAATTTTTTTTGCTCTAAAGTAATGTAAATTATAAATAACTTATTTTTAAATGTATATAATGAATTCAGGTTAAATTTTCGCGGAAAATGGAAGTGTTTGAATTAAGGATAGACAATATCTTACAATAGTGTTAGTAGATAGTAAGCAAAGGGACACAAAAAGTGAAATTTTTAGACATTCAGCAACAGAGATTAAATCTTTATTATAGCTACAAAAGAGTTATTAGAAGTTTAGAGAAATATTAGAAATTTTTAGAAAGATTACATTTTTATTATAGGTACATTATTTTAAAATTAGTAAGACATATATAAATAAATCAAAAGAAGACTGAAATAGGAATTATTAATAGAGTAAAGGATACATTTTTTTACTTATTCGAGTAATATTAGCTTAGCTTAGGACTTTTAGTTAGATACGAGATTGTTAGTTAGGTAGATTAGATTATTCCCCTGCTTATAGGAGATGCATATAGGCACTAAAATACTATATTAAAAATCCCGATAGGTTTAGTCACTGTTTTTATGTGGACACTGTTTTGTGAATGGAGAAAAGACTAAAAAGCAAGACGGAACAGAAAGTGAATTAGTGATAATAATAAACAATTTTTAGGATTAAAAAAAACTCTGAAATGTACCATGTTACAGTTAGTTAGGATAGTTAGGAAATTTAATTTTTGAAAATAGTATTAGGTAACCATAAACATTTTGTAAAAGGGAAAGAGGAATATACCGTCAGATATTCTTCTTCTCTTCTTAGGACTTTCTTTTTTTAAAAACGGCGGAGATGTGGTATATTATGAACCCTCTGTATAAATCATAATTTAAATATGATGTTATTAACCTTTAGGGTATTGAACATACATAAAAACAATAGCTTATAGTTTGTATCACATGTTTATTACGAGTGAACTTGAACTATATTTGTTATGGTTCAGATAGGTATAAAAACACGCTGAACAATCAGTATGGATATAGATATACAAATAATTATTAGAAGTTAGTATGTAGTAAGGCGAGGCGCTATGAATCATTAATGTTATTGTTTAGATATTGGATACCAGTGAATAAAATAAAATGTATAGTAAGACGTGTTTAGTCTTTTTAATTAATTAGAACCAGAAGGCAGTAACAACACACTATTTAATACATGGCTGATCCTGCAAATTAGAGGAGGTCTTCTGAAAGGAGCAGAGATGGCGGTAACAAATTGGAAACGGAGACGGCGAAGATGGACCAGGACGAAGATGCAGAGAACCCAGGGAACAAAGACAAAGTGATAAAATGTAAGTAAGAATGTCTATCTTTATTAAAAATGCTTCCCTCGTTTTTATATTATTATTGAACATTGAATATTTATCTTTGCTGATTTTTGAATAATTTATGAAGTATCGATTTTTTTTATCTATGAATTTTGAAACATGAATTGATTTTTTGAATTGAATATTTTTATCAAAGTTTATTATATGTTATTATTGAATTTTTATTGAATTTTGAATTTTTATTCTCTATCCGATTTCGATTTTTAGTCCGGTTATTTTTGAATATTTTATGGAATCTCGATTTTTTTTTCAAAAATTTCTATCGAATTTTGAGATATGAACTGATTTTGAATATTTTTATCTAACTTTTGCATATGCTATTTTTGAATTTTTATTGAATTTTATTAGCAGTTGTTTTTGTTATTGATCTTTTAGATACATTTTTATCGATTTTGTGTTAAATTTTGTATGATATGAACCTGAATTAATAATTTTTCTGTGACTAATGATATATAAATGATTTTTTTTTAATGAATAATTATTAGTGATGACATACGTTGATATAAGAGCTTAAGATAAACATTGCTATAAGCAAGAGATATACTTTTAACGATCCGACCCGATGAGTCGAGATAAGGAATTAGAAGAAGAACTAACAATATTATAAGCTAAATATTATGAGGCAACTAGAGACAATAAGAAACCCACTGCTCTTGTCAAATTAGGAAGGTACTAAGTGATTTATAGAAGCTTGAAAGCTTATTAGAGACCCACTCTGTGTTTTGAAGGGTACCTATTTTATTCATGATTATTCGTGAATAAACAACGGCCTCAAAGCAAGGGATTGAGGTTGTGATATTTTTAGAAGAATTTGAACCGCATAAAATACCTATTTCGTGTTTTGAGTTAACTATACCACCTCCATGGTGCGTACAGATCAGGGCGAAAATTCGGGTTAATATTGGCGGAGAACTAAGACATCCGAGTGAAACCTCTTTTATTAAGGTAAAACGAAGGTATCGGAGCTAGTATATGAAGTGATGATTATGATGTTATATGAAATGATATATGAGATAAATGATATATGATTGTTATATGAAAGATGTATATGAAGATGAATTATGTACACTGTAGAAGTGTTATTATGTGGAGAAAATGAAGAAATATAGTTGTAGTACCAGACAAGAAGAAGAAGAGAAAAAAAGATAATTTTTTTATTAAAATATGTGGGAAAAATGAAAGAAGACACATAAAAATTGCAAGAAAAGAAGCAAAATTAAGAAGATACTAAGCAAATAAGTAGCTAATCATTGAATTATGTCTAAGAATTAAAGTTGTAAATTTTTTTTGCTCTAAAGTAATGTAAATTATAAATAACTTATTTTTAAATGTATATAATGAATTCAGGTTAAATTTTCGCGGAAAATGGAAGTGTTTGAATTAAGGATAGACAATATCTTACAATAGTGTTAGTAGATAGTAAGCAAAGGGACACAAAAAGCGAAATTTTTAGACATTCAGCAACAGAGATTAAATCTTTATTATAGCTACAAAAGAGTTATTAGAAGTTTAGAGAAATATTAGAAATTTTTAGAAAGATTGCATTTTTATTATAGGTACATTATTTTAAAGTTAGTAAGACATATATAAATAAATCAAAAGAAGACTGAAATAGGAATTATTAATAGAGTAAAGGATACATTTTTTTACTTATTCGAGTAATATTAGCTTAGCTTAGGACTTTTAGTTAGATACGAGATTGTTAGTTAGGTAGATTAGATTATTCCCCTGCTTATAGGAGATTGTTATCAAACCGCGTATATCTTCGCGTTTGATTTTTCTTAGCCTCCGCCCACCGGCCAGGAACCTTCCTGATTGGTCGGTTTTGCTCTTTGAATTTTAATTACGTCTTACTTTAATTTCGCGAATCTATAAATTGAAGTAATTTCTCTGATTCTCTCTCTTACTTCGCCTAACATCACTTCGTCGTATTGAGCGCTCTACCGAGCGGGGCTCCGGCCTCAACTTCGGCCATTTGGCCGTTTCACAGGCGAAATGCCGAAATAGAAGGAGAATCTGTGCTGTACCTTACCTAAACTCGACTGTGTGCTTTATTTCGACACCTGAAGCCCTCTTAGCCTTTCAGGGTGCTAGATCAGAGGCAGAATGGACTTAAAGATACGCCTAGAATGGCAACCTATGAGAGGAAGTTCACATATACGAACCTCTCACCTAGGACACAGCACAAACCTCCAACGACAATGGAGTATCAAGAGCATTTCGAGGAAGGGCTCCACCTACCTTATGCAGAGTCCAGCTTTCGCCCTCCGAGATGACATGGCGCCCAGAACGTGGATTGGTTGAACCCACCACCTAGAGATGCCGGTTCCTGGCCTTCCAGCCTGGTGAAGATGCTGTTTCCTGTTTCCTGAAACCAGAGAGATCCTGAGACATTTCCGTGGGACGTATCCTCCACAGAGCGTAGGGACCGCAGGCACAGGAAAGATAAGGGACTGTGGACGGAAAATTCCAGGGACAGCTACCGGAAGCCACATGGAACCAGCCAGGACCGCTTCTCCAACCAATATGTGAGTCTAATTCTAACTATTTTGTGTTGTGTTCCAGTAATCTAATCAATTTTGTAATTTTTCATATTAATTTTGTGGTATTAATTAACTTTAAATGTTTGAATATTCATCACAACAGTAGTATCTTTTGTTTTGCATATTTGGTCTAGCATAGGGGTTGAAATTTAAATTTAATATTTTACTGCGTATCTAATTACGCAGCATTTTGAGTACCTATCTCATGTTACAACATATTGCGCAATAATTTTTTTTTAATTACTTTTATTGTCTAGCATTCACAATGATACAATGAATAATTTTCTACGTCTTTTCCACTAATTTTAATATACAATTTTTAACTTACATAAATTTTTGATCATTTTTAATTATTTTTTTATGTTTGTACGCATTTAATTAATATTTTGCAAATTGATGACGCCGTTTTGACACTAAATCTAAACGTTTTTAATAATTTTATATTGATTTTCACGCTTTTTATAACTTCAAATTTATAAATGTACTAACTTTTGAATTTATATGTATACTAACTTTTTTTTATATGTATACTAACTTTTTTTTTTTTTTTTTTTTGTTATTTTGGTATATAGGCCGGCGTTTTAGTCATTTGTGCGCATTGCTTGTTTCTGGCTCTTGTGTGCTCCCTATCACGGTGGGCTGCGTTTGTTTCAGGTTTCTGCAGCACCTGGACAAATTTGAGTCTCCGGGGATGGGTTTGCACACATATGAGGGCGAAACATCCATGGCGTCCATTTTGTTTGTTAGTGGAAACAGCCAGTACTTTTCCAAGGTTTCTGCGTAGTTGCATCGATGTCAGATGGTGCTCGATCTGCGTAGAAGTCTTTGAAGTGGTGGGGGTAATACCGGGTGTTGATTGTACCAATCGACACATGGCATGCCTTTTTCCCCCCTCTTCTCCTCCTTTGCCCTTCTGGCACTTAGATACTCAGAATTGTCACCTTTTCTCTTTAATATATCATACTTTACTTTTTCTAACTTTTAGGGTCCAGCACAACCGTTTGCACAGCGAGTTTGGTGGGAATAGCACACCCACACCCAAATTTGACTTTGTTTTTTTTTCCTGTCGTTCTACAGTGGTAGAACGAACAGACAGAACCAAGAGGCACAGGCAATATAGCCGCATGTTCTACCGTCTGTAGAGTTCGTTTTCGTCACGAACCGACACAGAACATGAGCCTCTTCCCTACTATAGTAAAGATTCTCGTAAGAATCGACGTAGGGGATCTTACCTCCGTCAGGGAGTCACCCGGGTCGAACTGACGCCGAGGAAACCTGTGTTGAATTTGGAGTACAGCCTCCTTAGGATTCAACACATTTGTCTTTTAATTGACTATTGTCTTTGCGACCAGCATAAGACGGACAGACTCCGCAGCGGCGCAAAAGAGAAAAAATCGTGTCTTTGGACATAACCTTCGCCGGACGACGAAGGCTGGTGGTTTAGCAGAAGTTCTGTCTTCCAAAACCTACACCGTTTGCTCGACTATGCGGACGCATAGTCACGGTAGACGTATTTTTTTTTGCATAAAGTACGTCTAACCATTGTACCTACATACGCGTCTGGATGGATTTTTGGCTCATAAAATTGCATTAAGTTCCATTGTTACTTTGCTGAGAACTTTTCTAAGTCATGAAATTTAAATTTTAAAGTTTTTTCACTAAATTCTTCTAAGTCAATTGTTTGATATTTTGAAAAATTTTTTACAAGTCCATAAGTGTACATTTTACTTTTTCTCAATTTTACTAAAAAATTTTTTTTTCTAAGTCCGTAAAATGTCATTTGTTTTCACAAAATTTTTTTTTTTTTATTAATTTTTCTAAGTCGATTGAATTTTGTCTTAATGAAAAATTTTACAAGTCGCTTGTGGCTTCCGAAAAGTTTTCTAAGTTTTAAAAGTTTTGTTAGTTTTCGCCAAGAATCTGTCTAAGTCGCTTGCTTTAATTAATTTTTTTTTATTTTTTTTTTACTACTACAATTATTAATATTTTACTATTGTTAGTTACTATCATTCCTGTCTGCCTTTTACTACTATGAAGATTAGATTATAAGCCGAAGTTTTTTTTTGCTATTTTTTGTTGAAATTAAGATTTCTGACCCTTTTTACTATTCTTATCAAGTTAGCGCGTAGACTGCAATTATTTTTAAACGTAAAATTTGAGTTTATATCTTAAGCTTATATTTAGGGGATCACACTCTTCTGTTGTTTTCTGCGATCCACCTGGTGGATACATCTTCCCTAAAGAATACTCCAGGTCGATATCGTCTTCTCCGCGTGTATAATTACTCTAAAATTTACCCCAGTAGGGCGTATCCACAATCGGTTTGTCGTCTGGCCGAGGACTGGACACACCCACATAATGCAGAACCTCTCTCCATGGTACTCGTAGGAAGATGATCGGGCTACCTCCACGGTACAAATTTTCGTATCGACTTAGTAATTTAGGGCGGATATAATTAATTAATTTTTTTTATTATTTTATTGTTAATTAACATAAGATTTATAATTAATATTTTTTATTATTAATTAGGATTTATGATTAATTGTTTTTTTTATTATTGATTAACATAAGATTTATTTTTTTAATTTTTTTTT
This sequence comes from Diabrotica virgifera virgifera, assembly GCF_917563875.1. Lineage (NCBI taxonomy): Eukaryota > Metazoa > Arthropoda > Insecta > Coleoptera > Chrysomelidae > Diabrotica > Diabrotica virgifera. Next base: position 39,818,918 of record NC_065451.1, on the reverse strand, counting down.
TGATTTCCAACCTCGGTATTCCTTATTTTAAACTAACTGCGAAAACGTTTCTTCTTGAGCTGCAATTTGAACAGAAACTAATGTTAGAATTTTAATTTAAGCGTAATATATAAGTGTATGGTATCAACTGTTTATGATTCTGATTTTTTTTTTAACACACTGTAAACTTTGTTTAGTAGTAGTATACCACAGTGTAGGGTTTAGGAATATAGATTATAAACTACCTCTTTGTATTAAATGCACAACATTTCGAATCTCTGTGGACACTTTAGGGAAACCTCTAAATAAAGGTTGTACCCATTGTTCCCCTAAAGTTGTCGCACGACTTTATTTCTATTTTTCATGTATTTCGATTTGACCTTTTTACCTATTTGACTATCTTTTTTGTATGTATTTTGTTAAATAAATACACTGCAGCACAGATTCTTCACAGCAGGGGGGGTGTTATCAAACCGCGTATATCTTCGCGTTTGATTTTTCTTAGCCTCCGCCCACCGGCCAGGAACCTTCCTGATTGGTCGGTTTTGCTCTTTGAATTTTAATTACGTCTTACTTTAATTTCGCGAATCTATAAATTGAAGTAATTTCTCTGATTCTCTCTCTTACTTCGCCTAACATCACTTCGTCGTATTGAGCGCTCTACCGAGCGGGGCTCCGGCCTCAACTTCGGCCATTTGGCCGTTTCACAGGCGAAATGCCGAAATAGAAGGAGAATCTGTGCTGTACCTTACCTAAACTCGACTGTGTGCTTTATTTCGACACCTAAGCCCTCTTAGCCTTTCAGGGTGCTAGATCAGAGGCAGAATGGACTTAAAGATACGCCTAGAAAGGCAACCTATGAGAGGAAGTTCACATATACGAACCTCTCACCTAGGACACAGCACAAACCTCCAACGACAATGGAGTATCAAGAGCATCTCGAGGAAGGGCTCCACCTACCTTATGCAGAGTCCAGCTTTCGCCCTCCGAGATGACAAGATGCATATAGGCACTAAATACTATATTAAAAATCCCGATAGGTTTAGTCACTGTTTTTATGTGGACACTGTTTTGTGAATGGAGAAAAGACTAAAAAGCAAGACGGAACAGAAAGTGAATTAGTGATAATAATAAACAATTTTTAGGATTAAAAAAAAACTCTGAAATGTACCATGTTACAGTTAGTTAGGATAGTTAGGAAATTTAATTTTTGAAAATAGTATTAGGTAACCATAAACATTTTGTAAAAGGGAAAGAGGAATATACCGTCAGATATTCTTCTTCTCTTCTTAGGACTTTCTTTTTTTAAAAACGGCGGAGATGTGGTATATTATGAACCCTCTGTATAAATCATAATTTAAATATGATGTTATTAACCTTTAGGGTATTGAACATACATAAAAACAATAGCTTATAGTTTGTATCACATGTTTATTACGAGTGAACTTGAACTATATTTGTTATGGTTCAGATAGGTATAAAAACACGCTGAACAATCAGTATGGATATAGATATACAAATAATTATTAGAAGTTAGTATGTAGTAAGGTGAGGCGCTATGAATCATTACATGTTATTGTTTAGATATTGGATACCAGTGAATAAAATAAAATGTATAGTAAGACGTGTTTAGTCTTTTTAATTAATTAGAACCAGAAGGCAGTAACAACACACTATTTAATACAGTCACCGCTGTAGTGAATAAATTCTCGAATACCATATTTCTCGTATACGTCGTAAGGATATGCTCGAGAGTCTGTTTGGATGCACCCTTCAGGAGGGCTCAACAATTTCGACATTTGATACTCATTGTAAAAGTCTACAACGTCAGTATCTTTGTTGTGATACATTGCACTAGCACCACCGCTGGGAAGCATGGAATGCGTTGTTGCCAATAAGCTAGGCAATGTTACTGTTTCGTCATTATAGATGTGATTGCCGGGACCTTTTATCAATTCCCCTCCTTCCGAGAGACAATCGGTAGACGGGTATGTCATACTTTGTAGCAAGTATGAAGCTAAAATATTTTTTGTTTTTTTTTTTTTTGGAAAAGGGTAGAGCAATAAATTGCATTATTCACCTTTCTACTGCCTGCACCAATGATTAATAGAAACCCTGTATCAACTGGTCTTAATTACTAAATACATAATTTTTGCATAATGGAACGTTGATATGCGGTATCAGTAGCCAGCGGGACCTGAGAATACATACTACATTAATACTACTGAGTTAGTAATCACCAATCATCTATAATAAAAATATTTGTCATTATTTAATAGTTGTCATTATTATTAATTTTATAATACACTATACTATATAATACTATTATGTAAACAGTAAACACTTGCAAGTTGCAACAATAAATTGTTTCTGGGCATAAAACTTCAGAAATAAATTATGGTAGGTAAGCCCAAGCGGGGGTTTTTGCAGTTACTCGAGAGCGTCAGATTATCATATGGGGAGAAACCTTGTACCCTGTAAATGTACCTCTACCATATATTGACTCTTAATACAGGGTAGCTCGTAAAGGGGGGGGGGCGAAAAAAAATTTATTCTTAGAAAAACTCCAAATCATCAGATTAAGATAAGGTAAGTTAAGTACATGCAAAACGATTGTTGGAAATGGAAAATTAAATAAAAAATGGAAAGTCACCACTAAAATGGAAAGTCACCACTAAAATGGAAAACTTTACTTAAATTTTTTTGGTTTTAGGACCTACTCTTTACAACCCAGTAGATCGCCAAAGCGCTCGAGTGACTGCACATTTAGCATACTTTCCTCCCCTACTATTAGTAGGTAATTAATACCTCGCATTTCACTTTTCAGGTTTTGTAGTTTTGACCGATATACTTTTACTAATATAATATATGCCGCTAAGATGGGCCCTATAATAGTCCTTATCGTTGTCGAGAATAGTCGAGATATACCTATGATTGCTTTTACCGTAAAGTTGGCATAACTATTGTTTCTTAGAAATGGATACAGCAATACATTTTTTCTGTCCGTAATAACTTAGCAACTAATTCCGTGGGGTAGTTTCATCATTTTTTCGGGGGTGAATTTTGCGTTAGGGAATGATAGGGTAGTTTTTCGGGATTGATTAATGTATAACAAGAGCAATTAATTAGCAATAAAATATGCCGCTAAGATGGGTCTTGTACCCTTTCCCTTACCGAGATATAGCTTGGGTGCTGCTAGCTTTAGTGCTTCTAGCTTTACCGTAAAGCTAGCAGCACCCACTGTTTCTCGGAAACGGCTACAGCAATATTTTTTTTTTTCGTAATAAATTAGCAATTAATTCCTTGGGGTTGAATTTTCAATTTTCATCATTTTTTCGTGGGTGAGTTTTGCGCTAGGAGATGATGGAGTAGTTTTTAGGGATTGGGTAATATATCGATCAAGAGCAATTAATTAGCAATAAAATATGCCGTTAAAGTGGGCCCTGTACTCCTTCTCATTGTCGAGATATAGGGTGGGTGCTGCTAGCTTTATAGTAAAGCTAGCAGCACCCACTGTTTCTCGAAAACTGCTACAGCAATCAATTTTTTCTTTTCGTGATAAATTAGCAATAAATTAGCAATTAATTCCTTGGGGTTGAATTTTAGATTTTATTAATTTTTTCGGGGGTGAGTTTTGCGCTAGGGGATAATGGGGTAGTTTTTCGGGATTGGTTAATGTACCAATCAAGAGCAATTAATTAGCAATAAAATACGCCGTTAAAATGATCCCTGTACTCCTTTTCATGGCCGAAATATAGAGTGGGTGCTGCTAGCTTTACCGTAAAGTTAGCAGCGCCCACTGTTTCTCAAAAACTGCTACAGCAATAAATTTTTTCTTTCCGTAATAAATTAGCAATTCATTCCTTGGGGTTGAATTTTCGATTTTCATCATCTTTTTGGGGGGTGAGTTTTACTCTAGGGGATGATGGGGTAGCTTTTCAGGATTGGTTAATATACCAATCAAGAGCAATTAATAGCAATAAAATATGCCGTTAAAATGATCCCTGTACTCCTTTTCATTGCCGAGATATAGAGTGGGTGCTGCTAGCTTTACCGTAAAGCTAGCAGCACCCACTGTTTCTCGGAAACGGCTACAGGAATAAATGTTTCCTTTGCGTAATAAATTAGCAATAAAATATAGTCTTAGTCTGAATTTGGTCTTATGAAGTGGTGCTGCTGACTTTACCGACATCCAAAAAATATAGAAAACCGCCGGTAATAAAACTTCAATCGGTAACCGAAACACACGACATCCTGAAGAACAGCACAAAAAGCGGGAGTAATTACATCAAACAAGATGTCAAGAAGCGGCCGCGAAACATTGATACAGGCAAAGAACCCTGAAGACTACAGAAAAATGACGCACATAATAGAAGAATATAACACAAATAAACCAATACAATGGATAGCATTCGCCCTAGAAGAGGACATAAAAGAACAAAAAATTGTAATAAGAGGACTACCAACCAATACAAAACCAGAAGACATACTAAGAGACCTACATGAAGACTACGAAATAGAAGGCAAAGATGTAAAAAATATGACATCCAGAAAACAAGACAAAAGAGTTTACCCATGTTTATATTAACTATAAACAAAGATGACCTGCAAAAAGCCCTGAAGATCACCAACATAGGCCACATGAAAGTGACAGTGGAGGCATTAAGAAAACCTACAGAACCAACACAATGCTACAACTGTCAAGGATATCATCATGCGCAATCAGCCTGTCACAAGGACCCTAGATGCGTAAAATGCGGAGACGACCATAAAAGCAAAGAATGCAAAAGGCCCAGAGAGGAGAAGGCAACATGCGCAAATTGCCAAGGACAACACCCAGCTAATTTCAGAGGCTGCTCACGTTACCCAACTTGGCAGCAAAGGTACCCACAACAGAGACAACAAGCTACAACTGCACCACAAAGAAATGAAAGGACAAACGGAACCTCGTACGCACAAGCGACGAAAAAGACAACAGAAAACATAGTGACAGCGTCACTATTACAACAAACCGAGTTGAGAGAAATGCTGAAAGACGTAGTAACATCACTAGTCTACAAAGCGATTAGCGAAATGAAGTTAGCGCTGAACTAAATAGAAACAACAGGGTATACTTAAGGATAGGTTCTTGGAATTCAGGAGGAATAAGGACCAACCAAAACATCTCGGACGAACCGGTCAACAGGTACGAAATGGACGTAGTAGCACTACAAGAAACAAAAATCACCAACATCATCAATTTGAAGTTTCCAGGCTACGACGTTTATAGGAACGACAATACAGGAAGATCGGGTGGCACAGCTATCCTAGTAAAAAGAGGTATAAAACATACTAGGATCCCAACACCACAATTAGTTAATATGGAAGCCACTACAGTGAGGATACAAATGGAACAGGGAGAAATCAGGATTACCTCTGCATACGTAAGACCACTAGACCCACTGTCAGACGATGACCTGAACGCGTTCCTCGACATTGACGAACCTGCAATAATAATAGGAGACCTAAACGCAAGATCCCCTAACTGGAACGACAGAGCTACGAACAGAAACGGACGGATACTCCATCAATATATGGAAAACAGAGATGACATAGAGGCAATGGGAACAATTGAACCGACCAACTATCCAACTAACAGACTTCCAACACATAGATATAGTAGTGGCAAGAAACATAGAAATGCAAACGGAACTACAAACAATAAACGAAGGTACAGTAGGCCACAACCCAATACTACTAGAACTAGGAACGTGGGAAGAAGAAACCGTCACAAAAAGAACAAAAAAGAGGACAAAATGGACAAACTTCAAACGACTAGTTAGCCAAGGGATAAACACCGTTCCAGTAATAAATAGTCCGAGAGACATCGAAGAAAAAGTCCTAGAGTTGGAAAGAATAATTCAAGATGCACTAAGAAACAGCACAACAGAAGAAGAAATCGAAATACAGACAGGAAGGTTCAAAAATGTTACACAAGAAATAAAAGACATGATTCGGGAAAAGAACAGAGCCAGACAAAGAGCCAGATGAACAGGACAACAAGCGGATAAAAATAGAGCAAACAGACTAATAAGAGACGTCAAAAACGCACTAAACGAACATCGAAGCGAAACGTGGAATAATTACATACAAGAGATGGACGAAGGAGCGCCAAATATGAAAAATATTTGGAAATTACAAAGAATATTACGCAACGATAGAAAACCCATCCCACCACTACACGGCGAAAACGGTATAGTGTATTGTATACTATAGACGAAAAAGCAGAAGTAATGAAGTCCACCCTTGAAAGAGAATGCAGGCTAAATTTCCGTCAAGAAGAGGACGTGGACTTCATTGAAGAAGTAGAAAATCAAAGAAACAGGCCAGACGAACCAGAAGAAGATATCCCTCCAACATCACCAGCAGAGATAAATGTACATATTAAAAAGTGTTCACCAAAAAAAGCACCAGGCCCAGACAACATAACCAACAGAGCTGTAAAATATCTACCTGCGAGAGCTATAGTATACTTAACGAATATAATAAATGGCATATTAAGATTCAAAAAATTCCCGAATCGATGGAAACAGGCCCATGTCATAATGATACCTAAACCTGGTAAGGACAACACATTTCCGCAAAACTACAGGCCGATAAGCTTCCTTCCAGCAATCAGTAAGATAACGGAAAGAATAATACTAAGCCGCTTACAAGCCGAAACGAACAGGCTAGAAATCATCCCAGAAGCCCAGTTCGGTTTCAGAGCAGAACACTCCAGCGAGCTACAAGTACTCAGAATAACAGAGTACATAGCAGCTGGACTAAACGATAAGCAATACATAGGGACAGCATTCCTGGATGTAAGCAAAGCCTTCGATAGAGTCTGGCATAAAGGCCTAATATATAAAATGCGAGAATATGGATATGGTGAGGCAATGACGAGGCTGATCTCTTCGTACCTGAGCGGCAGGAGATTCAGAGTTCGGATAGGACAAGTCCTGTCGGAACTTGGAACTCCAGAAGCAGGGTTGCCACAGGGAGCAGTATTGTCACCCTTGTATTCAATATTCACCGCGGATATACCAAGATCACACGGTACTATGCTAGGCCTTTATGCGGACGATACAGCAATAGCGGCCAAACATAGAAACATAGATACAACAGTAGAGAATCTACAATCCGCACTAGAAGATGTAGAAGAATGGTGTACTAAGTGGAAAATCGCCATAAACGCGGAAAAACACAAGCGGTAATGTTCAAAAAAAAGAAGAGACCAGCCAGGTGAACAACTAAGGCTATTAGAAAATCCAATCGAGTAGAAAGACGAAGCTAAATACCTAGGAGTCACCTTAGATAAAGGCCTTACATTTAATAAACACGCAGAAACAACAGTAAATAAAGTCATCAACGCTGCGAGAGCGTCGATAAGAGGACTCATAGGTAGAAAAAGCAAATTAAAAATAAAAACGAAGATACGACTTATAAATAGCTTAATAATACCGATAATAACTTATGCATCTCTCGCATGGGGGCAAGTATGCATGACAACTAAAAAGAAAATTCAAGCGGCACATAACAGAAGCCTAAGGGAAGCAGTCGACGTACCAAGATACGTAGCAGAAAGATTCCTATTTAGAGAACTCAAACAAATCAGAGTAATTGACACAATAAAAGAAAGAGCGAGGACAAAATTCCCTGAACTAGAAAATCATCCAAGTCCAATATTGCGAGAGATACTTAGGTACGACGCTTTCCACCGATGGAAACACAAAAGACCTAAACAACAGATAGTTGAATAAAGGTACGGAAAAAACGACAAAGCAGACGGTTCGTAGCTCTACACAAAACAAAACGAGAAAAATCACAGGTAAGACTCACAAACTAAGACATTTTTTTAAATAACAACAAATGGGACCAGGCCTTAAGCCTGGGACCCAAGCAAGCAAAAACAGTACCGCGGACAAATCACCAGTAGTCAAAGGCTAAAAGCGCTTCACGCTGGCCTAGTTTTCAAAACCGATTAGGACACCACATTGGAATCTTCATTACCCAGGAGTCCCATGTGAAGAGCATTTGGCTGATAGTTGTGCCCCCATCGCGCATCAGCGTGCTATGGGGGGGGGGGGGAAGGCCTGGAGCATTGGAGCGGGGTGGAGTGACTCCTGCCATAGGCACGGGTTAAAACACCTCGCTCCAATAAATTGTTACACCCGAACGTAATTTTTTAAAGGGTGAACAAGTCTCACGGGTCGGGTTGAATCATAATGCTTGCTTGCTTGCGAAGCTCTCTCTGACTCTCTAGTCTCGACGAGCACCGTACGTGCCTCTAGTGGGCTTCGGCCTACGCCGTGGCGGCCATGTGGCCTTCTTTGCGGACAAGTGATGTCCTTTAACAAGAATACTGTGCTGCAGTTCCTGTTCTAACATAAAACTGTGTTCTTAATACCTTACTACCTTCTGATTTAAATGTAAGAATAAGAGATGAAATCTCAAAAACTTAGAAACGCCACCAATTGGCAAGCCAAGTTGCAAAACTAAACTTCAAGCTTAATAATGGAATAAAGGTGCTATAAACAGCTCAGCAGAAAGACACAAATCACAACCCTATCTTAACCTAGATAGGTAAAGCATCTACATTGGAGGATGGTCGACGGGGCTTTTCCAGACCGTAATTTCCCGATGAGATGATATGGCGCTTAACTAAAATTCGGACTACACCACGTCCTGAGATCCTGACTAGCTGCTTCCTGTATGGTATGGTTCCACACACAGCGTGACACCGTAGCCACCGGCTTCCTGGAAACCATGGAATCCACGTAGCAACTGCTGAGCATGGAATATGCCTGGCCTGGCACCCGGCCTCGACCCGGCTTCCCGCAGGCACGCTCGCCTTGCACTTCTGGATGGTTGATGGGACCCTGGTGCACTTATGGTGGACCGCCGATGGTCTGTGCACCTCCTGCAGGACTCTGGTACAAAACGTGAGTTTTTAAACTATCTTTTATCAGCGATTTGTGTTCTATGTACTTTATTTCGTAATTTATTGCAACTTTGATAACTTTTTTTTTAAACAATCTGAATATTTAACTAATTTTGATATATTTTAATAACAATTTTAAAATATTTTAACGTAAAACCTTACATTTTTACTATTTTTCTGGGTATTCGTAGCGCCAATACCCAGAGAGTAGCAGGAATACTTGCCGTGGAACAAAAACTGACACCTGGCAGTAGGTATAAAATGCACACCCATGAGAATGAAGATTAATAATTTATGTTTAGGATCGCTGCCTGGGGATCGTCAGGGCACGTCTGGAGCCGGCGCTGGACGTGACAGCATGCGGGACGTCGGTGGCAGGGTGTTGAGGAGGCGGGCCCCTGTCATACAATCAGCTACAGCCCAACCACAACCACAACCACAAGCGAGCCAAACAACAACAAGAGCTCCACCCGCCGAAGGTGCTGCGCTGGATCATCAGCCGGCGCTCTCTCAAGCGGGACGACCGAGGCAGCGCATGAAATGGACTGTGTCCATTAATGAAAACATTTTGCGCTTCTACTACAACGTGACAAACCTCGGTCAAGAAACAATCGGCTACCGACAACAGCTGTATGCCGAATTTTGCAGGACATACCCAGATATTCAAGTATCGGTGCAACGAGTATCAGACCAATACCGGGTAATTATAAGAAACAACCTTATCCCAGACGCTAGACGCAATACCATCAGAAGCGAAGTCGAACGGGAGATTCAGAACGATGTTGTAATTGAAGATCAAGTCCCTGTTGAAGTTCATGAACAGATTCCTGAGCTTGCCATACAAGAAACTCAACCTGACAATACAGAGCAGGAAAACAACGAGTTACGTGATAATCTAGTAAGCGAAATGGCACGTGCGGTACAGGAGTTTAATGGAACAAACCCACTTAGCAGACCACCGCTACCACGAATAAACTCTTGTAAGAAACTAGGTGCGCTGTTACAAATTGTGAACACTGAAGTCCTACCCAATTATGTCGCAGAAGCCCACACATTAGAATATTTGCACATGCTAATCTACTGTGCAGCAACAGCAATTGCTAATGTAATGGGCGTTAAGATCAGAACACGACGGGGTACTAATAACGAAAGAACTGGTAACAGAATTGCACCTTGGGAAAAAAGGCTGCTCGGAAAGATTGAATTACTACGTAAGGATATTGGTATAGTCACAGAATACATACGAGGTGTAACAAGTAGAAAAGTCATCAGGAGAGCTGAAGAAATAATGCTGAGTACCGCAAGACACTCAAGATATGATCCAGAAAACAACACAGCCCATCAGTGTCTGGATACATTAAAACAAAAACTCTCCGTTTATTCAGGGCGACTAAGGAGGTACAAAGTTAGTAACAACCGCAAAAGCGACAATGCTCTTTTTGAGAGTTCTGAGAAGGCGTTCTATCGAAAACTCAATTCCACTGTAGAACGTGTCGATAAGACTTACCCAAGCCAAGAAGAAATTCATGAGTTTTGGGGAAATCAACTTTCCACACCAGCTGCTCTTAACAACAATGCTGGATGGATAGAAGATACGACACAGAACTGCCAACATTACATTACTACCCTTTACGTACCCTTCACTACTGAAGAAGTCTCAAATATCATCAAAGACCTTCATAACTGGAAATCTCCTGGACCCGATGGAGTTCAAAACTTTTGGCTCAAGAAGTTTTGGAGTGTTCATGAATGCTTATCAACATTAATTAATCATGTTATTTCTAATCCGCAGGATATACCAGCATTCCTAACTCAGGGTACCACTTATTTAATACCGAAGGATCAAAATGACACCCAAGATCCAGCCAAATACCGCCCAATTACTTGTCTTCCAACTTTGTATAAATTGGTCACATCCTGTGTAGCCCGGCGTATCTACCAACACTGTGCTCTGAACAATATCATGGAACCTCAACAGAAAGGATGCGCTAAGGGTTCCATGGAATGCAAAGAACAACTCATCATCGACTCAGTAATTTCTAACCAGGCATATTCCAAAAAGAGGAATCTTTTTACTGCCTTCATTGATTACAAGAAGGCCTTTGATTCAGTGCCGCATGAATGGCTTATAGATATATTGAGAATATATAAAGTCGATGATAATATAGTGACCTTTTTAGAGCATATAATGACAGAGTGGAAAACTAGAATTCACCTTCAAATACCTGGTGAAATTAACATCGAAACTGAAAATATCGCAATCAGCCGGGGCCTGTTTCAAGGAGATTCGTTGAGTCCTCTGTGGTTCTGTCTAGCTATGAACCCACTATCTCAGCTATTGAACTCCACAGACGCAGGTTTTAGCATCAAAAATAACAACAATGTGGTGGCGAAGCTTAATCATTTATTGTACATGGATGATTTGAAATTAATGGCTTCCACTCGAAACCAACTCGATGAGATGCTGAAAACTGTAGAAACTTTTTCTAATGATATTAGTATGCACTTCGGACTAGACAAGTGCCGTATTTTAAATATAGTCAGAGGAAAAGTACAGCCCGGAGGATTCGATATGCAAAATGGCCAGAACATCGAGGCCATGGGTGAAAACGATATGTATAAATATCTTGGAGTAAAGCAAGCGCGGAAAATTGACCATAAACAAATGAAAACAGAGATAACTACAGAGTTTATACGAAGGTTAAAACAGTTGCTTCGCTCACAACTTAACAGTAGAAATTTGTTTAAGGCACTAAACACTTATGCATGTTCCGCGCTTAGCTATTCGTTTGGCATTGTTAAGTGGACAAAAACGGACAGAGAATCTTCAGCGAAAAGTAAGAACACACCTCACAAAGGCACAAAAACACCATCCTAAAAGTGCAGTAGAAAGAACAACATTACCACGGAATCTAGGAGGAAGAGGACTTATGGATATAGGTGAGCAATTAGATAAACAAATTGCTAATTTAAGAAATTATTTTCAGTTGCAAGCTGAGACATCTACTTTACTTCGCGCTATTTGCGCAGTAGATGACACAACACCGATCAAACTGAGGGAACCAGAAATGCGCATAAACCACCTCACTAAAGACGAAAAAATACGCACCTGGATGGGTAAACCTCTGCACGGGCGACATCCCAATGAGGTCAGCCAAGACTATGTCGACAATACAGCGTCGAACTATTGGTTGACATCAGGAAAGATGTTCCCTGAAACGGAGGGTTCATTACTGGCCATTCAGGATCAGGTTATACCAACCAGAAATTACCTGAAATATATCGTCAAAGACCCTCAGGTTCAAAACGACAGATGCCGATATGGATGTCAAGCCCAAGAAACCATCCAACAATTACAGGGGGCTGCCAGGCATTTGCTGCAACTGAATACAAGGAACGGCATGACGCAGTGGGAAAAATCCTTCATCAGGAGATAGCTATCAAGCTGGGACTTCTCCAAACGGACCATCTCCCTTATTATCAATACGTCCCTGAGAGTATGCTTGAGGATGGCAACTACAAGCTATACTGGGACCGCACTGTACTCACAGACCAAGCAGTGGCACATAATAGACCAGATCTTGTACTAGTTAATAAATTAACAAAACAAACAACACTAATTGATGTGGCGATACCTAACAACAATAATCTACATAGTAAATTTACTGAAAAGATCGCCAAGTACAGAGATCTGGAAATTCAAATACGAAGGCAATGGAGAATGCAAAGTACCCAGACGATACCGATTATCATGTCTACTACTGGAGTCATTCCGAAGACCCTCCTCGAAAGCATCAAAAAGCTGGGTCTGAATGAACATCTTTATAAGACCATGCAGAAAGCTGTACTACTCGCCACGGCCAGAAGTGTACGAAAATTTTTGGGAGATACACCTGCATTCCAAGTCACCTAGGGCTCGATAACACGGAAAGAGTCCCACCAGAGCTCAATCCTTTTGATACCGTAGGTATCTGGGATGAGTCAATTTTCCCCTTAGAGGGAGTGTGAGCCGTATGGCTAAATCTGATAATTCATATAATGTGGGGCATCTTATAGGACCATCTTCTTATAATGTTGAAGTAAACACTAGCAATGCTAATAGTGTTGGTGTCGTTATATCAGAACCATCGCTAACGACACCAACAATATTAACATCACCCGTATTATTGTCAACTAAACGGTCGTCATTGTCGGGTAGTTGTGGTGCTACAAATACTAGCGATTCTAATATTGGTGATGTAGTTACATCAACTTACGATCTGAACGATCTCCACAACGTGACACTGATATTTTAGATGATGATTTATCTAAATCATATTCACCTCAAGTGTCTACGCCATTGTCTATACATCGTCCTCATATAATTTTAACACCTTTACATCCGACACCGCATCATGAACGATCTCCACAAGGTTTTTCTACTTCTCCTTCGTCATCTTCTGATTCGTCATCTTCTGATTCGTCATCTTCTTCTGATTCAGAAAATGACCATAATGACGACAAAGTCTCTAATAATAAACAAATCGACGATACAATACACAATAATCAGAATAATTTATCACCAACAGTCGTAGTAACGCCAACAGGATCTGTAGATATCAACAATTGTGAAAATAATATAGAAAATTGTACTGTAAATATGACATTAGAAAACGAGAAACATTTATTAAATCAATTAGGTCATATCATTGAGACTAAATTGTTAAATGAGGACAATGATAATTTAAATACTGAACAAATTACCGATATAGATAATAACGAGTTAAATGAAGACGATGATAATTTAAATACTGAACAAATTACCGATATAGATAATAACGATAAAACTATAGAATCAACTATTACTGCCGAAAATGAACATACGAATTATGCTACTACTATAACAACAAAAACAAAATCATATTTACAGAACGATTTCGATATAGACACAGATACTGCTAAAAAATTTATCAATAAAGTGATTAGAAAATCTGCGAGATTATCACATATGCCAACTTTGGATAATACTACCATCAAATAATGAATCTTACTTTAACGATTATTCTTATAATGTCGCAGATTCTTCTATTTTATATATGGAAGATAATAAATATAGATCAGCCGTATTGTATCGTCGACCAGTAAGTAGTTTCGTCCAACCCGGTTATCGTTTAGCGTTACCTAAAGATATTCCTAATATTTCTTTAGTGACTAAAATAGATTTGGTACCTGTAGGTACCTCTTTGCAAACAACCCCTATTCTATGCGTTATCATCGCTAAATCTACTAAATCACGTCCAAATGCAGACACGATGGTTTATCATCCAGATTTCCAACTCATATCCATACGTCAGTGCATTAATATAATCGAACGTAAAAATTATATTACAATTCGCAAACATGTCATACCCAATTCTTCTTTTTATAATAAATTCAAAATTTTATCTGATTACCCTCAAAATTGCATAATGAGTTATCCCAAAATTAACGATGTCAATTTTTACATGTCTAAATACTATTGCGTAGCTGGCGCAATACCTCGTGTCTGCAAATCGTACGTTATCTACATGTTGACTAAATATTATAGAGACGATGGTCATAATATTACTAAAAAAACTGAATTATTTCCTGCTGGCACCATCGAAATGTACGCTAGAGCTTATTATTGTTTAGAATCGACGGACTTAATAAATTGGGACGACAGTAAGAAAAACGGTTGTATAAAATCATTATTAAGAATAGCGTGTAGTTGGTTGACTGACTGCGAATTGCGACACGAATTAGCTTCCTATTTGGATTTTGCTGAACCATCCTATATCTCTGGATATAGTTTGTTACAGATAAAATTGAAATTTCAAGCTATTATCAATGACGTTGCAACATATAAAGAGAGAGATCCTAGCAAATACCACGCATTATCATCGTTATGGTTCGATATAATGCGAAAATGCGAGATCCACCATTATTTATGCCCACACCCAACACGGGCAATAGTAGAACAGGCAAAAGAAATTCAGAAATTTATTAATTATAGATACGAGAAATACATGCTGGAGACTAAACAATTTGATGCAGACATTATTAAATTTAATAAACCTGAACTTTTGACCATATTCAGAAACGTACCAGGTTTTCAAAATTCATTTAGAAAATCTTTTTCGTTGTTGCAAAAATCTGTTGCAGATATATTTAAAACTATATGTAAATTATTTGCAGCATATATTCACGACAACGCGATATTATCTGGTGGATCAACAATAACAGTGGACCACGTTCACGCTTTCATGAGAAAATATAAAAATATATACAGCGTAAATTCGTTACATTTAAAAATGCCAGCATTAAAATCTAAATATCAACAAATAATAAGAGTAATACACAACGAGATAATTACACTCGACAATAATACGACATCATCAATAAATCTAACTTTCGAAGAACCCGTAGTAATTACCTTGACCGGAGCCATTTATTTAATCATTTTAAAGTGTATAGATCCAATAATTTATTCGATGGCTACCAATCCAGTCTTGCGTGACTCTTCTATGGCGACTTTGATTCATGAAGAATTAATAAAGTTAAAAAATCATAATATTTTCACTAATATTAATAATATAGAAACTTGGTGTCAAACGGATAATGAAATAATTTTTGATATAAATAAACATGTAGAAGGAACATTTAATGTTGATAAATTTTTAAAAATTGATGAACAAGATGATGATGATAATATGTCGGTGTGTAGTAGTATTACGAGTACTAGTAGTAACGATAGTGAAAGCGATGATGAGTATAACAGTCAGTCAACCAACGAATGGATCCATGAAAAAATGGATCTAGAAAGTGAAAAAATAAAAATTGAATCTCTCTTTCATCAGCATATCGAAAATTGCAAACAATTTAAAACACATCATCAAGAGTTAGATAAATATCAAACACCATTAAAAGATTATGAGACCGGCACATCTATATTATCTAACGTTGATGATGTAATTATAGTACCTTCTTCCTCGTCTTCTTCAGGAAATAAAATAAATAAAATACAACCGAAACCAAAAAATACACCAATTATACCACAAGCGATACCTGAAAATGAGAACATACCTTATTATAACCAACATGTAGAAGACGAGGAACGACGTTTGCAAATAACACCGATGCCATCAGATAATGACGAATTTGGGGAAATAAAAGATACGAATAATAATCAGAATTATCAAGATAATAATGAAGCTGGTCCTTGATCATTATCAACATCATATAAAAAACGCCAGCATGAGGATGATGCATCTTTGTCGTCATCTTCGACGACATCAGACGACGATAATAAGTCTCCAAAGCCTGTTCTAACTTATAGAAAAAAAAATTAATGAAAACAATAAAAAAATCAAAATTGGCATCTAATAATAATAAACAAATAAATTTAAAAAATGTTCCGAGCAAAAATGTAGTTGAAAAAGAATCATTATTTAAAACACCAAGTATACCAACAAAATATAATAAAAACATTATAAATGATCCAGTATCTGATTCTGAAGTGGAATATGATTTAACAGTATCAACAAAAAATAGACCAAAAGTTCGACAAAGTTATAAAATACCAAAACGGCACGATACGCCATATCAAAGGGCTCAAAAATATGAAGATACTCGGCGAAGATACTCCGGAGGCGCCGGAGGTCTTATTCATCCTCTATCCATATCTTCCATTTCTTGCAGTCCTTTGCTAGCTCTTTCATTTGTTGATGTAGTTTTCCTTTTTCCTGTCCAATTTTTATAACCTCATCGATCCATCTCTTCCTTGGCCTCCCTTTACTTCTTTTACCATATCTTTTTGATTCCATCACCTGCTTTGGTAGTCTTTCCTAGTCCATTCTTTGTTAATGTGTCCATACCATTTTAATTGTCTTTTTTTGGATCTTAGTTATTATCGATTCCTGTTTCAGTTTTTGTCTAATATCTTCATTTCTTATTCTGTCCAATTTCGTTTTTTCCTATTTTTCTCAGCTGCTTCATATCCGCTGCGTTTATTGTACTGTCTATTTTTGCATTGTTTACCCATTGTTGCATATATTAAAGTTGGTACAGATATTGCATTGTATACCTTCAGTTTTATTTCTTATCTATTTCTTCCTTTCCAAGTATTGTTTTATTTAGTGCATAGTAGATCGTATTTGCTTTTTTCGTCCTGTATGAGATTTCTTGATCTAGCTTTCCATCCTCTGTAGAACTGCAATCCCGGGAGATTCCCGGGTCAAATTTCCGGGGAAATCAGTAAAAAATGGAAATCCCGATTCCCGGGAATTCTTACAGATTTCCGGGATTTTTTTAATATTCAATTTTAAATTATGAGTGGAGAGATATTACTAATTCAAAATTAATAAATGATTCTGATACAATTATCTCTGTCTGCTTAATAAGCATTCTTAACTATTCCACTTGAATTATTTCTTTTTCAATTATATTTTAAACCTTTTTTTTTTGGTGTTAAATCAGAATGTACCATATCGGTTAGCATAAACACTATATTGTTTATGCGACGGACCTGATTCATTTTGAATCATCTAGAATCTAGAATTATAACAAATATTTATTTTCAATTAAAACTATGTCTATGAAGAATTATAAAAGACCATTAGACAAGAGCTAGGCATTGTACGAAAATGCAAATAAGCTGACTAGACTTTTTAAAAAATTATTTACTGTATGTACTTAAAACCATCAGACCTACATTAACAGAAAGCGAACGCGTGTTTTCAACTTCAGCAAATTTCTGTACAAAAAAAAAGAACCAGCCTGAAAAAACAAACACTGAACAATTTATGTTTTCTTAAAACAATTCAATAATAAAAACAACGAAAATTCAAATTAAAATTTATAATTTTCCTATTTTTAAAACTGTCTTTTAAATTTTATCAAAAAAAATGAACGTGGGATAAACAGATTACCTGACACTCAAAACATATAACACCATGGTACTTAGTATTGTCCTCAAACGACGCTTCAGTCACGGACCAATCAGCGCGCGGAGAGCATCTCTGACCAAAACCGCGCAACGCGATTGGTTCAACCGCTTGGGAAAATCCATCTCCTACGTCATAATCCCTAAAACAAAGGAAATATTGGATATAAAAGGAGGTGGATTTTCTATAATTCTTCAGTCAGAGATTGCTCTCGTAGTATCAAAGACTCTTGGGTTCTGTGTAGTATTACACCTAGAATCTGCCTTTTATTTCTTTACCATTTGAATGTGAGAAGACAAAACTGTTGATATATTTTGCTTTGTATATTTGTTGTGTTATTCTAGCGATATCTCTGCTTGCAGACCAAGCGCTGAGAAGGCACATATTTTATGCCATTTTATTGTTGCATTTATTTTTGATTTACTGTTTGAAAATATCTTCTAGTGGAATTCCTCTTGTAGGTCACGCATCTGAGATATTTTCCCATTTATATGTCTATTTTTTTGATCTAAGTCGATTCCTTCCGTAAGTCAAGGAAAACTTAGAATTTTTATGCCATTTTATTGTTGCATTTTTCTGATTTACTGTTTGAAAATATCGTCTAGTGGAATTCCTTTCGTGGGTCACGCACCTGAGATATTTTCCCATTATTTTATCATTATATTTGATATATGTATATTTTTCTCTAAGTCGATTCCTTCCGTAAGTCAAGGAAAACTTAGAATTTTTGCCATTTTATTGTCGCATTTTCTCTAAGTCGTTTACTTCTGTAAACACTTAGACATTTTTTTTTTGACTTTTTGTTTTCTCTCTTACTAAGGTTCCTTCCGTAAGTTAAGGAAATACTTAGCCATTTTTTCTGTACCATATATTTTCTTTTTGAGAGACACTAACGTTGTGGAACTCCTCCTCGAAGGTTACGCACTTCTAGTGTCCCTCTTATGCCATTTTATAGTGCAAAAATATATTATATTGTTTCTGTTTTTCTGAGGTCAGAGTGATACTTCTACGCTAGTAGATTACACACTATAGACCCACATTACTAGGAATCAGCGGTATTTTTCCTTAGCAAGCTAAGAAAATCACGCACTGTCCTCTAACTTCTCGTGTAAGACGTAATTCTTGACGAATATATCTTTACACACGAGATATCTCCCCTTTCGCAATGGTAGACACACGTAATACATCTCGTTCGTCTTCACAGGAGCGAAAAGAGTCCCAGGAGCCCAGTACAGCCTCTTCAGGACCTATGGAACCTCCTCGGGAACAGTATAATGATATATGTATCGGAGAATTTGATCATAAACCAACTAAATATGAAGCACGAGCAGTAGAAAAGTAGTTTATTAACAAGAAGCTACCGAATAACAAGAGTGGATCATATTAGAAACGTAGACATAAAGCGGAAACACCTTAAAACTGAAGCTACAACAATGAAAATTACTTATGCATGGTGAAAAATACAACATTCTGATAATGCATGACACGATTCAAGGTGGACACGTGAAGACGAACGTCATGGTCTTAGATAGTGATTTGATGCAGTTCCATGCAGAAGCTTCAAAAGATAGCAATGGTGATTGCCTACCTCCGCGGAGGAAAAGGTATGTGGGGAAAAAATATACAAGATGGAAATAATAAATTTCGAAATGAAAAACACAAAAGAGAAAAAGGATTTAGACCACGAAGATCATGAAGGAGTGCATTGAAAGACGGGAACCTCATTTGGTAGGTCAAAGGAAACGTTGACGGAAATCGACTGCTTTCAGTATATCTACGGATTACTTTAAGTGAAAACGGAATGCAACTCTAGTAAAAATTTAGAAAGTATGTCTTCAAACAAATACGTTAAATTAAAATTAAATATTACAAAAAAAAATAAATTTATAGGATTTTAAGAATAAGTAGAAAGATTGCAATACTCAATTTTTAGTATCAGTCAATCTTTACTAGAATATATAACTTGAAATGAAAAAACAATATCCCTTACGCTCCATGATGTTACAATTGTGTGAGTCTAATCTAAATGCTGTTTTAGGCTTAAAATCAAATTTTCACCAATCGCTCCCGCACGACATGACTGTGCTAGGTGCGAGTAGTCACGCTGAATCGGTACCGTTCGTCTCCCTTCTCATTCTTTGACGTGATTAGAGTATGAACGGACGTATTTCGTAATAATTTAGACTTGTGTGTACTGCAATGGCAAAAAATAGTAAGTATTACTAAGAATCAGTTTAAAACATGTTTGATGGGTATTATTGCTTTAAATAGGTTTATGTTCACTAAGTTTCGTACAAAAATGATTAAATGTATTAAAGGTTATGTTCTTATGAGTTACTTTTGGCGCTAGATCACAATTGTGGGGTTCGGGAGTTAACACAGTAAAAATCGAAAAAAAAAACAGACAGAACCAGCTAAGTTTTTTGTTGCAGGAGATACAAGAAAGGTTAACTTGGACGAACTTACGGCTAATCCGGATAAAATTTATGAACTGATAGATGAATGTGGGTCCGATTTCGAGATTAAAAGCGACTATGATGATGATTATTTTGAGCCAAACATCGCTGATGAAAAGTCTGATGAGGAAAATAACATCGAAGAGGAAAATCCTGAACCTTCTACGAGCAAAAATGTACCTTCCGTAGGCATAAAATGGACCAAAGATTCATTCGCAAGCAAGAATATTTCGGAAGAATCCAATGGGACTGATGATATCAACGACGTTTTGAGTCCATTTGGTTATTTCAGTCGATATTTAGATGATGATTTTTTTGAAATGGGAGCAAAACTAACTTCACAATACTATTTGCAAGAGACTGGCATGGAAATAAAACCAGATATTTCTCCCGAAGAAATCAAACAATTTTTTGGTATGCATGCGGTCATGGGATGTTTTAAGTTTCCCAGAATACACCTTTACTGGAGTGTAAAGTACCGACTACCAATCATAGCTGATGTAATGAATCGAGACAGATTTTACAAATTACGCACAAACTTTCACCTTGTAGATAATTTATCGGTAACTGAAGAGATAAAACAACAAAATCGCCTTTGGAAAATTCAGCCGATGATAGATAGAGTAAGAAAAAGATGTCTAGAAATTCAGAGACTACGTGGGACGTCATTTTCAATTGATGAACAAATGATACCCTTTATGGGCCGATGTCCAATACGACAATTTGTAAAAAATAAGCCGAGACCTGTTGGCCTAAAAAATTTTGTTTTGACGACATCTTGTGGCACAGTACTTGATTTTGAAATTTACCAAGGCTCTCTGACTCCGCTGAAAAATAAAGAACTCGGTTTAGGACCGTCGGTCGTTCTTCGCCTAGTAGAAACCTTGCCTCCGGAAAGTTGCGTCTTCTTTGATAGATATTTTTCGACTTTGTCATTATTTGATAAATTGCTTGAACTGAAAATAGAAGGAACGGGGACAATTATGCCAAACAGGACAAAGGGATGTGTATTTAAAAAAGACAAAGAAATGAAAAGAGGTCAGTCAGAAGAATACGTAAGAAGTGACAAAAAGGTATGCTTGACAAAGTGGAAAGATAATAAATCCGTAATTATGGCTTCCACGGCTTTTGGAGTAAAACCTTTACAAAACGTCAAGAGATGGGACAAACAAGAAAAAAAACATGTCGAAGTAACTTGTCCAAAAGTTGTTAACATATATAATGAAAAGATGGGAGGTGTCGATGTATGCGATCAAATGATTGAATGTTACAGAACCTTTTTTAAAACTCGTAAATGGACTTTTAAAACTATCCTTCACTTATTTGATTTATCCATCGTTAACAGCTGGATGGAATATCGTAAAGATTGTAAAAACAATAAATACAAAACAAAAGATATCTTGGACCTGCTACAATTTCGGTTAAATTTGGGTGAATTTTTGATCTGTGGAACAAAAACCAGAAGACCAGAAAGAGACAATGAAGATAACACAGAAGAATCCAGTATCAAAAGGGTTAAGTACGCTTCAATGCCCTGTCGTGACAAAAGGTATGATGGGTTTGATCATTGACCTGTTCATGAAAATCAAAAAAATCATAACACATGTCGTCTAGAAACCTGTCAAAGTAGATCAAGAATAAGGTGTAGTACTAAGTGTGGTGTTTATCTTTGTTTAAGTAACAAACAAAACTGTTTTGTTAAATTTCATTGCAAATAACTTTATTCAATAAATTTGGTTTCTTTTTCTCAAATTGGTTTCATTATCACAATTGTGCTAGTTATCTGTGTGCTACTGTATGACACAATTGTGCTAGTCCTTGAATCCTGTCAAATGTCACTTTGAAAATTATGCAAAAAATTTGACTTCTTATTAAGGTATAAACTAACATTATCCTAAAATTTTAACTCAATATTTAAAATCATTTACGTTCGGGAGCGTAAGGGATAAATTAGTAAAACCATTCAGAAGGACCTGTCTACGCCTTACATAATTTGGGACACATTTTGATAAGTAGGTGAGTATACATAATGCTTTCTATTTCAGAACATCCTCGTCTACCGTTAATTTCTAACCAGGCAAAACGGTAACCTACATTTGGAAATGTGGCTTCATATATACACAAATTGTAGACACATAATTTTCGGGAATAATATAATATTTATTGTCTACTCAATCTGGAATCTGTAGTACAGCCTGCAGATCGAAAGTGATTTAAACAAAATTCCGTTGTTGATTGGAGCTTTTCTTATCATTTGGTTTGTAGAGATTCCATGCTTCTTTTTTTTCTGATGTTCTCTGTAATTGTTTTCTAAATCCGATTTGGTAGTTGGATAGCCCTATCATATTTATTACAAACTAAACATTGATTTTTAAGTGACAAAAAGGCTTGAATTATAGTCGTTAGAAAATATTCTTCGGCATATTATATCGTCAACACTTTCTGATTTCTTCTGCTAACAGTCATTTATATAAAGTTTATACATTTTTCTTATACTCAAATTTTTTGTCTAAATATCTACGATTATGAACTTTAGCGAATATAATATGACCCTCATGGTGGAAAAGACTAGACTAAACAGAATATCACTTTTTTGTAACATCTTGGATTAACGACGTTGATATACAAAGTGTCTTACAAAAAACTTCTTACATGATTGTATTTCTTGACCATTTAAAGAAACGTAATCGAAACTATCGATTTTACCAGTCACCAGTCGATATGAATAAGAATACAAAATAGCGAGAAAAAAAGCCAACTCACCAAAGAAGAAAGAATGATTGGTTTCGCTGAAGGATATTGAAAAAAGACAAGGAAAACCATCAAATACAATTTTACAAAAAGTCAGAGCAACAACAAATACACTCAGAATTGAAACAAGAGGACTAAAAACCAAAAAAAGGGAAACCGTGTTTTGAAGACAAATAGATCAGCAGAATATGGGAAGAATATTACGAAGAAATACTATTCACTACCAAGGAAACACACTGTGATGAAGAAGGCCATAAAAGATGATGAGAAAGTAAAAATTGTAGGAGAACAAGAAGTCCAAAAACAAATATTAAAACCCTAGAAAACGGAGACGCAGCAGGAGATGATTAAATAACAGTGGAATAAAATACGGTGGAAGAGAATTACATAAAGATATACACCAGCTAACAGTGAGATGACGAGATAAGACAAGTGAAAACAGTGAGCCTACAGAACACCAGAGCACGGATCAGTTTCAACGGGACAACTTCTAAGGAGATTAATGTAAACGAAAGCGTGAAACCAGGTGACTCTATCTCTCAAACATTATTTAATCTGATATAGAAAGTATTCATGAAGAGGACAAACTTCGCAAACAAAAAACATAGCGAAGGCGAAGATGAGACTTATAAAAGCAGTTGGAAAATTACATAAGGAAGCGACGAGAATAGGACTAGAGATAAACCAGCAAAAAACAAAATACAATAATATGATAACAGGGAAGGATGACGCAACAACTTACAAATATCTAATAACACAGAACAATAAATTTGAAACTGTATTCACCTATAACTACTTGGGAGTAACAATAAGGAAAATTGAAAAAGAGAGAACAGAGGAAAGAACTCTGAAAGGCAGAAAACATATATAATGAATAGAAATCTGCTGAGAAGCAATACTCTAAGTATAATATGAACCTATATCTGTGGTTCAAAGGAAAAGGGGCATAAGTCACCTAGTTAGTCATTTTTAGGATTTGCCAATATTAGCAAAAGAGTAAATAGAAGCTATGCGCGAACTAAATATTTCAAAATTACAATATATATATATATATATATATATATATATATATATATATATATATATATATAAAGCCTTTCTAACCAGAGTAAGGATGATTTATTAATTAATCTTCTTTTGTGATATTTGTGTAATATTGTACTTTTTGAATTATTAATGTTTTTTATTAGTTTTGTGACATGTCTCTTTTCCAAATTATAAAACAGGTAACACATTATTGTTATCCATACTTAAGCCCCTTTGTATTGTCAGTGGGTAAATAAAAGAGAGGTTTTTTTAATTATTTATTTGGAAATTTTGTTTAGGATATTATTGAAACATATCGTCCGAATCACAAACATAATCTGCATCACTGACATTGTTGCCGTCTGGTTAATTTTCATAAAATGCATGGCATTCTGAATCTATTAAATTCAAAATACTTAGTAAATCTTTCTTTTTCTCTCTGCTTATGCTGAAGAGCTCAAGGGTCCGGTGTTGCACCTTTCGGGTTGCAATGGACCCTTCAATTTTTCCCTTTGGCAAAATGAAATGCACTTAAATGGTTCTTCTTGTTTTAGGGATGTTTTGTACTTAACAATGCCTTCATCAGTGCCATATGAAATCAATCTAATATCGTGCCACACAAATTTGCTTCCATTTATATCAAAATGTGTTAGTTGAAGTGGCCCTTTGAAAAGTTTGGAAAAGTTCAAAAAGTCACATGTGGTTGTGGTTTTTCCATGAACACAATTATTGGATTTTGAGAAGTGAATTTGGGATTCATTTTTATACTTAAATATTATACAAAGGTATATAAAATTTTGCTGACTTCTAAGAAACTATCAAAAATAGTAGTCTACTATTTGTCCTTCCAAAATAAATTAATATGTAATAAAATACTTTTGGCACTAAAATACTGACAACCACAAAAGTCGCAAAGTAGACTATGAAAACCCTTTAGGTAAGCTATCTGTTACATACAAAGAAATTTATTTTAAACTCATTTCTGTAATCAATCGCCGAAAAGATAAGGAACAAAAATATAATACTCAGGTTAAGCAATACAATACCAGTCGTCTGCTTAATCACAAAATAGATTAGGTATGTTACAGCTATCCATTACAAAGAAATTTAAACTCATTTCTTTAGTCAATCGCCGAACAGATAATTAAATCCACACAAATAATATACTATTATAATGTAGTGTTTGAAAGATAAAATTGATGAAAATGCCAAAATCTCAAAAAAGTGCACTTCGTGATAATTACCTCTAATAGGACGATATCAAGAAGATGGTTACAGGGTTTTAGAAAAAATATTAACAATAGAGGAAATACGAACACATACTTAAGCATCTATAAAAAGTGTAATGTAGATATGTGTAGATGAAGTGTGGCAAAGGAGGAACATTTAAAATAGTTAAAATATGTATGTGCACCCGGTTACCATCTTCAATACTTTTAGATTTATTAACAGTTGGTATTTGTTCTCCTACAAGAAAGTTACTGCTTGAAGAAGTGCCTGAAAAGAAGTAAACCAAACACTTTAACAGTATAGCTAATAATTAGGTACGCTGGTCCACATTAGAGTCCTTAATTTCCTATACAAAGCATAATACAACTTTTATTATTTCATTTAAGGGGAATAAAGGCGCAAAAAGTCGCCTGTCAAAATTTTCAATGTGTTTTAAATACAGAGAGTCTGTAATTTGGAATAAATTCAATATCTTAAATACTAACTGTTTTTTTGAAAAATGCTCAGACCCGTCGATTAGTATTTAAGATTTTCCTTTTTGACATACAATAATAATGTATACAGGGTGTCCCAATGTAGAGATATGACGTCATCGTTGATTTTCTTAAATGGCAACACTGTCATTTTGATAGCTATTTTGATAGGGTATGTAAAGTTAAACACAACTGCAAAATATCAAATTTTTATTCTCTACCATTTACAAGATAATAGAATATAACAAAGTTATATCTGTAATTTGTAATAAATTCAATAATTAAAATACTAACTGTTTTTTGGAAAAATGGTCAGACCGGTAGATTAGTATTTCAAATTGTCATTTTTGAAATACAATAATAATGTATACAGGGTGTCCCAATTTAGAGATATGACGTCATCGTTGATTTTCTTAAATGACAACACTGTCATTTTGATAGCGTGTGTAAAGTTATACGCAACTGCAAAGTTTCAAATTTTTATTCCCTGCCATTTACAAGATAATAAAAAATAACAAAGTTATGAAAAACAAGTAATCAAATAATAATTGAATTTAATTATTTCAATTAAGCAAATGCTCATAACGTTGCCCATTGACAATTTGACAATAAATTGAGGGCAACAATATTATGAGTATTTGCTTAATTGAAATAATTAAATTCAAGTGTTATTTAATTACTTGTTTTTCATAACTTTGTTATATTTTATTATCTTGTAAATGGCAGGGAACAAAAATTTGAAATTTTGCAGTTGTGTATAACTTTACACACGCTATCAAAATAGCTATCAAAATGAGAGTGTTGCCATTTAAGAAAATCAACGATGACGTCCTATCTCTAAATTGGGACACCCTGTATACATTATTATTGTATGTCAAAAATGACAATTTGAAATACTAATCGACGGGTCTGAGCCTTTTTCAAAAAAACAATTAGTATTTTAAGTATTGAATTTATTCCAAATTACAGATATACCTTTGTTATTTTCTCTATTATCTTGTAAATGGTACAGAATAAAAATTTGATATTTTGCAGTTGTGTATAACTTTACACGCCCTATCAAAATAGCTATCAAAATGACAGTGTTGCCATTTAAGAAAATCAACGATGACGTCATATCTCTAAGTTGGGACACCCTGTATACATTATTATTGTATGTCAAAAAGGACAATTTGAAATACTAATCGACGGGTCTTAGCATTTTTCAAAAAAACAATTAGTATCTGAGATATTGAATTTATTCCAAATTACAGACTCTCTCTGTATATTCATTTTTTTGCATCCTGAGAAATCTAATAAGTATTTTTGAAACATTTAAACGCAGAACGAAAGACTACGTTATTGCCTAGGGCCAAATATGGCAAAAGTTATGTTGTATTAACCTGCTTATTGTGATGCATTTTCCAACAACAAAACGTAATATATGTCTGCTTCTATTAGACTGAGACATTTTCAACGATATTATTTATTAAATTTTCACTTAAATAGCTGTATTATTTACACAAAGGTATAAAATAAACACATAAAAACACTTTAAACAACGTTAACCGTAAGAAGCGCCTGTGAGTTCTGAGCCATTCCGTAGCGCATTCCAGAACTAAGTCGACAAGATGCCTTATTCCAAAACTAAAACCCTGCGCTGCGTGCCATTTAATAGGCGTAATTTAAGTCGAGTCCCTGTTCTTTATTGGTGTAGATAAAATATTGACTCATGCCTAATTTTTGAATGGCCCTAATTAATAAATGCATTACATTTTTCAGACATGTGGCCTTTTACCAAATAGAACATTTAAAATAATTTTCGTTAAACCGTTTTGACGATTTCAACAAAAATGTGACTCATGCCCCTTTTCCTTGGAACCACAGATATAACGCCTTAATAAGACCTGTTGTTACATATTGGATGGGAACAACGACGGTTAACAAGAAAGAGGGAAAAGCGCCTTCTGAAATTAAAAAAATAATAATAAGAACAATATTGTGCCACACTGTAACAAAAGAGGGAGAAATAAGATTAAGCAACAAATGTCGAAATTGAAGAAAAAATAAAGAGAGAAAATATACTCAAATACAAAAATCACCCAACGTAAATACGGGACATTTGTGCTTCCCGAGGGACTTTTTCAGAACTCCCTGGAAGAAATCGTTTAAAACGGCTAATCCTATTATATGGGCGTGGTAAAAACGCCCCAGTAGGGGGCGGTAGAAAAGATATTTAAATGGTATGTGTTGATATAAATTTACATTTTATTATTCGTCGCTTTAAATTGTAAATCATGTATAAATGCAATTGCGCTCCAAGATGTGCTTCTCTTATAGAAGGCACATTTTATTGTGATACGTGTAAAAGTTTGTTTGCAAAATTTATTGAAAACTTCAATATACAAGAAAACAAAACGCTCCATCCTAGGTGCAAAACTATAGGTACCTTAAAATCATATAAATTTATTTGTAAAAATCAAACATTTACAGTAGGAATTGCAGGAAGGTTTAAACATGTTGAAAATAGTGAAAATTGAGTAAATTCACTATTTTCACACAGTTTTAGAGTAAAAATGAGTATGTGAAATTGATGTTATTTGATTAAATAAATAGCATCAAATCAAAAGTACTCAAACAATTCTCCATATTTACACTATATACCTATAGTTTATAATATTGTGACAGTCCTGTAACACCTCAATAAAATTAAAAAATGAAACTTATCTATGTTTTTAGTGAGATAGTGACGAGATAGTGACAAGGAATATGACATAATTTTATTTAAATTTTTTATTTATTATCTAAGTCAATATTATTTTTATCAATCACCAATCATTTCTGTCCATCGAGTCTTTTCCACCCTTCCTCTAAAGTTCTCTTCCAGACATTTCTTTCATCTTCTTCTTGATGAAGAAGCTTTCTTCTAAGTAAGTATCTCTAAGTTAATTTAGGTCTCGATCCATTCTAACAGAACTATCATTCGTTACACTTAGTTTTCATTTTTACGTCTAATGTGACATAACTTCAGTATTTGTTCTTAAATATTTTTTTAAGCCTTAATCAACCCGTTCCTGTTTAACTTAACATCCACTGTAACATTTTCACCTCGCCAACACACTCTCATTACACTCTTGAATATCTTTTCTTGCCACCCTTTTCGATTTTGTGTCTTTCCAAGTAATCCACAAAGCTTTTATCTCACTTTTTATTGTTTAACAAAGACCACTTAAGATTTATTGGTCATTTGTATTAAGATATAACTCCGTCTACAGTTTGTGTGACTGTGACGATTATCAACGATACCGTAATCTCTTTTGATATAATAATTTGTTAAGACGAAGGTTAAGTTGTATGACTATTTATAGCGATAAAAACTATTACATGAGATTTAAGAACTTATGTCAATATTTGTTGGGTGCAGCATTTCGATATAATAAAGGAAATAAAATTTGTAATGCCATTTTTGCAGTAAGGCAATGATAGAAGGTAAAGAAGACATACTGCAACTATCTTAAATAACTCATGTGGTCCTGTTTGCTGGATAATTAAAAGTGCGAATAAAGTTGCAGAGCGTAGAAACCAGGTGTCGCTTTTACGAACTTGCACGGTCCCAATATTCCCATCACCAATATGAATAAAAGTAGAAATCTTAAAAAATTCGTAGGCGATTATATACTTGTTATTTAATATTTTAAAATTAGTCTTCATCAAGATGTTGAATGGGGTAGATGTATTAGTTTTTCTCCTAAGTCTCACATATGTGCTTTGTGCCAATTTCTCTGAAAAAGATGCTATTGTTTATCTAAATAGATATATGAACATAATATCGATAATAAAACAGATCTCTCAACTTTGTTGATTAACTTCCAAGAAAGGTATAATTTACCGGTGGATGGATTGCTTAATAATGAAACTATCAAATTTATGCGTCGCCCACGTTGTCAACATGGTGATAACGATTTTATAGCAAGAACAGCATGGAAGAAACATCACCTGCAATGGTATTTTCCTCAAAGAACGGTTGATGCTCAGAAAGATGCGGAAATGGCTTTTCAGATGTGGCAAAATGTTTCAAACTTAACATTCACAATGGTTACAACTCCAGGTGTGGATCCTCCTGATATTACCATAACTATGGTTAGTAAAACTCATTATTTTAGAAGAAATTGTATGGGTGGTGATGAATGCCCAACTAAAGTAGGTGGAGCTGTTTTAGGGCATTCTTACTTTCCTAATTCCGACGGAACATGTATAGAAATCGATTTAGATATAGATCAGTCCTGGCATTTTGGAACTGATTCTATACCCGAAGGTCGTACTAGTTTTCTTATGGTATTAGTTCATGAAATTGGACATGCTCTTGGAATAGCTCATAGTGCTACTCCAAATGCTATCATGTATAGCGTCTATGCAGATAAGATTCGTGTTTTACATGATGATGATATAAATCAGAGAATAATAACCACAGAGAAGCGTCACGACCGTACTTAAAACGTGTACTGTTTTTGTAGACGCATGCGCGAACCTGGTTGCTTTAAGTGTTCCCAACACATGCTAATTCCAGCTAATTCTGTCGCTCTGGTTGTTTTACGATAGTCCGTAGGCGTGTATGGTAAATACTCGACTTAACAAGTTTGTTTGAGCATTTATATAATAATTATACATAATAGTTAAAATGTCTGGTTACTTGTGTGTGGTTCACGGATGTTCCTCTGCGACAGGAAGGGGAATAAGTTTATTTAGATTTCCTAAGAATAATAACAGGTAATTGTTATTGCTTTGTAATTTATACATATTAGTTATTAGGTTTCTAATAGTCTTAACTTGACTTGATTAAATATTATTGATAATAAATCATGACGAAAGTGATTCATTTTCTTGTATACATTACCCCTAAGTAATGCATAAAAAAACTAAACTTCGTTCTGCCAAGCAACGGATATTTCAAAAAATAATAAATTTGGTGTCAGTGCATGTATTTCGTAACAGACGCAAGTCTGCAAAGGGCCAACCAGGTCAAAACAGGTGTTGTCCGGGTGTCATCGCATTCCAAGATATCCTATTTTTATGAAATAAAAATATATAAAGAGTTCTATATACACGACAATTTCTGATCTGATTTAAACGACGCAAAAAGAATACTATTCAAACTAAAAATTGTTGGAGACATAATTGGGGCGATAATTTTGAAAATCTTAAAATTATAGCAGAACAAGACTTCAAAATTGCAAAAACACGGTTGCAAATTAACAAACTTACATTAAATTATGAAAAAATTAAATACTTATATACCTTCTGCAGTGCAGTATACAAAAATATTGCCAACTTTTAATTCGTTAAATATAACAAAGATTAAATATATCGATCGGAGTATACATCTAAATCGTATTGTAGTCATGTTTTGTTAACATTTTGTTTTTTGAATGTACCTGATATCTTTAGAAACAAAGAAAATATACGATTTTGTAGTTTAACATGTCTTTTGTGGATGCAGAGGTACAAAGGTGGATACATCGATATTATATTGTAGTCTTGTGTTTTATTTCACAACGTATTATGCTTTCCGTTTTTTGCGTTATTTTTTCGGGTATTAGCGCACTTATCACCGAATATTATAGTATAGGTCCCCGTGCGTGACAAGCTTTAGGTTCTTGACGTTCGGCAATATTTGTACTGCTTAGAGCTATTTAAAATATTAAAACTATTATTATTACTATTATTTAAAATACAGAGATAAAATTCAACTTTAAGAAAAATTGTCAAATTATGAAACATGGAGAGAATTAAATGTAAAATGTCTTCATACTTTTGCTCCAAAGATATATCAGAGTCCATATATAGTCCATAAAATTTAAAAATATCTTTCTATCTAAAAATCTATAAATTCTTTGTTTAACATTTGTAGTGCCCAAGCATGGATAAAAGCTTGTAACAGACAAGATTTGCTATTTAAAATGGATTCATTATATAATAGTTATAGGATTTGTGAACTGCACTTTGAAGACAAGCTTATTTTAAAAGGAAATACAAGAAAAACATTAGTCCCTGACGCAGTACCTACAATATTTCCATGCAATATAATTGACCACGGTGAAGATATTCAAGAACCACCAAAAAAGATTATCGTTTTAGGTTTGTGTTCATTTCAGTTAAAAATAGTATATTGTACAACAAGTGAGGAAAAACACGTATTTCTCACGAGCGCAGAAGTTTGTTGGCACGAGCCGATGGGGAGTGCCGCAAAAAAGCGAGGGAGAAATAAACTTGCGTGCATAGAAATCAGCCCATTTAAAAATTTGGTCATTTTTGATATCTCGTATTTCCTAAACCTGTTGGCCGATTTAAGTGATTTCTTAATATGTTGTAGCTTGATTCTTAAACAATAGGGATGTAATCATATTATTGCTAAACAGGTAAATTTTCATTGTATACCGGCTGTACGAATCAAACTCTGTTTTTTGGCGACCCTTTTGGATTTTCTATAATGAACTCTTTATTAATAGTCAAGCCCTTTCATTTGATACCCATATTGAAGTAGTTGTGAAAAAATATGTAATCCGCCATTTTATAGCGGTGGACATCTTGGATTTACAATGATACTGAATGTATGTAGTGTATGTAATGTTACAAATCGGTGTAATTGTAATGATTCGTATAAGACTTTTTTGATTATTGTTTATTTATTGTTTTACAGTACTTCTTGGGTTTTTATTCGTTTGCTCCGATATTCGACTTTAAAGGAAAAATGTACTTTTGATATGTTTCCAAGACAAGAACAATATTGACATTCAATTTCAACATAAAGTTTCTTGTTATCGATCACGAACATTTGTCACCCAAAGAGAATTGGAACTTTCAGAGTTTGTGACATTTCCGTGGCCGTTACAATGGCTGTGTTTTTTTTTTCGATAACCTATATTAAAAAATATAATTTATTAGGAAATACCTCGACGAACAAATTATATCTTGTATCAGCCCAAGCCAAAAACAAGCAGTGAATGTCACACCTACCGTAATAAATAGATATATTTTATTATTGGTCTTTCAATGCCAAAATCAGGATAAACAAAAAGGTATTTTCATTTATGGTTCCAATCCATATGATTTTCACCATTACTTTGCATTGTGCGATATATTTGCAACCTTTTGTAAATCAAAAATAATTCCATTATTATAAAGAATGCCAACAAAAGCCGGCCCTGTACGCAACTTTTTTCTCGGTGAGATATTTTATATTTATTGAAAGTCAACATAAATGTTTAATTTTATTTACGAATTTATATTGTGTGATATGCCCACTGACTATTGCTTCGATGGTCGCTCTGGTTGCTTTAAGTGTTGTTGTCGGCTTAGCCACGAAAGATCAAAGACGTGTCGTTTCTCTGTGGTTATTGTTCTCTGTATAAATGCTGTGCAATATTTATATGGGGCTAAAAGTAAATACGCTCCAATCCCAAAGTTCACAAACATGCATATACCAACAAATATCTCAACAACCACAATACTACCACCTTCTAGTAGGCAGTCAATCCACCCGCACCATACAACGCTACATTTAACATCAACTACAACCATGAAACCTACAACTCGTAAGCAGTCAATCCAACCACACCATACAACGCTGAATGCACCATCAGGTACAACGACAAGACCTACGACTCGTAAGCAGCTGATCCTCAAAAATGTGTGTGATATTATTCCAGATTTTATGTTTCTAGCCACTGCCCCAGAGTTCTCAAATTATCGATTATATATTGCTCATGACAAATTTGTATGGAAACTAGACTTGAATGAAATGATTATTCCATCTCAACCAGAACTCCTTATCGATTATGTACCTACACAATTACCTGAAGATATTTCTCTCGCACTCCGATGGACTGATGGCCATATTTACTTTTTCCGTCAAAGTAATTACTATAAATTTAATGAATTTACACGAAAAGTTGTCGCAGGTGGACAATTTATTTAGAATTTATTTGGAGTGCCTTGTCCAAACGAAAATATTTTATATCAATTAAAGACTCTGCTATCTAAACTTACATCTATATATAGTTAATTGTAAGAAATATGTTTAGTTTATGAATATACCTACATCCCTACAACAATCAAGTTTTATGTATTCATATTAATTTCTAATTAAAATTAGAAAATGTAAAAATAGCCACCTAGCGGATAATAACCGAACTATGACAGCCTATATTGTAGATTCCATTAAAATAGTCCCTCCCATCTTGCTGGAGAATTTGGAACTTTTGGGGTGAAACTACCATAGTTACACTTTTAACTACCCTAGTCTTATGCACTATATAACTCTACCATATCCAGCGCTAACTAACTCTACACGTCATACATGGTCAGTGGGAACCAAAAAATTGAAATTAACAAAAGATGTGAGTAAATTTGACCATTGCAATTTAAAAAATATCAAAGTGTTTTTAAATTCTGAAAGATATCCCTATAATGACCTTCAACTAGACTAAAACTAATAGATTTACCAAACTGTGAGATGTTTGCTAATTTCCAGAAAAGTTATTATTATTATATGACCCTAAACCAACCCACAGTTTTTCTTTGTTTTTTATCTTCCGCGGCTCCATACTCAATTTATGGAACCCAAATGTCCTTACCATTTAAATAATAATAGTGTATGTGCGTTATCTAATGTATTTTATTTGTATGATACTTTTATGATGTAATAAAGAATTTTTTTACATTTTGTTTTATTAATAAAAAACCTTAATAAAAAATAGTATTTTATTTAACCGCTATAATTGTTACATAAATTTTCCAGTGCAAATCTGCATAAACGGCAACTGGATTGAGCAGAAGCTAATCCTTCTTCCTCTGTTCTCCATTCGGGACGATTGAAATGAACAAAACACGGAAGTCGAGTTCGAATTTCAAAATCTTGCACAAATTTCTGGGTGATGCCAAGACTGAAGTAGTTCGTATGGATCCACAAATTTTCTAATGTATGGTATGGTAAAGTTTTGTAGTTCTGCTTCTGTGAATAGGTATAAAGGTTTTTGTGGGTGTTGATTCATCACAATTCTTTTCTGGTAACATTCCATTATTGTTAAAACGATCAATGTTTTTAAACACCAAGTCTATCCACTTTTGCTCCTCGATTGACAAAAGCCTCGAGAAACAAAAAATAGTCTATTTTCTTCTTCTGGAGTATTCCACTACGCAAACGCATCACTTATACTAAGTCGTGAAAAGTTTTTAAACATATATTCTTTACCTTTATATTTTTTTTATTAACTGGTTTTCTTTTCTAACCGTTTAATATTTCTTGTTTTTTCATAAACTAAAAATATCACGTTTTATTCTGTTAATACCTTTACTAAATTGTTCAACACGTTCACGAAGACTTCTTGAGCACATACTGTTCACATTATCGATGTTTCTGTACTCTTACATCCTCCCCACTCTCATTGATACCAGTTGCAGATGGGTCCCCCCTCTACCTCATTTTAGACCGGATATGGTCTAGACTAACAGATGCCCAGATCGCTGAGCTATTTTTAGATATTGGTCCTTAACCCCGAGTTATTTTTAGACCGGATACTGTCTAGACACACCAGATGGCCAAATCGCTGAGCTATTTTTTAGATGTGAAAAGCATATGGCACTAAGCCCCCCTCTTTATTCTACTTGAAAATATATAAACTGATGCATTTATAATTTTTGTGGTAATATCAAAATGGTGCTAGAAAATGAAAACCAAGCAATGGATGAAGCAGTTATAAATCCATTGGGTGTTATACCACCATATGAAGCTGAAGATAGTGACCATGAAAATCAAGCAATGGATGAAGCAGTTATTAATCCATTGGATGTCATACCACCACATGAAGCTGAAGATAGTGATAGTGCCTCTTCTAACGAAAGTTTCGTTTTTTCGGTATCCACCGAAAATTTGTCAGACCTGGAAGATTGTGAGGTGCTAGATATGGATTCCCCAGAGGCAGAGAACAAAATAATGAAAGTGGATGATGTCAACAATGTCCGCTTTCTGTCATATGAAAGCGGACAAACAGTATGTATGACCAAATATTATTATGTAATAGACAATGAAAGTTTGTGCCCTTCTTGTTTTTTTGAGACTATTAGCGGAGTGCCATCATACGTTCCAGCTGTTCATATTACGGAACATTCAAGTGGGAAGACAGATAATCTTATTGCACGTACTTGTTTTTGTTGCAATATGAACTTGTATATTTCCTGCCGATGTAAATACTGTATTATTTGTAATAATATAAATCTACAACAATAAAAAAGGTTTTTATTCAATTCCCTTTTCCATTTTCCATTTAATTTTATTTATGTGCAAATGAAAAACCCCCTGTATTAAATTTTAAACAAATAAGTTATACATTTTTTAATTTGTTATACATTTTTTAATTTGTTATTTTTTTTCCTATTGATATGCAACATTATATTGTTTTGACAAAATTTTTGTTGATGAGTTCCCGTTAAAAATTATTAATAAAAATTTGTTTTCCAAGTTTTGACTAGACCTATACTTCTAAAATATGATTCTAAAATATCTTTTCTTGATTTTCATAAATAAATGGTGAAATAATTTTATTTAAGTACAAATGAAACGCCCCCTGTATTAAATTTTAAACAAATAAGTTATACATTTTCGAATTTGTTATTTTTTCCTTATTGATATACAACATTATATTGTTTTGACAAAATTTTTCTTGGTGGACCCAGTTAAAAATTATTAATAAAAATTTGTTTTCCAAGTTTTGACTAGACCTGTATTTCTAAAATATGATTCTAAAATATCTTTTTTAATTTTCATAAATGAAGTGAAAAATTAATTTTTAAATCAATAAATATTTTAGCTTAAAAATTTTTCGAGTACGTTTATGGTATCTTCTATTTTAGGATGCATATTATACATTTCTACATTCGCGGTGACCTCCCGCCTAACGAAGAAAGCACGGTCTGTAGTATCTATTTTTAAATGTAGTCTTCTTTGACTTGTCCGGCTAAAATGCACGCGATATTTGGGAAGGACAAATAATGTGTTCATAAATGGAATTTGATTTGTGTTTTGTGATGAGAAATATTGGAATATATATAAATTAGGTAAGTGTTTATATATTACGAGGTAATTATTGGCAAACTAGGTAGGTGTATTGTTGGCTCTATTTTGTAATTTCGCATGTTACTATTGTGTGCATTACAGTATAACTCACTTCGTCGGTGATGTAACAATACCTTCTATCTGCTATTAAGGTGTGGGTAAAAAATAACTAAAATATTATTTAAAATGTTTATTTTATTAAAATTACTAAGTTTTGTCTAATATTCCAAAATGAAAGTAAAATTTTCATTTTAGAATATGTTTGTTTAACTAAATAAACCAATAAGCAAAAATGCTATTAATTTACATAGTTAAAAAAACAATTAATTTACATAGTTAAGCAAACAATTTAGAATACAACATAAAAATATAACGTTTTTTATCACTGCAATCCACACTAATTATCCACAGGTTTACAGGTCATTATAGATGTCAGAATTTGGTTGCAGATGCCAATGTCCAAACTTTGTCCAAACTCCTTTGCGCCCTATCGCGTTTTTTCTCATAACCACTAATCTTCTTAAGTAGCACAACCCATCTGGTTTTCTTCCAAATAACGAGTATTTTCACTTACAAATGTTTACTGTCATATTCATCATCTGTAGTTTTGACAGTTTTGTCAATATTATCATAATTTGTGGTAATATTTAGGTAGTCTTCTTCTTTTTCACCATGAGGTACACTTCCATGCTTTCATTAAAATCATCACTCTGAATAAGATTTGACCCGTGAAAAGAGCCATTACCTATTTCTTTTTCTCCTTCGTCGTCAGATGATACAGTATCGTATTTTGGGTCGATTATTGGGGTGGACGACGCCATAACTTGTTGCTCAAATGGCCTCCATTGGTCTGTGGCAAGTAAAATCTCCTTCGGTTAGTTCCACGCTGGAAGTTCACTTCATTAAATGTTTCCCCGTCCGCGCTGGAGTTTAACTTCACTTCACTAAATTTTTTCCCATTGGGGGACTTTCTGAAATGCGAAATAATTTTGGCACTTGATTTCGAACATTCAGGTACTGCAAACTTCACTTTCATTTTGGAATATTCGACAATTCGACTTGTATGAGCTAATTTTAATAAAACTAATCTACTTGCTACACATGGTTTTATAGCTTTTTGAAGTGGGAAAGAAAGTAGACCAATCTAAAAAATTTAAAATCCCCCGCTTCTTAAAACATTTTGTTAGCCACCACTTAAGAGGGTGAACCAACCAATGGGATAGCTACACCACGCCCATATCGGTGCTTGGCTTGTAAGTTTTGTACCCCCCTCCATGGAAATAGAGCTTCCTTCTTAAGGAACTGAATCACCATCTATATGATTTTTGCAAAAAAAACATCCATGTGTCTCTCACAGTCTGTTTTATGTTTCTGCATATTCTCTTAATTTTTCACAAAAATACCACCCACGTATGTGTAGGGGTTCAGTTAAATTTTTAATTAGGTCCAGATGTCTTTTATGCTTTACGACAACTGTTTTCTGCCAATTTGCGTGAGAAAAGCCATGAAATGAATTCCCACATGAATATCATGTGTTACTCTTTTTTTTCTCATTTGTTATTAAGAAAAAATTTAAACAGTGTTTGCGTATTTCTGATAATTATTTGAAAAGATAAAAGGACGCTTTATTAATTTTTACACAAAGATTTTTGCATTAACCAAAGTTTGACTAAGTTATAAAACTTATTTTAAAAAATAATTGAAAAAAATCACATGCAACCGATTATAATAAAAACGTAGAAATCTATTGAATAATTTTTCAATGAGCCTGATTTTAAAAGACAAACAACTATGCGCTATACCTTATTATATGGTTATTTTCGATAATTTTTGTCTTAAAAAATATTAATACATAAATTATTTAAAGAGGAGGAAAATGGATCTTAGGACGCCCCTGTGCTTGCTATAACATTTATTATTAATAAGAGCATTATTATATGGTTATTTTCAATAATTTTTGTCTTAAAAAAATATGAATACATAATTGATAGCTTAAAGAGAGATAAATAGATCTTAGGACGCCTCTGTGTTTGCTATAACGTTTAATAATAAGAAGAGCATTAATTACACACATCCTGCATACATACAAAAATTTTTATGCTGCGT
Organism: Diabrotica virgifera virgifera; assembly: GCF_917563875.1. Classification (NCBI taxonomy): domain Eukaryota; kingdom Metazoa; phylum Arthropoda; class Insecta; order Coleoptera; family Chrysomelidae; genus Diabrotica; species Diabrotica virgifera. Next base: position 39,779,904 of record NC_065451.1, on the reverse strand, counting down.
AATAGCAAGCCAGATGTGATTCAAGATGCGATGGGAATTGAAAGTCAGACACTATTGGAGTTCATTTGCCGGGAATATGTTTGTCTAAAAAACCAACTTTTTGTTGTTTGGTTTTAAGCCAAATGTAATTATACACTGGGAACGGATGGTTTTTTGCATATCCGTCTGAGAATTAGTTTTCATATTTGGCGGGAATGACTTTTTAATTTATGCAATTAACATGCATTGCGACAATCCAGCCAGCCAGAAGTTCATTTAAAATTATTGTTTCGTGATCAATGTCCATCGGTAATGGAGTTATGTAATTTATATTTAATGATACAAATTAAAATAATTTCTTTTTGTTTATTTGGGACTATGTCCAGTACAATTCAACCAGAAATGACCACTGTCCATGATGCCCATCGATAATGGAGCTATGTAATTTATTTTTAATGATAAAAATTAAAATAATTTATTTTTGTTTATTTGGGACTATGTCCAGTTCAATTTAGCCAGAAATGACCACTGTCCATGATGCCCATCGATAAATAATGGAGCTATGTAATTTATTTTTAATGATACAAATTAAAATAATTTCTTTGTTTATTTGGGACTACGTCCAGTTCAATCCAACCAGAAATGACCTTTAAAATTATTGTTTAGTAATCAATGTCCTGCTGGCTGGGTGACCAGTGGTTAATCGGACTATTTTTAACCCGGATATTGTCTAGAATCTTTTTCTCTCCCTAAAAGGATAAATATTAGACTAGATATACCGGCGGTTCATTGGGCTCCTCATTTTGTACACAATATCATATATTCACCCACCCTATTTTTTAGACCGGATGCCAGATGTTCCTCATTTTGCTCACAATAACATATATTCCCCCACCCTATTTTTAGACCGGATGCAGGTGTTCACTGCCAGATGTTCCACCACATTTTGCTCATAAAATATCATATATTCCCCCACCCTATTTTTAGACCGGATGTTCACTGCCAGATGTCCCTCCTCATTTTGCTAGTACAAATATCCACTACTCTACACGTATAACACTTGCTGGTTCAATGCAGAATAAATGGACCGTTCGGGACTCTGCACTCTGCCGCTCCAATACGGAGACGTGACGTCAGAAACAAAGTCGAAGCGATAATCATTTCGCGCGGAAATTCTCAACTTTAAATATTCCATATCTCAGTCATTTATTAACGGATTTCATTCTTTCTTTTACTGATTTACCAGTTTTATTCTATACTTTGACTCTATTTGACTGAAAAACATATTATCAACACTATGAAACTTCTCCATTGTGGTGTTGGCGTAATTTATGTCAGCCAATGTATTATTGATAATAAATTAATCAACGATAAAATAAACTTGGATAAATTCAGAATAGATTTACAACGGGCAATTCTACAGGGTTCATTGCCCATGCAACATCGCTGTTTAGTTTGCGGTTGCGATATTATGTTCTCCCCTACATCTTCCAAGTCATTTCAATGTGTAACATGCGACAGATTTATACACGACAACTGTGCGGATAACACATATTATGTAGCAGCTAAAAGCCAGTGCTTTTTATGTAAAGGTAGTAGTATAGGTACTACAAAATATAAAAACTAAAAACGTGGCTCTGGTCGATCCTATAAGATTGAATTAATATTAAGAGGGAAGAATATTATATTTTATTGTTCCGTATCTGTACACTCATCTGAACAAGACTCTAAATTGGGTTCAATTACGATCGGGTTGATAGGCGGCAAAGTTCGATATTCGTTTTCTTCTTTTATTACATGACCTACGCTATTTTTCCGGACTTGTAAATATTTTGGATTAGTAAATATTTTTCTTATATTTTCAATGACCATATGACCATGTTACTTAAGGATAGCGCACTATTAGTTTTTCTAATTTCTTGTTTTAAACAACCCCACACACACTCGATCGGGTTGAAAATACAGTAATAAGGAGGTAAACGGAGTACCGTGCGACCTTCATCTTTCGCCATTTTATCAACCACGTAATTTATAAGTTTTTATAATTTCCAACAATCTTGTTTTTATCGTCATTTTTTGAGGAATTGGTATACTTTTATGTGTCATAAATGCTATTATATCCGATTTTTTGGTATTTGAATTCGGTATTTTATTCATTTGATGCGAATGATACGACGCATTATCTAAAACAATAACATGGTCATTGAAAATATACGGAAAGTATTTACTAATCCAAAATATTTACAAGTCTGGAAAAATAGCGTAGGTCATGTAATAAAAGAAGAAAATGAATATCGAACATTGCCGTCTATCAACCCGATCGTAATTGAACCCAATTTAGAGTCTTCTTCAGACGAGTGTACAGATACGGAACAATAAAATATAATATTCTACCCTCTTAATATTAATTCAATCTTATAGGATCGAAAGCGTTTGATTTTCATTTTTTCCCAAAAAAACCCAAAAAGGGAGGAGTTCGGGCACCGACTTCAATTGAACTTGGGGTCTGGACTCTTACCACCAACAAAAACCCCAGGTAGCCGAGGCGCCGGTTCTCCGGGGCCTCGCCTACCTACCCAAACAAACCACCGTGAAAAATCCAACAAAACGGAGGAGTAACGTCTCCGGTCGGAGTCTTTACTCCAACACCAAAAAAACCGGAAGGGCCTAGTCACAGACTAGAACACTACTTGGCTCTCCCACCCAAAATAAAATATAAAAAACAAAAATAATGTTTTCTCTTTCAGGTTATTTTTTTCAGGTCGACAAAATTACGCGTCGGAGTGAGTAGATGAAAGTGTGAATGCATGTACTATTTGAATGACAGGCCGGTTAAGGTTCCTTGGATTGGATTCGTAACACCTGAACAAGGAACTTTGGCGACGAGGCCGGCACACAACTGACGACAACCCTCTCAGGGAAGTCCGAAGCACACACAGACGGTTTGCGTCACCTCTTACTTGGCAGAATGCACGCCAAACTTTCCAACAGCCCCTTCAGGGAAGTTAGGTAATAATCAAATAAAGACATGAGGCCTCTGAACGACTGGCTCAGGGGGTGGTGGTTCGAAACTCTTTGCTCTCCAAGTGCACAGGCCGGCCTGGGCATTGCAGATCAAGGGGATTCGATATGGGCTCATTTTGCGTGTGCGTGTGTGTATGATTTTCATTTTTATTATCATTGTTGGTGAAGTCTATATCTTAATTTGCTTTTTTTGTAATTTTTTTTTTCGGGTTACATAAGGCTGATGTCGTTATAAAGACTTTGGAAAATGCCTTTTAATACATCCTTTGACGTCGGGTTTATTACCTCAATACATCTAAGTTTCAGAATTTTTTTCTCTTGTTTTGGAAACTACAGGCCGACAGGGATCTCGTGAAATAAAGTTGTCACCGCGCATAAAACTGGGTGGAAAGTGGGGGTTTAGCCACGTCCAGTAAAGGCATTCGTGCGCCAGACGTTCTAGTGTGAGCAATATGTGTTGCATTATTTCTTTTCATTTAAGTTGTACTCGTTTTATGCAAAAGTTCTTTTCAGAACTCTGCTAAAATTAAAAACTGTAAAGGTAAGTAGATAAATTGTAATATATTATATACATAACATATATTAATAAAAATCAAATGTATTTCTTTTCTGCATATAATTTTTTTTTATTTTGAGATAAAATTATTGTAGCGTTTTCTCTTCTCTTCTATTGATTTCTTCTTCTAAAGATCCTTAACTATTTTGTAAGTAAGTAAGTAGATAAATTGTAATATATTATATACATAACATATATTAATAAAAATCAATGTATTTCTTTTCTGCACATAATTTTTTTTTATTTTGAGATAAAATTATTGTAGCGTTTTCTCTTCTCTTCTATTGATTTCTTCTTCTAAAGATCCTTAACTATTTTGATTGAGAAATTAGCCACAGTTAAATTGAAAAAATAATTTTATTAAAATATTAAAATTAAATTGAAAAAATAATAAAATTATTTCTTCAATTTAATTGTGGCTTATTTCTCAATCAAAATAGTTAATTATAAAATTGCCACAAGGAAATAGCTTCAGAACAACATTTAAAGATCTTGTTTCTTCTATTATTAGGTACTTCTAAGTATATAAAAGCTTCAACTTATTCTATTTTTGGTCATTCTTTGGTCATGTGTACACAAGTTCCTCTCTTGTTTCTTCTATCTGCATAACTTTTGTTTTGTTGATATTTATCTTCATTCCGTTTTCGTTAAATACTTCTTTCCATATTTCCAAATTGTTCTGAAGTTCTTTTTAATTTTATGCAATTAGCACATTGTCAGCAAATGATCCTTCTGAGATTTCTACTCTTTGTAGATTTCTATACCCTACATTCAGTTTTTTATTCCTTGTTGTGCATAATTTCTTTTGTTCTTAATAATTTTGTCCTTAGAATATTCTGAATATTGTTTGAGCTAAGTGCTCCTCCCTGTCTTAAACCTCCATTTATTGTAAACGTATGTAAAATGTTAAATAATTATTACTAATTACAGCATTGTTGCTCTCATTGTATATTTTTTGTATCATTCTTAGTAGCGTGTTGTCAGCGTGTGTTTTTCTCCTAATATTTTTCGTAGTTTCTGTCTTGGTACGTTATTGAAGGCTTTTTAAAGGCCAAGAAATGTATATTTTCTGTATATTTCTGTTTTTTTTTTGTTCCTCTTGTCTTCAGGGTTCTGTAGAATGATTGTTGGTTACTTTTGCTATCTTCTTCCATTTTGTCTCTGAATTTTTCCCAATTCTTTGCTGCTATTGCTCATATTTTTACATTTTTCCTTTCATTTTTATAGTTATTGCAGCTCTTCTTTGTCTTATCTTTCAGATATTGTTTCCATGTTATTTGCTTCCCTTTTACTTGCTATTTATTTTTTCGAACCACTGCGTTGTTTGTTTCTTTGTCGAGTATTTTTACTTATTTCACATACTGCCTTAGCTAACTCCAGTAGTAGATTCTTATAGTTCTTCCATAGGTTGTTTACATCATTATTACCTTCTGTTTCATTTAGTGTTGCAAGTTTTTCGTTCAAGTTTTTTTGTATAATAGTTTTAATATAGACTTAATATAAAAAGTAGCCATACCTAAATTAGTGTTATTTAATTGTAGCATGGAGTTTAAGAGCAAATTATCCGGACGGCCTATTAGGTGTCAAAGCCGAGAAATAATTGCTAATGTGTTAGCATTTATGAAAAAGGAAGCTGAAGAAGGTGTCACAGTACCTCACCATCGCATAAAAGAGCGTGTGGCAGCAGTGACAGGTGTTTCCGAAAGTACAATTTACAGAGTCTCGGTTGAACAAACAAAAATTGAAGACGGTATGTAATATAGAAAGTAGTAAAAAAATACCTACATAGTTTAAGCCAAACCCTTCTGTCAGTGCGTCATTAATTTTGCATGACCTTTTAGTCAAATCTGACAAATGGCGATTCAGAATTCGATAAACTATGATACACTGAAAGAAGGGTTTGGTTGATTTTATATGATATCCATAGCAACTTCTATACTCTAACACTAATGGAATATATTTATCTAATTGCAGGACAATGCTCATCGTTTTCCTCCCCAAGGAAAGATATTGTAAAAGAAAAAAAGATGCAGACTATTGACGACGTCGACAAAGGGGTTTTAAGGCGTATTATTCATAATATGCATATAAGTGATGCAGAAGTACCTCAGCTGAAGAATATTCTTTCTAAATTCAAAGATGCTGTAGGATATCAAGGTAGTCGAGAATCTTTAAGATTGATTATAAGAGACATTGGCTTCCGTTGGAGAAAAACAAAAACCAAGAGAAAAGTTCTAATGGAGAGACATGACATCCAAAAGCTTCGTATACACTATTTAAGAGCTATTAATAGGTACCGAGAAGAAAGTCGCCCTATAGTGTATATGGATGAAACATACATCCACTCAACACATACCACACGAAAAAGTTGGAGTGATGATTCGAAGGAAGGTGTTAAGCAGCCCACATCAAAAGGTAATCGTTTGATTATTGTACATGCTGGTGGTGAGTGTGGTTTTATTCAAGGGGCTGCTTTAGTTTTTAAATCTGGTGTAAAAACAGGCGACTATCACGACGATATGTCATTTGAAAATTATAGTAAATGGTTTGAAAACAAACTAATACCAAATCTTCCTCCACAAAGTGTTATAGTGATAGATAATGCACCTTACCACAACAAACAAATTGAGAAGGCACCAACATCAGCATCAATAAAAGAAATTATAAAGAAATGGTTAGAGGCTAGAAACATTCCAATAAACAATGGTATGCTAAAGACGGAACTCTACGATTTAGTGAAAATACATAAACCAACATATGTTCGCTATGCAATAGACGAGATTGCAATAAAACATGGACATTCAATTTTAAGATTACCTCCCTATCACCCAGATCTTAATCCAATTGAGCTGGTCTGGGCCAGCTTAAAATCGTATGTAGCATCAAAAAATGTCACATTTAATATAAATAATGTAAAGGAGTTATGTGAACAATTCTTTGCCACTTTCCCTCCTACTGAGTGGCAAAGCCGATGCAACCATGCAAAAAAATGCGAGCAAGAATTTTTGCTGCAACTAGCAACCATAGAAAATAATATGGAAAAGATTGTCATTACTTTAAGAGACAGTGATTCGGAATGGGATCTTTCCGATGATGAATCAGATACCGGGGATCACTAAGCCCCATGGGTAAAAAAATCTTATTTATTTTTAATAATATAATTTTCAGTTATATTTTAAATAGTGTTATACTTTTTGCATTAAAAATAATTATTTTGTAGAGTGTGTTTCTGTTAATACATAAGAAGTAAGAATCATATAATTATTGCCTTATTCAAGTTAAACCATTAAATACTTACTTATCTACCACTAATGAATTTTTCCAAGTAGAATCTTTTAAAATGAAAGCCTCTTAATTGTATCGTAATGATATCATAATTATCTATGATATTTTTAATAATTTTGTCGAATGTGTAACCGTGAATATAATGAATAAAATATTATTACCTTATTTAAATATTGTATCGTTAAATACTTACAAGTAATGAAGTTTTCCAAGTTCTTTTAAAGTGAAAGTCCCGTAATTGTATTGTAATGACCTCATAGTTACTATTGTTTGGTAAATAAATAAATAAATTTTAATCAAATCATTTTGTTTTCTTTCTATTCTACACAAAATTCCCCGGCACAAAATTCCGCCACTAAATATTTTTGATTAAGTTTGACAATATATCTTTTTTATTTGTATTCCGACTTTCAAGATTTTTGCATCAGTTTACAGGTACATGTCTTGACATCGCTTGTTATTATTCTGGTAATACCATTTTCTACTTAGATGGCATTAAATGGGGGTGAACAGAAATGTTGTATTTTCTCCTAACTTTAAAAAATTCTGTGGAAAAATTGAAAAGCTGATTTTTTTTCATAAAATTTTTTATAGTCATAATCTTAATCTTTTTGTTTCATAATTTTTATTTACAGCTTTTACAAAAAAGCATATGTTCGGATAATGAAAAAAAAAGCAAAATCTTAGGGATGCCTCCGAGATAATACGAAAGGATTATGAAACAAAAATAGCCCTTGAATTTTTTACAGAATTTTTTAAAGTTAGGAGAAAATACAACGCTTCCATTCATCCCCGTATAATGTTATCTAAGCAAAAATTTTTTGTTGCCGGTATAATAATAAACGATGTCAATACATGTACCTAAAAACTGATACAAGAATATTGAAAATCGGAGTAAAAATAAATATATAATTTGTCAAACCTAATCAACAATTTTGAGTGCCGGAATTTTTTGCCGGGGAGTGTATCTTTAAAACATGTCACGTTATGTAGAGCTTTTTCACACTGTATATCATACCTATCCAAAAATTTTTCCCTTATACCTTTAATCATTAAATTATTTGAAAATCTCTTTTCTTTAGCAATTTACCATTTATATTTTCCTATCATAAATATTGACAATATCATTAAAATCATCCACTTTAAAATGTAGGCATAATATATTATGTCTGAATTTTCAATATGAATGAGTCAGATAAAGCAACCAAAACAACATTTGTTTAGTTTATTGTTTTGTATTTTGATAACAATTTCCGAAGTGAAAGTCGAAAAGTCAAATAAATTTAATTTCAAACTTAAATTGTGGCTTATTCCCAAATAAAATAGTAAATTTCATAAGATACCACAAGTAAATAGCTTCGGAACAATATCATTTCTTTAGATAGTATCGTACTAAAAATACCTAATATTACTGTGATCATCTACATATTGACAACATTGTAAAAATTTTAATGATTCTCCAGCGTGAACTCGAGCGTAAATCTTCCAGTATATCTTTCTCTGCCCTAAAGTTTTCTCAGTCTGCGTAGTACAAGCTCCGCCTATTCACGAGATCCCTGTTGGACAGTACCTCCATCACGTTTTTTTTATATATTATGCTTTAGTATATATGCTTCGAGAATTTAGCAAAAAATTGAAAAAAAAAGTTGACTAACGTACCAACCATGATTTTTGAATTTGAGACGTATTACCGAATAGCCCGCAATACATCTGTTTCAGAATTTTTTTCTCTTGTTTTGGAAAATACTTCCATCACGTTTTTTTATGTTATGCTTTATTATATTTACTTTGAGCATTTAACAAAAAATTGAAAAAAAAAGTTGACTAACGTGCCATACATAAAGGATTTTTGAATTTGAGTGGCATTATCTACTCACCGTCAATACATCGCCCGTTTAATTTTTTTTTTCCAAACATATATAACATTTTTCTTGTCAATATTATCTGTTTTATTCATTTTTGATAAATTTATACCAAATTTTTGTGAAGATATGAAAAAAAAATTTATGGATGAAATTTATGGCTAAGGTAACACCGGTAAAAAAATTGATTTTGCGGTGGACAGAACTCATCACTGGATCATACGAAACAAAAAATTCAAAAAGATTTAATTAGCTTATGAGTTTCACGAGGTAACAACGTTGACTTTTTTTATTTTTAATGATTTTTGAATTTTTAGTATCACTCGAAAGTCAAAAATACGAAATTTTTGATAAAAATTTTGTGAAAACCAACAGATTTAATATTGTTGAACAAAAAATATGCACAAAACAAAAAATATCTCGACGTTGTTACCTCACGAAATGTCTAAAGAAAACCTATGCAAAATTTCAGGTAGATCGGTCAAGTAGTTTTTCAGTTACAATGTCCACCACATTTGAAAAAGCAGTTTTGAGAAAAATGCGTTTAAAGTTTTGACAACTGCATCTTCATCTTCTTATTTGTCTGCCAAATCGTAAAGTGATGAACATTGGAATATGTTTTTTAAATTGCGGAGTAATCTACAAAAGAAAAGGCAAACAGTTGTTTAACGTTTCTCACTACGCTCAAGCGTGCTGGCGCGAAGCCGCGGCAAAGTGAGTCGAAGGTAGGGATATTCAACACCCTGTATCTCTGGTAATTTTACTCAGATTATTTTGAAATTTTCGGAGTATTCTTGAAAGAATGCACTTTTATTTGAAATAATAAAAAAAATTAAATATTTCAAACCATACCCCCCTTAATTTTGACACAGATACTCCTAAAGCTACAGACTATTTTTTTAAATTTTGGGATCAAGAAATTATGCAGCTAATTTTTTATTCAATGAACAAATACTTTGAAATATTGACTAATGTAAATAGGCCCAAGCAAAAATACAGCACACAAGCATCCATTAGGCCATTTACTATGGAGGAACTTGCAATCATTTTTAGCTATATGCATATTACAGGGTCAAATAAAATACCCCTCTGTAAGGAAGTTGTTGTCAATGAATCCACTTTATTATGCACCAGTTTTTCATTACACCCTATCTGGTAGATTTGAAGAAATGCTGCGGTGTTTTAGCTGTGCTTGTAAAGAGGAAACAACAGAAACTGATCCACTGAAAAAAGTCAATCCTCTGCTCGATAAACTATTACTCAATTTTCAAAAATCTTATTACCCTGCAGAAGAAATGTCACTAGAGGAATCATTGCTTCTCTTTCGTGGTTGAGTTTTCGGGTGTATATCAAAGGAAAAAAAGCGAAATATGGCATTAAGTTCTACGAGCTATGTACAGCAGACGGATACGTATTGAATATAAAAATTTATAAAGGAAAATCCGAAGATGTAGAAGGATTATCTAAAATTGAGTAGTTAGTACTGCAACTTATGGAACCTTATTTGGATAAAGGCCATCATTTATTCCTTGATAACTTCTATAACAGCATTTTGCTGTCAAAATCCCTTTTGGAAAGAAAAACTCATTCTACAGGAACTCTTAGACGAAACAAAAAAGGAAATCCAAAAGCTCTTGTAAACACCAATCTAAAGAAAGGAGAACACAAATGGCGAAGAGACGGTAGCATCTATATTTCAAAGTGGAAGGATAAAAGGGAAGTACTCTGCATAACAACCAAATATCACCCAAAACTTATAAATGTACAGAACAGGTTTGGAAAGACAGTAATAAACCCTGAAGAAGTTGCCAGGTACAATGAGTACATGTCAGGAATAAATAGGAGCGATCAAATGGTGAGTTATTATTCTTCTCCGCGGAAAACTATCAGGTGGTACAAAAAAGTGATGTTTCACTTACTATATGGAATTCCTACTATGCAATGAAGAAGCACAAAAATGTAAAACTGACCCTTTTGGAATACAGAGAAAATTTGGTACGAGAATTATTGAACATTCCAGAAGATATGAATGATGGGAGAAAACTGATGCGTGAGCTTTGCACGGTGGAAAACGACCTCGAATGGAAGCGGATATAGTTGTCAACCCTAACAATGAACAACACTTTCCAGATATAATTCCACACCCTACAGACACCCGCAAAACTCACCATGTGAGGTGCAAGTGGTGTTTACGAAACAAAAAACGCAAGGAAACCAGATACTTGTGTAAAACGTGTGCCGATAAACCAGCACTTTGCATTGTACCGTGTTTTGAACTGTACCACAAAAATTAAATTTTTTTATAAGCGTATCTCTGTATTAGATTTTCGTTATAAGGATATTTCTTTATTATTTTTTACAGAAATAAAGATTTAGTTGCATTTACTAATCGAGAGCGGCATGTACCGCTTTGTCCAGTTGCACAACTTTTGTGACATATATGGACGTAGCGGCATTTACCGCACCTTTTTTTATAAAAAAAAACAACCTAAACATTCTAAAATATTATGAAACTACTTTTTTATGACAGAAAAATAACAATTTTAAGATTTTTACAAGTGTTTTTTGCGACCCCCTATAAAAACTAGGTGTCCGCGAACGTGTTAATCTAATCCTTCTTTAGGGTATTTTAAATTTAACCTTCTAAATTTTTTTAATTTAATTTAACTCTAAATTACCTTTTACAATAAATCTAGTATTTTTGTGATTTATTGTATAAAGCCAGCTACAGCAAGTTTATTTTCCTCGCGCAGATTGTGAATAATTTAAATGGATTATCTCATCTAAGACGTCAAATAAGCTCATAGAACATGACACTAGTGTAATGTACATAGTTGAAAATCAAACAGAGATAAACGAACTGATATCAGGTTATAATTGCATGACACTCGATCAACAAATGGATCGTTATCACAAATTGGATGACCACCGTTCTTATAATTCAAAGAGTATTTGGAAACCTGTAGCAAAATGGCGTATGGGCTAACGACGGTTCCCTAGTAGAGTACACTATGTTGGCAAAGCTACAGGTAACAATATAGCTATAATACCTCGTACCATTGCATATTTTTAAACTTTTCTTTTAATTACAGAAGTAAAAACAAGATGAAGAGTTCAGTGTCATATTCGAGGAAAAGCAATAAAATAGACAATGCTTCGTCTTTCCTGGCGTGGATGTCGCTTTTATAAGAAAGCCAGATGTGGTATTTTTGCTTCCAGATCCATTTCAGCCCCCACTAAGTGACAATGCAACATTTTTAAATTTGGTATAAAATTTTCGGTACCGTATAACGGGGTTAATCCGGACATGCGGGGTAATTCTGGACAACGCGTTTTCTCAGGTAAACGTGGCAACCGCGCCGAAAGCCTGCACTTGCGGGTGGCGTGATTTTCACAATTTTTCGCGAGAAATTCAGCCAGTTGGTTGATAACTGTTGGAAGGTCCGCGCTGGGCATTTTCACCTTTTGGCGCGCAAACAAAATTTCGTGGAAAAACCGTTAAAAAAATATAGCGGTCAAGCTTTCTGTGCTGCACTCATTTCCAAGTAAGTAATGGTAATGTTTTTCACCTTAACAAAATGTTACATGGCTTGTTATTATTGACCCTTGAGGTTGTGTTTTTTGTTCTAGCCAAAAAAAAGTTATAAGTATATTTGTCAACCGGGGCCATTCTGGACAGGCATTTTTTGACTGTCCAGAATTGCCCCGTAGTCCAGAATAGCCCCTTACTAAAAGTTTTTTTTAATTTTTCAGTGGAAAAATGGTTCGAGAGTACAAAAAGACTCTTCATCACAGTCGCAACGGCCAAAACTATACGCCGTATAATAGCTACACCGAAACAAACATGCAGGACGCCCTAAGAGAGATTCAGTGTGGGAATTTAACTTACAGAGAGGCAGCAACAAGATATAAAGTTCCTCGATCTACTCTCTATTTAAGAGCTTCTAACAAGAATACGTTTAGTGTAGCAGGAAGGCCATGCGCTTTGACAATGGAGGAAGAAACCCTGATCATTGATCATTTGAACACATTATCCGCCTGGGGTTTTCCTTTTGATCTGTTAGACTTACGCCTGCTGGTTAAGTCATTCCTGGATAAAATGGGGCGCGTCGAACGCAGATTCACAAACAACACTCCTGGCCCCGATTGGGGTTCAAACTTTTTAAAACGGCACAGAGGCAGAATCTCCAACCGCCTGTCAGCAAATATATCCACAAAACGAGCAAAAGTGAATAGGGAAAACTTGGATGTATTTTTTAATAATGCTAAAGATGTGTTTAAGGGCATAGATCCTTCCCTAATTCTCAACTATGATGAGACCAATTTAACTGATAATCCTGGTGCGAAAAAATTTATTTTTAAAAGAGGCTGCAAGTACCCGGAACGGGTAGTAAATTCGACAAAAACTGCAATTAGTTTAATGTTCGCTGGGACCGCAGATGGACAGCTTCTACCAGAATACACGGTTTATAAGGCAGACCATATGTGGGACAGTTGGACACAGGGAGGTCCGGTTGGAGCACGATACAACCGTTCGAAGAGTGGGTGTTTCGATGCCGCCTGCTTCGAGGACTGGTTCTTTACAATTGTTGTTCCATTTTTTAGAAAAAAGGTCTGTATGCTTGTTGCTTTCTTTTTTTTTATTTTTTTAAAACTGCGTCTTATTTCTTACAGATTATAGTTGGGGACAATTTGTCATCGCATTTCCCATCAGAGGTGCTGAAGAAGTGTGAAGAAATGGATATTGCTTTTGTATGTCTGCCCAGCAACTCCACCCACCTGATGCAGCCTCTGGATGTGGCATTTTACGCCCCTCTTAAAAAATATTGGAGGCAAATACTTACGCACTGGAAAAAAACAGAGAGGCGAAAAATGGCATCTTTGTCTAAAGATGTATTTCCTAAGCTACTAAAACAACTTAGGAATAAACTAGACGAAAATCAATCCTGGTTTCCGCAAGACTGGCCTCTTTCCTTTTAATCCATCCGAACCAAAGGAAAGATTACCTCCTGGGCAAAACGAGACTGGTTCGCCAGCTCGTATAATTTCGGAAGCTGTCGTAGATATGCTCAAAGAAATGCGCTACGATTCCGCTTCACAGGACCAGCAGAAACAGGAGAAAAAAAATCGCCGTAGAACCTGGCAAAAGCGTATCAGCTGAAGACATTACGCCGGTATCTTCAAAAGTTCAAAAACGAAAAAAATTCGATAAACCAAAAAACCCAGCCAAAAAAGCAAAAGTTATGATGCCACCATCCACTGATGAAGAATAGGACAGTTCATTCAGACAGTGAAGGTGGCGAAAGTCCGGAGAGTTTTGGCAGTGATCTACCAACTTTTTCACAATATCAAAATAGACCAGAGCAGCATGTATCAGACAGCAGCGACGACGAAATTCCATTAATAAATTTTAAAGAAAACAGAGCCGAAAAATTTTTCCGTAAATGACTGGGTGGTTGTTGAATACACAAGAAAGAGTATTCCGTGTCACTTTATTGGAAAAATTGTTGGCTTTTGGGACACCTATGATACCCCTTATGAGGTGGAGTTCCTAAAAAAATCCACTAAATCTGACTCTTTTATTAAATCCTCAGAAGAATAATAGATAATGTTGATAATAAGATAATGTTGGAGATGATGTGATTAAAAAAAACTGAGAAAACCGAAAACAACTGGAACAGGAAAAAGACTGTTTTATAATTTTCCTGACGACGATTTATCAGCCTTTAACTGGCAATAATTTCCTTTTTAGTTTTTTAGCAAGTTTTGTATTAGGTACAGTAATCCCTCTTCAACCGCGGGGGTTATGTTCCGAAGAGAAAGGTGCGGTTGGTGAAACCGTGGTTGGCGAGGGATCTACGATCCAAAGAAGAATATGACATAATCCCAAGTTGGATACGTATATTAATACATAGAAATAAATATGATGAAATTGCGTATCTGTGAAATATGTATTATCATATCAACAAAAATAAAGACGCTGAGATCAGCGTCTACATTCGCGGGTATTTTAAACCTTCTGAACTATAAACTAATTGCCGAAGTATTACTACTAAGAACAAGCCCCAGTGGTGTATCATGAGTAATTTAACGCGACTGGTCAAATTATAAAAAATATATAAAAATAATAAAACATTCTCATTAAAGATTCAACAGATTCGCAACCACGGATAAGTGAAACCGCGGTAGATGAGTCCGCGGATAATGAGGGATTACTGTATTAAAGTATTATTTTTTACACGTTAGGTAACCCAAGTTCCTATTAGTTTTAAACATTGTTTAAATAATGTTTTTGACTTAGTTACCAATGTTTGTATTATTTTTTCTGAAATAAACACTGTTTTTTATTTGATAAAAAAAATGTTTCGTTTATAAAAATATATACAGTATGTCCCTGTAAGTTGTATCCATATGGAAAACTTTTTTATTATTAATTTTACAGAAAAAAGTTATTCTTTATAAAAAGCTCTGCATGGTCCAAAACCTAAGATTTAACCATCAAATATCGATTTTTTTGAATATTATACGAGGTATGTCAAAAAGTTTGAATTTCACTCAAGAGTAAAGTAGCTTCATTTTTCACAATATTGAAAATTGCTATTATGAAAAGTTGTTTGGAATTAAAAACTATATTCTAATATGCAATTACATCCTTCTAATTGAAAAATTTTTTTTTTGAAAAATTATGGATAACTAACATAATTTTCAGTTATTTCAATTTTGATAACTCTTTTATTATTAATTTTACGAAAAAAAGTGATTCTTAAAAAGTTCTGGATAGTCTAAAACCTAAAATACAACTATCTTGAAGTTTTATCAATTTTATACCAGGTATGTCAAAAAAGATAAATTTAGATCAAAAGTAAAGTACCTTTATAGTTCAGAATATTTCAATTAAAAGGATGTAATTACATAATGAAACATAGTTTCTAATTCTAAATAACTTTTCATAATAACAATTTTTGCTATTGTGAAAAATAAACGTATTTTACTCTTGAGCGAAATTCATATTTTTTGACATACCTCGTATAAAATTGATAAAATTTAACATAAGATGGTTGTATTTAAGGTTTTAGACCAGGCAGAACTTTTTATTAAGAATCACTTTTTTTCGTAAAATTAATAATAAAAGAGTTAACTGAATTAAAATAACTGAAAATAATGTTAGTTATCCAAAATTATTCAAAAAAAAATTTTCAATTAGAAGGATGTAATTGCATACTAGAATATAGTTTTTAATTCCAAACAACTTTTCATAATAGCAATTTTCAATATTGTGAAAAATAATGCTACTTTACTCTTGAGTGAAATTCAAACTTTTTGACATGCCTCGTATAATATTCAAAAAATTTGATATTTGATGGTTAAATTTTAGGTTTTGGACCAAGCAGAGATTTTTATGAATAACTTTTCTTCGTAAAATTAATAATAAAAAAGTTTTCCATATGGATACAACTTACAGGGACATACTGTATATAAAAAAAATTATTTGTCCAGAGAAGCCCTGTAAGAGAATTAACTTTAATAGTAGCGTTATTTCCATAGTGTCTAGAATATCCCCGCTTTATGGGGTTATTCTGGACAGCCCTTTAAAATTAAAAAACCCCTCCCCCAAGAGAGGAGGGTAAACTTTCTTTTATAAAATTTAAAGCTTGTATAGAGACCTATCAAAATTATATTATTGGTAAAAGCTAGTTTCAACAGTTGTCAAAATATAGCTAAAAACTGAAAAAATCGTCCGGAATAACCCCGATATACGGTACTCGATGTTTGATAAGAAAACTGAAATACCCATGTCTCACTGTGCTTCGCATGAGCTACAGTGAGAATTTTAATGAAAAAAATAACCGCTTGTTCACAATTGTTAGGTTTTTTTCTTAAGTTAATCTATTGTGTTGTTGGCAAATAGACATCTAAACCGTAGTTCTGAGTTCCATTTGAAGAAATATGATTTTTGACTTGCTGTGGACCACCCTCCCCTAGAGAATATCAGAGTTCCATACCAAACTTTTCTGCATCTTACTACTCAGTTCAAAAGCTGGTGATTATAAATAATGTATCTATATAAAGAAGACAGTGAGGTTCTCAGAGTTCCATAGCAAACCCTGCAGTTCTCTACTCAGTTCAAAAACTGGTTAGAGTTTTCTATGGACTGTCCAAGTCGCTCTCCACATTTTTTCTATATGTATATACATATATCGATTAGGATTAAAGTTTAACTTTACTTTAATATCCCAATGATACATTAGAAAAATGATCCAAACCTCAGAAATGTAAGGTAAGGTTAAATACATAAATAATTTGTAGAACAGCATACGGTTGATAACTTATCTGCTTCTCGTTTTATAACAAACCATAAATTGACTTTTCAAATTTGAAGCCAATCCTATCGTAATGATTGTTATAAATAAATCTACAGATCTTTTTTAATGGCGTTGACTAGGTGTCAATCAGCCTGTCACAAGACAATGAGGTCCTCAGAGTTCCATAGCAAACCCTGCAGTTCTCTACTCAGTTCAAAAACTGGTCCGAGTTTACTATGGACTGTCCAAGTCCAGTTTACAAAATGTATAGTTAAGGAGAACAAACATAGGCAGCCACAAGAAAATAAATCCGCACGTAGCTGTTGCCCAAAGTTGTGAAGTCTTTTTCTATATATTTTTGATGTCGTCCATGGAGTTGAAAATCCTTGACTACGATTGTTCACGTCATAAAAATTCAATAAATATCTTTTCGTTAGTATTGGCAGAGGCGTTTGAATTTCACTTATTTCTGTACTTCCTTTTGCATGATTATCATTCGATTTTTTAAACATACAGCAGATACTAACGAAATATTAAAAAAATCTTGGTAAGTATCTACTCCTTGAATGTTTTGAACAAAACTTGAAAAACCTGAAACTAGTTACAAAAAAATAAAACAAAAACACAAAAAACATTTAATATTAACAATACTTTAGGGAGTACATTACTCCATTTACACATTAGATCAAGATTTGGAATAATATTCGCCAATGTCTTTTTTCTAAATTCAAAGGCTGTTTCAAAATCTGATGAGGTTTTACATGTTCTCAATAATTAAAAAATCCACTTATATGTATCCAGACACTGTAATGGCGCTGCTTCTGCTCTTAACCTGAAAAAAAAATAGAATTTAGAGTAAATCAACATCTATATGTTTCAAAATAATATTAAAAAATAAAGATTATAGTTCGGGGTCCCAGGCCCATTTCCACTATTTATTATTAACAAGTTAATTTTTCTTAAGTAGCTTCATTTTGACGAGACGCCCAACTTATGTCCTTACAACAATTTTTGTTTGTGGTAGCTAACAGGGGTAGCGGGGATGAAATATGTTGATTTGACGATTCTCAAAAACTTATTACTAACTATTTTTGTTAATTCTCAAGATAATCTCAATTAGCTGAAAAATTGTTTGTCCTACAAAATGCAAGGTCCTATCAAAGAGTCCTTCCTTTCCAATGTGTATCATCAACGAAGTCATGAAAACTAATTACTAACCATCTGATTTTTTTTCTGTTGATTAGTTAATGTTTATATAATTTAACACCCACATTGTCTTACAAATTATGTGGTATGTTGTCCTGGTCCTACGTTCAAAAGTTGTTAATACCAATACCACAAGATCATTCTTTGTTATTAGTACTGTACTGTAGAACAAATGTATCCTTGCTTTTTGTAGGATAAATATTTTTTGGAATAATTTAGATAATCATCTTGAGAATTAAAAAATACAGTTAGTTCATTCCTGCTACCCCTGTTAGCTACCACAAACGAAAATTTTCTTAGAGTAAATTGTTGGGCGTCTCATCGAATCGAAGCTATTCACGAAGATTCAATCTTGATAGTAATAATTATTTTTACGTAAGGTATTTTCACTACAACTTTTAAATGTAGGACCAGGATAACGTACCAAGCAATTTGTGGGACAGTGTGTGCTACATTATATAAATATTAACTAATCAACATAAAAAATCAGATAGCTAGTAATTATTATCATGACCTCGTTAATGATACACATTGAAAAGAGGGGACTCTTTGGTAAGACCTTGCATTTTGTAGGACAAATATTTTTTCGGCTATTTGAGAGAATTATCTTGAGAATTAACAAAAATAACCCAGTTAGTAATAAATTTTTGAGAATCGTCAAATCAACATAATATGGACGGCGTTATGCATAACTCGACCAAGCGCCAAAACATAGTTTTGAGATAAACGGCTTCAAAGTTTTTCGTTTCTGGGTTGCTTAATGGTCGCTTAATGGTAAGTGGATTAATGTCGCTTGATTTAATGTTGTTTTTCTTAGTAACCGTTAACGTGACAATAACAGGGATTTTTTCCAAGATAGTTTAACCCTGTAAGCGCGCATGATGCTCTCAAGCAACATTGACTTCAAACTTTCCATATACGTCGAATTTTACCACAGTAGGACGGTGTGGTATCCAAGCGACAACCGTTCGTCTATGATTCTGGCATGTGCGCCACCTGTATTACAATTTTTTAACTTAGTAAGCATCATTTCGAGTGTGAGGTTTCAATGGAAGTGTTGTAGTGCCGACGTTGCTAGTTAAATATAAACAAATCGGTAAGTAAAAACACGTATTTTGCTGTAATATTTTTAGAATATATTTAGGAAAGGTTTATTTATAATCTAAAACATACATCTACTTTGTACTTTGCCTAAAGTAGTTTTAGCAAAAACTTTGCCTAAAAAGTATGTTGCTTAGAATCAACGTTGACGCTAAGTGGTAATGGTAAAAACTAAGCTAAATTTTCTTTTCAGAAATATGAACATCCCTCCTGTTACGTTTTATGAAAAAAAAACCAGCTACATACATAGTTCCTGTTAGAGCAGATGTATCAGATACAGAGAGTATATCCGATGATAAGGACATCGAAAGTAAGCATTTGAATGAGTGTTTAGTTGCAGATTCGGGAGATGAATATGATGAAATACAAATAGGTAGCTAAAAATAGGTAGCTACAAATAGGTAGCTAAAAGTATAACCAATGCCTTTAAAAAAATTTAAAATGGACATAGCTGAATCTTTTCACCAGACAGGTAAAATAAAAAAGAAGGGGCGGCCTTCACTGAACGAGACGGTCGAAAAAATTGTAACTCCTACGAAAAGTCGACCACATGACATCACTAGGAAAGACAACGTGGGACACTGGCCCATCTATGGACCAAAAGGAAGATGCCGCTTTTGCAAGAATGGCTACATGACAATTATGTGTCAAAAATGTGACATGAGATTATGTTTTACACCGGGCAAGAATTGTTTCTTTAATTTCCATAACTCTCCATAAATTTTTATCTTTGTTTTTCTTGTAACTGTGTAAGTAATAAAGTTCATGTTTGCTTATTTTTGTAGCTTTTTTACATATTGTAAGCCCTAAAAAAATTACTTTTGTTGATGGTGATTCCTCGTTTGCACAATGCAAAAATTTTAACCTCAAACTGATACTGTTGCTTTGGAGCAACGTTCTCATTATATACCACTAATGGACAATGTTACTTGAGGGCAACGTTTTCAAACTCCACTTTTTATACAAAAATTGCATATACCAACCCCACCGATATGTTCATAGCCGCTTAAAAAACGCCCACACAAATTTTTAGAATTTTATTTCAATGAATTTAATGTGTGACGGTTACAGGGTTAAGCTATGTGTCACCAGAATCCGCTGTTATCTCGATATTAAAGAAATCGCGCTTGGTCGAGTTATGCATAACGCTGTCCATATGTTGATTCATTTTGAATAGCTTCAATTTGATGAGAGGCCCAACTTTTGTCCTACAACAATTTTTGTTTGTGATAGCTAACAGGGGTAGCATGAAAATATTTCACCCCTGCTACCCCTGTTAGCTACCACAAACAAAAATTGTTGTAAGGACAACTGTTGTTGAGTGAGAAACATGAACCATTGCCTATATCAAGCCAATATAAATCAGGAGAGTTTTATAAAAATTCTGAAGTGCTTTCTTATGAGTTTTATGTTAAGGATAGTAATAAAAAAGAAGGTTAATTACAATATTTTATATTTTTCAATTTTCACTTCAAATTTTTTCTTGGAAATAATATGACATATCAAAAAAATGAAATAAATCACATAACGAGTATGAAGTGAAAATCGAAACAGCAAAATTGAATGTATTTTTGAACTGATTTAAATGTACAACATTTATGAGATTTTTGTAAAAAATGAAGGAATTAGAATTAAGATGGAATATACACTGCTACACTACATGGAAATGAAAACGGAATTTCAGAGAGAATGATCACAAACTTATTAGACAAAGTAAACTGAAGAAATGTTTTGTTCCAGGGATGTGAAGTTTGATAGAACATTAATTATGATGAAATCACTATGACTAATATGGTGGAGAAAACAAGTAAGAAAAGTTAAATAATTTTTTTTTGTTTAAAGTAATTTTGTTAATAAATACATATCGCTCCATTTATGGAACGACATATATTTTAGACAACATAAAAATAGTTAATAATGTAACCTATTTTTATGTGCAAGATCATCAGAACATTTACATAACATTACCAACAGAAAAAGTTTTAACAAAATAATAAAAAAATGCTATATTTTTCTGAAGAAGAAATACAAAAGTAGTTCATTCTAAAGTTTGTCAATCCAAGAGAAAGTACCATCATACCAATCTACTTCTAGTTAACTATCGTGCCTCGTGACATCAAACCATAATAAAAGCATTTAATTTGTTTGCAAAGTTAAAATAATATAATTAACTAAAAAAAACAATAATCTTTACATCACGATATTGACATAATGTTGATTTTTGAGATATAACGTTCTTCTCTAAATGGAGTGATATAGTTATTGTAAGGAGACATAACATTTAGTAACTAAGACTATATTATAGATAACACAGGCCTACAGAAAAAAAAATTTGTTTTGGTGCCGTGAATCTTTAAACTGATTTTTACTATATTAGGGGCGATAAATCGAAATATGGATTTCGTTTTTTTGTATCAGCTCTAGTTTTATGGATATGACAAATTCCGAAATTAGAGTTTTAATATTTGAGATAATGAAGAGTATGCTATTCAAAGGAATATACATTGTTAATTAAACTTATTCCTCAGTATATATTTGTTGTTCTCACTGTATTATGCCTTATTTATGGAAGAAATAATACTTTAATGTCGTTATATTACTATTTTATAAGGAAATAAAACAGCTTGAAGAGTATTTTTAACGCTGTGTCTAGGTACACGCTAACGTGTACGCAAATAAAAAAGTTAGGTACACGCGAATTAAACTTCATCAAGCCAGTGACGTCATTATTTAGCGTGCACAGTGACTGTATATTTTGGTACACGCTATTTTGATATGTATAGTGTTTGTTTGATAGAAAAATATTTGTTAAGGGAAGGGAAGCAGAACTATTCATATTATGTTTCAAACTTAATTATAAATCAATGCATATTTATATTATAAAAGTATACCTATTTTCAGGTTAGCAAAATAAATAATGTATTTAGTTGACATGACATGTACAAAATATTAAAATAATTTTTATACGTAAGTTAATTATTATAATCAACTATTATAAATGGGAAATAAGCCACAATTTAACTAAAAAAATGATTTGATTAACGTTTCGACGTCCAAATTGGAGGTAGTTGTCAAAATACAAAAATTATTCAGATTAATTATTGGTTTAATTTAATAGTTATTAATAGTAATTAATAATTATATTAATTTAGTAGTCTCTTATATTTTTCATACTGTTTTAAAATGTTGTTAAACTGATTAAAAGAACTACCTAAATACTTGTCCACACTCCATAATTAATTTAAAAATAAACACTAAACAAATAAATAAAAAATAATAAATCTCTTTACTAACCAATATTAAAGTGTAAATATAACGCGATTAAACAAATTCTAACACTCTGACTCTCTGATACTCGCGGTATATACCTACTTACCACAGCATACACGTGGCTAAGTTAGCGTGTATGTAAAAAACCAGTAACAGTGCACGCTAAATAGTGACGTCACTGACTTGATGACATTTCGCGTGTACCTAACTTTTTTATTTGCGTACACGTTAGCGTGTACCTAGACACAGCGTATTTTTAAACTTTTAAAATGATACATTTACCACTTGTAAACCCATTCAGCATCCACCTAATAATGGCTCATAGCCCATGGGCCATCCTTCGCCTACATAGAAAGGAAGCTGTCCCAGATAAGTATGGAAAAACTTAAAGCTGGAATATTTGATGGAGCACAGGTCAGACTTCTTACAAAGGATCCGGCTTTTGTGGGGTCAATGAATGAGGAAGAGAAAAAAGCTCGGTTTTCATTTGTGGATATTATGAAAAGTTTTCTGGGAAATCACAAAAGTGAAAACTATGCTGAGCTGGTAAACCGTTTGCTGAATAACTTCCAATCACTTGGATGGAATATGAGCATCAAAGTCAACTATTTTCACAGCCACCTGGTCCGTTTCCCTGAAAACTTAGGTGACACAAGTGAGGAGCAAGGTGAGAGACTTCACCTAGAGATAAAAACTATTGAGGACCGCTACCAAGGAAGATGGACACCCATATGGTGGCAGATTTTTGCTGGGGTTTTAAGAGAGGCTGTTTAAAAGTTTATTCCAGGAAATCAACGCAAGCGAAGCTTTCGTTACGTGAAGTAAAGTTTTTTTCTATTTTGTTAGTTTTTTCTCAAAATTAATTGTATATCTGTTTCATTGTACAAAAGGTTTTATTGTAGTTAAATGGCTTAATTCGCAGACGACATAGTTTTGTTCTCTGACAACCTCAACAAGATAATATGTGCAATGCTACATGAACTTCAGTTAGTGTGTGCCAGTGTAGGTCTTAAAATAAACAACTCCAAAATAAAATTCATGACAAACCTATTTTACCTAGCGGAAATATCAATATTGGGGACAACAAAGTACAGCTAGAGGAAAAATACATATACTTTGGACACGAAATAAAGATCACAAGAGACAACCCAACATGCGAACTACAAAGAAGAATAAACCTAGCATGGGCAGCCTATGGAAAACTCAAAGACATCTTTAAAAGCGATATACCAATTTCTTTAAAACGCAAAACATGTGACCAATATGTGTTGCCTGTGGTGACTTATGGTGCCGAAACTTTGACATTGACAGCTACAACTTCTAAAATGCTGCAAACAGCTCAGAGGAAAATGAAAAGGTCAATGCTGAGTATGTCGCTTCTTGACCGAGTTGGAGATTAAGAATTAAGACTAAGAACATGAGTTACCGATGTAATTTCCCGAATTGCCACCCTCAAGTGCAACTGGGCCGTGTACATCGCCCGAATCAGGGATGGGAAGTGGACGAAGAGATTACTTGAGTGGAGGCTGAGATTAGACAAAAGTAGTAGAGGAAGACCCCCTACTCGTTTGACGGACGATCTCAAAAAAATGTCAAGAAATTGGATGCAAAGTGCTCAAAATGGAGCAAAATGGACAAAAATGAGGGAGGCCTATGTCCAGCAGTGGACGCAAAGGGCTGGACGTTGATAATGAAATGACTTAAAATATACGTATTTTTTAATTGTGTGGTTTTTATTTCAATTTAGTATATCCATATCAGCATATTCGTATTTTAATGCATAAAAGCTGGCATGACCTACGTTATCTTGAAAACTAGAGCTGATAGCGCAAAACTAAAGCCATATTCGGAATCAGCACCCCAAATATACCTAAAATCAGCTCTAAGCACTTTGGCACCAAAAACACTGTAGGCCTGTGTAATTTATGGCACGAGATTAGGATACAAATAGACACAAAGATATTAGAAGTATCTTTAGGAAACCATTTTATAAATGTTATAAATATACAACAAAAAATAAAAAAGTGTTTGATAATGGATAATGATAAAGGAATTTTTCTCATTTTGTACCAATTCTTAACTCTAATTTAAACACTACAAATCTGGAACTATCCTTAACATATGAAACATCGTTGTTGTCAGTTGATACTCAGATATTTCAGATCGGGTAACTAAGGTAACATTTGAAGGTTATAAATATTTGCAAGTATTAATCTAGGGTGCTCTGTAAAAAAGTGTATGTCAATTTAGTCAACTTTTCAGGAGAAGCAAAAAAACGATAATTAACTGGCATATCTAGTACCAATTTTATCCACAGCCAAATAATTTTATTTATTTTATATTACCACATTGACTTGTTTTATTGATACCAAGGTAAAGATATAGTCCTATATCTGGACCTCGGAGGTAAACTACACTGTCATTTTGTACAACTATGTTTAGGGTGTTTATAACAAAGTTAAGAAATTTTTTTAAATTACCAAAATTGAATTTATTATTTGTTTGTTACCACGTTAACTGCCAAATAATATATTGAAAAAATGCCTACAGGCCAAGACATTTTGTCATAGCAGTTTCGTCAATACACAGCAGTCTCTAGGGACTGCGATGGCGCTTAACGTATTAAATTAATTAAAACAGCATAATCTAATAACGCAAAGAATTAGAATTTATAATGGTGGAGATTATGGTAAAAATGAAGGAATTTTAATTAAGATGGAATATACAATGCTATACAGTGGTGCGCCTGCTATTAGCCCGCCACCTGCCACATGGGGTGCTACCAGCACACCATAACACATTTTCATCAAATATTTCATATTTCAAGTTTGTTAACCGTGCTGTGTGTCATAGTAGCTTTCTATAATATTATATAGCATAGATATGTTTGCGTTTGAAGTGGATATTTAGTGTCATTCTGAACTTGTAGCTCTAAAGTCGAATCGGGGTGTCATTATCTGCAGTATCTGCAAGTTTTAAATTTTTTTTGTGTTTTTGATAAACAGGTCAGATTTACATTTTTTTATTGTAATAACTGATTTAAATTATTAATATAGTCTCTATGCTCAATAAATTTTAATTTTTTTAGATATTTTACTTCACTTCATTTATTATGGGTTGGTACTCACTAATTTGCTTTTAACACCTTTTTAATTTTATTTTTTAACTTTTATAATATATTAGTAGCTAATAAGTTAATAAAACATGTTTTTATATACTTGTGTAACTCAACACATTATTTTGTTTATAAACAAGTAGATCACAGAAAATTTTTAAGGGGTGCTGTGAGCACCCCATGTGGCAGTTGACGCCTTGCAAAGCCACGTGGCAGTTGACGCCTTGCAAAGCCACATGGCAGGTGCTAGGTTAACAGACAAAATAGTGCAAAAGATGAAAAAAATTGTGAAGTAAAAAAATATGAAACTAGTAGAGGTGGAAGTTATCGACATAAACATATAAATTAACATTGTCTGTGACAGGAGTATTTTATAAAATTCTCCTGTCACAGTGACAGTTGTCGTACCCCTCTGATACGTCTAAAGGTGGGAAACTATGTAATGTAATATTAATTCACAAGTCTATATCAATAATTTCCACCTCTACTAGTTTCATCTCTTTTATTTCACAATGTATTAATATTTTCTATCTTTTGCATTATTTTGTCGGTTATTATTGTGCTCATCACTGTCATGGAAATGAAAACGGAATTCAGAGAGAATGAGCAAAAGCTTATTAGACGAAGTAAGGACCAAATTTACTGAGAGTAATTTACTAAGAGAGTTATGGGGTAAGCAATTCTATGCTCAGCATATCACACCTCTGCTCAAACAGTGTCATAAGTCAAAAAAGCAAAGTATAGAGAAAACAACATTTAAAATTTGTGCTAGAACTTTTCCAGGTTTTAATTTAAAAACTGTTAAAATTAGTATGTATTAATATTTATGTCAATTACAAAGATTTTTGAAGCTCTACAAAATACTGTATTAATTCTGCTAAAAATATTTAAAAATAATTTTGAGTTGTTACGCTATACAGAAAAAATAAAGAAAAATTATGAAATATTATTTATTAAAAGTGGCTCTTGCAGTACAGAATATGTATATCATTATTATTATCTGGTTAACCTTCCGATGACCAACCTTTTTTTGTTACACGGATGACCAAGGAGGGGGAAAAATGACCCCAGGTCAAAAATGACAATTAACAAAAAAAAAGTTTTTTTATGGCATGAAATTTGTCATTCAGCCAGTCACAACATGAGTATTAGTGTCATGTGTAGTGTGTATGTTGAGTAAGTGTCTTGTTACTTTGCGAAGTCTACGTCATTAGCGTAAAACTACTTGGAATTACACATAATAGACGGAATTTTAAACATCAACTTCAGAATATATTTTTTATTCGTAAAATATAGGGAATTTTTTTTATTTCAAAATATGAGGATATCTAGAATGATATTGTAAGTCAAATAAAAAAATAATGAGTTAAAAATTGAAAATACTTTTGAGAGAGAGAGAGACATACAATGTACCAAAAGGCCATCGACCGAAGTCTTTCAGCCAATTTACACAATTAATAGACATTAATACAGTATATGTTTTTTGTTAATATTAATACAATACAATAATTAAAAAAAAATATTTGTATGTGGCGGTAATCAAAATATCACTGACAATTAGTTACAATACAGATGATGATTTAAATAGAGTTGTTAATTGTCTTGATGTGTAGCAGATTTCTTCAAAAAGAGTTCTTCCTGGACATCTACAGGCACTGTCCTCTGGTATCATCACAATGTGGGGCTCAATCAAATTTTTGTTATGTTCATTAATAAAGAGCTATTTAAACAGCTTATTGAGTCTCTCATTAATAGGTTCAATTCCAGTTTTCTCGTACAGCATTCTGTTGGATGGATTATGAAGTGGATTATCAGGATGGCGCATTCTAGTAATTTGTCGAAGGCTAGTTGTTTCAGCCACTTTTATAATATTTTTGGCAGGACCTTTAGAATTATAGAAAATTGCAGAACCATACTCCAGCATGGGCCTGCAAATCATTTTATAAATATTGGCTGCTGTTTCAATCGTAACTTTCTCATTCTTATATGTTAAACTTCTGAAGTGTTTTGCTCTAGTTATAATTTTCCTTTTTATAACTGCTGTGTGGTGGTTGAACTTCAATTTGTTATCTATTTCTATTCCCAAATACTTAACAGTTTGGGAGGGTTTAATAATATTGTCGCAATGTTTACAGTCGGTGAGTGATCTTGGATTCTATGGTTAAATATTATTAGTCTTGTTTTAGAAGGATTTATTGTTAATCTCCATTTATTCATCCAAGATATTGTGTCATCCACCTGCCTCTGCAATAAGTCCATTGTCTTTATTAAATTTTTTCCATATGATATCACTGCAGTGTCATCAGCAAATTGTAGCTAATTAGTATTGGTTAGTCTATTGTCGCATATGTCACTGCAATAGAGATTATACAATAGAGGGGAGAGTGGTGAACCTTGTGGAACTCCTTGTTGCACTGAAAATGAGTGGGAATATGTTTCATTGATCTTAACTATACACCTGCGTATTCTAAGAAATTCGTCAATAATCCATATTAGAGAAGGGGAGCATTTCATTCTGTGAAGTTTATATAACAATCCTCTATGCCAAACGGAGTCAAAAGCCTTTTTGATGTCCAAGAAAACTCCAGCGGCCTTTAGTCCTTGCAACTTGCTGCCTGTATATTGGATGTTACTATTGAAAAAGGATTGTAGATGATTTTTCTCTAATAGCCTAATAAAATAAAAAAAAATTAAAATGTAAATTCGTACAGGTTAAAACAAATTTTATATTAAAGTTTAGGTGGGTAGAAAAGATATTTTTGAGAAAGTATCCAAATCATACAAGGGGATCATTGTTTAAATAATTAAAAAGGGGTCATTTTTGCAACAAAAATCCTTTTTTAATTGCTGAGGTAATTCACTTAGTAATGAAGGTCTACGGGATTTTTTCTGCAAAGCTAAATCTTTCATATAAGACTTACTAAATTAAATTTGACCCCCTATTTATATAAATAATTGTATATAAAACTTTAAAAACAAATTTTGCAAAAAAATATTTTTAGCGTTTTAAATAAGCACTATAAAATATCTTATTTTACAGACTAAGTTGCGGTATGTTACTAGTATTAAGCAAAAAAAAATTGGTCGAAAAATATTTAATATTTTTGGTGATATTGAATTTGTTTATTAAATGTTACTATATTTTCAATTGCAAAAATGCGGTTGTTGCCAAAGAACTATTCTCCTGCTTAAGATCTCAATATTTTTATTTTTATGTATATTTTCGATAAATGTATTGATAAATTCAAATTTCAATTAAACTCCCCCCTAAAATGGCATTTGAAAATTATTCAAATTTGTTTATAATTTGTTTTTTTTAATAACGTCGCGGGGATTAAGTATTTTGAAATGCCGTTTCGATAATTGGGTTTCTGGGAATTTTTTACTAATTAACAAAATTTTTTGTTTCTTCTTCTTTTTTTTTTCTTGGAGTTATATTACTACCCTTTTAGGGTTAAATTTTATTAAGAATGTCAAATCTCTGAGTTGTAGATTCTAGACCTAAAAATATTAAGATTTAACTAAAATCTCTTAAATAAAATGTATCTACTTACTGAGGTACAGGGTGTTTTATTTAAAAATTATTGTTACCAAGTACTTTAAAACTATTTGACGTATCCTTATCATACTTAACAGAAAGTGTGGCTATTACTACATATAGTGTGACATACTAAATTGTGTTTAATAAATGTTTCTAGCTAGTGCCATAGGCATACGGCAGGGGATAGTGAATGATTGACCCTTTCCAAATTCTACGCCACTGAGTGAATTACTATTTTAGTGAAATTTTTCGATTCTCCAATACTTTGTATGTAAAAAACTTTATTGGTATCGATAAAGTCATCAGTTTGAGAGATATTGGAAGTTTAAAATGAATGAATTAATGAATCAAATAACTATGCCGTTTCATTTTTAACGAGAAATATCTCGAAAACTATTGACTTAATCGTTACCACTAAAGAGTATATTATTTACATAGAAAGTATTGGAGAATCGAAAAATTTTGCTAAAATAGTAATTCCCTTAGTGGCGTAGAATTTGGGAAGGGTCAACATTTAACTATCCCCTGCTGTACGCCTCTGGTAATAGCTAGAAACTTTTGTTTATCACAATTTAGTAGACTTTACAGTACTCACACTTTCTGCCAAGTATGATAAGGATACGTTAAATAGTTTGAAAGTACTTGGTAAAAATAATTTTTAAATTTTTAAATAAAATACCCTATAACTCAGTAAGTAGCCACATTTTATAAAATGATTTTAGACCAATCTTAATATTTTTTGGTCTAGAATCTACAACTTAGAGATTTGACATTCTTAATGAAACTTAACTCTAAAAGGGCCCGTAGTAATATAACTCCAAGAAAAAAAAAGAAGAGGAAAAAAGACAAAAAAATTTGTTAATTAGTAAAAAGATCCCAGGAATCCAATTATCGAAACGGCATTTCAAAATATTTAATCCCCGCGACGTTATTAAAAAACAAATTATAAACAAATTTGAATAATTTTCAAATGCCATTTTAGGGAGAAATTTAATTGAAATTTGAATGTATCAATACATTTATCGAACATAAACATAAAAATAAATATAATAAGATTTAATACAGATGAATATTTATTTGGCAACAACCGCATTTTTGAAATTGAAAATAGAGTAACATTTAATAAACAAATTCAATATCTTAAAAAATATTAAATATTTTTGGACCAATTTTTTTTTTAAATACTGATAACATAGAGCAATTTCTCCTGTAAAATAAGATATTTTATAGTGCTTATTTAAAACGCTAAAAATAATTTTTTGCATATTTGTTTTTAAAGCTTTATGTATAATTATTTAAATAAATAGGGGGTCAAATTTAATTTAGTAAGTCTTATGTAAAAGATTTACCTTTCAACTTTACAGAAAACAATAGTATAGATCTTCATTGGTAATTGAATGACCTCAGCAATTAAAAAAGGATTTTTGTTGCAAAAATGACCCCTTTTTAATTATTTAAACAATGATCCCCTTGTATGATTTGGATACTTTCTTAAAAATATCTTTTGTACCCACCTAAACTTTCGATATAAAATTTGTTTCAACCTGTACGAATTTACATTTTGATTTACATATAGCGTAATTTTATTTTACTAGACTATAAATCCAAACTGGTGTGCTGGAATATGTTGGTTTAATTCATTATATTAATCTTCCTTGGATAATTTTCTCAAATTTTTTTCCAATTACTGGGAGAAGGGTGATTGGATGGTAATTTTGGGGTAGTTGATGGTTAGTGTAAGGTTTAGGGATTAACTATTACAATGCCTCTCTTCCACTTAATGGAGAAATGCCTGCCACAAGGTGGTACAATAATGATTTATCAAAAAAAAAAAGTATTTGAAAGCAAAGCATGGACAGTAGGCAAATTAGAATGAAGAGCAAAACAAAGCAAATTAGAATGAAGAGCAAATTTCGGAGAGTAGGAACACAAGCCTATTAGACAAAGTAAGCTGAATAACGTTTTAAGCACCATATCACTCGTTTTTAAGAAACTGGAAAGTTTTAAAATTATATCAATGGCAAACTGAAACATTTCAAGAGTTAGTAATAAAGTTTGTAAATACAAATTACAAACTGTATTACTCACCCTTAAAATGTATAAACTCGCCATTATCACAATTTTAAAACTTTTTCTTCGACTTCTCAAAAACAAACAATGTGGCACTTACAACGTTATTCGGAAGACCCATTCTATTTATAGTCGATTCGCTAATCTGTGACACAACTGCCTATACTACAATCACAATAAAGATGCACTAGAAATAAACAAGCACGAGAAGCACTCCCAAATCATGATTTGGGAGTGCTCCTCGAACATTCAACGTGTCTTGGTTTGTTTATTTCTATATAGTGCATTTTTATTGTGACTGTAGTGTAGACAGTTGTGTCCAGGGGCGGTTTCTCCATTGGTTCCCTTGTGCAGTGAACACCCAATCAAATTTCATTAAAATACATATTTTTAAAAATCTCATAAATATCATTAAAATATTTTTTCTTAAATCTCATAAATATCATAGTATCATTAAAATATAACTGTATTTATTAATCACATAATTTATTTGCACAACACCGCTACGCTAGATGCACGTGGTAGGTGCAGAATTCAAATTGAACCCAGCCACTATACAGTAACCCTATAGATGAACAAGAGCTCTTAAATCTGTGAACCAGCGATTCTCCTATCTTAAAACATTGTGGGTTTGTGCACTGCACACAGAGACCGGGGCGGAGGGTTTCCATGTACAGTTTGGCATTTTCTATTGTGTGAATTTATTAAATACAATATTGGTAGGTAGTTTTGTTAGGATGGAGCCTTATTCAGTGCAGTTTATAAAAGATAATGCAAATAGTTTTGAAAATTGACTTCTTATAAAAAGAATGGACTAACTTGGCCGGAGATAAACTTGGTACAAGAATGTGCAATGAGAAACAAAAAGTTTAAACATTGTTTTAAAGTTGAACAATATAGAAAAACTTCGTGATTATGCGGGTGTGATAAACTACATTCTTTATTTTGTTTTCCATGTTTAGTGTTTTCAAAGAATAAAACTATAATTTCAATCTCGGTCTTTGGATTCCGTTAAAATAAACGGATTTTTAAACAGTTTTGACAAAGCCATTACAATATTCGTAACTTCTGCGTCCACCTTCACCACCGAAGAAGCGCCATCATTCAGTAGGTATCATATTCTGCACAAAACAAAAAAAGTGTGTGACATCCTGACTAATCGGGTCAAAGATAGGTTTCATTTTGCAGAACATCTTTTGGCGAGGCCCCAAAAATTTTTCGCTTATTCACCGTTTGTATAATTACATTCTTTAATTGAACACCCTCCTTAAATTACCACGAGCCGCCACTGGTTGTGTCTCAGATTAGCGAATCAACTATACCAAGAGAGTTATGGGGGAAGCAATTCTGTGGAAAGATGGAAAGTTTACATACCTGGGAGCAGAAATAGAAGATGGAGAAACAAGTAAGAGAATATCACAGTCAAACACAGCTTGTTTTGCCCTCTCTCATATATTTCGGTCTAAAAGTGTCCACAGAAATATAAAGATGAGAATCTATAAAATGTTAACTAGACCAATAGCATGCTATGGCAGTGAAGCATGGGTCGCGAAAGAAACATCCATAAACAAATTCGACACATTCGAAAGGAAAGTACTGAGGAGAATACTAGGACCTGTGAGGGAAACGGAATCTTCAGAAGCAGATACAACAATGATCAACTTTATAAGGAAACACCCCTGTCAGACTTCATTAGAATACAACGATTTTAATGGGCTGGACATGTGATAAGAATGGGAGAGGATAGGCTGCCAAAAAGAGCACTGAACACTAGAATGCACGGAAAGAGACTGGTTGGAAAGCCAGGAAAGCGCTGTGAAGACAAAATAAACAGGACACACAAGCCCTTTTAGAAGTCCATGTATGGAGAAGAGCAGCCATAGACAAATGAGGGTGGAGGCAAAATATAAAGGAAGCCAAGGCTCAATTTGGGCTGTAGTGCCGTAGAAGAATTCTATGCTCAGGATATGCTTCAAATAGAACACAAACTAAAGCAAATAAAGGAGAAACACATGTGGAATAGCTGTTGATGATGATGATGGAGAAATAGAAACAAAAAGCCTCACATGATAAAAAAAACATTGAATTTGGCTACAATAACTTGCAATAATTCTTGCCATATATTTCGGTCTAAAAGTGTCCACCGAAATATAAAGATGAGAATCTATAAAACCATTCAACCAATAACACGCTATGGCAGTAAAGCATGGGTCCTGAAAGAAACATACAAAAACAAACGCCGCACATTCAAAAAGAAAGTACTGATGAGAATACTAGGACCTGTGAGGGAAACAGAATCTTCAGAAGCCGACACAACAATGAGCTTTATCAACTTTATAAGGAAACACCCCAGTCAGACTTGATTAGAATACAATGATTTTAATGGGCTGGACATGTGATAAGAATGGGAGAGGATAGGGTGCCAAAAAGAGCACTGAACACTAGAATGCAGGGAAAGAGACTGGTTGGAAAGCCAAGAAAGTGCTGTGAAGACAAAATAAACAGGACGCCCTAGCTCTTTTAGGAGTCCATGTATGGAGAATAGCAGCCATAGACAAATGAGGGTGGAGGCAAAATATAAAGGAAGCCAAGGCTCAAGTGGCTTTTGGGCTGTAGTGCCGTAGAAGAATTATATGCTCAGGATATGCTTCAAATAGAACACAAACTAAAGCAAATAAAGGAGAAACACCTGTGGAATAGCTGTTGATGATGATGATGGAGAAATGGAAACAAAAAGCCCACATGATAAAAACATCGAATTTGGCTACAATAACTTGCAATAATTCTTGCTATATATTTTGGTCTAAAAGTGTCCACCGAAATATAAAGATGAGAATCTATAAAACCTTAATTCAACCAATACCATGCTATGGCAGTGAAGCATGGGTCCTGAAAGAAACATACAAAAACAAACTCGCACATTCAAAAAGAAAGTACTGATGAGAATGCTAGGACCTGTGAGGGAAACGGAATCTTCAGAAGCTGATACAACAATGAGCTTTATCAATTATCAACTTTATAAGGAAACACCCCAGTCAGACTTGATTAGAATACAACGATTTTAATGGGCTGGACATGTGATAAGAATGGGAGAGGATAGGGTGCCAAAAAGAGCACTGAACACTAGAATGCAGGGAAAGAGACTGGTTGGAAAGCCAAGAAAGAGCTGTAAAGACAAAATAAACAGGACGCACAAGCCCTTTTAGGAGTCCATGTATGGAGAAGAGCAGCCATAGACAAATGAGGGTGGAGGCAAAAAATATAAAGGAAGCCAAGGCTCAATTTGGGCTGTAGTGTCATTCTATGCTCAGGATATGCTTCAAATAGAACAAAAACTTAAAGCAAATAAAGGAGAAACACCTGTGGAATAGCTGTTGATGATGATGATGGAGAAACGGAAACGAAAAGCCTCCCATAATAAAACATCAGATTTAGCTATTATGTACTTGCAATAATTAAGCGACATTTTCTAAAAATTCCGTGACGTCACTAGTGCCATTATAATGCAGAAAGGCCGTGATGTAGATTGGATGGGAATTTTAACACTTGACCCCCAAGTTAGACTAACGTCTTGATTAACTATTCCCAAGGAAAGAATCCTGATTTAATAAATAATATAGCTGGCCTCCATGGGACCTAAATTTATTTTTACAAATACAAAGGGACTTGACAAAAATGGCGTCCAGAAGCCGTACATTTCCACAGACCGGCTTTTAGATTTTAATACTGTGTATGGTACGAAAATCTCGATGGTATATTTTTTTATTTTATATGGAAATGTATGCTACAACGGTTATTGTCTTATCTAATACATCAAGACAACAAAATATTGAACAATAGAATTGGTGAACTAAATATATTACTTACATTGTTCAGTGTAATCGACGACACAACACGTAAATATAAATTTAGTAGTTTGATTATAGATTCATTTTTTTGGGAGAATATGCCTCTGCAGATATCAAACTTTATAACTACTCACAAACAAACAAAACATACTTTCACCTCCATTAATCCTGTATGCTACAGGTGCAGAGGTGCATTTCAACTTTGAACTTTGAACTTGAACAGTTCTACTTCCGTGACGCCATCCCGCCATCGCCATCGCTGCGACTGCGCATGATAATCGGAAATGAGAAATCAACTGAAATCAGGGTTGCCAACTTAGTAAATTTTCTGCTAGATCTATAGGTCTTCCACTTTATCTTTGCATAACGGGCGATTTAGGCGAAGTGGACGTTAACTTTATGATGAAATCGGGCGTTAGTATGACATTTAGGAATTATTTTTTAGGTTGTTCTGAATTTATTTTCTTGTGGCATTTTTACAATTTTCACTATTTATAATGGGAAATAAGTTTTAATAAATAATAATTATTTTGTATTTTGACAACGGCACCCGATTTGGGCGTCGAAACGTTAATCAAAATCATTTTTAATAATATTGTGGCTTATTTCCCATTATAAATAGTTACAATATTTTTTAGGTAATATGAAGGACTGGGATCACACAGTTTGGTAAAGAATGGCCCATAGCTTAAACTCAGATTCCTCAGGTTAAAATAGCTCGATTTAAGCTTACTTACCTTAGTACAAAAGTTGATAATAACCGAAACAGGGTGTCAAAGTTAAAATTTTATTTTATTTATTTTTGAATATTTCCTGACAGGCATGGGACAACAACACGAAATTTGGTAAGAGGTGCTGGTACCAAGCAACGGCGGATCCAGCAACCTTGCAAGGTGGGGAGAATGAAATAAAAATTTTCTCGTGACTGGCAGGATTATTTTTAGGGATGGGCTGTTATTTTCTTATTCTTCATGTACCATGTCTTTTCAGAACGTTAGTTACCATCATAGGTATCTTAATTTTATTTATTGCCACCCTAAATCGAAAATGAAGTTATTCTTCGTTCTGGACTGCGTTTGCCTGCTATTATATCTCTTCTTGATGCTTTTTATAATCGCAGTAGTCTTGCTGAGACATTCTAGTATTGTGGATTTTCGAATCTTCTCCATCCAATAAACTCTTAAAATTTTTCTATTGCACCACATTTCGAGAGCCTCAAAGCGATTTAGATCGATTTTATTCACAGTCCAAGACTCAACACCATACAGTAAGACCGAGAATACGTAGCAACGAAGTAGTCGAATCCTTAATGCCAATTTTAGGTCTGTTACATAATACTTTGGGCATCCTTCTAAAGGCGGCTCTTATTCTGGGGGTTTTATTAAATGATCAAAGAATTCTGCCATATTTATGTTTCAGTTATTCGAATAACTGATCAGTTACAAAATTATCAGGACACAAAATCCACTATATATGTTCAATCGTAATCTCTTTCTTAAAAACAGTGTCAGTAGATACCAGGCGAGGTTTCAAGGATGGGGCAATTGACTCCATTGACCCCCCCTTAGATCCGTGCCTGGCTGGTACTATACACCCTACTAAATTATGTTAAGCAAACGTTTCTGGCTACTACCAGAGGCGTACGACGGGGGAACGTGAATGGATGACCCTTCCCAAATTCAACGCCACTGGCGTAATTTCTATTTTAGTGCAATGTTTCGATTCTCCAATACTTTCTATGTAAATAACATATGTACTCTTTATTCGTAACGATAAAACCATTAGTTTTCGAGATATTTGAAGCTAAAAACGAAGGAGCATAATATATTAATCAAAATATGTAAGTGTGCCTTTTCATTTTTAACTTCAAATATCTCGAAAACTAATGACTATCGTTACGATTAAAGAGTATGTTATTTGCATATAAAGTATTTGAGAATCTAAGAATTATGCTGAAATAGTAGTTTCATCAGTGGCGTAGAATTTGGTAGGGTCAACCATGCACTTTCCCCTGTCGTGCGCCTCTGGTATTAACCAGAAACGATTATTTAACATGATTTAGTAGGGCGTACAGTACCTAGACTTTCTGCCAAGTATCATAAGGATATGTCAAATAGTTTTATAGTACCGGGCATGATACTGTGAATAACAAGATAATATATTGCACACCCTGAGGTCGTTACGTAACTGGAGACCGGCAAATTCGGATTGGTTCGTAATCATTCGTAATATCCGATTCGTTTGAATAGTTCGCAGTTGTAAGCTAAGGGCCGGTTGTTCGAACGCTAATCAACAATGATCATTATCAAATATTTAATTACTGTCACAACTGTCAATGTCAACTTTGATTGGGTTGCTGAAAACATAATTATTGATTACAATTATGAAATTAGTTAATCAATTGTTAATAATTGTTATTAGGGATGGGAAAAACCTAACGGTTTTAACCGACAACCGGTTTTTTTACTTCGCAATAACCGGTTTTACCGGTTGTTTTTTTGGTCCCGGTTATAACCGGTTTTTCTTTTTAAAGTAAAAACCGGTTATTAGGTTTTTACGGTGATTAGGATTAGGTTAGGTATTATTTTGGATCCCAATCATAATTATTATTCTCAAGTAATTATTCCAAACAAAACCATAATTAAAATTTTATTTTATTTTATAAAATACAGAAGCAAACTGAAAGTGCAATCTTACATTAGCCAGAAACAATTATTAAGTTTTAATATAATATTTCTTTGAAAAGGTATTTGTAATCATAATATTTACATAAGAAGTGATCTGGTTGAATTAGACGCAAACATCAAACATCATCTATTTTTCACACTTAACTCTTGACATAGAAAGTGGGTGAATGACTTTTTCTGATTACCAAAAATAATGCTCTGACTATGAATATCGAATTACTGATTACGAATACGAATCCCCAAAGAATTTCCCTACGTTTTCAAAACGATACACTCACACAGGAAGTATTAAATGAGTTAAAATGTACCTATTCTACAAATGTACAAACGAGTTAAAAGTAATAGGTACATATATGTTCTTTCGATAGTACTAATTTTGATAATATTGATATCGAATCGAATGGAGTATCGCAAACTAAAGTAGTTTATAGAGTAGTTATTGTAAATGTAACTTTGTAACCTATTGGATTAAAAAAACCGAATACCGGTTTTTCCAAAAACCGGTTTTTTTGGCCGGTTATAACCGCCAGGTTAAACCGTAAGGAAAAAAATCCGGTATAACCGAAAACCGGTGATTTGTCAAAAACCGCCATCCCTAATTGTTATGTTAATTATTGATTAACTAATCTCATAATTATATTCAATTATGTGATATGTGATTCAATTATGTGATGAACCGGCCCCTAAGGGCCGGTTGTTCGAACACTAATCAACAATGATCACTATCAAATATTTAATTACTGTCACCAACTGTCAATGTCAACTTTTATTGGGTTGCTGAAAACATAATTGATTATAATTATGAGATTAGTTAATCAATTAACATAACAATTATTAACATAATTGATTAAGTAATTTCATAATTGTAATCAATAATTATGATTTCAGCAACTCAATCACAGTTGACATTGACAGTTGGTGACAGTAATTAAATATTTGATAATGATCATTGTTGATTAGCGTTCGAACAACCGGCCCTATGTGTACTTTATATTTTATTTGTCAGTTATTTTGACAGGAATCTCGACACTAATTTTTTTTTTCGAATAGATTGAAGTTCGAATTCTAAAGTTACGTCATCATGCGCGAACTCGGACGTATTTGAGCTACGGGAAGATATTATCTCGTTATTTATAGTATCATGGTACCGGGCACACATAGTTCTTAAAGTTTTAAATAAGTACTTAGGTTTTAAATATTAATATTTGGTCTTTTAACATTTTATAATATAATTAATCTATTAATCAAAGCGTCATCTACACGATAATTGTGAAAGTGTCGGAAGTAGGAAAGAAGGAAACTGCTATTCGCAGTAAATAAACGTCAAAATGATAAGCAGAATCTTAAAAATAATTATAATTATAATGGATCCAAAATCTTGTACTTATATTAACCATCGATTACAATCTAATTACTTCTTTGCGTTGTAAATATATATTACAGATTAAATTTCTAACCGAAGTTGCCCTAGTAATCCGCTAGTTGGCGATACCAGCGAAGCTCACAGGTTATAAGAACTAGCGTTATCTCTTACTATCTCACAACTTTATGTGTTTTCCATCTTTTGCGATATTTTGCCGGTTATTAGTTCACTCATCACTGTATGGTGCTATTATAGTATGCGGTCTACCGTCGTGTTAGAAGAAGAAGAATTATTATTTGAATTTTACAAATAATCCTTTGTTATATCTTTATTTACTATTTTAGTTGAGATTAAACTAATTTTGTGGGTTATTCCCAATTAAAATTATAAAAAATTGATATGACCAAGTATTGGGTTGTAGAATTAACATTTCACCACTGATATGTGGTATGTTATACCTTGCCGAAAATATATGTTGTTGTAAAACGTGTTTTATAAAAGATTTCAAAAGATTTCTAGAACACCATCTGTGGAGTACAAGTACACACCTTTAAGTGGTACAAGTACACACCTTTGAGTGGTGTGTAATTGTACCTGCCCCAACTGATGCAGTTTTAGTATGGTTTATTCTTTGGGCTACATTGAATAAAGTTTTCTTGTGGGATCACGTACCGCATGTCATGTTTACGTTTCTATAGTTAAAAGCAGTCCACTGTATTCTTTCGCTATTAGATGTTATTGTATGACAGTAAGTTCATCCAGTTGTTCTACCTTCAAATGGAAAGCATTATTTCACTATTTTTGAGTTACCAATATTCAAGTTTTTGAAGTTATACTTCTTTAGGCGCGATTGAGATTGAGGGTGAATTTATTATTAATCTGCGCGCATGCGCACACCGACAGTATGGTATTAGTCGTTATACGGGCTCTGATTGGGTGTTGAAATGATCTGTCAATAATAAATAATTGTTCAATATGGAGGTAAACACTATTTGAACCTACCAAAATACATAGTATGTAATACTTTTATTTACATAATTTGATTACCATCAAAATTTCCATCAATATTCACCTAATACATTGTTTTCTTACTCTATGTTTTGTTGTATTTTTTCAATTCTAAATCATTTAAATTCAAAATCAAAATAATTTGATTTAATTCAAAAATGTCAAAAGTTTAATCCGTTTATTTAGTCGATCTTCGCACATAATGACGCATTGTCTCCGTGGCGAAGCGTTTAAGGCGAATGAACCCCAATACCAACCGCGCTGGTAAGCTGGTTCGAACCCCAATAGAAACTTTTATTTTTTTTATGTTTTTCATACATTTTATGATTGTAAGTATATTTATTATATAATTTGATTTCCGGAAAATACGTATTTAGTTAAAAAAATTTCCGACAATTAATGTTCAGAAATCATTTGTGGCATTTTTAATGTGTTTGTGTGTGTTTTATTCTTTTATTATTTTAATTTTTGGCACTGTTTTAATAAAAATGTTTGAGAAGTAGTAAGTATAAATTAGTTTAATATTTAAATAAAATATAAATAAAACGTATCTTAATTTCGTTTAAATCATATAATAGAAGTATATAGAAGTATAACTTCTTACGTGCGTACAAAGTATACACACATTCTTTTTTTTTTTTATAATTCAATAATTGTAATTCCGAGGCTTCTGTTCGGTTCTATGAGCGTTGATTGTTTTTACAGTAGGTAGTTACAAAATTCAAAATACATATTAACAGGTGGATAAAAATAAAGGAAGAAAAACTGGAACGAACATGTAAACCAAATGGAACCAGATAGATTAGCGAACATCTGTAAAAACAACAAGCCGTATAGCAGAAGACCCGTTGGAAGGCTGTCAAAAAGGTGGAAAGACAATGTACAGTCAACAACAACTGAAACAGAATAAGAGGCAGACAAACAGGAGTAATCCTAGTCGCGCGAAGAAGAAGAAGAAGAAGAAGAAGAAGAAGAAGAAGAAGAAGAAGAAGAAGAAAAAGAAGAAGTAATTGTAAAATTGTTATAGTTATTATTTGATCGAAAATGAAATGGTCCGAAGACGAAATAATTATCTTGATAGAAGAATATCGTAGACATGCAAATTTATGGGAACAGAAAAATTTCGAATATAAAAAGAAAAATCGGATAAATTACTCCATCAGAGAAATAGCGGAGATATTACAAAAAAATAATGTGTGTGTACTTTGTACGCACGTAAGAAGATATTCTTCTATTATATAATAGGTAATTTAAACGAAGTAAATATACTTAAAAGGTTATTTGTACTTATTTTATTTACAAATCAAACTAACTTTCTTATCTACCACTTTCAAAAAAGAAGAATATCTTCAAAAATTATATAATAATATACTTACAATGATAAAATCTATAAAAAAAAATAAAAAAATAATAACTTGCTTGGGGCTTGAACCCACTTCACGTCTACCGCGCCGTACGAAAGTTGACGCCATTTCAAACTGCACCAAACTCTCGTATACGTCATGTGGGAATATACACAAACTAAACGTTTACACCATAAATTTATATGAATTTAAGAAAATTATTAGTTTGATTTTTGTCGAAATAAAATACAACAAAATATAGAGTAAGAAAACGATATATGAGATGAAGATTTGTAGAAAGTTTGTTCGTAATCAGATTATGTAAATTAAAGCATTGCCTAATAATAGGTAACTACATTATTTTTTTTACATTTTCCAAATAGATAGGTATTGAAACTATTAGGTATTTCCAACTGAAACATTTAGAATTACGTACCTACGGCTTTTCAAAACTATTTAAAAAGTCACTATAATTATAAATTTGATTTTATTTCTGTCCACACATCAATAAAAACTAATATTATACAATATTTTTGTTTACCGACAACCTCCATATTGAACAATTATTGACAGATCATTTCAAAATTTCAACACCCAATCAGAGTCCGTATAACAACTAATACCATACTGTCGGTGTGCGCATGCGCGCGGATCAATCAAATTTTACCCTCAATCGATTCGCCGCTAAAGAAGAATATCTTCAAAAATATAATATTTATTACTTCTTCAAAATCTGATACACTCATACGGTTAAAATGATTAAATAGCCCCTTATTTTCCATTTAAAAATCTCTCAATAAATGAGATCTTCCATAAACCAAATGACTTTTGAATAAATTTCGTTGCCACCATCTTGTATACGCTTTTTCTTCTATTTTTCAGAAACCATTTTAATATGGAGAAATGCAGCACAAGCAACTAATTCGTCATTATCCATAATTAGCAACAGAAATGCGAACCACACCGAACTGTTCCAGAACTGTTCGC
Organism: Diabrotica virgifera virgifera; assembly: GCF_917563875.1. Lineage (NCBI taxonomy): Eukaryota > Metazoa > Arthropoda > Insecta > Coleoptera > Chrysomelidae > Diabrotica > Diabrotica virgifera. Next base: position 39,737,356 of record NC_065451.1, on the reverse strand, counting down.
GAACCACAGTCATTTTTGGTGTAGACGTCTTCTTCGGGAATAATTAACGAACAGCACGCTATAGTTCGCGAATAATTTTGGTCTGTACGCGCCTTAAGGCGCCGACGAGAGTGTCACTACTGAGTGACAAGGGCATAAACATAGATGTAGAAAAGCTTAATCATCTGATGTTTGCAGATGATAATGTACTGTAGCAAAATAATGAGTCACCGACCGCAAGTAGCAGCTCCCAGCGGTTCGATCTCGAGAACTTTTTGGCAGAATACCGATATACGTGGAATCGTAGGAGAAAGACGCGCAGTGGGTGGAAGGTCACACGATAGCCAGAGGTGGCTTAGCCTGGAATGATCGAGAATAACAGCTAGGGTATATAAGGCACAATTTTTGTATATAGTGTAGTGTATAATATAAATTCGTCTGTAACTTGTATAAATAAATTCGTGTAAACGAACCGAGGGTCTTATTATTTAACAGTAATTACGCTACAGTGGTGTTAACGGTGTGGAGTGTAAATAAATTAAAAGTGAAAAAAAAGACTTTTGAACTTTATTCGTCGGGAATAATTAAAGTGCGTTGATTGTTCGGTATTCGGAAAGACTTTTGAAAGACATTTTGAAAAGTACGTGTGTGCCGACCAAAGATGTTGCTACAAGACCTTTCCGTAAAACAGCTCCGTGAACAGCTAGAGGAACGTGATTAAGATAGCATTGGGACGAAGAAAGTCCTACAAACACGACTCGAGGAAGTCCTCATGAAGAACGGAGATGATCCAGAGACATTCCACTTCCAGTCAGCAGAACAAGCAATCTTATCGAAATTAAAAAATGTTTCTCAAACGATTGATGAAAAAAAAGAATAATGAGAAATTCGACGAGACTTCTCAAATAATTAAAGACGTTTCTCAAAAGATCGATGAAACGTCTAAGATAAATAATAAGAAATTCGAAACCATTTCTCAAAAGACCGATGAAACTAGTAGAAAGTACAACGAGAAATTTGAAAGTGTTTCTCAGGTAATTAAAAAAGTTTTTAGAACAACCGATAAGATACAGAAAAGTGTAGACGACAATAAAGAAATGTTAGAAGAGAAGATTAAACAATTAGAGACCGTAGAAGAAAAGATCAAAGAATTAGAGAGTATAATAACTAATACAAAAGTGAAACCGCCAGTTAATGCAGTAGCTTTAGATCCTGTAGTGAAAGATGAACTAGCGAGAGACGAAACGTCGCATCATATGAGATTTAAATTACCACCATTCGATGGAAAGTCTTCTTGGTCCATATACCTTAGAGAATTTGAAGCTATTGCGACCGCCAATCATTGGACCGAACAAGAAAAGGCTGTTTCCTTGACTGCTGCTTTACGAGGTGATACTGCAGACATATTAAGGTCAATTCCTAAGGGTCAAGAAAAATGTTACCAGACCTTGTTCAGTCGTCTAGAAAAACGCTATGGAGATGCCCATCTACAACAAGTATACAAAGCACAACTGCGAAGTAGAAATCAACGAGCAAGTGAGAATCTGCAAGAATTTGAAGCATATGTGGCTCGTGTGGTGAGGTTGTCTTTTCCGGAGGTGCCAGACAGCGTTTTAGAAGAAATTGCGGTAGATACCTTCGTCAATGGGTTGAAAGATAGTGAACTACAGAAAGCTTTACGACTAGCAAAACCGAAAGTTTTAGATGAAGCACTTGCTATTGCCTTGGAACACGAAGCAGCTAGCCAAGCTTCACGAAACAATCAAGTACTGACCGTGGGAAAAGGCGATAAGAGAAAAGATGAACGTTTGGTGGAAATGGTACGGAGAGTGATTCGTAACACCATGCCGAATAGACGCGTCAAGAGGGCTGGAAGAGTTCGTTCAAATACAGATGCTTCCTCGATACGGCCATGCGGTGAAAGTTGTAGTCACCGGCTTAAAGTAGAGGAACAGCTTTGCCCCGTGAGACAAACTACCGTCGTTAATAAGCAATGGCAGCTCCAACAGTTACAAGACGCCCAAGAAGATGATCCATGTATAAAAAGAGTATTGGATTGGATGCGGCAAGGTGAGAGACCTAGTTGGCAGAACATTAGTGCATGTAGTCCAGAAGTCAAGGCTTACTGGAGCCAATGGAATTGCCTGGTACTAAAAGATGATCTTCGTTCAGAACCTTTGAAAACGATGATGTTACAGAATCTAAGCTGCAGTTGATTGTACCTAAAAGTAAAGTGTCAGAAGTATTGCGTCAGTTGCATGACGGTACATGGGGTGGACACTTTGGTACTACGAAAACTCTGCAAAAGGTTCGAGAACGGTTCTATTGGGTGAACTGTAGAGATGATGTAAGAAGATGGTGCCGGAAATGTGAACTGTGTGCATCCGGTATGGTCCAGTTGATAAAAAGAGAGCACCCATGAGACAGTATATTGTTGGCAGTCCTATGGAAAGAGTAGCAATCGACATTGCAGGTCCATTTCCAGAAACCGATGCTGAAATAAATACATCCTGGTAGCCATGGATTATTTTACGAAATGGACCGAGGCCTATGCATTACCGAATCAAGAAGCTGCTACCGTTGCAGAGGTACCTGTTAAAGAATTCTTCAGCCGATTTGGTGTTCCCTTGGAGATCCACTCCGACCAAGGGTGAAACTTTGAGTCAGCTCTTTTCCAAAACATTTGTAAGTTGATTGGTGTAAGACCAGAACAACACCCCTGCATCATCAATCAGATGGGATGGTCGAGAGGATGAACCGAACGATGGGTAAACACTTGTCCAAAGTTGTATCTGAGCATCAGCGAGATTGAGACCAGCACATTCATTTATTCCTGATGGCCTACCGCTCGGCCGTAAGTGAAACTACAGGTCAGACACCAACCTGCCTGATGTTGGGTCGTGAAGTTCGTTTGCCCTGCGACCTAGAGTTTGGCTGCATACCTTCGAGGAACATGTTGCAGGCGAAGAATACGTCGACCGCCTGAAGTTACGAATGAACAAAATTCATGAACTTGTCCGACAACATATCCAGATAGCCAGTGACAGAATGAAAAATCAATATGATTCTCGATGCAAGAATGAAAGCTTCAAAGTAGGTAATCTTGTCTGGCTTTATAATCCACAACGTCGTCGAGGCTTGTGTCCTAAACTGCAAAGACAATGGGAAGGTCCGTATGAAGTTAAGAAGAAAATAAATGACGTAATATACAGAATTAAGAAGTTGCCAAACGGTAAACAAAAAGTTATTCACATAAATCGTCTTGCACCATATGCTGGCTCAAATGAAACAGAAGAAGTACGAGTCCTCCAACAGGAGATGAAAGATGCCGCACAACCAAGTTTTAATTAAGGAATTTATGTCAAATTACGCAGAGAGAAAGAGTGCTACATTCGGCGTGACCACAGAAGTTCAGCAAGATCTGTTTAGTGTTCCACAAAACGTCTCTTTAACCTACTGTGTTGCCCAAAACCTCGAGATGACTAAAGGAATATCGTCCGTATTCAATAGAAAGTTCAGCCGCCTGGACGAGTTAAGAAATCAGCATCCTAAAATTGGAAGAGTACTGCGATTGGAAGATGGTCCTCGATCTTTGCTGTATATGGTGACCAGAAAGTCTTATACAGACACGCCAAGCTCCGAGGACATATGGGGTACTCTAACTAATTTGAAGAAAATCGTGTGTAATTATGACATAAAAAATTTGGCTTTACCAAAAATAGGCCATGCAGTAGAAAATCTGGATTGGAAGATTGTGAGAAGCATGCTTGAAGTGATTTTCAGAGAAACTGGCGTACAAATTACTGTGTGTTGCATGAACCCGAAGATGTCGTACCCTTCAAAGACAGTAGACTGTTATTTCTTCTGGAAGGGTGCATGCAGAGCTGGAGAATCGTGTAGATTCCGCCATCCTGGGCCTTCATCTAGAGTTGCTGATCTGGACGCTCAGATCTTAAGAAGGGAGCAATGTAGCAAAAGAATCAGTCATCGACCGCAAGTAGCAGCTCCCAACGGTTCGATCTCGAGAACTTTCTGGCAGAATAACGATATACGTGGAATCGGAGACGTCACACGATAGCCAGAGGTGGCTTAACCTGGAATGATCGACAATAACGGCTAGGGTATATAAGGCACAATTTTTGTAAATAGTGTAGTATATAATATAAATTCGTCTGTAACTTGTATAAATAAATTCGTATAAACGAACCAAGAGTATTATTATTTAACAGTAATTACGCTACAGTACTAATAGCTGATAGGATAGATGAGGCCAAAGAACTTTTAAATCAGCTCTAACTTTCCTCGCTAGAAGGGGGATTGAAAATAAATATATCTAAAACCCAGATGATGATAAATCTTGAAGTCAGCGAAGATATGTACGTAGGAACAAGATCCATAGACCAGGTAATGGCTTATAAATACCTAGGTCATGAGATTGGCATAGGAAAAGATAACCAAACCATTGAGCTTCTCCGTCGTATAAGACTGACTTGAGCAGTCTTCGGCAAGCTGAGCCATATTTTCAAATCATCTGGCATACCAATATGCCTTAAAAGAAAAACCTTTAATCAGTGTGTTTTGCCGGTGTTGACTTCGGTGCGGAAACGTTGACCATGACAAAGAGAACAGTGCAAAAAATTCGTATGTCGCAAACGGCGATGAGGCGTGCTATGTTCAGAGTTGTCAGATTGGGGTATTCCCCCCATTTTTGGGGTATTTTGAAAGCGTTTGGGGGAATTTTTATAAGCAGAAATGGTTGGGGGATTTTTTGGGGGAAGAATTATGGATAATTTTAACGGTTATGGTAAATTAAATTTGTGAATGTACATAGAAATAACTTATTTATTTATTTATTTATTTATTTATAGTACTGTACAAATGACCTGGCCTCTTGTGACTAATCCAGGTCGTTTCCTGATGGGATTACAGTAGTTTATCTTTACATTATTATTTTAAGAATTTTCTATATTTGACTAATTAACAATAGCCCTAATCTACTACTAATTATGAAAACTACAAATTGTAAACAATTCTAATAAATAATTCTAATGAACAAATAATAACAAATAAACAAAAACCAATAAACAAAATATAAATTATTAATTTTTTTTTGAACATATAATTTTTATAAAAGTGCTCCCATTTCTCATTCTCAGATGAGAAATGCCAGCATTCTTCATCTAAAAATAGTCACGAATAATTTTAAGTGCAGGTCTAATCGACTTTATGATATTCTTAATGGTATTTCGGTGAGCCTCAGACCATTGAGTTTTAAAATTTCAGGCTTTTAGTTTATTTTTTTTTTGTTTGATTAATAATTTTTTTATTTTTGATTTATTTTATTTTATATTTGATATTAATTTTTAATTTTTTATTATATAAATATTTATTTAATTATTCCAATATTTTATTTTATATTTTTATAGGTAATTTTAATTTTTTTTTGTATAATTTCTTATTTAAATTCAAAGAGGTTGGATATTATTTACTTGATTTCTTCTTCGTCTAATATTATATAATTCTAATTGTTTCTTTGATATTATGTCCGCTAAATTGTTTAATGTATTAAATAATTCTTCATTTTGTATTATATTTTCTATATTTATGCCAAGAAGGTCTCTTCTCATTCTTTGTAGTTCTTGTGTATTTGTTTGTCTTTCGCAAATAAATACTATGTGTTCTGGTGTGCCTATTTCTCCACATTCACAATATTCATTGTCTTTTAAGTTAAATCTATGTAGGTATGAAATAACTGTACATATATTCTACTCCCATATAATCGGAGATGATAAAACCCAAGGTTCATAGATAGGGGTTAGGTTATCTCATAACTATGTGGGCGGAAGCGAGAGGGAGGGGAATGCCTACGTCACTCGTACGACAAAGTCAAGTTTGACAGTTGTATGTGGTTATATTTCTGCATATTTTTGTGGAATTTTCTTATAATATCATTTATTTGTTTAATATTTGTTGAGTTTTTAAGCATATAAGGACTATATTACTATAATTACTTATTTGGGTCCTATACAAAGGCAGTAATGACTTGTGAAGTGTGTTTTCGTAACCGTGTAAGGTTAGTTTAACAATTATAATATTACACATAATAATATGTAGTTTGGTATGTTATAATAATAAAACATTTTTTAGATGAGTGGTGGTAACATTTGTAGCATAGCTATATGTAAAAGCAACTCCAAAATTCCTGAACCAGATGGAAACAAAATAATGTTTTTGGACATTTCCCAAATACCTTAAATTATCAAACAATAATGGATAATAAAATGTTACAAGATAAATGGGCCTCTAAACATAAGAAAATAGGTAGCAAACATTTCCTCGTGTCTGAATATGTTAATATTATGTTACGTCTTTTTTATATTTTAACCTAATAATAAATTATTTATATTATTCGTTCTTTTGTTGTTGCATACCACCAAAAATGATAAAAGTGCTCCACATTCCACGAAAAACATAATAAGTAAGTACCTACATATTAGTATTTTTGATTTTAAACTTTTTCTTCTATTTTTTTGGATTTTTGTGCTAATTAAATTGTTTTCTCCATTTAAAACACACATAATAAGTGTTAAATGAATTCTAGTTTTTTGTTAGCAGACTATTGATTTTTAAGGGAAAAATTGATATAATTACCAATATAAGAACCACATAAATATACCTATACCCAAGAAAATCTCAAAATATATTGCAAAACCTAAGTTTTTGAACCTTTTATTAGCATTGACTCTTATGACAATTTTAAAATTGTCGTACGGATGACGTATTCCCGCCTTTAAAAAGCCAGCCTTTGATTGGTCTACAGTTATGAGACAACCTACGCCCTAATCTATTAACCTTGGATAAAACCTATGAATTATTTCAGCGCTCTCTGTTGATAAGTAGTATAATTTTGGTTTACTGTTCTCTACATTTGAGTACTACCGTGTACTACTGCTACTAATTTTTTAGCTTTGTTTGCGGGGACAGTCCATGACAGGTTTATGACCGATTCGCATGCGCAGTTCTGCTTGAAAACGGAATCAGTCGGTAACCAGTCAGAGACTGTCTCCGCGAACAAAGCTATTAAAATGTGGCAAAAATTTAAATTTGGGAGATTCGAGCTTCAATTTGGGGGAATTTTAGTTTGAAAGTCGCATTTAGAAAATCGCATCTGGCAACAGTGGCTATGTTGGGCGTTTCATTACGAGACAAGTCCACAAACCGTCAGCGAGGAACCGCAAAGTTGGCGACGCCTGGTGGCGAAATTGAAAAGCATCAACTCAAGGAAAACATTGACTTTGTCATTAACTTGTGTACATATTTGCGGTCAGTTTATGTTGTAATTAACAATAATTTCGACTTAAAAAAACTATTGCAGTGTTCCTCAGTATTCATTCCTATTATACTCTACGTAATGACCTAAATTAACCAATGCCAAATCACACATTTTGTTAATTTAACGTTTGTATTAAATGTAGTATTTTTTAATGTTTAAGCGACTGCAAAATTAAATAAATGAATAAAATGTAGTATATATTCTGTACATAGAATGTACATTGTTATGAAAAACATCCCGACCACTTCGTAATTTCCAGAACACAATTATTATAAAATAAATTCACCTACTTAGTTTCCAAGTTTCCAGTTTTTATTTAATTAAAAATTGTTATCTGTCGGTGTAAAATAAACTGTAGTGCACCTATTAATTAAATTAAAAACAAAATTAGAAATCCTAAGATAGATTAATAATTTTTAGAACGCTGTGTGATTATCGGGGGCCAGATTTTTTTATGAAAAAAAGGTAAAAACAAATCAGTAGTTAGCATCAAATTTTAATGAATGCATACAGATTAAACATAATTTTGAGTCGTCTTTAACTTATAAGATGTCTTAGTTGCAAAACTTAGTGGTTACTTTGGCAAAACACTCCTGTAAATGATTTTAATTTAACGTTTTAGAACTGTGAATTCAAATGACAAAATGAATTGTTTTCCTAGCGTTGTCGTCCATCTTTGAAATTTTGAGCGCCCTCTGTTGGAATTTAATTTTGCGAATAACAAAAAATAGGAGTGGCTGATGCAGTAGAGAGGAGTAGCAACACTGAAATGGAACTGGGCAGGTCACGTGGCTCGAATGACAGAAAATTGGTGGACAACGCGGATACTGGAATGGAGACCAAGAGATGATGCCTACCGAAGTCGAGGTCTCATGATGCCTACCAACACGTTGGACTGATGATCTAAAACGTCGTCATAGGAATTGGCTGCAAGAGGCATAAGATCGAAATAGATGGAAAATTATGAGGGAGATCTATATCCAACAGTAGCAAGCGAAGATTGAATTGATGCAAGAAAATTACTTTTATTATTTACCATTAGACGAAAGTACAGATATTGCTGACAAAGTTAATTTGTTATCCTTAGTAAGGTTTAGTTTCAATGGATCAGTCGAAGAAGAAATTGTTAATTTGCCACACACACACACCATTACAACTGGCCAAGACATTTTCCATTCCTAGATAGTTTTATTCGCGAAAATGGAACTAATTGGTCCAAATGTGTCGGGCTTACAACCGATGGAGGTGAGGTGAGGGATGGGTAGTGAAAAAAGATCAGAAGGTGGGTCGCCAGACACAAAAGGTTGGGAACCACTGATTTACATATTTTATTTTGTAAAAAATAATATTTTTTGAAATGATGGCAACATTGGTAGAAAAGTGACATGACGTTAAGGACAAGTGACAAGTGACTGACAGACAGTGACAGAACAATCAAAACGGATGACTTGAAAATTTATGTCAAAACAGTGATTTTTAAATAAGAATTATAGAAAAAATATGCATTGAAATACAGATACCGTAATATTTAGAGCATTACAAAAGTGAGTACAAGGCATACATAATTATATTTTTCTAATTTCACCTTAAATTTAGCATACTACACTTCTTGGAGACTATAATTTTAATAATATGGAAGTAAAACAAGAATTTAGTGAGGAGACATGTAAAGTAGAAATAGAGTATAATGACTTAGATGATGCTCTTCTGGACGGCTTCAAATGTGAAATTAAACAGGAATCCAATACACAGAGTACATGTGACACATATGATTGTATAGACTTGAAGGAATATTCTACACATACTGAAATATACCAAGGTATAAATAAACTGAACCCATCTGAAGAAAACCAAAAAACTGAAAAAGGTTAGTATCAATTAACAAGATAAGTAACAGGTCTTTTTCTTTCTCAGATTTTCCCTGCTCAGGGGTTTCTGTTCCTTACTCATTTTCACCACTCATTTCTGTCAATCATGTCTTCTTTATTTAAATGTTTCTCTCAGGTCCTCTGCCACACATCCTTCTTCCACATTCTTATTTATTTATTTTGAAACGCCCATAACCCCTCAAAACCTTAAAAAGTACAGTAGAACCCCGCAAATCTGAACTAACGGAAAGTAAAAAAATGTAAAAACTCAAGACAAAAACTTATGATAAATACATACTTTAATATGTAGTGCTTATAACGGTTCAACATAAACTTACTTAGGTTCTCTTGTAGTCAACTAGAGTCCAAAAATATTGCCCACACTCTTGCGAGAACATTTTGTGACTCAAAACCAACGAAAATGAAAGCTTTGAATTACTAATGTTGATTTTTTAACCATGAGGAGTAAACTAAAAAGACAGATTCACACCCAAGAAATTTACTAGAAAAGTCACCAAATTCATCTTCTTTTTTTGTTGATCATAGCAGCTTTCGATGATAATCCATGCATATTATATTATACTAACACATCGCTAAAGAGTTCTAAAAACAACTGTTTTTATATAAAAGTAGACTAAAAATCTAAAAATTAAAGGAATAATGCAGAAAACACAAAAAATCGCTGATATACTTAATTAACCTATAAAATGACAGAAGTGCCAAAATTTCATAAATGTCATTAGTGTCAAAATTTAATAACAGTGGAGTAAACTTGCCTGCGGTTGGACCAATTAGAAACAAGCATTACGGCGTGGTAAATTTGAATCACTCCTCTTGGTTAAAAAACAAACAATAGTTAGGCTAACTTTCGGATAATCCAAACTTTTTGGAATCCGAACAGGCTGTCCCCCAATTAGTTCGGATTTTCATGGTTCTACTGTAATAATAATAACAATAAAATAAAAAAAAATTATATCCAATTTGATAATTAACAAAACAAAAAAGAATAATAATAAATCTACTATATCTGATTTCACAAATTGTTTGTTATTCGCGGTGTGCAAATACTTGGAAGGGAATTGAGAAACGATTGTGCACAAATAGCGGAGAAATATTGCAACTTTCTTAAATAATTCATATCGTCAATCGAAATTGTCAAATTGACGTACATTTCATATCTAATGTCATTGAAGAAGAAAAATTATATGTTGCTCCACAATATTGATATGATATGCAATTATTATATAAAGGTAAATTTAATTAATTGTATTTTTTGCTTGCAGTACTGCATTTTAATAACTAATTTTATTTACTACATACAATTGTTTACGTTTTAATAACATAACCTGAATCTTATTTTTTTTCTCATTATTTTTTTGGACTATGGCCTTGACAATTATCCAGTAACCAGGACTAATATAATTGGACAATATAATTAAAAGTGCGAATAAAGTTGCAGAGCGTAGAAATAGGTGTCCCTTTACCGAACTTGCAGGGGCCCAATATGTCAGGTACCCATCTTGTGGTCTAATATGTAAAAATGTGTTATTGTTATATTATTTTGCTCATACATACGCAACGTTTTTTAAGCAATGCAGTACTGAAGATGAAGTTGCCCATCAGATAGATACAATGTATCGTATGTATGTATGTATTAATAAAATTGTAGATATATTCGCTGATAATAGTACACGAAGAAAGTTGTTCATCTCATAGAATACTATGTAATAATGTAGTCGTTTATTAATTTTCTTTCTATTTTATTCTTTACCAATAAAGGTAATAAATGTAAGTTATCACAAACAGTGCATGAATACACTAATAGCCTAGTAAATGACTGTTTTGGAATGTAATTATTATCAGCGTCACTACATATTTGCTTGGCAATTTGGATTTAGATTCTAGAGAAGTCGCCCCTTCTCGGGAGTGAAAATATGTTTAAAATAACTCAAAAAATAAGTATTTTGTCGAATTAAATATTATTGAAAATATATTTTTAGCACCAATGTAGCTTATAGAAAACAAAGAAAATGGTGTACCTATTGATGAAGTCTATCGACACAGTAAAAGGAAAGTTGTATCTCATGAGAAATTGTTCTTATTCATTCAATTTCAGATTGAATATTTCAATGTGAAGTAACCAACAAACTAAGCACTTTTTGGGGAAAACTCATTGAAACTTTTTTTAATGTTTAAAAAAGAGCCTGATTTTTTATAACAAGTTTCTAGCATCAAAAATAAGTGAGTTATGCTCCAAATAAACTTGGCACCATTTTTTGTTAAAAAAACGTGAAAATCTCCCCCTAAGTTGGATAGGTTTAAAGTTCTTATTTCTGACTATTTCACTAGACTGTTTTTAACTGATAAAACGGCATAGCAACGCATCGTTTTCTACTGACAAAACTCCTTAGCGATTTCTCAGCGACAAAATTATGACAGATCCGTCACGAAAGTGTCTGGTAATAACAAATAAATAAAGATTATATTTCGTTGATATGGTGCATTAATTGTCTCGTGAAATAGTCTTGTCGAATATCATTCGAGAGAAAATTATTTACCGGCAAAATTTTCTCCTGGTTTCATTCAAGTTCGTTGCCTTTTGGTAATTTTCGCTTATGAAATTTTGACAAAATCACGAGACGTCAGTCGAGAAAATTTAATTCGCGAAAATTGCCAGGCAACAAACTTTCATACCAGTCGAAAATATTGCCGGCAAAATTTTCTCTCTTGTGATATTATATACAAAAAAATGGTTTTGTAGTAAAAAAAAATTTTTATTTTAGAAAAATGCCCTTTTTTCAAAATAACTTAAAAAGTATTAGCAAGGGCGGATCCAGAGAGCTCGCCTCGAGAATTTAAAATAATATAAATTGAAATATTTGTAGTTCATATGTTTTTAGTTTCAAACACATATCCTGCTTGCTGCCAGAAAAATGTTTTTATCTTTGGCCTGAACAGTAGGTAGTAAAGGTTGTGCTGAACTAGATAAAGTGTGGAGTAACCTAAGCTATGCATGTATCATTAAAAAAGTTCATGCCACTCCCCGAAAATTGGTCCTGGATCAGCCCTTGAGTATTAGTGATTGAAAAATCTCATATAGTAAAGAAAGTAGGTTTTTGGAAAGTAGTATTTTATAAATATTTTGGTTTTATTTTGTTTTTCTGTAAGACAAAAATTGGTTAAGAAGGCTGTTCAAAATTTGCATAGACTCATTAGTGACTGGTTAGAGCCCTTAATAGAACCCACTCAATAATATGTACTTTGAACCAGTGAAACTTACAGGTCATAATATAAAAAAGAATGTGTGTGTACTTTGTATGCACGTAAGAAGTTATACTTCGATTATATAATTTCAATGAAATAAATATACTTAACAGTTTATTTGTATTTTATTTAAATATTAAACTAACTTTCTTACCTACCACTTCTCTACCCGGGATCTCTCGATCTCTGGTCCAATGCTCTACTAACCAAGCTATCAAGCCCCGTGTTATTGACGTCTCGGATATAATTACACATCACAGTGACAAATAGATCAAGTGAAGTACACAGATGCTATAATAGATATTTTATTATATTACGCCCGAGGAAGACAAATCCAAAGACACAAAAATTAGCTTAGATAACACAACATCCGTGTTGGAGTCAGAAATCAGACCAACAACGCTACACACGTCCTGACACGACAAAGGGTACAATGCGATTAAAAAATAAGATAAAGCAGAATTTTAGCTAGTCACCCCCCTTACGCCTCCCCCCACAGCGAAAAAGGTAAATTTTAGATTTTATTTTTTTTAGTTGGGTTGTAATAAAGAAGAACATCAAGGATTTAGAAAAGATAGGTTGACGACAGACGCAATATTTGTCATGAAACAAGTGAAAGAGAAGTCAACAGAATATAACAAACCCTCATATATTTGCTTCGTAGACCCAACGAAAGCATTTGACAGAGTCAGACTTAGCGATATATTACAGAAAATGAAACAACAAAGGATACCGGCAAACATTGTTGAAGTCATAAATCAAAGGAACAATAACAACACGATAAAAATTAAAACAAACGACACCACTACGGCCAACATACCAACACCAGGGGGAATCAGGCAGGGAGATAGCCTCAGCCCATTTCTATTCAATATGCTAATGGATGAAATAATAGAAGATGTGGAATCGCTACAACTAGGATACAAACTAAGTCACAGCAGAATCAGTATAGTGTGCTATGCGGATGATGCAGCCCTGATTGCAGAAGATGAGGATGACCTACAAAGACAACTTTATCGATTCTTCCAAGCATGTCGACGACTCAACATGAACATATCCATGCAGAAAACAAAATGCATTACCATTGCGAAAGATCCAATTAGATGCAAGCTCGTGGTAGAGGGGAAACCCATAGAACAGCTAAACCAGTTCAAATATCTAGGTGTAGACTTATCAAGTTATCATGACCAAGCCAGAGACCTAAGAGGACAAATAAATAAGGCCACAGCCAGACACAGTCATGTCCGATGTTTGAGAGATGTTGTCTGGAATAACCCATATGTGAGAATGGACAGCAAATTTAGAATTTATAAAAACTTGCATCAGCCCTGTTATGACGTAGGGCATTGAATCAAGAGAAGACACCAATAAAACCAAAAGCATGCTACGAACAGCCGAAATGAATACACCAAGAGCAATAGCAAGGAAGACAAGAAGAGATAGAATACGAAACAACATCATCAGGGAACAATGTGGCGTGCAAGATGTAGTCAGATGGGGCAGACAAAGACGAAGAGAATGGTTCAGTCATGTAAAAAGAATCAGCAGTCTGGCAGTCTACCTCTCAAGCATTTATGAAACTTAGATCTATTCTGAGCAACTCTCAGCTGAACTTACAACTAATAATCAAGTTCCTAAAATGTTATGTGTATCCTGTGTTACTATATGGATGTGAAACCTGGATCATGAAGGTTAACATGATGAACAAATTAGAAGCCTTTGAGACGTGGTCGTATCGTAGAATGCTCAGAATATCTTGGGTTCAACGCATTTCAAACAGAGAAGTCTTAAACAGAGTAGGTCAAGGCGAAGGTGACTTAATGAAGATGATAAAAAAGAAAACTTGAATATCTGGGGCATATAATGAGAGGTAGCAGATACAGGATGCTGCAGTTAATACTCAATGGAAAGATCGACGGAAAAAGAGGAATTGGTCGAAAGAAATATTCATGGCTCCGAAACCTTCGTCAATGGACTGGCTTATCAGCAGATCAATTGTTACATGCCGCACAAGATCGAGAACGATATCGGCAAATTGTTATGGAAGCTACCCACGCCTAAAAATTTGGGCACGGTACTTAAAGAAGAAGAAGATGTAAAAAGAATGGAGGAGCACAGACTACCAAGAATTGCGCTAGAAGGAAAACCAGCAGGCAAGCGTCCACTGGGGAGACCACCAAAAAGATGAAGAGATAGCTGGCAGTCTACCTCTCAAGAAATACTTCAACGTGGGAATTAACAGATCCACAGATCTACAACAAGTATAAGAAGAAGAAGGGTTGTAATTGATTTAAAAATTTCAAAAAATTCAAACGTGTAGTTGAGGCTTTTACAAAACATGTCCATTTTTTATGGACCCGTTGGTCGAGTGTACATAACCTCAAATTATTTTAAAACAACTTTTTTTGGAGATCTGCAGGTCTGTGTTTTAGGGGGTTTTTGGAGGATTTTCTCCATTGTACAGACTTTAAAATAGGTCAACTCAAGGTTTTGTTAATACAGTCGAACCCGCTTATTGGAATAGCCTTCGTGCCAGTCAAAAATATTCTTATAAAACCGGGATATTTTAATAACCGATCATTGGTGGCTAGTCGAAATAAATACCGAATATACGTAATAATAGTATTTGCATACTATGCCAATATGTAGTTTTACGAACTATGCCAATATGTATATGTACCTATATGATTTTAGGTTTTTTATGTAAATTATACAGTAAGGTAACTACTACTTATCTACGTATTAAATTCCAAATTACAGTATGTATGTGAATGAATACAGTAATTAACATGAAATGTTTGCAATAAATATTTTCTCATTAAAATGCATATATTATAACAAAATTACTTATTTTTTTCTTGAGAAATCATCGGCAATTATAGCTTTTTTGTTGTTAATCCTTGTGGTCATCCTTAATTTATTGGTTGAATCGAAGTTGTATTGGCGGCAAGAAATGAATTGTTACATTATTCAACCTCACGTCGGGTTAAAGTAAGATCTTTTCTTTTCGAATTTAACAAAGCCATGATTCACTTCTTGCAAACAAGAAGTACTAGGTACTCTCTAGGTGAATTATAAATAAACTGCTTCTAACAATTATGACTGGCAACTAAGTGGGTAATATGTATAGAATTTTGTAGACAAATAAAAATTACTTTATGACCCATGAATTTGTCGGCTAAAAATCGAATTGGTACTCTTACCAAAATATTTATTACCTACTTATTGTGAAACACTAATAATATAAACCAGCAATACAGGTGTTATACAGGCCCTTGACGACAAACCATAATACTGAACATAATTTAAATTTTTAGTAAATTGTACAAGAAATTTATTGGATGACCTGAGACATATTACATTAAGCGGTATTATTTAATTAGAACATATTCCAATAAACGGATAAATTTATTAAGAAGTAAATAGAAACGTTTTAAGACCTCGAATTTATATTCCATAAACCGGGATATTCCTGTAACAGGGTTTCTAATAAGCGGGTTCGACTGTAGATTCAATATAATTTGAAATAACTGAGTATTTTAGGATATTCAAAAATTGGGCGAAACGCCTTTAAACATCCCAAAAACCACCTTTTTTCAAGTTTTGTAAGGGGTTCTGCGGGTCTAATAATATTTTTTGGGGTCGATAAAGCTTGAATATCTTTTTTTATTTTTTTACGTTCTATGTGATTAAGGCCCGGTCTTTTCACCTCCGAATAAAAGTTATTAGGAAGTTTATCTGACAGATTAAAAAAGTAGCGTCTTTTCACTCTGGAATAAAGTTATCCGGCAGATAAATTGACATTAAATGTCAAATATTTAACTGCCGAATAAAGTACCGAATAAAAAGTTATTTGGAGGATAAACTTTGCTTTTTGTATATTTCATGGTTTCTGGTTACCACGAAACTAAAAATATAACCGAAAATCTTGTAGGTCTGATTAAATTTATTGCAAAAGTAAAATTTTGTTCTTTCTAAAAATTCTCAATCACAAATTTTTTGTTATTTTGTTTTTTATTTATACATACCTACTGTAATTTTTTGAGCAAAGTTATTAGATATTAAATTAAAGATGGGTTATACTTTGAGAAAATTATAATAGATAGGTATGTATTATTGTATACCTACCCAACTATATTCATTTACAAAGGAAAAGAAGTTGTAAAAAATAAAAATAGAATAGTTTTTTATCCCATCTTGCATAGATACCTATCTTAAAGTTACCCACCAGAATAATCTGTCAAACATGAAATTGGTAAAAGTTTTACCTCTAGTTTTGTTAAAAAATTGTTTATTTTTCTCATTTTTAAAAGAATGGTTTCTTTGAATTACCAAATATTTTACGATTCCAAAATGAAAGGTATTGATATAGTAACTAGAATTATGTATGCACATGGTTCTCAAAAACAGTAGATACCTACCTTGAAAAAAAAGCTGCAGAGTTAAGTATCCAAAACATACTGGGTGTATCATGAAATTCTCAAAATTTTCAACAAATCTATAGAATATGAGGAGGACAGATTTTATATTCTGACAATTTCGTAATACTCCCTGTTTATATGTTTTAAATAGGTACCTTCTTACTAATATTTTTTGTGCCAAATATAATAGGTCTGGATCCCGCATATGAAAAAAAAGTTGATTAATAACAAGCTGAAAATTTGTTAATAGCTTAAGGGTGTCTAGTCGGGCAAACTTTGATATATGGGAACACTGGGTCAGGGCAAGTTTTAATTGTGGAACAGGTTAAATATTTGGAACGGTCAGACCACGAAAACGGCACATGTATTTTGTCCGACAGAACAGACTTATACTCTCCGAACAGAGATTAAACTCTCATGCAAAAATCATACTGCTATTTATCACCAAATTGGCGTTTTAATGAGTGGAACATGTAGAATATGTCAAATGACAGGAATTATGACAGGTGATAAATAGCAGTCTGATTTTTGCATGAGAGTTTAATCTCTGTTCGGAGAGTTTAAGTCTATTCTGTCGGACAAAATAAATGTGCCGTTTTCGTGGTCCGACCGTTCCAAATTTTTAACCTGTTCCACAATTAAAACAGCCCCTGTTCCAGTGTTCCCATATATCAAAGTTTATCCGACTAGACACCCTTAAGCTATTAACAAATTTTCATCTTGCTATTAATCAACTTTTTTTTTCATACGCGGGATCCAGACCTATAAATAATTCTGTATTATCGCTGTTTAAATTCAGATCATAGCAATGGGTTGTTATTTGGAAATTCTGATTGTCCCCTGAAACCATTTTCAATGAGTCCACAAATACATCCCTTTTTGTATATGGCTGAAAACAAAACAATTAAATTGATTCAATTGTCCTATCTTACACTGAAGCAATATATTTATAACATAGAGAGAGATGAAAATGAAGATAATTTTGAAAATGAATTGCTAAGTATAGACCAGAAGTAAGCTAAATTATTGAATTTACTGAAGTTACGATGTTTGATAACCTTATAAAAATTTTTGTGTTAAGCTTATCACACACGGGGAGCTATACTAAAATATAACTCATAATAACTATAGTAATGAGTAGTGTTGCCAGGTCCGATTTGTTTTTAATCGGTACATAAGCAAAAACAAATCGGGATTTAGGGTTGTAGATCGGGACAAATAAACAACAATAGCCCAGTAAATGACCGTTTTGGAGTGTTTTTCATAGTCAACTCCGAATTGCATGAAAATCTGGTTTTAGGTTCTACTTACTGTCTACTTCAAAGTTGAACTTGTACCGTTGGTTGCTTTTACTTGGGGGGTGACAGTTACAGTTACCCCCTCTCGGGGTAAAAAACGCGCGTTTAAAGTAAGTCCCAAAATGGATCAACTGACTAGCACTAAAAAACTTTTGTTCGATATAATTTTTAAACTAAGTCAATACTTTTCGAGTAGTTTTATCGAAAACAAATATTCTTAGCAAAAATCTTTTAAAAAAGCAAAATAAATGTACCTATGTTCAAAAAGTCTATGAAACCAGTAAAAGCAAAGTTGTAGCTCATCAAAAATATGTTCTTATTCGTCAAATTCCAAATCGAATTTTTCAATTTGAGGTAACCAAAAAATTAAGCAATTTTCGTGCAAAACCTATTAAAATTTTTTAAAGTGTTTAAAAAATCTTTAATTTTGTTTTATATAAAAGTCTCGAGCATTCAAACTAAGCGAGTTACGCTCAAAATAAAGTTGGACCCTTTTTTGGTAAAAAAAAATCGTGAAAATCTCCCCCTATTTAGCACCGTAAATAAAATTAATCGTTACCGATTTACCATTTACTTTATATGTGTATTGTTTATACGGTTTACGATCTGTAAAGTTTACATGTTGGAAGTGCTTAGTTTTGAAAAAAAAATTGGTTTTATAGTAAAAAACATTTTCCTAAAATATTGGAAAATGCCCTTTTTTCAAAATAACTTAATAAGTATTAGGGATACTAAAAATCTCAAGGAGTAAAAAGTAGGTAGGTTTTGATTTTATAAATATGATAGATTCATTTTGCTTTTCTGTAAGACAAAAATTGGTTAAAATATGGCTTTTCATATTTTGTATACACTCGTGATTAGTGACTCGTTCAGGCCCTTTCAGTCATGTAAAAAAACATAAGTAAAGTAAATTGTTTTTAAAGCGGTAACGATTAATTTCATTTGGGGTGCTAAGTAGGCGGAGATTTTCACGATTTTCCTACCAAAAAAAGGAGTCAACTTCATTTTGGGCATAACTCGCTTAGTTTTGATGCTAGAAACTTTTTTAAAATATAAAATAAAGCTTTATTAAAAAAGTTTTAACTGGTTTTTCCCGAAAAGTGCTTCATTTCTTGGTTATTTCACGTTGAAATATTTGATTTGGAATTTGACGAATAAGAACGTATTTTTCATGAGCTACAACTTTGCTTTTGCTGGGTCTATAAACTTTACAATTTCACAATTTTTTTCATTTTTTTATATTATGCTACATTTTTGCTAAGAATATTTTTCTCGATCAAATACTTTTTGACTTATTTGTGAAAATCCCCTGAAAATGTGATTTTTTTGTCGAAAAATAAACATTTTCCATCGTAAATAACTCGAACAGTATTAACTAAGTTAAAATTCTATAGAACTAAAATTGCTTAGATTTAGTCAATTTATCCATCTCCGAACTTATTTTAAACGCGCGGTTTTTCACCCCCCAACTAGGGGTGACTGTCACCACCTGAGTAAAAGCAACCAACGGCACAAGCCGTCCAAATTTTCATGCAATTCGGAGGAGTTGATCCTAAAAATTACACGGTATCGCCGTATTTTCCGTTCATTTATTGGACTATAAGGTGATTCTATAATCCGTACTTTAATCCTAAATAATAATAATAATCAGATGAAATTAGAAAAAAATTGTATGTTACGTAAATTATTTATTTTTTATTAAAATTATATTTTTCATTCGATTTTGCCGCTTTTAGGAGTGCCTTGTTTTTATAACATAGTTATAAAATTCACAGCAAGTCCACCAGAAATTGGTTTTCGTGTGTGAAAATCGGGACATTTAGTGTCCCGATCAGGTACAAATCGGTACGCGTCCCCAGACCCCTGAAAATCGGGACGTCCCGCGCAAATCGGGACACCTGGTAACGCTAGTAATGAGTGAAGCTGCATACACGGAACTATAATGTATATTATGGTTTCGTTTATGCAGGCTCACTCATTATTATAGTGAGCAATATGAGATGTAATATATCACTCATAGTATACTTCCTGGTCAGTAACAAGCTTTATGGAGAAATAAAAGGATCATTATTATACATGTATCATTTTTTTATTCTTTATTTAATTGTCCTTTGCATAATTAAATTTTTAAATTTAATAAATCAATGAATTTTTGTGTCTCGCTTCTGCCCTTTCATTTTCTCTGGCACGCTTGTGTTGTACCCTTTCCTCCTCTTTTTCTATCTGAAACAATTGAGTGATATTGAGTATTAGCGTTGTTCTTTCTTGTAATACACTCTCTAGTTTGTTATTGGTAGCTTACTTCTGGAACCAGCTTTTTTCTTTAAGAACGCAGGATTCCATCTTCTAGATGTTTGTCGTACCTGTTGTTATGTTCGTGTAAAACTCCCTTAACCATGAATGTAGGTTGGTACTACTGTCATCTGAACGACAGCGGTCACATACTTAATACTGCGATAGAAAATGGAAACCATGTGCATAATTCTTTAAAATAAAGTATTTTACATCGAGTATTATTTCATTACAAATACTTACGTCCTTTAAGTACAAAGGACTTGACATTTGGCGACGAGGATAATGGATACAAATATTACAGACACTACATCAACTACAACGTTCCAACTACAGCCGGTACAAACACGAGTTCCTCGACTACAACTGCGATAGTTGCACCTGCTACAGCTCCAGTAATGTCTACACAAGTTTCTACATTCCAGTTTTCCGTTGAACCTTTTAACCAGACAGCTACAAAATGGTCCAGGTGGGTAAAACGGCTGGAAGGAGCATACAAAGTTTTTAAAATTCCAGAGGAAATGAAATTGCCCTATTTACTACATTACATGGGGTCGGAAGCATACGATACACTGTGCGATAAACTAGCTCCAGAGGTCCCTGAAGACAAGTCATATGAGGATACAGTTAAGTTAATGGATAATTTTTACAACCCTGCACCACTTGAAATTGCTGAAATATTTAGGTTTCAATCAAAAAGACAAGCAGAAGGCGAAAGTATACAAGAATACCTACATTCTCTACAGAAACTTGCCATAAACTGCAACTTTTCCACATATTTAAAAAGTGCTATACGAAATCAGTTTGTTTTTGGTTTACAGTCAAAGAGGATTCAAGCCAGACTATTAGAAACAAAGGGATTGGACTTGGACCGAGCCGTAGAAATTGCAGCAAGCATGGAAACTTCAGAAAAGGATAGTAATCAATTTTCTCACAACAATAATTACAATCAGGCTAGTATAAATGTTTTAAATGCGAAAGCAAAAAGTTTTCATAAAAATACAAACACTAGTAAATTTAATGATAATAATACAGTAAATAATCATAGTAGCTCTCCTAATAATACTTTTACAATGTCAAATAACCGTAATAGGGCTTGTTATAGATGCGGAGACACCTCGCATTTAGCCGATAAATGTAATAAAAAGCATTTAATCTGTAACTTTTGTAAAAACGTCGGACACATTCAAAAAGTTTGTTTAAAGGCACAACAAAATTCACACAGGCAAGTAAATTCAGTAAACTCTGCTCAAGAGGTCTTAGAAGTAAATGCTGGAAATTGCAAAGATAAATTTTTTATAAATTTAAAAGTGAATGGTAATATTTTAAATTTTGAAATTGATTCTGGCGCTGCTGTTACAATCATAAATAAAAATATATTTGAAAAATATTTTCCTGCATTACAATTACAAAAATCGGATGTTAAATTAACTACATACTGCAAAAATAATTTGAATGTTTTAGGTTTAGTTTCAGTGGAGGTTGAGCACCAGGAATTAAAGCACACTCTAAAGTTGTATGTGGTGGATGGTGATGGCTACTCACTGGTTGGTCGAGAGTGGATACATGCTCTGGAAATCAATTTACATCAGGTAAATACAATTCTACATGAAAATTTTGAAATTGCAACTTTGTTAGATAAATATAAACATTTATTTGAAAAGTCAGTTGGTGAAATAAAAGGGTTAGAGGCTGAAATTTATCTAAAACCTGGTACTAAAGCAAAATTTTGTAAGGCCCGTCCTGTAGCTTTTGCATTACGCCCTAAAGTTGAGGCAGAATTAGAGTCCTTAGTAAATCAGGGAGTCTTAAAGAAAGTAGCATTTTCGGACTGGGCAACTCCTATTGTTCCTGTAGTTAAACAAAATGGGGACATACGCATTTGTGGTGATTTTAAAATCACATTAAACCCTTGCATTGAAGTGGATGAATACCCTTTACCTACACCAGATGACCTACTTTCCCAATTAGCAGGTGGGGACAAATATACAAAAATAGATATTACGAAAGCTTACTTACACTTGCCAATAAAAGATGAAATGAAACATTTACTTACATTAAACACCCATAAAGGTTTATTTCAACCAAATCGATTAATGTTTGGAATTGCTAGTGCTCCTGCCAAATGGCAACGTTTAATGGAGCAAATGCTACAAGGAATAGATGGTATTTCAATATTTCAGGATGATATAAGAATTACAGCTCCAAATAATACCTTACATTTACAAAGACTTGAACAAGTTTTAAAGAAATTATCTGAACATAATTTACATATAAATTTGGATAAAAGCGAATTTTTCAAAGACGAGATTGACTACTGTGGATATAAGATGAGTAAAACGGGTGTGTCTACTAGTGCAGATAAGGTAACTGCAATTGCAAATGCTCCAATACCTACAAACAGAACTCAAGTTCGGAGTTTCTGTGGCCTAATTAATTATTACAGACGTTTTTTAAAAGATACTTCTACAATTTTACAACCATTAAATAATTTACTTAAAAAGAATGTCAATTTTAAATGGTCGAATACTTGTCAAACTGCGTTTGACAAAGCAAAAAAACTCATTTGTTCTAGAAATGTTTTATGTCACTATGACCCAAATTTACCATTAGTCCTAGCAACTGATGCATCACCCTATGGGGTAGGTGCAGTACTTTCACATATCTTTTCAGATGGTACAGAGAGACCCTTACAGTTTGCTTCTCAAACTCTTACTACTACACAGCAAAGGTACTCACAAATAGACAAAGAAGCTTACAGCATAATTTTTGGAGTAAAAAAATTTTACAATTATTTATGTGCTAGGAAATTTACTTTGCTCACTGATCATAAACCGTTAGTTCAAATTTTTGCACCTGATAAAAGCCTACCAGTTTTAAGTGCAACAAGAATGCAACATTATGCAATTTTCTTACAAGGTTTGAATTATGACATTCGTTACAAAAATACAGATTCTCATCTCAATGCTGACGCACTTTCACGTCTACCTATAAAATCAGAACAAAATTTCACACATGATGAGCCAGATATTTTTGAAATAAATCAAATTGAAACTTTGCCTACAAATATTAGAGATCTAGCTTTTCATACAAAAAATGATCATACCTTAAAAAAATTACTTGTTGGGTTAAAAACAGGAAAACCTGTTGATAAACGATTTAGCTTCAATATAAATCAAGCTGAATTTTCATTACAATCTGATGTTATTATGAGAGGACAAAGAGTAGTTATACCTACTAAATTGAGAAATAAAATTTTGACAGAATTACATACTGCACATTTTGGAATAGTTAGAATGAAATCTTTAGCTCGTAGTTATTGCTGGTGGCCTCACATAGACCAGGATATTGAGTCACTTTGTAAAAATTGTTTAGAGTGCAATAAGCACAAGAACAACCCAATTAAAGATAATTCTCATATATGGGAGCCACCAAAATTTTGTTTTGAACGAGTGCATGCTGATTACGCTGGACCTTTCAATGGAGGTTATTATTTTATATTGGTAGATTCCTTCAGTAAATGGCCTGAAATTCATTTTACAAAAAATACTACTACAAAAACTACTATTGAAATTTGCCGAAAAATTTTTACAACTTTTGGTATTCCTAAAGTTTTTGTTACAGACAATGGTAGACAATTTGACTCTCATGAGTTTAGAACTTTTATGAAAGATAATGGAATTACACAAAAATTTACTGCACCCTACCATCCTGCAACTAATGGACAGGGAGAGAGATATGTCCAAATACTAAAAAAATGTTTAAGGGCTATGCGAAGTGAGGGAAATGACAGGGAGTTTGAATTATGTAAGCTACTTATGCAATACCGCAGAAGCCCACATACAGTTACAGGTAAAAGTCCCTCAGAACTTATGTTAGGAAGACAAATAAGGAATAGATTAGATTTACTTAAACCTTCATGTAGTGATAGAGTTACCTATACTGATATGAGTCTAAGAAACTTTGATATAGGAACTAGGGTTTCCGTGAGGGATTATTTTCATTCTAAATGGCAATTTGGCATTATTGTACTCAGATTAGGGTTATTGCATTATTTAATTCAGTTAGATGATGGTAGAACATGGAAACGTCATGTAGACCAAATACGGCAAATTGGGGAATATACTCCATCTCAAAATAATCCAACATGTTACATTCCGGATACCATTACTCACAATTTGATTCCGAGGGAGGCATCAATTCCAGAGCACAGTGTCTCACCACCACCTACCGAAGTGATTACTGATGAATCCGAAATTTCAAACAATATGGAAAGTTCGAATAGTGTACCTGGGGCTCAAACTGAAACTGAGGAACCCATTTTAAGGCGTTCCACTAGAGTAAGGAAACCTGTTACCAGACTGAATTTGTAAGTACTTTTACTTCTAGTTAACTTTTGTAATTCATGGTCAAGGGAGGAGGTGTTATGTTCGTGTAAAACTCCCTTAACCATGAATGTAGGTTGGTACTACTGTCATCTGAACGACAGCGGTCACATACTTAATACTGCGATAGAAAATGGAAACCATGTGCATAATTCTTTAAAATAAAGTATTTTACATCGAGTATTATTTCATTACAAATACTTACGTCCTTTAAGTACAAAGGACTTGACACCTGTAACTAATTTTTTTATTTAGAAAAGTGAAAGGTATCTACTAACAAATATTAAAATTAGGTTTTATTCTTGTTATTGGGATTCTTCAATTTACCATGTAAATTATCCAATCTTTAAAAATATTGTGTTTTGATATACATAGTTGGTTTATCCCTAGTTTACTATTCAATATACCAGTTGGACGGATTATAAATCTGTAGCGTTTTGACAATGATTGCTATGTACATCTAGCCTAATTTTTCAGAAGAGCATTTTGAAAGTTTTTTTTTCTTTTTCTCTGATTCTGGCCTTGGTTTAGAACTAGAACCTTTAGCCACGTAATTGTCTAACTTATCACTAACTCAGGTGTAATGTGTAGTGTGTGCGTTGAGTAAGTGTCTTGTTACTTTGCAAAGTCGACGTCATTGTCTTTACAAAGAGACGCTAATTGTATCCGAACGTCTGCGGTCCCTCCGGTGAGTACCGATCCCACATTTTGAAAGTTTGAATCATGTTTTGCCAACCCGTTCTTGCCTACCTACATAATACAGTAGAACCCCGATTATCCGTGCTCCTCGGGACCGAAGGTGCCACTGATAATTAAAAAGCACGGATAATCCGAACATGTATTTCTTATGTATAATACATACGTATACACATACACATATGTACCTACCATAAAAAGATAACAGAAAAAATAAATCTTTCATTATGAGTCTCTTTCGTCATATAGAGTTTCCGTCAAGTGATTTACGATGCTGCTATTTTGATAAAACCTCAAACATGCAACTTGAGTAATAGAAAATCATAGCACGGATAATCCCCACCCAGATAATCGGGGTTCTACTGTAAGTTAAAAGGGGACATATCTTTTATACAAAAGATATGTGGAACCAAGGGGGGTTTTACCTTTATCATACACATACCAAACTCTACCAACTTGAAGAAATGTTACTAAATAGCATATCAAGCAAATAATCTCATTCTGGCTAAAATCAGACATAATATCAAGTTTTGCCATACCACTGCAGAAATATAGTATTGAATTTAAATAAAAGTTTTCCACACATTAAAAATTTTTTACAGAATTGAACACTTAATAGATTTTAATAATCATGTATGTACATATAATAATTATGTTAACAAAATTACCACTACACCTGTTTCATTAGCTAGCTTGTCTTTATTTAAACTTGCCTTTGTCTTCTTTACATACAAATCAACAGTTTTCCACTAATTTAAAATTGATTTACCTTGTTCAGTTCAAGCTCTCTTTCTGTTTCTCTTTCTGTTTTCTTTCTAAAACAATATTGTTGTCTGATTAAAATATGGAAATGTATTTTTAAACCTTATGACTTTATATACTTATTTTTTTAAGCTTTAATTCTTTGATTTACTTACATTTCTTTATTCCAAAATGGAAATAAAATCACCTTGATTATGTGAATCTAATTATCTTAGGTTAGGTTAAAGCTGAAATTATAAAAATAAACACAAATATCAGGTGTGTTTCGAATCCAAACTTACTTTTAAGCTTATCTACCGGATAACTAACTGGAACATAAATTGACATGAAAAGACGGGTACATTTTATCTGGCGAATAAATATTTATCCTCCAGATAGCTAACTGCCAGATAGATCATATTTATTCGGAGGTGAAAAGACCGGGCTTAAAAAATTAAGACATCGCAATTTTAGCCCACCACACCCAACAACGATTTAATTATTTTTAGATGGTTTGCAATTAAATTGAGCTTTTACAAAACATCTATTCTTCTCTTTCATCATAGAACAAACAGTTCATCTATGTATTCTGCCCAGTGTTGTATTTTCTCATCAGTCTGTTTTAGTAATCCGTGTCTATCCAGAATTGCACCAGTGAGATTTGGTTTTCTTAGTCCTGCCATTTCTCTGACTTTCTTGTGTAAATTATGTTAGAATATACAATATAAAAAGTAGCTATTGCTCTATGGTTGCCACTTTATGTATTTGACAGTATTGATAATTGAAGTAATGTAATGTCAAGAAAATATAATAATGTCAGTTATACAAGTCATGTTCAAGTAAAATGTTTTCCTATTGTCATGTAATTAAGAATAAATTCTTAATCGTTGATGGTCATTTAGTTAGCTCACCTAACTCATTTTATAACAGGTTACGGGCCCAATTCACGTGAACTGTGAACAGGTGAAAAAATATGGCGACCAGCAATAACGATTATAAAATTCAAGTCGATAAACTTGAGGGTCCTGAAGACTGGGCAAAATGGAAATGGCACGTTTCGATGTTATTACGAGCGTATGCACTTGAAGACATTGTGAACGGTACGTGTAAGTGTCCCGAGGTTGCTGGAAATTCAACTTCATTGGAAGTAGAGAAGCATCAACAATGGTTAAAAGACGATGCAAAAGCGGCAAGTTTGTTAGCAAGTACGCTAGGAAAAACTGTCGCCGAGCTGGTGTTGACATGTGCTCATGCTAGTGAAATATGGGACAAATTACGTGCGCGATTTGAACGTAGCAGTACGCAACGGTTAAACATGTTAATTGAAGCCTTTTTTTAGAGTCCAGCGTGATGAAAAAGAAGATATTAGCACACATGTTGCGAAGTTACAGAAACTGTTTGTAGATTTGAATGATGAATTGCTGAAGCATGATGAAAATGTTTTATCCGAAAGAATGTTAAATGGTCGGATCTTATCAACTTTGGGTAAGGACTTTGATAATTTCAAAGATTTGTGGGACACGATACCATCGAAGAATCAAACTTTGAATTTATTGATTGAGAAATTGTGTGCCATTGAATTACGTGACCAAAGTACCACAGAATCTTTTGCATTTGTTGCACGCAATAGCCCGACAGAAAAATACAAACAGAGCCAAAGTACAGCTACTACAAAGTCAAAGAAAAATGTACATCGTGCAAAAGAAAAATTGCCTTGTCACAGATGCAAGAAATTAGGCCATTGGGCGAGAGAATGTCCATTGAAAAAATCTGCTGAGAATTTAGGCGAGAATAAAAGTAATGATGCTGTTTTTTTGTCTGTTGTCTTAAGTGCCTCATCTAACAATTATTGTGTTGAAGCTGGGAAATGGTATTGTGACAGTGGAGCCACAAATCATATCACTACAGATAAGCAATATTTCTCATCTTATACAGAGTTTGCTGAACCCGAAAAGATATCACTTGGTAAGAAGGATGTATGTATGCTAGCCTGTGGACAAGGAACGGTGAAAATTCAAACGCGTCTGAATAATAAATGGAAAGATGCTGAACTGAAGAATGTTTTTTATGTTCCTGAAGCAAGCGCTCATTTGTTTTCTGTGAAAGCTGCTGCACAAAGAGGGTTCGTTACAGTACTCGACGATAAAGGTGTAAATATACATGATAAAAATACTCTTGAATCTGTAATGACTGGGTACTTCAGTAATGGCCTGTATGCACTTGATATACGTGTTATGAAACCGACCAATCCCATTCAAGCGAACTTAGTAGAGTCAACAGATATGTTACAAGTGTATCATGAAAGATTTGGTCATCAGCATAAGCAACACGTAAAGAAGGTCTTGAAGAAAATGAATATAGACATTGATGGGTGCAAAGAAAGCTTTTGCGATGGATGTGCAATTGGAAAAATGCATAGATTGCCATTTAAAACTAGGATCAATCGGCCACAAGTCACTGGTGAGCAGATCCATGCAGATGTGAATGGACCCATGTCTATAGAATCACTGGGAAAAGCACGTTATTACGTATGTTTTGATGATGACTTTAGTAAGTTTCGAAAAGTTTTCTTTATGAAACACAAAAGTGAGGTATGTACCTTCTTAGAAAAATTTTTAAATGAAGCAAACACAAATGGCCATGTAGTAAAGCAACTGAGATGTGATGGAGGGAGAGAGTTTGACAATAGAAAGGTATCTGAACTTCTTGCGAGTAGAGGTATAGAGCATTGTATCACTCCACCCTATACACCTCAGCAGAATGGTGTTGCTGAAAGAGAAAACCGTACCATTGTAGAGTGTGCTCGTTCCATGTTAAACCCATGCAAGTTACCCAAAGCATTGTGGGCAGAAGCATGTAATACTGCAGTGTATCTTCTGAATCGCACAGGAAAGTCATCAATTGAGAATAAAAGTCCCTATGAATTGTGGTATGGAAAGCCAGTTGGGAGTTTGAAACATTTAAGAATATTTGGCACTGAATGTTATGTTCACGTAAACAAAAAATTTCGCAGTAAATTTGATGACAAGGCGATACATGGTTATTTAGTTGGTTACGTGAATGACAGGGATGGTTTTAGAATATGGATTCCATCTGAAAGAAGAATCGTATCGAGCCACGACGTACAATTTAAACCTGAGGTTACATGCAATTTGCGAATTTCTGAAGTTAAAGCTAAACCAGTGAACCAGAATCAGTCGGAATGTTTTAGTGTAAATGAAAACTCCGAAGAAGGGAAAAGTGGTATCAATGAAATTGTGGAATCTAAGAATATGGAAAGTGTAGAAAGAAGCGATGGTGTTGAAGAATTTAGGCGTTACCCTACGCGTTTTAGAAATAAACCAAAATTGTATAATGATTTTGTTTTAGGGTCTAATGTTTAGCTTATCTACTTTTCATATTGAGGGAGAGTGTTAGAATATACAATATAAAAAGTAGCTATTGCTCTATGGTTGCCACTTTATGTATTTGACAGTATTGATAATTGAAGTAATGTAATGTCAAGAAAATATAATAATGTCAGTTATACAAGTCATGTTCAAGTAAAATGTTTTCCTATTGTCATGTAATTAAGAATAAATTCTTAATCGTTGATGGTCATTTAGTTAGCTCACCTAACTCATTTTATAACATGTATTATATATCATGCCCAGTGTTGTATTTTCTCATCAGTCTGTTTTAGTAATCCGTGTCTATCCAGAATTGCACCAGTGAGATTTGGTTTTCTTAGTCCTGCCATTTCTCTGACTTTCTTGTGTAAATTAAATAGATCGCATCCTTTTTGAAGGTCCTCGATCTCTTTGCATTTCTCTTCAAAGTGTTTTTCTTTTGCCTGCTTTATCATCCTTATCTCGTGGTAACAGAAAACAGGTAATCAACTATTCTAAATGGGAAATAAGCTACAATTTAACTAAAAAATGATTTTATTAATGATTCGACGTCCACATTGGATGTTGTTGTCAATATGTCATATTGTCATATCGACAACTGTCAGTTAACTACATCCGATGTGGACGTCGAAACGTTAATAAAATCATTTTTTAGTTAAATTGCGGCTTATTTCCCATTTAGAATAGATGATTACAAAAATGCAACAAGGAAATAACTTTAGAACAACATTAAGAAACACAGGTGCCTAAAACGTATTGAAACGATTCTATTAGCTAGACTTTTGCTGACTGACTTTTGATTATGTTTATTAGTGCTGTCGCCATGGGGGTACAACGACCTCCTTTATTTAGTTGGACTTACCCAAGTTTTTTCATGTATTTTGACCCGTAGAACACGAATTTTTTGGCTAACAGTTGGTCCAGATGTCGATAAGATTGTTATAAACAAAATTACAAAAAAGCGATTTTTCGCAAAACAACACATTTTTTTGGTATATTTTGGGTTCTAAGCAAAAACTGTTTTACAAGTTTTTTTGTAGGATGCATAGTTTTGGAGATAAACGCGGTTGAACTTTCAAAAAATCGAAAAATTGCAATTTTTGAACCAGAATAACTTATGACTAAAAAATATACTAGCAATTCTGCTTGCAGCATTTGAAAGTTCAAGTCAAATTATACCGGTTTTGATTATTTGCATTGCTAAACATTTTTTTTTTGTTAAACAAAGCTATAAACGAATAGTGCTTGAGTGATGTTTTCAGTGCATCTCTCATTTAAAATCGAAAACCTACCCACAAATAGGCAATTTCTACTTAGCATGCATAGCGGGCACGCATCAAAACGCTCAAACACTATTTGTTTATAGCTTTGTTTAACTACCCCCTCAGTGGCTCAGTGGTAAGAGCGCCTAACCTTTGGATCGAAAGTTCCGAATGGTAGTGAGTTCGAATCCCACCAGGGTCAGGAATTTTTTCATTTATTATAAATTAATAAATGAAAATAGTTTCTGTCCTTGTGGGATCGGTACTCACCGAAGGGACCGCAGACGTTCGGATACAATTAGCGTCTCTTTGTAAAGACAATGACGTAGACTTTGCAAAGTAACAAGACACTTACTCAACACACACACACTACACATTACACCTGAGTTAGTGATAAGTTATACAATTACGTGGCTAAAGGTTCTAGTTCTAAACCAAGGCCAGAATCAGAGAGAGAAAAAAAAGCTTTGTTTAACCATAAAAAAATTAATTTTTAGCAGTGCAAACAACCAAAACCGGTATAATTTGACTTGAACTTTCAAATGGGGCAATAAGAAATGTTTTATTTTTTTAATCAAAAGTTATTCGGGTTCACAAATTGCAATTTTTCGATTTTTTGAGAGTTTAACTGCGTTTATCTCGAAAACTATGAAAAAACTTAAAAAAAATTTTTGTTTAGAATGACCCAAAGGGGTATTCCCATCTCGGCTCACTATAATCCTTTAGTCCTTTATGATAACCCAGGTACATTTTAAAAACTCCCCAGGTCGGATCGATGATTAACGGGTAGGTATTAGTACCCCATTAGTAGGTATAGTCAAACCCGCGTATGGGAATAGCTTTCGTGCCAAGCAGATATATTCCTATAACCGGGATATTCCTTTAACCGGTATTCTAATAAGCGGGTTCGACTTTATAATAATAATTTTATCTTGGAATTATAGATTGGGAAAAATTTCTTATTAACATAGAAAAACATCCTACCCACAATACCCTTCCTTCAATATTGTACAGAAATTTTGGGTTTTTTTGCGAATTTAAGAAACAGTTTCTCTTGGTTGAAAATGTTAGCCGTGGAATCGATTTCGCTACTGATACATAGGATAAAGCTTGGTTAAATGTTTGACATTTAACCAAGATGTTGTCAGCATCCAGACTTCCACTATCCAGACTATCCAAAATTATTTGATAATAACAATTAATATCACGAGCCGTGCTGGTATATTTTATGTCCCCAAAATTATATATCTATGTATTTGATAAAGTTATTCTATAAATGTATTTTTTCCATTGAGATGTAAAATTATTTGATAGCAACAATTAATAACCCATGAGCCGAGCTGGTATATTTTATATCGGGCAGTTTTCTTTGCGTTGACTTGGGACATTTTTAAAAGACCTACTTGTTTCTTTTGCAAATACATAAAAGACTTGGGTAAGTTATCTAGATAGAGGAGGCTTTTGTAAAGCTGGCCCTGGCGAAAGCACTATCCCACATAACAATTTCATGTTCTTAGTATATTCATAGAACATACTTTTCAGAAAAAGTATATGCTGAGAATATGCGTAATTATCATTGGGAATGTGCAGAGCAGATGCTGAGTATATACTACATTACAGTACTTAAACATTCTATTTATATATTTAAAATGTACTACCGCACTTCTTTTCAGTATATACCAAGAATATACTTTTTAGAATATTCTAAGGAGGTGCAAACCTTCTATTTATATACTTAGAATGTATTACGCACATCTTTTTAGTATATTGCTACGTCCACACTGCGTTCCTTTTAGCGTGCGCTAAAAGCATGCCGTAAGAATTTCCGCAATGAACACCTTGTCACCGTAGTGATGCGCTAAGACATTCCTTTTTACAGAGCTCCGACCCGATTTTTCATAGCGCACAGCGTGCAACCGTAGTTCCACGGCAGTTGGATTTTTGTGCGTTTCGACGTTCCTTTTATAATCATTTTTAGTCACTTTTATATTATTTAATGTTTATTTTGGTGTTTTTTTTTTGTGGTAAGGATGAATTGTTTTAGAATAAGTTTGATGTGTTGTTTATGTTTCATTATAACCAATAAGAAAATAATTTAAAGTAAATAAAAATAAAGTTCGACCACGAGTCAGGATCCTGTTAACCGAGATACGATAGTACCAAGCGGCGCCGCTAGGAGGAGCACTCTATCAATGCGTCTCAGAATACTTTAACGAAACGTGGTCATTTTGTACTCTAAACCGAGTAAGGTATGAAAAAGAAAAGAAAATAATCGTTTTCGTTTTGATGCAATTCGAGTCTCTTGCCATCCTCTGACACCGTGTTTCGGGGTCTCTACCCCTTATCAAAGAGGCTATGCAAGTAGACTGAATTGAATCAACTCGAAACGAAGAAGAACTGCATATATTAAAATATCTGCAGAAGAGTGTGGTTAGACTGTCCTCTAACGGGGAATGACAAAATAAATAAAAATAAATTTCGACCACGAGTCAGGATCCTGTTAACCGAGATACGATAGTACCAAGCGGCGCCGCTAGGAGGAGCACTCCATGAATGCGTCTCAGAATACTTTAACGAAACGTGGTCATTTTGTACTCTAAACCGAGTAAGGTATGAAAAAGAAAAGACAATAATCGTTTTCGTTTTGATTCAATTCGTATCTCTTGCCATCCTCTGACACCGTGTTTCGGGGTCTCTACCCCTTATCAAAGAAGCTATGCAAGTAGACTGAATTGAATCAACTCGAAACGAAGAAGAACTGCATATATTAAAATATCTGCAGCAGAGTGTGGTTAGACTGTCCTCTAACGGCGAATGACAAAATACATAAAAATAAATTTCGACCACGAGTCAGGATCCTGTTAACCGAGATACGATAGTACCAAGCGGCGCCGCTAGGAGGAGCACTCCATCAATGCGTCTCAGAATACTTTAACGAAACGTGGTCATTTTGTACTCTAAACCGAGTAAGGTATGAAAAAGAAAAGAAAATAATCGTTTTCGTTTTGATTCAATTCGAGTCTCTTGCCATCCTCTGACACCGTGTTTCGGGGTCTCTACCCCTTATCAAAGAGGCTATGCAAGTAGACTGAATTGAATCAACTCGAAACGAAGAAGAACTGCATATATTAAAATATCTGCAGCAGAGTGTGGTTAGACTGTCCTCTAACGGGGAATGACAAAATAAATAAAAATAAATTTCGACCACGAGTCAGGATCCTGTTAACCGAGATACGATAGTACCAAGCGGCGCCGCTAGGAGGAGCACTCCATCAATGCGTCTCAGAATACTTTAACGAAACGTGGTCATTTTGTACTCTAAACCGAGTAAGGTATGAAAAAGAAAAGAAAATAATCGTTTTCGTTTTGATTCAATTCGATTATTTTCTTTTCTTTTTCATACCTTACTCGGTTTAGAGTACAAAATGACCTTCTTCTTCTTCTTTAGGTGCCGTGTCTGTATTCAGACGTTGACCGTCATCATGTTTACAATTTCCTGAAATCTCTCTCTATCGGCTGCTACGCGAAATAATTCTTCTACTGTGCAGCCACACCATTGTCTAATATTACGCAGGCATGAAAGTTTCTTTCGACCAATCCATCTCTTTCCCTCCACTTTTCCTTGTATTATAAGGCGAAGCAGATGGTATTTAGGTCCTCTAATTATATGGCCGAAGTATTCTGTTTTTCTCCTCTTTATGATGCTTATGAGCAGACGTTCCGAATTCATCATTTGAAGAACATCTTCATTGGAAGTGTGCGAAACCCACGATATCTTTAGGATTCGTCGATAGCACCACAATTCGAATGCTTCTATTTTGTTTAGCATTGTGGTTTTTAACGTCCATGTCTCACAACCATACAATAGGATAGACCACACATAACATTTCAGCACCATCTTTCGAATATTCATCGACAGGTTTCTATTACATAAAACTGGTTTCCAGGTCATAAAAGCCTTCCGTGATATTTCGATCCTAGTTATTATCTCTTCATCAGAGTCACAATTTACATTTAACCAGCTGCCAAGGTACTTGAAATGATTTACCCATTCTAACTCCTCTCCATCAAGAGAAAGCTGACCTTGATCTATATTAATCTTTCCAACTGCCATCCACTTTGTTTTTGAAATGTTGATTTTAAGGCCTCTCCGACAGCTTGCTTCACTGACTAGATTTAGTAGTGTCTGAAGATCTTGTAAATTTTCAGCAAGAATGGCTGTATCGTCAGCGTATCTAATATTGTTGATTACTTCTCCGCCTAGCCTTACTCCCTCTTGTCTGTCATCCAAAGCCTCCCTAAAGATTTCTTCAGAGTACAGATTAAAAAGGGTGGGTGATAAAACACAACCTTGTCGTACTACACGTTTTATCGGCAGTTTTTCAGTACGACTGTCTCCAATTTGAATAGAGGCTACTTGATTGTAATATAAGTATTTCAGCAGTCTTATATCGTAGTGGTCAAGTCCTGCTGCCTGCAGGCAATCGAAAAGTGTATCATGTTGTACTCGGTCGAATGCCTTCTCGAAGTCGATGAAACAAACATAAACGTTCTTTCAGAATTCACAACTTTTTTGTAATAGAACGCGCATACAAAATAGTGCTTCTCTAGTTCCTAGACCATTTCTAAATCCAAATTGCTTATTACCCATTCTAGTTTCGCACAGAAGGAATACTCGGTTTTGTATAATACGTAAAAGTATCTTAAGTGTGTGACTCATCAAACTGATTAGTCTAAAATCGCTGCATTTGGTGGGCCTGCTTTTCTTTGGTAATGTTATAAACAGTGACTCCAACCAATCATCTGATATTTTTCCTTCGTTGTAAATTTTGTTAAAGAAAGTAGTCAAGTAGGTAATGTTTTCCTCATCCAAAAGTTTAAGTAGCTCAACAGGGATTTGATCTGGTCCAGGTGCTTTATTGTTTTTGGCTTGTTGTATTGCTTTTATGACATCTGACTTCACTGGGACCTCTGTCTAATTGATTGTCACAGGTAGTATTTGGAGCATTTTCCACAATGCTCCAAAACGTGGTCACAAAATGACCACGTTTCGTTAAAGTATTCTGAGGCGCATTGATGGAGTGCTCCTCCTAGCGGCGCCGCTTGGTACTATCGTATCTCGGTTAACAGGATCCTGACTCGTGGTCGAAATTTATTTTTATTTATTTTGTCATTCCCCGTTAGAGGACAGTCTAACCACACTCTGCTGCAGATATTTTAATATATGCAGTTCTTCTTCGTTTCGAGTTGATTCAATTCAGTCTACTTGCATAGCCTCTTTGATAAGGGGTAGAGACCCCGAAACACGGTGTCAGAGGATGGCAAGAGACTCGAATTGAATCAAAACGAAAACGATTATTTTCTTTTCAAAATAATTTAATTCGTAAATTAAAATGAAAAATAAACTATAAGAATATTTATAAACATGCTCATCTAAATAGAAGGCATTAACTAAAAACAGTTTTTAAGACAAAAGTTAATAGTAAAGTTGTTTGCACAGTAAACATACAAAGTACTGTGTATTACAATACTACTGTAACAGGCAATAATTGTCAAATGAAGAGTAACAAGATAATAATACCTATAAATAATACCTATAAATAGTACATATAAAAAGCTCATCTAGATGGAAAAACTGAAAAACAACTAAAAAAAGTTTTAATAAACCTAAGAAATATTGAAATTTGTTTGGAGAGTATTTAAATTAATAAACCAGAATCTGCAATGTGTTACAACAATGTTTTAGGTTAAGAATTAGACAGAATGTTACCATATTCAATGTGTTTAGTATATTCGGTACGATAATATTCTTTGAAGTATATGCAAAGAACGTGAAATTTAGAATGTTTTTTATGGAACATGCTCTGCTTGTACTACGCATATACTAAAAAGAATATACTCCGACGAATGTTGGTACTATATGCTTTGAACATTATGCGAACATCATTGCTATGTGGGATATTATTTTATGTTTGTATTAATTTTTCTCTTGTAGTAATTGTTTATAGTTGGTTTGTATTTTAGGTTTTGCTCAAGAGGAGAACAATACGAAAATTATGGAAACATTTTGTGAACATTCATCCCATAAAGAACACTGTTGGAGTCAGCAGGCTGAGGAAAAAACTGTACATCAAAATATAACAACTCAGACTGGAAAAGGAACTTACAGTTGTGAAATTTGTTCTAAGCAGTTTTCTAGAACGCATTGTATGAAAAAACATTTGAGAGTGCACACTGGAGAAAAACCTTACAAGTGTGAAATTTGTTTTAAGCAGTTTAGTTATCAACAATATTTGAAACAACATCTGAGAGTGCACACTGGAGAAAAACCTTACAAGTGTGACATTTGTTTTAAGCAGGTTAGTCAAGCAAGTGATTTGAAAAAACATTTGAGAGTGCACACTGGAGAAAAACCTTACAAGTGTGAAATTTGTTTTAAGCAGTTTAGTGAAGCAGGTTCTTTGAAAACACATTTGAGAATGCACACTGGAGAAAAACCTTACAAGTGTGAAATTTGTTTTAAGCAGTTTAGGGAAACAAGTCATTTAAAAGCACATTTGAGAGTGCACACTGGAGAAAAACCTCACAAGTGTGAAATTTGTTTTAAGCAGTTTAGTTGTCGACAACATTTGAAACAACATTTGATAGTGCACAATGGAGAAAAACTTCACAAGTGTGAAATTTGTTTTAAGCAGGTTAGTCAAGCAGGTGATTTGAAAAAACATTTGAGAGTGCACACTGGAGAAAAACCTCACAAGTGTGAAATTTGTTTTAAGCAGTTTAGTCAAGCAGGTTCTTTGAAAACACATTTGAGAGTGCACACTGGAGAAAAACCTTACAAGTGTGAAATTTGTTTTAAGCAGTTTAGTTCTCGACAACATTTGAAACGACATTTGAGAGTGCACACTGGAGAAAAACCTCACAAGTGTGAAATTTGTTTTAAGCAGTTTAGTCAAGCAGGTTCTTTGAAAACACATTTGAGAGTGCACACTGGAGAAAAACCTTACAAGTGTGAAATTTGTTTTAAGCAGTTTAGTTCTCGACAAAATTTGAAACGACATTTGAGAGTGCACACTGGAGAAAAACATCACAAGTGTGAAATTTGTTTTAAGCAATGTAGTCAAGCAAGTAATTTAAAAAAACATATGAGAGTGCACTAGTGTTACTTACTTTACTTTACTTAATCAGTAGACCCATTTATACCTTTCGGTGTTGGGCCATTTATAATACAATTCATTAAATTACAATATTTTACAATCTTCTGAATTGTCCTAGCTCTTAACGAACTTTCTCCATTCCTTCCTATTGAATTCCATCGGTGTTGCTTCCTGCCAAGTCTTACCCTTACTCTGCAGTATCTGGGAAATGTCATTCTTTAATGGGTCTTTCTCTTTTATTCTTCCCTATCGGTTTGGCGTCCCACAGTCTTTTTACTTGTCTATTATTGTCCATCCGGGTTAGATGTCCGAACCATGCCAATTTTTTCTCCTTGATTGAGTCGAGTATCGGTTTGATTTTGAGTCTTTCTCTTATTTCTTCATTTCTGATTCTATCAGTTCTTTTTACTCCGATCGTTCTTCTAAGGTATTTCATCTCTGTTGCCTGAATTCTGCTCTGATGTCTTTTGTTTAATATTCAATTTTCTGCTCCATATGTCACCGTAGGTCTATATATTGTTTTGTATAGTGTCATCTGGGTCTTTATTGATATTTCTTTGTTATTAAGGAATCCTCTATTTAGTGCTTGGAATAGCTTTCCTGTGTTTTTCATTCTGTTGTTAAGATCGTTCCTAAGTAGTTGTATGAATTTGTCTGTATTATTTTTTGTTGGTCCATCATTACTTCTATTTGATCTTCCGTCCCTTGTTTCCTTGATATTTTCATTATCTGAGTCTTCTCTTTGTTTACGTTTAAGTTGTATTTGCTTGCTTCTAGGTTCCATTTCTCTAAGTTGTATTTCAGTTTTTCTGCTGTTTCCGCAATTAATACTATGTCGTCTGCAAATATACACATCTCAGCGTTTATCATTTGCATTCTGTTCCAACCGATGCAGTATTTCTTGAATTTTTCTTACATTCTTTCACTATCTCATCTATTACATTTATGAATAGCACTGGGCTGAGACTTCCCCCTTGTCTAACTCCTTGAGTTGTTTCAAATGGTTCTGACTGTATATTTAACATTCTTACTGTATTTGTTGTTTTCATGTATATACTCTTTGTTGCTTCTATCAGTTCTTCACTTACTTCCTTCTTCTTTAGGCTTTCCCATATATCTTTTCTTTTGACTGAGTCGAATACTTTTTCTCAGATATATTTTTCTTTAATGCTTTTTCTATTACTTGTTGCATGGTGAATATATGGTCTTGTGTGTTGTGTCCTTTCCTGAATCCACTTTGTACGTCCTCTTATTTATGTTCTATTTCTTTTCTGATTTTCCTTTCTATTATGGTTTCGTATACTTTTGCTGCTACACATAGTAGTGATATACCTCTATAGTTCTTACAGTCTCTTGTGTTTCCTTTCTTGTATATAGGTATAATTACTGCATTTGTCCATTCTCTGGGTATTACTATTCTCTTCCCACTAGTGTTTTAAAGGTCCGGAAAAATCGTTTTTTTTTTCAAAAAAAACTGTCGGTTTTTTTCGTTTTTTTTTCGAAGGTCCGGAAAAGAAACCAAAAAAGTTGATTGAAATGAGGTTGTTTTTGAAAGAGTGATGTATAAAATAAAATTCTTTTTAAAGACAGATCACATGCTACGATTTTTTTGCGACGGATATTCTTGAGTTGGGATTGATTTCATGTAATCGAATGAACTATCTTTTAGTAAAGTCGTCCCAGGAACGCAACTCATAAATATTGGCGATATCATTTTAAAGTCGTCTACTTTAAAATGTATAATTATACGTCTGAATTGCCAATATAAATGAGTCAGATTAAATAAATTATTAGAAGAATTTTTTTACTTAGCAACAACATTTTTGTTTATTTTAGTAGTATTTTGTATTTTGACAACGAAACCCGATTTGGGCTTCGAAACGTTAATAAATTCATTTTTTTAGCAAAATTGTGGCTTATTTCCCATAGAAAATACTTAATTATAAAAATGCCACAAGGAAATAGCTTCATAACAACATATAAAATAAAAATTAAACAATAACAAAATATATATTCTCTCAAGTAATACAAAATAAAATTATCAATATTCGTATAAACAAAACAAATATAACGAAATATATATTCTTTTCATTAAAACAAAATCAAACCAATAATTGCATTAACTTGAAAGCAAAATAAAATACTGTTTCTAAATCAATACTTTTTAATCTGAATTTTCCTCTATATCAGAAATTGTACTTTAACATTCTTCATCGCCATCGTCAGAAGTCTCATTCTCTTCATGATCATTCATTGTATAATATAGTAAGTCTTCACCTTTACCAAATTCCACTTCGAGTGATGTGGCTTTTATATTTATGTAAATATGTATGTAGTAATCACAATCTCCAGTGTCATTTTTTTTTCTGTTTTCCTGCGACATTTTCATCCGAAATATACAAACATGTTACTGCGAAGTGCAACAAGTTTTTCAACTCGGGGATTTGTAAGTCTGTTCCTCTTTTTTGAATGTATGTGTTCAAATGATGACCAATTTCTTTCACATCCAGAAGAGGTTGTTACCAACTGAAGCAAACGTACTGCAACAGGTTGCAAGGGTTGATTAGTACAAAGATCTTGTCACCACACTAATGGTTGGCAGTCAATTTTTCTTGCAACTTTCCATAAAAGAGATCTTGAGAAAATCCTGTTTTCGATTTATATATTGCTGCATTAGTAAAAATTACACTTGCCTGTAGATTGAAATGAATTGCAATTTGTTGACAAACTTCTATATAATTTAAAATCTCCTCGTCGGAAAGGCCTTCTCCTCTAAATCGGGGATCCACAAAATATGCAGCTTTATGGATGTCTTTGCAGCAAAAACTTATTCTCTTTTTAAGATGACGATGTATTTTATTACAAATAGGACTGGAAAATGAATTATATTGGTATACTATGTAACGATGTGATGCCACGACAAGCGATGAGCTGTTCTAACAGAGAAGACCGAAGGAGTGTCAGCGTTGGCGCATAGCGCCACTGGAGGAAATTGAAGGAGTAGTGACAGCAAGAGCATATTTAAAGCGAGTCACTAGAATGATAAAATCAGTCGTAGAATTGAACTAACCATGGCTCAACAGCTGCTGCTCGCGGATTGAACGAGCTTTAGCTGGCTTGGCAAAGATACACCGTTTGTGAGGTGGGACTATGCCTAGGCGGACGCCACAGTAGTGACGTGGGTCTTGCCATGATCGTTATCGCAGTATCGATGAGCTGTTCTAGCAGAGACGACCGAAGGAGTGTCAGCGTTGGCGCATAGCGCCACTGGGGGAAATTGAAGGAGTAGTGGCAGTAAGAGCATACTTAAAGCGAGCCAGGAGAATGATAAAATCAGTCGTGGCTAGCGAATTGAACTAACCATGGCTCAACAGTTGTTGCTCGCCTATTGAACGAGCTTTAGCTGGCTTGGCAAAGATGCACCGTTTGTGAAGTGGGACTATGCCTAGGCGGACGCCACAGTAGTGACGTGGGTCTTGCCATGATCGTTATCGCAGTAGGCGGTAGAAGCGAGGAACGAGTGACTGCATTGCAGTGAAATGCGGTTTCCAGGCTATGTTGATTTAACGTAGCGAGATTGTTAGTGTATATGTTACAGTTCAAGTTGATTCTCAGTTAGAGTTGACTCCAACTAGTTGGAGTCAACTCCAACTGAAACGAGCAGTAAAAGTTGATTTTAAAAATTTAAATCAACTTTTACTAGTTGGAGTTGACTCTTCCTGGATCGATTCAGTAAATGTTGATTATACGAGAATCTCAAGTGCATTTTTGATGAGTGTGCGTTTCTTTGTTTTGACTGTTTTAACTACTTATTAGTATAGTCTGTAACGTCGCCCCCGTTAGGTAAATTATTCTGATTTGATTTTTTGCACAAACTTACTCGAAAGAAATACATCCGTATAACAATCCTTATAACAAATACACAGGGTGTCACGCGGTACCGCGGTCGAAAAATTGTTTAATAGTTATTTATGTACCAAGTCAGTAAAGTGGCTCTTTATCGAACGAGTCTGATATTACGAGCAGAGGAAGTGAAGCGAGCAACAGACGCGTTCGATAAAGAGTATTGAGGTGGTGCGTACAAAATTGTATCGTCAATCATGAATCGTACTTACAACTTTGGGAAATTTTTTTTAATTTTAGACGAAATAAAAAATTCGTATGACAGTAATGACAGATGACTTTTGCATGATGGCCGGTTTTGAATTCCGGTCGGTAATTCATTTTGAAAGGACAAAACCTCAAGGTTCATCAGAAATCAAGATAACAAATCCGAAGGAAATGTTTACACCAACTGAAACTGTGCCTGATCTTCTGTGGCTCTAAGGGAGAAGCAGAGACATTCCCGGCCTCTTAGGACGGAATGGACTCATGGAAGCTGTTACAAGAGACATACCATACCCATGAACTAACATTTATTATTTGTGCAGAAAACTAGGAGAAAATTATCAAATGACAGCATTCTAATAAAAAATAAAGTTTTGGAATGTAAAAAGTGGGTTTTGCCGAGACCGTTAAAAATTTGCAATTTTCAACTTGTACTTTAGACCGAACGGTTCGTCTGAAAAAAGTAAATAGTGATATTTGTAGATAATTTTAAGTACTCTAATTTCTGTTAACAGACCATTTACTAAAAGTTCATAGTTTTCGAGATTTGAGCAAAAAAGCGGAAAAAAGCTGAAATTTTTCGCCTTTTTCGCGATTTTTTCAATGTTCCGGCAAGAAATTTTGTCCGCAAACCTCATATTCGGATTCAGCAGCCCAAAATCCATATATAATGAAAGAAATCAGAACTACCCCAAAACTTTCCTAGTCAAAACACAATTTTATTGAATCATAACTAACTTGATCAAGCATCTTAACAGCTTCCGAAATAATAATATCGCTCGTTTGCAAAGTTTTGCTGAAAATATTGTTCCATGTCACGACATAGCAGATAAACTTTCAAGTTGTTTAATTTTGTCATCAATGAGCTTGTGATGTTTCTTGTGCCATTGTCGTATTTGTTATCAAAAATTGAGTATAAATGCTTCGTAAATTTTCCCCATATTAAAACAAAATATTTTTAATGAGTCAATTCTACTCCCCATCGCGCATTTGAAAGCGGTTTTAATGTAATAGTGGGTATCTCATTCATTATGACATTCCACTGTAATATTGATGCGAAAAAACATACATTTCTTGAACAATTAAAAAAATTGTTATTTACAATGAGCATTTAGCAGCATCATTTAGCATTAAATTACGGGTGTAAGCTCCATAAGGAACATAAAACGCACGAGGATTCATGTCTAAAATTATTTTTTTTTCGAAGGCCAATATTTTTCCCCTCATATTTGCCCCATTATCATATCCTTGGCCTAGTAAATCATCTAAATCATAATTCATTAATTTCAAAAATTCTAACAAATAATTTGATAATCATTGTCCGCTAATATCAGTAACCGGTAAAAAAACCTAGAAAATGCTCTCTAACTTCGGCAAGCTTTCTTGACGGATTCAGACAAACGAACCTAACAACAATATAGTAAACTAATTACTATTGTATGTAAATTTTGAACAGCTATATCTTTTTTGTCCTACAGAAAAACAAACAAATGCAAAATATTTAAATAAGCAAAACTTACTTTTTACTCTTTGAGATTTTTGGGATCTCAAATAATTTTGAAAAAAGCATTTTTTTGCAAAATAAGAAAAAATCACTTTCAATAAAACCAAATTTTTACATTTTTTTACAGATATCTAAGTAATGTAACTTGTAAAGCGGTAACGATTAATTTGATTTATGATGCTAATTAGGAGGTAACTTTTACGATTTTTTTTTACCAAAAAGAGGTACAAACTTTATTTTGAGCGTAACTTGCTTACTTATAAATGCCAAATAGACAATAAAAAAACAAAAATAAAGCTTTTTTAAGTTTAAAAAAGCTGTAATGAGATTTCCCTGAAAAGTGCTTCATTTTTGGGTTATGTCACGTTGAAATATTCGATTTGGAATTTAACGAATAAGAACCTGCTTTTCATTAGGTACAACTCTGCCTCTACTGGGTATACAGACATCATATTACGTACACC
Source organism: Diabrotica virgifera virgifera (assembly GCF_917563875.1). Taxonomy (NCBI): domain Eukaryota; kingdom Metazoa; phylum Arthropoda; class Insecta; order Coleoptera; family Chrysomelidae; genus Diabrotica; species Diabrotica virgifera. The sequence goes on along the minus strand of NC_065451.1, from coordinate 39,693,196 downwards.
ATTTTTTTCACTTTAAGCTTTAACTTTTTTAAGCATTAATAGCCTGTGTAAAAAATACCGAAAGTGCACTTATATATTTGATATTTATAGTTTTTTTACGGACAAGAAGCGCAAGTTTTAGCCTAGCAAGTGTTCGGCTTGCGCCCCTTGGACTTGGCGCCCGGGTGCCTCGCACCCCTTGCACCCCCGGGTTGAGACGGCCCTGCCCTGACTAATCCTTCTGTCCTGGAATAAGATTACGAGATTAAGATTTTTATCAGTATCAGAAGATGAATTAATATTAAATAATATCCAATATTGAACTGGGTCAACTGTATTCAACAAAATATACGTAACTGGAAAAATACCCCAAAGCTGGTTAAAGTCGACCTTCGTAACTTTACCCAAAAAAGTAAATGCCAAAACATGTGAAGACTACAGAACAATTAGCCTAATGAGCCACTTACTCAAAACGTTTCTGAAAGTGATACACGGCAGAATATATAAAAAATGCGAAGAACAGATATCATGGACGCAGTTTGGATTCCGCGATGCCTTAGGCACCCGAGAGGCTCTATTTGCTGTCCAAGTGCTTATGCAAAGATGCAGGGATGTTGACTGTGACGTGTATATTTGTTTTATCGACTACAAAAAGGCGTTTGATAGAGTAAAACATGATAAACTCATAAACATCTTGAAAGAAGCGGGAGTAGATGATGGAGACTTGAGAATCATATATAATTTGTATTACAACCAAACTGCCAATATTAAAGTGGATGATCAATTGACAGAGGCAGTCTCCATAGATAGAGGAGTGAGGCGAGGATGCATCCTGTCCCCGGTACTATTTAATATATACTCTGAATGTATCTTCGAGCAAGCGCTGGGAGAACTACAGGAAGGCGTATTAGTCTACGGAGTGCGTCTTAACAACATTAGATATGCCGACGACGCTGTAGTTTTTGCAGACAGTCTAGATGGTTTGCAAAGAATAATGTCGCGCATATCAGATATAAGTAGAGAATACGGTCTCAATACGAAAAAAACAAAGTACATGGTAGTCAGTAAGCGCGAAATATTAAATACACAGCTTTTGGTTAACCGACAACTAATTGACAGGGTCGACAGCTACACATACCTTGGTACCAACATAAACAGCCAGTGGGACCACTCAAATCAAATAAAACAACGCATAGGAAAAGCGATATCAGCGTTCATAATGATGAAGTCTCTTTTCAGAAGCCACAATTTACCTCTTCCTACCAAAATCTCTATCATCAGATGCTAAGTACAGTAGGAAAAATGAAAGAATACCCATGAACGAACATATATTATAATTACAATAATTATTATTACATGTACTTGCGCTGGGCAATTTTCTTTGTGACACGGTGACAGGAAAATACAGCGTGTTTTATATGTTCGTTCATGAGTATTCTTTCATTTTTCCGACTTTATTTTCTACGATATTATACGGAGTAGAGGCCTGAACACTTTCCGAGATTTCTTTGAGAAAACTCGAGGCATTCGAGATGTGGTGTTACAGGCGCATTTTGAGAATTTCGTGGGTGGATCGTGTGACTAATGTTGAGGTTCTACGTAGAATAGGCAAGGAATGCGAGATTATTAACACAATCAAAGCGCGCAAACTAGAATATCTTGGCCATGTTATGAGGAATGAACAGAGATATGGCTTGCTGCAACTCATTCTTCAAGGCAAGGTATTTGGAAAGAGTGGACCAGGGAGAAGAAGAATATCTTGGCTTCAAAACCTGAGAAAGTGGTTTAATACATCGACAACCGGACTATTCAGAATAGCAGCAAGCAAAGTTAGGATAGCCATGCTGATCGCCAACATCCGGAACGGATAGGCACCTTAAGAAGAAAGAACTGGGTCAAGATTGTGTAATATCGACTAACATTTGCATTCATTGTTTGTTTAAATATTAAGTGTACGAATCCTTGAGCCACTTGCTGGTGCTGAAGAAGCAGCCTGTGCTTTGTAACAATAACACAATAACACACTTTGATTATTGAAAATAATATAATTATATGCGATAATTAAATATAAATATATGCGATAATTACCGGGGAATATCTGTCACAAGCACCATCAGCAGAGTTTACGGAAAAATTATCCAAAAAAATAATAGAAGAAGAATACAAGGACTTAGAGGCCGAAGAGCAAGCCGGTTTCCGCGCTGGCAGATCCACCACTGACCACCTATATTGTGTAACACAGTTAATAGACAAACAAATAACCTACAATCAAGAACTGCATTTAGTGTACATAGACTTAAAAAAAGCATACGATACTGTACCACAAAGTAAACTTTGGGAAGCCCTCGAAAAAACTAACATCAGTCTGAACCTCATTAAAGCTGTAAAAAATCTATACCAACATAATATAGCAAAAGTTAAGCTAGGCAAGGAAATCTCGTCAGGATTTGAAGTGAATAAGGGTCTTAAACAGGGCTGCTGTCTATCGCCGACACTATTTAAAATATATTTAGAGCAAGTTTTGAAGTCCTGGAAAAGGAAATGTAAGAATATGGGTATACTGCTAAATGATGATAACATGCTATACACTCTATGTTTTGCGGATGATCAGATTTTTATGGCCCAGGATTATCACGATATTGAATATATGACCCGAAAAATCATAGAAGAGTACCGGAACTGGGGTTTAGAAGTGAATACCAAGAAAACGGAATATATGTGCGTTGGAGGCATACAGCAGGATCTAGCGTTGGAAAATGAAATAACTATTAATCACTGTCAGGAATATAAATACTTGGGTCTTACAATTACACAAGATGGAACGTTGGACAAGAATATCCAAGAAAGGTGCACACAAGGAAGGAAAGCTATCGCATTATTGAACAAAATCCTATGGGACCAAAGTATCTCCAAAGAAAATAAACGTAACATCTATAACATCATTGTTAAGAGCATTATAACATACAGCAGCGAAGTTTGGCCACTTAAAGAAAAATCCGAAAATATGCTCAAAACAACTGAAATGGACTTCTGGAGAAGATCTGCTGGTATATCAAGAATACAAAAAATCAGAAATACAAGAATATTGGAGATAATGGATGTAAAGCATACAATAATGGACGATATAAAAACAAAGCAATTAAGATGGTTTGGCCACGTACAACGTATGGAAGAAGACAGATTACCCGAGCAAGTGCTACGATGGGCACCAAAAGGACGGCGGAAGAGAGGAAGACCTAGGAAAAGCTAGATAGAAGGAATCCATAGGGAAATCGGAGAAAGAGGCTTGAACCAAGACATGTGCTACGATCGAGAGCAATGGCGATTGGGAATCGGAAGACGTCGTAGAACGTTATGAACCGATTATATATATATATATATATATATATATATATATATATATATATATATATATATATATAAAGCAGTTAGGTAATGAAATTTATGACTGCAACCTCAAAATTAACAAGATTTTATATATATATATATATATATATATATATATATATATATATATACAGGGTGGTTCATCTTATTCGCCTCGTTGAAATTTCTTCACAGAAATATACAGGGCCTTTAATACTACAACCTAAAAATAATGTAAATTATACAGGGTGTTCCAAAAAAAAGTGGTATATCAAAGTTATATTTTTTCTTATGGAATGCCCTATATCTGATGACATTATTGAATTGACCTTAAAAAATAAGCTTAACTTTCATAAGGGTTCCCTATACCTAAATACAGGGTGTTTTGATTTATTTCGATTTTTATAAAAATGTAAGGTTTTAGAAAAAAATAAATATCTACGAATCTAAGAAGCAGTAACAAATTCTTTCTTGGATCTTAATAATAGACTATTTAGCATACTTAAACAGATGCTTATTGCAACAAAATTTCTTACAGGGTGGTCAAAATATGATATTGTTCTATTAACAAATTCAAGCTGTAATAACTTACTTATTTTAAATGGAACACCCTGTATCTTACTAGTCTATCGCGTAGAAAATTTACTTAGCTTTCAATTTGTACTAGGGTTTCCTATACCTATCTTTTTACAGGGTGGTCAAAATATTAGATTTTTCTATTAACAAATTCAAGCTGTAATAACTTACTTATTTTAAATGGAACACCCTGTATCTTACTAGTCTATCGAGTAGAAAATTTACTTAGCTTTCAATTCTTATTAGGGTTTCCTATACCTATCTCCCTTCATTTTTTAAATATTTAAAGATTTCCTAATTTGTAAGCTTTAAAAATTAGAATTAAGTACCTATGTCGTGGTTATGTACAACACATCACCAACACCGGCAATATACTTAAATATCTTAGTCAAGATAGTTTCATTAATAAAATTCACATTTTTATCATTAAATCACACAGAGTGTTCTTATTTTAAATGACATACTCGATATTATATTCTTTATAATGGAAGATATTTAAAATCTCTTCAATTCCATGTTAACATTCTCAATACACATGTTATTCTGTAGTTATAAATTCCCATGTTATTCTGTAAATACCCATTTTTACATATTTTTGTACAATAGGCTCGTTTTCGTCAAAGTAGTCATTGCATTTAATTGTTTGTAATTGCGATTTAAAGATTCAAACAAAAAGTGGCGTTCTTAAATTTACTTAATAACCGTTGGGTTAAGATATGGAAAATACTTATACGGAATGAAAATAATTTAAATATCTTCCAGAATACGGCATCTAATATAGGGTATGCAGTTTAAAATAAACGTATTATTCAATTTCACATGTAGGCCAAAATCAACTAAAATAATACAACACTCTGTGTGACTACATGATAACACTGAAAATTTCATTAACGGCAGTATCTTGTCTAAGTATATTGCCGGTGTTGGTGATGTGTTGCACATAAACACGACATAGGTACTTATGTAATTCTAATTTTTAAAGCTTGCAAATTAGGAAATCTTTAAATATTTAAAAAATGAAGGGAGATAGGTATAGGAAACCCTAATAAGAATTGAAAGCTAAGGAAATTTTCTACTCGATAGACTAGTAAGATACAGGGTGTTCCATTTAAAATAAGTAAGTTATTACAGCTTGAATTTGTTAATAGAACAATCTAATATTTTGACCGCCCTGTAAAAAGATAGGTATAGGAAACCCTAGTACAAATTGAAAGCTAAGTAAATTTTCTACGCAATAGACTAGTAAGATACAGGGTGTTCCATTTAAAATAATAAGTTATTACAGCTTGAATTTGTTAATAGAACAATCTCATATTTTGACCACCCTGTAAGAAATTTTGTTGCAATAAGCATCTGTTTAAGTATGCTAAATAGTGTTTTATTAAGATCCAAGAAAGAATTTGTTACTGCTTCTTAGATTGGTAGATATTTATTCTTTTCTAAAACCTTACATTTTTATAAAAATCGAAATAAATCAAAACACCCTGTATTTAGGTATAGGGAACCCTTATGAAAGTATAGCTTATTTTTTAAGGTCAATTCAATAATGTCATCAGATATAGGGCATTCCATAAGAAAAAATATAACTTTGATATACCACTCTTTTTTGGAACACCCTGTATAATTCACATTATTTTTAGGTTGTAGTATTAAAGGCCCTGTATAGTTCTGTGAAGAAATTTTTTTAAAATATCAAGTGGTTTTCCGTACAGAGACCGAGGCGAATAAGATGAACCACCCTGTATATACAGTATGTCCCTGTAAGTTGTTTCCATATGGAAAACTTTTTTATTATTAATTTTACGAAAAAAAGTTATTCTTTATAAAAAGCTCTGCATGGTCCAAAACCTAAGATTTAACCATCAAATATCAAATTTTTTGAATATTATACGAGGTATGTCAAAAAGTTTGAATTTCACTCAAGAGTAAAGTAGCTTTATTTTTCGTAATATTGGAAATTGCTATTATGAAAAGTTGTTTGGAATTAAAAACTACATTCTAATATGCAATTGCATCCTTCTAATTGAAAAAAATTTTTTTTTGAGGAATTATGGATAGCTCATTATTTTTTCAGTTATTTCAATTCTGATAACTCTTTTATTATTAATTTTACGAAAAAAAGTGATTCTTAATAAAAAGTACTGGATGGTCTAAAACTTAAAATACAACCATCTTATATCAAATTTTATCAATTTTATACGAGGTATGTCAAAAAAGATAAATTTAGATCAAAAGTAAAGTACCTTTATAGTTCAGAATATTTCAATTAGAAGGATGTAATTACATACTGAAACATAGTTTTTAATTCTAAATAACTCTTCATAATAACAGTTTTCGATATTGTGAAAAATAAACGTATTTTACTCTTGAGCAAAATTCATATTTTTTGACATACCTCGTATAAAATTGATAAAATTTGACAAAAGATGGTTGTATTTTAGATTTTAGACCATGCAGAACTTTTTATTAAGAATCACTTTTTTTCGTAGAATTAATAATAAAAGAGTTATTAGAATTAAAATAACTGAAAATAATGTTAGTTATCCATAATTTTTCAAAAAAAAAATTTTCAATTAGAAGGATGTAATTGCATACTAGAATACAGTTTTTAATTCCAAACAACTTTTCATAATAGCAATTTTCAATATTGTGAAAAATAAAGCTACTTTACTCTTGAGTGAAATTCAAACTTTTTGACATACCTCGTATAATATTCAAAAAATTTGATATTTGATGATTAAATCTTAGGTTTTGGACCATGCAGAGCTTTTTATAAAGAATAACTTTTTTTCGTAAAATTAATAATAAAAAAGTTTTCCATATGGATACAACTTACAGGGACATACTGTATATATATATATATATATATATATATATATATATATATATGAAAAAACAAAAGATGTAGATCTTTGAAACACACTCAGTGATCAAAAGATCCACAGGTACTGGTTTGGACGACCACTCGTACGAAAACAAACAAATGAAATAGAGAATGCGGAAAAATCTCCTTACGAACAATTCACACATCCACTACTTCGGGCTGGGAAAAATTTTTTGAATAGAATCGAAGATCCAAACACCAGCTCTTAGAAATGTGTTTCGCCCTCTTCAACTGTATGTATATAATATATATATATATATATATATATATATATATATATATATATATATATATATATATATATATATATATATATATACATACTGTATAATTAAAAGATCAGAACTTGGTGTTCGTCGAGGTAAGATGTTTTATTCTCCCTTAACTACTTAACATTGAAAAGAACCTGAAGTACTACCACCCTTAGCTCCCAGGGTGACACAATATACAAGTTATCTTGATATCCTATTGATTATATGTATTATTGGCTAGACTTTTGCTGCCTGACTTTTGATTATGTATAACTTATTAGTTTATTATTCTGTGTCTATTAATTTTTCTCCAGTCGTAATTGTTTATAGTTGGTTTGTATTTTAGGTTTTCCTCAGAAGGAGAGCAATACGAAAATTATGGAAACATTTTGTGAATATGCATCCCATAAAGAACACTGTTCGAGTCAGCAGGCTGAGGAAAAAACTGTAAATCACAATATAACAGTTCAAACTGGAAAGGGACCTTACAGTTGTGAAATTTGTTCCAAACAGTTTTCTAGAACACATAGTTTGAAAAAACATTTGAGAGTGCACACTGGAGAAACACCTCACAAGTGTGAAATTTGTTCTAAGCAGTTTAGTTATCGACAACATTTGAAACATCATTTGAGAGTGCACACTGGAGAAAAACCTCACAAGTGTGAAATTTGTTTGAAGCAGTTTAGGGAAGCAAGTCATTTAAAAACACATTTGAGAGTGCACACTGGAGAAAAACCACACAAGTGTGAAATTTGTTTTAGGCAGTTTTCTCAGGCATATTCTTTGAAAACCCATTTGAACATGCACACTGGAGAAAAACCTTACAAGTGTAAAATTTGTTTTAAGCAATTTAGTCGAATGGATAATTTGAAAACACATTTGAGAGTGCACACTGAAGAAAAACCTCACAAGTGTGAAATTTGTTTTAAGCAGTTTAGTCGAATGGATAATTTGAAAACACATTTGAGAGTGCACACCGGAGAAAAACCTCATAATTGTGAAATTTGTTTTAAGCAGTTTAGTAATGTACAACATTTGAAACATCATTTGAGAGTGCACACTGGAGAAAAACCTCACAAGTGTGAAATTTGTTTTAAGCAGTTTAGGGAAGCAGGTTCTTTGAAAACACATTTGAGAGTGCACACTGGAGAAAAACCACACAAGTGTGAAATTTGTTTTAGGCAGTTTTCTCAGGCATATTCTTTGAAAACCCATTTGAACATGCACACTGGAGAAAAACCTTACAAGTGTAAAATTTGTTTTAAGCAATTTAGTCGAATGGATAATTTGAAAACACATTTGAGAGTGCACACTGGAGAAAAACCTTACCAAGTGTGAATTTTGTTTAAAGCAGTTTGACCAATCAAGTAATTTGAAAAAACATTTGAACATGCACACTCAAAGGCGGCTCTAGCCCATGTAGCGCCCGTGTGCAGTCGATGCCCTGGCGCCCTTTGGTAGACGCACAGTCAAAATGGAATAGTCGAATAGGTACCTACCTAGTACTAGTACATAGGGTATTAGCGCGTATTAGGTACGCCTATAATGTAAACAAAAATCCAGATGCAAATAGTGCAATATTAAATGATGTCAAGACCTAGTACGTATTCACGGCGTCAGAACAACCTACCCAAATCTGTTAAAAATATTTAATTAAAAATTAACCTTCTTATCTATGAGGTAAGGTTGAACATTGGTTGAGGAAATTTGACAGATTTGAGTACACGAGTAAATAGTACTTTTAGGAAGGAATTGGTTAGATGAATAAAAAACAACTTTCTGATTATTTAAAAAAATAATAATTTATTAACGAATTATCACAGGATGCACATATAATTATAAAAAAGTTACTTTTCGTGCTTTTGCATTAGCAAAATCTTGAATAATATCACTTACTTAAATTTTTATTTCATGTTCAATACTTACTAGTGATAAATTTGTCAATAGACTTTGTGACAATGTTGACCTTAAAGCATATTCTCCGGGAACGCTTCCACTACCAAGGACGAAGAGAATATTAGAACGGTCTAGTTAGACTCAAAAATAGGAGTGAGGTTACAATAATTACCATCAAGCTGAAAATTGGCTGGATTGTTCAAAATACCATCATAAATGAAATCTACAAAGTCCTCATAAATCCGACCTGAGCTAAAAAATTTACGCTGGGTCAAAGGTCACCAAATATGGTTTTTAGCGATTTTCAGCGAAACAGTAAGTTTTATCATAAAATTAGTTCCAACCAAAAATGTAGATTAGATAATTATTTATAAAAAATATCTTAATACTTTTTTTCGTAATAGCCACCGTTTTTGAGATACAACGATTCAAAGAGTTGAAAGAGTTCTAATCGTCATAATAAATACAGTCGGAAAAATGAAAGAATACCCATGAACAATCACATCAATCACTTATTTTGCATTTGCTGTCATTTTCTATAACAAACGTTTGTTATTTATAGAAAAAGACAGCAAATACAAAATAAGTGATTGATGTGATCGTTCATGGGTATTCTTTCATTTTCCGACTGTATACAGGGTGTCCCGAAAAGATTGGTCATAAAGTATACCACAGATTCTGGGGTCAAAACTAGGTTGATTGAACCTCACTTACCTATATACAATAGTGTACACAAAAAAAGTTACAGCCTTTTGAAGTTACAAAATGAAAATCGATTTTTTTTCATATATCGAAAACTCTTAGAGATTTTTTATTGAAAGTGGACATGTGGCACTCTTATGGTAGCAATATCTTTAAAAAAAAAAATTAAAGTGAAATTTGTGCACCCCATAAAAATTTTATGGGGGTTTTGTTCCCTTAAACCCCCCCAAACTTTTGTGTACATTCCAATTAAATTATTATTGTGGCTCCATTAGTTAAACACAATATTTTTAAAACTTTTTTGCCTCCTAGTCCTTTTTCGATAAGCCAGTGTTTATCGAGATATTTTGAATATTTGTCGAATCCACCACATATTTGTATATGGTTAAGTACGATTGTAGCGACCTGTTAATAATCTGAAAATTTATTTATAATTTACATTTTTAGGTATATTTTGAAAAAGAAGCCACATCTCGATAAAAGGTGACTTATCAGAAAAAGACTAAGAGGCAAAAACGTTTTAAAAATACTGTATTTAACTAATGGTACCACAATAATAGTTTATTTAGAACGTACACAAACATTTGGCGGGTTTAAAGGAACAAAACCCCCTTAAAATTTTTATGTAAACATATTAACCTTTAACTACACGCGCTGGCGTACTTTGTACGCCAGATATAAGAATTCTACTGCAAATATATTTAAAAATTTAATTTTTGACCTTGTTTATCTCTCTAACCTATCACTGGAATGTGCTTTACAATTTGGTTTTAGTTTAGTTATAATCGGCTTTCTGGGAAGATCGTAATTTACAGTTTATTATTTGTTTTTTCCGGTGGTGGACAATATACGTCACGATTATATTAATATAAGTAGTAATATAAGTACATATTTCAATTGTTTTTTAGTCATTATGGCACAAAATATATTTTTCTTTATAAACAATACTTTTTCTCCTGTAAAAAATCACATTTTCAAAAATTTTTTATTAGTAATTTTATTTATCATGGAATCCAGTTATTTCATGATTCCAGTTATACATCCCAATTGGCTTACTGAGAAGGAACTCCAAGTATTCACTGATGCCGAATAAGGTTTATAACAAACAACTAAGTGTATTTTTTCAAAAAAAAAACTAAACAAATCCGCTGTTTTTAAGTGTATTCTCTTGTGGCGTATAAAGTACGCCACGCGTGTAGTTATGTTATAACTTGATGCGCGGGTAGTTAAAGGTTAAAAAAGAAGCCTCATCTCGATGAAAAATGGCTTATCGATAAAATACTACGAGGCAAAAAAGTTTTAAAAACGTTGTGTTTAACTAATGCTACCACAATAATGAATTAATTGGAACGTACACCAAAGTTTGGGGGGTTTAAGGGAACACAACCCCCATAAAATTTTTATGGGGTGGACAAATTTCACTATAATTTTGTTTTAAGATGTTCCTGCCATAGTAATGATACATGTCCATTTTCAACAAAAAATCTCTAATAGTTTTCGATATATTGAAAAAAATCGATTTTCATTTTGTAACTCAAAGGGCTGTAACTTTTTTTATGAGCACATTTGTACTAAGGTAAGTAAGGCAATCTTGCCATAACGAAAAAAGATAAAAAGAAAGTATGGGAAGAATACTTGGGGAAACTTTTCCACGACCTTAGAACAGGAAAAGAACCCACCATTGAAGATAATTCAGGTCCCGAAATTCTACCAGAAGAAGTAACCACAGCCATCAGACAAATGAAGGATAGAAAGGCACCGGGACTTGATGAAATACCTGCAGAACTGCTAAAGCTATTAGATGGAGCACAAATAAAAATAATAGCTGAAATATTTAATGACATATACAAGGCAGGAAAAATACCAGCAGAGTGGCTCAAATCTGAGTTTGTACCGTTGCCCAAAAAACCAGGAGCAAAAGTTTGTGAAGACTATAGGACCATAAGCCTAATGAGCCATCTTCTCAAGCTGTTTTTAAAAGTCATCCATAATAGAATTTACCGAAAATGCGAAGAACAAATTGCGCTCAATCAGTTTGGATTTGTGAACGCTGTTGGTACGAGGGAGGCTCTATTTAGCTTGCAGGTGTTGTTTCAGAAATGTAGAGATGTCAGCTGTGATGTTTTTGCATGCCCGATTGACTACAAAAAGGCTTTCGATAGAGTCCGACATGAACAAATGATGGAAGTGCTGAAGAGGACAGGGATTGATGGAAGAGACCTGAAAATAATAGCTAACCTGTATTGGAATCAATCAGCAGTGCTCCGAATAGATGGAGAATATACAGATCAGGTCAAAATCTTAAGGGAAGTGAGACAGGGATGCATAATTTCACCGCTGATATTCAATCTGTACTCAGAGCACATTTTTGAAGAGGCTCTAAAAGATATTGATGAAGGCATCTCAATAAATGGAGTCAAGCTCAGTAACCTGCGATATGCAGATGACACAATAGTGTTTTCCAATACCATAGAAGGGCTGCAAAGCTTAATGGATAAAATAACTGAAACCAGTAGAACATATGGACTAGACATAAACACCAGCAAAACCAAGCTAATGATCATCAGCAAGCAAAACATAACTGGAGTAAATCTATATGTGAACCAAATGAGAATTGAACGTGTCTCACAATACAACTATTTGGGAACTATAATCAATGAGTCGTGGGACAATACTCAAGAGATTAAATGTCGCATCGGAAAGGCAAAGAGTGCATTCTTGGCTATGAGCTCTGTGTTCAATAGCCATGACATCACTCTAAAAACAAAAATAAGGCTCCTTAAATGTTACGTGTACTCAGTGCTTCTATACGGAGTAGAAACGTGGACATTGAAGGCGGAATCTCTATCGAAACTTCAGGCTTTTGAGCTATGGTTGTACAGAAGGATCCTGAAGATACCATGGACAGACAAAGTCACCAATGAAGAAGTACTACGGAGGATGAACACAACCGCAGATTTAGTCAACATCGTGAAGGGCCGTAAGCTGCAGTACTTAGGGCATATAATGAGAAATCAAGGCAGATACGGGCTGCTCCAGTGCATTTTACAAGGTAAAATTGAAGGAAAAAGGGCTCCAGGACGAAGAAGAATATCCTGGCTTGCTAACCTGAGAGCATGGTATAGAAAGACCTCAACACAACTATTCCGTATAGCAACTAACAGAATCATCATAGCCAGAATGATCGCCAACGTTCGGAACGGACAGGCACCCTAAGAAGAAGACGTTAGGTTCAATCCAACTATTTTTGACCCCAGAATGTGTGGTATAATTTATGACCAATATTTTCGGGACACCCTGTATATTAGTACCTACACCACGTATATACATCACTCAAGCTGTAATACAAGTAAACATATTCTATCGGTCAACTTAACTTATATTACAGTGCCAACAAAAAAATCTTTACAAAGTGAATGTAACGCGAAAAGAATAAGAATTATTATTTCAATTTTACGGCTTATTCCCAACATAAATAGTATATTGATATGACAAAGTATTAACTTATAATAATTCTTCTTACTTATGCATCTTATTCAATTTGTAAAGATGGGTTTTGTCGGAATAAACACGTTCTCTCGGTACGTCGACTAATCTAATCACACTACCTATTCTTTTCTCAGAAGGGTTTGAACATAATAATGAAAGCCAACTTTCTAGGCAAAATGTTTATTGCTAAGTACTAATAAACATTTCAATATACAATAAACTTTATGCAAATTTAGTTTGTTTACTATTATGCAAATAACACCGTTATCTTCTTGGGTGGCGAAATCCTTCAGGTACATTGCCGGATTAACCAATAGGCAAAGAAGGCAGTTGCCTAGGGGCCTCGGCCCCATAGGGGGCCTCGCAGGGCCCAAAATGAAAAAAATTATAAGTAATTAGATTTAAATAAAAATTGTAAATCATATTATATTGAAAAATTCAAATATCGCGCAATATCATAAAAATGTACTGACTATCAGTCTGCACGGTTTCTGAGAAAAGTAGTAAGAGCAAGAGCAACAAATGAGTCAACGCCCCCTCGCGACCCTCTCCTTCATTACTCATGCCTTTTGCTACATGTCAGGCAAATACAATGGTCTCCAGGCTCATTTTCTAAGATTAACAAACTTGAAATTTTCATTTTTTGTGGCGTACACTCGCTTTAATTGGAGTAAATTATACTAAAAGTTGCGTTGGATTCGTTGAAGCAATATCGTATTTTGGATTTATTCAGTCCGTGTACAAATTTTTTTCAGCCTGTATCCACCGTTGGGGAGCTTCGATCAAATGCGTAAATGAAACTTAACTAGGCGATCCCATTCGCCACGATTTAAACCTTGTCCGCAAAAGAACAAGCAGCACTGGATGGACTGCAAGGGCTGATGCAACAAGAACTTTATCTAAAGCAGTGGTTCTCAACCTTTTTGTGGCGACGGAACACTTTTAATTACCGAAAAAAATTGCGGAACACCAAAGCAATAACATGCATATATTGATAAACAGATTAGGATTAGCACATAAATTCTGTAATAAACTTCGTTATACGTACTCAAATTTGTAAAATTTTACTTAAAATATGAAAACAAAAAACATTTTTAAAATTAACAAAAGCGTAATTATCAAAATACATCATATGAGTAAATACTTCAAATTAGTGAGACACTTGTGCCTGGTGTCGTTTGCAAATTTGCTCAATATCAGGCCTGATGTGGGAAAGAGCTACTCTCATTTCTTGTTCTAAGTTTAGCAGCTTTTCCCGTTTCTTATTTTTAATGTTTGTTAAAGATGAGAACCCAAATTCACATAAATAAGACGTTGAAAACTGTATTAAAATACTAATCGCTTTTTTGGCAAGAAGTGGATATTCCTCTTGGACCAAGATCCTGAACATTCACTTCTGAAAACTTAATTTTCAGAGTACGATCAGATGACAACGAAATAAATTCTTTTGGTTCAGAGAAAACTGGAAATTGGTTGTATTACCTGTGCTAAAAGGACTTCTTATCCAGTCATATTTTTCTACGTTCAGAGATGGAAAATACCTGGCAATTGTCTCCTCTAATAGTGATAAGTGTTCTGTAATTATATGCGTGATTTCTTGTTCTTTATCTTCATCACCTTCATTCTGAAGCAATGGAAACATATCCATTGTATTTGTCTCTAAAATGCGCTTCTTCCAAAATGACAATTTTTTCTGGAAAGCTGACAGCTTGTCCGTGGATGTTAAAATATTTTCATTTTTGCCTTGCATACTTGAGTTAACGCCATTTAAATAATTAAAAATATCGGCCAAATATGCCACTTTAGTGCACCATGCATCATTTTCAAAATATGTGGTAAATGTGTCATTACCTTCTTCTTGGAAAAAAGTTAACAGCTCCGTTCTAATGTCCACTTTACATCAACAATAAATTGAACAAGAAATTGACAAAGTTATTCAAGGCCAAATTTGTCGTGTACAAAATGTATGGTTTGTAAAAGAAAATGAAGGAATTTGATGGAATAGAACAATTGGATATGTTTTATTTTGTCAAATTTCTTTATTTTCTTTTTATTCACGGCAAAATTGGATGTAGAATTGTGTTTTGTATAAGTCAAATTTGACCTTGAATAACTTGTTGTCAATTTCTTGTTCAATTATTGTTGATGTAAAGTGGACTTAAGTTCATAAATTCGACATAATACTTTGCCCCTTGACAACCATCTAACTTCGGTGTGCAGCAACAAACATTCATACTTTGATTCCATTGAGATGCAGAGTTGTTTAAAAAGACGGGTTTTTAGTGGTCTTGATTTGATGTAATTCACGACATTAACCACTTGGTCTAATACAGATTTTAAAGGAGCTGGTAGCGTTTTTGAAATTAGAGATTCTCTATGCAAGAAACAGTGCGTAGATATGATATTTTCATTTCGCTTTTTTGCAAGGGTACAAAAACCTTTTATTGAGCTTACCATGGAAGGGGCACCATCCGTACAAATTCCTACACAAAAGTCCCATGATATATTTTTTTTCTCTAAATATGACGTTATGGAATCAAATACATCCTGACCTGTTGTACGTGCTGTAAGTTCTCTGCAGCATAAAAACTGATTGACTATTTCACCTTCGTCGACAAATCGAATAAATCCTAATAAATGAGCTTTGCCACTAATATCAGTGGATTCGTCCACCTGCAACGCGAAGTTTTTTTTGTAAAGTTTATTTGTAACTTTTTCCTCAATATCTGCAGATAAATCAACAATCATCCTTCTTATTGTATCATCCGACATAGGAATTTTCCGTATTTCGTTTTGTGCATCGTTGCCAAACATAATTTTGACTATCTCACAACATGCTGGTAATATAAGAGATTCTGCAACAGTGTGTGGTTTCTGTTACAAAGCAATTAATTCGGCGACCTTATATGAAGCTATTTGTGCTTTGTCGGAAATTGTTAGCGACCTTTCAAATTGTTTCGCTTGTTTAGCTTGTGTCTCCAAAAGTCGCTTGAAATAATCTTTATTTTTTGAAGCTACACTAGCGTGTTTGGAGTAAAATGGCGTTTTAATTTAGCCGGAGCCATTGCGCTATTAGCGAGTGTCTGCCCACAAACAATACACTTGGGAATTGGACAGTCTTCTTCCCCAGTCTAAATGAAGCCATAATCCAAATATTCATCCAAATATTGCCGGTTCAACATTTTTTTGCTGCGCTTCGATTTGTCATTAACCCCACTTCGTAAAGTTCCAGTATCTCCGCTGGTGCTCGCTTCATCATCATTAATTATGAGTTGTTCCACAGTAGTTTTTCTTTTAAGTTTGAGGAACTTATCCATTTTAATTTATTCGTCTCTAAACAAAATAATGCGGATGAATGCTTCACATTTTGTATAAAATATGCAATTACTTACCTTTGATAGATAAGCCGTACGTACACGTTACCATAAAAAACTCACACAGCGATTTTCACGTATTACGTTTGTGCGATGTAACAAATTCAACATTCAGTTGCAGACTGTTAGGTGATTCCACGATACACAAATATACGGTATGCTTATACGTCTTTAGAGCCAAAACCATCGCGCATCGTTCAATGTTGAATAGGCATACGAGGCATACCGTCGTGGGTGATTCATATTGGCTGTGGCCAGTGCGGAGCTCACTCGGCGCTCGGTGCTTATAAAATCCAACGTGTGCACTGTGCCGACGCGGTGTTGTCACGTTGGGCAAATGAACATTTACGCTGCAGAATTTTATTAAATTAAAATGTACGTAAGTGGCTATTTTAAAATTTGAAAATATTTATTTGAAAAGAGTAATTGAGCAAAATGGTATGTAGGATTGCGAGTATTTCGCGGAACACTTGGAAGGAATTCGCGGAACACTAGTGTTCCGCGGAACACCGGTTGAGAACCACTGATCTAAAGGTTACAATGTCTGTAAATCTGCTCTGCATACTTTTGTTGAAGACCCTAATCAGAAAGCTGAAACAGTTAATGAGGCTTGTGCTATAATAAGGCTAAGTGTTTGTTGAAAGAAATGTCAAAACAGAAACACCCATAATTATTGAGTTTTGGTCAACAATTTTAGAACTCATCAATGCTGTCAGTAAATCATTACAGAGAGAAGAGATTGAACTTGAAACTGTAGTTCAGCTTCTAAAATAGCTTTTGGAGTTCCTAAAATTCCAAAGAGATAATTTTGCTTACTACAAGCAGAAGGTCTGCGATCTACAATACTCTCAATTATTATCCTACGAGAGTAAACAAACGCAAACAAGAAAACTACATGTCATTTTGATGATGCTTATTTCAATGAAGTTTTTTTATAGGGTGGAGAAAAGTTTAAGTCGAAACGAATGTAACAATTTTGGATAAGCTACGAGTCAGTAACTCAGTATTTGGTGTTTTGTGTGTTTTTCCAAAACTGAGAAATACTCAAATTAATAAAGGAGCGTGCTTCAAAAATACATGAAAACTATACCGATGATATTGGACCGGAAATTTAAGATGAACTACTGCAGTTCAAATATTTTATAGTCCATCTCCAGGACTTGCAGCGAGAACAATTTATTCCTGCTTCATAGTGTTTTTGGGTTATTTATGAGAACAAATTCGAATCGAAGTTTCGAAATTTGTCAGTGCTTACGCTAATGATTACAAATGCAACAGGCGAACGGTTATTTTCAAAAATTAAAATTATTAAAAACTGTCACCGTTCGACAGTGGCACAAAATAGACTCGCATTGGCGCATTTCCCTCAATTATGGCTATTGAGAACGATGTGCTCGAAAATTTGAAAGTTGAAGATGTTTTAAGTAGGTAGTTTTGTTTCTATGAAACTCAGAAAAGTTACTTTATTATAATTTAAATAATTTATAAGGCTTTGAAAAGTCAAACTAAATTTAATCCATAATTATTTATTATTACATAATTATGCAATAACAACGAGCATGTAATGATGGGTACTACTCAGAGTGAGTAATAGCCATTACATGTGAGTAGAATACTATACTCTTTCTACGACCTTTTTTTTCATTATTAGAAAAATTATTATATACCCTGTTCTACGAACATACGCCTGTCTTGGATTATCGCGACAACGAATATTTTACTGTGCAAATTATGAAGAACGAAAGTAAATTGCAAAATACATTGTTGTTTATTGGAACAATTATTAGAGCCATATATTTTCGCACTTCTTATGTTGCATACTAAAATATTCGTTGTCGCGATAATCCAAGACAGGTGTATATTCGTGGAATAGCCCATAGTATATTATATATTATACTTTAAAATGAATCGTTCGTTTATTGATAACTACAACAAAAAAATAAACTAAAATAATTTTTATTGCAAAATTATATAAATAGTTTCTTGACTATTTCTTTGTTTTATTTTTTCAAACAACACGTTTTACAAAATGGAACAAAAATTTAAGTTTAAATCTACAAAATGTCCACCAATTAATCAAAGGAATACCGCTCGGCGATGGAGGGGTTATTCGGGTTATCCGCGGTTTTGGAAGAAAAAGACAAAAATTTCTTAAGGGGCCTCCTAGCTTGGATTGCCTAGAGGCCTCATTATTCTTAATCCGGGACTGTTCAGGTAGATGACACCCTCGAGGTATTAATTAGTCTTGAGTTTAGTACTACTCCGGAGTGAAAATACGTGTTAAACCTAATATATTACTTGAATGTGCTGAAGTTTTTAAAAAAACTAATTCAACTCAACAAGAAGTTATTTCCAACAGAATTAGCTTTCTTCTCTCTATATATGGAGCGCCTAAAAAAACTACGTGCTTAGATAAGTTTCGATATGCATGTTTCTTTAAAAATACTCGAAATAAAAAACAAGTGTAGTTATCTTGTCTTTTTCAAACGTCTGCGGCTGCTCAACATCTTTTTCGGGTGTATTACCAAGTTCAAGTACAATCTCCTTGATGAGTCACCTGCTTAAAATATTTCTTAGAGTCATCCACAACCGAATCTATCAAAAACTAGACATCGATATTAACGATACACAGATGGGATTCAGAAAAGGATTAGGTACAAGGGATGCTCTATTTTTGCCTTGAACGTTCTAACACAGAGATGCCTAGATGTTAACCAAGAGGTACACGCCTGCTTTATAGACTTTGAAAAGACCTTTGACAAAGTACGCCACAGTAAACTCAAAGAAATCCTGGAGAGTAAGAACATTGACACCAGAGACATACAAATAATATTAAATCTGTACTGGAATCAGCGAGCTAATATAAAAATAGAATACCAAACATCGGACGAAATAGACATACGTAGAGGGGTACGACAGGGTTGTATATTGTCACCGCTCTTGTTTAATGTCTACAGCGAACAAATATGCCAAGAAGCTCTCTCATATGCAAACGAAGGGATAATAGTCAATGGAGAAGTTATCAGTAAGATTCGATATGCTGACGATACTGTGATAATGGCAAGAACAGCGGAAGATCTACAACATCTAGTTAAAAGTATGAATGAGATATGTAATAACTACGGCATAAGGATGAACGTCAAAAAAACCAAATACTCGTATATGACCTTCAGTAAGAATCCAATAAATGACACTAGTATCACAATAAACGGTACCCAACTTGAAAAAGTAAACGAATACAAATACTTGGGAACCCTTATCAATGAAACAGGTGACCAAAATCACGAAATAAAAAGACGTATTGAAATTGCCAGGTCTACTTTTATAAAAATGAAAAAATTATTTTGTAATCGTGATATTAGTATTCATCTACGAACTAGAATGTTAAAATGCTATGTATTCAGTACTTTGCTCTACAGTGTTGAGTCATGGACTCTTAAACAGAGGAATATTAAAAATCTTGAAAGCTTTGAGATGTGGTGCTACCGCCGTATACTAAGAATAAGTTGGGTGGATAAAATTACAAATGAAGAAGTAATACGCAGAATAAATAACGAGCCAGAAGTTCTACTGAATATAAAAAAGAGAAAACTTGAATACTTAGGCCACCTGATGAGAGGACAAAAGTACACATTCCTACAAAATATAATGCAAGGAAAAATCCAAGGACGAAGAAATCCAGGCCGTAGAAGAATGTCCTGGATGAGAAATTTGAGAGAGTGGTTTGGCTGTACCACTAACGAATTGTTCAAAACAGCAGTAAATAAAATTAGAATCGCCCTAATGATATCCAATCTCCGATAGGAGAGGCACTCAAAGAAGAAGAAGACCAAGTTCAAGTGTGGCTTGGTTATCAGCTAGATCCAAAAGACTGGGGATGGAAATTAGTCGATAGTTCATTAGAACCAATTCAAACTTTACTCCCACCTGCGCCAGAAAAACTCCTGAACACAATTTTTTGCAACTGTAAAAAGTTGGACTGTTTTGTTCGGTAGCATGCACTAATTGCCAAAATCGGTCGTGCTCCAATGTTGAATCACCAACGATTGAGGATTCATTTGATTCTATCGAGGAGCCATGCGATATGTCATTATTGGGGCAATTTACTTGCACCCATGATGAACAAGAAGAAGAAGAACAAAAAGAAGAAGAAGAAGAACTAGAAGGTGAATAAGAAGAAGAAGAACAAGGAGAAGAGGAAGCAGAAGTATTAGAAAATAATGAACCAGTGGGACAAATTTCCCTTTTTTTTAATTTATATCGCTTTTTATAACTTTTATCACTTTTAACCCTTGCAAATATCAATTATTCAATAGCTTCAAATTAAAAGAATCATAACAGATCCGTGCTAAGTACACTACCTCAAAGGTGGTGTGCGCATATTATGACGATTACAACTTTTTGAATCGTTGTATTTCAAAAACGGTGGCTCTTAGGAAAAAAGTAATAAGACATTTTTTATAAATAATTATCTAATATCTAATCATCTAATGTATATTTTTTGTTAGAACTAATTTTATGATAAAACTTACCGTTTCGTTGAAAATCGCTAAAAACTATTTTATGACCTTTTTGAACAATCCTGCCAATTTTCAGCTTGATGGTAATTTTTGTAAGCTCGGATGTGTAAGTTGAGCGGAGTATATCGGTGACGACGTTGAAGAGAGGAGTTCCGGTGTAGAATCACCTTGGTTTTCATTTGCCTCAAGATGTTCCTCCGTCGATGACCGGGTCGAAGAATACCTTTTTCATAGATACCTCTCTCTCCAGCTTTCTTTTTCGATTCTGTGGCTTTAAAAAATTACAGTAGAACGTCAATAATCCGGATTAATTGGGACCGGACCCCATCCGGATTATCAAATTATCCGGATTATCGAAATTACCTCAAAAAAGGCCAGTATACACATTAAAGTGCAACAAACGTTTTAAAATTTTATGTTTTCTCTTGTACAGTAAAGTGCCTAGAGGTGAAATTAATCAAAACATTTTTTTATGATTAAACACTGTATTGTAATTAATTTATAATAGCACCATGTGTACAGTAAAAACATCAGACACTATTTGGGCTTTTAAAAAATGTGTAAAATATTTTTGAACTGCGGTAGAGGTTCGTTTTTGGCAGCGAAGTTCTTAAATTGTTTTAAAAGAATCAGATATTTTTGTTAGATACAAATCTAATTATTATTGAGGGTCCGGATTTTTGACGTCCGGATTATCGACGTTCTACTATAGTTCGTTTGGGTCTTAGAACAAATTTCACCCTGTATACGCTTTTTGAAAACTCTAATATGAATTTTACAAATTAGACAAATAGCAATTTCTTATTTTTTTATTAAAAAATCAAATTTGTCAAAATCGCAATTTTACCATAAATATAAAAAAAAATTAAACAACGTTTTTCTTAAAATTAAAAGTTTCACCATTTTTTTTTTCTATAACCCGTCTAGATTTAAAACTCCCCATAACACTTCTCTTTGGACTCTATAGTTTAACATAGACGTGATCAAATAGATAAATTTTAATTTTTTTCACTTATTTTTTGCGATTTAACTTTGCAATTCACGAATCTGCACCTTTTATTTTTAAAAATTCATAACTTTTAAGAGAAGAAGACTGAAAGTCTACAACAATTTTCATAGTCTTCACAATAGTAAGAGATATGTGCTGTAAAAATTTCAGAAAAAAAAATATTAAAATGAAACAAAGTTCTAGCGAGTTAAACCGTTTCCGAAGATACCTTTTTTTTTTTTCATTTTTAGGTTAAAATTCCGATTTTAACAAATTTGATTTCTTTAATGAAAAATTAAGTAATCGTGTGGGGAAAAAAATAAATATGCCATTTTAATTGCCTATTTGTCTAATTTGTAAAATTCATATTAGAGTTTTCAAAAAGCGTATACAGGGTGAAATTTTTTCTAAGACCAAAACGAACTAATTTTTTAAATCCGGGCCTGATTTTTTTTAGTTTGAATAAATCAGTTGATTGGGTGGTAACATAAATTAAATATTTGTTCAAAAAAGTTAATTTTTGTAATAAAAGTTAATTTTTTTAAATCTATGGTTCACTTTACCAAACTTTTAATTATTCATAGTTAAATTTGATTTTTTTATAAAAAAAATTAAGTAATCGTGCGGGGAAATAAATAAATATGCTATTTTAATTGCCCATTTGTCTAATTTGTAAAATTCATATTAAAGTTTTCAAAAAGCGTATACAGGGTGAAATTTTTTCTAAGACCCAAACGAACTAATTTTTTAAAGCCGGACCTGATTTTTTTCTAGTTTGAATAAATCAGTTGATTAGGTGGTAATAGTGTAACGATTGACAAAAATAAGAGACACATCGATCTGACCGTTCAAAAATTATGACGAATACAAGTTTCTGTCAAAATGCGAAACTCGCCCTGTATATGACTGCTGCATGTCATTTTTTAAATTATATATATACAGATCTTGACAGGGGAAGGCATGTGGCAGGTCTCTTTTTTGATTTGTCCCGTGCCTTTGACTGTCTGGATTTTAACTTTATTAAAAATAAATTTTACAACCTAGGTTTCAGAGGAGATTTCTTGGACTGGATAGTAGACTATTTGAGCAATAGAAAAATGTTAGTGTCATATCAGAATTCTGCTTCGACAGTTTTCAATATTGATAAAGGAGTCCCTCAAGGATCTGTTTTAGGACCGCTTATATTTATTCTTTTTATGAATGATCTTCCTGATTACATTAAATCTCGAGTTATTACTATTTACGCAGATGATACTGCACTAGCGATCTCTGCGCCTAGTAAAGAGGAACTTATATTATTATCCAACGGTGTCTTTGGGTCATTTGTAGATTGGTCCAAAGCAAATGGATTAATAGTAAACGTTGATAAAACTCAATTTTTATATTTTCATTCCCAAAATGTTCTTAGCAATGTATACTCATTATCATTTAAATTTGACAATATACTTATTTCGTCAGTTACAACAACAAAATTTTTAGGTTTAAATATAGATTGCCGTTTGAGATGGACTGAACAAGTCAATACAATAAATACAAAATTAAATAAATCGTTTTATGCTATTTCTAGAATAAAAGATACTATGCCGATATCAGCACTGATCAATATCTATTACGGCCTTGTTTACAGTCATATGAGTTACAACATACTACTATGGGGAAATTCTATTGACAGCCCTAAAATTTTTGTAACTCAGAAAAAAATTATTCGAAAAATATTCGGGCTAAAATTTCGGGAAACTTGTAAACCAACGTTTATAAAATACAAAATCATGTCATTCTATAGTCTGTACATTTACCACACTCTTCTGTTTGTCAAAGAAAATTTCAATCAATTTGAAACTAATGCTCATCGACATGATTACCATACAAGAAATTGTAATAAGCTCCGAATACCCCAGTTTAAAACATCAAGATTAGAAAATAGTTTTAAATTTATGGGAATGAAATTGTACAATAAACTTTCCGATGAAATGCAGGAGATTGCTAGTTTTAACAGTTACAAAAATAAAATCAAAAATTTATTATTAGCCAAATGCTACTATTCCGTCAAAGAATTCCTTGACGATAGCCTATAAGCTATTTTACACTATTTTATTTTTTATGTATAAATTGTTTTGTATATACAAAGTCTAAAATGTCTAAAAATGTTAATCTAAATATGTTATTTTATAATATGTGTTAGGTGTTAGGTACCTATAAAAAATTGTGTAGCTAAACAATGTTAGCTTGTAACAGTTATATTACTGTATATGACCTGTCCTATACATTTGTAAAAATGTCTTAAAAGGATGAATAAATATTTCTATTTCTATTTCTATATTATTAAACAATAGGAGCAGACAGTTTTTAATGGTCATTTGTTATTCCCCATAGGAACCTCTATACGAGGTAGGAGTATGTACAGTTCCTCATGACTCACCCTGTATATCATCATCATTAGACTTATGCAAATTGCATATTTTGCATATCATGCATAAAATATGCAAAAATGTCAAAGTTTTATACTTGTACAAATGTCAAAGTAAAATATTTTTACAAAAGTGCATATAATTTGAAATTTTGGTTGTATATACCCATTTTTACATTCATGTAACAAATATCATGTAACAGATATCCCAATATTTATATTTGTTTTATAATATCTTGGTATTCAAATTTTTGGTATCGGAATGTAGTACCAAACTAGCCTATAGTTTTGTCACGTTTTTCCGTGAATATAAGGGTTCCAAAATCTGTAGTTTATACAGAAGGTAAAAAATTTATTTTGAGGGTCAGTTTAGCTATTATAAAATGAAAGGCCTGAACACGTATTTTTGTAATTTGTGAATAATTATTGTGCTTTGAAAATGCCGAAAATAAACTGTGTTTCAACTGATAAAACCTTCCAAAGAGCTATCTGTGGATATAGATAAAGTTTATTGCTCATTTTGTGGCAATAATATGTACTCCATATGTGGAAAATTTTGAACAGCATTCGATAATTTATTGTTACCACAATTCTAAATAATATTATTTAGAATTGTGGTAACAATAAATTATCGAATGCTGTTCAAAATTTTCCACATATGGAGTACATATTATTGCCACAAAATGAGCAATAAACTTTATCTATATCCACAGATAGCTCTTTGGAAGGTTTTATCAGTTGAAACACAGTTTATTTTCGGCATTTTCAAAGCACAATAATTATTCACAAATTACAAAAATACGTGTTCAGGCCTTTCATTTTATAATAGCTAAACTGACCCTCAAAATAAATTTTTTACCTTCTGTATAAACTACAGATTTTGGAACCCTTATATTCACGGAAAAACGTGACAAAACTATAGGCTAGTTTGGTACTACATTCCGATACCAAAAATTTGAATACCAAGATATTATAAAACAAATATAAATATTGGGATATCTGTTACATGATATTTGTTACATGAATGTAAAAATGGGTATATACAACCAAAATTTCAAATTATATGCACTTTTGTAAAAATATTTTACTTTGACATTTGTACAAGTATAAAACTTTGACATTTTTGCATATTTTATGCATGATATGCAAAATATGCAATTTGCATAAGTCTAATGATGATGATATACAGGGTGAGTCATGAGGAACTGTACATACTCCTACCTCGTATAGAGGTTCCTATGGGGAATAACAAATGACCATTAAAAACTGTCTGCTCCTATTGTTATATTATTTATTTGTTAAAATACTTAAATATTTTATTACATAAACTTATTGTAAAATATATACATTTATGTCAATTAATATAGGATGTGAATATATTTCATAATATGTAAATATTTTTGTAAATAAAAAAATATAGTCAATTTTTTTTTGTTACATGCATAATTTTCTAGATAAACATGAATATTTTTACGTAAAATACTGCATATTTTATACCTTTTTATTTGCATATTTGCCTAAGTCTAATCATCAATTGTGCTATAGCTAGGGTTACCATAATTTATTAAGGCCAAATCCGGACAGGGGTAGTAAAAGGGGGGTAGAAAATGTAAAATGTAAATTTGACTGTGTTGCTACCTCTACTTTGTACGTATATGCGAAATGCATCTGGCACTTACTCATTACACTAGGTTTGTTCCAACCCGTCACAAAAACCGTTCTTGAACCGTTACGAGTATGCGCAGTAACGAAAATGTGTTACTGCGCATAATTGGTCGTTATTGCGCATGCGCGTAACGATTCAAGAACGGTTTTGTATCGAGTTGGAACAAACCTACTAACTTAACTAACTGTCAACCGATTATTGTCTGCTCGTGCTCGTGCGCTGTTGACAGGCAGTGCGACCAACTTAACTAGGTGCTGCGCAGAATGAAATTTCCCATCATTGGGCCAAGTGCCAAGTGTTTTCCATTTTTTTAGTAAAGAAAAAATCCGGACATTTCTCATATCCGGACATGCCTTTCAAATCCTGACTGTACGGACGGAATCCGGACGTATGGTAACCGTAGCTATAGCCCTATAAAAGAGCCTCGACCTTCCCAAGTATAGTACGCCAGTCACTTCTATCCATTGCCAACAGTTCCAGTTTGCTGCGCCTTTTTTCCTACCATCCTTATCTACACCATCCTTCCATCTGAGTTTTTAGTCTAGGAGCTAATGAACCCTCCGACTAATGGTCGTCCTGTAAGGCTAGAAATTTGTCTAGTGATAATTCATAGCACACCAAGGCTAAAAACCATGACGTGGCAGGCATCAGCCGTGCACGTGTATCTACCAGGTGAATCGAAAAGGTCATAGTTTAGGGGTAAAATAAACTTTCTCCTGTAAGGTTTAAATTTAAGTATGTGTTTGAGTAAGTCATTTAGAAGAAATGTGTACAATGACAGGCGATTCTGAAGAGCCTAAGATTTTGCCAGGCGAGGGGAAAGATTAGGGGTTTTTCCTAAAATTATTTTTAAGTTAATAGTTTTTGTTATATAAGCGATTGAAAACTGTTTATAAAACTGTTTTAAAAACTAGCTAATTTCTGAGGCTGGTCCAGTTAATTTGGCTGAATGGATCTCAATAAACCGGGGCTTATTTTCTTCGTTAAGATGTATACTAATAGCCTATGAAAAAAAAAAAAAAAGTAAAAAAAATTACATGTACGTACACAAAATTATTTGTTAATAAATAGCAGTTTTTAAGCTTATAAACAATTACAATAATATCGTAGAAATTAGATCAAATTAAACGGCAATAAAAATACGGAAAGCCGGTTAAAATACACAACTTCTAAAAAAAAAATTTTAGGTCCTACGACCCTTGGGGTCTGAGATAGCCCCTTTTTTTGAAAAAATCACTGTTACGTTAATTAAGAACACTGAGAGCTGAAATTAACCAATATTTTATAAGAAAAGTCAAAGTTTTTAACAAAGTTTTTAGCAAGAAAAAATGTTAAAAATTGTTGAAACAGTAGTGTTATAAACAAATAGTATTTTGCGTTGCGAATGAGAATAAATTCGCGGACTACCATTCGCTAGCGCTAGACCGTTTCAGCTCATTTTTAACATTGACAGTATACCGGATTTGAGGCTTAATATTATATTTATATATTTTGGTAGAAACTTGAATTTTATGAATATTATTATGTTGCACATTTATTTAGTAAAATTATATTTTAAATAAATAAATTTAAAAAATAACAATAAAAAGGCCACTTCAAAAAAGGTTTATACATCCCATTAGCTGCTTTGTTTTGAATAATTTTGCAATGAAAATAAGATAAATGTTATTATTTTAATGTGGTACAATAGATAAAAAAAATAGTAAACTTGGTACAGTAGAACCCGATTGGTAGGTATAGGCCATTTTTTCTTCTCTATTTTGAATCCGTGTGTAGTTCAGTCTGTATCGTCGACCCCGTAAAGTAAATTATTCCAATTCGTATTTTTTGCACAAACTTACTCAAAAAAAACTTCCTTATAACAAATCCAGAGGGTACCAAGAGCTACCGCGGCGGGAAAATTTTTTAAACTATTTTTTCATTAGTTTTATGTTTACTTATAAAAGTTGGGTAACAAACTGTTTAGTTTATAATTTTAATCAACGCAGCATTAAAACATAGGTCCTGAAGAAGTTTTCTGGAAAATTATTAAGTCAAAATATGCAACAGAAAAAAAGTTATGCGACCTTATGACGAGTGGTACTCCCAAAAAAAAAAAACGCTCATTTCTCAAGATATCAACCACGGTGTGGTGAATGGCTAATTTTGGTCCTACTTTATGTTTTTGATGGTGCTGAAAACGAAAATGAGTTTTATTTTGAATTTTAGATGGGGAAACATTGTCAAAATCGCAATTTTACCCTAAAAATAAAAAAAAAATGAAATCCACGTTTTTCTTAAGATTAAAAGTTACATCACTTTTTTTCTATGAAACATTTTCTCTGTACTCTAGATTTTAACATCAAATTAATTAAACAGCTAAATTTCAAATTTTGTCACTCAACTTTTGCAATTCAACTTTGCAATTCAAGAATCTGCACCTTTTCCTTCAAACAATTTATAACTTTATAGCAAGACAGAAATATTGAAGCAGGTCCCATTGTCTTCAGAAAGGTGAGAAATATATACTATAAAAATTTCAGAAAAAAATATTACAATGGAACAGAGTTATAGCAAGTTAAACGCAAAAATATGTGATTTTTTTTTTATTTTTAGGGTAAAGTTGCTATTTTGATAATGCTCCCCACGTAAAATTCAAAACAACCCTAATTTTCGTTTTCAGCACTATCAAAAATATAAAGTATGAACAAAATTAGTATTAGTATCTCGAGAAATAAGCTTTTTTTGGGGTGTGCCGCTCGTCTATAAAGTCACATAACATTTTCCTATTGCATATTTAAATTAAATTTTTTTGGAAAACTTCTTCATGAATTATATTTTATTTCTGTGTTCATTAAAATTATAAACTAAAAAGTTTGTCACTCAACTTTTTAAGTAAACATGAAACAAACGAAATCTGACGACAAAATTTTTAAAAATTAACAACTTCTCTTTTAATGTGTTATTTAATCATTTTGGACAAATCTCATTGTTATCTAAATGCTTCAAAGATAACACAGTAAAATTTTCAAAAGGAAATATTTACAACGACCAAAAATACAGTGAGTTAAAATTGAAAAATCATCAAAATTGATTTTTCGCATTTTTGCATAAAATTTGATTTTTGAACATGTTCCACTAATTCTAGAAAAAAATAAACTCCATATTCGGATCCAAAGACCTCGAAAACACAAGGAATGACGAAAATTTGTCATTCACCTTATAGTTGATTTTTGTGGTCGGTATAACGTAATTTTAGGAGTTGCTGCCGGTCGCCAACCGCGCCCAGTATTCAGTCAGTCGACTACGCCCGCTATTTTTTACTTTAGTCGGAACGCAAAACGCAAAATACTCTTTGTTTATAACATTACTGTTTAAACAATTTTTAACATTTTTTCTTGCTAAAAACTTTGTTACAAACTTTGACTTTTCTTATAAAAGATTGGTTAATTTCAGCTCTTATTGTTGTTAATTAACGTAACAGTGATTTTTTCAAAAAAGGGGCCATCTCTGACCCCAAGGGTCGTAGGACCCAAAATTTTTTTTAGAAGTTGTGTATTTTAACCAGCTTTCCGTATTTTTTATTGTTATTTAATTTGATGTACTTTCTACGAAATTATTGTAATTGTTTATAAGCTTAAAAACTGCTATTTATTAACAAATAATTTTGTGTACGTATATGTATTTTTTTACTTTTTTTTCATAGGCTGTTAGTATACATCTTAACGAAGGAAATGAGCCCCGGATTATTGAGATACATTCAACTATATTAACTGGACCAGCCACAGAAATTAGCTCGTTTTTCAAAAAATTTTATAAACAAATTCAATTTTGCGAAAACTATTTAACAGATCTGGACCATTTTTTGCACACCATTCAAACACCATAATGCACTCAATTTTAGGTATATTAAAACATATTTTAATAAATAATAAAATTTGTATTAACAATATTAAAAAACAGTGATTTTGTCACCCGTTACATCTCATTCGATGTATCTTCTTTTTCTGAAAAAGTTACCTGTGGACGTCAATTTTCTAAATAAACAAGTTTTTAAGTTATGAGCAAAAAACTAAGTTTGACGTTTTGATTGTTTATTTAAAAAATGTTCCACTAAAAAATTGAATGAAAATGAATCCCAAGATGGTAGTCTTTTTGTAATATCTCATACTACACATTTCAACTATCAAACCTCGTCTTATCCGTTATGTCTAGTAAAAACCTAACTTGATTGGCCTATTATCTATAATTAAAACGCACTACCCATTTCGGCATTAATGAACGTTTATTATACTAGGCATGCCCCGCTCACTCTAATATAAAACATGTAATCGTATTTATTTTCCTTCCATTTAGTCAGAGGCGCTGATGTCGGCCTTGTGATTGGTGGAACATGACTTTTGACAAATCCTGCGCTATCTGTGAATCTGTAATCTGTGTTCGTGTTCGTTCATTCGTTGTCGTTCACTTATTTTATATGGTCGGTTATGTGATGTGTTTGTGCCCAAGTAGCAATTTGTCGACGCGACAACGTTGTCTACCGCGTGGCAACGTTTTGTTACAACGTTGTTATTGCCTAGAAGACGACCCTATTCTGCACTAATTTGGTGGACGATTTTTGAGTTGTCTTGACGTTGCCTAGGCAACCTCCTATGAAGCAACATCGTTTCGTAAGCGTTGCATAAGACAACTGAAGCGACTATAAAAAGAACCTGCGCGTGTAATGGTTGCTCAAGGAGTCAGACTAGTTATGTTTTTTTACCTATATTTTTAACACCTGTATGGTGAATGCGAAAACCAAAATGGTAACTATTTTGACATCGTATTAGGTATTTAAATTTATATAAATACATAAAGGACTTAAACAAAATTACCTGATCTGAAAATTTATAAACGCATCTCAGATTACCGTCAAATATGGATATTTCACCTTTAAAAAACACACGCGCTACTTTTTTACGACATTTTTGACAAAAAATATGCAAATTTAAAAAAATCAAATTTTAATATAAAAGTTAAAATTTATGTTAAAGATGTTCTGTATAAATTTAATGTATTGATGGTACTTTTAAAGGTATCAGAAAAAGGTATCATTTTTTATATTCTGTATTTTCATTTTCTTTACATCCCAAAAATCTCAAGTAAAACCAAAATGGTGCATTAAACAATATTACCTTATTACTAAAAAAATACCTTATTACCAACCCTAGACCGATAAGACAACTTAGAAGTCCAATCGCCAACCAAGCCCGGCCGCGCTGACTATCCCAACCATTTTAGAACGCACCCTCTTATTGGGTGACAGAGAGGTCATGTGACCAGTGTCAAAAGTGTAGCATTCTCCTTAACAGCGTTGCCACATTTTGGAGATTTCTACTTTTTTGGTAGATTTTTGATATTTTTTAAAATATTCTAGTAGGTAATATTGTTTAGTAGATTTTTGTTATATTTCAACATTTTGTTATGACTAAAATAAAATTTGCTTTTTAATAGTATTTACCCCATTTCTAAATTAATTTTCACACATTTGGTTACAATTTCCCAATCCGAAAATAAGACCGAAAATAAGATTCAGAATAATTAGGTCATTACCGAAAATAAGATTCAGGACGTAGATGATGAATATTACAGAGAAATGAAACTGGAAACTGGATTCTTGTGTAACAAACTTGCAGATTTCAAGTAACAGTGCAAGCAGTATTTCAGGTGTTATTGAAGAGTTCTGGCATTCGGTGAGCCTATTAGAAGCTAACGATGGAAAACTAAAATATCTAAACATATGTAACTTTGCAAAACACAAAATGTTGTGTTCACGTGTTTCTAATGTTAAATGCGAAACAATTGTTTGAAGAATTTGATCCAGACATGCAGCTGTTAAAATTAGTGGATGACAAAATATTCTAGTTGTTAAATGTACCTATTCATTTTTTTCGAATCATGAGGAAACTATAATAAGTATTTTTGAAAAATTTAAACGCAAAATGAAAGACTGCATTATTTAGAAAAACCAAAACGTTTCTTTTGAATGAGATATTTGGAATTAAAATGACACTACATTTTGTCTTTTTTTCACCCCTGTAACTTATTAAAATAAACATTATAGAAGTTTTCAGGGACTTTCGGTCCTCGGTAATAACGTAATCTTTCTTTCTGCGTTTAAATTTTTCGAAATACTTATTAGTTTTCTCAGGATTCTCAAAAAATGAAAACATTTAAAATACATTGAACATTTTAACGGGCGACATTTTGCGCCTATCCCCTTAAGTTAGCTGTTGTTTTTATTATCAAAAATCCCAAATATATCCCAAAAATCCTTAAGTATATTTTAGTTTTTGATTTAGTAGATTTTAGCTAAAAAATGGTAATTACCAGTTGTTGTTTTGGAATAATTAGGTTTCCAATTTTTTGGAATTCCTCTTGGGACAGTTAAGACGGATATGCAGATTACTGTATAAGTATACTGTATTTACATGGCCTAAAAAGAATCTACTGATTTTGTGAAAGCAAAACTACTGAAAGAGTAAAAACTGACCTGGCAACCCCGTCTAGCAGGCAACCCCGTCTAGCAAAGCTGATACAAAAGGTTTGTTCCAACATGAACTTTTGGACGGTCCAGAAACCGTCACGAAACTACTTGTACCGTTTGTTGTGCGCATGTTCGTAATTGTATCGCCCAGTTATCGTCCCATGACGGTAATCATATATTTGTCATTTTTGTTGGTGACAGCTTGTGTGCTTTTAGTCGATCAAAGTCTCAAAAACTTTAAAGAATTAAATCCTAGTGCGCAAGTCAGTCCAACCAGCACATTATGCATTTGCCCGATTACTGAAATGATCATCACGAAACCGTCACCGAAAGATCACAATTCTTGTTGGAACAGTGGGAAGGACGATCCGATGACGATCATATTTTTGTTGGGACGGATTTTGTTTACTGCGCGGAAGCGTTACCGTTTCGTGACGGTTCTCGGTCGTGTTGGAACAAACCTTATGATTGAAAGATTAAGGTTATCAAATCTACTGATAAAACAGTGGACAATGGAATGGAAACCAGCTATTAAAAAAATAAACAAACAGGTTGTTAAATAAATCGAAAATTTCCAGCAAAATAAAACATATAATAATAAGAAAAAAATAAGGTTATAAAGTAAATTCTTTTTCTCCTTCTGAAGTTGCCGCAAAGGTGTCACACACCTAGAACAACACCTAGGGTCGTGACAGACAACTTCAGAGTCGGCCAGGGCGTAAATTAGTTTAGCATTATAACGTTTTTAAGTCGTTGCGATTGTTGAAAAAACTGAACTGTGATATGTAGTTGTCACAATGGTAATAAATTAGTTGCCCGTGTAACTAAAGGTATTACTTAAAGTTGTAACATCGCAATGTCAGTCGGGATAGGGGACGTTGGCCGAAACAACTTAAAATGCTCTCGGGCAACGTTATATACAGTGCATTTGTTTGTACTGACAACCAATGCGTCGAAAAATTGCTACTTGGGTGTCACCATAAAAATCTGATATTCAGTCGTGTTTTTTACCTAGTACCTTTTTAAAGGTAAGTTTTTCTGATTGTAGGTACTGTTTATCCAACAGTTTTAAAATACACATTTTATTTCACGTTTTGTTGTTAGGTCTAATGGCTCCGTTCAGCTGTTGTGTGCAGACGGTGGAAAAATTCGACAAGTAAACATTTATTTAATCCAAATTACTCATATTTCTATGTAAAATGTCATATTATTGTTTAAATAAATAAGTAAGAAACAAAAGTTGTTTGTGTTTTACTTTTATTGTCCACTTGAATAAATAAAATATTAAATATTGGAAGTACCGTATGGATGGAGGCTATGATGTACCTAGCATGGAAGCTAGATTATGCCACTCTTCCTATCCAATCAACAGCAAGAATGTTTAAAATTTCACACCTATCATGTAGAAGTTACAGACCACTTATGTGGAGGCCAGATTTGTAGTATCCTTCCAATTAAAGAGGTTCTGAAATACGTGACATATTTTTTGAAGGGTAAGATCGCATTCTACCAAATCACACAACACTTTTTTCTATGATACTAGGGCAGTCCGATAAGTACTTAGCCTCTCCGCCCGATGGCGCCACTATCGAAATGAAGTGTACTGTCATTTAATGAATGCGTTTTCGTAGACGACTAATGTCAAAATTTCAGCCAAATCGAAATTGTTGTGATTGCGTGTGAAAGTCAGGGTGTCCGCGGATTTTAATAAAATGGAAAAAGAGCAATATCGGTCGGTGATCCGATTCTTGTTTTTGGAAGGGAAATCACGCAGCGAAATCAAAGAGCGCTTGGATGCTGTGTACGGTCACTCTTCCCCTTCGATGGCAATTGTCAAAAATTGGTTTAATGAGTTTCAACGTGGACGAACGTCAGTTTTTGATAAGCCACTCGTAGGTGCCCCGAAAATGGCTACCACAGAGAATAACGTGACAAAAATTCACGATCTGGTATTGGCAGACCGCCGACTGAAGGTGCGCGAGATAGCTGACACAGTAGGCATCTCAAAAGACCGCGTAGGTCATATCCTGCATGAAATTTTGGGCATGAGAAAGCTGTCGGCGCGATGGGTGCCGCGTTTGCTCACTTCAGACAATAATCGCAACCGTGAGACCACTTCAGAGCAGTGTTTGACGCTATTTAAGTGTTATCCAAAGGAGTTTTTACGTGGTTTCATAACCGTCGATGAAACATGGATTCACTGGTATACACCAGAAACCAAGAAGCAGTCGAAAGAGTGGACAGCACCCGGCGAACGTGCTCCGAAGAAGGCGAAGACTGTCCAATCGGCCGGAAAGGTGATGGCCAGCATTTTCTGGGATTCACAAGGTGTGATCTACATCGACTACTTAGAGAAGGGAAAAACGATCACAGGGCCCTATTATGCCGAATTATTGGGCCGATTCGACGCCGAATTGAAGAAAAAACGACCCCATTTGGCAAAGAAACAAGTGCTCTTCCACCATGATAACGCACCGACTCACACATCCGCCGTCGCCATGGCCAAATTGGTCGAATTGGGCTACGAACTGTTGCCCCATCCACCCTATTATCCAGATTTGGCCCCGTGTGACTACTATTTGTTTCCAAACTTGCAAAAGATACTCGCTGGGCAGAAATTTAAGTCGAATGAGAGGGTTATCGCCGCCACGGAAGCCTATTTTGCAGACCTCGAGAAAAGATATTTTCAGACGGGTTAAAGAAGTTGGAGCATCGCTGGGTCAAGTGTAAAAGCTAAAGCTAAAAGCTAAAAGGAGACTGTAGAAAAATAAATTACCACTTTTCCAAAATTTTCCTTTTGTAGGCTAAGTACTTATCAGACTACACGTACTAGTAGCTTTGCTTACAGTCACATGTGCTATAATGTATTTTTGTAGGGGAACTCAGTAGATAGTAACAAAATTCACAAGGAAAAAGTTTTCCTGTAGTTGGCTGTATACCATGTGATACAAAAAACAGTAAATCCTGTATAAAAGGTATATTAAAAAAAACCTCAAAAAGGCCACATCAAATTCACATTTTTTTTAAATATACCTTTTATACAGGATTTACTGTTTTTTTTTAGTAACAAAGTGTTCATTACCCCAAAAAAATATGCAGGGTGTTCCATTAAAAATAAAGCTTTTGGACTATACTAGACTTGCGTAAATCACCCTGTATATTTAAAATGTTTAAAAAGCGCACATTTATGCATAAAAATTGATGGGTCTCAGCGTTTTTTATATTTTTTTAAAAAATTGATAGAAATCATTTTATTCCATAAGTGCGTTCCACTCTGTATATGTCTTCTTCTTCTTCTTCTTCTTCTTTTTGTGTAGACATGACTGTCTGTTTTTCAATGTGCCTCCAGTAAGTTGTCATTCCATCGTTTTCATGGTCTTCCCACTTTTTCGAATTAAACAAATTTTCTTAAAACACTCTTTTAATAAAGAATAACATAAATAATACGCCTATCATTAAGTACAACTAGTTTCCTACTACCAAATGTTACCCTGCTGATACAGCCAATAGATCAGCACGTTTTGCAACACATGAAATTGTTATACAGAAAGCAGCTCTTCAGGCGACTAATCAGTGATGAAGATAAATTACTGCCACTATTAGAAAAACTCAAATAAATATAAAAGCCATCATTTACTGAGTAGCAGAGACTTGGGAATTTGTGAATGAGAAAGTTATAAGAAATTCATAGAAAAAAAAAATTCGCCAAGCCTTACCTACGAAGAAATGCCAGATCTAGAGGCTGAAGAGAAACCAATGTGTTAGTATTAAGGGACCTTGTGCAAAATATTCCTGGCTGTGAAGAGGCGAACAATGATATTGGTACGAAAAATGGTAGGAGAATGGGTGCGAGCTGGTGATGATGGCCACGAGATATATCAGCAAATCATTGAAATGGTTAGAGAAGAACCCTCAAAACCCTCTAATGAAAGTGATGGGGAAGAAAATGTCGACAGCGAACAGAGGATAACCAACGCAGACACTGCGGCTGCATTTGATCTAGCGCTACGCTACGTATAGAGCAAAACCCCGACGCCACGCCAGTGGATACCATGTTTTTGAGACGCTGGCGTAATTTAGCTTCGAGGGAGAGGAATTTTTCATTAAAGCAAAGAAATTTAACTGATTTTTTCAAAAAAAAAAAAGAAAAATTTAAAAAGGTTTATTACAGTTCAGTACTTGAAATAATATTTTATTGTCATTTTTAGATATATTATAAAGTAGAGGTTCTTAGAGTCACCGCACATTTATTTTCCTCAAATCTATTACCAAATTCTGATTCGGTTTAAGCGGATTTTCGGATTACCGAAGTTCGGATTAGCGGAACTCTGCTGTATAAGGCATTAGGTATTTTAGAAATATCAATTATAAGTATTTAAGTCTTTTTATTCTGTAAATGTTTCATAAACAATTGGTAAACTGGTTCATTGACGTATTGTGTGGTAATGTTACTGAAAATGTAGTCCACATGGTTAAACGATTCTATTGGAATGTCAAATACGGAGTCAATATTTGGTAACATGGTGATAAAATCACGTACTCCCTGAAAATATAATAGTTATTTATGATATAAGTGTTAAAAGTACACGTTTAAGGCACGCATGTGAAAGTTTGCAGAATGAGCGAAAGCGAGTTCTGCAATTCACATGAGTGCCTTAAAAATGTACTTTTTAACACGCATATCATCCAATATTTTTTCTACAAACGTAAATACAGGACAATATCTACAAAAACTTTTACTTGAACTTGACTGACATTCCAATTTTATATTTTTTTGACATTACATCAAAATTGCATATTCGGTCAATACCAACTGCAGTGCCTTAAAAATTTTTTAAAGCCTTAGTGCCTTAAAGTAGCATTTTTAACGCTCGTATGGAGTGCTAAAAATTGCATTTTTAACACGGTTGTAGAAAAAATATTTTTATTAGAAATTAAACTAAAGTAATATGTAGTTAGAATAAACATAAACATTATAATGTTTAATGGCAGTGGTATATTCTTTTTCTCATGATCATCTTTCAGTGCGTCACAGTTTTTCGATTTCTTTCTAACGCATTAAATTGTATGTGACAGAATAAAAGGCACGTCGGTGATTACATTTCGTCGGTGACATTTATAACATATATTCTAGTTATTCTAGTTGTCGATAGATGCCGCCATAATAAAAAAAATATTTTTTTTTAATTAGATAATAATATTACAAATATAATCTGTATAATTTATAAGACTATACAAGTCAAAGAAAATACCATTTTATAAATGCAAGAAACACATTTGATTTGTTTTTAATCCAAATTGAAAATAAAATGTGACAACTGTCAGATTTAACTAAAATGTCATGTCAGAATAAATGTCATAAATGTGTATTATCACGGACTTACCCTTTTTCCTATCATTTGTTACGCACTGAAAAATGCTCATGAAAAGGACAATACCTTTATAATTATAAAGAAGATAAAACAGAATAGTTCGGCCATATAAGAGGACTTATATACCATCTACTTCGACTAATAATACAAGGAAAAGTGGAGGGAAAGAGATGGATTGGCCGAAAGAAACTTTCATGGTTGCGTAATATTGGACAATGGTGTGGTCCCACAGTAGAAGAATTATTTTGCGCAGCAGCCGATAGAGAATGGTTTCAAGAACTCATAAACATGATGACGGCCAACGTCTGATTGTCTTCAATTATCCTCATATTGTCAATCCGGTTCAGAGGCTTCTCATTGTTTTTTCGAGCAGTAATATTTTTGATGATTGGTAGATTGCTAACCTCGATAATCATCCAACACATTTTATCCGGGCTTGGGACGGCTGTGGTAAACGTAGAGCTACTCGATCCACCCCGTAATTACCCCAGGCAGTGGTATACCTAACTGTTTCAACTAGGTATTTTCAAGATATTTCACTGATGATGGTCCGACTGGATCGAAAACGTTTTGAAGATTTATAATCCATTTTGATGATTTTTTAAGTTTCTTAACAAAAAAACGGTTATACATAAGAAGTTTTTTACTTCATTGTAAGTTTGTTTCAACTATGGTATACAGACGACAGAGGAAATATTTTTAATAAATCATCCCAAATTTTGGCATATGAGGTGATGTGGACCTAGTTACCTGCACAACACGCAAGGTAGAAGAAATGTATACCACCTTCACAAATGCCTAAAAAAATATGGGCCTGCAAGTAAATGAGTAAATGAGAAAAACTTAAAATAATATGCTATGCAGACGATGCAATACTAATCTCTCAAAGTGAGGATGATTTACAACCTATGTTGCACCAATTTAACATAACCGCCAGAAAATTTAACATGTTAATTTCCTCAAAAAAGACAAAATGCATGGTTATAACAGCAGATCCAATAAGATGTAAATTGGATCTGGAAGGTCAGATAATAGAACAAGTGATGAAGTTTAAATACTTAGGCATCACACTATCTATAGTCTGTCCCACCTTGACTTTACAGTACACGAACATACGGCAATACAATCGTTATGGGAGTTTTTAGCGCGGCGATGCCGATTTTCTTCAAAAGAATTTTTAATCGGACATTACCAAGGTCCTAAAAATGTAGGCCCCTAAAAATGTTAAATTAAAACTAACCCACTACAGTCAAGTAAAACAATATTTTTCATTGTTTGTTTGTGAGTGTTTCGAAAAGTAATTAGCAATTTTATAATCGATATGCGTAATAACTGTTTTTGGTTAAGAATGTTAGAATATTCAACATTAAAAGTGGATGTTGTTCTACGGTTGTTAATTTATGTATTGACAGTATAGACAGTTCTGAAGTAATGTCAAGAAAAATATAAAATAGATTGTCAGTCAAGTTTAAGTAAAGTTTTATATTGTCCTACCAGGTCCTACAGTTGACAATAAATAAAGTATAATTATTG
This sequence comes from Diabrotica virgifera virgifera, assembly GCF_917563875.1. NCBI lineage: Eukaryota > Metazoa > Arthropoda > Insecta > Coleoptera > Chrysomelidae > Diabrotica > Diabrotica virgifera. The sequence continues at coordinate 39,653,688 of NC_065451.1, read as the reverse complement.
TTGATGGTCAGTTCACCTAAATTAAATTATAACAAAGAATATTAAATAAGCCTAAAATTATTACTGATAACATTGTATTGAGTAACTCATTGCTTATTTGGAAAATTTGGATCCCAATTACAGTTTATTGTTATTCTTAATGACTGATTTCCAAGATGAAATTAATGTCATTTTAATGAGTTTATATCCTACGACAGTGGCAGTGAAAGTGAGGAAGACGGGATTATAGAAAGAAGCTAAAATATATAGTTTAAATGTATTTTAATTATTTCTGTAAGTACCTACGTATTTACTAAGGTTTAACAAATTTATGCGCTTGAATAAATTATTATATAAATGTTTTATACAAAATTATTTTTATTTTGTTCACAAACGTATTTTTCGAAAAGAAAAATGTTTTAGAACCCCTGACAGCCACAGAATGTCAATAATATTAATTCCTAAGTTATCAACAGTTATGCTATAGAAAAAAGTATGTTTGCTTAAAACCTGTTTCTGATAAAATTTGGCATCACTGTTGGTCATAAGAACCTGTACTGTAAAGTCAAGGTGGGACGCACAATAGCTACGGAAGGCTCGAAACAGAAGTGGAAGATCAAGTGAATAGAGCAAACAGAGTCGCAGGTTGCCTGAATGACACAATATGGAGAAATAAAAATATCGGAAAAGAAATGAAAGGCAGAATTTACAAAACAGTCATCAGACCAATAATGACATACGCGACAAGAAACACGAACCGACACAGACAGGAAAAAAGATTGCTCGAAACAGCGGAGATGAACACCCTTCGAAAAATCGATGGTAAGAATGTATGGAACAGAGCTAGAAGTACATATATACGACGGATATGCAAGGTGGATAACATTAATTACTGGGTAAGAAACAGAAGAATAGAATATCACATAAGCCGAATGAACAACAAATAGGATAGTCAGGACAGCGAGAGACGGTTCCCCAATAGGAAGACGATCAGTGGGAAGACCACGAAAACGATGGAACGACAACTTACTAGAGGCACATTGAAAAAACAGACAGAGTCATGTCTATACAAAAAGAAGAAGTAAATGAGGAGAAAACTAAGATGGTGGCATCAACACGCAACAATAGGACCAGAAACATCGGTTACCAATTTACGGTTGATAACTCTACCTTTGAAGTGGTGGACAAATTCACATACTTAGGCTCACTGATCACTAAAGAGAACATCATGACAGAAGAAATCAAGCGAAGGATAATCCTAACAAGCAATTGCTATTTTTGACTGAGTAGAGATATGAAAAGGAGAAACTTAAGCCAAAAAACAAAAATAACACTATACAAAACCCTTACACAACCAGTGCTGACATATGGATCGGAGACATGGACCATCTCCAAAGCAGATGAAAACCTTCTGCTTATATTTGAACGAAGGATCTTGAGAGGAATATTTGGTGGCATATGTGAAAATTGTGTTTGAAGGAGGAGATACAACTACGAGATATACCGTAGATGTAAACATATAATTGATGGTAAAGACGTAGTATCTCTTATAAAAATAGAAAAAACTAAGATGGGTATGATATCAGGCAAGATCACATCAGAACAACCCTCCTAGAAGAATCCTCATGTCATAACCTGTGGGAATTATAAATAAGGGTAGGCCAAAACTCAGATGGAAGGATGGTGTAGATGAGGATGGCAGAAAAATAGGCGCAGCAAACTGGCAACGGTTGGCAATGGATAAGACTGACGGGCGTAATAGAATTGGGAAGGTCGAGGCTCTTTTATAGGGTTGTAGCACCATTGATGATGATGATACAGCCAACCACTGGGATTTTACATTTTCATTTTTTTCCTATTTAACTTATACTCAAAATACTTACTTCCCAGGGCACTACGTTATCTCCGTGTGCTACAAATAAACTTACAGGAGCTAATATATTAGAAAGATTATACAACGGTGGTGTATATGTTCCATATTTCTTCATATTTCCTTTAGCCCCGTAATCATATTTGGTAAATGAACCTAAAAATCATGAACATTTAAGCTATACAGGGTGTTTCATTAATAATTGTCCATATAGTAACTGGAGAAACCTTAGCATAAAATACGAAGATTTAACCTAAAACACTTAAATAAAATGTGGTTCCTTACTGAGTTACAGGGTGTTTTATCTAAAAATTTAAAAACTATTTTTGCTCATAATTTTAAAACTATTCGACGTATCCTTTTTATACTTGGCAAGGTACTGTACAAACTACTAAATTATGTTAATCAAACGTTTGTGGCTATTACCAGAGGCGTACGACGGGGGAAAGTGAATGGTTGACCCTTTCCAAATTCTACGCCACTGGCGGAATAGCTATTTTAGTTCAATTTTTGGATTTTCCAATACATTCTATGAAAATAATATACCCTTCATTCGTAACGATAAAGTCATTAATTTTCGAGATATTTGAAGTTAAAAATGAAACGACACGGTTATTTTGATTAATGTATTGTGTCGCTTCATTTTTAATTTGAAATATCTCGAAAACTAATCATTTTGTCGTTACGAATGAAGAGTATATTATTTACATAAAAAGTATTGAAAAATCAAAAAATTACACTAAAATACCAATTTCGTCAGTGACGTAGAATTTGGGAAGGGTCAACCAGCCACTATCCCCTGTCGTACGCCTCTGGTAGTAGCTAGAAACGTTTGTTTATCTTAATTTAGTAGGGTGTACAGTACCTACACTTTCTGCCAAGTATGATAAGGATACGCCAAATAGTTTTAAGGTACTGGGTATAAATAATTTTTAAATTTTAATCATATGAGTCATATCGTAAATTAATCAAAATAACTACTGTGCCGTTTCATATTTAACTTCAAATATCTCGAAAACTAATGACTTTATCGTTATTAATGAAGAGTATATTATGTACGTAGAAAGTATTAGAGAATCTAAAAGTGGCACTAAAATAGTAATTCCTTCAGTGGCGTAGAATTTAAGAAGGTTCAACCATTCACTATCCCCTGTCGTACGCCTCTGGTAGTAGCTATAAACGGTTGTGTATCATAATTTAGTAGGGTGTATAGTAGTCGCACTTTCTGACAAGTATGTAAAGGATACGTCGAATAGTTTTAAAATGCTGAGCAAAAATAGTTTTTAAATATTTAGATAAAACACCCTGTAACTCAGTAAGGAACCACATTTTATTTAAGCGTTTTAGGTTAAATCTTCGTATTTTGTGCTAAGGTTTCTCCAGTTACTATATGGACAATTATTAATGAAACACCCTGTATAGTTTGAAGACCTAAGTGAAAGAAGGAGGTATGTCAGATTTTCTAAAATTGTAATTTCCTAGTGAATGAAGGTGATATGTTCTTTCCCTATGATATGAAACTTACAGTGTAAAGGGTTATTCACTATATTTTGACCCCCCTGTAAACTGCTTCATTTACAGAATTAGAAAAAAATGTTAAATACAAAAGTTATTCGATTTTTAAATTATGATTTTTTGACATATATATCATACTAGTGACGTCATCCATCTAAGCGTGATGACGTAATCGAATATTTTTTTAAATGAGAATAAGGGTCTTGTGCTAGCTCATTTGAAAGGTTCTTCAATTCTCTATTCAGTAATATAAACATTAAGATAATTATTTATACAGGGTGTCCAAAAAATTTTTTTTAATTAAATTAATTAACACAAAAAGAAGAGTGTATGTAATTTATTTAATTCAAAATACATTCTACTGCTGTCAGAAAACAGAAATAAATGTTAATTGAACAAATAAACATTACTTTTCACTTAAATTCAATGTTCAAGCTGCCACTCATCTGCCTCTTGGCAGTTTAAATATTGAATTTAAGCAAAAAGAAATCTTTATTTGTGCAATAAACTTTTATTTCTATTTTCTAACAGCAGTAGAAGATATTTTGAAATAAATAAATTACATACATTCTTCTTTTTGTGTCAATTAATTTAATTAAAATTTTTTTTTTGACACCCTGTATAAATAATTATCTTAATGTTTATATTACTGAATAGAGAATTGAATACCCTTTCAAATGAGCTATCACACGACCCCTATTCTCATTTAAAAATAGTCGATTTTTTATATAAAAATATATTTAAAAATAGTCATCATCACGCCCAGATGGATGACGTCACTAGTATGATATATATGTCAAAAAATCATAATTTAAAAATCGAATAACTTTTGCATGTAATATTTTTTTCTAATTCTGTAAATAAAGCAGTTTGCAGGGGGGTCAAAATATAGTGAATAACCTAAAAAGCTTAATGTACCTAATAATATTAATGTAATTACAATGTTATTAAGCTTTTTAGAGGTAAAGTGTAAGTTTTATATGATAGAGAAGTCACATCTCACCTTCTTCTTCTTCTTCTTCTTCTTCTTCTTCTTCTTCTTCTTTAAGTTCCATCTTCTATTGAAGGTTGGAAATCATCATGACTATGCGAACCCTGTTGACTGCCGCTCTAAATAGTTCTGCACTACTGAATTCGAACAATTCCCTTAAGTTCTTAAACCGGGATATTCTTCGTCTTCCCACATTTCGCTGTTTTCGGATTTTGCTTTGCATAATAAGTTGTAATAATGAGTATTTTTTGCCCTCTCAGCACATGACCTAAGTACTCAAGTTCTCGTTTTTTTATGGGTCTAGGACGATTCATCGCCGCCCTTTTCAAGTAACCACGATCCAAGCTACCTAATCGCTGATCGTTTTTACCTGTGTTTAGGACATGAGCAGAGAAACTTTCAGCTTTTAGTAAATATTTAGTATATACAATAGCTTCAGAACAACATTTAGTAAATATGGAATGCCTAGCGGCCACGGGCTCTTGGACTATAGGTACATATTAGTCAAAATAATACAATGCTTAAAATTTTAAGTATGTTAAGGGGATAGACGCAAAATTTCGGCTCCAATGCTATTTAAATGCATTCATTTTTTTCGAATCCTGAGAAAACTAATAAGTATTTTTGAAACATTTAAACGTAGAATGAAATATTACGTTATTACCGAGGGTCGAAAGTCCCTGAAAACTGCTATAATATTTAAAAGTGAAATTTAATAAAAAAATTTCTTCTTGGTAAAAGGTATATTAGTTTAAAAAGCCCTAAAGGGCTACAAACATATAAACAAAACGTTTTCGCTCTGTAACAAGAGCATCATCAGTGTTACAAGAACATGGTGAGCCAACCAAAAAATATAAAGGTCAAAGCCTTTCAAAAAACAGACAAAACTCTTAAATAAATTAACACATCGAAAAATCCAAAGGATGGATAAAATTCCTAAGGATACGGCCCTAGGGCAACATATGACTCCCACACGTGTTAAGTGGGTCAAAAGGTAACTAGGTCATTATGGTATAAGAGGTGGCAGGTAACTCAGAGGTGGTTAGTTGCCTGCCACCTCTTATAACATCCATATAAACAGGAATTTTATCCATCCTTTGGATTTTTCGATGTGTTAATTTATATAAGACTTTTGTCTGTTTTTTGAAAGGCTTTGACCTTTGTATTTTTTGGTTGGCTCACTATGTTCTTGTAACACTGATGATGCTCTTGTTATAGAGCAAAAACGTTTTGTTTATATGTTTGTAGCCCTTTATGGTTTTTAAACTAATATACCTTTTACAAAAAAGAACATTTTTTATTAAATTTCACTTGTAATTAATGGTATACAGCCAACTACAGGAAGTTCTTCCTTGTGGATTGCTATAATATTTATTAAATAAGTTACAGAGGTGAAAAAAAGAGAAAATTTAGTGTGATATGTAATTTCAATTATCTCATTCAAAAGAACCTTTTTATTTATTATAAGGGACTTTCGGCCCTGGGTAATAATGTAGGCTTTCATTCTGCTTTTAAATTTTTCAAAAATATTTATTAGTTTCTTCAGGATTCGAAAAAAAAAATGAACACCATGTCGGTGATGATATTTTACAAATCGAACATTCGCTATTTTTGTCATACAACGCACTTAGTCGAACAGAATATGATGACAAAACAGTGACAAACAAGACACACAGCTTCAGGAATACTTTGAGTTGTTTATTAAATAATATTGAGTAGTGTAAAGCGTTATTTATTGTTTATTATTTATGGAAGATCCAAGCAGAGAATACACCAGGATATTTTCTGTGATCCAAGTATTTTGTTGGTAAAGATGTTCAAAATTTATCTAAGCGTTCCATAGTAACAATATATTATTAAAATAATCACTTTTTCTCTTTTCCCGATTATTAGTTTTTATTGTATAATATATAAATTATTGTAATCACTGAATACATTGTTAGTGAAAAAATAATCATAGTAATTAGGTAACTGAATTAATAAATTAAGCGAGTACACAAGTAACGGTTATCCAACAACATTCAAAAGCCATATCTAATTTTATGATGACAATTTCATTGTCAACCAATGCTTACACCTCCATTACAGTGAGAATTTTACTACACGTAATTTCCGTGTAAAGAAAGAAAAAGTAGGGATAGCCGTGAAATATTTGCGCCTATGCTCTGAAGAGCATTATTAAAACATATATTGCTTTAAAACTTACCTGAATGTATAATTTGAAAATAATGTAATAATTCCTTCACTGAACATCCGGCAGGAAAAGTCTGAAGAAGCACTTGAACATTTTTCTACAGTTTATAACAAAGATTAATTAGTACCTGCATAAACTAACAGACAGAATATTTTATATTTTATTGTTATTCTGTTTTTTAAGTATGTTTTTTTCTTTTTTGGAAGGTTTTATACTTTGTATTGCTAAATAAGTTCTGTTGGACTATTCTACGTATATTTACTGTCAAGCAACTTGTATATTAAAGAGCTACAACAAATTTCTCGAGAAATTAATAAAACAGTCTGATTTTCCTTATACATAAGAGGTATAGGGCTTTTCATTTACAGTCATTTGTTTCGAGCTTCTGTCATGTGTCACATAATATTAATATATCTACGACATACGTTATTGGTATATACGATAATACAAACCAAAGACGTATGACGTAGATATATTAATATTATGTGACACATGACAGAACCTCGAAACAAATGACAATCGATGAAAAGCCCTATATGTACAGGTACAGTCATTACAGTATACATACCCACGGTTCTTAGACATTACTACGGTTGCCTAAATCGACTAACCAATGAACATTAAGGGTGAGATTACGTCACGAGAGTTTACTGTCATTTGATCCTAATATGATTTTTTTCGAATCCTGAGGAAACCAAGTATTTTAGAAAAATTTAAACGCAGGATGCAAGATTACATTATTACCGAGGGCGGAAAGCCCCTTAGAATCAACAAGCAGATTCTATTGAATGAAATATTTGAAATTAAATATCACACTTCTCTTTTATTTTCAGCCCTGTAACTTATTAAAATAAACATTATAGAAGTTTTCAGGGACTTTCAGCCCTCGGTAATAATGTAGGCTTTCATTCTGAGTTTAAATTTTTCAAAAATATTTATTAGTTTTCTCAGGATTCGAAAAAAAGGATTGAAGGTTTTCTCAGGATTTGTAGAGGATTGAAATCTGTATTGGAAATAACTGTTAAAATTGGTCTACGTAATTAAACATATTCCAAAATTTTGTAAAAATGTAATACATTTTAGTTTTCAGCCCAAACTTAGGCACAATGCAATAATGTTCACATTTTTGAATTGTCAATATTTTTATTTTATCATCTATTGTTTAAAAACAATACAGTTGATAAGATACCCTCAGTTGCGGAGAAAGGATTAATAATAAGGATTTTTTTATTCAGTCAATGGTATGAGCACTGTCAGTTAAATAGTAACGTGTGGCCTTACTTTTACACGCATACCTATTGTGGCAAATGTATCATATTTTTCAAAATTTTGGAATGCATTTAAATCTTAGAACAATTTTAACTTTTGATTTTAATACAGATTTTAATTCTCTACAAGTATTCTCTTATGACTTTTGATGTAAAGTAATTAGGGAAGGAGGAATTCAACAATTCAGAATTTTACATTGAGTTTCCTATGGCCCTTTTTACGATTCACCACCCGGTATAAGATAAAATGTGCACTATCTATGTGAAAATTTAGACGATAGAGGACAAGTTGACGTGGTATACACGGACTTCTCGAAGGCTTTCGATAAAATTAACCATTCAATACTACTTCAGAAACTTAAAAGTCTGGGTATCAATAATACATATTCAGAGCCCCCGTAAGGGTAACTGGCGCCTGTGTGCAAAAAAGGATTTTGGCGCCCCTTAAGGCATTTTGGATCATGTTTTTCTATTTATTTTTTGAAGGTAGGATGTAGGTAGGTTCTTGAAATAAAGCAAAAAACTGAACTTTAGAAGTCATACTTAATATAGTCCAGTCACTCACGGTAAAACATTGCAAAACCTCCGAATTTTAAAGAATTGCTTTCATTGACATGGAATTTGGCATACACAGACCTAACATGTCAAATAAAAAAAGTGATATTGTGCGGATGTGTGCTTTTGCCCTGGATGTGAGTTTCACCCCTTCTTGGTGGTAAAAAAACATAGAAACGTTCAAAAAAGGAATTAGATAAAATGACTAATTTTAAGCAACTTTTGTTCTATAGAGTTTTTTCAGTAAGTTCAGTAAGTATTTTATCGAACAAAATGTTCTTACAGGCTTATAAGAAAGTGAAAGTGTAACATAATTTTTTTTTGTTTTTTAAGTTTCTAACTTCAAAATTAAGTAAGTTACGCTAAAAATAATGATGGTCCTTTTTTTGATAAAAAAATCGTGAAAATCGCCCCCTAATTAGCGTCCCAAATGTCCCAAATGAAATTATTCGTTACCGCTTCACTACAAGTTACTTATGTATTGTTTATATTGATCTTAAGTTTCATCGGTTCAAAGTGCTTTTTTTTGAAAAGGCTGTTCTAGTTAAAAGAGCTTTAACGAGTCGTTAATCACGGGTGTATGCAAATTTTGAACAGCCATATCTTAACAAATTTTTGTTTTACAGGAAAACAAAGAATCCAAAATATTCAGAATAGATGTTGTTCTGAAGCTATTTTCTTGTGGCATTTTTACAATTTCAACTATTTAGAATGCGAAATAAGCATTGAGATCTATTCTATCTAAAACTAAACCTAACAATGAACAAGAAAGGACAAAGAATTGTATTTATAAAATACCTTGTGAATGCGAACAGTTTTATATAGGTGAAACATCAAGACCATTAAACGTTAGAATAAGTGAACATCAATCTTATATTAAAAATAGAGAATTTGATAGATCTCAAATATGTCAACACGCATGGGATAATGAACATAGAGTTCAGTGGAGAGATTCAAGTATAGTCCTGAAAGAAACAGATAGTAAAAAGAGAAAAATCAAAGAAGCGGCTCTAATTATGCCAAACGAAACCAATTGTGTCGCAAATTCCTCGGTGGAATGCAGTAGGATGTGGATACCCATACTGAAAGAGGAAGTCAATAGAAAGAAAATACCACAATTAGTAAGTCAATAGTCGAGTTAGTACATATTTTATATTTTAGTATTACTTATATACCCATGTATTATTGATATTATTTATAATTTAAACAAAATTATAGTAAAGTCAGAATTTGGTATTAATTTTGAGAGTAAATTAAATGTAAGACCAAATACTTACGATGTCGGGATAGTATCACGAGGTTTTTCCTGGTTTTCCCTCGTGATTTACTATGAGATCTCTAACGTGAGAATTTTAATGTCACCGTTGCATGTGGTTGTCTTTTTAAAGACAGATCACATGCTATGATTTTTTTGTGACGGATATTCTTGAGTTGGGGTTGATTTCATGTAATCGAATGAACTATCTTTCAGTAAAGTCGTCCCAGGAACGCAACTCATGGATATTGGCAATATCATTTTAAAGTCTTCTACTTTAAAATGTATCATATGTATCTGAATTGCCGATATAAATGAGTCAAATTAAATAAATTATTAGAAGAATTTTTTTACTAAGCAACAACATTTTTGTTTATATTAATAGTATTTTGTATTTTGACAACGGCACCCGATTTGGGCGTCGAAACGTTAATAAAAATCATTTTTTAATAATATTGTGGCTTATTTCCCATTCTAAATAGTTAAAATTCAGAATAGAAAAACCTACATTTTTTACTGCTTGAGATTTTTGGTATCACCAATAATTTTTAACCTATTTAAAAAAAAGCAATTTTTTCAAGATAAAAAAAAAATTGTCCAAAAGATTTCTTTTATCAAAAAAAGGACCCAACTTTATTTTGAGCATAACTTACTTACTTTTGATGCAAGAAACTTTTTTAAAGAACAAATATAAAGCTTGTTTTAAACACTTTAAAGAAGTTTTAATGAGCTTTCCCCGAAAATTCATTTTTTGGTTATTTCACGTTGAAATATTCGATTTGGAATTTGCAGAATAAGAACCTACTTTTCATTAGCTACCACTGTGCTTCTACTGGGTTTACAGACTTCATATGCCAGCCATTTTTTAAACTTTTTGTAAGCTATTTTTTTGATAAGAGCATTTTTTTCGATAAAATACTTAATTTTTTACGATAAAAAGAGGGTTTTTGTTAAAAATTAACATATTCCCTCGCAAATATCTCGAAAAGTATTAAAGTAAAAAAAAAATAGAAACAAAGTTCCTTTGAATTACGCAGTTTATCCAATTCCAGGCTTATTTTGAACGTATGTTTTTCACCCCCGAGAAGGGGTGGAATCCACCCCCGCTGCAAAAGCACACATCGGCACAATATCACTTTTTTTCTTTGACTTGTTAGCTATGTGTATTAAGTGTATGCCAATGTATATTTCATATCAATCCAAGCGGTTCTTTAAAATTCACAGCAAAAACCGTGAGTAAATGGACTATTATTTTTGTAGACTAAAATATCAAAATGAAACAAACGTAATAAAATCATAACAAAATAAATTACAATTCCTGACTTCCGACATGGTCTTGCATATAGGAATCGGCAGTAACTGGGTGATATACCTACTAATAAAATTTTGTGTGATCTTCGTCTTTTTTATCTAATATTTCACAACCATGAAAGTTAATTTCGACGAATCCATCTCTTTCCCTCCACTTTTTCTTGTATTATAAGGCGAAGTAGATGGAATATAGGTCCTCTAATTATTATATGGCCGAAGTATTGTTTTTCTCATGTTTTTCTTCTATTTATACGTAATCATATTTAATTTCTCAACTTTTATTTTAAAATTAATTTTTGTTTCTTTTTGTTTGTTTTTTTTTTTTCAAATCTTTTGCAATTTTTTTCCCTGGGTTTTGGCGCCCCTAAAGGATGGCGCCCGTGTGCATTGCATACTTTGCACATATGGTAGCGGGGGCCCTGTACATATTATAATTTATTACAATCCTTCTTAACACCGGACTGGGACGTTTCACCGTCGCCGTTTCGCCGTCGCCATTTCGCCGTCGAGCCAGTTCGCCGTCGGCCGTTTCTTCGTCTGCATCCCTGCATTGGTTAAGTTTACAAGAACGTGATAACAACATACTAACTTTTTTATACTAAATGTCAGTGTAAATAAAATGCTGATGTTGCTAGTAAAACCACGTAAAACCAAGTTATATTTTCGTATTCAACTATACATTGTTTTCGTCTGAAAAATAAAATATTTACAGTATTAAAAATATTTAAAAAGTTACATTTCATAATTATGGGCAAGTCCTCTAAGATATTCTAAAATATCTCCATCGGCATTGAAGTTTCGGACTAATCTTAATATTGAGAAAAGGTATTTCAATTTCAATTGTTTTTACTGTATTAAAAATAAAAAACTTCATTATGCAAAAGTGATAGTATATAATCGTTCGGAAACCATTCAAAACTTATATACAAGTATGTAATGATCATCCCGAAATTATACGTACGAATGCTAACAACGAAATGGCGACGGCGAAATGGCTCGACGGCGAAACGGCGACGGCGAAATGACTCGACGGCGAAACGGCGACGGCGAAATGGCGACGGCGAAACGGCGACGGCGAAATGTCCTAGACCCACTTAACACAACGTAAACAGTGTGTTTGTTATAATGGTTTTTGTTCGGACACTTACCTTGCTACAAGTGGGGTTCCCCAAGGGTCTAATCTAGGACTATTGTTATTTATAATCTCTATAAATGATCTATGTAACGTACTTGAGGATAACAAATTAATGTTTGCAGACGATCTGAAGTTATATATGTCCATTTCCTGTTTAAATGACTGTATTAGGTTGCAGGGGCAAGTTAACGATCCAGGACCGATTTTTGGGAGGGGCCATGAACTTTTTTTGGGGAGGCGGACCGTAGGTAGGGGGGTGAAAATTTTTCAAAATTGGGGTTACAATAGTGAGTTTTAAGGCACTTCTCATACACTTTTACCGTGTGTGAAAAGTGCCTTAAAATTCACCATTCCTGCCGTAGAACCGATTCCTACACATTTCTTTGGATCCAAGTGCAGTTCTTTCAACAACTTTAATAATACCGTTTTCCCCAATGCTTCTCCTGTCAGGCCTTGTTCTTCCCTCTTTCTTGATTTTCAGTACTTATTTTTAGGTTCTCATAAGCGTCATTGAACTTGACAAAGTCTTCACGAATGTTGTTATTGTATCAAATGTCTGTTGTTGTATATCAAATTTAGGAAAAACTTTTCCACGTGGGATACGTCTGTCATTTCGTCAAATATGACACAGTAATAATTTGCACTTTGAACCTCATCCATTATTTGCTCAATTATTTCTTCACTTTAACATTAATTGATTTTGACTGGTGCTACTAATGTATGTTGCTCAGAAAGATGCTGTGGATAGGTGTTATTTAAAAGTCTTATCTCCTGATGCGATTTTAAACCTTAACAATTCCCCTCATTGCTAGGTCCAGCATCTTCGTCCAGAAGCAGAAGGCCATCATCACGATGGTCTCGATGTTGTAGTAATGCTTCATTTCTTTTTTATTCTTTGTGTGTATAGAATATGGAAATTGATACGATTTTGATGGCTGTAAAGGTCGTTCTAACAATTGGCGGTTTGTAAAATTATCAACATTTTGATTTCTAAAACATCCTATGTGATTCGTGAAGCTAGCTTCACGCTAGCTTCATGGAAGCTTCCATTACTGCCTTTGTTTAATTCTAGTCCAGAAAACATATGAATCCCGTTTTGTACATATATATTATGTGTTTGAAATTAAAAACATTTGAACTGCAAATATTTAAATTTATATTTTTTTTAAATTCTCGGAGGGGAGCCATGGCCTCCTCCCTGGATCCGCCCTTGCTTTATTTAAATATTTCTAAATGTAAAATTTTAACATGTAGTCGTAAAAATAATCCAGTCATATATCGTTATACGATTGACGATACAGTACTGGAGAGAAGCAACACTGTTAAAGATTTAGGAATTTATTTTGATTCACAGCTTACTTTTAACGAACACATCAATGTAATTGTCAATGCTGCATATCGCACGTATGGATTTGTTACTCGTAATTGTAAAAATTTTCATAACCTGTTTGTACCAACCTCACTATATTATAGTTTAATAAGACCAAAATTAGAATATGGATCAATTATTTGGAACCCAATATACATTCAATATGCATCCACTATTGAGAAAGTTCAAAAGAAGTTTTTAAAACATTTAAGCTTTAAACTGACAGGAGTTTATCCTCCTAGAGGTTGTAATTACTTGAACTTACTCAATCAGTTTGACTTTGTCTCGTTAGAAAAGCGTAGAAATCAAGCTTCTGTCATATTTCTTCATAAATTGTTAAACAATAAGGTAGATTGTGCTAAGTTACTTTCACAAATTAATATATGGGTTCCTAGATTAACATCCAGACAACAAAATAATATATTTTTATGTAACAGAGCGCAAACTAATAGGTCTGGATCCGGCGTATGAAAAAAAGTTGATTAATAGCAAGCTGAAAATTTGTTAATAGCTTAAGGGTGTCTAGTCGGATAAACTTTGATATATGGGAACACTGGAACAGGGGCAGTTTTAATTGTGGAACAGGTTAAAAATTTGGAACGGTCACACCACGAAAACGGCACATGTATTTTGTCCGACAGAACAGACTTAAACTCTTCGAACAGAGATTAAACTCTCATGCAAAAATCAGACTACTATGTATCACCAAATCGGTGTTTTAATGAGTGGAACATTTAGAATATGTCAAATGACAGGAATTATGATAGGTGATAATTAGCAGTCTGATTTTTGCATGAGCGTTTAATCTGTTCGGAGAGTTTAAGTCTGTTCTGTCGGACAAAATAAATGGTTTCGTGGTCTGACCGTTCCAAATTTTTAACCTGTTCCACAATTAAAACTGCCCCTGTTCCAGTGTTCCCATATATCAAAGTTTATCCGACTAGACACCCTTAAGCTATTAACAAATTTTCAGCTTGCTATTATTCAACTTTTTTTTCATACGCGGGATATGTTCGATTTCTTGTTAAGCCGGGCTCAAACGACTCGTGTACTTGGCGAATAATCGCTACTTGCGTTACTTACTATGTCTTTTGGGAGGGTTACTAGAACAATTCTTTGACAATTAATAGTAGTATTAACATTATTATTATTAGTGTTTGACAAATAGTACAATAATTGTACTAGTAACCCACTCAAACAGCATTTCCAGTATACGCAAGTGACGATTATTCGCCAAGTACAAGAGTCGTTTGAGTCCGGCTTTAGAGATAAAAAGATTTTAGTAGTTCCAATATGACACAATATCAAGGCATGGGATAAAAAAGTTTATTCGAACTTAGTGTATTTTTTTGTTCTTCTTAATGGTACAGGCTCGTTTTTTAATATTGTACTTAGTTATAGAATAATTTCCACATACTAACATATTTCTCAAATTGGGCTCTGTACCGCCATTCTTTACTATATTATTACGAATATGTGTGCCAATCTCGACAAAATATTCAAAATTAAAGCCGCAATCTTGGAACGCGTTTTCCGTTTTGATGACGCGCTACTGTAGCCTCTTAAACCTATGATGTGCATTCCTAATTGTTTAGTTTATGACGCGAATGACGTGCAACGGTATATACAGGGTGAGTCACCACTAACGGGACGGAAGATTACAGAGAAATGCTAAAAGATTTGAATTTTTTTTTAAATTAATAGTTTGTAAGTTGATCAAAGCTGCATTTTAAAATTATTTTGAAATATACAGGGTGTCCCAATAAATGGCGGCGTATCAAAGTTATATTTTTCCTTATGGAACACCGTATATTTTATTGCATTTTTAATTCTCCGTAAAAAATAAGGTATAGTTTCATAAAGCCTCCCTATACCTATGTACAGAGTGTTCTGAGATAAGTTGACTTTTCTTAAAATGTTAAAAAAAAGGCTTATTCTGAAGATATTTAAGAAATTATAAAAAAAAATTGCTTTTACATCTAAATATTTGTATATTGGTTGAATGTATTCCATGATTGATTATTACACATTTATTTACAGGGTGTTCACAATTTACAGTTTCATTATTGGATCATTCAATGTGTCATATAATGCTTATTTGAAATGGAACATCATGTATATTAGTAAATAATTATACTAAATAAATTTACCTCTTTCGAATGGTATATGAATGTCCTATACCTAGGTCTCATAGTTTTTGAGTAATTTACAATTCTTTTAAATCCATTTTAAAACAAAAGATGTAGTTAATTAATGTCATTGTATCGCATTGTCATTTCATGACAGTACCGTCTGGTAATTATCTTATAATTAATGTATTCCATGATTGATTATTACCCATTTATTTACAGGGTGTTCAAAATTTACAGTTTCATTATTGGATTATTCAATGTGTCATATTGATTAAATTGACTTAATTTAAATAGAACACCGTATATTAATAAATTATTATACTAAACAAAGGTTCCTATTTCGAATTGTATATGGATGTCCTATAACTAGGAGTAATAGTTTTTGCGTAATTTACAATTTTCTTAAACGGTAAATCGATTTTAAAAATATTTGTTTTAGAGTCACTCTCGATTTTTAAACCCATTATCTTGGCATAGTTGGTATAAACAAGTGTAGCTGTAAATAAAAATGTATACTTTTAGTTGCTGATTTGTAAAATAAATTTTTTCGTTATTGAAAATAATTAAATACATAACGAAACAAAGAATTTTATGAAACAAATACATAAATAATACAAAATGAACCATACATTACTATAAGTAAAAAATTATCAGTTATGAAATAAATGTTAAAAATGTTTGCTTTCTTGTGCAATACAACAAGCGATTTTATCTTTAAACGATTTGCTTACATTATTTAACATAGAGGGTGTTATAGACGCAAAACCGTTTGAAATTCCTAATTACATATCATCTGGAGTAGGTAGTAGGAAGTGTAGCATAATATACAATATTTTTAATAAAACCCCATTTAAAAAATCCATCTTTGTCAATTTTGGATCTTGGTGAACTAGGTGGCTTTCGGAGATAGCGTGATTGTTCATTTTTAGGAACAATTAAATTTGAATATCATACACGAATGTTTATATTTTTGATAATTACCAGACCGTACTGTAATAAAATGACAATGTCATACAATGACATTAATTAATTACATCTTTTGTTTTAAAATCGATTTACCGATTAAGAATTTAAATAATTGCAAATTATGCAAAAAACTATGAGACCTAGGTATAGGACATCCATACACCATTCGAAAGAGGTAAATTGAAACCTCTATACTCTGGGTGTAGAGATTTTTAAAGAAAAGCACTGACGAAATAAGGGGAAAATAGGAGAGAAGAGATTTAAGACAAGAGAAGAGGGGCTTAGCTCAGAAGGAAAAGAAAAATCAAAAGGGCAGAGAGACACTAAATCTTAAGTGAGTGTTCGGGCTAGCTTCAATACACCGAATATTGGCTTTAGACATATAAAAGGAAAGATTTGATAATGAAATGATAGTAACTAGGAAGAAGATGAGACCTGTTAATACCAAAACTTAATACAGCTAGGTAAGACCACTGGAGATAGATCGAAATAAAAGGAACGATAAAGAGAGAAGAAAATGGGCGCCAACTAGGACAGCTCAACTTCTGGGGCACAATATTTGAAAGCTCATTCTACTTAGCTGTAGCAAAAAGAAAAAACTAAGTTTTGGGCCCAGAATTTGAACAGCTCGAGATTTTTAGAAGTAACAAACAACAGGAACTAAATCACACTGGTTACGACCACCTGAAATACAAAATACTAAATACTAATCTTGTCCTGCTATTTTATGTACTAGTGATACAGACTGAAATAAAACATCAACCTTTCTAATAACAAATATATTAATAATAATAACTATATTATACATATATTGACAATGTAATATATAACTCGAAACACAATAACAGTGGTAGTGGGTGGTGTAACGGTCAAACAGGACCAAAAAGCCACTAACATGCAATTAACCACTACACACTGCGCTAAGTAAAGGTATTAGTAGAAAATCCAAAGCAAAAGTCCGTTGGAATAGCACAAAGTCCTTACAACTCAAAGTTAGTAATATTACCTAAATTGAACTCGTCTAGAGTGAGATACACTACTAGAACGCTACGGTTACCAAAAAATTAAGTATCTCATCTAGCAAAATAATAATAATTATGTAATTGATTTATATAAATGAGCTGGTCAGTGACTCTTTATATACAATGTAAAAACCGCCTAGACATATTCCCTATTTAAAATCCACGACAAAATTTTACCCCCGATTCACTATCAAATTTTAAGCTACAATTATTTATAATTATTATTAAAAAATACCTGATTTTATTTATTTAAATAAACTACTAATTATATTGAACCAAAAAAAAAACAACGACCTAAAACCCTATCTATCACGAAAATATGTATTCTACCTGATCGTATGCATACGAAAAGTTTACACTGTACGAAAATATATATGAACCAAAAGTATATAAAAGAAAGGTAAAAACTTAGCTTTTACAACAGCCGGTTGTTAAAAGGGGCAAATAGTCCTGAGTCCTACAGTCCTCAGAAAAATCCTCTTGGCACAACAAAGCTATTTGGCTGCTGTGGTGGGTTAAGTCCTACCGGAAAATCCTTGATGTTGTAAAAATCAGGTACATAATAAACGTGATAGAGTCACGTTACGTGACTAAATAACTAAGTGGCGGAATCTAAAAGAAATTTTATCAATTTAATTACATTATTTATAACACTATGTGTAGACAGCACAGGGTCACTGTACTGGAAACCAAAACAAAAAACTCAGGTTAGGTATACATATGTCATGTCAAAATTCCTGAAACTACTTCAAATCATCAAATCAGACATGGCACGGACATGCGCATGACATGTCTGATATTCGTTAAAACATTTTTTATATTATTACCTCAAAAAAACCTAGAGGAAAAAGCCTAATGAGAAATTGGAATTTAACTTTAACATTAAAAACCTATGGTCTTGACTGACTGTTCCTTTGCAAATGAATAAAGGATAATATGAGCTATAATTTGGAATTTATATGGTAAATTAATCTAAAGAAAATACCTAGATACCGTGATGCATTCGATTTTATGATGAAGAAATAATGAGAAATATATCAATATACTTACTTGAACAAGCAACACGCCAGCGGTATTATAATTCCTTTTATGTGAATAGGTCCCCAGATATATTTAATTTTGATATACTATTTTTGGCACATGGTATTGGCTGATGTTTGATATCCTTTTAGTTATGTTTCATTTTGAGATTTCGCTTCAAACTCCGCCACTTATAAATAATGCGGCATGTTACCTTGACGAGTTTACTGACGAAACTGAGGCCAGGGTTGCCAGATGAAGTGAAGCAAAAATCGTGAAACTCGACTACTGAAAATCGTGTAAAATCGTGTAAGTCGGAAAATGCTTAATAAACCGTCCTTGAATGGTTACGAGTCTGCGCAGTAACGGAAACTGTGTTACTGCGCATAATTATTCGCTATCGCGCATGCGCGTAACCATTCAAGAACGGTTGGTGACTGGCTAATGTTTATACCTTCCTAATATTTTCAGGGGATTCCCCTATATTTTACTTTAGTGTAAATGAGTACTTAACTTGAGACTCTTCCAAAGATGTTTATTATGGTATGTTATGATTAGGTATGAAAGTATAGATTACAAATATGTGAGGATTTCTCTTTCTTTGCAAAGTAATTTTTAAACAATACAGGGAAGTATTAAGTGAATTTTAATAAAAATGTATTAAAAACACTACTGAAAATTTTTAATGGTAAAAATCGTAAGATTTCGTACTTGATTCGTGTAATCGTGTAAAATAGGAACAAATCGTGTAATTACACGATAATTCGTGTAATATGGCAACCCAGACTGAGGCACAGTATATAGGTTTATACAACAATTTTCGTATAAGCAAAAAAACTGTGACTGAGGTTCCAATCGACCAAAATCGATTTTTGTTCTCGATCCGATTAAATCATGCGCGGTGCCTTCTTCTCGCTTCGTTGCGAATGCAGGCAACTGATATGGGAATGTAGGCATTCCCATAGGCGTCTCCAAGATGAAATTCATAAAGGGGCAGTAAATGGGATTAATTTAAAGGATAAGTAGCATGACCGCTACAAAATCTCTTTAGTTTAATTATTTATTAATATACACGGTGTTCTATTTAAAATAAGGATAATATGACATATTGAATAATCCAATAATGAAACTGTAAATTTTTAACACTCTGTAAATAAATGCGTAA
The DNA here is from genome assembly GCF_917563875.1 of Diabrotica virgifera virgifera. Classification (NCBI taxonomy): domain Eukaryota; kingdom Metazoa; phylum Arthropoda; class Insecta; order Coleoptera; family Chrysomelidae; genus Diabrotica; species Diabrotica virgifera. Next base: position 39,633,941 of record NC_065451.1, on the reverse strand, counting down.
TACTCATTAATGGAATACATTCGACCGTATCCAACTATTTAAATTTAAAAGTAATTTTTTTATAATTTCTTAAATAACTTAAGAATAAGCCTTCTATTAAAACTTTAAATTAAAAAAAAATCAACATAACTCCGAACACTCTGTACATAGGTATACCTTATGAAACTATACCTTATTTTTTGCGGACAATTAAAAATGCAATAAAATACAGGTTGTTCCATAAGAAAAATATAACTTTGATACGTCGCTATTTATTGGGACACCCTGTATATTTCAAAATAATTTTAGAATGTAGCTTTTATCAACTTACAAACTATTCATTTAAAATTTTTTACCAATCTTTTACCATTTCGCTGTAATCTTCCATCCCGTTAGTGGTGACTCACCCTGTACATTGTACGGCCTGTATGTAACCTCTACGTGAAATTAAAAAAAACATTGTACTCACTGGTTCTACGAAATTAGTTTTAGAATAAGCCCCAAAATAGATGATCAAATAACACAAATCCACGAATACTGTCATCTCTGCACATAATGTTCTAACTAGAAAATTCAGGAACATAGTGATTGGTCTTGGAAACAAATAATGTAAACCGAATGCTTTCGTTATTTTCTAAAACAAGAAAATAATATACAGGGTGTGACAAAAATGCAGGTCATAAATGAAACCACATATTCTGGGACCAAAAAGGGTTCGAATGAACTTAACTTACCTTAGTACAAAAATGTGCACAAAAAAAAGTTATAGCCCTTTGAAGTTACAAAATGAAAATCGATTTTTTCCAATATATCGGAAAATATTAATAGCCCAGTAAATGAACGGGAAATTCGGCGATACCGTGTAATTTTCAGGGGCAACTCCGAATTGCATGAAAAGGACATCGCACACATCTTATGGAAAATATAATGTCACTCAAATTCAATAAAATTTATATGACTAGATTCGTTTTAAATTAACGGTCAAATCTTATCATTGCTCCAACTCTTAATTATGATTAATTACGGCGCAAATTGCAATTAAAGTTGATCGAAATCACATTTTTTGAGTCAGTAAAAGTGCCAGTTACAATTACTATTGCTCTGGGTGCTATTCACAAGAGCTTAAACCCCGCTGGGTCTAAGCGGATTAGTGAAACTAATCCGCTGATTTATGGAGTACCGACAATTTGGGTATTTTAAAATATTTTTTCTCTCTCTAACTTATGTACGTACCCATTTGATTTCAGATTTATTTATATCAATTTCTGCTCTTATTATTGAAAATATAGAGTTGGCGCAATGATAAGATTTGACCGTTAATTTAAAACGCATCTATTCGTAAAAATTTTTTTTTGAATTTGAGTGACATTATGTTTTCCATAAGATGTGTGCGATGTCCTTTGGATTTAGGTTCTACTTACCTTCCACTTCAAAGTTGAAATTGTACCGTTGGTTGCTTTTACTTGGGGGGTGACAGTCACCCCTTCTGGGGGGTGAAAAAACAAACGCTCAAGATAAGACCGGAAATGGATAAATTGACTGATTTTAAGCAACTTTTGTTCTATAGAGTTTTTTACTTAAGTCAATACTTTTCGAGTTATTTGCCATTGAAAATGTTGATTTTTCGACAAAAAAACTACTTTTTCAGACGGGTTTTCGCAAATAACTCAAAAAGTAAATATTTTATTGAAAAAAATATCCTTAGCAAAAGTGTAGCTTATAAAAAACCCAAAAAGTGGTGTATTAGTAAAGTTTATCAATCAAATAAAAACAAAGTTGTATCTCATGAAAAATACGTTCTTATTCGTCTAATTCCAAATCAAATATTTCAAGGTGAAATCACCGAAAAATTAAGCACTTTTCGGGAAAAACCCGTTTAAACTTTTTTAAAGTGTTTATTATAAAAAGCTTTGGTTTAATTGTTAACAAAAGTATTAACATTAAAAATAAGCGAGTTACGCTCAAAATAAAGTTGGCCCTCTTTTTTTTTTGGTAAAAAATCATGAAAATCTCGCTCTCCCCAAATGTTATTTGGGGAATTTTTGGCTCCCCAAATGAAATTAATCGCTACTGCTTTACAAACAATTTACTTACCTATCTATTTTTTATATGATCTGTCAGTCTCACCGGTTTAAAGTGTTTATTTTTGAAAGGGTTATAATTGAGAAAGCTTGAATGGGTCACTAATCTCGAGTGTATGCAAATTTTGAACAGCCATATCTTAACCAATTTTTGTTTTACGGAGAAACAAAATGAAACTAGCATATTTATAATAGCAAAACCTACATTTTTTTACTTTTTAAGATTTTTCTTATCAATAATACTTTTTAAGTTATTTTGAAAAAATGAAATTTTTCAAAAATTTTTTTTTTAATATAAAACCAAATGTTTTCAAAAATAAGCACGTCAAATCAATCAAACTTACAGATCATATAAACAATACACATACAGTTAAAATAGATGGTAAAGCCAAACGATTAATTTCATTTAGGGTGCCAAATAGAAGGAGGTTTTCACGATTTTTTTTACCAAAAAAAAGGTGCCAACTCTTTTTTTTAGTGTAACTCGTTTATTTTTGATGCTGGAAACTTTTGTAAAAAACAAGTAATAAGCTTTTTTCGATACTTTAATGTTAATAAGGTTTTCCCGAAAAACGCTTCTTTCTTCGGTGATTTCGCGTTGAATTATTCGATTTGGAATTAGACGAATAAGAACGTATTTTTCATGAGCTACAACTTTGCTTCTTCTCAATTTGTAGACTTTACCATTTATACCATTTATTTCGTTTTTTTATAGGCGACACTTTTGTTAAAAATATTTTTTTCGATAAAATATTTACTTTTTGAGTTATTTGGGAAAAACGGTCTGAAAACGTAGTTTTTTTTGTCGAAAAATCAACATTTTAAATCGCGAATAACTCGAAAAGTATTTACTTACCTAAAAAACTTTATAGAACAAAAGGTGCTTAAAATAAGTCAATTTATCCATTTCCGGCCTTATTTTAAACACGCGTTTTTCACCCCCCGAAAAGCGGTAAATGTCACCCCCAAGTAAAAGCAACCAACGGCACAAATTCAACTTTGAAATGGAGGGTAAGTAGAACATTAATCCAAATTTTCATGCAATTCGGAGTTGCCTCTGGAAATTACACTCCAAAACGGTCATTTATTGGACTATAAAGGATTAAAAACGAATAACCATTTTCAATTTTGTTGCAACACGAAACTACAGCCGCATCATATTCTAGTTCAATCAGACAGTGCAGCAAGCACATCAGTAGCATAGTGATAGATCGGCGTACCCTGGTTCCAGTTGGGATGGGGACCCCCGCCCAAAACATTAAATATAATTCATCTTATATCATAAAATATATCATAAAAACTCAAGCTAATTTATAGTCCATATACTCACGGTTTTTGCTGTAAATTTTAAAGAATCGCTTGGATTGAGATGGAATTTGGCATACACCTAGCTAACATGTCGAACAAAAAAAAGTGATACCTATTGCATCGTTTCTCAACGTTTTACCATTTGCGCCCCAATATTCCATAATTATTTTCACCGCGCCCCCTTCGTTCAATAACGATATATCTATGCAATAATAATATACTCTGAGCAGCATAAAACCTAATAAACTAAAAAGACATTGGGAAACGCTTCATATAGTGAGTTCATTAACAAACCCCGAGAATTCTTCGAGTTAAAATTAAAATGGCGTGAAAAGCAAAAATTAGTTTTAATAAAAACTTTGACTGTGAATGAAATAGCTTTACTTGCCTCTTATAAAGTCTGATATCAAATAGCCAGATCTAAAAAGCCTAACACTATTGGTGAAGATCTTATATTACCAACTGCAATCAAAATTGTAGAAACTGTGTTTGGAGATAATTTTGCTAAAAAATTGGAGTTTATACCTCTATCAAATGATACTGTTGCCCGCCGAATTGGTGATATAGCTGAATATGTACAGGATCAGCTAATCAGGAAGTTGCGTGGAAAGCCGTTTTCGATTCAGCTTGATGAGGCAACAGTAGCAATAAATATGCTCATTTTATTGCCTGCGTTCGATTTTGTGATGGCAGATCAGTAGCAGAACTACTTTTCTGCAAACCAATAGAATTGATAGCAAAGTCGCTTGCATTATTTGCTATGTTAAATGATTATAGTAAGTAAGTAAGTAAGTAAATGATTATATAGATGAAGCAAAAATAGAGACACTGTATGATCAACAGAGAAGCTCTGGCTTGAAAATTTTGCTAACTACGGTTTTAAAAATAGCTAATTATCTACATAAAAATGAGACCTTTGAAAACTAGAATCTTTTCTGTACTTTGCAAAGACATGGATGCGGTACATTCAGCATTATTATTTTATTGTGAGGCAAACTGGTTATTACGTGGGAAATTTTTACAACGTGTTTTGAATTAAGACATGGAATCGCCATTTTTCTAGAAGAAGAAAAGAGGCCGCAAACCAAAATGTTTCACGATGGTTTATTTTTGATGAAATTGAGTTAGTTGGTTGATATATTCGAGAAACTAAATATTTTGAACTTACAACTTCAAGGGGCCAATACACATATATTTGATACGAATGATAAAGTTAACGCTTTCTGTAGAAAATTGAAATTGCGGAGCAGAAATTTAAAGCAAAAAACCTAGAAATATTTGAAAATGTGGATGAATGTTTTAAAACTTACCAGGTTGAAGAACAACACGTGAAATTTTTTTTTGTAACCATTGAAAATCATTTAGCAATGCTGACAAAAAATTTTGGAAGATACTTTTTTGCCGACGACCAATTAATACGTACCTAATAGTTATGAGTGGGTCGGGAATCCGTTTCAAATTACACCCGAAGAGCTGTCTACTTCAGAAGAAGAAATCTTCATAGACTTCACAGCAAATGCCGAAATCAAGAAACAGTTTAATATTAGATCCCTCTTTGAATTTTGGGCAGGGGTAAATGATGAGATTTCTGCACTGAAAACCAGAGCGTTCCGTATACTATTACCGTTTTCACCATCCTACCTTTGCGAAACAGGATTTTCCGCGATGGCTGCTTTAAAGACCAAATAAAGATCGCAGCTAAATATAGAGAAAGAACTGAGAGCGTCTATTTCTAATATTACACCCTGTTTCGATAAGCATTGCTCTGCAAAACAGGCCCAAGGAAGTCACAAATTTACATTAAACTAGTTGATTTTGTATTCAGTGCTCATAACTATGAATAGCTTCTTGTTCATGGGTATTTTATTTTTTGTTTGTCAGAATTTTGTTTTGCTTTGATTTTAGTAAATTAGTCAATGTTTTAGGTGTTTTTTTATATTTTCACGCCCCCTCATTGCTAAAAGCGCGCCCCCCTAGGGAGGCGCGCCCCACAGGTTGAGAATCACTGACCTATTGTACCGATGTGCCCTTCTGCGCTAAGGGTGTTTCACCCTTTCTCAAGTGAAAAACATACGTTTAAGATAAGTCCGGAATTGGATAAACTGACTAATTCTAAGCCACCTTTACATTTTACAGAGTTTTTTCACTAATTCAATACTTTTCGAGTTATTTGTGAGTAAAGATGTTAATTTTTCAAAAAAAAACCCGCGGAAACATGCTCAGTACGCCACTGAAATACATCTACCGGTTTCGAAACTTATTAGTCTCTCATCAGGAGGCACATATACTGATCTCTCTGATACAAACAGGATAAACCCCGGCGTGCAGTACTGTCTGTATGAACGAGAATATGATGCGGCTATAGTTTCGTGTTGCAACGAAATTGAAAATCGTTATTTATTTTTGATTTACATGTTTACTCTGATTGGAGTACGAAGGGAACCATTCTCGTTGGAACTTTACCACGCTGAGCAGATGGGACGTGAATTATAAATTGTAAAATTCCCCCATCTTCTTTATTCTCAGCATCCGTTATGGCTTGCAAATTTTAGAAGCCTCGGAGGTGTAACCAGAGAAGATTCCCATTGTTTTGAATCTGGTGGGATGTAGAGTAATATTTTTAGTGTTATTTTATGTGCTATTTGATTGAAAGCTTAGTCTATTTTTTATTAAAGGATTTTTATTGAAAATGGACATGTGTGGCATTCGTATGGCAGGAACATCGTGAAACAAAATTATAGTGAAATTTGTGCACCCATAAAAATTTTATGGGGGTTTTGTTCTCTTAAACCCCCCCCCAAACTTTTGTGTACGTTCCAATTAAATTATTATTGTGGTACAATTAGTTAAACAAAATGTTTTTAATTTTTGGAGTTATACTTCTTTAGGCGCGATTGAGAGTGAATTCTTATTATCCCACGCGCCTGCGCACACCGACAGTATGGTATTCTTCTTCTTATGGTGCCTATCCGTTACGGATGTTGGACACTAACATGGCTATTCTGACTTTGTTGACTGCTGCCCTGAAAAGTCCGGTAGTGGTTAAGTTAAACCATTTTCGCAGGTTATGCAGCCAGGATATTCTTCTTCGTCCTGGACCTCTTTTCCCATGCACTTTACCTTGAAGTATGGTCCGAAGTAGGTCATATCGTTGTTCATTGCGCATTACATGGCCCAGGTATTCCAGTTTGCGACGTTTTATGGTTACGACTAGTTCGCGCTCTTTACCCATTCTATGTAGAACTTCTTCGTTGGTAACTCTGTCTATCCAGGAAATCCTCAACATGCGTCTATAGCACCACATCTCAAATGCTTCGACTCTCTTCAGTGATGCTGCAGTTAAGGTCCATAACTCCACGCCATATAAAAGAACGGAGAATACGTAGCACTTTAGTAAACGAATTTTTATTTCCAATTTTATATCGTGGCTGTTAAAGATTTTTTTCATTTTGACGAAGGCTGATCTTGCCTTCTCGATCCTTATCTTAATTTCCGTTGATTGGCCCCACTGTTCATTTAAGTTTGCACCCAAATAACAAAAGTTGGTGATTTGTGTTATAGGTTGTTGGTTAACTAGTAATTGACCAGGTGGTATCCTATTTTTGCTTATAACCATGTATTTGGTTTTTTGATGTTAAAATCAAGCCCAAACCTGCTACTTACTTCTGCCACCCTGGAGACAAGTGTCTGCTGACCTTCAAGACTGTCTGCAAAAATGACAGTATCATCAGCGTATCTTATGTTGTTCAATCGATCTCCGTTTATAAGTATTCCCTCGTCTATGTCCGTTAGCGCTAGGTTCATAATGTGCTCTGAATATGTATTGAACAATAATGGGGACAATATACATCCCTGTGGCACACCTCTTTTTATCTTTATGTCTTCTGTTAACTGATCCCCTACTCTAACAGCTGCAGTTTGTTCGTAATAGATATTGTTTATTATACGGCGATCTCTGCTGTCTAGACCAATTGAATTTAATATTTTCATCAGTTCGTCATGTTTTATTCTATCGAACGCTTTCTGGTAATAAACAAAACACACATATATATCACAATTCACGTCTCTACATCTTTGAAAGAGAACTTGTATTGCAAAAAGTGCCTCTCGAGTACCTCATGCATCCCTGAAGCCGAATTGTGTGTTTGTCATGTGTTCTTCACACTTTTTATATATTCTTTTATGTATAATTTTTAAAAAAGTTTTCAGGAGATGGCTCGTAAGGCTTATTATTCGATAATCTTCACATTTTTTGGCATTGGGTTTTTTAGGGATTGTTATAAAAGTTGATCTTAGCCACTGTTGGGGTATTTTTCCACTTTGGTATATTTTGTTGAAGATCAAGGTAAGTCTTTTTACTTCGTCTTTATCCATTATTTTCAAAAATTCTGAGTAGAACTTGTCTGGTCCTGCGGCTTTTCCCTCCTTAAAGTTGTTTATAGCAGCTTCTACTTCCGCTTCGAGAATAGGTGGTCCGGTATCGTCATTTTTATTTTGTGTGATGGTGACATTCCTATCGTCTTCAAATGCTGTTGTCACATAGTCCATCCATGTTGTTTTTGTTTCTTCAATATCAACTATTGGATTTCCTTGAGCGTCTGTTAAGTGTCCCGGCCTTTTTGATTTATATATGCGTGCTGCTTCTTTGATCTTTTTGTGGATGTTGAGAATTCGTGTTTTAGTATGGTATTAGTTGCTAAATATTTTAAGTTATTTAGCGCAAATAAGGTGTGTGTGAAAATAATATATTAGTGTTTTTAGATGTGTCTTTGGATTTGTCTTCCTCGGGAGTAAGATAATAAGTATTATTGAACATGTATATTCACTTGATCTATTTGTCACCGTGATTGTAATTATTTCCGAGAAATGATTGTATGTAAACAGAACGGTGGTAGCCCATTGGTAGAGCAATCGACTACAGATCGAGAGGTTCCGAGTTCGAATCCGGACAATTCATATTCTTTTTTTTTTGGTATTCTTTTAGTTCTTTCTAAAATTAGTTTAATATTTAAATAAAATACAAAAAGCTGTTTAAAGTAGATAATATATTGATTTCGTCGAAATCATATAATAGAAGTATAACTTCTTACGTGCGTACAAAGTACACACACACATTTTTTTGCCTAGTACTTTTTCGATAAGCAAGTGTTTATCGAGATATTTTGAATATTGTTTGAATCCACCACCCATTTTTATATGGTTAAGTACGATTATAGAGACCTATTAATAATCTGAAATTTATTTATAATTTACATTGTTAGGTATATTTTGAAACATATTAAAAAATAAGCCACATCTCGATGAAAGGTGGCTAATCGAAAAAATACTAAGAGGCAAACAAGTTTTAAAAACACTGTGTTTAACTCTAATGGTACCACAATAATAGTTTAACTGGAACGCACACATACATTTGGAGGTTTTAAAGGACCAAAACCCCCATACAATTTTTATGTAAACATATTAAAACAGAAGCTGCATCTCGATCAAAACTGGCTTATCGAAAAAATAATAAGGGGCAATTTTTTTTAAAAACACTGTGTTTAACTAATAGTACCACAATAATAATTTGATTAGAACGTACACAAAAGTTTGGGGGGTTTAAGGGATCAAAACCTCATAAAATTTTTATGGGGTGTACAAAGGACCACGCAAGACTCCTTATGGAAAAGTGGTCCCGGTCAAATTTGATGAAAGTTTGGTCAATGATACTTCTTGATGTGTAGATTTAAAAAGTCCATGGCACCTGTGTCTGAATAACTACTATTCTCGAGTTACAGCCTTCTGAAGTTATTGAATTCGAGTGCTCGGTTTACGTTAAGTGCACTAGTTTACGGTCAAGTGAACGAAAATATTTATTATTAGAAGAAGATAAACTCATGTTCTTCATACATACTTGCGTGTTGTATATGAATGCGTGGTCAAAAATAGTTGGATTGTACTTTAGTCGTCAGAAAACCTCCGAAAAGTCTTCAGAAAACTAAAGAAGTGCGGTATAAAATGTCGATATAAGCATTATCACGTTTTCATGAATGCTTCTCAGTTATGCAATACCAGCAAAACTGCAGTTCCGCCTTATCTTTAGAAAACTACTGAACAGTGGCGGATCTAGGGGGGATAGGGGTAATTCCACCGGTTACATGTTCCAGAATTAATGAAAAACTTTATATAACGAAAATGAACGAGATGGAGCCATCAAAACACATTTATATCCAAAGAGCGGATAGTGTGACGAAAGGACGTAGGCCCAGAGCACGAGCGCCCCTATAAAAGTTTTTAGGGGGGGGGGGGCAAACGTGAAGATGTTGCACATTATATTTTGTATACTTTGAATAACCATATATAATTCAAAGTACCCGAAAAGTAAGGGGGCCCGCCCCGCATGGCCCAGAGTATGATGTTAATAACTCACGCATTATTACGAAAAATCGATGGATTTTAGAAGGAAGAAATGGTCATTTACGCTCTATCTTTAAATTCTTTGCCAATCCTATAAACATGGACCATGCAAAAAAACTAAATGAATTGTACCGTATTGCTGGTGCACTATTAAATCACCCACCGATCCACATGCAAGGTGCTACAGCTGAAGCAGCTGAACAGTTATTACAGAGGTTACTAATTCCCAATGTTGTACAAGCTAGAGTTAAGACTGATAATCTGACTAGAAGAAATGGTCAATGGAGAAGGCTTCATAATCATTATTTTGCTAACTTTCCTGTTTTCGACTTAGACTACCTAAAAGGCCTTACGATTGGGATATATCAAATTAAACTGGCACCATCTTACATACAAGATAAAATAATAAGAGAAAATGACGAAGAGTTTCAAATTGATGAGAATATGGATGAACCGGGATTCATAAGAGTTCAGCAAGCTCAAAACGCCAAGTATTCATTTCCTATACGGTTGATGAAGATAATGATGAAGATGAGCCTGCAGAAGAACTGATTAACGGGTACTACTGTACCTGTCAATCTCCAGTGTGTTATGGTTTTTAGGCTTTTCAAGGCATCAACCCAATGTTAAGTATCCTGATAGGTCGTTAGTTAACACGACGTATGATGCGTCTAAAAGAAATCAGCCAAATTTTAACGTACAAATAGTCGAAGATGATTTAAACCCGATTTTTCCATAGACAATTGTAATTAATATTTAGCATTTAGAGACTACCAGGTACTTTGTTTTTTTTTGTATTGAAATCAAGTCCATGTTTTCTACCTGTCTTATATTTGATATGCAGGACAAGTTACATGCCAGCTAATGTATTTTTTTATGTTTAAACAATTTTTTCTTTAATTATTCTGAAACATGTTACGAGTGGAATTACCCCCATCCCCCCTAGATCCGCCACTGTTCAGTAGTTTTCTAAAGATAAGCCAGACCTGCAGTTTTGCTGGTATTCCATAACTGAGAAGCATTTATACCGCACTTCTTTAGTTTTCTGAGGACTTTTCGGAGGTTTTCTGAAGACTAAAATACGATCCAATTATTTTTGACCACGAATTCATATACGACACGCAAGTATGTATGAAGAACAGGAGTTTCTCTTCTTCTAATAATAAATATTTTAGTTCACTTGACCGTAAATTAGTGCAATTAACGTAAACTGAGCACTCGAATCCAATAACTTCAGAAGGCTGTAACTCGAGAATAGGAGTTATTCAGACCCAGGTGCCATGGACTTTTTTAATCTACACATCAAGAAGTATCATTGACCAAACTTTCATCAAATTTGACCGGGACCACTTTTCCAAGGAGTGTTCCGTGGTCCTTTCACTGTTATTTTTTGTTACGATGCTCCTGTCTTGATTCCTGATTTTTAATAAAAAATCTCTAATAGTTTTCGATATATTGAAAAAAGTCGATATTCATTTTTCAACTTCAAAAAGCTGTAACTTTTTTTATGTGCACATTTGTATTAAAGTAAGTTAGGTTCAATCGAACTATTTTTGGTCCCAGAATATGTGATTTAATTTATGACTGGCATTTTTGTTACACCCTGTATCGAGTACATAAAAACTGTTTTGAAATTAGTCCAAATATAGTCCAAGTAATGAAGCTTAAAATAGGACAAAACCTCGCAATTTTTACAGAATGGATCGATTTGCTTAAAAATTTGAGAATAAGTAGTGAATAGTCCAAGGATCAAAATCTATATGATGCTGAAAGGCGTTTTTACCATGGGGTTGGTTGTCACCCCATCTCGGGGGTGGAAATTTTTTATTATATTTTGACCTCAAGAGTTAGTAAAAACATTAATTCTAAGCAAAAAACGTTCTATATATTTTTTTGATAAAATTAATAGTTTTCGATTTATTCGCTATCGAAAGTGTTAGTTTTATATCGAAAAAATCAATGTTGTTAATAAGTTTTCGGCTAATAACTCCAAAAGTTTTCGTTTTATCAAAACAACTCTACTTAACAAAAATGTACCTTTTGAAACAATAAACAAAACAGTTTCCTTTAGTTTTTTTTAAGACCAATAGTAATCAAGCTATACATTATTAAATGTTAGCTCTTCTTCGTCAAATGCTAAATACTGTAGTTTCAAAGTCAAAAGACGGGAAAACTATGCATTTTTCGAGAATAACTTGTTTAAACTAATTTAAAGCATTTTAAAATATCTATCAAAAGAAATAAAAACAAAGTCTTTAGCTCAAAAATTAAGTGACGTATATTGAAAAGAATGTTAGTCCCTACTTTTTTCAGCGAAAAAGTGATCCGAAGCAACCTCCTAATCACCACATTAATTAAAATTAGTCATTAACCTTATTTGGTCTTCTTTATTTTTATATTATTAATAGGTTCTAGAAGTTTGACTGGCTAGAATGATTAGTTTTAAAAAAAATGGAGTTAGAAGCGAATAACGATTTTTTGTAGTTTGAAAAAAAAATGGCTTTTTCTTCAGAATAGAAAGATTAGCATCAGAGAAACGAAAAAATGTTTAAATACGAAATTGTAGCGTATCTAATTCTCAAAAAACTGGTTTGCAAAAATTTTTACTACAGTAAAAATTGAGTGAGCTATTGATAATTAAAACTTGTAATAACATGCAAAAACCACATTTACCAACCCTTTCAAAGTCACCTCTTTTTGCGACTGAGGATTTTAAAAAGAATTAATACTAATAGGCTTATATAACTTATAAATATCTACAAAATTCTATTTCGCCAAACTTTCTAAGATAAAAAATAGAAAAGTTACGGTTAAAAAATCAATATATATTTAAAAAAAAAAGGAGAAATCTAATTGGAAGCATAATAATGTAAGTTAGCGATGTTGTTAGTCATTGGTCTTATTCATTCTTCTTTATTTATGTATTATTAATAAGTTATAGAAGTTTGACTGGCTTAGAAAGATTAGTTTTTAAAAAACTGGAGTTAAAATCGAATGACGAATTTTTGTAGTTTGGTAAAAATGTCGATTTCTTCAAAATAGAAAGATTAGCATCACAGATACGAAAAAATGTTTAAATATGAAATTGTAGGTTATTTAATTCCCAAGAAATTAGTTTGAGAAAATTTTTTCTACGGCAAAAATTGAGTGAATCGTAAGTTAGTATATTATTGAAAAACACTTATTTTTTCGATATAAAACTAACTCTTTCGATAGCGAATAAATCGAAAACTATTCATTTTATCAAAAAAATGTATAGAACATTTTTTGCTTAAAATGAATGATTTTATTAACTTTTGCGGTCAAATTACAATAAAAAATTTCCACCCCCGGGATGGGGTGGCAACCACCCCCATGGTAAAAGCGCCTTTCGGCATCATATAGATTTTAATACTTGCACTATCCACTACTTGTTCTCAAATTTTCAAGCAAATCGATCCATTCTGTAAAAATTGCGAGGTGAAAAGCTTCAGTTTCTGGACTAATAAACCTACTCCCTAATATATCTTATTTAAAATTTCGTTACCCTAGATACGAACCTCAATCAAACTTGCATGCTTTCCCATAACAGCAACAGGGCTCCTTACGTTTGTATATATAACACTTGGACCAAGATGAACTGCCAATTTAATTTTTTCATTGTACTCTGGTTTCTCTGCAAGCCATGCAAAATAAGAAGTGGTACCTTGTGAATGCCCGATATAAAATGCTTGAGAGGCTTTGGTAGCATTCAGAATATAATCTACTAGAGCTGTTGTGTCATAAATAGCGACCTCGTGCCACCTTGAAAACAAATATGTTGATAAAATATGGAAATGATTAGTGTACACTATTATATCTTATGACAGGTTGTAACGATTGGCTTCTCTAGCTATGAGTTCAACTCGCCGACTTTGTACCTAGACTGGGTACTAAGTACTCAGACGCCGTGAGACAGGTTAGTTTTACCCTACTGATGCTCGTCGTTGCGATAGTAATCCTGCTCAGTACGAGAGGAACCGCAGGTTCGGACATTTGGTTGACGCACTTACTCGAGCGGGCGAGCTGGTAATAGTGCGAAGCTACCATCCGTGGGATTATGCCTGAACGCCTCTAAGGCCGTATCCTTTCTATCCGTCAAAGGTGGCAACGATATCTCTTGGAGTTCCGAGAGTCGAAAGGCTCAAATCAATGTGACTTTATTAGGCAATCGTAGTTGGCTACGACTGTCGCACTAGTCCTTATTTCCGTTGAGATTATCGGTTTACGGTGGGATAGATCCTTGCCAGTAGACCAGATTTTTAGACGGACGAACATGACCCGTCATACCGATGAGCGCAGGAGATGAGCTGCCGAAAGTGTATTTAATAGAGAAATATAGGAAATGGTTGAATGCTCGAATATATATGAATTTTAAAAGTCAAAAGGCAGATATCGAGCACTGAATTTAATTAAATCTTGCCCAAGTATACTTTCGCTATCTAGCGCATCCTCAGGGGCATCTCGTCAATAAAAAGAAGGTATCCTCGAATGTCATTTAATTAAAATAAATAATTTGGTGGCAAACTTAAATTAACATCTAACTAAACACTGAACAAGGGAAAAAACAGATAAATTAAAGTGCCAGTAGGTTCTACATTTTGCAATATGGAGGCAGAATATTTAATAGAGAGCGGAGCAACAGAAAATCGGTTCCACCCAGCGTACTGAGCTAAAAGGAACTCACCCGAGCCACCAGCCGGTGGCCACCCAGTGCCCAACGAATAAAGTTGGGAACATCCCCAGTATTGCGACGTATGGAGTCGGAGCCTGCCCCGAAGCAGTTCTGTATTGAAGGCTCGCTTCGTTCGCCAGTCGGGATCGAGTAGATGCAAGGATCTGTGTGTGGTTGTTGATATTTTGATTCCGTGAATGCGATACTGTGTGGAGTTATTCCGTATTGAGGAATAGCGTCGTTTAGAGTCTGTGCGTAAGTATTAATATGTAGATTCCGTATTAAAGGATAGCTTGTATTTTACTAACATTGTTACTGCATCTTTGATAATTCTTCTTCTTCTTCAAATGCAAATCCACCAATGGATGTTAGCGATCACATTTTCCATTAACTCTCTGATTCTTGCAATGTGCATCAGAGATTGTATGTCGTTAATTCCTGTCCGTTGCCTTATGCTTCGGAGCCAGGACATTTTCTTGCGTCCTACTCCTCTCTTGCCTTTAATTTTACCCTCGATTATAAGTTGAAGGAACTGCCGTAAACACCGTTTTCTTTTCTTGATGGTTTTGAAAAGTGATTTGTGACTTTCGCCGTCCATGGTATCTTTAGGATACGACGATAAAGCCACATTTCGAAGGCTTCTAATCTGTTTATATCCATCGTTTTGAGTGTCCAGCCATCTACGTCATATTTATAGCAACACCGAGCATACGTATCACTTAGTAAACCTTAGTCTCAGTTGAAGATCGAACTCTGAATAGGTCAGTACCTTCCTGAATTTTACGAAAGCTTGTCTAGCTTGCTCAATGCGACATTTTACTCCCCTGTCCTATGCCCAGTCTTTAAAAAGCCACGTTCCCAGGTATTTAAATTTGCTCAAACTTTCAATGGACTTGGTACTCAGTGTTATGGTGGAGTTTTCAAATGCATCCAAGTTTTTGGAGATAATTATGAATTTGGTACTTTTGGTATTTATCTCTAATCCCATTCGTTTACTGTATTCTCCGATTATAATGACAAGTTGTTGAAGATCAACTACTGAGAAAGTTGGAAGCTTTTGAGATGTGGCTTTTTTAGGAGAATGTTGAAAATATCATGTTTCTTCTTCTTAAAGTTCCCTCTCCTATCGGAGGTTGGATATCATAATAGCTATGGTAACTTTGTTGGCTGCTGCTCTGAATAGTTGTAATGAACTACAGTTAAACCATTCTCTGAGGTTCCTCAGCCAGGAGATGCGTCTTCTTCCTATGCTTCTTCTTCCTTGGATCCTTCCTTACATAATAATTCTCAGCAACTCATATTTTTCTCCTCTGGTAATGTATAACCCAAATATTCCAGTTTTCTAGTTTTTATACTCTCCATAATTTCTAATTCTTTATTTAAACGTCGTAGCACTTCAACATTGGTAATCTTTGAACCCACTGAATTTTCAATATTATTCTCTAACAGCACATTTCGAACGCTTCTATAATTCTTATGTGTTGTCTCTTCAATGTCCAAGCTTCCATTCCGTATAGCAATATAGAAAATATGTAGCATCTTAGAGCCCTCCATCTGAGAGGCAACTGAAGGTCTTTGTTTGTAAGCAGTGTCTTCATTTTTATAAATGCTTGCCTTTCAGTTTCAATTCGGACTTTAATTTTTTTGCTTTGGTCACTTTTGTCATCAACCCAGGTTCCCAGATATTTGTATGTCTTAACTTTTTCTATTTGGGTTTGCTCTATCATTAACCTTTCATTTCCATGTTCTGTTTTTGAGACGATCATAAGTTTAGTTTTTTTCTTGTTTATTTTTAGTCCGTATCGAATGCAATAATCGTTAATTATATTTAGCAATTCTTGTAGCGATTCCAGGGTGTCTGCCATTATAACGGTGTCATCAGCGAATCTTATGTTATTTACTATTCTTCCGTTTATAGAGATTCCATCACTTAGCTCCGCTATCGCTTCCTGAAATATGGCTTCACTGTACAGGTTAAACAGTAGCAGCGACATAACACAACCATGTCTTACTCCTCTCTTTATATTAATATTCTCGGATTCTTGTTCTTTTATCTTTTATATTGGCCTTTTGATTCTAATACAGATTGATGATAATTCGTAAATCTCGTCTGTCTATATCTCTGTTTTTCAATAATTATATTAGTTTTTCATGTCGGACCCTGTCGAATGCTTTTTCGAAGTCGATGAAACGGAAATAAATATCCAGGTTCATATCTAAGCATCTTTGAGAGAAGACATTAAACGCAAACAATGCCTCTCTTGTTCCAAGTCCTTTGCGTAATCCAAATTGGGTATCGTCCATATCATATTCTAGCTTTCTGTATAATCTTCCATGAATCACCTTAAGAAATATTTTGAGGGTATGGCTTATTACTGACACTGTCTTATAGTCCGAACAATCTTTGGCATAAATTGTTTTTGGTACTGTTACAAAGGTGGACACCAACCATTCCTGAGGGATTTTTCCGGTTTTATATACATACTTCATTAAACAGATCCAGTAGTACCGGTAGAGTTTCATCGTCTAGATATTTCAGTAATTCCGCAGGTATTTCGTCTGGACCTACAGTTTTTCCGTTTTTTGTTTTTGGTATTGCTTGTCCGATTTCATCTATTATAATCTCTGGTCCCGTTTCACTGTCGATTTCTTCCGGTTCTTGTCTATTATCCTCAAACAGATCTGTTATGTATGTCTTCCACTTTTTAATTTCTCTTTGACTTCTATAATAATTTTTTCATTTATATCCTTAAGAAGGCCATCTTTCTTTTTTCGCTGTGTATTTGTGATTTCCTTTATTTTCTTGTGCATGTTAAAGCTATCATACTTTTTAGAATATTCTTCTGTTTCACTACATTGATTTGTCAGCCAGGTGGATTTGGCCTCTTTTATTTTCTTTCCTATTAATCTCTGGATTTCCTTGTATTTTCCCTTACTCCTGCCTTTATCTTTCCTTCTTTCCTCCATTAGCTCTAGGATTTATGAAGTCATCCATCTCTGTTTTTTTATTATTTTTGTGGGTAATATCTTCTTTCCTGCCTCTACTAACGTTTCTTGTATCATGTTCCATTGGTAATTAATATCTGTTGTTTTTATCACGTCTTGTTTGATTTTCTTTAAGTTATCATTTATTTCTTTTAGCCTCTGACGTAGAGGTTCTTCTGTTATATTTGAGACATCAAGTCGTGGTATATTTGTTTGTTTTTGGATCTTTTTCAGTTTTATCTTTATTACGCGTACTAATGGATTATGATCTGAATTTATGTCAGCTCCGGGGTATGTTCTCACAGACTTTATAGTGTTTTTATATCTGGATTTGATTAAAATGTAATCTATCTGATTTATTACAATGTGATCTTCCGAATCCACCGGTGATATCCAGGTATGCAGTCTTCTTTTAGGTAACTTAAATAAGGTATTCATTACTACCAGCTCCTCGCTTTGGCAGAATTCGACAAGTCTGTCCCCCTTTCATTTCTTTCTCCCAAGCCAAATTCTCCCACGTGTCCATCCACTTTTCCTTTTCCAATCTTGGCATTGACATCTCCCATCACCAACAATATGTCATCTTTTTTTGTGGATCTTATGATTTCGTTCAATTGCATGTAGAACCTTTCTATCTCGGCCTCATCTTTGTCGGCAGTAGGTGCATATATTTGGACAACGTTTATCTTTTTAGAGAATGTTTGTAACTGAATCATCATCAATCTTTCTGAGTAGGGGGTAAAACCAACTACAGATTTATTTGTCTCTTTGTCTACAAGTATGGCAACTCCATATCTATGTCTTGGATCATTGTTACCAACATAATACATCATGCCGTTGTTTGTGGTTAAATTTCCTGAATCGGGCCATTGAACGTCGCTGATACCGAATATATTTATCTTAAGGCGATCCATTTCAGCTGTTAGGTTATCGAGCTTACCTGTGATACAAACTCTTCACGTTCCATGTGGCCAGTCTTAGGGTTCTTCCTTTTTCTATTTTTTCTAAACAAATAGTTTTCTTGGTTTCCTTCTGATTATGAGGGTTTAGTTTGCTGACGACCTGGGAGGCCTCATATTTTTCAAGTGTACCTCTCCTGCCGGATCTTGGTTTCCGACTTCCATGATCAGTAAGGTGTCTTTGGGCTTTCTCAAATGCCATTATGATTCTCTAGCAATGCCATTTTAGATCTTTAATATAGTGGTTTTCTGTTCCCTTCCGTATCCTTATGCCGTTGACCACTTCATTGGTTCATCCGCCTTTAGGGCCAATTTCGTGACCCTAGGACAAAAGAGTGCCCGACCACTTACCAACTCATCCGCCCGAAGCCGTTGGTCATTAAGTGGGGGATTGCTTATACCGGCAATCATTCGGTGAAGAGTATGTAGTAGAAAGAAATATAGTGACCCGTCTGCCCTCGGAAACCTAATAGCCATTCGGGGTCGGACGTAAGAAACAAGAGTTAGCCAAGAGAGGCTGATAGGAAAGATTAAAGACATTTCACTCAAGACTAGTTGAAAATGAGTAAAATGTGAAGGCCCTTATGATCCGCCAGGTGCCTTTCATAAATATTATGCACCGGCCATAAATGACAAACGAAATGGTGTTGCACCGAATGGAAGAGACAGATATCTTTAGACCATAATTAAAAAGAAGAAAGGACTAAACGGAGAAAGGATTAAAAGGTGAAATACAGCATCCTTGGAACACATAGAAATGATAAGTACGAGTTGTTGCAGCTGATTATGAAGTGTAAAGCGTCGTTTAAACACAGCGATAAGTCACAGCAACTAGTTGTGATGACAAGTTGAAACGCTGTTTAGACGCTGCGATAAGTTGATGTGTTTTATCGCGATGTGATTGACCACAACAAGTTGAAGAGGGGAGCATTGTGTACATTTTAGACCCTTCAATAAATTTTAACTAGTTTTCATCATAAACAAATAGATCCTGTTACTTTCTTTATAACAAAAATATAAAGGTTGTGTATGTTATACAGGGTATTTACAAAGTTATAACTAATTTTATATGAAAACCGTAACAAGTTCAACTCACTGTATAAATAAATAAAAATAAGCACAACGGCAATGGTTTATTGATGCCATATTTTTTATTTATTATCAAAAATTTTAAAAATGATTAATTGCTAATTTACTTTATATCTAATACAGAGTGAGTTAAAACTCAAGTACATTATTTTCTCAGTAAAATTTAAATGAGATACCCTGTATTTTATATCACTATTGAAAAGTACCATTACCGTACTTTAATTTTTATGCAACATTCCCTATGTCTAAATTTATTAGTTTTCGAGATATTTTCATTTCCAAGGTCAATGAAAGGGGCACCTGGTTTTTCGAGGGTCTTTGGTACTACATTAATGCAAACGGATTAGTTATAGGTTTTTGGGGTTGCTGAACATGAATACGTGATCAGCACAGACACAGGAGCACCTGGTGCCTAAGACAGGTTATCTTCTGGAGTTTCGGAGGAATCAAATGGATTACTCTTAGGTTTTTGGGGTTGCTGAACATGCATACACTATCAGATCCGACCCACGAATCACATTGTGCCTACGGCACAATGTGATCACGTATTCGTGTTGAGCAACCCCAAAAACCTATAATTAATCCGTTTGCATCAATGTAATACCAAAGACCCTCGAAACTCCAGGAGCCCCTTTCATTGACCTTGGAAACCAGGTGCTCCGGGAGTCGGTTCTGGTAGCATATTTGTGTTTAGCGACCTCAAAAAACCCTCCAGTAATTCATTTGTATCAATTAAATGCCTAAAACCATCGAAACTCTAGAAGACGACGTCCATTGTAGAGGGTCTGGCCACCACGTCATCCGGAGGTCAATTCTGATGGCATATTCGTGTTTAGCGATCCCAAAAATCCATAAGTAATCTGTTTATATCAATTGAATGCCGAAAACCCTCGAATCTCTAGAAGATGACGTCCGTTGAAGGTCAAGGTCAAAGTAAAGGTCAACATTGGATAGCCAGGATAAAATCATATACTACTAGTACTTTTTCTTGATCCAAACTTCT
Organism: Diabrotica virgifera virgifera; assembly: GCF_917563875.1. Classification (NCBI taxonomy): domain Eukaryota; kingdom Metazoa; phylum Arthropoda; class Insecta; order Coleoptera; family Chrysomelidae; genus Diabrotica; species Diabrotica virgifera. The sequence goes on along the minus strand of NC_065451.1, from coordinate 39,613,448 downwards.
ACAAGTTGCCAAATAACCAGTAATTTACGGAATTGGAATACCCCGTAAATCTTATAATTTTCCGAGTTTGGACCTCTATATCTTGAAAATCCTTCATACGATTGAGTTGTGCCCATGAGAACTTTTTATCAGGATGCTTCAAAGAGTATTTTCCCAAAATATGAACGAAATCCACTGGGACCTATTTTCCATAAGGTTTGTGCGGGGTCCTTTAGACATAGGAAATGTTTTATAAAAATTAAAGTACGGTAATGATACTTTTCGATAGTGATATAAAATACAGGGTGTTCCATTTAAAATTACTGAGAAAATGTAGGTAGTTGCGTTTTGATTCGCCCTGTATTCAATATAAAGAAAATTAGCAATATCAATAATTTATGATAATAATATACGAACGAACTCCTAAAGTACGGAGAACAAGATCTAACTAAACAACTATTAAAACTAATACAAAACATAATAGAACAAAACAGAAGAATGGAGATCAAGCATACACAACAATGGAGATCAAGCATTCTAATACCTCCCTTCAAAAATAAAGAAAAATCGGACCCGGAGAATCATAGAGGAATTAACTTATTAAACACGACATTCAAATTAACAACCAAAGTGATAACAAACAAATTGACTGAAATTATACCATTAGCAGAAGAACAACAAGGTTTTAGGTCGGGAAGGTCATGCACTGACGCTATATTTATAATGAGGTAAGTTCAAGAGAAATCGTTGGAATACAACAAACTGGCATATTTATGTTTCGTAGACCTTAAGAAAGCATTTGACATGGTCAAATTAAGGGACGTTATCCATTTGTTATACTCGAGTGAGGTACCTCTAGGAATAATTAAAACGATCTTAAACATCTACCAGAACCACACAATAAAAGTAAAAGTGGAAGATAAACTAACTGACCTAATTGAAGCCGGCAATAGTATAAGACAGGGGGATTCATTGAGTCCTTTATTGTTCAACCTGATCATGGACGAAATAATAAAAAAAGTAAGAACTAAAAACGGATACCAAATGGGAGACAAACAACTCAAAATAATCTGCTATGCATACGATGCAATACTAATCTCTCAAAATGAAGATGATTTACAACGTATTCTGCACCAATTTAACATAACCGCCAGAAAATTTAACATGTTAATTTCCCCAAAAAAGACAAAATGCATGGTTATAACAGCAGATCCAATAAGATTTAAATTGGAGCTGGAAGGTCAGATAATAGAACTAGTAATGGAGTTTAAATACCTAGACATCACACTATCTAGCTGCGGAAGGTTCGAAACAGAAGTGGAAGATCAAGTTAATAGAGCAAACAGAGCCGCAGGTTGCCTGAATGACACAATATGGAGAAATAAAAATATCGGAAAAGATGTGAAAGGCAGAATTTACAAAACAGTCATCAGAACAATGATGACATACGCGTGCAGAAACACGACCTGACACACAGAGGACCAAAAGATTGCTCGAAACAGCGGAGATGAAAACCCTTCGAAAAATCGATGGAGAGACTCTATGGGACAGAGCTGGAAGTGCAGAAGGACAGAAGACAGGGTAAAAAACAGAAGAATAGAATGGAATGACCACATAAGCCGAATGACAACAGAGTAGTCAGGATAGCGAGAGACGGTTTCCCAATAGGCAGACGATCAGTGGTAAGACCATGAAAACGATTGAACGACAACTTACTAGAGGCACATTGAAAAAACAGGCAGTCATGCCTATACAAAAAGAAGAAGAATAATAATTTATGAAAATTTTGATAATAAATAAAAAAATATGGCATCAATAATCCATTGCTTTTGTGCTTATTTTTATTTATACAATGAGTTAACTTGTTACAATTTTCGTCTAAAATTGGTTATAACTTTGTAAAATACCCTGTATAACATAACAATCCTTTATACATTTGTAATAGCGAAGTTAAGAAGATTTTGAATATAAAATAAAATACAGGGTGTTCCATTTAAAAAAACATAAGTTAGGTCTGCCACTATGTTATCGAACATTCTAATTAATTTTGAAATGTGAATCTCAAAGTTGGCTACAATTTTTGTTATTAACTTTTATTGGATCTATATACTTATATAATTATTATATCTATATTACTATAACGGATCTACGTAGCTTTACCCCACTAATCAATCACCCTGTACATTTAATTGGATATGTAAATAAATTCTAATTCGGTAAGATTCTCCTAAATTGATGCAACCCAACTCCAATGATAAATCGCTGTACCGTTTAGACACGACGATTCAATCCAAATTGATTCAATCCGATACCAACTTCAACCCAACTCCAACTTTGATAAGTCGTGCGATGCACCGTTTACACACAATGATAAGTTGCAACAACTCGATTGACCTTGATAAGTTGTTTGATTTATCGCTGTGTTTAAACGACCCTTAAAATCGAAGAAAAAAGGAGTCCAGATAGACAACAAATATCCTGACTGAAGAAATTTTGCTACTGGACCGGATTAAACACACATACGTTTTTAAGACAAGCAGAAGACGGAGACGAATTTTTAATTGTTATAGCCAACCTTCATTCGTGGAGTCGGCACTAGAAGAACAAGTAAAGGTTTGAAAAAGTTTGATACGTTTTACAACTTACCCAAAATTCCAAAATTTTCTATCTCTCTCAGGGTCCATCGTCTTATGCTTTTGAGCGTGGAGGTTTCCTCTGGTATTTGTCAACCAGACATCAAATCCTCTATCCGATAAAAAGTAACCTATAGCATGGTCTATTCCTGCTCCGATGAAATTTTCTGAGCAACCACATGTTCCTGGTACCAATATTACTGGATATTTATGAGTTTTTGTGGAATTTTTGCCATGGGGTATTCTGAATACCGTAATGATATAATCGTCTTCAGTAATAACGTTATGGATTTCAACTGGATAGCCGTATTTTGTTAAGATCTGAGTCTAAATGCAAAACGTAAATGATCAAAAGGTTGCCAATGTGAGTCCATAATACTAATGTATAAAAAGTGAGTCAATACTCACAATCTTAACTCTTTAATCTACAAGCTCGAGTTAACTCGAGCGCCCTAGATTGGCCAAACTGTGCACACTCGAGATAATTCGAGCAACGTTATACTTTATGTTGCTAGAATGTTTCACACTCGAATGCAATCGAGAATTGAAAATAACAATGTAAAAGCAAAAAAAAAGACAACGGTTTGATTGATATTTATCATTTACATGGAATTGTAAGCTAAAACACTTACGCCCGGTTTCATAATCAACTTAAAGTGAACATTAACTAAAGTTCACTTTAAAGTTGACATTTACCCATACGAATTGCATTGATAAAGGTATCAGCTTAAAATTTTAAGTCCACTTTAACTGATTATGAAACCGAGCGTTACTTATTCAAGTATAAAATATATCATTTTTATTAAGGTGATACAGTAGCGATCAACAGGCAGCAAAAACGCGTTCCAAGATTGCGGCTGTAATTTTGAATATTTTTTCGAGATATTTGGCACACGTATTAGTATTATAATAAAGAATGGCGGTACAGAGCCCAATTACAAAAATATATTAATATGTGGAAATTACTCTGTAATTAAATACAATATTAAAAAACGAGCCTGTACCGCCATTAAGAAGAACAAAAAAATACACTTTCTTCAAATAAACTTTTTTATCCGATGCCTAGATTTTGTGTCATTTTGGAACTATTAAAATTTTTTATTTCATTAGTAGTTCCAAAATGACACAAAATCTAGGCATCGGATAAAAAGTTTATTTGAAGAAAGTGTATTTTTTGTTCTTCTTAATGGTTGTACATGCTCGTTTTTTTAATATTGTATTTAATTACAGAGTAATTTTCACATATTAATATATTTTTCAAATTGAGCTCTGTACCGTCATTCTTTATTATATTACGAATACGTGTGCCAAATATCTCGAAAAAATATTTAAAATTACAGCCGCAATCTTGGAACGCGTTTTCGGTACCTCTTGATCGCTACTGTTTCCTCACTTTTCTTTACTTCAATTAATAGTTTGCATAAAATCTTTAGACGTTAATTTGACTGACTTTTCTTCAATGCAAATGAATGAAAATCTGCAGACATATGCATTCGCGGGAACAATACACGAATAGTCAATAAATTTTTTTTTATATTCATTAATTGTTTAAATAAAAAAAAACGATGTTAATGAAAAATGCTTAAATTCTCTTGTTTTTTACAATGTAGAAACTTAAAATTTTTACGGATTGTAGCTAAGGATATGAACTATACATAATTTCACTTTTTACGTTAATTGTTTACGTTATGCTTCATAAATAAACAATAAAGGTTCAAATTTTGAATGCTCATATATTTGTTTATATATAACTCGGCGTTTATCGGCTGTTCTTTAGCTCAATCGTTTGGGTCAAATCTTTGGACGTTAATTTGACTGCCTTTTCTTCAATGCAAATGAATAGAAATGTGCAGACACAATGTGAATGGGACATCAGTGATTCTCAGTTTGGGTTTAGGCAAGGTTTGGGAACAAGAGAAGCAATAGTAGCAACACAGGTGTTGTTCCAAAATTGTTACGATCAGAGGAAGGACGTATTCCTGTGCTTTCTAGACTACGAGAAAGCGTTTGATCGTGTCCAACATCACAAGTTAATGCAGATCCTCAAGAAGCTTGATATAGACCAAAAAGACATAAGATGCATTGAAAACTTGTACTGGTATCAGGCAGCACAATTAAAAATAGACAATTCTATATCCAAATCCATACATATAAGAAGGGGTGTTCGGCAGGGATGTGTGCTTTCCCCTCTTTTATTTAACATTTATTCGGAAGCCATATTTCAAGAGTCTTTGGAAGATGCAGAGATGGGAATCAAAGTGAATGGAGTATTAATCAACAACATACGATATGCTGATGATGCTGTCTTAATTTGCGACAACATAGCAGATCTTCAACAACTTGTCACTATAATCGGAGAATACAGTAAGTGAATGGGATTAGAGATTAATACCAAAAAGACCAAATTCATAATCATCTCCAGAAACTTGGATGCATTTGAAAACTCCACCATAACACTGAATACTAAGTTCATTGAGAGAGTGAGCAAATTCAAATACCTAGGAACGTGGCTTTTTGAAGACTGGGCATCGGACAGGGAAGTAAAATGTCGCATTGAGCAAGCTCGACAAGCTTTCGTAAAATTCAGGAAGGTACTGAGCTGCTCAGAGTTCGACCTTACACTGAGACTAAGGTTTACTAAATGCTACGTGTGGTCGGTGCTGCTATATGGCATAGAGGGCTGGACACTCAAAACGAGGGATATAAACAGATTAGAAGCCTTCGAAATGTGGCTTTATCGCCGTATCCTAAAGATACCATGGACGGCGAAAGTCACAAATGTGGATGTCCTTAAAAGAATCAACCAAGAACGTCAGCTTTTCGAAAACATCAAGAAAAGAAAAACGGCATATTTGGGTCACATCATGCGAAACGAAAAATACCAGTTCCTTCAACTTATAATCCAGGGTAAAATTGAAGGCAAGAGAGGAATAGGACGCAAGAAAATGTCCTGGCTCCGAAACATAAGGCAATGGACAGGGATTACCGACATACAATCACTGATCCACATTGCAAGAAACAGAGAGTTAATGGAAAATGTGATCGCCAACATCCATTAGTGGATTTGCATTTGAAGAAGAAGAAGTGCAGACATACGCATTTGCGGGAACAATATACGAATAGTTAATAAAACATTTTTTATTTATTAATTGTTTAAATAAAAAAAAAAGATTTTAACGGAAAATGCTTAAATTCTCTTGTTTTTTACCATGAAGAAACTTAAAACTTTTACTGATTGTAGCTAATGATATGAACTATACATAATTTCACTTTTTACGTTAATTGTTTACGTTATGCTTCATAAATAAACAATAAAGTTTCAAATTTTTTGCCGATTCCGACTACTTTTCATGTTTGTACATCATACGTTTTATACATATTTTATTAAACATGACGATCTATTTTAATGTTTGAAAAGTCTAAGACTAAAAAGTAAAAAATAAAAAAATATGAAAATAATATTTTTAAGAAACGCTTTTCGTTAGTTACAGAATGACCCAAATTAACTAAAAAAAGGTTCGAAATGAAAAAATTATTTTTGTGAATTTGTTTAAAAAAATTGTTTAAACAATTTTTCGACCACGGCACCGCCCGGCACCCTGTGGAGATGTTATAAGGACCTCTTTTTGAGTAAGTTTTTGCCAAAAAAATCGAATCGGAATAATTTTGCTAACGGGGGCGACGATACAGTCCGGTCTAATAACACTATTTGGGGAGTCAAGACAGAACGAAAATATGCATTGTTACCGCTCCGATAACAACCTGATTAGGTTAAAGCGGGTTTTGTAAATAAAAAAAAAAATAGGTATTAAAAAATATCCATACTTACTATAGACAACCGGCTATCAGGATGAAATTGAAAATCAAAGGCTTCAGAATTTAAAATATTTAAATGTAATGTGCTGAAAATAATTATCAAACGTTTTAACATTTTACAGTCCACTAATAATAGCTAAACTCAAGTTATCAATGTAGTCTGTGACATTATTAGCTTGGAATAATATCCACTTTAATATTTAACATAATGCACAGCCTTGCTAAGTAGTAAATACTATCCTTATAATCTTGTGAAAATACAAAATTTTCTTGTTAAAATTGGTACCTGTTTAAAAGTTAATTACAAAAATGTGTAAAACTACAAATATTTACCTATATGTACATCAAATTACCATTAGTTTGGACACTTATTATCATTTAGAAGTAACACAACAGTTTTACATGCATTGCACCTTACCCGAACCTTACCTGATTAATTTTGTTTATATTAACAAGCATAACAACTAAATGTTACCCATATATTTATCGACAATGTTGAACCAAAATTTGCATATGAAGAGTACAGGGGAAAAACAAGGATTGTCACATTTTATACATATTGAGATAAACACCAATAAAGGTTTAATTCGTATGATATCTAAAAACTACTTAGGAGATTCTTAGCAGAATTCTAGCAATTATTATAGACAAGGCGAAAACGGCGGGTCCGTTGGGAAAAATATTCCCATGAAATTTTTTGCATAATCACATTCGTGAGACATCCCAGAATAAAGTTCAAGAAGTCGCCCACGTGAAAAGTGGTTCAATTTTTTTAACACTTTTTTTAATCAAATTGCAAAAATCAATATTTTTGGCTCGGACAATTTTTTTGTAGGTTTTTTATACCATTCTGGATCAAAAAGGTCTCTTATAATTTTTTAAAAGTTGATCGTTTTCGAGTTATAAGCAATTTAAAATTGAAAAAAAAAAAACGAAAAATGGCGATTTTCAAGGCTTAATAATTCGGTTAAAAGTTATTATTATGAAAGTCAGAAAGTGACTAAATCAAAGTTTAATGCCCCCCCCCCCCTACGAGATCCTGAAGAAATTTTTGTCTTTATTTTATTACTAATCTGTTATTTTTAAGTAATAATAATGAGCGCCATGCACGTGGTAGGCGGCCGTAAATGTGAGTGCAAGTAAGATGCACAATTGGACTGCCGGAGTGGCATCTCTCTCGCACTCAGAATTTACGGCCGGATACCACGTGCATGGCGCTCAATATTATTACTTAAAAATAACAGCTTAGTAATAAAATAATGACAAAAATTTCTTTAGGATCTTGTAGGTGGGCATTAAACTTTGATTTAGTCACTTTCTGACTTTCATAATAATAACTTTTAACCGAGTTATTAAGCCTTGAAAATAGCCATTTACGTTTTTTTTCAATTTTAAAATGCTTATAACTCAAAAACGATCAACTTTAGAGAAAAATTATAAGAGACCTTTTTTATCCAGAATGGTCCAAAAAACCTACAAAAAGATTGTCCGGGCCAAAAATATTGATCTTTGCAATTTGATTACAAAATATTGTTAAACAAATTTGGCCCACTTTTCACGTGGGCGACTTCTTGAACTTTATTCTGGGATGTCTCACGGATGTAATTATGCAAAAAAATTCATGAGAATATTTTTCGCAACGATCCCGCCGTTTTCGTCTTGTCTATTAGTCTATAATCTTAGGGCCGGTTGTTCGAACGCTAATCAAAAATGATCATTATCAAATATTTAATTACTGTCACCAACTGTCAATGTCAACTTTGTTTGGGTTGCTGAAAACATAATTATGGATTACAATTATGAAATTATTTAATCAATTATGTTAATAATTGTCATGTTAATTGATTGACTTATCTCATAATTATAATCAATTATGTTTTCAGCAACCCAATCAAAGTTGAAATTCACAGTTAGTGACAGTAATTAAATATTTGATAGTGATCATTGTTGATTAGCGTTCGAACAACCGGCCCTAAATATAATATTAATCTATATTAGTCCAAGTAATTAAGCTTAAAATAGGCCAAAACTTCGCAATTTTTACAGAATGGATCGATTTGCTTGAAAATTTGAGAGTAAGTAGTGGATAGTCCAAGGATCAAAATCTATATGATGCCTAAAGGCGCTTTTACCATGGGGGTGGTTGCCACCCCATCTCGGGGGTGGAAATTTTTTATTAAATTTTGACCGCAAAAGTTGGTAAAACCATTCATTCTAAGCAAAAACATTTTATACATTTTTTTGATAAAATTAATATTTTTCGATTTATTCGATATCGAAAGTGTTAGTGTTATATCGAAAAATCAATGTTTTTAATAAGTTTCATGCTAATAACTCCAAAACAACTTTACTTAACAAAAATGTACCTTTTGAAAAAATAAACAAAACTGCGTTTTTAATTTTCTTTAAGACCAATAGTAATCGAGCTATACTTTATTATATGTTAGCTCTTCTTCGTCAAACGCTAAATATTGTAGTTTCAAAATCAAAAGACGGGAAAACTATGCATTCTTCGAGGATAACTTGTTGAAACTAATTTAAAGTATTTAAAAATATCTATCTTCTGAAATAAAAAAAGTCTCTAGCTTAAAAATTAAGTGACTTATAATGAAAAGAATATCAGTCCCTATTTTTTCAGCGAAAAGTGATCGGAAGCAACCTCCTAATCACCAACCTAATTGAAATTAGTCATTGACCTTATTTGGTCTTCTTTACTTATGTATTATTAATAGGTTCCAGAAGTTTGACAGACTTCGAATGATTAGTTTTTACAAAAATGGAGTTTAAAGCGAATAACGAATTTTTGTAGTTTGGACAAAATGGCTTTATCTTCAGAATAGAAAGATTAGCATCAGAGATTCGAAAAAATGTTTCAATATAAAATTGTAGCTTATTTAATTCCCAAGAAGATGGTTTACACAAATTTGTTCTAAGGCAAAAATTGAGTGAGCTATTGACAATGAAAACTTGTAATAGCATGCAAAAACCACCTTTACCAACCCTTTCAAAGTCACCTGTATTTGCGACTGAGGATTTTAAAAAGATTTAATAGGATTGTAGATCTTGTAAAAATCTACAAAATTCGTATTACCAAATTTTCTAAGATACAAAATAAAAAAGTTACGGTTAAAAAATCAATATATTTTTTTGAAAAAAAAATCCAATTGGAAGCATAACAATGTAAGTTAGCGGTGTTTTTAGTCATTGGCCTTATTCATTCTTCTTTATTTATGTATTATTAATAGATTTTAGAAGTCTGACTGGCATAAAATGATTAGTTTTTTAAAAAACAAGAGTTAAAGATGAATAACGAATTTTTGTAGTTTTGTAAAACATGCCATTTGCTTCAGAATAGAAAGATTAGCATCAGAGATACGAAAAAATGTTTAAATATGAAATTGTAGGTTATTTAATTCCCAAGAACTAGGTTTAAAAAATTCTTTTCTACGGCAAATATTGAGTGAATCGTAAATGAGTATATTATCGAAAAACATTGATTTTATCGGTATGAAACTAAAACTTTCGATAGCGAATAAATCGAAAACTATTAATTTCATCAAAAAAATGCATAGAGCATTTTTTGCTTAGAATGAATGTTTTTATCAACCTTTGTGATCAAAATATAATAAAAAATTTCCACCCCCGAGATTGGGTGGCAACCACCCCTATGGTAAAAGCCTTTCCGGCATGATATAGATTTTGATCCTTGGACTATCCAATACTTGTTCTCAAATTTTCAATCAAATCGATCCATTCTGAAAAGCTTCGGTTCCTGGACTATATTAACTTATTAATTTAATAATGTACCAAAATACTGCTAACATTCCTTATTTTCTTCCAGTGGCGTGAGGACAATCCGGGTCGCATATTTACAGATGCTAGCGTGTGTAGACACCAGGGTATTGAAATCAGTTAGGGTTTGGAAAAACAGTACATTTACAAATGCTAGCGCGTGTTGACACTACGCTACGGTGTTGAAATCGGTTAGGGTTTGGAAAAGCAGTACGTTTACAGATGCTAGCGTGTGTTCACATTAGGGTGTTGAAATTAATTAGGGTTTGGAAAAACAGTACATTTACAAATAACACAAAAGAAAAACATAAAATAATGTTGTTCTGAAGCTATTTACTTGTGGCATTTTTATAATTAACTATTTAGATGGGAAATAAGCCACAATCAAATTGAACAAAATAATTTTATTAACCTTTCGACGCTCAAATCAGGTGTCGTTGTTAAAATACAAAATACTACTAAATTAAACAAAAATGTTGTTGTTTAGTAAAGAATACTTTAAAATGTATAATATATGTCTGAATTGCCAATATAAATGAGTCATTTTTATAATATTAAATATATTATTTATATATTTAAATAAGATTAAATAAATTGAAGACCTAGGTGGAAGAAGGAGGTATGTAACATTTTCTAAAATTTTGAGTTTTTTAGTGAATGAAGGTGGTATGTAACTTAACTATCATATTATGCCACTTTTACTGTACCTCTAAAAAGCTTAATAAGAGATATTCTAGTGGATGAAGGAGGTACGTAACATATAGAATACAATTCTTGAATGAAAGAAGGAGGTATGAAACATTTTTCGTCTTTTTCAGGTTAAAATTGTTTATAACTCGAAACTATTAACTTTGAAAAATTACAAAAGACCTTTTTTGTTTCCAATGATCAAAAGAACCTAAAATAATATACACAGGCTGAAAAAATTGATTTTTTAAATTTTTTTTTATAAATGTAGCTAAGGCTAGGGTAGCTATTAATAAAAAAGGCAAGGTAGACGAAAGAAGAAACGCCAGGTCGAAGAAGAAAGGCCAGGTCGCAGAAGACCGTCATGGCTTAGACACCTGTAAGAATGGTTTAACAGATCCTCTGCATCCCTTTACCGAGCTGCCATTAACAAAATTACTATAGCCAGTTTGATAGCCAACATGAACATAGCAACATGAAGAACAAGATTATTTTGTGTTCAATTACATAAATTTCTTTAAAACTGAATATAGAGCATTATTTCATGCCACATACCCCCTTCATCCATTCAGATAAAGGATAGTTATACAAACTAAAATTAATGGAAGAAGTTTTTATTTATTTTTAGAAAAAATACTAAAAGTCAAAACAAATTATCAACATTATATGTAAAGGAATGATTATAGCAATATAAATAAAACCAAATAACACAAAAAATATTTTCATGATAAAAGTAGAGGAATAAAAACTTTAACTGCCTATATCTAAAAAGGTAGGCTTTGTAACATACTTCCTTCTTTCATTTAGGTCTTCAATTATTAGAAGAATTTTTTACTAAGCAACAACATTTTTGTTTAATTTAGTAGTATTTTGTATTTTGACAACGACACCCGATTTAGGCGTCGAAACGTTAATAAAATTATTTTTTTCAATTTAATTGTGGCTTATTTCCCATCTAAATAGTTAATTATAAAAATGCCACAAGGAAATAGCTTCAGAACAACATTATTTTTTGTGTTGTTCTTTTGTGTTCATATATTATTGTTTATATCCCAACAACGTTTAATTATTTATTAATACCTAAATCACTTAAATACTTTTCCACAGCAGTAGGTATATAAAATCAATGTCAACAACCGTTAGCATATGCATGTATTACCACTAAAAAAGCTAGCTGCATTCAACACTCTGGTGTCCAAATCTGTTAGTATTTGTAAATGTACTGTTTTTCTAAATTCTAAACCCTAGCTGATTTCAACACCCTAGTGTCAACACACGCTAGCATCTGTAAACGTACTGTTTTTCCAAACCCTAACCGATTTTAACACCGTGGTGTCAACACGCGCTAGCATCTGTACAATGTACTGTTTTTCCAAACCCTAACTGATTTCAACACCCTGGTGTCTACACACGCTAGCGTCTGTAAATATGCATCCGGGTCCTTCGCCTGGATACAAATAAAAAAAAAAAATATATATATATATAGACTGATCTTTCTGGTTGGAGGGACCGCAGACGTTCGGATACAATTAGCGTCTCTTTGCAAAGACAATGACGTCGACTTTGCAAAGTAACAAGACACTCAACACACGTGATAAGTTATACAGTTACGTGGCTAAAGGTTCTAGTTCTAAACCAAGGCCAGAATCAGAGAAAAAAAATCTTTCTGGTTATTGTTCTGAATCGATAGTCTAGTCGATAGTACTCAGGTTTTGCTATCACTTGGCGAGAAAAGCTAAAACTCATGGAAAAGTGACATTCCTTGTTTTTCCCCTGTATTCTTCATATTTACCCTTCCAGTAGTCGCGTAGCATAGACAGCAAGATTACAAAAGACATAATAGCAGTAAAATAAAGATGGTTAACAGAACTTCTTCATGTGCCATGCACTATTTAGGCTATTAATTGCGTACTTTAGACAGGAACTACAACGTTAACGGGGTTTTATTGTTTCATATAGTCAATGGACCTCTAAATATGAAGAAACCGCGAAGCGCTACCATTAAAGGGGTGCATTTTTAAGAAAGAGGTAAATTAGTCCCTAGGAACAGGGTGAGTTAGGGTAAGTTCTATGTACTTTTGGACTCAGTGCCGGATTTAGGGTGCTTGCGGCCCTATGTCAAATTACCCCGAGCGGCCCCCGATAACTTCACGATTATGTAATTAAAGCATAAAGCACATAATATTACTACATAACGTTTATTTTAATTTTACTTTTTAAAATTGGTACAACATTGGTACTACAAAAAGTATATTGGTAAATCACATTGAACATTTTGACAGGCGACATTTTGCGCCTCTGTCCTTAATTGTTAAAATTAAATAGCATTTGTTTCATCAGGGGAAAAGTAGATACAGGTGATAATTAAAGATAAAAAAGGCGAGTTGAAAAGACTTTACAAATAAAAGAACAAGCAAAATAATATGAACTGTATAACAGTACTGAAAAATAAAATAAATATTAAGAATACCACAAATAAACTTTTAGATCGTTAAATTGCCACATTATTCTCTTATACTGAAAAAACGTCAATGTCATGTTCTTAAGGTACAGGGATGAAACACTAAGAGAAAACGTAGTGCGATTTTTAATTTCAAATATCTCGTTCAAACGAAACTTTTTATTTATTCTAAGGGACTTTCGGCCCTCGATAATAATTTAGTCTTTCATTCTGCGTTTAAATTTTTAAAAAATATTTATTAGTCTTTTCAGGATTTGAAAAAAATGGACACCATGTGCGTGGTGATATTTTCCAAATCGAACATTGAAACAGGCTCGAAGAATCACAATCTAAATATCGCAAAAGTCCGTCTCTGCCGTTATAGATAGAAGTAAGACGAAATGTACTTCCCAACGCGTTCTTTTAGGCCACCCACAAGAAAGCGGAAGGATTAATATTTTAAGAAATTCTAGACGTCTAAGCTGATAATTTAGCTATTGCAGGCAGTAAAATCACAAAGAGACTTTAGAGCTCGGAGACAGCTTTCCTAAAAGTATTTACTTTGCACAGGATATGCCTCATAAAAAGAAGAATAGGAAAGATTGTTAAATGTTTGAGTGATAGAAATCTAAGAATTCCACAAAAAGTACAACGCAGTAACTTTCGTGGGAATCCTTAAACGGTTACAAAAAGGACACTCGTGGTGATTGGCCGAAAAAGAAACGTATGATCATAATAAGGCTGGTCTAAACATTATTTTCCAGCTATGTGATTGGTACGAAAATTTCGGAATGATGATTATTGGTCAAATTAGGTGATAGCTGTGAAAAAGGGAGGTGAATATGGAGAGCAGAGAGGAATCTTGTCCGAGAGTAGGACAAGAAGAAATCAATTAAGTTCTAGCGGTCATGCAGTGAAGACCTGCATTTTTTCTTGTCTGTGCCTAAATAGGCAAAATGGAATCTTAAAGATTCTGTCGTGAAAATCGCAAGTGCGATATGTTGTCTTAAATACCATACCGGTATATTCTCTGTGTTGTGTCCGGTACGATAAAATAATAGTTTTCTTAGTACGGCGTGTAATATGTTTCGTTCAAACAGAACTTAGTTCAACATTTGCGGATCAGACTTCCGTTTAATATGTCTCATATAAACCGCACTTAATTCAATCTTCGTGGAACGCAGTTCCATTTTTTTAAAAGACAATGGTCTAAATAAAATATGTTTAATTATCAAGTCAGTGAGAAGTAGCACTAATAATCATGAATGCAGTTATTTTCTTTTCCTAAAACAAAAAGAACTATGGAATTTTTATTTTTTCGTATAATATAATAACAATTATGTAACAGTACTTTAACTCTAAAAATGAAAGTGAAAAGTGAAAGTGATTTCGTCGTATCCACAACTCTGGCGAGCTAACCCGATTCCAGCAATTCAACAACAACGGATCATCACCAGGTATTTTGCAATAAACTGTTTCGTTCCTTTTTCTTTTTTTTTTGAACTTTTAAGATGAAACGCGAAAGACTTATTTTTTTTTATTTTTCTAATCAACTCAGTTTAATGACAGTTTTCTATATAAATAAATGGTAACTATGTTAAAACTTATTTCGTCTTTTTCTGTTCGCACAATCCATCTATGTATCCTTATTGTATTAGGAAACGCAGCCTACCACAGACAACAAGGGTAAGTACCATTAGTAGTCAAAGGGATACCATTTTTTTCGTAACATTTTTGTAATTTTTATATAGATAAATAGCAATAGATTCTGATCTATTAATGGCGCCCAAAAAATTAATAATTTCTTTTCTTTAGCTTAAATATTGTTGTATGAACTCACACCCTAAAATCTCTTGATGATTAGAGCCGCCTGTGCGATTTTAAATTATGTAGCACGAATTTTTTTCTAAGTTTATGTACATCACATGTTTATCTAATTTGTCGTGTTTCAACATTCGCCATCTTTGTCATACAACGCACTTACATAGTCAAATAGAATATGATGACAAGGCAGTAACAATTTTAAATATTTGACATGGTATCGGGGATATTTTGAGTTGTTGATTAAATAATATTGATAGTGAATTTGATAAATAATTGATTCAAGACGTAAACTTAATAAAAAGTGAATTCCAAGCAGAGAATTGACCAGGATATATTCTGTGATCCAAGTATTTTGTTGTTAAATATGTTCAAAATTGTAAGCTTTCCATAGAACCAATATACTATTAAAAAATCACTTTACCACATTTTCTCTTTTCTCGATTGAGTATTAGATTTTGTTGTACAGTATATAAATTATTACAATCACTGAATACATAATTAGTGAAAAAATAATCATAAATTTATCAACTTAATTAATAATTTGCAATTATACAAGTAACAGTTATCCAAGGACATTCAAAAGCCATCTCTTTAAAGTTAATGATGACATTGTCAAGTAGTAATATTTGCATATCCATACCAGTGAGAATTTTACTACACTTAATTTGCCTTGTAAAGACAGAATAGCCCTAAAAATAGGGATAGCCGTAAAATATTTGCGTATTATGTACCGATGGCTTTAAAGTCTAAGGCTTGAAAAAGCTCTTATCATTTGAAACAAAACTAACCAAACTAGACAATCTAGAATCTTCGTCAATTTTTGATACTTTTCAACACGCTGAATGATCTTTCTCCAGATGTATTAGATGTCATCATGCATAGTAGAATGCGCAAAGCAGTGCCCATATTCGGACACGGCTTTTTTTACATATTTTTTTACCAAAAAAGTTTTTTTTACAAAACGCCGCGGCCCCCTTTTGCTTGCGGCCCTAGACCGCGGCCTAGTCGGCCTAGTGGTAAATCCGGAACTGCTTTTGGTACAAACACGTCTACAGAAGAATTGTTCCAAATTAAATTTACTATCGAAATATCACCTTTTAAAGTCAAAAATATTTTTGTTTACAAAAATATATTAAAAAAAAAAACAAAAAAAGGAAAAAAGCAATTTTGGTTTTTGCCCCATAACTTTTTCCACGGGAATATAGATACATAATATGCATTGCTACGCAAAAAAAATTCCATCCTTCCTCTTTAAAATGACGTTTGATAGAAGTCTCTTGGATTTACAGTTTCCGAAATATGATTTTTCAAAGTTAGCTGCTCACAGCATTTTTGGGCCATTTTCCCCATTATTTCGCAAACATTGTTCTATAACTTTTTTCTACGCATTTCTAGGTACAATGATATTGTATATGCATGCAATGGTACATTTAGTAGGTAGAGAAGTAAATTAGGTACCATTAAAATGATCTATTGTATAAGGTTGTACGATTATTTTTAAGCAAGTTATGGTTTTTCAGCAAGTTTTATACACTTATAACAATTTTTGTTTTTTTCAGATTATTTTTTAAATTTCTCATTATACAGTATGTCCCTGTAAGTTGTATCCATATGGAAAACTTTTTTATTATTAATTTTACGAAAAAAGTTATTCTTGATAAAAAGCTCTGCTTGGTCCAAAACCTAAAATTTAACCATCAAATATCAAATTTTTTAAATATTATACGAGGTATGTCAAAAAGTTTGAATTTCACTCAAGAGTAAAGTAGCTTTATTTTTCACAATATTGAAAATTGCTATTATGAAAAGTTGTTTGGAATTAAAAACTATATTCTAGTATGCAATTACATTCTTCTAATAAAAAAAATTGTTTTGAATAATTTTGGATAACTAACATTATTTTCAGTTATTTCAATTTAGATAACTCTTTTATTATTAATTTTACGAAAAAAAGTGATTCTTAATAAAAAATTCTGCCTCGTCTAAAACCTAAAATAAAACCATCTTATGTCATATTTTATCAATTTTATACGAGGTATGTCAAAAAATATGAATTTCGCTCAAGAGTAAAATACGTTTATTTTTCACAATATCGAAAATTGTTATTATGACAAGTTATTTATAATTAAGAACTATGTTTCAGTGTGTAATTACATCCTTTTAATTGAAATATTCTGAACTATAAAGGTACTTTACTTTTGATCTAAATTTATCTTTTTTGACATACCTCGTATAAAATTTATAAAAATTGATATAAGTTAGTTGCATTTTAGGTTTTAGACCATCCAAAACTTTTTATTAAGAATCAGTTTTTTCGTAAAATTAATAATAAAAGAGTTATCATAATTGAAATAACTGAAAATAATGTTATGTTATCCATAATTTTTCAAAAAAAATTGTTCAATTAGAAGGATGTAATTGCATATTAGAATATAGTTTTTAATTCCAAACAACTTTTCATAATAGCAATTTTCAATATGTGAAAAATAAAGCTACTTTACTCTTGAGTGAAAATCAAACTTTTTGACATACCTCGTATAATATTCAAAAAAATTGATATTTGATGGTTGAATCTTAGGTTTTGGACCATGCAGAGCTTTTTATGAAGAATAACTTTTTTCCGTAAAATTACTAATAAAAAAGTTTTCCATATGGATACAACTTACAGGGACATACTGTATATACACCGTTTTTAGGCGTCAAAGCCCTTCAGTAGGGATCGATGGAGGAGTATCACCAAGACGCAAGCCCGTATACTTTGCCGTACCGCTCCTCCATAGGCTTATCAGGCACCAGTTTATTCCAGACCAAGTCGTAGGTTCTATATAGAATTTTAACTACGACGTTGGCCGTTTTATTAATTTCAAATGACCGGGCTGAGGCTCCTTTGCCCGCCTACTGTGCGCCTTTGCCCACTGAGCCGTCTGACCGACAATTTCTCATTATAACTTTTTTTATTATACATTTAGGTATATATGTTACCGGTCAAACCCGGTTTCAGGACAAACGTCTATTTAATCCAATCTGCCCCAACCGATCCTGCCTCTTAAAATTAATTTGTCAGTTTACAATGCATTCTATACTTGTACTTATAGCCAGGGAGGTAGTGTCAAATTTGACCGGAGCATTTTAGCATGGCTGGTTTCTTTTTATTTAGGTAGGTATTCCAAAGCTTATTAACAAATGATGTGTCAGCTGGCCAAAAACCGGGGATTTTAGTCAAGAAAAGGTAAAACATGAAAGTTGATGGACCAACGCTACAGCTTAAATGTAAAATATTTATATATGTTACTCAGAACATTTAATGGACTTGCTTACTTGACTCCTACGTTTCACTCAGGAGATCGGGGTTCAAATCCTGGCGCGGAAAATTCTTTTTGTTTTTTAAATTGACATTTTATTTTGAAAAATATTTATTTTTATAATACCACGTTTTTATTATTTATACGAGACAATATAAAAAAATCTGTATGTCTTTTATAGAATCGCAAACTATGCATTTTTGGTCATAATATTATGATCTTAATAAGAAAATTTGTTGTACATGAACCCCTGAAGGTTCCTTAGTGGGTAAGACCAACAATCTAAGTGAAAAGGGAGATATTATTTGTTATTTTTTTGGACAAACTGTTTTTTCTTAATTTTATATGTTGTAGAACCGAAAGATACAACCCTAAATTTTCACTTTTCTATCACCAACTCCCATGTTTTAATAGCAATCTAAATATTTCCCTATTCTCTATAATATATAAAAATGAATGTTTGTCTGTACCTATGATCGTAAACTATGCATTTGGGAGAAAAAAGTATAGGTACGCAATATTTTTTAGTATTTTTTGGCTTTCTGGTAATTTTAGGTATTAAACATTCAAACATTATTTAGTTTTAAGTCGGTACGGAGTTTGCCGGGTCAGCTAGTTAATAATAAAAAAGTATTAACTCTTTTAACTCTATTAATTATTAAGTATATTAAGTATATATATTATTAAGTATTAACTCCTTCCTGGGTTCATGTAAGTACAAAAACTTTGCTGAGGTCATCATATGATTAAATGCATAGTTTACGATTCTATAAGGGACATACACACAAAAATTATTTTTATATGTTATAGAGAACAGGGAAATAATTAGATTGCTATTAAAAAAATGGGGGTTGGTGATAGAAAAGTGAAAAATTAGGGTTGTATGTATCTTTTGGTTTTACATCACATAAAATTATGCAAAAAACAGTTTGTCTAAAAAGATAAAAAAAATGTCGGGAGGGGGGTGGGGAGGCCAACCCCCTTTTTCACTTAGATTGGTCGTACTAACTCAGGAAGCTTCAGGGGTTCATGTACAAAAATTTTGCTTATTAAGGTCAATCATCATATTTATGATCAAATGTATATATGCTATTTCATAAGTTCTATGCCTAATTATATAAAAGACATATAGATTTTTTTATATTGTCTCGTATAAATAGTAAAAACGTGGTATTATAAAAATAAATATTTTTCAAAATAAAATGTCAATTTAAAAAAAACAAAAAGAATTTTCCGCGGCAGGATTTGAACCCGGATCTCCTGAGTGAAAGGTAGGTGCCAAGTAAGCAAGTCCATTAAATGTTCTGAGTAACGTATATAAATATTTGACATTTAAGCTCTAGCGTTGGTCCATCAACTTTCATGTTTCACCTTTTCTTGACTAAAATCCCCGGTTTTGGGCCAGCTGACACATCATTTGTTAATAAGCTTTGGAACACCTACCTAAATAAAAAGAAAGCAGCCATGCTAAAATGCTCCGGTCAAATTTGACACTACCTCCCTGGCTATTATATTAGTCCATTCTTTCACGGTTTTTTCTCTAAATTTTAAAGAACCGCTTGGATTGACATGAAATTTGGCATACGCATAGCTTACATGTCAAAGAAAAAAAGTGATATTGTGCCGACGTGTGCTTTTGCCCTGGGGGTGACTTTCACCCCCTCTTGGGGGTGAAAAAATATATGTCCAAAACAACTCCGGAAATGGGTAAACTGACTAATTTTAAGTAACTTTTGTTCTATAGAGCTTTTTCGCCAAGTCAACACTTTTCGAGTTTTTGCGAGTGAATATGTTCATTTTTCAACAAAATAACCACATTTTTAGACGGTTTTTCGCAAATAACTCAAAAAGTAAGTATTTTGTCGAAAAAACCGCCCTTAGCAAAAATATAGCCTATAAAAAAGTAAAAAAAATGGTGTACGCGTTAGGTCTCTGGATCTCGTAGAACCAGAGTTATAGCCAATGAAATATATATTCATATTCACCAAATTTCAAATAGAATATTTCGACGTGAAATATCCAAAAATTTAAGCACTTTTTGGGGAAAATCCATTTTAACTTTTTTAAAGTGTTTAAAAAAGCTTTATTTCTGTTTTTACGAAAAGTTTCTAGCATGAAATTTAAGCAAGTTACGCTCAAATTTAAGTTGGTCCTTTTTGTTTTTGCAAAAAAAAATCGGGAAGACCACCCCCTAATTAGCAACTTAAATGAAATTAATCGTTGCCGCTCCATAAATTATTTTACTTATATTGTGTTTATATGATCTGTAAGTTTCATCGATTCAAAGTGTTTATTTTTGAAAAAATTTGATTTCAAAGTAAAATTTTTAAAAATTTAAAATTTGAAAATATGCTTTTTTTCAAAATAACTTAAAAATTGTTAGAGATACCAAAAGTCTTGAAATACAAAAAAAGTCAGATTTGCTTTTCTGAATATCATGTATTTTTTTGTTTTTCTGTTAGACAAAAATTGATCAAGATTTGGTGTTTCTAAATTTGCATACATTCGTGATCAGTGACTCGTTCAACCCCTTTTAACTACAGCCGTTTCAATAATAAGAACTTTGAACTGATGAAACTTACAGATCATATAAACAATATATACACGATTCAAGAAACTTGTGAAGTCGTTACGATTAAGTTCATTTAAGATACTAATTAGGGGGTGATTTTCTCGATTTTTTTACCAAAACCAAAATGGACTAACTTTATTTTGAGCGTAACTTGTTTAATTTTGATGCTAGAAATTTTTTTTACAAAACAAAAATGAAGCTTTTTTTAAACACTTTAAATAAGTTTCAATGAGTTTTCCCCGAAATGTGCTTCATTTTTGGTTATTTCACGTTAAAGTATTCCACTTGGAATTTGACGAATGTGAACCTATATTTCATTAGCTATAACTCTGCTTCTACTAAATAAAAAAACGTGATATATTCACTATTTTTTTAAATTTTTTATAGGCTATATTTTTGCTAGGAATGCTTTTTCGACAAAATACTTACAATTTGAGTTATTTGCGAAAAACTGTCTAAAATCGTGGTTATTTTGTTGAAAAAATGAACATATTCACTGCCAAATAACTCGAAAAGTATTGACTTAGTGAAAAAACTCTATAGAACAAAAGTTACTTTAAATTAGCCAGTTTACCCATTTCCTGACTTTCTTTGGACGAATATTTTTTAACCCCCAAGAGGGGGTGAAAACCACCCCCAGGGCAAAAGCACATATCGGCACAATATCACTTTTTTTCTTTGACTTGTTAGCTGTGTGTATGCCAAATTTCATGTCAATCCAAGCGGTTCTTTAAAATTTAAAGGTTTTGCAATATTTTACCGTTAATGAATGGACTATATATGGCCCTTAACCTATAACCTTCTTAGATTATTACATTAAATGACGAATAGCACACTTTTTGTTTTGCGGACCATATGATGAAATGTTAAAAAATTTACTTTTGACTCCTAAAATTTTTAGATGACCACAATTTTTTTAAATGCACTACTATACATACACAAGTTATAATGGCTTCATGTCGACTAACAGTGCGCCAATACCTGAAATACCGGAAATATTGGATTGCATTAAGACCGTAAATTGGAATTACCAATGTACGCTACCCTACTCTATTGTTGTCTTCTTTTAATCACTTCTTTTGGGTGTATCTGGAATGCTTGTGGTGTCTTGTTATTTCTTTTCTTCAATCTTGTGGAATTCCTGGTTTATAAAAAACTGCATCTATAAAATACCTTATGAATGTGACAACTTTTAAGTGGGAGAAATTGCAAGACCACTAAGTTTCAGGATTAACGAGCATGAAGCATACAGCAAGAACAGAGACTTTAAAAGTCCCAGATAAGCAAAAATGCCTGGGATAACGAGTACAGACCATAATAGAAAAAATACTAAGTTTCCAATCTAATGGCATATAAAACAACATAATGCTATTCTACACCCCACCAGAATGAAAACAATGGGAACCTTCTCTGGTTACACCTCCGAGGCTTCTACACTTTGAAAGCCATACGGATACTGAGACTAAAGAAGATGAGGGAATTTTACAATTTATAATTCACGTCCCATCTGCTCAGCGCGGTAAAGTTCCAACGAGAATGGTTCCCTTCGTACTCCAATCGGAGTAAACTTGTAAATCAAAATTGAATAACCATTTTCAATTTCGTTGCAACAATTAAGTTTCGAAACCGGTAGAGGTGCTTGCTGCACTCTCTGATCGAACTAGAATAATGATGCGGCTGTAGTTTCGTGTTGCAACGAAATTGAAAATGGTTATCCATTTTTGATTTACATGTTTACTTCGACTGGAGTACGAAGGGAATCATTCTCGTTGGAACTTTACCGCGCTGAGCAGATGAGATGTAAATTATAAATTGAAGACTACAGGGGAAAAACGCTGTAAGTCAATTTTTATCGATTTTTTGATGAATACATTGTTCGATACTTGGATACACGTAGTACAATCCACAAATATCAAACAAAATAAAAGTGCAATAAGTCAAACGTTACAAACGAATAAAATAATGCTGTACAATGGAAGAGAGCTGCAAATCAAGGTTAAACTAGGCAACAATGCTGTAAGTCAGATTTACGTGCTCAATGCGCCTGCCCGTAGGGACAATTTACAACGGAAAATCACAGTCAGTATTCAGCATTCATACAAGTTGTTTATTTTAGTATCATTAGGTTTGTTCTACTAGCAAACAGTCAAACTAGTCAGAAACCGTCAGCAAACAGTTGGTCAGTAAGGGAACATAACACAGTCACCAGTGCTATCCCCTCTACTCGCGCTGGTCCGCTATTCGCTGATGGTTTCAAACCGTTTGAAACTGATGCTAGAACAAACCTATTATTATCATAATCACAGTTTGTTTTTTAACGTTTAGTAAGTTTGAACTATTGTTTATTAATATGGAAAGTGAGGACAGTGAAATTGAAGAGGCTTTACAGTCAAAAACTACAAGAAAACGAAAAAGTTTTGGGCGAACACGTGATGTAGCTAAAGCGCTAAAAGTGCAAACTCACGAAACAGGCGAGGACTGCCATTGCAAACGTTATCAGTGTTTTGAAAATTAACGGTTGAACAAATACAATTATTCGTAATTTTAATTCTATGCTGAATTGGGACGAGCAAAGTGTGTATTTGGGTGGTCTAATATCCATACTTCCTGTAACTCAAAGAAGGCTAAGAAAAGACGAAGAGAACTGCAACGTAAGAGATGGCTCTTTTTATTACAGAATTCGCCTTGGGGTAACTAATGGTGAGGGGCATATATCACCTGCAAAAGACGTTCAGGTTTGTCAAAAAGCTTTTGTTGCTCTTCAAGGCATATCCACGAGAAGATTACAAACTGTACGAAAAGCCCTAAAACATGGTACAATTGCCAAGGACAATAGAGGTAAACATGACTCAAGACCCAATAAAATGTCTGAAGAAACCATGCAGTTAATTTTAAATCACATAAAATCATTTAAAGGGCGCATGAGTCACTACAGCCTAAAAACTCTAGCAAGAAGCACTAGCGGATACAGGGGGTGTCACGGGGGTCATGACCCCCCCATAATTGTAAACCCACTTATCCTAGGGTTGGTAAGACTAAGTGACCTTGCATCTGAGAATAGTAATTAAATCGCCCTCAAGATCCATGACCCCCCCCAAAAACAATTTCTAGATCCGCCACTGGCAAGAAGTACCTTCCAGAGGAACTTAACAATTAAAAGATGTACAAAATGTTCCTTGAGAAACATCCCAATAGAGCAGTGTGCTATGAAATATACAGGGTGTTTCATTAATAATTGTCCATATAGTAACTGGAGAAACCTTAGCACAAAATACGAAGATTTAACCTAAAACACTTAAATAAAATGTGGTTCCTTACTGAGTTACAGGGTGTTTTATCTAAAAATTTAAAAACTATTTTTGCTCAGCATTTTAAAACTATTTGACGTATCCTTTTCATACTTGGCAGAAAGTATAGGTACTGTACAAGCTACTAAATTATGTTAAAGAAACGTTTACGGCTATTACCAGAGGCGTACTACGGGGGAAAGTGAATGGTTGACCCTTTCCAAATTCTACGCCACTGGCGAAATTGCTATTTTAGTTCAATTTTTGGATTTTTCACTACTTTCTATGAAAATAATCTACTCTTCATTCGTAACGATAAAGTCATCAGTTTTCGAGATATTTGAAGTTAAAAATGAAACGACACGGTTATTTTGATCAGTGTATTTGTGTCGCTTCATTTTTAATTTCAAATATCTCGAAAACTAATCATTTTATCGTTACGAATGAAGAGTATATTATTTACATAAAAACTATTACAAAAGCAAAAAATTACACTAAAATAACAATTTCGTCAGTGGCGTAGAATTTGGGAAGGGTCAACCAGCCACTAGCCCCTGTCGTACGCCTCTGGTAGTAGCTAGAAACGTTTATTTATCTTAATTTAGTAGGATGTACAGTACCTACACATTCTGCCATGTATGATAAGGATAATATTTTTAAAGTATTTTTAAAGTACTGGGTACAAATAATTTTTAAATTTTAATCATATGAATCATATATCATAAATTAATCAAAATAACTGTACCGTTTCATATTTAACTTCAAATATCTCGAAAACTAATGACTTTATCGTTACCAATGAAGAGTATATTATTTACGTAGAAAGTATTCTAGAATCTAAAAATGGCACTAAAATAGTAATTCCTCCAGTGGCGTAGAATTTGAGAAGGGCCAACCATTCACCATCCCCTGTCATACGCCTCTGGTAGTAGCTAGAAACGTTTGTTTATCATAATTTAGTAGAGTGTCTAGTAGTTGCACTTTCTGCCAAGTACGAAAAGGATACGTTGAATAGTTTTAAAATGCTGAGCAAAAATAGTTTTTAAATCTTTAGATAAAACACCCTGTAACTCAGTAAGGAACCACATTTTATTTAAGTGTTTTAGGTTAAATCTTCTTATTTTGTGATAAGGTTTCTCCAGTTACCATATGGACAATTATTAATGAAACACCCTGTATAGAAAAACAGCGTTTACAGCGAATTACGTTTTGTTTAGAAAAATTTTGTTCAAAAAAATTTTGTTCAGAAAAAGGAAGAATGTATTTTGATCAGCTAAAAAAAATGACTTATTTTTTATCTTAAGAATTTTACAATGTTATTAATTCATTTAACAGATAATATTAATGTTTTTAGCTTAAGTTAAACAAGTCTAGTTCTGTTTATTTTTTTCATTCGTTGAATTAATATTATATTTTGTTAATTACAGCATTTTTGCCTTTTTCCTCCAGACCTTTGGTTGTTTTTTTTAATTTCTCTTGTTACCTACTGTACAAGACAATTTTAGTTTTATATCATACTCTGTATATATGAGTTGTCAAATACTCAATACAACAGTGTTTTAGCATGTTTATTTATGAATTATGAAGTTTTGAATCTAAAAATCGCGTTTTCCAAAAATTTAAAAAATTGACTTACAGCGTTTTTCCCCTGTAGTCTTCAATTGTAAAATTCCCTCATCTTCGTTAGTCTCAGCATCCGAATGGGTTGCAAATTGTAGATGCCTCGGAGGTGTAACCATAGAAGGTTACCATTGTTTTCAATCTGGTGGGATGTAGAGTAACATTTTTTGATGTTGCTTTATGTGCTATTAGAATGAAAACTTAGTCTTTTTGGTCTAGCGGCCTCAGTTGCCGCTAGGGCATCCGTGCCATTGCGTTCGTTGCAATCTGTGACTGCACGCCGGGGTTTGTCCTAGTTGGGTCAGAGAGAGCAGCATATGTGCCTCCTAATGAGAGACTAATAAGTTTCAAAACCGGTAGAGGTGTAGTAAGGCTGTAGTTTCGTGTTGCAACGAAATTGAAAATGGGTATTAATTTTTCATAATAGAAAGATTCATCAATCGCCATGAAAGAAACAGATGAAAAAGAGAAAAGTCAAACAAGCAGCCCTCATCCCACTCACCGAAGAAAAATGTGTAGCAAATCCATCAGCAAAATGCAGCAGGCTTTGGTTACCAATACTAGAAGAAGAAGCGAAGAACAAGAAAATACCAACAATAATAGCTGAATGAAAAGCAGACCATCGAAAGTCTCATACTCAATGTATATTATGCAACAGACAACACAACTCTAAACAAAAATATTGACTTTTTAGAAAGAAAATAGGATACATACGTCCCAGATACAGAATACATTATAAAAAATAATAATATACACTAATAGGCGAAGCAATAAAGCACTAAAATCGGCCTTACCTCCGAAAAAAAAAACGGCAAGACGGATCTTAAGGTCTGGCGCATATTGAACCTAAGCGAGTCACAACCTGCGCTGGTGGGACCGGTGACCTGTGCAGTTATTTTTCTAGCGTGCCGCATATTGAACACAAGCCAACCCGACCGTCGCGGTCGGCTGTCGCCGTAACGAATAGAGACGGGCAAAATAAGTGCAAACGTGTAACGGTTACTATTGATACCGGTTCTCAGTGGTACTGAGTACAAATACTGATTACAAAATACTGATGTATCTGATCCTTGTACTGAATTGAGTAGGCAACTAAAAAACGGTAGTTCCGTACATGTAACTAGTAACGTTTTAAAAATATCTTACACGTCCCTAGTAGTCGTAGCGGTATGACTTTCGAAAACATCGAATTTGATCATAAGCGGCTGCATAAAAAGATATCTTACACTGAGTATTCTATTTCTACATACCTTTATAAGAACAAGCATAAGTTAAACACTGCATTGATTGTGATTGCAAAAACGGTTCGCATGTTTTAAATAAGATTTTTGCTGATTATGTTTTTGCTAAAATATTAAATAACACAAAAAATACAATTCACAACCATCATTTAATTTTTAACGATAAACAAAAGTCTAATAAATATGTGATGCCAAGTTTAAAATTGATCGACTTTGTCGATAACAGTGTCATTAATAGATATTTTTACCATGAATCATTTTCCAATGATTGTGTGGATTTAGAAATACATACTAAACAATTTTTTGATCTGTATAAATGAGATTATAATTATGACACATTATGGTACTCCTTATTTTACAAATAATATGCTCTTGTAAACGCATAACTTTGATTTATTGGCTAAAGCCACACTAACTACAGAGCCGTGCGGTACATCTTTTTAATATGATGCAAGTCTTCGAAATGCCGCCTCCTGAGTATTACAGAAACTTAACTTTTATTTTTATTAAATGAACCTACACAAAATGAAGGATATCTTTTATTTTAAAAGCAAAACATACTTTATAGACCTGGATCCGGCAAACTGAAAATTTGTTAGTAGCTTAACGGTGTCTATTCGGACAAACTTTGATGTACAGGAACACTGGAACAGGGGAAGGTTTAATAGTGGAACAGTTTAAAAATTTGGAACGTCACATTACGAAAACGTCCCATGTATTTTGTCGGACAGAACAAAAAATCGATTTGTTACCCTTTCATTAAACTCTCATGCAAAAATCAGACTACTATTACTAACAAACATGATTCCTGTTATTTGACATGTTCTTCCTGTTTCACTCATTAAAATGCCCAGATAGTGATAAACACCAGTCTAATTTTTCCATGAGAGTTTAATGAAATGGTAACAAATCAATTGGAAGTTCTGTCCGACAAAATATATGGAACGTTTTTGTAGTCTGACGTTCCAAATTTTTAACCTGTTCCACAATTAAAACTTCCCCTGTTTCAGTGTTCCCGTACATCAAAGTTTGTCTGACGAGACACCGTTAAGCTATTAACAAATTTTCAGCTTGCTATTAATCAACTTTTTGGTGGTACGCGGGATCCAGGCCTAGAAATACTATGTCACAAATGATGGCGTAATCCCTTTTCTATAGGTATAAAAATTTTGTAAATATCATTCATTTCTTAAATCTACACAATATTATTATTAAAAACCGTTAAGCATATCTGTGAATATCGCATAACCCTCAAATAAAATGTGTCATCATACCGGGCTTGTTCATGCTTAAAAATAAAATATGTAGACAAGATATAAATATATGTAATAGGTAAGCAGTTTTTGCAACGACAATCCAATCACAATCGGTGTTGTTTATAATAATAGTAATTCCGAACGAGTTCTATTAGCTTTTCTACGTCCATCTCGAAAACAAAACCGCAACTGAGAATTGAGTCACGCGTCCCACGACACCAGAAAACTGTACGCCGATGACAAACGTTCGCATGGCTAGACCTGGCACCGTATTGACTGATATTAGGATGCGCAGAACTCTCTACGCAACTCGCAGGTGCCAGGTTGTGTTCGCTTAGGATCAATTTGCGCCGGGACTAAGAATTCTTTTTGCATTCGATTCGTGAATACGCCAGGAAACTTTGTGACCCGGAGTCATGATATGATATTGAAAAACTACATACAAAAATGCATTCTTAAAATGCATCTCAAAAAGACAATAAAAACAAATTCAGAACTCGTCAATTATCGGCGGAAATGAGTTCAATTTTCTAACTCGGGGGGTTTTTGGGGTCGCTGAAAACAAATATAACGTCAAAAGTGATCACCGGAGTACCAGGGCACCTACTGTTTACCTCGTCTTGTGGAGTTTTTGGCATATTCATTAAAATTTAGTCAAATATCATTACTCGAGCGTTTTTGCGGCGGCTAACGACGAATATGACATCGGAAGTGATTTCCGGAGTACCTGGTGCCCAGGGTACCTACTGTGTACCTCGTCTTGTGGAGTTTTCGGCAAACAATGTATGTATTAAAAAATTAGTCAAAAATAATTACTTGGGGGTTTTTGGGGTCGCTAACGACGAATATGACATCGGAAGCGATATCCGGAATACCTGGTGCCGAGGGTACCTACTTCTTATGGAGTTTTCGGCAAATTTATTAAGCAATTAGACATAAATCATTACGCGGGAATTTTTGGGTCGCTGACGACGAAAATGACATCGGAAGTGATCTACGGAGTACCTGGTACCCAGGGTACCTACTGTTTACCTCGTTTCTGTAATTTTCGGCAAATTCGTTAAAAAATTAGTCAAAAATGATTAGTCACGAGATAAACAGTAGGTACCCTGGGCACCAGGTACTCCGGAGATCAGTTTCGATGTCATATTCGTCGTCAGAGACCCCAAAAACCCCCCGGTTAACGAATTTTGGCTAATTTTTTAATGAATTTGTCAAAAACTCCAGAAAACGAGATAAACAGTAGATACCCTGGGTACCAGGTACTCCGTAGATCACTTCCGATGTCATATTCGTCGTCAGCGACTCAAAAACCCCCCAAGTAATGATTTTTGGCTATTTTTGAATAAATTTGCCGAAAACTCCATAAGAAGTAGGTACCCTGGGCACCAGGTATTCCGGAGAATGCTTCCGATGTTATATTGGTCGTTAGCGATCCCAAAAACCCCCAGGGGAAATTATTTTTGATTCATTTTTTAATAATTTTTTTTGCCGAAAACTCCACAAGACGAGATAAACAGTAGGTACCCTGGGCACCAGGTACTCCGGAAATCACTTCCGATATCATATTCGTCGTTAGCGGCCCTAAAAACCCCGCGAGTAATAATTTTTAACTAATTTTTAATGAATTTGCCGAAAACTCTACAAGACGAGGTAAATAGTAGGTACCCTGGGCACCAGGTACTCTGGATATAACTTTTGACGTCATATTCGTTTTCAGCAACCCCAAAAACCTCTGAGTAACAAAATTGAACTTATTTCCGCCAATAATTGACGAGTTCTGAATTTTTTTTATTGTCTGCTTGAGATGCACTTTAAGAATGCATTTTTTGTATACAGGTTTTCAATATTATATCATGGGTCTGGGTCACAAATTTTCCTGGCGCATTCACGAATCGAATGCAGAAATAATTATTAAAATCCGTCTTGTCCTTTTTTTCTGAGGTTCATAGTCCAGAGAAATAAGATTTTTCTCGTGGCACATCCCCCTCCAGTCCGAAACCAAAATTTTTGAGTAGTATGGACATCTATATTAATAACCTTTATGTTTCCTGCAGCCGATTTTGATGATATACATAGTTATAAACAAATGAAGATCAAAAAACGGTAAATGTTCGCTTTTTTCGTCTATAACCAAAAAGTTAAGCATTTTAAACAAATTTGATACTAAAAAACTCATAAATCGTCTAAAAAATTTCAAGATGGCGTTCGTTGAATATGTCTATCCTTATTGGTTGCTTAGAAAATTGCAAAATAAATCATAAATTTTGAGTTTTTATAAATATTCATAACTTATGTAAAAATTAACTCGGAACCTTCTTATTACACGAATTGCTGAGGTCCATGTCACCAGCCCCCCCTTTTTCAATTTGAGGGTCAAAAAAAAGCTCATTCGTTTGTATTGCGTTAGTACTGGATTGTATCACCATTCATTCGTTTGTACTGCCCCCACCCTTTTAAATCTGCCTGGAGGGGCTGGTGACATGCCAACCCCCCTTTTTCGATTTGAGGGTCAAAAAAAAGCTCATTCGTTTGTATTGCGTTAGTACTGGATTGTATCACCCTTCATTCGTTTGTACTGCCCCCACCCTTTTAAATCTGCCTGGAGGGGCTGGTGACATGCCATCCCCCCCTTTTTCGATCTGAAGGCCCGGGATGGGTATGTTCGTTTGTACTGCGTTAGTATCGGATTGTATCGTCCTTATTTTGTTTGTACTGCCCCCACCCGTCTAGATTGGCCTGGGGGGGCCAGTGACATGCTACCCTCTACTCTGCACTTTTTGCCTTCTGAATGTCGAAAATAGGCTATTTCGTTTGTACTGCGTTAGTACTGGATTGTATCAACCTTCATTCTTTTGTACTGCCTCCACCCTTTTAAATCTGCCTGGAGGGGCTGGTGACATGCCATCCCCCCCTTTTTCGATATGGGGGTCCGGGATGGGTATGTTCGTTTGTACTACGTTAGTATCGGATTGTATCGCCCTTATTTTGTTTGTACCGTCCCCACCCGTCTAGATTGGCCTGGGGGGGGGGCCAGTGATATGCTACCCCTCTAATCTGCACTTTTTGCCATCTGACGTCGAAAGTAGGCTATTTCGTTTGCACTGCGTTAGTACTGTGTCCCAAATATGTCCGGAACATTAATAAAAACATTCAAATATTTAAAAATTTTGAAAAACCTCGATTTTTTTCAACTTTTCAATCGTTTTTAAAACGATTCATTTTGGAACAAAGTCGTAGGGAAATAAAATAAAGATAACTGAATTTTTTATGATTTACGACTATAAAATACACTTAATAGATTTTGCATAATAATTTCGCAATCTAAATTTTTTTAAAAAAGTTAAAATTTTTTATTAACTTTCTGAACAAAAAGTAGACCATTATTTAGAAGTTTGCTAATTTTTTTACATATAAGATACGCCCTACCTATCTAATACACTTTACAGAACTTAAGTTGGTTTATTTAATCGGCCTCAGCAATGTTTTAAAGTTATACACAATTTTTTGGCTTATAAACAAATACAGTGAGGACGTTTGAGTTAATAAATACGAATAAATTCATTTTTCTGTTATTTATCAAATAAACATTTTTTTCTGTTTTAGGACAACAGTAAAATGTATCTTGAATTAACTAAATTAAATACTTTCTTCTGTTTGTCTCAATTAATTAAATAAAATTTGGGCACCCTGTATAAATAATTATGTAATAAATAGAGAATTGAATAATCTTTCAAATAAGCTAGCACACGACCCACATTTTCATTTAAAAAATCATCGATTACGTCATCACACCCAGATGGATGACGTTAGTAGTATGATAGATATCCCAAAAACTATAATTTAAATATAAAAATCGACCTGTTTAGGGATTTACCTCCAGAGTTGCCCATTCTCGAGAAAATGAATTTATTCCAACTCAAACGTCCTCACTATATTTGTTTATAAGCAAAAAAATTGTTTATATCCTTAAAACGGTGCTGAGGCCGCTTAAATAATCCGATTTTAATTTTGTAAAGTGTATTGGATTGGTAAAGTACCTCTCGATATGTAAAAAAATTAGCAAACTTCTGACAGGTCTACTTTTTGTTCAGAAAGTTTTTAAAAAATTTGAACTTTTTCTAAAAAAATTTAGATTGCAAAATTATTATGCAAAATCTATTATGTCGATTTTAATGAAATTTGGTGGACGGATTGAGTATGTTGTAAGAATTTTCTAAGTAAAATACGAAGGTTCTAAGTGCAACCAAAGTGGTTGAAAAACATTGAATAAAAAGAGGCTTATTTTGCCCTCTCATTTTGTATTTATTGCTATTTTGCAGAAAGGATAATCATTTAAGATATTTTATACCAGTCGTGTCGTATATCATACAAAATTCATTTATCTTTATTTTATTTTCCTATGACTTTTTTCCAAAATGAATCGTTTTTAAGTTACCAGCAATGAAAGAATGTCATTGTTTATTTAATAGGTCAGTTTGGCATTTAATATACTTGCAAATATTTTTCTATAAAAATGTCTCGTTTTGGCACTGAATCTGTAGAGTCAATTAACACGTTGACGGACAGTGCGTCAAATGTATAAGCAAGTTTTTGACACTATATTTATTTTACAAATGAAATACGGAAATTCTGAATTTTATTGCAGTCATAAACGAACAATACAAACCTTTCTAGAAAACAAATTACCATAACATAGCAGCGGCAATTATTGTTATCTGGTCTCTGACATTAGATGGTAAGAAAGATATTGATTGTGGGAATTTTTCATTTAATGTTCCAAATACTTTTAATAATTTTCGATTGTTTCATTAATCAGTTATCCAGAGAGGTTGAAATTGTACAACGAAGAGTGCATTTCGGAATGCGCCGCATAAGATCTTTGATTTTCATATCGATAGCGTCTGAAACTGTAAAATTTATTGAGGGGATGGATAAATTTCTTCCTAGTAGGAAAAGACAAGGTCGCTGCTCTGATTTCTGATTGAAAATGGTGTTCAAAATATCTCCAACAAATACATGTACCATTTTTCAAATCGCTACTACTCCGAGATCCATCTGAGGGGGTAAATTTCCATTCCCCATGGAGAGTGGAGAGTGGCTTGCAAGCCTGTTTTTCAGTTTCAAAATTTAATTCGTTTCATTTTTGACGAATTTACCAAATTTTACACCCCCTGTGTTATTATGTGCAAGGTTTGGCTGATTTTGTGTCCTTACTCCTAGCACTAATCCTTCTCTGTTTTAAATGTAGAAGGGTTGGGGTAGTACAAACAAAATAAGGGCGGTACAATCCAGTACTAACGCAGTACAAACGAAATAGCCTATTTTTGACATTCAGATGGCAAAGAATGCATAGTAGAGGGGTAGCATGTCACTGGCCCCCCAGGCAAATCTAGACGGGTGGGGGCGGTACAAACAAAATAAGGGCGATACAATCCGATACTAACGTAGTACAAACAAACATACCCATCCCGGACCCCCATATCGAAAAATGGGGGGGTGGCATGTCACCAGCCCCTCCAGGCAGATTTAAAAGAGTGGAGGCAGTACAAACGAAGGAAGGGTAATACAATCCAGTACTAACGCAGTACAAACGAAATAGCCTATTTTCGACATTCAGAAGGCAAAAAGTGCAGAGTAGAGGGTAGCATGTCACTGGCCCCCCCAGGCCAATCTAGACAGGTGGGGGCAGTACAAACAAAATAAGGGCGATACAATCCGATACTAACGCAGTACAAACGAACATACCCATCCCGGACCACCAAATCGAAAAAGGGGGGGATGGCATGTCACCAGCCCCTCCAGGCAGATTTAAAAGGGTGGGGGCAGTACAAACGAATGAAGGGTGATACAATCCAGTACTAACGCAATACAAACGAATGAGCTTTTTTTTGACCCTCAAATCGAAAAAGGGGGGGATGGCATGTCACCAGCCCCTCCAGGCAGATTTAAAAGGGTGGGGGCAGTACAACCGAATGAAGGGTGATACAATCCAGTACTAACGCAATACAAACGAATGAGCTTTTTTTTGACCCTCAAATCGAAAAAGGGGGGGATGGCATGTCACCAGCCCCTCCAGGCAGATTTAAAAGGGTGGGGGCAGTACAAACGAATGAAGGGTGATACAATCCAGTACTAACGCAATACAAACGAATGAGCTTTTTTTTGACCCTCAAATCGAAAAAGGGGGGGCTGGTGACATGGACCTGAATTGCTGAGCCTTCTGGCGCTTAAATTATATTTTAAATTTCAAAGCAATTGGTCAAATAGTTTAAAAGTTATTTAATTTGTTTATCCCAAATTCATTTTTTTTGCAACACTACAAGTCAGAAAATTATGAGGTTACAGTAAGACTTCTGACAGTTTATGGAAGAATGAAATTTATACTATTGACTTAATTAAAAAAAATGACAAAAAGTAATTTTAAACAGTGTAAAATTATTTTGCAAAAACACGTCGATTTTTTGCTTACTTAAAAACAATTAGAATAACTTTTTAACCGTTACCCGTAGAAAAATTATTTTTCATATTTGGAAAGACTGAATTTTTATACTCAATTAGAAAGAAAAACCATTGTCCTAGGATAATTAGGGACGAAGTTAGCCCCCCCTTTTTTTAATTCACATGTTTTTGCAAAATAATTTTGCAGTATTTAGAATTCTTTTTGTCATTTTTTTTTTAATTAAATGAATAGTATAAATTTTTTCTTTCATAAACTATCCAAAGCATTAGTGTAACTTCATCATTTTCTGACTTATAGCGTTGCAAAAAAAATTAATTTGGAATAAACAAATTAAATATCTTTTAAACTATTTGACCAATTGTTTTAAAATTTAGGGTATGATTTAAGCACCAGAAGTCTCAGCATTCTGTGTAATAACAACGTTATAAGTTAATTTTTACATAAGTTATGAATATTTATAAATACTCACAATTTATGATTCATTTTGCAATTTTCTAAGCAACCAATAAGGATAGACATATTCAGCGAACGCCATATTGAAGTTTTTTATACGATTTATGAGTTTCTTACTCTCAAATTTGTTTAAAATGCTTAGCTTTTTGGTAATAGTCGAAAAAAGCGAAAATTTACCGTTTTTTGATCTTCATTTGTTTTTAACTATGTATATCATCAAAATCGGCTGCAGGAAACATATAGGTTATTATTATAGATGTCCATGCTACTCAAAAAAATTGATTTCGGCCTGGAGGGGGTTGTGTCACCAACAGGATATTTTTTTCCTTATTTCTCTGAACTATCAGTGCTTTATTGCTTCGACTATAATTTAAATCTGAAAACTTTCCTTATTAGAACCTTTCCCTGTTAACATCCTAAATATCTTCCTTCCACAATTTACAAGGGATAGAGACGACGAATATAGAAAACGGAAAGGATTGTACAATATGCAATCACATTCCGTTTTTATTCTTAATGTTGTTCTGAAGCTACTTCCTTGTGACATTTTTATGATTAACTATTTATATGGGAAATAAGCCACAATTAAATTGAAAAAATAATTTTATTAACGTTTCGACGCCCAAATCGGGTGTCGTTGTCAAAATACAAAATACTACTAAATTAAACAAAAATGTTGTTGTCAAGTAAAAAAATTTTTCTAATAATGTATTTAATCTGACTCATTTATATTGGCAATTCAGACGTATATTATACATTATAAAGTAGAAGACTTTAAAATGATATCGCCAATATTTATGAGTTGCGTTCCTGGGACGACTTTACTAAAAGATAGTTCATTTGATTACATGAAATCAATCCCAACTCAAGAATATCCGTCACAAAAAAATCAAAGCATGTGATCTGTCTTTAAAAAGACAACCAAATGCAACGATGACAGTAAGATTCTCGCGTTAGAGATTCCATAGTAAATCACGAGGGAAAACCAGGAAAAAACCTCGTGATACTATCCTGACATCGTAAGTATTTGGTCTTACATTTAATTTACTTTCAAAAACTAATACCGAATTCTGACCTTAATATGTTTAAATTATAAATAATATTAATAATACATAGATATACAATAAGTAATAATAAAATATAAAATATGTACTAACTCGATAGGTTATTGATTTACTAATCGTGATATTTTCTTTCTATTGACTTCCTCTTTCAGTATGGGTATCCAAAATTACTTGTTCTAACGAAAATTCATTTTTAGAAGAAAAACAATTGTTAACATCTGTTTTATAAAAAAATGATTATCCTTTATCCTTTATCATTTATGAATAAGAAATTGTCAATATTGGATCGAATGGAACAGAACAACTTAGAACGGGATCCTAAAACATTCACAAGAAATAATACGAGGAAAATATCAATACCATATATAAAAGGATTATCCGAGAAACTTAAAACAATAGGAAATAAATTCAACATTTCAACGACATTCAAAACAACAAACACATTGATATCTATATCTCAAATATGTCAACATGCATGGGATAATGAACACAGAGTTCAGTGGAGAGATTCAAGTATAGTCCTGAAAGAATCAGATAGTAAAAAGAGAAAAATCAAAGAAGCGGCTCTAATTATGCTAAATGAAACCAATTGTGTCGCAAATTCCTCGATAGAATGCAGTAGGATGTGGTTACCCATACTAAAAGAGGAAGTCAATAGAAAGAAAATAGCACGATTAGTAAGTCAATAACATATCGAGTCAGTACATGTTTTATATTTTAGTATTACTTATTGTATATCTATGTATTATTAATATTATTTATAATTTAAACATGTTAAGGTCAGAACTTGATATTCGTTTTTGAAAGTAGATTAAATGTAAGACCAAATACTTACGATGTCGGGATAGTACCACGAGGTTTTTTCCTGGTTTTCCCTCGTGATTTACTATGGAATATCTAACGCGAGAATTTTACTGTCATCGTTGCATTTGGTTGTCTTTTTAAAGACAGATCACATTCTATGATTTTTTTGTGACGGATATTCTTGAGTTAAGATTGATTTCATGTAATCGAATGAACTATATTTTAGCAAAGTCGTCCCAGGAACGCAACTCATAAATATTGGCGATATCATTTTAAAGTCTTCTACTTTAAAATGTATAATATACGTCTGAGTTGCCAATATAAATGGGTCAGATTAAATAAATTATTAGAAGAATTTTCTTTTACTTAGCAAAAACATTTTTGTTTAATTTAGTAGTATTTTGTATTTTGAGAACGACACCCAATTTGGGCGTCGAAACGTTAATAAAATTATTGTTTCAATTTAATTGTGGCTTATTTCCCAGATAAATAGGTAACCGTTTTTATTCGTCTAGGAAAAGGTACGAGAAAAGGTTCTTAGTACTCACAATCTGATTAAAATAGAAGTGAATTAAATGACAATTTATGTTTCATTTCGATTTATTGAATTCATTTAATTCAGTTAAATTTTTAATTTGATAACAAATTATTGTTATAATAATGCTATTAAGGCTATGGGTACATAATTCGCAAATATTTTACGGCTATCCCTACCTTTCCTGTCTTTACATGGCAAATTACGTGTAGTAAAATTCACACTGGTATGGATATGTACATATTACCATTGATTATAGTACTAGCATATCATTCTACTTGACAATGTCATAACTAGCTTAAAGAGATGGCTTTTGAATGTTCTTGGATAACTGTTATTTTTTGTATAATTGCAAATTATTAATAAATGTCATTATTTCATTCATAGGAGATTCTGACCAATAGAAAGCTACAGAAATCTGAATTAAATCGATAATTTTTGATAATCTCCCGTCGTTAAGTATATTACGTCAGATGCCCTTCGTTGCTACGAAAAAATACATTCAGTGACATTAATGACAATTAATGTTTTAAAAATTATAAAAGTGATGACTTTCAATCGTCAAATATTTATAAAAACTGTGTGTTTAATGGTACTTACATAAATAAATTACAATAAAATTTTGGTTTTAAACAGTTTTACTCATGAAATAATCGCAACAAATTGCACTCGACCTCTGAAATTAATATAGAATTTTTGCTCTCGTGACACTTTGACATAATTTCACTCGCCTTCGGCTCGTGAAATTAAAACTGTCAAAGTGTCACTCGGAAAAAATTCAATAATTTCAGAGCTCTTGTGCAATTACTACTGATTATTTCATTCATAGGAGATTCTGACCAATAGAAAGCTACAGAAGTCTGAATTAAATCGATAATTTTTGATAATCTCCCGTCGTTAAGCATATTACGTCAGATGCCCTTCGTTGCTACGAAAAAATACATCAGTGACATTAATGACAAATGTTTTAAAAATTATAAAAGTGATGACTTTCAACTGTCAAATACATATTTATAACAACTGTGTGTTTAATTGCACTAATTTGTACTAACATAAATAAATTACAATAAAATTTTGGTTTTGAGCAGTTTTATTCATGAAATAATCGCAACAAATTGCACTCGAACTCTAAAATTAATATAGAATTTTTGCCCTCGTGACACTTTGACATAATTTCACTCGCCTTCGGCTCGTGAAATTAAAACTGCCAAAGTGACACTCGGGAAAAATTCAATAATTTTAGAGCTCTTGTGCAATTACTACTGATAATTTTTTCACTAGTTATGTATTCAGTGATTGTAATAATTTATATGTACCTACAACAAAAACTAATACTCAATCGAGAAAAGAGGAAAAGTGTTAAAGTGATTTTTTAATAAACGGAATAACTTTTAACTTTTAACGGAAACGTTTTTAATAAATGGAACGCTTACAATTTTGAACATCTTTAACAACAAAATACTTGGATCACAGAATATATCTTGATGTATTCTCTGCTTCTATCTTCCATAAATAATACACAATAAATAAATAACTGTTGTTCTGAAGCTATTTTCTTGTGGCATTTTTACAATTTTCACTATTTATAATGGAAAATAAGCCACTATTAATATCAAATAATAAATAAAATAACCATTTTTATAAAGTTCACCTTTTAAATCAATTATTTATCAAATACACTATATATTATTTAATCAACAATTCAAAATATTCCCGATTCATGTCAAATAATCATTTAAAATTGTTTTAAACCCTGTAGATTTAAGTAATTATTGTATATTATAATTGAAAAAAGAAAAGAACAAAACAAGAGAAAAGAAAAGAAAAAAAAACAGAAAAAATAAAAAAAGCAACAAAAAAAAAGCAACAATTTATAAAAAATAACAATAAAAAAAATAATAAAAAAAAACAAATTAACAATATAAAAAAATTCAACAAAAAATACAAAAAAAATAAAAATTTACAAAAAAAATGAACAACCAAAACAGAGTATTATTTAGATTAATAATTGTAGATAATAATGTTAGTTTGTTATGTATTTAGAGTTAGAAATACAGAAAAAATTCCTCTGATTGAAAAATCAAATTTGTTTGTTTTTAAAATAACAAAATGTCTGGCTAATTGGGTCGGCCAAGGCCATCAAATTCACTCAAAAAA
Source organism: Diabrotica virgifera virgifera (assembly GCF_917563875.1). NCBI lineage: Eukaryota > Metazoa > Arthropoda > Insecta > Coleoptera > Chrysomelidae > Diabrotica > Diabrotica virgifera. The sequence continues at coordinate 39,573,523 of NC_065451.1, read as the reverse complement.
AAAAATTGTCACTGATTGTCAGTGTCTGACTGACTATTTCACTAATCTTAAAATTTTCACATAATCTGACCAATCACAAACCAAAGACAGCTTGTGTTATCGCGAAAACACCAACTGTCTTTCAATTCTGATTGGTCTATCAGCTTCGTGTTTTCAACGACGTAACCATGGATACCGATCGCAAAGCAAAGTTTGACGTTTGCCAAAAAAATTATTGTAGCTGTATACGTCAAAATGAGTCGTTTCGGTGGTACTTCAAACGAAGTTATAAACCAAAACATTGAAGAAAATATACCGAGTAACACAAGAAAATCTAAATCTTATATATGGAGACAATTTATGATGTTCTGTATGGATCGTAACTACAAATTAGATGCAGAAAATAACATCGAAAGACTAGCATTCATTCTAAAAGACTGGGCCTTCAACTATTTATTGTTATAGGTAAAAAATAATTATAACAAATTATTTATAGTTATAATAAATATTTCATGATTATGACTAATTGTGAATTATTCAAAAAATGGGTAGATTTGGGTTACCTAGGACCTAGATCAAATGTATTATTATTAAATTCCTTCCTCTCATTCTATTGAATTTTTGACTTGTTCGTGAAATAGTCTAATAAAATACCACTCGTGATTTAATTTATCTTATAAGTCTGTCTTTTATTTCTAAACTCAACTGAGTTGCTTAAAGAAAACACCACTCGTCCTACGGACTCGTGGTGTTTTCAAGCAACTCAGTTTCGTTTAGAAGTAAATCGACAGACTTATCGCGAAAATTGAATCACTATTGACAATATTCTATTCGACTGGGTGCGTTGTATGACAAAGATAGATTTGGAAAATTACCACGGACATTGTGTTCGTTTTTTTCGAATCCTGAAAAAACCAATAAATATTTTTGAAAAATCTAAACGCAGAATGAAAGACTAAATTATTACCGAGGGCCGAAAGTCCCTTAGAATAAATAAAAAGTTTATTTTGAATGAGATATTTGAAATTAAAAATAACACTAAATTTTCTCTTAGTTTTTCACCCCTGTAACTTATTAAAATAAACATTGTAGAAGTTTTCAGGGACTTTCGGCCCTCGCTAATAACGCAATCTTTCATTCTGCGCGTTTAAATTTTTTAAAAATACTTATTAGTTTTCTCAGGATTCGAAAAAAATGCATCCCCATTTGAATAGCATTGCAGCCGAAAAAACGTACCGATCATTTTAAGGGGGTAGGTGCAAAATCTTGGTCCAAGGCTATTTAAACGCATTCATTTTTTTCGAATCCTGAGAAAAGTAATAAATATTTTTGAAAAATTTAAACGCATAATGAACCTTTAATTATTACTAAGGGCTGAAAGTCCCTTAAATTAAACAAAAAGTTTATTTTCAATGAAATATTTGAAATTAAAAATCACACTAAATTTTCTCTTCAGATCCAAGGGACACGTAAAAACACAATTGAGAATTCATTTAATAATTTAAAAATAAAATAATAAAATTTTTGGTATTTGTTTATTATTTATATCTTTCTAACAGTTTTAAAATCGGTTTATATACAGAATTTTCAATATTTTTATTGACAATAAAGTCCACATGACTGAAATCACGTAAAGGTACATTGGAGTAGTAGACTACATTTGACAGCTGCTTGGCTAGAAGTTTGACATCCTGGAAAAATAAATTTATATTACTAATAGCCCAGTAAATCACTACTGAATGATTACCAAAATTTGGGTTTAGGTTCTAATTACCCTTCACTTTAAAGTTGGACTTGCGCCGTTGTATGCTTTTACTTGGGGGGTGAAAGTCACCCCTACTCGACGGTTTAACTCGACAAAAATTAAGCATTTTATCGAAAAAAAATACTTAGCCAAAACATAGTTTAATATAAAAAAAAAAAAAGAAAAGAAATGATGTATTCTTGAGGTCTATAGACCCAGTAAAAGCAAAGTTGGAGCTTATGAAAAATACGTTCTTATTTGTCAAATTACAAATCGAATATTTCAATGTGAAATAACCAAAATGTTAAAAAAGCTTTATTTCTATTTTTATAAAAGTTTCTAGCATCAAAACTAAGTAAGTTAAGCTCAAAATAAAGATCGCCTTATTTTTTTGGTAAAAACAATCGTGAAAATGTACCGCTATTTAGTACCTCGCATAAAATTAAGCGTTACTGCTTTACCTTGTACTTTATATAACGTGCAGTGAAGACGTTTGAGTTGGAATAAATTCATTCTCTGGAGATAAATCCCGAAACAGGTCGATTTTTATTTTTAAATTATAATTTTTTGGCATATAAAACATACTAGTGACGTCATCCATCTGGGCACGATGAGGTAATCGATGATTTTTTGAATGAAAATTAATAGTGGTCGTGTGATAACTTATTCGAAAGGTTTTTAATTCTCTATTCAATAATATAAACATTAACATAATTATTTATACAGGGTGCTCAATTTTTTTTTGAATTATATTAATTGAGACAAAAAGAATAATGTATGTAATCTATTGAACGCAAAACAAATTTTACTGCTGTCATAAATCAGAAAAAATGTTAATTTGAAAAATAAACATTGCTTTTCGCTTAAATTAAATTTTCAAACTGCTAGGAGGCAGGTGGGTGGCAGCTTCAATGTTTAATTTAAGCGAAAAACAATATTCATTTATCAAATAAACATTTTTTTCCTGTTTTCAGACAACAGTAAAATGTATGTCGAATTAAATAAATTATTATACATTCTTACCAACAAAGATACCACAAGATTGGCACACCAGTATCACAATACCGATTTTTAAGAAAGGTCAAAGATCATGTCCTGACAACTACAGAGGAATAACTCTCTTAAATACGACAATGAAGTTATTCACAGGCATACTCAAGGATAAATTGGAATCACAGATAAAGAACAGAGAAGAACAGCAAGTATTCAGAAAAGACAGGCCGCTGTCTTGTCCGGATGTTTGAGAGATGTGGTCTGGAATAATCCATATATGAGAATGGATAGAAAAGTTAGAATTGATAAAACTTACATCAGACCTGTCATGACCTATGGCATTGAATCAAGAGAAGACACCAATAAAACGAAAAGCATACAACGAACAGCCTAAATGAAGACACTAAGAGCAACAGCAGGGAAGACAAGAAGAGATAGAATACGAAACAACATCATCAGGGAACAATGTGGCGTGCAAGATGTAGTCAGATGGGGCAGGCAAAGACGAAGAGAATGGTTCAGTCATGTAAAAAGAATGGAGAAGCACAGACTACCAAGAATGGCGCTAGAAGGAAAACCAGCAGGCAAGCGTCCACCGGGGAAACCACCAAAAAGATGGAGAGATAGCTGGCAGTCTACCTCTCAAGAAATACTTCAACGTCGGAATTAACAGATCGACAGATCTACAACAAGTATAAGAAGAAGAAGATTTATATACTTCTTTTGGTTTCAATTAATTTAATTCAAAAAATTTTGTTTGGGAACTCTGTATAAATAATTATATTAATGTTTATATTAGTGAATAGAGCATTGAATAACCTTTCGAATGAGCTATCACACGACCCTTATTCTCTTTTAAAAACATTATTGAATACGTCATCACCTCCAGATGGATGACGTCACTAGTTCGTCCTCGATAATCGACCTGTTTCTCCAGAATACCCCATTCTCGAGAAAATAAATTTATTTTAACTCAAACGTCCTTACTGTATGTATTGTTTATATGATCTGTAGGTTTGACAGGTTCGAGGTGCTTATTTTTGAAAAAAATTGGTTTTATAGTAACAATTTTATTTTTAATTTTGGGAAAATGTCCTTTTTTCAAAATAACTTAAAAAATATTAGTGAGACGAAAAATTTCAAAGAGTGAAAAAATGTAGGTTTTGCTTTTATAAATATTTTGGTTTTTATTTTTTTGTGTAAGACATTAACATTTTTTGTGTAACATTGTGTTAATTAATATTATATGGCTTTTGAAAATTTGCATACAGTCGTGATTAGACTCGGTCAAGCCCATCAGGTAGAGCCTTTTTAAAAATAAGCACCTTGAACCGATGAAACTTACAGATAATATAAAAAATAAATACATAAGTAAAGTAAATTGTAAAGCGGTAACGAGTAATTTCGTTTGCGGCCTAAATGGATGGAGATTTTCACGATTTTTTTACTGTCCAAAATTTATACAGAGACATGAAATCTGCAGTAAAATTAGGAAACAAAATAACAGATTTGTTTACAGTCAACAAAGGTCTACGACAAGGATGTTGCATATCACCGAGTCTGTTTAAGGTTTATATCGCCAACGCCCTTGCAATATGGAAAAGAAAATGCAGTGGAATGGGCAGCCAAATCGACGACAACACCTGCCTGTACACCCTTCAGTGTGCAGACGATCAGATAATATGTGCAAACGATAAAGAAGATTTGGAATATATGACTCGCAAATTGAAGGAAGAATACGAAAAATGGGGATTGCAGATGAATGTAGAAAAAACACAATATTTATGCCTAGGTGAGGATTCAACTGATATGATATTGGACAATAATCAGAAAATAAGTAGCTGTGATAAATATAAGTATTTGGGCATTAATTTCAACAAGGAAGGTACTGACGATGCAGAAATTAAGAGCAGAATAAATAAAGCAAGAACGATAATTAAATCATTGAACGGAGTTTTGTGGAGTACCGAGATAGGGAAACAAAGAAAAATGCGAATATTCAACACAATGATTAAGAGCACATTGGTATACGGATCCGAAACATGGAGAATAAAGAAACACCTAAAACGAAAAATAGAAGCTACTGAGATGGACGCCCTAAGAAGAGCAAGTAGAACATCAAGATTGGACCGGGTTAGAAATGAGGAAGTAAAGCGAAGAGTGAATTTACAGGAAACGGTTGTAGAATGCAGTGAGAAGAAACAATTAACGTGGTACGGACATGTACGGACAGAGAATGGGGGAGGAAAGAGTGCCAAAGAAAATTATAAAATGGATACCCACAGAAAACAGAAAAAGAGGAAGACCAAGAACGACATGGATACAAGGAGTAAGACGATCAATGAGTGTACGAGGATTAGAAGATGAAAACTGCAATGATAGAAGATATTGGCAACAAGGCATCGGACAACGTCGGAGGACGTTTTGAACCCGAATTTATATAATATGTATGTTACATAAGGGGCATAAGAATTTAAGAAAGGCTTATGTGGGGCATGGCACAGAAAATGTTGGGAAACACTGGGTTAGAGTGTTATTTTTGTTAATTAAAAACTTTTGCTTACCTCTGGAGTAACTAAGTTATCACCTTTTCCAGAAAATAAAGCAGCTGCGAATTTTACATTTTCCAAATGGTATATTGGGGGAGAAGTGGAATTGTATTTTTGTTGGTTTATGCTCGAACCATAGTCGTACTTTTGGAAATTTCCTAAAATAACACAGTGTAAGTGAAAAAATAAAATAGATTTAAGATTTAACAAGCAATCGATTGATATACCACATGTACTATTTCTGGGACTATAATATGGCACTTTCAGTTAGAACTTTTTAAACGGAAATAACGTAAAAACCAAAAGTATACATTTGTTCTCATATCGCTAAGTCGTAAATTGTGTACGAAATGAAAACAAACCCACAATTTTTAGTATAAATTGAACCATGTTGCTCGAAAGGGTTCCCTATTAACAAGTTTGTATGTTGCCAGGTCAAAAATGGGTCAAAATAAAAAAAAAAAAATTTAAACTTAAAATGTTTTCCGATTACATGTACATGCAACGGTTGAAAATAGTGTCGCACCCGCTTGATTAGCAATTAAAAACAAATGAGTTTGCGATATTGTATTGCAAAAGGCTCTTCGGTTCAAAGAATATTTACCCACCTTGGCAACATTGACATTTTCAGTTTTCACATAGTTTTTGAGGGTTAAAATGGCCGATTTCGCAATTTCTTATCGCTTATATGTCATGAACTGTTTGGAATGATCCAAAAAACATAAAAACACTAAGAATGTTCGATGCAAAAAAAAAATAATTTTAGGAAAAAGCCAGAGTGCCTTTCTCAAGTGATTTAGTTTACTATGGGTTTGCCTTTTTAAAGTCTTTAACTGAAGAGGCTGAGGAGTGGGGAGCTGTTTGTCTCGAGTTGGTTATTCAGAATTATATCTGTATTTTTTAATTTATTAATTTCCATAGATTCTAATAAAGATAGCTTAAGGCCTTTATTTTGAATATGTAAAATTTGAAACTCTTCATTAAAAGAATGATTATGATCTAGAAGGTGAAATGCGTATGTAGAAGTGTCTGTTTTTCTATTGTTGAAAGCCCTTTTGTGTTCTGCTATCCTTTTGTCAAAGATTCTGCCAGTTTGACCGATGTAAGTTTTCGGACAGTCACCACAAGTTAGTTTGTAGACACCACTCTGTAGTTGTTTTCTCTTTCGGCTCTTATTGTTCTTAATATATTTGCTTAAGTTGTTGTTAGTTCTGAAAGCTGGTGTTATTCCTTTCTTTTTTATCTATCAGGCTATTTTTGTCGTTATCTTGCCAGTATATGTGATAGAGCAGAAGGTACTGGGTTCTTTCTGTGGTGGTGGATAGACTAATTTCAGGGCTTTCTTATGGAGTTTTTGGTTTAAAATTTTATTAATTGTTTGTTAGTTATAGCCATTGTTTACTGCTATTTGTTAAATGATGTTCAGTTATATTTCGAAGTTATTTTTTGACATGGGAATTTCTGTCAGTCTATGTATCTGTTACAGTTCAAGTTGATTCAAGTTGATTCTCAGTTAGAGTTGACTCCAACTAGTTGGAGTCAACTCCAACTGAAACGAGCAGTAAAAGTTGATTTTATAAATTTAAATCAACTTTTACTAGTTGGAGTTGACTCTTCCTGGATCGATTCAGTAAATATTGATTATACGAGAATCTCAAGTGCATTTTTAATGAGTGTGCGTTTCTTTGTTTTGACCTTTTTGGTTTCAACTGCTTATTAGTATAGTCTGTAACGTCGCCCCCGTTAGGTAAATTATTCTGATTCGATTTTTTGCACAAACTTACTCAAAGCAATACATCCGTATAACAATCCTTATAACAAATACACAGGGTGTCACGCGGTACCGCGGTCGAAAAATTGTTTAACCAATTTCAGTAAAGTCAGTCAGTAAAGTGACTCTTTATCGAACGAGTCTGATATTACGAGCAGAGGAACAGACGCGTTCGATAAAGAGTATTGAGGTGATGCGTACAAAATTGTATCTTCAATCATAAAAAAACATTAACACTTACTTACAACTTTGAGGAAATTTTTTTAATTTTAGACGAAATAAAAAATTCGTATGACAGTAATCCCAGATGACTTTTGCATGATGTCCGGTTTTGATGTTTAATCGATAGTTATCAATATTGTATACCTACCTAATTGTCTGTAAAGTTTTGATTTATTTTGTATGAATATAATTGCGAAACACTACAGAATTTTACTTTTTGACATAAATTTTATTAATAATAAGATAAATTTTGTACAATATTTTTAATAATTAAAGTAAATAAATTTTAATTTCACTCAAATAAATAATCGATTGCAGCCATTGACCACTTACATTCAATCTCGGTTAATTTGATTAATTATCGCGGCAGGTAAAGTAACATTCTTCTTTCAATACAACAAAGTGTTACTTTACTGCCGAAAATGAGGGCAAATGAGTAAAATAATGAATGATTTAAGTGACGTTTGGCGACAAACAATGATTTTAAACAAATTCGCAAACATATGTAATTTTTTCACTTCGTACAAATTTTGTTTTTAGATCCGTTGTGCATTTTTTCTCTAAAATTGACTGTTGTCGAGTTATTAGCGACTTAAAATTTGAAAAACGCCAAAATAACCATTTACAAGGTTTAATAACTCGGTTAAAGATAATTATTGTGAAAGTCGAGCGAGCGGCCGTGGATTAACGGCATAATCGCTGGCCTCATACGCCAGTGCACGTGGGTTCGAGCCCTGCTAAAGACAAACCATTTTCATTTCCAATAATGACACGAGCCGTCTCACCGTGCCTCGGAGAGCACGTTAAGCCGTCGGTCCCCCTGAGCTAGTGTACATCGACACTAGTTACTTGATTCAGGGTTAAAGATGTAATTGGCGCCGGAACTGTCCGAAAGGCAAAAATGCCATACGATATTATATATTATGAAAGCCAGAAACTAAAAAAAATCAAAGATTAAAAAGCTACCTCTATAAGATCCTGAAGAAATATTTATCATTATTTCATTAATAACATATTATTTTTAATTATCAATAATGAGCGCTAACCGTGTATTGAGGCGGCCGTCATGTGAGTGCGAGTGAGATTCACCATTGGACGGCTGGAATGGTGCATCTCTTTAGCACTCACCATTGACGGCCACCTAATACGCACTTAGCGCTCATTGTTAATAATTAAAGATAAAGCTTAGTAATAAAATAGTAACAAAAATTTCTGCTGGATCTTGTAGAGGGGGTTATAAACTTTAATTTGGTCACTTTCTGACTTTCATAATAATGGATTTTAACCGAGTTATTAAGCCTTGAAAATGGCTATTTTCGCACTTTTCAAATTTTAAATCGCGTATAACTCGACAACAATCAATTTTAGAGAAAAATCACAAAATACCTTTTTTTGCTCAGAATAACCCAAATGATCTAAAAAAAATTGTTCGAAGTGAAAAAATTATTTTTGATTTTTTTCTAAAAAAAAATTGTTTAAACAATTTATCGATCAAGGTACTGCCTGTCACCCAGTAGATTTGTTGTAAGGACCTCTTTTTGAGTAAGTTTGTGCAAAAAATTCGAATCGGAGTAATTTACCTAACGGGGGCGACGATACAGCCTAGACTAATTTGAACATATTCAGTAACATTTAATTTCTAGAATCGGATGTTTGTGTGAATCAGAATCAACTTTTACTAAATGGCATTGGGAAGAGTATACTTTTCCTAGTTGGAGTCTACTTTTACTAGTAAATGTTGAATATAAATCTTCATTTTATATTAATAATCAACTTTTACTGAAACCAGCCGTTAGAGTTGACTCCAACTAGTTGGAGTCAACTCCAACTGGATAATCAACTTTAACTGTAACATATCTAATTTGTGTTGTGTAGGATGGGATGATGAATTGTGTATAGTTGTGTCAGTATGGGTAGGTTTATGATATACGGAGAACTCATGCTTGTTTTGTAGTCTGGTAATTGTTACATCTAGAAAGTTTATGGAGTTATTCTGTTCTGTTTCTATTGTAAACTCAATATTACTATGAAGTGAATTAATGTATGATAAAAATTGGTCAAGTTGCCTGTTAGTTCCCGTAAAGCATACTAGTATATCATCCACGTATCTCCACCAATATAAGAACTGTTTAAATACGGGATGTTTAGAAATAGTTGAAACAACTAGTTAGATAAAATGAACTTCCATCAAGTAACGGTCAAATCCATCAATTATTCTCTGACAAGTAGTAACATAAACATGGCCGTGATGAAAAATCACATTCTAATGTTTTGGCAGTGCTCTGACGTCAAAAAATTTTGACTGACGTAAGCGTGCTTTTGTAGTAAAAAGACGAACCTTTTTCAGTCTTAAATGTAAACGTAACAAAGATTTATAAAATCCATACCTGATAAGATCAGCTGACCATAATGAAAAGCCTGTCTTACTGACACTGTTTCGATTAATTTACTCAGTATGGATGGTATGTCAACCTAAAATAAAAGTTAACTTATATTCAGAGGTAATAATATTAATATAAATTATATGTAAGTACCTATAGTAGGAAAATTAAAAGATTACCCACGAACCAAGATATAAAACATGCTGTATTTTTCTGTGACAATGTCACAAAATAAATTGGCCAGCGCAAGAACATGTAATAAATTATTTTATAAACTGTTCTTTTAATAATAATAGTACTCGCTCATTACTTTCTGGAACTTAGAAAAGATGTGTTTAATAAGATCGCTTATGGGTAACCTTTCATTTTTCCGACTGTATTTAGTATTCTTAATGGAATTATACAGGGTGTCTGCGTAACTTGGAACCATAGGGGAAACTCATTCTTTATAAAGAAGAAAAGTCATTCTTTATAAAGTGCTCTGCATAGTCTCTAAAACCTAAGATGCAATCATCATATATCAAATTTTGTCAACAGTATACGAGGTATGTCAAAAAATATGAATTTCGCTCAAGAGCAAACTACCTTTATATTTCAAAATATCAAAAAATTTTAATATGAAAAGTTATTTGTAATTAAAAACCATATTCAAATATGCAATAACACCCTTCTACTTGAAAAAAAAAATTCTGAAATTTTCCTAAATTACCGATTCCGAACATCATTTTTATTTATTAGACATGTAATAACTCTTTTATTAATAATTTTAGGAAAAAAAGTTATTCTTCATAAAAATCTGTGCATGGTCTAAACCTCAAGATGCAACCATCAGTTATCCAAGTTTGTTAATTTTATACGAGGTGTGTCAAATAATATGAATTTAGAAAGAATTTAGAAATTCTTTCTAAAGCAATATAAAGGTAGTTTGCTCTTGAGCGAAATTCATATTTTTCGACATATCTCGTATACTGTTGACAAAATTTGATATCTGATGATATTAAAAAAGTTTCCCATATGGTTCCAAGTTACGCAGACACCCTGTATAAACATTATTATCAGTCATTTTGCATTTAAAACGTTGTGCATTTTTGAATGTTTTGTAATTTTTTTTATACTTTGTGAACTACATAAGACCGTATAAACTGGCCGTAGCGGTGATGGTCGCAATAATCTGTCCCGAATTCAATGCTTTTTCCCAACCAAAAAGTGCACAACGCCTGTCAAAGAAATTTTCACTACAGAAAACATAAATAATAACTGTTATGTTTAAATTAGCGTTTTAAAATAACCGGTTTTTTAATCGATGAAAAAAAAAAAAGACGGAGAAATCCCGGTTTAAAAAAAAACCGGCTCGAATCGGAAAAATTCATGTTTTCTATTTATTTTATTTACAAAATAATCATCAATAATAAAAATAATATTAATTAAATTTGTTTATTTTTTAAATATAGATTATTACGTTCTACATAACGTAACAGCATATATACTAAATTACTTAAATTAATCTCCCTGTGACCTTTGTGATATTCAAGAATCCAAGATCTTTGTCAGTCAATTTCTGCAACATGGCTATAGCCATCTATGGCTGTAAGGCCATTCTATGGAAGTTTTTCAGCCAATTTGCAATTCATTTCAATCTACAGGCAAATGTACCTAATTGTTAATAATACAGCAATGTATAACTCGAAAACAGCATTTTTTCAAGCTTTTCGCAAATTGCATTTGAAGAAATGTGCGATATATTTTTGGATAATTTTATGGTTTTAAGTTATTTTTCGGGTGTAACTGCAATGACATTATGCTAAAAATGATGGTGTATCGCAGATTTAAAATGCGTTTATCTCGAAAACGGTTGAGTTTAGGGAGATGAAAGAAGTATGTCTTTTTTAAGTAAAACTAATAGGAGAATAAAAATTTTAATGTCAAAATTATACAGAGTGAGGGATAAAAAAAATTGAACGTAATAAATGAGTGCTGGAAGGCGTATTTGGCGCCTTCTGGGCAATACATCATTTTTGGTAGGGAATTTAGTTTTCTCGACCCAAAAAACCCCCACATACCAAATTTCATGTTGTTATCTCATACTTGTCAGGAAATATTCAATAATAAATAAAAAAAAGTTTAACTTTGACACCCTGTATATCGGTTATTATAAACTTTGTACTAAGGTAAGTTAGCTTAAATCGGCCTATTTTAATCTCAGGAACCTGAGGTTAAGCTACGGCCCATTCTTTACCAAACACCCTGTATATTTCGGATGAAAATGTTGCAGGAAAAAAGAAAAAAAATGTGAGGTGAAGACTTACTATATTTTGTAAATAATGATCATGAAGAGAATGAGACTTCTGACGATGGCGATAAAGCATCTGCAAGTACAATAATTTCTGATATAGAGGACAATTCAGATTAAAAGGTATTGATGGAGAAACATTATTTTATTTTTTTTTCAGTTAATGCAATTATTGGATTTATTTTGTTTTAATGAAAATAAAATATATTTCGTTATATTTGTTTTGTTTATATGAATATTTATAATTTTATTTTGTATTAATTGAGAGAATATGTATTTTGTTATTGTTTAATTTTTATTTTATACATCACTCTTTAAAAACAACCTTATTGCATTGAAAATCCAGTAATTAAATTCATTATTGAATTTTTCCACGTTTTGGTTTTTTCCCGGACCTTCAGAAAAAACACGAAAAAAAAAAAACGGTTTTTTCCGGGCTGTTAAAACACTAATTTAAATACTTATGTGTTACCTGATCAACATGATCAACATTAACTTCGGCAATCATTTCAAAAATCGCCTGGCAGGATTTCTGTAGAAACTTGTTTTCCACACACAACATTGTCGCTAACTCTCTGATATCTTTATCGGAAAAATATGGTGGAGGAATCTGATACAATTGCATTGACTCTGCTAAGGCCTAAAATATAATAGTCACTTATATCAGTACCTACTTAAATTTTAAGTTGAGCCTTGAAAATCGTCATTTTTCGTTTTTTTTTTAGTTCAACTCGAAAACGATCCTAAACGAGAAAAATTACAAGAACCTTTTTTGTTTCGAATGATCCAAAAAATCTAAAATAATATCTGACCGGACCGATTTTTTTTAATTCATAAAAAAGTTATTTTTAAATTATTAAATAATTAACTCATACAGAAGTAAAAAACTTCAAGTTGTATACTGGTATACAATCGTTTATTAAAAACTATTTAAAATGTCACCCAAATGGATTGCAAAACGTTTTCGTTCTAATTTAGAACATCTTCAGTGCCTAGAATGAAGTATTTCCACGTTAGATTAAAGCAAAAGGTTAAAATTGTGACCGTTAAAAAGAAAAAACATGTGGAGATACTTACATTCTGCTGAGTAATTGAAACTAGCACACTATTTAAAGTAGTAACCTCATAATATATGGTTTACATATTATATTTTAAGAAAATATGGTGACTACAAGTCGATGTTGTTAGATTAATTTGAATACATGCTCAATGGGCAACATGTTTCCCTGCTCGAAAATACTAGGTTCTTGCCAGTTCAATGGGCACAGACCAACTGATCAAATAGGAAATGGACATTAAATAGAGCTTTTCATTGATTGTCATTTGTTTCGAGCTTCTGTCATAGTAATGTGTCGTGAAATATTAATATATCTACGTCATGCGTTATTGGTATATACCAATGATGCAAACCAAAGACCTATGGCGTAGATATATTAATATTTGATGACACCTGACAGAATCTCGAAATAAATGACTGTGAATGAAAAGCCCTATATGACAAGAGTGTCGTGACAAGACATAATAAAGCCAATTTTTGGTTAAGAACTTCAAAAAGTGTAAAGGGTGATTCATTTAGAGGTACTTTTTTTGGTGGTGATTTAATGGTAGATCGTGAATGAATCGTATCACCTTGTGTTTTTATTCATTATTGTTTGGCATTTCATCCTGGAAAGAGTTAGCTCGACACGACGTCTAGAAATTATTCACCTGTATTACGAAAATATGCTTATGGTGCACATAATTGTTTACCAATGAGGTCCATTTTTGGCTTAATGGGGATGTGAATAAACAAAATGCCCATATTTGGGTTGATGAACAACCCAAAGAGGTTCAATAGTTGCCATTATATTCAGAAAAAACAACTGTGTGGTGTGGTTTATGGGCCGGTGGAATCGTCGGTCCATATGTCTTTAAAACAGAGGCCGGCCAGAATGTTACTGTGGATGGAAGCCGTTATCGCACCATGATAACGGATTATTTGGTGCCAGAAATTAAAGCTCGTAGTTTCGATGAAATTTGGCTCCAAAAATATGGCGGCAACTGCCATACAGCCCGTGAAAGTATAGCTTTACTGCGAAAACGATTCGGTGAGCAATTTATTTCACGCTTTAGACCAGTGAATTGGCCGCATATATCCTATGATATCACACCGCTAGACGTTTTCTTTTGGGACTCCCTAAAGTCCAAAGTCTACGTGGATAAACCAGCTTCGATTGAGGTATTGGATGCCAATATTACTCGAGTCATTGGTCAAATATCACTTGAAATGTTCGAACGCGTCATCGAAAATTGGAACTTCAGAATGGACCTTAACCGCAGCCACGGTCAACATTTGAAAGAAATTATCTTTTAGAAGTAATGGTAAATAATTATTCTTTTAATTATTTAATTATTCTTTTGTATGACAAAAAAGATTTTCAAATAAAATTCATTTTTTAATTGTTTTTTCTTTTTTAAAAAAGTACCTCTAAATGAATCACCCTTTAGTTTTAATTTTGGATTTTTTGTCTGAAAATGCAATTTAAATTATTTAAATATTAGAATCTATTGCAAAGTCTAAATTAGCAACTCTCTATTCCAGAAAAACAAGGATTTTTTAATTTAAAGTGGGTATATGTCATGGTTAAATGTATGAATCGATTGTAAAATGACAAGATGAAAGTTTAATTTAGTTTAATAAAATGAAATATACTACATAGTAAACAATTAATGAACTGACGTGGAAGAATAGGGCTTTTCATCGATTGTCATTTGTTTCGAGCTTCTGTCAATTGTTGTATAATCTGTGTATAATATTAATAGGTATACACGGATTATACGACATATGACAGAAGCTCGAAACAAATGACTGTGAACAGGGCCCCCGTAAGGGGTACTGACGCCTGTGTGCAAAAAAGGATTTTGGCGCCCCTTAAGGCATTTTGGATCATGTTTTCTATTTATTTTTTGAAGGTAGGTAGGCGCTTGAAATAAACCAGAAAACTGAACTTTAGAATGCGAGTTTCACCCGTTCTCGGGGGTAAAAAAACATACATTCAAAAAAGTCCGGAATTGGATAAAATGATTAATTTTAAGATTATTCTTTGTCAATACTTTTCGTTAGTTTCGTTTTCAATAGTTATTTGCGAGTAAATTTATGTTTCCGTTTTTAGACGGATTTTCGCAAATAACTCAAAAAGTACGTATTTTGTCAAAAAATATAGTGTTGTTCTGAAGCTATTTCCTTGTGGCATTTAGGTATATAATACATGAAGTCTACAGACCCACTAGAAGCAGAGTTGTTGCTGACGAAAAGGATGTTCTTATTCGTCAAATTACAAATCAAATATTTCAACGTAAAATAACCAAAAAATCAGGCACTTATCAGGGAAAACTCATTACAACTTTTTTAAAGTGTTTAAAAGAAGCTATATTTTTTAACATCAAAAGTAAGTAAGTTAAAAATAATGTTGGTCCCTTTTTTTAGTAAAAAACATCATGAAAACCACACCCTAATTGGCATCCCAAATGAAATTAATTGTTACCGCTTCACCATAAGTAACTTTACTTATGTATTGTTTATATGATCTGAAGTTTCATCGGTTCAAAGAGCCTATTTTTGAAAAAGCTGAATTTAAAAGGGCGAAAGGGCTGAACGAGTCATTAAGCATGAGTGTATGCAAAATTTGAACAGCCATATCTTCCAATTTGTGTCTTGCAGGAAAACAAAACATCCAAAATATTTTTGGTATCACTAATTAATTTTAAAGTTATTTGGAAAAAGAAATTTTTTCAAGATTGAAAAAAAATTACTTGAAAACCAAATTTTTTTTAAAATGAGCACTTCAATCCGATGAAACTTACAGTTCATATAAATAAAGCTTTTCTTAAACATTTTAAAGAAGTTTTAATGAGTTTTCCCCGAAAAGTACTTAATTTTTTGGTTATTTCACGTTGAAATATTCGATTTGGAATTTGACACATAAGAACCTACTTTTCATTGGCTACAACTTTGCTTCTTACTGGGTTTTAAAGACTTATATATAAATTATTTTTTTCACTTTCTTTTAAGCTATATTTTTCCTAAGAGTATTTTTTCGATAAAATAATTAGTTTTTAATTACGAAAAACCGTCTAAAAACGGGTTTTTTTGTTGAAAAATGAACATACTCACTCGCAAATAACTCGAAAAGAATTGACTTGAAAATCTCTATATAACAAAAGTTGCTTAGATTTAGTCAGTTTATCCAATTCCGGACTTATTTTGAACGAATGTTTTCTCACCCCCGAGAATACCCCCAGGTATTCACGGGGGTATTCTCTCGGGCGTACTTCCCTGAGAATACCCCTTTTAACCCCAGATTAGAAGCACACATCGGCACAGGTTAGTTATGTGTATGACATATTGTATGTCAATCCAAGCGGTTTTTTAAAATTCACAACAAAACCGTGAGTAAATGGACTATTATTAGTAGGCTAAAATATCAAAATGAAACAAATAGAATAAAAGCATAACAAAATAAATTAAAATGCCTGACTTCTGACATGTTCTCGCAAATGGGAATCGGCAGTAACTGGATGATATACTAATCAAATTTAGTGTGTGTTTAAACTGAATCCTATTTAATTTCTTAACTTTTATTTTAAAATTAATTTTTGTTTTTTTGCTTCTTTGCTGTTTTTGCCATTTTTGACCCCGGGTTTTGGCGCCCCTAAAGGATGGCGCCCGTGTGCATTGCACACTTTGCACATATGGTAGCGGGGGCCCTGACTGTGAATGAAAAGCCCTATTGGAAGCTAAGTAAACCAAAAATTCAAATTTTAAGAGTTTTTAAAGAAAAGTAATGTTGGTTGCCTAACATGATGGTAAGAGTTCAATTATTGTGAGAAAAACAGTATATATGCAGAAACTGACTATTTTAGTGTGTTTAAATTTAGTAGCATACTATTGTACTGATTAATTATGTCTGTTAATGTCTGAATTAGAACGAAAACGGTTTGCAATTTTTACATTTTAGATAGTTTTTAATAAACGATTTTATACCAGTATAAAACTTGAAGTTTTTACTTCTGCATGAGTTTTTTAAACTATGGTATACTCAGTTTTTTAAACTATAAACTATTGGTATTTTCCATTGATTTTATATTAAATAATTGTAGTCAGAATAAAATTATATCGGGCCCCTTGAGTTTTATAATTGTTAATATACTAAATTACATATCAAATAACCTTTATCCATTAAACTGATCGGTGCAGGTCGACTTTATCTCGGAAATATCGGAAATGTTGACCTTATACTCCAGGAAAAAAAAAACAAGAAATAGACCATGTTCGGGATACTGAAATATCCAGGTAGCTGACAACTTTTTTAGTTATTGTATACCTATAGGATAAAAAACTACCTGTTTCCTGCCTAGAGTCCGGAGCCGTTTTTTAATTATTAACAATTTAGTGCAAAAAACGCGATTTTTTCGATTTTTTGCACTCTATTAAAAAGCTAAATAGTGGAATCACTGAAGGTTTTCACCTCCGATTTCGTTGAACGTCCATCGATTTTCATGAAAATTGGTGAGTAATTAGAGGATACCTCAAGGAACAAAGGTGACATGATGCCAACTTGCGCTTTTGCCCTAGGGGTGGATGCCACCCCTTCTCGGGGGTAAAAATTATTTTATTAAAAATAATACCATAAATCGATAGAGGGAAAAATTGTAAGCAAAATTTGTTATATAAAGTTATTAATAAAAATCAATACTTTTTGAGTTATTAAAGACCAAAGATTTTATTTTTTCGTAAAAAAATGCATGTTTTAAATCGGTTTTTCCCATATAACTCAAAAACTTTTTTTAAAGCTTTTACAAAATAGTTATTATTACTGAAATTGATGACAATAAAAAACTGAATATACTCCTCACTTAAAGCACTAAACTAATGTTAGTTAAAAGTGAGTTATTGGCAATTGAATGTGTATTTTTTTCGACGAGTACTCAAATCTATGTATTCAAGCTTAAATAACGGGAAAACGATGCTAAGTATAAAATATACCTGCTAATCATTTATCAACGTACTTCGGAATACCTATTAAATGAGCTTCAGAACAAGTTAATACCGTCAAAATTAAGCAAGTTATGATGAAAATAAAAGAACCCTCTCGAATTTTTTTGGAAAAAGTGAAAAATAAAACATACGCCATTTCCAAAAAAATTAAAATGTATAGTAATCCTTACAAGAACTTCTTTATATTAGCATAGGTAATGATTTCAATAATTTTGACCGGTTTAGAATGCATATTTTTGAAAAAAAGATATAATTTAAAAAAATCATAATTTTTATAATTATTGTAATTTTCATATTCTTGTGATAATAACTCCAAAAATACTTAATATACGTACAAAATGAAATATAACCAAATTTTAGTTTTCTCTGTGCCAAATACCTACTCTGCCTGTTTTACTATTTCTTAGGATAAAAAATAACTGAGATAGAAACGTTTAAATCTTAAATTTTGCTGTAAAAACCACGCAACCGGGGCCATTTAACCTTTTATTAAAAAAAAGTAAGTTGTCTAAAAGATTAAATTCAACGTGGCTAAATAGCCCTTGGAATTATCTTTCAAACCGTTTTTAGATAAACCTGATATCGTAAAAATAGACGGAGTTTATAAAAAAAATAACACTTTTTGGAAAAAATTTTAAAAGATAAATTTTGAAAAAATTTGGGCATAAATTTTAATGCTATCAACATGTTCGGGGGCTCGCTTGATAGATATTTTTAAGTACTTTGACAAATGTTTAATAAGTTTATGTTATAAAATGCATCATTTTCCCGTTATTTCAGCTTGAATACTTAGCTTTTTTTACTCGCGAAAAAAAATATATATTCAATTACCTATAACTCACTTTTAGTTAACACTTAAAGGTTTTTCTAGTAAAGAATTTATTTTGTTTCTTATTAACTTCAATTTTAGTAATCATAACTTTTTTGTAAAAACTTATAGTTTTTGAGTTATTGATGAAAAAATGGTTAAAAACATGCATTTTTCTCAAGAAAAATTAAAATCTTTGATCTTCAATAACTCAAAAAGTTTTCATTTATTTTAATAACTTTATATAATAAATTTTGCTTAGAATTTGTCCCTCTATCAAATTATGGGGTTATTTTCAATAAAATAATTTTCACCCCCGAGAAGGGGTGGCATCCACCCCAGGGCAAAAGCGCAAGTTGGCACTATGTCACCTTCGTTCCTTGAGATATCCTCTAACCACTCACCAAATTTCATGTAAATATATGGAGGTTCAGCGAAATCGGAGGTAATAGCTCATATCCACCTTCAGTGACTGCACTAAAATAGTTGACATAAAATTACAAAATTTAATTTTTCAGACCAATGAAAAACCTTCAAAATGCTGATTTTTGGAAGTTAAAAAGTCAATTTTTTTGCTTCACAAACTGCAAAATAATTGAACATCGTTATTTGTTAATAACTTTTACTAAAACTAGCTTTAGAACTTTAGTATTTCACCCAAAGTTGGGTATTGGGACACTTAATAAATCCTCAAACTTTAAGACCGATCCATTAATTAGTTTAAAAGTTATTCTATTTGTTTATTCCAGAGACCTTTGTTTGCAATAACATAAGAAAGAAAATAATGACGTTATGGCAATTCTGCGTATGCCAACTGAAAGTAGAAATGTGATACTATCAAAATATATTAAAAAAAAGGTAAAAAAATATTTAATATAGTCAAAAATCCCCATTCCAAATTTTTGAACTTTTTTAGTTTATAAACATTTAGAATAACTTTAAAATTATTCTACATATTCGAAAAGCTGATATTTTACACGAATTTTTAAAAATGTCGTTCAAATGGTGACTAGTCGTGGTAAGTGAACGGGGACCTGGGAGCCGACAAATACACGAGTGCAAAAACAAAAAAGCAGCTTAAAACAAACCACTATCATTTTCTACATCTCGGGATCTACTTAATACATTTCGATCTTTCTTTTCTTTAATTTGTATATACTTTTTGTGTACAGTACAAAGATGCAATTTGTCTAGACATTTATTAATTCATAGGCAGCCTAATTTGTTTAAACAGTTGTTGAAAAAATATTTTTTTTCCAAAAATCTATTTTTTAATAATACTATGAATATTAATCACACAAAAGGTTAAGGTGCCTATACTTTAACAAGTAAGCTACCTTCAATAAATAATTACTTACTTATTAAAAATAATTTATTTTTTTCTATGATTATTAATGACACTATGATTAAAAAAAATAGATTTTTGTAAAAAAATATTTTTTCAAGAATTTTTTAACAAATTAGACTATTTATGAATTAATAAATTTATAAACAAATTACACATTTGTAATGTACGTAGAAATTACATACAAATTAAAAAAAGAAATATCAAAATCCAATCAATAGATCCGCAGGTATAGACAATTTTATTAGTTTGAAATTGGTTTTTCGGTATTTGAACTCGGTGGGTTTGTAGGTTCCCTTTAGTAACCATTTGAACTACATTGTTAAAAATTTGTAGAGGGTCCTATGAAGGTACAATGTTTGTGAAATTTTTTTAAAAAAAATACAAATCACATTCTTTAAAATGGAATTAATGAGGTTCCTTAATTATTGTAAACAAATTGGCTGTGAATTAAAAAATCACATGGCTAACTTTGGCCCAAATTGACCTAGGCAAATTTTTTATTTGAAAATTAGTGTTAAAATACTAGCTTTTAGAAAGTTTAAAAATTTTAATCTACGGACAATAATTTTAAAGTTATTCTAAATGTTTATAACCTACAAAATTTCAAACATTTGGTATTACGAATTTTGAATATATTAAATAATTTTTTTAATCTTTTTTTCTTAATACATTTTGATAGTATCACTTTTCTACTTTCATTTGGCATACGCAGAATTGCCCGATCTTCAATATTTTCTGTCATATTATTGCAAGAAAGGTCCCTGGGATAAAAAATAGAATATCTTTTAAACTAATTAATGGATCGGTCTCAAATTTTGAGGATTTACCAAGTACCCCAATATCCAACTTTGGGTGAAACACTAAAGTTCTTAGTTAGTATGAGTAAAAGTTATTAACAAAGAACGATTTTCCTTTATTTTTTTTAAAGCGGGATTTTAAAGGTTTTTCAATGTTCTAAAAAATTAAATTTTGTAATTTTATGTGAACTATTTAGCTTCTTAATGGAGTGCAAAAAATCAAAAAAATTGCGTATTTTGCACTAAATTGTTAATACTTAAGAAAAGAGGTAGGTTTTCATCCTATAACGCCGTTCGCAAATGGGTCGATAAAAGACACGTCTCGAAGTTCACGCGTATTGCTCGTCTTGTACGAACCCTGCGACCCTTTTATATATATCAACCAAAACGAACCCGTGTTGAGCTGCCCCCCCCCACTTGCAAAAATTAAAAAACAAATAGCCCTGATTTATGAGCTATTTATGAGCTCTCATATTCCGCAAACTAAAATTTTTGAGCTCGTTTCACTGAGCAGGAATTTGATACTTTAGTGACTCAGCCCCCCCCCACTACTTAAAAATAGGAATATTGAATCGGTTTTTGCGGCAGAATTACGAGCTATTTATGAGCTCTTGAAATTATATAGTTTCGATTTTTGAGCTCATTCCCTTCACCCCCAAACAACCCTTTAATTGATTTAACTTAAGAGAAAAATGCTGAGAAAACTTAAAACATATGGTATTGCGGATATAATTCCTATAGCTTATCTACTCTAAGAATAAACTATTAAATCACGTGCATTTCGATTATTGAGCTACAACCCCTTCGCAAGAAAACCACCCTATCTTCCCGGCTTAAGAGAAAGTTGTACTTAAAATGCATTAAACTAATTATTTGGCGACTACATATCATTGAATAATTTATAAGCATCCAAATTACGCGCATTTATATCAGTAAATTGCAATTTATTTTGTATAGTGCAGTCACTGAAGGTAAAAATCAACGATTACCTTCAATTTCGGTGAACCTTCATCGATTTTCACGAAAATTGATCAGTGGTTAGAGGATACGTCAATAAACAAAGGTGACATGGTACCACCTTGCGCCTTTACCCTGAGGGTGGATACCGCCCCTTCTCGGGGGTGAAAATTATTTTATTAAGAATAACTGCACAAATCAATAAAAGAACAAATTAAAAGCAAAATTTATTATATAAAGTTAATAAAATAAGTCAATACTTTTTAAGTTATTAAAGATCAAAGATTTTAATTATTCGTGAAAAAAATGCATGTTATGAAGCGGTTTTTCGTAAATCACTGAAAAACTGTAAGTTTTTACAAAAAAGTTAATAGTAGTTTAATTCGTATAGCTTATATTCTAAGAATAAACTCTTAAATCACGCGCCTTTCGATTATAGAGCTACAACCCCTTCGCAAGAAAACCATCCCTTATTCCCGACTTAAGAGAGTTGTACTTAAAATAATTTAAATAAATTATTTGGCGACTAGATATCGTTTAATAATTTATGAGCTCGCAAAATATACGCATCTCAATTATTGAATTGCCATTTTCTTTCTATAGTGCAGTCACTGAAGGTAAAAATCAACTATGACCTTCGATTTCGGTAAATCTCCATTCATTTTCACGAAAATTGGTGAGCGGATTTTGATGCTATCAACTTTTTCTGGAGCTCATTTTTGATAGGTATTTCTAAGTACTTTGACAAGTATTTAGTACCTAAATGTTATAAAATGCATCTCTTTCCCGTTATTTAAGCTTGAATCCTTAGATTTTAATAGTCGCAGAAACAATATACATTTAATTACCAATAACTTACTTTAAATTAACATTAAAGGGTTTTTCAAGTAAGCAATTTATTATATTTTTTATTAGCTTGAATTTTAGTGATGAACACTTTTTTGTAAAAACTTACAGTTCTTGAGTTATTTATGAAAAATCGCTTTAAAGGCCTGGCTGAAAGACTTCGGTCGATGGCCTTTTGGTACATTGTATCAATAAAGTATGTCTCTCTCTCTCTCGCTTTAAAGCATGCATTTTCTTTCACAAAAATTAAAATATTTGATCTTTAATAACTCAAAAAGTATTGATTTATTTTAATCACATTATATAACAAATTTTGCTTACAATTTGTCCCTCTCTCGATTTGTGGGGTTATTTTTAATAAAGTAATTTTCACCCCCGAGAAGGGGTGACACATACCCCAGGTTAAAACCCCAAGTTGTTATTGTTAATTCGTGAAAATGAATGGAGATTTACCGAAATCGAAGGTCATAGTTGATTTTTACCTTCAGTGACTGCACTATAGAAAGAAAATGGCAATTCAATAATTGAGATGCTTATATTTTGAAAGCTCATAAATTATTAAACGATATGTAGTCGCCAAATAATTAATTTAATTTTTTTTAAGTACAACTCTCTTAAGCCGGGAATATGGGATGGTTTTCTTACGAAGGGGTTGTAGCTCTATAATCGAAAGGCGCGTGATTTAAGAGTTTATTCTTAGAATATAAGCTATACGAATCATAGGCGTAACCAGGAGGGGTTTTGGGGGTTGTAACCCCCCCCATTGGGATGTGATTTGAGCTCTATACGCTTAACACCATAGCCCTCAAAGACCTTCCAGTAGTTGTAACCCCCCCTTTCAGGTAGTTGTAACCCCCCCTTAGGATCATCCTGGTTACGCCTATGATACGAATTAAACTACTATTAACTTTTTTGTAAAAACTTACAGTTTTTCAGTGATTTACGAAAAACCGCTTCATAACATGAATTTTTTTCACGAATAATTAAAATCTTTGATCTTTAATAACTTAAAAAGTATTGACTTATTTTATTAACTTTATATAATAAATTTTGCTTTTAATTTGTTCTTTTATTGATTTGTGCAGTTATTTTTAATAAAATAATTTTCACCCCCGAGAAGGGGCGGTATCCACCCTCAGGGTAAAGGCGCAAGTTGGTACCATGTCACCTTTGTTTCTTGACGTATCCTCTAACCACTGATCAATTTTCGTGAAAATCGATGAAGGTTCACCGAAATTGAAGGTAATCGTTGATTTTTACCTTCAGTGACTGCACTATACAAAATAAATTGCAATTTACTGATCTAAATGCGCGTAATTTGGAAGCTTATAAATTATTCAACGATATGTAGTCGCCAAATAATTAGTTTAATGCATTTTAAGTACAACTTTCTCTTAAGCCGGGAAGATAGGGTGGTTTTCTTGCGAAGGGGTTGTAGCTCAATAATCGAAATGCACGTGATTTAATAGTTTATTCTTAGAGTATATAAGCTATAGGAATTATATCCGCAATACGATATATTTTAAGTTTTTTCAGCATTTTTCTCTTAAGTTAAATCAATTAAAGGGTTGTTTGGGGGTGAAGGGGATGAGCTCAAAAATCGAAACTATATAATTTCAAGAGCTCATAAATAGCTCGTAATTCTGCCGCAAAAACCGATTCAATATTCCTATTTTTAAGTAGTGGGGGGGGCTGACTCAGCCCCCCCACTAAAGTATCAAATTCCTGCTCAGTGGAACGAGCTCAAAAATTTTAGTTTGCGGAATATGAGAGCTCATAAATAGCTCATAAATCAGGGCTATTTGTTTTTTGATTTTTGCAAGTGGGGGGGGGGCAGCTCAACACGGGTCCAAAACGACTATTTCGTTCTGTAAAAAGTACGGTATTGTAACATTTTTAGTATCATTTGTATAGGTTGAATTGAAGGTATTTTTCTACTTCCCCAACGAATTTTAGAATAAACACCTAGAAACAAAAGTTCAATGTTTTCAGAATTTTATAATACAAGCAATATATTATTTGCACAAAGCTACTAATAGTACTACAATCAACGAACATTCCATGCATTGATCTTTAAAAAAACTAAAATTTAATTTAGCGCAAAAATCAACAAAAAACGAAGGAAACAAATAAAATAAACTTCCCTCCATGACTGGACACGTGCGTCTCACTCGAACTTTCTCGTGCGCTACCGGTCGCAAGGGACGAGAGTCGCACAAGACGAGGAGATTTGCAATGCTAATCGCTTCGTCTACGCAGCTCAATGCCACAACGAAGGAACTTGTGTGACGGGGAGAGATCTACCAGGGGTTCCCAACCTTCTAGCAACTGCGTACCACCTGAAATATTTTGAAAATTTTGGCGTACCACCAAACACCGGGGGCATGGAATGGAAGGAATCCCACCCTCGATCCTAATTATATAACTTTAAATTTAATTATTTATTCCCTTTTCCAAGCTTTTTATCAAGACAACAATAAATATAATTATTTGTCAATTATGCTTTCTAATTTTTATTTAAAAATATATACTTCTTCTTCTTTCTCATATTCCTTAGTGCCCTTCAGAGCGTCGGATGAAAATATATACAGATAAACGTTTACTACAGATAAATGTTATACAACTGGTACAAACTATCAACCAAGAAAAAAGATACAAATCAACAGATATCAACATTAGACTGTCAAACTAACGTCAGAACGTGTATGTATCGATCTGTAAATTGGTGCCAAAATTTGTAATTATTACTGAAAATACTAGTTATCAAAATTAGTTTTCGTTCAAATAGTGACTAATAACAATTGTGTTACGTGTTAATCATCAAGAACAAGCTGTAACTTCGGTCAGTAAGAGATGATTTACTTAATAATCTTCCAACTTAAACACATTCATTGTCAAACTGTCAATAGTTTTTCACTGTTGCTATCCCGTCCCAACGGACGGCAACGGTTAGGCAACCAGTATTGCAGTGATGTATCCAAGGTTATCACTTATTTCCAGACATCCAAAGCGTTAATATAAACAAATTCAAGTTACTTTTGACTACATGAGTAACAATTTAAATCAATGTTCCCCCACTGTTAGTAACACCATGTCCCAATTCTTCCAGTAATCTTACTAGTTTATATGCAACTGCTACTATGACTAAACAACGTCCGAAGTATCCCAAGAAGACCGAAGCAAACTTATAATTAGTTGTACGTCTCTATAGTATCCAATGATTGTATATCAAATTTTTTTTCTTCATAATTTTTACCTAATGTTATTTAAGATTTAGAAATTAACTGTTATAATAATTAGTTTTAATTCCTTATTGTAATTCATTATTGTATAACCAATATTGTTTGTGTCAATGGCCATTGCTGCCGAGACACATAAATTTCAATAAAAAAAAAACATTAGTCATTCTGTATCGAGATTGATGCGAAGCTTGTTGCAGTTTGCTTGTGATTAAAGTGTCAATTGCAGGAGTAATTGAACTCAATTTTATTCTTAAGTCCTATTCAACACTTGTTAGTGTGTTTCTATATTTATTTTTTATATACAATAGATCACCCTTCTCACACAAATAACTCTCAAATGGCAAATGCCCTCAAAAACAGCATAGCTTGCCAGAAGACCATTGGACATTGGATACTCGGATTTATACCCGACCCAGAAGTCAATTAAGGATTTATCTTTAAAACTGTCTTTAGATGTTCTCTTTAAAACTGTTAGATCGATGAAAGTTTTCTGTAATTGCAACTCATTTGGTGAGGTTCCTGCAAAAGGATTTCTGGTTAAGTTTGGAATAATCTTTAGAGAAATACTTATTAAAACTTTCTTGAAAAGATTCCAAGTGAAGAATTATATCAGCAACCACATCTGGTATTGGAGATATTTCGTTTTCTTCAAAAAATGATGACAGCGTAGGAAATGCAGAGACAATCTTCCCCTGTATTTGAGAAAAAAAAAACCAACTTTTTCTTGAATGAGTTTATTTTATCATTGACCTGATTTATTGTGATGGGTGTTTTCTCCCTGAAGAACCATTTTCAGCGTGTTGAGTGTGTCACATATGTCAGCTAGATACTCAAATCTTGACAACCATTCTTCATCATTGAACAAGTCTTTCACGTCATTATTTTTTTTTTCAGTTAAAAACATTAAAACTGCTGACCTCAGTTCAAAGAGACAGAAAGTTTTCCCTCGAGATAACCATCTCACTTCTGTATGCAACAGAAGAGTTTTGAAACTGCCACCCATATCTTCACACATCAAGGAGAATAATCTTAATTTCGCGTGTTTCACCCACGCGACGCGTACCACCTGAAATCTTCCCGCGTACCACCAGTGGTACGCGTACCACCGGTTGGGAACCCCGGAATAGGCGACTGAAATCGAATCGAGTACTTCGAGCGTCGTCCCATGTGCGGACGGCCTAAGACTACAATAACTAAAAAAGAGTGTGTGTGTGTACTTTATATGCACGTAAGAAGTTATACTTCTATCATATGATTTCAACCAAATAAAATATGTACTGTAAACAGTTTTTCCACCTACCTCTACCGAAAGTATACTTTTCCGGACCTGATTGTAGGAAGCAAAGTTGTACTTTTCCTCCCTAGGGAGGAAAATATTTTTTCTCCCTAGGGAGGAAAAGAAAAAGTGACGTCATGGTATTTCATTCATGAAATATAACTTATTAACGCCCTGTACAATATCTATTTTCTATTACGTAAGTATCTATACATTTTAACTTTTATTTATAAAACACTCCGTATTTTACAGAATGGTAAAAACAGTAAATTGTTATTTTGATTTAACAATGTTTACATTAATAATTTGACTTATATTTGACAGTTGACAGTTGTATTGTACCTACTTGTTAGTTGTAGTTTTAATAAATTTTGTTGGTTAGTTACATAAATAAATTAAGTAAAAATGAAAAATAACTTGTTATTAATTTGAGGAAGGTGGAAAAACCATATGTATAACATGGGAGTAAGTGCCTTTTCCTCCCTTGAATGATTACTTAAGTAATCTTCATTCTCGGGAGGAAAAGTAGCACTTTCGTCCCTTGTTATACAAATAGTTATATTTTTGTTTTATTTAAATATTAAACTAATTTTAATATTTACCACTTTCCAAAAATCCAAAAAAATAAAAAAAGACAGCAATTGTCCGCATTTGAACCCGGGACCTCTCGATCTCTAGTCGAATGCTCTACCAATGACCCTACGACCGCATTGTTTATACGGTTTCGCGGACATTATGACAAATCACGGTAACAAATAGACGAAGTGAAGTATAAGTATAAAAATATTTTAATAATACATATTATCTTACTCCCGAGGAAGACAAATCCAAAGACCCAAAAATTATAATAAATATATTTACTAAAAACACTAATATATTCTTTCCACATTTTTTTTGGACTGATACATATATAACAAACGATTTAGCAACGAAATCCATACTGTCTGTGTGCGCATGCGCGCAAAATAATAAAAATTCACTCCCAATCGCGTCTAAAGTAGTATGCTTCTTTTCATGAGCATTTTTCAGTGCGTCACAAATGATAGAAAAAAAGGTAAGTCCGTGATAATATACATTTTAGTGACATGACATTTTAGTTAAATCTGACATTTGTCACATTCTATTTGCAATTTGGCATAAAATCAAATCAATTGTGTTTATTGCATTTATAAAATGGTATTTTCTTTGATTTGTATAGTCTTATAAATTTTTTTTTATTTACATTAACGTGCTCGGCAACTATGGCCATTCGCACGGGACGATTACAAACAAGATTACAAGAGGTATAATTAAAGAGCATTAACAAGTTATGTCATAAAAAAAATTTAAAGTTTATGATACAATGATATTTTTTTAAAAAACTGAAGAACTCTGTCTAACTGGTTGGTATCACTTAGAATATCACATAGCTGCGGTTTGAGTTTGAGCTGTTGTCTTACTACACTGAACTGATGACATTCGGTAATAATGTGGTTCACGGTAAGTTGGCACTGGCATGTTAAACAGATAGGCCGGATATCTGATGACATCATTACTCACGGCTTCCTGATGTCATCAGATATCCGGCCTATCTGTTTAACATGCCAGTGCCAACTTACAGTGAACCACATTATTACCGAATGTCATCAGTTCAGTGTAGTAAGACAACAGCTCAAACTCAAACCGCAGCTATGTGACATTCTAAGTGATGAAAAGATTATATTCGTAGATATATTATTTAATTCGTAAATAATTTTTTTTCGATTATAATGCCACGTATTGACAACTAGAATAAATGTTATAAATGTTACCGACGAAATGTAATCACCGACGTGCGTTTTTTTCTGTCACATGCAATTTAATGCGTTAGAAAGAAATCGAAAAAGTGTGACGCACTGAAAGATCTTCATGAGAAAAAGCATATAACTTCAAAAAGTTGTCAGATACCTAGATATTTCAGTCTCCTGAGAAAATCCTTTTGTCCTGGACTATAATAATTGTGACGTATTAGGTACCTCTAAAAATCACTTACCTCTAATTGTTTCAACGGAACGGTATGAAGCAGCCATGATAGCAATGGTTGCTTAAAATGTTTATATATTACTCCTGGAGCTAATGCAATTACTAACTTAAGTTTATCGTTATATTCTGGTCTTTCCGAACACATTACAAAAACTGTTGTACATCCTTGTGAATGACCAACATAATAGAGGCTACTTTGATGGGTAGCATTAAGGATATAGTCAATTGCAGCTGGTAGGTCGTACATGCCTATTTCGTGGAAACTAAAATTTTAAAACTGAGATAAGCTAAAAGTATACTTCGTTGTTCAGTTGTTTACTGGTAGTATACTATGGTAATCCTATGAATAAGTCACAGGGGTGAAAAAAGAGAAAATTTATCTGATTTTTAATTTCAAATATATCATTCAAAAGAAACTTTTTGTTTATTCTAAGCGACTGTCAGCCCTCGGTAATAATCTAATCTTTCATTCTGCGTTCAAACTTTTTAAAAATACTTATTAGTTTTCTCAGGATTTGAAAAAAATGAATGCGATTAAAAAGAGTTCGACCGAAATTTTGCGCCTACGCTCTCAAAAAGGATTAAAGTGTTATAAATTTTTGTAATCAGTATTTCAAAAGCTTTTAAATGAGGTGTCACATGATGTACTTATCCATTTAAAAAAACTCAAAGTTATGCCTGTCACCTGAAGACGGATAGCGGAAAGTTCGAAACATTAATGCTATGATGATTTTAAATATACTACTAATACTATGATTATTTTAAAAATCGACCTGTCCGAGCGTTTTGCTTACGTGCTAAAAATAAATAAGTTAATAGGGGGGGGGGGTACACTTATTCCAGCGTACTGTATAATACATATACTATAAAAATTATAGAAATATTATTTCTCACCTTTCTGAAGGCAACGGGACCTGTTTCAATCTTTCAGTCTCATTATAATTAAAGTAAAAGGTGAAGATTCCTGAATTGCAAAGTTTAATAGCAAAAGTTGAGTGACAAAATTTAAAATTTAGCTTTTTAATCAAGTTTATGTTAAAATATAGAGTACAAAGAATAAAATGTTTTATAGAAAAAAAATGTTGCAACTTTTGGTTTTACAAAAAACGTGATTTCATTTTTTTTTATTTTTAGGGTAAAATTGTGATTTTGACAATGTTCCCCCACTTTAAATTTAAAATAAACCTCATTTATTTTCGTTTTCAATCAAAAACATAAAGTATGACCAAAATTAGCCTTTCACCACGCTGTGCTCCGTATCTCGAGAAACAAGCGTTTTTTGGGGGAGTGCCACTCGTCTATAAAGTCACATAACTTTTTACCTATTGCATAGGTATTTTGATTTGAAATTTTCCAGAATACTTCTTCATGACTTATGTTTTAATGCTGTGTTGGTTAAAATTATAAACTAAAAAGTTTGTCACCAATTTTTTTATGTAAACATGAAACTAACGAAATCTGGCGACAAAATGTTTAAAAATTAACAACTCCTCTTTTGATTTCTTTAAATATCTCGGACAGATCTCATTGTTAGCTTGTAAATACTTTAAAGATAATAAAGTAAAATCTTCGAAAGGAAATATTTACAATTTTAACTATTTATAATGGGAAATAAGCCACAATATTATTAAAAAATGATTTTTATTAACGTTTCGACGCCTAAATAAATGTATTTTGACAACGGCACCCGATTTGGGCGTCGAAACGTTAATAAAAATCATTTTTTAATAATATTGTGGCTTATTTCCCATTATAAATAGTTAAAATTGTAAAAATGCCACAAGAAAATAGCTTCAGAACAACATTAAGAAATATTTACAGCAACCAAAGATACAGCGAGTTAAATTTGAAAAATTATTTAAATTGATCTTTCGCATTTTTGCATAAAATTTGATGTTCCGCCAATCTTAGATAAAAATAAACTTCATATTAGGATTGAGCGACCTCGAAAACATAAAGAATGAATCTCTCATGCAAGATGTTTGACATATTTTGTAAGCTGTATTCAGTGGCGTAGCGAGCGTGGGTGACACCTGGGACGGTAATCGATGGTGTCACCCCAAATCCTAAAAATAAAGATTGTTAAAACCAACGAATATCCGATAAACGTATGTTTTGAATAATGAAAAAATTAAGAATTATAGTTAATGAAACTGCAGTAAATAGTATATTATCATCATCATCTAGCCGTTATCGTCCACTGCTGAACATGGGCCTCCTCTAAGTTTCTCCATGTCTCCCTATCTTGAGCTACCACCAAGTATATACAATTTATTTACTTTTTTGGTTTACACTATGTGAATGAATTAAAATATTTTTTTAGCTTTACTAAAAATAAAGCTTTACCATTGTATAACTAGGCTTTACACTTTTTGTGTTGCTTCATGTTCGATAGTTAATAAACCGAGGTTATTTAGCCTTGTTGACGTCATTGTTTCTCGCAAGTAATTCTTAATTGATTTTAGCTTCCTAAAACTTCTCTCACATGAAGCAACCGATACACGAATGGTCATAAACAATTTTTTGGGAGAGATTCCATGAAATCCCATTCCACAATGCATTTTAAAAAGTCTACAGCTAACCATTTAGATGCTGTAATATTGGCCGCTGGTAAAAGTCTTCTGAGCCTTGGTATTTCTAGCAGGAGGTCTGCTTCTGATACCTCTTCATGGTAAAAGTCACAAAATGTTGAAACAGCTAATTTCAATTGTTCACTGTTCGTGGAAAAGCAAAGTGTATGTCTGCACAGCCTCGAACAATGAAGCCATATGAATGGCCTGATCTGGTTTCGAGTTCAATATTGAATAGGTCAAAACATTGCAACATATCTTTTTGAAGTTCGGCTCGAAGTGTAAGTCCTATATCGGTAGCTAACTCATCATCCATTCGTTTTCGACGTCGAATTAGTTTTTAGGTGGAAATGTCGTCGTGCTCATATTTTGCCTTGGCAAAATCTATGTATTGCTTCATTTATAATGTGATTTCTTTGATTTTTTCCGTTAAAAGGAAAAAAGCAGTTAATCTAAGTTGATCTAAGTAACGAAATTCTCAAGAAGCTTCAAATTGATGGTGTAGAAATATTATGAAGTGCCGTTCACAGGGATATGATAATGCAGCTGTTATGAGCGGCGTACATGGAGGAATACAAGCTATTATTAAAACAAAAATCAAAAAGGCCATTTTCGTCGGATTTATTGATCATCTAATTAATTCATATGGCCAGCACTCTTTTGCATAAAACACATCTTGGGTAACATTTTTCGGAACTGTAGAAGCAATTTTTAATTTTTTTTATCTGTTTCCATTCAGTGCTGGGAAGTGCTTATTAAACACAGCAAAACATCTGTTAAGCAACTTTCCACAACACGTTGGAGTTCTCAGTCACTGCACACTATGCTGGCTGCAGTTAAAGTATTGACAGAACATTTTTATAGTATTGTTGCTTCAATTGAGGAATTCTCTTCAACAAGAAAATTTATACACCAGAGGTGCTGCACATAACCTTATGCCCGTTATTAAACGTAATCAATGATTACGTTTTTTTTCAATATAAAGATGAAGTGCTCCTATTTTAGTCGCTGATTGATCAACGGTTATGCTTTTACTTTCAATTCAATTTGACAAACATTTATTTCCCTTAGTACATCATTCCAAAACAAAAAGGTAACAAATAAATGCAGCACCTCTGGGGTATAAATTTTCTTGTTGAAGAGAATTCCTCAATTGAAGCAACAACACTATAAAAATGTTCTGTCAATACTTTAACTGCAGCCAGCATAGTGTGCAGTGACGAACTCCAACGTGTTGTGGAAAGTTGCTTAACAGATGTTTTGCTGTGTTTAATAAGTACTTCCCACATGGGCGTCCGCAGGATCAAAACTAGGGGAGGGCAGATTTGAGAAATAAAAAAATTGGTTAGATAAGCAATAATAAATATAGACGTAAATTGAGAGTCTTCAGAGAGGGGAGAGGGTGAAGGGGTTTTCCTCAGAAAAGTTTTGAAAATAACGTTTTTGAAGCCAAAATTATAACTCAATGACTTCATACAAAAATGAAGCAAACTAAATATAATTTAAATATTTAAAAACTTTTTTAATGCTTTTTACAAAAATGTGATGCAAATTTAACAAGTTTATTTCCTCCTGGATAAGCCTTCGATTTGTGAAGCAAGATAAATTGTCTGTTCCTAAACACTATTATTTAAACAACAATTTACGCGGATTAGTTATTGTAAATTCTTGTAAAACTTTTTCTACAAACCCTTTCTTTTTTGGTAATATTTGTTTTCGATGAATGCTCATTAGAGCTAACCCATTAAGGCATTCTTCGACCATTGTACTCCGCAACCATGTTTTTATTCTTTGAAGACTGCTGAACGACCTCTCAACTGTACACGTAGTGCAAAGCAATGTTACGAGAATTTCCAGCAATTTTTTTGTTAACGGATAAAAAGTAGTGGACGCTCGAACCAGTTCAAAAATTTCAAGAGTGTTGAAGCAGTCTAACTCATAAGGCGGTTTTTATTCCAATGTTCTACCCATACTTCTAGCTCTGCATCTATTCCATTTATTTCATAGTGGTTTAAGGATTGTCTCAGTTGTTCTAATTTAAGGCTATTTAAAACAATTTTTGAAAAATGCTTGGGATGCAAAAGACTCAGACAGAAGGCTGGCGTATTTTCTTCGGAAAACCGTGTCTCTAGAGAAGATATGAAAGAATCATGGATCGCCTCCAGTATTTACTAGGCGTATCAGCTGGTTGATTGCTTCTATGCTGTTGCTTGTCTACAGTTCTAGGGGTAGATAATTCAAAACCGCATTCTTCAGCGCTATCTTATTGGTTTCATAGTTTCATGCAATAAAGTGTTTGTTACGTTCTCTGCGTCCTGTCTGTGTTTTTTTAAATATTCATGATTTGAAGAATATGTTCCGCTACTTTTAAAACATTAGTTTGCGCAGATTGTACGCGGTTGACTATAGGCTCTAGGTATTCAGAATATTTTGCAATCAAAATGACAGCGACGATAAATCCTGCCACAGAATGCAACTGATAAGATGTTTTTCTAGTGACCAAATTTCCTTCAACGGATAGGGTTTGCAAGGCCTGTACAATTTCAATGAAATTTTTTCGAAAAACCCTAATTACCTTGTATTTCTCGAATCACCGTGTTTCGCAGAGGCTAGGGATATTTGCTATCATATTCCTTCTTAATACTGATTCACGGAAGAAATTGGTTGTATCTTTAATAGTTGCAATAGTATTTCGCACTTCATTTAAACTATTCAAATCGTTCACAACTAAATTTAATCTGTGTGACGCACAGTGGAAAAAAAGATTCGAATAGCAGATTTCAAATTTTCATTAAAGTTTTGTTACGTTTATGTGGTTTTTTCGTCCCAGCTAGAATGTAGAAAGAGTGGTTGCATTCAAAATCAAGATTAAGTTACAACTTTGTATTTTTCTATATTGCTTATTCACCAATTTTACACTCGCCTCGTCCTCTCTAGGGGGCAGGAGGGGGCAGCTGTCCCCCTCTGCCCCTCCCTGTGGACGCCCATGACTTCCCAGCAGCGAATGGAAACAGATAAAAAAATTAAAAGTTGCTTCTACAGTTCCGAAAAATGTTACCCAAGATGTGTTTTATGCAAAAGAGTTCTGGCCACATGAATTAATTAGATGATCAATAAATCCGACGAGAATGGCCTTTTTGATTTTTGTTTTAATAATAGCTTGTATTCCTCCATGTACGCCGCTCATAACAGCTACATTATCATATCCCTGTGAACGGCACTTCATAATATTTCTACACCATCAATTTCAAGCTTCTTGAGAATTTCGTTACTTAGATCAACTTAGATTAACTGCTTTTTTTCTTTTAACGGAAAAAATCAAAGAAATGCCTCTTCATTCATTCTTTTGTGATCGGGTCTCTCGGGTGTCACCCGTTCAGGGGTGACACCCGGGGAGGACCGCCCCCCCGCCCCACCCGTCACCCCTGAACGGGTGACACCAGGGGCGGAACGCCCCCCCGCCCTCCCTTGCTACGCCACTGGTGTATTTATAATTATCGCATTCTAGTTGATTCTCTTTTGTCATAAAAGACGATCAAATTAAAAACCCTTTTTAAGTGATTTGATACAAAATATCAAATTAATTAAAAAAATGCATGTAAAACTGATAGAAATACGAAAGTGTGAACTTTTAGGTTAAAACAATATACCAAGTTTCCTAAGCCTACGGCCAGATGAGCGACACTTACAACGCTATAAGCGCAGTAAAATGAAGCTCGAAAAATGGGTCCTACAGTGAGTATAGTCGATCGCTTCAGCGATATTTACAGCGCTGTCTGGCCGTCCACCCATTTTTCGAGCATCATTTTACTGCTCTTACAGCGCTGTGATTGTCGCTCATCTGACCGTAGGCTCAAAATTACTTTTTTGTTTATGTGATTACACAAAGTATACTGGTTAGTTAAAAAATCATTTTAAATTATACTCTGTTCATAACACAGGCCTGCAAAAATATTTTTTTAAAGTTGTTTGAAATTTGATAACTGACTTTGATGTACTTTTCAGCGCTGATTTCAAAAATGTAAACCATTTTTGTCTATCACGTCAGGTTTTCTCACAAATTAGGGGGTATATTTGGGTATAATAACAAAATGTAAGCAATTTGTCACCTCTTTCCAACGTTATAAAATTTATTTTATTTATTAGTCATGTTCTAATCTACATTGCCGGTACACTTATATTTATTTTTTAAGCTCAAAAGTCCTTATAATAACGCTAACGCTTTCTGTCGAAGTTTCTTTTACTGCTTTTCCGGCTGTGGACTCGTTGAGGATCATCTCTTTTCATCACCCAGCAGTAGTCTGCTATCATGCTGACGTTTCATCTTCCTTGGTATCTTCTTTCCATTTCTTTGATGTCTCGGTGAAATCTTTCGCCCTGCTTTTCACTGACATCACCAATGTTTGCCGGGAAGTACTCAAGATGTGAGTGGAGAAAGTAAAGCTTATAATGCTCATGTTACAGCCAAACTTCTTAAAGTTGTCGATCATATCTGCGACGATTGTCTTGTAGTTTGGATCTCTTTTGTTACCGAGGAAATCGGTAACACCTAATTTAAAAGATGTCCAAGTCGCCTTTTCATTTTGTTCACAAAGTTGGGATCTCTCAATAGTTTTCTAATGTCCAGTCCGACAAAGATTTCTTCCTTTAGTTTTGCCGTGGATAAATCAGGATACTGTCCACAAAGATATCTGAAATACTCCCCTTCTTTATTCAATGCCTTGAAAAATTGTTTAATCAGCCCTAACTTAATGTGAAGTGGTGGAAGTATGACCTTTTTGGGATCCACAAAGCTTTTCCTCTCAACATTTTTAACTCCTACTTGTAGCTTTCTCTCAGGGCCCAATATTTTTTATGTAGAGTTGCTTTCTGTCTCTACTGTCCCATTCATAGAGAAAGCAAGGGAACTTTGTATAGCCACTTTGTTGACCAAGCAGCATTGAAATAACTTTTAAATCACCACATAGTGTACATTTGTGGTCTGAGCAGCAGAGTTTGCTTAACACCAGGTCATCTTCTTGGGAGAAAAAAGATACAAATTCCCTTTCCGTACATCGATACCAAGAGAAAGATGTATCCGGAACCAGCATATCGCACCCTCAGTGCAAGACTGCAGTAACTCAAAATTTTATGAAAATGAATTAATCATGGAATTAGATTGTCAACATGCATATCTATCCCCTGTAAAACTTTAGTAACTTTCAAATGCTTAATGGGCTAAATATTACAACAACAACAGTTTAACTATTTTGCGTTTTTGAACATAAGTTCCGTGCAAAACTGTTGTAACTCTAATGTAACAGAGTTACAACAGTTTTGCACGGAACATTTCAACGGATTCGATAACAAGCAATGAAAAAAGTAAGATATTTGTTATTTTAATATCTATATCTCTGTGGTGTTTAATTTTAATATACAGAGCGTCTACGTAATCCATTAACGGCTGAGACAATAAACAAAGATTTTCGAGACCAATCTATTCATGTAAATTTTATGTCCTTTGTGTAATATTATATTTATTTTCCATAGGATTTTAAAAGGAAAAACAGTTATCTTAAAACTTGTGTATTGACAATACTGAGAGGTCAAAAATATCTATTCTCAGAAAACTTATAAAGAACAACCCAAAAATCAAATGGCAAAAAAAAAAAGATTTGGTATACTTATGCCATTCGGGTATGATACCAGAAGCCCACCATAGTTTTTATAAAAATATTTTGGCACAAGATGATGTACGAGAAGAGGACAACAACTACGGTAAAACCTGTCAGCAACGGCCACTAAAAATGAAAGAACTATTGGCCGATAGAGAAAGGTGGCCGGTAATGCCAGTTTTTGTAGTCTAGATATACAGTAAAACCTGTCAATAAGGGTCACTAAAAATGACAGAACTATTGGTTGATATAAAAAGGTGGCCGCTAATACCAGGTTTTATAGTCCAAAAATTTTGGTTTGGGGAACTTTGAAGCTGGCCGGCTAGTTCAGGTGGCCGGTTTTGACAGGTGGCCGTTAACACAGGTTTTACTGCACATAATTGGTTTGGATAATTTTTAAACTGGCCGTTAGTACAGGTGGCCGTTGTTGGCAGGTGGCCGGTAACACAGGTTTTACTGTAAAATAAATGTGTCTACGCCTTTTACAATTTTCTCCGTGCAAAACTGTTGTAACTTTGAAATTCTAATACTAAATGTGTAGTGATTAACAATTTTTTCCGTGCAAAAGTGTTGTAACTTTGAAATTCCTAATTTTTTTTGCGTTAATATTATTCTATTTAAATTTCTATTTTTGGTTAATGTAATGTAGGCTGAAAAGCATGCAAAATCATAATTAAATGTTAATTTTTCTTAAAATTTGTGTCTTATTTCACCGATATTAGCACGAAAATAAACAAAATCGTCTTTATCTCGAAACTTACTTATTTTGACTTACTGCAGTCTTGCACTGAGGGTGCAATATGTTTATTTTTTATTCTAGATCCTAAAACTTCTGCCAATCCTTTAGAAAGGCCTAGATCTCTTACTAAATCCTTCAGCTCAAATTGTAAGAATGGAATGGGGATCGGTTGTGCCAGGATCGTAGTATTATACAAAATACTGCTGCTTTCTCATAATTACTCTTTATTTTTGTGAAATAACTGTATTTGATAGAATGTTTTCACTATTTTTCCCGAAATCAGCGTTGAAAACAGTATGAAAATAACTTTCTCCTAATAACTCTTTATTATCATTTTGTGAAATAACTGTACGTGATGGAATTTTTTCATTATTTTTCCCGGCATCAGTGTTGAAAACATAATGAAAATCACTTATTAAATTTTAAACAATTTTTTGGTCGCAGACCTGTGTAATTTTTGATATAATGTAAAACTTTTGTTTGTAGATCTCTTGAAATCGGTCAAATTAACAACAAAGATATAGATGGCTCACCCTGTATAAAAAACTATTGAAACTTACGAAAAATCCCAAAATTCTTTTTGGTTTGAATTAAGAATTTTATGTTGTCTACTATAACCTGTTCCTCTACAATTCATTAACCATACATCGTATCCCTTATCGGCTAAGATATAGGCCAAGGATCTTTCAGGTCCTAACCAAAGATAGTTCTCTGCTGATCCCATCATTCCATGAGTGAGTAAAATCGGAAGATTGTTGGCACTTGTGGTATTTCGGCCATGTGGTATTCTGAATACTGTTAATATATAGTTGTCCTCGGTTTCTATTTGGTGGGATTCAATTGGATAACCAAATGAGGTAACTGACCTTATCTGCAGAAACAAAATATATTGTTATACAGTATCGTACTCAGGTATATGCGCATCTATAGAAGACAACTATAAAAAAGTCTACGTCTGCTAAAAGAGTCTATAAATTAATGACAATGAAGAAAACACAGATAATGGATATGAACAACATATAGGCCAAGATTCAGAAGGCTGAACAATGTACCGGTTGTCCCAATAAGAATGGCTCTCGGCCATATCTCAGGAACCGTTTATAGTACAGCTTAGAGAAAAAAATATTAATAACAAAAGTTGCCTCGGGAAAAGCCTGGAAATTATTTTCATAATTGTAGGTCCACCGCTAGAGGGCGTAATTGAATATCAAAAATTAAAAAAATCAAAATTTTACAAAATTTACCTAAACAAAGGGCACTGGAAATCCAATCATCGTATTCCTCATAAAATTCTGCGCATATTTTATTTCACAAGTTTAAGTCTACCTTTGCAAATAAGAGGTGGGGTGAGTGGGAACCTTCTTATGAAAAAATGGCTGTAAGTCCGGTTCTACTAAATCGAATTTTGCATACTTGGTCTTGTTGAAAACAGCTCGACTTGAAATTCCGGCAAATGTATTGGCTCCTTGGACGCAGATCAAAACTCTTCTTCAAAAAAATTCTTCTGTACAAAGCAATACTCAAACCTATTTGGGTACTAGGGATTACGCTTATGAAGCTGTGCAAGTCAACATTACTGAATATAATCCAAAGATTTTAGTCTAAAGTTCTAAGATCAATAGTGGATGCACCATGGTATGTAAGTAATCAAACACTTCATGAAGACTTAAATATACCTTTCATAAGAAAAGAAATCACAGAGTCACAAAATGAGCGTACCATTCACCATGAAAATCAGTTAGTAAGGAAATTATTCCACAATGGCCCTGCCACAAGGAGACTAGATAGAACCTGGCCTCAAGACCTATCTTAAATCTTAAACATAAATAAACATAAAATAAAAAAACTCAATTCGAGAAAGTGCGAAGACTATTTATAAGCCTTATGAGCCATTTATTTAAAACATTTCTAAAGGTCATTTCAACACGGGAAGCCCTTTTTGCTGTTTCAGGGATGCAGGGATGTAAATTGTGATATATACGTATGCTTTATAGATTACCAGAAAGCATTTGACCGAGTAAAACATAACAAATTAATAACTCTAATGCAAGAAATTGGAACTGACAACAAATATCTGAGAATTATCAGAAACATTTATTACAATCAGTCAGCAACAGATACGGACTAGCTCTAAATATAAAGAAGACCAAATTTATGACAATTAGTAAAAAACCAATACTAAACGCTCAACTTACAATCAACCAACAGAATATCGAAAGAGTTAAGCAATATATGTTCATATCTGGGCACGAATTTAAATAGCCAATTGGACCAGTCGACATAAATTAAACAGCGAATAATAAAAGCGAGAGCAGCATACGTTAGAATGAGACCCATTTTCAACAGTCAAGACATATCATTAAACACAAAATACCGTTTGTTGAAATGCTACATATTCACAGTTCTGCTCTACGCAATGGAAGCGTGGACACTAACTGTTGTATCTATGAATCGGCTCGAAGCTTTCTGAATGTGGTTTTATAGGCGCATCTTACGTATATCCTGGGTTGACCGAATTACTAATAAGGAAGTTCTGCGTAGAATGGCGAAAGAGTGTGAAATTCTCATAATCATCAAAACAAAAAAATTAGAATATCTAGGACATATAATGAGAAATCAAGAGCGTTACGGCCTTCTCCAACTGATTCTCCAAGGTAAGGTAAATGGTAAAAGAGGACCGGGAAGAAGACGCATTTCTTGGCTTTAAAATTTACGAAAGTGGTATAACACGACTACCACTGAACTGTTCTGCGCTGCGGTAAACAAAGTCAAGATAGCCATGATGATCGCCCACATCCGGAACGGATAGGCACTTTAGGAAGAAGAAACATAAATAGAATAATGTGAGACATCACTGGAAGTCTCTCCTTCATGCCCAAAAACACATTTACTTATTACTCCTGAAATGATGTAGATTGTAAATAAACAATTTTATATAGGGTGTCCCAAAAGTAGTGGAACGGTCGAATATTTCGCGAACTAAACATCGGATCGAAAAACTGAAAAATACGTTTTCAATTATCTTCAAAAATCTATCCAACGACACCAAACACCAACCCCCACTACACCCCCTGGAGGT
Source organism: Diabrotica virgifera virgifera (assembly GCF_917563875.1). Classification (NCBI taxonomy): domain Eukaryota; kingdom Metazoa; phylum Arthropoda; class Insecta; order Coleoptera; family Chrysomelidae; genus Diabrotica; species Diabrotica virgifera. The sequence goes on along the minus strand of NC_065451.1, from coordinate 39,532,240 downwards.
GGGGTGGGGGGGTAACTTTTAAATCTCAAATGGAAACCCCTAGTTTTTCTTGCAGATTTGGATTCGTTACGTAAAAGTAAGCAACTTTTATTCAATAAATTTTTTCGAACTGTGGATAAATGGCGCTATAATTGGGAAAAACGATTTATCCTGATACCATAGGTAAATTATAGAAACGGTCTAATATCTCGAGAAATACACTTCCAAATAAAAACCAAAAAAACAGGTTTTTAATATTTTTCGACAACCTATCGATAAACACCAAAAATGACCCTCCAACCCACCCCCTAGAGACGGGGTGGGGGGTAAATTTTAAATCTTAAATAGCAACTCCCACTTTTTATTGCAGATTCGAATTCGTCATGAAAAATTAAGCAACATTTATTCGAAACATTTTTTAAAATTGCTGATAGATGGCGCTAATAAATCGTATTTTTCCAATTAAAGCGCCATCTTTCAACAATTCTAAAAAATGTTTCGAATAAATGTTGCTTAATTTTTCATGACGAATCCGAATCTGTAATAAAAAGTGGGGATTGCTATTTAAGATTTTAAAGTTACCCCCCACCCCATTTCCAGGGGGTGGGTTGGAGGGTCATGTTTAGTGTTATTCAATAGGTTTTCGAAAAGTATTAAAAACCTTTTTTTTGGTTTCTCATTTGGAAGTGTATTTCTCGAGATATTAGACCGTTTCTATAATTTACCTATGGCATCAGGATAAATTGTTTTTCTCAATTATAGCGCCATCTATCCACAGTTCGAAAAAATGTCTTGAATAAAAGTTGCTTACTTTTACGTAACGAATCCAAATCTGCAAGAAAAACTAGGGCTTTCCATTTGAGATTTTAAAGTTACCCTCCACCCCACCTCCAGGGGGTGTAGTGGGGGTTGGTGTTTGGTGTCATTGGATAGATTTTTGAAAATGATTGAAGACGTATTTTTCAGTTTTTCGATCCGATGTTTAGTTCGCGAAATATTCGACCGTTCCACTACTTTTGGGACACCCTGTATATAAAAAATATGTTAAAATGTTACAAGTACCGGAAATAAAAATACTTTAACGAATATTTGGAAAAAATCATAAACAATGAGTGAATACGAAGAGCAAACATATAGTTAGAAGAAATACTTTAAGCCAGTGCTGTTTTTGTGATGGTACGCGCCGGTACGCCGTACCAGTACCACTTAGGACAAAAATAAAAAAAAAAACAACAAAATTGTAAACAACAAATTCCTGAATTTTTTCCTTGTTTCCAAATAGCTTTAAAACGCCCTTATTAAGGCAAAATCTAAAAAGTTTTCACGGGGGCGGACCCCCTTATGAACACTCCCCAGACCCCCGGAACGTTGCGTACCGTAACCTATCTTGTTACAAAAACAGCACTGTGTAAGCCTCATATAATTGCCGTAGTAAGAATACAAACAAGTAGATAGTTAGGACCTGCCCAAATAATGGCTCAAGTTAGGCCGATGCCACATTATGCGTTTTGACCGGATGCGTTTCCGCCGCATCCGGTGAAAACGCATAGTGTGACAGATCGATCCGGTTGCGTTGGAAACGGATGCGTTTTGAATCATCGGTACGCGCTTACAAACTGCACCAGACTAAACGCATAGTGTGACAGGTCGGTCCGGTTGCGTTGGAAACGGATGCGTTCTCACCGCATCCGGTCAAAACGCAAAATGTGGCATCGGCCTTAGAATGCCAAAATCTTGTTAAACAATACAATAGGTGGTAAAAAGAGAAATGGCAGACCTAAGTAGGACCAGATGAAGTCATGAAGTTAATGACGACTTGAGGCATCTCAATGTAAACAATTGGAAAGAAAAAGCGACAAACAAACAGGAATGGAGGCAGATTGTAAACCAGGCCATGAGCCTGCTTGGCTCGAAGTTCGAAGTGCTACACTCACCGGCACAAAAAACGGGCACCCCAAAATATGGGTCATTTTTAATGTCTTGTATTTCCTAAACGTGATGTCCGATTTTATTTCTTTTAATATGTTATAGCCTTATTCTTTAACAATATCGCTGTAATAATATTGTTGCTAGACACATACATTGTCATTGTATACAGGGTGTACGAATCAAACTGTGTTTTTTTCTCAAACTTTGGAACACCCTGTGGAATGTTTTAGCTTTTATAAAATACTGAAATTAAAACCCCACTATAGCCTCAGGTTTTCTTAACATTCTGTTTTTTGATTCATTCGCTTACATTGAATAATAAAAAAGTTAGGCACTTTAACAACTATCCCTGTTTTTCGTCAATACAGAGTGTTTTTAAATAAGTACAGCAAACTTTAAGGGGTAATTTTGCATGATAAAATAATGACAGTTTGCCCGCAAATGCTTTATTTCCGAGATAGGGGGTGTTGAAATTGTTCTTACAAACTGACGATTTATTTATTGCTCTAAAACGGTTTGTGATATGCAAATGAAATTTGGTAGATTTTAAGAGGTAGTTATTGCGCATTTTTTGGCGTACAATTGAGAATTTTATATTCACCATTGGCGTGCATACGGGTATAAACATTTTAGATATATCCTGTATGCACGCCAATGGTGAATATAAAATTCTTAATTGTATGCCAAAAAATGCGCAATAACCACCTCTTAAAATCTACCAAATTTCATTTGCATATCACAAACCGTTTTAGAGCAATAAATAAATCGTCAGTGTGTAAGAACAATTTCAACACCCCCTATCTCGGAAAGGAAGCATTTGCGGGCATACGTTTATAAAGCAAACTGTCATTATTTTATCATACAGAATTACCCCTTAAAGTTTGCCGAACTTATTTAAAAACACCCTGTATTGACGAAAAACAGGAGTAGTTGTTAAAGTGCCTGACGTTTTAAACGCTTTTATTTAGTTCAATAGTTTGCGTCAAATCTTTAGACGTTAATTTGACTGACTTTTCTTTAATGCAAATGAATGAAAATTTGCAGACATATGCATTCGCGGGAACAATACACGAATAGTCAATAAAAAAATGTTTTCATGTTTATTAATTGTTTAAATAAAAAAAAAACGATTCTAACGGAAAACGCTTAAATTCTCTTGTTTTTTACAATGTAAAACTTGAAACTTTTACATATTGTATAGCTAATGATATGAACAATACATAATTTCACTTTTACTGTTAATTGTTTACGTTATGCTTCATAAATAAAAAATAAAGCTTCAAATTTTTTGCCGATTCCGACTACTTTTCATGTTTGTACATCATATGTTATATACATATTTTAATAAACATGACGATATATTTTAATGTTTGAAAAGTGTAAGACTAAAAAGTAAAAAATAAAAAAATATCAAAAAAAATTTTTCAAGAAACGCTTTTCTTTAGTTACGAGTGAATAAAATTAAAAATATAAGAAAATCAACTAAAAAGCAAAAAATAAAAAAAATTGAAAAAATCTAACACATTCGTTAAAGAAAAGCGTGGGGCGAAAACCGTTTATTCGATGAACACGCGCCACGATTTTCTTTGACGAATGTGTCAGATTTTTTAATTTTTTTTTATTTTTTGCTTTTTAGTTGATTTTTTTATATTTTTAATTTTATTCATTAGTAACTAAAAAAAAGCGTTTCTTAAAATTTTTTTTTATATTTTTTATTTATTATTTAACATAAGCGAATGAATAAATAAAAAAATATGAACAAATTTTTTTAAGAAACGCTTTTCTCTAGTTACGAGTGACTAAAATTATAAATATAAAAAAAGTCAACTAAAAAGCAAAAAATAAAAAAAAAATTGAAAAAATCTAACACATTCGTCAAGGAAAAGCGTGGGGCGAAAACCGTTTATTCGATGAAGACGCGCCACGCTTTTCTTTGACGAATGTGTTAGATTTTTTCAATTTTTTTTTTATTTTTTGCTTTTTAGTTGACCTTTTTTATATTTTTAATTTTAGTCACTTGTAACGTTACAAACGTCACATCTTTGATATTTTATTTTTAAATAATTATTTTACCTTATTTTCTTTAATATTTCATTAATAATTATCTTCTTCTATTTGGTTTACCCATTTCCCCCTTTAAAAATTGGTTGGCGCTCTTTTATTATCCTCTTTGATTATCATTTTATTATCCTTTTTTATTATCTTCTATTTACTATATCTCTTTTCATTTAAATCAACATACTGAACGTACCCTGTATACATTCTTACTCCGTAAGTATCTGTCTCAATTCGGAACATGCCCGCCACCTATGTCGCACTGTCATGAAAGTGTCACTTCATACTTCATCCCTACCAGAAGACACAAACTGGAAGGGAAAAATTAATCCTTAAAAAGGCATGTAATTCCAAAATTAAATCATTTTTCGTTCCATCAAATCATCTCTTGGGTTTTTTGGGAATAAAATCTACTTTCTCCTTTCGGGAGTATGAAGCCCATCGCCGGCGATGCACCAGATGGCTGACAACATGAGACCATGACATGTAGACTGCACAACCACCACCTCTAGCTGCAGGGGCCTTGGGCCGAAGATCCGTCCAGGCCTACGAGAAGTCTACAACAGCAGTACCATTCGACATCAAGAAGATACCATCAGCTACCAAAAGCCATAAGTATAATCCAGAATTGTTAGTTTTTGGCAAGAATTTGAATATGTTTGTTAATGCAATTTACTAAGTCATTTTATTTATTATATCTTTATGAACAATAAACATGATTAGTTAAAATTATTGTTTTGTTTGCTTCCATTCCAATTTTCATAGTTCATATCTGAGGTTAGGACAAGACGAACACACACCTGAGTGACTGAGCTAAGCTAAGGGTGTAACGATGGCTATCTTGGTTGGTTGAAGTAATATTTTCGAATATTATTTCAATTAGCTGGGGTAGTCCATCGCTTAACTCGTTACACACTCGTAACTAAAGAAAAGCGTTTCTTAAAAATTTTTTTTTCATATTTTTTTATTTTTTACTTTTTAGTCTTACACTTTTCAAACATTAAAATATATCGTCATGTTTATTAAAATATGTATAAAACATATGATATACTAATATGAAAAATAGTCGGAATCGGCAAAAAATTTGAAACTTTATTGTTTATTTATGAAGCATAACGTAAGCAATTAACGTAAAATGTGAAATTATGTATACTTCATATCATTAGCTACAATCCGTAAAAGTTTAAAATTTTTACATTGTAAAAAACAAGAGAATTTAAGCATTTTCCATTAAATTCGTTTTTTTTTTATTTAAACAATTACTAAACATAAAAAAATTGTTTTTATCGACTATTCGTGTATAGTTCTCGCGAATGTATATGTCTGCAAATTTTCATTCATTTGCATTGGAGAGAACGCAGTCAAATTAACGTCTAAAAATTTGACGCAAACTATTGAACTAAATAAAAGCGTTTAAAAAAAGAATGTGTGTACTTTGTACGCACGTAAGAAGTTATACTTCTATTATATGATTTCAACGAAATCAATATACTTTAAACAGTTTCTCTACTACTTTCCAAAAATTTTTGATTAAAACAATACCAAAAATTAAAAAAATAAAACAATAAAACACACACAAACACATTGAAAAATGCCACAAATGATTTCTGAACAATAATTGTTGCCAAAAATTTTAATTAAATACGTATTTTCTGAAAAAAATTATATAATAATATACTTACAATCATAAAATCTATAAAAAAAAAAAAAATAAAAAAATGACATAACTTGCATTGGGCTTGAACCTACTTCCCATGTATCCCGCCGTACGAGAGTCGGAGAGATTTCAAACTGCACCAACTTCGCGTATACGTCTTGTGGGAATATACACAAACTGAACAACTTTTTGACATTTTGTTTATATGAATTTTTATTAGTTTGATTTTTGTCGAATTAAAATACAACAATATATAGAGTAAGAAAACGATACATTAGATGAAAATTGGTAGAAAGTTTGTTCGTAATCAGATTATGTAAATTAAAGCATTGCCTACTAGGGGTATAGCATAGCAAGTACTAGGTAAGTAGATTATTTTTTTTACATTTTCCAAATAGGTATGAAGATAATTTTTTTTGGAATACAACTGAAAAATTTAGAATTACGTAGCTGTGGCTTTTCAAAACTATTTAAAAAGTCACTATAATTATAAATTTGATTTTATTTCTGTCCAGACAACAATAAAAACTAATATATTATACAACATTTTTGTTTACCAATAACCTCCATATTGAACAATTATTGACAGATCATTTCAACACCCAATCAGAGCCCCTATAAATACTAATACCAAACTGTCGGTGTGCGCATGCGCGCAGATCAATATAAATTCACCCTCAATCTCAATCGCGCCTAAAGAAGTATAACTTTAAAAACAGAATGTTAAGAAAACCTGAGGCTATAGTTGGGTTTTAATTTCAGTATTTTATAAAATCTAGAACATTCCACAGCGTGTTCCAAAATTTGGGAAAAAAACACAGTTTGATTCGTACACCCTGTATACAATGGCAATGTACCTGTCTAGCAACAATATTATTACAGCGATATTGTTAAAGAATAAGGCTATAACATATTAAAAAAATTACTTAAATCGGACATCAGGTTTAGGAAATACAAGACATTAAAATGACCTATTTTTTGGGGTGCCCATTTTTTTGTGCCGGTGAATGTATAATTTGAGTAACTTTGTGCAAAAAAATCGGAATACTTTCGCTAGCCGGAGCGACGATACAGACCGGTCTATAGGGATTGTAATGATTAGTGAATGAATGAATGAATGAATAGTTAAAAAGACAAAAAATTAATGTTGTACCTACCAGTTCTTCAGCTCGGTTGAGTTTTTCCAAAAACACTTCCAGCGGGCAGATACTTAGAACAACTAACAAAATAGAAAAGTGCATGTTTGTCATTACCTTATTGATATGAGAGACTAATGCATCTGTTGTAATTACGTTCATGAACTTGAATTTATAAAGTGTTTTTAAAGTTAATTTTGACGGAATTATACCAGTGTTGTTCGATCAATTATATGAGACACGCTTCTCATTAGTAGGTATTCATAATTAATGTTCGTGGGCTAATAACAGTTTTAATTTGTAGATAATTTTATTTTCGTTTACAAAATTTTACTTTGGTAGTCCACGAGGAATTGAAAATTGATAAATTAATAATTATTATATAGCACCGATTTTGTATTGAATTTAGAGACATCACGCAAAAACATTGTATTGTACCATAGTCTATTCACTCACGGTAAAATATTGTAAAACCTCCGAATTTTAAAGAACCGCTTCGATTGACATGCTATTTGGTATACACGCAGCTAACATGTCAAAGAACTAAAGTGATATTATGCCGATGTGTGCTTTTTCTCCGGGAATGAGTTTCACCCCTTCTCGTGGGTTGAAAAATACACGTTCAAAATAAGTCCGGAAGTGGACAAACTAACTAATTCTAAATAACTTTTGTTCTATACAGTTTTTTCACTAAGTCAATACAATAACAGTTACTTGCTAGTGAATATGTTTATTTTTCATCAAAAAACAACACGTTTTAGAAGGTGTTTCGCAAATAACCCAAAAAGTATTTTATCCAAAATAGTGTTAGTAAAAACACAGCTTTTAAAAAAGTAAAAAAAATGGTGTATGTATAAAGTCTGTAGACCCAGTAAAAGCAGAGATCTAGCTAATAGTCTAGGTGCCAAATAGAGGTCACCGTGTCCTTTTCAATTCTGATGGACAAACTCAACGGTTTCATATGGAGTTTTGGCTGCTGATTACGAATTTCGAGGGTGGATTTCGATCCGAGTGGTCAAAAATTTTTTATAAATAATTTAATTGTTTATAAGGCTCTGGCTCATAAACTAAAAGAGATAAAAAAATGTGTCTAATAAAATTTGTTCCTTAAAAAAAACGAAGAAAAAACGTTTACGAAACTTAAATCCAATAATTAGAACTCAAGATAATGTGAAATTAGTGCACAATGCAAAATAAGTATTTTTCGATGCTTTATCGATCGTAACTCGGCTTCTAGGCATGAAAATGAGCCTTAGAAGGTTTCATTTTAAAGATTAATTAATATTCTTCCTAACAAAGTTTGTTAAATTACTTTATCTTCATTTGTTTTAAAGTTATACCCCATTGAAGATATAATTTTCTTAAAAAATTGTACATTAATTTGTTTATAAGGGTTTCAAGCAAATTTGAGCTATAAACATTTTTACCTTAATTAACAATAATGATAAAAGAACTCAAAATTAACAATTTGAGCTTCTGAATATTTAAGTTTATTTTTGGCCAAGATATCGATATTTTAATGGCGCATGATCGGCTCACAGCGTAAAGGTTCACGCGCTAACTCCTCGATGCAAATTTTAATTTCTATGTATATATTATTGTGTATCATTTTGTCAATCAAAGATAGAATAACATTTTTTTTAATATAACGCGGGCACATAAATTTGATACACCCTGTATATTGATTTGTAACTATTTATTAGAAGTTTACTTTTAAGCAGTGGGTTTATCCTTAATGAGTTTTTCCCTGAAGAATTAAAGACATTAGTAAATAAAATGATGTGAATAGACAATTTATTTCGGGATTATAATTTTAAAACGGTTGCTTTGTTACGAGCGAGGCCAAAAGCCACAGGTAATTATTATATTTAGGAAAATAAGGTAGAGAAAGTTGGAATTTTAAGGCTCTTTGTTTAAGCCCCAAGTAAATTTTTAGATTTCCCGAAAAGTAATTATCATGAGTAGAAGTAATTGTTTTGAAGGATGCATGGGTTTTTCGAATGAAAAAAGTGGAATGGGTATGAGAGAAGGTTGAATGTCCAGATAGTTTGGAAAAGGAGATTATTATGTGACCGGCATCGGAGAAGAGCAGTCAAAGTTTTCGTGAACGGTTCAGAAGCAAGTACCAGTGGTTGTTAGATTGTGAAGAGTGTAGCTGAAAAGTGGAACGAGAGACAGATTAAATTGAGAAAAAATACCTCTTTGATTATGTAAAGCCCAAGGGAGAGAATATTATTGTGAGAAAGAGAAGAGAGAATTTTGGAGTCTTTTTAACTAGTACTGGTCAAAAGAGGCCTGGCTCGTGTTTTGGAGAATTAGTTGCTAGTACGCTGTTGGATTGATGCTGAGAACGGAGAGGGCTTTGATGGGTAGCCTAACATAATCAGGTCAAAGCTGTTTGGGTCAAGAGGAGACATCATTTTGTGTGAATCAAAATGTCAGTCAATAATTTATGTGATAAATTTTCTTTATGTTCAGAAGTTAATTTTTTTTTGAGTAAAAGCATATGAGCTAAGATTCCAATATTTGAAGAATTTAATAGGAAGTATAAGTAGTTTTGCGAATACCTAAATTTGTTTGTTTAGTTTGTTTTATCAATGTTATCAAGAACAAACCGATAAATTTGTTAAATTAAAATTAATTTATGTGGTAAGAATTTCATTGGGACAGTTATGCCCACAGGATTTAATTAATAAATTTCCAGAGTATTGCTTTTGATAATAAAAGATATTTGTATGTGCTTATTTATGGTATTTCTATTTATTTCCTTTTCCTATTTTATCCCGATAAGGATCAACTAAGAGATACTGAAACCACGAGAAAGGATAAGTATAACCTAAGATAAAAGGCACCCTGAAATTTTTTTTAAATTTTTTGTATGATTTGCGACAATTGACTAATTAATTAAATAAATACTAATTATTATAAAAGTAAGAGAAAGCAGATCATAACAATATATTATATATGTTATCTTCGTTTTTCACTTTTGAAGATTCTAATATTTCAGAAATATAACTAAAAAGTAAGTTGATATTATTTATTAATACTTTTTTACAAACATTTTCTTTCATGAATCTGCATCGAGATATACAGAGAATTTCAGCTATTTTAACATCGAGATATTACATATATATTTTGCATATCTGCATATTTTTATATCTGCTTCAATTATACGTGCACAACCGTTTTCAGTAGAAGATACTTCGATGTTGATATTTTTTTGACATAATACACAATTTTATATTAGTTAAATTATTCATTATTGCAACAAATCAATATTACATTACACTATTAAGAAATAATGACTTTGTTGTTACAAATAGACAGAATTGGTTAGGTAATAAGAGTAATAAGTTGGTAATAGACATGTTAAGAATAGGCAAGGCCTTCTAAGCAAATTAGTGTAACACGAAAGCAATCGATCGGTGTCTTTACCGTGATATTACTTGACTATGAGCCGATCTTGAGCCTCAGAGCTTACTATTAAATTATCGATATCTTGGCCAAAAATAAACCTACGAAGAGTTTCCTAAGTTCAAAATATTCCTTTTGAGTTTTTCTATATTAATGGTAATTAAAGTATAAATGTTTATTGCTCTTTACTAAAAATCCTTATAAACAAATCAATGTACAAATCTTTAAGAAAATTATAACTTTAAACGAGTATAACTTTAAAACAAATGAATATAAAGTAATTTGACAAAATTTGTTTGGAAGTCTAATTGAGCTTTAAAATGACACCTTGACAAGCTCATTTGCAAGAGTAGGAGCCGAGCTAAGATCGATAAAGCGTCGAAAGATACTTATTTGACTGTGAGCCGATCTTGCGCCTCATAGCGCGCCATTAAGATATCGATATTTTGGCCAAAAATAAATTTACGAACATTTTCGTAAGCTCAAATTGTTCCTTTTGAGTTCTTCTATCATTATTGTTAATTAAAGTATAAATGCTTATAGCCCAAATTTGCTTGAAACCCTTGTAAACAAATGAATGTATAATTTTTTTAAGAAAATTATAACTTCAAGCAGGTATAACTTTAAAACAAATGAAGATAAGGTAATTTAGCATTTGGAAGCTTATTAATTAAACTTTAAAATGAGACCTCCTAAGGCTCATTTGCATGCGAGTTAGGATCGATAAAACTTCGAAAAATATAGTCCATTCTTTCACGGTTTTTGCTCTAAATTTTAAAGAACCGCTTGGATTGACATGAAATTTGGCATACGCATAGCTTACATGTCAAAGAAAAAAAGTGATATTGTGCCGACGTGTGCTTTTGCCCTGGGGGTGACTTTCACCCCCTCTTGGGGGTGAAAAAATATATGTCCAAAACAACTCCGGAAATGGGTAAACTGACTAATTTTAAGTAACTTTTGTTCTATAGAACTTTTTCGCCAAGTCAACACTTTTCGAGTTATTTGCGAGTAAATATGTTCATTTTTCAACAAAATAACCACATTTTTAGACGGTTTTTCGCAAATAACTCAAAAAGTAAGTATTTTGTCGAAAAAACCGTTCTTAGCAAAAATATAGCCTATAAAAAAGTAAAAAAAAAATGGTGTACGCGTTAGGTCTCTGCATCTCGTAGAATCAGAGTTATAGCCAATGAAATATAGATTCATATTCACCAAATTTCAAATAGAATATTTCGACGTGAAATATCCAAAAAATTAAGCACTTTTTGGGGAAAACCCATTTTAACTTTTTTAAAGTGTTTAAAAAAAGCTTTATTTATGTTTTTACGAAAAGTTTCTAGCATTAAATTTAAGCAAGTTACGCTCAAAATAAAGTTGGTCCCTTTTGTTTTTGCAAAAAAAAAATCGGGAAGACCACCCCCTAATTAGCAACTTAAATGAAATTAATCGTTGCCGCTTCATAAATTATTTTACTTATATTGTGTTTATATGATCTGTAAGTTTCATCGACTCAAAGTGTTTATTTTTGAAAAAATTTGGTTTCAAAGTAAAATTTTTAAAAATTTAAATTTTGAAATATATGCTTTTTTTTCAAAATAACTTAAAAATTGTTAGAGATACCAAAAGTCTCGAAATACAAAAAAAGTCAGATTTGCTTTTCTGAATATCATGTATTTTTTTGTTTTTCTGTTAGACAAAAATTGATCAAGATTTGGTGTTTCTAAATTTGCATACATTCGTGATCAGTGACTCGTTCAACCCCTTTTAACTACAGCCATTTCAATAATAAGGACTTTGAACCGATGAAACTTACAGATCATATAAACAATATATACACGAGTCAAGAAACTTGTGAACTCGTTACGATTAAGTTCATTTAAGATACTAATTAGGGGGTGATTTTCTCGATTTTTTTACCAAAACCAAAAGGAACTAACTTTATTTTGAGCGTAACTTGTTTAATTTTGATGCTAGAAATTTTTTTATAAAACAAAAATGAAGCTATTTTTAAACACTTTAAATAAGTTTAAATGAGTTTTCCCCGAAATGTGCTTCATTTTTGGTTATTTCACGTTAAAGTATTCCACTTGGAATTTGACGAATATGAACCTATATTTCATTAGCTATAACTCTGCTTCTACTAAATAAAAAAACGTGATATATTCACTATTTTTTTAAATTTTTTATAGGCTATATTTTTGCTAAGAATGCTTTTTCGACAAAATACTTACAATTTGAGTTATTTGCGAAAAACCGTCTAAAAGCGTGGTTATTTTGTTTAAAAAATGAACATATTCACTGCCAAATAACTCGAAAAGTATTGACTTAGTGAAAAAACTCTATAGAACAAAAGTTACTTTAAATTAGCCAGTTTACCCATTTCCTGACTTTGTTTGGACGAATATTTTTTAACCCCCAAGAGGGGGTGAAAACCACCCCCAGGGCAAAAGCACATATCGGCACAATATCACTTTTTTTCTTTGACTTGTTAGCTGTGTGTATGCCAAATTTCATGTCAATCCAAGCGGTTCTTTAAAATTTAAAGGTTTTGCAATATTTTACCGTTAAAGAATGGACTAATACTTATTTTGCAACTTTCAATTTGAATTGTGCACTAATTTTAGAATATCTTGAGTTCTTATTGTTGGATTTAAGTTTAGTAAACGTTTTTTTCTACGTTTTTTATTAAGAAGCAAATTTTATTTGAAACATTTTTTCTGTCTCTTTTAGTTTATGAGCCAGAGCCTTATAAACAATTACATTGTTTATAACAATTTTTTGACCACTCGGATCGAAATCCACCCTCAAAATTCGTAATCAGCAGCCAAAAATCCATAAGAAACCGTTGAGTTTGCCCATCAGAATTGAAAAGGACACGGTGACCCCTCTGTTGCCTAGACTATAATGAAAAGTAGGTTCTTATTTGCCAAGTTCTAAATCGAATAGTTCAACGTGAAATAACCAAAAAATGAGGCACCTTTCGGGGAATTCTCATTAACTTTTTTACTTTTTTACTTTTTTAAAGTGTTTAAAAAGCTTTATTTTTATTTTTTATAAAAGTTTCTAGCTGCAAAATTAAGCGAGTTATGCTCGAAATAAAATTAACTCCCTTTTTGTTGGTAAAAAAAATCGTGAAAACCTCCACCTATTTACCACTCGAAATGGAATTAATCATTCTTCTTCTTCTTCTTCTTATGCAATCCACTAATGGATGTTCGCGATCACGTTTGACCATTTTTCTCTATCCCTTGCAGTATGTATTAGGTCTCCTATGTTTTTTAGTCCTGTCCATTGTTTGACATTACGGAGCCATGACATTTTTTTCCTGCCCACTCCCCTTCTTCCTTCGATCTTTCCTTCAATTAAGGTTTGCAGAAACTGATATCTTACATTTCTAATTATGTGTCCCAGGTATGCCGTTTTTCTCTGTTTAATTGTGCACATCAGTTGTCGTTCTGTACCAATTCTTCTTAGGATTTCTTCATTTGTTATTCTTGCGGTCCAGGGAACTTTAAGGATTCGTCGATAGATCCTCATCTCAAATGCCTCTAGCTTATTCATTGTGTTTATTTTTAAAGTCCATCCTTCCATGCCATATAGGAGCACCGACCATATTATAGCATTTTGTGAATCTTAATCTTAGGTTTAGGTCAAAGTCAGAGTTCGTAAAGACGTTTCTGAATTTCATGAATGCACTTCTGGCTCTTTCTATCCGACATTTAATTTCCATATCCGACATCCAGTCTTCACATAGCCAGGTTCCCAGGTACTTAAACTTTCTTACGCGCTCTACATCTTGGTTGTTATAATATACTAGTCTTGCATTTTGATGTTGACATAATTGACGGCTGATTATAAGGAACTTCGTCTTTTTTATGTTGATACTAAGTCCCATGTTTTCGCTATGCTCTCCAATTTTATTAAGAAGGTTTTGGAGGTCTTCTATATTGTCTGCTATTAAGACCGAATCATCCGCATATCGTATATTATTGACCCAGGTACCATTCACTCTGATGCCGCTTTCACATTCCTCAAGAGCTTCCTGGAAGACACTCTCTGAATATAGATTGAACAGTAGTGGGGAGAGAATGCATCCCTGTCTTACACCTCTGAGAATTTTTTGAGCTTGCGTTGTTTCATTGTCCACCTTGACGACAGCTGTTTGATTCCAGTAAAGAGCCTCTATGCAACGAATATCTTTTTGATCTATGTCGAGTTGTTTTAGTATATGTACGAGTTTATGATGTTGTACTCGATCGAAGGCTTTTTCATAATCTATAAAGCACATCATTACATCTTTCCTTTGATCGTAGTAGTTCTGAGCTAGCACTTTGGTTGCAACTAGTGCTTCCCTGGTACCCAGGCCTTTTCGAAATCCAAATTGTGAGCAACCAATAACCTTATCGCATTTTGTGGAGATTCTGTAGTGAAGAACTTTGAGCAATATTTTTAAAGAATGGCTCATCAGACTTATCAGTCGGTGCTCTTGACACTTTGAATTACCGCTTTACAATTTACTTCTAAAAAATCAAAAAAAGTTGAATGATAGTCCATTCTTTCACGGTTTTTGCTCTAAATTTTAAAGAACCGCTTGGATTAACATAAAATTAGGCATACGTATAGATTACATGTCAAAGAAAAAAAGTGATATCGTGCCGATGTGTGCTTTTGCCCTGGGGGTGACTTTTACCCCCTCTTGGGAGTGAAAAAATATATGTCCAAAATAAGTCCGGAAATGGGTAAACTTACTAATTTTAAGTAACTTTTGTTCTATAGAGCTTTTTCGCCAAGTCAACACTTTTCGAGTTATTTGCGAGTGAATATGTTCATTTTTCAACAAAATAATCACATTTTTAGACGGTTTTTCGCAAATAACTCAAAAAGTAAGTAATGTGTCGAAAAAAACGTTCTTAGCAAGAATATAGCATATAAAAAAGTAAAAAAAATGGTGTACGTGTTAGGTCTCTTGATCTCGTAGAACCAGAGTTATAGCTAATGCAAAATAGAATCATATTCACCAAATTTCAAATAGAATATTTCGACGTGAAATATCCAAAAAATTAAGCACTTTTTGGGAAAACCCCATTATAACTTTTTTAAAGTGTTTAAAAAAAGCTTTATTTCTGTTTTTTTAAAAAGTTTCTAGCATTAAATTTAAGCAAGTTACGCTCAAAATAAAGTTGGTCCCTTTTGTTTTTGCAAAAAAAAAAAAAAATCGGGAAGACCACCCCCTAATTAGCAACTTAAATGAAATTAATCGTTACCGCTCCACACATTATTTTACTTATGTTGTGTTTATATGATCTGTAAGTTTCATCGATTTAAAGTGCTTATTTTTGAAAAAATTTGGTTTCAAAATAAAATTTTTAAAAATTTAGATTTTGAAAAATATGCTTTTTTTCAAAATAACTTAAAAATTGTTAGAGATACCAAAAATCTCGAAAAACAAAAAAAGTCAGATTTGCTTTTCTGAATATCATGTGTTTTTTTGTTTTTCTGTTAGACAAAAATTGATTGAGATTTGGTGTTTCTAATTTTGCACACATTCATGATCAGTGACTCGTTCAACCCCATTTAACTACAGCTCTTTCAATAATAAGGACTTTGAACCGATAAAAATTACAGATAATATAAACAATATATACACGAGTTAAGACATTTGTGAAATCGTAACGATTAAGTTGATTTAAGATACTAATTGGTGGTGATTTTCTCGATTTTTTTACCAAAACCACAAGGGACTAACTTTATTTTGAGCGTAACTTGTATAATTCTGATGCTAGATTTTTTTTTATAAAACAAAAATGAAGCTTTTTTTCAACACGTTCTAATGAGTTGTCCCCGAAATGTGCTTCATTTTTGGTTATTTCACGTTAAAGTATTCCATTTGGAATTTGACGAATATGAACCTATTTTTCATTAGCTATAACTCTGCTTCTACTAGGTGTAGAGACGTGATATATACACCATTTTTTAACATTTTTTACAGGCTATATTTTTGTTAGGAATATTTTTTCGACAAAATACTTACTATTTGAGTTATTTGCGAAAAACCGTCTAAAAGCGTGGTTATTTTGTTGAAAAAATGAACATATTCACTGCCAAATAACTCGAAAAGTATTGACTTAGTGAAAAAACTCTATAGAACAAAAGTTACTTAAAATTAGCCAGTTTATCCATTTCCTGACTTTCTTTGGACGAATATTTTTTCACCCCCAAGAGGGGGTGAAAACCACCCCCAGTGCATAAGCACATATCGGCACAATATCACTTTTTTTCTTTGACTTGTTAGCTATGTGTATGCCAAATTTCATGTCAATCCAAACGGTTCTTAAAAATTTAGAGGTTTTGCAATATTTTACCGTTAAATAACGGACTATAATAATATCAAGGTGTATAACAAATATTAAACATAACCATATCATAAAGCTTAATAACAATCAGTGTTTTTAATAATTTTTTTCATATCAAATTATATTTGTTATACCTATCTGAATATCTGAATTTATTAATCAATAAATGCTATGGTGAAATAAACCAATAATTTTACGTACATTTTTTAACCAATTAGTGTAATTAATTCGTATTAGTATTAATATAATGTAAATTTATTCCAGTTTTTTTTTCAATCGATTTGTTCAATCGAGCATTCAACTAATATCATTTAGTATTGTTGTGTCTTGCATTAACAAGGCACAAAAACTGAGGAAAATCTAATCATAAAATCCTAATGCGACCAGTCACATAGTCTGTCCGGTACGGTTTCAATGTTTAGACATTCAATGACGTTGTAAACGTCATTTTATTTGACAAAAAAATATATACAGTTTCATTTTGATTTAAATCAATCTCCTGCCATCCCCCGATAGCATTATTTCTAGGTCTACCTATTGTCAAGGAGGCTATGCAAGAAGACAAATTTTCTCCAAAACGTCTGTAGTTCTCGGTACAAAATAAAACTATTTATATCGTAATAAGGTTAGAACGCTCTCTAACGGGGAATTAGTGACATGAATGTCGACTCAGTTCAAGTTCTCTGTTAACCCTGATATGGAAATGTCAAAAGGCACCGCTAGGAAAATATTCCACCATGCGATTCAGAGAACCTATATGAAACGAGCCTTTGCACTCTAATACAGAGTATGGTATTAGTAAAAATAGAAAATAAACGGTTTCGTTTTAATTTAAATCTGTCGCCTGTCATCCCCCGATAGCGCTATTTCTAGGTCTACGTGTTGTCAAGGAGGCTATGCAAGAAGACAAATTTACACCAAAACGTCCGTAGGGGAATTAGTGACATGAATGTCGACTCAATTCAAGTTCTCTGTTAACCCAGTTATAAAAATATCAAAAGGCACCGCTAGGAAAATATTCCACCTTGCGAGTCAGAACCTATATGAAACGAGTCTTTGTACTCTAATACAGAGTATGGCATTAGTAAAAATAGAAAATATCGTCGGTATACAGCGAAAACCAGGTAAATGACAAATTTTAAAATATTGAGTTAAGTATACCAAAATTCTCAGCTTTTTACGCTCTACATACAGGTAAATCCCAGTAAATGATACGAGTTACCATTCAGCAGATAATTTGTGTGATAAACAAATAAGTTACACATAACCAACTTTTCATTTTCAAGTAAAACAATATATCACTACTTACTTCCACAAAATTAAAGTTCTGTTGCATGTAAAACCAAGTAAGCGCACATATATTATTTTGCCGGACATTATATTTCTACTGCTGTATACCATATTTAGTAAAAAGGTGATAAATGTCTTTAATACATTTTACATGTATATTTTATTAAAATTTCTCATTCATATCGACTGGTAAAATCGATAGTATCGACTATGTTTCTTTAAATGGTCAAGAGGTACAGGTACCTATGTGAGAAGTTTTTTTGTAAGACACTTTGTATATCAGCGTCGTTAATGCAAGATTTTGTAATTAAAATTGATATTCTATGTTGTCATGCAGATACGCGCAAAAAACGCAAGCAGATACTGCCAAATAAAACAAGCAATGAAAACCGAAAAATTGTGAAAGCTCATATTGAGTCTTTTCCAACCATGGTCTCACATTATATTCGCCAAAGTTCGAAGCGTAGATATTTGGTCAAAAATTTGAGTATAAGGAAAATGTATCAACTTTCTTTATATAAATGATTGTCAGCTGAAGAAACCGGAAGGTATTAGCGAAATTACATACGAAGAATATTTTCTAACGACTATAATTTAAGCTTTTTTGTCCTAAATAAGATCAATATTTAGTTTGTAATAAATAATATTTATTAGCCCTATCATATTATGATATGGCTAATCCAAATAAGAAACCGGATTTAGAAAACAGTTAGACAACAAAAAAAAAAGAAGTATGGAATCTCGAAAAACGAAATGACAAGAAAAGCTCTAATCAACAACGGAATTTTGTTTCAGTCACCTTCGATCTACAGATTCCAGATTAACTGCACAATTCATATATTCTTCCCGAAAATTATGGGTCTACAATTTGTGTGTAAATGAAGCCACATTACCAAATGTAGCTTACCGTTTTGCCTGGTCAGAAATTAACGGTAGACGAGGAAGTTCTGAAATAGAAAGCATTATACTCAACTACTTATCAAAATGTGTCCCAGAATATGTAAACAAGTGAAATAAGTGTATTTTCTTATACCTGCGGAGGACAGTATCGTAACATAAATTTTTAGAGTCGGGACATTCTTGTATGGAATTTGACTCTATACATAGCACCATCTAAACCGCTAGAAATTAGGTCTCTCTATGGTATGCCAGATTACTTGTCTGTTTTTTCAAAATGCAAGGGAAACTAAAAATATCAAGGTCAGTGATAAAAAAGTATGTATAGAACCATACAAGTGTAATTTTAAATAGGTACTACGACTTTTATGATTTAAAAAAATTGTCACACACTCGAATTAAAAACCGAACAAAAGACCAAAACGGCGCAAAAATAATGTGGTTAAAGATAAAAAGATGAGATTCGTGAAAGAAGGGACAAACAGAATCCATTTCAATTATGACGCGTCACCAAGCTTCATTTCCTTATTGATACTGCACGGCAGTCAACAAGAAAAAAGCAAGCTGGGTTATCAACTAACATATGCTTATGCTAGTCGATAAAAACTTGCCATCTAGCATAGGAAAAAACAGAGATTTGTTACAGCTATTTGATAAGGGATTGATACCGGAGGAATATAACAGGTGGTATCGTATTTTACGATGCCAATGGCATCTTGTCAGATCCTGCTTTCAGTGACTAATCTGACGAGTAATACGCATAGTAATATTATTTTCTTGTATCTATAACACGTTCAAAATAAATTTGTTTTTTCTATAAAACTGCCTATCATTTATGTAAATAATATCCATATAACTACAAATAGCTCCGAATAAAATATTCAGGGCAAACCAGTTAAATGTTATAATTATCGACTAATCCCTTAAAAACATTGCTATTAACTAGTTAAAGCCTCATATTCCGATAACAAAATTACAAAATATTATATTTGGGTTATTATATTTGTTATAAATGAGGTATTTTAAGGGTAACTGATTAATTTAGATTTACAAGTAAAACCAGGTAAGTGACCGCATCTCCATCTTAAAATTAGGTTTAATCAGCTAGGTGTCTTAACTTTTTCAAACTAATGATAGAATATCATTTCTGATATATGCATGTTTCACTGGAATACCGAATATCAAACACAAGTTGGCCTCGTAATTTAAAATAAAACACTAAACTTTAAAAACGTTTTTTCTCGGTTTCGGTATTTCGGCATTTACCTGGTTTTCGCAGTATACCGACGATATATGGTTTGGTTTTGATTTAAATCTGTCTCCTGCCATTCCCCGATAGCGCTATTTCTAGGTCTACTCGTTGTCAAGGAGGCTATGCAAGAAGACAACAGATATACCTAGAAATAGCGCTATCGGGGGATTCGTAGGAGACAGATTTAAATCAAAACGAAACCGTATATTTTCTATTTTTACTAATGCCATACTCTGCATTAGAGTACAAAAACTCGTTTTATATAGGTTCTCTGAATCGCATGGTGGAATATTTTTCTAGCGATGCCTTTTGATATTTTCATATCTGGATTAACAGAGAACTTGAATCGAGTCGACATTCATTTCACTTATTCCCCGTTAGAGGGTGCTCTAACCTTACTACGGTATAAATAGTTTTATTTTGTACCGAGAACTACGGACGTTTTGGTGTAAATTTGTCTTCTTGCATAGCCCACTTGATAACACGTAGACCTAGAAATAGCGCTATCGGGGGATGGCAGGAGACAGATTTAAATCAAAACGAAACCGTATATTTTCTAAAAATATCACAAGGAAAAATTCCTGTACTGGCTGTATGTATACCATAAATCACAAAAAATAAAAACGTTATTTTGAAAAAGGTATATGTACTTAAAATCCCTAAAAACGGCTGTATCACAAAACGTTTTCGTAATCAATATTCCATCATCAGTGTTATCACCTAAAATAAGTATAACTCTATAAGTAAAACAAACGTGAGGTTAAATTTTGGCAAAGGTAAAAAAATGCATAGATAGTTATATTTACAGGTTTACATGCTTTAAGCCACCAAAATGTACGGGTAAAACCCCTTAAATTTAAAACTAAAAACTAAAATCAATTTAAGGGTTTTTACCCGTACATTTTGGTGGCTTAAAGCATGTAAACCTGTAAGTATAACTATCTATGCATTTTTTACCTTTGTCAAAATTTAACCTCACGTTTGTTTTACTTATAGAGTTATACTTATTTTAGGTGATAACACTGATGATGGAATATTGATTCCGAAAACGTTTTGTGATACAGCCCTTTTTAGGGATTTTAAATACATATACCTTTTACAAAATAAGGTTTTTATTTTTTATATATTTTCTATTTTTACTAATGCCATACTCTGTATTAGAGTACAAAGACTCGATTCATACAGGTCCTCTGAACCGCAAATTGGAATATTTTTCTAGCGGTACCTTTTGGTATTGTCATACCTGGGTTAAACAGAGCACTTGAATCAAGTCGACATTCATTTCACTTATTCCCCGTTAGAGGGAGTTGTAACCTTACTGCGGTATAAATAGATTTATTTATTACCGAGAACTACGGACGTTTTGGTGTAAATTTGTCTTCTTGCATAGCCTCCTTTACAACAGGTAGACCTAGAAATAGCGCTATTGGGGGATGGCAGGAGACATATTTAAACCAAAACGAAACTGTCTATTTTCTATTTTTACTAATGCCATACTCTGTATTAGAGTACAAAGACTCGTTTCATATAGGTTCTCTGAATCGCATGGTGGAATATTTTCAGAGAACTTTAATCGAGTCGACATTCATTTCATTTTATTTTGTTACATCTTTTTTTACCAGAATGACTGAATCTGAATCGAATTTCCTAATTGTGAAGGAAATATTAAACACAACACTGTTATTATCATATACACACAGTTATACCGGGTGTCCACTTATATTTTCCCCCATTTTAACTGCCTATAACTTCTAAACGGCTCAAGATAGAAATATGCGGTTTTCGCTGAAATGTTTTATTTTAATGAAAGTTTTGTCTGAATGGAATGGCGGATTTTTGAAAAAAACGTTGTTGACTTTTTTTAATGGAACACCCAGTATATTTTTTTGTAAATTGAAAGAAAGGTCATTCACCTATCCAGTGATATAAAGTTTTTCAAAACCGGTTGTCAAATCACTGAGTAATTAATTTTTAAAATGAGAGGTGCAACGTGGATATCACATACCTAAATAACATTATTATTATTGATATTATGTTATGTGATTTCCACATTGCATCTCTCATTTTAAAAATTAATTGCTCAGTCATTTGACAACCGATTTTAAAAAATTTTATATCGCTGGATAGGTAAATGACCGTTTTTTAAAGTTTTTAGGTAAATGACCATTTTTTATATCGCTTTTAAATAAAAAATGGCGGATTAAAAAAAAACGTTGTTGACTTTTTTTATTAAAACACCCAGTATACTTTTTTGTAACTTGAAAAAAAAAACGGTCATTTACCTATCCAGCGATATAATTTTTTTTAAAATCGGTTGTCAAATGACTGAGCAATTAATTTTTAAAATGAGAGATGCAATGTGGAAATCACATAACATAATATCAATTGTCCCTCACATTACATTTCGAACATTTGTACTAATTGTAGTGGCATTTTCTGGCCGCTGATCACAGTTTAAAGAAGAAGAATAAGAAAAAAGAAGATATTAGGCTTCTTGACACGTGACGTGGGCACATCACTGTTTTTTTTCTGTGCGCGGCTGATCACACGCGTGTTCGAAATAATTTTATAAAAATTGTTAAAAAGCGTTTAAAATGCCAAAAAGGTCATCAAAGAGTGATTGTTTATCCCGAAAGCGGCGGAAATATGAAGAGTTGCAACAGAAATTGGTAAAGTTGAGAGAGAAAATGGATGAAAAGGTATTTATATGATATTTTTTTTTGATTTTCTTATGGTAGTTAAATTAAATTTAGCGTGAATAAATAGAGCTATATTTATTAATTATTTACAAAGTGACAATTTTAATCAACTTCAAACATGGAGACTTTTATTTTGTTGTTATCAATATATTTTTCTGTTGCCATAGTACCTGTTTTTTCGCCATCTTCCTGTTCGAATAAAAAACAGGCACTATGTTGCCGGACTGCATTGGTTTTCCTATTAATGTTTATTTCGTAGAAAATGGGTTAACATAAATGACATGCAAAAACGTCACATTTTGCAAAGAAAAATTATATTGTTTGTCTCAATAAGGGTGCCTTGAGGTAGTCCAAAGTAATACAGACTAAATAATTAAGGATATAACAATAAATCAGAGGGTACTTTTAAGTTGCCCAGAAAATCTTTATGATTATGTGACCTGCTTCTATTTCTCAGAGGCACTTTATATTAGCCCAGAAGTATAGAATGGAATATATTTTTATTTAACTAATTTTACATATTTTACTTCGAATTTACATCACAAGAATAGCAAGTTACTTACACAAAATTTGTGTTTGGCTTGTCTTCAAACAATAATACTAGGGGAGCGGGTATGTTTTAATAGCCCAGAAAATCTTTATGATTTATTTGAGATGCTCCTATTTCTTAGGCTCTATTTTATAGTAGCCCAGAAATTTAAAATACAATACATAATATTTATTTAAATATTTTTTTTGTACATTTTACCTTGATTTCACTTTTCAAGCGTAGCAAGTTTACTTACACTAAATTTTTGTTTGGTTTTGTCAAAATATTAAAAATAATATTACAGAAACCATTGTGGAGGTGCATAGCCTGTCAGTTTCACTAAATAATACAGACAATGAGATCCAATGCAATTTGAGCATAATTGAAGATTTTGGGGCAAGTGAAGATCTACAACCAGCAGTACTTATTGAGGAGTCGCAACAACAAACAGAAGATTTTTTCATTGGAGAGCTAAACTAACGCTAAACGCTAAACTATTCTCTTTCCACAGGCTTAGACAAAAGTATTGTGGGTAAACTTACAGAAAAATTCTTACCTGCTACAAACTGCGAAAGACTTTGCCCACCTCAGTTGAATTCTGAGGTTTTATCTGCCATAAAAGATAAAAATAAAATTAGGGAAGATAAAACTTGCAAACTATGCAAACAATTTTAGCTGCAAGTATTATGTCCCTTTATAAAGAGGTCGAATTAGGATTAAACGAAAAAAAAAAAAAAGGAATATCGAAACAATTGCCAATTCCATAAACTTCAATATAGAAGTGTTTTATAAGATGTCCTTGCACAGAAGATTTTTGCTCAGTTCTTCATTAAATTTAAAATTTAAAAAATTATTAGACGAGCAACCTATAGATAAATATTTATTTGGGGAGAATTTGATTGAAATATTGAAAGAAAGCAAAGATACAAGATCGGCAGCTTTTCAAGTCAGCTCTATAATGAAGCCACAAAAAGCCACTTTTTATCCAAAGACCACGCCACAACGCCAAGCTGTTTTTACCACTCAGCATACAACAAGAGTTCTTCCAGAATCTAACAACTTCAATCAGCAGAGTTTAAACTTCAATCCAGCCTCAAACAGACCAAGATTTCGACAAAGCCATTACCCAAATCATCCTCAACCAACATCGAGATACAAACAGTCGAGCAGACAACAGCACCAAAACCCAACCAGAACAACCAGGAGGTCATACTAAAGTTAAATAAAAAATCAGCAGGAAATGTGGCTAATTATTTTAAAAACCGGAAAAAGATTACTTCAGA
The DNA here is from genome assembly GCF_917563875.1 of Diabrotica virgifera virgifera. Classification (NCBI taxonomy): domain Eukaryota; kingdom Metazoa; phylum Arthropoda; class Insecta; order Coleoptera; family Chrysomelidae; genus Diabrotica; species Diabrotica virgifera. The sequence goes on along the minus strand of NC_065451.1, from coordinate 39,507,764 downwards.
CATCAAAGTTTTAAGTTGGGTCCAAGGTTTTAATATTTTATTTAAAACAACACCGTCTCAAGAGAGAGCACCAAAAGTTTTTCATAGACCAAAATGAGTCGTATGATTTAGCTATAAAGCAATTACTTGATAAGGGAGCTATTTCTCCTTCTTCACATACAAGAGAGCAATTCTTTTCTTCATATTTTCTAGTGCCCAAAAAGGACGAAAGTCATAAATTTGTTTTAAATTTAAAACAGTTAAATTGCTTTATAAAAGCCCCACATTTTAAGTTGGAAGACTATAGGTCAGTTTTCAAGCTCATTTTCAAGGGTTGTTTTATGGCAAAAGTAGATTTACAAGATGCCTATTTTTCTATTCCTCTTCATGAAAATTTAAAAAAATATATTTAAAATTTGAGTACAAAAATATTCTATATCATTTCAACTGCTTACCATTTGGTTTGAATATCTCGCCTTTTATATTTACGAAAACCTTAAAACCAGCCTTAAACAATCTAAAAACAAGAGGCTTTACTTCTGTCATTTTTTTAGATGACACTTTACTGATTTCAAAATCATATTTGAAATTTAAAGAAAATATTGTTGAAACTTGTTCTATGTTTTTCCGCCTGGGATTTACTATAAATAAAGAAAAAGTATACTTTCACCCACACAAATTATAACTTTTCTTGGTTTTACGTTTGATTCTAATAAAATGATATATTTTTCTCCTGCTGACAAAAAAGAAAAAATAATTAATAGTATTCAGACCATCAAAAATAAAAGTACATGTATGATAAGATCATTTGCAGCTTTAATAGGTCAGTTGGTAGCAGTTTGTCCTTCAGTTAAATATGGAACATTATACTTAAAAAATTTAGAAAAAGAAAAGTGGCTTGCTCTTTCTAAAACTAATAGTTTTAACACAAAAATGACCATACCTAAATACTTGTAAAACGATTTCAATTGGTGCTTAGGTACATAACATACCAATTAGTAAAAAAAAATATAAAAGAATCTAATGATGTACTTGAAATATTTTGTGATGCATCTATTTTAGCATGGGGAGCATGCGGTAATAATAATAAAACTCATGGTCTTTGGAGTTATGAACAGCGAGAACTACATATAAATGTTCTTGAGTTATTGACAGCATATAATGACTTGAAACCCTTTTCCAAGGAATATAGGAATTGTAATATTTTGCTAAGAATAGATAACACAACAGCTGTATCTTTTATTAACAAGATGGGGAGTGTGTAATACTCTAATCTTAACAACATTTGCAGAGAAATTTGGCAATACTGTGAAAATAGAAATTTAAAATACTTGCATCTTATATCAGTACAAAAGAAAATATTATTGCTGATTCAGAGTCAAGATCTTTGAATATAGGAACAGAGTATTCTTTAAGTGATAATTGTGTTAATATAATTTTTAAGCAGCTTCATATTCCAGAAATCGATTTGTTTGCCACATATCTTAACAAAAAATGTGCAAGGTATGTATCTTGAAAACCTGACCCCGAATCGGAGAAAGTTGATGCCTTCACTATAGATTGGCATGGATTAAAATTGTATGCTTTTCCACTCCACCTTTTGCTATTATTCCAAGAGTTTTAGAAAAAATCATATGTGACAAAGCAGTAGGAATTGTGGTAGTAGCAGAATGGGCAAATCAGATTTGGTAACCAACCTTTAATAAACTGATATCAGGCAAAAAGATAATTTTAGGACCTGATAAAAATTTAATTTTGAACCCTTTTAGGCTTTCATATCCGAGACACCAACATCTTACTTCTTACTCTGACTATCGCATGTTTGTCAGGCAAGATTTTTTAAGAAAAGGTATTCCTGAGCATTCCATCGCAATTGTGATTGCATCTATTACAACAAAAACACTAAATTTACATGATACAGTTTTCAAGAGATGGTGGAGGTATGGTATAGAAAAAATATGGACCCTTTTGCTTATGAATTATCAAATATTATTAATTTTATTAAATATATCGTAGATCAGGATTATACATATAGCTCTATAAACATTCATAGAGCTGCATTGGCATTGATAATAGATATACCAGAAAATCATAAAAACATGTTTAAAAAATTTTACAAAGGTATATATAATCTCAAACCTTCATTGCCCAAATATCAATTTACTTGGGACCCTCAACCAGTATTATTTTATTTAGAAACATTATTTCCTCCCACAGGTCTTTCTTTGAAAGAACTTACTTGCAAACTTGTAATGTTGATTGCTCTGACTACAGCTCACAGGTTGCAATCCCTATCTCTAATAAAAATTCAAAATATTTTCATGGATCAAGATAAAATTGCGATTTTGATACCAGATAGGATAAAGACTTCTTCGAAAAATAAAAATCAACCTATTTTAAGATTTCCCTATTTTAAAGAAAAACCACAGTTGTGTGTAGCATCGACGTTATGTCACTATTTAGAGATTTCAAAAAATATTCATCTTCAATCAGAGGACAAGTTGTTTATAACAATAAAAAAAACATATAAAGCAGCATCTACGCAGACTTTGAGTAGATGGCTAAAAGATGTTTTAAAATTATGTAACATAGACACCAATATTTTTAAAGGGTATAGTGTTAGACAAGCATCTACGTCAGCAGGAGCTAGGGCTAGATTAAATAAGTATAGAAACTATTAGAGAGACGGCGGGATGGACAGAAAATTCTCAAGTATTTAATATTTTTTATAATAAACCTCTAGCAAAAGATTACGGACTCTTTGCAAAAACTATATTGTCTGTTTAGTCCATATATGCTTCTGCGTTTGTTTATTGTTTGTTATACATTTGTAATTATCTGTTTATATTATTATTATTACATAAGAACAGTAATTTTCTTATTATTTAAAAACATTACTCTTAATTGTTCTAATATATTCTCTCTTTTTTTGTAAAGTTCCTAATAAAAAAAAAAAAAAATGTAAAGTATCGATTTTTGGATTGCAATGTAGTTTTGTTTAATTATCGCACAATATTGCTTAATCTTTCAACAGCCTACAATTAGTACAAATGTTCGAAATGTAATGTGAGGGACAATTAATTGATTGGTTGACTTACCTGTTAAGGAAGGACAATCATAATTGTCCTATCTTACATTTCGAACATTTGTACGCTCCCTCCCTTTGATTCTTTCGAACCCACCCGTTTTTGTGCGATCAAAATAAAAAAAAACAGTGATGTGCCCACGTCACGTGTCAAGAAGCCTAATATCTTCTTTTTTCTTATTCTTCTTCTTTAAACTGTGATCAGCGGCCAGAAAATGCCACTACAATTAGTACAAATGTTCGAAATGTAAGATAGGACAATTATGATTGTCCTTCCTTAACAGGTAAGTCAACCAATCAATTAATTATTAGCTTAGTTATGTTATTTATGTATGTGATATCCACGTTGCACCTCTCATTTTAAAAATTAATTACTCAGTGATTTGACAACCGATTTTGAAAAACTTTATATCGCTGGATAGGTGAATGACCTTTCTTTCAATTTACAAAAAAATATACTGGGTGTTTCATTAAAAAAAAGTCAACAACGTTTTTTTCAAATATCCGCCATTTTTATTTTCGTATTTAAAAGCGATATAAAAAATTCAATCCATTAAGACAAAACTTTTTCTAAAATAAAACATTTCAGCGAAAACCGCATATTTCTATCTTGAGCCGTTTAGAAGCTATAGTCAGTTAAAATGGGGGAAAATATAAGTGGACACCCGGTATTATACTCCTTTAGATTTACGTCACAAAAACTACGACTAACTTCAGGTCTATTTACTTTTTTACGTTTCCCGTGAAATCCATACTTTTGGCACTTTATTTAAGCTAAATATGATACTTAGAACATAGAGGTATATATTAACATAGAGTGAGCCTACCTTCCGCGCTCCTGACGACAAGATCTCAAGGACTGGTTTGCGGCATCTCTTTCTAACACATTGTATCGAGAAATTAAGATGACATTCAGTGTGAGTATAGGCACGGAAGGAAAGGACAAATGTCGTAGCTTTATTATGCGTAAGAGTGAAACAGCACTAATCCAAATAAAAAAGATGGTGTCGTCACTTCGGTCTGAATGACACTCTCTCTATGCTAATATATAACTCTATGACTTAGAATTGTTTCATTAAATTTATAATGATTAAAAATGTATTGAACTAATGCCCAAACTTGAATTTTCAACTTTGTCGTAGAGAAAATGTTGAAACATAGTTTTTTCAACAATGTTTTAAAAGTTTTAAGTGGTAGAAGTGAGCCTTTATTCGTATTCTACAAATTCGTTCATTACCTGCTTGAAACTCTGTTATGAGGTGTTTCAGTTTAATATCCACTATAAATGTCACTCCAATTTTCTTATTTCCTGTATAATATAAACTACTTAATAGACAAGGCGAAATCGGCGGGTTCGTTGGAAAAAATATTCCCATGAGAATTTTTTGCTTAATCCTATTCGTGAGACATCCCAGAATAAGGTTCAAGAAGTGCCACTTCTTGAACCCACGTGAAAAGTGGTCCAAATTTTTTTCTTCAAATTTTTTTTAATCAAATTGCAAAAATCAATATTTTCGACCCAAACACATTTTTTTAGTTTTTTTTGGACCATTCTGGACAAAAAAGGTCTCTTATAATGTTTCTCTAAAGTTGCTCGTTTTCGAGTTATAAGCAATTTAAAATTGAAAAAACGAAAAATGGCGATTTTAAAGGCTTAATAACTCGGTTAAAAGTTATTATTATGAAAGTCAAAAAGTGATCAAATAAAAGTTTAAAGCCCGCCCTACAAGATCCTGAAGAAATTTTTGTCATTATTTTATCACTAAGCTGTTATTGTTAAGTAAAAATAATGAGCGCCATACCCGTATTAGGCGGCCGGCAATGATGACTGATGAGTGCGAGAGAGATGCCATTCCGGCAGTCAATGGTGCATCTTACTCGCACTCACATTTACACCGCGTCAATACAATCTTACGGCTCATTATTAATAATTAAAAATAACAGCTTAGTAATAAATTAATGACACAAATTTCTTCAGGATCATGAAGTGGAGGCTTTAATCTTTGATTTGGTCACTTTATGAATTTCATAATAATAATTTTTAACCGAGTTATTAAGCCTTAAAAATCGCCATTTTTCGTTTTTTTCAATTTTAAATGGTTTATAACTCGAAAACGAGTAACTTTAGAGAAAAATTATATGAAACGTTTTTTGTCCAGAATAGTCCAAGAACCCTAAAAAAATGTGTACGGGTCGAAAATATTCATTTTTTGCAATTTGATTAAAAAAAATTGAAAAAAAATTTGGACCACTTTTCACGTGGGCGACTTCTTGAACCTTATTATGGGATGTCTCATGAATATGATTATGCAAAAAAATCTCATGGGAATATTTTTTCCAACGAATCCGCCGTTTTCGTCTTGTCTATAACAAGATAGTGAGTGTTTTTGGGTCAGAGAAACAAAAAAACAGAAAATCATAATAATTCATTTATTTTTAAATCTGTCTAATAGTTTCAAAATTGGTTTATATATAAGGTTTTTACTATTCTTACTAATAATAAAGTCCACGTGACTAAATTGCGGTAAAGGAACTGATGAATAGTGAACTAGGTTTGGTAGTTGCTTTGCTAAAAGTCGGGCATCCTGTAAATAAATAATATAAATTAGTGAACATTAATAATATAAATAAATATAATTAAAATTTTATATACACTGACCCGCAAAAGGTACTTGGCACGTGAAATTTCATAGTGTTCTACTTTTAGTTTTGTAGAATAATCCTGTTTAATAATTAAATACATATATTAATTTATTAAAATACTATGGTAGGGGAGCCCAAGCGGGGATTTTTGCAGTTACTAGAGCGCGTCAGATTATCATATGGGGAGAAATTTGGTACCCTGCAGATGTACCTCTACCATATATTGGCTCTTAACACAGGGGAGTTCGTTAAGGAGGGGCCGAAAAAAATCTATCCTTAGAAAAACTCGAAATTGTCAGATTAAAATAGAGTCTCAAAGTTTCACAAGAAAAAGCGAATATTTCGCGAAATCAATGACAAATCCAAAAACTAAAAAATACTTGCTCACTATTTTTCAAAAAGCTATCGAATGAACTCAAACACGTCTTCCCACGGAGGTGCACACTACCACTTAGCTACGCCGGCCCTCAGTAATCATAATTTAATTTAATTATTTTAATTAATCAAATGCTCATAATGTTGCCCATTGACTATTTGACAATAATTGAGGGCAACATTATGGGGATTAGCTTAATTGAAATAATTAAACTCAATTATTATTTGATTACTTGTTTTTCATAACTTTGTTATTTTTTTTATCTTGTAAATGGTATAAAATATAAAATATATGGGGAGTAAAAATTTTAAATTTTGCAGTTATGTATAACTTTACACACCCTATCAAAATAGCTATCAAAATAACAGTGTTGCCATTTAAGAAAATCAACGATGACGTCATATCTCTAAATTGGGACACCCTGTATACATTATTATTGTATGTTAAAAAGGACAATTTGAAACAATAATCGACGGGTCTAAGCATTTTTCAAAAAACGATTATTATTTGAGATATTGAATTTATTCCAAATTACGGACTCACTCCGTATGTTTTATGAATATAATAATTACAAAAACTACAGAATTTCACTTTCTGACATAAATTTAATTAATACTGATAGGACGTAAAGTTTGTACAATATTTTTAATAATTAAAGTAAATAAATTTTAAGTTCACTCAAATATATAATCGATTACTGCCATCGACCACTTACATTCAATCTTAGTTTATTTTGATTAATCGCGGCAGGTAAAGTAAAATTCTTCTTTCAGTACAATAAAGTGTTACTTTACTGCCGCAAATGGCGGCAAATGAGTACAATAATGAATGACTTTAGTGACGGTTGGCGATAAAATCAATTATTTATATTTATTATTTACATTTTCATTATTCACAGCTTGGACTATAAAAGATGAAGGCAAAACTGTAATTATTGTTTTAGGGGAGTGCAATTAGAACGAAAATATGCATTGTTTCGGAAAAATTCAAACAAGCTTATATTTTTCTAAAACTTTTTTTGTTAGTTTATATACATGTTAAAGTAAAAAGTTGTACTCGCAGATTTGGCGCTAATTGTTTATTAATTGTTTAAACAATAACAATTGTTTTGTATAATTAACTTTAAAAATATCGATAAATTCATTATTTTACTTTGATCAAATATGTTTATGTTTTGTTTTTCATTATGCTTAATCCGAATATGGCATTGCAATTTGAAAATTCTTATACAGAAGCAGCTCTTATACAGTCTGTCTGCGTAGCTAGGAACCACATGGAAAACTTTTTTATTAAGTATCAATTTTACGAAAAAAAGTTATTCTTAATGAAATGCTCTGGATAGTCAAAAATCTAAAACTCAACCATCAGATATCAAATTTTATTAATTTTATACGAGTTATGTCAAAAATATGAATTTCGTTAAAGAGTAAAGTAACTTTATATTCCAGAATATCAAAAAATGCTACAATGAAAAGTTGTTTGAAATTAGAAACTATTTCTAAATATACAATTACATCATTCTAATCGAAAAAAAAAAATTCAATTTTTTCTCAAATTACGGATATTCATCATCACTTTATTACAATTATGATAACTATTTTATTATCACTTTTACGAAAAAAAGTTATTCTCAATAAAATGCTCTCCCTGGTCTAAAATCTAAGATACAATCATCAGATATCAAACTTTTGTAATTTTATACAAGGTATGTAAAAAATATGAATTTTTCTTAAGAGTTAAGTGCCTTTATTATTCACAGTATTTTAATTAGAAGGATGTAATTGAACACTAAAACAATTTTTTTAATTTCAAACAACTTTTCTTAATAACGATTTTCGATATTGTGAAATGTAGGTACTTTACTCTTGAGTGAAAATCATATTTTTTGACATACCTCGTATAACATTATTTAAATTTATATTTGATAATTGTATCTTAGATTATATAAGATGCAGAGTATTTTATTAACAATAACTTTTTTTCGTAAAACTGATAATAAAAAAGTTATCAATAGGTTCTAAGTTACGCAGACATACTGTATAAGAGCTAAATAAATTTTTTTTGCTGAATATTTATTATTGTTGAAGCTTATTATTAAATATATATTTTAAAAATGTATGTTTATCTGGTAATTTTCGGTTTTTGTATTACATTTTTGTTTTTTTTTCTTAATTTTCTTAAAAAAAAATAGTTTATTTCATTTCTAAAGTAAAATAATTTAGTGAATTTTAAAGACTACATCCTAATCTTTAAAAAAGCACTTATAAAACTGTAATAGATTTGTTCAAACTTGAGTAATACCGTATTAAAGTGGTGGTAATTCTATAAAACTACGAAGATTTCAAAAATTACAATTTTTGAGACGTCATATCATTTGAATTAAATTTTTGAGATTTTTTTTTAATAAAACATCATGTAGCAAGATGCTTGAAAGGTAAGTTGTGCAAAATTGAGAGTTTTATAAGAAAAATTGTATTAGTTACACATTTTTAAATCATTTTTAAACAAAAATCATGTAAGGCTCACTTTCCGCCCACACCGTACTTATGCCCATACATACTATTTCTTTCTATTATAACCAAAAGATAACTTAATTATTCTTCTTTCATGTCCAATTTGTAAAATTTTACTTGATCAATTAGTTAAAGAATTACATTAAAATAACTCAACCGTGCACTTCGCCGTACGTGAGTTTACAGTGCGCCAATGTTTGTGAGAAGGGTGACTTTAGCATTATAAATAAAAAAATATAGAAGATACAGATTTAATTTTAGAAAATTATTTATATAAGGTTTTTTTGTAAAATTTTCTGAATTTTTTAATGGTCAAGTCAGTTTTGTTCTAAAATTTAATATTTTTGGAGTTATTTAAAAAAAATCTAATTTCATAGTTTATTTGTTTAATAAAAAATGAAGCACCCACTTCTCCAGTAGAACTTTTTGATATGTTGTTTATTAAACATTTCTCAATGAAATTACCAAAAGTTCTATCTTGTTTGATTTTTTCCGAATTGTAAATCTATATGCACTCCCCTATTAGTCCAAGTAACATATAAAAGTAACATCCATATACAGTAGAACCTCGATTATCCGTCAGGGCACCGGACCAAGGGTATGACGGATAATCGAAAAGACGGTTAACAGAACATTAAAAAAAATTAAAAATTCATACTACAACTCTCAAATTTCATCTATATCTTCAAGTGAGAATCTATATGCACTCCCCTATTTGTAACTATAAATTATTAATGTTGATTTATGCCTTGCTTACCTGAGGTGTGACTAAGTTATCAGTTTTCCCAGAAAATAGAGCAGTTGCGTACGTTATGTTTTGAAAATTGTATAACGGAGGGGAACTTGAATTATATTTCTCTTGGTTAGTCGTTGGCCCATAGTCGTAATTTTGGAAATTTCCTAAAATATTTTTAATAAATAAATAAAATTAAAACATAAAATATACTCAACTTTTAGAATAGCGTGAGATGTTAGTTTAAAATAATGGAATTAAAGATCAATAGGGAATTATTGGCAACGTGACTACTTCTTCTTCTTAGAGTACCGGGCCCAAACTTTATACATGGATAGCTCCCATGATTATTTCATTTATAGGAGATTCTGACCAATAGAAAGCTACATAAATCTAAATTAAATCGATAACTTTTGATAATTTCCCGTCGTCAAGTATATTATGTCTAGAGCTGGGAAGTTTAGTTCACTACGTGGATTTCGATCTTTCGATCTCGGTCATTAAAATGAATAGTAGTTCGTTTAGTTCATTTAGTTCACTGATTCATACGACATACTTTGAGATGGGAGAATCAAATATAAATTAGTTCAAAGTAGATCAATCAGGAATCGTTTATTTTGACAAATGACATTAAATATTTTGTAAATATAAAAAATAAAAAGTAACCTATAAAATTGTATTTGTTTTGTTACTGTTTACTAAAAGTCTGGGTTTTCACGTTTTCAGTTTTTCCTCGAAATAAATCTATCAATATAACGGTTTTATAAAATAACGGTTATTAAAAAATTTAATGGAAAAGGACAAAAAATTTAATGGACAATACATTATTCAGCATCTCTTTCTTTAACCCTCCATCGCATCTCCATGCATCTCATTTTCATAAAAAGAACCCTTACTTACCGCAACCTTTACTTTTATTTCCCCAGTAGGTCGTAACTAAATCCATCAAATATCAAATCAAATCTCAGTAACAGTAAACCGAATCTGCATCTGCATCTCACTCTTCCTCGTGGGGTTAAATTATGACGCTCTTTCTTTAAATAATGTTTAAATATTAATTCGCTTCGATCCAACTCGACCTCGACAAACGTTTGCTTGCGGTTGGCGAGATGGATTGAAATCGTTGAAAGATCGAGATCGACATCGTTCCATCGTTGCCTCTCTCGCTCTGTCCGTTGCGTTATGTTTGTGTGTTGCAGTTGCAGTCAGTACGTTTAGTTCGATATGATTCGATCTTTTTAATATTTGTGATTGAATCTTTTAGTTCAGTTATGAGAGTCGATCTTTTGAACTAGTTCGTTCGCGAACTACACAGCTCTAATTACGTCAGATGCCCTTCGTTGCTACGAAAAAATACATTCAGTGACATTAATGACAATTAATGTTTTAAAAATTATAAAAGTGATGACATTCAACCGTCATAATAATATTTATAACAACTGTGTGTTTAATTGCACTAATTTGTACTTACATAAATAAATTACAATAAAATTTTGGTGTTGAACATTTTTATTCATGAAATAATCGCAACAAATTGCACTCGATCTCTAAAATTAATATAAAATTTTTGCCCTCGTGACACTTTGACATAATTTCACTCGCCTTCGGGTCGTGAAATTAAAACTGTCAAAGTGTCACTTGGGAAAAATTCAATAATTTCAGAGCTCTTGTGCAATTACTACTGAAAATTTGCTGATATTGTTCTTGATCTTGCGCGTCATTTTACAATTCATCCGCTGATAAGCAAGTCCATTAACGAAGGTTTCGGAGCCACAAACTTTTCTTCATCCACTTCATCTTTTTCCTTCGAACTTTCCGATGAGTCTTAACTACAGTTTCCAGTGTCTATCTCTCATTATATGCCGCAGATTATTGTGTTTAGGACTTCTATGTATGAAATGCGTTGAATTCATGATATTTTGAGCATTCTATGATATGACCACACCTCTAAGACCTCTAATTTTTAAGGGGTGGGTACGTAGTTTCTGCTCCAGTGCTATTCAAATGGATTCATTTTTTTTCGAATCCTGAGAAAACTAATAAGTATTTTTGAAAAATTTAAACGCAGCATGAAAGATTACGTTACTACCGAGGGACGAAAGTCCCTGAGAACTTCTATAATGTTTATTTTAATAAGTTGCAGTGGTAAAAAACTAATAGAAAATTTAGTGTGATTTTTAATTTCAAATATCTCATTCAAAATAAACTTTTTATTTATTCTAAGGGACTTTCGGCTCTCGGTAATAATTTAGTCTTCCATTCTGCATTTAAATTTTTCAAAAATATTTATTGGTTTTTTCAGAATTCGAAAAAAAAAATGAACACAATGTCGGTGGTAATATTTTCCAAATCTATCTTTGTCATACAACTAGTGTTGCCCAAATACAAGACCAAGACGAGACTTAGACAGTCTTGGTCTTGGTCTTGCGCCAATACACCTGGTCTTGGTCTTGGTCTTGGTATTGCGCTCTCGGTCCTGGTCTTGGTCTTAGTCTTGCAGCAAGAGTCTTGCAAGTCTCGCAGTTACACATTAGCCTATTGATATTCTTTAAGCGTTACTTTAGAACTTAGAACAACGTAGGTACAGTGCACAGATTCTAAAGGTGTCGGTGCGGGACGCCGTCTATTCGCAGTATTAATTATAGTCGGTATATGAGAGAGAAAGTATTAAAAATGATGAAATAACAAATTTTATATTATTTGTTATTTCATTATTTCGAATACGTTCTCTCTTTACATCGACTATAATACTGCGCATAGACGCCATCCTCCACCGGCACCTTTAGAATATGTAAACTGTAACAGAGTAGGTATATTTTAATCTTGAATTATCATAGCCATGGTAATGACCAACAAAATTAATAAATGTCTAAACTGACATTGGGTGAGGTATGAACTCACGATCTAAGCGATCCGTGTCTATACTCTAACTAATAACTATATACCCTGGCCCACGGGAGACAGTCTGTTTCTTAATAAACGTTTGCATTTAATAAGCATACATGTGCTAAAACATGGTTAAAATACAAAAAACCAAATTAATGACAATGACATAAAGTTGACTGTATTTCAAATAACATTATCTCTCTAGAAAAGGATTGATCGAACCTCACCTTATATGAAATGGAATAAAAGAGCTATACAATTTGCCATTTATTTAAATAAAAAGTAAAATACAATACAAATTAAATTACTGAACAGTACGCAATTGCTTTGACTTTACTTTATCTTTATATTAATTTTTTTGACCAAGAATTAATACAAAGATTCTTGTTACTATCCAATACCCTAATAGTCCAGGGCGCATTTGTTTTGAGATGGACGTTGAGAGGTGACTCAAATTTTTTTGCAGAAATTGCTTGAAAATAACTCAAATAATAATATTTCAGTTATCCTCCCACTCAAAATGGTCCGGAACATTGTTTAAATAATAAAAATGTCAAAATATGAAGGAAAAATTCGATTTTTTTATTGGTTTTTTGATTATAACTTTAAAAATATTTATTTCTGAGAAAAGTTGTGCTGACATAAAAGTTGCGCAATTAAATTTCCTACAATACAGAATTATTTAAAAATTTAAAAAATAGTCACGCTTGTTGCAAAATAGCAATAATTGCGAAAAAAACATACAAAAACAAGTATTTGCATTTTACGTTTTTCAACCATTCATGCTATACTTAGGACCTTCATATTTTACCCAGAAAAACTTTATGATATACTAAAACAACACTGTAAATTTCATTAAGATCGGTTTAATAGATTTTGCATAATAAATTTTGCAATCCAGCTTTCGCAAAAAAATTCATTTTTTTTAAATGTTGCAGGACTGAAAATAAAGCCGATAAAAAAATTTTTTGCTTATAGAAGTGAACTGTACCTTTCATTTGCAATTTGCAAAATTAAAATCGATTAATTACCACGGCGTCAGGAAATTTTTTAAATAAACATTAATTTTTGGTGCTACGCGCAGGACAGCGGTGTTCGATTCACACAAGTTGATTTCCACCAAAATTTCTTCCAATCTTTATCTAATATATTATTTTCTTACTCTATATTTTGTTGTATTCTAATATTTTAATTCCACAAAAATCAAACTAATTTTATTATTGTTTGTGAAATATTGTATAAAACAATTGCATGTTTAAAAATAATAAACTTTTATTCTCTAAGTTAAAATATATGAACAAAGAAAGTTTTTGCTAAAAAAAGTGTTATTTCAAAGGATAGAGTATGTGTTTTTATTTTGCAATAAACAAATTTATTTATTTATATCGGAATGTAATAAAAATTAAAATGTATCAATCATTATCAAAGGTCATTAGAATGCCCAATCAGAGCAAATTAACCGCTGTCCTGCGCGTAGCACCAATAATTAATGTTTATTTAAAAAAATCCTGACGCCGTGGTAGTTAATCGATTTTAGTTTTGCAAATTGCAAATGAAAGGTACAGTACACTTCTATACCCAAAAAAAAATTCAACTTGCTATCTGCTTTATTTTCAGTCCTGTAACATTTTGAAAAAATGAATTTTGTTTGCGAAAGCTGGATTGCAAAATTTATTTTGCAAAATCTATTTAATCGATCTTAATGAAATTTGCAGTATTGTTTTACTGTATCATAAAGTTTTTCTGAGTGAAATATGAAACTCCTAAGTATAGCATAAATAGTTAAAAAACGTAAAATGCGAATACTTGTTTTTGTATGTTTTTTTCGCAATTATTGCTATTTTGCAACAAGGGTGACTAGTTTTAAAATTTTTAACCAATTCTGTATTATAGGAAATTTAATTATGCAAGTTTTATTTCAGTACAACTTTTCTCGGAAATAAATACTTTTAAGGTAATAATAAAAAAAACGAAGAAAAAATTCGAATTTTTCCTTCGTTTTTTGACATTTTGATTATTTAAACAATGTTCCGGACTTTTTTGAGAGGGAGGATAACCCAAATATTATTATTTTAGTTATTTTCAAACATTTTCTGCAAAAAAATTTGAGTCACCTCTCAACGTCCAAATGTACTAATATTTTTACAGATGCGCCATGGTCTATAAGTAGGATATTGTTGTGTGTGTCGAATGATGGGTTTAAATTTCTTTATCAAAGATATACATACATATCGAAAAGGTAACATAATCTGTTTCGTGATTAACAACGCGACATATGTGTCGGCGTCATAAACAATGTCAAAAAAAAACTTATTGTTCATTATGTTCAATAAGAAATAGACTGTTGGTAGTTGTTAGCCGCGGTTTTTTAGCAAATTTTGGTTTGTGTAACCGATATCACACACTCAGCACAAACGATGTTTAATCTTAATAATTTGTTTAAAATGTTTTATTTTTACACTGTCAATTTATGACCTCTGAGTAGGGGAGAGTTGGATAAAACGGGATAGTCGGATAAAACGGGATACCTAGCCTAGATACCCAACTAGTGCTGCTATCAATCGGTCAACGACGAAAACTTGTTCTCAGTCGTCATTTTAACATTCTCAGTTCGTTTTACCTTGATGACACTATTTGATGAAAAGTTGTTGTGTTTAGAATTGTTTGACTCTATTTTTTTGGTATTTTATACTTTTAAGTGCGTTGTTTTTAACATTATATTGCCTACATATATAAACATATAATTCCGGTGACTATTACACTTAATTAAGCACTCATTAACGAATATTCTCATGTATAGTCTATCTAATTTTACTTTCACGTTTAGGCCGGAGCAATTTTTGTTTTGAAAATGTCTGAGTTGGACAAAACGGGACGCTTATAAGTTGGATAAAATGGGATACAGTTTCCTATGTCCCGTTTTATCCACCTATTTATTTGTTGGCCTATTAATTTTTTAAATAGCGATAAAAGCGTGTTCTCATACTGCAGAAAAGAACAACACATTTTTAAGTGACTTTTGTTCTGATATACGTATCTACCAGTCCTAAATAAAAGGTCTTATTTCCCATTTTGCAATAAAACATAAAAAGGCCTATTTTTAAGTTTCTGACTACTGAAGATATTGTTTTTCAAAGGTAAATTTTGCTTTGCAGTCTTATGTCTACTTAATTATACTTTTTAGATAATTTTATACAAAAAATTAAATATTGTGAACCTATCCCGTTTTATCCAACCGTGGTATGCCAAAACGAGATGTGTAGGACTTTATTAAATATTTTTTTTTACTATTTTCCAGTCATTAAAAATAGATAAAAATATGTTTTTTGTGTGTTTCAATAAACGTTATACCTATAAAAAATAATAATATGATAAAATCTTTAACATTTTTTCCGTAATAGAAATAAACAAGAATGGTATCCCGTTTTGTCCAACTCTCCCCTACGTATCAAATGTGCCAAGTTTACTTTTAATGGATATTTTGATTGACTATGTATGCTTATGGTATTGTTCGTAATGCGCGTAAGTCCAATTTTCCAAATTTTTGTTACATATTTTTTTGCGTCTCATAGAGCCTTTATGCATCTAAGCATATACTCAAACTACTATACTCCCTAAAACGACATTCGGTCCTAACTGCAAGACGCAAGAGTCTCGCAGGGTCAGTCTTGTTCTTGCTCAAATCTTGCACGGTCAGTCTTGGTCTTGGTTTTGCTAAAATTAGGCGGTCTTGGTCTTGGTCTTGGTCTTGCGAAAATGCAAGAACAAGACCAAGACTGCAAGACCAAGACCGATTTTGGGCAACACTACATACAACGCACTCAGTTAAATAGAATATTGTCAACCAGACAGTGACAATTTTAAATATTTAACATGGCATCGAGAATATTTTGAGTTGTTGCCTAAATAATATTGATAGTGTATTTGATAAATTAATAATTGATTTAAGACGTGAACTTAATAAAAAGTTATTTATTATTTATTATTTATTATTTATGGAAAATCCAAGCAGAGAATACACCAGGATATACTCAGTGATCTAAGTTTTTTTTGTTCAAGATGTTCAAAATTGTAAGCGTTTATTATTAAAAAATCACCTTATCACTTTTCCTCATTTCTCGATTGATTATTAGTTTTTGTTGTACAGTAGATAAATTATTACAATCACAGAATACGTAGTTATTGAAAAATTATCATATTTTAATTAATTGAATTAATAATTAAGGCAATTAATTATAGAAGTAACAGTTATCCAAGAACATTCAAAAGCCATCTTTAAAGTTAATGATGACATTGTCAAGTAAAGTTTACATATCCATACCAGTGAGAATTTTACTACACGTAATTTGCCGTTTAAAGACAAAAAAAGTAGGGAATTATGTTATTGAAAAATAGTATGTGAATAGTAGGAAAATATTTGCGAATTATGTACTGATGGCCTTAATCACATTAAACTTCAAGATCCAGGTTTCACATCCATATAGTATTACAGGGTACACATAACATTTTAGGAACTTGATTCTTAGTTGTAAGTTCAGTGGAGAATTGCAGATATCTAGTAAAGATCTTAGTTTCATAAATGCTTCTCTTGAAATTTTTATACGAGCTTTAATTTCTTCATTAGGATTTAGTGTTTCGTTTATCCAACATAGTATACTAGGTAATTAAAATGGTTAATTTTTGTTATCGGCTCATTGTTGACAATTCGTTGCATAGTAGGGCCAAAGCGTTGCAACGTCTTCTTTACTAACCACAAGTAACTTTGGGACAGCTTGTATATTAGTGCTCTATGTCCTCAATTTTTTCATACTATCACATTACATAAAGTTACATTTAAAAAACTAAAGTAAAATGTTTTATGTTGTTTTTAATACAAAAAGCTCAAAAGAGGCATTTTAATTATAAAAAAGTAGATAAATATGTAGATAAATCAAACATATAAATGATTATAATAAATTAAAAAATAGTTTTGAAACACCAATAACGTAAAGTTTTTGAATACAAAAAGCTCAAAAGAGGCATTTCAAATCAAAGTTGAAAAAAGTAGATCAACTGATAAATAAAAACGATAAATGAAGATAAACTGTATAACTGTTTTTAAATCAAAGATAATTTGAATTATTATAAAAAAGTAGATAAATAGATAAATCAAACAGATGAATGATTATAATAAATTAAAAATAGGTTTGAAACACCAATAAAGTATGTCTTTATTCTTGCAGGTATATTTTTAACATTGATTGCAATTATACAAGAAATAAACAAAAAAGTACGGCAACACTGTGACGCACAAAACATAATATGCAGATGCCAGATGCAACATTTTAGGTAGGGCGCACTAATATACAATCTGTCCTAACTTTGTATGTGATGTATTTATATCAAGTCTGTTATTGGAGCATTCTCTAGTGACTCGATCTATAAGGAATTAGGGTTACGATCTATAAGTTTAACTAAATATACCGTTTATAAAGGATATTAATAAAACCTTTTTATAAGAAAAATGATGTAATGATTATTATTTTGAAAAAATGTATAGGATGCATACCTGAGAGGATCAACTGACCATAATGGAAACCCTGCTTTACAGAGATTGTGTTAACCAATGTACTTAATATGGATGGTATGTCCTCCTAAAATAATAAAATTAATTATTAAAGCTTCATTACTTGCAAAGATAAACAATAAAATTTGTATTTATTTATAATAATTAGCAATATCTTTAGGAAAGTAATCAAACATTAAAATTTATGTAAAAAATAGAGAAGAAATATAACCGGCGTGATAATACAGTTGTCCCTTCTTTAAGTGTCTTCTTTAAGCCCCTTTTTTAAGTGTCCTCTCCCAATTAGTCGAAACAACGAAGCACTGAAAAGCCCAAAACCTAGGAATTTTGTGCAGTAAGATGAATTGTCATGCAACTTTTTGCATTCGATTCGAGAGATAGTCAGGCAATTTTGTGAACTAAATTAATCTCCGGCAAAAATTTTTGTGCATAAGAAAATACAATTTCAAAGTGCATCTCGAAGATGGAAAGGAAGATGGAAAATGAAAAATTTATAACTCAGAAAATATTGACGGAAATGAGTTCAGTTTTTATACGTAGGGGTTTTGGAGGTCACTGAATACGAATTTTATGACGGCGATGGTCTCCGAGGTACCTGGTGCCCAGGGTGAAACTAGTTTAATATTTTTCAAAAATCTATCGAATGACGCTAAACACTACCCCCTACTCCACCCCATGGATTTTTCTGAATAAAATTCAGAATTTTAAAATCCTGAATAGAAACCCCCATTTGTTATTGCAGTTTTTTATTTGCAAGTGTATTTCTCGAGATATTAGATAGTCTCTATTATTTACCTATGGTATCACGAAAAATCGTTTTTTCCGATTATAGCCCCATCTATCCACAATTCGGAAAAATGTCTCGAATAAAAGTCGCTTATTTTTACGTAAGTAATCTAAACCTGTAATAACAAATGGGGGCTTCTATTTTAGATTTTAAAGCTACCCCCACCCCACCCCACCTCCAGGGGGTGGAGTAGGGGGGTCATGTTTAGTGTCATTCGATAGATTATTGAAAAATATTGAACAAGTATTTTTCAGTTTTTCGATCCAATCTTCCCGCAATACTGCACAAAATTCCTAGGTTTAATGCTTCGTGGCCTCGTCTAAATCGAAAGTTGGATATTGTTCGTCCGCTATAACTTTTCCCATGCGTCACGATTCGTTTTCAAACAAATTAAGTTAAAACATAAAGTGAAACGTACGCCGATGTGTGTAGTATATAGTATACAGTATACAAAATGCATATACACATCGAGTCCGCTATAACTTTTCCCATGCGTCACGATTAGTAGTATGATGTATTCCACGAATATACGACTGTTTTGGATTATCGCGACAACGAATATTTTAGTGTGCAACATAAGAAGTACGAAAGTATTATGCACTAATAATTACTCCAATAAACAACAATATAATTTGCAATTTACTTTCGTTCTTCATATTTTGCACAGTAACATATTCGTTGTCGCGATAATCCAAGAGGGTCGTGTATTCGTGGAATGGAGTATTCGCGGTGTGCAAGTACTTGGAAGGGAATTGAAAAACGATCGTGCGCGAATAGCGGAGACATATTGCAACTTTCTTAAATAATTCATATTGTCAATTGAAATTGTCAAATTGACGTACATTTCATATTTACTGTCATTTAAGAAGAAAACTTATATGTTGCTCCACAATATTGATATGATATGCAATTATTATATAAAGGTAAATTTAATTAATTGTATTTTGCTTGCAGTACTGCATTTTAATAACTAATTTTATTTACTACATACAAATGTTTACGTTTTAATAACATAACCTGAATCTTATTTTTTCTTCTTATTATTTTTTTGGACTATGGCCTTGACAATTATCCAGTAACCAGGACTAGTATAATTGGCCAATATAATTAAAAGTGCGAATAAAGTTGCAGAGCGTAGAAATAGGTGTCGCTTTGCCGAACTTGCACGGTCCCAATAGTACACGAAGTGTAGTATATAGTATACAAAATATATGTATAGTATACAAAATGCATATACACATCGACGTTCGTTTCACTTTATGTTTTGACTTAATTTGTTTGAAAATGAATCGTGACGCATGGGAAAACTTATAACGGACGAACTATATCATATACAAAAATCAATGAAAAAATTTTTCCTCCTCAAAAATCAATGAAAAAATGTTTCCTCCTAGACTGTCCAATATAGGCCTGCCGCAAGGAAGCATATTAAGCCGACTTTTATATATTTTATATAACATAGATTTAGAAGACATTGTTCCAATCAACACCAAACTACTACAATTTGCAGATGATGTTGTACTTTTTTCATCAAACAAATCAATTGATCTTTCAAAAAATAATTTAACAACAGCCATCTCATCAGTGCATGCATATTATGAATCAAATGGATTCACGTTATCAGAATCCAAGACAGAAATCTGCTTCTTTTCTAGAAAACATAGAATTCCAGAAGGATATATAAATTGTGGTCAATTCAAATTTCCAATTAAAAACTGTGTCAGATATCTGGGAACTTATTTAGACAGAAAACTTTTGTGGAAAGATCATATACAACATATCATCAAAAAAAACCGAAAAAGCTATGAATATCCTAAGGACTTTCTGTAAAACCAACTGGGGTGCAGATCCCAACATTAGTTTAATGTTTTATCGATCTATGATACGACCACTTTTCGATTATAGCTGTCACTTAAATGGAAACGCTTCGAACATTTAACAAAAATTGAAGTACAGAAAAATAAGTGCCTACGCCTGTGCCTTGGGTATCTTAAATCTACACCAATTAATGTAATGGAAATTGAAGCTGTTGAACCTCCATTGAATTTGCGGCGGCAGTATCTTACCGACAAATATATAGCTCGTACCATTAGCAGAGACCAAGTATTTCTCAAAGATATACATAATCTGGTTGTTTTAGATCTGACTAAAAGTTATTGGTTTAAGAAAAAATCTCTACTTGATATAGAGATTTTAAAATTGTACTACGAGGTTTCAAAACTCGGAGGGGAAGTTATTATCGCTTGGATCAAAGGCCATTCAGGGATAAAGGGAAATATAATAGCAGATGCCTTGGCAAAAGAAGCATCATCAAGTGGAGAAAACATAGACATCAACATTGTACCGGTATCAGATATAGATGTATGTAGTAAACATTGGCTCAAATTAAAATGGCAAGCCAATTATACGGAATCAGAAAGAGAGTCATTCTTTAAACATTGGCAACCCACACTTCTTCAAAAAAGGTAGTTTTCTTCATAGTCCAACCGAAATTTTATTAAAACTATTAATAGGCTAAGGTCAAATCATGTTCTAACACCTGCAAGAAGGCACAAAATGAATCTATCAGACACTCCAAACTGTACTTGTGGTAAATATGGAGATTTAACACATATCTTATTAGAATGTGAAAACCAACAGGGAAATATTGCATATTTTTATGAAGACTTACGAAAAGTAAAAGTCTGTTTCCCATTTCACTTAAATGAACTAATTTTCTCTGGAAACGTAGAAATATTTAATTGTATTTATCGGTTAATTAAAAATGTAAATATAAACTTTAAACAATATAATGTACTAACCATAGAATTAAGAGGAAACAGTAGCGATCAACAGGTAGCCAAAACGCGTTCCAAGATTGCGGCTGTAATTTTGAATATTTTTTCGAGATATTTGGCACACGTATTCGTAATATAATAAAGAATGGCAGTACAGAGCCCAATTTGAAAAATATATTAATATGTGGAAATTACTCTGTAATTAAATACACTATTAAAAAAACGAGCCTGTACCGCCATTAAGAAGAACAAAAAAATACACTTTCTTCAAATAAAATTTTTTATCCCATGCCTAGATTTTGTGTCATTTTGGAACTACTAAAATTTTTTATTTCATTAGTATTTCCAAAATGACACAAACTCTAGGCATCGGATAAAAAAGTTTATTTGAAGAAAGTGTATTTTTTGTTCTTCTTGATGGCGGTACAGGCTCATTTTTTAATATTGTATTTAATTACAGAGTAATTTCCACATATTAATATATTTTTCAAATTGGGCTCTGTACCGCCATTCTTTATTATATTACTAATACGTGTGCCAAATATCTCGAAAAATATTCAAAATTACAGCCGCAATCTTGGAACGCGTTTTCGCTACCTGTTGATCGCTACGGTGAAGATAAAACTTGTAAGCAATCTGCAAACACATCAATAATATAATAAATCTTATAATACGAAAAAAAAAGAAACAAAAAAAAGAAACAAAAAATAGAAACAAAAAAAAAACAAAAAAAATAAATAAAAAATTAACATAAAAAAGAAAAAAACAAAATAAAAATTTAAAATTTATATAGGTACACATTATATACCATATCAAAAAAGTAATATAATATAATATAATACTCAAAAATTAAAAAAAAAAACGACCAAAAATGAAAAAGAAAAAAAATTAAAAAAAAACAGTAACAGTCAAAACAAGTCAAACTTTTTAATTTAATTTACTACTAACTCAAACTCTGATTGTAGATCTGTGAATACCAATTCCGAAATAGTCTGGTCAATTGGCTATGCCAAGGCCAAAAAAAAATATCATATACATATAGATATACGCCAGTCAATGAAAGCAAAAAGAGGATATTACCTCCGAATCCTTTGCTACTGCATGGATTTTAGTGAAATTTTGGGAATATCCTCTACCTATCTCTTAATTCAAAGTCTATCCTATGCCGATGTACGCTTTTATCTTAGGGGTGGTTTACACCCCTTCTCGGGAGTGGAAATTTTTTGATCAAAATAACCACCGAAGTGGCTAGAGAACCTAATTCTAAGCAAAAACTGTTATATAATTTTTTAAATCTCTATACTTCTTAAGTTATTCGTGATTGAAAATGATGTAGAAGAAGACCTAAAGATTCTACAGGTTAAAAGATGGAGGGAAGTTGCCAGGAATAGACAGGAGTGGCGACTTCTTTGCGAGCAAGCCAAGATCCACAACGGATTGTCGAGCCACTTATGATGATGATGATGTCATGGAAAATTAAGTTATTTCCAGGATAACTTACCTCCTCTACACTGTCCACCTTCGATCTAGTCGCCAATTCCATGTTAATTTTACAGGTTTTCTTTAGAAACTTATTTTCTACACAGAACATTGTTGCCATGTCTGCTACATCATCTTCAGAAAAATATGGTGGAGGGATTTGATACAATCGAAGTTCATCAGCTAACATCTAAAAACAGAAGTCGTTAGAATTTGGTAGTATTTTAAGTTTAGTACATTCTTTCACGGTTATTGCCGTGAATTTTAAAGAACCGCTTGGATTGACATGAAATTTGGCAAACGCATAGCTAACAGGTCAAAGAGAGAAAGTGATATTGTGCCGATGTGTACTATTGCCCTGGGGGTGAGTTTCACCCCCTCTCGGTGGTGAAAATATATGGAACCCCCATATAGAACCAAATTGTTCTATATGGTCCACATAATGTTCAGAAGGGGAGGGAGAGGGGGAGCCCTAAAATTTGCAAGCAATAACGGATGCTGAGACTAAAGAAGATGAGCATCCCTCATGGTTTGCAAATTTGAGAAGCCTCGGAGGTGTAACCAGAGAAGGTTCCCACTGTTTTCAGTCTGGTGGGACGTAGAATAATATTTTTAATGTTATTTTATGTGCTATTGGATTGAAAACTTAGTCTTTTGCTAGCAGTTGCTGCTAGGGCATCCCTGCCATTTCGTTAGTTGCAATCCGTGGCTATACGCCAGGGTTTGTCCTGGTTGGGTCAGAGAGAGCAGAATAGGTGCCTCCTGATGAGAGACTAATAAGTTTCGAAACCGGTAGAGGTGCTTGCTGCACTATCTGATTGAACTAGAGTATGATGCGGCTGTAGTTTCGGGTTGCAACAAAATTGAAAATGGTTATTTATTTTTGAACAAACATCATTTTCTTGCTTAAATTTTAATAAAAAAAACCATGACGTAAAAATTTCGATACCCACGACATGGTACGCCTTTTCTATTGATTTCCTCAGATATCCCAGTACAAAATAGCGGCCGGTTATTTTTCAATTTTTCGTGTGCTTTTTCGGCTTCGGATTGAAATGAAGTAAGAAAACAAACATTTAGTGCAACGAAATTGCCTACCTGTACTTCCTGTATTGGAATATGCTTGAGTAACCACAGCACCCAAGGTTCGTTAAAATTTTTGTATATTGCTCCTGGAGCCAAAGCAATAGCAAGCTTAATTTTTTCATTATATTCAGGTCTTTCCGAGCCCATGACAAAAACTGTGGTACATCCTTGTGAATGGCCTACATAATACAGGCTGCTTTGGTGTGTAGCATTTAGAATATAGTCAATTACAGCTGGTATGTCATAAACACCTATTTCGTGGAATCTAAAAATATCAAACATATATTATATAATATTATAATAAAATTTTTGAATTTTATATAGATAAGCGGGCAGTTGCACATATGGGACACAAACATGGACAATCACAAAACAGAATATGAATATACTCAGAGTCACTCAACACGCGATGGAAAGAGCAATGCTTGGCATATCACTTATAGTCCAGAGTAATAAAGATTTTCTCGGGACACTCAAAGATCCAGGTAGCTGACTACTTTTTTAGTTATTGTAGACCTTAGGAAGAAAACCTACCTGTTTTCTGCCTAGAGTTTGCGTCCGTTTTTTAATTATTAACAATTTAGTGCAAAAATCGCGATTTTTTTTGATTTATTGCACTCAATTCAAAAGCTAAATAGTTGACAGAAAATTACAAAATTCAGTTTTTTAGAACATTGAAAAACCTTCAAAATGCCGATTTTTGAAAGTTAAGAAGTTGTTGCTACGCAAACTGCAAAATAAGTGAAAATTTAAAAAAATAAGTGAAAACTTTAGTTTTTCACCCAAAGTTGGGCATTGGCGTACTTAACAAACCTTCAAAATTTGAGATCGATCTATTAATTAATTTAAGAGTTATTCTATTTGTTTGTCCCAGAGACCTTTATTTTGTAATAAGAGAAAATAGTAAATAATGAAGATAGGGCAATTATGACTATGCCAAATAAAAGTAGAAGAGTGATAGTATCAAAATGTATTAAAAAATATAAAAAAATAATTAATATAGTCAAAAATCTTAATGAAAAGTTTTTAAATTTTGTAGTTTCTAAACATTTAGAATAACTTTAAAAATATTGTCGGTAGAACCAATATTTTTATATATTCAAAAAGATAGTATTTTAACACAAATTTTCAAATAAAAAAGTTTTGCCTGGGTTCATTTGGGACAAAGTTAGCCATATGTTTTTTTTTTAATTCACAGCTAATTTGTTTATAATAATTAAGGAATCTCATGATTGCCATTTTAAAGAATGGGATTTGTATTTTTTCTTAAAAAATTTGCACACTAATTGTACCTTCACAGCACCCCCTACGATTTTTTAAAAATGTAGTTCAAACGATTACTAGGGGGAACCTACAAATCCACCGAGTTAAAATACCGAAAAAGCAATTTCAAATGTATATAATTTTCTGTATCTCCGGATCAACTCAATGGATTTTGATCTTTCTTTTTTTAATTTGTATGTAATTTCTACGTACATTACAAATATGCAATTTGTTTATAAATTTATTAATTAATAAACAGTCTAATTTGTTTAAACAATTCTTGAAAAAATATTTTTTTTACAAAAATATATTTTTTAATCATAGTATCATTAATGATCATAGAAAAAGTTAAAGTACACTTTAATAAATAAATGATTTTTATTAGATAATTATTTATTGAAGATAATTTAGTTATTAAAGTATACCTTAACTATTTCTATGATTAATAACGATAGAATGATTAAAATCATGGATTTTTGAGAAAAAAATATTTTTTTAAGAAGTGTTTAAACAAATTGGACTGTTTATTAATTAATAAATTTATAAACAAATTGCATATTTGTAATGTACGTAGAAATTACATACAAATTAAACAAAGAACGATCAAAATATATTCAGTAGATCCCGAGATGAAATGATATCTCGAAAATGATAGTAGTTTTAAGTTGCCTTTTTTATTTTTTGAACTCGTGCGTTTGTCGACTCCCAGCCCCCCCTTTACTTACCACGACCAGTCACCAATTGAACTACATTTTCAAAAATTCATGTAAAATACCAGCTTTTCTAATACAGTAGCCTCCCGTAAGTTCGGCCTCGGTTAGTTCGGTCTCCGCTTAGTCCGGCCGGCTCTTTGCCTGTAGCGGCCACCAATTTTTCTGCAAGATTTTTAAAAATCATCGGTGACCTAAACTTGAGCCCAGAACAAATAGACAACGTCGACGAACCTGAGTTAAATTTTAAACTTCTGCCCAGAAAAACCTTTGCACCCCGAAATAAACATCTGCTGCGGAGTTTAAAGTCAGCAAAGAGACGATAACGGTCGCTTTGTGTTCAAATGCTTCGAGCATCCACAATGACCACTATTTGTTATTGTCATCGCAGTTTTCGGCGATACTTCCTGTGGAAGCACTTAATGGCCCCTTGATCTATCGGCTGTTGAAGAATGGGAACAGCAGTTTAAATTCTTTTTCATCGTCACACTGAGTATGTTCCTGGTGAGTAAGGGCGTTGTCAGGAAGTAGAAGTGCTTTGATGGACAGTTTTAATTTTGTCCAATATTTGTTTACTTTGAGAACAAATTCGTAAACGAACTATTCCCTGAACAAATATGTGTCCATCCACGCTGATTTCTGCGACCGATAATACACTGGGAGAGTTTCCACGTTTATGTTGTTAAGGTCTTGGAAAAAACTTTAGCCAAATATAGAAGATAATATTGACGAAGCAAACACAACAGCAGATGAACCAAACAACATTCTTGTTAACGAACCTGATGACAATGCACGACCTTCAGCAACTACCTAACTGTGGTCCCATTGCTGAAGAAGACGTTTTGGAGTGATGGAATCTCTATAAACGGAAGAACAGTAAATAACATAAGATTCGCTGATGACACCGGTATAATGGCAGACACCCTTGAGTCGCTACAAGAATTGTTAAATAGAATTAACGATTATTGCATTCGATATGTACTCAAAATAAACAAGAAAAAAACTAAATTTATGATTGTCTCAAAAACACAACATGGAAATGAAAGGTTAATACTAGAGCAAACCCAAATAGAAATAGTAAAGACATACAAATATCTGGGAACCTGGGTTGATGACAAAAATGACCAAAGCAAAGAAATTAAAGTCCGAATTGAAACTGCAAGGCAAGCATTTATAAAAATGAAGACACTGCTTACAAACAAAGACCTTCAGTTGCCTCTCAGATTGAGGGCTCTAAGATGCTACATATTTTCTATATTACTATACGGAATGGAAGCTTGGACATTGAAAAGGCAACATATAAGAAAAATAGTAGCGTTCGAAATGTGGTGTTACAGAAGAATGTTGAAAATTCAGTGGGTTCAAAGGATTACCAATGTTGAAGTGCTACGACGTTTAAATAAGGAGTTAGAAATTATGAACAGTATATAAACAAGAAAACTAGAATATTTGGGTCACATTACCAGAGGAGAGAAATATGAGCTGCTGAGAGTTATTATGCAAGGAAGGATCCAAGGAAAAAGAAGCATAGGAAGAAGACGCATCTCCTGGCTGAGGAACCTTAGAGAATGGTTTAACTGTAGTTCATTACAACTGTTCAGAGCAGCAGCCAACAAAGTGACCATAGCCATTATGATATCCAACCTCCGTTAGGAGATGGAACTTTAAGAAGAAGAACTAAAAAAGTAGTCAGTTCCCTGGATCTTTGAGTGTCCCGAACATGGTCTATTTCTAGCTTATTACCCTGGAGTATTAAGGACAGAAAAACAAACACATGGATAAGACAGAAAACCAAAGTCACTGATATGGTACAAAAATCATTAAAATTGAAATGGGAATACGCTGGGCATGTAGCTTCTTCTTAGCCTTCTATCGTCTACGTTTGGACATAGGCCTCTCCCAACTCCTTCCATCGGTCTCTATCCTGAGCAACATATTTCCAATTCGTTCCGGCTACTCTTTTAATATCATCAACCCATCTCATCTGTGGTCTTCCTCTCGGTCGTTTACTTTGGTAAGGTCTCCAATGTTGTATCGTGGCATTCCAACGTTGGTCTTTTTGTCTAACAGTGTGGCCTGCAAAGCTCCATTTAAGTTTGGCAACTTTTGTTGTTATGTCCTCGACATTTGTTTTTGATCTTACCCAGTCGCTCCTCTTTTTATCTGACAGTCGTATACCTAACATTGCTCTTTCCATAGCTCTTTCTGTTGTAGCTAGTTTATTCATATTTGCCTTGGTTAGGGTCCAGGTTTGACACCCATATGTCATGATAGGAAGGATGCACTGGTTGAACACTTTGGTCCTCAAATATTGAGGTATTTTGCGGTTCTTAAGTATCCAACCAAGTTTTCCAAATCCTGCCCATGCTAGTCTTGCTCTCCTATTAATTTCCGCACTTTGGTTTTCTTTGTCAAGTTTCAGGATTTGGCCTAGGTAGATATATTCCTGGACTTTTTCTATCTCACTGCCATTTATAGTTATGCGTCTGGGGTCATCTGTGTTTGTCATTATTTTAGTTTTCTTCATGTTCATTTTTAGACCGACGTATTGGGAGCTGCCTGCGAGTTCCTCTATCATAATTTGCAGTTCCTCGAATGAGCTCGCTATAATCACAATGTCGTCAGCGAATCTGAGGTGATTTAGCTTCTTGCCATTAACGTTAATGCCATAGGTTGACCAATTTGTCGTTTTGAAGACGTCTTCTAGTGCTAGGTTGAAAAGCTTTGGCGATATTACGTCTCCTTGTCTCACGCCTCTCTTAATAGGGATGGTATTTGTATTTTCGTCTAGTTGTACTATCATAGTTGCATTTTCATATATATTATGTATTAGTTGTCTATATCTCGAATCTATTCTACAATTATTAATAGCTTGTTCTATGGCCCACATCTCGATACTATCAAACGCCTTTTCATAGTCTACGAAGGCAAGAAATACGGGTAGTTGGTATTCATTTGCCTTCTCTATCAATGTTCTCATTGTCAGCAGATGGTCTGATGTACTATATCCTTTGCGGAAGCCAGCCTGTTCCACTGGTTGGTAATTGTCCATTTTGTAGGTCAACCGGTTGCTAATAATTCTCATGAATAGTTTGTATACTTGACTGAGCAACGATATCGGTCTATAATTCTGTAGGTCACATTTGTCCCCTTTTTTGTGTAAAAGTATTACTAGACTTTCGTTCCAGTCTTTAGGGATCTTGCTATTATGGAGACATTTATTAAATAGCTCTGTTAGTATAGGGATTGTTACTGTCTTGCTTGTTTTCAAGAGCTCGGCAATTATACCGTCCTGTCCTGGAGCTTTATTATTTTTTAGTTCTTTTAAAGCTCTTTCTATTTCGAATCCCTTTATATTTGGTAGTACTTCTGATCCCACGTTTTTTATTTTTCTTTTGACGTTCTCCTTTGTTGATTCATTAGGCTGGCTTTGCGAGCTGTACAAGCTTTTGTAGAAGTCTTCGACTATTTTCGTTATTTTATATTTGTCCTTCTCTTCCTTACTATTGGCTTCTTTAATTTTAATGATTTTTTGAACACCCAATGCGGGTCTTAGACATTTTAAGCCTCTGTTGTTTTCAATGACTCGCTCTATTAAGTTCTCGTTCCATTTTTGTAAGTCGCGTTTTAGTTCTTTTCTAATTGTTTTATTAAGTTCTATGTATTCTTGAGTATGGCGTTTGTTTTGCGTTAGTAGTTGTCGTCTTTCCGTCATTAGTTGTTTAGTTTCGTTGCTTATTTTGTCTTCTTTAGTACTTGTTTTCTTTGCGACCTGTAGTCCGGCTTCGAGAAGGTTCTTACTGATGTTTTTGTTAATTTCGTCAATTTCATCTTGATTATGTGAAGGATCATATTTGAACTTATCCGCTAAGACCTCTCGGGATTGCTCTTCATTTGTTTTTACTTTAAAGGCATCTATTCGCGTTGTTTTTTTAAATATTCTTTTCCTCTCTTCTTTCATGTTAATATTTATTTTTGCTCTAACTATACGATGGTCACTACCCGTTGTTACGTTGTTTATTATTGTTACGTCTTCGAATATTCTTTTGTTGTTTGAGAGAAAATAGTCTATTTCATTTTTGGTGGTTCCGTTAGGTGCAACCTATGTCCACTTTCTGTTAGGTTTCCTTTTGTAGAAGGTATTCATAATATACATGTTTTCTTGTTCCAGAAATTCCATAAGTTTTTCTCCCCTTGTGTTTCTTGTGCCGAATCCAAAATTTCCAATCTTGCTTTCAGAGTCTTCAATCTTAGGGCATGTAGCTAGAAGCGATCTAAAGAGATGGCACAGAACAATTCTAACCTGGAGACCATACCAACACAAAAGACCCAGAGGCAGACCTCCTATGAAATGGACATATAATCTGAAACGGACTGCCGGGAAAAATTGGCTACAAGTAGCGTACAATCAAAAACAATGGAAACTAAGCCTTAAAGAGGCTTATGTTCAGATGTGGACGTGAATGGCTAGACGACGAAGAAGAAGGAGAGGGCAGGTGATGATTGTATGTTGTACATTTTCCCATTGTCCACTATGTATCGGCCTGTGTTTTTATAAATTTGTAAAAGCTCAGGCCATAGAAAATCACAATCACCAAGGGTTCTATATTACGACCTATAGAGAATTTTTTCTATCTTCAGGTAGATATATAGTTTTTAATGGTGAGGATGATGATTGTTAGTTCAATTTATAAATATTTTTATTTTTTATTACGAGGAAAACAACGAAAAGCCCCAGATACAAAGTTTACTACTTTTTAAACAATTAGAATAATTGAAATAAAAATATAATAAACAATATTTTAAATCTAAGACTTCTCGTTAATAAACTGCTTTCTGGCTGCATCCCTTATCTCCGGATTTTACAATATATAATCACGTAGAGACGACGAACCCTTGACACTTAAACCCTTTTTAATCTTTTATTTTTTATTTTTTTTTCTTTTTTATAATATACTACGACGACTTACGAAAAATCCCAAAATTGTTTCTCGTTCGGACTCAGACTTTTATGTTTTCTACTATAAGATGTTCCCCTACAATTCATTAACCATACATCATATCCCGCATCTGCCAAAATATAGGCTAAGGATCGCTGGGGTCCTAGCCAAATATAGTTGTCTGCTGATCCCAACATTCCATGGTTAAGTATAATCGGAAGATTGTTAGAAGATGTGGTATTTCGGCCATGTGGTATCCTGAATGCTGTTAAAATGTAGTCGTCTTCGGTTTCTATTTGGTGAGTTTCAATTGGGTAGCCATTTGAGGTAACCGTGTTAATCTGTATAAATAAAATATAGCATAGCATAACGTCATATCGAATATAAAATAAAAATATTAGACACAAACATATTATTCAATAAAATAAAATAAAATTATTTTGTACAGTTTTTCTTTGATTATTTTCTGTTTAATTGTTAAAGTTAATATAACTTTTGCTGCGTATAAGGTTTGTTCTAGCATCAGTTTCAAACGGTTTGAAACCATCAGCGAATAGTCGACCAGCGCGAGTAAAGGGGATAACACTGGTGACTGTATTATGTTCTTTCACCGACCAACTGTTTGCTGACGGTTTCTGACTAGTTTGACTGTTTGCTAGAACAAACCTATTATTAGTTCATGTTCATATAGATGGATTTTGGATTTGTGGGCGTTCTTTAAAAATTAACGGATATTTTGAAGGTACGTACATATATAGGTATTAAATAAAAGTAAATTGAGTAATTTAAGGTGTAATAATAATATTGTTGCGTATCCGAATGGTTATAAAAGAAACATAATAGTATCTTTATATGCTTTTTAGATATAATGATGGACAACTCTGAAAGACAGGAGCTTATTATTCCAACTGGAAAATAAGCCACAATTCAAAGCTGGGACAGAATGATAATATAATATACCTATAGCTTCAGAACAATATTAAGAAAGGAGCTATTAACCAACTGCAGGGCCTTCCAGAAATCGTAGAACTTTATATACTGATGTGATCTTGATTATTGATATGAGATAATATTCTTATATGTCACTTAATTTAATCAATGTATTAATACTAATCTAATTAATTAACCAGATCACATATCAATATGTTTTCAATCTCAGGGCGAATTATAAATTAATTACTTACTTCCGTGGCTTCTAAATATTTCTTAATGGTTCCTAATCGGGATAGAAAAGAAAAGAGTAAAAAAAATACACATATGGGTTACAATTTTAATCAAAATATTTTTTATTTTATTTAAAAGGCAATCAATGCTTAATATTTGCTATTTCTTATTATTCTTAACATAACATTTACAAATGGGAATCTTATTTCCTTTTGGTTTTCAATTGAAAGTTTTTATTAACATTTAACTATTAGGAGTTATTAGGAACAACTCTATTTAAGTTTGATGAAGCTTTTCTGATATTATTGATTATGTTATTCAATTTCTTTTATGTGGAATTTAATACGAAAAACCCATACATTCATGTCCAAACAAATGAGACTGACCTTTTCCTGGTGAACTGAAAATGTCCTCACACAAGACCCTTTCCTGCTATCCTTGGCTGCGATCAAACCTCGTCCTGGCTTCCAGTGATGTTCTCCTTTGAAAAACTAGCTCGAATAGCTCTCGTTCCTGCTTTTGTCGTGATGCTGTGTTCTACCTTTTTCGAACCTGCTATCAGCTACCGGGACACTCTGGGCTCAAGGAGGTTCTTTTACTCTCGACCTGGCCTACTTCTCGTTCCACGATAGATACTCCACACTCACGGAACTATACCGGCTTTCTCACTCCTCGAACACTACCGTCTCCTACTCGACTTCACTTCTCGACAGCTCAAAACATTCTCATCTCACTTTGTCATCCATTCCCCTACTTTCTAAATATCCCTTCCAGATTCACAAATCAATCTTCCACCACCAACTCTCATTCGTAATATTCCTCAAAACCAATTTTTAATCTTTCTAAATATGCTTAATGGATTTCAAAAGAAAATATTTAATTCCCATTCTAAAATACTTTCTAACTATTTACAAATTTTAATGACCTATTCTCTCTTTCAAATGAGTCTTATTTAGCATAGGCTAATGATCGAAACCTTCCGCGAAAAACGATAATGAACTATCATCTATTTCACTGAGTTTTATTTAGCATAGGCTAATGATCGACCTTCCGCGAAGAAACGATAATGGTACGCGTCATTCACTTTGTTTATTCTAAGCACATTGTTCCGAGTTTCGTACGCTTATTCTAATCACTTCTTAAAATTACATATAACAATTTGTTGTATACAGGTTGTTTTAAATTTATATGCCCGTGGTTGAGAAAATTGACAATATTTTATATTAAATTGAATTTTGTTTATAATTATCAAATTTTAATTTTTATATCAAATAGAAATATAACAAATCCCCGCCTTGTATTCGATAAAATTTATCTGCATTTTTAAATAAATTTTCTCGAGGCAAAACCAACTCCCTGTATATTTCCTTACTTTAATCTATGTCTTATACCCTAACTTACTATCTACTTCATGTAATTCTGTCTTTTATTCGTGATATTTGTATACATCGTGAATATTATAAATTCCTCGGATCTTTTCCGAGTTCCTGTGCCTCAACTCATAACTATTTATCCCATTTTCATTATTCACGATGTACGGGCCTTCGAAAACAGGCATCAACTTTGCGCAAATGCCCCCAGGAAGATTTGATACTCGTAATGCCCTCACGAGTACTTTTTCACCCTTTTGGAAAGTCACTGGTCTTCTTTTTCTATTTTGTTCCTGTCTTTGGATATATTTTTCGTTGCTTCGCCGTAATCTTCTCTGTACGGTTTCAATCACCTGTTGATATTCTTTTGGCTCTTGGTCTTCCCATGGCCTTATCGGCAATATACCCTTCATGATGTATTCTGGGGTCTCTTTTGTTACTGTGCTCGGAATTGTATTTAGATACCTTTCTATTTCCGCCATTTTCCTGTCCCAGTGGCGATGTTGACCATCTGTTGCAATGCGAAGAAATTTCGTCACTTCCTGTATGAATCGTTCCGAAGGATTACTCTGTGGATGCCTGATGCTGACAAAATTTGTCTCTATTCCTCGTTCTCGAAGTTGTCCCTTGAAACGATCATTTCGGAAATACGTTGCATTGTCCAGTAGAATCTTTTTTGGTGTTCCTACTATGGCTATAAAATTGTCGATTTTTCTTAATATTTCCTCCCCTTTTGTGGTGCGGCAACTATATAATTTTACGTATTTTGAAAACACATCCACCATTACCAGAATATGTTTGTTCCTTTTAGTGGTCATAATTAGATCGCTTAACATATCTATTGCTACAATGTCTAGTTTGTTTCGGGCTTCAATATTTTTGGCAACATTTTCGTTTTTGAAATTCCGACTCTTATATTTTTGACATACATCGCACTTCTGGGTAATTTCCTTTGCAATGCGGTAATCCTGTCGGCTGATGTAATTTTCCCTAAAAACGAGCCAAACTTTTCTGCTACCGATATGCCCATTGTTCTCATGTAATTTCTTTATTATCTTTTCGGCCAATGTCTGTGTCACTAAATATAGTTCCTTTCCGTCTATTCTCTTAAAATATATGTCATTTTCTAATTCCGCTCTTCTTTTCTCTCTTTCCTCTAGGTCTTCTTGGTTTGTCCTTATCTCATTTAACGAATATATCCCTTCTTCTTGTATTAATCTATTTAGTCCCACCTGTAGAGTAATTGTTTCCTTTTTTCCCGTGTCCTCATCCCGTGTTAGAGCGTCGGCTATTATGTTGTCTTTTCCTTTTATATATCGGAACTCAAAATCATACTCCTGTAATAATAGAATGCCTCTATGTATTCTATTATTTACTAATCTATTCTTCATGATATGTACTAAAGCTGCATGGTCTGTTTCGATTGTGAATTTTGCTCCCAATAAGTAAAACCTCAATTTGTTTACGCAATATAGTACACTGGCAAACTCCAATTCTGTAACACTATATTTTCTCTCATGTGTTTTAGTCACTCGCGATATAAAACATATCGGCACTTCTTGGTCGTTTTGTATTTGAGACAGAACTCCTGCAAATTTTTGTATGGACGCATCAGTTCGGAGTATAAAAGGTAAATTGTAAATGGGGTGGTATATTTTCGTTCCTTTTGCGAATTCTCGTTTTAATGTTTCGAAAGCTTCCTCCTGTTCTTCTTTCCAATTCCATTTTATTCCTTTTTTAAGCAACTTTATCAGAGGGATTTCCTTTTGGCTCAAATCGGGAATCAGTTTTTTAAAATAATTAATCGTGCCAAGGAAACCTCTCAATGTTTTCAAATTCGTTGGTCTTGGGTATTCATCTATGAGCTTGACTCTGTCTTCGGATAATCTTACTGTTTTGGTGTCCAATTGAAAACCCAAATAAATGACTTCTTTTTGAAAAAATTGACATTTTTCAATGTTTAATTTCAATCCCGCTGTGTCCAATTCTTCCAGAATTATTTCTATGTGTTTCAGATGACTCTGAGTTTCTTGTGAAAAAATTAATAAATCATCGATATAATGAACTATGAAATCTTCGTGGCGATTCAAAATGGTATGTAGAGCTCGGACGAGTGCAGCACAAGCACTCTGCAATCCAAACGGCACTACCTTAAACCGGTAGACAATACCATCAATAGAAAAAGCGGTGTAGTTTCTACACTTTTCAGCTAACGGTATCAACCAAAAACTGTGTTTTAAGTCAATTTTCGAAAATATGTGTGACCCGGTGATTCTTCCAAAAATGGCCTCGATGTTTAGAGGTGATTCATATTGTGATACAGTGTGCTGGTTGATATTCCTGGCATCTAAACATAATCTCAATTCTCCACTGCTTTTCTTTACTATCACAATCGGGTTAACATACGGTGAATCACATCTTTCGATGATTTGATCTTCCAACATTTTATTTATTTCTTCTTTCACCTCTTGTCGACACTTGTATGGAATCGGGTAAGTCTTTGATCGAAAATTTCCCAAGTTTTTCACCTCAAATGAATGTTCGTACTTTTTAGCCACTCTGTTTTCCTCATTGATCAAATTTTCGTAGTTTCTTAACATCAACCGCAATTCTTTTTCTTTCCCTTCTCCACATATCAATTTTCTGTCTTTTTTCTCAGATTCTTCACACATGTTTACCGTGCATTCTGCATCCTCGTTTGCATATACCTCCTCTTCAAATACCACTGTTTCAATCATATTCTTTTCACTTTCATTTTTTAGCTTTATTTCTTCTTCTCCTGAGCCCGTCTCTTCTTTTGAGGAATCCCAGGTTTCCTTTGTTTCTGATACTCTCAAATTTTCTTCTTCTGGGCTCAACTCTTCTTTTGAGGAGCCACAGGTTTCATTTTCTTTTATCTTTTTCTGACCTTTTCTCCTTTTTCTTCTTTGTCCTTGCTTCGCTGCCAAATTCATTTCCACTGTTTGTTCTTTACCTGATTCGTCCGTATTTTGTTTCTCATGTTCCTTGTCCTGTTCTTTTTCTTTTTCTTCTGTTAGTTTCATCGTATTATTTTTAAAATCTATCACTACATGTTTTTCTGCCAATTCGTCCACTCCTACTATCATGTCATGTGACATGTTTGGCATTATTACACATTGTAGTGCATACATATTCTTGCCCAGTCGTATCATTACTCGTATGCCTTCATTTATAGTTGCCAATGTCCGTTTGTTTGCGCCCACTAAATTTACCCTAGGTATTTTATAAATTAAATTTGTTAAGTTAACTTCTTCTATTAGTTTTCTGTTGACCAATGTTATTTCAGATCCAGTGTCTATCATAATTTTAATTGGTTTCTCGTTGATAAATCCATCCACAAATTTTAAATTAACTCCATTTTTCTTTTCGTTGTTTCCTGCCAATTTAATAAACTCCTTGGGGTGACAAAAGATTCCTGTTTGATTTTTGGTTTTTAGTGAGCGCCGTCGTGAAAAGACGCCGGTTGCTCATCGTTACTTATATTTTCGTCATAATGTCTCTCTCCGTCATATTCATCTGTCTGGGTATTATTTACTTCTCTTCTATTTTCTCTTGGTCTGTCGGATCTATTTCGGTTTTCTCGATATCCCTGTTCATTTTGTCTACCATTATTTCTGTTTTCTTGATTTGAGCGTGTGGTGTTTCTATTCTGGTATTCTCGATTTCTGTCCTCATTCCATTGCCTATTTCTTTGTTCATAATTTCCTCTTCCGTTGTCTCTATTTTCGTTTTCCCTTCTGGTATTAAAATCTCGTCTTGTATAGTCCCTCCTATTTTGATTTCTATCTCTGTAATCTTGTGTTTCTCGGGGCCTGTAATCTTCTCGCGACCTTCTTGATTTTCTTTCTCTTAGACGTGATTCTCTTATTTGTAGGAATTGGCATAAACTATCTATATCTTTGTAATTTTGCAATGTGATATGGTCTTCCAGCGTTTCCTCGAAATGTCTTGCAATCAGTTCGACTAATTGTTCCGATGAGTAATTATATTGTAAATGTTTTGCATTATTGTAAATTTGCAAAGCATATGTCCTTTCTGATACACCCATCCTATCACTATATTTCCCATTTTGCAATTCCTTGTTAATTTCCAATTGTTGGATCTTCCCCAGAAATAGTTCAAAAATTTTTGTTCAAATTGTTGCCAATTGCCGAATTCTTCTTCTTTACTATCGAACCATAGGCTTGCTTCATATTTGAGATGGTTTCTGATAGTTTCTTTTGCTGTTTCGAAATTTCCGATGTGCTGTATTTTCTTTTTCAGGCTATTTATGAACGGAACTGGGTGTAATCTTCTTACATCCCCGCCAAACCTTATCTTCACGTCATCTGTGCTATGTATAACCATTTCTCTTCTTTCTCCGACATTATGTTGCGTCCTGTTTTCGGTGACTTGTTTTTCTATTTCTGTGATTCTTTTTTCCACTTCTTCTCTGTCTACTTGAATAGCATTTTCCAACTTGTTTTCCAAACTTTCCATTTCTTTTTTCTGGCAATTCGTTATCTCCTTTATTTTATTTTGGATTTTCATTTCTTGTTCTTTCATCTCGTTTTTCATTGTTGTCAAACATCCTTTTACTTCCTTTTCATACTTTCCTATGCGTTCCTCCATTTTCTTGTTGTTCTCTTCTATTGCTTGTTTCATTTTTTGTTGTGTTTCATCCATTTTTTGATCCAATTTTTGTTGTGTTTGATCCATTTTCTGTTGTGTTTCATCCATTTTTTGATCCAATTTTTGTTGTGTTTCATCCATTTTTTGATCCACTTTATCCATTTTCTTTGATGTTTCTTCCTGATTTTTATCCATTGTTCGTTTTGCTTCATCCATTTTTTTTGACTGGAGTTGCATAAGTTGTAATAGTTTATCTATTCCTGATAATTCTTGCTGTTCTGATGCCATGATTGTCGTGTCTAAAATATCTTCTTGGTCTGAATATTCTTTTTGTTTTTTGTTGTCCTTGCTTTGGCTTCTTGTCACAGACATTTGTTTTCAAGAAGTACTGTCCCCGCCAAATATGAAATTTTACTAGTATGTTACCAAGACGACTTTTTCTCACCCAAATATTATAAATTGTCAATAAATATAACAAATGCAAACAACGTAAAAATAAAATATTAAATCAGTTATGTAAAATTTGTACCTAAAGAGATCTAAAATTTTATGTTATCAAATGTAAGTATCTCACTTTTTACCACAGGCATATAAATTTTCAAATACCGGCTTTACTCTCTCTATCCTTCAAATTTGCCACTAGAAATACTTTACAATGCTTTCCACGTTGGACGACAGTTGATGTGATCTTGATTATTGATATGAGATAATATTCTTATATGTCACTTAATTTAATCAATGTATTAATACTAATCTAATTAATTAACCAGATCACATATCAATATGTTTTCAATCTCAGGGCGAATTATAAATTAATTACTTACTTCCGTGGCTTCTAAATATTTCTTAATGGTTCCTAATCGGGATAGAAAAGAAAAGAGTAAAAAAAATACACATATGGGTTACAATTTTAATCAAAATATTTTTTATTTTATTTAAAAGGCAATCAATGCTTAATATTTGCTATTTCTTATTATTCTTAACATAACATTTACAAATGGGAATCTTATTTCCTTTTGGTTTTCAATTGAAAGTTTTTATTAACATTTAACTATTAGGAGTTATTAGGAACAACTCTATTTAAGTTTGATGAAGCTTTTCTGATATTATTGATTATGTTATTCAATTTTTTTTATGTGGAATTTAATATGAAAAACCCATACATTCATGTCCAAACAAATGAGACTGACCTTTTCCTGGTGAACTGAAAATGTCCTCACACAAGACCCTTTCCTGCTATCCTTGGCTGCGATCAAACCTCGTCCTGGCTTCCAGTGATGTTCTCCTTTGAAAAACTAGCTCGAATAGCTCTCGTTCCTGCTTTTGTCGTGATGCTGTGTTCTACCTTTTTCGAACCTGCTATCAGCTACCGGGACACTCTGGGCTCAAGGAGGTTCTTTTACTCTCGACCTGGCCTACTTCTCGTTCCACGATAGATACTCCACACTCACGGAACTATACCGGCTTACTCACTCCTCGAACACTACCGTCTCCTACTCGACTTCACTTCTCGACAGCTCAAAACATTCTCATCTCACTTTGTCATCCATTCCCCTACTTTCTAAATATCCCTTCCAGATTCACAAATCAATCTTCCACCACCAACTCTCATTCGTAATATTCCTCAAAACCAATTTTTAATCTTTCTAAATATGCTTAATGGATTTCAAAAGAAAATATTTAATTCCCATTCTAAAATACTTTCTAACTATTTACAAATTTTAATGACCTATTCTCTCTTTCAAATGAGTCTTATTTAGCATAGGCTAGTGATCGAAACCTTCCGCGAAAAACGATAATGAACTATCATCTATTTCACTGAGTTTTATTTAGCATAGGCTAATGATCGACCTTCCGCGAAGAAACGATAATGGTACGCGTCATTCACTTTGTTTATTCTAAGCACATTGTTCCGAGTTTCGTACGCTTATTCTAATCACTTCTTAAAATTACATATAACAATTTGTTGTATACAGGTTGTTTTAAATTTATATGCCCGTGGTTGAGAAAATTGACAATATTTTATATTAAATTGAATTTTGTTTATAATTATCAAATTTTAATTTTTATATCAAATAGAAATATAACAATACATGTAAGTGCATTTTTAAAAATGTGTATATTTATGAATCAACTATAATAGGTTTCTTGAATGTATCATATTCTATAAAAATATACAATACAACGCTATATCAAATATGGCGGGTGCAACGCTGAGGATGTTTTCTGTTCATTTATTTGTGATAAAGAAATCAGTTAGCATGAAAGAAATATTTTAATTGTTAAGAAATTTTATTGCCGAAAACTGTGAATTAGTTCTTCTTCTTCAGGTGCCGTCCTCGTTCCGAAGTTTGGCTATCATCAAGGCTATGCGTATTTTTGATACCGTAGATCTAAATAATTGGCAGCTGCTGCACTTGTACCAATCTCTTAAATTCTTCAACCATGAATGTTTTCTTCTGCCAATGGATCTTTTACCTATTATTTTTCCCTGAATAATTAATTGTAGTAGCTGGTACTTTTGTCCCCTCATTATATGTCCCAAGTATTGCAGTTTGCGCTTTTTAATAGTAAGCGCAAGTTATTTTTCTTTCTGCATCCTTCGCAACACTTCCATGTTTGTCACTCTATCTGTCCACGATATTCTCAGTATCCTGCGGTACATCCACATCTCGAATGCTTCTATTTTCCTTGTATCGATCTTTTTCAGTGTCCAAGCTTCCATTCCATAGAAAAGAACTGACAGCACGTAACATCTCATCAGGCGAATTTTAAGATTTAAACTTAGCTCTCTTCCGCATAAAACTGTTTTCATTTTGGTAAAAGTAGCTCTAGCTTTTTCTATTCTGATCTTGATTTCTTCAGAGTTGTCGTTGTTTTCATTAATCACAGTTCCCAGGTAATTATATTTTCTAACGCGCTCAATTCTTTGATCATGTACGGTTATGTCAGAAAAATTTTGTGGAGATTTCGACACCATCATTATTTTTGTTTTTTTGATGTTAAGTGATAAACCGAACTTTTCGCTGCACTCTACTATTCTGTTTATCAGTGTTTGGAGATCTTCCGGGGTTTCTGCTATTAATACTGTGTCATCAGCGTATCTCAAATTGTTTATTAAAGTGCCATTTATTTTAACTCCTATATCTTGGTCAGCAAGGGCTCTGTTTATAATATCTTCTGAATATAAGTTAAACAAGGTTGGTGAAAGTATACATCCCTGCCTTACGCCTTTTTTGATCTCGAGTTCCTCGGTTGTTTCCCGTTCTACTCTAATATTCGCCTTCTGGTTATAGTAAATATTGAAAATAATTCTGAGGTCCCTTTTATCCAAGTTTTTCTCTACCAACAGTCTCATCAGGTGTTCGTGGCGAACTTTATCGAACGCCTTGTTGTAGTCAATAAAGCACATATATATATCCTGGTTAACATCCAGGCATCTTTGGCACATGATATTAAGTGCAAATAGTGCTTCCCTTGTTCCAAGCCCGTTTCGAAACCCGAACTGAGTATCACTGATGTCAGCGTCTAGTTTTTTGTGAATTCTTGTATGTATCACTTTAAGAAATACTTTTAGTGTGTGTCCCATTAAGCTTATTGTGCGATGGTCGGTGCACAGTTTTGCGTTTGTTTTCTTTGAAATAGTCACAAAAGTTGACAGAAGCCATTCCTTAGGTATTTCTCCCGTTTTATAAATGCAGTTAAAGAGGTCAACCAAAACATTTACTGTTTCATCTTCCACAAGCTTAAGAAGTTCCGATGGAAGTCCATCTGGACCCGGTGATTTGCCATTTTTCATTGTTTTTATAGCATATAGTATTTCTTCTTTAGAGATTTTTGGTCCTTCCTCACCTTGTATGTTACCAATATCATGATCCTCTCTTTCATCGGCAAAGAGTTCTTCTATATAATTCTTCCAGGTCGTAAGCTTTTCTTGTAGGTCAGTTATTATTTGTCCATTTGCGTTGTATAGCACATTGGGATGCTTCCTTTTTTGTATACCTGCCAATTCTTTTACCTTTTTATGTAGGTTAAACGTATCATGTTTTAATTGCAGTTCTTCAATTTCTTCACATTTTCTTTTGTAAAAGTTTTCTTTCGCTGACCTTATTTCATCTCTAATTTGCTTGTGTATCTCGTTGTATTTTTGTTTGCATTTTCCCTTAAACTGTCTTCGTTCCTCCATGAGACTTAAAATTTTCTCTGTCATCCATTCTTGTCTTTTTGTCGTATTTCCTCTGCTAAGGATATTCTGAGCGGGTTTTATTAGGGCTTCTTTTAAGTCTTGCCACTTGTTTTCCACGTGCGTGTTTGGTTCCTTTGTAGACAACATTCTTAGGTTACCATTTATCTGTTGCTTTAATTCTTCTTTGATTTTTGAGTTCTGTAAGCGGCTGGTATCTATGTAATCTGGTTTTACCCTTTGCGAAGGTTTCTTAAGTTTAATGCTTACACGCGCTATCAAGGGATTGTGGTCCGAGGAAACATCTGCGCCTGGGTACGCCTTAACCGATTTTATGCCGTTTTTGTATCTTTCATTTATCAACACAAAGTCTATTTGATTCCTAACTATTTTCTGTGCGTTATGTTGAGGTGATGTCCACGTATAAAGCCTTCTTTTGGGGAGTTTAAAAAATGTGTTTGAAATAATCATATCGTTTTCTTGGCAGAACTGTAACATTCGGTCTCCTCTCTCGTTCCTTAACCCGAGACCATAATTTCCTACATATTTGCCGCTTTTACCTTCCCCAATTTTGGAATTAAAATCACCAAGGATAATTGTGACGTCTCTTGGCTTTATAGATTTTAGAACATGGTTAATTTGTTCATAGAATTCCTCAACCTCTTCATCTGATTTTTCTGCAGTAGGAGCATAGACCTATATGATATTAAGATTTACAGTTTTTGTATGGAGTTGAAGGAATATTACTCTATCAGACACTGGTGTAAAGTTAATAACAGACTGCATCATTTTTTTTGATACAACAATTGCTGAATTGTTTGAATTTTGTAAGTGAATTAGTTAATATGTATTAAATGACTTATTATGTAAACTAATAATAGTTTCCCGTAATAAAATTTCTTAATGATTAGGTATGCTGTCTCTTTTAGATTATAAAAATAAAGAAAATTATGTATTATGTCTTTATGCCTGCTTCA
The DNA here is from genome assembly GCF_917563875.1 of Diabrotica virgifera virgifera. Taxonomy (NCBI): domain Eukaryota; kingdom Metazoa; phylum Arthropoda; class Insecta; order Coleoptera; family Chrysomelidae; genus Diabrotica; species Diabrotica virgifera. Next base: position 39,464,615 of record NC_065451.1, on the reverse strand, counting down.
ATGTTTTACATTGGTTGTATTTTCTCTCTTGTTTTAGCCAAACAGTGTTTATTGTGTGACTTAATATTATACAGATAAATAATTAATATTTCATTAACAAAAAGAAAACAATAAACATAGATATGTAGGGTAAATAATGCCATGTTTGAACTAAATATGATTGATTATTATTAGTATTAATAGTTCTTATGTGGGGTCGTGTATTTGTTTTTTTTGAACTTCCTAAATTTGTCAAAATAAATAGCTATATCTTTATAAAAAAAACTTATTAAAATAAGTTTACTCTTTTTGTACATAACGATATTGTTTTAGTGAAATGCTGATATACAAAGTGCTATTAACAAAAGAAGGAAAAATTGAGGAAGTTGGATTTGCCTCTCCATCCTTTTATTATTGTATAGGTTTATTGTATAGAAGAGTGGAGAAATTATTTGTATGTATTAATATCTCACGTTTTATATCCTGTTTTTATTATCTAATAAAGGATGGTTTTACCTTAACAGAATGATTAATTTGGCCGTATGTAATATCACTTTATTTTTAAGAAATGTAACTTAATTCTAAATAATATACAATACAATTGTATCTGCGAAATATATTTCTTAACATTAAATACATTAATTAATAATGGTAAGATAACAATATTCCTTACTAAGAAATATTATTGCTCAAAAAGAAGAGTTTTAGTAATGCCAAGAAAATATATTCTTTTGACAAGTATAATTTCTTTCTGATAAATGGGTTTGCAGTTTACAAGGAAGTGATAGTTCAATCATGTTTAAGATATATTTCTTTGGGTATACTAAAATTTATTTGAAATATTTTAGAAAATTATATGTTACATACAAAGATATATTTCTTAGGCAATATGCCAAGTCGATCTTTCTTAAATATTAATATGTCAAGAATTTTTTTCTCTCGGTGTAGTTTAATTTGTCAGGATAGGGAAACATTGATAGATCTAATTGATCTGTTGATCAGTGTATTATATTTGAACATTATATTGACTTGTGCTTAACATATTTAAATTTTATTTATTTGCTTCTACTCCTGTTGTTATGGAACACTAGACAAAAACAAAGGTTTTTGAACTCTAATACGAACCATAGGATATCCTGAATAGAATAGAATATAAACATGCTTTATTGTCACTGAAAATTTTACAATTTTATAGATAAAGCTTACAAAGAGTTAGGAAATAACAATAACAAATACAATTTACTAAAATTACATCAATAGTCAATATTACAAAATAAAAGATAATGAAAATAAAACAAAAATAATCTATTGAAAAATTTAAATAAATTGCAAATTACATAATGCAACCTTAGGAACTAGTAGGTTTAAGCTGCTGCACATAACACCCAAATATAAATAAAAATACTTTAAACTAAAAAGGGATAGTTCCCTGGGTTGGCTGTATACCACATACCGTCCCCTTAATACCACAATTAGGAAACTCGAAATTTTACGATTTTGAGTTATCTACCATTATCGATATAATTTTTTACGCTCTTTTTAATACTACAACTAGATAAGTTCTATTCCCATTCTATACATGAGAATCCAATTACACAGTAGTAGCTATCTTATAAGTTCGGAATAAAACTTTTTTTCTAAAGCTTTAAAGTTAAAGCTTTATAAAGCTTTAGATATCTAGAAGTGCAGCTGACAACGTGAAAAATATCTGCTGCAGCAAGTGTTTAATTTGACATACCTAATTATGCGCCCTTGTCAAAATTACAGGGAAATAACATTACTGAGTACAGTATATAAGGTATTGTCAACCATAATACAAAGAAGATTACAGACAGCAGCGGACAATAAGATAGGTCAATATCAATGTGGATTCAGGAAACGAAAATCCATAATAGATGCGATATACATACTAAAACAAATAACGGAGAAGGCGAATGAAGCTAACATAAACTTAGAAATACTTTTCGTAGATTTTAGACAAGCTTTTGATTCCATCAAACGAAACCAACTATTGGAAATATTAAAAACGCTACAGGTACCGCTTAAATTAAGAAAACTTATAAAAATGACGATGAGCCATACCAGAGCAAGTGTAAAAACGCAAATAGGGGAAACAGAAGAGTTCGAAACAAATAAAGGAGTGAGGCAGGGTGATAGTTTATCCACAACACTATTCAACATGGCAATAGAATATATTACCAGAAAAATGAACAAAGGTACTCTCAGAAATAGAGGAGGTCAAATTGTAGCATATGCCGACGACGTTGTGATAATGGCAAAGAGAAGAGATATATTAACACAAATGGTAGATGAACTCATTCAAGAAGGAAAAACAGTGGGTCTGAGTATTAACGAAAACAAAACAAAAATGTTAAGATTAGGAAAAAATCCTACTAATAGAGAGGTCAAAGTGGGAAGATACAAATTTGAAGAAGTAGGTAAGTCATGTAAAGTCTTTAGACTAATTAGTCTCATGAGCCACTCTCTCAAGCTACTTCTTAAGATAATTCTTAATAGAATCAAGCAGAAATGTGAAGAAACAATGGGAAACAAACAATTCGGTTTCAGAGAAGGATTGGGAACAAGGGAAGCTTTGTTCTCAATGTTAACATTACTTCAACGATCATGGGAAGTACAGAAACCAATTTACGTCTGCTTTATAGATTTTGAGAAGGCGTTTGATAGAGTTCAACATGATAGGTTGTTTGAATATCTAGAAATGATTGGAATAGATGATAAAGATCTGAGACTTTTACAACATCTATATTGGAATCAAGAAGCTTCCATTCTGGTAGACGGCAAAGAAACAGACAAAATTTGCATTCAAAGAGGTGTCAGACAGGGTTGTGTGTTATCCCCAACTTTGTTTAACGTATACTCAGAAATAATTTTTAATGAAGCCTTGGAAGGACAATGTGGAGTTCGAATCGGGGGAGAAACTATTAACAACATCAGATATGCAGACGACACCGCGATCATGGCTGAAAATATCGAAGATCTTCAATTCCTTATTGATCGAGTCACTAGAGAATGCTCCAATAACGGACTTAACATAAATGCAACAAAGACAAAGTTACTTGTGGTTAGTAAACAAGACGTCGGCCCTATGCAACTAATTGTCAGTGATGAATCAATAACAAAAGTTAACCATTTTAAATACCTAGGATGTTGGATAAACGAGACACTAAATCCGGATGAAGAAATTAAAACTCGTATAGAAATTGCAAGAGGAGCATTTATGAAACTTAGATCTATTCTGAGCAACTCTCAGGACGCTGCAGTTAATATTCAATGGAAAGGTCGACGGAAAAAGTGGAATTGGTCGAAAGAAATATTCATGGCTCCGAAACCTTCGTCAATGGACTGGCTTATAAGCAGATCAATTGTTACATGCCGCACAAGATCGAGAACGATATCGGCAAATTGTTATGGAAGCTACCCACGCCTAAAAATTTGGGCACGGTACTTAAAGAAGAAGAAGGTAAATATAAGTACCTAGGGGTCATGCTGTCAAGTGATGGAACAAGAGAAAACGAAATAAAAGAGAAAACATTGGCAATAAATAGAGCATTCCAAGCCAACAAAAAAATGATAAAAAGCAAAATATTAACAAAAACAACTAAATTAAGGCTCTATAAAACGTTAATTAGACCGACATTAATTTATGGAGCAGAAGTGATGACAATGACCAAGATAGACGAAGAAAATTTGAGAAGAACTGAGAGAAAAATAATTCGGGCAATATTAGGACCAATAAAAACAGCAGAGGGTGAATACAGGAGTCGAAGAAATAACGAAATAAATGAAGAATTGAAGGGGCAAGATATAGTCAGGAGAATAAAGAGACAAAGATTGAGATGGCATGGGCATGTATGGAGAGCAGGAGAAGAAGCGATAATAAACATAGTGACAAAGTGGTCTCCGGCGGGAAGGAGACGAAGAGGAAGACCGAGGTCCAAATTGCTGGAAGAGGTGAAGCGAGATCTAGAAGGCATGGGAATTAGAAATGCAGAAGAAAAAGCAAGAGACAGAAGGAGCTGGAACCGGATATGTAATGCAGTTTAAGAAAGAGAAGAATGGAGGACTGATCCACCTCGAAAACATGGATCTAGAGAACCTGTAAAGGCGGAGCTACCCCCACGGGGGTGTTTTAGCCACTATATGTATATATAATTATGCGCCCAAGTAACTTGTGTTATGGCGGGTTGTCTTCTCCGGATATTCTTCAAGATACCTATTTGTGCAGTTGTTCATAGCAAAAGTTGTGTGTGCAAACAATCGCTAGATTTGTCTGAAGAAAAGTAGATAAACCGTACAGCATTCATAACATCACTCAGAAACAAGTATTGGATTAGAAGAACCATGCGGATAAAATTTTAGTTTTCAGAGGTAAGGACGAAAGTAGACCGGACTGAAATCCGAATCATGAAATTTAAAGAAAAGTTCAACGAAAAATTTAGAAGTTTAAACTGTCAGAGGACAAAATCAACTTAAAATAAAAGTACAATAATACCAAATTCTGTGAGGACAGAATACCTATTACTATGGAAAAAGACAAGGATCTGTTGACATTGTTTAACACCAAACCTCCCGGAATTCCTCTGGAAAATAAGGGTTATTTTGAAAACCTGCCTTTTAAAGTATTTAAAGCATCATGAAGAGAAGTATCCACTGAATCTGACATAAGTGAGACCGAGTGAAAGAATATTATATTAGTTATAATTATTAATTAAGTTCTTCTACTTTTTTGTATTATCTTTTTACCAAAATATGCTAATAATTTTTTTTCGTATTAAAAAGTTGTATTTATTGCTAAGCCAATTTTTTTTTATATGCTTTATTGTCACTGAAAATTTTTACAATTTTATGGACAAAGCTTACATACAGTCAAAAGAAAAACATAATATAAATAACAAATAACAAATACAATTTTTACTAAAATTAGATAAATCGTCAATAATATACAGTATAAGATATAAAAGCCAAGACAAAAACAATTAATTGATTGGTTGACTTACCTGTTAAGGAGGGACAATCATAATTGTCCTATCTTACATTTCGAACATTTGTACTTATGGTAGTGGTCTTTTCGGGCCGCTGATCACAGTTTAAAGAAGCAGAAGAAGAAAAAGAAGATTATTAAGCTTCTTGACAAGTGACGTCCGCTCATCACTGTTTTTTTTTTTTATATTTTTATCGCACAAGACATGGGTGGGTTCAAAAGGATCAATGGGGGGGAGCGTACAAATGTTCGAAATGTAAGATAGGACAATTATGATTGTCCCTCCTTAACAGGTAAGTCAACCAATCAATTAATTGTCCTTCACATAACATTTCGAACATTTGTACTTATGGTAGGCTGTTGAAAGATTAAACAATATTGTGCGATAAATAAACAAAAGTACATTGCAATCCAAAAATAAATAGTACTTAGTAATTTTTTTTTTTTTTTTTTTTTTTTTTAGAAACTTTACACAAAATATATACATATGTATACCTAACTAACATATTAGAGCAATTATTAATTAAGATTCATGTTTATATTTTAATTATATGAGATGTGTACCTTCAACCAGGTACAAATAAACATAATAAGAAAATTAATGTTCTTACTAATATTAGTAACCTACACATGTAATATAATTACAATTACATACAATTACATGGACTCACCAGACAATACGGTTTTGCAAAGAGTCCGTAATCTTTTGCTAGAGGTTTATTATAAAAAATATTGAATACTTGAGAATTTTCTGTCCATCTCGCCGTCTCTCTAATATCTTCTATAATCCAGTTCTAACTCCCGCTGAGGTAGATGCATGTCTGACACTATACACTTCAAAAATATTAGTGTCTATATTTTTAATTTAAAAAAATGTTATATCCATCTACTCAACGCCTGGGTAGATGTTGCTTTCTACGTCTCTTTTTTTTTTGTTTTTAGTTATAAACAAATTGTCTTCCGATTGAGGACGAATGTTTTAGAAATCTCTAAACACTCTCAACTGTGTTTTTTGTTTTAAATAGGTTGCTATTTGTTTATTTATTATTATTATTATTTTTTGGGGAAGTCTTTATCCTATGTTATATCAAAATGTCAATTTTATCTTGATCCATGAAAATATTCTGAATTTTTATTAGGTACAGGATTTGCAACCTCTGAACTGAAGTGAGTGCAATCAACATTACAAGTTTGTAAGTAAGATCTTTCAGGGAAAGACTTGTGAGACGAAATAATGTTTCTAAATAAAGTAATACTGGTAGAGGGTCCCAAGTTAATTAATATTTGGGCAATTAAGGTTTGAGGTTATATATACATTTGTAAAAAAAATTTAAAAATGTTTTTATAATATTCTAGGATATCTTCTATCAACGCCAATGCAGCACTGTGAATGTTTATACGAGCTATAATTATAATCCTGTTCTACGATAGATTTAATAAAATTAAAATTTGATAATTCATAAGCAAAATGGTTACTATTTTATACTAAACCGTCGCCATCTCTTGAAAACTGTATCATACAGATTTAGTGATTTGTTGTAATAGTTGGGATCGAATCCTCAGGAATGCCTTTTCTTAAAAAGCTTGCCTGACAAGAATATGGAAACCCAAAGGATGTCCTGGATATAAAAGCCCAAATAAAAATTCTAGATTAAATTTTTATCAGGTCCATAATTATCTTTTTGGTTGTGTAAGGTGTGGTTGTCAAAGGTTGTGTACCAAGGCTGAAAAACATAAAATTTAAATCCATGCCAATCTAGAGTTAAGGCATTGGCTTTCTCTGATCCGGGGTCAGGGTTCAAAATTACATACCTTGCACATTTTTTTTTTTTTTTTTTTTAGGATATGTGGCAGACATATCGATTTCTGGAATAAGAAGCTGCTCAAAAATTATAGTAACACAATTATCACTTAAAGAATACCTACTCTGTTTCAATTTTTAAAGATCTTGATTCCGAGTCAGGCAAAAGCATTTTTTTTTACTGTTATAGATGCAAAAATAATTTTTAAATTCCTATTTTCACAGAATTATTAAACTTATCTGCAAATGTTGAGTACTGTACACTACCCATCTTGTTATTGCAAGACACAGCTGTTGCGTTATTTATTCCTAGCAAAATGTTACAATTCCTATATTCGTTCAAAAAGGATTTCAAGCCACTATATGCTGCTAGTAACTGAAGTACATTTATATGTAGTTGTTGTTCATGACTCCAAAAACCATGAGTTTTGTTATCAATGCAGCATACCCGCCATGCTAAAAGATATATGCATCGCAAAATATTTCAAGTACATAATTGGATTATTTTATATTTTGCTCACTAATTGGTTTGTTATTTAACCACCAATTGTAATCGTTTTTAAGTATTTAGGTATGGTCATTTCAGTGTTATAACTATTAGTTTAAGAAAGAGGCTACTTTTCTTTTTTATTTATTTATATATTGTTTTTTTTTTTAGTATAATTTTCCATATTTAACTTCCATAAATGGACTAACTGTTACAAACTGACCGATTAAGGCTGCAAATGATCATATTTTACATGTACTTTTATTTTTGATGTTCTGAATACTATTAGATATTTTTTTTTTTTTTTTTTGTCAGCAGGTGCAAAATATATCAGGTTCGAATCAAACGTAAAACCAAGAAAAGTTATATTTTGTGTGGGTGAAAGTATACTTTTCCTTTTTTTTTTTTTTATTTATAGTAAATCCCAAGCAGAAAAACATAGAAAATGTTTAAACAATATTTTCTTTACATTTTAAATATGATTTTGAAATTGGTAAATGGTCCTCTAAAAAATTGACAAAAGTAAAGCCTCCTGTTATTAGATTATTTAGGGCTGGTTTTAAAGTTTTTGTAAATATAAAAGCCGAGATATTATTCAAACCAAACGGTAAACAGTTTAATTAATATAAAAAAGTTCTGTACTTAAATTTTAAATATTTTTTAGAATTTTAATGAACAGGAATAGCAAAATAGACAACTTTTAAATCTATTTTTGCCATAACCCTTGAAAATGAGCTTGAGGACTGACCTATTATAGTCTTCCAGCTTAAAATATGTGGCTTCTATAAAGCAATTCAATTGTTTTAAATTCAAAACAAAATCTCTGATTTCCGTCCTTTTTGGGCACAAAAAACTACGAAAAATAAATTGTCCTTTTGTATGTGAAGAAGGAGAAATAGTAATTTTTAATTACTTTTCAAGTATTTTTTTTTTTTTTTTTTTTTTTTTGGTCATACGACCAGTTTGGGTCTATGATAACTTTTGGTGCTCTCTTCAGAGGGCGTTGTTTTAAATAAAATATTAAAACCTTAGACCCAACTTAAAACTTTCTTATCTGAAGTAATCCCTTTCCATATTTTAATACAGTTAGCAATATTACCCTATTAATTTTTATTGACCTTTAGTATGACATCCTGGTTGTTCTCATTTGCTTTTGGTACTGCTGTCTGTTCGATTGTTTGTATCTCGATGCTAGTAGAGGGTCATTTGAGTACTGACTTTGTCCAAATCTTGGTCTGCTCAAGGTTGGATTGAAGTTTAAACGCTGCTGATTAAAGTTGCTAGATTCTGAAAGAACTCTTGATGGATGCTGAGTGGAAACAGCAGCTTGGCTTTGTGGTACAGTTTTTGGATAAACAGTGGTCTTTTGTGGCTTCGTAATGACTTCGAGATGACTTAATAAAGCTGATTTTGTATCTTTGTTTAATATTTTTGACAAAACCAAACAAAAATTTATTGTAAGTACACTTACTAACTTTGTAATATCAAGGTAGACGATAAAAATCAATGCAGAATGTGCAAAAAGTAGTTAAATATATTTTATTCTATTCTAAACTTCTGGGCTACTATAAGTAACTCTGCGAAATAGGAGTAGCTCAAAATAAAGATTTTCTGGGCTACTAAAAAAAAGTACCCTCTTCTAGTTTTATTGTTTGAGGACAAACCAAACAAACATTTAATGAAAGCAGTAAACTTACTACCCTCGTAATATGAAATCTAGCCAAAATGTGCACAAAGTAGTTGAATAAATACATTTTATTGTATTCTAAACTTCTGGGCTACATTAGAGTACCTCGGAGAAATAGAAGCAGATAAAATAATCATAAAGATTGTCTGGGCTGCTAAAAAGTACCCTCTGCTGTAATTTTATTGTTTGAAGACAAACCAAACAATAAACTTGGTGTAATTAAACTTGCTTGTAATCTTAAATCGAAGTAGAATTTACAAAAGTAGTGAAATAAATATAATTATATTGTATTCCAAACTGCTGGGCTACTGTAAAAATACCTCTGAGAAATAGAAGCAGATAAAATGATCATAAAGATCGTCTAGGCTACTAAAAAATACCTCTGCTCTAGTTTTATTGTTTGAACACAAAACCAAACAAATAATTTAGTGCAAGTAAACTTGCTTGTAACGTGAAATCGAAGTAAAATTTACAAAAGCAGTTAAACTAATATATTTTGTTCTATTCTAAACTTCTGGACTACTGTAGAGTACCTCTGAAAAATAGAGGCAGGTCAAATAATCATAAAGATTTTTTGGGCTGCTTAAAAACACCCCTGCTCTAATTTTATTGGTAAACCCTTTATTTTGTTCTATTTTAAACCTTTGGGCTATAATTTTATTGTTAAACCCCTAATAATTTAGTCTGTATTACTTTGGGCTACCTTAAGTTATCCTTATTGACACAAACAATATAAATTTTTGCATAATATCATGTCTGTCGGACATTTTGCTACAAAATAAACATTAATAGGAAAATCAGAGCAGTGTGGCAACATAGCGCCTGTTACATCTCTGTGTGTTTTGACAAATACTATTGACGTTTTGAGTATTTCGAATAGGGAAGAAGGCGAGATATAGTAACTATGACAACAGAGAAAATATATTGATAACAACAAAATAGGACCCCAAGTTTGAATTTGATTAAAATTGTCATTTCGTAAATATTAAATATTTATAGTTCGATCTATTCACACATAATTTAATTTATCTAACATAAAATAATTCAAAAATATCTTATAAATAACTTGGTCTTTTGGGATAAAACCCAAAAATATCATATAAATACCTTAACTCTACCAGTTTCTGTTGCAAATTTTCATATTTCCGCCTCTTTCGGGATACATAATTATTCTCTGATGACTTTTGTTGTATTTTAAACACTTTCTAATAATTTTTATAAAACTATTTGGAAACCACTTGTGATCAGTACAGGCACAGAAAAAAAAACAGTGATGAGCGGACGTCACTTGTCAAGAAGCTTAATAATCTTCTTTTTCTTCTTCTGCTTCTTTAAACTGTGATCAGCGGCCCGAAAAGACCACTACCATAAGTACAAATGTTCGAAATGTTATGTGAAGGACAATTAATTGCAAAATATATATAAATTGCAAATTGAACATACAACAAATAAAATAAAATAGGTACAACATAAGGAACTGACAAGTTTATGCTACTGCGTATGGAACCCAATTTTCTTAGTTATTCATTAAGAAATAATTCTTCTATTGAATAATATGGTCTTTTGGATAGATAGGCTTTTGTCATTTTACGGAACTTAGGGAAAGATGTTGCAGATTTAAGTTGTAACGGAAGATGATTGTACAGTTTCTTTGCGGAATATAATATAGATTTCTTTACTAACTCAGTGGATGGAATCGGTAAATAAATATCAAAGATTGAATTTCTGGTGGAGTAAAGATGATTGGGCCTTGATGGAAAGACATGAAGGTGTTTACGAATTAAACAAACCGTTTCTAGAATATATAAAGATGGAAGTGTTAAAATTTCGTGATCTCTGAAGTAACTTCTGCAATGTGTAGATCTTCTGAGGCCAAACAAATATCTTATTGCTCTTTTTTGCAATCTAAAAATGACATCAAATTGAGCAGCTGTACTAGAACCCCAAAAAGGAAGACCATATCGAAGATGAGACTCGAACAACGAAAAATATGTTATTTTAGAAGATGCTAAATTGAGTTCCCTTGAGACAGATCGTATTGCATAGCAAGCTGAGGCGAGTTTCTTACTTAACGAATCGATATGAAGGGACCATTTGAGGTTGCTGTCTAAAAAAATACCAAGAAATTTTACAGAATCAACGGTACTGATCTGGCTGTTATTAAGAGGCAAAGGTTGAAGAGCTCCTTTATAGGATAATGCTACTGTTTTATTTACGTTAAAAGAGAGTAAATTAGAGTCAGACCAGGTCTTTATCGTCAGTAGATCCGAAGTTATAGTTTCATGAAGAGATGCAATAGTTGAGTTGCTCCAAGTGATACTGGTATCATCAGCAAAAAGAAAAATTTTCCCATTGATTTTTAAATTAGTGATGTCATTTATAAAGATAAGGAACAGTATAGGACCCAATACTGAACCTTGTGGTACTCCACATACGATGTTTTTGAGACTAGAGTCAGTATCATTTGCTCTAACTAGTTGTTTCCGATTATTCAAGTAGGATTGGAACCAATTCAAAGAAATACCTCGAATTCCATAGAAATTTAGTTTTATAATCAAGATATCGTGATTTACACAATCAAAAGCTTTGGCATAGACGCAGAAAACAGTGGCAGTATAAAGATTATTGTTTAGTGCTTGGTAAACCTCATGTAGTACAGAAAACATGGCATCAATGGTACATTTATTTGTTAAAAAGCCGAACTGATTTTGTGATAAAATGTTGTTATTAACGATAAAGGACATAAGTTGAGTTTTAATGAGTCTCTCAATAATTTTGGAGAGTACCGGTAGTAAGGCACTAGGTCTATAGTTGCAGGCATCAGATTTTTCGCCACCCTTATGAAGAGGAATAATAATGGCTGTCTTTAGGCACTCTGGAAATTTACCTTTTTCGAAGGAATCATTAATTAGTGAGAGGAGGATTTCCAACACATTTTCTGTGAGATTAGAGAAAATTTTTATAGATAGTCCATCAGTACTACAGGATGATTTGCTTTTGATACTATTTATTGTTTGGATCAGTTCAGAGTTATCGACTGGTCGTAAAAAGAATGAATTCGAGACCTCTCTTGAATTAGGAAGATAGGAAATGGGATCTTGTTGCGGCAAAATTGTTGATGTTATATTTTTACTCACATTAACGAAGTAGTCGTTTAGACTTTCAGGATTTGGAAGGGAAAATGATTGAGCTATGTGAGTTTTATTTCGAAATCGTTTATTATAGACCAAGTATCTTTTGCAACACTTTTTGAGCTTCCCAGACGATTTTGATAATAGGCTTTTTTAGCTGACCTGACAAGTTTTAGATATGTTGTCCTGTACTTCATGATATATTCAGTGACAGCAACATTGGTAGTAAATTTCTTGATGTATAGTAGTGAACGCATATTCTTAGCTGATATGCGAATACCTTTCGTAACCCAAGGTTTCCGATGTTTTGGCTTAATAGGAATTAAAGGAAATGCCTTATTGAAGATGTGGAGAAGCTTATCTAGAAAAACACTGAAATTATAGTCCACGTCTATAGAAGGAAATTGCCACTCAGAAGTTAAGCATAAATTTTGGAATTTACGAAAATTCTCGGCGGAAAAAATCCTACCTAAACGTCGGGTTTTTGAGGAGGGTTTGCTGAAGATGTTAAACTTCGTATACACTGCTTCATGATCAGATAGTCCCGCATTAATAATTGTAGAGCAGACATCAAGGGGTGAGAAATCTGAGACAATATAATCGATTATGGTAGATGTAGTTTTTGTAATCCTTGTAGGAGAATTAACGTGCATTGAGAGACCATACGATTCAAATATGTTTGTCATGCATAATTAGATATCTTTTATTTTTTTCCTTATTTTAGTTGCTACAACTAGATATCTTGTTTTTCAATAACGAAAAAACCTAAAACAAGGCTTTGAAACACTAACAATTAATCAGAATTTAAATTTATTTCAACTTCTTGCTATAAAAGTCAGAAACAATTTCCATTTGCTGTAATACAGCACAGTTTGTTTCTTTTCAAATTTAAAAGGGCTTTCCTGAAAAATAGCAAATTTTGAGTTACTTAATTGTAGCAGTAGACGAGGGTATTTAGCACAAAATAAATAAATTTTTAAATACAGCACCTAGAGACTTGCAGTTGTTTGCATTATGTTCAGGATGACGTCAGGAAAAAAGTCTGCCATTCAAAAATGGGTGGAAATGCATAATTGCACTGTAAAGTGCATAAAATGCATCCAAAATTGCATAAATATAAAAATAAAGTCCAAATCAGTATCCTAAGGAACAAAATTTATTATTTGGAGGGTTTTTAGGGTCACTGAATACGATTACGCCATCAGAACTGACCCACGGATCACCTGGTGCCCAAGGTCACGGCATAAGGCGTCATCTACTGGAGTTTCGATGGTTTTCGGCATTAAATCGGTAAAAACGGATTACTCACGTGTCTTTGGGGTCACTAAGTATTAATATTCCATAAGAATTGACTTCCGGAGTACCTGGTGTCCAGGGTCGCGACTAAGGCACGTCATCTTCTAGAGTTTCGAGAGGTTTTTGTGCCCCATTAATTGGTGCCCAAGGTCATAGCAAGGAACGTCATCTTCTGGAGTTTCGAGTGCTCTAGGTATTAAATTGATGCAAACGGATTACTTACGGGTTTTTGGGATCGCTGAACACGAATATACCATCAGAACTGAACTCCTAAGTACCTGGTGCCCAGGCTCGCTACTAGGGTACGTCATCTTCTGGGGTTTCGAGGGTTTTCGATATTTAATTGATGCAAATGGATTACTGGAGGGTTTTTGAGGTCGCTAAACACGAATGTGTCATCAGAACCAACATCATGTGCACCTGGTGCCCAAGGTCACTGCAAAAGACGTCATCTTCTGAAGTTTTGGATAAAAATGGATTACTCGGGGGTTTTTAAAGTCGTTAAACACGAACATGCGATCAAAACAGACCATCGTAGCACCTGGTGCCCGCGGTCACTGCAAGGGGCGTCATCCTCTGGGAGAGGTTTTTCGGTACTATATTGACGCAAACCCATTATTTATAGGTTTTTAAGGTTGCTGAACACGAATACGCTATCAGAACAGACACCGGACCAGCTGGTGCCTAGGGCACGCCATCTTCTGGAGTTTCGAAAGTTTTCGGTACTAAATTGATTCAAACGGATTACTCATGGCTTTTTCGGTTTGTTGAATACAAATACGCCGTTAGAACACACACTGGAGCACCTGGTGCTTAAGGCACGTTATCTTCTGAAGTTCCGTGAGTTTTCGGTACCAAATTCATGCAAACAAGTTACTTTTGGGTTTTTGGGGTTGTTGAACACGAGTATGACTTTGAAGGACTGTGGAGTATCTAGTGATTACGATGATCAATAATAACGCCAACTCATAATAACATTGTCATAATAGAATATAGTAAATCGATCTGGAAATAAATAAAGGAAAAACATTGTCAGATATAAATAAAGTTTATATATAGGTACATAAGTAGGAAAATTGAATAGCACAGCATAGTTATTTTAATATAAAAAGTCTAAAAAATGTAAAAAAAAATTTCCAATTTGAACACTTGCCCAAAATTTTAGTCGCTTTAGAGAACGGTTTCTGCGACTACTATTATAATAATAAAATTATACCAGTCATATGATTGTGTTAAGAATGTGTGAATAAGTTAACAGTGTAACAGGTTTAATGAGTCAACAATGTAACCAGTTTAATGAGTCAACAGTGTATCCAGTTGATCTTTCAATCAACTCTCGAAACTCCAGAAGATGGCCTGCCCTAGATGCCAGGTGCCTTAGTGTCTGTTCTGATTGTGCATTCGTGTTCAACAACCCCAAAAACTCATGAGTAATCCGTTTGCATCAATTTAATACCGAAAGCCCTCGAAACTCCAGAAGATGACGTCCCTTGCAGTGACCTTGGGCACCAGATGATTCGATGGTCCGTTCTGATGGCATATTTGTGTTTAACGACTCAAAAACCCCCAAGTAATCCATTTTTATCAATTTAATGCCGAAATCTCTCAAACTCCAGAAGAGGACGCCCCTTGCAGTGAGCTTGAGCTCCAGGTGCACAGATAATCAGTTTTGAGGGTATATTCGTGTTTGGCGACCTCAAAAACCCGTAAGTAATCCGTTTGCATCAATTTGATACCGAAAGCCCTCGAAACTCCAGAAGATGACGTCCCTTACAGTAGCCTTGGGCACCAGGTGATCCTAAGGTCTGTCCTGATGGCATCTTCGTGTTTAACCACCTTAAAAACCCCCCGAGTATACCAGTTACATCAATTTAGTGCCAAAATCCCTCAAAACTCCAGACGATGACGTGCCTTTGTAGCGACCCTGGGCAGCAGGTACTCCGGAGGTCAATTCTGATGTCATATTCTTGTTTAGCGAGCCCATAAACCCGTGAGTAATCCACGTCCATCAATTAAATGCCGAAAACCCTCGAAATCCCAGAAGATGACGTGCCTTAGTAGCGACCCTGGCCACCAGGTACCCCGGAGGCCAATTATGATGGGTATTTAGCGACCTCAAAAACCCCCAAGAAATCCCTTTACACCAATTTAATACCGAAAACCTTCGGAAGTCCAAAAGATGACGGTCCATGTAGTGACCTTGGGCACCAGGTGATCCAGAGGTCTGTTCTGATGGCATATTCGTGTTTAACCATCCCAAAAACCCCCCGAATAGTCCAGTTACATCAATTTAGTGCCAAAATCCCTCGAAACTCCAGAAGATGACGTGCCTTAGTAGCGACCCTGGGCACCAGGTACTCCGGAGGTCAATTCTGATATCATATTCGTATTTAGTGACCCCTAAAATCCGTGAATAATTCGTTTGCATTGATTTAATGCCGAAAACCATCGAAACTCCAGAAGATGACGTCTGTTGCAGTGACCTTGGGCACCAGGTGATCCGGGGGTCAGTTCTGATAGCGTAATCGTATTCAGTCACTCCAAAAACCCCCCAAATAATAATTTTGTTCCTTGGTATACTGATCTTGACTTTATATTTATGCAATTTTGGGTGCATTTTATGCACTTTACAGTGCAATTATGCATTTCCACCCATTTTTGAATAGTAGACTTTTTTTCTGGCGTCATCCTGAACATAATGCAAATCACTACGAGTCTCTAGGTGCTGTATTTAAAAATTTATTTATTCGGGTGTTTTTAGTGCTAAATGCCCTGGTCTACAAGTATTAAGGGGACGATATGTAGTTAAAAAATTCTAACACCGAAGTAAAACAACTTCTATATAATAGGTATATTAAAATATTCTAAAAAATCCCAATGGATTGTCTAAAATGTGTTTAGAAATAACGTTTTCGGACCTATCAGTCCATCATCAGTGAACTCAAATACTTGCTAAATAGCCAAAGAACAAAACAATGGTTGTAATTAAAATTCAGTCTACATTATAGTGTGTTGAAATTAAGAAGGCTTAACGCCGATGTTAGAACATACCTCTGGGAACATCGTGAAACCCCAAACGAAACCTTAAGCAACCATCTTAGGCCAAGAATGCCTGCCAACGGCGTTAAGCCTTCTTAATTTCAACACACTATAATGTAGACTGAATTTTAATTACAACCATTGTTTGGTTCTGGGGCCATTTAGCAAGTATTTGAGTTCACTGATGATGGACTGATAGGTCCGAAAAAGTTCGTTCTGAACACATTTTAGACAATCCATTGGGATTTTTTAGAATTCTTTAATATACCTATACCTATTATATAGAAGTTATTTTACTTCGGTGTTAGAGTTTTTTAAAAATACTTTAGTTACTTGTACATAAAGGTACTGTAATTTCTTAGTTACTCATTCTTCTACTGAATAATATGGTCTTTCAGATAGATAGGCTTTTATCATTTTACGGAACTTGGGGAAAAATATTGCAGATTTAAGTTGTAAAAGGAGACAGTTGTGTAGTTTTTTGCAAAATATAATAGAGATTTCGTTACTAACTCAGTGGACGGGATCAGTAAAAAGACATCAAAGGTTGAATTTCTGGTGTAGTAGTCATAATTAGGTCTTGCTGTAAAAACATGCAGGTATTTACGAATTAAGCAAACAGTTTCTAAAATGTAAAGAAGGAAGTGTTAAAATTCTGTGATCTTTGTAGTAGCTTTTGCAAGGTGTTGCGGAAGCCATGTTCTTCTGAGGCCAAACAGATATCTTATTGCTCTTTTTTTGTAATATTAACAACGGATTGGGTAGATCTATTAGAAACCCAAAAAGGAAGATAATATCGAAGATGAGGCTCAAATAAAGAAAAATATGTTATTTTGGAAGATGCTAAATTAATTTCTTTCGAAACAGATTTTATTTTTAATTAAAATAGACAGTAACCTTAAATGGTCCCTTAAGGGGACCTTATTGTCTAAAAAAATACCAATAAATTTTACAGAATCAACGATACTGATCTGATTGTTATTAAGAAGCAAGGGTTAAAGAGCTCATTTATAGAATAATGCTACTATCTTATTCAGGTTAAAAGAGAGTAAATTAGAGTCGGACCAGGTTATTATTGTATGTAGATCATGTCATTTATAAAGATAAGGAAAATTAGAAGACCCAATACTGAACCTTGTGGTACCCAACATACAATATTTGTGAGACTAGAGTCAGTATCGTTGGCTCTAATCAGTTGTTTCCTATTATCAAAGTACGATTGGAGCCAATTATTCAACGATATACCTCGAATTCCTTAACAATTTAGTTATTTTATCAAAATGTCGTGATTTACACAATCAAAAGCTTTGACATAGTCATAAAAAACAGTGGCAGTGTAATGATTATTAGTGCCTGGTAAACCTCATATAGTACAGAAAACATGGCATCAGTGGTACATTGTTTATTAGTTAGAAAGCCGAACTGATTTTGTAATAAAATGTTATCAACGAGACAGTACATACGTCGGGCTTTTATGAGTCTCTGAATAATTTTGGATAGTACCGGAGTAAGGCAATAGGTCTATAGTTGCACATTTTTCACCATCCTCATGAAGAGGAATAATAATGGCTGTCTTTAAGCACTCTAGAAATTAATAATTAGTGAGACATTCCAACACATTTTCTGAGAGATTTGAGACATTTTTTATATGGATAGTCCATCAGTACTACAGAAACATTTGCTTTTGATATATAATAAAAATCTAATAAATTCTATATATTTTTGTTTATTCTTTATATTGAAATAAATCAAAATCGAAATATTATTTAATTTATGATAAAATTTCAAAATCATAAATATTAAAAAATAATAAAATATGTAGTTAATAATAAAAATTAAAAAAGTATAACTTTTACATACCAGTTTTTGAGTTCTGCTGACATTTTCCAAAAACACCCCCAATGGGCAAACACTAATAAAAATGAAGGAAAAATAAATCTGCATGTTTGTTTATCTTTAACACGTTCTTGACATAGGAGAAGAAATGCATCTGATTTAATCTGGTCCCTGAACTTGCTTTTATAAAAATCCTAAAAAATTTGTACAAAGCGATGTACCAGTGACGTACGACCAACGAGTAAAATAAAATAATATGTTTGTGACCACTAATTTAACAAATTTTTAATTACATAAAAAAAATTTACAAACAATTCTGCATTTCTGTATTCACTAAAATAAACAATTCTGTATTTGTGTATTTACTAAAATATGGCACAATGAATCGTTTATTGTTGAAACGAGGTAATCGCCATTTCCTACTTTTCGAGCTATTTTCATTTTGAAAGCTATTTTAGAGCTGTAAAATGTATTTTAATTTTGATGCAAAACAAAATTTTAGTTTTATTTTAAAGGATTTTTCCATAATATTTGCTCAATTTTAAGTAAAACGCGCCACAAAAGAGTAACATTGATACAGTTTGAATTATGAAACTCTTTTGTGGCGCGTTTACTTCAAATTTAGCAAATATTATGGAAAAATCTTTTAAAATAAAACTAGAATTTTGTTTTGCATCGAAATGAAAATATATTTTCGCGCCACGTAATATTCATATCAGATCTTTTGTAGCTGGAATATTGTATGCGCCACTCATTTTTATGGCGTTTAGCGGTTTTTTATTCTTGTATCAGGAGTTTTTCAAAGTTATTTTATAAGTTGAATGCAATGTTTCTCGATTACACGTTAAGCTTTATAAATGGTCGCCTTTGTCGCATTACCTCCCAAATGATCTAGTGTCCATCGAATGTACATTAGATTTTTTTTATTCGAAATAGATTAAAAAAAAATTTGGGATGGCCGGTAAATAAACTCGGATTGCCCTTTGCCAGATCAAATTTAACGTCGTAACCATTACAACTACATAAACCATTTCGGGAATAATCGTTAATTGGATTATACCTTTGTAGCTTAATACCTTCTAAACGGCTTAACCGATTTTGATCACTAAACATGAGTTTGAAACGTATGGACAAGTAGTATCAGATGCATCTAAGGCAAACTATGATAACGGAAGCTATTACAGGAATTATTGAGCTTGAAAAACCGTTTTTTTCATAGATAATAGATTTGATCATACTTATGAAGCCTATAACTTGGAAATTCAAATTTTCCCGGATATGAGGTATACACCGTTAGATTCGTCTAGAGTCCTTTTACAAACGTAGGACTAGGTTCGTAGGTTGAAGTTTTGAGTAATTGTCTAAAAACTAAAATTTTCAAAGTTTAGTTTTTCAGTTTTTCAGCTATACTGAGCTGTGCTTATGTTTCATCGTGACGTCTTACACACCATTTGAAAGCTTAACTCAACACTATTTTTTGGTGTATTTGAGGTTCTCCTGTCTCTTCTCGAACCGAAGATATATGCCCCCAAAAATATGCCGTTTTGTACCTACCAAGTCCTATAGCTGGATTATGGGTGGTCAAAAGTCACAAACTACACCGGTTCTGAATCGACCCTGACTCCCTCTTCAAACACAGAAGAAAAAAAAATCAAATTGGTTTAACTTTTCCAGTCACATACATACATACATACATACATACATACATACATACATACATACATATTCACAAACATTTTTCCCCTTTTTAAATAAAAATTGAGTTCTAATTATAAGCTCGGTAACTTTTTAACGGTATAACCGATTTTCAAAATTAAACATGCGTTGGAAAGGTAATGATCTGTGATAACAGAAGCCGCAAAGGTCTCATTTAAATTTTCGAAGTTTTTGGGAGCTTTGGTGACGAGAACGAAAAACAGAACCTAAATAGGAAGGGCCGTAAAATCCACACCCTTGGACCAAAATCGATGGATGACATAGGCATGGGTGACTCTTTTCCTGAACTTTAAGATGGGAGTGGACCCAATTTTCAATTCAGTCAGAGATTTAGAAAATCGAAAATTTCTGCTAATATCCCAGCATTGCATCAGTGCTTGCTTCCGTTCAACACCAAATGACGCGGATATAGAAAGAGAGAAGGGTTTTTTACTACAACTCGAAAAGTAGAAAAGGGCGCTTACCCACTTTCAACAATAAACGATTCTTACATACTTTTTTTCCCTGGAAGCCGTCTGTTGTGAACCGGTTGTACTGCAGCCACTTGGCTTATTGTACATCTTCCATTGTTTATGAAACCTATTCCAGAATTCTGGAACCCTGTACCAGCTTGTACAGGTCTAGTGGGTGGGTGCCATATAATTTTGGAGTCATTTCGATGTCTCCGAAAAGTGTTTGCCGCCTCCGATCCAATGCCTCACAGTCATGCAAAATATGGTTGACTGTTTCAGGTTCTCTGTTACAGAGTCTGCAGCTCAAGTCTCCATGAAACAGCCCCATTGTATGCAGGTGACCCTTAACTGGCGCATGTCCAGTGAGGAAACCTGTTATGACTCTGAGCTGATTCCTACTTGTTTTCAGCAGTAACTCAGCTCTACTAGCACATGTCCGTCCGATATACATCTTGCCATGTGTTTGACCGGGTACACTCTCCCAGTGTGAGTTGTGTTGGCTTCGGATACAGGCTTTTTTTCGTTCGCGGACGGTGCTTTTTGGCACTCCCACGGCCGGCTCTGGACCCAGGTATTTTGTAGCTGATGCTCTCTTGGCAAGTGCATCAGCTCTTTCATTGCCGTATATGCCCCGATGCCCTGGAACCCATACCAGTATAACACTGTTATGTTGTGCCAGTCTATCAAGTTCTTGTCGACATTCCCACACCAGCCTAGAGTTCACCTTAGGGCTTATAAGAGTCCCAATGGCTGCTTGGCTATCTGTGCATATGTTAACCCGCTGCAGTTCGAATGCCCTCAGGTTGTTTTCTCTTGCACACTGCAAGATTGCAAACATCTCTGTCTGAAATACGGAGGTACATTCTCCCAGTGGAATAGAAATGTTGAAATTTCCACCACTATAGAATATTCCTGCGCCCGAACCGTCTGCAGTTTTAGACCCGTCCGTATACCAGGTGCAACCAGGTGATTCTTACATATAATAAACAGTTTAATTGTCGATTACATTGAACCCAATGCCGTATGCCCTATTTAAATGAATGTATTGAGTTTACCTTTTCATACAGTATCCTTGACAAGTTTGTCTGAAAAATGTTTTATGAAAAGATGCGTTTATATTTTTAGCTGATTTATATGGTTTTTGATGCACTGAGTCTGAAAATAAACTCCGGCTTGCCCTAAAATTGGGTATCTGTGTTCCTCAATGTTATTACTTAAAAGAGAGATAAGTAGTGCATATGAGGCCTATAGAATCAAAACCTGCTATATCCATGTTTTGAAATTTTGTCAGAAGGCATTAAAAACATTAAAAATGTAAATTTTCCAAAAAGTATCCGGCATTTCTCAATCAAAATTGCATCAATAAATATCATAAAATGGCAGACTAATTTGTCATTTTTCTGTATATCCCTTATAGAACAGTAAGGATCTGTTTTTAGGTGGATGTGAGAGGTGGCATTCAGATTTTTGCGGATAAAGTTAGGTGATAACTTCGTTAATAATAATTGAATTATGCTCCTTCTCAAATATGCCAGGAACATTAATAAAAAAAAAAAAAATAAAATATTTAAAACTTTCAAAAAATTTCGTTTTTTTCTAATTTTTTTGCTTATAACTTAAAAACTATTCATTTTAGAACAAAGTCGTATAGGAATAAAACAAAGATAATTAAATTTATTTATAATACGATTGGTTAAAAATGTCTTAATTTAGCACCCTTGCTTCAAAATAGCAATAAATATAAAATAAGGGGGAAAACAAGCCTGTCCTTACTCAATGATTTTCCATCACTTAGGTTACACTTGGAACCTTCCTGATTCGCTTAGAAAATTTTTGTAATGTGCTAAAACCGTACACCAAATTTCATTAAAATTGACTTACTAGATTTTGCATAATAATTTTGCAATCTAAACTTTTTTTTAAAAATTAAAAATTTTTAAAATCTTGAACAACGAAAACTAGAACATACAAAGATTTGTCAATTTTTTTTGAAGTACTCCACCTATCTAATGCACTTTACAGAATTGAAATCGGATTATTTAAGCAGCCTCAGCAATGTTTTAAAGTTATAAACAATTTTTTGGCTTATAAACAAATTAGTGCTGTGGCCAGGAGGGGGTGCTACGGGCTCCTTTATTTAGATGGACTTACCCAAGTTTTTTTTATGTATTTTGACCCGTATAACACGAATTTTTTGGGTAACAGTTGATCCGGATGTCGATAAGATTGTTATAAACAAAGAACTTGAGGAATTAGATAACATCGATTTTTCGCAAAATAAAACATTTTTTTGTATTTCTTGGGTAATTCTAAGCAAAAAATGTTCTTACAAGTTTTTTCGTAGGATGCATAGTTTTCGAGATAAACGCGGTGGAACTTTCAAAAAATCGAGAAATTGCAATTTTTGAACGCGAATAACGTTTGACTAAAAAAATAAAATAGCAATTCTGCTGACAGCATTTGAAAGTTTAAGTCAAATTATACCGGTTTTAATTATTTGCATTGCTAAAAATTAATTTTTTTATTATTAAACAAAGCTATTTATTTATAAGCCAAAAAATTGTTTATAAATTTAAAACATTGCTGAGGCCCCTTAAATAATCCGATTTTAATTCTGTAAAGTGTATTAGATAGGTAGAGCACCTCTTTATATGTAAAAAAATTAGCCAACTTCTAAATGGTCTACTTTTTGTTCAGAAAGATTTTAAAAAATTTGAACTTTTTTAAAAACATTTAGATTGCAAATTTATTATGCAAAATTTATTAGGTCTATTTTAAGGAAATTTAGTACACAATTTAAGTATATTACAGATAATTTCCTAAGCTAATTACTAAGGTTCTAAGTGCCACCAAAGTGGTTAAAAAATATTGAATAACAACAGACTTATTTTGCCCCCTTATTTTGTATTTATTGCTATATTTCAGAAAAGGTAATACCTTAAGACATTTTTGACCAGTCGTATATCATACAAAATTGAATTATCTTTATTTTATTTCTCTACGACTTTGTTCCAAAACAAATCGTTTTAAAGTTATAAGCAAAGAAAACAGAAAAAAATCGATGTTTTTCGAAATTTTTAAATATTTAAATTTTTTTATTAATGTTCCGGGCATATTTGAGAAGGAGCATAAGTGAATTATTATTATTGAAGGTGTCACCTAACTTTATCTGCAAAAATCCGAATGCCAACTCTCACATCCAAAAATAGACGTTTTTGCGCAGATCCTTACTGGTCTATTACGTCCTCACAAATTTGTACTTTTAGTTTGGATTTAGCAACATGAAAAATTTGGATATAGCAGGTTTTGATTCTGATGGGCTCATATAAAAATATGTGTAGTTGTATTTATTTTTTTTTTAATTTTATTTTTGATAAATAATAATTTTGTTATAACATGGAAACTAGAGACGTCTTATTTTTCAATCCATTAAAGAGTGCCATAAACAACCTATACTAACTTGTTTCAAGCTCCTAGTCTATCATCAGAAAGTGTATATGTTACCGACCAAACCCGATTTCAGGATTTCAGGATTTTAGGATTTCAGCCTAGACCAAACTAGTTTATCCTGATATTAATACGGACATTGCAGGATAAACTAGTACGGTCTAGTATAAACATTTATAGTATACCTACAAAGCCAAAATAAATATATAAACTGAATAAAATACTCTATAATTGAAAAATAATTTTTTTATTAATATGATAACGATTCGTCGTTAAAATTAATGGACAATTACCAGAGAACGGCAGTTCTCGCCAGTGGCGCACACCCACACCCTCCTACACGCGACACTATATATACACGAAATTTTCGATTTTCTAAATCTGACTGAATTGAAAATTGTGCCAACTCCCGTCTTAAAGTTCAGGAAAAGAATCATCCATTCATATATCAATCATCCATTTTGGTCCAAGGATGTGGATTTTATGGCCCTTCCTATTTAGGGTCTGTTTTTCGTTCTCGTCCCCAAAACACCCAAAAACTTTAAAAATTTAGGTCCGACCTTTGCGGGTTCTAATAGTACTGATCATTACCTTTCCAACGCAAGTCTAATTTTGAAAATCGGTTATACCATTCAAAAGTTACCGAGCTCAGAAATATGAGTCAATTTCTAATTAAAAAAGGGAAAATGTTTGCGGATATGTATGTATGTGTGTGGAAAAGTTAAACCAATCTGAATTTTTTGTCTGTGTTTGAAGAGGGGGTCAGGGCCGATTCAGAACCGGTGTAGTTTGTGACTTTTGACCACCCATAAGCCAGCTAAACGACTTGGTAAGTAAAAAACGGCATATTTTTGGGGGTATATATCTTCGGTTCAAGAAAAGACAGGAGAACCGCAAATACAACAAATCAATAGTGTTGAGTTAAGCTTTCAAATGGTGTATAAGCCGTCAGGATCAGACATACACACGTCTCAGTATAGCCAAAAAACTGAAAAACTAAACTTTGAAAATTTTGGTTTTTCGACAATTACTCAAAATTTCAACCTACGAATTGCGCCAATAACTGAGCGTTTGTAGAAAGACTCTAGGCGAATCTAATGGTGTGTACCTCATATCCAGGAAAATTCTAATTTTTAAGATTAAAAAGGGTTCAAGGCAGGTTTTGTTTATATTCGATTCAGAGTTGGACTACCATCTCCATATAGCAACTATTTCAGCATCCTTATGCATCATCAGTGAAGTTTATGCAGTCACAACTCTGAAGGGAATATAAACATCCTGCCTCTTTTAAGGCAAACCATCGCGATGCAATGAACCCACCTTTTGAGACGCAATCTAGCGACATCTCTCGTATTACGAGGAAAATAACGAAAAGCCCCAGATACAAAGTTTACTACTTTTTAAACAATTAGAATAATTGAAATAAAAATATAATAAACAATATTTTAAATCCAAGACTTTTCGTTAATAAACTGCTTTCTGGCTGCATCCCATATCCCCGGATTTTACAATATATAATCACATAGAGACGACGAAAATAGGAGAAAGCAAGTAGAGGACACTTAGGCCACGCATTTACCTTCTCTTCCTCTAGGAAAAGGACCGAAAGACAGTTTCTAAATACTCAAAAACTGAGTAAAATGAAAAAGATTAAAAAGGGTTCAAGGAAGGTTTTGTTTATATTCGATTCAGAGTTGGACTACCATCTCCATATAGCAACTATTTCAGCATCCTTATGCAGCATCAGTGAAGTTTATGCAGTCACAACTCTGAAGGGAATATAAACATTCTGCCTCTTTTAAGGCAAACCATCGCGATGCAATGAACCCACCTTTTGAGACGCAATCTAGCGACATCTCTCGTATTACGAGGAAAACAACGAAAAGCCCCAGATACAAAGTTTACTACTTTTTAAATGATTAGGATAATTGAAATAAAAAAAAATATAATAAACAATATTTTAAATCCAAGACTTTTCGTTAATAAACTGCTTTCTGGCTGCATCCCATATCTCCGGATTTTACAATATATAATCACGTAGAGACCACGAAAATAGGAGAAAGCAAATAGAGGACACTTAGGCCACGCATTTACCTTCTCTTCGTCTAGGAAAGGGACCGAAAGACAGTTTTTAAATACTCAAAAACTGAGTAAAATGAAAAAGATTAAAAAGGGTTCAAGGCAGGTTTTGTTTATATTCGATTCAGAGTTGGACTACCATCTCCATATAGCAACTATTTCAGCATCCTTATGCATCATCAGTGAAGTTTATGCAGTCACAACTCTGAAGGGAATATAAACATTCTGCCTCTTTTAAGGCAAACCATCGCGATGCAATGAACCCACCTTTTGAGACGCAATCTAGCGACATCTCTCGTATTACGAGGAAAACAACGAAAAGCCCCAGATTCAAAGTTTACTACTTTTTAAACAATTAGAATAATTGAAATAAAAATATAATAAACAATATTTTAAATCCAAGACTTTTCGTTAATAAACTGCTTTCTGGCTGCATCCCATATCTCCGGATTTTACAATATATAATCACGTAGAGACGACGAAAATAGGAGAAGTTTTCCTCGTAATACGAGAGATATCGCTAGATTGCGTCTCAAAAGGTGGGTTCATTGCATCGCGATGGTTTGTCTTAAAAGAGGCAGAATGTTTATATTCCCTTCAGAGTTGTGACTGCATAAACTTCACTGATGATGCATAAGGATGCTGAAATAGGTGCTATATGGAGATGGTAATCCAACTCTGAATCGAATATAAACAAAACCTGCCTTGAACCCTTTTTAATCTTTTTCATTTTACTCAGTTTTTGAGTATTTAAAAACTGTCTTTCGGTCCTTTTCCTAGACGAAGAGAAGGTAAATGCGTGGCCTAAGTGTCCTCTATTTGCTTTCTCCTATTTTCGTCGTCTCTACGTGATTATATATTGTAAAATCCGGAGATATGGGATGCAGCCAGTAAGCAGTTTATTAACGAAAAGTCTTGGATTTAAAATATTGTTTATTATATTTTTATTTCAATTATTCTAATTGTTTAAAAAGTAGTAAACTTTGTATCTGGGGCTTTTCGTTGTTTTCCTCTAATTTTTAAGTTAGAGGCTTCATAAGTATGATCAAATTTATTATCTATGGGAAAAACCGGTTTTCAAGCTCAATAATTCCTGTAATAGCTTTAGTTATCATACTTGACCTTAGATGCATCAGATACTACTGGTCAATACGTTTCAAACTCATGTTTATGATCAAAATCGGTTTAGCCGTTTAGAAGTTATTAAGCTACAAAAGTATAATCCAATTAACGATTATTCCCGAAATGGTTTATGTAGTTGAAGTGATTACGACGCTAAATTTGATGTGGCAACGGGCCATCCCAGTTTATTTACCGGCCATCCCAATATTTTTTTCAATCTATTTCGAATAGAAAAAAATCTAGTGTACATTCGATGGACACTAGATCATTTGGGAGGTAATGCGACAAAGGAGACCATTTATAAAGCTTGACGTGTAATCGAGAAACATTGCATTCAACTTCATACATTTAATTTATAAATAACTTTGAAAAACTCCTGATACAAGAATAAAAAACCGCTAAACGCCGTAAAAATGAGTGGGCATACACTATTCTAGCTACAAAAGATCTGATATGAATACTACGTGGCGCGAAAATGTATTTTCATTTTGATGCAAAACTAGTTCTAGTTTTATTTTAAAAGATTTTTCCATAATATTTGCTAAATTTGAACTAAACGCGCCACAAAATAGTTTCAAAATTCAAACTGTATCAAAGTTACTCTTTTGTGACGCGTTTTACTTCAAATTGAGCAAATATTATGGAAAAATCTTTTAAAATAAAACTAGAATTTTGTTTTGCATCAAAATGAAAATACATTTTTCTACGAGCGTGCAAAAATGTCTACTTTCGCGCACGCGTTTTAGTTTAGAAAGTTTTGGTTTTCCGCACGCGTGTTACTTTTCCGCACGCGTTTTATTTTTCCGCACGCGTTTTACTTTTCCGCACGCGTGTTAATTTAGTTATGTTAATATGGCCTTAAAGTAATTATAATACATGCAATAAACTAATATTTAGATATTATTTACTAATTTATTTCAAATATATCTTATTGTGTTCATGTTTTAATGAAATTAACGCGAGAATTCGATGAAATTAAATAATTTTGACATAATATTCGAAAGTCAAATCAGTAGACAATAACAGTGGATTTAAATTGTCGTCATGGAAACCAAGATCGTCGTCATGCTAACCAATTATGCTGAAAGTTTGGTTTTGACAACCTTGTCAAAGGATCGATTTGTGTATGTATTTTCACTAGTAATACCACTAGAGGTCAAATTATTTCCGGAAATTTTTTTGAGATCATGAATATTTTGAAAATTTCCCGAGTCGCAGACGAGGGAAATTTTCTAAAAATATTCATGATCAAAAAAAAATTTCCGGATATTAATTTGACTTGGCGTGGTATTCGGTAAGAAAATTCTACACCAAATTTGCATTTGAAAATCCAAAGCTGCATGAACAGATTAATAGCGCGCCATAGCTTTGTCAGCAATTATTTAGGCTTTCAAATTCGTAATTTCTACTCATTGTAGTTGCATGGGAATACCATTTCAAGATAGAAAATAGTATATTCTTCAATTTTACATAAGTTTTGAGTAACTACAAGTGATAGAAAATTATTTTTTGGCGTTTTTAAAACTAAACTACGCAAAATTGAAAGTACTGAATGGGAAAAAGGTAAATAAATTAGTGTCTAAATATTATATATATTTTATTAGACATAGAAACTTAATTGAAAACATTCAAAGTCCTGCATTTTCGCCATTAAGAAGAGAGGAGGTGTCCGAAGAATATAGAAAACATCTTAGCTTTGTAACTAAAATGAATCAAAACTAAATTATGTAAACAAATAAAAACCAGTCTGTCAAAAATGTTCTGTTATTGTAAACGTCAAAAAATTTCCAGTATAATTCGCTGTTGGGTACCCCACGAGCCAAAAATTTCCGATAAAATACCTCCGTTGCCATGGTGATCTGTCAAAATAACGTATTTTGATTGGTTCAAAATTACAGGTGTGGAATTTTCACTAGTAATACCACTAGAGGTCAAATTATTTCCGGAAATTTTTTTGAGATCATGAATATTTTGAAAATTTCCCGAGTCGCAGACGAGGGAAATTTTCTAAAAATATTCATGATCAAAAAAAAAATTCCGGATATTAATTTGACTTCGCGTGGTATTCGGTAAGAAAATTCCACACCAAATTTGCATTTGAAAATCCAAAGCTGCATGAACAGATTAATAGCGCGCCATAGCTTTGTCAGCAATTATTTAGGCTTTCAAATTCGTAATTTCTACTCATTGTAGTTGCATGGGAATACCATTTCAAGATAGAAAATAGTATATTCTTCAATTTTACATAAGTTTTGAGTAACTACAAGTGATAGAAAATGAATCAAAACTAAATTATGTAAACAAATAAAAACCAGTCTGTCAAAAATGTTCTGTTATTGTAAACGTCAAAAAATTTCCACTATAATTCGCTGTTGGGTACCCCACGAGCAAAAAATTTCCGATAAAATACCTCCGTTGCCATGGTGATCTGTCAAAATAACGTATTTTGATTGGTTCAAAATTACAGGTGTGGAATTTTCATATTAATTAAATTAATTGATTAAGATTTGGTCATTTTTTAAAGACTGGGAGAAAAGATATTGTTCCTAACGCTTGCAGAAAGTCTCTTTTCCGCACTCCACTGCTTGCCGAACTCCCGCTTCGCGTCGTTCGGCAAACTGCAGTCGCGTGCGGAAAAGTATGACTTTCTGCACTTGCTAGGAAAATAACTATTTCGCGAACGTAATATTCATATCAGATCTTTTGTAGCTGGAATATTGTATGCGCCACTCATTTTTACGGCGTTTAGCGGTTTTAATTCTTGTTTTGTAATGCCTAGAAAAAATCAGATTTTAAAAATATTCATTGTTTTTTATAAAATCAATAATTATACCGCAACTATAAAAATTATTATTCATTTTTTAATGAAGTGCTTTGGTGACACTAAGAATTGAGGAGTATTATTACCTTCTTGCACTTGCATCTGTTTGTGGAACAGATCTTGTTCCAGCTGCAGGCAAAACCTTGTCCTAATCCAACTGAATCTCTCGTAGCTACAACTAATAAACCTTGATTACACGTAACGAGTATTGTAGCGAGACAGTGTTCTCGACCGAGTGCTCGTTTGATATTAACATACTAACGAGTACTTGGCCGAGCACTCGACCCAGTCATATGGCGAGACAGTCACTCGGATCTTGTTCTATTTACTAGTACCGTGGACTAGGCCGAGTCTGCGACCTCCCACCCTTCAATCGTATACTCGCGAATCCACTCGGTATGTGTAAACAACACTCGCTGTCTAACTGTGCACATTACCACTTCATCAGAGGAGACGACTTTTGTTAATCAATGTGAGTTGTGATTCTCAAAAATACAATCGTGGCCAAAAAAATGGGACATCTTAAAAATGGGTCATTTTTGATGTCTCCAATCTCATAAACCTGTTGTCCGATTTTAGTGATTTTTTTAATATGTTATAGCTAGGGAGCGGATTTATATGCGATCAATTTTGATGAAATATGCGCATATATATGCAGTAAAAAACTACGAAATATGCGCAAGATATGCACAAAAATTCAAAAAATGCGCATATCGAGAAACCAAAAATATTCTGTTCTATTCTATTCTAGGGGGTTCTTTTAAAGGAAGGGGCGGCAATTTTATTTATTATCTGTCAAATAAAATCATTATTTTTTATATATGCAATTTATTCATATTTGAAGCTATTTCCTTGTGGCATTTTTATGATTAATTATTTATATGGGAAATAAGCCACAATTAAAATGAAAAAAATAATTTTATTAACGTTTCGACGCCCAAATCGGGTGCCGTTGTCAAAATACAAAATATTACTAAATAAACAAAAATGTTGTTGCTAATCAAAAAAATTCTTCTAATAATTTATTTAATCTGACTCATTTATATTGGCAATTTAGACATATATTATACATTTTAAAGTAGAAGACTTTAAAATGATATTGCCAATATTTATGAGTTGCGTTCCTGGGACGACTTACTGAAAGATAGTTCATTCGATTACATGAAATCAACCCCAACTCAAGAATATCCGTCACAAAAAAATTATAGCATGTGATCTGTCTTTAAAAAGACAACCAAATGCAACGACAGTAAAATTCTCGCGTTAGAGACTTCATAGTAAATCACAAGGGAAAACCAGGAAAAAACCCTGTGATACTATCCCGACATCGTAAGTATTTGGTCTTACATTTAATTTACTCTCAAAAAATAATACCAAATTCTGACTTGTAACATGTTTAAATTATAAATAATATTAATAATACTAGATATATAAGTAATACTAAAATATAAAATATGTACCAGCTCGATGTTATTGACTTACTAATCTTGGTATTTTCTTTCTGTTGACTTCCTCTTTCAGTATGGGCAACCACATCCTACTGCATTCTACCGAGGAATTTGCGACACAATTGGTTTCATTGATTTTTCTAATTTTCTCTAATTCTGCTAAATGAAACCAATTGTGTCGCAAATTCCTCGGTAGAATGCAGTAGGATGTGGTTGCCCATACTGAAAGAGGAAGTCAACAGAAAGAAAATACCAAGATTAGTAAGTCAATAACATCGAGCTGGTACATATTTTATATTTTAGTATTACTTATATATCTAGTATTATTAATATTATTTATAATTTAAACATGTTACAAGTCAGAATTTGGTATTATTTTTTGAGAGTAAATTAAATGTAAGACCAAATACTTACGATGTCGGGATAGTATCACAGGGTTTTTTCCTGGTTTTCCCTTGTGATTTACTATGAAGTCTCTAACGCGGGAATTTTACTGTCGTTGCATTTGGTTGTCTTTTTAAAGACAGATCACATGCTATAATTTTTTTGTGACGGATATTCTTGAGTTGGGGTTGATTTCATGTAATCGAATGAACTATCTTTCAGTAAGTCGTCCCAGGAACGCAACTCATAAATATTGGCAATATCATTTTAAAGTCTTCTACTTTAAAATGTATAATATATGTCTAAATTGCCAATATAAATGAGTCAGATTAAATAAATTATTAGAAGAATTTTTTTGCTTAGCAACAACATTTTTGTTTATTTAGTAATATTTTGTATTTTGACAACGGCACCCGATTTGGGCGTCGAAACGTTAATAAAATTATTTTTTTCATTTTAATTGTGGCTTATTTCCCATATAAATAATTAATTATTCATATTTTTTACAAAAACTGATAATTATCAATAGTTACCTATTTAAAATAAAACAACAATATCACTATTATATCTTCGATTATAATTTACTACAATGTGTTTTTCCAAATTTTCTTCGAGGAAACATTTTCTTTGATCAGATAAAATATTTTTTTGTAACTAGAAAAGCTCCTTTCAACATCAACAGAAGTAATTGGTCCTATTTAAAATAATTTGTTAAAGCCGAAAATTCTGCACCAAAATCAATTTCAAAATGTCCATTAAATATTTCGCATATTATGTCCTCCACAATTTTAAAGCCGTTTAAAGACGGAATCTGATCTAAAGCACTAATAGTTCAATTTCCATTAGAAAATAGTAAAACTATGGTTAAAGCTGTAAATTCTCTTAACAATAGGGGATTTTAAAGGCACCAGAATTATAGCTATTAAATTGGGATACAAATTGTACTAAATATAATAAAATTAAATAAAATTCGGATTTCCTGGTAAAACATCATCATTTTGACATCCTACAATCATTTTATAACGGCGTACTATAAGCACTATAAGTACTTTGTGTAAAGATCGGGTATTTTTTAAGAAAAAATTAAAAGGCAGTGAATGAGCCGTCTCTCTTCAGGTAGTTCTCAAATTAATAGATAGGACAGTCTGTGTGGGGAAATATTTTGTGTCGAATTAAAATATAATTTTTTTTTACTTAAATGTTTTTAAATATGCACAAAATATAAATGTTTGTTTAAAAATATGCAAAATTTAATAAAGCTCTCAAATATGCGAAATAAGCATGCAATATGCATTTAGCATAAAATCCGCTCCCTAGTTATAGCTTTATTCTCTAAGAATATGGATGTAGTAATAGTGCTGCTAAACATGTAAATGTCATTGTATACCGGGTGTAACAATAATACTGTGTTTTTTCCTGAAAGTTCGTAACACCCTGTGGAATATTCTAGCATTTAAAAAACATTGAAATTAAAACTCAATTGTAGCCTTAGCCTTTCTTAACATTCTGCTTTTTGACTAATTCACTTATGTTGGATAATAAAAAAGTTAGGTACTTTGACAACTAGCCATGTTCTTCATCAATACATGGTGTTTCTAAATAAGTACGACAAACTTTAAGGGTTAATTCTGCATGAAAAAATGATGACAGTTTGCTTTATAAACATATGTCCGAAAATGCTTCGTTTCCGAGATACGGGATGTTGAATTTTTTCTTACAAACTGATGATTAATTTATTGCTCTAAAACCGGTTGAGATATGCAAATGAAATTTGGTAGGTTTTAAGAGGTAGTTATTTCACATTTTTTGACATACAACTAAAAATTTTATATTCGCCGTTGGCATGGATACAGATAATATGACCGGGTAGCATATTTACAGATGCTAGCGTGTGTAGACACCAGGGTGTTGAAATCAGTTAGCGTTTGGAAAAACCGTACTTTTACAGATGCTAGCGTGTGTTGCCACCAGGGTGTTGAAACCAGTTATGGTTTGGAAAAACAGTACATTTACAGATGCTAGCGTGTGTAGACACCAGGGTGTTGAAATCAGTTAGGGTTTGGAAAAACAGTACATTTACAAATACTAACAGATTAGGACACCAGAGTGTTGAAACCAGCTAGCTTTTTTAGGGGCGATACTTGCATTGATTAGGGGCGGCTATTGACATTGATTTTATATATCTACTTCTGTGAAAAAATATTTAAGTGATTTATATATTAATAAATAATTAAACGTTGTTAGGATATGAACAATATAAATATACAGGGTGATGCATTAAGAATGTCCAATCTCTGAGTTGTAGATTCTAGACCTCAAAATAATAAGATTTAACCCAAATGACTTAGATAAAATGTGGCTCGTTACTGAGTTACAGGGTGTTTTATTTAAAAATTTAATCACCATTTTTACTCAGTACTTTAACACTATTTGACGTATCCTTGTCATACTTGGCAGAAAGTGTAAGTACTGTGTACTCTATTAAATTATGTTAAACAAACGTTTCTGGCTACTACCAGAGGCGTACGATAGGGGAAAGTGAATTGTTGACCCTTCCAAGTTCTACGCCACTGACGGAATTGCTATTTTAGGAGAATTTTAATATTCTCCAATACTTTCCATGTAACAATATATTCTTCATTCGTAACGATAAAATAATTAGTTTGTGAGATATTTGAACTTAAAAATGGAGGGGCACAAAACATTATTCAAAATAGCTGTGCTGTTTCATTTTTGACTTCAAATATCTTGAAGACTAACGACGTTATCGTTACGATTGAAGAGTATATTGTTTACATAGAATGGATTAAAGAATCTAAACGTTGTGCTAAAATAGCAATTCTGCTAGTGGCGTAGAATTTGGGAAGGGTCAACCATTTACTATACCCTGTCGTACGCCTTTGGCTGTAGTCAGAAACGTTTGTTTACCATAATTTATTAGGGTACACAGTGCTTACATTTTCTGCCAAGTATGACAAGGATGCGTTAAATAGTGTTAAAATTAAATCATATTTTTAGTAAAATTGTGGCTTATTTGCCATTAAAAAATTTTTTCAATATGGACGTCCGTCCAAAACCGAGACAACAAAAGGAAAAGTAGTATTTTTTATTGATAAAACATGGTTTTATCACACAATGCGTAAATTTCTTTTACTGAACATGTAATTATAAATATTAATTAGTTGTTGAAAATATACTTTTCGGTTACAATCAACGCAACCACTTTGCATAAAGTAGGAGAAATCGAGTAATTTTAAATTTGTTTTATATATTTTTATCGTTAGTATACTATTTTACACCGTACACAGATAAATTTATTAGTAGCAAAGTGGAAAATAGTTTTATAAAATCCAAGAAGCAAGAGGAGAAGAAAAAATATTAATACAAAAGGAACAAGAACTGTCCCAATATGTGTCATGAAACAAGTGAAAGAGAAGTCTATAGAATATAACAAACCCGCATATATTTGCTTCGTACATCTAAAGAAAGCATTTGACAGAGTAGACTTAGCGATATATTACAGAAAATAAAGCAAAAAAGGATACCGGCAAACATTGTGGAAGTCATAAAACAAATAAATAATAAAAACACGACAGAAATTAAAACAAACGACACCACTACGGTCAACAACCTAGTATGTTGTTTACATAGAATGGATTAAAGAATCTAAACGTTGAGCTAAAATAGCAATTCTGCCAGTGGCGTAGAATTTGGGAAGGGTCAACCATTTACTATACCCTGTCGTACGCCTTTGGCAGCAGCCAGAAACGTTGTTTACCATAATTTAATAGGGTACACAGTGCTTGCACTTTCTGCCAAGTATGACAAGGATACGTTAAATAATGTTCCAATTAAATAATTTTTTTAGTAAAATTGTGGCTTATTTCTCATTAAATTTTTTTTTTCAATCTGGACGTCCGTCCAAAACCGAGACAACAAAAGGAAAAAAACAGAAGTAGAAACCTGATGAGAAACAGCACACAGAACCAACCCAAAAGGGCATGGATCTGCTCATTAACCTAATATTTTTTATGTTGTTCTTTTGTGTTAATACAGGGTGATTCATTAAGAATATCCAACCTCTGAGTTGTAGATTCCAGACCTCAAAATAATAAGATTCAACCCAAATCACTTAGATAAAATGTGGCTCGTTACTGAGTTACAGGGTGTTTTATTTAAAAATTTAATAACTATTTTTACTCAGTACTTTAACACTATTTAACTATTTTTAATGGGAAATAAGCCACAATTTTACTAAAAAATAATTTAATTTTAACACTATTTGACGTATCCTTGTCATACTTGGCAGAAAGTG
This sequence comes from Diabrotica virgifera virgifera, assembly GCF_917563875.1. Taxonomy (NCBI): domain Eukaryota; kingdom Metazoa; phylum Arthropoda; class Insecta; order Coleoptera; family Chrysomelidae; genus Diabrotica; species Diabrotica virgifera. The sequence goes on along the minus strand of NC_065451.1, from coordinate 39,428,573 downwards.
TAAGGTACTTTATACCCTATTAAATTATGGCAAACAAACGTTTCTGGCTACTAACAAAGGCGTACGACAGGGGATAATAAATGGTTGACTCTTCACAAATTCTACGCCACTGGCAGAATTGCTATTTTAGCTCAATGTTTAGATTCTTTAATACATTCTATGTAAATAATATACTCTTCATTCGTAACGATAAAGTCGTTAGTTTTCGAGATATTTGAAGTTAAAAATGAAACGGCACAGCTATTTTGATTAATGTTTTGTGCCCCTCCATTTTTAAGTTCAAATATCTCGCAAACTAATTATTTTACGGTTACGAATGAAGAATATATTGTTACATGGAAAGTATTGGAGAATATAAAAATTATCATAAAATAGCAATTCCGTCAGTGGCGTAGAATTTGGGAAGGGTCAACAATTCACTTTCCCCTATCGTACGCCTCTGTTACTAGCCAGAAACGTTTGTTCACCATAATTTAATAGGGTATACAGTACTTAGACTTTTTGCCAAGTATGACAAGGATACGTCAAATAATGTTAAAGTACTGAGTAAAAATAGTTATTAAATTTTTAAATAAAACACCCTGTAACTCAGTAATTAGCCACATTTTATCTAAGTCATTTGGGTTAAATCTTATTATTTTGAGGTCTAGAATCTACAACTCAGAGATTGGACATTCTTAATGAATCACCCTGTATATTTATATTGTTCATATCCTAACAACGTTTAATTATTTATTAATATCTAAATCACTTCAATATTTTTTCACAGAAGCAGCTGCATAAAATCAGTGTCAATAGCCGTAGCATCTATGCATGTATCGCCACTAAAAAAGCTAACTGGTTTCAACACTCTGGTGTCCTAATCTGTTAGCATTTGTAAATGTCCTGTTTTTCCAAACCCTAACTGATTTCAACACCCTGGTGTCTACACACGCTAGCATCTGTAAATATGCGACCGGGTAATATGACCCGTATGCACGCCAGTGGTGAATATAAAATACATAATTGTACGTCAAAAAAATGCGCAATGACTGCCTCTTAAAACCCACCAAATTTCATTTGCATATCTCAACCGGTTTTAGAGCAATAAATAAATCGTCAGTGTGTAAGAAAAAATTGAACACCCGATATCTCGGAAACGAAGCATTTGCAGACATATGTTTATAAATCAAACGGTCATTATTTTTTCATGCAGAATTACCCCTTAAAGTTTGTCGCACTTATTTAGAAACACCCTATATTGATGAAGAACATGGCTACATGTCAACGTACCTAACTTTTTCATTATCCAACATAAGTGAATGAGTCAAAAAGCAGAATGTTAAGAGAGGCTAGGGCTACAACTGAGTTTTAATTTCAATATTTTTTAAATGCTAGAATATTCCACAGGGTGTTACAAACATTCAGGAAAAAACACAGTATTATTGTTACACCCGGTATACAATGACATTTACCTGTTCAGCAACACTATTACTACATTCATATTATTAGAGAATAAGGCTAAAACATATTAAAAAAATCACTAAAATCGGACAACAGGTTTAGAAAATTCGAGACATCAAAAATGACCCATTTTTAAGGTGTCCCATTTTTTTGGCCAGGAGTGTAGCTAACAAATGGAACTCAGATAGGACAATAAAGTTTAGTTCAGTTGTATATGTAAGTCACATCCGTGTGCTTATGAAATTTCAAATCTTTGGAGTATAAAAATAAACAAAAACGTGATGCATCATATGTATCGATGGTATCGAAGAAATAAATATTGTTGGTTTTAAAACTCAAGAAGTCAAATAAAATAAAAAATTTTAATTTGATATATAGCCAAGAAATAAAAAAAATCAATGAATCAAAGAAATCGGGAGCAGCGAGATTTGGTCTTTTTAAAATCCATTGTCTATAATCTAAAGACGCTTATCTCCTTCTCAAAATACATCCGTCAATTCTTGTATAAGCAGTGGTGTAAGCCTTTTGATATATTTTTAATGTTAGCTTTACGATCGATAAGTACACTACTCCTTGTTTTTGTGAATCGAAACTGAACTAACTCACCTCCAAATTAAAAAATTGCCAAATACGTATAAACCATCTCTCGCCCTCACCACTATCTCGGCCTAGTAACAGTTTGCTGTCTCGCCACTGTACTCGTTACGTGTAATCATAGGGGAGTGCATTTAGATTTTCACTTCGGAAAAAATCAAACAAGATAAAACGTTTTGTAATTTCATTAAGAAATGTTTAATAAACAACACATCAAAAAGTTCTACTCAAAAAGTGGGTGCTTCATTTTTTATTAAACAAATGAACAGCGAAGTTAGATGTTTTTTTAAATAACTCCGAAAATATAATTTTAAGAAAAAAACTGACTTGACCATTGAAAAATTCAGAAAATTTTACAAAAAAGACCTTATATAAAGATTTTTCTAAAATTAAATCTCTAGCTTCTGTAATTTTTTATTTATAACGTTAAAGTCACCCTTCTCACACACATTGGCGCACTGTAAACTAGCGTTGGAAGAAGTGCACGCTTGAGTTTTTTTAATGTAATTTTTTAACTAATGGATCAAAAGAAATTTTACAAATTGGACATGAAAGAAGATGAAATAAGCTATCTTATGGTTGTAATAAAAAGAAATAAAATGTATGGACATAAGTACGGTGTGGGCGGAAAGTGAGACTTACATGAATTTTGTTTAAAAATAATATAAAAATGTATAACTAACACAATTTTACTTATAAAGCTCTTAAATTTGCACAACTTACCTCTCAATCATCTTACTAAACGATGTTTTATTCAAAAAAAATCTCAAAAATTTAATTCAAATAATACGCTGTCTCAAAAAATGTAATTTTCGAAAACTTCGTAGTTCTACAGAATTCCCACCACTTTAAGACGGTGTCACTCAAGTTTGAATAAATCTAATACAATTTTTTTGATATTTTTTTAAAGCCTAGGATGTAATATTTAAAAAACACTGAATTATTTTAGTTTAAAAATTAAATAAATAATTTCTTTTTGAGAAAACTAAGAAAGATAACAAAAATGTAATACAAAAACCGAAAATTATCAAAACTTTTTTCTGTAAAACTTACCTAAAATTAATTTAATAATAAGCTTCAACAATAATAAATGTTCAACAAAAAAATTATTTTTATCTCTTATACAGTATGTCTGCGTAACTTGGAACCTATTGATCACTTTTTTAATATTAGTTTTACGAAAAAAAGTTATTCTTTATAAAATACTCTGCATCGTATATAACATAAGATGCAACCATCAAATATCAAATTTTGTTAATTTTGTACGAGGTATGTCAAAAAATATGAATTTCACTAAAGAGTAAAGTACCTTTATATTTCACAATATCGAAAATGTTTATAAAGAAAAGTTGTTTGGAATTAAAAACTATGTTAAAATATGTAATTATATCCTTCTAATCGAAAATTTGTTTTTTTTAATATTGTTTCAAATTAATTATACCAAACATCATTAAATTTTCACTTATTATTTATGATATCTGATTTATTATTAATTTTATGAAGAAAGTTATTCGTCATAAATAGCTGTGCATGGTCTAACACTTAATATGCAAATATAAAATATTATATTTTATCAATATTATAATATTATACGAGGTATTATGTAAAAAAATTGCATAAAAGTGTAATTGCGTATTGACACATAGTTTTTAATTCTGAACAACTTTCCATAATAACAATTTTCAGTATTATGAAAAATATAGGTATTTTACTCGTAACTGAAATTTTTATTTATTGACATATCTTGTACAAAATTGATAAAAATTGATATTATATGATTGCATTTAAAGTTTTAGAATATGCAGAGCTTTTTACTAAAAATAACTTTTTATTTATGATCCCATTGCAACAATTTTTTGAATATTGAAGAGATAGATTTTGAATAATTTGTTCTTTCTTTCTAATACATTTTAATTTTTAGTATTATTGTGAAAATTATTTGTTTATCTTTTTTTTAAGAATGAAATTACATATTTGTTTGATTGGATTCTACTTGTTTTTCATTTAAATATCCGCCATTTTGGATCCGCCATTTTGAAATTTAAATTTTTAATCTTTAATTCAGATTCAACAACCTGTTAAAAATAAAGAAAATAAATGTTTTAGAAAAATGTTCTTTTTTATGTTCTTTTTAGAAAATCCGCATTTTGGATCCGCCATTTTATAGTTTATAATGTTAACATTTAAGTTAGGTTTATCAAAGCTCTCAAAAATAAATATGTGTAGAAATAAATACATTTTGTAAAGAAATTATGATTTTACAACTATTTTTTAAGTTATCCACCGTTTTGGATCTGCAATTTTATAATTTAAATTATCAAAATTTGATTCAGGTTCAGCAACCTCTCAAAAATGTCCACATATATGTAAACAAACACGTTTTATAAAAAAAATTCGGATTTTACAACTGCTTTTTAAGGAATTTTAGGAAAAAATCCGCCATTTTGAATCCGCCATTTTGAATTTGCAAATTGTAATGTCAGATTCGGATTCAGCATAATCAAAACTAAAATAAAAACATTTTTTATCAAAATAAAATGTTGAATTCACCCATATTCTTAACATTATTTATACAAAACAATTGTTATTGTTTAAACAATTAATAAACAATTAACGGCGAAATTTGTGAGTAGAACTTTTTACTTTAACATATTTATAAACTAGCAAAAAAAGTTTTAGAAAAATATAATCTTGTTTGATTTTTTCCGAAACATTGTATCTTCTCGTTCTAATTGCACTCCCCTATCAAGCCATTAACGATATTCCAAAGCCTTGGTTTAAATCTGCTACCTCTAAAAAAATTTGATAGCAAATGTCGATTTATGATCTGAAAAAAAAAATAAAAAGTTTTTAGTGACATTAATACCCCAAAAAGTTAGATAAATTATTAATTAACAAAAAATAAAACCCCCAATATAGTTTCTGAAGTACCTACATCACAAAGTTGGCACCAATCTTGGTGTCTCTACTTCAGAAACTATATTCTGGGTTTTATTTTTTCTTACTTAGTGTTAATTTATCTAACTTTTTGAGGTAATAAGGGCTATAATATGTTATATATTAATTTCTTTTCAGATCAGAATTCGACATTTGCCATCGAACTTTTTTAGAGGTAGCAGATGTAAACTCAGGCTCTAAAATATCGTAAAGGGTTGCAGTTCCGAGGGATTCAGTTGGATCAGGAATAGTCCAATAATGAAGCTTAAAATAGGACAAAACCTCGCAATTTTTATAGAATGGATCGATTTGCTTGAAAATTTGAGAATAAGTAGTGGATAGTCTAAGGATCAAAATCTATACGATGCTGAAAGGCGCTTTTACTACGGGGGTGGTTGAAACCCCATCTCGGGGTGGACATTTTTTATTAAATTTTGATCGCAAAAGTTAGTAAAAACGATCATTCTAAGCAAAAAACATTCTATACTTTTTTTTGATAAAATTAATAATTTTCGAAATATTCGCTATCGAAAGTGTTAGTTTTATATCGAAAAAATCAATGTTATTAATAAGTTTTGGGCTAATAACTCCAAAAGTTTTCGTTTTATCAAAACAACTTAACTTAACAAAAATGTACCTTTTGAAAAAATAAACAAAATCGTTTCTTTTAATTTTTTTAAAAACCAATAGTAATCGAGCTATACACTATTAAATGTTACCTCTTCTTCGTCAAATGCTAAATACTGTAGTTTAAAAGTCAAAAGACAGGAAAACTATGCATTTTTCGAGGATAACTTGTTTGAACTGATTTAAAGAATTTTAAAATATCTGTCTCCATAAATAAAAACAAAGTCTCTAGCTCAAAAATTAAGGGAAGTATATTGAAAAGAATGTTAGTCCCTACTTTTTTCAGCGAAAAAATGATCCGAAGCAACCTCCTAATCACCACCGACCACCCTAATTTCAATTAGTCATTATACTTATTTGGTCTTCTTTATTTGTATATTATTAATAGGTTCTAGAAGTTTGACCGGTTTAAAATAATTAGTTTAAAAAAAATGGAGTTCTAAGCGAATAACGAATTTTTATAGTTTGGAAAGAAATGGCCTTTTCTTTAGAATAGAAAGATTAGCATCAGAGATACGAAAAAATGTTTAAATATGAAATTTTAGCCTATTTAACTCCCAAGAAACTACTTTGCAAAAATTTTTACTACGGCAAAAATTGAGTGAGCTATTGATAATTAAAACTTGTAATAACATGCAAAAACCACCTTTATCAACCCTTTCAAAGTCACCTCTTTTTGCGTCTGAGGATTTTAAAAAGATTTAATATTAATAGGCTTATAGACATTATAAAAAACTACAACATTGTTTTTTACCAAACTTTCTAAGATAAAAAATAGAAAAGTTACGGTTAAAAAATCAATATATTTTTTGAAAAAAAAAGGAGAAATCCAATTTGAAGCATAATAATGTAAGTTAGCGGTGTTTAATCATTGGCCTTATTCATTCTTTTTTATTTATGTATTATTAATAGATTCTAGAAGTTTGACTGGCTTAGAATGATCAGTTTTTAAAAAACTGGAGTTAAAATCTAATAACGAATTTTTTAGTTTGGTAAAAATGTCAATATCTTCAGAATAGAAAGATTAGCATCAGAGATACGAAAAAATGTTTCAATATGAAATTGTAGGTTATTTTATTCCCAAGAACTTGGTTTGAAAAATTTTTTCTACGGCACAAATTGAGTGAATCGTAAATTAGTATGTTATTGAAAAACACTTATTTTTTCGATATAAAGCTAACACTTTCGATAGCGAATAAATCGAAAACTATTCATTTGATCAAAAAAATATATAGAACATTTTTTGCTTAGAATGGATGCTTTTATCAACTTTTGTGGTCAAAATATAATAAAAAATATCCACCTCCTAGATGGGGTGTCAACCACCCCCATGATAAAAGCGCATTTCGGCATCATATAGATTTTGATACTTGCACTATCCACTACTTATTCTCAAATTTTCAAACAAATCAATCCATTCTGTAAAAATTGCGAGGTGAAAAGCTTCGGTTCCTGGACTAGAAAAGATTTTGTCAAAAGCAGCTGCAACAAAACTGTTTCACGAACAGATGCAAGTACAGGAAGGCAATGCTACTCCGCAATTATAAGTGTCATCAAAGCAATCCAAGGAAAAATAAATATTAATTTTTATTAAATAAAAAAAAATAAATAGTTATATTTATTGCTTTTATAAAAAAAATCAAAATGTGTTTGTTTATATTACCAATGGTCCATTAGTTTTAATGAATCATGATCGTTTTATTAAAAATGAATATTTCCCAAACATGTAGTATTTTATTCAGTTTTTCTATTTATTTTGGCTTTGTAGGTATACTATAATGTTTATAGTAGGCCGCACTAGTTTATCCTGCAGTGTCCTTATTAATATCAGGATAAACTAGTTGGGCCTAGGCTAAAATAGTTTATCCTATCGCGTTTAGGACAAACTAGTTTGGCCTAGACCAAAGTATGCCAAGCAACATACGTTTTAATTTTATAATGCAAAGAATACTTAATAATATTAAATCTTCAATCTCTCTTCACTGGCGGATCCAAGGGGGTGTCATGGGGGTCATGACCCCTCCCATAATTGTAATTCCATATATCCTAAGGTTGGTAAGACTAAGTCACCTTGCATCAGAGATAGGTAATTAAATCACCCTCAAGACCCATGACCCCCCCCCCCCAAACAAAATTTCTGGATCCGCCACTGTCTCTCTTTAGGGGAGTGCAATGAGAACGAAAACATGGATTGTTTCGGAGAAATTCAAACAATCTTATATTTTCCTAAAACTTTTTTTGCTAGTTTATATACTTGTTAAAGTAAAAAGTTCTACTCGCAGATTTTGCCGCTAATTGTTTATTAATTGTTTAAACAATAACAATTGTTTTGTATAAATATTTTAAAAATATCATTAAATTCATCATTTTACTTTGATCAAATATGTTTCTATTTTGTTTTTGATTATGCTGAATCCGAATATGGCATTGTAATTTGAAAATTCTTATACAGAAGCTCTCATACAGTATGTCTGCGTAGCTAGGAACCACATGGGAAACTTTTTTATTATCAATTTTACGAAAAAAAGTTATTCTTCATAAAATGCTCTGGATAGTCAAAAATCTAAAACTCAACCATCAGATATCAAATTTTATCAATTTTATACGAGTTATGTCAAAAATATGAATTTCGTTAAAGAGTAAATTACCTTTATATTCCAGAATATCAAAAAATGATATTATGAAAAGTTGTTTGAAATTAAAAACTATGTTTAAATATACAATTACATCATTCTAAACGAATTTTTTTTTAATTATTTCTTAAATTACGGATGAGTATCATTTTCTTACAATTATGATAACTATTTTATTATCACTTATACGAAAAAAAAAGTTATTCTTCATAAAATGCTCTGCCTGGTCTAAAATTTAAGACACAACCATCAGATATCAAACTTTTTTAATTATATACGAGGTATGTAAAAAAATTGAATTTTTCTTAAGAGTTAAGTGCCTTTATTATTCACAATATTTTAATTAGAAGGATGTAATTGAACAATAAAACAATTTTTTTTAATTCCAAACAACTTTTCTTAATAACAATTTTCGATCTTGGGAAATGTAAAGGTACTTTACTCTTGAGTGAAATTCATATTTTTTGACATACCTCGTATAAAATTTATTAAATTTAATATTTGATGATTGCATCTTAGATTATATACGATGCAGAGTATTTTATAAAGAATAACTTTTTTTCGTAAAACTGATAATAAAAAAGTTATCAATAGGTTCCAAGTTACGCAGACATACTGTATAAGAGCTAAAAAAATTTTTTTTGCTGAACATTTATTATTGTTGAAGCTTATTATTAAATGTATTTTAGGTAAGTTTTACAGAAAAAAGTTTTGATCACTTTGTATAAACATTTTTTTAGCTGGTAATTTTCGGTTTATGTATTACATTTTTGTTATCTTTCTTAAACTTCTCAAAAAGAAATAGTTTATTTCATTTCTAAAGTAAAATAATTCAGTGTATTTTAAAGAATACATACTAAGCTTTAAAAAAGCTCCTAAAAAACTGTAATAGATCTGTTCAAACTTGAGTAATACCGTCTTAAAGTGGTGGTAATTTTATAAAACTACGAAGATTTCAAAAATTACAAATTTTGAGACGTCATATCATTTGAATTAAATCTTTGAGATTTTTTTTGAATAGAATATCATTTAGCAAGATGCTTAGAAGGTAAGTTGTGCAAAATTGAGAGCTTTATAAGAAACATTGTATTAGTTACACATTTTTAAATCATTTATAAACAATATTCATGTAAGGCTCGCTTTCCGCCCACACCGTACTTATGCCCATACATTTTATTTCTTTCTATTATAACCATAAGATAGCTTAATTATTCTTCTTTTACGTTCAATTTATAAAATTTCATTTGATCTATTAGTTAAATAATTACATTAAAATAACTCATGTTATTTGCATTTCGCCGTGCATTTCGCCGTACGCTAGTTTACAGCGCGCCAATGTTTGTGAGAAGGGTGACTTTAGCGTTATAAATAAAAAATTATAGAAGGTACAGATTAACTTTTAGAAAATTCTTTCGTAGTTCATTTGTTGAAGCACCCACTACTCGAGTAGAACTTGTTGATATGTTGTTTATTAAATATTTCCTAATGAGATTACAAAAAGTTCTATCTTGTTTGATTTTTTCCGAAATGAAACTCTATATGCACTCCCCTACTTATACATTTTGTAAATTTAATTCCTGGTTAGCTGCAATAAAGTTTTTAAATATTCCAAAGGCAAGCATTTTGTTCCGCCTATGGAATACTAGTTAAACTGTTCAATCTTCATTCTTGTAAAAATATCAAAACAATTGTTACACAATATGTTTATCTACGTTTAATAGATAACAACAATATTTGATAGTTATTTGTTTATTATTCTTTCTTTTTCAAAAATCTTCAACAACTAAATAGCAAATTTCTACATTTTTGCAAAATTCAAGGACAACAGTTTGTTGTTGACAATTAAAGCATCTAATACTTGCATAAACAAATAGTTGTTGACTTTTAAGTTGAACCCAGTTGTTGGTGATTAGCGACGGGTCCGTACAAAATCTATTATGATCTATATATTTTATATTTATATAAAATATATTTATATCCACAGAGAACGGCAGTTCTCACCAGTGGCGCCCCTACAAGCGACACTATATATACACGAAATTTTTCTAAACCTGACTGAATTTAAAATTGGGCCAAATCCCATCTTAAAGTATAGGAAAAGACTCGTCCATCCATATGTTACATCTCCATTTTGGTCCAAGGGTGTGGATTTTACGGCCCTTCCCATTTAGAGTCCGTTTTTCGTTCTCGTCCCCAAATCTCCCAAAAATTTTAAAAACTTAAGCCCGACCTTTGCGGCTTCTGATAGGACAGACCTTTCCAACGCATGTTTAATTTTGAAAATCGGTTATACCATTCAACAGTTATCGAGCTCAGAAGTATGACTCAATTTTTATTTAAAAAAGGAAAAATGTTTGTACAGTATTTCTCATGATCATTTTTCAGTGCGTAACAAATGATAGGAAAAAGGGTAAGTCCGTGATAATACACATTTATGACATTTATTCTAACATGACATTTTAGTAAATCTGACAGTTGTCACATTTTATTTTCAATTTGGAATAAAAACAAATCAAAAGTGTTTCTTGCATTTATAAAATGGTATTTTCTTTGATTTGTATAGTCTTATAAATTATACAGATTATATTTGTAATATTATTATCTAATTAAAAAAAATATTTTTTTATTATGGCGCCATCTATCGACAACTAGAATAACTAGAATAAATGTTATAAAAATGTCACCGACGAAATGTAATCACCGACGTGCCTTTTTTTCTGTCACATACAATTTAATGCGTTAGAAAGAAATCGAAAAACTGTGAAGCACTGAAAGATGATCATGAGAAATACTGTATGTATGTATGTGTGTGGAAAAGTTACACCGATCTGAATTTTTTTTCTGTGTTTCAAGAAGGTGTGAGGATCGATTCAGAACCGGTCTAATTTTTGACTTCTGACTACCCGTAAGCCAGCTAGAGGGCTAAGTAGATACAAAATAGCATATTTTTTGGGCGTACATATCTTAGGTTCAAGGAGAGACAGGAAAACCGCAAATACACCAAATCAATAGGGTTGAGTTAAGCTTTCAAATGGTGCTTACGCGATCAACCTGAGACATACACACTGCTCACCATAGCCGAAAAACTGAAAAATTAAACTTTGAAAATTTGGGTTTTTCGACAATTACTCAACATTTCAACCTACGAATTGCGCCAGTAACTGAGTGTTTATAGGAGGACTCAGGACGCGTCTAACGGTGTATATCTTATATCTTTGAAAATTCGAATTTTTTAATTATAGGCTTCATAAGTATGATCAAATCTATTTCTTATGGGAAAAACCGTTTTTCAAGCTCAATAATTCCTGTAATACGTTCAGTTATCATACTTGATCTTAGATGCATCAGATACTACTTGTCAATTCGTTTTAAACTCATATTTAGTGATCAACATCAGTTCAGCCGTTCAGAAGTTATAGAGCTCTAAAAGTATAATTAGTCCAGGAACTGAAACTTTTCACTTCGCAATTTTTACAGAATGGATCGATTTGCTTGAAAATTTGGTGGATAGTCCAAGGATCAAAATCTATATGATGCCGAAAGACGCTTTTACCATGGGGTGGTTGCCACCCCATCTCGAGGGTGGAAATTTTTTATTATATTTTGACCGCAAATGTTGGTAAAAACATTAATTGTAAGCAAAAAATGTTTTATATTTTTTTGATAAAATTAATAGTTTTCGATTTATTGGTTAGCGAAACTTAGTTTATATCGAAAAAATCAATGTTATTAATCAATCATGGTTTATGTACTTGTAGTGGTTACGATACTAAGTTTGATTGGGCAATCCGAGTTCATTTGCCGGCCATAATTACATAATTATTAGGATGGCTGGGATATGAACTCGGATTGTCTTATCACTGGTGTCGTAAGTACTAGATCATTTGGGAGAGAATGCGACCAAGGCGACCCCAGAAAACGGCAATTCTCGCTATTGGCGCACAACCCCTCTACATGCGACACTATATGTTATGACACACGAAATTTTCGATTTTCTAAATCTGATTGAATTAAAAAATTAAAGTTTAGGAAAAGACTCGCCCATCCATATGTAAACATTTCATTTTGGTCATAGGGTGTGGATTTTACATATATTCCTATTTAGGGTCTGTTTTTCTTTCTCGTTCTCAAAACTACCAAAAATTTCAAAAATATAAGTTCGACCTTTGCGGCTTCTGATAGTACTAATCATTACCTTTCCAACGCACATCTAATTCACAGTGGCGCACAACACCCCTACATGCGACACTATAATAATATACACGAAATTTTCGATTTTATAAACCTGACTGAATTGAAAATTGAACCAAATCCCATCTTAAAGTTTAGGAAAAGACTCGTCCATCCATATATTACTTCTCCATTTTGGTCCAAGGCTGTGGATTTTACGGCCCTTCCCATTTAGGGTCTGTTTTTCGTTCTGGTCCCCAAAACTCCCAAAAATTTCAAAAACTTAAGTTCGACCTTTGCGGCTTCTGATAGCACAGATCATTACCTTTCCAACGCATGTTTAATTTTGAAAATCGGTTATACCGTTCAAAAGTTACCGAGCTTCGAATTAGAACTCAATTTTTATTTAAAAAGGGGAAAATGTTTGTGGATATGTATGTATGTATGTATGTATGTATGTATGTGGAAAAGTTACACTGATCTGAATTTTTTTTCTGTGTTTCAAGAGGGTGTGAGGACCGATTCAGAACCGGTGTAATTTTTGACTTCTGACTACCCGTAAGCTAGCTATAGGGCTAGGTAGATACAAAATGGCAAATTTTTTGGGCGTATATATCTTAGGTTCAAGGAGAGACAGGAAAATCGCAAATACACCACATCGATAGGGTTGAGTTAAGCTTTTAAATGGTGCCTAAGCGATCAAGCTCAGACGTACACACGGCTCAGTATAGCCGAAAAATTGAAAAACTAAACTTTGAAAATTTTGGTTTTTCGACAATTACTCAAAATTTCAACCTACGAATTGCGCCAATAACTGAGCATTTGTAGAAGGACTCTATGCGAATCTAACGTTGTTTACCTCATATCCGGGAAAATTAGAAATTTTAAGTTATACGCTTCATAAGTATGATTAAATCTATTTCCTATGGGGAAAAACTGTTTTTCAAGCTCAATAATTTCTGTAACAGCTTTAGTTTTCATACTTCACCTCAGATGTATCAGATACTACTTGTCTATACGTTTAAAACTCATGTTTAGTGATCACAATCGGTTAAGCCGTTTAGAAGTTATTAAGCTACAAAAGTATAATCCAATTAACGATTATTCCCGAAATGGTTTATGTAGTTATAGTGGTTACGACGCTAAATTTGATCTGCAACGGGCAATGCGAGTTCATTTACGGGCCATCCCAATATTTTTATTCAATCTATTTCGACTAGAAAAAAATCTAGTGTACATTCGATGGACACTAGATCATTTGGGAGATAATGTGACAAAGGTGACCAATTATAAAGCTTAACGTGTAATCGAGAAAAATTGCATTCAACTTCATACATTTAATTTGTATATAACTTGAAAAACTTCTGATACAAGATTAAAAAACCGCTAAACGCCGTAAAAATGAGTGGCGGATACAATATTCCAGCTACAAAAATCTGATATGAAAATTATGTGGCGCGAAAATGTATTTTCATTTTGATGCAAAACAAAATTCTAGTTTTATTTTAAAAGATTTTTCCATAATATTTGCTAAATTTGAAGTAAACGCGCCACAAAAGAATTTCAAAATTCAAACTGTATCAAAGTGTACTCTTTTGTGGCGCGTTTACTTCAAATTTAGCAAATATTATAAAAAAATCTTTTAAAATAAAACTAGAATGTTGTTTTGCATCAAAATGAAAATACATTTTCGCGCCACGTAATTTTCATATCAGATCTTTTGTAGCTGGAATATTGTATGCGCCACTCATTTTTACGGCGTTTAGCGGTTTTTTAATCTTGTATTTTATATACACACACCGGCAAAATTAGCCGAACACCTTAAAAATGGGACTTGTTTGATGTCTCGAATTTCCTAAACCTGTTCTCCGATTTGAGTGATTCTTTTAGTATGTTATAGCCTTATTAGTTAAGAAAATCGGTGTAATAATATTGTTGCTAAACATGTAAATGTCATTTTATACCGGGTGTTACAATCATACTGTGTTTTTTTTCTTAAAGTTCGGAACACCCTGTGGAATATTCTGGCATATATAAAATATTAAAATTAAAACTTGATTGTAGACTTAGGCTTTCCTAACATTTTCTTTTTTAATTAATTTGCTTATGTTGGAAAATAAAAAAGTTATGTGTTTTAACAACTAGCCATGCTTTTTATCAATAAATCCTCATAGTAAGGGAGGAAAGTATGCTAAATTTGCAGTTACTCGAGCGTTATGGGGCCCTATTGGATTGCGAAGAGTGGGTACTAAAACCAAAAGAAGTTAAGGTAAGTTTTTCATAAAGTATGGGACTCACCATTTTTTAATTTAATTTTCCATTTCCACCAATCGTTTTTTACGATCATAGCGCCATAATTGGAAAAAATGTTGCGAATAAAAGTTGCTTATTTTTACGTCAAGGATCCAAATCTGCAATAAAAAATGGTGAAATGGTGAAAAAATGGTTTAAAGTAACCCCCACCCCACCTCCGTGGGGGGTCGTGTTTGGTGCCATTCGGTAGATTTTTGAGAAATATTGAATAGGTGTGTTTTTTTGCAGTTTTACGATCTGATGTTAATTTCGCGAAATATCGCAGGGTTCGTATTTAAAAATTTTAATTTACCCCCACCCCTCTCCGTGGGGTGTTACGAGCCCCCACAGAGGTGGGGTGAGGGATTTAATTAAAAATCTTAAATAGGAGCCCCCAATTTTTATTGCAGATTTGGATTCTTTACGTAAAAATAAGCAACTTTTATTCGACACATTCTTTCGAATTATGGATAGATAGCGCTATAATAGGAGAAAAATGATTGTTTCAAATGGAAAATTAAATTAAAAAATGAAAAGTCCCCCACTTTATGGAAAACTTAACTTAACTTTTTTCTGATTTTAGCACATACTCTTCACAATCCAATAGGTCCCCATAACGCTCGAGTAACTGCAAATTTAGTATACTTTCATCCCCTACTACGAGGATTTATTGATGAAAAACATGAATAGTTGTTAACGCACATAACATTTTTAGTATCTCACATAAGTAAATGAATCAAAAAGGAAAATGTTAAGAAAGCTTAAGTCTACAAGCGAGTATTAATTTTAATATTTTACATAAGCTATAATATTCCACAGGGTGTTCCAAACTTTAAGAAAAAAACACAGTATGATTGGTACACCCGGTATAAAATTATATTTACCTGTCTAGCAACAATATTATTACAACGATATTCTTAAACAATAAGGCTATAATATACTAAAAGAATCACTCAAATCGGACCAGTGGTTTAGGAAATTGAAGACATCAAACATGTCCCATTTTTAAGGTGTTCGGCTAATTTTGCCGGTGTGTGTATAATGGTGGACAAGATTTGCCTAAGTAAATATTAAAACTAATAAAAAAATAATAGAACAAAGAAGATTACCACAAGAATGGAGATCAAACATCCTAATACCTCTCTTTAAAAAAAGATACACATCGGATCCGGAGAATTATATTGGAATTAACTTATTAAACACATTAAAATTAACAACCAAAGCGATAACAAACAAACTGAATGAAATTATAACATTAGCAGAAGAACAACAAGGTTTTAGGTCGGGCAGATCATGCACTATATTTATAATGAGGCAAGTTTAAGAGAAATCGTTAGAATACAACACACCGGCATATTTATGGACCTTAACGAAGCATTTGACAGCGTCAAATTAAAGGACGTTATCCATTTGTTATACTCAAGAGAGGTACTGCTAGGAATAATTGAAACGATCGAAAACATCTACCAGAACAACACAATAAACTTAAAAGTAGAAGATGAACTAACCGACCCAATTAAAGCTGGCAATGGGACAAGACAGAAGGATTCTTTGAGTCTCTTATTGTTCAACCTGATCATGGATGAAATAATAAAAAAAGTCAAAACTAAAAAAGGATGGGAGAAAATCAACTTAAAATAATAATCTGATTATGAATAATAAGTGAAGATGATTTACAACGAACGCTGCACCAATTTAAGTGCCAGAAAATTTAACATGTTAATTTCTCCAAAAAAGACAAATAGCAGTCACTGAAGGTTTTCACCTCCGATTTCGTTGAACCCTCATCGATTTTCATGAAAATTGGTGAGTAGTTAGATTATACCTCAAGGAAAAAACCCTGGGTGGATGCCACTCCTTCTGAGGGGTGAAAATTATTTTATTAAAAATAATACGACAAACCGATAGAGGGACACATTCTAAGCAAAATTTGTTATATAAAGTTATTAATATAAATCAATACTTTTTGAGTTATTAAAGATAAAAGATTTTATTTTTTCGTAAAAAAATGCATGTTTTAAAGCTGTTTTTCACATATAACTCAGAAACTATAAGCTTTTGCAAAAAACTTATTATTACCAAAATTGAAGACAATAAAAAACTAAATACACTCCTTACTTAAAGAACTAAACTAATGTTATTTCAAAGTGAGTTATGGGTACTTGAATGTATATTTTTTTCGAGGAGTACTCAAATCTAAGTATTCAAGCTTAAATAACTTGAAAACGATGCATTTTATAAAATATACCTGCTAAACACTCAAAGTACTTCGAAATACCTATCAAATGAGCTCCAGAAGAAGTTAATAGCAGTAAAATTAAACAATTTATGATGAAAATAAGAGAACCCTTTCGAATTTTTCAGGAAAAATAAAACATACGCCATTTCCATACAAATTAAAATTTATAGTAATCCTTACAAGTATCTATATATTAGTATAAGTAATGATTTCAATAATTTTGACCGTTTTAAAATGCATATTTTTGAAAAAAAAAAGATGTAACTCAAAAAAAGCAGAATTTTTAAATTATCGTAATTTTCATTTTCTTTTGATAATAACTCCAAAAATACCATATATACGTAAAACATGATATATAACCAAATTTTAGTTTTTTCTATATCAATTATTATACCTACCCTTTTTACTATTTCTGTAGGGTAAAGAACAAACGAGATAGAAACGTTTAAATCTTAAATTTTGCTGCGAGAACGATGTAACCGGGGCCATTTAACCATTTATTTTTTAAAAAGTGAGAGGTTTAAAAGATTAAGTTCAACGTGGTTTAATAGCTCTTGGAATTAACTTTCAAATGGTTTTTAGGTGAACCTGAAATAGTTAAAATTAACGGAGTTCTTAAAAAAATAATAATAACATTTTTCGAAAAAAAATATTAAAATATAAATTTTGAAAAATTTTGGAGTATAGATTTTAATGCTATCAACTTGTTCGGGAGCTCATTTGAAAGATATTTCTAAGTACTTTGACAAATGTTTAATAAGTTTATGTTATAAAATGCATAATTTTCGCGTTATTTAAGCTTGAATACTTAGATTTGGCTACGAAAAAAATATACATTCAATTACTTATAGCTCATTTTTAGTTAACATTAAACGGTTTTCCTAGTAAAGAGTTTATTTTATTTTTTATTAGCATCAATTTTGGTACTAATAACTTTTTTGTAAAAACTTATAATTTTTGATTTATTTATGAAAAATCGGTTAAAAACATGCATTATTCTCATGAAAAATTAAAATCTTTGATCTTAAATAACTCGAAAAGTTTTGATTTATTTTAATAACTTTATATAACAAATTTTATTTATATTTTGTCCCTCTACCACCACATTATGGGATTATTTTTAATAAAATAATTTTCACCCCCGAGAAGTTGGCACCATGTCACCTTTTTTTCTTAAGATATTCTCTAACCACTCACCAATTTTCATGCAAATCGATGGAGGTTCAACGAAATCGGGGGTAATAGCTCATATCCACCTTCAGTGACTGCACTAAAAATGCATGGTTATAATAGCAAATCCAATAAGATGTAAATTGGAGCTGGAGGTAAGATAATGGAAAAAGTGATGGAGTTTAAATATCTAGGCATCACACTATCTATAGATTAGAATAGAATAGAAATATGCTTTATTGTCATGAAAAATTGTACAATTTTATCGACAAAGCTTATAAAAGTCAAGAAAACAAAACAATAACAATCCAATTTACTAAAATTACATAAATCATCAATAGTCCTGTCGCCAGGGGGGTTACAACGGCCTTTTTAATTCAGATGGACTTACCCAAGTTTTTTTATGTATTTTGGCCCGTAGAACACGAATTTTTTGGGTAACAGTTGATCCGGATGTCGATAAGATTGTTATAAACAAAGAAGTTGAGGAATTACATAACAGCGATTTCTCGCAAAACAAAACATTTTTTTGTATTTTTTGGGTCATTCTAACTAAAAAATGTTAATACAAGTTTTTTCGTAGGATGCATAGTTTTCGAGATAAACGCGGTTGAACTTTCAAAAAATCGAAAAATTGCAATTTTTGAACCCGAATAACCTTTGAATAAAAAATAAAATAGCAATTCTGCTTACCGCCTTTAAAAGTTTGAGTCAAATAATATCTGTTTTGAATATTTGCATTGCTAAAAATTTATTTATTTATTTTTTTTTTCTTTTTCTTTTTTTGGCTTGGACTATGGTCATTCAGCCAGTCTCAATCAAAAGTAAATGTATTAAAGATATTACCAATTAGTGAAACTTGGTTATTATAATATTATTACAATTTTTTACTTCTTATTTACCTACTCATTACAGCTAATGTACATACTATGTTAATAAATATAAATATATTATATTACTTAACGTTTATCAAGAACACATAATGTATACATTTTACAAATAAAAATATTAATCTTAATATTAAAATAAATGCATTCTTTTTTGTATTTTATTTTAGTTTTTTTTTGTTTTTTGTTTTGTTTTTTTTTTCACTACGATAGGATGTTAAAAAAATTTTTGATTGTTAAAAAAAGCTATAAACACATAGTGTTTCCCGTGCCTAATACATGCGTTTTAATGCATGCTACGTAGAAATAGCCCCGCTCGCACTTTTACCTCTTCTACCTACTCGGTCGATTTTAAATGAGAAATCATTGAAAACATCACTCAAGCACTAGGTGTTTATAGCTTTTTTTAACAATAAAATAATAAATTTTTAGCGTTACAAATAATTAAAACCGATATAATTTGACTTGAACTTTCAAATGCGGTAAGCAGAACTGCTATTTTATTTTTTAATCAAAAGCTATTCCAGTTCAAAAATTGCAATTTTTCGATTTTTTGAAAGTTCAACCGCGTTTATCTCGAAAACTATGCATCCTACGAAAAAAATTGTAGGAACATTTTTTGGTTAGAATGGCCGAAAAAATACAAAAAAATGTTTTGTTTTGCGAGAAATCGCTCTTATGTGATTCCTCAACTTCTTGGTTTATAACAATCTTATCGACATGCGGATCAACTGTTACCCAAAAAATTCGTGTTCTACAGGTCAAAATACATAAAGAAAACTTGGTTAATAAGTTCATCTGAATACAGGAGGCCGTTGTACCCCCCTGGCGACAAGACTACAAATATTTAAAATAATAATAACAATAATGAAGTTGAGTACAAATGAAGGTGAATGAACACAAACAATCAATTGCAAAATTTAAAATAAATTGTAAATGCATAGTCTACCTAGTAATTAATAAAAAAGTTTTAAAAGTTTAAAGTTATAAAAGTTAAGCTGCTGCATATGACAACCAAATAATATCGATAAAAAAATAATAAAAATACTACTTGTGCAAAGGGTACTGTAATTTCTTAGTTATTGATTAAGAAAATCTTCTACTGATTAATATGGTCTTTGAGATAGGTAGGCTTTTGTCAGTTTACGGAATTTGGGGAAAGATGATGCAGATTTAAGTTGTAGAGGGAGATGGTTGTAAAGTTTTTTGCGGAGTATAATATAGATTTCTTTACTAACTCCGAGGACGGGGTTGGCAAATAGACGTTAAACGTAGAATTTCTCGTGAAGTAGTCATGGTTAGGTCTTGGTGGAAAGACATGTAGATGTTTACGAATTAAGCAAACAGTTTCTAAAATATACAAAGATGGAAGGGTTAAAATTCCGTGATCTTTGAAGTAACTTCTGCAATGTGTTGTTCTTCTGAGGCCAAACAGATATCTTATTGCTATTTTTTGTAATTTGAAAATAACATCGAATTGGGCAGCTGTACCAGAACCCCAAAAGGAAGACCATAACGAAGATGCGACTCGATCAAAAAAAATATGTTATTTTGGAAGATTCTAGATTGAGTTCATTCGCAACAGATCTTATAGCATAGCAAGCTGAAGATAGTTTCTTTCTTAACAAATCGATATGGAGGGACCATTTAAGGTTGCTGTCTAAAAAAATACCAAGAAATTTTACAGAATCAACGGTACTGATCTGGCTGTTATTAAGAGGTAAGGGTTGAAGAGCTCCTTTATAAGACAATGCTACTGTTTTATCTACGTTAAATGAGAGTAAATTAGAGCCAGACCAGGTTTTTATTGTAAGTAGATCAGAAGTTATAGGAGCATGAAGACATGAAGAGTTTGAATGTTTGAGTTGCATCAAGTGATACTGGTATCATCAGCAAAAAGAAAGATTTTTCCATCGATTTTTAAACTAGTGATGTCATTAATAAATATAAGGAAAAGTAGAGGACCCAATACTGAACTTTGAGGTAGGGGAAGGACGTCGAAGATGACGCACCTAAGCAAAATACATTTTATTTAAGGGTAAAAAATATTTAAGCTAACTTTGAATGCTACGAGCCTGTAATTTGGACATTTCTATAACCAATTTCTAGGATTATTTTTAAATTCAATAAAAGGAAGTATTTTTTATGCGGCTTTAAAAAAAACGCTTTTGCGCCATCTTACCTTCCACCGAGGGAAAGATGACGCACAGTGATGGTGAATATGGCGCATGTAGGTATCTATATTAAAAGCGTAAGTGATATGAAAAGAAAATTTATTTTTTAATACTGAAAGTAAGAAAATGTAAACAAAGCTTTTTTAACATATTAACAAAAGTCACAAATGTAGTTTTCGGGACTTTTGGCTCCACTGCATTCTTTATGCACCCATTGTCCACAACTTGTGCATCTGAACCATGTTTCCGTCTTTTTGCCGAAGTCTCCACATAACATGCAGATATCAGTTTCACCTCCCTCGTTGATTATGTCATCCAACTCATCGTCATTGCAAAGACCTTCTTCATCAAAATCGCTTTCTTCAGTATCGCTATCCTCCAAGATTTTTTTGTTTATTTTTTGTTTGATTATTTTTTGTACTTTGGCTTTCCCTTTATTTTTATTTAGTTTTAATCCTGCATCATTAACCAATACTTGTCTGGTTACTTTTTTCTTTCCTTCTTCCGACTTCGCCAGTTTTTCTTTTTTTTTATTCTCTTTTTCTTCTAAGAATTCTTTTAAAGGGGTGCTTATTAGAATTTTAGAATGTTGCTTTTGTCGTCCATATTTTCTTTTAATTTTTTTATTGGGCAAAGGAACTGGAGAAATAAGTGAAAGAGAAATATGTGGACGTTTGGTTATTTCATTTTGTTTTGTGGGGGTTGTGTGACGACTTTCAGGAGACTGTCGGCTGGTTGATGGACGTGGTAATTCTGGTTCTCTTATAGATGGTGTTGTTATTAGTGGAGGTGTTCCCTGAGGTGCAGGTTCAGGAGAAACATCTCTATCCAAGCTATCATTGTTTAAATTATCAGCAGGAAAAAAGTCATCTTCTGTGAACTTATCAGAGTTTAACGGAAAAATTCCGCACGTTCCGAAACCAGAAACGGCCTTATCAATATTTGCCACCTGATCATATGCTAACTTAAAAATCTCGGCGACATCATATGGAGTAATTTTATCTTCAAACTCTGAGTTGCTGATCTTAGATTTTAGAAAGGAATTGCAATGGCGACCATACGCATATTTTAATGCAGAAAAAAATGACACATCAAGAGGTTGTAATTTGTGGGATGTGTGGGGTGGAATACTAACCATTATAATCCCATTCTCTTTGCAGTAATTATAAATATCCAGTGAAATATGGCTCGAGTGATTATCTAATACTAACAGCACGGGATTATCTGGACTAGACAGGACTTTTTTTTGGAAATTCTTCAGCCATAATAAAAACATAGACGTATTACTCCATCCATTAGTGATGTTGATTATAGTTACTTTCGAGTAATCAATACAAATCGTTACTTTTGAATAAAGTAATCATTTCAAGTATTCGTTACTTTGATTACTTTGATTACTTTTGTATTGAGTATTTTTCGGTAGATAGATATTTTGTGTAGATATTCAGATATAACAAGTAATCATTTACAGTATTCGTTACTTTGATTACTATGATTACTTTCGTTACTTTTGTATTTGAGTACCGGTAATCGTACCGAGAAGCGTATTTCTCGGTAGATAGGTATTTTTTATAGGTATTCGGATGTAATAAGTAATCATTTACAGTATTCGTTACTTTGATTACTATGATTACTTTTGTATTTGAGTACCGGTAATCATATCGAGAATCGTATTTCTCAGGAGGTAGGTAGGTAGGTAGGTATTTTGTACAGGTATTCGGATATAACAAGTAATCATTTACAGTATTCGTTACTTTGATTACTATGATTACTTTCGTTACTTTTGTATTTGAGTACCGGTAATCATATCGAGAATCGTATTTCTCAGTAGGTAGGTATTTTGTATAGGTATTCCTATATAACAAGTAATCATTTACACTATTCGTTACTTTGATTACTTTTGTATTTGAGTACCGGTAATCATATCGAGAATCGTATTTCTCGGTAGGTAGGTATGTTTTATAGGTATTCCGATATAACAACGACCTTCACCGATCTGTTTAAGGGATAAAAATGATTTGATTACTATGATTACTTTTGTTACTTTTGTATTTGAGTACCGGTAATCATATCGAGAATCGTGTTTCTCAGTAGGTAGGTATTTTGTATAGGTATTCAGATATAACAATGACCTTCACCGATCTGTTTAATGGATAAAATGATTATATGTAAAATAGGAGATGATTGAATGCTCGAATAAATGAAATTTATGGAAATAAAAGGCAGATATCACCTAGTTGCTCGATATTTGCCTTTTATTTTCATAAATTTGATATGTAATTTATGATTTTAAAAATTACAAATAACAATAGGGGCGCCTGATATAATTTTGACCAGACTACTTAGTTATCTAATAATTAAAAAATGACTTTGTTTATAAATTCTTATTAAATTTTTTCGGCCCGTGTAGGTATTTATTAGAATTTTAGATTTTTGAATCATTCGAAACAAAAAAGGTGTTTTGTAATTTTTCTCTTGTTGATAATTTTCGAGTTAAACACAAATTAAAACCAAAAAAAAGGAAAATGGCAATTTTTAAGGCTAAAAACATAGTTAAAAAATAACATTTTTGAAATTACGAAGTACCTAAATTGAATTCAAACCTTCTTCTATCAGTTCTCGAAAGGATTTTGGGCTTATTTCATTTAAAAACTTTGTTTTTTAGTTATTAATGCAGTTTTGCAGGTTCGTAACAATTAAAAAAAATATTTTAGAATAAATCTTGCCAAAAATTGAGACCCGATAGAAAAAAGTTTAAGTAATTTGAATTTAGATACTTGATGATTACAACAATAATATATTTTACTTGTGTTTTTGGGTCTTGAAAATCGTCATTTGTGGTTTTTTTCAGTTTTAAATTGTTTATAGCTCGAAAACGATCAATTTAAAAGAAAAATTACAAAATACCTTTTTTGTTTCAAATGATCCAGAAAATATACAATAATATCTTACCGGGCCGAAAAAATTTTAGTAGAATTTATTAAAAAACGTCATTTTTGATTATTAATTAATTAATGTCTGTACAAAATTATATCGGGCACATTTTGCTTTTTATAATTTTTAACAGAATAAATTCTATATCAAATAATTGTAGATAAACAAGTTTTAAATTAAATTAGGTTTTCTAACAAATGTAAACATATTTTAAGTTTTTTATTTTTATTTAAGCTATTTATAATACAAAAATAAAAACAATAAAATAAAATAATACATATAATACAATACAATAAAATACAATAATACAATTCAATATAATACAATAACATACAATAATAAGAATAATACAATACGATACAGTATGCAGGGGTCGGCAACTTTGGCCCGCGGGCCGCATGCGGCCCTTTGCGCCTTTTTGAAGGCCCGCCAAAGCACCAATATAATTTTAGAAAAAATCAAAAAACTTAGTGTCATGCCTAAATGTGGCCGATGGCAACAATGCGGGCTAACAGAATAATGGGAAGGTGTATTTCACTACAACGACAGTAGATACTTAATGAGTAGATACGTAATACAAGTTATTTTTAATTTGGTAAAATAATTCAGGTCTTATCATAGAAAAAATAAATAAAATGCCACAGAAAAAAAATTAATGAGAAAAAGTGTGAATTTAATGAAAAGTTAATTAATAAAGAACAAAATATTTAATTGAAAATGGTTATTCATTTTTAAAAAAATATTTCTTTATATAATTTTATTAAAGCACTATGCTTAATTTGCAAAGAATCTATAAGAGTACCTATTCAAAGAAATTACGTTTGCCTCACCACTACATGAAACACAAAATTGAATGTGATAAATTTGAATCTCAATTCAGACAAAATAAAATTGGCTCTTTACAAAACTCATTAGACGGACAACAAAGCGCTTTTAAAAAATGTAAAGAACACAATTCAGCATTAAGTAATCAAAAAGTCCTTAATATTTCAAAATAGATTGCTTAACATAACAAACCATTTACGGAAGGGTAGTTCATTAAAAAATCTATCAAGGGGAAAGGAACAAAATGCAAAATTTTGACGCCTGCCAAAATTTTCAATGTATTTTAAATATAATAATTTTTTTCGAATCTTGAGAAAACTAATAAGTACCTATTTTTGAAAAATTTAAACGCAGAATGAAAGATTACTTTATTGCCGAGAGCCGAAAGTCCCTTAGAATGAATATAAAGTTTCTTTTGGGTGAGATATTTGAAATTAAAAATCACACCAAATTTTCTCCTTTTTTTTTCGCCCCTGTAACTTATTAAAATAAACATTATAGAAGTTTACAGGGACCTTCGCCTTCGGTAATAACGTAATATTTCATTCTGCATTTTAATTTTTCAAAAATACTTATTAGTTTTCTCAGGATTCGAAAAAAATGAATCCCATTTAAATAGCATTGAAACCGAAAGTTCGTACCCATCCCCTTAACGCAATTTGACCAAAACAATTTTAAAAAATTGAAGATTTTAAATTGTCTGTACGCAGAGCAGTTCAATGTATTGAAATTATATCAATGTTTATTACAACAACAACGTTTCTTAAATTAAAAGAAAATTGTTCACAATTTAAGTACTTTTCATTGGCACTTACTTAATTAAAGTAACAATATAACTAACACTGCTCAATTGTTGATTGTTTTTGAATTAAAAAAATTGTGTAACAGAAGAACTTGTTACATTAGAAAGTCTCCATCGAAATACAAGAAGTAAAAATATATTTTTACAACTATTAAATTAGTAGATTTTTTCAATCTACTATCTCAAGTGTGGAAAATTAAAAAATAATCCTTTATCCTTTTGTCCATTGTATTTCGATGGTCAAAAAGCACACATGGTTCCCATAATATGGGACATATGGCTCATTCGTTACAACTTTTCTCGAAATTCGGAATAATACACAATTGACAAGACAAGACAAATAACTTTATCACACACACTACACTAATTCAAAAAAGTACTTCAACTTCCTTTGTAACGGGCACAACTAGACCTGTCTCTCAGTTGTAAGTCCATATGTTGTAATAGAAATTTATGAGGGGCTTTTGAATTTTCAAAAACCACTTTTGTTAATGCGTAACCATAAATAAAAGTAGATATTTAACTCAACACAAGAACGTGTCAAGGAAGTTCGTGGAACTTTACGACTCGCAATTTCTCGGTACTAAACTATTTTAACACGTTAACTGCCTCATAGACGTTTATTTATTAATTTTTGGAGAAGTCAGAATAAGGTAAATATTTTTAAATTAAACGTACATAGAGGTATAGAAGAAGGGTTGGTGGTGAATAAGGGTTTTATCTATGGTGAGTGAATCCATACATAAAAATTATAAACATGTTTTTTTGTTTGTACAAAAGGATGTATCTATCTATAAATTTGGATTTGTTATCCAGTGATAACAATAACTCCAATAGTCTCTTAGATTATTGAAATGTGCCTTTAACACTAAGTACTTCGCTTAGAACCTAAGAACCTATATGGTAGCTCCAATGGTTTGTGGCTCTTCAGTTTCCGAGTCTGTTGCCACCGATGCCATGTTTTCTGTACCACATGAGGTTTATCAAGCATTAAACAATAATCTCCACACTGCCACTGTTTTTTGTGATTATGCCAAAGCTTTTGATTGTGTAAATCACGACATTTTGATAAAAAAACTAGATTTCTATGGAATTCGAGGTATTTCTTTGAACTGGTTTCAATCTTACTTGGAAAATAGGAAACAACTGGTTAGAGCAAATGATACAGACTCTAGTCTCAAAAATGTTGTATGTGGGGTACCGCAAGGTTCAGTATTGGGTCCTCTACTTTTCCTTATCTTTATTAATGACATCACTAGTTTAAAAATCGATGGAAAAGTTTTTCTTTTTGCTGACGATACCAGTATCACTTGGAGCAACTCAAATATCGCAACTCTTCATGCTACTATAACTTCTGATCTACTCACAATAAAATCCTGGTCAGATTCTAATTTACTCTCTTTTAACGTAGATAAAACAGTAGCATTACCCTATAAAGGAACTCTTCAACCCTTACCTCTTCATAACAGCCAGATCAGTATCGTTGATTCTGTAAAGTTTCTTGGTATTTTTTTAGATAGCAACCTTAAATGGTCCCTTCATATCGATGTGTTAAGCAAGAGACTATCCTCAGCTTGCTTTGCAATAAGATCTGTCTCTAAGGAAATGGATTTAGCCTCTTCCAAAATAACATACTTTTCATTGTTCGAGTCCCATCTTCGATATGGTCTGCCTTTTTGGGGTTTTGGTACAGCTGCCCAATCCGATGTTATTTTTAAATTGCAAAAAAGAGCAATCAGATATCTGTTTGGCCTCAGAAGAACAACACATTGCAGAAGCTACTTCAAAGATCACAGAATTCTAACATTACCTTCTTTATATATTTTAGAAACTGTTTGCTTAATTCGTAAACATCTACATGTTTTTCCAGAAAGACCTAGACATGACTATTCCACCAGAAATTCTACTTTTGACATCTATTTACCGATCCCGTCCAGTGAGTTAATAAAGAAATCTATATTATATTCTGCAAAAAAACTATACAAGCATCTCCCTCTACAACTTAAATCTGCAACATCTTTCCCCAAGTTCCGTAAAATGACTAAAGCCTATTTATCTGAAAGACCATATTATTCAATAGCAGAGTTTCTTAACCAATAACTAAGAAATTACAGTATTGTTATGTATAAGTAGAATCTTAATCTATATTTGAGTGTCATATGCAGCAGCATAACTTATTAAATAACTTATTAAATTTCTTATTAAATTTCTTAAGGTAGATTACGCAATTTGCAATTTTTTTTTAATTTTGCAATAGATTGTTACTGATTTTTATTTGACTTTATTATGTTGTATTTATATTGACGATTTGTATAATTTTAGTAAATTGTATTTGTTATTGTATTTGTTATTGTTTTTATTTATGATTCTTGTAAGCTTTGTCTATAAAATTGTTAAATTTTTTCAAGACAATAAAGCATATTTCTATTCTATTATATTCTATTCTATTCAGTGCTCACTATTATCTATCAGGATTAGTGCAAGATTGTTTGGGTGGTTTTTCAATTTCACCAAATAGCGGCTGCTGTATTCACTTACTATTTCCTTAACTGTGCCTACTTGGGATCGTCTCGGACTTCCCTGTTTGATATAAACCAAGAAGATGCATTTGTTATGGTCCGTAGTACTTTCGACTGAAAGCGTATAGTTGTACATGTACACTTGTTTATATGTTTATGAATATATGTTTCTGTTTATAAATATATTATAAACTGGACATATACATACATTAATGATACGCAATTTGGGTTTCGCAAAGGCCTGGGAACTCGTGAAGCTCTTTTTTCACTTAACATACTTATACAAAGGTGCCTGGACGTCAATCAAGATATATATGCGTGTTTTATTGACTATAATAAATTATTTGACAAAGTACGACATTAACAATTAATGCATGTCCTGGAATCAAAGAACATAGACCACAAATGACCTCAGGATTATATCGAATTTATACTATAAGCATTGAGCAAAAGTACGTGTTAACGATCAGCTGTCAGAGGAAATTGAAATCAGACGTGGAGTGAGACAGGGATGCATGTTGTCGCCAATTCTTTTTAATGCCTACTCGGAAGAGATCTTGAAGTAAGCTCTTGAGGGTGCAACAGCTGGAATAAAGGTAAACGGTGTTCCCATTAACAACATTAGATATGCGAATGACACTGTCATCTTAGCTGAAAATATTGGGGATTTTCAGAGGCTAGTGACCAGAATATCGGAGTTTGGACAAGAATACGGGTTAACAATAAATGTCAAGAAGATAAAGTTTATGAGAATATCGAAAACTCAAAGAAATAACGAAAATCTCTTCATAAACGGATCCAATATCGAACGAGTCGACCAATATGCATACCTTGGAACAATGATCAACTCCACAGGAGATTACTTACAGGAAATCAAAATCAGAATAGAAAAGGCTAGAGCAAATTTTAACAAAATGCGAAAAGTGCTCTGCACAAGAGATTTGAAGTTGGAGCTAAGAGTTACTTTGGCTAGGTGCTACGTTTTCTCGACTTTGCTTTATGGAATGGAAGCTTGGACCTTGAATGCTGCATCAATGAAAAAACTAGAATCATTCGAGCTGTTGGTGTACAGAAGAATTCTGAAAATATCGTGGACAGAACACGTCACAAACAAAGAGGTTCTGAGAAAGATGAATAAAGGGATGGAAATCCTAAATACCATCAAAATAAGAAAATTGGAATATCTCGGACATATGTCACGTGGAGAGAGATACAGCTTGCTTAAATTGTTTATGGAGGGAAATATTCAAGGAAAGAGAAGCATAGGGAGACGCAGAATATCATGGCTGCGCAACCTGAGAGAGTGGTAAGGATGTACATCAAATGAACTTTTCAGAGCAACCGTCTCTAAAATACGAATAGCTATGATGATTGCCGACCTCCGCAGCGGAGATGGTGGCATTTAAAGAAGATCGTAAAAACCCTCGAGTAATCTGTTTGCATCAATTAAGTGACAAAAACCCTCTAAACTCTAGATGACGTACCTTTGAATAACCCTGGATACCAGAGGTACTTCGGAGGTCAGTTCTGATTGCATATTCCATGTTCAGTGACCCCAAAAACCCCCCGAATAACAAAATCTGACCGTATACTGATTTTGACATGTTTATGCACTTTTGGATGCATTTTATACATTTTCAAATGCACTTATGCATTTCTAATTCCTACCCATTTTCCTATTGTAACCTTTTTCTTGAGTTCATGCTGAACACAACGCAAAAAGTCGCAAGTCTCTAGGTGCTCTATTTAAAAATCAATTTATTCTGGTGCTTTTAGTGATAAATGCCCTGGTCTAATTCTAATAAAACCAATGCAACGCATACAAAATTAAAGTTGTTGATCATTGAACATACTGTAAAAACATTATCATTTCCACATTTTTACGGTCAGTCTAGAAAGTATGAAAGTAATCAAGTGTAATGGTTGTAGATACAATAATCGTTACTCACTCTTCTGATACGATTGGTACGAAGTAACGAAGTAATCAGAGTAATCAAAGTAGATACTCGCTCTGTCGATACTCGATCTGATACGATTGGTATGAAGTAACGAAGTAATCAGAGTAATCAAAGTAAACGGAGTAATCAGAGTAATCACAGTATTCAAAGTATTCAACGATTGGTACGAAGTAACGAAGTAATCAGAGTAATCAAAGTAATCAGAGTAATCAAAGTAATCAGAGTAATCAGAGTAATCAAAGTAATCAGAGTAATCAAAGTAATTAGAGTAATCAAAGTAATCAGAGTAATCAGAGTAATCAAAGTAATCAGGGTAATCGAAATAATCAGAGTAATCAAAGTAATCAGAGTAATCAAAGTAATCAAAGTAATCAGAGTAATCAAAGTAATCAGAGTAATCAAAGTAATCAGAGTAATCAAAGTAATCAACGATTGGTACGAAGTAATCAGCGTAATCAAAGTAACGATTTGTTTCTCTGAATAGTAATCGTTACTTTCGGTATTCGCAAGTAACGAGTACTTTGTAACGAATAGTTACTTTTTCAACATCACTACCATCCATTATCCGTGCAGTTGTAAATCGCACCGCTTGGTCCATTTTTCTGAAGCTGTGGGCTCATCCTCTTCCTGGGAAATATAAATAATGGAGGTATGTAGTTACCGGAGGCACTGAACGCCATTATTACCGTGATATTCTTCCCTCGTTCCCACGAAGAAATGATTCCAAACTGCTTTACTCCTTTGGGTCCAAGTCTTTTACATGATTCTTTAGGAACCGTAGATATACCGGTTTCATCAACATTGTAAATGCGATCTGGCAGAAATTTATATTTTTCTTGCACTGTTTCCAAATTTTTAAAAAAGCGGTCAACTTGTATTTTATTGAAGGCTGTTATTCTATTAATGCTTGTAGCTTCTGGCTTTCTCAAGGAAATTTGAGGATTTCGTTTTATAAATCCTAGATACCAGTCTTTTCCAGCCATTTGTTTATTCTTATTAAAATTGTGTTTAATTTCATTGCGTTCTGCATAAGCAAATGCCATGGTTCTCAGCTCTATGCAAGTGATACCAAAAAATAAATTGGCCAGCTTGAGAACATGATCTAGTATCTCCTTTTCATGATGTGCCGAAAACAATGGGGCTCTACCAAGAGACTCTGATTTGACTTCCTTTAATAAAATTTTAACCTTAAGTTTTCTCCTCAATGTAGCTTCTGGTATTGAAAATGCCCTTGCCACTTCCCGAATTTTACGACCATCTCTACAAATTGCATTCAATGCTGCATTAAGAGCTGCTGAATAAAATGATCCTCTCTGTGTTTTTCGTATATATTTTCCCATTTCTAAAAAAGAAAAAGATGCCTCAAAATGCAAAATAGACACTAAATAATAAATATTCTATACTCCATTGTTATTTAAGGTAATGAACTGAAAAGGCAAAGATGACGCACTATAACAGCAAAGATGACGCAGTCTGCGTCAACTTAGCCTGTTCAGCATAACCTACAAAAAATGGTTATCAAAATTATCCATCATCAAATATTTAACAGATAAATCCTCGCTAACTGAAAATAAATATCACCTACTCCCATGAATATGAAGAAAATCCAATGGAACCATTTTTAAACAACTTACCATTAATATTCGCAGTGTCAAAAATAACAATAAATCAACGTGTATCGCGTTACTCTGCCTCACAGATACTAAACAGTACGGAAGCTGACCGATGAAGTTTTAAAGTAATAGTAGTTTCTAAAGGAGGGCGCCACGGGTATAAAAACTGAATTTAGTGAAGTACTTGATAAAATACAGAGGTGCGTCATCTTAGACGCTGCGTCATCTTCCTGTATCACTTGCTCTAACCAGTTGTTTCCTATCATCCAAGTAAGATTGGAACCAATCTAAAGAAATACCTCGAATTCCGTAGAAATTTAGTTTTTTTATCGAAATGTCGTGATTTACACAATCAAAAGCTTTGGCGTAGTCACAAAAAACGGTGGCAGTGTGAAAATTATTGTTCAGTGCTTGATAAACCTCATGTAGTACAGAAAAACACGTAGTATATCTAGCTACGGAAGCTCGAAACAGGAGTGAAATATCAAGTGAATAGAGCAAACAGAGCCGCAAGTTACCTAAATGATACAATATGGAGAAATAAAAATATCGTAAAAGAAGTGACAGCCAGAATTTACAAAACATTCATTAATAATGACGTACGCGGCTGAAACACGACCTCACACACACATGACAAAAATATTGCTCGAAATAGCGAAGATAAAACCCTTCGACAAGTCGATGGTAACAGTCTATGGGACAGAGTTAGAAGTACAGATATACGATGGAGATGCTAGGTGGACAACATTAATAACTGGGTAAGAAACAGAAGAGTAGAATGGATGACCACATAAGCCGAGTGACAACAAATAGAGTAGTAAGGAGAGCGAGAGTCGGTTCCCTAATAGGAAGAAGATCAGCGGGAAGACCACGAAAACGATGGAACGACAACTTACTACTAGAGGCAATTGAAAAAACAGACAGAGTCATATCTATACAAAAAGAAGAAAAAGAAGATATTTTATATTATGATTATATTCTGATCTAAATATGCAGATTAAACAATGACCATCAAATAGCTCGGACTTTAGTTTATTTATAGTGCATCTACGTGATGTACTAAATTGTTTTATGATTATACAGTCGAACCCGCTTATTGGAATAGCCTTTGTACCAGGCAAAAATATTCTTATAACCGGGATATTCTAATAACCGATCATTGGTGGCTAGTCGAAATAAGTGTACCGAATATACGTAATAATATTATTTACATACTATGCCAATGTGTAGTTTTACATACTATGCCAATATGTAGTTTTACACCGAGAGAACAATTTCTTTTCTCCTAAAACACCGATTTCTTTGAGCAATATTTCTTAAAAGTTAACATATCCTATTAACTTAAACATACCGGTTCACATATAAAGAAACAAGTTTTTTAAACACAACTCAATAATTTCTTACAGATAATTTCTTCAATACTAAGAAATGCATTAATGGTTACATTTAATTTTCTTATCCTAAAGTTTTTATTTCTTAAATTGAAAACTACAAATATTTTGCAGTATAAGAAATATAATGTTAAGTTAATCCATATTTATATTTGTGAACAAGAAATTTTCTTGCAATCAAATAAATATTTTAAACCACAAGAAATAATTCTTCAGAAATACCCTCTGTAGTAACTGTGGTTATAAAATAAAAACTTTGTCATTAATACCGAAATGTTACTTTCAAAGGGATTTTCTCTCACAAAATAATTGCGCAGATTAACTATTTATGATTTAGTCTTCAGTGTTTGTCAAGATGGCGTGATATGTTCATGTTCATATAGATGGATGTTGGATTTATTGGTGTACTTTAAAAATTAACGGATATTTTGAAGGTACGTACATATATAAGGTATTAAATAAAAGTAAATTAAGTAATTTAAGATGTCATAATAATATTGTTGCGTATACGAATGGTTAAAAAAGAAACATAATAGTATCTTTCTATGCTTTTTAGGTATAATGATGGACGACTCTGAAATAGAGGAGCTTACTATTCTAACTGGGAAACATGCCACAATTTAAAGCTGGGACAGAATGATATAATATATAGCTTCAGAACAATATTAAGAAAGGAATTATTAACCAACTGCGGGGCCTTCCAGAAATGGTAGAATTTCATACATGTAAGTACCTTTTTAAAAATGTGTATACTTATGTATCAACTATAATAGGTTTCTTGAATGTATCGTCTTCTATAAAAATATACAATACAACGCTATATCAAACATGGCGGGTGCAACGCTGATCATTTTTTCTGTAATTTATTTGAGATAAAGAAATCAGTTAGTCTAAAAGAAATATATGTTTATGGTTAAGAAATGTTATTGCCGAAAACCGTGAACTAGTTAATTTGTATTAAATGACTTAGATGTAAACTAATAATACTTTCCCGTAATAACATTTCTTAATGATTAGGTATGCTGTCTCTTTTAGATTATAAAAATTAAGAAAATTAGATATTGTTATGTCTGCTTCAATGTTTTACATTGGTTGTATTTTCCCTCTTGTTTAGCTAAACAATGTTTATTGTGTGACTTAATATTATACAGATAAATAATTTATATTTCATTAACAAGAAGAAAAAAATAAACAAAGATGTGTAGGTTAAATAATGCCATGTTTGAACTAAATATGATTGAGTATTATTAGTATTAATAGTTCTTATGTGGGGCCTTTTTTTGTAGTTCCTAAATTTGTCAAAATAAATATCTATATCTTTATAAAAAAATTTTTATTAAAGTAAGTTTACTCTTTCTACATAACGATTTTGTTTTAGTGAATTGCTGATATACAAAGTGCTATTAACAAAAGAAGGAAAATTTGAGGAAGTTGGATTTGCCTCTCCATCCTTTTATTGTTTTGTAGAAGCCAGTGGTTTAAGAGTGGAGAAAATATTTGTATGCAATAATAACGCTTTATATCTTGTTTTATTAATAAATAATGATTTTACCTTAACACAATGATTTATTTCGCCGTATGTAATATCACTTTATTTTCAAGAAATATTAACTTAACTCTAAATATACGTTTATCTCTGCGAAATATATTTCTTAACATTAAATAAATAAATTATTAATAGTAAATTAATAATATTCCTTACTAAGAAATATTATTGCTCAGAAAGAATAGTTTTCTAATGTGTAGAAAATATATTTTTATGACTAATAAAATTAATTAACATCAACTGTAATTTCTTTCTGATAAATGGGTTTGAAGTTTGCCAGAAAGTGATAGTTCAATCATGTTTAAGATATATTTCTTTGGCTATAGTAGAATTTATTTGAAATATTTTAGAAAATTATATCTTACATACAAAGATATATTTCTTAGGCAATATGCCAAGTCGATCTTTCTTAAATATTAATAAAGTTTCTTTATGTCAAGAATTTTTTTCTCTCGGTGTACATAATATGCCAATATGTATATCATAAGTATATGTACACCTACATAATCAGTATATGTAAATGGTTTTAAACCTTTTTACGTCAATAATACATTAGTGTAACTACTACTTATCTATGTATGTGTTAAATACCAAATTACATTATATTATGTATGTGAATGAATACAGTAGCAGTAGGTAATTAATATAAAATGTATGCAATATGTAGATATGTAAATATTTTCTTATTAAAATGCATATAACAAAATTACTTATTTTTTCTTGAGAAATTATCGGTAATTATAACTTTTTTATTGTTAATCCGTGTGGTCATCCTTAATCCATTGGTTGAATGGAACTTTTATTGGCGGCAAAAAATGAATGAATTTAACAAAGCCATAATTCACATCTTGGAAACAAGTAGGTAAATATTCTCTGGGTGAATTCTAAATAAACCGATTCTAACAATTTTATAGCAGGCAACAGTGCCTTTGTGTAGACAAATAAAAATTACTTTATGACCCATGCATTTGTCGGCTAAAAATCGAAATGATACTCGTAACAAAGTAATAAATATTTATTACCCTAATACTAATCCAGCACTACAGGCCCTTGACGACTGACCATAATAACCAAACATAATTTAAATTTTTAGTAAATTGTAAAAAAATAGTCGTTGACCTGAAAAATATGCTAATAAGCGGTATTATCTAATTAGAACCTATTCCAATAAAAGGATAAATTTATTAAGGAGTAAATGGAAACGTTTCGGGAACTCGAATTTATATTCCATAAACCGAGATATTCCTATAACAGGGATTCTAATAAGCGGGTTCGACTGTATTAGAGCTGTCCAAAAAGTACGTAGCCTACAAAAAAAAAATAGGACAATTGTGAAAATTGGTGATTTATTTCTGACTATTTCACTAGACTGTTTTTAACTGATAAAACGTCATAGCAACGCATCGTTTCCTACTGACAAAACTCCTTAGCGACGTGATTTCTCAGCGACAAAATTATGACACATCTGTCACGAAAGTGTCTGGTAATAACAAATAAATAAATATTATATTTCGTTGATATGGTGCATTAATTGTCTCGTGAAATAGTCTTGTCGAATATCATTCGAGAGAAAATTATTTACCGGCAAAAGTTTCTCCTGGTTTCATTCAAGTTCGTTGCCTTTTGGTAATTTTCGCTTATGAAATTTTGACAAAAGTCAAAATTTAATTCGCGAAAATTGCCAGGCACCAAACTTTCATACCAGTCGAAAATATTGCCTGCAAAATTTTCTCTCTTGTGATATTATATACGAAAATACTGCCGTACTAAGCGCAAAGGGGGTATCTGACATTTTTAGGTATATTGAGATTTTGATGTCTAGTAAATTCTTGGATCTTCGTCTATACGTTACTAAGTCTCTTTAGCCGTAAATATGAGTAGTTTCTTTATAAATCGCATATTTTGTTTGACATATCTACAGTTTTAAGCATATTTGCTAAGCATAATTGGGTGTAACCGATATATACTAAGATATAAAAGTAGTATCTTCACAGATACGGCTGTTTACCTTTAGTTTTTGTTAGACACTCCTATATTGCCTTATTACTTAGTATACTTAGTACTCACTATTTAGCACCTTTTGCCTCTAGTATGTTAGTAGGAACTACAAATTGTAAATATATGTTACCTGTTTTTTGTTCCAATTTTTTTCTTGTGTAGTGTCAAAAATATTCAAGACAACAAACACATTGAGATCTATTTTATCTCTAAAAATAACAATGAACAAGAAAGAACAAATAATTGTATTTATAAAATACCTTGTGAATGCGAACAATTTTACTTAGGTGAAACATCAAGACCATTAAACGTTAGAATAAGTGAACATCAGTCTTATATTAAAAACAGAGAATTTGATAGATTTCAAATATATCAACACGCATGGGACAGTGAACATAGAGTTCAGTGGAAAGATTTAAGTATAGCCCTGAAAGAAACAGATAGTAAAAGGAGAAAAATCAAAGAAGCGGCTCTAATTATGCTAAATGAAACCAACTGTGTCGCAGATTCCTCGATAGAATGTAGTAGGATGAGGTTACCTATACTAAAAGAGAAAGTCAATAGAAAGAAAATACCACGATTATAAGTCAATAATATATCGAGGATAGTACATATTTTATATTTTAGTATTATATATACAGGGTGTCCCGAAAAGATTGGTCATAAATTATACCGCAGGTTCTGGGGTCAAAAATAGATTGATTGAACCTCACTTACCTATATACAATAGTGCACACAAAAAAAGTTACAGCTCTTTGAAATTACAAAATGATAATAGATTTTTTTTTCATATATCGAAAACTCTTAGAGATTTTTTATTGAAAATAGACATGTGCCATTATTATGGCAGCAAACTCTTAAAAAAAATTAAAGTGAAATTTGTGCACCCCATAAAAATTTTATGGGGGTTTTGTTCCCTTCAACCCCCCCAAACTTTTGTGTACGCTCCAGTAAAATTATTATTGTGGCACCATTAGTTAAACATATTGTTTCTAAAACTATTTTGTCTCTTAGTACTTTTTCGATAAGCCAGTGTTTATCGAGATATTTTGAATGTTTGTCGAATCCATCACATATTTATATATGGTTAAGTACGATTATCTGAAAATTAATCTGAAATAATCTGAAAATTTATTTATAATTTACATTTTTAGGTATATTTTGAAAAAGAAGCTGCATCTCGATAAAAGGTGACATAAAAAAAGACTAAGAGGCAAAAAAGTTTTAAAAATACTGTGTTTAACTAATGGTACCACAATAATAGTTTAATTGGAACGTACACAAACATTTGGGGGGTTTAAAGGAACAAAATCCCCATAAAAGTTTTATGTAAATATATTAAAAAGAAGCCGCAACTCGATAAAAACTGGCTTATGGAAAAAATACTAAGAGGCAAAAAAGGTTTAAAAACGTTGTGTTTAACTAATGGTACCACAATAATGAATTAATTGGAACGTATACAAAAGTTTGGGGGGGGATCTAAGGGAACAAAACCCCCATCAAATTTTTATGTGATGGACAAATTTCACTATAATTTTGTTTTAAGATTTTCCTGCCATAAGAATGATACATGTCCATTTTCAATAAAAAATCTCTAATAGTTTTCGATATATTCAAAAAAATCGATTTTCATTTTGTAATTTCAAAGGGCTGTAACTTTTTTTATGAGCACATAGCACATTTGTACTAAGGTAAGTTAGGTTCAATCGAACTATTTTTGACCCCAGAATGTGTGGTATAATTTATGACCAATCTTTTCGGGACACCCTGTATATCTATGTATTATTAATCATATTTATAATTTAAAATAACATACATATAAAATCAAAATGTTGGTGTTAGTTTTGAGAGTAAACTGAAAGTAAGACCTTACGCGCAAATATATACAATGTCGGGATAGTGTCATGAGGTTTTTTCGCGGTTTTTCCTCGTGATCTGCTATGGAATCATTAACATGAGAATTTTACTGTCACCATTGACTATGGTTGTCTCACCTTTAGTACCATCCTTGGATTATAAGCTTTTATCCGACACCTCATTTGTCATTCTACCTGGTATAATGACTGAGGAGTTGTGTTTACGGACAGACGGACGTATATAATTCAACGCTTTCACATTTTTTTCAAAATTGAGTGAAAACAATATTTCTTTAGAAATCCACAAATATATTCGCTAATAATGAAGAAACTAATTTGCAGTGGTTATAGCCAACCTTCATTAGTGGAGTAGGCACTAGAAGAAGAAGACCAATGAAGATAAAGTAGAGCCCATTGTTAGACAAAAATTTTGTTTATATAGAAAAAATTATTTAGTTGAAAATAGTAGGTACATAATCTAAATGAATCCATTAAAGCTGGTACATTTAGTCTTCAGAACAACAATAATAATTATTTAGGAAACTATCGATAAATTGTCAAGAGCTTCGTAAACGTTAATTGTAGAAAAGTATTCCTCATTTCGAAAAATCTATTTCAAATTTGTCCTATTTATTTTCGAGCAGTGTATCAAAAATAATGTTGAGCAGTATAACACACGCTGTTATGCGCTTGCGCCCGGCTGCAAGGTCTCGATGCGCAGTGGGAAAAATGGAACATTTTTTCATCACGTACTTCACGGCAAGTGACTATACTGATTGTTGTATAAACCTATATACTGTGGTACAACCTCTGAATAATGGTCACTAAATATGAAAGAACCACTGGCATTTTTCCCTGTGTTTTTCCCTGCATTATAGTTTGTAGCAACACATATTTATCCGCTCTCATATCGTGGCCGAGATACTGTAACTTTCTTATCTTAATCGTATTCATAATTTTCTTAATGTCCTTCATTAGCTTATGTTATATAATACCTATATTATATTACGATATCTCCAGTATGTTCTGTTGCCTGCTAGTATTCGCTCCGTCACTTCTTCACTTCTCTTATTTTGGCCATTATACTCCTAAATATTTAAATTGTTGAACTTTTTCGAAAGTGTTGTTTTCTATTTTGATTTCTCTCGTCCTGTTATCTTCTCTTTTAGAGCATAGTAGATATTTTGTTTTTCCTTCGTTAATTTCTAGACCTCTATTCCGTGCTTCCTTTTCCAGGATTGTTACTGCTTCTTTTATTCTTTCCTTGTCTCTTCCCATAAGAACTATATCATCTGTATATGCAACTATTTGTGTTGAGGAGTTGGATAGTTCCTTTAATTTTGCTTGCCTTGACTGTTCCTTCTACTGCTATGTTGAATAATGTAGTTGACAGAGAATCGCCTTGTCGATTACTATTAATATATCAACAAATACGGCAATACCTACAACGTATAATATATATAATAAGCGAGTCTTCTACAGCTGTCGCCGCTTCTCGCATCCTAATTTCCAGCGATTTCTGTCGAAACAATCTTCAGTTTTTAAGTCTCTGGCGGTCATTGCATCTTCGATATCTTCTCTCCAGGATCGTCTTGGTCTACCTCGTTTTCTTCTTGTGGGTGGAGTCCATTTTTCTATTTTTTTCGGCCATCTATTTTCAGGCATTCTCTGAAGGTGTCCATACCAGTTAAGTCTTTTGGCTTCGATTGTGTCTATTATATCTAGATCGATTTCCATTTGTCTCCTAATATCTTCGTTTCTCACCCTATCAAGTCTAGTGAATCGGCAACATCGTCTCCAATAGTTCATTTCCATCGCCTTGATTTTTGACTTGTTTCTTTGGTTGATTTCCCAGAGTTCAGCGCCGTACAACCCAATACTTTCTATTATTGTTTTATACATTCTTCTTTTATTTTCTTTTGTTATTTTATTACTCCACAATAGTCCGTGTAGCTGTCTGGTGGCTGATCTTGCTTGGCCAATCCTGGAATGTATTTCGTCGTTACTCCCTGCTTTTGAAGATATTTGGACACCTAAGTATTTGAAGACTTCTGTTGGATTTATAGTTCCCATTTCAATTTGTAGACGTTCTGGTGTTTCTCCTACAACTAAGTACTCGGTTTTTTGTATATTAATTGTAAGGCCCCACTTAGTGTACTCCTCTTCCAGTTTTCTGAGCATATAGTCTATATCACTCTCGTCTTCAGCTAGAATGGCTTGGTCGTCAGCGAAGTGTATTGTGTACAATCTATCGTCATCGATTGGGATGCCCATATTGCAGCACTTTCTTCTCCATAGTGAGAGTGCCTCATTTAAATATATTTTAAAGAGTGTAGGTGCTATGCAGCAGCCTTGCTTTAGGCCCTTACTAATAGGAATTTCTCTCGTTAATTTGTTTCCAGTTTTAATGTTTACCGTCATATTTTTGTAAAGCTGTTGTACTGCTTGTATATTTTTTTTGCTTATTCCTTGTTTTTCCATTGCTATCCAGAGCATTGAAAGTGGTACACTATCGTATGCCTTTGTCAGATCAATAAAAACTATATGGGTGGAAAGGTTGTGGGCTAATCTTTTCTCAATAACTTGCTTTATAGAAAATATGCTGTCCATACAGGATCTGCCTGCACGAAAGCCATTTTGTTCTTCTACATCTGTCATCTCTTTTTCAATTTTATTTTTTATTATTTTTCCATAGAGTATTGAGAGTGAGTTTATGACACTAAGCCCCCTGTAGTTTGAACAATTTTTTCTATCTCCTTTTTTGTATATATTGTTAATATGTGCTTTTGTCCACTCATGTGGTAAATCATGACCTTTATAGAATAAGGTGAAAACATACGCAAGTAGTTCTCGTAATACTTGTGGGCCGTGTTTTAGTAATTCGTTCGGTATTCCTTGTGGTCCGCATGACTTTCGATTTTTTAGAGTTCGTATTGCATTCTCGACTTCCTGTACTGTTATTTCATCGTCTTCATCGTATTCTACTTCATATGTTGTTGTACTGATGTTCGTGAATTGTGGTCTTGTTTCAGTCAAAAGTTGCGAGTAATGTTCGATCCAAGATCTTTCTTCTATTAAATCTATTCTACTAGTCTCTTTTCTATTTGTTCTCAGATTTTTTATCGTTTTCCATGCTTCTCTTGATCTTGTTGACCCTATATATTTGTTGAGCTCTTCGCATTTACTTTCCCAGGAATTATTTTTTGCTTTCGTTACTAGATTTTTTACTTCTCTGTTTGATCTTGCATACGTTCGTCTATCATCTGGGTCATTTGTTTGCAGCCATTTTTGATACGCTTGTTTCTTGTTATGTACTGCATTAGCAATGTCATCTGTCCACCAGAATGGAGTATTCTTTTTGTTCCTTTCCACTGTGCCGAGCGCTTCATAAGCTGCTTCATTGATTTTATTTAATATCTCGTTATAGGTATTCTGGGCTGAGGAGTAGGTCAGGTTCGACAATTTTTGGCTAAGCCGCAGCTTATATAAAAATGATGTTGAGTCGTTTTGCAGTGCATCAATATTGTATTTACGTAGATCCGTCTCGAGTGATTTTGATTGAGCTGGTTGGTTGTCATTTTGATGTAGTAGTCGTGGTCGATACTGTAGAAAACATTTTGATCTTACCATATAGTGGTCAGTTCCACATTCCGGTCCTCTTAATACTCTTACGTCTTCAACTTGTATGTGTGTTTCTTGTTTGGTGATAACATAATCTATAATTGACTTGGTATTTCTCGTTGGTTGGACCCAGGTATACCTATGTATGTTTTTATGTTGGTAGAATCCGTTTAGAATTTTCAGAGAGTGCTGTTCGCAGAATTCGATTAAATGTTCCCCATTTTAATTTGTTTTAGCATCACCGTATTTTCCCACGACTTTGTCATTTATTTTTTTTCCTGTCCAAGCATTAAAATCTCCCAACAGCACAATTTCTTTGCGGCTATTTATATTTTCTATAAGTTCTGATAAGGTCTCGTAGAATATTTGTTTAGCTGTTTTTGATGCATTTTCTGACGGAGCATATATTCCAATGATTTCGAGGTCGTGCCCTTTCCACGTAATAGATACTCTAATAATTCTCTCATTGATCTGTTCCCAGCTTTTCAGGTTTCCTTTTAAGTCTTTTTTTATCAATATTGATACCCCTGCTTGTGCTCTCTTGTCTTTTTCTACTCCACTATAAATATGGATAAAACCTCCTATATCTTCACTTCCTTGGCCTTTTTTCTTTGTTTCGGTGAGAACTGTGATATCTGATTTTATTTTCTTTACTTCTGCCATGACTTCGTCTGACTTAGTTCTCCACCCTTGGATATTTCATGTGTTTATACTCAGAGTCCTTGTTCGTTTGCTAGGTCGTCTTCGTTTTTTTCCGTCCGTATTCCGAGGCTGGATTTTAGAATTTTTTGCAGTTAGTTTTTTACAGGTGTAGAGGAGCAGGCCCTACGCCCTAACCCCCTACCAGGAGGACCAGGATTTTCTGTTAGGGTTTACTCCCTTAGTCAAGAGTATGTAACAGAAAGAAATATAGTGACCCGTCTGCCCTCGGAAACCTAATAGCCATTCGGGGTCGGAAAAAACAAGAGTTAGCCAAGAGAGGCTGATAGGAAAGATTAAATACATTTCACTCAAGACAAGTTGAAGAAGAGTAAAATATGAAGGCCCTTATGATCCGCCAGGTGCGTTCCATAAGGGTATGAGTATTGATACACTTTGTGGTCCCGCTCATACATCGGGGTGTTGACTACAGACTGTATGGCTCGTCCAGCATGCCATAGCATGGAGGATGGGTGCACGCCATTTTTACAATGTAAACACCCAAATTCCATGGCCTGACCCAAACCTACAACGTATACGGAAAAATGAAGACAGAAAAATAAAAGACAGAAGAGAGCAACTCAAAAATACCAGTGTGTGAAGCGTGCAACAGTGTTCTAACGCAGGGATTCCCAAACTTATTCGTACTGTGACGCCCTTGAGACTTTGTTATTTTTTTGCGACGCCCCTCGACCCAATCTCCAATAATACTTACCAATTTTAGTACTAGCCTAGTAACAGGTTATAGTTATAACAAAAACACTATTTGAACATTTATAATTTTTATTAGAAATTAAGAACGAAATCTAAACATAGGCACAGAAATAAAAAGGGATATTTATTTATGTAACTGGTTGGTTAATGTAAGGGATGTCTTTGTTTTTTGAGCACAGCTTAATGAAACCGGGGCTCCAGTTTGGAAATTGCCACTCCATTCTTTTAGTTTATGTTTGACCTGTACTTGTTTTTAATTACTGCAACTGCAGAAAAGCTCGTTGCGCACAAGTACGAAATCGCAAATGGTAATAAAACCTTTGTTGCAGCTGTGCTGATGGCATGATATTCATGAAAAGCTGACCTCCAAAATTTAAACAGTACCTCCTTGTCGTACTGAACCTTTAGGCTGGAATCACAGGACAATTCTGTTAGTTGTTCTTCTTCCTCTGTTGAAAGTGTTGATGGTGTGGATGACTGCAAAGTGTTCACTCAATGATAACATGTAATGTGTAAACATATTTTTTAAAGAGGCATCGACGATTTCTATCGATTTTTTTTGTAGAGGACCTTGTAAAGCAGGGAAACAGTCAATTTCTTGATCTTCTAATTTTCTCTTCCATAAAAGCAACTTCTTCTGAAACCCAGTAATTTTATCTGCCAATTCCAGGATATGAGTAGGTATTGCCTGCAAATACTTATTAAGATCATTTAATTTGTTAAATATGTCAC
This sequence comes from Diabrotica virgifera virgifera, assembly GCF_917563875.1. Classification (NCBI taxonomy): domain Eukaryota; kingdom Metazoa; phylum Arthropoda; class Insecta; order Coleoptera; family Chrysomelidae; genus Diabrotica; species Diabrotica virgifera. The sequence goes on along the minus strand of NC_065451.1, from coordinate 39,384,199 downwards.
ATAGGTATGCTAATTTTATTATAAACTCTGAATTAATAAAGTTTTGTACATCATTATGTGATTCTGTATGTCGATACGTGTAAAATTCGTTTCTTAATTCGTATATACGTGTGAGTACGTTGTCTTTGGACAGCCAACGGGAGTTGCAATAATAAAAATTAAACAGGTGTGTTCAGCCCCCATTTCTTCACAAAGTTTAACAAATGGAAAACTCTTGATTTCACGGGTCGTGTTTTAATATAGTTCACCACTTTAATAATGCTATCCATCACAAAACTTAATTCAGGTGTAATGTTCTTGGCTGCTAAGGCCTATCTATGTATGACACAATGTGACCATTTTACACTTGGAGCCTTGGTTTTGATGAGAGCTTGTAGTCCTCCATACTGTTCAGATATCGTTCTGGCACCATCCCTACACACGCCTACACAGTTATTCCAGGATAATTTCGTGGACCATCGGATCATTTTCAGATTGAACAATTTTTTGAAGGGTCTATCGACTTTATGTTTAATTTTTATTTGATTTATTTATTAATACATATATTTTATACTCATTTAAAATCAAATAAATATATTTTCCGGACTGCCGGGAAAAATTGGCTACAGCCTACAAGTACCGTACAATAAAAAGCAATGGAAAGGAAGACTTGAGGAGGCTTATGTTCAGATGTGGACGTGAATGGCTAGAAAAAGAAGAAGAAATATATTTTCTGTATTAAAAGTCCGTGCTGACACGCGACGCCCCTGGGACAACGCCGCGACGCCCCAGGGCGTCGCGACGCACAGTTTGGGAAGCCCTGGGTTAAACAGTGAACAGTGAACGATGGAAATATAACATACCCGATTCCTTAAAAGGACCCCTAAACCAGTCTACTTTGAGAAACTATTAAAAAATCATTGATTTCACGTAAAAAAGTTATAAAGATAACGTGTGATCCAAAATTATTGTCACCATAGGTGGCTCTGAACGACAGAGATAGCTATACAGTGCATGTCTATCCTTAATTCAGATATACTTTCCAGTTTACGTCAACTTAACAAGAAAAGTTAGGTTATGTAGATATGTTGGTGGTGGACATATACAGTATCTTGTTCGATTTTATTTATTATTGTTACTTATAATTTTGTTAATTCTTTTTATTTTTGATTAAAGATCTGTGTTAAAGGTTTTGACTGATTTTTTGTTTTACCTATAATATTAATCAAAATTAATTGGTAAACCAATGATATAAATTCAGATTAAAACAAGACATATGTAATTTTTTGCACGGCTAGCTTTGATCCCAATGATTGTGAATCGCTCGTTATTTGAAGGTTCTGAGAGGTACATGATTGGTAGATGATCACAATTCCATGAAGACCTACGGCTGTACGGCTGATTTTGCTTTGTCTTTTTGAAACAACCTTAAAAAGTAAAAGAAAATTTTGCCTATAAAACGTTTCTTATAGATTTTAGAGAAAAATGGTTCAAATCTAAGTTTTAAGTCATAAAAATTTCTCTAATTTGCAGAGTTTCCCAATTAAAATACATAAACAGTTGATCGAGATAATTGCAAAAAACCATTATATAGTAATTTCTAAATAACTTTGTTTTTGCTTAACGACATGTACTTAATATACATTGAAATTGTGGCAATTAATGAGTTGTTAGTTAGATTAATAAGCTTTAATGAGTTAGTAAAGTTACTCTCCTAAACGTGACTTGCAAACTACTGGCTTACATTCCTTACGACCGACTATAACTATAGGGATATTGGTAAAATATTATATGCAAATATCAGTGTGGGTTTTGCAAAGAAAAGGCAGCTCTTCCGGAAACGCGTATTTAAAATCTAAATTAAATATTAGCGCGCCATACATTGAAATTGTCGATTTGTTGTTCCATTTTTATTGGCCTGAAGGGCGAGAAATTGTCCTCGTCTCGTCAACTCGCTAAAAGATTTAGTACCCTGACTCAATTAGAGTTGTTGTACACACGTGTGGTTAAAAATTTGTCGACCATACGTGAAAATTGTATTTTGTTTTGTTGTTTTGAATAAGTGTTTTTAATCATTATTGTTTCTTAATTCCTTTAATATTTTATACAGGAGTAAATAGAAAATTTCACCTAACTGTTCAGTTTGTAGTAGACTATATCTGTATCTGTAGTAGACCTGTAAATTTTACAGGAGAGCGAAAATAAAAATTATTTTTATTGTTTTGTAACATTTTCCATTTAATACATTAAATTTTATTTAGCAAATTCTAATAAATGTGAATAATGATCATTGTGCTTTTTACCCCTAAAAGGAAAATTTTTTGAAAATTACTGTTTTTGGAAAAAATAGACTTGACACATTTTCGCTCCGAAGAATAAATCTTTGACTGTGACCTAATATTAATTTTGCTACCTATCCTATGGCAAAGACGAAGCTCTATTACGAAAAATATCATAGCTACAAAATACATAGCTGTATTTTACAAAATTAAGGAAATGTGTGGATATAAAGAACTAAAAATATTATACGGACGTATTTGTAACAAAACAATTAATACGAGAACTATAAAAAACTACTTAAAAAGTCGAATTAAAAAAAAACAGAAATGGTTGTAACGCAACTGGATTTTTATTAACTAAGAAAATTAACAATAACTTTTTAAAGTACATAAAAAAATAATTAAAAACTTAACAAATGCAGAGCTACTGCCGCTATACCACTAATTTGTCTTTATGCACTAGAGTCTGAAAAAAATTGTGAATCCTCGTTGAACCCCATTTAAGCAGAAAATCATTGAATTTTTAGTACTTATCGGATTTAAGGTATCTCTCAACGAAATCAGAGAATCTTCTACAGATTGATGATTTCTTCTACCAACTCTTCGGTTAATTCTAAGTAGGTACACTCTTAAATTCCAAATCGAAGTCTGTTTTAAAGTACAGAACCCCAGGTTATTTTGAAAGGGCGAATCGCAAGAACTGCGCAGTTTATTAAAGTCTTTAAAATTAGAAATTATCATTTCATACACTTTGAAATATTTGTTTTTTCCGAAAATTTTAGCCAAATGTAACCAACCCCATAGAGTAGATAATAATTTGAAAATTAGGGCATTTTTTAGCCTCTCGTTCTATAACTGAGTGTATACTGGCCACCTCCATGTGCCTATGCCCTCGCAAAAGAAATTTGTGACTGATTTCTTTTATATGTGGATATCTCGAAAGTAGATAAAAGTAGCACATAATCATTTGTAAGTTCCGGTTTTGGGATAAGCAATTATTGGTCCAAATAAAAATAGAAGTTGTGCTTTGAGGTAATGAATATATAATAAATAATGTTTATTCAGAGAAAAGATACAATACATACAATGGTAATACATTAAAATCATTATAATTCCCTATAAATAAACACAAAAATACCACTTGAAGCAGAATGCTTGTGCAGTGGTCAATTTGGTTCATTATGTAACAAAAATATCCTGAGTAGGTACACACTATCTTTTCACAGGCAATACAATAATATAATATCTATTACTTAATAATAAGAGAACAAAGAAAAAGCAAAGAGCATTACATTGTTTTTTGAATACTTAAATAATTAAAGAAAATAATTATATTTCAAAATCTGGAAAAAATTTAAAAATACAGCATCCCTACGATGTATTTATCAAAAAATAACAGCAACAAATGAGAAAAAAAAAACACAATTAAGTACAACAACTATGAGTCCAATATTCAAACACTTGTTTTATTTTCTAACTTCAATTAATTCATGTATTACTGAAAGAGGCGTATCTATAATATATTTCTTTAATTTATTTTTAAATTGTTTTATGTTCTTGACATTCTGAACATTTATGGGTAAAACGTTAAAGGACCTAGGTCCTAGGTAAGTGAAACAACGCTGTCCAATTGTTTTTTCACTTTTAGGGGGTATCGCTTTATTCCTGTTTCTGGTGGAGTATTCATGCAAGGGAAACTGTAGTGTTTGTTTATTTTTATATTGATATACAGTAACCGCTTTAAAATAAAGCTGCCTAATATCAAAAATATTAGTTTCCTTGTATAATAATTCAGTGGAGTAAAGCTTGGGCTTGCGATAAATTGATTTTAAAATTTTTCTTTGGACGACATTTAGTTGTTCCAAATGATTGCCATACGCCCCGCCCCACCCAAGAATCCCATAGCATAATCTAGATTCTACTAAGGCAAAATACATAGTTTTTAAAAGGCGCTGTTCTAAAATATTGCTTAAGTATTTAAATTTATAGAGTAAAATTCGAAGGTTTTTAGTCACATTCGCAATATGTAGGTTCCATTTTAAATGACTATCAATTGTAATTCCCAAATACTTTACAGAATGAGCAGACAGAATATGTTGATCCTTATATCCTTCATTGGATATTATTAGTGTTTCGTAGTTAGGCAGACTTGTTTTGTAAGATCCAAAAGGCAAAAAGAAAGTTTTTGTGAAGTTAACAGTTAGTTGTTTGTGTGCAAACCAATCAAAACAATTTTTTAAATCTTCTTCAGCCAATAATTTTAGATTCTCCCAATTATCTGCAGTATACAGTACAGCTGTGTCATCTGCATAACTAATAATTTTACCTTTTAATTTCATTGACAATAAATTATTAACATAAATTATAAACAACAATGGACCAAGAATCGTTCCTTGCGGAACACCGTACTTCACCACATTTCTCTCACTCATACTTTCATTTATTTTTACCCTTTGTACCCTATTATCTAGATAACTTTCAAAAAATCTTAATACGTTGCCTCTGAAACCTACATCAGCCAAAGTTTCCAAGAGTTGCTTATGGCTTACTGTGTCGAAAGCTTTAGCCAAGTCTAAAAATACACATAATGTGGGCTTACCTCTATCAACTGAATCATAAATGCAACCCATTAGTGAAGCAATTGCATCATCTGTACCTCTGCCTTCAACAAAGCCAAATTGATTATTAGATATGATTTTATGTAGGTCTAAAAATTTTAGCATCCGAGTTTTAATCGCTTTTTCCATAATTTTTGCAAGGCTTGAGATTAGTGAAATTGGGCGGTAATTTTGGCTTAAATCCTTATTTCCTGATTTATATACAGGTTTGATAATTGCGTCTTTAAATTCTGTTGGACATTTTCCATTTTCTATAATTTTATTTAATAAATATGTTAAAGGGGATACAATTTCTCCTGAAACTTCTTTTAATATTTCTGCCTTTAATAAATCAGGTCCGGGAGCTTTATTCAACTTAAGGGATTGAATAATCGCTATAACTTCACTTTCAGCTATTGGATCAAAAAAAGCACTTTGAGCGACTGAGATTCTATTCGGACTATTGGATGGCGGTTTTTTTTATATTGTTAGCCAGTTTTTCACCAATAGCTGAAAAATAATTATTGAAGGTATTAGCGATATCCAAATCAGAGTTCATAATCCGGTCACCCTCTACTAACTGTTTAACGCCTACAGAATTTACCTCAGTTTGGGTCAGTTCACGAATAACCTTCCACGTATTTCTACTATCGGGTTTGTTAGTAATTACGTTTTTGAAATATTCTGCCTTAGTATTTTTTATTAAATTTGTCAAAAAATTTTTGTAATTTTTGTATTCTTGTTTAAGAATTTCATTATGTGGATTTTGGATCATTTTTTTATATAATTTATTTTTTGTGTCTATTGATTTTATTATGCCAGACGTTATCCATTTTTCCGTTTAACTTCGTTCCGTTTTATTTTTTTTTCATAAGTAGATTCTTTTATTTTCTTTTGAAGAGTTGTTACAATTTTAGTTGCAATATCTTGTACGTCACGTAAAAGGAAAATTTCGCTCCAATCATACTTTCTTAGTATTTCTCTTAATGTGTTATAATTAATGTAACTATTTTTAAATTTATTAATATTTTTTTTACAAATAATGTTCATGTTAATGTTTAGTTCTCCTATTGTACAGAAGTGATCGGTAGTTAAAGATGTAATAATGAAAGGAGAGCAAATATCTTCAATAGACTCTTTAGTGGATTTAACAAACATATGATCTATACAGCTACCTCCCGATTTATTTGGTCTCGTTATTTTGTTTATTAATGAATGAAAATTATATTCGGACAGTAAATTTAAATAAGTATTAGCGATTTCATCGTCTGCAAGTATGTCAATATTAATATCGCCAACAATAATGTTATATGTGATTGGTTCTGCTTTTATTATATTTAAATAACTTTCTAAGGCTACAATAAACGCACTTTCTGAGGTTGCAGGCGAACGGTATATTGCTGTAATAAGTATCATTATGTTATTGAGTTTAATTTTTAATTTTAAGAATTTAAAAATGTTAACCTCTACTATTTCCACCTCGTAGTCAAGGTTATTTTTTATGAATATTATCACACCGTCATTTTGATTGAAATTACCCTCGTTATAATGGATATTATATCCATCCAATTTAAAAATATCTATACATGCCACTTGTCTGGTCTCAGTTAATACAAAACAATCAATATCATTTTCTATTTGTTGTGTGTAAATATTAAACTCATCAAAATTTTTAATAATGGACCTAATATTTTGGTGCAAAATACGAAAAGAGTAGTTCTTATTGGAACACAAATTATATTCGTTTATGGAGTCAACTACTTTTGTATCAATAGGAGTGTAATTAATGTATTCCAGAAACGAATTCATGTTACAATAATTAATATAGCGTACCAGTATTAATGATTATTAAATTAAAAATATTCTAGAAAACAAAAAAAGATGAAAAAAAAACTATAAGTACAATATACAGTAAAAAAAAGTTAATTTTTTGAAGATGCTGCTCTAGTGGGGTAACGATTTGTTTTTCTGGTTTCATCCAATAATGTGTCGGTTACTTCAGCAGTAGGGTGGGTCGAAAAACAATAATGTTTCATTTTTTAATCGCTATACCGCGGAAAACTTGCCTTTGGAGTATATAAGTAAAATGCAAAGTCAAATAAAGTTATATATTGAACCCCAAGCTAGCGCATCACACTTAAAATTTAGTTTTTTTCAGAAATCAAGACATTTTTCAATTATTTTTAAAATCTTTAGCCAATAATATTTGAACGTGCTATAGTGAAAACTGTTTAGTTAATAGTTTAAAAAATAAGAAATAAATTTGAAACAGGCAATATCTTTTAATTTGCGGTAGCGCAAAATACTTAAAAATTGTTAAAATTCACATATTAGCACCTTAAAGTAAGGTGTGGTCTAGTGTGTTGTTTTGGGTGTAATTAGCACAATCCATTTTTTGTTCTTTTACTTTACACTCCATTTAAATGGAATATAATTATTATAGTGTGTTTAAGGTTATAAATGATATAAATAAAACAACTTATACTTTTAATAACATGTTTAATTGAAAAAAAAAAAGAAACCAAATTATAAAAAAACAATGTCAACAAATTAAATGAAATTTTGACTTTAGAAAGAGTCTTTTACTCACTATTGCTGAGTGGGTACGTTGAAGCTGCGCTTGCTGTCAAACTTTGGCATCGAAGCTCTGGATGCTACGGCAGATCTTATAAAACCATCTCATTACTTAGCACCGACGACTTTTTTAGATGCTTCAGTGACTTACTTGACGCAACGTTCCACGGCTTGACTATGACCTTTAAAATTTTCCAAAATTCCAATCCTCGGGTGTTTCACCAGCAGTGATTTTAACCCAAACTTCATCATCAGAGACTCTCCGTAACAGTGATGGTGGTGTAATTTCAGTGGTGTTCCAATCAAATAATTCAGTAGAGTCAGTCGCATGAAAGGTGATTTTTGGAGGTCGAAAAACCCTAATTGTTTCTGTTTCTGTAGCTAACATCCTTGCTTTGATTATTCTTCGGAATCCTAATTCTCTTATGTGTTTCCCTTCATCCACTATCATCCTCAGTAGCAAATTTTCTGGGTGAGAAAAATGCATTTCTTTCGATTACAAGATCAACTGCTTTAATCAAATTCTCTGGTAGAAATCTGGTTGATTTGATAGCCTCAAAAACGTGTTCAGGTCCATCTGTTATGTATTTGCTGTACTTTATTTTGAACCATACAGGCATGCATGATTTAAAAATGAAGGATACTAACAATTTATGTTCAACTGAAGACGTTTCCACATTTACATACAGTCTCAAAACTCTGTTCATGATCCTGCCTCAAAAGTCCACTGCTGAACATAGGCCTCCTCCCCTCGTTTCCAACCCCATCTATCCTGCGCCGCTCTCATCCAGTTTTTATTTACCTTTCTTAAGTCGTAAGTCCATCTTGTAGGCGGTCGACCGACGCTTCTCTTGGCCTCCATTCCAATAACCTCTTCGTCCATCGCCCATCTGTCATTCTGGCTATGTGACCTGCTCATCTCCACTTCAACCTGGCTATCCTCTCGATGACGTTAGTCACTGGCGACTGACGTCAAGGTGACTGACGTCAAAACTCTGTTAGCTGTAGTCAACCATCGAGAGTGGGAAAATGGACCCGGCTCTCGAACAGATAAGTTCACAGGGCAGTTGCCTGACTTTATCGCACAACTTATATCTAGAAGATACTATTCATCTTTACTCAAAAGATTGCGATTAACTAGTCCTCCTAGTGATTAGGAACGAGATGGTTTCATAAGATCTGTCGTATCATTCAGAGCTTCGATGCCAAAGTTTGACAGCAAGCGCAGCTTCAACGTACCCACTCAGAAATAATGAGTCAAAGACTCTTCCTAAAATCAAAATTTCATTTAATTTGTTGACATTGTTTGGCTACAATTTGGTTTCTTTTTTGTTTCAATTAAACATGTTATCAAAATTATAAGTTGTTTTATTTATATTCTTTATAACTTTAAACACACTATAATAATTCTATTCCAATTAAATGGGGTGTAAAGTAAAAGAACAAAAATGGATTGTGCTATTTACACCCAACACAACATACTAGACCACACCTTCTTTTAAGGTGCTAATATGTGAATTTTAATAATTTTTTAGTCTTTTGCGCTACCGCAAATTAAAAGATATTGTCTGTTTCAAATTTATTTCCTACTTTTTAAGCTATTAACTAAACAGTTTTCACTATAGCACGTTCAAATATTATTGGCTAAAGATTGTAAAAATAATTGAAAACTGTCTTGATTTCTGAAAAAAAAACTAAACTTTAAGTATGATGCGCTAGCTGGGGGTTCAATATATAACTTGATTTTACTTTGCATTTTACTTATATACCCCAAAGGCAAGTTTTCCGCGGTATAGCGATTAAAAAATGAAACATTATTGTTTTTCGACCCACCCTATTCAGCAGTCTTGTTAGTAGTAGTAATAGACAGTTTTTCCAGTGTTAAAGATTGACCATCAACTATAAGCCTATTTCCTCTCAACTTCACCGTTTTACCTGACGACCTGAGTTCAGATTGGTATTTTAATAATTCCTTTCTTACTGCTTGTTGAGATGGGGATAGATCTTCGGCGATGAACACCGTTGTACCTTTTAGAAGCTTGCACTTTTTTAGAACACTAATTTTTGCTGAATATGTTGCGAATTCTACCAGTACTGATTTATTTGTTGGATTTTTACCAAAGACATTGAAACCACTGATATCTGAATTTACTAAACTTATATCCAGTCTCTGATTCAACTCTTGGATGATATCCTCAAGAAGTGTTGACTTTTGTTCATTTAAGCCGAAAATAACAATATTATTTTTTCTTAGTTTATTTTCAATTCGTTCAATTTGATTTTTTAGTTCTACATTTTCAGTTTCCAGTCTTTTAACTCTAATAGTTTGTTTTTCTTTCTCAACTTTCAGTTCATCAATGTCTTTTTTTAAGAAGGCTACTTCCTCCTTAAGACTAGATATGAAATATTCAGATAATCTCTTGTTCTCTTCCTTAATAAACTCTTTTAATTTCGTAAATTCACGATCTTGACTATCAGGCATATTTTTATTGTATTTTATTAATTTTACGTGTATGGAACGCTTTATACTATACTTAATTTTTGTCAATAACGCACAAAAAACCAGAGCGATATCTTTTTAAAATTTATGGTTTTAGGTTAGTTTTGTCTTGTTTATTTGTATGCAATTACTTTCTACGTCTTTAAAACAGAAAACTTAGTAATCCCAGGTGATGAATGGTAAATACATTGATAGTTGTGAAACTCACCTCCCAATTTGTTTCACTATTTCTTGCATAAAAGTGGTTTTAAAGACGGAACACTTTATAATGACTTTTACTTAATCGAACCACACACACCGAAAATGATCAAAATCGAATGAATGTACTAAACCAAGCATGAAGCCATTTTGTTTCCACCTCAACCAGCAATTGATTCATCTCACAGACAGTTCGCCTGTTTTTCCGTTGAATCATAAATTGTATAATTAAAACACCAGAGTTTTAGACTGTAAAAACTTTGAGGATCAGTTAGATTTGGGAAAGGAAGACATTTTTGTAAATCTATCATTAAAACTTTTTGTCCAGGGCTATTGATGGACATCTCCTTGTCAATATGTTTTAATTTGTACCATCACTTTCTCACTCAGCTTCAGACGTTGACTGTCTTAGATTGATCAGGAATTCATCACATTTATCACAAGTGTCTTTTGAAGGAACAGCGAATGATTAATTAAATTCTGTATTAAAAATGTGATTGTAAAGCCATTCTTTGTCTACTTCGTCCGAAGGAATGTCTTTCAAATATTATCCTTCCTTAAACATCCTAAACATTGTATAAATAAAAAAAATTGAAGAAATTTAAAATGGTTATTCATTTTTGATTATAGAAATATTTTAGTGATCTCCTAAATATTTTTTCGCCGTCCTTCTTCGACTATAATGTGATTCTTCATGTGGATAGGCCATTATATGCTCATGAATCCTATCCTTTACCTTATTCTTTACTCTATTTTTAGATGGCTGCTTTCCTCAATTGTCACATTCTAAAACTTCACTTGTTTGCATTTTTTAAGTAATACATCTAACAATAGATTGAGAAATATCTATCTAGAGTCTATTTTCTTCAATGGTAAAAAATATTTCCAGTTACAATGGCTAGTTCGGCACCTGTTCGTTCTCTTTTTTTATACACCTTTCTTTTAAGATAAGAACATAAAAACCTTTTTTCATCTATGGTTTTCTCATGATTCCAAAATTGCCGGTAAATTTGTGCTCTCTGAGGCACAAACTTGCCAAATTTTAAAAGATTTTGGACTTAATGCTTTGTCTGAGTTGCATTATGTGGGACATAATACTTTTTGTTGGACATAATATGGTTTTGCCCTGGGAAATGTATACACCATTTTGGATCTAATTCATTTGAAGTGCAGAAGATACTGTTTTGCTGAAGTGTGGACTTAATACTGTTCATACAAGGCTATTTTGGCCAATTTCAGTCGAAACAGCGAATTAGAAACACCAATGAATAGAGCGGAAAATTTTAAGCCCAGTGAGCTAAAAAAGTAGAAAACTGAAATTTTGGACTTAATACAGTTTTGCTCTGAGGTACGGATATTGAAGTCTACTTATTGTATTTTTGATTTTATTACCGCCAAATTCAGCGAAGAACTAACAGATTTGTGGTGTTTGGGCTAAGTTTGAGCCGTGGCCGTTCGACACCAGCAGATTGCTTCGACCAGCAGAAGTTCGACGAATAATATCCTTGACTTGAAACCAGCCACCGGGAAGTGCAATGGGACTATGGTAGCTATAAAGAACTTTTGAATAAACATTTTCAAATAAATTTACATTCATAGACATTTTGACTCCATATTCAATACACCTTTAGATTGGTTCTTTTTAAATTTAATTATTGAAGTTATACTTCTTTAGGCGCGATTGAGATTGAGGGTTAATTTATAGTGATCTGCGCGCATGCGCACACCGACAGTATGATATTAGTCGTTATACGGGCTCTGATTGGGTGTTGAAATGATCTGTCAATAACAAATAATTGTTCAATATGAAGGTAAACAAATGTATAATATATTAGTTTTATTGTTGTGAGGACAGAAAAAAAAGTTTATAATTGTAGTGTCATTTAAATAGTTTTTAAAAGCAACAGGTAAGTAATAATTGTAAATGTATCATAGGTACCTACCTATTTGAACCTACCAAAATACATAGTATGTAATACTTTTATTTACATAATTTGATTACCATCAAAATTTCTATCAATGGTCACCTAATATATTGTTTTCTTACTCTATGTCTTGTTGTATTTTTTCAATTCTAAATCATTTCAATTTAAAATCAAAATAATTTAATTTAATTCAAAAATGTCAAAAGCTTAATCCGTTTAGTTAGTCGATCTTCGCACATAATGACACATTGCCTCTGTGGCGAAGCGTTTAAGGCGAATGAACCCCAATATACCAACCGCTCTGATAACTGGTTCGAATCCCAATAAAAACTTTTATTTTTTTTATTTTTTTTTATACATTTTATGATTGTAAGTATATTTATTATATAATTTTATTTTCAAAAAATACGTATTTAGTTAAAAAAATTTCCGACAATTAATGTTCAGAAATCATTTGTGGCATTTTTAATGTTTTTGTGTGTGTTTTATTCTTTTATTATTTTAATTTTTGGCACTTTTTTAATAAAAATGTTTGAGAAGTAGTAAATATAAATTAGTTTAATATTTAAATAAAATATAAATAAAAAGTATATTAATTTCGTTTAAATCATATAATAGAAGTATAACTTCTTACGTGCGTACAAAGTACACACACATTCTTTTTTGTTTATATTTTGTAACCTTTTTGATTTAGGATAATTAAACCTTTACTTTCTCAACTCGCATTATTAATTTAATCTTAGTTAAAGGATTAGATAGAACCTTTTACCACCTCTTTATGGGGTGTGATTTTTGAACCAAAGCGTTGGTAGTTAATATATAGTCCACAGAGGTCATTGGGACCTTATTTAGTTAATAACAAATTGGGAATTAAACCCCCAGTTTGTCCAGCAGCTATCAATTAAAAATTCAATATCAAATCATTTTAAGACCGGCTTTGGAAAAAGCATATGAGTTTCAAACTCATATGGATATTCACCACTTGTTTGTGAATTTTAGATGTGCCTATGATAATGTAAATAGAAAAAACTCACTATACAGAGCCATGGTAGAATTTAATATCCCAAATTTAGTGAAATTGGTGGAAGAAACCCTCTCAATAGTCGAGTGTAAGGTTAGAGTGCAGAATATCAAGAACTTTTTAGACACAAACAGGTCTTCGACAATGAGATAGACTATTGTTCCTCTTATTTAACATTGCTAGAGAAAGCTGTTAAAGAATGTGGAATAACAACAAGAGGAACCATTAAAAATAGGAGTGTACAAATACTAGCATATGCGGAACAATGGTCCAAAAAGAATGGGGTTATTACACGTTATTACCAGTAAAACAAAATATATGCAGGTGACAAACACTGGGCAAGTAGCAAAACCCGAAGATCTAACGGTTGGAACATAATATAATTTCGAAGGAGTAAGAGAGTTTATATATCTAAGCTTACAAATCAGCCAAAGTATCACAATAAATGCAGAAATCAACATACGTATATAGCAGGGGTGGCCAAACTGTGGCTCGCGAGCCACATGTGGCTCTTTGAAGGATTATCTGCGGCTCTCAATAAATATCTGAATTACTTTTAACTTTTTTCTTTCAAAATGTCTTAAATAAGTTAAGTACGTAATTATTACTGACAACAACAAATATAAAAGACTAATGGCCGGTTTTACCAACGACAAATAGTAGTTTATTCTATGAATAAAGTTATTCGACCAATAAACTGACATTTCTCCATTTTACTAACGTCACATAAGACTTATTTTAGTTATTTATCAAATAAATACTTACTCTTCGAATAAATTGGCAAGATAATCTCGCTATAAATATTTTAAAGAAAGTAAATTCGCCAATTTTACATTAAATTATCAAAATTATATTGAAACAAAATATAAATATAAACGTCTAATAAATTTTAATCGACTAATAACTATTCATTGATTTATTTGTTTAACAATAAAAAACTGAAAACGTTTGTTTTCTATACTTCCACAAAATTTATTATATCTAAGTGACTACAGCTGTTTCGGCGGAGTGCCTTTCTCAAGTAATATAGTTTACAATGTGTTTGCCTTTTTAATCTTCAACTGAAGAGGTTGAGGAGTGGGGAGCTGTTTGTCTCGAGTTGGTCATTCAGAATTATATCTGTATTTTTCAGTTTATTAATTTCCATAGATTCTAAAAAAGATAGCTTAAGGCCTTTATTTTGAATATGTAGAATTTTAAACTCTTCATTGAAAGAATGATTATGATCTAGAAGGTGAAGTGCGTATGTAGAAGTGTCTGTTTTTCTATTGTTGAATGCCCTTTTGTGTTCTGCTATCCGTTTGTCAAAAGTTCTGCCAGTTTGACCGATGTACGTTTTCGGACAGTCACCACAAGTTCACAGTTCACCACTCCGCCGAAACAGCTGTAGTCACTTAGATATAATAAATTTTGTGGAAGTATAGAAAACAAACGTTTTCAGTTTTTTATTGTTAGATAAAATGAACTTCCATCAAGTAACGGACGAATCCATCAATTATTTACAGGAAGCCAATACAGGGCTATTGACCATATTGTTTTCAAGATTGCTTTTAAAGCGTAGAGTAACAACACAAAATATCTGGTTTCTAAACATGTGCGTGAAAAACAACGTGTTCCCGAAATACATAAAGTTAAAAACCAACAACCGCAGTGCCGCTGCCATAGCAGGTATCCACCAGGGTCAAACTAGATGGCTGAAACGGGATAGGAGCACCCAATACAGAAAACGAGATATTATAGCTGTTTATCTAAGGTATGTCATTCAGAATTACATTATAGATTAGATAATATAGAATTTGACATCCTAGATTCTAAAGTAAGAACTGAAGTAGATAATTTAATAGACAAAAAATTTAATACACAATGTAAAAAACTAAATAATCTAATTTGCAATAGTAAAAAACTCAATACTCATACAACAAATTTTTCAAATCATAGTTTTTTCAATAGATTTATAAACTTAACAGATACTAAATTCAATAATAGTGAAATAGAACTTTTAGAGAAAGGATTCAAACACAACTTGCCTCAACATAATAATCAAAAAAATTTAGAGTATTTAGGTGTAGAGTGTGAAGTAGCGTTAAACAAAACTGCCAAAAACATAGAAAAAAGCATCATTGCAAAATCTATTACTGATGTATGTAGTGAAACTAATAATTCCTGTTTCAAAGAAAACCAAATAGCCGTTTCAATTAAAAATAAATCAATAAAACATGACATAATATTTACAAAAGCAGACAAAGGTAACACTACTATTGCTATCGACAAACGAGACTATAATAACAAAACAATAGAATTTTTAACTAACCAAAACAGTATAAAACTAAACAAAGACCCCACAGAAAAATACCGAAAACAAATTAAACTAGCCATTGAAAATTCAAAATCAATACTAAATCCAACCGAACAGAAATACCTTAATATTATGAACCCACAACCTCCTAAATTATACTCTTTTATTAAACTACACAAACCTGACCACCCAATAAGACCTGTAGTTTCTTTTTATACAGCTCCGTCATATAAAATTTCAAAAAAACTGTCAGATATTATTACAGAATACACTAAATTTTCACCTAAATTCACCGTAAAAAATACACTAGAACTAGTTAATAAAATACAACATTTTCAATTGCCCAAAAACTCCAGACTAATTTCATTTGACGTAAAAAATCTTTTTCCTAGTGTTCCTCCTACAGAAACTTTTGTTTTAGTTAAGAATCTTTTAGACCATAATAGTACAAATCCGATCATTGCATCTGAAATTTTACACCTTCTTGAAATTTGCATAAATCAAGACTATTTTGAATTCAATAATCAAATATACACAAACAACAGTGCAGGACTTATTATGGGTAATCCTCTAAGCCCATTGCTATCAGATATATTTATGAACCAACTTGAAACAACAATTTCTAAACATCCCGTATTTAAACAGTTCTTATATTGGTGGAGATACGTGGATGATATACTAGTATGCTTTACAGGAACTAACAGACAACTTGACCAATTTCTATCATATATTAATTCACTTCATAATAATATTGAGTTTACAGTAGAAACAGAACAGAATAACTCTATAAACTTTCTAGATGTAACGATTTCCAGACTACACAACAAACATGAGTTCTCCATATATCATAAACCTACCCATACTGACACAACTATACACAATTCATCATCCCATCCTACACAACACAAATTAGCAGCCTACCATAGCATGATACATAGACTGACAGAAATTCCCATGACAAAAAATAACTTCGAAATAGAACTAAACATCATTAAACAAATAGCAGTAAACAACGGCTATAACGAACAAACAGTTAACAAAATTTTAAACCAAAAACTCCATAAGAAAGCCCTGAAATTAGTGTATCCACCACCACAGAAAGAACCCAGTACCTTCTGCTCTCTCACATATACTGGCAAGATAACAACAACAATAGCCAGATACATAAAAAAGAAAGGAATAACACCAGCTTTCAGAACTAACAACAACTTAAGCAAATATATTAAGAACAATAAAAGCCGAAAGAGAAAGCAACTACAGAGTGGTGTGTACAAACTAACTTGTGGTGACTGTCCGAAAACGTACATCGGTCAAACTGGCAGAACTTTTGACAAACGGATAGCAGAACACAAAAGGGCATTCAACAATAGAAAAACAGACACTTCTACATACGCACTTCACCTTCTAGATCATAATCATTCTTTCAATGAAGAGTTTAAAATTCTACATATTCAAAATAAAGGCCTTAAGCTATCTTTTTTAGAATCTATGGAAATTAATAAACTGAAAAATACAGATATAATTCTGAATGACCAACTCGAGACAAACAGCTCCCCACTCCTCAACCTCTTCAGTTGAAGATTAAAAAGGCAAACACATTGTAAACTATATTACTTGAGAAAGGCACTCCGCCGAAACAGCTGTAGTCACTTAGATATAATAAATTTTGTGGAAGTATAGAAAACAAACGTTTTCAGTTTTTTATTGTTAGATAAAATGAACTTCCATCAAGTAACGGTCGAATCCATCAATGATTTATTTGTTGTTGGTGAAACCGGACCTAAGTGTAACATCAGGACTTTGACAAGGAGACCCCTTATCACCGTTGCTATTATTTGGCGTTAGAATATGTAATAAGTAAAATATCATCTGAGATGACAGAGGGATTTGCGAATCGATGATCGAAACTATTGTTGGCCTTTGCTGGTGATCTAGGTGCAGTTGCTTATTCTACAAGAGACGTGAGAGAGGTGTTTTCACAACTCGAGGAAGAAACAGGTAGTCTGGGGCTTCGAATAAATGAAGAGAAGACGAAATACATGCTAGTAACCAAAAATCCAAGACCAAGAGTTAGGCAGAACATAACTATTAACGACTACAACTTCGAAGTAGTAAAAGAGTTTAAATATCTGGGGGCGGTAATCATAACCACATATAAAAAGAGGTCTCGGCACGGATCATCATCATCCAGCCTCAAAAGTCCACTGCTGAACATAGGCCTCCTCCCCTCGTTTCCAACCCCATCTATCCTGCGCCGCCCTCATCCAGGATACGGATAGCTGCAGTGAATAGAGCAGCTTACCCCCTATCATCATTGTTAAGATCCAAGAAAGATGGACTCTACATCAGCGGAAAATAAATATGCTGCTGGTTTTAAAAGGAAAGTTCTCAGAATGATATTTGGCCCTCATCGTAAGACATATTTGTAAAAGCTAAGATAAAATGGGCTGCTGCGCTGCGCTGCTGGTCATGTGGTAAGATCAGAGGAAGACAGAGTGTTACAGACAATGTTTTTTGAGAGACGGTAGAATATCAGTAGGCCGTACCAGAAAAAGATGGAAGGATGATGAAGAATCTAAATATACTGAAATAGTAAAGGCTGATTGTAGAATTATTTCCACATTTGCAACAACGATGTGAACAATTTTAATTGAATTTAAAATTCGTGAAATCCAAACACTGAGAGAAAAATTTTATAACTTTTTTACACTTTTTAAATTTAAAGAATTGTTTAATTGCGGCTCGCGAAAAATTTCAAATTTCTTTGCGGCTCGGATTATCAAGGAACTTGGCCACCCCTGGTATATAGGGTGTTTGGTAAAGAAAGAGCCATAGCTTAACCTTAGGTTCTTGAGGTTAAAATAGGTGATTTAAGCTAACTAACCCTAATAACCGAAATACAGGGTGTCAAAGTTAAACTTTTACTTTATTTATTCCTAAATATTTCCTAACAGGCACGGGATAACAACACGAAATTTGGTAAGCGGGGGTTTTTTGGGACGGGAAAGCTAAATTCTTCACCAAAGATGATTAATTACGCAGAGGGCGCCACATAAGCCTTTCAGCGCTCATTTAATAGGTTCAATTTTTTTTATTACCCACTCTACATACAGTCGGAAAAATGAAAGAATACCCATGAACGAACATATAAAACACGCTGTATTTTCCTGTCACCGTGTCACAAAGAAAATTGCCCAGCGCAAGTACATGTTATTACATGTACTTGCGCTGGCCAATTTTTTGTGTGACGCGATGACAGGAAAATACAGAGTGTTTTATATGTTCGTTCATGGGTATTCTTTCATTTTTCCTACTGTACTTTCTGAATAAAAACTTTTATTTTCTTAATCTTTTTACTTAAAAAAGGTATACTATATTCATTTTGATAAACTCAACTGTTTTCGAGATAAACGTATTTTAAATCAGCGAGGCAACATAAGTTTTTATTCTTGTATATTATATTGTTCTTGAACTCCTAAGTGGAGCATAGAACTTCAGTGTAAACTCTCTATCGGGTTCTATTTTGCGCTAAGGCCTCCACCTGATTCCAAGACTTTCCTTGACCTCTCATCTCGTCCATGATGGATCTTCTCGAAGTGTGTGCTGGGCGACCTCTTTTTCTCTTTCCTTGGAGATTCCACTCTAGATTTTTATTAAAGGTTATAAACATTCTAAAGTGGCATAACTTTAGTTTTATTAAAATGTGCCGGTATAATGCTGCCGCTCGAAAGAAATGGAAGAATATATATGCAGGTGGCACAACGCTATCTAGGGGATTTTATGCAAACTACCTTTATGCTGGTTTCGTTCAATTATAAAGTAAAATTTCGTGATTTTTAAGTAGTGGTTATTACAAAACACCATTTTCTGAAAATATGCGACTATAGAACTCAGTGAGCGATATCATAAGCATAAGCAAGAATTAGTTTTTAATATTTTTGAAGTTATACTTCTTTACGAGCGATATGAGGGTGAATTTTAATAGGATTAAAACCTTTGATTCTGGCGCAGTCGCATTACAACTTTGTTCTGATTGGATGTTCAAATGACATGACAAAAATTATCCATTATGGCAGCTGTGGCACAGCTGTGGGACTGTGGTTTGGTTATGTATGGTTGTTGCGTTTTAAAATTTGTAGGAAGAGAAACAACAAACAAAAAGTTAGCTAATGGTTATATTGCCTTTTTAAATAGTTTTCATATTATATTTTTGGACTTATTAACATAGAAGAGATGATTGTTGCATGCCAATGTGAAAGCCCATCAAACTGTGACTAGTATGAGTGCCGCAAAATTACTGATAAAAAACCTATTAGCTCGAAGGCGTAGAGAACTGTGGATAACAACAATCAACCGGGACGATCTACGATCTCGCTTATTCAAAGCTAAAGAATCTTACACTGGTAAGTGTTTTAAAAATAGTTGATCAAATTTTGTTATGATATTTGAACATAGCCACTTTGCACGATGCAAGTGATTGCGAAATTTATTAGTCGTTATACGGGCTGTGATTGGGTGTTGAAATGATCTGTCAATAATAAATAATGGTTCAATATGAAGGTAAACAAATGTATAATATATTAGTTTTATTGTTGTGAGGACAGAAACAAAAAAGTTTATAATTGTAGTGATTTTTAAATAGTTTTTAAAGCAACAGTTACGTAATAATTGTAAATGTATCATAGGTACCTACCTATTTGAACCTACCAAAATACATAGTATATAATACTTTTATTTACATAATTTGATTACCATCAAAATTTCTAACAATATTCACCTAATATATTGTTTTCTTACTCTATGTTTTGTTGTATTTTTTCAATTCTAAATCATTTCGACTCACAATCAAAATAATTTGATTTACATAATTCAAAAATGTCAAAAGTTTAATCCATTTAGTTAGTCGATCTTCGCACATAATGACACACTGTCTCCGTGGCGAAGCGTTTAATGCGAGTGAACCCCAATACAACGCCAATACCAGCCGCGCTGGTAAGTTGGTTCGAATCCCAATAGAAACTTTTATTTTTTTTATATATTTTATGATTGTAAGTATATTTATTATATAATTTTATTTTCAGAAAATACGTATTTAATTAAAAATTTTTCCGACAATTAATGTTCAGAAATCATTTGTGGCATTTTTAATGTGTTTGTGTGTGTTTTATTCTTTTATTATTTTAATTTTTGGCACTGTTTTAATAAAAATGTTTGAGAAGTAGTAAGTATAAATTAGTTTAATATTTAAATAAAATATAAATAAAAAGTATATTAATTACGTTTATAATCATATAATCATATAATAGAAGTATAACTTCTTACGTGCGTACAAAGTACACACACATTCTATTTTTTAATTCATATTACATTTGTGATATCTGAATATCCGAATTTATTTACTGAAATTAACACGTTGTGTTAATATTGTTATTAATCAATAAATGCTATGGTGAAATAAACCAATATATTATTAACAATTTTTTATGCAATTAGTAGAACTAATTAATTGGTATTAGTATTAATAGAATGTAAATTTATTCAGGGCCGTGCGGTGCTATGATGCGGTGAGGCAGTCGCATCAGGCGGATAGGGTATGCAAAATAGAACACTTGAAAAATATCAGAGGGCGTTTTACGTGCCCTGCGCATGCCACTCTTTAAACTTAGTTTTAAAAGTGAAGAAAGCGTCTTCTTCTACAGAAACAACAACCCGTTTTGTATTACACAAGAACTGTAAACTTTTACACAAGAAAAACATGTTTCACAACTCTAAAACCTTTGAGTGATACTAGATGGTCAAGTCAAATAGATGCATTGAAACATTTAAGGCTTTAACATTTCAAGTTTGTGAAATATATGATACCTCATTCGAAATAATAGAAAAAGTCAACAAAGATTCAGAAATCAGAAACTAAAGTTAAAGCCCTAGGATTAGCAAAAAATATTAAAAATTATAAATTTATATGCGGTGTAGTTCTTTGGCATGATATTTTATTTCATATAAATTCAGCCTCGAAGATGTTGCAATAAGTAACTATAAATTTGTCAGATTGTGTAAAAATGTTGTCAGAAACTATAGAAAAAAAAAAAAAAAATGAAAAGTCGCAGACAATCTGGCTATGACTTAACGAAAGTTACTGCTAATGAAATTGAAGAAAATCTTGATATAAATTCGAATTTTCAGCTGAAAATAAAATTCAAACCAGGAGAAAAAGGCGTTAATTTGATTACGCAAAATCTGAGCTCTTAACAGAGGAAGATAAATCATGAAAGGGTCGCCGATGTGAGTCCATTATACTATTGCATATAAATTAAGTCAATACTCGCAATCTTTGAGTTTGTATTTAACTGATGTTAAAAAATATGTAGCACCCGGTTTCGAGGCTTACATTTTCGTTGCCTCATCATCAGGCCCCGTACATAGTCTTCCATAAATTACAAACTATTTTACAATTTTGCAGACAAAGCTTACGGGGGGTAAAAAAATAACAATAACAATTACCATAACACATACAATTTTCTCACATTAGATAAATCGTCAATATTAAAAAACAAGTTAATAAATTAAAATAAAAAACAAAACCAATATATGTATTACAAAATTAATATAAATTGCTAATTAAACATTCAACATAATAAAATTCTAACATAGGAACTAATAAGTTGTATCACTAGAATTTTATTAACATTCCCTGTCTCGATAGCTAGTGGTGAAAGAAGTCTTTCAAAATTAAAAATTATTAAAAATTATTTACGAAGCTCCATAAGACAAACAAAACTAAAAAATTTAGCACTCATTTCAAGAGTCCTCACTAGCTGCTACTTTCGACTACACCAATCTGACGATTTTACCAAAATTATATTCAGAAAGATAAAATTGAAATTTTTGTAAATATTATTTAATGTTAATACATATTTCATTCAATTTAAATTATGTGTTGTTTTTAAAATAAAAGTTTTAGTTGATTTTGTGCAGTTGCATTTAATAAAAATAAAAGTCAAGTTTCAATAATATTTAAGGGGCGGCATTTCGAAGACTTGCATCATATTGAAAAGATGTACCTCACGGCTCTGAATTTATTCCAGTTTTTTTTTCAATCGATTTGTTCAATCGAGCATTCAACTAATAGTATTAGTCCTGTCGCCAGGGGGGGTACAACGGCCTCCTTAATTCAGATAGACTTACCCAAGTTTTTTTTTTATATATTTTGACCCGCAGAATACGAATTTTTTGGGAAACAGTTGATCCGGATGTCGATAAGATTGTTATAGACAAAGAACTTGAGGAATTACATAACAGTGATTTCTCGCAAAACAAAACATCTTTTTGTATTTTTTGGGTCATTCTAGGCAAAAAATACTCTGACAAGTTTTTTGGTAGGATGCATAGTTTTCAAGCTAACCGCGGTTGAACTTTCAAAAAATCGAAAAATTGTAATTTTTGAACCCGAATAACTTTTGATCAAAAAATAAAGTAGCAATTCTGCTTACCGCATTTGAAAGTTTAAGTCAAATTATATCGGTTTTGATTATTTGCATTGCTAAAAATTTATTATTTTATTGTTAAACAAAGCTATAAACAGCTAGTGCGTGAGTGATGTTTTCAATGATTTCTCATTTAAAATCGAACGAGTATGTAGAGTAGCTACGTAGTAGTAATTTCTACGTAGCATGCTTTAAAACGCATGTATTAGGCACGGGAAACACTATGTGTTTATAGCTTGGTTTAACAATAAAAAAATTAATTTTTAGCAATGGAAATAATCAAAACCGATATAATTTGCTACTTTATTGCTACGATAGAATTGCTACTTTATTTTTTAATCAAAAGTTATTCGGGTTCAAAAATTGCAATTTTTCGATTTTTTGAAAGTTCAACCGCGGTTATCTCGAAAACTATGCATTCTACGAAAAAACTTGTAGGAATATTTTTTGCTTAAAATGACCCAAAAAATACAAAAAGATGTTTTGTTTTGCGAGAAATCGCTGTTATGTAATTCCTCAAGTTCTTTGTCTATAACAATCTTATCGACATCCGGATCAACTGTTACCCAAAAAATTCGTATTCTACGGGTCAAAATATATAAAAAAAACTTGGGTAAGTCCATCTGAATTAAGGAGGCCGGGGGGTACAACCTATAGTCCTGTCTGGCGACAGGACTATATTTAGTATGTAAGATTTCATCACTTTGAGCAGTGTATAATATGCTTGTGTGTGTATGTTCACAAAGAGGGGATGGCATTAGATAAACTTTTGGCCACAGATATTTGAAAGTTGAAGATTGAAGATGTCATATTAAGTTTTTATTTTAAAATCTTTAAGAAATTGTATGATAATATCATTAATACTTTTGGTGTTGAAGCTTAGTAGGTGTGAAATATTCAGCGGTAAACTTACATTCTGCTCCTGAAGTCTAGCAGTGCTTTCGTATGGTATTTATTAAGTTCACAATTAAAGATTATATGATTTAAATCTGCAGTAGAGTAGTTATCACTTGAACAGAGTGAGTTGATACGCATTCCTATTTTAGCTAAATGTGCAGGAAAATTGCCATGGTTTAATCTTAAGCGACTTAGGGATGTGGAATAAAATCGAGTAACGTGATAATCAAATATATGTGGGATATTTTGCGGAAGTTGTGGGTATAAATGTAAGTGTATATGATTGATCTGACATTATAAATATTATAGGTAGTCTGGGCTGATTATCGGAGAATAGGCCATTTTTGGGAAAAGTTATTTACCAGCAATTTTATTGCTGGAATCCAATCTTATGATTGTATATATTAATAATATAGATATGCAAAGTCCGCAGATAGTGTGCTACTTTTTTTATAAACAAAATGGCGCCCGAAAATGGTGTTTTTTTTCAATTTTTGCTCTATAACTCCAAAGATTTTAACTTTAGACCAAAAACACCCAAATAAAAATTCACCACAATTAAATTCTGCATAGAGACGTGTTTTTTCCGGTTTACTTCGATGAAAACTTTCCCCGGAAAAAGCGGGTTTTTCCAACAAAATCTTTGATTTTCAACTAAACTTTTAGATAAGTATTTGTTAATTAATAATTAAATAACTTGGTAAAGTAAAAGCCCTTTTCGTATATATTATAATTCCAGAAGCCGATGGAAATTTAATAAACAGTTTAGCAACAATTAAAATGTTAATTAAAAATTTACGGTCGCTATAATAACGACAATAATTATGATGCATAAGAATAACTATGATTTTTTCATAAAAAGACACTATACCTATCTAATGTACTTTACAGAATTGAAATTGGACTATTTAAGCGGCCTCAGAAATATTTTAAAATTATAAACAATTTTTTGGCTTATAAACAAATAGAATATCTCAGTAAATGTTAAACTAAATTAAATCGTAAAAACGGTATTCGAAAGACAGCGGTAGGATGCTTCTATTAAAAGAAAAAACGTTTAATTATGATGAGTAGTTCCTGAGATACAACCGGTCAAAGTTGACCGAAATTTACGGCAAAGATATAAACAATAGGATAATAATTTTTAAACCATCACCTTTTTATTTTTGTCCTCTTTCTCCACACCAATTTTCATATCTTTAAAGTCCTCATAACATATATTATTATAATAAAAACTATCGATAATACGTGTGAAAATTGCCAAAAATAGCAAAATTACAATCAAAAATTAGGTTGGAGAAAATGTAACCCTCAAAGTTCAAAATCGGTATATGTTAAAAAAATGCATTTTCTCGGCTTCCCATGGAGCAAACTTGCTTTTCTTTTGTTATAATAAATTAATTTATTTATTATAACACAATATTTTAATTTGTTTAAATAAAAATTGTTTAAATAATTATACAGCTTTCAAATGAGAATATTTATGTTTTTAACTTTAAAAGGTACACTTGTAGTAAGTTTATCTAAAAAAAAGCCTACAACTGGAAAAAATATGTAATTTTCTGTTCTTATAAATAAATTAATCTATTATAACAAAACAAAAGCAAGTTTGACATTTAATAATACGTTACTTCGATGGCTCTACTCGAGTTATTAGGGAACAAAAAAAGAATGAAGGAAATTGCTCCATGGGAAGCCGAGAAAATGCATTTTGTTAACGTATACCGATTTTGAACTTTTAGGGTTACATTTTCTTCAACCTAATTTTTGATTGGAATTTTGCTATTTTTGGCAATTTTCACACGTATTATCGATAGTTTTTATTATAATAATATATGTTATGAGGACTTTAAAGATATGAAAATTGGTGTGGAGAAAGAGGACAAAAATAAAAAGGTGACGGTTTAAAAATTATGATCCTATTGTTTATATCTTTGCCGTAAATTTCGGTCAACTTTGACCGGTTGTATCTCAGGAACTACTCGTCATAATTAAACGTTTTTTCTTTCAAAAAGAAGCATCCTACCGCTGTCTTTCGAATACCGTTTTTACAATTTAATTTAGTTTAACATTTACTGAGATATTCTATTTGTTTATAAGCCAAAAAATTGTTTATAATTTTAAAATATTTTTGAGGCCGCTTAAATAGTCCAATTTCAATTCTGTAAAGTACATTAGATAGGTATAGTGTCTTTTTATGAAAAAATCATAGTTATTCTTATGCATCATAATTATTGTCGTTATTATAGCGACCGTAAATTTTTAATTAACATTTTAATTGTTGCTAAACTGTTCATTCAATTTCCATAGACTTCTGGAATTATAATATATATGGAAGGGGCTTTTACGTTACCAAGTTATTTAATTATTGATTAACAACTACTTATCTAAAAGTTTAGTTGAAAATTAAAGATTTTGTTGGAAAAACCCGCTTTTTCCGGAGAAAGTTTTCGTCGAAGTAAATCGGAAAAAACACGTCTCTATGAATAATTTAATTGCGGTGAATTTTTATTTGGGTGTTTTTGGTCTAAAGTTAAAATCTTTGGAGTTATAGAGCAAAAATTGAAAAAAACACGATTTTAGGGCGCCATTTTGTTTATAAAAAAAGTAGCACACTATCTGCGGACTTTGCATATCTATATTATTAATACATACAATAATAAGATTCGATTCCAGCAATAAAATTGCTGGTAAATAACTTTTCCTTGTATTTTGCTAATTAGCCCAGAGTAAGGTGCGTTCGCGGGTACCTGTCGGCGACAAATTGTCAGCAAATCGCAGTAGCCCAATAAATGACCGTTTTGGAGTGTAATTTCCAGGGGCAACTCCGAATTGCATGAAAATTTGGATTTAGGTTCTACTTACCTTCCACTTCAAAGTTGAATTTGTGCCGTTGGTAGCTTTTACTTGGGGGGTGACATTTACCCTTTCTCGGGGGGTGAAAAACTCGTGTTCAAAATAAGGCCGGATATGAATAAATTGACTTTTTTAAAGCACTTTTTGTTCTATAAAGTTTTTTACGTAAGTCAATACTTTTCGAGTTATTCGCGATTTAAAATGTTGATTTTTCGACAAAAAAACTACGTTTTCAGACCGTTTTTCCCAAATAACTCAAAAAGTAAATATTTTATCGAAAAAATATTTGTAGCAAAAATGTGGCCTATAAAAAAACGAAAAAAATGGTGTACCAGTAAAGCCTACAAATTGAGTAGAAGCAATGTTGTAGCTCATGAAAAATACGTTCTTATTCGTCTAATTCCAAATCGAATAATTCAACGCGAAATCACCGAAGAAAGAAGCGTTTTTCGGGAAAACCTTATTAACATTTTTAAAGTCTCGAACAAAAGCTTATTATTTGTTTTTTACAAAAGTTTACAGCATCAAAAGTAAATCAGTTACACCGAAAAAAATGTTGGCCCCTTTTTATTGGTAAAAAAAATTGTGAAAACCTCCCTCTATTTAGCACCCTAAATGAAATTAATCGTTTGGCTTTACCATATATTTTAACTGAATGTGTTTTTTTTATATGATCGTAAGTTTGATTGGTTTGAAGTGCTTATTTTTGAAAACGTTTGGTTTTATGGTAAAAAAAATTTTCTAGAAATTTTTGAAAAATTTCATTTTTTCAAAATAACTTAAAAAGTATTAGTGATAAGAAAAATCTTAAAGAGTAAAAAAATGTAGGTTTTGCTATTATAAATATGCTAGTTTCATTTTCTTTCTCCGTAAGACAAAAATTGTTAAGATATGGCTGTTCAAAATTTGCATACACTCGTGATTAGTGACTCATTCAAGCTTTCTCAATTATAACCCTTTCAAAAATAAACTCTTTAAACCGGTGAGACTGACAGATCATATAAAAATAGATAGCTAAGGAAATTGTTTGTACAGCGGTAGCGAATAATTTCATTTGGGGAGCTAAACAAGGCGAGATTTTCATGATTTTTTACAAAAAAAAAGAGGGCCCAACTTTATTTTGAGCGTAACTCTCTTATTTTTAATGCTAAAACTTTTGTTAACAATTAAAACAAAGCTTTTTATAAACACTTTAAAAAAGTTTAAATGGGTTTTTCCCAAAAAGTGCTTAATTTTTCGGTGATTTCACCTTGAAATATTCGATTTGGAATTAGACGAATAAGAACGTATTTTTCATGAGCTACAACTTTGTTTTGTTTGATTTATAGACATTACTGATACACCATTTTTTTGGGTTTTCTATAAGCTACACTTTTGCTAAGGATATTTTTTTGATAAAATATTTACTTTTTGAGTTATTTGCGAAAAACCGTCTGAAAACGTAGTTTTTTTGTCGAAAAATCAACATTTTCAATGGCAAATAACTCGAAAAGTATTGACTTAAGTAAAAAACTCTATAGAACAAAAGTTGCTTAAAATTAGTCAATTTATCCATTTCCGGTCTTATCTTGAACGTATGTTTTTTCACCCCCGTGAAGGGGTAACTGTCGCCCCCAAGTAAAAGCAACCAACGGCACAATTTCAACTTTGAAGTGAAGGGGAAGTAGAACCTAAATCCAAATTTTCATGCAATTCGGAGTTGCCCCTGAAAATTACACGGTATCGCCGAGTTTCCCGTTCATTTACTGGGCTGCATGCGCACTTTAAAATAATATAAATACATAATACCATTAATAGATAAATATACAAGGTATATTAACCTAGTATAATTTAATAATTAGTTATTAATATTAATTAAAAGTAAATATACCTTGTATATTTATCTATTAACGGTATCTATTATTTATATTAGGTGAGGTTAGGAATTGTCGGCGACCAATTGTCCAGGGTACCCGCAAAAGCAACTTATATTTATTATGACAGACAAATAACAAAATAAACAAACAAACACCTGATTACATAATATGTTAATTCATAAATTGTAAAATTATTAAGAGCACACAGTAGCGATCAACAGGTAGCAACAAACGCGGTCCAAGATTGCGAAAGTTCTGCGAACCTTCAAAAGTGAGGCAACAGTGCGTTGGTACCTAACTCGACACTGACAGTGACGTCTATACTATCAAAAACAATAATTTTTAGGCCGATGTCAGATTATGCGTTTTGACCGGATGCGTTTCGGCCGCATCCGGTGAAAACGCATAGTGTGACAGATCGGTCCGGTTGCGTTGGAAACGGATGCGTTTTGAGTCATCGGTTCGCGCTTACAAATTGCACCAGACTAAACGCATAGTGTGACAGGTCGGTCCGGTTGCGTTGGAAACGGATGCGTTTCACAGGATCCGGTCAAAACGCATAATGTGGCATCGGCCATATACACAATGGCGCGAAATGTTGCCAAGTCAGTGACGTTCGATTTCTTGTTATAAAAAAATCGATTTTTAGTAGTTCCAATGTGACACAAAATCTAGGCACGCGATAAAAAAGTTTATTTGAAGAAAGTGTATTTTTTTGTCTTTCTTAATGGCGGCACAGGCTCCTTTTTTCAATATTTTATTTAGTTATAGAGTAATTTCCACATACTAACATATTTCTGAAATTGGGCTCTGTACCGCCATTCTTTATTATATTACGAATATGTGTGCCAAATATCTCGACAAAATATTCAAAATTAGAGCCGCAATATTGGAACGCGTTTGTTGCTACCTGTTGATCGCTACTGTTTCTACATTTAATAAAGAGTATATTTATAAATGATAGTTTTTACATAAAATAGGGTTGTTATTATTTTTATTATTATTAAGGAATAAAACAAACGATTTTAGGAACAATATAATATATTAAATTTTGAGATATGGCAGTGACAGTGACAGTATGTAAATAATAAGTATTTATCCTTCAAAATACACTGCTCAATTTTCTACAAAATACGTTTTAAGAGTGGTATCAGTTTTTTAGGGACCAGCTGCACGTTGTGCCTTGCATTTAAATAATAATAACATTAATTAATATAATAAGGCAAAAAAAACTGAGGAAAATCTAATCTTATAAAATCCTAATGCGACAAGTCACACAATCGAAAGTGTTGGCAGACAAAACAGATGTTGCTAGTAGGTACTTCTTCTTCTTGTAGTTCCCTCTCCTATCGGAGGTTGGCTATCATCACAGCTATCCGTACCTTATTGGCGGCTGCTCTGAAAAGATCTACTGAGCTGCAACTATACCACTCTCTTAAGTTGCTCTGCCAGGAAATTCTTCTTCTACCTATAGATCTTTTACCCTTTATTTTACCTTGCATTATGAACCTTAATATCTCATATTTCGCACCTCTGGTAATGTGGCCTAAATATTCTAGCTTTATTGTTTTGATGTTCTTTATCACCTCGCAATCCTTTTGCAGCCTTCTTAACACTTTTGCATTTGTTGGATCCATGGTATTTTCAAAATCCTTCTATAGCACCACATCTCAAAGGCTTCCAACTTCTTTATATTTTCTACTTTTAGTGTCCAGATTTCCACTCCATACAACAAAGTCGAGAACACGTAGCATCTTAAGGCTCTTATCCTCAGCTCCAGAGGAAGGTCTCGATTAACAAACATCTTTTTCATTTTTATAAATGCTTGTCTTGCAGTTTCAGTGCGTGTCCCGATTTCTCTACCCTGGTCATTGTTTTCATTTACCCAGGTTTCCAGATATTTGTAGTTATTTACTCTTTCTAATTGTTTTCCCTCGATATCCAACCTTCCTACTCTATATTGCTTAGAAATAATCATGAACTTGGTTTTCTGAACGTTCATTTGTAGTTTATAGTCCATACTGACTTGATGTAATCTATTTACTAATAGTTCCAGTGCATCTAGACTGTCTGCAAAAATAGCGGTGTCGTCTGCGAATCTTATGTTGTTCAAGATTTTTCCGTTTATTTTTATACCCTGTTCTTCCTCTGATATTGCTTCCTTAAAAATAGCTTGGCTGTACAGATTGAATAATAATGGAGACAACACGCAACCCTGTCTAACACCTCTCTTGATTTTTATGGCCTCTGTTTCGACATTTTCGATTTTAACCGTTGCTTTTTGATTCCAGTACAGATTGACAATAACCCGTATATCTCGACTGTCCACATTCTTCTCTTTTAAAAGTTTTATGAGTTTCTGATGTTGCACTCTATCAAAAGCCTTTTGATAATCTATAAAGCAGACATAGAGATCTTGGTTCATATCTAGTCGTCTTTGCGCGAGAACGTTAAAATCGAACAGAGCCTCTCTCGTTCCTAGTCCTCCTCTGAAACCAAACTGGGTGTCATCTATATCTTCCTCTATTTTTTTGTATAGTCTTCCATGTATTATTTTGAGGAATATCTTAAGTGTGTGGCTTATTAAAGAAATTGTTCTGTACTGGGAGCATTCTGTCGCATGTATTGACTTTGGTAGTGTTACAAATGTGGACAGCAACCAATCCTGGGGTATTACTTCTGTTGTATATACCTTGTTGAACAAATCTAACAGTATAAATTTGCAGTGTTTCTTCGTCAATGCATTTAATTAGCTCAGTGGGTATCTGATCTGGGCCTACTGCTTTTGCGGTCTTTGCATTTCTAATTGCCTGTTCTAATTCGCACATTATTATTTTCGTTCCTGTTTGTTCCTGTGCTTCTTCTTGTATCATTCTATCATTGTCGAATAGTTTCATTATATATTCCTGCCAAAACCCTAATTTATCTTTGATGTCTGCGATGAGTTTACCTTTATCATCTTTAAGTATCCCATAGTGTGCTCGCTTTTTGGTACAGGTAGTAGGTACAGTAGTTAGTTATTTAGCATTTTTGTAGAACATTTTATAGCTTTACTTGTACATATCTACTTATATCTACTTAAAACAATACTTATATCTAAGTATTGTTTTTGTCTCTCAGATCATAACTTATTTAGTTCAGATTTATACTTAAAATGTAGCACTAATGTTAAGCGATAAAACTGAACTTTATCACGATTACTTCGCATTCCACACTTCAAAATACTTCAAATACTGAAATGAAGAATATTATCGATTCTTCCAGTAAAAATGTTAAATTAATCCTTGTACAAAACAAAATTACAAATAAACGCAACTAATATGATCTAAAATACATTGATCTGATAGAATAATAATATTTATCTTTGCCTCCCGGTTGTCAGATTCACTTAAAATTGATAGCATGTTGGAATGGCCTATTGCTTCATGCATAGGCACTAGGCAATGTATGTATCTATCGCACCAAAATATAGATACGATGTGCAATTATTTAAAGTGAATTTAATTAATTAATTGTATCTCACTGTGGATATGAATGCAATTGGAATCCTAAATGTTTACGTTTAGGATAAACATCGTATATTAAAGTTTATGTAAACATTGTTTATGCACGACCGGGCGATAAACTCCATATTATGTATACATTTGCCGGGCGTAAAGTGCCAATTTAGCGCCCGTGGGCTTCTTTATCGTCCGCCGGGCGGTAATGTTAGATGGCGGGTGTGGTTAGCGAAACACAAAGTTTTAATTTATTGTATGTTATTTTAATAAAGGAATTATAACTTTAGCAATCAAACATAAGTTTCCTACATCTATAATTTTATACTTATAACACAATTTGAACAATTATTTATAAAAATGTTAGGGTTTGATACTTTAATAACAAATTCATCGTATACCTTATCGTATATTTTCTTAGATTTAGCGGGTATTAAACTTAATTTTGCATCTTCTGCTGCTTTGAAAATTTCCGGTGGTGTTCCAGAAAATGTTTCATCGTCACTAGTTTCCGTTATAAAAGAACTTCTTAAAAAATGTATTATGAAACTTTCACTACGATAAATAATGGCGACTTACTATTCTTGACTTATTTATGTACTTTGTTACTAGGGTAACGCGAACATAAGAGATTACTGTTCTATCATATTATTATTTTTTACACATATTTCTTTCAATATAACATTTTTTATTAACTAACCAATACAAATGATTCGGTGAATTGTTATACAGAATGAGTTTTAATAAATTGAGCTATGAAATTCATGCAACTTTTGAAACGGTATTTATAATAAATTGTTCGCAAAACGTGAAAAGAAAAAGAAGCATTAAAAAATAATCACTAAGACGATCGTGCAAGGAATTTTGTATCTTTATTAATAAATGATCATTAAAACAGTCGTGCATAAAAATTTGTATGTTTTTTGGGAGTAAACAACGTTAATGAACCTTACGTGTTAATGGCCCTCGCCTATCGGCTCGGGCTTCTCTACTCATAGACCAGTGCATTTAGCACAAAATAAATAATTTTTTAAATACAGCACCTAGAGACTTGCAGTTTTTTGCATTATGTTCAGGATGACGTCAGGAAAAAAGTCTACTATTCAAAAATGGGTGGAAATGCATAACTGCACTGTAAAGTGCATAAAATGCATCAAAAATTGCATAAATATAAAAATAAAGTCAAAATCAGTATACTAAGGAACAAAATTTATTATCTGGAAGGTTTTTGGGGTCACTGAATACGATTACGCCATCAGAACTGACCTCTGGATCACCTGGTGCTCAAGGTCATGGCAAGAGACGTCATCCTCTGGAGTTTCGATGATTTTCGGCATTAAATCGATGCAAACGGATTACTCAGGGGTTTTAGGGGTCGCTAAATACGAATATGCCATCAGAATTGACCTCCGGAGTACCTAGTGCCCTGGGTCGCTACTAAGGCACGTCATCTTCTGGAGTTTCGAGGGATTTTGGCACTAAATTGATGCAACTGGACTATTCAGGGGGTTTTGAGGTGGTTAAACACGAATATGCCATCAGAACAGACCTCTTGATCACCTGGTGCCCAAGGTCACTGCAAGGGACGTCATCTTCTGGAGTTTCGAGGGTTTTCGGTATCAAATTGATGCAAACGGATTACTTACGGGTTTTTGAGGTCGTTAAACACGAATATGCCATCAAAACCGACTCCCTGTGTACCTGGAGCCCAAGTTCACTGCAAGGGGCGTCCTCTTCTAGAGTTTGAGAGATTTCGGCATTAAATTGATAAAAATGGATTACTCGGGGGGTTTTTGAGTCGTTAGACACGAATATGCCATCATAAAAGACCACCGGATCACCTGGTGCTCAAGGTCACTGCAATGGACGTCATCTTCTGGATTTTCGAGGGTTTTTGGCTTAAAATGGATGCAAATGATTTACTCGGGGGGTTTTTGAGGTCGCCAAACACGAATATGCCATTAGAACAGACCCATGGGGCACCTGGTGACCATGGTCACTGCAAGGGACTGACTATGCTATTCAATTTTCTTACTTATGTATATATAAAATTTATATAAACTTTATTTATATCTGGCAATATTTTTTCTTTATTTATTTCCAGATCGATTTACTATATTCTATTATGACAATGTTATTATGCGTTGGCGTTATTATTGATCATCATAATCACTAGATATTCCAGAATCCTTCATCTAAGTCATACTCGTGTTCACCAACCCCAAATACCCAAAAGTAATTTGTTTGTATGAGTTTGGTACCGAAAACTCACGCAATTTCAGAAGATAACGTGCCTTGGGCACCGTGTGCTCCAGTGTGTGTTCTAACGGCGTGTTCGTATTCAGCAACCCCAAAAAGCCATTAGAAATCCGTTTGAATTCATTTAGTAACGAAAACTTTCGAAACTCAAGAAGATGGCGTGCCCTAGGTACCAGCTGGTCCGGTGTCTGTTCTGATCGCATATTCGTGTTCAGCAACCCCAAAAACCTATAAGTAATCGGTTTGCGTCAATATAGTACCAAAAAACCTCGCCCAGAGGATGACGCCCCTTGCAGTGACCGCGGGTACCAGGTGCTACGATGGTCTGTTTTGATCGCATGTTCATGTTTAACGACTTCAAAAAACCCAGAGTAATCCATTTTCATCAATTTAATGCCGAAATCCCTTAAAACTTCAGAAGATGACGTCTCTTGCAGTGACCTTGGGCACCAGGTGCACAAGGTGTCGATTCTGATGGCATATTCGTGTTTAGCAACCTCAAAAACCCTCCAGTAATCCATTTGCATCAATTAAATGCCGAAAATCTTCGAAACCCCAGAAGATGACGTATCCTAGTAGCGATACTCGGCACCAGGTACTCCGGAGCTCAGTTTTGATGACATATTCGTGTTTACCGACCCCAAAAAAACCAGTGAGTAATCCGTTTACATCAATTTATTGCTGCAAACACTCGAAACTCCAAAAGATTACGTGCCTTAGTAGCGATCTTGGGCACCAGGTTCTCGGGAGTTCAATTCTGATCGCATATTCGTGTTTAGCGACCCCAAAAATCCGTAACTAATCCATTTGCATTAATTTAATACCAAAAGCCCTCGAAACTATAGAAGATGACGTCCCTTGCAGTGACATTGCGCACCAGGTAATCCGGTGGTCTATTCTGATGGTATATTCGTGTTTAGCGACCTCAAAAACCCCCCGAGTAATCCGTTTGCACCAATTTGATACCGAAAACCCTCAAAACCCCAGAATATGACGTCCCTTGCCGTGACCTTGGGCACCAGGTGATCCAGTGGTCTGTTCTCATGGCAGATTCGTGTTTAACCCCCTTAAAAACCCCCGAATAGTCCAGTTGCATCAATTTAGTGCCGAAATCCCTTGAAACTCCAGAAGATGACGTGCCTTAGTAGCGACTCCGGGCACCAGGTACTCCGGAGGTCAATTCTGATGGCATATTCGTACTTAGCGACCTCTAGAGCCGGCGAGTAACGCGTTTGTATCGATTTAATGCCAAAAACCATCGAAACTCCAGAAGATGACGTCTCTTACAGTGACCTTGGGCACCAGGTGATCCGGAGGTCAGTTCTGATGGCGTAATCGTATTCAGTGACCCCAAAAACCCCCCAAATAATAAATTTTGTTCCTTAGTATACTGATTTTGACTTTATTTTTGTATTTATGCAATTTTGGATGCATTTTATGCACTTTACAGTGCAATTATGCATTTCCACCCATTTTTGAATAGTAGACTTTTTTCTGGCGTCATCCTGAACGCAATGCAAAAAACTGCAGGTCTCTAGGTGCTGTATTTAAAAATTTATTTATTCGGGTGTTTTTAGTGCTAAATGCCCTGGTCTATCACTAATTCAGTTACTGTTAAATGTTGTTTATGGGATCTACGAAAATCTCTCATCAAATTCAAGAAAGGATTGCGAAACATTTCCTATGGGACTCTTCTAGCGGGACTTAGTTTTCTATGAGAATTATCATGACTTTTTGAATGTGTTTTATCCATTTTTACAATAATTTTCAAAACTTGAACACTTCTAAGTGACATTTCAAAAAAAAAATGTTTATGTTTACATACCTTTTAACCCTTAAACGCCCAACCTTTTTTAGGTTCCATGTGCGCCCAAGGGTGGGTAAAAAATGTCCACCTCGAAAATAGCTAATATATTTATTGAGAGTTGTTGGAAATGGATTAAGTTTAAGAATCTTATGCCTAATAAACACAGCATTTACTAAAATAAAAATATAAACAATTTACAAACTTTATAATAAAATTACAACGTACATCAAAATTAACATACCAGTAAAAGCCAGTAATTCAGATTTGTCGATTTTCTCCACATTCTTCCTTTCAACCTCCTCATTGGCGGATAATAGAAACCTTTAGTAACAAGTTTTACCAAGGGTCTACTTTTTATGCCCACCCATATTTAACTCAAGATGACTAACAAGATTTTCAAAACTATCGGTAGAACCAAACTAACATTCGATAAAGGGCTGTCTTTTTAATAATAAATAATTTTTTAAACATTTTTAAACACGTAATAAATATGTTACAAGGGAATACGCATTAGGTGGACATTTTTTACCCACCCTTGGGCGTTTAAGGGTTAATAACCGAAATCTTATGTTCAAGTGATGAAATTTAAACGTAAAAAATATACTGGCCTAATATTGTTACAGTTAAAAATCGCTTACACATTTTTCGAAGTTAATTATTGATATATTATATACCTACAATATTTATTATTGTATTAGATACACAAGTTTAAGTAATTTTATTTTCAATTTATAATTTTTTCTTACAGTGCCTTATCCCTAAGGGATTTAATCTTATTTGCAGCTGCCCTGTATAGTTCTATGGAGGTCAATTTCGTCCATTGTCATAGGTTTTTAAGCCAAGATTTGCGTCTTCTTCCTGGTCCCATTTTGCTATTGATTTTGCTTTCGATTATAAGTTGGAGCAGCTCATACTTTTGTTTTCTTATGATGTGCTCTCTTTCCTTGGTTATCCTCCGCAAGACTTCTGCATTTGTCGTATGACTCTGTAGGATATTCTAAGCATTTTACGGTAACACCAGAGTTCGAATGCTTGGATTCTTTTTCTGTTGCCTCTGTCATTGTCCAGGCTTCAAGACCATAGAGCAAGGTGGAGAAAACATCATCATCATCAACCCGTACGCGTCCACTGCTGGACATAGGTCTCCCTCAGCTCTTTCCATCTTTCTCTGTTTTGTGCGGCTTGCATCCAGTTGCCGACAATACGTTTCAGATCGTCAGCCCATCTGGTTGGTGGTCGTCCTCTGCTCCGTAGTGCTTCTTCTCGTGGCCTCCACTCGACAATACGTTTTGTCCATCGGTGGTCTGACAATCTGGCGACGTGTCCTGCTCAATTCCACTTGAGCGACGCGATTCTTTCGACGGCGTCCGCTGTTTTTGTTCTACGACGTATTTCTTCGTTTGGAATTCGGTCCCTCAGGGAGACACCCAACATCTGGCGCTCCATAGCCCTTTGAGTTATGCGAATCTTGTTCACTACCTTTTTTGTGAGTGTTAATGTTTCCGCTCCATAAGTGCGTACAGGCAATACACACTGGTGAAAGATTTTCCTTTTCAGGCATATGGGTAAGTCCGATTTAAATACATAGCTCAGTTTACCAAACGCTGCCCAGGCTAATCCTATGCAACGTGGGAGCTCGCACGTCTGGTTATCTCTTCCCAATCGAATTTCATGTCCCAAGTACTTATAAGATGCAGTCTGCTCAATATTCATTCCATCAAGAACAATATTACGATTTAGCACCAGATTAGTCATTATTTGCGTCTTGTTGATGTTAATCTTTAGTCCGACCTGTAAGGAAGCGTGATATAACTTGTTCAACATTATTATTGCATCATCCATACGATCGGCTATAAGGACGATGTCATCTGCGAATCTCAAATGACTAATGACTAAGCTTCTCTCCATTTATGTTGATACCATATTCGTTCAGATCTGCCTTCTTAAAACTGTGTTCTAAAAGGGTTGTGAACAGCTTTGGTGAGATGGTGTCTCCTTGCCGTACTCCTCGCTGTATACAGAATTTATTTGTTTGTTGATCAGATAGTCTTACGCTAGCCGTTGCGTTGTGGTAGATACATTTTATCATGTTAGTATAGCGATAATCTATTCGGCATTCTGTCAATGCTTTTAACATTTTCTGCTGGTTTATGGTATCGAACGCTTTCTCGTAGCGGGTAGCGGGTAGATACTTCTCTGCGATCCCGGTAGGGAATAGATCTACTTCAGGAATAGCACACCTACCCTACGCGAGCTCATGGATTTCCCCAACATCCCTTTACCGGGGAAACCATGTCCAAACCCAAAGTATTCCCATCTCCACCATTTCCTCCTTCCACATCCTAACCAACTCGCCAACACTCACTAGCCAAGCGTGGCGTTTTAATGGCTAAAACCCCAAAGGCAAATTTCCATGGAGAAAACATAGCACTTAAGTATTCTAGTTCTCAATGACATACCCAGCTGGCGGTTGCATAGAACATTTTTCATTTTGTAAAGCACTGTATGTGACTTTTCCAGACGTGTTTTTATCTCTAGTGAGTGGTCCCAAGTTTCATCAAGATTACTTCCAAGCAGGGCCGTAACTACGATGTTGGGGGCCCCGGGGCAAACGTGATCTGGGGACCCCTACCGTGGGGTCCGGGGTTTATCCCCCAGCGGAATGGGGGAATGGTCCGGAAAAATGCTTGATATTTAGTCCCTTGAAAACTCATTTTAATGCATTTCATGACTGAAGTTTCTTGTACCTACATATTGCTGTTTTAGTTGACCAACACAAAAAATTTTGGAATCACCTTATTTTAAGTTAAATAATTTTGCAAGTACCATATTACCTGTTTTATGCAAGTACATTGATCGGCTACAATGTGGTTCCTTTCACGTACCAATATGGGACCTGGGGTAAATTGGTTAAGACAATATAGCTGGGACGGGTGCCCATATTCCGGTTGCATTTTAGTTTTTATTTCGCCAAAATTACTAATTTTCTCAGTAACAATTTATATCTTTACGAAAGGTCTCGGGGGCCCTAGCTTAGCCCGGGCCTCCTCTTCCAATAGCATTTTAGGTTTTATTACGCCAAAATTACTAATTTCCTAGGTAATAATTTAAATTTTTATGTTATGTTTCTCGGTCTCGGTTATGGTCTCGGTGGCCCAACTTAGCCCCTTCAACTTTATGTTGAGGTCCAGGGTGCATCTGTAAGATCTTTTTAAAATTGTGTCATTTGAAACTATTTCGTCTTTTAGACGGGATCGGCTTTTAAAATACATATTTTTATTTTCCTCGTTAAAATCTATGCACGGCCAACCAAACGAAGGCCCCTGCGGGACCCCTCGTGGCAGGGGGCCCCGGGGCACTGCCCCGGTTGCCCCAATGGTAGTTACGGCCCTGCTTCCAAGGTACGATATTCTTGTTGCTCTTTTCAGATCTGTTTGGTCGACATTGATTTGAGCAATTTATATATACGACTAATATATTAAATATGGCATTCACCACTTGAACCTAACTTCAATCCGTGAATACTGAATACCCGTGAGTAATGAACTATTTACTTACGAGTAAAGTAATGGGTGTTATCTATATAGGGTGAGGCAGATAAAGGGCCTATTAGAAATATCTCGAGAACTAATGGCAGCAGAATCATGAAAATTGGAATGACGGGATTTTAAAGGGTGATCAATTTATTGAAAATATTTTCATTTTTTTGCTTGGCATTTATTTGGTTATACCGGAAGTTGCTTATAACTTCGTTTTAATAAATGGGACACCCCGTATATTTTTACCTTCTTGGATTCTCCTCAATGTCTTTTTTCTTAAAATATGAGATGTTGTAATGTTATATAGGGTGGTTTAAAAGATAATTACGTTTTTTATTAATTTCGTAGCAACTTTCACACCCTGTAGAATTGTAGAAGTTTAACATAAAAAACTCTATTTATAGGCAAATGATTTTTAATATAGTCTACTATTGTTAAAAATTATTAGTGTAGCCCCAAATGTTGAATTTTAGTATACAGGGTTGGCCGAAACTCGGAATGAGCATTTTCTGAATTTTCTTAAATGGTATTTAGTATTATAATGAAATGATATTTTATGGTACTTTTTTTATTTCTTAAGCATTCCCTATACCTAACTGCTTTAATTTGCGCTTAATTTTTAATCACCCCAACAATCTTAACTACGTAGTTATTTTGATAACTTAACCATTACTG
Organism: Diabrotica virgifera virgifera; assembly: GCF_917563875.1. Classification (NCBI taxonomy): domain Eukaryota; kingdom Metazoa; phylum Arthropoda; class Insecta; order Coleoptera; family Chrysomelidae; genus Diabrotica; species Diabrotica virgifera. The sequence goes on along the minus strand of NC_065451.1, from coordinate 39,343,960 downwards.
GTAATTTTGAGGATCAGTCTAGATTAATATGTATTTTTTTCCGAAAAATTATTTGTGATTGGATATTTTCACGGCCAACCTAATAAAATTTCACGTATTTTTTAGTTCAATTAATGTTTGGCTTGAATCACCAATAACTCACAAATTAAAGCAGTTAGGTATATTGAATGCTTAAGAAATAAAAAAGTGCCATAAAATATCATTTCACTACAATATTAATACTCACTCCGAGTTTCGATCAACCCTGTATACTAAAATTAAAAATTTAGTAATAGTAACAATTCTTAACAATAGTAGACTATATTAAAAATCATTTGAACATAAACATAGTTTTTGATGTCAAACTACTACAATTCTTTAGGGTGTAGAGTTGTTAAAAAGTTGCTACGAAAAGTTGCTGCCCTGTATAACATTACAAAACCTTATATTTTAAGAACAAAGACATCGAGGAGAATCCAAAAATGTAAAAATATACAGGGCGTTCCATTTAAATAAACGAAGTTATAAGCAACTTCCGGTATAAGCGGAAGTAGGAAATAAATGTAAATATTTTCATTAAATATATTACCCTTCATTCCAATTTTCATGATTCTGCTGCCTTTAGTTCTCGAGATATTTCTAATGGGCCCTTTATGTGCCTTACCCTGTATATTAGAAATTATCTATTCAGAAATAGTGAATAACGAGCGTGTTAATAAACGTATTATTATAGTATAGTCGGTTAGCTAATCTGAGACATGACTGTCTAGTAATCTTAGTAATTATTTTTTTGCGATTTTTACACTTTAGCAGACTTAGGGCCGTTTGTTTGAACGCTAATCAAGAAGTTGATTATAATTAAGTCCCCGTAAGAACCATCAAATAACAACAGCCCTCATTCGTAGGTCAATCAGTTGATTGTAATCAATTATGTTAATTATCATTATGATAATTAACATAATTGATTATCATTAAAATATTTAACATAATTGATTGATTAATTAATTATTAATTATTAATTAACATAAGAATTATTAACATAATTGATTAATAAATCTCATAATTGTAATCAATTATGTTTTCAGCAACTCAAACAAAGTTGACATTGACAGTTGGTGACAGTAATTAAATATTTGATAATGATCAGTTGATTCCATTTTTGATTAGCGTTCGAACAACCGGCCCTAGATGTGGCTGGAAATTACTAATTACTATACAACCAAGCACACGTGCACCGAGCCAATATTATTATAGGCCAGGGTAATAAGACAAAAATATACCCTGTTCCAGTGGCGTGCGGTGACATTTTCGGAAGAGGAAGCGATTCAATAAGGGTTTAACAAATATTTTCTTACGAGGGTCGAGATCAAAATATATACCTACTTAATAGGTATATACCTAATTTAATACCTGTTAACTTATATCGACTAAAACAAGAACTACAAAAAATTAGGTACAGTGTTTAAACCAGTCTGAGAGACATGCCCACGCCTTGAGAATGAGATTCGGGTGATACAAATTCATTGGAGCAAGGAGGATTTACTCTCATAAGCGGGCGTCACTACATCCCGCCCCAATGCTTCATACTATCCACTTTACCTCCGATATCACTCTGATGCGCTATAGGGGCTCTCTATCAGCAAAGTGCTTATTATGTGGGAGTCCTGGATACAAGGACTCACAAACGAAATCCTACCCCGATCAATGCAGGTTAGTGACTCTATAATGACTTAGTATATCGTATATCTAGTGACTTATCATCGATCTGTACTACTTGCTCAGGCTCTCGAGTCCCTGTTCCAGTCTTGGTTTCTTTAAACTTAAAAAGAAGAGTTCTATTCAAAATTGTTTTTATATTTCGATTTCGAATCACCTTCCACAACACACAACTTCCAACAATGTGACACTTATTTACTTATACTTGAGTCCTATCCTCCTATCAACCAGTGCAAATTTTTTGTCCATAACATCGTCGTAAAATTTTGGATTTTCTGATAATTTTTAATGCACTCTTTTTCAATGGATAATAGGGCTAACTTAGAAAGTCTGTCTTCGCTTTTAAAATTTATTGTAAAATTTTAATGCATTTAATACTGAAAAACTTCGTTCAACTGATGCACTTGTAGCTGGGATAGTTAGTACCTACCTACTAATTCACACAACTTGACCACTTCACACAGAGACTTATTTAAACCAGTAGTATTCAAAAAATTCAACCGATTCCTAAGTATTTCTTTATCACTAATTTCAGGTGTTTTATAAATGACATTTAACTGAGAATGCAAAGCTAGAGTTAAAAAAAAGTCATAATTTATTCGTACTGAATTAAATACCTCTGTGGAAGATTTTGATGAATTATAATTAGACATATTAAAATTATATAATTCTACATATTTTATTTCTTTAAAATTCAAAGTGATAATTCATTTGTTGTAGAATATTATCAAAAATTTCGATGTATAATCATCGATAGGTCTTTCTTTCGCCGACATTATCAATCATCATTATTTTTCAGCTTTATCCCAAATATTTTTAAACAGCTCATTTTTTAATCATCATAAGTCATCAAATTGTCTTATACAAAATGCAATGTCACTTGACTTCGTCTGTAAAATGTCGTAGGCACTATAAAATATCAGTAAAATGAAAAATCTCAAAATTTCAAATAAAATATTAGTAAAAATATTAAGCAAAAAATTTAAATCGAAATTTTCTTTAAGCCATTGTACCTAAATACCTACCCCTTATAGCAGCAGTAACAGTCTACGCATCTCGTTTTCGGAATCGGACGGCGCTCGGACGATCGCTTCCAGGGGTATCAAAATTCGCGTGAAAGGAACATGACTGGCGGGTGAGGGTATCAAACCCTGACCAATTTTTAAACGGGACAAATGCATGACAAGCCGCGATCTTGAGATGCGCTTCCGTCAGGAGCGGACTGAATCGTTGAATCGTGTGCATATTTGAGCCCGTTCGTATGCGATCAATTTTTAATAATGTTTCAATGTCTATTGCAATTATCTACATAATATGTAGATTACTTAGATTAGGGAAACATTGTTGGTAATTAAAAACTAATTAATAATATATGTATTTTCTTATATGGAAGTATAGGGAAGCGGTGCTTCCCCCGCTTCCATGGACCGCACGCCTCTGCCCTGTTCGTGACACTTCATCAGCCAGGGTACCGAAGCGTTTTTTCGACAGGTAATAGCTATAGGAACAAATTATAACTATTTCCTGCGTAGGATCTGGCGACCATTTTTATTTATAAACAATTAACTGTCAAAAAATGGCATTTTCCCCCTTTTTTCAAATCAACGGAAAACAGTGAAACTTATGATTTTTTTAGTACAAATATCTTCGAGATTATGGAAAAAGCTTTAAAATGACGTATTACAAAGTTTGATATACTCATTTATTGTTAATATAATTGCGAAAAAAGGTCGGAATTGCAAAAGAAAATATTTTCTCAATAACTGTTGTAAAAATTAGTGCACAGCTTTGAAATTTTTGTCAAATGAGGGTTCTTTGGTGCTTAATATGTGGTAAAAATTTCAAAGCGGTTCATTTATTTGTTTAAATTTTATTCAAATTGTTTATCCCAGAGAGCATTTTCTTTGCAATAACATAAGTCAGAAAATAATGACCTTAAAGCCATTCCACAGGTGTCAAATGAAAGAGCATAAGTTACGTTTTCAACATGGTTTAAAAAAGTAAATAAAGAATGCATTTATTAGTAATAAATAATTATACAAAAGTATCGTCAATTTTTCTTTAAAAATTTTTGAATAACTTTTTCCAAAAAAATTAACTTTTTTACTCTGTTTTAAGTGCACAACTACCAAGTAATGTTATCTATATCATAATTGATAAAAAATTGTAATAAATATTATGTATAATTTCTTATATAACAAAATATAAAGTTTATAAGGAAAGATTTACGATACTTTTGCATAATTATTTATTACTAATAAATGCATTTTTTATTCACTTTTTTTAAACCAAGTTGAAAATATAGCTCATGGTCTTTCATTTGACACCTGTGGAATGGTTCTAACGTCATTTTCTTCTGACTTATGTTATTGCAAAAAAATGCTCTCTGGGATAAACAATTTGAATAAAATTTAAACTATTCAATGAATCGCTTTGAAATTTTTATCACATATTAAGCACCAAAGAACCCTTATTTGACAAAAATTTCAAAGCTGTACACTAATTTTTACAACAGTTATTGCGAAAATATTTTTTTTTGCAATTCCTACCTTTTTCGCAATTATATTAACAATAAATGAGTATATCAAACTTTGTAATAAGTCATTTTAAAGCTTTTTCTATAATCTCGAAGATATTTGTACTAAAAAAACCATAAGTTTCCCTGTTTCCCATTGATTTGAAAAAAAGTGAAAAATGCCATTTTTTGACACTTAATTGTTTATAAATAAAAATGGCCGCCAGATCCTACGCAGGAAATAGTTACAATTTGCTCTTATAAGTATTACCTGTCGAAAAAACGCTTCAGTACCCTGGCTGTTCAAGTGTCATGGAAAAAACCCTATTACCCTAGACTATTAATAGTAAACAGACATAAATAACATAAATTGTACGCCAACCAATAATTGTTTGTTTACACCCAAATATAAATAAAAAAATGAGAAAATTATTTATTGTACAAAATAAAAATATTTTGAGGAAATAAATTCCACAAAATTATATGATTTTAGTACACACTCCCACTATTTCTAATAATTCTTCTTTTTTTAATGAAAAATTAAGTTGATTTTAGCAGTTAATAATGTGAGGTAGGAATTTCTGTGTTGTTGGTGCGTTTCCTATTCTGAATCTGTCGAAATGAATCTCAGTTGAGCGAACCGAGTTTAGTAAGTTTACATTCCATAAGATCAAAAATGGAATAAGAATACAATAGGAAACAGAAAATATACCTGTTATTACTTTCATTAGTCTTCTTCCACATGTACCTAGTGCAGTGAAGTGCTATAGCTTTTTTAGTGGGTATGTCGCCGTATTTTTTTCTATGTTTAATCACCAGTGTTTGTTTATTACAACACCAAAAGCTATAGCGGGATAAGATGGTCAAAAATGCCCCCGCACCGATCAGCCCCGCTACTTATGTTTTCGATAAAGGATATAAAATTATGCCCTCATGCAAATTTTTAGCTTTCCAGAGGTCCTAAAACTTTTTAAATCGAGAAAAGATGAATTTTTAGGTTTTATTTTTTTGTGAGCGCAGTTTTATTTTAAAAAATCTGAAAAAATTCAAAAGGTTGTATCTTTTTAATACAAAACAACCTGATTTTTTTCAGATTTTTTTAATAAAAATGAGCACAGGAAAAATTTTTGAAATTTTCAAAAATTTTTTAGGTTATGATAATATGATTTGGCCGACTTTCAAATAGTATTTTTTTGTGTACATTTTGCCGTTCTTCTGAATGGTATAGGCAGAATTTTTAATATCTGAGCGGAAAGAATGAAAAAATCGAAAAAACCGTTTTTGCTGTCACGAGATGCAACTCGGGACAGCCAATTTTAGGATTTAGGATCCTGACTAAAACAACTGAAAAAATACTAAAAGTGTGAATTTTGTCATAAAATTTGGTATGTGGGGTTCTAATAATATTTGGAACAACTTTTCCAAATAACTTTTCGATATCTCTAACGCGAAGCAAATCGAATCGCACATCGAAAATTCACCCTGTTTGTAATAGGCTGTGTTTAAAACTTAAAGTTTAGTTGACTATTTTAAAAATTGTGGACCATCACCCTGTATGACTGTGCAAAATTTCAAATCTGTATATATTTTGATAGCCGAAACATAGGGGTGTCTTCATCTTAAATGCGACACACTGTATCTTATCAATTTGATAATTTATTTCAACTAATGTAGTCGTATTTTTTATAGATTAAAAATATAAAATCAAAATACTAATTCACTAATTTTATCATAAAAATTTCAAATTGATTGCATTGAAGTATTGAACCAATTAATGTGTAATAATATAATATATAGAGTGAGTTTTATGTATGGAAACCCTCAATTAACTCGGAAATGGCTTGCACGATTTTTATAGATTGTGGTGGGTAGGGGTTTTTTAATGTGGCCGATATTATAGTAATATTTACATTGTTATCAGATCTTCCGTTTTTCTGAATATCTAATTAACTTTCTTATTTCAAACGGAACACCCTGTATATTTTTTGCGTTTTGAAGTCCTTAAGAAATACTGATTATTTTCCATGTTATATTCCCTATACCTAAAGGCCATAATTTCGGCCATAATAAAAAAACTTTTTAAACAAATTATAAAAATCAATTTTTTCGGCCTGGGTAGACATTATTTTAGGTTCTTTGGACCATTGGGAACAAAAAAGTTTTTTTGTAATTTTTCTCCAAAGTTAATCGTTTGCGAGTTATAAATAATTTAAAACTGAAAAGAAATCGAATAATGACGATTTTCAAGGTTAAAAAACACAAATCAAAAATATTATTTTTGAAACTGCGAAGTACAGAAATTCAAGCTAAAGCCTTATTTTATCAGTTAACAATAAGTAATTTGAGCTTGTTTCATTCTAAAATATTGTTTTTTAGTTGTTAATGCAGCCCGATCGCTGGTCCTCTCATATGCGCTTCATGAACATTTATTAAAAAGCAATGTTTTAGAATAAAACGTGCCAAAAAATTTTATAGCGAGCTCCTGGAAGAAGGATTTAGCTTGAGTTTGGGAACGCCGCAGTTTCAAAAATAATATTTTTTATTTTTGTTTTTGAACCTTGAAAATCGTCATTATTCGATTTTTTTCAACATTTTCGATTAACTTTCGAGAAAAATTACAAAAGACCTTTTTTGTTCCTAATGATCCAAAGAACGTAAAATAGTGCCTACACGGGCCTAAAAATTGATTTTTATAATTTCTTTAATTTTTTTTTAAATCAGTGTAGCAATAACTCCGAAACTATGGCATTTAGGTATAGGGAATATAAAATACAAAATAATCAGTATATCTTAAGGACTTCAAAACGCAAAAAATATATAGGGTGTTCCATTTGAAATAAGAAAGTTCATTAGATTTCCAGAAAAACGGAAAATCTGACAACAATGCAATTATCACTGTAATATCGACCATTAGAAAACCCCTACCCACCAAAACCTATGAAAAACGTGCAAGTCGTTTCCGAGATACTTCAGGGTTTCTATACATAAAACTCACTCTATTATATTACAGTCGAACCCGCTTATTGGAGTAGCCTTCGTGCCAAGGAAAAGTAATCCTATAACCGGGATATTCTAATAACCGATCATTTATGCCTGGTAGAAATTAATCGGAAACTAAAATTTCTATTCCTTAAACCGGGATATTCCTATAACAGGTATTCTAATAAGCGGGTTCGACTGTATAATAATTTTAATACATAATATTATTATATTAATACGCATTAATTGGTTCAATATTTCAATGCAATCAATTTGAAGTTTTTATAATAAAATTAGTGAATTGGTCAGTATTTTCATTGTATATTTTGAATCTGTAAAAAATACGACTATGTATTGTTATATTTCTATTTGATATGAAAATTAAATTTTGATAATTATAAACAAAATTCAATTTAATATAAAATATTTTCAAGTTTCTCAACCACGGGCATATAAATTTAGAACAACCTGTATACAACAAATTGTTATATTTAATTTTAAGAAGTGATTAGAAGAAGCTTACGAAACTCGGGACAATGCGCTTAGAATAAACAAAGTGAATGGCGCGTACCATTATCGTTTTTCGCGGAAGGTTCGATCATTAGCCTATGCTAAATAAGACTCAGTGGAAATCGATAATAGGTCATTATCGTTGTTCGGGGAAGGTTCGATCATTAGCCTATGCTAAATAAGACTCAGTTGAAGTAGATAATAGGTCATTAAATTTTGTAAATAGTAGAAAGTAATTTTAGAATGGGAATTAACTATTTTTTTTGGAAATCCATTAAGCATATTTAGAAAGATTAAAAATGGGTTTTGAGGAATACTGCGAATGAGAGTTGGTGGTGGAAGGTTGATTTGTGAATCTGGAAGGGATATTTAGAAAGTAGGTGAATGACTGAAAAGAGAGATCAGAATGTTTTGAGCTGTCGAGAAGTGAAGTCCAGTAGTAGACGGTAGTGTACGGAGAGTGAGAAAGCCGGTGTAGTTCCGTGAGTGTGGAGTATCTATCGTGGAACGAGAGGTAGGCCAGGTTGAGAGTAAAAGAACCTCCTTGAGCCAAGAGTGTCCCGGTGGCTGATTGCAGTTTCGAAAAAGGTAGAATACAGCATCACGACAGAAGCAGGAACGAGAGCTATACGAGCTAGTTTTCAAAGGAGAACATTACTGAAAGCCAGGACGAGGTTTTGATCGCAGCCAAGGATAGCAGGAAACGGGTCTTGTGTGAAGACATTCTCAGTTCACCAGAAAAAGGTCAGTCTCATTTGTTTGGACATGAATGTATGGGTTTTTCGTATTAAATACCACATTATAAATTGAAGAACATAATAAATAATATCAGAAAAGCTTCATCAAACTTAAATAGAATTGTTGCTAATAAATCCTAATAGTTAAATGTTAATAAAAACTTTCAATTGGAAACCAAAAGGAAATAAGATTCCCATTTGTAAATGTTATGTTTAAGAATAATAAGATCTAGCAAATATTAAGCAGTGATTGCCATTTAAATAAAATAAACAATATTTTGATTATAATTGTAACCCATATGTGTGTATTATTTTACTCTTTTCTTTCCTATCCCGATTAGGAACCATTGAGAAATACTTAGAAGCCACGAGAGTAAGTAATTAATTTTATAATTCGCCCTGAGATTGAAAACATATTGATATGTGATCTGGTAAATTAATTAGATTATTATTAATGCATTGATTAAATTAAATGACATATAAGAATATTATCTCATATCAATAATCAAGATCACATCAACTGTCGTCCAACGTGGAAAGCATGGAAAAGTATTTCTAGTGGCAAATTTGAAGGATAGAAAGAGTAAAGCCGGTATTTGAAAATTACACGGACACAGACACAAAAACGGTTTTTTCGATTTTTTGTTCTTTCCGCTCAGATATTGAAAATTCTGCCTCTGCCATTCAAAAGAACGGCAAAAAGTACACAAAAAAATACTATTTAAAAGTTGGCCAAATCATACTATCATATCCTAAAAATTTTTCGAAAATTTCAAAAATTTCAGTTTGTTTTGTATTCAAAAGATATAACCTCTTGAATTTTTTCAGATTTTTTAATGTAAAACTGCGCTCACAACAAAATAAAACCTAAAAAAATTTCTTTTCTCGATTTAAGAAGTTTTAGGACCTCTGGGAAGCTAAAAATTTGCATGAGGGCATAATTTTATATCCTTTATCGAAAACATAAGTAGCGGGGCTGATCGGTGCGGGGGCATTTTTGACCATCTTATCCCGCTATAGCCTTTAACGTATCAAATTGTAACGGATATTATTTTTTGTTATTTGGCTATACAGTGATGAGCGTGCTAATAACCGGCAAAATAATGCAAAAGATGGACAACATAATCCGCTGTGAAATAAAAAGGGAAGAAACTTGTAGAGGTGGAAAATTTAGCAATAGAAACCTATAAATTTACATTATATTGATAGTTCCCCACCTTTAGACGTATCGGAGGAGTATGTCAACTAAAACTACCACTGTCACATTGGTAGCGGCCAAACTAAAGGTTGGAAACTATCAATATAATGTCAATTTATAGATTTCTATCCCTAAATTTTCCGCCTTTACTAGTATCATCTCGTTTTATTTCACAAAGTATGTATTATATTTTCCATCCTTTGTATTATTTTGTCGGTTATTAGCACGCTCATAACTCTACATGTATTTTGGTATTTATTGATATCTATATTTTGGTTTTAAGAGTGTTTTTTGTCACTTACAGAAAAGACAAGGTCTCTTTTTGGCTAATTGTTTTACTTTAACTTCTCTTTGTTTTATTCGTTCAATATTTCTGGTTTAGCTCTATCTCTAACTCTATTTCAAAAGCTATCATCTTATATTATTTTTTTTCAATTTTATTTTTGTTATGTGCTAGTGAGAAGTCCAAAGAGTAACTCTTCCGATTCTGAGTGACTCGGCCTCGTTCATTATGTAAGCCTCAACTGACCATCAGCTATTGAGTGTTCATCATGATCCAGCAGCCTTCTGCATCCAAAGTTCAACATAGGTCTCCCCTAATTTCTTCCAGTTTTGTCGATCTTGGGCTTCCTGTAACCATTTCCCAGCAATCCTTTTGACGTCGTCTGTCCATCTTGTAGGTGGTCTACCTCTGCTTCTTCTGTGTTCTCTTGGTCTCCACACTGTAATTTTTTGGGTTTACCTCCCGTCCTGCATTCTGGCTACATGGCCCGCCCAATTCCACTTCAGCTATGCTACTCGCTCTATGAAATCTGCGACGCCTATCCTTCTTCTGATTTCTTCGTTTCTGACCCTGTCTCTGAGAGTCAGTCCAAGTAGTGTCCGTTCCATCTTCTTTGGACCACTTTAAGTTTTGTTGCTGTGGCCTGGGTTAACGATAATGTTTCGGCGCCGTAAGTCATGACTAGAAGCACACATTGGTTGAACGAACGTCTTCCTTTTCAAATAATTTTGCAAGTTGCTCTTGAAGATGTCTGATAGAGCTCCATATGTGGCCCATGCTAAGGTGATCCTTCTCTGTAATTCGGCAGTTTGATTGTCCCTGGCAATTTGGATTTCATGCCCTAAGTGTTTATATTTATGGACCAATGCTATTTCGATGACGTCGACTTTTGGATTTTCGCTTGGTACCTTGGGTATTGAGTGTTACAATTTATGAATTATGCCAATTGATTTTCCTTATTTACAATCCAATATTTACGACTAAATTCAATGGCAATTCTGATATTTCCTACAAAAGCAGTCGTGTAATGGTGACTTAATTTTATAAAATGTAATCTACCGTGCTGTTTAATTAAAATACGAGACACATTCTTAGAATTTATTTGTTTTTAAATCGTTCTAACAGTTTTAAAATTGGTGTATATACAAAATGTTCGTTGTGTTTATTAATAATGAAGTCTAGATGACTAAAATGAGTTAAAGGTACTGGCGAATAGTACACTACATTTGGCAGTTGTTTTGCTAACAAGCGAGTATCCTGTAAAAAAATATTCGTATTAGTATTTATATTAAAAAGATTTCGAAAAAAAAACTGAGACAAAAAAACAAAAGACTCAACTAGTCAGTGGCGGATGCATCAGGATCCGTCATCGTCAAGAGGGGGGGGGCGATTAGCTAAATTTCCATGTAAAATAAATGAATAAATGAATGTTTTCGCCACTGCAACTTGTATGGATACCTTCAAAGAATGCCTGAAAATTGATGGCCGAAAAAAATAGAAAAATGGACTCCACCCACTAGAAGAAAACGAGATAGACCAAGACGATCCTGGAGAGAAGATGTCGAAGATGCAATGACCGCCAGAGACCTAAAAACTGAAGATTGCTTTGATAGAAAACGCTGGAAATTAGGATGTGAGAAGCGGCGACAGCTGTAGAAGACTCGCTTATTATATATATAAAAAAAACTAAAATTAAGTATGTTGTGCGTTTTGTATAGATCAGCCCTAGGCAATATCATCTCTATACCGGTAATCAAATTGAGTTTGAAAATTTCAGAACTAAAACTCCTTTCCCTCTCACTGAGAATATTAACACAATTGTACCATCTATAGAGAACACAAAAAGTCCCAAATATTAATGGCAACTTAATATGGTTCGCTGGTGGTTCTAAAACTACCCATGGTACTGGATTAGGAGTCTTTGGACAAACATGCAATTGTTATAAATCTTACAGCCTAGGTCAGAATACAACTGTACTGGTGGCTTGCATAGGTGCAATCGTAGATAGTCCAGAGAAATAAGATTTTCCTCGTGACACATCCCTCTCCAACCGAAACCAAATTTTTTAAGTAGTATGGACATCTATAATAATAACCTATATGTTTCCTACAGCCGATTTTGATGATATGGATAGTTATAAACAAATGAAGATCAAAAAACGGTAAATTTTCGCTTTTTTCGTCTATTACTAAAAAGTGAAGAATTCTAAACCGATTTGACAATAAGAAACTCATAAATCATATAAAAAACTTCAATTTGGCGTTCACTGAATATGTCTATCCTTATTTGTTGCTTAGAAAATTGCAAAATAAATCATACATTTTGAGATTTTATACATGTTCATAACTTATGTAAAAATTAAGTATGTATACACCGTTCTTAGGCGTCAACGCCCTTCGGTAGGGATCTATGGAGGAGTATCACCAAGCCGGAAGCCCTTATCCCTTCCCGTACCGCTCCTCCATAGGCCGATCAGACGCCAGTTTATTCCAGACCAAGCCGTAGACTCTATTGAGTTTTATACTACGGCGTTGGCCTTTTATAAATTTCATGACCTAGCTGAGGCTCGAACCAGCGACCGCAAATCGCAAATCCACTAAACTTGTCGATCGACTGAGCCCCAGCTAACTGGACCGTCAAGACCGACAAAATTAAGTTAGAACCTTTTTATTATGCGGAATGCTGGGACTGCCTGTGCTTAAATTATATTTTAAATTTCAAAGCAATTGGTCAAATAGTTTAAAAGTTATTTAATTTGTTTATCCCAAATTCATTTTTTTGCAACACTATAAGTTGGAAAATTATACAGTAATACTTCGGACAGTTTATGAAAGAAGAGCATTTATACCTACTATTAACTTAGTTAAATAAAAATGATAAAAAGTAATTTTAAACAGTGTAAAATTATTTTGTAAAAACATGTCGATTTTTTGCTTACTTATAAACAATGAGAATAATTTTTTAACCGTTACCCGTAGAAAAATTATTTTTTCATATTTAGAAAGAGTGAATTTTAATACACATTTAGAAAGAAAAACTATTGTCCTAGGACAATTAGGGACGAAGTTAGCCCGCCCCCCCTTTTTAATTCACATGTTCTTGCAAATAATTTTGCAATATTTAGAATTATTTTTTGTCATTTTTTTTAAATTAAATTAATAGTGTAAATCTTCTTCTTTCATAAACTATCCCAAGTATTACTGTAACTTCATCATTTTCTGACTTATAGTGTTCAAAAAAAAAAAATAATTTGGGATAAACAAATTAAATAACTTTTAAACTATCCGACCAATTGCTTTGAAATTTAGGGTATGGTTTAAGCATCAGAAGTCTCAGTTTTCCGTATAATAAGAAGGTTCTAAGTTACTTTTTACATAAGTTGTGAATATTTATAGAAACTCAAAATTTATGATTTATTTTGCAATTTTCTAAGCAACCAATAAGGACCGCGGAATAAGGAATAAGGAATAAGGAATAAGGAATAAGGAAATATTCCGCGAACTCCATATTGAAGTTTTTTATACAATTTATGAGTTTCTTACTCTTAAATTTGTTTAAAATGTTTAACTTTTTGGTAATAGACGAAGAAAAGCGAAAATTTATCGTTTTTTATCTTCATTTGTTTATAACTGTGTATATCATCAAAATGGGTTGCAGGAAACATATAGGTGATTATTATATATGTCCATACTACTCAAAAAATTTGATTTCGGCCTGGAGGGGGTTGTGTCACCAACAGGATATTTTTTTTCCTTATTTCTCTGAACTAAGATGGAGATTCTAAAGAAAAGATAATTAACATTTACACAGATAGCCAAGCGGCTATTCTGGCAATAGAGGACCCACTCACCAAATCAAAACTGGTAAGGAACTACAACTACCTCCGCAACAACCTGGTAAAACATAATAAACTCTCTGTCATATGGGTACCGGGTCATGAAGGGATCCATGGTAATAAACGAGCAGATCTGTTGGCAAAACAAGGCTCGAAAGAAACGGTTGTAGCCGAAATCCCGAAGTTTTTCTGTAGCATCACTAAAGATGCTACAAAGGACGGGGTTAAGAAGTGGCTAAAAAGGAATCATCAAAAGAAATGTAGAACCTTCTTCTTCTTGATGTGCCTATCCGTGACGAATGTTGGCGATCATCATGGCAATCTTCACCTTATCTGCAGCAACGCGGAAAAGCTGCACAGATGTTGTGTTGAAACCGGTTCTGAGGTTCTTTAACCATGATGTTCTTCTTCCTGGACTTCGCTTTGAAAATATTTTTCCTTGCAGGATGGCTTGTAGGAGGGCATATCTGGATTCATTTCGCATAATGTGTCCAAAGTATTCTAACTTTCGAGATTTGGTGGTGGTCAGTACCTCTCGGTTCTTCTTCATTCTTCTAAGTACCTTCTCATTTGTGACCCGATCAGTCCATGGGATTTTAAGAATTCTCCGATATAGCCACATCTCAAATGCTTCCAACTTTCGGCACATATCCTCGTTCAAAGTCCATGATTCAACACCATAAAAAAGGACAGAGAAGACGTAACATCTCGACATGCTTACTTTTGTACCATGAGAAAGGTTGTGGCGCACATACGGTTGAAGATTGATCTAGCTTTTCCGATGGGCGCTTTTATCTCTTGGTTGTTAGTCCATTCTTCATTTATTATGGTGCCGACACAATACTGTAAATACTGAAGTGCCTCACTCTTTCTACAGGGGTTTGGTTGATATAGAGTTGACCTTCTGTTATCTTTTTCTTCCTGATGATCATAAGCTTTGTTTTCTTTACGTTTATATTGAGTCTATATTATCCAATGTAGAACCATTCCAGAACAAATCCAGGGTACAAAATAATCAAGAGTATTGATAAAAACCACTCCAAAAATTTGGTGAACCTCAATAAACGAGAGATCAACACGATCACTGAAATTAAATGGTGACTGGACATCGCCATTTAAGAAACCACCTATACAAACTATGTAAGGTGAACCAACCATAGGGCGGAAAGTGCGAAATGGACGAATAGGCTATCATAAACACCCTATGACATTGCAATGTGCTAAGTGATGTGAGGTATAGACCAGGGCGCATCTGTAAAAATATTAGTACATTTGGATGTTGGGAGGTGACTCATATTTTTTTGCAGAAATTGCTTAAAAATAACTCATATAATAATATTTCAGTTATCCTCCCACTCAAAAAGGTCCAAAACATTGTTTAAATAATTAAAATATCAAAAAATTAAGGAAAACTTAGACTTATTTCTTCGTTTTTGATTATAATTTTAAATAAAAGTATTCATTTCCGAGAAAAGTTGCGCTGACATAAAAGTTGCATAATGAAATTTCCTACAATATACGATTAGCTAAAAATTTTAAAAATTGTCACCCTTGTTGCAAAATAGCAATAATTGCGAAAAAACCATAAACAAACAAGTATTCGAATTTTACGTTTTTCAACCATTTACGCTACACCTAGGACCTTTATATTTCAGCCAGAAAAACTTTATGATACATCTAAAGAACAGTATAAATTTCATTAAGATCGGTTTGACATATTTTGCAAAATAAATTTTGCACTCCAGCTTTCGCCAAAAAAATCATTTTTTCTAAATATATATTATAGGACTAAAAATAAAGCAAACCCTAAGTTGAATTTGTTTTACATATAGAAGAATACTGTACCTTTCATTTGCATGCAATTTGCAAAATTAAAATCGGTTGACTACCACAGCGTCAGAATTTTTTTTAAATAAACATTAATTTTTGATATGTTTGCTCTGATTGGGCATTCCAATGACCTTGATAATGATTGATAAGTTTTAATTTTTAGTACATTTCGATATAAATAAATAAATTTGTTTATTGCAAAATACAAACACATACTCTGTCCTTTGAAATAACACTATTTTTAGCAAAAACTTTCTTTGTTCATATATTTTAACTTATAGAATAAAAGTTTATTTTTAAACATATGCAATTGTTTAAACAATATTTCACAAACAATAATCAAATTAGTTTGATTTTTGTGGAATTAAAATATTAAAATACAACAAAATATAGAGTAAGCAAATAATATATTAAATAATATTGGAAGAAATTTTAATGGAAATCAACTTGTGTGAATCGAACACCGCTGTCCGGCGCGTAGCACCAAAAATTAATGTTTATTTAAAAAAATTCCTGATGCCGTGGTAGTTAACCGATTTTAATTTTGCGAATTGCAAATAAAAGGTAAAGTATCCTTCCTATGTAAAAAAACTGCTAAAAAGTCTATTTTAACTTGCTATCTGCTTTATGTTCAGTCCTGCAGGATTTTGAAAAAATAAATTTTTTTGAGAAAGCTGGATTGCAAAATTTATTTTGCAAAATCTATTAAATCGATCTTAAAGAAATTTACAGTATTGTTTTACTATATCATATAGTTTTTTCGGGTAAAATATGAAGGTCCTAAGTGAAGCATAAATGGTTGAAAAACGTAAAATACGAATACTTGTTTTTTATGGTTTTTTTCGCAATTGTTGCGATTTTGCAACAAGGGTAACCATTTATAAAATTTATAGCCAATCCTATATTGTAGAAAATTTAATTATACAACTTTTATGTTTGTATAACTTTTCTCGGAAGTGAATAAAGTTATTATCAAAAAACCAAGAAGAAAATCAAATTATTCCTTCATTTTTTGCCATTTTGATTATTTAAACAATGTTCCGGACCATTTTGAGTGGGAGGATAACTCAATTATCATTATATGAGTTAATTCCAAGCAACTTCTGCAAAAAATATGAGTTACCTCTCAACGTCCATCTCAAAACAGATGCGCCCTGGACTAAGAAGTGTTGTTAGGACTATTTTGTTAATAAGAAACTGGAATACACTTTAAACAAGTCATTAATTTATTTAAATTTAGATATTATCTTGTCTCTGATATCTAAAGTAGGCCATATTAGGCCCCATCGTAGATGCCACTGTTAGGAGACGGGTCTCCTTAAACGCCTGCTGCGCTGCGCGGAGCATTAGCAACGGAGGCTGGTCGGCTTCTCGGCTCCGTTCATGCATCTCGGGATAACCCAGGGTCCTGACTACAATAATAATAAAAAAAACTGAGAACAATCATGCGTTCTAATGCTAATACTCCGTGCGTATGGATATTTAGTGGTAATATGGAATTTAGACGTTGTATAATAGTGAGTGTGCTTGTTGTTTTCCGCGATTCAAGATAAACAAAACAGTGTAGCGTGTGTAAAAATTTATGGGGAGGCTAAGCCTCCCTTGCCTCCCCTGACGAACCACCACTGGACTCTTCCACGCAGAATATGTGAGGTTATAATCCTCAAATTCTAACCACGTGGGAAGAGTCCTGTGTTGCTCTGGGTAATATTCAGGTATATTTGCAACATAATTGAGTATTTTTATTAATCTGTAGTATGTATAACACAACAACTGTAAACATTTAAAGGGTTTTTACCCAAAACATTTTGGTGACTCAGGCATGCTATTTTTTGGCTTTTAGTAACACTGATGATGGATTTGTTAATCCGAAAACGTTCTGTGATTTAATTTAACCTTTATTTTGGGAATTTTAAATATACCTTTTCCAAAGGATCTCGCATTTTTCACTATAAAAATGTATTGCTTACCTCTGGTGAAACTAACTGATCAGTTTTTCCGAAGAAGAGAGCAGTTGGATACTTAATGTTTTTCAAATCGTATAGCGGAGGTGAACTGGTATTGTACTTTTGTTTGTTTATCTTCGGACCATAGTCGTAATTTTGGAAATTTCCTGTAATCATTTAAACTTAAAATTTAAGAAATATATTGGTTAGTGATATAGAATATTATATTCTATTATAGAAGTACGTACATAGTGTGAAAGAGACTTTTGGAATAAAATTATTTCTACCCTTCTTTCAATAAATTATAAAAAAAATCTGAGACTCGTCGATTTTTGTATATAAATGTGCACTTTTTAACATAAATTTAAATGTACATGCAAGCCTAGCAAAGTATATAGGGTGAGGCAGATAAAGGGCCTATTAGAAATATCTCGAGAACTAAAGTAAAGAAAATTATGAAAATTGGAATATAGGAGTTTTGAGGTGTGAACTATTTAATGAAAATATTTTGGTCTCTTTGCTACTTCCGGTTATTCCGGTTAAACAAAGTCTATTATGTCAAATTACTACAATTCTACAGGGTGTGAATTTTGCTACGAAATTAATAAAAAAACGTAATTATCATTTAACCTACCCTGTATAATATTACAAAAACTTATATTTTAAGAAAGAAAAAATCAAGGAGAATCCAAAAATGTAAAAATACACAGGGTGTCCCATTTAAAAAACGAAGTTGCAACCAACTTCCGGTATAAGCGGAAGTAGCAAAGAGCCCAAAATATTTTCATTAAATAGTTCACACCTCAAAACCCCTGTATTCCGATTTTCGTAATTTTCTTACTTTGAGTTCTCGAGATATTTCTAATAGGCCCTTTATCTGCCTCACCCTGTAAAGAGTGAGTTTTATGTATGGAAACACTCAATTATCTCGAAAACGGCTTAAACGATATTTATAGTTTTCGGCTTCGGCAGGTAGGGGTTTCCTAATGCGGCCGATGTAATAGTGCTAACTACATTGTTGTCAGATCTTCCGTTTTTCTGGAAATCTAACAAACTTTCTTATTTCAAATGGAATACCCTGTATATTTTTTGCGTTTTGAAGTCCTTAAGAAATACTGATTATTTTTTATGTTATATTCCTTATACCTAAATGCCATCATTTCGGAGCTATTGCTACATGTATTAAATTTTTTTTAACAAATTATAAAAAAATCAGTTTTTTCTGCTCGAGTAGATATTATTTTACGTTCTTTGGTTCATTGGAAACAAAAAAGATTTTGTGTAATTTTTCTCTGAAGTTAATCGTTTTCGACTTATAAACAATTTAAAACTGAAAAAAAAATCGAATAATGACGATCTTCAAGGTTCAAAAACACAAGTAAAAAATATAATTTTTGAAATTACGACGTACCTAAATTCTAGTTCAGGCTACCACATCAGGCTACCACAAAGAACGACAAATGCATATCACCTCATACAATGTTAGAACTCTTATATTGGACCAAAAGATGATGGAACTGGAGGAAGAACTGAAAACAATAAAATGGGACACCATGGGCCTCAGTGAAATCAGACGAAGAGAAGAAGCCCAAATTACCCTTAAATCGGGACACTTATTTCATTTTAGAGGAGAAGAAGACACTTCAAATGGTGGAGTAGGATTCATTATACATAGAAAGCACGCCCAAAATATAACTAAAATTAACAGCATAAGTCCCAGGATTGTGCACCTCATCTTCAAACTAAATGCAAGATATAACCTTAAGATAATCCAGACATATGCTCCAACGACTAGCCACTTGGATGAAGAAACTGAAAAATTTTATGACGACCTACAAACAGCATTACATACTACACCAGCATACTACACAATAGTTATGGGCGACTTTAACGCGAAAATGGGCTTTAAACAAGATCATGCAAAAGTATCAATGGTCAAGTATGAGTACGGCGAAAGAAATGAACGAGGGCAAAGACTGCTTAACTTCTTACACCAGGAAAATTTATCCGTAATGAACTCTTTTTTCGATAAAAAGCCTCAGCGTAAATGGACATGGATAATTACTTTTTGAAAAAACAAAAATAAGTTTTTTTTTATAACTTTAAAAAAGTTGTAATGAGATTTCCTCAAAAAGTGCTTAATTTTTTTGGTTATTTTATGTTGAAATATTCGATTTGGAATTTGACGAATATGAACCTGTTGTTCATTAGCTACAATTCCGCTTCTACTGGGTCTACGGACCTCACACATACACCATTTTTTTTTCACTTTTTTATAATCTATATTTTGCTAAGAAATTTTTTTTAAATACTTACTTTTTGAGATATTTACGAAAACCGTCTAAAAACGTGGGTTTTTTTAGTGAAAAAACTGTATAGAACAAAAGTTGCTTAGAATTAATCAGTTTATCCACTTCCGGACTTATTTTAAGGGTTAATTTTTCCACCCTTGAATAGGGGTGAAAATTACCGTCAGAGTAAAAGCACACATCGGCACAATATCAGTTGTTTTGTTTGACATGTTAGCTACGTGTATGCCAAATTTCATGTAAATCCAAGTGGCTTTTTAAAATTTAGAGCAAAAACCGTGAGTAAACGTACTATAAACCGTTATTTTTTCAATAATTTATTAATAACAAAGTGGGAAAGTGGTCTAAGCTATCACGACTAGTCGCAATCGATTTAACGTATAAAAGTACTATGAAAAAGACTACAAACTTGCTGTAGATAGCGCATTATTTCGAGCTTTTCGGCGAATAAACAATTATTTTGTTATTAACAAAATAAGAACATATTTTGAGTAATCGCGCCTAGCCCATTCGATTCAGCGACCAAAGGTACACCAGAGAAGACCTTAACACTATCAATTTCTTGGCAGGGCTTCTAATAATACCTGAAAAATACCTAATTTTACCAATATTTGTTAATAACAATTAAACGCACCATATTTGGGCTTCCAGACCACTTCCTTTGGATTCAGCGACCCAAAATACCTATAATACCACCATCAAATCACGGCGAACTAGAATTTCCCACGGGACCCCCTACGTTTCGACTAAACTATAAATACATATAGGGTATATTGTGAATAAAACAAGGTGAAATTTTGAAATTATAAAGTATGGAAACCACTTATGAAATAAAATTGTTTATGTCGTTATTTTAGAAATTTATATACATAACATAAATTTAAATATACAGGATGATGCACGCAAGTATAGCATATCCCGTGGTCTTTAGTTCTAATGAATCACCCTGTACAGCTCCTTAACAACCATATCTTAAAAACTGTATTATGTAGGGTTTATTGTGAATAATACAAGGTGAAATTTTGAAATTTTTTATAAATTTTTTCAAGTCATTAAATACAAAACCCAATATATTTATACTTAGTTTATAAAATGTATGTCTTTATTTAGTTAATTTAAAAGATAATACCAGTATTTAAACTATGATAAACTATGAATTTTAAAGTTTTGTTTGTACTCCATTTTGAAAAAATGTGAAAAGTTTGAATTATCCACGTCCGTCTGTCCGTCCTCAAACACAACACCTCCGTCACTATACTAAATAGAATGACAAATGAGGTGTCGAATGAAAGCTTATGATTCAAGGATGGTACTAATGGTGAGAAATTTGACCTAAGACTTCCGGTTTTAGAAATACAAACGGAAGTACTATTGTCAGAAATTGACTCATATTTGTGAAATGACCGATTCAAATATTAAATATTTTTTTACTAGGTACACTCCTGATTTCAGTCAACGTATATTTTTGCAAAATCTTTGTGTGACACTTTTTTATTTATTTATTTATTTAAAACTGTTTTGCTTATTAATTGTTTTATTTATTTAATAATTGGTTTATTTTTTTATTAATTTATTTTCCATTTTTATTCCGTTCTTTCTATTTTTACTTTATCGTACTACATACGTAGTATAGTATAATAGATAAAGTTATAGGATCGTGCAAAAAATTTTTTTCAGATTTAACTTTTTTCGACGTTTTGAGTCCCCCTGAGTCTAAAAAGCAAATAAAAAAACATGTCGGAAATATGTACGTACGTATGTCGCCACCGCCCAGCAAAAACTATCAAACCGATTTCGATGAAATTCGGTATGAGTAAGTTTAACAGAATTTTGTCGAGAAACTAAGCTTTTCAAAAAAACCTCTCAAGGGGGGTGGGCGAAATAGAGGGGTTATTTAGGGCCCATTTTTGCAAATTTTGACCAAAATAAATTAAATTTAACTCAAAGTTAGCTCATCGATAAGTAAATAGAAATACGGAATTTGACATTTCCAAATTCAAAATGGCGGCCAACATGGCCGACCGCCCACCCGACACATTTCCCTACCTATCTAAAAACTTGTTTAAGATAAGTTTAATTTGAAAAAGTCGATATATAGCCTAAAGATGGTGCTATAAGAATAATATTATCGTTTTTCAGAAAAAGTTATGGGTTGCCTATATTTAAGATGTCAAAATTTGACATAATTTTGCACTAGATTTTCTCAAAAACGGCTCCAAGGAATTTGTTTATTTTTTGATACATTTTTGAAATCCTTTGGTAAATTGAATGATTTTAGTCAGATTTCTTAACTCCCCATAGCAGGGGAGTTATGAATTTTCTAAAAAAAAATATTCGAGTGCCCGTAACTTCCTTTGTAATAGAAAATAAAATTTAAAATTTTGCAGACATATATGGTGCTTTATTATCTATTATTACAATAAATTTTACCCAAAATGTCTTCCGGTTGAACCGGAAATGAAAAAAAAATCTTAATTTTTTTAATACGCCCTGTATATTTTTAGATATTTTGAAAGAATGTAAAATTATCTTTCCAATGACATAAAACTCGTTGCTGTAGCTCAAAAACTCGAAAAGTTATAGTAAATAAAAATTTTGCTATAATCTTGTGTGTGTCCTCTCTCACGCGATCATAGCAGATCATTATTAATTATAGGGCAGTCAATGAGGGTATTTGGCTCCGAATTCCATCCTACTACATCGATGTACTTGATATTTTTACAGTAAGTAGGGAATAGCTCAAGAAACAAAATCTACCCTATATACTATGGAGCTTTTATCTTGGGGTGGTTCCCACCCCTTCAAGGGGGTGGAAAATTTGTTGGTCAAAATAAGCACGGAAGTGGCTAGATAACCTATTTCTAAGCAAAAACTGGTCTATACTTTTTTTTGAGAACTCAATACTTTTTGAGTTTTGCGTAGTTGAAAATTAGCCATTTTCATTGAAAAATGACACATTTTCGGACGGTTTTTTGTGAATTCCTTAAAAACTATGCATCGAACTAAAAACACTATATAAAACATTTTTAGTTTATAAATAACAAAGAGATTCGTTCCTTCGAAAATGTTCTATTTATAATACAAAAAGAGATATGGTAGGTGAAAAGAGTTTGTTTTTTGGTGCATGCTCAAATTGGTGTATTCAACTTGAAATAACAGAGGAACGGTAGGTTTTAAGTGTATAATGCTACCAACGCCTTTTGTAGTGTTTGAAAAGGCCTTTAAAACGAGCACCACTAAATGCCGGTTACATTCAAACTAAGCGAGATATGGTGCAGAAAAATATATGACTAATGTACTTTAATGAAAAATGAAAAGTATATTCATTTTACCCCTCATCCACCAGAATTTAAATGCATTGTTTTTCTTCTGCAATACCTTTTAAAATAGTGATATTTCTACTTTCAAAAAGTTAAACGGGTTTAAAATAAATGGTTTTTGTAAAAAATGTGATCAAATTATAGAATGCATTTTTAAATTTTCTTGAAAATCTTCCTTTTTCTCCATGTAATTCGAAAATAAAAATGTTCCACCCCCGAGAAGTGGTGGGAACCGCCCCCATGATAAAAGCGCCATAGCATATAGGATAGACTTTGAATTAAGACTAAAAAGGGGTAGTTCCCTGGATTGGCTGTATACCTTATAGTTAAACAAACTGGAACATGAAGTAAAAACCACTTCTATGTAAAAGGTATATTTACTAAAAATTTTTAGAATCCCAATGGATTCAATAAAATGAGTTCATCAGAACGTTTTCAAACCTATCGGTCCATCATCAGTGAATTTGAATACTTGCAAAATAGCCCCAGAACCAAACAATGGTTGTGATTATAAATAAATCTACATTATGTTGAAATAAATTTAAAATGGCTAAACGCAGATGTTCAGGGATTAAACCTCTGGGAACATGGTGAAACTCTACCCGACGACCCAATCAACCATCTTCGGTCAACGATGACTACTAAGTGTCCTAAGTACTAAGTACTAAGTACTAAGGACACTTAGTAGTCATCGTTGACCGAAGATGGTTGATTGGGTCCTCGGGACCCAAGTCTAAGTACTAAGTACTAAGGACACTTAGTAGTCATCGTTGACCGAAGATGGTTGATTGGGTCCTCGGGTAGAGTTTCACCATGTTCCCAGAGGTTTAATCCCTGAACATCGGCGTTTAGCCATTTTAAATTTATTTCAACATAATGTAGATTTATTTATAATCACAACCATTGTTTGGTTCTGGGGCTATTTTGCAAGTATTCAAATTCACTGATGATGGACCGATAGGTTTGAAAACGTTCTGATGAACTCATTTTATTGAATCCATTGGGATTCTAAAAATTTTTAGTAAATATACCTTTTACATAGAAGTGGTTTTTACTTCATGTTCCAGTTTGTTTGAATTAAGAGATTGGACTACTCCCAAAATTTCATTAAAATCCATGCAGTAGGATAGAATTCGGAGGAAATACCTTGTTCTTAATCTCGCGCATTGACTGGCGTAATAGAAATAGAATGAAATGCAAATATTGTAAACTATTAATTTCTCAGAAAAATGAAGTAATTTTAAATGAAAGTATGACTATAATATTCTATTGATTTATGTAATAATCTATACATCTATAGTGTGTCCCCGAAATATGGCATCGAACATTTTCACAAATGCAGGAATCAATGATGCGTAGAACTATAAAATATTTTCAAGTATACAAGGTGTTTCTAAAATATCAAAATAACGAGTAACTTTGCTATTTTTATAGAATGCCAGTATCCAGTACGATAACGATAATAGATCGGTACGATAAAGTTCTCGGGCGGCCCTTCCGTCCAGCTTTTTACTATTATTTTTATGAGTACCAATTTACACGTACTGGTTTTTCTACATCTCTCGTTTCTGTTGATTTCTCAAATTTATATTTTAATATTTCAAAGGAGATTTGACTGTTTAACTTTTAATAAAAAACAAGGAAAATGACAGTTCAGTTCCCGTGCTTAAGATAAATTTATTTACATCAGTACCTGATACAATCAGTTGACCATAATGAAGAGCCTGTTTAACTGAGATTGAGTCTATCAATATACTCAATATGGATGCTACGTCTTCCTAAAAAAATATATTCATAAGACTTTTATTTATTTTAGTTTTATTTTATATTTATTTTTATTTATTTATATATACGCCAGTCAATGGGAGCAAGAATAGGATATTATGTACCTCCGAATTCTATCCCACTGCATGGATTTTAATAAAATTTTATCTTGGGGGTGGTTCCCACCCCTTCTGGGGGGTGGAAAATTTCTTGGTTAAAATAACCACGGAGGTGGCTATAGAACCTCATTCTAAGCAAAAACTGTTCTATATATTTTTTAAACTCAATACTTTTTGAGTTATTCGTGGTTGAAAATTGGCCATTTTCATCCAAACGTAACACGTTTTCGAACGGTTTTTTTTTTGAGAATACTTTAAAAACTATGCATCTAACTAAAAAGACTATATAAAACATTTTTGTAGCTTATAAAAAATAAAGAGATTACTTGCTTCACAAATCTTCTAGTTATAATACAAAAGGAGATATGGTAGGTGAAAGAGTTTGTTTTTTGGTGCATGCTCATATTGGTGTATTCAACTTGAAATAAAAGAGAAACGGTCGATTTTAGGTGTTTTTTGTAGTTCTTGAAAAGACCTTTAAAATATTATAGTTCATTTACATTCAAATTAAGCGAGATATGTTGCAAAAAAATTGACGACTAATGTATTTTAAGAAAAAATTAGAAGTATATTTAACGCCTCATCCACCAAAATTGTAATGCATCATTTTACTGTTACAATACCTTTTATCATAGTGTTATTTCTATGTTCAAAAAGATCAATTTATAGAGCGCATTTTTAAATTTTCTTAAAAATCTTCTTTTTTTACATTTAATTTGAAAATGATAAGAGATAAATAATAAAAAACTAAAACAAAATGTTTACCTAACAAAACGCTTCATTTTTGTGCGGTATATTTTTTTTCGAATCTCGTATCATTTTCGAGTTACAGGAGTTCGAGTGAAAAAGGAAGATTTTTAAGAAAATTTAAAAATGCCCTCTATAACTTGATCTTATTTTTTTCAAAAACCATTAATTTTAAACCCATTAACCATTAAGTTTTAAAATATAGAAATAACACTATAATAAAAATATTGTAGAAGAAAAACGATGCATTTAAATTCTGACGGACGATGGGTTAAATATACTTCCGATTTTCTTTTAAAAACATTAGTCATCAATTTTTTTGCAGCATATCTCGCTTAGTTTGAATGCAATCGACATTTCATATTGCTCATTTTAAAGGTCTTTTCAAGCACTATAAAAGGTATTAGTAGCATCATACACCTAAAATTGACCGTTTCTCTTTTATTTTAAGTTGAATACACCGATTTGAGCATGCACCAAAAAACAAACTTTTCTCACGTACTATATCTATTTTTGTATTATAACTAGAAGATTTATGAAGAAACGAATCTCTTTGTTTTTTTATAGGCTACAAAAATATTTTATATAGTTTTTTTCGTTACATGCATCATTTTTAAGATATTCGCAAAAGACCGTCCGAAAACGTGTCATTTTTCAATGAAAACGGCCAATTTTCAACCACGAATAACTCAAAAAGTATTGAGTTTAAAAAAAAATTATAAAACAGTTTTTGCTTAGAATTAGGTTTTCTAGCTACTTCCGTGGTTATTTTAACCAAAAATTTTCCACCCCCAAGAAGAGCTAGGACCACCCCCAAGATAAAAGAGCACATCGGCATAAGGTAGACTTTGTTTCCCGAGATATTCTCTACTTACTGTGAAAATATCAAGTAAATCGATGTAGTAGGATAGAATTCGGAGCCAAATAACCTCATTGACTGCCCTATTACATACAGTCGGAAAAATGACAGAATACCCACGAACGATCACATCAATCACTTCATGGGTATTCTTTCATTTTTCCGACTGTAATAATATAAGCCTGGATCCAGCGTACAAAAAAAGTTTATTAATAGCAAGCTGAAAATTTGTTAATAGCTTAACGGTGTCTAGTCGGACAATTTTTGATATACGGGAACACTGGAACAGAGGAAGTTTAAATTGTGGAACAGCTTAAAAGTTTCGAACGTCAGACTACGAAAACGTCCCATATATTTTGTCGGACAGAACTTCCAAATCATTTGTTACCCTTTCATTAAACTCCCATGCAAAAATCAGACTGCTATTTACCATCAATATAATTCCTGTCATTTGACATGTTCTACGTATCGTACTTATTACTAAAATGGCCGACCTATTTGTCGGACAAACATTTTTTCATATAATATGTATTAAATTTGCTATTGAGTAAACTTAAAAACAACCTGCTAGTTTTCACAATCATAAACTTATTAGGATGACACCTTTCACAATTAAAATCACGTTCCACAATTAACACTTATACTTCATGGTCGTGTTCCAGTGTAAACGTACATCAAAAGTAGTCCGACTATAAACACCGTTAAACTATTAATAAATTTTCAGCTTGCTATTAATAAACTTTTTTTTTGGTACGCGGGATCCTGGCCTAATAAAGTACCTCGACAACTATGGCAATTGGAACTTTTATTAGTCCAAGTAATGAAGCTTAAAATACGACAAAACCTCGCAATTTTTACAGAATGGATCGATTTGCTTGAAAATTTGAGAATAAGTAGTAGATAGTCCAAGGATCAAAATCTATATAAGGCCGAAAGGCGCTTTTACCATGGGGTTGGCTGCTACCCCATCTCGCGGGTGGAAATTTTTTATCATACTTTTACCGCAAAAATTGGTAAAACATTCATTCTAAGCAAAAAACGTTCTATACATTTTTTTGAAAAAAATTAATAGTTTTCGATTTATTCGCTATCGAAAGTGTTAGTTTTATATCGAAAAAATCAATGTTTTTAATCAGTTTTCTGGTAATAACTCAAAAAGTTTTCGTTTTATCAAAACAACTTTGCTTAATAAAAATGTACCTTTTGAAAAAATAAACAAAACAGTTTTTTTATTTTCTTTATGACCAATAGTAATCGAGCTATACTTTATTATATGTTAGCTCTTCTTCGTCAAATGCTAAATATTGTAGTTTCAAACTCAAAAGACGGGAAAACTGCATTTTTCGAGGATAACTTGTTCAAACTAATTTAAAGCATTTAAAAAATATTTATCTACAGAAATAAAAAATAGTCTCTAGCTCAAAAATTAAGTAACTTACTATGAAAAGAATGTCAGTCCCTTTTTTTTCAGCGAAAAACTGATCGGATACTTCCTCCTACCTACCACCCTAATTAAAATTAGTCATTGACCTTATTTGGTCTTCTATATTTATGTATTATTAATAGGTTTTAGAGGTGTGAGCGGCTTAGAATGATTAGTTTAAAAAAATGGAGTTAAAAGCTAATAACAAATTTTTGTATTTTGGTAGAGAATGCCCTTTTATTCAGAATAGAAAGATTAGCATCAGAGATACGAAAAATATTTCAATTTGTAGCAAACCGAGCCGGCCCTGTCTTTCCACACCACGGCATGATCGACTGGTGTCGATAGGTACTCGGAGAGAGGCCAGGGCATTTTCAGTCATTCGACAATTCAACATTCGAATCCAAGACGTTGAAAAGTGAAGACGTGTAATAAAGACTTTAACTCTCAACGTTTCTTTAAATTTCGATAACTTAATGTTTTTTTTGAATTAAGATTCTAGACTCAATAAAGTTTTAATCATAACAATTACAAATTGAAAATTGTAGCTTATTTAATTCCCAAGAACGGGGTTAGCAAAAATTTGTTCTATGCCAAAAACTGAGTGAGCTATTGACAATTAAAACTTGTAATAACATGCAAAAACCACCTTTACCAACCCTTTTACAGTCACCTCTTTTTGCGACTTAGGATTTTAGAGGCCTACAAAACTCTTTTTTACCAAACTTTCTAGGATAAAAATAAAAAGTTACGGTTAAAAAATAAATATATTTTTTTGAAAAAAAGGAGAAATAAAATTTGAAGCTTAATAATGTAAGTTAGCGGTGTTTTTAGTCATTGGCCTTATTCATATTTCTTTATTTATGTATTAGTAATAGATTCCAGAAATTTGACTGGCTTAGAATAATTAGTTTTAAAAAACTGAAGTTAAAAGCGAATAACGAATTTTTGTAGTTTGGTAAAAAATGACATTTTCTTCAGAATAGAAAGATTAGCATTAGAGATACGAAAAAATATTTAAATGTGAAATTGTAGGTTATTTAATCCTAAGCAATTGGTTTGAAAAAAAATTTCCTACGGCAAAAATTAAGTGAATCGTAAATGAGTATAATATCGAAAAACATTGATTTTTTCGATATAAAATTAACACTTTTGATAGCGAATAAATCGAAAAATATTAATTTTATCAAAAAAATGTATAGAACATTTTTTGCTTAAAATGAATGTTTTTATTAACTTTTGCGGTCAAAGTATAATAAAAAATTGGGGTGCAACCATCCCCATGGTAAAAGCGCCTTTCGGCATCATATAGATTTTGATCCTTGGACTATTCACTACTTATTCTCAAATTTTCAAGCAAATCGATCCATTCTGTAAAAATTTCGAGCTGAAAGCTTCGGTTCCTGGACTATATTTATTTATTCACAAAAACAGACAATAGAATGATAAAGTTACAAGGGACACTAAACGTCTCATTTTTTTGTAGCGAAATAATAAAAGGTGTATCTACATATGGATCTAAAGTCTGGATAAGAGAAAAGTTAAAGGTTATGGAGATGGATTACTGAAAACAATGAGACCTGTCTCAAGTTCAGAGTCGTATACTAATAAAAGTTATGAATTTTTTCAAGTAAAAGGTGCAGATTTCTGAATTACAAAGTTTAATCTTAAAAGTTGAGTGACGTAATTGAAACTTAGCTTTTTAGTCACATTTATATTAAAGTATAGAGTACAAAGAAGTTTTCTGGAAAGTTTTAGATCAAAATGTTTTATAGAAAAAAAAAATGGTGCAAAAAAGACCAACAATGGGGAGGGCCGTAAAACTCACACCCTTGGACCAAAATGGATGGTTGATATATGGGATGACGGGTCTTTTCCTAAACTTTAAGATGGGATTAGACCTATTTTTCAATTCAGTCAGGTTGCCAGAATCTAAAATTTCACGTATAATATGTATAGTGTCGTATAAGGGGGTTGGGCGCCAGTGGGATAAAAATAATGTTTATACTAATTACCTGATCTATGTTTTCCATATCAGTGTCAGCTGTCATCTCAAAAGACAAGTTACATAATTTCTTCATAAACTTGTTTGTGTTTGTTACACAGAGCATTGTTAACAGCTCTGCTATATCGTTTTCGGAAAAATATGGTGGAGGAATTTGATATAACTTCAGTGAATCTGCTAAGAGCTAAAATGAAATATATTGTAATTTGGTTCGATAAGTTTCTGTTTAAGAGATATTGTAGATTTTTTATTAAAGTTCTATGAAATATATATTACTGCCGACCTGTATCATGTCCTAATATTACCATAACCATAATAAATATACACTGATCAGAACGAGAAAGGAGTGAAACATTTACAAAGATATTTAGAGTTTTGAACTATATAATTCCTTTTATAATGATATTATTTTTATTCAAATAAGTACTTCTATGGCTTTGCGCTATAAATGTAGCAAAGTTTTTTTACTGAACTGTAAATTTTTTTAAAAAAATAAAAAGTGATAAATGTGAAAAATTAGATGTATTTTTTTATCTAATAACAGCGCCGCTAAATTTTTTTTAAAACAAATCTAATAGTGTGTATAGGTTCTTCTAATACTCCGAACTTCTGCATAACGTCGAGGTATGCTTTCAATCACATTTCGAATAGTTTCTTGATCTAGTTGTTCCCTTTATTCGACGAGAAATTCCTCTACATGTTGTAGGATTATTAGTGGCTGAGGATCCTTCAAACGCTTCCCGAGAGTATCTCAAATGTGTTCAATAAAATTTAAATCTGGAATCCTCGCTGGCCACTCCATAACCTGAATATTGTGGGTAGCAGTCAAATAATTTTGCACTATCCTGGCCACGTGCGGTCTAGCATTTTGCTGAAAGATAAATTCTGCATCCATATTTTCAGCTAATGAGACAACATGTGGTTCAAGAAGTTTGTTAATGTATCGCCCTGCCATCATCGCTTCTTGCTGAATAACTACTAGGTTAGAGCGGACATTAAAAGTTATCCAACCCCAAACCATAATCGAACCTCCGTTAAAAGCTTGGATTTCTTGAATCGTGAAATCCAAAAAGCTCCCAACTGGTCTTCTCCAGACTCTAACACATCTACCAACATGATTTAAAAGAAATCTGGACTCGTCGTTAAACATCACGTTACTCCATTGTGCCACGGTCCAATTCATGTGTTCTTCTACAAACAAGCGTATAGGTCTACGATGTGTAGGCGTTAAAGGAGGTAATCTAGTTGGCGTTCTTGCATTCAGCTTATGTTTGTGAAGTCGATTACGTGTAGTTTGTGTATTTACTTTTGTTCTCATGGTTTCTACCAACTTATTTTTAGAGTTCCAGCAGTACTTCGACGATTTCTGCTTATTAAGAAAAGCTCATAAAGATTTCGCTAAGAAAAATTAAACACCAAATTATGAAGAACGAGGAGCAGAAAATAAATAAAGAAAGAAAAGTAGAATTTGAAACAATAAGAACTTAAAAGTTGACAGAAGAAAATGTGAGAACTAAATATGAAGAAATAATAAATCGAGAAATTGAAAAAAGGCTATTAGGAATGAGAGATGCAGAGAGGCTTGCGGCGTAAGTAGAACAACTAGCAACCGGAAACAGACATCATGGTGGAATGAACAAATTAAATCAGAAACAAAGGAAAAGAAAAAAAGATGGAAAATATACCTATCAAACATAACAACAGAAACGTATGGAAAATATAAAGAACAACGAAAAATAGTAAAAATATGATAAAAGATGCAAAAGAAGAAAGCTGGAAACAATTCGGGGAAAAACTAGAATCAGATAGTAAAAGTAACCAAAAGCTGTTTTATAAGACCATGAAAACGTTAAAAAGGGGAAAATACAGTTCAATTGACAATTAGAGACGAAACAGGAAACATTTTGACACAAAAAGAAGAAATAATGGAAAGATGGAAAAGGTATTTTCAAGAACTATTATCAACCGAAACGAAACACCACAGTATACCATTAGCGTGACAAATAGCGGAGAAACCATAGAAGAAACGCAAGACACTGCAATAACATGGAAAGAATTTACACAAGGACTGGCAAAAATGAAAACTGGAAAGTCACCAGGGCATGATAAAATAACAACGAAGATGATCAAATATACAGGGTGTAACAAAAATACAGGTCATAAATTTAATCACATATTCTGAGACCAAAAATAATTCGATTGAACCTAATTTACCTTAGTACAAATGTGCACATAAAAAAAGTTACAGCCCTTTTAAGTTACAAAATGAAAATCGATTTTTTCGAATGTGTCGAATACTATTGGAGATTTTTTATTGAAAATGGACATGTGGTATTCTTATGGTAGTAGCATCTTAAGAAAAAATTATAGTAAAATTTGGACACCCCATAAAAAATTTATGGGGGTTTTGTTCCTTTAAACCCCCCCAAACTTTTGTGTACGTTCCAATTAAATTATTATTGTAGTACCATTAGTTAAATACAATGTTTTTAAAACTTTTTTGCCTGTTAGTACTTTTTCGAAAAGTCAGTTTTTATCGAGATATTTCGAATATTTGTCAAATCCACCACATATTTGTATATGGTTAAGTACGATTATGGAGACTTGGTAATAATATGAACATTTATTTATGATTTACATTTTTAGGGATATTTTGAACCATATTAAAAAAGAAGTCACATCTCGATAAAAGGTGCCTTTTCGAAAAAATACAAAGAGGCAAAAAAGTTTTAAAAACACTGTGTTTAACTAATGGTACCTCAGTAATATTTTAATTGGAACGTACACAAACATTTGGGGGGTTTAAAAGAACAAAACCCCCATAAAATATTTATGTAAACATATTGAAAAATAAGCCTCAACTCGATAAAAACTGCCTTATCGAAAAAATACTAAGAGGCTAAAAAGTTTTAATCATACTGAATTTAACTAATGGTACCACAATCATAATTTAATTGAGACGTACACAAAAGTTTGGGGGGGTTGAAGGGAACGAAATCCCCATAAAATTTTTATGGGGTCCACAAATTTCACTATAATTTTTCTTTAAGATGTTCCTGCCATAAGAATACCACATGTCCATTTTCAATAAAAAATCTCCAATAGTTTTCGATATATTCGAAAAAATCGATTTTCATTTTGTAACTTCAAAGGGCTGTAACTTTTTTTATGTGCATATTTGTACTAAGGTAAGTTAGGTTAATTCGAACTATTTTTGGTCCCAGAATATGTGATTTAATTTATGACCTGTATTTTTGTTACACCCTGTATAGGGGTACAAGGACAACACATATTATTACAATTAATAAACAAGATATGGAAAGCCGAAAGAATACCAGAAGAATGGAAGATCTCGTTGATACTACCCATATTTAAATCTGGAGATAAAAAGGAATGCAAACACTATAGAGGCATAGTGCTCTTGTGCTCGGCGATGAAACTGTACGAACAAATATTACAAGAAAAGCTGACAAAGATAATCGATACATTAGCAGAATCTCAAAGTTGCTTTAGAAAAGGAAGAAGTGTGCAAGATCACATCTTCACTATTAAACAGATCATTGAGAAAACGAAACTCAAAAGGGAAAAAGCATATTTTGCGTTTATCCACTTACAAAAAGCGTTTGATCTTGTTTCTCGGCAAAAAGTATGGTCGCTTCTGGAACAAAGAGGAATAACAACCAAACTAAGGAAGAATATCGAATGTCTATATAAAAATACGACGAACTGTGTTCGCGTGGAGAAACCTCCAGTCAGAAAATTTTATAACAAAAGATGGTCTAAGACAGGGAGGAGGACTAAGTCCAACATCGTTTACGTTGTTTATGGACGAAATAATTAAAAAATGTAGACAGAGAACAAAACACCTATTTGTAGGATACAAAAATTTGCAACCGATCGAAATATCAGAATGTGCTTTTGCAGATGACATCGTTATAATGGCAGCAAAGAAAAAGGACCTTCAACAACAATTACAAACGTGGAATGAAATATTAGAAGAAAATGGCATGAAACTAAACCTAACAAAAACAAAAGTAATGGTAGTAGGAGAAACTAAAAAAACGAGAATATTCGGATCAATGGTATACATATACAACAAGTTGAAAGCTTCGAATACCTGGGTGTAAAAATTGAAGATTCAGGTAAACAAGGTTTAGAAATCGATAAACGTATAGATAAAGCAATAAATTCATATTATGCAATGAACACAACTTTTATAGGAAAAAAGGAAATAGCGCAAAGTACAAAAATGAAAGTAATTAAGGAAATATATAGACCCATACTCACCTTCGGTTGCGAATCGTGGACAATAACAGAGAGGCAGAAGAGCAGAATACAAGCGACGGAAATGAAGTACCTAAGAAGAGCGAGAGGAATCAAATTATTTAATTTTTGGTAAATAATTACTTATCTAAAACTTTATTTGAAAATTAAAGATTCTGTTGGGAAAACCCGCATTTTCCGAGGAAAATTTTCGTCTTAGCAGGTCGGGAAAAACATATCTCTATGCAGAATTTAATTTCGGTGAAATTTTATTTGAGTGTTTCTGTTGTAAAGTTAAAATCTTCGGAGTTATAGAGCAAAAATTGAAAAAAACACGATTTTCGGGCACCATTTTGTTTATAAAAAAAGTAGCACACTATCTGCGGACTTGGCATACCTATATTATTAATATATATAATCATAAGCTTCGATTCCAGTAATAAAATTGCTGGTAAATAACTTTTCCCAAAAATGGCCTATTCTCCGATAATCAGCCCAGACTATAAGATTGTCTTTTAATTACTTCATAGATTTTATGTCTGGTCCAAGCTCTATTTATTGCAGCACGACTAACATTTATCATTTCTGGTGTACGGCGTCTTGAGTACTATTTTTTAATTATAGGGGAGAGTGGGCCACGTTGAAGTATTTTTCATATTTTTGATGATATAAGCAAGCTATTTGTTACTCATTTTTTTAGTGCAAATTCAAAGTACAATTATTGAATCCATTTATAATCAAACAAAAATAGCAGTCTTTTGTAATCACAAACTAGTTTTTTTTTATTAATTATTTTTAAAAACACGTTTTTGTCTCAACCTGGCCCAAGTAGTGGGCCACCTTGAGACAAATCCAACACAACTAAAATTCTTTAAAATATTCGTTATATATTTATTCAAAATATCAAACGAGATATAAACATTAATATTAAAACGAGTTAAATCAATATTCACAACGAATGTCTATATTATCGGACTTGACGCCAAATGAAATAAAGGACTTCTGACGTTTTGTACTTCCGCAATTAAGAATTAGTGGCAGCACACATCTAACGTCAGTTTGATTGACATGCGATATATCCTCAACAGCAGGAAACAAAAATGTATTTTTAATTTTAGCACTATGACGCAAAAATTTGACTAAAGTCGTTATCGTGTACTTCAATAATTTTCGCTACATAAAAAACTGATTTTTATCACGAAATTCTACCAGCACATAAGAATTAATCTCAGGCAAATCCTGATAACGATCAAACTCAAAATCTGTAGATGATTCGGCATCTGAGGAATCAGGCACAAATGAATCAGTGTCAGTGTCACTGGATGATGATAATGCACCAGCTGAAGTACTCTCTGTTAATTTTCTCTTGGTACTTCTAGAGAGAGCAATTGCTTCCTTTCTTCTTTTCTCGTGATATTTTTCCTCGATTTTTAACTTCTCGGGGGTATCAGTTACAATTTTGCTTCGGCCTTTTCTTCTCATTTTAAGATTTTTTCGGGGTCCTCCTTTCGGATAACCAAATAACTGTTCTGGACTTCTGAAAAGTAGACGTTTCTCGTTAGTTTCTTCATTGCCATGAAAACCAGGTTATTTGTCAAATTTTTGCTGCAGGTTGGCTGGCATTCTTTACCATTTTTAACACCCTTCTCTAATATATTTCCCCCTCATATTTCATTCCTATCGGTTGCGTTACTAATCAAAAAGTCACTCTCATCCAAGATGTGTTGATTAAAAGGTACTATTCCGCATTTTTTGAAACCTGCCTTTATGTTGCTGGCTATCATAGATTTATCAAAGGCCTATCCGACATATTCCGCGATTTGAAAAATTGTTATTGGCTTTCCAGGATTCCTCATCATCCATGAGTCCATAGCACTGTTATAGTATGTTTAAAATGGAGCATAAACAGCCACATCCAGTGGCTGCAATTCGTTGGAACAATGTGGCGGTACAGTGAGCATGGTAACTCCGTTGTCTTTTGCTAAATTTAGTGTCTCAGTGGAGAAGTGGCTTTCATGATTATCCAAGATCAGTAATGTTGGATTTGTTTTGGAACTGTTGGAGTGTTGTATAAAATGACGCATAACATCTACAAATAATTCAGAGTTTATCCATCCTGAGGGATTTGCAATTTCTAATGTAGCAGCCGGTGCTCCGTTTAACATAATGTGATGCTTAAAATTAACTCTTGGGAAGATCAAGACAGGAGGTAGAGCAGTTCCTGAAACAGAGAAAATGTTAAGTATTGTAGGAAGTCATACTTTTGTAAAATTTACAAACCTGTTGAACTGATAATGCAGCACGTTGTAACCAATATACCTCGTTCGCCGCTTGTAATTTTATTTATTTGCTTTACTCCCTCAGGTGCAAGAATCTGACTACTTTTGTACAGTTGTGGTCGAAGTGTCATCTAAATTGAAAATGCGTGTGCCTTCAGAAAATCTATCAAAACGCTTTAAAACTTCCCCTAAATTTCGAAAAAAATGCATCCACATTAGAACGATTAAATGATGTAGCCCTGGAAAAACTGCAACCTTCCGGTTGGCGGATAATGAGTTCGGGATGTATCTTTTTGAAACCATGAAGCCAGTTAAGTCCAGCAGACTTCATTTCTTCCCATTTCTGAGGTATATGAATTTTGTTATGCAGACAGAGTTCGTAAGCTAGTTGCCTCACGTGTTTTGTAGACTTTTCGTAACACATTTTGCTGCATTGTATTATGTAATTTTTAAGCAATAATTCTTGTTTATCATTTAATACCCTTCGAGTATCGTAGTGGGGTGTATACAATAATACCTCATTGGGAGCTTCTTTAGCTTTCTTTATGTATCCCGCTAATGTTTGATGTTTAATGCCATTTCTCTCAGCTGCTATTCTGAGGCTAAAGTTATGTTTTAATACATCAGCTACAGCACTTTATATAGTCTCTGCGCTAAACAATCCTTTGTTAGGTTTTCTTTCTCGATCACGAGACATCTGTAACAAAAAAATTATAATTTCAGATTAGGTTTCAACATTGTGGGCCACCTTGAGACACGTCCCATGGTGGCCCAAAACATTTGTCTCAGAAGGCCCATAATACATTATAAATAACGGTCGTTAATATTGCAAAACATCGTGCAAAGCAAAACAGACAATCGCAGCAGAAGATAAAAGAAGGTCTCCTTGGTCAATTAAATCAACAACATTTTAAAAATATCACATCTGGAATATTTTATAACTCCTAAATATTTAGTATAAAAAACTTACCTCTTTCGAAAACAAACAACACGTGTAAAAAAAACTCTCGGGATGCGTGCGCGTACCTAAACAACACGAGGACGACTGACTGACCCAAGGTTGCCAGGTCAAAAAACTAAAAATCACCAGACAATTGCTTAAAAAGTTGCCAGATTTTGCTAAAAATCACCAGATTGTTATGAGTATGCGCAGTAACGAAAAATGTGTTGCTGCACATAATTTTGCGCATGCGCATACGCGTAACCAATAACCATTCGAGAACGGTAATGTGAAGGGTTGGAACAAACCTAATAAAACAATAATCAGAATACAAATGAAACGATTTTTTTTGTAAAATATAATGTAAAATGTAGGTGTTCATTTTTATAAAAGGTACTGATAATCCCGACAATGTAGATTATTTAAAACTTAACGTTTTATGTCTTAAACTTGGCCTGACAGACGACCCTAATCGAGCGTGTTATACAAAATTGTTTTGTTGGAAACCTAGTAATTTTTGCTTATGCTAATAAATTTTTAATACAAATTAAAATTGAAAAAATAGTTCCTAAGAACGTTTGAGATTTTAGTTTATTAGATGATCAAACCAACACAAAACGTGACAAAACTACAAAATATGAAGAACAGTAATCACTTAAAACTCTACAGCTGACACAAGAAAGATAAAACTGCTAAATTGATATGTTGATATTAACTGAACTGGTTTGTTTATAAAACCAAGACATAAATTATTGGAAGTGCGTGAACACTTGCAAGAGTAGCGTAAACTTCGGGAAATCCCCGGTTGAGCACCACAGAGGCGGATCATTTTATATTACAAAATTAGACTTTTTGTATTATATGAATTAGGCAATTCTTAATAACGAATAAAAAACATATAATCGTACTTTTTAAATAAAAAAATATAATATAGATAAGGTCAAAAAATCACCAGATATTAAGCTTTTTAAAAAAGTTTTCACCATATCACCAAATGGGTTAGAAAATCACCAAATCTGGTGAATTTTCACCAGACCTGGCAACCTTGGACTGACCGTTAACGGCGAATACTCTGTAGAACTGACTTAACGTTCCCGAAAACGGAGTCGCACAAGCCGAACTGAGTCGACTACAAGCACAACCAGATTGTCGATCTTTGATCTTTCGTTGTATACGCGGTATGAATGTATGAATAGTACGAATGGATTATAAGTATTTTAGAAGTTCTAAAAATCTTATAAGTTTACATAAATACAGAGCCGTGCGGTACATCTTTTCAATATGATGCAAGTCTTCGAAATGCCGCCCCTTAAATATTATTGAAACTTAATACTAGTATTTATTTTTATTAAATAAAATTACACAAAATGAACGAAAACTTTTATTTTAAAAACAAAACATACTTAAATTAAATGAAATATGTATGCTTTTTCTCATGAGGATCTTTCAGCGCGTCACAGTTTTCGATTTCTTTCTAACGCATTAAATTGCATGTGTCAGAAAAAACGCACGTCGGTGACATTTATAACATTTATTCTATTCTTTACTTTGGCACAAATAGCTCAAAATCTCTAAAGGTTTCATAGAGTATGGTATCATTTGGGATAAATCATGCAATAATTCTTCTAGAAAATCGCCTCTATATCCGATTCTTTTTCTATGAAAAGTATTGAATGAAGATTTTCTAGTATTTTTCTAGTATTTTATCATCTTTCGCTTTTCCCTTTTCTTATATATCCCTCAATTTAAAAGTATCATATAAAAATTTAAAATTTTTATTGAGTTTCTAACAAAGCGAAAATCGATCATTTAAAGAATTAAAGGCAATGTCTAAAATATTGATGAAAACATTTACTTCAAATTTATCTTCTTCTGTTGAGAGCTGATCCACAGATCAAATTGACGCATTTTTCTCTTGCCTCAATATTCATTTTCAGCAGGAAATTCGGAACTTATTTACAAGATTTTCTGCAATTTCATTATCAGTAATTTTCATTTGGTCATAGCCAAATTGTCAGTAAATTTTCATTTTTTCCTTAGTTTCTGGCATTTTTACACAATCTGACAAATTTATAGTTACATGTTGCAACATCTTCGAGACTGAATTTACATAAAATAAAACATCATGCCAAAGAACTACACGGCATATAAATTTATAATTTTCAATATTTTTTACCAATCCTCGTGCTTTGACTTTAGTTTCTGAATCATTGTTGACGTCTTCTATTATTTAGAATATATTATATAGGCATTATATATGGCTAAAGGCATTGTATATTTCACAAAATTGAAATCTTAGAGGTTTCAATGCATATATTCGACTTATCCATCTAGTAGTACTCAACGGTTTTAGTGTTAGTTGTGAAACATGTTTTTTTCAGAACTTCCCAACGCTTTGTAAAACCAGAAAAAAGTGTACAGTTCTTGTATAATACAAAAAAGGTTGTTGCTTCTGTAGAAGAAGACGCTGCATCATTTATGACTAAGGTGGCATGCGAAGGTGGCATATTTCGTATTCCTTTCATATTAACTCAGTTATCATAGCCTTGTCCTCTGAGCCGTTTTAAATCAAGAACTAATTTCCCAAATTTGTCAAAATAAGTTCTGTTAAACCTTTACCAGTTAAATATCTTCGGCTGAAACTTAGTCCTATATATATATTTTTAATTAGTGAATGGCTCAATTTGTATTTTGATTTTACTGATTATGCCGCCCCCTTGTGATGCCGCCTGATGCGGCTGCCTCACCGCATCATAGCACCGCACGGCCCTGCATAAATACAGTTTATTAAATTACATAAATGCCACAAAGAAATAGCTTCAGAATAATATATTAGGTGATAATGAATAATGATTTAAAATAAACGATGTCTTAAATACTTTTAAAGAACTTCTAAAATACTTAGGCCCGGTCTTTTCACCTCCGAATAAAAGTTATTCGGGGGTTTATTTGACAGATTTACATGTAATCTGCCGGATTAATTTCCCAATAAATAGTTAATCGGAGGTGAAGAGACCGGGCCTTATAATAATCCATTCGTACTATTCATACCACGTATACCTACGTAGTCGTAGTCGGTTCAGTTCGGCTTGTGCGACTCCGTTTTCGGGAACGTCAAGTGTAGAACACTTGTCATTTCAAGCGCGTAGTTTGAAAATTATTGCGACTGTCTCATAGTGCACGCGTCTTAAGGTGGCCCACTATCCCTACAAGAAAAAACACCAGATACAAAAACATTTAAAATTTAAAAAACGTGTACAACCACAATCTTGATTGAAAAAGTGGTAACCGATTACTAACAAAATTTTAAATTATTTTGCCGCATTCTCTGTATAGAATTGTGTGTTCCAAAAGTGCAGCATCATGGGTCCAGGAATCATATTCACAATCAGTTTATTTTTTAAAAGCACAGACAGAATATATTTTTTAATGTCTTATCCTTATAAGCCTGGATACCGCGTACCAAAAAAAGTTTATTAATAGCAAGCTAAAAATTTATTAAGAGCTTAAAGGTGCCTAGTCAGACAAACTTTGATCTACGGAAACACTGGAACAGGGGAAGTCTTAATTGTAGAACAGGCTACACGTTTCGAACGTCAGACTACAAAATCGTCTTATGTATTTTGTCATACAGAACTTGCAATTGATTTGTTACCCTTTCATTAAAACTCTCATCCAAAAATCAGACTGCTATTTACCAACAACACAATTCCTGTCATTTGACATGTTCTAAGTATCGGACTTAAAAAAGCCCAACCCCAACATATCTGTCGGACAAACATTTTTTCATATATTATATAAAGTTTGCTATCGAATAAACTTAAAAATGTCCTGTAGTGCAGTCACTGAAGATGGATATGAGCTATTACCTCCGATTTCGTTGAACCTTTATCGATTTGAATGAAATTTGGTGAGTGGTTAGAGGATACCTCAAGGAACAAAGGTGACATGCTGCCAACTTGCGCTTTTACCCTGGGGATGGGTGCCACCCCTTCTCGGGGGTGAAAATTATTTTATTAAAACTAATCCCTTAATTCGATAGAGGGACAAATTCTAAGCAAAATTTGTTACATCAAGTTATTAAAATAAATCAAAAGTTTTTGAGTTATTAAAGATCGAAGATTATAATTTTTCGTGAGAAAAATGCATGTTTTTAACCGATTTTTCATAATTAACTCAAAAATTAATTAACAAAATAAGTTTTATAAAAAAGTTATTATTACCAAAATTAAAGCTAATAAAAAATGAAATAAACCCGTTACCAGAAAAACCTTTTAGTGTTAACTGAAAGTGAGTTATAGGTAATTGAATGTATATTTTTTCGGTGAGCACCCAAATCTAAATACTCAAGCTTAAATAACGGGAAAATGGTGCAGTTTATAACATAAACTTATTAAACATTTGTCAAAGTACTTAGAAATATCTATCAAATGAGTCCTCGAACAAGTTGATAGAATTAAAATTTATGCTCTAAAAATTTTTCAAAATTTATCTTTTAAATTTTTTTCCAAAAGATGTTATGGTTTTTTATAAATAACTCCGTTAAGTTTTAGGATATCAGGTTTACCTAAAAACTGTTTGAAAGTTAATTTCAAGGGCAATTAAACGACGTCGAATTTAATCTTTTAAACCGCTTACTTTTTAAAAAATAAAAGAGTAAATAGCCCCGGTTATATGGTTCTCGCAGCAAAATTTAAGCTTCAAACGTTTTTACCTCGGTTATTTTTTACGCTACAGAAATAAAAAAAAGTAAAATATATTATACAGCAAAAATTAAGTTTGGTTATCATTTTTTACGTATATTGAGTATTTTTGGAGTTATTATCAAAAGAAAATGAAAACTACGATAATTTTAAAAATTCAGATTTTTTTAAATCATATCTTTTTTTAACAAATTTGTATTCTACACCGGTCAAAATTGTTGAAATTATTACTTATGCTAATATAAAGAAATTTTTAACTTTTTCCTAAAAAATTCGAAAGGGTTCTCTTATTTTCATCATAACTTGCTTAATTTTATTGTTATTAACTTCTTCTTGAGCTTATTTGATAGGTAATACTAAGTGCTTAGACAAGAGTTTAGCAGGTATATTTATTTTATAAAATGCATCGTTTTCCCGTTATTTCAGCTTGAATACTTAGATTTGAGTACCCGTCGAAAAAAATTTACATTCAATTACTCATTACTCACTTTACATTAACATTAGTTTAGTTGTTTAAATGGGGAATGTATTCAATTTTTTGTAAAAGCTTATAGTTTGTGAGTTGTACGTGAAAAACAGCTTTAAAACATGCATTTTTTACGAAAAAATGAAATTTTTGATCCTTAATAACTGAAAAAGCATTGATTAATATTAATAACTTTATATAACAAATTTCACTTAGAATTTATCGCTATATCGATTTATGGTATTATTTTTGATAAAATAATTTTCACCCCCGATAAGGGGTGGCTTCCACCCCCAAGATAAAAGAGCAAGTTAGCATCATGTCACCTTTGTTGCTTGAGGTATCCTCTAACTACTCACCAATTTTCATGAAAATTGATAGAGGTTCAACGAAATCGAAGGTAAAAGCCTTCAGTGACTCCACTACTGCTAGTTTTCACAATCATAAACTTGTCAGGATGACACGTTCCACAATTAAAATACCGTTTCCACAATTGAAATTTCCGCTATTCCAGTGTTCCCATACATCAAAGTTGGTCCGACTAGGCACCGTTAAGCTATTAAGGAATTTTCAGCATGCTATTAATAAACTTTTTTGGCACGCGGGATCAGGACCTATTAGTTATCACTCTAATAAAACAGCATAAATAAGTCTGAATAATAATGACACAAAATAAATACCGTCTGAAATAATGATGTACTTATTATAATAATTAATGCAATTTATTAAAGCTATTAATTAAAAATATTTATTAAAAAGTAGTTAAAACCTTCTCAATAATGATGTATTTGTGAAAATGAGCAATAAAATTTATATTGATCCAATTTTATACAATGTGTTATAATTTTAAAAGCATGAGTGATTCCATTTCAAACCACTGAATTTTGGATCGAAAAAACTTTTGGATCTCCGATTTGTCTGAAACTTGGGGTAAAGTTTCTGTGGAAAGTAAAAATAAGAATTTAAGCCCAAACATAAAGTATCAATGGAGAAATAATGTTTTAATAGAAGGGACTCAAAAATGTCATTATAAGGCATTATAAAAAGTTATTATAACAAGGTACACGCATGATACTATAAATAATATAAATAAATGTTATTTATAGTATCATGGGTACACGCTTAAACGTCATCAAGTCAGTGACGGACGTTACTATTTAGCGTGCACTCTGACTGGTTTTTTTTTTGTACACGCTAATTTGAGCCGCGTGTATTAGTCCTAAAAGAGCTAAACCCATTAAATTTGGATCATGGAATATCCAGACAATGCTAAAAGTAGGGAAAATGCAGGAAATAGCTTTAGAAATGAAAAAATACGAACTAGAATTACTAGCACTACAGGAGATACGATGGAAAAATGAAGGAACAGTTAAGAAGAAAAACTTTACTATGTATTACTCAGGTGAAGACAAACAAGGGAAAAATGGAACGGCTTTTATGGTGAGCAAAAGAATGAGAGAAAAAGTTATACATTTCAAAGCTATTAGTGGAAGAATCTCCTACATCAGAATCGAAAATAAACAAGCCAATATATCTTTAGTTAACTGCTACGCACCTACCGAGGAAGCAGATCAACAAGATAAAATTGAATTTTATGAACTTTTAGAAGAAACCTGCGAAAATATTCCTAGGAACGATATCTTAATAATACTGGGAGATTTTAACGCGCAAGTGGGAAAAGAGAGCTACAATTAAAATGTAGCAGGTAAAGAAACGATCCACAATGTCACAAAGGATAACGGGGCAAAAGTTTGCCATCTGGCAGCAGCAACAAATACCTAATATAGTCAGTACGAAATTTATACATAAAAGGGAACACAAGAT
Source organism: Diabrotica virgifera virgifera (assembly GCF_917563875.1). Taxonomy (NCBI): domain Eukaryota; kingdom Metazoa; phylum Arthropoda; class Insecta; order Coleoptera; family Chrysomelidae; genus Diabrotica; species Diabrotica virgifera. Next base: position 39,299,410 of record NC_065451.1, on the reverse strand, counting down.
AACATGGATGTTACCAGGGAGATCAGATGGCAACCAAATAGATCATGTTTTGATTTCGAAAAAATGGACAAAGATAATACAAGATGTGAGATCCTTTAGAGGAGCAAACTCTGACACTGACCACATACTCTTAATAGCCAAAATAAAGATGAAAGTTATCAAATCTAATAACAAAATAGGAAAAAGAAGGAAGTGGAACTTAACCAAACTAAAAGTGCAGCAAACAAAACAAGAGTATTCAGAGGACCTAGGACAAAAACTGAAGGGGTACGATGGCACGAATGTAGAAGAGGAATGGACAAATATAAAAATGAGTATCATAGAGGCTGCGGAGCAAACCATAGGACCTCAAGAAAATAAAAAAACCAAAGAATGGTTTGACTAAGAATGTCGATACCAAAGTCAATTTAAAACGCTGGCACGAAACAAATGGCTTGAAAATAGCGGACAAGAGGAAAGAGAACAATACCAAAATGAAAAGAGAGAAGCGGCCAAACTCTATAAAAGGAAGAAAGAGACATGGATCTCAGATCAAATGCAAGAGATTGAAACAAATAATAGAGACAACAAAAAATTGTTTGAATATATAAAACAACAATATAACGGTAGCAAAGTGACCAGCAAAATAACCAAAAAAGATTGGGAAAATCACTTTAAAAATATAAAGACAAGCAACCAAGCAATCGACGCAGAAGAAGAAGATATAACAGATAATCTAGATGAAGAAGAAGATGCACCTACCTGCCAAGAATTTATAGAAGTAGTAAAACAACTAAAATCTGACAAAACTCCAGGGCCAGATGAGATTAACAATGAATTGATTGCAAATGGAGGAGACGACCTTCTAAACCGTATATATAAATTAATGGTCAATATAAATATGGGAAAAGGAATACATGCCTGAATAATGGAAGAACGGACTCATTATACCAGTTTTTAAAAAAGGAGACCCAACGCTTTGCAATAATTATAGAGCAATTACGCTATTAAATACAACATATAAGATCATGACAACAATTATAAGAAATCGGCTAACCAGATACACAGAAAAAAACCTAGGACCGTATCAACAGGGATTTAGAAAAGGGAGATCAACAATTGATGCAATCCACGTTTTAACGCAAACAATCGAAAAAAGTTACGAGCATGGCATAGAACTGCACATATTGTTTATCGATTTCCAACAGGCCTTCGACAGCATCTACAGAAAACAGCTATTAAAAGAAATGAAAAATATGAATATACCTGCAAAATTAATAAGATTGACCAGAATGACAATGAAGGACTCAACAGCAAAGGTTAAAACGGTGGATGGTGAAACAAAGAATATCAACATAGAACATGGGGTAAGACAAGGTGACAGCCTATCGACAACGCTCTTTAATATAGTCTTGGAGGGAGTAATTAGAAACACAGGGCTAACAAAAAAGACAATAATGCAAAGCTCTATACAAATAATAGGGTATGCAGATGACCTAGGGTTGATAGCCCGTGACAAGAGAAGTCTAGAAGATGCATTGCTAACATTGACAAGAGAGGCAAAAATCAGGGGGTTAATAATTATTCAGAAAAAAAACAAAATACTTAATAAGTACGAGAAATCAAGACCAAGTAAATAGAATAAAAGAAATAAGAATAAGTGATAATGTATTCCAAAGGGTTGACTGCTTTAAATATTTAGGAGTGACAGTAGATGGTCAAAAGAGAAGAAGCATAGAGATCAATGAAAGAATAATTAAGGCAGGGAATAGGGCATTCTGGAAATACCACAAGCTACTTAAAGATAAAACCCTGAGCAAGAAAACAAAGTCAAAGATATATAGAGCGGCAATTAGACCAGTCATCACCTATGGAGCAGAAGCAATGTGCCTTACAAAAAAAGATGAAGAAAAACTGAGAATAATAGAAAGAAAAATTATGAGAAGGATACATGGTCCAATCAAAACAGATCAAGGAGAAATACGAATTCTGATAAATCACGAAATAAGAAATCTAATGGAAGGAGAAGACATAGTAAGATTCATTAAAGCACAAAGACTAAAATGGTTTGGCCACATCCAAAGAAGAGGAGCGGATGAACTAATTAGGCAGATAACAAATTGGACGCCAGTAATAAACAGACCTAGAGGAAGACCGAAAATAAGATGGGAAGATCAACTGCGAGAGGATATATCCAATATGAAAATTACAGGCTGGAGAAAAAAATACAGAATAGGAAAGAATGGAAACAGATCACAGAGAAAGCAAAAAAACACGAAAATCTATAACGTATAATGAAGAGGACTTATGCGGACCAATCCACCGCATGAAATGGATTAAAAGAGCTCATGAACCTGAGCGACCTATACTCTACTAGAGTCGCGAGTGTCAGAGTGTGGTTAGAATTTGTCTAATCGCGTTGTGTTTACACTTTAATATGATTAGTAAAGAGTTTTCTTATTTTTTATTTGTGTTTTTTTTTTAAATTACCTATGGAGTGTGGACAATTATTTAGTTCTTTTAATGAGTTTAACCACATTCTAAGACAGTATGAAAAAGATAAGAGACTTTCGTGATTAAGGGTAGCAGAAGTATCAAGATAAAATATACAGGACGATTGATTAGTGTGATAAAGCTCAGTAGATCCGCTATAGTAATAGATAGCAATAAAAGTTAGTAACAAAAATTGTAGCGAACTTTGAGCTTTATATTACAAAATTAGTTAGAATGTTGCAGGGCGTTCGATAACATAGTAGCAGACCAAACTTATGTTTTTTAAATGGAACACCCTATATTTTATTTTATGTTCGAAATCTTCTTAACTTCCCCATCAGAAAAATATAAAGGTTTATTATGTTATACAGGGTAGGTATTTATAAAATTATAACCAATTTTCTATGAAAATCGAAACAAGTTAAACAACTCCCTGTATAAATAAAAACAAGAATAAAAAACCGCTAAACGCCGTAAAAATGAGTGGCGCATAAAATATTCCAGCTACAAAAGATCTGACATGAATGTTACGTGGCGCGAAAATGGATTTTCATTTGATGCAAAACAAAATTCTAGTTTTATTTTAAAAGATTTTTCCATAATATTTGCTAAATTTGAAGTAAACGCGCCACAAAAGAGTAACTTTGATACAGTTTGAATTTTGAAACTCTTTTGTGGCGCGTTTACTTCAAATTTAGCAAATATTATGGAAAAATATTTTAAAATAAAACTAGAATTTTGTTTTGCATCAAATGAAAATCCATTTTCGCGCCACGTAACATTCATATCAGATCTTTTGTAGCTGGAATATTTTATGCGCCACTCATTTTTACGGCGTTTAGCGGTTTTTTATTCTTGTATCAGGAGTTTTTCAAAGTTATTTATAAATTAAATGTATGAAGTTGCATGCAATGTTCATCTATTACACGTCAAGCTTTATAAATGGTCACCTTTGTTGCATTATCTCCCAAATGATCTAGTGTCCATCGAATGTACACTAAATTTTTTTCTATTCGAAATAGATTGAAAAAAGAAATATTGAGAGGGCCTGTAAATGAAGTCATATTGCCCGTTGCCAGATCAAATTTAGCGTCGCAACCACTACAACTACATAAACCATTTTGGGAATAATCGTTAATTGGTTTATAATTTTGTAGCTTAATAACTTCTAAACGGCTTAACCGATTTTGATCAGTAAACATGAGTTTGAAACGTATTGACCAGTAGTATCTGATGGATCTAAGGTCAAGTATGATAACTGATGCTATTACAGGAATTATTGAGCTTGAGAAACAATAGATTTTATTATATTTATGAAGCCTATAACCTAAAAATTCCAATTTTCCCGGATATGAGGTATACACCGTTAGATTCGTCTTGAGTCCCTCTACAAACGCTCAGTTAGTGGCGCAATTCGTAGGTTGAAATGTTGAGTAATTGTCGAAAAACCAAAATTTTCAAAGTTTAGTTTTTCAGTTTTTCGGCTATACTGAGCCGTGTGTATATCTGATCCTGACGGCTTAAACATCATTTGAAAGCTTAAGTCAACACTATTGATTTGATGTATTTGCGGTTCTCCTGTCTCTTCTTGATCCGAATATATTCCCCCAAAAAATATATCGTTTTGTACCTACCAAGTCCTATAGCTGGCTTATGGGTGGTCAAAAGTCACAAACTACACCGGTTCTAAATCGGCACTGACCCCCTCTTTAAACACAGAGAAAAAATATCAAATCGGTTTAACTTTCAAACACACATACATACATATCCACATTTTCCCTTTTTTAAATAAAAATTCACATTTCTAAGCTCTATAACTTTTGAATGGTATAACCGATTTTCAAAATTAGACATGCGTTGGAAAGGTAATGATCAGTTTTATTAGAAGCCGCAAAGTTTTAACTTAAATTTTTAAACTTTTTGGGAGTTTTGGGGACGAGAACGAAAAACAGACCCTAAATAGGAAGGGCCGTAAAATCTACACCCTTGGACCAAAATCGATGGTTGACATATAAATGGGTGAGTCTTTTTCTGAACTTAAAAATGGGAGTTGTCCCAATTTTCAATTCAGTCAGATTTAGAAAATCGAAAATTTTGTAAATATATAGTGTCGCGTGTAGGGGGGTGTGGGTGTGCGCCACTGGCGAGAACTGCCGTTCTCTGGTAATGTTCAAAATTAGACATGCGTTGGAAAGGCAATGATCAGTACTGTTAGAAGCCGCAAAGGTCCGACTTAAATTTTCTAAGTTTTTGGGAGTTTTGGGGACCAGAACGAAAAACAGCCTCTAAATAGGAAGGGCCGTAAAATCGACACCCTTGGACGGTTGACAATATGGATGGTTGACATATGAATGGGTGAGTCTTTTTCTGAACTTGAAGATGGGAGTTGGCACAATTTTCAATTCAGTCAGATTTAGAAAATTGAAAATTTCGTGTATATATGTAATAGTGTCGCGTGTAGGGGGTTGTATTTCTGCGCCACTGGCGAGAACTGCCGTTATCTGGTAATCTTTTCGATATAAAACTAACAGCTTCGCTAACTAATAAATCGAAAACTATTAATTTTATCAAAAAAATGTATAATGAACATTTTTTGCTTATAATTAATATTTTTACCAGCATTTGCGGTCAAAATATAAAAAAAAAATTCCACCTTCGAGATGAGGTGGCAACCACCCCATAGTCAAAGCGTCTTTCGGTATCATATAGATTTTTATCCTTGGACTATCCACTACTTATTGTCAAATTTTCAAGCAAATCTATCCATTCTGTAAAAATTGCGAAGTGAAAAATTTCAGTTCCTGGACTAATTATAATTTTGGAACTCTATAACTTCTGAACGGCTTACCTGATGTTGATCACTAAACATGAATTTGAAACGTACTGACAAGTAGTATCTGATGCATCCAAATCGAGTATGATAACTGAACGTATTACAGGAATTATTGAGCTTGAAAAACCGTTTTTCCCATAAGAAATAGATTTGATCATACTTATGAAGCGTATAACTTAAAAATTCGAATTTTCCCAGATATAAGGCATACACCGTTAGACGCGTCCTGAGTCCTTCTACAAACGCTCAGTTATTGGCGCAATTCGTAGGTTGAAATTTTGAGTAATTGTGGAAAAACCAAAATTTTCAAAGTTTAATTTTTCAGATTTTTGGTTATGGTGAGCAGTGTGCATATCTCAGCTTGATAGATTAGGCACCATTTGAAAGCCTAACTCAACCCTATTGATTTGGTGTATTTGTGGTTTTCCTCTCTTTTCTTAAACCTAAGATATATACGCCCAAAAAATATGCTATTTTGTATCTACCTAGACCTCTAGCTGACTTAAGGGTAGTCAGAAGTCAAAAATTAGACCGGTTCTGAATCGGCCCTCACACCCTCTGGAAACACAGAAAAAAAAATTCAGATCGGTTTAACTTTTCCACATACATACATACATACATACATATCCACAAACATTTTCCATTTTTTAAATAAAAATTGAGTCATATTTCTGAGCTCGATAACTTTTGAATGGTATAACCGATTTTCAAAATTAAACATGCGTTGGAAAGGTAATGATCTGTGCTATCAGAAGCCGTAAAAGTCGGGCTTAAATTTTTGAAATTTTTGGGAGTTTTGGGGACGAGAACGAAAAACAGGCTTTAAATGGGAAGGGCCGTAAAATCCACACCCTTGGACCAAAATGGAGAAGTAACATATGGATGGACGAGTATTTTCCTAAACTTTAAGATGGAATTTGGCCCAACTTTCAATTCAGTCAGGTTTAGAAAATCGAAAATTTCGTGTATATATAGTGTCGCATGTAGGGGTGTTGTGCGCCACTGGTGAGAACTGCCGTTCTCTGTGGATACACACAAGAGCATTGGTTTATAAACTGGTGTAATTAACTTATGTATAAAAATAATTTTAACAGTGTTTTGTACATGTCATGTCAACTAAATATTTATTTTGAGTACCTGAATATCATTGATTTATAACAATTAAGTTTGAAACATCTGAATAACAAATATTTTTCTATCAAACAAACACTATCAAACATATCAAAATAGCGTGTATCAAAATATACAGTCACTGCGCACGCGAAATAATGTAGTCACTGGCTTGATGAAGTTTAATTCTACCTTTTTTATTTGCGTACACGTTAGCGTGTACCTAGACACAGCGTGTTTGGAAACCTTTTTCAGAGTAGCCAACACTGATTTGACGTCACGACTATCACGGTCCATTTCAGTTTCTACGATTTTTGTCGAAAAGTTGAAAATGGCGGGGATATTGAATAAAAACACTTGTTCAACCAAGCAGTTGTTACGCTATATGTAGGTACCTACTAACGCATTTACCACGTAATATGTACCTACTAACTTAAATATTGATTTTAGCAAAAAAATGAAAGAGATCAAAATTATGTAATATTTAATTATCTCGCACAAAAAATTGTAATAAACGAAATCATAGAAATTCGTATTTTTAATACACTTATTGTGCCATTGTCCTTACACAAAAAGTGTAAGGACAATTTCAGTACTCCGAAAAGGGGGTTGTGCTATGGGCCGGCGTCCCGTACATATGAAAATTTTGAAGCCAAGAAACATAAACTATTGCCTCGGAACAAGACGGATACTCGATATAAACGACACACGCAACGGAATAAGGATATTTGCATAGGTACGTGGAATGTGTTAAGTTGGTACAGACCTGGAATAGCGACAAGAGCCATTAGACAACTGCAAGAATATAACATGGATATAACAGCAATACAGGAAATAAGATGGACAGCAACGGGAAATTTAGAAATGGAAGATGTTATAGTCTTTTGGTCGGGTAGTGAGAACAGACATGAATACGGATGTGGATTCGTAATTGCAAAAAGATTAAAAACGGCAGTGATAGATTTCAAGCCAATAAACGAACGTATCTGCTATATTAGACTCAAAGGTAAGTGGTTCAATCTCACTATATTCTCAATTTATGCCCCAACAGAAGATGCCGAAGAAGATAGGAAGGACGAATTTTACGAATTACTAGACCAACAGTATAAAGCAGCGCCAAAACATGACATCAAAATAGTAATGGGGGACTGTAATGCTAAACTAGGTAAGGAAGACTATTTAAGAGAAGTAATTGGACACCGGCTAACACAATTCGCAATATCTAATAACATTATTATTAAATCCACCCAATTTGAAAGAAAGAATATTTACAAGGTCACATGGGTGTCAAATGATGGAAAAACACGTAACCAAATAGATCATGTCCTCATTGATGCAAGACACTCTAGTAGCATTATTAATACACGAAGTATGAGAGGAGCTGACAGCGATAGTGATCATTTTCTTGTAAAATCAAAGTTGAGAACACGAATATCAGTACAGAAGATGGAGCAACAAGAACAAAGAGAAATATGGGACATAGAAGCTCTTCAAACACCAAATAAAGAACTGGAGTACCAAGTAGCCATAAGCAACAGATTTCAATTGCTGGGAGAGGAAGACCAAAATGTAGACCCAGGAGATGCATGGCAGCGAGTGGCATCAGTGATAGAACAAGCAGCGAAAGAAACCATTGGGAAAAAGAGGACTCGCCCAAAACAGAAATGGTTTGACAAACAATGCGAAGAAATGCTGGAAACAAAAACTCACAAAAGAATGAAAATGCTACAAAACCCTACAGATGAGAACAAAGCAGATTTTCGCAGAACGAGGGCACAGACAAGGCAACTACTCAGAACTAAAAAGAGAAGCTACATAGAACAGCAAATACGAGTAATGGAAATAAGTGGCGAGAGGAATCAAATGAGAAAATTCTTTAGGGAAGTGAAGACAGTCAGACAAGGTGGAAATGTTGGGGTAACACAAGCTATGAGAAATGAAGCAGGTGAACTGATAATGATGGAAACAGAAATCGTAGAGCGATGGAAGGAATACTTTGGGAATTTACTAAATATTGAAAGTGAGATGGAGGAATCAGAGACTACATTTCATTCTGCAGATGTGGAAATACCACCACCAACACTCCAAGAAGTAAAGAATGCAATAGCATCTCTTAAAGATCACAAAGCATCAGGAAATGATGGTATAAATGGAGAATTGATAAAAAAAGGAGGAAACGTTTTACATCAAAAATTGTATGACATTATTCTCAGAGTACGGCAACAGCAGAAAATGCCTAGAGAATGGAATGGAAGCGTTATAATACCCATACATAAGAAGGGAAATAAAGAGCAATTCCGAAACTACAGAGGCATATCGCTTATTAGTACAGCGTATACGATTCTATCAATTATCTTACTAAAGAGACTCACTCCGTATTCGGAAGATATTCTAGGCGACTACCAATGCGGCTTTCGAAGTGGAAGGTCAACAATAGATCAAATATTTACCATCCGACAAATATTAGAAAAAATCTGGGAATTCAACCGAGATGTACACCAAATCTTAGTAGATTTCCAGCAAGCATATGACTCGATAAAAAGAAGCAGACTATGGCTAGCAATACTAGAAATGGGAATACCAAGAAAATTAGTGCAGCTCACTCAAATGTGCGTGGCAGACTCATATGCACAGGTAAAGATGGGAAACAGAACATCGATGCCATTTAGTATAACATCAGGGCTTAGACAAGGAGACCCTTTATCACCATTGCTATTCAATTTAGCTTTAGAATAAGCAATAAGTAATATATCGTCTGAACTAACAGGGGGATTCGCAAATCGAGGATCAAAACTATTGTTGGCCTTTGCCGATGATCTAGATGCAGTCGCTCATTATACAAGAGACGTAAGAGAGGTGTTTTCACAGCTCGAGGAGGAAACAGGTAACCTGGGCCTTCGAATAAATGAAGAGAAGACGAAATATATGCTGGTGACCAAAAATCCAAGACCAAGAGTTAGGCAGAACGTAACTATTAATGACCATAACTTTGAAGTAGTAAAAGAGTTTAAATATCTGGGAGCAGTAATCACAGAGGACAATCACATAGAAAAAGAGGTCTCAGCAAGAATAGCTGCGGGAAATAGAGCATTATACTCCCTATCATCATTATTAAGATCTAAGCTGCTGAAAAGACAATCTAAATTAAGACTGTACATGTCAATTATTCGCCCAGTTGTTACATATGGGAGTGAAACATGGACTCTACATCAGCGAGAAATAAATAAATTGCTGATATTTGAAAGGAAAGTCCTCAGAATGATATTTGGTCCTCAAAGAGATGAATTGACAGGAGAGTGGAGAAGGCGCCGCAATGCTGAATTGGTGACTCTATATGGTATTGAAAACATCGTCAGACATATAAAAGCTAATCGGATAAGATGGGCAGGTCATATAGTAAGATCAGAGGAAGACAGAGTGCTAAAGACAGTGTTCTTCGAGAGACCAGACGGTAGAAGATCAGTGGGCCGTTCCAAAAAAAGGATGGAAGGATGATGTTGAAACCGATCTATCTAGGATTGGGGTACAACAATGGCAAATCGAAGCGCAAGATCGCAGACGATGGAGGGCCATAGTGGATGCGGCGAAGACTCACCCCGAGTTGTAAAACCAGTCAAGAAGAAGAAGAATTTCAGTACTTACACTTTTTGTCTAAAAGTTAAAAATGGCGGAGATATTGAGCAAAAACAGTCCTCCTTTAAAATCAAGATAGCGGCTAACGCAACGGCGGAATTCATTCGCGATTTTAAATTTACACTACTATTGACCCCCTTAAAATTACAAAAATATCATTTTGGGCAGCTCGGCGTGCCAGGTAAAATATTTTCCCGATTGGACTGTATATTTTTGAGTCTGATATTATTGCACGTAACTGTTTTTGTATTGCAAAAATGTAAAAATCCTTTTAATCACTTAAAGTTTTGTGGTTTGGCTATCTGTGGACAAGTTTTCATCTCAATCGAAGTACATAATATACATATTTTGGGAATGGAGGGAAATGTACGTTAAAATACCTTTTTTACACTAAAATTTGCTCGAAACTTTTTTTTGAATCAGAATAAGATTATTTTCATTGATTTATCCCCTCAAGATTTTTTCATGGTTTTCAACAGAAATTAAGTCAGTAATCTCACCAGGATCTTTCCTTAGCTTCAGTTGAGTCTTCCCAATCACCTGACTGCTTTGCCCTATTAACTCTTCCTCTTATATAACAATAATCGTGCTCTTTAGTATCGTTTTATCGTTTTCGTTTTCGTTTTTACTGTTTTTTATTATTTCATTCATAATCAACAGAGGTTGAAAAATAGACGGTTCAGGGAATCCCCCTTATCTCATTGTCAGTGGACACGCGCCAATTCGCAACTTTTAATGACAAACATTTTCAAATCAAAATGTATACCGGCCAATTCGTAACTTTTCTGCTACCTGACCCTGCCGACTCGAAACTATCTACAGGTGGATTTGAAAGCATTGCTTAAATCTTATACCTCAGATATTCAGATGCAGAACAATACCATAAATGTTTTTCACTATTTAGCACTTTCTTTAAGTAAAATTTAAAATTATTTACCACCGCAATAACTTACACCCACGTTTACTCATTACGAAATCTGTTACAATAATTTCAGCCTTCAATTTTTTGCAGCCTATCTCACTTAGTTTGAATGTAATCGACATTTAATATTGCTCATTTCAAAGATCTTTTCAAGTACTATTGGTATTGGTAGCATTATACACCTAAAATCGACCGTTTCTCTGTTATTTCAAGTTGAATACACTGATTTGAGCATTCACAATAAAAAACAAACTCTTTTCACCTACCACATTATCTCTTTTTGTATTATAACTAGAAGATTTATGAACGAGTCTCTTCGTTTTCTTATAAGCTACAAAAATGTTTTATATAGTTACAGTGGAACCCCGATAAGTCGGCCCCCGATAACCCGGAAATCCGGCTAACCCGGACCGATTTTCATCAGATAAACATTTTGATTTTCAATATTTTGTATTTTTCAATTTAATTGTGGCTTATTTCCCATCAAAATAGTTAATTATCGGACAAACCTTTCAACAATAAAAATGTATGTAATATAATATTTGAGAGATAATGTGTATGTGGGTAATTTGAACTATACGATATTAAAAATGACTCATAGCACACGCCGCAGAAACAACAGCCACCTGTCTGTAGTATCTATTTCTTTTTATTTCAAACTGTCAGCATTGTTTAGGAAAGACTATTTAAAAAATTCTTTTAAAAACAATGGTCTTTAGTTTTCACTGTTCTAATAATAACATTACATCATTGTAACTGTATTGTGTGTCTTGTATTGTTCGCTTCCATTTGCTTACGTTTGTGTTTGGTGTTTTTTTAGTAATTTTAATGAGTAGGTACTGTGCATATTTATAAATATATTTCATGTTATTTCAATTCTAACGGAGTTTATCTGTAAGTATACCGTATTTTATTAATTTTTACCATATTCTCCGGCTATCTCGGATTTTCGATAACCCGGATCGGTCGCGGTCCCGATTAATCCGAGTTATCGAGGTTCCACTGTATTTTAGTTGCAAAAAACCGTCCAAAAAGGTGTCATTTTTCAATGAAAATGGCCAACTTTCAACCACGAATAACTCAAAAAGTATTGAGTTTTCAAAAAAAATTATAGAATATAGTTAGGTTCTCTAGCGACTTCCGTGTTTTTTTTTGACCAAAAAATTTTCCACACCCTTGAAGGGGTGGGAACCGCCCCCAAGATAAAAGTGCACGTCGGCATAGTTTGAATTAGGAGATAAGTAGAGGCTATTCCCAAAATTTCATTAAAATTAATGCAGTGGTATATAATTCGGAGGTAATATACTGTAGTTGCTCTCATCGACTGACATGTAAAGCAATTTTCTCCCCTTATTCACAGCATCTTTTAAGAACCTTTTCTAAACTTAACCATAGAAGATGATTGTGGTATAAGACATCAGTATATTCTGTTTCTAACTCTTCCAAAAATGCTATGAATGCACGATGATTTAATCATTTTGAACGAATACAATTAACAATATTAAGTTATAATTGAAATGGCGTTGTCTACTTTCAAAACATTTTTGCATAACACCTGTTCTGGAAATTGTTTATGAACGTAACCTTTAAGTTTTCTCAACATTACAATATTTGCTCCTCTTAAATTTGGTGCTCCGTCGGTTGTTGCACTTACTAGGCGGTTACGGGTTACGTTAATTTAACATTTTTCAAACAGGTCCTGATTAGTTCAAAAATATCGTTTCCATTTTTTGAAATTTCATGGATTTCATTGAGGGAGCCGACAAAATTCTATGCCAGAAACTCAAATAATTGCCCGCGTTATGTTGAAAATTTGCGGAAAAATTACTCGCTGCGAAAGTGTCAATTAATAGCTGCATTATCTATATTTATTTATTAATATTAGCAATAATTTTAAAAAATCTTTAAATGAAAATAATTTACTTTTTTCCGCGGGCCGCAAAAAAAGGGCCGCATGCGGGTCCCGCGGGCCGCACTTTGCCCACCCCTGGTCTACGTCCTTGTAACATTCTTGTTTCCTTTGAGAAAAATTTCTCACTTGTGTTCAAAATTTTTCTGATGGGTGAGAGGAGTGTGTAACGTTACAAACGTCACATCTTTGATATTTTATTTTTAAATAAATATTTTACCTTATTTCCTTTAATATTTCATTAATAATTATCTTCTTCTATTTGGTTTACTCATTTCCCCCTTTAAAAATCGGTTGGCACCCTCTTTTATTATCCTCTTTGATTATTCTCTTTTATTATCCTCTTTTATTATTCTCTTTTATTATCCTATTTTATTATCGTTTTATTATCCTTTTTTATTATCTTCTATTTACTATATCTCTTTTCATTTAAATCATCATACCGAACGCACCCTGTATATACTCTCTAAATATCTGTATTTCAATACTGAACATGCCTGCCACTTCATAATACTTGGTCGTCGTTTCAAATATCGTTTTCAATGACAGTGTCACTTCCTCCTTCATCCCTACTCCCTGACAGAAATTGAAAATGGAAGGGAAAAATTAATTCTTATAAAAGGCATGTAATTCGAAAAATAAATCATTTTTATTCCAAATCAAATCTCTCTTGCGGTGAGATTTCATACAGTTTTTTTAATAAATTTTTACAGTCATTATATTCCATCCATACCTAGCTTCTTATAACATTTTTTCTAATATTTTTTTATATCTAACCTTCAAATGTTCTATCATGTGTTTGGTTTTTATATTTTTTTTCATCTATTAATATGCACGTGTAAATCAAATTTTAACTATTCTCCTCATCTAAATTCTATCTAATTTATTCTTGCCAATTACTATTTCTGAATACTATTTGGCAAAGGTACAATTTGGTTTTCTTCTTGATTGTTGATATGGTTTTACTGTTACAGTTTTTGGATAAAAATCACCTTTCTCCCTTCGGGAGCCACCTGCCTTCATCACCAGTGATGCAACTTTAAGGCGAAGAATGAGACCATGACATCCAGACTCCAGCATCCAACATCTTTAGCTGCAGGGGCCTAGGGCCGAAGATCCGCCCAGGCCTACGAGAAGTCTACAACAGCAGTACCATTCGACATCAAGAAGTTACCATCAAGCCGAATACCAAAAGTCATAAGTATAATCCAGAATTGTTAGATTTTGGCAAGAATTTGAATATATTTGTTAATGCAATTTACTAAGTCATATTTTTATTATATCTTTATGAACAATAAACATGATTAGTTAAAAATATTGTTTTGTTTGCCTCCATTCCAAATTTTCATGGTTCATATCTAAGGTTAGGACAAGACGAACACACACCTGAGTGACTGAGCTAAGCTAAGGGTGTAACGATGGCTATCTTGGTTGCTTGAGGTAATATTTTCGAATATTATTTCAATTAGCTGGGGTAGGCCATCGCTTATACCGTTTCACTTTTTTTTGGCGACGATTATCAAAATGAGCCAGAAAGACACCAGCATGGAATTTATGAAGGTAAAAGAAATTAATTGAAGGTCAGTATTAGCTGATAACGAAAAAGACACTCTCATTGAAATTGACAAAGTTGAACGTCTTAAAATTACAAAAAATTAATGGCTTGATAAATAATTTTCGAAATAAAATATTTAGAAAAAACGAAAACTGGAAATAATTAAACTGTTTAAAATGAAAATGGCAATAATATTTTCTCAATAAATATTATTCGAGATAATGGAAATAACTTTTCTAATTTAAATCAGGCATCACTAATTTAATTATAGAATTGAAAATGAATATACAGGGTGCACGAAAAGAATATAAATGGATCGACTAATAAATATTTGCCAAAAATAAAAATCAACAGCTACCTGAGAGGACCTCTAAATGCAGAGTGGGTCTTATTAAAAGAAATTCTACAAAGTAGCGGGTTTGCACGCTACATCCTAAAACATCCACGTCAGTTATTTAGTAGTTAAAGGTTAAGTACATACATGTAATACAGTGCCTAGTGCGGACTCAGAGAAATAATATTAAAGTGCGTACCTAGCAGAAGATTTGAAACTATTTTCAAGTACCTATTTTTAAGTATATTTGTGTATAATAATGTAACCTACCAATACTTGTAAAACTGTACAAATCATTAGGTGGATGCGACTTTGTATTTAAATAAAAAAAATAAATTAAAAGATGTTCTAGACTAAAAGCATTTACTTATTATTTATTTTATACATCATTTTACAATTATTTTTTACATTTAGAGTAATTTGGAGAAACACAATAGTTTTATTACATGTATTGCACCTTGTTCGAAGATAATTAATTTTTTTTAATTTACAAGCATTAGTCCATTAAAAGGTTACATTTTTTAAGCCATACCTTGCATTTGTTAGAGGAGTTTATTTTATTTCTTTAATGTATAGGGGGGATCAGTAGAAGCTTAAGTTCAAGTTTTTGGGGTCGCCACCTTTGTCCCCCGGCCGCCATATTGGAAAAAGGGGTGCAAAAGGGTTTCGCGCTATATCTCGTAAACTACCAACCCTACAGAAAATCTAATTAAACATAAAATGTAGCAAATTAAATTTTCTAAAATTTTGTTTCTATTATATTTTATCGTCAAGTGACTAACAAAAAAGATGTAAAATGTTTTCAACAAGTTTCCTTTTGGAGGTTATAACTTTTTTTTAAGTTCATTTTAAAATAAAATAACATTTTAGCAATTTTGTAAAGGGTTTTTCAGCGAAAAATTTCTACCATAAAGTTGTTTAATTCTATTTATTTATATAGGTTTTACAGCGCTCTAAGCTTGAACAGATTGTCGAATGCTCATAGGGATACAATAAAAACAAAAGTTAGGCTTATTTTTCTATCTACAGTATAAATTAAAGAAATATGGAACATAGCTTTTTAAGACACAGTGTTTGAACTGCATTTGAGATAGTGGACCAATATAAAAGTTCCAGACATTAAAACCAGAAATCATAGCAACATTAACATTGGCATGTAGAAAATATCTTTGAACTAGAACCTCCTACTTCTATCTCTCTTTTTGGGAGTTTACTAAAATAGCGAGCCCAGCCGAATGAGCCGAAAGTAGATAATCGGACTTAAGGGTCCGCACCGCGCCAAGGAATAGAACCGAACCGAACCCAGTACCTACATGCACAGACAAGGCGATTGCAGATACGCGGTACGAATGGGTTATTATTTTTATAAGTTTTTGGATACGTATTTAAAACATATAATTTAACCTAAAATATTTATATTAATATTTATAGTGCTAAATATTTCATGTGTATCTATTTATGGATAATGATGATTGGCATTATACATAATATTATGTATATTGTTCTAAAGCTATTTTTTGTGGCGTTTGTGTAATTTATTTTTCTAAATGGGAAATAAGCCACAATTTAACTTAAAAAAATGATTTTGTTAACGTTTCGACCTCCACTTCGGACGTCGTTGTCAAAATACACAGTATTAATAAATTAAACAAAAATGTTGTTGCTTAGTAAAAAAAATTTCTTCTAATAATATAATTTATTCTAACTCATTCATATCGGCAATTATTAGAAGATTTTTTTTACTAAGCAACAACATTTTTGTTTAAATTATTAATATTTTGTATTTTGACAACGACGTTCGAAATAAAAGTTAACAAAATAATTTTTTAAGTTAAATTGTGGCTTATTTCGTATTTAGAATAATAAATTACATAAACGCCACAAAGAAATAGCTTCAGACAATATTTTAGGTGAAAAAATATGTTTTAAATAGATACGTATCCATAAACTGAAACTTATAAAAATAAAATAATCTATTCGTACCGCGTATGCACAAAAAGCTAGAAGGATCTACAAATTCTGCAATCGCCTTCTGCATGTAGTCAGGTCGCCGGTCGGTTCGGTTCTATTCCTTGGCGCGATCGCGAGGCGGACCCTTAAATAGGAACCGGTCGGACCATTCTTATACCTGATTCTGACCTAGAGGTGGGCTAGAAGTATTTGCAAGTATTATCATGTAACCGTAACCCATCGTAATTTTTATCTGTGATTGTGATTTAACAGAGTAACAAAATAGTCGTATTTTAAACTCCTAATTAAAAATGGTCAAAAAAATTCAACAGGTGTTATTATTTTGTCTAGGTATGATTATAAAATTAGGTCTGTTAGAATGAGAAACAATTTTATTCAAAAAGTAGTTTTTGTAATGAAAATAATATTGCATTAATAAATAATTTCATGTTTTTTTCATTGTCTTAATTGTTATTAGAAAATCTAACAAGAGCATAGGCGCCAAATTTCGGGCCAATGCTTTCTCAATGCATTCATTTTTTTCGAAATTTAAGAAAATAATAAGTATTTTTGAAAAATATAAACGCGGAATGAAAGATTACATTATTATCGAGGGCCGAAAGTCCATTAGAATAAAAAAAGTGTCATTTGAATGAGATATTTGAAATTAAAAATCACACTCAATTTTCTCTTCTTTTTACCGCTGTAACTGATTAAAATACACATTATAGAAGTTTTCAGGGACTTTTAGCACTCGGTAATTATGTAATTTTTTATTCTGCTTTTAAATTTTCCAAAAATACTTACTAGTTATCTTAGGATTCGAAAGAAATAAATGCATTTAAATAGCATTGTCCCGAAATTTTGCGCCTACCCTCTTAAAAACGAAATACAAAGTAAACTTTGGAAATTAGACCAGCTTTGGAAATAACCGTTCGCAAGGCACTGATGTTCCAATGACACTAATTTGTTCTTGAGCTACTTGTGCATGATAAGGAAAAATATATTTATTTTCTCTCCGCCATTTTAACGAATCTTCATTTCGCGGCAACCGATCGCATTCCCTAAATCTTTGCACTTCTATTATCGCCCTGCTTGTCGTAGTGCCTCGTGGCTGATCCTGCGATCCCATAATATCATCCGGATCTGCAGATGCTTTCTCATGTTCTAATAAAATTTGAGTCGTAAATCCTTTATCTTTTTGTTCCATTCCAAGTTTTTCTGCAATAAGAGCGATTCTATTTTCTGTGCTATTTCCGCATTTGTTGGATCCTTAAAAGGAATTAGTCGAAACCTTATTCTGCCAAGAAAAGTTGAAATCGACAGTTTATCGACAGTTTAATAAAATACTCATACATTGTTGAACTAGTGTTTACGTACATATTTGTTATGCTTATAATAGCCTTAACAATTTCTTCTGCCTGAATAAATCTTTCCAACATATAAAATGTCGAATTACAACATGTGGAAACATCTTGCAGTAATTTGAGAGGATTCCCGTTTCCTGGATTTTTCAAAATCTAAAAGTTTAGCAGTTGCTTGTAGAACTCTTTTTAAAGCGGCTAATGGTATTTTTTATTTTGGTTAAATTTTTAATGATTTTCTTATATCACTTTTGATAACAACATCTGAGGTAGAAGTTGAAACGTCAATAAAATAATTTTTTTAAGTTAAATTGTGGCTGATTTCCTCATCCTTTAAGCCATCGTTCACAATAAAGTTTATTTATTGTGTGTGCAAACTTTGCACACACAGGATGCACAGGTGAGGAAATCAGCCACAATTTAACTTAAAAAAATGATTTTATTGACGTTGCACTGCAAAGCATCCAAAATGTTTCATTTTCACATCATTTTGTACCACCTTTAACATTTTGTGCATTATAGGAAACAATAATGTATTAAAATTTTGTTTTCTAAGTTCTCTAAGTTTGATAAGACAGCTTTATCTTACAAATATTGCATGATGCATAATTATCATCCACTTATATAAAAACGTTCCATAAACTACTAAATTTTTCTATTTTTGTTTGGCACTAATGGCATGGTATGCGTTCTAATAGCAAACCCAATTTTGTAATAGTGACCTAAACAAAATAATAACACGTGTAGAATTTTACGATGGTCCACAGTGGTCCTTTTTATTAGGAGTTTAATATACGAATATTTCGTTGCTCTGTTAAATCACAATTGAATCGGTCATTGCGAAAACAATCTAAGACCATATTTTGAGTAAAATGACGACGCTTTTCAACGCCATTAAATTTACATATAAATATATACATAAACATTTAAACTTGTTTTGCCTTTCAGAAAGATTCATTTATAACCCATAATACTTATACAGAGAGCACGTAAAGGTTGGAATAAATTAATTTTCTCGAGAATGGACAATTTTGGAAAAAAATACCGAAAGAGGTCAATTTTTATTTTTAAATTACGACTTTTTGCCATATATATCATACTAGTGACGTCACCCATCTGGGCGTGATGACGTCATCGATTATTTTTTTAAATGGGAATAGGGGTCGTGTGATAGCTCATTTGAAAGGTAATTTAATTCTCTATGCAGCAATATAAACATTTATATAATTATTTATATAGGGTGTCCAAAAGAAATTGTTTTGAATTAAATTTATTGACATAAAAAGACGGATGAATGTAATTTATTTAGTTCAAAATACATTTTACTGTTCTCAGAAAACAGAAAAAATATTTATTTGGAAAATAATCATTCCTTTTCTCTTAAATCAAATGTTCAAACTGTTAAGAGGAAGGTGGGTGGCGGCTTTAATATTGAGTTTATGCAAAAAACAATATTTATTTGTCAAATAAACATTATTTTCTGTTTTTTTCTGACAGCAGTAAAATGTATTTTAAGTTAAATATATTACACAAATTCTTCTTTTTGTCAATAAATTTAATTCAAAAATTTTTTTTTGGACACTCTGTATAAATAATTAGTTAATGTTTATATTACTGAATAGAGAATTGATTTACCTTGCAAATAAGCTATCACACGACCCCTATTCTCATTTAAAAAAATTATAGATGGCGTCATCACGTACAGATGGGTGACGTCACTAGTATGATACATATGTCAAAAAGTCGCAATTTGAAAATAAAAATTGACCTGTTTTGGTATTTTTTACCAAAATCGTCCATTCTCGAGAAAATGAATTTATTCCAACCTTTACGTGCTCACTGTATAAAATATTGTATTATCTCGGAATATCCAACTATTAATGAAAATATTTTTACGTTTCCTTAAAAGTTTACACATTGTAACATGTATTGTTTTCACAATGACTGATTCAGTTACAGACAAAAATCACAATGAATAAAATATCACTATCGTAAATTAGCCCACCTCTAGACTCGTTCGGTTGATTTAAAACAGAATGAAATGGTAAATGTAGGCGGGCTTTTGTATTTACGTAGCTTAGTTCAGAATCCAGCAGTCGATTGAGGTATTGTACTTGTATAATATAATAATTATTTGAAAATATTTTGTTGGCCAACCGCCTAGAGCCGAAATACATGTATTGGCTATGATCCGTTTAAATATCGCTGGACCTGTATATATATTTTTTATTCATACAATTTATTATGATTTTAACATTCATATGCTATTATTAATCTGTTTTTGACCTTTCTCCCCACTATAAAACTTATAACCCTAAGCATATATAGAAAAGGCCCAAGAAGTTGTTTGAGGACAAATTCGCCGGTTCAGAAGAAGAATGACGCAACCGCAAAATGCAAAATTCTTAAGAAGGGCAAAAAAACGATTTTTGATATCAAAATCATAAAGTATGAACAAAATTAGCCATTCACCACACGGTGGTCAGGATCTCGAGATATAAGCGTTTTTTGGGGTGTGACGCTGGTCTACGAAGTAACATAACTTTTTTCCTATTGTATATTTTGACTTAAAATTTTCCAAAAAACTTCTTAATGCATTATATTTTATTGTTATAAGCTAAAAGTCTGTCACTTAACTTTTTTAAGTAAACATGAAACTAACGAAATATGATGACAAAATGTTTAAAAATTAACAACTCCTTTTTTTAATGTGTTTAAACATTTTGGACAAATTTCATTGTTATCTACATACTTCAAAGATGACACAGTAAAATTTTCAAAAGGAAATATTTACAGCGACCAAAGATACAGCGAGGTAAATTTGAAAAATCATCAAAATTGATTTTTGGCGTTTTTGTATAAAATTTCATTTTTGAACATGTTCCACCAACTCCAGATAAAAATAAACTTCATATTCGGATTCAGCGACCTCGAAAACATAAAAATAGACCAAATTGGTCATTCACCTTAAATTTGATTTTCGTGGTCGGCATAACGGTTGATGCCGCTCGCCTAATATACTGGGTGTCCCAGACTAATTTAGCCACGCTATATCTCTTAAACGAATAGAGATTTTCGAATGGGAAAAAAAGTGATATATTCTACTTGTACTACACTTAAATATGGCGTACAAAAAATCATCCCCTAAATATTCATCCCTTAGTTACAAAAATTTTTTTAATAGCACCCTGTATATTTTTTTATAGTTTTGGATGTGGTCTTCTATCGTCTATTCAACTCATTTTTTGAAAATAAAATCGGTTCGTGAATAACCACGAAAATATCAGTTTAGTTTTGTTAATTATGTGTCCGAGACTAATTTATCCAGGCTTTATTTCTTAAACGAATAGAGATTTTCGAATGGGACAAAAACTGATCTATTACATTTGTAATACACTTTAATATGGCGTAGAAAAAAAATTATCTCCTAAATATTCATCCCTTAGTTACAACCCCTAACTTCATTTTTTTTTAAGTTATACTTCTTTAGGCGCGATTGAGATTGAGGGTGAATTTATATTGATCTGCGCGCATGCGCACACCGACAGTATGGTATTAGTCGTTATACGGGCTCTGATTGGGTGTTGAAATGATCTGTCAATAATAAATAATTGTTCAATATGAAAGTAAACAACAGTGGCGACGCGTGACTTTTCTGAAGTGTTACCAAAACCAGATGCAAAAAATCTTATTTAAAAAATGAAGATAGGGCTAAATGTATATATACACTCACCGGCACAAAATTCCGCCACCCAAAATTTTGATTAAGTTTGACAATCTATAACTTTATTATTTGAACTTCGATTTTCAAGATTCTTGCACGAGTTTGTATGTACAGCCGGTTCCTAAAAAAACTGATACGACTCTTAGTAAGATTTGATCATGTTGAGCAGTGTATTTGATTGATCTGACATTATATTTATTATGACAGACAAATAATAAAATAAACAAACAACAAACAACTGATTACATATTATGTTAATTCATAAATTGTACTAATTAAGGTCTAAATGTTTATATTATTTTGAATTCCTGTATTTTATAAAGAGTATATAAATGATAGTTTTTACATCAAATACATCACATAATTATTGTAAACGTGAATTATACAACAAAACAAATTAATATTCAATTCAGCCCTGTAACTTACTAAAATAAATATTATAGAAGTTTTCAGGGACTTTCAGCCCACGGTAATAATGTAGTCTGTCATTCTGAGTTTAAATTTTTCAAAAATATTTATTAGTTTTCTCAGTATTCGAAAAAAATGAATACAATTAAAATACATTGAGAATTTTGACATGCGTCACAATTTTGCCTTAACTCAATGTAAAATTCTAAACTGTTGAATTCCAGCTTCCATAATTATTTGACATCAAAAGACATTAGAAACTATTTGTAGAGGATTGAAATCTGTATTGAAAACAACTGTTAAAATTGGTCTACGTAATTAAACATGTTCCAAAATTTTGTAAAAATGTAATACATTTCAGTTTTCAGCCCAAACTTAGGCCACACACAATGCAATAATGTTCACATTTTTGAACTGTCAGTATTTTTATTTTATCATCTATTGTTTAAAAACAATACAGTTGATAAGATACCCTCAGTTGCAGAGAAAGTATTAATAATAAAGATTAATAATAAAGTCTAATAACCGTGGAACAGAATAAGCTATCTGACAAATTTTAAGATTTGGCAGTGACATTGACAGTATGTAAATATTAAGTATTTATCCTTCAAAATACACTGCTCAATTTTCTACAAAATACGCTTCAAGAGTCGTATCAGTTTTTTTTGGAACCAGGTGTACATAGATACATGTATTGATGTCAATTGCTATTACTCCAGTAACAAAAATTTTTTTTGCTTGGATGGCATTATACGGGGGTGAATGTAAACGTTGTTTTTTCTCCTAACTTTAAAAAATTCTGTGGAAAAATTGGTGTCCTGATTTTGTTTCATACTCCTTTTGTATTATCCTGGAGGTATCACTAAGGTCTTGTTTTTTGAACTATCTGAATATATCTTTTCTTGTAAAAACTGTAACAAAACAAAACAAATTTAACAACAAAACAAAACAATTCAATAGCGGTTATGTCCACCTCTTACAGCAACGACTGCTCGCAATCTGTTTAGCATCTAATAAAGATGTGTTTTCCTAGCCTGGGGAATATCCCGATATTCCTCTACCATGGCCATAACTGTACCAAATTTTCTGGAGGCCTAGGATGACGGCAAATAGCTTTTTTATTCATCCCATAAATGCTCAATATGATTGAGATCTGGGCTGCATGCGGGCCATTCTAATCTTATCAATCCAACCTCAATTGTATGAGTCAATCAGTGTTTTTATTTACAAAAAATGGTACAGCTCTTGCAAGAAAAAAGATATTCGGATAATTCAAAAAAAAAAAATGTTGGTAGTACCTCCGGGAAAATATGACAGGATTATGAAACAAAATCAGCTATTCCATTTTTCCGCAGAATTTTTTAAAATTAGGAGAAAATACAACGCTTCCTTTCACCCCTTGTACAATGACATGCAAGCAAAATTTTTTGTTAGCGGAATAATACCAAACAATATGAATACATTATGTACCTACAAACTAGTGCAAGAATCTTGAAAATCGGAGCACAAATAATAAAGTTATAAATTGTCAAACTTAGTCAAAAATTTTGGGTGGCGGAATTTTGTGCCGGTGAGTGTAGCTTCAATAATATCATTTTGTATATCACTTGAAACTCTCGAAAAAACAGATGTTTCTAGATGTTGACAAAATTTTTGATCTTTTTTGGCAATTAATGTTAACAATTCCCTGTAATTACCTCGATGCGATTCTCAGAGTAGTCGCACTCAAAATGACCACGAAACGCTAGTTCTTGTTTGGCCCAAAAACATACAGTATCTATTATAAGTGTGCTAAGGATATACCTATCTATTTTTTTTAACAAACTCATTATGTTTAGCAATATTTGCTTTAAAAGCTTGGTTAAGAGAACTTTTGATTTTTGTTTTGCCAAACTGAATCAAATTGGGTATACATCTTACATGTAGGTAACGGCCTCATGTCTCCTTTTTAAAAAGCTAACACTATTTAAATCGTGAACCTGATCCACCCATTTTTCTGTAGAAACCAGAAGACATGGTCAACAATACAGTATATTTTTCTTGCAACTATAATATAACCAAGGATTTTCACTGTACCAACTAAATTTAAAATATCAAACTACTTTTATTGATTCCTTTTTTAAATTGTTTAAAATAGGTCTTTCATTTTTAATCTTATTTTTTTCTTCAAAATTATACAAGGAGAATTACTTTTCAAGTAGTTGATCGATTAAGAAGCGACTGTCACCAATTTTAAATGTGGTAACAGCGCTAGATCAAGATAGCGCTAGTCTTCAAGATTTTCAGTCACTAGCCGGTCCCGAGAGCCAGCGTGGGTATATAACCATTTTAACCAGAAATCAGTCTGGTAACAGAGTATAATAAAGTGCAACTGAGTCACATAAACTCGCCAATATTTTCGTGTCTACGAGTAGTTGGCTATTTACTGAGTTAGGTACTATTATCACATAATATAATAATATTTCTATTGGTAAAAATATTGGTAAATAGAATTATTCATCGTCATAAAATATTTATTTGCAAGATTTTTTACTGTTACCAATGGTAACAGTGGTTACATGGACGCTTCGCCAGAGGTAAACAAATGTATAATATATTAGTTTTATTGTTGTGAGGACAGAAACAAAAAAGTTTATAATTGTAGTGACATTTAAATAGTTTTTAAAAGCAACAGGTACGTAATAATTGTAAATGTATCATAGGTACCTACCTATTTGAACCTACCAAAATACATAATATGTAATACTTTTATTTACATAATTTGATTACCATCAAAATTTCTATCAATGTTCACCTAATATATTGTTTTCTTACTCTATGTTTTGTTCTATTTTTCCAATTCTAAATCATTTCAATTCAAAATCAAAATAATTTAATTTAATTCAAAAATGTCAAAAGCTTAATCCGTTTAGTTAGTCGATCTTCGCACATAATGACACATTGCCTCCGTGGCGAAGCGTTTAAGGCGAATGAACCCCAATATACCAACCGCGCTGATAGCTGGTTCGAATCCCAATAAAAACTTTTATTTTTTTATTTTTTTTATACATTTTATGATTGTAAGTATATTTATTATATAATTTTATTTTCAGAAAATACGTATTTAGTTAAAAACAATTTCCGACAATTAATGTTCAGAAATCATTTGTGCCATTTTTAATGTGTTTGTGTGTGTTTTATTCTTTTATTATTTTAATTTTTGGCACTGTTTTAATAAAAAGGTTTGAGAAGTAGTAAGTATAAATTAGTTTAATATTTAAATAAAATATAAATAAAAAGTATATTAATTTCGTTTAAATCATATAATAGAAGTATAACTTCTTACGTGCGTACAAAGTACACACACATTCTTTTTTTAAATAGCACCCTGTAAGTTAGGGATGAATATTTAGGGGATGAATTTTTTCTACGCCATATGAAAGTGTATTACAAATGGAATATATCAGTTTTTGTCCCATTCGAAAATCTCTATTCGTTTAAGAAATATAGCTTGGATAAATTAGTCTGGGACACATAAAAAAATAAAAAATAAACTGATAGTTTCTTGATTATTTAGAAACCGATTTTATTTTCAAAAAATGTGTTGAGTAGACGATAAAAGACCACATCCGAAACTATAAAAAAATATACAGGGTGCTATTAAAAAAATTAAAGATAGGGGTTGTAACTTAGGGATGAATATTTAGGGGATAATTTTTTTGTAAGCCATATTAAAGTGTATCACAAGTAGAATATATCACTTTTTGTCCCATTCGAAAATCTCTATTCGTTTAAGAGATATAGCGTGGCTAAATTAGTCTGGGACACCCTGTATAGATAGAAAAGTATTTTTTTTATTGTATTCCTATGAGAATTCGAGAATCTGGTCAAGATTGGAGCGCTGTAAAACCTAAATAATAAATAAAATTAAACAACTTTATAGCGAAAATTGTTCATTGAAAAATCCTCTACAAAATCGCTATGATGTTATTTTATTGTGAAATGAACGGAGAAAAGTTATAACCTCCAAAAGGAAACTTCTTACAAAATTTTCTCTTATTTTTGTTTATAACTTTTTTGTTGGTCACTTGACGATAAAAAGTAATAAATGTAAAATTGTCGAAAATATTTAATTTGCTACATTTTATGTGTAATTAAATTTTCTGTAGGATTGCTAGTTTAGGAGATATAGCGCGAAAGTCTTTTGCACCCCCTTTTCCAATATGGCGACCGGGGGCCAAAAACTTGAACTTAAGCTTCTACTGAACCCCCTACACATTTAAAAAATAAAATTGACTCCTCTAAGAAATGCAACCCTAACTGTAACATTTCAATGGACTACATAACAACTAAATACTACGCACATCTTCCATCGACAACGCTGAACAAAAAAAAATCAAACCAAATATTTAATATCTATTTTAATACCCCAGGAACAGAAGCCGAAAAAGCAAATTTAAAAAATTAAAATCGAAAAATTACTGGCCGCTTTTATAAACTGGAATATTTGGGGGAAGTCAATAGAAAAAGAGCACGAGCTCGTGGGTATCGAAATTTTTACTGCTTCATGGTTCTTTAATAATAGACGAAGAAATAAAGCACTAAAATCGGCCTTACCTCCGAAAAAAAGGACAAGACGGATCTTAATAATTCTTGTTGCATTCGATTCGTGAATGCGCCAGGAAACTTTGTGAACCGGAGCCATGATATAATATTGAAAAACTGCATACAAAAAATGCATTCTTTAAGTGCATCTCAAACAGACAATAAAAAAAAAATGTGTGTGTACTTTGTACGCACGTAAGAAGTTATACTTCTATTATATGATTATATGATTATAAACGAAATTAATATACTTTTTATTTATATTTTATTTAAATATTAAACTAATTTATACTTACTACTTCTCAAACATTTTTATTAAAACAGTGCCAAAAATTAAAATAATAAAAGAATAAAATACACACAAACACATTAAAAATGCCACAAATGATTTCTGAACATTAATATTGTCGGAAATTTTCTTAACTAAATACTATTTTCTGAAAATAAAATTATATAATAAATACACTTACAATCATAACATGTATAAAAAAAATAAAAAAATAAAAGTTTCTATGGGGATTCGAATAGTGTTGCCAGGTCCGATTTGTTTTTAATCGGTACATAAGCAAAAACAAATCGGGATTTAGGATTGTAGATCGGGACAAATAAAAACAACAATAGCCCAGTAGTAAATAAAAGTCTCTAGCATTAAAACTAAGCGAGTTAAGCTCAAAATAAAGTTGGCTCCTTTTTTTGGTAAAAAAAAATCGTGAAAATCTCCCCCTATTTAGCACCGTAAATAAAATTAATCATTACCGCTTTACCATTTACTTTATATGTGTATTGGTTATACGATCTGTAAGGTTTACCGGTTAGGAGTGCTTAGTTTCGAAAAAAAAATTGTTTTATAGTAAAAAAAAATTTCCTAAAATATTGGAAAATGCCCTTTTTTCAAAATAACTTAAAAAGTATAGGAATACTAAAAATCTCAAGGAGTAAAAAGTAGGTAGGTTTTGCTTTTATAAATGTGATAGATTCTTTTTGTTTTTCTGTTAGACAAAAATTGGTTCAAATATCAAATATGGCTGTTCATATTTTGCATAGACTCGTGATTAGTGACTCATTCAGGCCCTTTCAATCATGTAAAAAATTCATAGTAAAGTAAATTGTTTGTAAAGCGATAACGATTATTTCATTTGGGGTGCTAAATACAGGGAGTCAACTTGATTTTGAGCATAACTCACTTAGTTTTGATGCTAGAAACTTTTTTAAAACATAAAATTAAAGCTTTTGTAAAAAAGTTTTAATTGGTTTTTCCCGAAAAGTGCTTCATTTCTTGGTTGTTTTACGTTGAAATATTTGATTTGGAATTTGACGAATAAAAACGTATTTTTCATGAGTTACAACTTTGCTTTTGTTGGGTCTATAGACTTTACGAGTTCACAATTTTTTCATTTTTTTATATGTATTATGCTATATTTTTGCTACTATTTTTTTCCATCAAATACTTACTTTTTGAGTTATTTGTGAAAATCGCCTGAAAACGTGATTTTTTTGTTGAAAAATAAACATTTTCATTCGTAAATAACCCGAAAAGTATTAAGCAAGTTAAAATTCTATAGAACTAAAATTGCTTAGAATTAGTCAATTTATCCATCTCCGGACTTATTTTAAACGCGCGGTTTTTCACCCCCAACTAGGGGTAACTGCTACCCCCCGTGTAAAAGCAACCAACAGCACAAGCCGTCCAAATTTTCATGCAATTCGGAGTTGACCCTGAAAATTACACGGTATCGCCGTATTTCCCGTTCATTTACTGGACTACAAGGTGTTTCTATAATCTGTATTTAATCCTACATAATAATCATAATCAGACGAAATTACAAAAAAAAATCGTAGATTAAGTAAATTATTTATTTTTTATTAAAATTATATTTTTCATTCGATTTTGCCGCTTTTAGGAGTGCCTTGTTTTTATAACATAGTTATAAAATTCACTGCAAGTCCTCCTGAAATTAGTTTTCGTGGGTGAAAATCGGGACATTTAGTGTCCCGATCAGGTACAAATCAGTACGCATCCCCAGACCCCTGAAAATCGGGACGTCGCGCGCAAATCGGGACACCTGGTAACTCTAGATTCGAACACTTATCAGCGCGGTTGGTATTGGCGTTGTATTGGGGTTCATTCGCATTAAACGCTTCGCCACGGAGACAATGTGTCATTATGTTCGAAGATCGACTAACTAAACGGATTAAACTTTTGACATTTTTGAATTATGTAAATCAAATTATTTTGATTTTGAATTAAAATGATTTAGAATTGAAAAAAAACAACAAAACATAGAGTAAGAAAACAATATATTAGGTGAATATTGATAGAAATTTTGATGGTAATCAAATTATGTAAATAAAAGTATTACATATTATGTATTTTGGTAGGTTCAAATAGGTAGGTACCTATGATACATTTACAATTATTACGTACCTGTTGCTTTAAAAACTATTTAAAAGTCACTATCTACAATTATAAACTTTTTCGTTTTTGTCCTCACAACAATAAAACTAATATATTATACATTTGTTTACCTTCATATTGAACAATTATTTATTATTGACAGATCATTTCAACACCCAATCAGAGCCCGTATAACGACTAATACCATACTGTCGGTGTGCGCATGCGCGCAGATCAATATAAATTCACCCTCAATCTCAATCGCGCCTAAAGAAGTATAACTTCAAAAATTCATAACTCGTCAATTATCGGCGGAAATAAGTTCAATTTTCTTGAGGGTTTTTTGGGGTCGCTGAAAACGAATATGACGTCAAAAGTGATCTCTGAAGTACCTGTTGCCAAGGGTACCTACTGTTTACCTCGTCATTAAAATTCATTAAAAAATTAGTCAAAAATCATTACTCCGGGGTTTTGGGGCCGCTAACGACGAATATTACATCGAAAGTGATTTTCGGAGTACTTGGTGCCCAGAGTACCTACTGTTTAGCTCTGTTGCGGAGTTTTCGGCAAAAAATGTATTAAAAAATTAGTCAAAAATAATTACTCGTTAGTTTTTGGGGTCGCTAACGACGGGATCTACGGAATACCTGGTGCTCAGGGTACCTACTTCTTATGGAGTTTTCGGCAAATTCATTAAAAAATTAGCCAAAAATCATTACTCGGGGGGTTTTTGTGTCGCTGAAAACGAATATGACATCGGAAGTGATCTACGGAGTACCTGGTACCCAGGGTACCTACTGTTTACTGGAGTTTTCGGCAAATTCATTAAAAAATTAGTCAAACATCATTAGTTACGAGATAAACAGTAGGTAGCATGGGCACCAGGTACACCGGAGATCACTTCCGATGTCATATTCGTCGTCAGAGACCCCAAAAACCCCTAAATAATGAATTTTAACTAATTTTTTAATGCATTTGCCAAAAACTCCAGAAAACGAGGTAAAAAGTAGGTACCCTGGGTACCAAGTACTCCGTAGAGCACTTCCGATGTCATATTCGTCGTCAGCGACCCAAAAAGACCCGAGTAATGATTTTTGGCTAATTTTTTAATGAATTTGCCGAAAACTAAATAAGAAGTAGGTACCCTGGTCACCAGGTATTCCGGAGATCGCTTCCGATGTCATATTTGCCGTTAGCGATCCCAAAAACAGCTATTATTTTTGACTAATTTTTTAATAAATTTTTTACCGAAAACTCCTCAAGACGAGGTAAACAGTAGGTACCCTGTGCACCAGGTACTCCGGAAATTACTTCCGATGTCATATTCGTCGTTTGCGGTCCCAAAAACCCCCGAGTAATGATTTTTGACTAATTTTTAATGAATTTGCTGAAAACTCCACAAAACGAGGTACACAGTAAGTACCCTGGGCACCAGGTACCCCGGAGATCACTTTTGATGTCATTCTCGTTTTCAGCGACCCCAAAAACCCCCCAGTAACACAATTAAACTCATTTCGTCATGCAAAACATTATAATCTTCAAACCAAGAACGTTAACATTAACAAAAACTGACAACAAAACCTAATGTTTGTACCCAAACAGGAGCATTATCAGGCATGATCAAACCAGACGTTATTACTACTGCTTTACTACCATTCCCAGTTCAAAAACATGGCCAAGTCAGGTAAAATAAATATTTGGCTGTAAAATACCAATTTCAATGCAACACATAATAGTCGAAGGAATAAAGCACTGAACCTCGAAAAAAAGGACAAGACGGATCTTAATAATTATTTTTGCATTTGATTCGTGAATGTGCCAGGAAACTTTGTGAACCGGAGCCATGTTATAATATTGAAAAACTGCGTACAAAAAATGCATTCTTGAAGTACATCTCAAACAGACAGTAAAAAAAATTCAGAACTCGTCAATTATCGGCGGAAATGAGTTCAATTTTGTTACTCGGGGGTTTTGGAGTCGCTGAAAACGAATATGACGTCAAAAGTGATCTCGGGAGTACCTGGTGTCAAGGGTACCTACTGTTTACCTCGTCATTAAAATTCATTAAAAAATTAGTCAAAAATCATTACTCGGGGTTTTTGGGGCCGCTAACGACGAATATGACATCGGAAGCGATCTCCGGAATACCTGGTGCCCAGGGTACCTAGTTCTTATGGAATTTTCGGCAAATTCATTAAAAAATTAGCCAATCAATTAAAAAATTAGCCAAAAATCATTACTCGGGAGGTTTTTAGGTCGCCGACAACGAATATGACATCGGAAGTGACGTACAGAGTAACTGGTACCCAGGGTGTCATCTACTGTTTACCTCGTTTTCTGGAGTTTTTGGCAAATTCATTAAAAAATTAATTAAAACTCATTACTCAGGGGGTTTTTGGCGTCCCTGACGACGAATATAACACCGGAAGTGATCTCCGGTGTACCTGGTGCCCAGGGCACCTACTGTTTATCTCTTAGCTAATGATGTTTGACTAATTTTTTAATGAATTTGCCGAAAACTACAGAAAACGAGGTAAGCAGTAGGTACCCTGGGTATCAGGTATCAGGTACTCCGTAGATCACTTCCGATGTCATATTCGTCGTCAGCGACCCAAAAACCTCCCAATTAATGATTTTTGGCTATTTTTTTGTTGAATTTGCCGAAAACTCCATAAGAAGTCGGTACCCTGGGCACCAGGTATTCCGGAGATCGCTTCCGATGTCATATTCGTCGTTAGCGACCCCAAAAATTCCCGAGTGATTATTTTTGACTAATTTTTTAATAAACTTTTTGCCGAAAACTCCACAAGAGAGCTAAACAGTAGGTACCCTGGGCTGGGGATGGGAAAAACCTACCGGTTTAAACCTAAAACCGGTTATTTTCCTTCGCAATAACCGGTTTTACCGGTTGTTTGTTTGTCCCGGTTATAACCGGTTTTTTTCTTTTTAAAGTAAAAACCGGTTATTAGGTTTTTGCGGTTATTAGGATTAGGTTAGGTATTATTATGGATCCCAATCATAATTATTATTCTCAAGTAATTATTCCAAACAAAACCATAATTCAAATTTTATGTTATTTTATAAAATACAGAAGCAAACTGAAAGTGCAATCTCACATCAGCCAGAAACAATTATTAAGTTTTATGATAATATTTCCTTGAAAAGTTATTTGTAATCATAATATTTACATAAGAAGTGATCTGGTTGAATTAGACATAAAGATCATCTATTTTTCACACTTAACTCTTGACATTGAAAGTGGGTGAATGACTTTTTCTGATTACCAAAAATAATGCTCTGACTATGAATATCGAATTACTGATTACGAATACGAATCTCTAAGAATTTCGCTACGTTTTCAAAACGATACACTCATACAGAAAGTATTAAATGAGTTAAAATGTACCTATTCTACAAATATACAAACGTGTTAAAAGTAATACGTATGTTCTTTCGATAGTACTAATTTTGATCATATTGATATCGAGTCCAATGAAGTATCGCAAACTAAAGTGTATTGTAAATGTAATTGTGTAACCCAGTGGTTTCCAACCTTTTATGTCTGGCGACCCACCTTCTAATGTTTTTTCATATTCACGACCCATTCCACACCCATGATGATATATGTGTACGTTATTCAGCTACTGTAAGAGCCACGCTGCGACCCACCTGAAATCCACCCGCGACCCACTAGTGGGTCGTGACCCACCGGTTGGGAAACGCTGGTGTAACCTATTGGATTAAAAAAACTGGAAAGCGGTTTTTCCAAAAACCGGTTCTTTTGGCCGGTTATAACCGCCAGGTTAAACCGTAAGCAAAAAAAACGGTATAACCGAAAACCGGTGTTTTGTCAAAAACCGCCATCCCTACTCTGGGCACCAGGTACTCCGAAAATCACTTCGGATATCATATTCGTCGTGAACGGCCCTAAAAACCCCCCGAGTAATGATTTTTGACTAATTTTTTAATAAATTTTAATGACGAGGTAAGCAGTAGGTACCCTTGGCAACAGGTACTCCGGAGATCACTTTTGACGTCATATTCGTTTTCAGCGACCCCAAAAACCCCCCGAATAACAAAATTGAACTCATTTCCGCCGATAATTGACGAGTTCTGAATTTTTTTTATTGTCTGCTTGAGATGCACTTTAAGAATGCATTTTTGTATGCAGTTTTTCAATATTATATCATGGCTCCGGGTCACAAAGTTTCCTGGCGCATTCACGAATCGAATGCAAAAAGAATTATTAAGATCTGTCATGTCCTTTTTTTTGGAGGTTCAGTGCTTTATTGCTTCGACTTTAACATTTAAGCAAAAAAGCGACTTTTTTCATTCATTTCAGTATTGTGAAAAAACTGCGCATTTTACATAATAGTTATTTTCCTAACAAGTGCAGAAAGTCATTCTTTTCCGCACGCGACTGCAGTTTGCCGAACGACGTGAAGCGGGAGTTCGGCAAGCAGTCGAGTGCGGAAAAGAGACTTTCTGCAAGGGTTAGGAACAATATTTTTTCTAAGAGTCTTTAAAAAATTACCAAATCTTAATCAATTAATTTAATTAATATGACTATTTCACTCATCTTAAAATTTTCACATAATCTGACAAATCACAAACCAAAGACAGCTTGTGTTATCGCGAAAACACCAACTGTCTTTCAATTCTGATTGGTCTATCAGCTTCGTGTTTTCAACGACGTAACCATGGATACCGATCGCAAAGCAAAGTTTGACGTTTGCCAAAAAAATTATTGTAGCTGTATACGTCAAAATGAGTCGTTTCGGTGGTACTTCAAACGAAGTTATAAACCAAAACATTGAAGAAAATATACCGAGTAACACAAGAAAATCTAAATCTTATATATGGAGACAATTTATGATGTTCTGTGTGGATCGCAACTACAAATTAGATGCAGAAAATAACAACGAAAGACTAGCATTCATTCTAAAAGACTGGGCCTTCAACATGCGAAAAATTGACGGTAGTGATTACAAGGAGAGTGTTATTAAAACCATATGGAACGCTACTGCAAAATTGGTACAAGAAAAATATTTCTGTAAGTATCAGAGACATATTGATCTCTTCAAAGATATAACCTAGATCAAATGTATTATTATTAAATTCCTTCCTCTCATTCTACTGAATTTTTGACCTATCACTTTGTTCGTGAAATAGTCATGATTTAATACCACTCATGATTTAATTTATCTTATAAGTCTGTCTTTTATTTCTAAACTCAACTGAGTTGCTTAAAGAAAACACCACTCGTCCTACGGACTCGTGGTGTTTTCAAGCAACTCAGTTTCGTTTAGAAGTAAATCGACAGACTTATCGCGAAAATTGAATCACTAGTGGTATTACTATTGAAAATACATACACAAATTAATTCTTTGACAAGGTTGTCAAAACCAAACTTTCAATATAATTAGTTAGCATGACGACGATCTTGGTTTCCATGACGATGATTCAAAACGACTGTTATTGTCTACCGATTTGGCTTTCGAATATGATGTCAAAATTATTTTATTTCATCAAATTCTCCCGTTAATTTCATTAAAACAGGAACACAATAAGATATATTTGAAATAAATTAGTAAATAATATCTAAATATTAGTTTATTGCATGTATTATAATTACTTTAGGGCCGTATTAACATATCTAAATTAACACGCGTGCGGAAAAGTAAAAACCTCGTGCGGAAAAGTAACACGCGCGAGGAAAAGTAACACGCGTGCGGAAAAGTGAAACTTTCTAAACTAAAATGCGTGCGCGAAAGTAGACATTTTTGCACGCTCGTAGAAAAAAACCTTTAATAAACGACTTTCTTGAAAATACTTACTGTTTAAAATGAGATTTTCTAAATAAAAAAATGTTAATAAGCAATAAATATACTTAGGAGCGCAGGCGCAAAACTTCGGCCAAATGCTTTTTAAATGCATTAATTTTTTTCGAATTTTGAGAAAACTCATAAGTATTTTTGAAAATTTAAACGCAGATGAAAGATTTATTATTACCGAGGGCCGAAAGTCGCTGAAAACTTCTATAATATTTATTTTAATAAGTTGCAGGGGTAAAAAAAAGAGAAAATTGAGTGTGATTTTTAATTTCAAATATCTCATTTAACAGAAACTTTTTGTTTATTTTAAGAGACTTTCGGCCCTCTATAATTAGTTCTCTCTCATTCTGCGTTAAAATTTTTCAAAAATATTTATTAGTTTCTTCAGGATTCGAAAAATGAATGGATTTAAAAAGCATTAGCACGGAATTTTCACATACGCTCTGAAACCCGAAAGTAGGAATTTTTTCGACGAATTTTTTATAATTATTAAAATAAATAATAAAAACAAATAATTGATTCAGAATTAAGTACCAGAATAGGAAATTTATTTGGTCAATATACAAAATTGACAAGTCAAAGACAAGTGACAATTATTACATACATACATACTTAATTAAATTTTTATTAACATTTTCAATAAATTTTTGTTCAATTTACTCGTTTAATTTATAATTAGTTTTCTAAATTACCTTACAAATCACAATTTTACTTTGACATCAAGTTTATTTGACGTTTAGATTTCTAATTCGGACCTTTTTAAATTTGTTAATAAATAATTATTCCTTTCAAAATATACTCAAATTGTATTTTTAAACATCTTATTTATTTAATAATAATTAAATTCACTATCAAATGTCATTTATATTTTTTATTAACGGCATGGGCTCAACGTGTCGCCTGTCAAAATGTTCAATGTGATTTAAATGTATTAATTTTTTTTCAATCCTGCGAAAACTAATAAATATTTTTGAAAAAGTTAAACGCAAAATAAAATACTGCATTAGTACCGAGGGCCGAAAGTCTCTAAAAACTTCTATAATGTTTATTTTAATAAGTTAGAGAGGTAAAAATAAAAGAGACAATTTAGTGTGATTTTTAATTGCAAATATTTTATTCAAAAGAAACTTTTTATTTATTCTAAGGAACTTTCGGCCCTCGGTAATAACGTAATCTTTCATTCTGCGTTTAAATTTTCCAAAGTACTTTCTCAGGATTCGAAAAAAAAATTAATACATTTAAAACGCATTGAAAATTTTGACAAGCGACATTTGCTCCTTTCCCCTTAATACCTAATTTAAAATGTAGTTTGACATTGACCGAAGTGTCAAATTCAAACGTAAATAACGTATGCTTTGCTGATATAAATACAAACATTAATTATTATTTGAATATAACATAATCTGTGTAGACAATATAATTCCTTTATTCAATTTTAACCCGGGAGCAGTCGCGCTCACTTCAGTTACGTCGTTAGTCGTGCGTTGAAAACAATCTCACAATACAAATTTAAATACGAATTTCTATTTTATAATATTTTTATTTACTTGTTATGTTAAAAATATCCATTTCTAACGATTTTAAAGCTAATTAGTTCTCACCAAAGCCATAAATCCGACAAAAAAAAAAAAAAAAATAAAAAAAAAATCCACAAATTACTACGATCCTCCTCGAGGCACTTACGAGTGGAAAGCAATGTTGCAACATTTTTCATCAAGTTATCTTCTTTTTCTAAAAGTGCCTATCTTCTGGAGATGTTGGCGACCACATTGACCCATCTTATTCTATTTACGGCAGCTCGAAATAGATCAGTTGACGTTAGACTAGTCCACTTCCTAAGATTGGCCAGCCAGGATATACGTCTACGTCCAGGGCCTCTCCTGCCCTTAATCTTGCCTTGCAGAATCAACTGTAGCAGTCGGTATTTTTCATTGCGCATAATGTGGCCGAAGTAAGCCAATTTTCTGTTCTTTACGGTGTTAATTATTTCTTTGTCTTTTCTTAGCCTCTGGAGAATAGTTATATTAGTTGTGTGGTGTATATATGAGACCCTCAACATACGTCGGTAGCACCACATTTCAAACGCCTCTAACCGTTTTATGGCATCTTCTGTCAGGCTCCAGCTTTCAACTCCATATAGGAGGACACTAAAGACGTAACATCTAAGAATTCTTATGCGTATATTGATATTAAAGACAAATTGCACAGAATCTCCCTAAGACTGTTAAAAGAGCTTCTGCCTTTTTCAATACGAGTTTTTATTTCATAGCTATGATCCCAAGTATCCTTAATGTTGCAGCCCAGATAGCATATTTTCTGTACTCTCTCTAGGGGTGTATTGTTTACTGTAACTTGGGCGTTTATGTTGGTGTTTTTACTAATGATCATTATTTTTGTCTTCTTACAGATTAATTTTAGGCCGTATTTGTTACATGCTTCTACAACATTATCCATGATCCTTTGGAGCCCCTGCCCACAATCTGCCAGCAATACTGTATCAAGTTATCACGGAAAAGAATAAAATGTTAGATTTTTTCTCACGGCGCGACAGCTCCCGGGTTAAACATTATTTTAATATAACGTACCTATGCAATTTGTTTAAGTAGGTACCTATATAAGTTTAAGTAACGTACCTATACCGCAAGGGGTAACCGCAAGCTAATCTCTCGCGTCACGATTTTTGAATGACGCCCAATACGATTTTACACCCACCAAAATTCCATACCGAACGATAAGAAGTATATACTTATACCGCAAGGGGTAACCGCAAGCTAATCTCTCGCGTCACGATTTTTGAATGACGCCCAATACGATTTTACACCCACCAAAATTCCATACCGAACGATAAGAAGTATATACTTAAAAAATACTTACCTCTAATTGATCTAATGGAACAAGCTTAAGTAACAATTCAATCCATGGCTGCTTAAAATTTTTGTAAATTGCTCCCGGAGCCAGTGCTACTGCCAGCTTAATTTTTTCGTTATATTCAGGTCTTTCCGAACCCATTACAAAAATCGTGGTACATCCTTGTGAATGGCCAACATAAAAGAGGTTACTTTGATCAGTAGCATTAAGAATATGGTCAATTACAGCTGGTATATCATATGCGCCTATTTCGTGAAATCTAAAATTTTAATCCAACGCAGAATTAAGTAAACACCTCTGTTGTATGTAGGTATATGAATTTATTAAATAATTCCTTAAAATTTATCCACAAGGTAGTGGAAAATCACAATGCACTAAACGATTTCGGTCAAAACTGACCACTATCAGTGTGAACGTCAAGTGTACAAGTATTTGAAACTAGCCACTTCATTAGGTGTAAAAACCTCTAAATTACATTATTGATATATTTAACATTGTAAAGTAGTCGATATTAAGTCGATGTATTAAGATTAATGGAATAGTGGATGTACTAACCTACTTCATCCTTGCTCGAAACGGCACATAGTGCTCAAGTGAGAGGTTAACGACCAACCGGACTAACTAACCCTTAACTAACGCAGCTGGTCGTTGGTCGCATATATCAAAACTAATATTGATAATTGGAAAGAATGGTAGAAGAAGACCCTAACAATTCTTCTTCTTCTTCAGGTGCCGTCCTCGTTCCGAAGTTTGGCTATCATCAAGGCTATGCGTATTTTTGATAACGTAGATCTAAATAATTGACAGCTGCTGCACTTGTACCAATCTCTTAAATTCTTCAACCATGAATGTTTTCTTCTGCCAATGGATCTTTTACCTATTATTTTTCCCTGAATAATTAATTGTAGTAGCTGGTACTTTTGTCCCCTCATTATATGTCCCAAGTATTGCAGTTTGCGCTTTTTAATAGTAAGCGCAAGTTCTTTTTCTTTCTGCATCCTTCGCAACACTTCCATGTTTGTCACTCTCTCTGTCCACGATATTCTCAGTATCCTGCGGTACATCCACATCTCGAATGCTTCTATTTTCCTTGTATCGATCTTTTTCAATGTCCAAGCATCCATTCCATAGAAAAGAACTGACAGTACGTAACATCTCATGAGGCGAATTTTAAGATTTAAACTTAGCTCTCTTCCGCATAAAACTGTTTTCATTTTGGTAAAAGTAGCTCTAGCTTTTTCTATTCTGATCTTGATTTCTTCAGAGTTGTCGTTGTTTTCATTAATAACAGTTCCCAGGTAATTATATTGTCTAACGCGCTCAATTCTTTGATCATGTACGGTTATGTCAGAAAAATTTTGTGGAGATTTCGACACCATCATTATTTTTGTTTTGTTTATCAGTGTTTGGATATCTTCCGGGGTTTCTGCTATTAATACTGTGTCATCTCATCAGCGTATCTCAAATTGTTTATTAAAGTGCCATTTATTTTAACTCCAATATCTTGGTCAGCAAGGGCTCTGTTTATAATATCTTCTGAA
This sequence comes from Diabrotica virgifera virgifera, assembly GCF_917563875.1. Lineage (NCBI taxonomy): Eukaryota > Metazoa > Arthropoda > Insecta > Coleoptera > Chrysomelidae > Diabrotica > Diabrotica virgifera. Next base: position 39,259,974 of record NC_065451.1, on the reverse strand, counting down.
TATAAGTTAAACAAGGTTGGTGAAAGTATGAAAGTATGAAGTACTTTCACCCTAACAATTAAAGAGGTATAAATCTACTGAACACCGCACTTAAGCTTACCAACAATGTCCTAACCAACAAAATCAATAAACTAACAACTAATCAGAGAACAACAAGGATTCAGATCCGGAAGATCCTGCGTAGACGCCGTATTTGTACTGAGACAAATCACAGAAAAGGGCATCGAGTACAATAAACCAACATATCTATGTTTCATAGACCTGACAAAGACTTTCGATCGCATCCAAGTCGAAGACGTCTTACACCTACTGTACAGAAGAAACATACCAATCAATATTATACAAACCATCGAAAACATCTACTTTCATAATCGAATACAGGAAAAGATCTACAAAAACTAATATTGCACTGCAAGATACCAGACGCATGTAGAAACAGCATAATGATACCAATGTTCAAGAAAAGAGACAAAGAAGACCCCAACAATTATAGACGTATAAATCTACGAAATACCGTACTTAAGCTAACCACAAAAGTCCTAACCAAAAAAATCAATAAACTAACAACTTTATCAGATGGATAACAAGGATTCAGAGCCGGAAGATTCTACGTAGACGCCATATTTGTACTGAAACAAATCACAGAAAAGGCCATTGAGTAAAATAAACCAAAATATATAAGTTTTATAGACCTGACAAAGGCTTTCGATCGCATCCAAGTCGAAGACATCCTACATTTACTGTATAGAAGAAACATACCAATCAATATTATACAAACCATCGAAAACATCTATTTTCATAATCGAATACAGACAAGGATAAATGGAAAACTAACGCAGTTTATACCAGTACAAAGCGGAGTAAGACAATGTGACTCATTAAGCCCACTGCTCTTTAATATAATAATGGACGAAATAATAGAAGTAGTACGTAAAGGTCATGGTTACAGAATGGAGAACAAAGAAATCCAAATATTATGTTATGCAGACGACGCCGCATTAATCGCCGAGACAGGAGACGATCTCTAAAGTTTAACACACATCTTCAATATAACTCGAAACGTTACTAAAATAATTTTTTCAATTTAATTGTGGCTTATTTCCCAATCAAAATAGTTAATTTCAATATAACAGACAAGAAATACAATATGATAATATCAGCAGAAATAACCAAATGTGTGACAACATCTAAATACCCACTACGATCTAAAATCGAAATTGATGGGAAAATATTAAAGCAGGAAGCAAGGGTTTAGATATGTTGAAGAGAAAGTACGACAGCAAAGCTTAAAAGCAAGCGGGATCTCCTAATGGCACAATCTGGAAGAACAAATACCTAAGACAAAATACAAAAGCAATAATCAATAAAGCAGCAATTGGACCTATAATATTGACATACACGGCGGAGACAAGACCTGACACATGCAAAACGAGACGACTACTAGAAACAACAGAGATGAAAATACTTCGACGAATATCAGGGAAAAGTCTGTTGGATTGGGAGAGAAGCGAAAACATAAAAAGAGCATGCAATGTAGAAGACATAAATGGTTGGGTGACAAAACGAAAAGAACGAACACATAAGTAGAATGGCAGAGGATATGATAGTACGAATAGCACGAGATAAGTAACCAAATGGACGAAGAAGTATTGGCAGACCAAGAAAAAGATGGTGCGATAATTTAAACAATTTAGGAAACTAATTTTGAAGAAGCAACAGGCTTCAAAGTCTACATACAAGAAAGAAGAAGAAGAAGAAGAACATAAATAAATGTAAATAGTAATTTGTAATGAAAAATTAAACTTTCAGTCCTAGGCATTTAAGGCCTGTTGAGCTTTATAAATAGATAGTCGATTGAAACTTACGAAAAATCCCAAAATTTTTTCTGTTCTGGATTAAGTTTTTTATGTTTCTTACTATGAGATGTTCCTCTACAATTCATCAACCATACATCATATCCATTGTCAGCTAAAATATAGGCTAAGGATCGCTGGGGTCCCATCCAAATGTAGTTCTCTGCTGATCCCAACATTCCGTGATTGAGTATAATTGGAAGATTGCTGGACATTGTGGCATTTCGCCCATGTGGTATTCTGAACGCTGTTAAAATATAGCCGTCCTCCGTTCCAATTTGGTGAGCTTCAATGGGATAGCCCAATGAGCTAACTGTTTTTATCTGAAAATCCACAAGGAAAAAGTTTTCCTGTAGTTGGCTGTATACCATGTAATACAAAAAACAATAAAATCGTTTATAAAAGGTATATATTTAAAATCCCTAAAAAGGGCTACATCACAGAACTAGTTTTCGATTGGTTGATCAAGCATCATCAGTGCTTACCTAAAATGAATATAACCTGGTAAAATATTGCAAAGATTTTGAAATTTTGACTACCATTAAGAAAAGTTGTAGGTTATATTCACGTGAAGTTTACATGCTAACCACCAAGATATCTTCTTCTTCAGGTGCCGTGTCCGTATTCAGACGTTGGCTGTCATCATGTTTACAAGTTCCTGAAACCTCTTTCTATCGGCTGCTTTGCGAAATAATTCTTCTACCGTGGAACCACACCATTGTCTAATATTACGTAACCATGAAAGTTTCGGAGCACACTAGTTCGCTCCCATGGTCAAAAAACCCTCTTAATTACATACTAGTTCGCTCCGAAAACCATAACCTAGTTCGCTCCCGTAGTTAAGCGGATTAAGTATTTATCTATTCTATTCTAGGAAAATTAATATCAGGAAAATTGGTACTGTGACTTTTGTATTTTATATTAGAAATTATATAAAATATTGGTGGTTACCTATTTATATAAATACAGTGATAAGCGCGCTAATAACCAGCATTGGTAGCATTGTTTAAAAAGACTCATTCTTTTAAACAATGATAGTATTGTCGTATTAGAAAGGGTGGGTTGTGATTGCGCGCAGCGGTCAAATACCTACTGCGGTTCTCTCACTCTAATACCCGTAAGTTAGGTTTGGACCGAAGGGTTATGTCTCTCTCCTTTTTGACCTTTGCGCGCAATTGCAATCTGCCCAATACAAAGTTTGAGAAATATTTATTAAAAATTTTATTAATAAAATGTATCAAAGTATCTGCTTTATGAAGGCAACATTATCTATTTAAGCTGACCCTGGCTATTCATTATTATTCATTGTGTACCCAGTAAAGACATTATTCAACTATCTTTTCTAAGAAATATATGGCCGGATCGAACTTACCTATGCCCCTTTTCTGTGGGGTATTAAAATCTGACCGCCGGAGCGAACTAGTATACGCCCGAAAGTTTCTTTCGACCAATCCATTTTTTCCCTCCACTTTTTCTTGTATTATAAGGCGAAGTAGGTGGTATTTAGGCCCTCTAATTATATGGCCGAAGTATTCTGTTTTTCTCCTCTTTATGATGTTTATGAGCAGACGTTCTAAATTCATCATTTGGAGAACATTTTCATTGGAAGTGTGCGAAACCCACGATATCTTTAGGATTCGTCGATAGCACCACAATTCGAATGCTTCTAATTTATTAAGCATTGTGGTTTTTAACGTCCATGTCTCACAACCACACAATAATATAGACCACACGTAACATTTTATACCCTTCTTGCGGATCTTCATCGACAGGCTTCGGTTACATAAAACTGGTTTCCAGGTCACAAAAGCCTTACGTGATATTTCAATCCTGGTTATTATCTCTTCATCACAATCGCAATTTACATTTAACCAACTGCCAAGGTATTTAAAATGGTTTACTCTTTCTATCTCCTCTCCATTAAGAGAAAGCACGCCTTTATCTACATTTATCTTTCCAACTGCCATCCACATTGTCTTTGAAATATTGATTTTTAGGCCTCTCCGATAACTTGCTTCACTGACTAGATTTACTAATGTCTGGAGATCTTATAAATTTTCTGTAAGAATGGCTGTGTCGTCAGCATATCTGATATTGTTCATTACTTCTCCGCCCAGACTTACTCCCTCTTGTCTGTCGTCCAAAGCCTCCTTAAAGATTTCTTCAAAGTACAGATTAAAGAGACTGGGTGACAAAACCTAACCCTGTCGCACACCCCGTTTGATGGGTAGTTTTTCAGTACGACTATTTCCAACTTGGATAGATGCTACTTAATTGTAATATAAGTATTTTAGCAGTCTTATATCCTGCTGCCTGTAGACAATTGAAAAGTATATCGTGTTGTACTCGGTCGAATGCCTTTTCGAAGTCGATGAAACAAACATAAACGTTCTTTCGGAATTCACAGCTTTTTTTTGTAAAAGAACGTGCATACAAAATAGTGCCTCTCTAGTTCCTAGACCATCTCTAAATCCAAATTGCTTATTACCCATTCTACTTTCACACAGAAGGAATACTCGATTTTGTATAATTCGTAAAAATATCTTAAGTGCGTGACTTATCAAACTGATTAGTCTAAAATCGCTACTAGTCCAGGAACCGAAGCTTTTAACCTCGCAATTTTTACAGAATGAATCGATTTGCTTGAAAATTTAAGAATAAGTAGTGGATAGTTTAAGGATCAAAATCTATATAATGCCGAAAGGCGCTTTTACCATGGGGGTGGTTGCCGCCCCATCTCGGGGGTGGAAATTTTTTATTATATTTTGGCCGAAAAACTTGATAAAAACGTTGATTCTAAGCAAAAACTGTTCTATACATTTTTTTTGATAAAATTAATAGTTTTCGATTTATTCGCTATCGAAGGTGTTAGTTTTATATCGAAAAAATCAATGTTTTACCAATTTTACTGATTTACGATTCACTCAATTTTTGCCGTAGAAAAAATGTTTTCAAACCAATTTCTTGGGAATTAAATAACCTACAATTTCATATTTAAACATTTTTTTGTATCTCTGATGTTAATTTTTCTATTCTGAAGGAAATTGCATTTTTTACCAAACTACAAAAATTCGTTATTCGATTTTAACCCTATTTTTTTAAAAACTAGTCATTTTAAGCCACTCAAACTTCTAGAATCTATTAATAATACATAAATAAAGAAAAATTTATAAGGCCAATGACTAAAAACACCCCTAACTTACATTATTATGCTTCCAATTGTATTTCGCCTTTTTTTTTCAAAAAAATATATTGATTTTTTAATCGTAACTTTTTATTTTTGTCTTAGAAAGTTTGGTAAAAAAGAATTTTGTAGGTTTTTACAAGATCTTTAAGAATATTATTATTAAATCTTTTAAAAATCCTCAGTCGCAAAAAGAGGTGACTTTGAAAGGGTTGGTAAAGATGGTTTTTGCTTGTTATTACAAGATTTAATTGTCAATAGTTCACTGAATTTTTGTCGTAGAAAAAATTTTTGCAAACCAGGCTCTTGAAAATTAAATAAGCTATAATTTAATTATTAAATATTTTTTCGTATCTCTGATGCTAATCTTTCTATTCTGAAGAAAACCCATTTTTTTACAAACTACAAAAATGCGTTATTCGCTTTTAACTCCATTTTTTTTAAAACCGATCATTCTAGGCCGCTCAAACTTCTAGAACCTATTTATAATACATAAATAAAGAAGACCAAATAAGGTAAATGACTAATTTGAATTAGTAGGGTGATTAGGGCGGTTGCTTCCGATAATTTTTTCGCTAAAAAAAATAGGGACTGACATTCTTTTCATTATAAGTCACTTAATTTTTGAGCTTGAGCCTTTTTTTTTCTATTTCTGGAGATAGATGCTTTTAACTAATTTAAATTAGTTTCGACAAGTTATGCTCGAAAAATGTATAGTTTTCCCGTCTTTTGACTTTGAAACTACAATATTTAGCATTTGACAAAGAAGAGCTAACATATAATAAAGTATAGCTCGATTACTATTGGTCTTAAAGAAACTTAAAAAAACGGTTTTGTTTATTTTTTCAAAAGCTACATTTTTGTTAAGTAAAGTTGTTTTGATAAAAAGAACACTTTTGGAGTTATTAGCAGAAAACTTATTAGAAACATTGATTTTTTCGATATAAAACTAACACATTCGATAGCGAATAAATCGCAAACTATTAATTTTATCAAAAAAATGCATAGAACATTTTTTGCTTAGAATGAATGTTTTTATCAACTTTTACGGTCAAAATCTAATAAAAAAGTTCCACCCCCGAGATGGGGTGGCAACCACCCCCATGGTAAAAGCGCCTTTCGAACTGATATAGATTTTGATCCTTGGACTATCCACTACTTATTCTCAAATTTTCAAGCAAATCTAGTCATTCTGTAAAAATTGCGAGGTTTTGTCCTATTTTAAGCTTCATTACTTGGACTATAGATTTGGTGGGCCTGCTTTTCTTTGGTAATGTATAAACAATGACTCCAACCAATCATCTGGTATTTTTCCTTCGTTGTAAATTTTGTTAAAGAAGGTGGTTATGTAGGTAATGTTTTCCTCATCCAAAAGTTTAAGTAGCTCAGCAGGGATTTGATCTGGTCCAGGTGCTTTATTGTTTTTGGCTTGCTGTATTGCTTTTCTGATTTCAGAGTTCAGTATACTGGGACCTTTGTCTAACTGGTTGCCACAGGTAGTATGTGGAGCATTTTCTCGAGAAACATCATCAAAAGGTCAGTGATGTATCTTTCCCATTTTTTGCATTGTTGTTCGTGATCACAAATTTTTCCGTCTGCGTTTTTAAGTACGTGAGCATTTTTCTGTTTTCTATATCCGGAGGTGTATTTAAGTTTCTTGTGGAGGTTGAAACTGTCATGTTTTTTTGGAGGTCTTCTATTTCTTTACAGGAATTCTCTAGCCAGGATTCTTTTGCTTCTTTAATTTTTCTTCTTATGAGTTTGCTGATTTCACGGTATTTGATATTATTTCTATTTTTGTATTTCCGTCGAACTTCCATCAGGTCTAGAATTTCTTGGTTTATCCAGTCATTTTTTGCGAACATTGTAAGGGTTTTTAAAGATTCTCTTATGTCCTCTAAAATAGAGTTTCGAATATCGTACTAACATTCGTTAATAGTTCGGTTTTCGTTTGGTATATTTGATATTCTGTGCATTTTACTATTTGTCTGCTGCAATATGTGTTCGCGCGTTTGGGGGGTTTTTAAGGGGGTCGAGATATATCTTGCTGGGCTTAGTAGGCTTTGTTAGTTTCTTTAATTTAATTTGTATTTTGGAGCAGAGTAAATTATGATTCGAGTTTATATCAGCGCCGGGGTAAGTTTTTACATCTTTAATATTGTTTCGAAATCGGTGGTTTACTAGGATGTAGTCTATTTGATTCCGTATTATTCTACCTTGTTGTCCATCTTGAGGGGATGTCCACGTGTAGAGACACCTTTCTGGAAGGTGAAACCAGGTATTTGTAATGACGAAGTCATTTTCTTGGCAGAATTCTATTAGACGCTCACCTCTTTGATTTCTCTCTCCCAAGCCAAACTTTCCGGTAATGTTTTGCGTCATCTTCTGTCCAACTTTAGCGTTAAAGTCTCCCATAATTATTATTGTTTCGTGTTTCTTTGTTGTTTTTAGCACTTTATCTATTTAGTGGTAGAATTCTTCAATTTTCTGCTCATCAGCGTCAGCAGTGGGAGCATAAACTTGGATCATATTTATATTTACAGGTTTAGCATTCAGATGTATTATAATTACTCCGTCTGACATTGGGATGAAGTACGTCACATATTTACTGATATGCTGTTTCATAATTATTGCTACTCCGTTTCGATGCATATGGACTTGATTTCCAGAAAATTGAACGGCGTATCTGTTTTCTATGAAATTCCCTGTGTTTGGCCATCTTGTTTCACTCACTCCCATAATAGTAAAAGGGCCATTCCATTTCAAATCACTCAATTTTGGTTTGCGTTTTTAAGTAGGTACGTGAGCATTTTTCTGTTTTCTATATCCGGAGGTGTATTTAAGTTTCTTGTGGAGGTTGAAACTGTCATGTTTTTTTGGAGGTCTTCTATTTCTTTACAGGAATTCTCTAGCCAGGATTCTTTTGCTTCTTTAATTTTTCTTCTTATGAGTTTGCTGATTTCACGGTATTTGATATTATTTCTATTTTTGTATTTCCGTCGAACGTCCATCAGGTCTAGAATTTCTTGGTTTATCCAGTCATTTTTTGCTAACATTGTAGGGGTTTTTAAAGATTCTCTTACGTCCTCTAAAATAGAGTTTTGAATATCGTACCAACATTCGTTAATAGTTCGGTTTTCGTTTGGTATATTTGATATTCTGTGCATTTAACTATTTATCTGCTGCGATATGTGTTCGCGCGTTTGGGGGTTTTTAAGGGGGTCGAAATATATCTTGCTAGGCTAAGTAGGCTTTGTTAGTTTCTTTAATTTAATTTGTATTTTGGAGCAGAGTAAATTATGATTCGAGTTTATTATCAGCGCCGGGGTAAGTTTTTACATCTTTAATATTGTTTAGAAATCGGTGGTTTACTAGGATGTAGTCTATTTGTTTCCGTACTATTCTACCTTGTTGTCCATCTTGAGGGGATGTCCACGTGTAGAGATGCCTTTCTGGAAGGTGAAACCAGGTATTTGTAATGACGAAGTCATTTTCTTGGCAGAATTCTATTAGACGCTCACCTCTTTGATTTCTCTCTCCCAAGCCAAACTTTCCGGTAATGTTTTGCGTCATCTTATGTCCAACTTTAGCGTTCAAATTAAGTATTTTCTATGGGAAATAAGCCACAATTTTACTAAAAAATGAATTTATTAATATTTCGAAGCCCAAATCGGGTTTCGTTGTCAAAATACAAAATTTTGTATTTTGACAACGAAACCCGATTTGGGCTTCGAAATATTAATAAATTCATTTTTTAGTAAAATTGTGGCTTATTTCCCATAGAAAATACTTAATTATAAAAATGCCACAAGGAAATAGCTTCAGAACAACATTTAGCGTTAAAGTCTCCCATAATTATTATTGTTTCGTGTTTCTTTGTTGTTTTTAGCACTTTTTCTATTTAATGGTAGAATTCTTCAATTTTCTGCTCATCAGCGTCAGCAGTGGGAGCATAAACTTGGATGATATTTATATTTACAGGTTTAGCATTCAGATGTATTAAAATTACTCTATCTGACATTGGGATGAAGTTCGTCATATATTTACTGATATGCTGTTTCATAATTATTGCTACTCCGTTTCGAGGCATATAGTTCAGAGAAATAAGGAAAAAAAATATCGTGTTGGTGACACATGCCCCTCCAGGCTGAAACCAAATTTTTCGAGTAATATGGTCATCTATAATAATAAACTATATGTTTCCTGCAGCCGATTTTGACGATATACATAGTTATAAACAAATGAAAATCAAAAAACAGTAAATTTTCGCTTTTTTCGTCTCTTACTAAAAAATTGGGTATTTTAAACAAATTTGAGAGTAATAAACTCATAAACCGTATAAAAAACTTCAATATGGCATTCGCTGAATATGTCTATCCTTATTGGTTACTTAGAAAATTGCCAAATAAATCATAAATTTTGAGTTTTTATAAATATTGATAACTTATGTAAAAATTAACTTAGAACCTTCTTATTACATGGAATGCTGAGACTTATGGTGCTTAAATTACACTCTAAATTCCAAAGCAATTGGTCAAATAGTTTAAAAGTTATTTAATTTGTTTATCCAAAATTAATTTTTTTTGCAACACTGTAAGTTAGAAAATGATGAAGTTACAGTAATATTTTGGATAGCTTATGAAAGAAGAAAATTTACAGTATTAATTTAATTTAAAAAAAATGACAAAAAATAATTATAGATATTGCAAAATAATTTTGCAAAAACATGTGAATTAAAAAAATGGGGGGGCTAACTTTGTCCCTAAATATCCTAGAACAGTTGTTTTCTTTCTAAATGTGTATAAAAATTCAGTCTTTCTAAATATGAAAAAATAATTTTTCTACGGGTAACGGTTAAAAAGTTATTCTAATTGTTTATAAGTAAGCCAAAAATGGACATGTTCTTGCAAAATAATTTTACACTGTTTAAAATTATTTTTTGTCATTTATTTTTCATTAAGGTAATAGTATAAATGTTCTTCTTTCATAAACTGTCCGAAGTATTATTGTAACCTCATAATTTTCTGACTTATAGTGTTGCAAAAAAAATGAATTTGGGAAAAATAAATTAAATAACTTTTAAACTATTTGACCAATTGCTTTGAAATTTAAAATATAATTTAAGTACAAGAAGTCTCGGCATTCCACGTAATAAGAAGATTCTAAGTTAATTTTTACCTAAGTTACGAATATTTATAAAAACTCAATATTTATGATTTATTTTGCAATTTTCTAAGCAACCAATAAGGTTGGACATATTCAGCGAATGCCATATTGAAGTTTTTTATACGATTTATGAGTTTCTTACTCTCAAATTTGTTTAAAGTGCTTAACTTTTTGGTAATAGACGAGAAAAGCGATAATTTACCGTTTTTCGATCTTCATTTGTTTATAACTATGTATATCATCAAAATCGGCTGCAGGAAACATATAGGTTAATAATATAGATGTCCATACTACTCAAAAAATTTGGTTTCGGCCTGGAGGGGGATGTGTCACGAGAAAAACCTTATTTCTCTGGACTAATATGGACTTGATTTCCAGAAAATTGAACGGCGTATCTGTTTTCTATGAAATTCCCTGTGTTTGGCCATCTTGTTTCACTCACTCCCATAATAGTAAAAGGGCCATTCCATTTCAAATCACTCAATTTTTGAGCAAAAAAAATTTTGGACCTCCGATTTGTCTGAAAATTGGTATATAGCTTCTACGGGACGTAAAAATAAGATATTTAAGGTCAAAAAATTTTTTTCTTCTTTTTTTTCTCAAAATGCTATTTTATGCGGTTTTACAGTGATTTGGTGTTTATTTATACAAATTTGCATTTTCTATCATAGAGTATCAATGGAAAACATAATATTTTAATAGAAGGGACTCAAAAATGTCATTATATGGCATTATAACAAGTTACTTTGATTCAAAACAAGCTTTTGATCAAATTTTATAGTGTAGAAAACGTTAAAATACCGTTTTTTACATTTTTCTCCATTCCCAAAATACATCCTAATCGATTTGGCTGAAAATTTGCCCACAGATAGACAAAACATAGGACTTTAAGTGGTGAGAAGGATTTGAATTATATTGCAATACCAAAAAAGTTACATGCAATATTATAGTCAAAAATATAGGCGTCTACTGTAAGTACAATTAACTCGAAAATATCGACCTCACGACAAAAATTGTTAAAAAGAAATTGTAATAATTGTAAATACGATTTATTTGGAACAATTTCAGTTCCTACCATTTTTGTCGAAAATTTAGAAGTGGCGGAGATATTGAGCAAAACAGGTTCTCCTTTAAAATCAAGATGGCTGCTAACGTAACGGAGGAATTCATTCGTGATTTTAAATTTAGGCTACTATTGACTCCCCTAAAGATCAGAAAAATAAAATTTTGGGCAGCTCGGCTTTCAAGGTCAAATGCTATCCCGACTGGACTAATATATACTTTTGAGTCTGATGTATGCATGTAACTTTTTTGGTATTGTAATATAATTCAAATCCTTCTAACCACTTAAAGTCCTATCTTTTGGCTATCTGTGGGCAAATTTTCAGCCAAATCGATGATAATGTATTTTGGGAATGGAGGAAATTGCAAAAAACGGTATTTTAACGTTTTTTACACTATAAAATTTGATCAAAAACTTGTTTTGATTCAAAATAACTCGTTATAATGCCATATAATGACATTTTTGAGTCCTTTCTATTAAAATATTATGTTTTTCATCGATACTTTACGACAGAAAATGCAAATTTGTTTAAATAAACACCAAATCACTGTAAAATCGCATAAAATAACATTTTGAGAAAAAAAGAAGAAGAAGATTTTTTGACCTTAAATATCTTATTTTTACGTCCCGCAGAAGCTATATACCAATTTTCAGACAAATCGGAGATCCAAAATTTTTTGCCTGAGTGATTTGACATGGAATGTACCAAAATATATAGTTTTACAAAAATATGTGGGTCAAAGCCCTTTACAAATAATCCGTCAAGGAAACATCGGTTAAAAAGTCTATCTTAAGTATAGATGTTTAAAATATTTATTAATACGCCCCAGGTAACATCTAAGCTATGGTTTTACTTGTTCAGTTGCTGCCAGACTGTCACCATGTGAACAAGTAAAACCATAGCTTAGATGTTACCTGGGGCGTATTAATAAATATTTTAAACATCCATACTTAAGACAGCATTTTTAACCGATGTTTCCTTGACGGATTACTTGTAAAGGGCTTTGACCCACATATTTTTGTAAAACTATATCTTGGTGGTTAGCATGTAAACTTCACGTGATTATAACCTACAACTTTTCTTAATCGTAGTTAAAATTTCAAAATCTTTGCATTATTTTACCAGGTTATATTCATTTTAGGTAAGCACTGATGATGATTGGTCCACCAATCGAAAACTAGTTCTGTGATGTAGCCCTTTTTAGGTGTTTTTATCTGCTTCAACAAATTATAAAAAATATGAGTCTAATGAAAAAGTTATATTTAGGGTTGCATTTTTCAGAGCACTCAATTTTATGTTTTTGATATGTAGGGCGGATTATTGTAAGCTTAAGTTCAAATTTTTGGTGTCGCAATCCTCGTAGATCAAAAGAAGTGTCCGGCAGGGGTGTATCTTATTAACAATCCTATTCAACATTTATTCCGAGGAAATATTTAAAAAATGTATGGAAAATGCAAATGAGGGCATAAAAATTAACGGTGAGTTAACCAACAATATAAGATATGCTGATGACACGGTAATCCTTGCCAGTAGCATAGATGAATTACAACAGGCAACGTAAAGGGTAAATTCAGTTGAATAGTGATGAATACGGGCTGAACCTCAACTTCAAGAAGACAAAATGGATGCTGATAAGGAAGAAGCAACAACCTGCTCGACAGTTACGGATAAACAACATATCCAGTGATCCAAAATTATTGTTGTCATAGTGGGCTCTGAAGGACAGCTGATCGGACTGTACAGTGCATGTCTATGATTATTTCAGATATAATTCAGCTTACGTCAACTTTGAACTCAACTCAGAAATACTTGTCAGTTTACGTCAACTTTGACTTTTCAAGTTTTAGTATAGACATTATTATTAAAAATGGTTTTCGCGGATGAACAAAAGCGATCTATGCTCCAAATGACTTATAAATAAAGTAACATAAAGCTTTTAAATATTGTCTTAATACAGTAACAAATATTTTTTTCAACTTGGCGAAAAATTTATTTACTGATGAAGTATAGTAGAGTGTTTTGAATCGTCAACAATAGATGGCAGAGTTCATTTATTATTAGGTACCTACTCCCGTTAAAGGGGAGGCCGTATGCTCCTAAAAACCTTTTTAAAGTTGTTAATAAATTATTTCTTTCATTAGATACTCAAATTGTATTTAAGTAACATCTTTAAATTCACTATCAAAAATGTCATTTATATTTTATTAATACCTAATTTAATATTTAGTTTGACATGGACGGAGTGTCAAACTCAAATGTATAGAAGAAATACGTAATTTTTTGCTTGGATAGCTTTGATGACAATAATTATTGTGGATTGTTCGTTACTTATAGGGAACTTTCATAAAATTTTAAATTTGAAAAAAATGGTATAAATCACAACAGAACATAATTTAGAACCTGTATCAAAGATAAAAAAGTTTTGTTTTTCTTTCGTTTGGCCCCTAAAGACGACTAAAAATTCATTTTATACCAGCCACCCCAAACGCGTCGTGACGTCACGGGGTTGTATGTTTACATTCTACACCAACTGTATATATAATTTTAAATTAGACATTATAAACGTTAGTAAAAAATACAGTTATGTGACGTTAAAAGTGTTTTTGATCGTTTGAACTATTCATAGAAAATTTGTACTTTTACAAAATGGTTTTATTTTCAATAGTAAACCTTCTTTCCTTTCCTTCAAAAACATTATCAAACTCCAATCTCAACAAACTAGTATATATTATTACAACGACATACGATAAATGTCATTAGAATATAAATATTTTTCCTTTATTCCCCGACGACGAGCTGGGCAAATACCCAAGTAGGTGGAGGCCAATAAACTAAAGAAGAAGAAGAGGAATATACGTAAATATAACCATAAACGAAACCACATAGTTAAACTCTGTGACGTCACGGGTCGTTTGAACTATTTTAAAATAAAGAAGACTTTAAATTTGTACTTCTAAAAGGCCCAGTTTTTCAGTGACTGGTTAAAATTTTGGTTAGCTAACCTAGTTTAAATTTTAACCAATATTTTAACCCTCATAGCGTTTTTCAGTGCTCTAAACCAAGTTAAGAAAATCTCGGTTAGCCAACCACTTTCTTCTTCTGTTGGCAGCAGTGACTGTACTTGTGCATGTGCATTTCGAGAAATAATGATCAATTTGACAGAAAAATAAATAAAACAAAACAATTTCATAACCAAATAAAAAAAATATTAATGCAATATCAAGTTCAGAATCTTTATTTAGTTCATAATGTCTACCTCGGTTTTATAACAGAAGAGCATTACAATTACTGGGACGGTTTAGACTTTTTGCCGATTTCTTTTGTCAAAGACCACGATGTTATCACTATTTGAGCAGATTTACCAGGAAATAAGGAGTCAAACTGTTTGGTAAATAATTATTTTGCTGTACAGTGGAACCTCGATAAGTCGGCCCCCGATAACCCGGAAGTCCGGCTAACCCGGGCCGATTTTCATCGGACAAACATTTCAAGAATAAAAATGTATGTACATATTATGTTAAAACATTTTATCTGCAGCCGCTTCTGGAATGTCTTAAAAATATCGAATTTCATTGATAAAACTTCCCTTCAATCATAATATAATATTTAAGAGATAATGGTAATGGTATCTGTGTAATTTGAACTATATTATGATAGTAAAAATGCACACGGCGGCGACAGAGCGACGTTCATTATCGCAAACAACAGGCACCTGTTATTCCTTTATTTATTTTCGACTGTCTTTTAAAAAATTGTTTTTTAAACAATGAAAGAGTCACTGTTCTTAAATTACATAGCATCATTCCGATGGCAGACGAGACGAAATTGACACAACCAAACTGACTGAGTTTTTTTATCTAGAAATGAATACTACTCTGTATTGTCTATACTAAACTCTATACAACTATAGGTAACTGTGCATATATATTTCATATTATTTTGCTTATAAGGGACTTTATCTATAAGTATACCGTATTTTATTAATTTTTACCATGCTCTCCGGCTAACCCGGATTTTCGATAACCCGGATCGGCAGCGATCCCGATTAATCCGAGTTATCGAGGTTCCACTGTATAGACAAATATAAAATTATCTTTTTAAAATACTAATAAGAATCATGCATTAAATCCTGTTACAGATGTGTAAACATAGGTACCTGTTACAGTTATAATATATTTCCTTATAATTCCTTCCTATATAATAACGATAATAATTTATAATTTAGATAAAAATATATTATAATTTCCTTATAATAATAAGGAGGTAGAATACCTCCCACGATAAAAACAAAATAACATAACCCAACTAATCTCTTCTGTCCGACAGGTACTCAAAATAAACATCTGATGCATTCACTGCATCCATGCGCAAGCGTAACCGCAAAATTCGGAGTTAAACCATCTAACGAGGATCGGTTAAAATCTTAACATCGGTTAACTTAAACGAGTTTAAACTCTAACCTAGCACTGAAAAACCGGCCCTAGTTATTATGAGTTTTTGATGCGTGAAATTTTGGAAATGTCATTTTTATACAAAACTGAACATTATTATGTAATAAAAAAATGTGCAAGTTCCCTATTGACCATGTATGTATAATCTTATGTAGGTATACCTTGGCACAAACTTAAATACAAAATGGGAACACGGCACAGAAACTAAGGGGAGAATATAACGAGCTAGAGCAGATTTTAATAATATGAAAAAGCTCCTCATAATCAAAGATTTATTCCTTCCTCTAAAACTACGTCTAGTTAAATGCTACATTTTTCCGATCTTACTATATCGTCCTATTAGAGGTAAAACTCACTAAGTGCACTTTTCTGAGATTTTGACATTTTCATCAATTTGAACTCAATACGGTACTGCCCAGCCCTGGAGAAGTCACCTGGGGCTCTAAGCCTTCTAATTGCTGAGATAATTTATGGTACAATTCACTAAGTGCATTATTGTGAATTTCGGCGTCGGGGCAAAACTCATTAAAACTTATTATTGCACTTAGTGAATTTTTCCTTACAGCCTGGAGTGCAATGTTGTGAAATTCGGTTTCAGGGTAAAACTCATTAAAACTTTTTATTGCAATAAGTGAATTTTTCCTTACAATCTGGAATGCCGAATGGGCACTTCGTGATCTTTCAAACAATACATTAGATAACATAATGTATTTTGCGCGACTACTATTAAGCAGGAGACTGATGTGTTATAAATGGTATCGTTGAAACTGTTCATTATATTTGTGTGCATTATCCGCTCGGCTATTGATTAAAGAAATATGAGCTTAAATTTCTTTGTAACAGTAATAGCTCACATAAAGGGTACCATAATCCATTTTGAGATTAAGCAGGAGACTTTTGGGGCTGTCATAAATACCGAAAGAATTGCATTTATTTCAAAGAACGACCTTATTGTTCATTTTTTAAATAATAGACTGTTATTTTGATAGTTTGTTATTTGTAAGTCAGCGAAATTTTATGGAGACAAATTATTAACTTCTCAATATCCAATAATTGTGTTCATGGAAAAACTCATCAAGTACAAAGTGTAGTTAGTGAGTTTTACCTCTAACAGGATATCAATATTCAATAATTGTGTTCATGGAAAAACTCATTAAGTACAAAAATTGATCTAATATTGATTATATCATAGTTCCTGTGACAAAACATGGCTGAAAATATCTGTTTTTATTTATTCTTTAAAGTTGCATTAAAAAAATTCCAATATTCAAGTCAGGCGAATTAAAAAAACAATTTGTACCTTTAAATCGATTTTTCTCCACTTCTTAAAAAGTGTAGTTACTGAGTTTTACCTCTAATAGGACGATATGGATATGATGTGGAATGTGGAGGACTGAATGCTGGCAGAGACGCTCACGAAAAAACTAGAAGCATTCGAAATGTGGTTGTGCCGACGCATACTTCGTATATCCTGGACTGAACATATCACCAACGTAGAGGTAATCCACAGAATCGGCAAAGAGAAAAAAATCGTGAGCACAATAATTAAACAAAAAAAAACTTAAGCCGCATATTGAGACACGATAAGTACCGTCTACTGCGTCTACTGCAATTGATTGTCCAGGGGAAAATAGACAGTAAGCGAAGCCAGGCAGGCGAAGATACTCGTGGCTGCAGAATCTGCGGAAGTGGTTCCGGCTCACATCAATCGAAATATTCAGAAGTGCTGTAAGCAAGATCAGAATTGTCATGTTAATAGCTAACTTTCGCAATGGACAGGGCACTTCAAGAAGAAGAAGAATCATTGTCTCCAGACCAATATCTTGGAAAAGGGCTACAAAGGGTTTTCGCGCAATATCTCGTAAAATAGCAACCACACAAAGCATTTTTAAGACATTATTTGTAACCAATTAAACTGTTTAAAACTTTAGTTGTATTATTAGTAGAGTCACTGAAGGTTTTCACCTCCGATTTCGTTGAGCCTCCATCGATTCTCATGAAAATTCGTCAGTATTTAGAAGATACCTCAAGAAACAAAGGTAACATGGGGCCAACTTATGTCACTCCTTTTCGGGAATGGAAATTATTTTATTAAAAATAACTGCATAAATCTATAGAGGGGCCAATTCTAAGAAAATTTGTTATATAAAGTTATTAAAAAATCAATTGTTTTTAAGTTATTAAAGATCAAAAATTTTGATTTTTCGTGAAAAAAAATGCATGTTTTCAAGCGGTTTTTCACAAATAACTCAAAAATAGTAAGTTTTTTCAAAAAAGTTGTCATTATCAACAATGAAGCTAATAAAAATTCAAATAAATTTCTTATTTCAAAAAGCTTTTAGTATTAACTCAAACTAAGTTATAGGTAATTGAATGTATATTTTCTTTCGGCGAGCCTACCCAAACATAATTATTCAAACTTAAATAAAAGGAAAACGATGAACTTAGATATAGGTAATAATTAAACATTTTTTAAAGCATTTAGAAATACCTATTAAAAAGCTGTAGAAGAAGTCGATATCATGAAAATTAAGCAAGTTATATTGAAAATAAGAGGACCCTTTCGAATTTTTTAGTAAAAAGTGAAAAATTAAACTACGTCATTTCCACAAAAATTAAAATTTAAAGTAATCTCTATCAACATTTCTTTATTGTAATAGAAGTAATGACCCCAAAAATTTTAACTGGGTTAGAATGCATATTTAAAAAAAATATATATAATTTCAAAAAATCAGAATTTTTCAAATTTTCGTAAATTTCATTTTTTTTAATAACTCCAAAAATACTCAATGCACGTAAGAAATGATACAGATTAAGACTAGTTTTCTGTTTAGTAAAGCTTCTATTGTTGTTTTTTTTTCTATATTAAAAAATTACCGAGATAGAAACGTTTAAAGCTAAATTTTACTGCGAGAACCATGTAGCCGGGACCATTTTACCTTTTGTCTTTTAAAAACTAAGGGATTTAGAAGATTCCCTTTAATACGATATTATAGCTCTTACAGTTACCTTTGAAATGGTTGTCAGGTAAAACTGATTATTATAAAAATTAACGGAGTTATTGGTAAAAAACTAATAGCATTTTTGAAAAAATTTTGGTAGCAGAGATATTGTATGTATACAGGGTGGGAAGTCCAATTACTCGGTTTTTAGGTAAGATTGGGGCATAGATATAATTAGAATTTTGAAACACATTCACGGACACGACTGCATATGAAGTCACTTACTCCATAAGAAGACATGGCTACATGTGAAGCGTGTCCGTGAATGTGTTAATATACAGGGCTACCCGTATTGAAAGGGTGAAACAAACTTATCTTTTTTTAATGAAATACCTAGTATATTTTCCATTTTTAATTCTCCTAGATGTCTTCTTTCATAAAATATAGGGCTTTGTAATATTATACGAGGTAGTTTAAAAAATAATTACTTTTATTTTTTGTTAATTTTAGTTTAATTACACCCTGGATAATTCTAGTGATTTGACATAAAAAATCAATGTATGTTCAAATGATTTTTCATATAGTCTACTATTGTTAAAAATTATTAATATTGCCAAATGTTTAATTGTAATATTAGTCTAAGAGCTAGTGAACCCTCCGACTAACGGTCGTCCTGTAAGGCTAGAAATTTTTCTAGTGATAATTCATAGCACACCAAGGCTAAAAAACCCTGACCTGGCAGGCCTCAGCGATGCACGTGTATCTACCAGGTGAATCGAATAGTGCAAATTTAGGGGGTAAAATAAACTTGCTCCTGTAAGGTTTAAATTTAAGGATGTGTTTGAGTAAGTCATTTAGAAGAAATGTGTACAATGACAGGCGATTCTGAAGAGCATAAGACCTTGCCCGGCGAGGGGAAAGATTAGGGGTTTTTCCTAAAATTACTCTTTTTGCATCGATTTCTTTTTAGGTTTTGTGAATGATTCCAAACAGAAAAGGTCTTTAGTGATTTTTCTCTTAAGTTAACAGTTTTTGTTATATAAGCGATTGAAAATTTTGGAAATTGCGAAATCGGTCATTTTTAACCTTTAACTACCCGCGCATCGAGTTATGACATAACCATACGCGTGGCGTACTTTATACGCCACAAGAAAATACAGGATAACAGCGGATTTGCTTATTTTTTTAAGAAAAAATACACTTAGTTGTTTGTTATAAACCTTATTCGGCATCAGTGAATACTTGGAGTTCCTTTTCAGTAGCCAATTGGGATTTATAGCGGGAATTATGGAATAACTTGATTCCATGATAAACAAAATTGATAATAAAAATTTTTTTGAAATGTGATTTTTTACGGTAGAAAAAGTATTGTTTATAAATAAAAATATATTTTGTGCCATAATGACTAAAAAACAATTGAAATATGTACTTATAATACTACTTATATTCATATAATCGTGGCGCATATTGTCCACCACCGGAAACAACAAATAATAAACTGTAAATTACGATCTTTCTAGAACACCGATTATAACGAAACTAAAACCAAATTGTAAAGCACATTCCAGTGATAGGTTAGAGACATAAACAAGGTCAAAAATTAAATTTTTAAATATATTTGCAGTAGAATTCTTATATCTGGCGTACAAAATACACCAGCGCGTGTAGTTACAGGTTAACCCTAAATCGGACATTTATCTAAAAATTTCAATATTGTCAAGGTACGATATTCTTTAAACATTGATTGATGAAATCCCGAAGAGTTTTTTGCAACAAAATATCGAAAACCCCTTTGTTTTTTTAATTGCTAATCAAGCGGGCGCGACACTGTAGTATAAGTGAGGACGTTTGAGTTTGCATAAATTCATTATCTCTAGAATGGGCAAATTTCAAGAGAAATCCTCAGACAGGTTGATTTTTATTTTTGAATTAGGACTTTTTGGCATATATAATACTAGTGACGTCATCCATCTGGGCGTGATGACGTAATCGATGATTTTTTTTAAGTAAGAGTAGGGGTTATGTGATAGCTCATTTGAAAGGTTATTTAATTCTATATTTAGTAAAATAAACATTAACATAATTATTTATACAGGGTGTACAACAAAAATTTGTCTTCTATTTGTCAAATTTAATCAAAGTTAATTTAATAAAAAAAAATTTTTGTACACCCTGTATAAATAATTATGCTAATGTTTATATTAGTGAATATAGAATTAAATAACCTTTCAAATGAGCTATCACACAACCCCTACTCTCATTTAAAAAAATCATCGATTACGTCATCACGCTCAGATGGATGACGTCACTAGTACCTATATATATGCCAAAAAGTCCTAATTTAAAACTAAAAATCGACCTGTCTGAGGAATTTATGCCAACTCAAACGTCCTCACTTATACTACAGTGTCGCGCCCGCTTGATTAGCAATTAAAAAACAAAGGCGTTTCCGATATTGTATTGCAAAAAACTCTTTGGGATTTCATCAATCAATGTTTAAAGAATATCTACCTACCTTGGCAACTTTGAACTTTTTAGATAAATGTCCGATTTAGGGTTTAAATGGCCGATTTCGCAATTTTCAAAATTTTCAATCGCTTATATAACAAAAACTATTATTTTAAGAGAAAAATCACTAAAGACCTTTTCTCTCTGGAATGTTTAAAAAAACCTAAAAAAAATTTGTTCGATGCAAAAAGAATATTTTTAGGAAAAACCCCTAATTTTTCCCCTCGCCTGGCAAGGTCTTATACTCTTCAGAATCGCCTGTCATTGTACACATTTCTTCTAAATGACTTACTCAAACACATGCTTAAATTTAAACCTTACAGGAGAAAGTTTATTTTACCCCCTAAATTTGCACTTTTCGATTCACCTGGTAGATACACGTGCACCGCTGAGGCCTGCCAGGTCAGGGTTTTTAGCCTTGGTGTGCTATGAATTATCACTAGAAAAATTTCTAGCCTTACAGGACGCACAGGTAAGCACCACATTATTTTTATTTATTGAGGTATCCTATAGCCACTCAATAATTTTCATGAGAATCAATAGAGGTTCAACGAAATCGGAGGTGAAAACCTTCGGTGACTGCACTTTCAGAAATATAAAAAATAATTTTAAAACAGGGGTGACTTTCACCCTTAAAATTCAAAAAGCTCAAGTTGGCACATCAATTTTGTTTCTTAATGCATCTTCTAACTACTTATTAATTTTCATGAGAATCATGGAGGGTCAACGAATTCGGAGGTAAAAACCTTCGGTGATTTCACTTTCAGATATATAAAAAATAATTTATATCAGGGGTGGATTTCACCTTATAAGTGTCCTCTAACTAATCATTAATTTTCATAAGAATCAATGGAGGTTCAACAAAATCGGAGGTGAAAACCTTCGGTGACTCGAGTTTCATAAATATCAAAAATAATTTTAAAATAGGGGTGGATTTCACCCCTAAAATGTAAAAAAGCGCAAACTCACACTCTGTCACCTTTGTTTCTTGAGGTGTCCTCTAACCACTCACCAATTTTCATAAACATCGATGGAGGTTCATCGAAATCGGAGGTAAGAGCTCAAATCCAACTTCAGTGACTGACTATATCTACTTTTTATCGTAAAATGGAAAATAAGATGTTAGAAACAAAAATATATAATTTAAAATTTTTTAAACTTTTTTTTTGGCGTTATAACTTTTTATGCTTATTTACAGGAAAATACCGTAAGGGCAATTTTCTAGAGCATTTTTCAACGAATAATTACCAGTTTTGAATTATTTTGTTTAATTTCAATAACTTACAATAGGGAACTTGCACTAAAAATTTTTTTTGCATAAAATTGTTAATTTATGTTTTAAAATGTTATATTCAAAATATTACGTCTTAACAATGAATAGTGTACGTACAACATCTAATCAAAGTTCCCCCAACAGAAGCCAGTTTCTGAAACTCAGCAGCCGATCCCTGAAGCCAAAAAGCCGTCAGCGGGCGAAAGGATCCAAAAAATCAGAGGCCAAACTCCAAAGAACAGAGAGGAATTCCCACCACTCCCAGAAGACGAGAAGAGAACATGGGAAGATAAAGCCAAATCCGCCATGAGTGCCGCTTCACCAAAAGCGCAGGATTCCTATAATCTGCCCCGAGGACCACCCCCCATCCACCCAACTACAAGCACAAGTGGAGATGCGCCTGCCGCACGGCACCCCAGTGTTACAGAGACGAACATGGAGACAAACCAAGAAGAAAACACCGCGTTGCCTGAGCAACAGGTAACCCGCACAAGAAAACCGCCTGTAATAAAATTACAGAGCGTGAGCGAAACAGGGGCTATCCTCAAAATAGCCCAATCACAAAAAGTGATCACTACCAACAGGATCTCCAGCAGCGGACGAGAAACCCTCATCCAGGCGAATAGCCCAGATGACTACAGAAAGATGACGCATATCATCGAAGAATATGCAAAGTCACTGAAAGACAGGAGACTCCAGTGGATAGCCTTCCCATTCGAAGAGGAAGTCAAGCCAAAAATGGTAATAAGAGGGCTACCCACCAACACGACAGAAGAGGAAATCAAAAACGACATAGCAGTGCAGTACCACATCGACTGCCAAGCTGCAAAAAACACGTCGACGAGATCAGGTCCAAGACGACAACTTCCAATGTTCGTCATAACCCTGAACAAGGAGGACGTCGAGGCGGCGAGGCGCATCACCAACTTGTGCCATATGAAGGTCGTGGTAGAAGACCTTCGAAAATCGACAGGACCAACGCAGTGCTTCAACTGCCAGGGATACCACCACGCCCAGAACGCGTGCCACAAGGACCCTAGGTGCGTCAAATGCGGTGAGGACCACCCCACGAAACAATGCAAGAGGGCCAGAGAAGTCAAAGCCACTTGTGCCAATTGTCAAGGCAGCCACCCGGCCAGCTACAGAGGATGCCCCAGATGCCCTACATGGGAAAGACCCCCACCAAGGAGGCCACAACAACAGCCACAAGCAAGAAGACCGCAAGCCACCGGGATATCCTACGCCCAGGCCGCGCAGAACGCACAACAACAACAAACAGCGATCCCTGACGAGGACTACTTAGTCAGAATAGTGACTAGGGTAGTCAAAGAGGTCATATTAAGCACCAGGGAGGCACAGAAGTAATGCTGACAGACAGGGGATACTTGAGGATAGGCTCCTGGAATCCAGGAGGAATATCAACAAACCAGAACATCATGGATGAAATCGCAAGTAGATACGAGATGGACATCGTAGCAATCCAGGAAACCAAGTTAACTAACAACTTTAACTTAAAATTCCCTGGATACGATGTTTACAGGATCGACCACACCAGAAGATCAGGAGGAACGGCCATCTTAGTAAAAAAGGGAATCAGACACACCAGTTTCACGACTCCACCACTGGTCAACATGGAGGCTACAACAGTAGAAGTGAAAATGAGGCAAGGAGCAGTCAGAATCACATCAGCTTACGTAAGACCACAAGACCCTTTAATGGACGATGACCTAGATGCGTTCCTAAACATCGCCGAATCATCCATCATAATAGGAGACCTGAATGCAAGATCCCCCATCTGGAACGACAGAGCTACGAACCGAAACGGACGACTACTAAATAGATACATAGAAAACAATGAAGACATAATAACAATGGGCCCAGAAGAACCTACCCACTACCCAGGAAATGGACTTCCAACCCATATCGACATAGTTGTGGCCAAAAACCTAGGACTGCAGTCAGAATTAATTACGCTGGACGAAGGATCAACTGACCACCACCCCATCCTACTAGAGATCGGAACATGGGAAGAGACAAACCCACCAAAGAGAACAAAAAAGAAAATAAAGTGGACAAACTACAAAAGACTAGTAAGTGAAGGAATAAATATAGTGCCAGTGATAAACAATCCAGAAGAAATAGAAGGAAAAGTCCTAGAGCTCGAAAACATCATACAAGAGGCAATCAGAAGCAGCACAACAGAGGAAGAAGTCGAGATCTACATGGGAAGGTTCAAAGATATTCCACAAGAAACACAAGATTTGATAAGGGAAAAAAATAGAGCAAAACAAACAGCAAGAAGAACAAGAAATCGAGTAGACAAATCCTGTGCAAATATTTTAAACAGAGAGGTCAAAACGGCCCTACAACTCCACCGTAGTAAAAAATGGGACAACTTTGTACAAGAGACGGAAGAACAAGACTCAAACATGAAAAATGTTTGGAAACTCCAGAAAATGTTGAGAAGCGACAGAAAACCCATCCCCCCACTACATGGAAGACACGGTATGGTATACACCATAGAGGATAAAGCAGAGGCGATGAGGGCTACACTCGAAAGAGAATGCGACCTAAACTACCACCAAGACGAAGACGACGACTTCCTGGAAGAAGTTGAAGAACAAGAAGAAGGACCAGAAGACCCAGAGGACTTCATTCCCCCAACATCACCGGAAGAAATCAACGAACACATCAAAAACAGTTCGCCGAGAAAACCGCCTGGCTTAGACGAAATAACAAACAGAGCCCTAAAATATTTGCCCAGAAAAGCTATAGTGTACTTCACAAACATAGTGAACGCGATACTAAGATACAAGATATTCCCAAACAGATGGAAAGAGGCCCATGTCATCATGATCCCGAAACCTGGCAAGAACCACACATTCCCGCAGAACTACAGGCCAATCAGCTTACTTCCAGCGATCAGCAAGATAGTGGAAAGAATCATTCTAAGCAGACTGCAAGCGGAAACGAACAGGCTAAATATCATCCCAGAAGCTCAATTCGGATTCAGAGCAGAGCACTCCAGCGAGCTACAAGTACTCAGACTAACCGAGTACATAGCAGCTGGTTTCAACGACAAGCAGTACACTGGAGCAGCGTTCCTGGACGTAAGTAAAGCGTTCGATAGAGTCTGGCACAAGGGGCTCTTATACAAAATGCGGGGTTACGGGTACAGCGGGGCGATGACGAGACTAATCTCGTCGTACTTGGGCGGCCGGACTTTCAGGATTCGGATAGGACAAGTCCTGTCCGAGCTCGGAAACCCGGAAGCTGGAGTACCCCAGGGAGCGGTCCTGTCACCCCTGCTGTACACGATATACACCGCTGATGTACCTAGAACACCAGGTACCCTCATGAGCCTCTACGCCGACGACACAGCGATAGCGGCCAAACATAGAAATGTAGATATAGCAGTGACCAACCTGCAAACAGCGTTAGAAGAAATAGAAGAATGGAGTATAAAATGGAAGATAGCCATCAACTCAGATAAAACGCAAGTGGTTCTATACAAGAAAGGAAGACAACAGCCAGAGGAACAGCTGACGGTGCAGAACAGACCCATCGAGTGGAAAAACGAAGCTAAATACCTAGGAGTCATCATGGACAAAGGATTAACCTTCCAAAAACACGTAGAAGCCACAGTCCGGAAGGCCAACATAGCAAAAGCAACACTAAGAGGACTCACAGGCAAGAAAAGCAAACTAAGACTGAAAACAAGGTTAAGACTGATCAATAGTATAATCCTACCGGTATTAACATACGCGTCTCTCGCATGGGGACACGTAAGTAACACACACAAGAAGAAGATCCAAGCAGCCCACAACAACAGCTTGAGGGAGGCCGCCAGAGTCCCAAGATATGTAGCTGAAAGATTCCTGTTCAGAGAACTCCAACAGGTGAGAGTCACCGAAATCATGACAGATAAGGCAAGGACCAAATTCGCGGAACTGGAGCACCACCCAAATTACATACTGCGAGAGACGCTAAGGTATGATGAGTTCCACCGATGGAAGCACAGACGTCCGAAGCAACAAATAGTGGGATAAGAGTACAAAAATGATAAGTGATAGTAGTGAGTTCGTAGCTCGAAAACAAGTGCCGAAGACAGCGTTACATACGAAGATCAAGTACCACGACCGCCTCTAAGGTAAGTGAATTGTAGAAAATTACAGAAGGGCATAAGCCCCCAAAAAAATATAAATAAAATAAAAAATGGCGAAAGCCCCCAAAAAAATTATAAAAAACCATAAAACACATACAAACTCGAGCAACGAGTCATCGGGCGGAGCCCACTAGGGCTCAGCACGATGACTCGGGGCCCAAGCAAGCAATTTTTAGTTCCGCGGATAAGTAAGAAAGAAGATAAAGGCATAGAGCGCATCACGCTGGCCTAGTTTTTTGCATTCGATTAGGGTACCACAATGGAATCTTATTACCCAGGATTCCATTGTGAAGAGCATTTGGCTACGATAGTTGTGCCCTCATCGCGCATCAGCGTGCTATGGGGGGGAAAGGGATGGCCTGGGGCATTGGAGCGAGGTGGGGTGATCCCTGTTTACACTCGGGTCAAAACACCTCGCCCCAATGAATTGTTACACCCGAATGTACTCTTTCGAGAAGGTGGACATTCCCACAAATCGGGTTAAATCAAAAAAAAAAAAAAATCAAAGTTCCGCGCCTAAAATTTCCGTTTTAAACAACTTCAAAAGCGAGACCTGTGGTCTGACGTCACAGGCCACTCGTATCGTTTGTCCGTTCGGGGTGGGCCATTGCATTAATGCAGTTTGCCCATAGATAAATAATATAGTTGAAATATCTTGTTTTACTCTGTGGCAAACATTTTATCTCTGTTGACATGTATCAAAAAGTTATTTTTTATGAAATTACTTTGTTCGTTTCTTGTGTTGAAGAACAAAGAAGAAACAAGTAACTTAAAAATAAACAAAAATTTTAGTAATAAAAGTAAGAGTAACTAAAAAGTACTGGTGCTACTATAGTATGCGGTCTACAGTCGGGTTTCTACTATAGCTTGCGGTCTACCGAGGGATGCGGTGTAAGTATAAGCTGAGATGATAAAGATATTAACTTGTAAAATTACAATAATGATTCTTCTTATTTATGCGTATTATTAACTTTGTAAAGAAGGATTTTGTTGCTGCTAATCACCATAATCTTTTCTCAGAAGGCTTTGAACACAATAAGGCCGATGCCACATTATGCGTTTTGACCGGATGAGGTGAACGTCCAACGCAACCGGACCGACCTGTCACACTATGCGTTTAGTCTGGTGCAGTTTGTAAGCGCATACCGATGACTCGAAACGCATCCGTTTCCAACGCAACCGGACCGATCTGTCACACTATGCGTTTTCACCGGATGCGGCGGAAACGCATCCGGTCAAAACGCATAAGGCCGATGCCACATTATGCGTTTTGACCGGATGCGTTTCCGACGCATCCGGTGAAAACGCATAGTGTGACAGGTCGGTCCGGTTGCGTTGGAAGCGGATGCGTTTTGAGTCATCGGTACGCGCTTACTACCTGCACCAGACTAAACGCATAGTGTGACAGGTCGGTCCGGTTGCGTTGGAAATGGATGCGTTTTCACCGCATCCGTTCAAAACGCATAATGTGGCATCGGCCTAATGTGGCATCGGCCTAATGAAAGGCTCCAGTAGGTACTAATAAACATTACAATAAAATATTATCTTTATTATTATGCAAATTACACCGTAATCTTTTCCAGAATATACGAAATCCTTCGATTAGGGGTAGGTAAACCCACGGGGTAAACCGTATAAGTACTATAATATAATGGTACCAAACTATTGTTATAAACGGTTTAAACATGCTTATTAATAACTCTTACTTATTTGCCGTGACATCTCGCATTTCTCCAATAGAATAGCTTTTACTACTTTTTATAAAAGTTGCCACGATGAAGACATCAACGGTAGGTAAGTTAGTCAGATTGACCTTTTGAAAAACCCTCGTCCGTCATATTATGCGTTTTAAACTCTTTACAAGGTAGCACTCAACTTCATCAATTTCAGTTTAAAACTAAGCTGATTGGGGAACTACTTATTACAATATATAAGATGAACATAAATAATACCTAGGAATTTTTCATTAAAGACGATTAAAATGTAATACACCCGTGATACCTACCTTAATCGCGATTTTTCCGCCGGTTCACCGTGGCCGGTGACGTCGAACCAATACAAGGACGTTCAAGAGCCTCCTAAGATATTTGAATTTTATAGCATTTTCAAAACGTCGTAATTAGCGTACGGGTTAAAAATATTTGTTTTTTTCGCATGCAAGCGTTTTAAGATCATGTTACCTTATGTTTTTTAATATCATTTTAATATTTAAAATTTTTTGCAAGTTCCCTATTGAGTCCACGAGTCTTTACCCGTGTGTCATCATTTAAAGCATGCGAAATAAGTCGGAAATTTACTAAACGCAACAGCAAGTTACAGAAAGTGGGTATTACTCCGATCACGGGTTATAGTATACAATTTGACGTTATCAAATAGATAGAATGTCAAATTTAAGTTTTATTATTTTATTCACTTTAGCGGAACATTAAACACAATCATTCCTTAACTGTGTCAATGAGGTTAGCTTTGTACGTTGTTAAAATTAATTGTAAAATAACATAAACTTACCATAAAATTTGAAACTCCAATATAAAATTAGTTGTAAAAACAACTGTTTGTATACCTACTGTAAAAAATTTTAAAATAAAAAAAATCGACGAAATAACAGCAAAAAATTCAACAAACTGACAGTCACAAAAGTTAACAAACCAAAACGTCAGAAATTGTACTTAAAATATGTGAAAACATCCCCAATCGTTCTTTTTTGTACCTATCTCTTTTCAATGTACGGAGTTTAGATCGTTTATAAAAATAAGATGTGTTTTTACTTAGTAACAGGAGGTAGCTGGTTTGTCATTAGTTTCATGCGTGGAAGCTAATGATACTAGATAAAAAATATTTGTTTTATCTCGATAGGTATTAATGACGCACGGGTAAATACTCGTGGACTCAAGTGTATATTAATTTGACAGCGCTCTTAGGTTGACCGGGTTCTTCAATAGGACTTTTCATCGATTGTCATTTGTTTCTAGCTTCTGTCAATTTTATGTCGTATAATCCGTGGATATTAATATTATACACAGATTATACAACATATGATAGAAGCTCGAAACAAATGACTGTGAATGAAAAGCCCTACACTCGTAAGTCATTATGCTTAGTTTCCTGTTAAACATTTTTATTTCATATCATTCAATTTGCCAAAAAATCATGATTTAAAAATAAAAATCGATCTATTTCGGGATTTTTCCTTAAAGTTGTCGGTTTACTAAATAATGGAATTATTCCATTTGGATTTGTCACACTGTATAATTATAAAAAATATTGTCTCGCCTGGAAATTGTCCTGGATTAGGACTAATAGGTACCAAGAAAAAACCTCGCGCCTCCAGACGCATTGTTTCAGATGCATAATGACGCAACTATAGTTAGGGTTGAAAATGAGGCGATTAAATTAAGATAATGAAATTCGAACCAATATCGATGAAAATAAAAGCCATCGTTATCAAAAAACAAATGCCATACCGATGCTCCTGGACGATTACTATTCATTTAATCCCTATTTTAAATATTTAAAAATCGTTCTCTTCTGAAGAATTTTGCATTTTGCGATTGCGTCATTCTTCTTCTGGACCGGCGAATTTGTCCTCAAACAACTTATTTGGCCTTTTTTATATATATGCTTAGGGTTCTAAGTTTTATAGTGGGGAGAAAGGTCAAAAATAAATTAATAATAGCATAGGAATGTTAAAATCATAATAAATTATATGAATAAACAAATAAACTGCTCGTCAAAAGTCAGGGATATAGAAAATTCTGCTGATTTTCATAGTTGATTTTTTCGCGAACAGACGGATTCCGCTATTTTTTTATTTTAGCCTTTTCTTTAGTATTTACACAGTTGTGCAAAGGTTTACTCAAACTTATTTTTTGTATTTATACCAGGTGGAGAAAAAAATATGTTTTTCTTGTGTTTAGTTTGACACACCCTGTAGGGAGAACGAGGTAGAAATGTGAGTATACATCAGAATAATATTGTAGTCTTATGTTTTGTGAACATGCTGTTGTTTGAATGTCCCTAATATCTTTAGAAACAAAAAAAAATAGAAGGTTTGGTACTTTAACATGTGTTTTAACCGAAACAAAAGTTTGAGACACCTTCTAGGGATAAAAAGGCACAAACGTGAGTATACCCCGATATTATGTTGTAGTCTCATATTTTTTGAATATTTTATTTTTTTAATTTCTCTGATATCTTTAATAACAAAGAAACTAGACGGTATTACTCTTTAATATGTTTTCTTTCTTTTCAAAGAAACTCTAGTTTCTTTGTTATTAAAGATATCAGAGAAATTAAAAAAATAAAATATTTACAAAATATGAGACTACAACAAAATATCGAGGTATACTCACGTTTGTGCCTTTTTCTCCCTACAAGGTGTCTCAAACTTTTGTTTCGGTTAAAACACATGTTAAATTACAAAACCGCCTATTTTTTTATTTCTAAAGATATCAGGGAGATTTAAAAAACAAAATGTTCACAAGACATAAGACTACAATACGATTTTGATATATACTCCCATTTGTACCTCGTCCTCCCTACAGGGCGTCTCAAACTTAACATAACAAAAACATGTCTTTTCTTCCACCCGGTGTAAGTACAAAAAAAAAAGTTTGAGTAAACCTTTGCATAACTGTGTAAATACTAAAGAAAAGTCTAAAATAATAAAAAAAAATTAGCGGAATCCGTTAATCTGTTCACGAAAAAATCGACTATAAAATTTCAGCAGAATTTTCTATATCCCTAACTTGACGAGCAGTTTATTAAGATATAAAACTAAGCCTAACGTTTTGTTTTTATTGTATCCCTACGAGCATTCGAGAATCTGGTCAAGTTTGGAGCGCTGTAAAACCTAAATAAATAAATAGGATTAAACACCTTTAGAGTGTAAATTGTTCGCTGAAAAACCCTCTACAAAATTGCTATAATGTTATTTTAATGTAAAATGAACTGAAAAAAAGTTATAATCACCAAAAGGAAACTTGTGAAAAAAATTTCACTTATTTTTGTTTATATCTTTTTTGTTGGTCACTTCATGATAAAAAGTAATGAAAACAAAATTGTAGAAAATTTAATTTGCTACACTTTATGTTTTATTAAATTTTCCCTAGGGTTGGTAGTTTACAAGACATGGCGCGAAACCCCTTTGAACCCGTTTTCCAAGACGGCGGCCGGGTGACGAGGGTGGCGACCTAAAAAACTTGAACTTAAGCTTCTACTGATCCCCCTACATACTAAAAAAATAAAATTGACTCCTCTAACAAATGCAAGGTATGGCCTAAAAAAGGTAACATTTCAATGGACTATATAAGATTAAAATAAAATGTAATTAGAAATGTAATTAGGAACATTTAAGCCATAGGCCTAGAAAGCCTGTTGAGCTTAATAAATAAATTATTTTACACACCAATTTTTCAGTTCTGTTAGATTTGTCCAAAAACATCCCAGGGGGGCAAACACTTATAACAATCAACACAAAATAGAATTGCATGTCTGGTAAAGTCGCTAGTACTTTGGGAAACTAATACCTTGATATGGGAAAAAAATAATTGCATTTGATTTAATCACGTTCCTAAACTTGACTTTATAAATATCTTAGTAATTATGTTCAAATATTTAGCAGTGTCGTCCGATATATTATCCTTTATTTAATCTGCGATGAATAACAAACTCCTACACAGTGCCGGCGCTAGGGTATAAGGTGCCTGCCAGCAAAACTAGCACAGGCGCCCCCCCCCCCGCCAAACACACACATACACACAGATACTCGTACAACCCCAGCCTCGGGGACAATGTGTGTTTTGATGGAACAGCGGGACCCTCATGTCCGAAGATCAAACCGGTCACACTGCTTAACCTGGAGTGGTACCTAGTACTTATCTGACCGCCCATAACCTGGAGTGGACAAAACAACTTCACTTTAACTTTCTTAAGAAATTGGTTAAGAAAATTAGATTGTTTTTTTTTTGTCATTTCTTCTTTTTCGGCTTTTCTTTTTCGATTTGTGCCTCATATATTTTTTTTGAATCCATTTTTATTTAACTAAATAAAAATAATACATAACGTGAAAACCTCAAGACTATGCTTCTGCAGTAACGTGAAACCGGAATTTAATAATAGTACTGGGTACTTAACAAATGTAAGTTTATATTAATTGAATGCAGGGCTAGATTGTTTAACTGTTGAGTACAACTGAAAAATTATTCTGTACTATAATCATATGAAATAATACTAAATCTAAAGAGCTCTAAACTAAATTGTATGTAAAAGGTCTATTTTAAAAAATATTATGTCTTTATGGGATTAACACTTAACTTGATACCTATTATTAGGTAATAGGTACATAATACTTAGGATGCAAGAAAACAGTATTTATCACAATCTTGTTTATTTTACTAGAAATCATTCATTTCCTCTTATAACTGCTGATTCAAAACTAACAACTTACAAGAAATTTGAAGAAAATAAACAAAGCATTATCATTAAAGAGCACAGTTATTTGGTTGAATTATGATACTTTTGGCCAATAAATTATATAACTACATGGTACGAATTCTATGTGGCATTGCATATTTTTGTACATATATTTTACATGTGTGATATGCAAAACTAACAAACACAGATTAAAGTATTATGAGGATGAGGAATTTAAACCACATTTAAAAAATGAATTTTTTTATTTTAATATTTTGCATAACACCAGCAGAAAAAAACTCATTCTAGCGCCCACCAAACAGGGGCGCCCGCCTGCAGTGTATCCCTTGCAGGCCCGTTATCGCCGGCCCTGCTCCTACCCTACAGTCCAAGAGGCAGCGCTGAAAAATCTCTTTGAATTTACTAAAGCTAGATTTTTCAAAGTACCTACTCTGGGCTAATTAGCAAAATACAAGAAAAAGTTATTTACCAGCAATTTTATTGCTGGAATCGAATCTTATGATTGTATATATTAATAATATAGGTATGCAAAGTTCGCAGATAGTGTGCTACTTTTTTATAAACAAAATGGCGCCCGAAAATCGTGTTTTTTTTAATTTTTGCTCTATAACTCCAAAGATTTTAACTTTACACCAAAAATACCCAAATAAAAATTCACCATAATAAAATTCTGCATCGAGACGTGTTTTTCCCGATTTACTTCAACGAAAACTTTTCCCGGAAAATGCGGGTTTTCCCAACAAAATCTTTAATTTTCAACTAAAATTTTAGATAAATAATTGTTTGTCAATAATTAAATAACTTGGCAGTATTAAAGCTGTTTTCGTGTAGATCATAATTCCAAAGTCCGATGGAAATTGAATGAACAGTTTAGCAACAATTGAATTGTTAATTAAAAAATTACCGTCGCTATAATACCCATATTAATTATGATACATAAGAATATCTATTATTTTTATATAAAAAGACACTGTACCTATCTAACGTACTTTACATAATTGAAATTGGACTATTTAAGCGGCCTCAGGAATATTTTAAAATTATAAACAATTTTTTGGGTTATAAACAAATAAAATATCTCGGGAAATACTAAATTAAATTAATCATGAAAACGGTATTAGAAAAAAATCGGCAGGACGCTTCTTTTAAAAGAAAAAACGTTTAATTGTATGAGTAGTTCCTGCGAGACAACCGGTTAAAGTTGACCGGCATTTACGGCAAAGATATAAACAATAGGATCATAATTTTCAAACCATCACCTTTTTATTTTTATCCTCTTTCTTCACACCAATTTTCATATCTTTAAAATGATCATAACATATATTATTATAATAAAAACTATCGATATTACGAGTGAAAATTGCCAAAAATAGCAAAATTTAAATCAAAAATCTGGTTGGAGAAAATGTAATCTCAAAGTTCAAAATCGGTATACGTTAAAAAAATGCATTTTCTCGGCTTTCCATGTAGCAATTTTGTTCATTCTTTTTTTTTGTTCCCAAGTAACTCAAGTAGAACCATCTAACTAACGCAATATTAAATGTCAAACTTTCTTTTGTTTTGTTATAATATGTAATGTATCAGCGCTAGTGTGTTCTAACTAATGAGGTTCTGGCTTAACCTCTACCATTTCCTCGTGTATTTCTCTGGCAGCCATCTTGGAAGCTGCTAAACTGACCATTTTTTCGAGATCGGCGCTTACCTCTTCTTCCATAAGTCGGTCCAAAACGGGTCCCTTGCCGAAACCGAACAAAAATCTGTCTCTTAGAGCAAGGACACACCAGGCGGCGCGCGTCGAATCGACGTCGAGGTAGCGTAAAACACATGGCGCGGTATAACAGCGGCAGCTACGCTACGATTTAAAGTATTTGTATTTCGTTGTTGCCAAATTTAGTCACGTGTTGGCTGCTGTACGATACGATGTCTGAAAGTTATGACGATTTGGCTTTGGTAATAAATGCAAGTTTATTTTATCCTAGGTTAAAGAAAAAAAGAAACGCAGATATTGGATACATCCCATCATAAAGGAACGAAATTATAAGGGATTTTTTACACATTATATTAACGAAATTAATATAATAAAGGCCCAAAGATGTTTTTTAATTTTACAAGAATGTCTAAAAAATCTTTTCAGGAGTTATTAGTGAGTATTAAAGAGCTGTGTTCAAGAAATAAAACCGTTATGAGGGAAAGCATATCACCTAAGAAAAACTATTTATAACGCTAAGAGGCTGTCCATTCTATGGTACGCCACTGAGCAAATACAGGTGTTAAATTGATGCCCCTCTATTGTACCCCATCTATTGGGAAATAGTGATGTTTCACAAATTAATATTAACAAAAAAATTATTCAAATTAAAGCCAAAGTACGTATCGAGAAAGACGAAAACCAGAATATACAAAACCGTAATAAGAGCAACAGTCACCTACGGATGTGAGACATAGGTGCTAAATAAAACAGAGTTGAGAACGGAACGTACTAAGAGCTATTTTCAGGGGAAAGAATACAGATACATAAGACGGCTGGCATAGAAGCACCAATCAAGAATTAAGGATGCTTTACAAGGAACCAAGTGTAACAAGATACACAAAGTCATAAAGAATCAGGTGGGCAGGTCATGTCGAGGGGATGGATAAGGAAACAATGCCAAAGATGGTACTGCACAGAAGACCAGTTGGGACTAGGAGACGAGGTAGACCAAGAAAAAGACGGCAAGAAAGTTTCAGGAGGGTATAGTATCGATGGAAATTACACACTGGAAAGAGGAGGTGAAAAATAGGATATAGTGGAGAACCATAGTTCAGCAATTCTTACATAGACATCAAATACAATTATATATAAATTATATATAAAATTCTAAATACAAGGCCTGTAGAGCATAATAAATAAAATAATAAATAAGGCCTGTTTTTTTATTATTCTGTTTGAATATTCATCAATACGCATATCCCAAATAGCTGGTCTCATCTGAATTTCATTAATTAATTTTTCTACATCTGTATTTCCCATCACAAAAACACGATCTGACAACACTCACTACAGAATTCGCTAGAAAACAGCTGAAACGTCTGTGTTGCACCAAGATACACGCATTTATGATATGCCGTCGAAGTCATAAAACCGATTGGAGGTGGATGGGTTCCAGGATATGTCGCCAGAAAGACGCTGCATCGAAAATTTTAAGAGCGTCTGGTGTGTGTTACTGCATCAAAGTATAGTAAGAGATGCGTCGCTTTCGACATCTCAGCGGGGGCTCAGTCGACGTACGCCGCCCCGTCTGTGTTACCTCTTAGGCATACTTTTAACTCGCTGCCGAACTCACAGCCTACCGCTAATCCTCTTTAGAGGTAACACAGACGGGGCGGCGTACGTCGACTGAACCCCCGCTGAGATGTCGATAGCGACGCATCCCTTACTATACTTTGATGCAGTAACACACACCAGACGCTCTTAAAATTTTCGATGCAGCGGTTCTCTGGCGACATATCCTGGAATCCATCCACCGCCAATCGGTTTTATGACTTCGACGGCATATCATAAATGCGTGTATCGTGGTGCAACACAGACGTTTCAGCTGTTTTCTAGCGAATTCTGTAGTGAGTGTTGTCAGATCGTGTTTTTGTGATGGGAAATACACATGTAGAAAAATTAATTAATGAAAAGACCTTATGTATTATTATTTATTTATTTATTATTTTATTTTTTATGCTCTACAGGCCTTGTATTTACAATTTTAGATAATACAGTTTATGCTAATAATTTATATATAATTTTATTTGATGTCTATTTAAAAATTGCTGAACTATGGTTCTCCACTATGTTCTCCACTATATCCTATTTTTCAGCTCCTCTTTCCAGTGTGTAATTTCCATCGATACTAGACCTTCCTGAAACTTTCTTGCCGTCTTTTTCTTGGTCTACCTCGTCTCCTAGTGCCAAATGGTCTTCTGTGCAGTACCATCTTTGGCATTCTTTTCTTATCCATCCCCTCGACATGACCTGCCCACCTGATTCTTTATGACTTTGTGTATCTTGTTACACTTGGTTCCTTGTAAAGCATCCTTAATTCTTGATTGGTGCTTCTATGCCAGCCGTCTTCTGTATCTGTATTCTTTCCCCTGAAAATAGCTCTTAGCACGTTCCGTTCTCAACTCTATATCTTTTTTTCTTTTGATTTATTTAGCACCCATGTCTCACATCCGTAGGTGGCTGTTGCTCTTATTACGGTTTTGTATAGTCTGGTTTTCGTCTTTCTCGATACGTACTTTGGCTTTAATTTAAATATTTTTTTTAATCAATTTAACACCTGCATTTTCTCGGTGGCGTACAGAATGGAATGCCTCTTAGCGTTATAAATAGTTTTTCTTAGGTGATATGCTTTCCCTCATAACGGTGTTATTTCTTGAACACGGCTT
The DNA here is from genome assembly GCF_917563875.1 of Diabrotica virgifera virgifera. Classification (NCBI taxonomy): domain Eukaryota; kingdom Metazoa; phylum Arthropoda; class Insecta; order Coleoptera; family Chrysomelidae; genus Diabrotica; species Diabrotica virgifera. Next base: position 39,222,517 of record NC_065451.1, on the reverse strand, counting down.
TTTAATACTCACTAATAACTCCTGAAAAGATTATTTAGACGTTCTTGTAAAATTAAAAAACATCTCTGGGCCTTTATTATATTAATTTAGTTAATATAATGTGTAAAAAATCCCTTATAATTTCGTTCCGTTATGATCGGATGTATCCAATATCTGCGTTTCTTTTTTTCTTTAATCTAAGATAAAATAAACTTGTATTTATTACAAAAGACAAATCGTCATAACTTTCAGACATCTTATCGTACAGCAGCCAACACGCGAATAAATTTGGCAACAGCGAAATACAAATACTTTAAATCGTAGCATCGCTGCCGCTGTTATACCGCGCCATGTGTTTTACGCTGCCTCGACGTCGAATCGACGTGCGCCGCCTGGTGTGTCCTTGTCCTTAAGCGTGCAGCCCACTCACTCGCCGATTCGGTCACGTCTTTTATGGCACTATAAAATTTAAATCGCGCTGCAAACGGACTCTGCTGTGGTTTGAAATACCCGTCCAATGTAGCAAGAAGCTGATTATACGTTTTTTCTTCTGGTTTTTCAGGACTTACCAGGTCGAAAATAAGCTGATATACGCCCTCTTCTAAAGCGTTTAATAAAATAGCTCTCATCTTCTCTGCTTCCGTATTGACTTTGATACCGTTTGCTGCGAAATAGTTTCCTAGCCGCGCTTTGAAAATTGACCAGTTTGAACTCTTCAAACAGAACTCGCGTAATTGACCACATGCCGATTCAGCAATTTTTACACTTTTTCACTATTTTTTACACGTTTTTCACTACGTATTTTTTACACGTGTGGCCGTAAGTAAGAGTTTATCCTCGTCGCCAATGTAATGTATCAGCGCTAGCTACTCAGCTGACACGTGCTCGAGACATTACAACTTTAAATAAAAGCCGGACATGAACGGACTATTTTTATTGTATAGTTGAAGTAACATACAAGAGGTCGAATACAACAACAACATTGTTTGATTTGCTTGTCTGGATAATGTTCAGAAGAAATGCGTTCAATGTGCTTCCCCGTTTAGGATTTTGTCCTCTTCAGGGTTTGAGGTGAATGTATAGTGTTGGCAGCAAAAGCAAACAGTCCGAAAAACACACTGGGGCGAGCGCCGTGTCCTGGTGTTCTTGGATCCTGGGTTATGCCGGACGGTGGTGTCCAGAAGGCTAAGAAGTCAACAGAGAAGAAAGTTTGATGGATTGTTGTTGGTTCCATAGACATTTACGTGTACTGTCCGTGCTTTGCTCTCGACCAGTCTCCCTAGAAACCATTGTACAACGACAGGCGAACCTGCGTCCCTCGTCGGCGGTCAGGAGGTGGCTTTGAGCGCAGCGTGGACAGAGTGCGTTCGAGTGGAGAAAATAGTTGCGGCTATTTTCTTGGGACGAACAGGTATAATTGTGCAATGAAGTTGGGAAACCGCAAAAAACCAACTTCTCCCTGTTCGGGGTAGGGAAGAGGTAATGTTAGAGGTGGGTACGGTAGGCTAACGGGGTAGCCTCGAGGATATTTTCGTACTCCACCGGGAGTTCGTCAATGCATGTTTGCATTAGAGCGGACGGTACATGAATCTTTTTGCGTTTGGGCTTTCGGTGGAGTACGTGGCCGGAAGATGAACAGGAACATTTGAGAGATTCTTGTGTGTCGGAAGGGGGGCCGTTGATTACTTTGATTGTGAAGTTCCTGTTCAGAGAGTTTATTCTCTCGGTGATTTTGGGGGTGTTCGAGATGTTATGGATTTCGTTAGAGGGATATCGCCAGTGCTCATAGTTACATCTACGCAAGATTCTACGTTCTGCTCTCAACAACCTCTCTTGTTTTTGTCTTGAACAAAGTGAGTAGATACATGATTTGTACTCCATGACGGGTCGAATAAAGGTCTTGTAAGTGTGAATGAGAGTCTTCTTGTGTGTCTTGCAGGTCGAATACAGGTTACAATTGTCTTATATACTGTTACAGAGTAGTGGGATGGTCACTGCTGTCAACAATGGGCAGTGACACCGCGCGAAATACGAATAACTTAAAACCTAGTATGTCACATAATAGATTAATTTATTTATAAGAAAAGAAAACTACATATTTTTTCCAGTTGCAGACTTTTTTTAGATAAACTAACTACAAGTGTACCTTTTAACGTTAAAAACACAAATATTCTGATTTGAAAGCTGTATAATTATTTGAACAATCTTTATTTACACAAATTAAAAATTTTGTTATAATAAATAAATTAATTTATTATAACAAAACAAAAGCAACTTTGACATTTAATAATGAGTTAGTTAGATGGCTCCACTCGAGTTACTTGGGAACAAAAAAAAAGAATGAAGAAAATTGCTCCATGTGAAGCCGAGAAAATGCATTTTTTTAACGTAGGTATACCGATATTGAAGTTTGAGATTACATTTTCTCCAACCTAATTTTTGATTGTAATTTTGCTATTTTTGACAATTTTCACTCGTAATATCGTTTTTATTATAATAATGTATGTTATGATTATTTTAAAAATATGAAAATTGGTGTGAAGAAAGAGGATAAAAATAAAAAGGTGATGGTTCAAAAATTATAATCCTATTGTTTATATCTTTGCCGTAAATGCCGGTCAACTTTGACCGGTTGTATCTCAGGAACCACTCATCATAGTTAAACGTTTTTTCTTTTAAAAGAAGCGTTCTGCCGCTTTTTTCCAATATCGTTTTCGTGATTTAATATTTCCCGAGATTTTCTATTTGTTTATAAGCCAAAATTTATTTTATAATTTTAAAATATTCCGGAAGCCGCTAAAATAGTCCCAGTTTAATTCTGTAAAGTGCATTAGATAGGTACTGTGTCTTTTTATACAAAAATCGTAGTTATTCTTAGGTATCATAGTTATTGTGGTTATTATAGTGACCGTAAATTTTTAATGAACAATTCAATTCTTGCTAAACTGTTCATTCAATTTCTATCGGCTTCTGGAATTATGATCTATACGAAAAAGTTTTTATGCTACCAAGTTATTTCATTATTGATAAACAGTTACTTATCTATTTTCGTCGAAGTAAATCATGAAAAAGATGTCTCTATGTAGAATTTAATGACGGTGAATTTTTATTTGGGTGTTTTTGGCGTAAAGTTAAAATCTTTGGAGCTATAGAGCAAACATTGAAAAAAAAACACAATTTTCGGGCGTCATTTTGTTTATAAAAAGTAGCACACTATCTGCGGTTTTTGCATACCTATATTAATAATATAATATACAATCATAAGATTCGATTCCAGCAATAAAATTGCTGGTAAATAACTTTTCTCAAAAATGGCCTGTTCTCCGATAATCTGCCCAGACTACAGTTGAATACTGTGATTATGTAGACAGTGTAGAGAAACATACTGCGGTCGGTCAAGCGAAACGTAGAACAGGGGTTACTAAGAGGGTATCAAAGTTGCTTTCCTACGAAGGTAATTAAATCCATTTACTAAGGCTGCAAATCAGTACACACATTCTAAATTAAATATAAATAAAAATTATTATAGTCGGTCAGCTGTATGACGGGACAGAGCCGGTCGGTCGGCCCCAGTGAGTGTACAGGGTTATTCACTATATTTTGAGCCCCTTGTAAACTGCTTTATTTACAGAACTAGAAAAAAATGTAAAATACAAAAGTTTTTCGATTTTTAAATTAAGATTTTTGACATATATCGTACTAGTGACGTCATCCATTTGGGCATGATGACGTAATCGACTATTTTTTAACTCGGAATAGGGATCGAGTGCTAGCTCATTTAAAAAGTCATTCAATTCCCTATTCAGTAATATAAAAACTAACATGATTAATTGTACAGGGTGTCCAAAAATAAATTTTATAATTAAATTAATTGTTTAATTAATAATTCAAAAATTTTTTTGGACACCCTGTGTAAATAATGATCTTAATGTTTACGATACTGTAGAGAGAATTGAATAACCTTTCAAATGAGCTAGCACAGACCCCTATTCTCATTTAAAAAAATAGTCGATTACGTCATCACGCCCAGATGGATGATGTCACTAGTACGATATATATGTCAAAAAAGCATAATTAAAAAATCGAATAACTTTTTTATTTTATATTTTTTTCTAATTCTGTAAATAAAGCAGTTTACAAGGGGGTCAAAATGTAGTGAATAACCCTGTACATTCACTGGGGCCGACCGACCGGCTCTGTCCCGTCATACAGCTGACCGACTATAATAACTTTTATTTATATATAATTTAGAATGTGTGTACTGATTTTAAGCCTTAGTAAATGGATTTAATTACCTTCGTAGGAATGCAACTTTGATACCCTCTCAGTAACCCCTGTTCCACGTTTCGCTTGACCGACCGCAGTATGTTTCTCTGCATAATCACAGTAATCAATTGTGAAAAATCTAGCTTTAGTAAATTCAAAGATATTTTTCAGCGCTGCCTTTTGGACTATTAGCCCCGTAAATGAACGGGAAATACGGCGACACCGTGCAATTTTCAGGGCCAACTTCGGATTGCATGAAAATTTTGATTTAGGTTCTAGTTACCCTCCACTTCAAAATTGAATTTGTGCCGTTGGTTGTTTTTACATGAGGAGTGACAGTCACCCCCTTCTCGGGGGTGAAAAATGCTCATTTAATTCCGAAAATGACTAAATTGACTAATTCTAAGCAACTTTAGTTCTATAGAGTTTTTTAAGTACTTAACTCAAGTCAATAACTTTTCGAGTTATTTGCGATTGAAAATGAATTTTCAATAGAAACTGAAAAAAGACAGATTCATTTTCTTCATGCATATATGCGTGTAGTGCGGCAGTGTCTTCTTTCAATAATAGATATTTTCATTCACTTGACCATGAATTAGTGCAGTTACCGTAAACCGATTACCCGAATTTAAGAACTTCAGAAGGCTGTAGCTCCAGAATAATAGTTTTTCAGACCTAGGTGCCAAGGACTTTTTTAATCTAGTCACTGAGAACTATTACTGACCAAAGTTTCGTTAAATTTAACCGAGACCACTTTTCCATAAGGAGTGTTGCTGGGTCCTTTCAACTATTTTCATAATGAATTTCCAGAAAACTTCAAGATGATCGATGTAGATACCGGCACCAGGTACTTTTTACAGCTTCGCTGTTCAACGATCTCAAAAACCCCGGGATAATATATTTCAACTATCTTTATATCGAATTTTCATTTTTGTGTTGAAAAAAATCATCATGTCATTTTTTTGTAAGCTGGTCGGAAGTTAAATTTTAAATTTTAAAAAAGTTGTAAAAAGGTTAAAGACTTTTAAAAACATCTGAACAGCAAATGAGATTTTCACAAAAACACAATAAAAACAGAGAAATTGAAAAACAGAAAAACAACAGGAATCGACAATATAGATACTAGCAGAACTACTAACAGTTGAAGTACAATGGGTTAGTGGAGTTGTTTCAAGAAATATGGGCTAAAGAATAGATTCCCATAGATTGGAACGAAGAGATAATTCTGAAATTGCCTAAAAATGAGGACTCAACAAATGCAATAATTGGAGGAAAATAACACTATTATCTACAGTTTCAAAAATGTATTGCTAGAAAGATTAAAACCAGAAATCGATAAAAAATTAAGAGACAACCAAGCAAAGCCAAACTGTTCTACCTTGGATCATGCATATCTTGGATCGTACCCTAAGAATTATCCTCGAACAGGCTACTGAATACCAAAAGAAGATATGCGTCAGCTTTGTGGACTTTGAAAAGGCTTTCGATAGAGAAGACCAAAAAAGTATGTGAAAAATACTAAAAATATATGGAATACCAGAAAAATACGTCAACCTGATCAAAATATTTTATGAAGACTACCAAGAAAAAAATAGAACATATTGGAATGATAAACGAAAACGTAAAAATAGAAACAGGCGTCAGGCAGGGATGCATATTGTCGCTGATGCTATTTGCATTAATTATGGTCTGGATAATGTGGAAAGTGAAAGATGGAAAAACGAGGATAACATCGAATATGACAAGAAAACTGGAAGATTTATAATTCGCGGATGATGTATGCTTGATGACACAAAACAAGCAACAGATGAAGAACAAATTGAAAAAACTATCAAGCACGGCTAACAGAGTCGGATTAAAATTAAACATGATAAGAACGGAAATACAGTAAAACCTCGATATAACGGACTAATTGGGGGGACGGGATGTCCGTTAAAGCCGAAAGTCCATTGTATAAAAATAGGTTTAAAATCAATCAAATTTTTTTTTAATTATGTAGGTACTGTAGTATTTAGATACAGCGTACAAATCGGTATGTAAGTTAAAACAGGAATAACGTTTTGTTCGCTATGTTTTTTTTTATTTTTCTACTTTATCTAAAAACTTTCTGCAATATAGTCATTTGGTTGACAAAATTATTCACCGATTCGTGGGTTGAATAAGCGATGTATTTTTTGGCAAAACATACAATTAAAATTACCATCTTCTGAATTTTGAATACTTTCAGGGGGATTAGCAGGAGCTTTGTCTAAAATCAATAAACATTTCACCTCTTTAGGCGGTATTACCAGTTTCTTCTCTTGAAATTTTCTCACTGCAGGTACAAATCCTTTAAAAACCAATTTTTGAAAATATCTGAGGTGAACAAAGCCCTTTTAAAACTATAATATGAAACGGGCAGATGATGCCTTTTGATGATTATATCTTTGACAACTTTAGGTTTACGAGATTTACCAACAATTAGCGCCGGCCCAAATTGATCCTAAGGGAGACACAACCTGCACCGGCGAACTGCGTGCACAGTTTTGTGAAGCACGCTAGTAGTCCATCCATGCGATCCATCGGCGTTAGCACAAAGCAATGCCGAGATCCTGTCCTTGATGTTTTTCCTTCTAGAATTCGATTTTTTATATTTTTTTGCATTCAATTTTTTTTTTACATTTGATCTGATTTTTTGTCCGTTATATCCGAAGTCCGTTAAATAGAGGTCCGTTCTATCGAGGTTTTACTGTACGCAAGGTTAAAGAAGAAAATGACAAAATTAAGTTGGATGAGGAGGAAGTCAAAGAAGTAGAAAAATGCACATATCTAGGAGCTGTTATACAGAAAGATGATGGAATAAAAGCAGACATCCAAAACATAATAATTAAAGCTCAATGAGCCTTTAACTCGCTATCCAAAATTCATCCAAGCGAGTTAACAAGAAACAAAAAGACTGGAGTTTTTAATAGCTGTGTAAAAATACGGTGCTGAAGCGTGGAAAACGAAAAACAAGATATAGGTAAGGTACAAAAGCTTATAAACAAATCTCTAAGAAAAATACTTAGATTATACTGGCCACAGAAAATTACAAACACATAATTATGGAAATAAACAAGGCAAGAACTCGTTCTTGAATCTATAATGAAAAGAAAATGGAAATGGATTCGACACACGCTTAGGAAAGATTCAAACAATGTAACGAAACAAGGACTTGAGTACGAGCCTTTGGGTATTGGGTAAACGAAGAAAGGGAAGGCTAGGCAATACTTGGAAAAACAGTGTTAGGAAAGAATACGAATCGGTAGGACTAAGTTGGGGAGAAGTAAAAAATAAATCTGAAAATAGAAGTGAATGCAAGATGTTAACAAACAAAAATAAATAAGAGGCCTGACGAAATGCCTTCATAGCAAATAGTGACTAAGGAGTTCCTTGACCTAGTCAATCAACCAATATTAGCTATACCGGCTAAGAAACACGCAAAGCGCCCTTTACTCCGCTTAAAGCTACAGGTCATAGAGAGAGGGAGAGAGGGTTCAAAAACTCTACAATGACAAATAAAAGCTTCAATAAATACTTCTTAAGTGAATTTTTGATTAAATTGTAATAACTAGTAGATAATTTCCATCTGTAATATTTATAATATCTGTAATTATACGAATAATGTCCAATAAATAAAATTTTTAGGGCCGGTTGTTCGAACGCTAATCAAGAAGTTGATTATAATTAAGTCTCCTTGAGAACCCTCAAATTACAACACCCCTCATTCGTACGTCAATCAGTTGATTGTAATCAATTGTGTTAATTATCATTATGATGATACTTGGGAGGTATTTCGAATTTCTCTAATAATTTCCATAAGGCTTTGCGATCTACACGATCAAATTTCTCGAAGTCTGTAAAGTTCACATAAAGTTTATTCTGCCACTCTAATGATTGCTGTATAATCGTTCTCATCGTACAAATGTGGTCAATTCAGGATCTTCGTGCCCGGAATCCAGCTTGGTTTTCTCTAATGACTTTATCAAATATCTTTCATTTTTTTAAGCATGATTTGGGTCATTATTTTGCTTGTGGTCCATAGCAGAATGCTCGGTCTCAAATTTTCACATTTGGATGTGTCGCCCTTCTTAGGAATTTTTACAATTAAGCCATTCCATTAAGTCCATTCCATAATAAGTCCATTCTCTGGGTAGCTCTTCTGTTCTCCAAATTTTATTTAACACCTTGACGGACAGAACGTCTATAGACGTCCAATTTCCATTGATGTAATGTGACACAACGTCTATAGACGTTGCATTTTTCCCTATTAGTCGAGGCATTGAAGGATTGAAGTGTCGATTGTTTTGCAGTAAGACGGATTTTAATGCGGATTGGTGCGTTGGATTCGTGAGAATGTCAGGAAATTTTGTGAACTAATGTAATGAATAAGAAATCTGAAATTGCATTTGGCATTAGAAAAATACATTTTAAAAATGCAATTCGGTAAATAGTGGGAAAAACTGACTCAATTTTCTTACTCGTGGGTTTTTGGGGTCGCTGAAAACGAATATGAGGTCGGCGAGAGTTTGCAAATTACCTGGTGCCTGCAGCGGGTGTAATAAACGTCTTCCTCTGGAGTATTTTGATAATTTGTTAAATAATTTGCCCAAACTTGTAACTCGGGGGGTTTTTAGGGTCGCTGAAAATGAATATGAGGTCGGCGAGAGTGTGCAAAGTACCTGGTGGCTGCAGCGGGTGTAATAAACGTCTTTCTCTGGAGTATTATGGTAATTTATCATATAATTAGTTTAAACTCGTTACTCGGGGGTTTTTGGGGTAATCTATTTTCTTCGATGTAACTATAGTGATCGAAAAGGGTGGTATTTTTATTGTAAATAAACATAAATTTTTATTATTATAATATATTTATGGTTAAAAAAGTTCATTCTACAAAATTTATCGTAATTTATCTTTAAAATTCATTTTCTTCATCAGTATCATCTTCTTCTTCATTATTGCCTTCCTCTCTCGACTCCAATGCAATATTTGTGCAATCAGAGCTTGCACAATTTTTGCAGGCTAAATTACAAACTAACCCATGCTTCCTGCACCCGCATGAGTTGCCGCAGTCTGACTTACAACTACAGAATATTAAATTTAAAATGTTGGGAGAACCAGGTGGCTGAGTGATTCTAACTGGATTTTTTTTTGTTTAATGCTTATTTTGCAATCTGTTGCATCATATAATAACAATAAGCATACATGTTGATTGGTACAATGTCGTGAGAGAGAGTTTGTCCAGTGATCCACTCTCTGTATGCACTTTTACATTCTTACAATTATGTTAAAAACAATAAAAAATTGTAACTTTACATTATTACATCGATATTAAAAAAATAAAATAAAACTATCACAATTTTAACTGGAATTAATACATTATTTTTTAATTTCCATCCCCAATCGGTTTTGTTCATGTTACTGTCCTTTCCATGCAGCCAAATTTGTGTTTGTAAATATACCCTTTTTAAATGCTGGGTAAATGCTTCAACAGATGAAAGAATTTTTCCAATGACAATCTTTTTATTTTTGGCAATAGCCATTAAGTACATTCTGTATGAAGTAATTTTCTCTCAAGGCAAAACCACATCATCCACTTGCGCCTTAATTCAAACTGCTTTAAATGATATCCACAGTTGGTCAAAAGGAACAGGATTTAAATTTTCATCAAAAAAATCTAAAATAGTTCATTTCAGTAAAAAATATAATCCCAACTTAATTAATTTAACCTTAAATGGAACCCCACCACAAGAAGTACATCAACAAAAGTTTTTAGGTGTAATCTTTGATAAAAAGTTATCTTGGAGATATCATATTCAAGAATTAAAAGGTACCTGTCTTAAAATAATAAATATCTTAAAATCACCAGCGCATCATCAGTGGGGAACAGATGAAGATATGTTGCTGAGAATTTACCGATCTTTAATTCGTTCAAAAATAGACTATGGAAGTATATTATACATGTCAGCTCCCAATTCACAACTAAATTGCCTCAATATCATCCAAAACAACGCTTTTCGAATATGTCTTGTTGCGTTTAGATCTAGTCCCATTAAAAGTATTCAAGTCGAAGCTAACAAACCACCTACTCATATTCGCCGTCAGCAATTTTTTTTTCATACTTTGTCAAAGCATCAGCTGATCCAAATAATCCAGTCAACGGGTTAATCAACTATACCAAACAAACAATAGTAAACAAACCCAGAACAGTAAAACCAGCTTCTCAAATTCTTAAAGAACTAGTAGGTAACATAGACTTACGAACTACTACTCCAATCTCATATTCTAACACTCCACCATAGACAATAACGTTGCCCACTATAAGTACCAGTCTATCAACACATTATAACAAAAAAGAAACCCCTAGTTCCGCCCTAAAGTCATCCTTCTTCGAACTCATCCACACCAAATAGTATGACTCAATCATCTACACAGATGCTTCTAAACTCGAAGATCAAGTTGGTTCGTCTGTGACTACCACCAACGAAGTTATAGCTACCTACCGTCTTCCATATTACTATAGCATCATTGTTTATCTAACATCTTCACAGCCGAACTATATGCTGTCATGAAAGTACTTAGTTGTCCAACCAACAAAAGCAAAAACCTTGCAATCTGCACTGATTCGCCATCCTCCATACTATATATCAAGGACTTTTACTCCCAAAACCCACTAATTCAAAATATCCACAATGCATGCCACCTATTATTAGATAAGAACGTATCGGTTAGCATTATTTGGACTCCATCGCACGTGGGTATTACAGGAAACGAAAACGCCGATCAAGCGGCCAAAGAGGCATCCCGTTCTGACATTCCAATGGAGAGTATACAACTTGGTGTAGATTTACAATATACAGTAAACCAAATGTGCTTGAGAGTCTGGAAAAGACCCCAAAGACCCCAGAGTAACAAGTTTGGGTTAATTATTTAACAAATTACCATAATAGTCCACATGAAGACGTTTATTACACCTGCTCAGGCACCAGGTAGTTTTTGCACACTCTCGCCGACCTCATATTCATTTTCGGCGACCCCAAAAACCCCCGAGTAATGAGTTTAAGCCCCATATGATAAATTACCACAATACTCCAGAGGAAGACTTACACCCGCTGCAGGCACCAAGTAGTTTGCACACTCTCGCCGACCTCATATTCATTTTCAGCGACCCCAAAAAGCCCCGAGTAATGAGTTTAGGCCAATTATATGATAAATTACCACAATACTCCAGAGGAATACTTACACCCGCTGCAGGCGCCAGGTAGTTTGCACACTCTCGCCGACCTCATATTCATTTTCAGCGACCCCAAAACCCCCGAGTAATGAGTTTAAGCCAATTATATGATAAATTACCACAATACTTCAGAGAAAGACGTTTATTACACCCGCTGCAGGCACCAGGTAGTTTGCACACTCTCGCCGACCTCATATTCGTTTTCAGCGACCCCAAAAACCCCCGAGTAAGAAAATTTTGTCAATGTTTCCCACTATTTACCGAGTTGCAAATTTATAATAATTGCCTATTTCAAAATGCACTTTTGAAATGCATTTTTCTTATGCACAAATGCAATTTCAGATTTCTTATTAGTTCACAAAATTTCCTGACATTCTCACGACTTAAACGCACCAAACTGCATTAAAATCCATCTTACTGCGCCAAAAATCGACAGTAAGGCCTTTTTTGTGCTTCAATGCCTCGGCAATATTTTACTTTGCAAAATACATATAGTGTCACAACACTTGCTTATATATTTGACGCACTGTCCGTCAACGTGTTAAAAGTGTGTACAGTATAGAGTTGGAGATTTCGATGTGTGCTTTGATTAACTCAGCAGGGATATTGTCTATTCCGGCAGCTTTTCCTCTTTTTAATTGTTTAATTGCATCTTTTATCTCTTCGTGTCTGAATTTCTCGGTGTTCATGTTCATTGGGTGTCTGTTAGGTTCGTCTTATATTTCGCTTGTTATATTCTGTTCTTCATAAATTTCTTTGAAATACTCCATTCATCTAGTAAGAATTTGCTCTTCTGTTTTCAGTACGGCACCATCCTTATCTTTTATTTTAGTGGTACCATTTCGGCTTGTTCTTGCGATGTCATACAATTTTTTTGGGTCGTGTTCTCTTGCCGCATTTTCAGCTTCATTACTGAGTCCGTTGTGGTATGATTTTTTTTTCATTTCTTGCACTTCTTTTGACTTCTTTGTTTTTTCCCAGTATTTTTCTTCTAATAGTTGCTTCTTATCGTTATCTTTCATTCCTAGTAACTTGACTTTAATTTGTTTACGTTCTTGTATCTTGGCCTATCTTGTTTTTGTCATCCAGGGTTTGTTACTGCTTTTCTTGTAGCCAACTGTTTGCACTGCCGTTTTCTTTAACGTCTCTTTATACTTCTTCCACAGTTCCACAGCTTGGTCAGAGGTTAAATTATAAATTTATAAAAGTTGTAAAAAGGTTAAAGACGGTTAAAAACATCAGAACAACACATGGGACTTTCACAAAAACACGGTACAAAAAAAATTTTTTTGATCATGGTGGGGTTCAAAAACCCTACAATGACAAATAAAATCTTCATTAAAAACTTCTTAAGTGAATATTTGATGAATTTGTAATATCTAGTAGATAATTTCCATCTGTAATATTTATAATATCTGTAATTATATGAATAATGTCCTATAAATAATATTTTTAGAGTCGGCGTCGTAATTAAAATTAATGATGATAGCGTGTTTTTAATGACAGGTCATTAAAAAATGGATTATGGTACATACTAAATAGTTTAATTTACGTGGGAGTTTTTGTATTACCCACAAAAAGCAATTGATGTTATGTAATGAATATTACTTTAATACCTCTAATTACTTACAGTCGCATTGACTTTTCATGCGTTTAATTAAAATATGAAACCTCTAATCGACTGTTTGTGAAACGAGTTTCTTCTTCTTAATCTATTTTTATAATAAAATATCTGCCATTTAAAGCTAAGTAACAACAGAAACAGATAATAAAACAACAGATCCCTGATTGACTATCTTCGGTAATGATCCACTCCGATTACATTGCTGTTCTTTGTATAATACCCTGTTCCACGAACATACGCCTGTTTTGGATTACTTCGACAACGAATATTTTATTCTGCAAAATAAGAAGAACGAAAGTAAATTGCAAATTACATTGTTGTTTATTGGGATAATTATTAGCGCCATTTACTTTCGTACTTCTTATGTTGCACAGTTCGTTGTCGAAGTAATAAAAAAAAGGCGTATGTTCGTGGAATAGCCCATAGTGAAAATATATACAGAGTGTTTCATTGGAAAAGTAACATACGTTAACTGTAGAAAGAGGACACTTAGGCGATCTCAAAAATACCATACTTAATGGATCTTACTCCATTAATAACAAATATACTGGGTGTTTTATCTATTTTGCCATTTTCTTAATTGGTTCATAACTTTTTAACCACACTGTATATTTATTTTATATTTGGCACGCAAATATCATTTAAGGTGTACAATAAATTAATTTATTAACAATTGTAAAAAATCCAGATCCGGATTAAAAAATATTGGAAAAATATTCCGACCCCAAAAACAACACCCTGTACATTTAATTTTTTTAAAATGGATTGTTCAGTTGAAAAGAGGATGAAAAACTAAATTCAGTGGTATATTTTGAATTTTCGGCAAAATGATTTTTCTGGTGAAATTTTGAATTTGAATTCGGAAATTAAGTGAATTGCGAGAGCTCTAAGTAGAAAAAAATTGAAATACAGTTTACAACTTGTCAACCTCACTATATATTGATTTTATATTTAACACGCGAATATTTTTTTAGGTGTCCAATCAATTAATTTATTTACAATTATAAAAAATCCAGGTCCTGTTTAAAAAATATTGTGTAAATATTCCGACCCAAAAAACACCTTGTATATTAATTTTCTTTGAAATGGATTTCGCATTTGAAAAGAGGATGACAAACAAAATTAGTGGTATACTTTGAATTTTTGACAAAATGATTTTTCTGGTAAAATTTTGCATTTGATTTCTGAAATTATGTCAATTGCAAGAGCTCTTGTAGAAAAAATTAAAATGCGACTTAATTTTAATTAATACCATTATTTAATCTAAATTGGTAAAATGTTAATATTTTAGTGTTTTTTTATTATGTGTGAAAAATAGTTTTTGGCGGATATTCATCTTTAAATAATGAATAAATAATAAAGGGTCAATAAAGAATACATCACTTTAATCAACAAAATAGCTAAAAATTATAACAAAACAGCGAAAATTTGCAGCATAATCACTATTCAAAACTAAAGTACCTATTCAAAATTACCACTATCAAAAATAATTTTTTTTATACGTAGGTACGGTAAATTTTTGTAGTTAGGTACCTAGCGTCAGGTGTACTGTGTACTGTGTGTGTGTGTTGAGTAAGTGTCTTGTTACATTGCAAAGTCGACGTCATTGTCTTTGCAAAAAGACGCTAATTGTATCCGAACGTCTGCGGTCCCTCCGGTGAGTACCGATCCCACAAGGACAGAAACTATTTTCATTTATTAATTTATAATAAACGAAAAATTTCTGACCCTGGTGAGATTCGAACTCACGATCATTTGGACCTTTCGATCCAAAGGTAGGCGCTCTTACCACTGAGCCATAGACGGGGTCATCAAAAATTATTGTTATGTGTGCAAATTTTAATATTTTACCAATTTAGATTAAATAATGGTATTAATTAAAATTAAGTCATATTTTATTTTATTTTACTTTGAGCTTCGCAATTCACATAATTTCGGGATTCAAATTCAAATTTTTACCAGAAAATCATTTTGCCGAAAATTCAAAGTATACCACTAATTTTGTTTGTCATCCTCTTTTCAAATGCAAAATCCATTTAAAAAAAAATTAATGTACAAGGTGTTTTTTTGGGTTGGAATATTTATACACTATTTTTTAATCCGGACCTGGATTTTTTTATAATTGTAATTAAATTAATTAATTGGACACCTAAAAGAATATTCGCGTGTTAAATATAAAATCAATATACAGTGTGGTTGACAAGTTGTAAGCTGTATTTCAATTTTTTTCTACTTAGAGCTCTCGCAATTCACTTAATTTCAGAATTCAAATTCCAAATTTCACCAGAAAAATCATTTTGCCGAAAATTCAAAGTATACCACTGAATTTAGTTTTTTATCCTCTTTTCAACTGAAAAATCCATTTTAAAAAAGTTTGATGTACAGGGTGATTAAATGATATTTGCGTGCCAAATATAAAATAAATATACAGTGTGGTCAAAATATTATGAACCAATTAAAAAAAATGGCAAAATTGATAAAACACCCAGTATCTTTGTTATTAATGGAGTAAGACCCATTAAGTATGGTATTTTTGAGACCGCCTAAGTATCCTCTTTCTACAGTTAACGTATGTTACTTTACCAATGAAACACCCTGTATAAAAACTCTCTTGAATAGAGACTCACTTGAAAAGTTTCTTTGTTGTCGGGATATAAGATTAGAACTACGCCTAAGGATGCTTCGATGTTACGTGTTCTCTACTCTTCTTTATGGCTTGGAAGCGTGGACGTTGAAACAAGTCCATTTGAATAAGTTGGCCGTCTTTGAATTTTGGTGTTACAGAAGAATCCTACGAATATTATGGATTCAAAGAAAGTCAAACGTGGAAGTAACTAGAAGGATAGGAAATCAACCGGAAATAATACTAACTATCAAAAGACGAAAACTTGAGTACTTGAGACATGTAATGAGAGGGCAAAAATACTCATTATTACAACTTATTATGCAAGGAAAAATCCGAGAAAAGCGAAATGTGGGAAGACCAAGAACATCCTGGCTTAAGAACTTACTGGAATGGTTGGAATGCAGTAGTGCAGAGCTATTTTCAGCGACAGTCAACAGAGTCCGCATTGCCATGATGATTTTTTAACCTCCGATAGAAGATGGAACTTAAAGAAGAAGAAGGTGCAGCATAAGTTGTAAATCATCTTCACTTTGAAAGATTAATATTGCATCGTCTGCATAGCAGATTATTTTAAGTTGTTTTTCTCCCATTTGGTATCATTTTTTAGTTCTTACTTTTTTATTATTTCGTACATGATCAGGTTGCACAATAAAGGACTCAAGAAATCCCCCTGTTTTATCCCATTGCCGGCTTCAATTGGGTCAGTTAGTTTATCTTTCACTTTTACTTTTATTGTGTTGTTCTGGTAGATGTTTTCGATCGTTTTAATTATTCCTAGAGGTACCTCTCTTGAGTAACAGAAATGGATAAGGTCCTTTAATTTGACCCTGTCAAATGCTTTCTTGAGGTCCACGAAACATAAATATGCCGGTTTGTTGTATTCCAACGATTTATCTTGAACTTGCTTCATTATAAATTAAGGGTCAAGAAATGCGAAAAGAGCATTATTTATAATTACAGGTATTAAATCATTTTTTTTGTAAATATAATAAAATTGTATTTTTTTGCTCATTACAGAGTATGTGATCATTATTTAATATATTTTAATTATATATTTACTTTAAATTGACGTACTGACGCCTAGAAAATATTCCGTACCCCATCAGAGAATGAAGTCTAAGTTTTATCATAGTTGTGCGTAGGTATCTTATGCACGTTGAGGAATATTTTGGTGATAAATAAAAATTTAAATTAATTATCTGATTATTTAAAATTTAAATAATTACTCGGTTTATGTTTAGTTCCCGGAAAAACCTTTCTAATTTGTTTATTGACTTATTTAAACTTAATTTATCTAATTATTTTCAACGGAGCCTCTTTTTAATTAGGTACTTAATAGCCGAATTGTTTTAGTTCTATTTTCATTTATGGTAGGGGAGCCGAAGCGGGGATTTTTGCAGTTACTCAAGCGCGTCAGATTATCATATGGTGAGAAACCTGGTACCCTGCAAATGTACTTCTACCATATATTGGCCCTTAACGCAGGGGAGTTCGTTAAGGGGGGCCGCAAAAAATCTATCCTTAAAAATACTAGAAATTGTCAGATTAAGATAAGGTAAGTTAAGTATGTACATGCAAAAGAGATGTATCGCCTATCCATAAACCCTCTAGCTCGTCACATTATCAACTGCAAAATGTTTCAGTAGCTAACGAACTTCAGACCACAAGCTCAGCCAATTTTAGCCAAGCGATATCCCTAAGAGATATAATTCCTGTCCCTAAAGTAGCTTTTAAAACTGCTCTGAGAAAGGAAAGAAAAATCTACAACGGTAATAACATCTTCCCCTTACTTTGCTGACCTGAAGGCAGAAAAAGAACAACAGAAGGCAAAAATAGTAAAAAAGAAAAAAAGTTGCAGTAAAACGAAAAATTGCTGTTCCAGAATCTTCTGACTCCGAAGACCATGATGTTGATGACGCCCACTTTTGCGAAGATTCCAGTGACACGGAAACCTTCAGTGATGAAGATGTTGAAATTTTGCAAACAAACCAGCTTACTGCAGTTCCAACGAAAAATGTGTTTGCCGAAGATTTTATATTAGTTCAACTAACTAATAAAATAAAAAAAGAAAAAATAAAAAAAAAAGAATTTGTTGCCCAAGTTAAAGATCCATTAAAAACGGGTATGAAGTAAAATTTATGAGACAGTACAGAGGAAACTGGAACATCTTCGTCTTTCCAGAGGTAGATGATATCTCGGTAATAACTGCATCTCAAATCATGGGAAAGCTTCGCTCTAAAAGACTCAGATATGGAAAAATCCAGTTTATATAGAATCTTTTATGTTTTAAGTTTGTTTAATTGTATTTCCTGATTAAATATTTAATTGATCTGGTATGTTTTACTTTGCCCCAAAAACAAAGTTCACTTTGCCCCGCCTGAGGGGCAAAGTGAACTTTTTGCGACTTTTGAGAAATATGTTTACAGTATATTACATAAAACTGTTTTTTAGTTTTTGAAGTTATACTTCTTTACGCGCGATATGAGGGTGAATTTTAATAGGATTAAAACCTTTGATCCCGGCGCAGTCGCATTACAACTTTGTTCTGATTGGATGTTCAAATGACATGACAAAAATTATCCAATATGGCAGCTGTGGCACAGCTGTGGGACTGTGGTTTGGTTATGTATGGTTGTTGCGTTTTAAAATTTGTAGGAAGAGAAACAACAAACAAAAAGTTAGTTAATGGTTACTGCCTTTTTAAATAGTTTTCATATTATATTTTTGGACTTATTAACATAGAAGAGATGATTGTTGCATGCCAATGTGAAAGCCCATCAAACTGTGACTAGTATGAGTGCCGCAAAATTACTGATAAAAAACCTATTAGCTCGAAGGCGTAGAGAGCTGTGGATATCAACAATCAACCGGGACGATCTACGATCTCGCTTATTCAAAGCTAAAGAATCTTACACAGGTAAGTGTTTTAAAAATAGTTGATCAAATTTTGTTATGATATTTGAACATAGCCACTTTGCACGATGCAAGTGATTGCGAAATTTATTAGTCGTTATACTTGCTCTGATTGGGTGTTGAAATGATCTGTCAATAATAAATAATTGTTCAATATGAAGGTAAACAAATGTATAATATATTAGTTTTATTGTTGTGAGTACAGAAACAAAAAAGTTTATAATTGTAGTGATTTTTAAATAGTTTAATGCAACAGGTACGTAATAATTGTAAATGTATCATAGGTACCTACCTATTTGAACCTACTAGTTGTGGATGTGGTGAAGAATTTTCAGAATTTCACGTAAATTTTAATACAACAGATCTAAAACAAATTACAATAACTTGAATGTAAGGAGTAAAAATGTTCGTTCATCGAAGCGTTGGTTTTGTGTGTATTCTCGTCGTTATGTACTTTTTCGTCACCCAGTAACCCTGGCAAATGAACTTGGGTCACTTCGTTCGGCAATCTTCGGTAATACGCACTTGTACAATAATTGGCAGAGTCTAATAAATTTCAAAGTCAATATACTTAACATATACTCCCCCACCTTGAAACCCCAAAGACCGGGTTTCAATAAAAAGTCTTAAAGAAAAAGTCAAAGATCATATTAATTATAGTTTTCAAACAAAAGTTATTGATCTTGGTTAGGCAGAACACATAATTTCACAACCTGTCGTTTAATCTCACCAGAGTTTGTCTTTATCACAACCGACCGCACAATATTGTCACTTCCGGTGTAAGTTTTTAAAATTCTGCCTAACTGCCACTTCAAGGGAGGAAGTCCATCATCCTTTACTAGAACCATGCGTCCAGGCTGGATCAGCTGTTGGCAATTCTCCTTCCACTTGACCCGCAGCTGAAGATGGGATACATATTCTTTGGACCATCTTGTCCAAAAGTGCTGTAATATCTGTTGCACCCTTTGGAATCTTGAAAGACGATTTTCATTAATGTCCATTAAGTTTTGTTGTGGTATACTCGTCAATGAAGATCCAATTAATAAGTGTGCAGGAGTAAGAGGGTTAGGGTCATTTGGGTCATTAGAAAGAGGATAGAGTGGTCTAGAATTGAGACAAGCCTCTATTTGATATAAAACCGTGGTAAATTCTTCAAATGTTAAAATTGCATTACCTACTACACGTTTCATGTGGTGCTTAACTGATTTAATGTTTGACTCCCATAATCCACCGAAGTGGGGAGCACGTGGAGTAATGAAATGCCATTGAATACCGTCGATTGAGAGGTCTGTAATAATGTGATCAGCATTTGTGTTAAAAAATTGTCTGAGTTCATTATTTGCTCCCACGAAAGTGCTGCCGTTATCTGAAAATATTTCGGAGCATTTACCGCGTCGGGCCGTGAATCGGCGTAATGCCGCTAAGAAGCATTCTGTCGTGAGATCACTGACAACTTCTAAATGTATAGCCTTACTGGCGAAGCAAATGAAGAGAGCAATATAAGCTTTAGAAGTTTTGTAATTACGACCCTTTCTATCTCGTAATAAAACGGGACCAGCATAATCGACACCAGAAACCGTGAAGGGACGTGAAAGGGTAACTCGTGACTCCGGAAGATTGCCCATAAGATACTGTTCGGGTTTATTGTTAAATCTAAAACATCGGACACAATCACGAACAATTTTTCGAACCAAATTGCGCCCTGATATTGACCAGTAATTTTCTCTTAAGGAAGCAAGAAGTGCTTGAGGACCAATATGTAAAAGTTTCAAATGCTCATGGCGAGCAATGAGTATCGTGAGGTGATCTTTCTGAGGTAGGACTATGGGGTGTTTCTTGTTAAAATCAAATGACGAATGATGTAAACGACCGCCAACGCGTATTAATTTTGTTGTTGTATCAAAGAATGGAGTTAGGCCAAGAAGTTTACTTCTTTTGTCAATTTGGTTGGAATTGGAAAGTGCATCATAATCATATGGAAATGACTGACGTTGTACGAACCTAATTAAGGTTAAAAGGGAATTATTGAGTTCTATTGTGGTCAAGGGACCTGTTATTCGTAAATGTTTATGAATCGACAGATTGTCTTTAAATCTTAAGACATAAGCAAAGACGCGTGTTAGTTTATTTAATGAAGAATATTTGTAGTAAAAGGTAAATTCGTTGTTGATGTGATGAAACACAAGAGTTTTGTTACGCAGTTCAGGTAATTCAGAAGTTATAGAAACTTCTTGATGTTTTGTATATTGAGGCCATTCTTCTTGAGGCAAAGTGAGCCAAGAAGGGCCATGAAACCATATGTGGGAATTACTGAGCGAAGAAGGACTTATACCTCGTGACAGTAGATCTGCTGGATTATCATAAGTATTAATATATTTCCAAAGTTCAGGGTTGGTCAGTTTATGTATTTGTGAGACTCGATTTGCTATAAAAGTCTTAAGTAAATGGGGAGAGGTGTTTATCCATGAAATAACAATTTTAGAGTCAGTCCAATACGTAATGTTTTTAAAGGAGACATTTACAGATGAAGTGACCTTTTCAACAAGTTCAGAAAGTAGTGATGCCCCACAAAGTTCGAGTCTTGGAATGGTTACAAGTTTCATAGGAGAAACTCGAGTTTTAGCACAATAAAGATTTGAAGTGTAATTTCCAAATGTATCTGTGCAGCATATGTAAATACATGCACCGTAAGCCGCCTCCGAGGCGTCAGAAAACCCATGAAGTTGAACAGAAACTGGGTTAGAAGAAAGTACATGTCTAGGTATTTTTAAAGTGTTTAATTTTGTAAGTTCGAAGTAGTATTTCGACCAAAGTGTGTAAATACTTATTCATCCCAACTTATCTTGAGTTTCCAGAGCTCTTTAAGAATAATTTTCGATGTAACTGTTACGGGTGAAAGTAACCCCAAAGGATCAAATATTTGTGCTGTACAGGATAAAATCTGTCTTTTGCTAATCTTTAAGTTAATTGTGGAGGTATTTATAGAATATTGTAGGGAATCACAAGACGGATTCCAAAGTAATAATAGTGTTTTGTTATGTTCGTCAGAACCAATATGCAAAAAATCAGGATCAGAATGATTTTGTAGATACGAATCATTGGTAGTCCATTTTCTCAGAGGATAACCGTAGGAAGATAATAAATATGAAATAGTTTCCTTGATTTCTCGGAGTTCTTCCGATGTGTCACAACCAGTTAATAGATCATCTACATAAAAATCGTGCAAAATTATAGAGGAAATTTTTGGGTATTCGGAAATATGTCGATGAGCAATTTCATGAAGAGACCTAATGGCAAGAAACGCTGCTGATGCAGTACCGTAGGTAACAGTATTCAGTGTATAAGCAGAAATTTCATCATTTTTATTAAATCTCCAAAGGATCTTTTGAAGGTAACGTTGTTCAGGAGTAAGGAAAACCTGACGATACATTTTAGTTATATCTGCACCCAGTACGAATTTATGTTGACGAAATCTAAGTAAAATGTAAAATAAATTATCTTGTAAATGAGGGCCGACATACATGATGTCATTTAATGAGTAGCCTGTGGTAGTTTTCGCACTACCATCAAATACAACTCTTAACTTTGTAGTGGTTGAAGTTTCTTTTAAAACGCAGTGATGAGGTAAGAAGAATCCAGAATTATCATTAGTGTCATTTATTAGGGACATGTGACCAAGTTTAATGTACTCACGTATGAAGTCATGATATTCTAATTTCAATTGAATGTTATTTTCAAGTTTTCTCTCTAAGTTTAAAAAACGTTTTTTGGCAGTAGTTAGAGAATCCCCTAAAACTGATGGAGATTCCTTTAGTGGAAGAGTAGTGATAAAACGACTATCACAATGGCGAGAAATATGCTGCTTAAAATGATTTTCACAATAGATGTCTTCTTCGGAAACAAACTTAGTTTTAGGACACTCCTCTAGTTCCCAAAACTTTGTGAGCTGTGAATCTAATTCACTGGTAGAAGAAAAGTAACAATTATGTTGGGGGTGGTGTTGAATATTTGTTGGAATTGGGCCAGAAATTATCCAACCAAGAGTGGTTTTTTGAATGATCGGTAACCCAGGACCAAGTTTGATTTGTCCCACGCTTAAAATATCCCAAAATGTGTCAGCTCCAATAAGAAGGTCTACTGGACCAGGTTTTTCAAAATTCTGGTCAGCTAGAAGTAATTTTGTTGGAATATTGAGCTGGGAACGATTGATCTGTATGTAAGGTAAATTACTTGTTATGTTGGGCAAAATTAGACAAGATATTTTTTTCGAGAAATTGTTAATATCTGATTTAAATGTTAGTGATGTCCGGAAGTTAATATTGTGAGTTAATTGATTAATTCCCGAGATCGAAGTGTTGATTTTTTCCTTTGAAAGTTGTAAAATATCACAAAATTTCTCAGATATAAAGTTGGATTGACTTCCGTTGTCCAAGAGTACTCTGCATTTATGTGAGTTGCCGAACTTGTCAAAAACGTTAACAACAGCAGTTGAGAGTAGAATATACGGTTTAATAGCAGTGTGAACACTTGAGCTTATATGATGTGTTGAAGAGAAGTTAGAGGTAGAAGTAGATTCATTTGACTGCAGCCCAGTGTTTGGAACATTGGAAGGTAATGAAGATTGAGAAGAATTGTTTTCTGTGGAAACTGAATTTGAGGATTGTGAATTCTCGAAGTGTAACAGAGTGTGATGGATCTTTCCACATTTTCTACAACCAGTAGAACGACAATCCTTAGTACGATGGCATGTGCCAAGACAATTAAGGCATAAACGTAGACGTTTTGCATTGTTTAACCTATTAGTAGGATTTAGTTTTAAGAAGTCAGGACAATAATATATTTTATGTTCCTTGTTACAAAAGTTGCATTTAAACCTATTCTCTGTGTTAGAAACAAAGGCTTTTGTTTCAGACTTATTACCTTTGTATCGTGGTGAATTTTGATCCTGTTTATTATCATTGTAGTTATCTAATGACTCTAAGATACGACATCGTTCTTTTAAAAATTTCAGTAAATCATCTAAAACTGGTAGGTTGTCTTTACAATTTTGTGACTCCCAAGAGCGTCTTGTTGAGTTATCAAATTTTGTTGTTAACAAATAAATAATCAAATCATCCCAGTGTTTAGTGGGGCGTTTTAAAACTTCTAAAGCACGTAAATGTTTTTGTGTATTGTCTAGAAGTTGTCTGAGACCTTGATTTGATTCTTTTGTGACTAGTGGTAGGTTAAAGAGAGCTTTAATGTGATTGTTTACAAGTAACTGTTTATTTTCAAATCTTTCGATCAATAAACTCCAAGCAATGTCGTAGTTTGCATCGCAGACTTGCAAAGATTTAATAGTGTCGGCAGCTAAGCCACGTAATGACAGACGTAAGTAATGAAACTTTTGTACATTGGAAAGTGAAGTATCATCATTAATAATAGAATTAAAACTGTCGCGAAAGAAGAGGAATTGATCAAACGATCCATCAAATGTAGCTAGATTCAATGGAGGTAACTTAATGTTGCTTGTATTTGTAGGCCCAGCTGCTATTGAACCATTGACACTACGTGAATCAGACGTGTCAGTAGGTCGTCTAGATAAAATAAGTTTTTTGATGTCAGATATTATTTTAAAATATCTGTCCTCAAAAGTCTGCCTTTCAATGGCATGTATTGTGTCATAATTTTCCTCGCAGTCAGGATCATCAGTTTCAATAAGCAGCTGAACCTCATTAAAAACATCTAAAAGCTCTTCGGCTTTGGATAATCGCATTTCTAAATCTACGAGGTCGATAACTTCATTATTTTCTACACTTCTAAAATATGTTGTTAAACGTGTAAGAGCACCTTTAGTGGCCATTCTCTTTGTTTTGTTTTGGTCTGACATTTTTGACAATTTGACCAAAATTTATGAGGATGCAAAATAATTAAATATTATGTATGTATGTGGCGTATATTATTATACAGATATAAACAATCAAAATGTGTTTGATGTTTAAAGAAATAAATATTTGATCTTCGATGAATGTAATTAAATAAAAAGAAATGATTTATTCAAGTGCAGAAAACGGAAATAAATGTTTTGTAATTCAATTATTATGTACGTAAGAATTATTATTAACGTTTAGTTACGATCTGTCATCATAAAATAAAAAATCAGCTAGCACATTCACAATGAATACGAGAGTAGGTAAAACGTCAAATATGTCACTATTCGAAATAAATATATTAATTTAGATTGAAACTCATGTACTTAAAATATTTATCAAATAGAGACTGAAAAAATGTGAAACTATAAAAAGGATTCAGTATTCAGTGTTGTAAATAATGTAGCTTCCTGGGGTTGATACAGCGGGTCAAGTACGACGTCGGTTCGTAGAATGTAAAGTTGCTATTTTCTTTGTAGTTCTGCTGGCACTGTAGATTCGCAGTTCGAAGGACCAATAGTTGTGGATGTGGTGAAGAATTTTCAGAATTTCACGTAAATTTTAATACAACAGATCTAAAACAAATTACAATAACTTGAATGTAAGGAGTAAAAATGTTCGTTCATCGAAGCGTTGGTTTTGTGTGTATTCTCGTCGTTATGTACTTTTTCGTCACCCAGTAACCCTGGCAAATGAACTTGGGTCACTTCGTTCGGCAATCTTCGGTAATACGCACTTGTACAATAATTGGCAGAGTCTAATAAATTTCAAAGTCAATATACTTAACACCTACCAAAATACATAGTATGTAATACTTTTATTTACATAATTTGATTACCATCAAAATTTCTATCAATATTCACCTAATATATTGTTTTCTTACTCTATGTTTTGTTGTATTTTTTCATTTCTAAATCATTTCAATTCAAAATCAAAATAATTTGATTTACATAATTCAAAAATGTCAAAAGTTTTAATCCGTTTAGTTAGTAGATCTTCGCACATAATGACATATTGTCTCCGTGGCGAAGCGTTTAATGCGAGTGAACCCCAATACAACGCCAATACCAGCCGCGCTGGTAAGTTGGTTCGAATCCCAGTAGAAACTTTAATTTTTTTATTTTTTTTATACATTTTATGATTGTAAGTATATTTATTATATAATTTTATTTTCAGAAAATACGTATTTATTTAAAAAAATTTCCGACAATTAATGTTCAGAAATCATTTGTGGCATTTTTAATGTGTTTGTGTGTGTTTTATTCTTTTATTATTTTAATTTTTGGCACTGTCGCGCATAATAAAAATGTTTGAGAAGTAGTAAGTATAAATTAGTTTAATATTTAAATAAAATATAAATAAAAAGTATATTAATTTCGTTTATAATCATATAATAGAAGTATAACTTCTTACGTTCGTACAAAGTACACACACATTCTTTTTAGATATTGGAATATGTAGCCAAATGGTTCTGCTATCGTATGAACAAAAAATAGTCGTAATTATTATTTTCGTATAAGTCATATTATTTGACAAATCTTAACTGGTTCACTTTGCCCCGACTTCCCCTATATTTCAAAAATCTGACGATTTGAGCGGGGCTCAAGGAAATCGGTGTCCCAAATTTTCACAAGAAAAATGAGAATATTTCGCGAAATGAACGTCAGAAGGAAAAACTAAAAAATATGTTTCAATATTTTTCAAAAATCTATCGAATGATACCAAACACGACTTTCCACGTAGAGGGGTGGGGGGTAAATTTAATATTTTAAATACGAATCCCGCGATTCGCGAAATGAAAATCAGATCGAAAAACTGAAAAATACACTTATTCAATATTTTTGAAAAATCTATCGAATGGAACCAAACACTTTGGCTTACTTTAAAATCTTAAATGGGAGCCCTCGTTTTTTATTACAGATTTGGATTCCTTAGATAAAAATAAGTAACTTTTATTCGAGACATTTTTTTTCGAATTGTTGATAGATGGCGCTATAATCTAAAAAAACCATTGTTGGAGATGGAAAATTAAATTAAAAATAGAAAGTCCCCAATAAAATGGAAAACTTTACTTAATTTTTTTTTGGTTTTAATTCTTCACAACAGAATAGGTCCCCATCGCGCTCGAGTGACTACACATTTAGCATACTCTGCTCCCCTACTATTACCTTTTTGTGTTTTGTTCTATCAAAGGTGTAAATGTTTTCTTCTCTTCTGCTTTCTTTTTATAAGTAATTCGGCTTGTTTATTGGCGGATTGATAGATACTTCGGTTGTCGCTCCATCTTTTGTGCGGTCGACCGATACCTTTATCTCTTTCTGTTTTGACCACACGGTTCTCCCCATTCTGCTTGTGTGGTTATTCCATTCTTTTTTATATTTAATGTCCATTTATTTATACACTACCGCACTTTATATTTTCTTTTAATGACTTCACTCATATTTCCATCTCTAAGCGTATTTCCCCTTATGCTTCTTAGTACTCTCATCTCTAGTTTGCAGTAGTCTTTGTATTGTGGCTGAATCGGGTTTCCTTTCTGATGCATTAAGGCAGAAACATATTTGGTTTGATAAGATTAGAATGGCCTGCAGGCAGCCCAGATCTCGATCCAATTGGGAATTTATGGGATGAATTAAAAATAGCTATTCGACGTCATCATAAGCCTTCAGAATATTTGGTAAAATTATGGCCCTGGTAAAGAAATATCAGGCTATTCCCCAGGCAAGGATAACACATTTTTATTCGATGCCAAATAGATTATTGCGAGCAGTCGTTGCTGCAAGAGGTGGACATATCCGCTATTGAGTTATATTTTTTATTGTTAATTTTGTTTTGTTTTGTTAATTTTAGTGCGTTTGATTTTTTTACTACAATAAGCCTTCAAAGCAGTGTTTTTATTTACAGCTCTTACAAGAAAAGAGATATTCGGATAATTCAAAAAACAAAACCTTAGTGATACCTCCAGGATAATACAAAAGGAGTATGAAACAAAATCATCCCTCCAATTTCTCCACAGAATTTTTTAAAGTTAGGAGAAAATACAACACTTTCATTCACCACTTTATAATTCCTTCTGAAGGCTGTATGACACAATGTATTTTCTTGTATCATTTCTGATATCGTTTCTGATATTAGAAAGTTATATACATTTTCTTGTATCGTTTCTTGTACGTACGTTTGTGCCCTGTATGACACTATGCAAGTTCTTGTATCGAAAATTGAGTGTAATTCAACTTTTAATAAAACTTTTAAAAACTTATAAATTTAACATTTTAATGTTAACCAGAATTTTTACGTTGACTGTTTGAGGCTGATTATTTGGGTTTTTATTTTATTTTGATATTTATGTTAAAATATTTGCATTAGAATTATCTTCAGTTTGATCCAAATTTAGACCGTGCAGTATCGTCGCCCCCGCTAGCGAAATTATTCCGATTCGATTTTTTTGCACAATCTTACTCAAAAAGAGGTCCTTATAACATATCCATAGGGTGCCGGGCGGTGCCGTGGTCGAAAAATTGTTTAAACAATTTTTTTTAAACAAATTCACAAAAATAATTTTTTCATTTCGGACAAAATTTTTTTAGATAAATTGGCTTATTCTGAGCAAAAAAGGTCTCTTGTTATTTTTTTTCTAAAATTGATTGTTGTCGAGTTATATGCGATTAAAAATTTGAAAAATGCGAAAATGGCAATTTTCAAGGCTTAATAACTCGATTAAACATTATTATTATGAAATTCAAAAAGTGACCAAATCATGTTTCAAATCCCTTCTTCAAGGTCCTGAAGAGACTTTTGTCATTATTTTATTAGAAAGCTGTTATTTTTAATTATTAACAATTAGCGCTATAGTTCAGGATGTATCGTCGCCCCCGTTAGTGAAATTATTCCGATTCCATTTTTGCAGAAACTTACTCAAAACGAGGTCCTTATAGCATATCCACAGGGTGCCGGGCGGTGCCGTGGTCGAAAAATTGTTTAAACAATTTTTTTTAAACAAATTCACAAAAATAATTTTTTCATTTCGGACAAAATTTTTTTAGATAAATTGGCTTATTCTGAGCAAAAAAGGTCTCTTGTTATTTTTTTTCTAAAATTGATTGTTGTCGAGTTATATGCGATTAAAAATTTGAAAAATGCGAAAATGGCAATTTTCAAGGCTTAATAACTCGATTAAACATTATTATTATGAAATTCAAAAAGTGACCAAATCATGTTTCAAATCCCTTCTTCAAGGTCCTGAAGAGACTTTTGTCATTATTTTATTAGAAAGCTGTTATTTTTAATTATTAACAATTAGCGCTATAGTTCAGGATGTATCGTCGCCCCCGTTAGTGAAATTATTCCGATTCCATTTTTGCAGAAACTTACTCAAAACGAGGTCCTTATAGCATATCCACAGGGTGCCGGGCGGTGCCGTGGTCGAAAAATTGTTTAAACAATTTTTTTAAAACAAATTCACAAAAATAATTTTTTCATTTCGAACAAATTTTTTTTAGATAAATTGGCTTATTCTAAGCAAAAAAGTTCTCTTGACATTTTTTTCTAAAATTGATTGTTGTCGAGTTATATGCGATTAAAAATTTGAAAAATGCG
This sequence comes from Diabrotica virgifera virgifera, assembly GCF_917563875.1. Taxonomy (NCBI): domain Eukaryota; kingdom Metazoa; phylum Arthropoda; class Insecta; order Coleoptera; family Chrysomelidae; genus Diabrotica; species Diabrotica virgifera. Next base: position 39,193,352 of record NC_065451.1, on the reverse strand, counting down.
AAAATGGCTATTTTCAAGGTTTAATAACTCGATTAAACATTATTATTATGAAATTCAAAAAGTGACCAAATCAAGTTTCAAATCCCTTCTTTAAGGTCCTGAAGAGACTTTTGTCATTATTTTATTAGAAAGCTGTTATTTTTAATTATTAACAATTAGCGCTATTATCCATTTTTTGCAGAAACTTACTCAAAACGAGGTCCTTATAGCATATCCACAGGGTGCCGGGCGGTGCCGTGGTCGAAAAATTGTTTAAACAATTTTTTTAAACAAATTCACAAAAATATTTTTTTTATTGCGAACGATTTTTTTTAGATAATTTGGGTTATTCTGAGCAAAAAATGTCTCTTGTGATTTTTCTCTAAAATTGATTGTTGTTGAGTTATATGGCCATTTTCCCATTTTTCAAATTATAAATCGCGTATAATTCGACAACAGTCAATTTTAGAAAAAATCACAAGAGACATTTTTTGCTCAGAATGTCCCAATTTATCTAAAAAAAAATTGTTCGAAGTGAAAAAATTATTTTTGTGAATTTGTTTAAAAAAAATTGTTTAAACAATTTTTCGAAACGTCACCGCCGGGCACCCTGTGGATATGCTATAAGGACCTCGTTTTGAGTAAGTTTCTGCAAAAAATGGAATCGGAATAATTTCACTAACGGGGGCGACGATACATCCTGAACTATAGCGCTAATTGTTAATAATTAAAAATAACAGCTTTCTAATAAAATAATGACAAAAGTCTCTTCAGGACCTTGAAGAAGGGATTTGAAACTTGATTTGGTCACTTTTTGAATTTCATAATAATAATGTTTAATCGAGTTATTAAGCCTTGAAAATAGCCATTTTCGCATTTTTCAAATTTTTAATCGCATATAACTCGACAACAATCAATTTTAGAAAAAAATATCAAGAGACCTTTTTTGCTTAGAATAAGCCAATTTATCTAAAAAAAATTTGTTCGAAATGAAAAAATTATTTTTGTGAATTTGTTTAAAAAAAATTGTTTATACATTTTTCCGACCACGGCACCGACCGGAACCCTGTGGATATGTTATAAGAACCTCTTTTTGAGTAAGTTTGTGCAAAAAAATCGAATTGGAATAATTTCGCTAGCGGGGGCGACGATACTGCCCGGTCTAATTAGGAACTATTGTATTTTCCTCTATTAAAAAATCATGCAACAAAATGAATACAAAAGTTATAGTTAAACTAAATGTAGGAGCTAAATATAATGGTTAGTATTAGTAGAACAGTAGTCCATATACAGGGTGAGGCAGATAACTGGCCTATTAGAAATATCTCGAGAACTAAAGGCAACAGAATCAGGAAAATTGGAATACGGGGGTTTTGAAGGATGATCTATTAAATGAAAATATTTTCATCTCTTTGCAACTTCCGGTTATACCGGAAGTTGCTTATAACTTCGTTTTTTTTAATGGGACACCCTGTATATTTTTACATTTTTGTACTTCTTTCTTAAAATATGAGGATTTGTAATGTTATACAGGGTAGTTTAAAAGATAATTACGTTTTTTATTAATTTCGTAGCAACATTCACACCCTGTAGAATTGTAGTAGTTTGACAACTAAAACTCTACTTACGTTCAAATGATTTTTAACCCTTAACTACAGACATCCCAATATTATCACGTAACTACAGACTCCCGGTATTTTTTACCGGTCATTATAAAATAGAGTCAAAATATAAAGTTAATAATAAAAAACAAAAACTTTTTGCATTATGTGTTTTTATGGAGTCTCTAGATATGGTAAAAATGGTAAAATGAGTGATTTTAATAATATGATACAAGATTTTTGAAGAATAATCTATTAAACCAGAATTTTGGTAACATTTTTGGTCTATTGAAACAAACGGCCATAAATGCTATGGACAAAAATTTAAACTTTTTTTAACAAATAAACGTAACATAGAATCACAAAGGAAATATAAAATAGCATCCACGAAAATTTTTACATCCATGAAAAAAAATCTTCAAGGGGTAAAATTGTAATAAAATTAAATGGCAATTCCATTTTTGCAAAGTGGCCTCAAAATTTTTATCTTCAAATTTAACCTTCATTGAAGGTCCAGGATGTCTTCCACAGTCCATTTCTTTACTTTTTCCCCAAAAACACAAAAAAATAATGTAAACATTTCAGATTTACAAATATAGTACTCATATAAAAATACTCCCTTAACACAGACATCCGGTAATTTTTACCGGTTAAGATTTTTGATGTGTACCAGAAAAGAAAATATTGACAATACACAATACACGCTTTGACTAGCATTGTTATACAAACTGCCCGAGAGGTACAGAGACACATGAACTTGTACGTTGTGAGGTTACCACGAAATCCACATTTTGGGAATGCCCGCCGGTAAAAAATACCGGATGTCTGTAGTTAAGGGTTAATATAGTCTACTATTGTTAAGAATCTTTAGCAAAGCTAAATTTATAATTTTAGTATACAGGGTTGGTCGAAACTCGGAATGAGTATTTTTTGAGTTTTCTTAAATGGAACACCCTGTATTTTAGTATTGTAATGAAATGATATTTTATGGTACTTTTTTATTTCTTAAGCATTCCCTATACCTAACTGCTTTAATTTGTGCTTAATTGTTAGTCGCACCAACAATCTTAACTACGTAAGTATTTTGATAGCTAAACCATTATTGGTAATTTTAAGGATCAGTATGGATTAATATGTATTTATTTCTGAAAAATTATTTGTGATTGAATATTTTCACGGCCAACCTAATAAAATTTTACGTATTTTTTGTTACAATTAATGTTTAGCTTGAATCACCAATAACTCACAAATTAAAGCAGTTAGATATAGGGAATACTTATAAAACAAAAAAGTACTATGAAATATCATTTCATTACAATACTAAAATACAGGGTGTTCTATTTAAGAAAACTCAGAAAATATTCATTTTGAGTTTCGACCAACCCTGTATACTAAAATTTCAAAATTAGCTATACTAATGATTCTTAACAATAATAGACTATATTAAAAATCACTTGAACGTAAGCAGAGTTTTTAAGGTCAAACTATTACAATTCTACAGGGTGTGAATATTGCTACGAAATTAATAAAAAAACGTAAATATCTTTTAAAATACCCTGTATAATATTACAAAATCTCATATTTTAAGAAAGAAGATATTGAGGAGAATCCAAAAATGTAAAAATATACAGGGTGTCCCATTTAAAAAACCAAGTTATAAGCAACTTCCGGTGTAACCGGAAGTTGCAAAGAGATGAAAATATTTTCATTTAATAGATCATCCCCCAAAACAACTTTATTCCAATTTTCATGATTCTGTTACCTTTAGTTCTCGAGATATTTCTAATAATCCAGTTATCTGTCTCACCCTATATAGTATCAATAAAAGATTTATAAATAATACCTACCAAAACACAAATAAATTCATCAAGACGTAAATCATATGATCCCATTTAAAGCCGCCATTATGGCATTAGATGTTTTACCAGCAGGTTTTACGTTTTTGCTCTTTGCGCAGAAATTGGCGCAGTTTTTGTACAAGAATCTGTGTCTGACACAAATTCTTGTATCGTTTCTGATATCGTTTCTTGTATCTGAGTATGACACTTTGCATTTTTTTGACATATCAGCAACGATATCAGAAATGATACAAGAAAATGCATAGTGTCATACAGCCTTAAGCAAAAATTTTTTTTTTTTTTTTTTTATTTACAATTTGCTTCAACCACAAGGGTTATTAGCAATGAACTGTATTTACATCAAATTACAAAATTTAGGTATATTAAATTTGGTTAATGAGTCCTATAGTACGTAAAAAATTAAGAGTCTTACATGAATTACTTTCACTTAAACAATCTTTAATTGTAGTTGGTAACTGTTGATGTTGCCGTTCTATAACGTAGAGGGGACAGTCTATTATTATATGTTGCACTGTTAGTTCACTATCACACACATAACACATCGGAGGGGCTTCCTTCTTTAATAAAAAGTCGTGGGTGATCTTCGTATGACCAAGTCGCAATCTGGACATGAGCACTTGGTCTCTTCTCTTTGTAGGATGTTTCGACGGTGATATACTTTGTTTGATTGTTCTTAATGTAGAGTTTGATTCGTTCCAATTTGTTTGCCATTTTGTCATGATCTTGTTTTTAAAATATTGCTTTAGATCAGTATGAACGCAAGTAGTTATGATGTCTGTTAAGGGATTCTCACTCGCATTTTTTGCTAATGTGTCAGCTTTATCATTTCCACTTATCTCGCAATGTGATGGTACCCAGAGGAACTGAACTAATCTTTGATTTTGTTGGCATATCAAGAGTTCCGCCTTAATTAAGAGGAGGATAGGATGTTTGGGGTATACCCGCCTCAAGGCCGTTAATGCACTTAGGGAATCGCTAATGATTATTGAGAATTTGATGTCATGTGTGTTAACAAACTTTAATGACTGGAGGATAGCAAAGAGTTCAGCTGAGAATATGGAGGTTTGGGGAGGGAGCTGGTAGGAACTGTTATAGTTATCTGTTGTGAAAGCCGCTCCTACTCCATTTGCAGATCTGGATGCATCGGTATAAATATGGATGTGATCATTAAAACCATTTAATATCTCTAATAATCTCTGATTGAAGATTTTTGCTGGTGTGTCACCTTTCTTGAATGCAGATAGGTTTGTATTACAAGCAGGGAGAGCAATTGTCCATGGTAATATGTGTTGGCTGACTTTAAAAGTATTGTAAGTGTGTGGAATTATTGTGTCTAAGCTCTGTAACGTTGCTCTCACTCGATGATAAAACGGAGGATCCAATCTTTTCCCACAATTAAATGTCGATGGAAATCTATCTGTAAATGTGTTTTTATAAACAGGTACATGTGGGTTAGTTGATACTCTTAAGGCATACATGAGGCTAAGGTATTCTCTCCTGAGTTGGAGGGATGGTTCGCCTGATTCAACATACATACACTCAACTGAGCTTGTGTAGTGTGCTCCCAGTGCAATTCTAATTGCTGAATTATGAACTGTGTCTAGCACTTTCAATAGTGAACCTTTGGCTGAGTTGTAGGCAACAGCAGCATAATCTAGTTTTGAACGAATTAGGGTTTTGTATACAGTCATAAGAGTTTGGAAATCGGCACCCCATTGTTTATGAGAGATACTTTTCATTAAGTTAAGGCCGTTTTGAACTGACAGACGGAGAGAGTGGATGTGGTCTTGCCAAGATAGTCGGCTATCCAGTTTTACTCCCAAGAAGTTGATCGATTCTGAATACTTTATTGGTAAATTTTTTAGGAAGAGTTTCGGTGGATTTACTTGTTTCTTTGGAGTTTTACTGAAGATCATTGCTTTCGTTTTAGTGGGTGAAAATTCTAGGCCAGTAGTATTCGACCAATTCTCTAGTTTGTAAATGGCTTGCTGTATATGGGTCGTCATTGTTGATATATTTTTACCACGACAGAATATAACAAGATCATCAGCAAATAGACGGGCTTTGACTAATGGGCTAAGTGACTTAGCGATGTCATTGATGGCAATAAGGAAAAGTGCAACACTAAGAGTAGACCCTTGAGGAATACCGTTTAATTGGATTTTAGAGTCTGAAAGAAAGTTGTCTATTCGAACTTTGAAGTTTCGCCTATATAAAAAATTATTAATAAACTTGATAATATTTCCTTTAATCGACCAACTTGAAAGGATTCTTATGATATCTGATCTCCAGATTGTATCATATGCACGCGTTATATCAAAAAATACAGCCAGACATTCTTGACCACATCCAAATGACTCATGAATTACAGATTCAATATCCACTATGTTGTCTAATGTAGATCTGGACTTTCTAAATCCACTTTGTATAGGGCTAAGTAGCTGTCGATCTTCTAGGTACCACATTAGTCGGTTGCTTGCCATTTTTTCAAGTACTTTGCACATATTAGATGTTAGGGAGATTGGTCGGTAAGACTCTGGGTCCGATTTATTCTTGCCCTGTTTAAGAACTGGTACAATAATGGAATCGTACCAATCAATGGGGAAAACATTATTTGTCCAAATGAAATTATAAAGATCCAAAAGATATTGTTTTCCTTCCGTTGGCATAGCTTTTAAAAATGTCGTAGGGATGTTGTCAGGCCCTGGGCTAGTGTCTTTAACTTTGTTTAAAGTTTCTAACAGTTCATCCATCGTAAATATGGCATTTAGAGGTAAATTATTGTGGTCATCAAGATTTATACATGCATTATTAAATTTATTTTTATGGGCTAGGAAACTTGTAGATAGATTTTCGTCACTGCTATGTTGTTGGTATACGTTTGCTAGTACGGAGGCTATTTCTTGCTTAGTTGAATAAATATGGTTATGATGTTCTAGGTAATGAATGGTGTTAAATGATTTTTTCCCGTACATTCTGCTTATCATTTGCCAAACCTCAGAAGTCGGGGTAGATGAATTTAAAGATGATACATAATTTTCCCAGGCTTCTCTCTTACTCTTCTTTAAGGTGTATCTACAATACGCCCTTAATCTTTTGAATTCTAGCTGGTTATTTAAAGTTGGGTGCCTTCTTAATTTATAAAACGCCTTTTTTGACTCTTTAATTGCTGCTTCGCAGTGGGAATTCCACCACGGGACTGGAGCACGTTTTTTTGGAAATTTTGAATAACCTATGGACTCGTGAGCTATTGACGTTAAAAACTGTACGAGATGGAGTACTTTGGAGTTAATATCAATGTCTGTATCAAAGGGCTGAACCAACTGAGAAATTTTTTGTGAAATTAAAGAGGAATATAGAGACCAATCTGCATTTTTCAGACACCATTTATTGGATGGAATTGATGAGGAGATATGGTTATTGTTCGTAATTAGGATAGGAAAATGATCGCTTCCATGCAAATGGGATGTCACATCCCACGACAGAGTTGGTTGTAAGACAGGGTCACAGAGGGATAAATCTATTGGGGATCCATTGCCGGTGGAAATATTGAACCTTGTGATTCTTCCATCGTTAAGGATATTCATATTAGAATCTGTAACAATTTGTTCGATTTTACGTCCCAAGGAATCTGTTTTTTTACCTCCCCAAAGTATATTGTGGGCATTAAAATCGCCTAATATAATACGCGGTTCTGGAATTTGATTGAAGAGTTCAGTTATTTCTTTTATGGACGGGTCTAAGTTCGGAGGAAAATAAATATTACATATATTGACTTTGTGGGGGCCTTTTATAGATACTGCTGTTGCCTCCAACTCAGTTCTTAAACGTATTACTTCGGTATTAAATGAGTTATGGACATATATTACTACTCCCCCACTAGCATGGCTAGCAGTTATTCTGTTCTTATAGTACGGAGTATAGTTTCTTAAATTATGACAGTTATCTTCTTTGAAGTGGGTTTCTTGTAGGCATATTACAGATGGTTTAAACTTAGCAATAATTAATTTAAGTTCTTCTAAATGGGTGTAATACCCATTTAGGTTCCATTGCAGTATACAGTTGAATGTTGTTTTAAATTTCAGCAGAGGCGTCGCTGCTGTATTCACTGTGATCAGTAGAGAAAGCGGATAATAATAGCTGTTTATTAATCTTAGTTTTTAATCTTGTACAGCGATTTTTCAGATACTTGGGAGTTAATGCTGGATGGATTTTAGTTAAAAAATTGAGTAGTCCTTCGATATCTTCTGTATACGTTTTTGCAATGCTGAGAGGATCTGCAGAGCCGTATGCATTTTCAAAGAAATCAATTAGTTCTTCCTGGGTTAAATATCCGTTGTCAGAATTATCTTGGAAAAAAGAACTAGTGCATTTAATAAGATCTTCTGCTAAAGTCTTATTATCTTCAGGAATAGTTTTTGCTTTCTTAGATTTACGCAGAGGTTCTTTAAATGGGTTCTGGTCTACTGATGTTGAAGGAGACGTTATTTCTGACACCGCTCGTTTAGACGATTGAGTGTCAGAGGGTGTAGGAGGTTGATTTTGGCTGTGATTATTCATTTCAACATTATCTGGCTGGATAGGTGTTTGAATGGGATTTGAATCAAATAGAGAAGTATTGGTTGTTTCTTTTGATTGTGGACTGGTGGATTGTTGCGAAGATTGTGAAGGATGGATAGTTGGCTGAGCATCTGTTATGATAGGGTGGCAATTTTGGATATAATTTGGTTGAGCAGTAGGTGATGAATTTTCGATAGATGTTTGAGTGTTTGTATTTTTTTTGCACTGAGAGGCTAGATGACCTTGTTCTTTACAAATGTAACAAGACTGTTTTTCAAGTGAAAAATAAATTCGATAATTGATTTGTTCATAGTTAATTAATATAGACTCAGGAATATTTTCCAGATTTTTAGGAGAAATGTAAGTATAGCGTCGGAAACTCAAGATATGCTTAAATAAAGAGTTAGTTGTACCTATTCTTAGAAAATCCAATGGAGTTATTTGATGAATTGCAAAATTTTGTAGTTGAGTCTCTATAATACTGTGAGGTATTGATGGGGGGACATTAGAAATTATCAGTTTTTCGCTTGGTGTGACTAACTTCCTGGCTTGGATACGTTCCTGATTGATTACTATTGTTCCATTATCTGTTCTTAAAAATTCGGTGACTGTTTCTTCAGTAGTAAAATATACGCAAATACGATCATTTACAATCCTGGAAATGGCGAGAATTTTATTGGGATCGACTTTAGTTGCTATGGCATTTAAATAATCTTCAATTTTTGTATTTGGAAGTGAATTGAATAAAATGGCTTGGTTTTTGCTTGCGAATTTTTTGTTAGGTTGAGTCAGAGCGGTTGAATATAATTTTGATTGATTGGATGGATTAATGACATCTTGAGAATTTTGAAGTTCAGAAGATCTCTCCTCTGAAATTTCCTGCATATTGGGCCTATGTTGCCTGATTACGGCCCTTGTGCTTGGACAGGTTCATTAGTAATTAAGCTACTTAATTACCTCGTTACTGGTATTTATAACCGTTGTTTACTGTTTGTTGATTAAAAAATAGTAATAAAGATGATCTAACTTACAGTTTGATCCCAAAATCGGATTAAGCACTATATAATACACTATTATACCAACTTTGATAATTTTCTAACAAGTAAAACCACCTTAATTTTGATAAAAACTAAGAGCTAATCGGAAACACTGTTTACTAGTTAAGAAACCAGTTTCGAATTAAGCAAAAATTTCTTGTTACCGGAATAATAACAAACGACATCAATACATGTATTCTTTGCGTCAAGATATAAGAAATCTGGCCTGGCGCTGGTGGGATATCCCTACCGATTTTAGTATCATAATAAATAGTTGACGTTACTAATCCCTCAATTGTCTTCACGACGGGTGGCAATAGTTTTGGAACAGCTACTAGGGCCGTACTTTATATTATCTACAGAACTGACTCGTTACCTATCAATGCAAATAAATTATTAAAATTATAATTTCTAGACAATGTATTAAAAATTTTGTTTACTGTAGACGAATTCGTTTAGTCATCTGAAATTAACTTGCTTGGAATCAATTACAAATTATCACAAACAATTTTTACGTCCAATGCGCTCATTACGTGAATTTTATGGAGTTAGATTATAATGTGTTTTATATCGTTTTCACTTTAAACAAAATGGACTTCCGATAATGCAGCTTTCTATCTTTAAATAAAAAAATTAAAGAATCATTAGAAAGAGCATTAGTTAAAGATAAGATATACCTCTAATTATTATTCTATAGCTTTACACATAATTCTCGTGCTTATAGGTATTTAGGTAAAATTAAGTATCATTTATTTATCCAGAAAACATACATTATGGAACATTATGAAAGGGGGGCGAACATATTTAAGTTTGACATTTGCACATTCAGGCAGTTATTTTCTTGCATTTAGATAGAAGGTTAGATCGCGAGTATTCAAGTAAAATGTCTGAAGTCGGTGAAGCTAGTGCTAAGTGTAAAACACGTGTACATTTATCTGATGATGCCAAAGAAATTATTAGGAATGTTTATCAAACTGTGAAAGAAGATAATCCAAATCCAGAAGACGGTAAATTCCTCATCAAGACAACATCTCGACTGACAAGGATGCCATATACAACAGTGTGGAAAATTGTTACGAATAGAATTCAACCTCGTAAAAAGCGGAGTGACTTTTCTACACATAAAGCAGTAAATGAAAAAGACGCTGAGGTAATTAGAAGAGCAATTTACAATTTCTGTTCAAAGAACCTAGTTCCAACGCTTAGTATGATCTACGATCAACTTGTTAAAGACTATTCCATTACGTATTCGCCTTCAACTTTATCAAGATTTTTGAATCACATTGGTTTTCGATACAAGAAAATTAGTAAGCAATCATCAATAGTGGATTCTCCTCGTCTAATTAAATGGAGAAATGAATACTTGGATGCTATATCTAAATTTAGAGATGAAGGAAGACCGATATTTTATCTAGATGAAACATGGTTCGATACCCACGATACTGCTCAAAAAGGTTGGACAGACGATTCTATTAAATGTGCACCCAATTATCCAATTAATAGAGGTCAGCGAATAATTATTCTGAACATTGGATCCAAAAATGGCTGGCTTGGAGGGGAAAGTTTTTTACTATCGGCAAAAAATATTAAAGATTCAAAGCTGGACTACCATGAAAATATGACGAGTAGCTTGTTTAAGGAATGGTTTGAAAAGAAGGTGTTGCCAAATTTGCCTCCAAAAAGTGTAATTGTAATGGATAACGCAACGTATCACAGCGAACAAATTAGAAAAATCCCCAGTGTAGGTTCGACAAAAAAACAGATATCTGATTTTTTGTATGACAATGATTTGTACTTTGAAGAAACATATACAAAAAAAGACATGTTGGAAGTTCTTCACACAAAAGTGTTTGAGAAACAATTTGTTATAGACGAATTAGCCAAACGTGATGGTCATAATGTATTGCGATTACCTCCTTACTATTGTGTCTTCAACCCCATTGAATTAATCTGGAGCCAACTTAAGGAAAGTTTACGGCGAAACAACTGCTCTCCCAAATTTAGTAGCGAATCGGTGTCACATGTTGTAGAAGAAATAAAAAAGATTTCCCCAATACTGTGGCAAAATTGTGTTTCACATGTTATATAAACGGAAGATCATTACAGAACATTAACCTCACATATTAAACCAATAATTATAACATTAGATAACGATTCTAGTGAAGATGACAGCGATAGTGACATAGAGTTGTAATTTGTATTTATTTTTTTCCGTCTAAACTTCAAATTTTATTTTTCTATGTTATTTTCTATGTTATTTTTATTATGTTATCTTTTTAATTCTGATTTTTGCTACCACTCTTTTAATCTTTTATTGTTATTATCATTAATTTCTTTAATTTCTTTAATTTGTTCATTCCTCTTATTTCATTGTACATAATAATATACCTATAAATACATAGATATAAATACGTAATAAATATAATGATATGATATTTAAATTTATATTTATTATTCCAACCCCATTAAAATATTATATCTACTTGAAGACTTGAATTTTTTTTTTGTTAAGGGGATGGGTACGAACTTTCGGCTTTAAGCCGTTACGTTATTACCGAGGGTCGAAAGTCCCTGAAAACTTCTATAATGTTTATTTTAATTAGTTACAGGGGTGAAAAACTAAGAGAAAATTTAGTGTGATTTTTAATTTCAAATATCTCATTCAAAAGAAACTTTTAATTCATTCCAAGGGACTTTCGGCCCTCAGTAATAAAGTAATTTTTCATTCTGCGTTTAAATTTTTCAAAAATATTTACATATTAGTTTTCTCAGGATTCGAAAAAAATGATTACATTTAAAACACATTGAAAATTTTGACAGGCGTCAAAATTTTGCATTTGTTCCTTTCCCCTTAATTTTAGCGAATCCGCTCCTGGAGGGTTTGTTGTTTGTTATTATGATACTAAGGGCCAATTTCTCATATCGAGTTCAACTCCAGTTTAACCTGAACTTCTAGTAAACGTCAGTTTAAAGTCAAAATCGTCTTTCTCAATACGCACGTTCAACCGATGGCAGTTTAAACTTGAACGATGCTTGAACGGTGGAATTCGGCTGTTCAAAGATTTCAGAACTCAGTTGAGATGATTTCATGGACTACGCATGCGTTGTATTAACACGAAACGCTGTCATATATAAATATATCCTATTTTATTATATCAAGCCCAACGATAAACGATAACATTATTTTTGTTTTTATAATATTTATTTATAATTATTAAAATAACTATTTGACTATAAATACTTAAATTTAACTTTATTCAAAAACAGCATAAAAAAGGTAGTTCAAAATGGCGACAGTCCTTTACCTTTTGCCATCTATTGGCATTTCTCGAAAGCTGTAGAACGAGCGCTGAAATGAACGAGCAATGAGAAATACATTCCCAACAAAACCGTAGATCACCGGTGAACCTGGTTCAACTGAACCATAGATTACCGCAGGTACGAGAAATCGACCCTAAGGGCCAATTTCTCATATCGAGTTCAACTCCAGTTTAACCTGAACTTCTAGTAAACGTCAGTTTAAAGTCAAAATCGTCTTTCTCAATTCCCGTTCAACCGATGGCAGTTTAAACTTGAACGATGCTTGAACGGTGTAATTCGGCCGTTCAAAGATTTCAGAACTCAGTTCAGATGATTTCATGGACTACGCATGCGTTGTATTAACACGAAACGCTGTCATAATATAAATATATCCTATTTTATTATATTAAGCCTAACGATAAACGATAACATTATTTGTGTTTTTATAATATTTATTTATAATTATTAAAATGACTATTTGACTATAAATACTTAAATTTAACTTTATTCAAAAACAGCATAAAAAAGGTAGTTCAAAATGGCGACAGTTTTTTGCCTTTTGCCATCTATTGGCATTTCTCGAAAGCTGTAGAACGAGCACTGACATGAACGCGCAATGAGAAATGCATTCCAAACAAAACCGGAGATCACCCGTGAACCCGGTTCAACTGAACCATAGATTAACACAGTTGAACCAGGTTCACCCGTGATCTGTGGTTTTGTTTGAAATGCATTTCTCATTGCGCGTTCATGTCAGCGCTCGTTCTACAGCTTTCGAGAAATGCCAATAGATGGCAAAAGGTAAAAAACTGTCGCCATTTTGAACTACCATTTTTATGCTGTTTTTGAATAAAGTTAAATTTAAGTATTTATAGTCAAATAGTCATTTTAATAATTATAAATAAATGTTATAAAAACAAAAATAATGTTATCGTTTATCGTTAGGCTTAATATAATAAAATGGGATATATTTATATTATGACAGCGTTTCGTGTTAATACAACGCATGCGTAGTCCATGGAATCATCTGAACTGAGTTCTGAAATCTTTGAACGGCCGAATTCCACCGTTCAAGCATCTTTCAAGTTTAAACTGCCATCGGTTAAACGTGCGAATTGAGAAAGACGATTTTGACTTTAAACTGACGTTTACTAGAAGTTCAGGTTAAGCTGGAGTTGAACTCGATATGAGAAATTGGCCCTAAATCGGTAGGGACATCCCACTAGCGCCAGGCCAGATTTCTTATATCTTGACGCAAAGACCTACAAATTGATGCAAGAATCTTGAAAATCGGAGTACAAATAATAAAGTTATAGATTGTCAAAAATTTTGGGTGGTGGAATTTTGTGCCGGTGAGTGTACATATTCGCCAAATGATTCGATAATCAATGAGACAGTACAGAAATGAAATATGGTACTAGACGTATAGTTTTTATTTTTGTTGTACTCATAACATGTTTATAGAAAAAACAAATAAGTTGGACAATAACATAGAATAAATTTGAATATTAACAGACACGTATTTAGTTTTACTAAACGTTCTAAGAAAAAAACGTTTACAGTTTATTTAGTCAATCCACTATTGAATTGACATATTATCACAAAACTAAAGCATTTTTGGCATTTAGTAATGCGTTAGTTAGGTGGGCTCTACTCGAGTTATTTTGGATTAAAAAATGAATGAAATTGCTCTAGATGAAGCCTAGAAAATGTATTTAACGTATACCGATTTTGAACTATGAAATTTTATTTTGTTCAACGATTAGGATTTTGGTAATTTTGGTATTTGTTACGCCTAATACCCATCGTTTTTATTGTTGTTCTGAAGCTATTTTCTTGTGGCATTTTTATAATCAACTATTTTCAATGGGAAATAAGCCACAATTTTACCAAAAAAAATGATTTTATTAACGTTTCGACGCCCAAGTCGGGTGTCGTTGTCAAAATACAAAATAATACTAGATTAAACAAAAATGTTGTTGCTTAGCAAAAAAATTCTTCTAATAATTTATTTAATCTGACTCATTTATATCAGCAATTCAGGTATGTATTATACATTTTAAAGTAGAAGACTTTAAAATGATATTGCCAATATTGATGAGTTGCGTCCCTGGGACGACTTTACTAAAAGATAGTTTATTCGATTACATGAAATCAACCTCAACTCAAGAATATCCGCCACAAAAAATCATAGCATGTAATCTGTCTTTAAAAAGACAACCAAATGCAACGGTGGCAGTAAAATTCTCGCGCTAGAGATTCCATAGTAAATCACGAGGGAAAACCAGGAAAAAACCTCGTGATACTATCCCGACATCGTAAGTATTTGGGCTTACATTTAGTTTACTCTCAAAACTTATACCAAATGCTGACTTTAATATAATATATGCTATTTTAAATTATAAATAATATTAATAATACATAGATATTATATAAATATTTTAGTATTATTAGATGACTAATGTATTTTAAGAAGAAATGAGAAGTATATTTAACCCCTCATTCATCAGAATTTAAATACATCGTTTTCCTTTTACAATACTTTTTATTATAGTGTCTTTTCTAAGTTCAAAAAGTTGGACTGGATTAACATGAATGGTTTTTGAAAATAAATAAGATCAAATTATAGAGCGCATTTTTAAATTTTCTTAAAAATCTTTCTTTTCCTCCATGTAACTCGAAAAATATAAGAGATACAAAAAAATATACCATACAAAAATGTTGGGCTTTTTCAGATAAAAATTTCCTTTTTACTTTTCATTACTGTATCTCTTATCATTTACAAGTTACATGGAGAAAAAGGAAGATTTTTAAGAAAGATTAAAAATGCGCTCTATAATTTGATCTTATTTTTTTTAAAACCATTCATTTTAATCCAGTCCAACTTTTTGAACATAGAAAAAAACTATAATAAAAAGTATTGTAAAAGGAAAACGATGTATTTAAATTCTGATGGATGAGGGGTTAAATACACTTCTCATTTCTTCTTAAAATATATTAGTCATCAATTTTTTGCAAAATATTTCGCTTAGTTTGAATGTAATCGACATTTAGTATTGCTTATTTTAAAGGTCTTTTTAAGCACTACAAAAGTTATTACTATCATTATACACTAGGGTGGAACGAAAAATTCGAAGTCATTATTTTTTATGGGGCTAGTGCGAAAAAATTGTGTTTTGATGTATAATAAAACTGTAAGAAATCTTTTTTGTATTGGACCCTATCTTCAGGTTCCATATTACATTTAAATTTATGGGAATAACAAAAAAAATAAACTTTTAAAAATTTATTTTTTTATCAGTTTTTTGAATCTAAATAATTGTTTTATGATAAAATATACATCTTAAGATTGGTAGTCTGAGGTTTCAGTTACTAACTTAACAGTTCTTTCCACGGATTTTGTATGACAAGGACAGTTTAAGACCTCTATGTTGTTGTAATTTTCAGAATCAATCATATCCCTTACATCTTCATTGGAAATATGTTTTAGCAAAGGAGGAGCCGTAACTTTAAATTCAAAAATAGAAATTAAGTCATTATATTCTGCAGCACTAAAATTTAATGTTGGTATTTTTAATCTTCGCATCTTCTTTTTTCTTTCTGATTTTCTCTAGTTTTCGGCATTCTGCGTAGTCCTAGCTCCCGTATATGTTTTCGTTCATCTTTCATCATACCGAGTAATACATTTTCGGGATGGACAAAATAAGCATTCCTTTGGATAACGGCATCGACAATTTTTCTTTGGTCAACTGGGAGAAATCGTGAATAATGTATCATTCGCCATAAATGTTTTGAACCATCAGAACAGCTATGATACAGTTTTATATAAAACCAAACTGGTGCATACACTTTTTGGATGAAACTTACTAACATAATTAATTGGGGGCTGGGACATTCAATTCCAACATACAATCGAAGCAACCGATTAGCAACCGTCAGCCACCTTGCGTGTGATATTTTCCCAGGTTTTTTTAAGGCTCAAATCATTAGGACAGTTACCCGCAGCAACTGCTTGACTGATTCGGTACAAGTACTTCTGATCGGTACTAAGGTCTGTTGTTTCTAATAATATTGTTAAGTTGTTTTCTATTGCGACAAAATCGACGACAGCCTTCTCTTCACAGCGTTCCAGAAGTTTCACTATTGGCCCTGAAAAACCAAGTGGTCCACTGGTGCGTCCATCTAACTGTTGAATTAAATGACGTAGAGGTAGCTCATTGCAATGAAATATGCATACTAGCCATTGAAGTGAGGTGCCGCAGTATTTCTGACGTAGATGGTTGGACTGTAACCGTTGACAACGGAGCAATGAATTCTTATTCATGATCATCTGCACCAGAAGAATTTGAGTCCGACAAGCTGCTACTTATGGAACAATTAGAGGAATCAACGGTACATGCTTTAAGAACAATTTCCTTAGTATTATATTTTTGAGAACTTGCCTTTGCCTTCGTGGTTCTTTCCATTTTCTTCCTTATTGCTGCAGATGCTGCAATATCCACTGGTCCAATTGCTATTTTTCGACAGGATCGTTGATATTAAAGAAAAATTCGCTCATTTTGTGGTACTTTGTTAATTTTATCATAAGTACACACACACAGTTCCAGTCATGTTGCACTTGCAAGCCGCGATATTCAATAACTTTTCACAATCCTTTCGAAACTGGCAAATCTTTTTTATGTGGGAATCAGATAATTGCTGAGTTTTTGTGTATATCGCTTAAGATTTTGATACTCTGTATAAATATTTTTAATTATCTTGAATGCGTTTATGCGCTAATGTTGGAATAGAAGCTTTTATTCATATTTGTTTTACTTTCGTTGCAACGGCATTCAAGACGTCGGCGATAGATGGATCTTTATTATTATTTGTCAACTTAAGTTCATTACGAATAAAGAGAAAGCACTTTAGAATGTAACACTTAGTTGGTAAAACACGATCATTGAAATTTGATCAGAGCCATATTGATTTTTCCGACAAAAATAATTTTTTGGTTTTTTCATTTTTCAAATCCAATATGGAACCCCAAGATATTATTTTATTTCAAATTGCTCTCGCACCAATCGTTTTCATCAACTGACACAACTTTTAAACGATAGCCATAATAATTTTTCTTTTGTTTTATTTTTTTGACCTCTTTCGTTCCACCCTATTATACACCTAAAATCGACAGTTTCTCTGTTATTTCAAGTTGAATACACCTATTTGAGCATGCAGCAAAAATGCCTCTTTGTATTTTAACTAGAATATTTGTGAAGGAACGAATCTCTTTGTTTTTTTATAACGTACAGAAATATTTTATATAGTTTTTTTGTTAGATGCATAGTTTTTAACGTATTCGCAAAAATCCGTCCGAAAAGGTGTCATTTTTCAATGAAAATGGCCAATTTTCAACCACGAATAACTCAAAAAATAGTTTTCAAAAAATAATTATAGAACAGTTTTTGCTTAGAATTAGGTTCTCTAGCCTCTTCCGTGGCTATTTTAACCAAAACATTTTTCACCCCCGAGAAGGGGTGGGAACCACCCACAAGATAAAAGCACACATCGGCATAGAGTAGACTTTGAATTAGGAGATAAGTAGAGGCTAGGCCCAAAATTTCATTAAAATCCATGCGGTAGGATAGATTTCGGAGGTAATATCCCATTCTTGCTCCCATTGACTGGCATAAGAGTAAAATAGCGACATGAAATGATAGTAGAAATATAATTAATTCGATTTCTATTTTTGTTGTATTATAACAACATGTTTTTAGAAAACAATAAATAAATAAAACAATTAATAGTAACTTGTAATATTATAATAAATTTGAATATTAATAGACAAGTATTAATTTAGTTTTACTGAACGTTCTAAGAAAAAAAAATGTATGCAATTTATTTAGTTATTGCACTACTTGATTTTTTCGATTGCCAAACATAATAACTAGAATATTAACGAAATTTGGTTTTTTGTACAACCAGTTATTGGGCAATAAGCAATAATTACTAAAAATATTTCGTAACTTTAAGTCTTTACACTAATAAACGGCTCCCCTAGATATCATAAAAACTATTGAAAACATCTAAGAAAACAACAAAATGGAAGTCAAAATAGACGGAAAACTTACAGAACCTATAGACATAGGTACCCAGCTAGCAAGATAACGTTACCTTAACGTTAAATTTAGGTTTTTTTACTGTTACGTAACATCTATCAAAAAATGACGTTACTAATACGAAATTTTATTACGTATATTATACGTACGAATTTATTCGTTTCTGAAACGTGGCTGTATGGAAGGTATTTAATACGTATGAATTTATTCGTCCCTAAAACGTGGCTTATTGGTAGGTGTAGGGTAGGCGATCTCGTTGATTGCAGCGCCATCGTGTATTTATTTCGAACCTTTCAAATATAGGGGAGAGTAGGGTAAAGTGGAATAGCTAAACTTTGAAATTAAATAAATTTTACAATTTTCGAAATGAAATTTTGTAAAAAACACACCTTATTACAGTATAATTTAAGATCATTATCTTCTTCTTCAAGTGCCGTCTCCTAATCGGAGGTTGGATATCATCATCACTATCTTTATTCTATCCACCGCTGCTCTAAAGAGTTCTATAGAACTGCATCTAAACCAGTCCCTTAAATTCTTTAACCATGACACTCTCCTTCTTCCTATACTCCTTCCGCCTCTTATCTTTCCCTGTATTATCAGTCTTAGCATTTCATATCGCGGTCCCCTCATTACGTGTCCCAGATATTGTAACTTTCTTATTTTTATTGTGTTTATTATTTCGCATTCTTTACCCATTTCTCGCAGTACTTCCGTGTTCGTTTTCCTCTGTGTCCATGCTATTCTAAGCATTCTTCTGTAACACCACATTTCAAATGACTGTAGCTTATTTATGTGTTCTTGCTTTAATGTCCAGCTTTCAAGTCCATATTGTAGTATCGAGAACACGTAGCATCTCAAAGCTCTTGCTCTCAGTTCTAAGCTAAGGTCTTTGTTGCAGAGAACTGTTTTCATTTTTACAAACGCATTTCTTGCTATTTCTATCCTGGTCCTTATTTATGTTGTTTGATCATTTTTCTCTGAAATCCAGGTTCCTAGGTATTTGTATTTATCAACCCTTTCTATCGGTACATTTCCCAAATGTATGCTTGTTTGTATGTTTGTTTTCTTAGTTATTATCATGTATTTGGTCTTTTTTATATTCATTTTTAGTCCATATTCTTTACAGAAATTGTTTGTTTTGTTCAGTAGTAGTTGGAGTTGTTCAGCAGAGCTTGCTATAATCACGGTGTCATCTGCATATCTTATGTTGTTAATAGATCTTCCGTTAATTATTATTCCTTCACATTGAGATAGCAATGCTTCTTCAAAAATGGCTTCACTATATGCATTAAAGAGTAATGGAGACATAATACATCCCTGCCGAACTCCTCTCCTGATTTCAATTTCTGGACTGGGTTCGTTATCTATTACAATTTGTGCTCTTTGATTCCAGTAAAGGTTTGTTATTATTCGTAAGTCCCTTTTGTCTATGTTTTTTGTCTTTAGAATTTGGACTAATTTTTCATGTCTTACTTTGTCAAAAGCCTTCTCAAAATCAACGTAACAAACATGCACATCCACATTCATGTCCATGCATCTTTGAGCTAACACATTTAAAGCAAATAACGCCTCTCTGGTTCCTAGTCCGTTTCTGAACCCAAACTGACTATCATCTATTCCTTCTTCTAGTTTTTTGTTTATACGACCATGTATTATTTTCAAGAATAATTTGAGAATGTGACTTATTAATGATATTGTTCTGTATTCACTGCAATCTTTAGCGTTTGTATTTTTAGGGATAGCACAAAAGGTTGAGAGTAACCATTGTTTTGGTATGTTTCCTGTTTTGTACACTGTGTTAAACAAGTCTACGATAATGTCTAAGGTTTCACCATTTATACATTTTAAGCTTTCTACTGGGATTTGGTCTGGACCTACTGCTGTACCATTTTTGCTGTTTTTTAATGCCGATTTAATTTCTTCTTTTAATATCTTCAAAACCGTATCATCTTCTACTTCGACTTCCATCTGCTCTGTTCTATTGTCTTTGAACAATTCATTTATATATTCTGTCCATCTCTTTAATTTTTCGTTAGTACTCAACACAAGTTTCCCATCTGTATCTTTTAGTATTCCCGGTTTTCTTTTTCTGTTGATCTGCGTTAATTCCTTAATTTTTTTATGTGTGTTAAAATTATCATGTCTTTTCTGGTGTTCTTCTATTTCTGCGCATTGTTCTTTTAACCACTGTTCTTTAGCCTGTTTAATTTTGGATTTTATTTGTTTATCCACATTTTTGTACATCTGATTATCTTTGTTTTTATGCTAACGTCTTTCTTCCATTAAATCTAAGATTTCCTCCGTCATCCATTGTTTCTTTTTGTATCTGGTTGGTGTAAGAATTTCTTTTTGACATTTATCTATTTCTGTCTTTATTAATAACCATTTTGTCTCTGTTTCAGTATTTTGTTGGATTTGTTCTTTAACATTCATTCAACGGTTATTAATTTCATCTGTCAGGCGTTGTTTTATGAGTGGGTTTCTTAGTTTACTTATATCGATTTTTACATCTGTTGTTCTGCGTTTTATTATTTTCATTTTGAGCCTAATTTTGGTCACTACTGGATTGTGATCTGATCCTATGTCGGCACCTGGATAGGTTTTTGAAGATATAATTGCGTTCTTGTATCTTTGTCTAATCAATACATAATCTATTTGGTTTCTTACAATTCTCCCTTCTTGATCTGCTGGTGACTTCCAGGTATATAGTCTTCTCTTTGGCATTTTAAACAATGTATTAGTTATGACAAAATTATTGTTTTGGCAAAATTCGATAAGCCTGTCACCTCTTTCGTTTCTGTTGCCCAGACCATATCCTCCTGTACATTCTTCTACTTTTTCGTCTCCAACCTTTGCGTTAAAATCTCCCATTATAATTGTAACATCCTGCGTTTTAATGGATTTTAAAATATTGTCTAGGTCTTCGTAGAAAATTTCAATATCGCTCTCTGGCTTGTCCACAGTCGGAGCATAAACTTGTATTATGTTTAATTTGGGTTTATTCTGATTTAATTGTAAGAGGATAATTCTGTTGGAGTATGGAATGAAATTTACTACAGCTTTATCCATGTGTTTGTTTAGTATTATCCCGACACCATATCTGTGTGAACCGTCTTGACTTCCTGAATAGTATATTGTTTTATTGTTGATTTTCATCTTTCCTGAGTCGGGCCATTGGACATCGCTGATTCCTAAAATGTCTACATTCAGCCATTCCATTTCATTAACGGCATTATGTACTTTTCCAGCTTGATGTAGACTTCTAACATTCCACGTCGCTACTTTGCAAGGTTTTCGCATGTTGACGACCGGGGAGGCCTTGCAGTCTTGTGAGTTTCCTCCTCTGCCGGATCTTGTTTTCCGAGTTTCATGATCAGTAGAGTGTTTGGTTATGTTGTTAGTCATGATGATTAACTAGGGATGCTCTATGAGCCTTTAATGCATTGGTTTCCCGTTGCCTTATGCATCTCCACGCCGTTGACCCTGCCTGGTTCGTCCGCCTTTAGAAATGATTTCTCATTTCTAGGACAAGAAGATCATTATGTCGAAATATAAATTAAATTAAGTTAATAAATTTTTTGTCATGCGTGGGTTTGTCAGACCTTGTCTTTTTTTCACTTTGCCCCGCATGGTTGGGTAAAGTTAAATAGTCTAAAGTACGGTTTTAAATCGGCCTAGCTTGTTACTTGGCGCTTCTTCCTGTTTTTTTCCGGATTTATCCCTCCAATTTAACGTAACGACTTAAATTCCGTGTTGCATAGCAGCTTGATTTTGGCAAAGACCCCCGTTCGCAAAGATTTGATTCCAGATGTCATTGGCTCCACAGACTATTGTTGTTGAGTCGTTTTTCGTTTATAGTTTTGCATTTTACACCTGGAAATACACATATTCTTTTTTAATGGTAGCAATCAAGTATAATTACAAGTGGGGCCAAGTGAAACGATAGTTCACTTTGCCCCATCTATTAACATTTCACATTGCCCCAAATGGATTTAAAAGCAAACTTGCCCTGTAAAAATTTTTAGGAACAATCTATATTTTATTTAAAAGATAGTTAAGTATGATTGCTTTTGTGTGTTGCTTTCAAAATATGTTTCGTTAAATAAGATAGAAGAACTAGCAATTACACTCACCTGTAGATTTTACAAATAGTCGTCCAAAAATGTATATATAGTGATATTTTCAATAACATCGACAGACGACCGTTACAAGATGATCGATAAGCACGTACTACTTCTAAACATTCATTGGGTTGTAAACAGTGATGGCTCCGTTTGCGGAAGAATTTGAAAACGAGCTATTTCGCTTTACCCCACTATTTCACTTTGCCCTTCCCTCCCCTACATGAAATATACATTAATACATAACCTTACATTCCTGTTCTTAAAATCGTGTTTGCTCTTATTGAGTTATTCTATTCAATGGCGGTTTAGTTGAAAAACAAAATGTATGGATATTGGAAATATCTTCTAAAAATGGGAAAGGAGCCTAGTCCTTATACGAAAGTGTGGAGTTTCCGCTTTAAGAATGAAGATTACTTAAGGGTAGGTATGTTTATGTATTATATAAAGTAGCTATTAATAATTTTGTCTCTTCCTTTCACATAAAAGTCAAATAGTTATATAATAAATGTTTATTTCAAGTATTTATTAAATGTGTTAGCATCATGTATGTGGTTTTATTTACACAATAATTTTAAGTCCTTTTTATTATTTATACCGAAAATTCAACTAGAAAATGACGTTTTTGTGACGTAAAAAGGTTACGAAGAAATAACGTAAAACTGTTACGTAACATCGCTGTGACTTTTATACGTATATTTTAGGTAAAATTTGATGTAACTTTTGACGTAACTTCTCCCAAAATGTTGACGTTTGTTTGACGTCATATATACCAACATTTTTAGCTGGGTAGCGGAATGAGACAGGGACTCATTAAGCCCTTGCCGTATGCTCTTCAATTTAATCATGAATGAAATCGTCAAAAGCGTCAACAAAGGAAGAGAATGCAGAATGGGGAAAAAGAAGTAAATATACTCTGTTATTCAGACGACGGACGCAATATTGATAGCTCAAGATGAAGATAGTCTGCTAAGATTAGCCCACGTTTTTAACATAAGAGCAAAAGAATTCAATATAACAACTTCATCTCAGAAAACTGAAACAATAGTAATAAGTAAAGGACCAATCGGATGTAAAATATAAATTGATGGCATCAATATTAAACAACTACTGTGAATAAAATACATTGGAAATATATTAGGTCTGGATCCCGCGTATGAAAAAAAAGTTGATTAATAGCAAGCTGAAAATTTTTTAATACCTTAAGGGTGTCTAGTCGGATAAACTTTGATATATGGGAACACTTAACAGGGGCAGTTTTAATTGTGGAACAGGTTAAAAATTTGGAACGGTCACACCACGAAAACGGCACATTTATTTTGTCCGACAGAACAGACCTAAACTCTCCGAACAGAGATTAAACTCTCATGCAAAAATCAGACTGATATTTATCACCTGTCATAATTCCTGTCATTTGACATATTCTACATGTTCCACTCATTAAAACGCCCATTTGGTGATAAATAGCAGTCTGATTTTTGCATGAGAGTTTAATCTCTGTTCGAAGAGTTTAAGTCTGTTTTGTCGGACAAAATGAATTTGCTGTTTTCGTGGTGTGACCGTTCCAAATTTTTAACCTGTTCCACAATTAAAACTTCCCCTGTTCCAGTCTTCCTATATATCAAAGTTTGTCCGACTAGACACCCTTAAGCTATTAACAAATTTTCAGCTTGCTATTAATCAACTTTTTTTTCATACGCGGGATCCAGACCTATACCTATGTATCCGGAATGGGAATAGACATAGGCGGTGGTAAATGTCTAACAACGTTGTTTTTCGCAGAGGATCAGGTAGCAGTGGCGTAGCTGACAGGCCCGCAGGGCCTGCAAGGCGGGGGGCCCCGACGTTAGGAGGGGCCCCTTAAAGCCTTAAAACCTAATATTTCTAGCATCTTTAAATTGGGGACCAAAACATATGTTCCTAATAAGCATCAAATTAGGGAATTTGGAAGGAAATATCGGGTAATTGACTTAACTCTTACTGTTTTCGAGTGCAATTTAGCGTTTCGTACTTTCGTGAACATGTTGGTAGATTAGATGAAACCCAAGTAGCAATTTTTCGACGCATTGGTTGTCAGTACAAACAAATGCACTGTCTACAACGTTACCCGAGAGCATTTTCAGTTGTTTCGGCCAACGTCCCCTACCCCGACTGACATTACGATGTTACAACCTGTAGTTATACGGGCAACTAATTTATTACCATTTTGACAACTACATATCACACTTCAGTTTTTTCAACAATCGCAACGACTTAAAAATATTATAATGCTAAACTAATTACTATATATTTTATTTTGATGGAAATTTTCGATTTATTTAACAACCTGTTTATTTGTTTTTTTAATAGCTGGTTTCCATTCCATTGTTTTATCAGTAGATTTGAGATTTGATAACCATCTTTGTATCTGCTTTGGTAGACAGGGTTGCCAGGTCAGTTTTAACTCTTTCAGTAGTTTTGTTTTCACAAAATCAGTAGATTCTTTTTAGGCCATGTAAATATACAGTAATACAGTGATATGCACATCCGTCCTAAATGTCCCAAGAGCAATTCCACAAAATTGGAAACCTAATTATTCCAAACCACCAACTGGTAATTATCATTTTTTAGCTAAAATCTACTAAATCAAGAACTAAAATATACTTAAGGATTTTTGGGATTTATTTGGGATTTTTTATAATAAAAACAACAGCTAACTTAAGGGGATAGGCGCAAAATGTCGCCTGTTAAAATGTTCAATGTATTTTAAATATTTTCATTTTTTGCGAATCCTGAGAAAACTAATAGGTATTTTTAAAAAATTTAAACGCAGAAAAAAAGATTACATTACTACCCAGGACCGAAAGTCCCTAAAAACTTCTATAATGTTTATTTTAATAAGTTACAGGGGTGAAAAAAAGAAAAAAATTAGTGTGACTTTTAATTCCAAATATCTCGTTCAAAAGAAACGTTTTGGTTTTTCTAAATAATGCAGTCTTTCATTCTGCGTTTAAATTTTTCAAAAAGAGTTATTATAGTTTCTTCATGATTCGAAAAAAATGGATCAAATTCTGTTGAAATATACCAAAAATCTACTAAAAAATATTGCATACTAGAATTTTTTAAAAAATATCAAAAATTTACCAAAAAAGTAGAAATCTACTAAATGTGGCAACGCTGTTAATGAGAATGATACACTTTTGACACTGGTCACATGACCTCTGTCACCCAATAAGAGGGTGCGTTCTAAAATGGTTTTGATAGTCGGCGCGGCCGGGTTTGGTTGGCGATTGGACTTCTAAGTTGTCTTATCCGTCTAAGGTTGGTAATTAGGTATTTTTTAGTAATATTGGTAATATTGTTTAATGCGCCATTTTGGTTTTATTTGAGATTTTTGGGATGTAAAGAAAATGAAAACACAGAATATAAAAAATGCAGGCATTTCCTGATAACTTTAAAAGCACCATCAATACATTAAATTTATACAGAACATCTTTAACATAAATTTTGACTTTTATATTAAAATTTGATTTTTTAAATTTGCATATTTTTTGTCAAAAATGTCATAAAAAAAGCAGCGCGTGTGTTTTTTAAAAGTGAAATATCCAGATTTGACGGTAATCTGAGATGCGTTTATAAATTTCACATCAGGTAATAAGTCCTTTATGTATTTATATCATATAAATCTAAATACCCAATACGATGTCAAAACAGTTTACTTTTTGGTTTTCGCATTCACCATACAGGTGTTAAAAATATAGGTAAAAAAACATAACTAGTCTGACTCCTTGAGCAACCATTGCACGCGCAGGTGCTTTTTATAGTCGCTTCAGTTGTCTTATGCAACGGTTACGAAACGATGTTGCTTAAACAGGAGGTTGCCTAGGCAACGTCAAGACAACTCAAAAATCGTCCACCAAATCAGTGCAGAATAGGGTCGTCTTTTAGGCAATAACAACGTTGTAAGAAAACGTTGCCACGCAGTAGACAACGTTGTCGCGTCGACAAATTGCTACTTGGGAAGTGAATCCCAAAAAGGTAATTTTTTGTCGGTTGTTCTTTTACTAGCTAAATATGATCATGTTTTAGCTAAATTAATCGATAAAAACAATAACTTAAAAAAACAAATTAATTGGGCCCCCACATACAAAACGAAGTTATAAATTTGCTGGATTAAGAAACTGAAAACAAATTGATTAATTAAAAAAAAATTGTTTCTATTCAATAATTCTTGATACCACTCAAGATATTTCGAAATACGATCAGCTTAATTTTATTTTCCGGTATGTAACTTGCGATAAAATAATTTATCTTCTAAAGCAGAAGTTGTTTAAAGATTTTGGGATTTATTCGCATGTTAGACCAAAGTGCAGAAGGTCTTGTAAATGAAATTTTAAAATGTATACAATCAAAGCACCTTTCCGTACATAACCTGAACCTAGTGTTGAATGATGCCGTTTTAGTGTTAAAAGATAGGATGTACTATTACTACGTACTATTATGACTTTGGATCCATCGCGTTTGCCAACACTTAAAACTTAAAAGGTTATGTGAAACCCGGTGGTCATCCAGACATGATGCTGTTATGGCTTTGCGTCGAGCTTTCCGACAAGTAATGAAATCTTTAACAAAAATTTCATTGCTATCTAAAAAACGAAGAAAAATTATAAGTTAATGCATTATAAGAGCATGTGAATAATTTTGAATTTGTCGTTAACATTACTATTTAATCTAAAATAATTAACATTATTAATGTAACATCAACACTTTTGCAATCTGAAACGGCAGAGTTAACGGTCGCCCTTCAACTTTTTGAAAAAACTCTTGATAATCTTCTAGAAATGAGAAATTCGTTTTCCGAAACTTTAGCAAAAGCAGTAGGAATAGCAGGATATTAGGGTATTATACCGGAATTTAAAAATAAACGGATAAAACGTATAAAACAATTTTACGATGAGCTCAGCTGCGACGAAAAAATAACTTTTAGCAAAAAAAGTTTTGTAGTTAATGTTTTCAATGTAAATTTAGATATAATATTGCAACAACTTACTAATAGGTTTGTCGAATTAAGATACATGTACCTATAATAGGTTTTCATGTCTATTCCCAAAAAATCTATTAACACTAACTAATGAAGACTTATTAAAGAAAGGCCAAATATTGTCATTTACACATATTTTAGTAATTATACTGTTATTAGTTGTCGTTATGTTTATAATACGGGGGCCCACAAAAATGGTCGCGAGGGGGCCCCGCAATCTTCAGCTACGCCACTGTCAGGTAGTCGTAGCAAATGATGATGAATTCATGGACTACTTGTTTAGAAAACTAAAGAAAGAATATGAAAAATGGGGCCTCAATATGAATATGTCAAAGACAGATTATCTTAAAATAGGGGATGATGAAGAAGACAAGACCCAGAGTTAGAAATAAGAACCACAAAAACATATTAATATAAATATCACGGTCTATATCTAAAGAAGGCGCATACCAAATGAATTATCGAAAACAGAACGCAGCATGGAAAAAAGTGGTAAACATTCTAAGATCTCTGCTATGGTCTTAAGATATTAGACAAACAACGAAATTGACAATCTAGCGAACCTTGGTAGAGCGTATTATAACTTATGGAGCAAAAGTTTGGCAGACCACGAAAAGAGATATAAAAAAATAGAAGTAGTAGAAATGGATTATCTAAGGAGAGCGTCTGTGGTATATACAAAAAAGGTCACATCAGGAATGAAGATATTGGAAGGAGGACAAAAATATTGTACCTATGTATATTCCAGCGTAGATAGAATTTAAACGAGACAACTAGTGTGGTATGGTCACGTGAAACGAATGAATGAAGACAGATGGCCAAGGAGAGCTTTAAAGTACATACCACAACAAAGAAGAAGAAGAAGGGGAAGGCCTTCATTTGCCTGGAAAGAAAATATATGGCACATAATGAGAGATAGAGCCATCAAAGGAGACGAATGGATGGGCAGAAAAGGATGGCGGTTGAAATGCAGAAGCTGCAGAGGGTGTAGGACCTAACTTATAGATAGATTGAAAAGATACACTGTTCAGCTACGGAGACATATCTACAGTTTGGGTCTCACAGAGTCACCTAACTGCGAGTGTGGAAAAGAAGGTGATCTACTACATATTCTCCTCGAATGTTCACATCAATCAGTAAATATAAACAAATTTTATGATAACCTTTTTTTTTTTTTTTTTTTTTTGGCTTAGACTTACCGTCATACTGCCAGACACATAAGGAATACAAGTTATCAACTTATACAAAACAGGTTTAAAACAAAGATAACAACTAAAAGGTATTAAGTAACACTAAGCTTAACAGCTAAAACTACTAACTACCCAAGGTATTAATTAAAAATGTTTAAGGGAATTATAATGATAATTTGCTGTCTTTTAAAAAGTTAATTAAAGAGTTGTATACATCTACAGAACCAAGTGATAATAAATATAGTATATTCCAAGGAGTTGCTACTTTACATTTTAATAAATCATTTATTAATTTAGATGAGTAAATTGTATTTTTAGAACAACCAAAAAATATATGATCTAAATCACTTTCCTCTTCACAATGCTCACATTTATCATTATCCAAAACCTGTATTTTAAATAAATATTTTAAGTATTTTAAATAAATCGTCAGCATATTGTACAACATTAAATGCAATATTGTTAATAGTGATGTTGTGTAGATCTGCTGTGTAAATGTTAAATAAAATAGGGCTCAAAACGGAGCCCTGAGGTAATCCTTTATTATTAAGTCTAGGGCCTATAAGAGTATGATTATTTTTTAAATAAATTATTCTATTTTTATACAGGTTTACAATGTTAGAAGCAAACTGTGATGGAATATTAAAAAATGTAATCATTTTTTCTTGGAGAATTGAAAGAGAGACAGAGTCATAAGCACCTTCGATGTCTAAAAATAAAGCGGGCACATAACTGTTCCTGGAAAAACTGTTCTGAATGTCTACAACAAGAGTTGTTAAGGAATCTAAAGTTCCATAACCTTTTTTAAAACCATGTTGGTTAGCGGGTAAAGGATTTTGATCCCTTAGCCACCAATCCAACCTAATCTTAACCATCCGTTCGAGAGTCTTCAATATACATGATAATAATGATATCGGTCGGTAAGCTTCAGCTAATTTAGGGTCTTTCCCCGGTTTGGGAATAGGAACGACTATAATACGCTTAAAATCTATTATGCTGTTGCCTTCAATAATTATCTGGTCAAATATATTTAAAAGTAATTGTTTTGCGTTATCTGGTAAATGTTGTATCATAGGATATTTGATTGCATCGTATCCTGGTGAGGTACTAACGCGATTATCAAGGGCAAATTCTAATTCAGTTCTCGAAAAAGGTGTAAGGAGAAAATGATTCTGATCAGATGGAAGCGTTTTAGAATTAATAACATCTAACTGGTTATTTACGTAAGGTGGAGCTATTTTATCGAAAAAATCGTCTACCCATGAATTACTTAGAGGTAATGAAAAATTAACTTTTTTCCTATTCATTTTTCTTGCTTGATTCCAAATAAGACTAGATGGAGTTTGTTTATTTAATTTTGAACACCATGCAACCCAACTTTGTTTGGCCTTTAATTTCAGGAATTTTTTGACACGAGCATTTACTTCTTTGCATTTACAAAAATTTTCAGGAGAAGAATTGATTTTATAGTTTATTAATGCCTTCTTTCTTTCTGCAACGGATTGATCACATTCCGAATCCCACCACGGAGGGGGAGTCCGTTTGCATTTAAATGGTTTATATTCAGAAATAGATTGTTTAGAAGCTTCATTAATACAGTCAATAAGGAAATTATATTTTTCTTGGGTATTTAAGGATGTGTGAGGTTTTTCGTTTAATAAGTTATCAACAAGCTGAGAGTATAATGACCAATTTGCTTTTTTAATGTTCCACTTAGTACTGGGATAAATGGTATTAGCATTAGTTCCCAAGACATCGATCACAACCTTTATAACGAAATGATTTGATCCCAAGGTATCAAGATCTACAGACCACGAAGTTTTATCAAAAAGGGATGGTGAGCAAAACGTGACATCAATCATGGAATCTGAGTTTCCTGGACTCGTTTGGCAAGTTGGTTGTCCATTATTCATTACTACATAATCTAAATTCTGAATTGTCTCCACAATTTGACGGCCTATATTATCATTTTTATATGAGCCCCACAAAGAATTATGTGCATTCATATCTCTTCCAATGATACAAGGGTGTTTTAGTTGAGAAAATAACTTATCCCAATCTTCGGTTTTGGTTTTAGTTTTTGGGCACCTATATACAGAGAGTAAACTTAAATAACTTTGTTTATAGTTGATTTTAATACCACAAGCAAGCAAGTCTTGAATATAATTTTTTTTAATTGTTATGCGCTCAAAAGGAATACCAGTTTTAATTAAAATAGCAACTCCAGAATAGCCGTCATCGCGATCTTCGCGTATCACATTATAACCTCTATAAATATATACAACATCCCGTTTAAACCAAGTTTCACTTATTAAAGCTATGTCAATATCTTCGGTTATTAAAAAGTTAATAAGGCTGTTTTTGTTAGCAACAGCTGATCGAGCATTCCATTGTATTATTTTGAGTTTAGATTTGTTCGTCATTAGATGAGTTATTTTTTAAAATATTATCTAGAACATTATTAATACCTTTGGCTAACAAATTCATGTCAAGTGATTTTGCCTCTTCTAAACAATTAATATTTTGAATAAAACTTGAGAAAAGAAGTACTAAGGAATCTACTAACTTATTTTTATCATTGTCTGTATTAGGAAAACTTTCCTTATTTAAGGGAGGTAAAGGTTGAGACGGTCCAAATCTGAAAGGGATGAGATATGGTGTAGGATCTTCGGAAGTTGGAGATGATACTTTTCTTTTTTATTTGCACTATACTCAGTGCTTGATGTACTACAGCTTGGTTGGCTAAAACTTTTGGGTTTCTGTAGGTGAGGCCTCAATGGCTTGAAATAAGGAGATGTACTAACTTCAGAGGAGTTAGTTAATTTTGGAAATTCTTTGTCTGAATTTGACAATATTTCAAATCTGTTATTAGAAATAAGACCAGAAAATGATGAGTCACTCAAATTTTTTGCCTCCAAATATGAGATTTTAGGTTCAATCATGATATTTTTTATTTTTTTTTGATGTTCGAAAAAAGGACAGTTTTTAGAGATCGATATATGCTTATCAGTTTTACAGTGTATGCAATACTTTTTTGTTTCATCACATGTATGTATGTCATTTTTAATTTGTCCACATTGTATACAGTATTCCTGTGTACCTTTACACTGTCTAGAAATATGTCCATATTTGAGGCATTTATAACATTGCGTCACTTTACCCAACAATTTTTCCACTTGGAAAAATACATAATTTATCACAACAGAGTTTGGCAAACAATTGCCTTCAAAAGTAATTATAGCATTACGTCTAGGGACGTATTCTGTATTTCCATCCTTTTCTACTTTCCTGTGCATTCTTTTAATATCAATAATTGGTGAACTAGAGCTCATATATTTTTTCAAATAGTCAATATTATATTTGGTATCAACATCGCGTATCAGTCCTTTGATTTCCAAGAGGTGATTTGGAATGTACGCTTTTAAATTATCGTCCTTTAAGTGACTATTATTGACTAAATTATTTGCATCCAAAATAGATTTGAGGATTACTTTAACACGGTTTCTTCCTATACTTTTAATTTGCTTAATATTATTAATCTTTAATTTTTGATGTAAAATATCTGCAACAACCATTGGATGCAAACGGGAAATATTCTGATCATTGGTCTTCTCAACATAAACACAACAATTTTGAAAGTCGTAACTATTACAATTAATATTAAAAAGTTTTACCTCCCTTGTAGCAGAAGAATTTGTGGTGATAGTTCCTGTATCCATGTCTTGATTACTATCACTAATAACTTCAGCAGTATTTAGTTCGCACACTGGCGTCTTTTTTATATTCTCCCCCATCTGGGGAGAATATTTTCACTTTTGTATCACTATTCTACAATATGTAAATGTTTTTACCCACGATGAAATTTAAATGTTTTAATTGTCACAAAAACTGCGAGCTGAATGTCAATATTTAGGTACGTTTAACCATGGCCAAATTTTAAACTGTTCACACAAAAGTTAAACACCGTGAAAAGAAGCCTAGGCTGTTTAACCCATAGGACTGAAACTTCTTATCAATGATAATTAAAACCACTATAAAATTAATTTAAGTTAAACTACTAAAAAATTAATTTTTTCTGGAGCTATTTTAGATGCAACCGTATTTGACGTTTATTAATGTATGATAACCTTAATATATTAAAAATTCCACTTCCCGTCTACCTGAACAATTTGATTTTTTCTAAAGATATTAATACATTAAAAACATAAAATAAAATTTTTATTTTTAATTCAGTTGCAATGCGAAGGCAAAACAATCTTACTTTTCAATTAGAATACGGAGCGCAGTCCAGTCCCTTGAATTGCAATTTTCCGCTCTTATTGGAGCTTCATCGGAAAGAACGTAGGCTTGTTCTCCATGGAGCTCCATGAAGCTCCCTGAAGCTCCATGGAGAACAAGCCTACGTTCTTTCCGATGAAGCTCCAATAAGAGCCGAAAATTGCAATTCAAGGGACTGGACTGCGCTCCGTATTCTAATTGAAAAGTAAGATTGTTTTGCCTTCGCATTGCAACTGAATTAAAAATAAAATTTTTATTTTATTTTTATATTGGTCTTTACTCCTTCGAGTAACTAGGTCCATTTTCTGTTGGAATTTACCAGCTGAACAGACGGGGTCGTGAATTGTAAGTTTTTTGAATTCCCTCTTGTCTTCTTCGCTTCAGCATCCATTTGGCTTGCAAATTTTAGAAGCCTTGAAGGTGTTACCAAGGAAATGGACCAATAAGTTTTCGATTTAAAAATATTTTAGTAATATTTTAATATTTTCTAAATATTATTAATAATGCTATTAGGATCGAAAACTTCATCTTTTACATTAAAAACAATTTACGAACATATCAAAAACTGTAGATATAAATTGTAGCAATAAAATTTACCCTGTATTTAAGTAAGTTTGTTAAAACAAAGCAAGCATGTTTGTTAAAACATTTGTTGTTATTTGTTAAACCCTGTAGATTTAAGTAATTAATAGGTTTTTTCTAGCATCAGTTTCAAACGGTTTGAAACCATCAGCGAATAGTGGACCAGCGCGAATAGAGGAGATAGCACTGGTGACTGTATTATGTTTTCTCGCTGACCAACTGTTTGCTGACGGTTTTTGACTAGTTTGACTGTTTGCTAGAACAAACCGAATGTATATTATAATTGAAAAAAGAAAAGAACAAGAATCAAAAGAGAAAAAACTAAGAAGATGTAAACCTCCGAGATGTTGAATCGGGTTTATGTCTTAGCGTAGTAAAAAAAAACAATAAAAAAAATAATAAAAAAATAAAAATATAATAAAATAAAATACAACAAAAATAAATATTTACAACCAAAACATTGAAACACATAAATAATTCCTCTGATTGAAAAGAAAATTAGCCAAGGCCATCAAATTCACACAAAAAAAGCTACGGAGACCTAGACAAAGAAGTTAGAAATGAAGTAAAAAAAGCAAATCTGTCAGGATGTCTTAATAATACTATATGGCGAAACCGACATATTAACACCGAGATGAAGTCAAGAATTTATAAAGCCAGTGTAAGACTAATAATGTCAGAATAATAACGTCAGAAACAAGACCCGATACAAGACTACTAGAAACAACAGAAATGAGAGTACTGAGATGAATTACAGGTTTTTGAATTATAATAGTCTCCCGTTTTATACCACTGTGGCTTTGGGAGTATAGCAGGGTAGTCTGCTATATCTAGGGCCTACGGTATACAAGGAAGGTAACAGGGCCAGCGCTACGCTTCAACCGCCTATTATTACCCTTGGTTTTACCCAAGGTACTCATTTTATTCAGGCTGAGTCGACCTGGGGTCTATAAACATTTATAAAAATGTCTAGTTGTTCTTGCCGGCGGTAGGATTTGAACTCCGGCACGCGAGCCAAGCACACTACCACTTCGCTACGCCGGCCCTTTTTTGAATTACAGGTTTAAATTACGCAGAGAGCTCGAAAGAGGAGTGAAGACATTCAAAGAAAATGTAACGTACCTACAATATACACGGTGTCCCAAACGTAGAGAAACGGTCGAATATTTCGCGAACTAAACATCAGATCGAAAAACTGAAAAACACGTATTCAATAATTTTTAAAAATCTATCCAATGACAACAAACACCTCCAGGGGGTGGAGTGGGGGGTTAACTTTGAAATCTTAAATAAAAAGCCCTAGTTTTTATAGCAGACTTCGATTACTTAATGTAAAAGTAAGCAACTTTTATTCGAAACATTTTTTCGAATTGTGAATAGATGGCGCTATAATCGGAAGAAACGATTTATTGTGATGCCATAGGTAAATTATAAAAACGGTCTAATATCTCGAGGAATACACTTTCAAATGAAAATCCAAAAAACACGTGTTTAATATTTTTTAAAGACCTATGGAGTAACACCAAACAGGACCCTCCACCCCACCCCATAGAGGTGGGGTGGGGGGTAACTTTAAAAGTTTAAATAGCAACCTCCATTTTTATTGCAGATTTGGATTCCTCATGAAAAAATCAGCACTTAATAAACATTTATTCGAAACATTTTTTAGAATTGTTATTAGATGACGCTATAACTGGAAGAATACGTTATATTACCGCCATCTATCAACAATTCTAAAAAATGTTTCGAATAAATGTTGCTTAATTTTTCATGATGAATCCAAATCTGCAATAAAAGATGGGGGTTTCTGTTTACGATTTTAGAGTTACCCCCACCCCACCTTCAGGGTATAGAGTGGGGGTCGTGTTTGATGTAATTTGATAGGCTTTTAAAAAATATTTTAAACATATATTTTTTAGTTTTTTATTTGGAAGTGTATTTCTCGAGACATTAGACAGTTTCTATAATTTACCTATGATATCAGGATAAATGATTTTTTTCGATTATAGCGCCATCTATCCACACTTAAAAAAGTCTCTAATAAAAGTTGCTTACTTTTACGTAAGGAATCCAAATCCCACAATCCTCATCTAGTGGGTGAAGTGGGGGGTCGTGTTTAGTGTCATTCGATAGATTTTTGAAAATTATTGAACAAGTATTTTTCACTTTTTCGATACGATGTTTATTTCGAGAAATATTCGACCTTTCCGCACTTTTGGGACACCCTATATATAAACAAATGGATACTAAATATAATCCGGTCAACTTAGACATCAAAATAGTTGGCAAATAACAAAAATGGCCGGAGAGCCAAATTTTGGTGGAGAGCTAGAATTTACTATAATAAATAAAGTTTTAAAAGTCCCCATCGATCCCATGTGTGCAACAAAAGTTATTCGGGTCAAAGGTCAAATTTGAGATTTTTTGGATTTTTCTCGAAAACGGTAAGTTTTATCAAAAAAAAAAACATCCAACCAAAGTTGTAGATCTTAACATTCTCTACAAAAATAGTCCTTACATTTTTTTCCCTAAGAGTTACCATTCCTGAGATATCGCGATTTTAAAAGTTACTTTATACATTATAATATGCACATATAAGCCACGTATATGCATGATGTGGCACTTAAGACAAGTATAAATGCCTATTTGTGTCTTTTTTATATAATATATTATACTATTCTGAAAATATTTCTTCAAAAGATAAATCAGTTCCAAACTAAATTTCCTCTATCCACGTGGCCTTGAAAAACATTTGGCTATACCATTGTTTAAAAAAGAACAGATTGTCTATTGTAAACAATGGCTACAGTATTGTCCCTAGGTCTTGTTCATATTATCTGTTTCTTTTAGTGCTAAAGGTTCAGTTCAAGTGAATATAAGTACTTATTACAAGCGTCTATCATTTAGCAGTTATTACGGGCTTACAGTGACAGTGGTATTTGACGGCTACAGTGACTCGACAAAGAATATTAAAGCTGCAGAACAACGTCGTCGAACTACATAAACATCATCGGGTTCCGAGATTATCTTTGATGAAAATATAACAGTTCCAGCGAATCAACAACAATTTTTCGCTCACATTAATAATAAATCTCGTTTCATTTCCATGTTAACAGACAAATTAATAGCTGCGAATATTGAAGCTAAAAATTACGTAGATATCCTTATAATTGAGACAGCAATTAAAAAATTTAAGGCAACAAACACAACAATTGTAGTTGGTGAAGATGTTGATTTGTTAGTACTGCTTACTACAAGGACTCCAGTAGATAAAGTTATTTATTTTCTGAAACCTGGAAGGGCTCAACAGCGAACAGAGATATATTCTTCGAAAAGTTTGTCGGCTTATCCCAAATGCCAAAAGTACATTTTATTTTTACATGCGATAACCGGCTGCGACACTACGTCAGCAATGTACAGAAGGGGCAAAACGTCAGTACTTAAATTATTCGAAAAAAAAATGATTTTACTGACTGCTGTAAAGTTTTTACAGAACTTGATTCCACACCGCAAACAATAATTACGTGAGGAATTCGCTTTCTTCTTGCGGTTTATGGAGCTCCAAAAAAAAATTAGTTTTCTTGATAAATACCGATACTTAACTTTTGTAAAAAATACGCGAAACAAGAAACAAGTACAACTATCATGTCTTCCTCCAACATCAGCATCTGCTTTTCAACATTTGTATCGAGTATATTATCAAGTTCAACATGGCTAGGCAATGAACTGAATCCAGAAGACTGGGGTTGGAAATTAATAGATAATACTCTGGAACCGATTAAACCTTACTCCCACCTGCTCCAGAAAAACTCCTTAACACTATTTTTTGCAATTGCAAAAAAGGTTGTAGTGCCAAATGTGGATGTAAAAAAGTCGGGTTGCTGTGTTCTCTAGCGTGTACCAACTGCCAAGGTCAGTCTTGCTCAAATGTCCAGTTTAGTACAACAGAGGAAGACTCCTGTGATTTTAATGAAGAGACCAATGACTCAGTCACATTTGAACAATTTTTGAACATTCAGCAAGATGAAGAGGAAGAAAATAGAATAGAAGAAAATAGACTTTCAAGAATATGAATTTGATTAAAATATCTAAAGAAATCAAAACAATAGTTAACCTAATAATCAATAGCAATATCAATAATCAATATCAATAATAAGGTAATATATAGAACTTGACCGGTATTGTTTCCTTAAATTATCCTAAAATTGTCAAAACAGTTAGTGGAGTAGGCCTACAGGGGAAACCGAGGTAAAAATAACGCGCCGAGTACACTACCTCACAGGTGGTGTGGAAAAGTGTGCATATCATGTAGAATGTGACTCTTAGAATCGCGATATCTCAGGAATGGCAACTCTTAGGAAAAAAATAGTAAGGACTGTTTTTGTAGAGAATTTTAAGATCTACAACTTTGGTTTAAGGTTCTTTTTTGATAAAACTTACCGTTTCCGAAAAAAATCCAAAAAATCTCAAATTTTGACCTTTGACCCCGAATAACTTTTGTTGCACACATGGGATCGATGGGGACTTTTAATACTTTATTTGTTATGGTATACCCTAGCTCTCCACCAAAATTTGGCTCTCCGGCAATTTTTGTTATTTCAAATGTCTATATAGACCGGGTTAATAGAAAAGAATGGAATAACTACATAAGCAGAATGGGGGAGAGACGTGCGGTCAATACCAAGGTATAAAACACAAATCGGTAGAAGAAGTATCGGCCGACCGCTCAAAAGATGGAGTGACAACCTTCCATAGAGGTTTCAATCCGCCAATGAACAAGCAGAATTACTTGTTCGCAGGAAGAAGAATAAGACGTTTTTATACGATCTTTATATTCTGGTTATTATTCTTAGTGGTATTTTTAGTTAACCTACAAAAACCATATTCTTTGATAGTTCTTATACCCTTTCTTGGAGACAACCTATATTAACTAAAAAGGCGTAGTTCCCTAGGTTGGCTGTATACCATATAGTTAAAAAACTAGGTAGTCAACGTTGGCCTAAGATGGTCGATTGAGTTTTTTGGTAGAGTTTTACCATGTTCCCGGAGGTTATATTTTTTAACATCGGCGTTTAGCCTGTTTAATATTACTACAACATAATGTAGATTGAATTATAGTTTCAACCATTGTTTGGTTCTGGGTATATTTAGCAAGTATTTGAATTCACTGATGATGGACTGATAGGTCCGAAAACGTTATTTATTAGATACATTTTTTCAATCCCTTGGGATTTTTAAAATTTTTAATAAATATACCAATTACATAGAAGTGGTTTTTACTTCATGTTACAGTTTTTTTACAACCTATATTCTACTCACTGTTTTCTCATCCTCTCTCTTTCTCACCTTATCTGATATTTTTATTTTCGTTGCTTTTTTTATGATTTTACTTTTGAAATAAAAAAAAATTTAATCGCATTAACTTCTAGGGCTATTAGTGGGGTGGCTTATTTTTTATTTTAGAGAAAGTTTTATACAAATAACATATTTATTTACCAAAAATGAATAACCATTTTCAATTTCGTTGCAACCCGAAAATACAGCCGCATCGTTATTCCACTTCAATCAGAGAGTGCAGCAAGCATCTCTATCGGTTTCGAAACTTATTAGTCTCTCATCAGGAGGCACATATGCTGTTCTCTCTGACCCAACTAGGACAAACCCCGGCGTGCAGTCACGGATTACAACGAAAGAAATGGCAGGGATGCCCTAGCGGCAACTGCTAGCAAATAACTAAGTTTTCAATCTAATAGCACATAAAGCAACATCCAAAAATGCTATTCTACATCCTACCAGACTGGAAACAAAAGGTGCTTGAGATGCCATAGGTGCTTGCTACACTCTCTGATTGAACTGGAATAATGATGCGGCTGTAGTTTCGTGTTGCAACGAAATTGAAAATGGTTATTCATTTTTTATTTGCATGTTTACTCTGATTAAAGTACGAAGGGGATCATTCTCGTTGGAACTTTACCGCGCTGAGCAGATGGGACGTGAATTATAAATTGTAAAATTCCCTCAATCTTCCTTAGTCTCAGTATCCGTAATGGCTTGCAAATTGTAGAAGCCTCGGAGGTGTTACCAGAGAAGGTTTCCGATTGCTTTCAGTCTGGCAGGATGTAGAATAGCATGTTTGGATGTTGTTTTATGTGCTATTAGACTGAAAACTTAGTTTTTTTGCTAGCAGTTGCCGCTAGGGCATTCGTTCGTTGCAATCCGTGACTGCACGCCGGGGTTTGTCCTAGTTGGGTCAGAGAGAGCAGCATATGTGTCTCCTGATGAGAGACTAATAAATTTCGAAACCGGTAGAGGTGCTTGCTGCACTCTCTGATTTAACTGGAATAATGATGCGGCTGTAGTTTTGTGTTGCAACGAAATTGAAAATGGTTATTCATTTTTGATTAACATGTTTACTCTGATTGGAGTACGAAGGGACCCATTCTCGTTGGAACTTTACCGCACTGAGCAGATGGGACGTGAATTATAAATTGTAATAAATTGTAAAATTTCCTCATCTTCCTTAGTCTCAGCATCCGTTATGGCTTGCAAATTGTAGAAGCCTTGGAGGTATTACCAGAGAAGGTTTCCCATTGTCTTTAGTCTGGTAGGATGTAGAATAGCATTCTTGGATGTTGTTTTATGTGCTATTAGATTGAAAACTTAGTTTCTTTATATTTATTTACATTTATATAGGGCCGCAGAGATATTTATATTTATATACGCAACTGAGCCAAGGGCCGGTACAACAAAGGCCAAACAAATAATGAGAACAATAAAGATGAAAACCCTAAGCTCCATAAGAGGTATCACACTCAGAGATAGAATACGAAACGAAGACACATTGAGAGAGCTAGGCCTTCAACACATAGTGAGATGGACAAGAGCACGACGACGCATGTGGAGAGACCACGTAGATCGGATGGACCCTGAACGTATGGAGAAAGGGGCAAAGAGACAGAAGCCCAACACCAAGTGACCCATAGGAAGACAAACGATGGTACGAGGGCTGGAGCTCCGGATCGCAGCAGAGACTGTCACAGAAGAAACAGGACATAGTCCTATCAAAAGAAGAAGAAGAAGAAAAAGAAGGAGAAGAACAAGAAGAAGAAGAAGAAGAAGAAGAAGAAGAAGAAGAAGAAGACGAAGAAGAAGAAGAAGAAGAAGAAAACACTTACATAACAGTTTTATAAAATAAAAAAAAACATAAAATCCTTTATAAAAGGTATATTTGTTAAAATCTCCATACAGGGCTACATCACAGAACAGAACTAGTTTTCAATCGGTTGACCGATCATCATCAGCGTTTGCCTAAAATGTGTATAACCTGATAAAATAAAGCAAAGTATTTAAAATGTTGACTACGATCTTAAAAGTTACACATTATACACATTATGATACACATTAACGTGTAATGTGGTTTGCCTATCTCTTTCATTGCGACCATTCAAACTATTACATCGAACAGATTATTTACCACAGTGGGAGCGACTGTTTTTGTTGTTCGTAATTTAAAAAACTTTACACAAATTTTCACAAAACTAACAGGGAAATCTTAACTTCCTGTGGAACTGTCATTTCTGTCATGTCATCATTCAGAATTTTCGCTATCAGAGCCACTTAGTACCATACAGTCATGATGTGAACAAGTCAAATTCGAGCTCAATGGTACCTAGAGCATGAAACATTGGAGATTTTAAACATCCATGTTTAAATTCACATCTTATTTCTATGTTCCTATGACGGATTAATTTTAAAGAGTTTTTACCCAAATATTTTTTACTTTGGTGGTTACCATGTTAGATTCAAGTGAGCATAACCTATAATTTTTAAGATCGTAGTCAAAATTTTAAATAATTTGCATTATTTTATCAGGTTATACACATTTTAGGCAAACACTGATGATGATCGGACAACCAATTGAAAACTAGTTCTGTTCTGTGATGAAGCTCTGTATAGGAATTTTAACAAATATACCTTTTATAAGGATTTTATGGCTTTTGTAATAATTGGTATACAGCCAACTACAGGAAAAATTTTTTCCTCGTGGATTTTTATAAAATATATACTTTTGTGAAATCGTACATTTTGTTATACAGTTTAAAATTTTTAAGAAAGTATACTGTTTTACTCATGTCTTGTTTCAGAGCTTCTTTCAGACTGTGATGTATTTTCGCTGTTGATCTTGCTGTTATGTCTCTCATTACATTGTTGCATTGAAATTGGTGTTTCACAGTTGCCAAATATTTATTTTACATGACTTGGCCATGTCTTTGAACTGGGAATGGTAGTAAAGCAGTAGTAGTAACGTCTGGTTTGATCATGCCTGATTTTGCTCCTGATTGGCTACAAACAGGAGGTTTTTGTTGTCAGTTTTTGTTAATGTTAACATTCTTGGTTTTAAGATTATAATGTTTTGTATTATAGAGGTTGCCTTGTTATTGACAGTTTAATACTTTCTCATTTCTCCAATAAAGGTTGTTAATGGATCTATATTTTATTGTCCATGCTTCTATTCCATACAAGAGATCAGACCATACGTAAAATTTTAGCATCTTGTACCTCAGGTTGAAATCCAATTTGCGATTCGTCAAAAATTTCCGAAGTATAAAAAAGCATATTTGCAACTAAGGGATTGTGGTCGGATCGTATGTCTGCTGCAGGAAATGCGGATACCTTAGTAGTAGCATTCGTAAAGTAGATAAGTCTCATGGTTCAACGCATTTTAAATATAGAAGTTTAAAACAGAATATATCAAGGCGAAGATGATAGAAAAGAGGAAACTTGAATATCTTGGACATAGAATGCGAGGTAGCAGATACTGGACGCTGCAGTTAATACCCAAGGGATAAGATCGAGGGCAAGAGGGGAATTGGTCGGAATAAATATTCATGGCTCCTAAATCTTCGTCAATAGATTGGTTTATTAGCAGGTAAATTGTTTCGCACGAGAGAGAACAGTATGGAAAATTGTCAAGGAAGACCTACGCCTAAGATTTGGGCACGGTACACACAAAAGAAGAAGAAAATCAAATATTAGCCCAGTACATAAACGTGAAATACAGCGATCATCATTCTCATTACCTTATCCCTATGCGCGGTCGGCTTCCCTAATTGCATTTCTCCACACAATTCTACCTTGGATCATATCAATGTTAATCCCTTTTACCAACAAGTCCTTCCGTATCGTCTCCCCCAGATCTTCTTTGGTCTTCCTCTCCTACCCCTTCCAGGAATCTGCACCTCAACTACTCTTCGTATTGAGTGATTAACGTCTCGACGTTAAACATGACCAAACCATCTTAACCTATGCTCTCTCAATTTGGCATCAATTATTGGTGCCACACCTAGACTTCCCCTAATATACTCATTTCTAATTTTATCCTTCTTTATCACTCCACTCATCAATCTAAGCATTCTCATTCCCGCCACATGCATTCGTTGTTCCTCTTTCTTTTTCACTGCCCAACATTCAGTGCCGTACATTATACCGGTCTTATGGCTCTTTTATAGAATTTTCCCTTCAGCTTCATTGGAATTTTTCTGTCACACAATACAACACTCACTTCTTTCCACTTCATCCATCCAGCCCTAATTCTACTGTATGCATCTCCATCTATTTCTCCATTACTCTGTAATACCGATCCTAGGTACTTAAAACTATTGCTTTTCACAATCATTTCACCATCCAAAGATACCATTTTATTTGTATTAACTCCATCTTTAAATGAATATTCCAAATACTCTGTTTTTGTAATACTAAGTTTTAAACCTTTTTCCTCCAGAGCTTGTCTTCACTGTTCCAGTTTTTGTTCTAAGTCTCTTTCACTATTTCCTATTAACACTACATCATCAGCATACATTAGGCACCATGGAATGTTACCCTGTAGTTTCGCTGTTATCTAGTCCAAAACTAATGAGAATAAATAAGGACTAATCACCGAGCCTTGGTGCAATCCTAGTTTCACCTGAAATTTATTAGTCTCTCCCACACTTGTCCTAACACTAGTCGTTACTCCCTTATGTATATCTCTCACAATCTTTACACATTCGCCAGGGACCTTTCTTATTGAGTGCCCACCACAGAATCTCTCGAGGACTGTATCATATGCTTTCTCAAGATCAATGAATACCATATGAGCGTTGGTTTCTTTATTCCTATATTTTTACATCAGTTGCCTTACAATGAAAATTGCATCTATTGTTGATCTGCCCTGCATAAAGCCAAATTGATTATCGGACATTTCGGTTCTTTACGTATCCGTCCATCAATTACTCTCTCCCATATTTTCATGGTGTGGTTAAGTAGTTTTATAGCACTGTAGTTTGTACATTGTTGTATGTCTCCCTTGTTTTTGTAGATAGGTACTAATATACTGCTTCTCCATTCGTCTGGCATTTGTCCAACTTCCATAATTCTATTAAATAGACCTGCTATCCAACTTATTCCTGTTTCTCCCAATGC
The DNA here is from genome assembly GCF_917563875.1 of Diabrotica virgifera virgifera. NCBI lineage: Eukaryota > Metazoa > Arthropoda > Insecta > Coleoptera > Chrysomelidae > Diabrotica > Diabrotica virgifera. The sequence goes on along the minus strand of NC_065451.1, from coordinate 39,149,263 downwards.
TCTCCATACTTCTCCAGGAATATCATCTGGCCCGACTACTTTTCCTTTCTTTATTTTTTGAAGCGCTTGATCCACTTCCTCGTTTGTTATACTGGTAACCATTGCTGTTACTGTCTCCGTTAACTCCACAGGCTGTCGGTCAAAGTCTTCATTTAATAAACTGTCAAAATACTTTCTCCGTCTCTTTTTGACATCTTTTTCGTGAATTAGTATTTTATTATTTTCATCTCGGATACAGCTAATCTGATTAAAATCTCTTGATTTCTTTGCTCTCTGCTTGGCTATTTTATATATATTTGCTTCGCCTTCCCTGGTATCAAGTTGATCGTATAGGTTTGAATACGCTTCTTCTTTAGCTTTTGCTACTGCTACTTTCGCTTCCTTTTTGGTGACCATATAGTTTTAAAGATCTATGTCCGATCTGGTTTCTTGAAATTTTTATATAGTTTTCCCTTCCCTTTTATTTTTTGTTGTACTTCATTTGATCACCACCAAGTCTCTTTATCCTCAAACTTTTTTCCTGACGTTTTCCCAAATATTTCAATAGCCGTCTCTCTAATAATATTGGCCATTTTTCTCCAAATTGTGTTAGGGCTTTCTTTCATGTTAAAATATATTTGTTCTACTATTCTTTCCCTGAATACACCTTCTTTCTCATCTTTTAACATCCACCACTTGATTTTTTGTGTTCCTCTCCGATATTTTTGTTTAGTTTCGCTTTTTACTTCGATGTCCAGAACAAGCAGCTTATGTTGTTGGCTTACTGTCTCACTCTCACTAATTATAACCTGCAGTCTTTGCATTCACGTATACCCTGAAGTAGTCTATTTGGGATTGATGTTTTCCACTTTTGTAGGTAATAATTTGAGTTTCTCTCTTTTTAAAGAATGTGTTAACAATCGCCATATCCAATGCTGTTGCTAATTCAAGCATGTCATCTCCAGCTTCATTTCTAGTTCCAAAGCCTAATCCACCATATATTGTTTCATATCCTGTCTTGGCTTGGCCCACATGTGCATTGAAATCACCTCCTATTATAACCTTCTCCTCTGCTGGAATATCACTCAGTACGTCTCCTAATTGGTCATAGAAAGCTCTTCTTTCATTCTCACCCAGACCTGTTTGAGGAGCATACACACAAAACATTCAATACCTCTTTATCAATTACAAATTTCACTGACATCATTCTATCATCACTCGTTCTTACAACTTCTACTACGTTATCTTTCATTTCACTATCAGCAATTATACCAACTCCATTTCTAGTATTACTACTCCCTACATACCAAAATTTGTATTACAAATTAATTATACAATTAATCAATTCATTATACAATCATTATACAATTAATCAATTAATTTGTATTACAAATTAATAAATTAAAAACGTGAAATACAGCTATACCGTGTAAATTTGAATGTAAATACTTACTTTTTGAGTTATCTGCGAAAAACTCTCTTAAAACGTGTTTTTTCGGTTAAAAAATAAATATTTTCAGTCTAAAATAACTCGAAAAATATTGACTTAATTTAAACACTCTATAGAACAAAAATTGCTTAAAATTAAGCATTAGTCAGTTTATCCATTTCCGGATTTATTTTAAACATATGTTTTTCCACCCCGAGGAGGGGTGACTTTCACCCCTCAAGTAAAAGCATCCAACGGCACCGACCACCAAAGCAACCAAAGTTCAACTTTGAAGTGAAGGGTAAGTGGAACCTAAATCCAAATTTTCAATAAATTCAGAGTTGACTGACCCTGAAAATTAAACTCCAAAACGGTCATTTACTGTGCTATATGTGTTTTTTTGTTTGTAGTATTAATAAAAGGCAAAACAACATAAATAATCAATATTCATTTATTTCTAAATTGTTCCAGTAGTTTTAAAATTGGTTTGTAGACAAAACTATTTGTATTTTTTCTCAAAACAAAATCAACGTGCGTGAAATCAGGCAAGGGCACGGTGGAATAGTAAACCACATTTGGCAATCTCTTTGCCAAAAGTCTAACATCCTGCAAAAATAAATTTATATTAGTGAAAATAAACTGGGAAGCATAAGTTAGGGATATAGAAAATTATGCCCATATTCATAGTTGATTTTTTCGTAAACAGATTAACGGATTTTGCTTTAGTACTTACACAGTTGTGTAAAGGTTTACTGAAACTTCGTTTTTGTACTTATACATTAATCGTATTTTAGTTTTATCAAAGAATAATCCATCCAACAAGAAGCGAAAGCATCGACTATCTCACGACCCAAATTTCTTTGCGCATGTACGATCCGCCATGTTTCATGTATTATTTCTTATTTCTCAACCTAACCCCTAACAACTGTTTGTTGAACCTAACAAATAATGTGAATGTATTTGTAAAATTATTGTATTGTTTAGTCTTTTCTAATTATAGAAAAAATGATAATACTGTTAACATATCTATTTTTAAAATAAACTTCCATTGTGATGGCTCCACGCAAAGGTGAATTTTCTTGTGTGGTTCGTACTGGGATGCCCCAGTAGATCGTGAACAAATAATTCTCTTTTCAGTACCCAGAAATCGTAGCAGGTAAACGATCGTAGGGCAATGAGAGAAGTTCCTTTTAAACATTTATGTGATTCATTTTCAAACATTTAGTCAGAGGTCGGCAACGTTTTTAATGTAAAGAGTGAAATACTAAATTAAAAATTCATGGCGGGCGCCAACTATTTTTTGACCTAACAAATATATAAATATTAACGTATAAAAAATATACGTTTTGAATTTCTTGTCTAAATTAACAATAGTTTAAGGGCGCACTAAAATTTACTGAAGGGCGCAGTGGTGCCCGCGGGCGCCGCGTTGCCTGTCTATTAAAATTATTTATTCCCGGATTTTTAATAAAGAATAAAAACAATTTAAACATAGTTATTTAGTGTTTTATTTAATTTGCAATAGTATTATTTTATTTCCAGTAAACAAACATTTGCTTAATTTTGTTCAGATCATTAAGTATTTGTCTTAGCACTCTATTTAAAATAAGTTTTCGTTATTGTAATACAACATTTGAAATCTACAAAATTTAGTGTACGGTTCTAGAAATAAAAGTCATTTTGAATTTATGCAAGGCAGGTCCACAACATCAATTTTTATTTTATGACAGCTGAGGGAAAAACTTATGAGTGGAAGAGAAAGACTTGCACATAGTGTTTATTAATCTTAAGAAGATATATAGCAAAATTACCAGAAACCTATTGGTACTAAGTAGGAGAGGAGTGCCGGCTGAATAGGGTTTTTCATCGATTGTCATTTGTTTCGAGCTTCTGTCATATCTTGTATAATCTGTGTATAATATTAATATACACGGGTTATACGACATATGACAGAAACTCAAAACAAATGACTGTGAATAAATAGTCCTATATGTAAGAGTGGTACAAGAGATGTATCAGACGGTAACAATTAGAGGAGCGAATTCAGCTGAAACTGGACAATTTTGTGTGAAAGCAGAGCTTCATTAGGGTTAGGTTAAGTTCCGTATTAAACCCGTAGTTATCAATAACTAGAACTAGCGAATAACTAGAAAAGATAATGTTAGGCATGAGTATATGTATACGAAAAAATTGGGTGTGGATCCTATTGGAAACAAAATAAGAAATAGGTTTAGGTGGCTAGATGCTGGATCTGATGTCTTCTTTCTTTTATATAGGCAGTACTGCCTGTTTTTTTTTCAACGGTGCATTTCGTTCTGTCCCTAAATTGTCATTCCAGCTTTTCCTTGGGCATCCTATATTTATTCTGCCTAACGGTGACTTGTCCCTGGCTATTCTTACTATCCTTGATTCAAACATCCTGCGTATATGTTGATTTGATTCTTCTTTTCTGTTCTTTACCCAGGTATTTTTATTGTTTACCACACATATGCGTCTGATTTCCTCACTTCTTACCCTGTCCTGTAGTCCTTTTCGTAGTCCTTTTCCAGCAATCCTTCTTAAGATCTTCATTTCGTTGGTCTCCAGATGTTTTTGTGTTTTGCTTGTATCTTGTCTTGTTTCGGCCGTATAAGTCATAACTGGCCTAATAACTGACATATATTCGGGCCTTTGTTTGCACTCTTACGTGTTTGTTTTTCCAAATTGTGTCGTTTAGGCATCCGGCCATTCTACTGGCTTTAATTATTTGGTCTTTTACCTCTTCTTCGATATTGTTGTCAGCTGATAGATTAATTCCCAAGTATTAGATGCTATATGTGATGGGATAATTGTTATATATCGAGGCGAATTGAATTTGGTACAGTACAACCAGAGTTTCCAGAAACCTCAGATGCACAGAAAGAAATCGAATGTGAATAAATCCATTCTAGCCTTAGCCGCAGAGTTTCCTCATGCAGCGAGGATATGGTGGTATTGGAGGTCAATAGACATTCAAAGAAATTTCTCAAAAGGAAACAAAAAAAGGCATCAACCTAAGACAAAGTTAATAGAAAATTTGAAAGTATAATTCTGTACTAAGTAAAAAGGTCTTGGATCAAAAATATCTATTTTGACAAGTTTTTCAGTACGAAAAAAAAGTAATAGAAATCGATAGAAATTTTCATCTCTATTTTGAAATTAGCTATTAAATTCAACTACATAAGCAATAAAAATCCATTACGTTTAGATAGTTTAAAAAATTTAGTCAAAATCGATATTTCTAAATTAAAAGCTTTTTACTTATCAGTACAAAATTGATATATGGGTTATATTAAATTTTACACAAAAAAAATACAATTCGTATTAAATAGATCAACTTAAAACACTATAGTTTTAATTATTACTTTGTTTCTCAGTGTAACTCAAATTTCCTACCGTTTTGAACGAATTTCTCATTACTTTTCTTAGTGTAGTGTGAAGTATTACCTCTACCATTCTCAGACCGATATTTCTGTCCCCTGAACATCAAAGGAGCCGACAGGTACTTTCGCTTCTTGTTGGATGGAGTATTCTTTGGTTTTATGTTTTTTGAACATTTCCATTTCCAATATTCTTTGTGTTGTGGCTGTATCGGATTCTTGCCTTCATCTCAGGATTAATTCGAAAATTATAATGTTATTAAGACATCCTGCCAGCCTATTTGCTTTTTGTACTTGATTTCTCACTTCTTTGTCCAGGTTTCCGTAGCTTGACAATGTAATTCCAAGGTATTTTATTTCCATTACTTGTTCAATATTGATACATACCATCAATTTCTATTTTATACCTGATTGGTTCTTTACTGGTTACTATTGATTTAGTTTTGTGACACGAACTTGTCATATATTGAATTCCTTTGCTCTTATGTTAAATCTGTGGAGTAATCTTTGCAGACTATCTTCATCTTGGGATATCAATATTTCGCCGTCTGCGTAACAGAGTATTTTTACTTCTTTGATCCATATTCTCATTCATCTCAGCTTATTATTGACCCTAAATACTAAAGTCTAAATTTTAATTTAATTCCGAAAATTCTAAATTAGAATCTAACAACTAAACTAAAAAAAAAGAAATTTTAGCTTACCTCTGGTGCAACTATATCATCAGATTTTCCTGAAAATATAGCAACTGGGTATTTAATGTTTCGTATGTTATATAACGGAGGAGAAGTATCATTATATTTTTGTTGGTTTATCTTCCGACCGTAATCGTATTTCTGAAAATTTCCTAAAATAATTCAAATTTTGTAGGTAAATAATTTTGTCACCTTTGTTATATAAAATAGTTTATCACCAACCGTCACTAAAATAATTCATTATTGTACTCATTTGCCCTCATTTGCGGCAGTAAAGTATTGTACTGAAAGAAGAATTTTTCTTTACCTGTCGCGATTAATCAAATTAACTGAGATTGAATGCAAGTGGTCGATGGCAGTAATCGAATGTCGAGTATTTGAGTGAACTTAACATTATTTATTTACTTTAATTAATAAAAGTATTGTACAAAATTTAAATTATTATTAATTAATTGTATGTCAAAAAGTGAAATTCTGTAGTATTTTGTAATTATATTCATACAAAATAAATCAAAACTTTTCATATTTAGTAATTAGGTATTCAACATTGACAACTATCGATTATACATCGAAACCGGCCAACATGCTAAACTCATCTGTCATTACCGTCATACGAAATTTTTATTTCGTCTAAAATTAAAAAAATTCTTAAATTGTAAGTAACTGTTAATGTTTTTTATGATTGGTGATAAAATTTTGTATGCACCACGTCAGTAAAGACTCTTTATAGAACTCGTCTCTTACTCGCCTCGCTCGCTTCGTTCGCTTCGTTCCCTCTGCTTGTAATATGAGTCTCGTTCGATAATGAGTCACTTTACTGACTTCGTACATAAATAACTATTTCGCAATTCGTTAAAAAATATATAAATAATTTATCAGCATAGTGGAACCCCACTTCTTTAACGTAATTTGGAAAAATTTAATTCCTTCAGGTTAATTTATTCATTTTATATGTTTATGGGATAGTTTAAGCAAGTAAAAAGTAGGAATTTACTGTTTTCTTTGGGAAATAAAGCCACAATTCTAATTTGAAATTAATTTATTGACGTTTCTACTTCCACGTCCGAAGTGGTTATCAAAGTACCAAATATTAATAAATTAAACAAATTTTACGTTTTTATTTACGTTATTTAGATAACGACTGATGGGGAAGTTGAAACGTGAATAAATTAACTTCAAACTAGAATTCGGGCTTTATTTCCCAAAGAAAACACATTCCATAATTATGCCACAAGGAAATAGCTTTAGAGCAAAAAGTAGGAAGACATTTTATACCAGATGATGATTTTATCCAACATTTCTCTGTATATAGTTAGTTAATCACATTAGTTTTAAGTTCAATTTTGAAAAACATTTTCATAAATCCTTTAGGAGGAGAGTACAATAAGAAAACATACTATAGAAAAATGCTATGTGTACCAAAATTAGAGGCAATTTCTTGTATTTTATCGAGGATGACTATATTATAATGACTATAATTTTGAACGAAATCTTTACGCGAAAACCTTATTTAGTTGCCGTCAAAGAATTGGATAAAACAACAAATTTAACTACAAGTAAATTCATGCAATTTATTATTATAATTCTGAAATAAATCAAAATTTAACTTGAAAAATGATTTTATTAACGTTTCGACTTCCACTTCGAACGTTGCTGTCAAAATATAAAATATCATTTAATAAATTAAACAAAAATGTTGTTGCTGAGTAAAAAAATGTTTCTAATAATTTAATTTAATCTGACTCATTCATATCATTTATTAATATTTTGTATTTTGACAACGATGTCCGAAGTGGAAGCCGAAACGTTAATAATATCATTTTTCAAGTTAAATTGTGGCTTATTTACCAATTAGAATAATAAAGTACATAAATGCCACAAAGAAATAGCTTCAGAACAATATTAGATTTATACAAGATGGTTTATAGTCGAGGACGCATCTGTTTTGAGATGGACGTTGAGAGGTGACCCATTTTCTTTGCTGAAATTGCTTGAAACTATCTCATATAATAATAATTGAGTTATCCTCCCAGTCAAAAAGGTCGGAAACATTGTTTAAATAATCACAATGTCGGAACATTGTTTAAATAATCAAAATGTCAAAAAATTAAGGAAAAATTCGATTTTTTTCTTCGTTTTTTGATCATAACTTTAAAAGTATTCCCTTCCAAGAAAAGTTCTGTTGACATAAAAGTTGCAAAATTAAATTTCCTACAACACAGGATTGACTAAAAATTTTAAAAATCGTCACCCTTGTTTCAAAATAGCAATAATTTCGAAAAAAAGCATAAAAAAACAAGTATTCGCATTTTAAGTTTTTTAACCATTTACGCTACACTTAGGACCTTCATATTTTACCCAGAAAAACTTTGCAATAAAATAAAACAATACTGTAAATCTCATTAAGATCTGTTTAATAGATTTTACAAAATAATTTTGCAATTCAGCTTTCGCAAAAAAAATCATTTTTTCAAAATATTGCAGGACTGAAAATAAAGCAGACAGCGAGTTGAAAATTTTTTTACATATAGAAGAATACTGTACCTTTCACTTGCAACTTGCAAAATTAAAACCGATTAACTATCAGGGCGTCAGGAATTTTTTAAATAAAGATTAATTTTTGATGCTACGCGCAGGACAGCGGTGTTTGATTCACACAAGTTGATTTCCACCAAAATTTCTTCCAATATTTATCTAATATATAAATATATTATTTTCTTACTCTATATTTTGTTGTATTTTAATATTTTAATTCCACAAAAATTAAACTAATTTGATTATTGTTTGTCAAATATTGTTTAAACAATTGCATATGTTTGAAAATAATAAACATTTATTCTCTAAGTTAAAATATATGAACAAAGAAAGTTTTCGCTAAAAAAAGTGTTATTTCAAAGGACAGAGTATGTGTTTTATTTTGCAATAAACAAATTTATTTATTTATATCGAAAATTACTAAAAATTAAAATTTATCAATCATTATCAAAGGTAATTGAAATGCCCAATCAGAGCTTTTTCCTGCTCGTAGCACCAAAAAGTAATGTTTATTTAAAAAAATTCCTGACGACGTGATGGTAAACCGATTTTCATTTTGTAAATTGCAAATTAAAGGTACATTATTCTTCTATATGCAAAAAAACTCAATTTGCTGTCTGCATTATTTTCAGTCCTGCAACATTTTTACAACATGAATTTTCTTTTGCGAAAGTTGGATTGCAAAATTTATTTTGCAAAATTTATTGAGCCGATCTTAATAACATTTACAGTTTTGTTTTATTATATTATAAAGTTTTTCTGGATAAAATATGAAGGTTCTAAGTGTAGCATAAATGGTTGAAAAACATAAAATGCGAATACTTGTTTTTTTATGGTTTTTTTCGCAAATATTGCTATTTTGCAACAAGGGTGACCATTTTTAAAATCTTTAACCAATCCAATCTTATATGGTAGAAAATTTAATTACGCCACTTTTATGTTAGTACAACTTTTCTCGGAAAAGAAAACTTTTAAAGTTATAATCAAAAAACGAAGAAAAAAATCGAATTTTTCCTTAATTTTTTGATATTTTGATTATTTCCAACAATGTTCCGGACCTTTTTGTGTAGGAGGATAACTCAAATATTATTATATGACTTATTTTCAAGCAATTTCTGCAAAAAATATGAGTCACCTCTCAACATCCAAATGTACTAATATTGTTACAGATGCGCCCTGGTCTATTAACATACCTCTTTTTACTGAAGCAAGCCTGATACCAGTGAATGAAGTAGTTTTAATGGTTTTAGGTACTGCAGCATATACAGTAAGCGCCACGCTAGTAGACAAACGAATACCTAATTTCTAGACGTGGGCTAATTCGTTTTGTTCTCACCTGTCGCTTTTATGTCTGCCATGTCATGTGACTGTCATAAAAATATTCAAAATAATTGTTTTCCATAAAAAAATACAGTAATTAATACTATTGTTACTCTGCTAAAAAAAAAACTTTATTCAAACACCAAAAATATTACACTACTTTTTTTATATTTAGAAGGTATAGCCGCATCCACCTTAATGGTGATTAGCGGCGGCTATAGAATACAAAGCTAAATTATTCTATAAAATATTGCTATGGATTTTAGAAATGTTGCAATATTTTCCATTGAGTAATTAGTGCCCAATAAATTACTTATACATTAGGTATGTCCACACACAAAACACGATCCTTAATGTAAGCTTTTATATCGCTCGCGGTATTTCTGCACTCATCTTTTCTATATCAGCACGTACGGCAATTTCACTCACGCACTGGTTGGCTTTTTCGTTGCCTGCAATGCCAATGTGGGATGGTATCTATAAAAATCTGATTCGTCTAGCGTTTTCTTGAGCCTGCATCAGTTTTTGTGTTTCTTAATAGGACATTTGGGATAGATCTGTTTAAGGGTTTGAAGAGCGCTTAGTGAGTCACTTAAGTTAACTGAATTAGAAATGTCATTAGAATTCATATGCATGATAGCTTTGAGCACTGCATAGAGCTTAGCAGATAAAATCGCAATAGAAAATTCAGAAATAAGTGTTTGAAAGGTTGGTAGTCGATGGAAAAATGTATCTATATTCTACTCCAATAGCTCAGTGAATTTTATTATATGAAAATGTAAGTTTACTGGCTAACCTGAGATGACTCACCCTCGGATTCAGAGACCTCGTTACCAAAGTGTCGTAATATTTTCTTTCTGACGGTGGTGTTAAAACGTTTGGATGATCTGTTTTTTAATTGTGTATAAACTTCAGTTAACATACTATGGTGTAATCGCATTAGGTCGGGAGTAAAATCTTGAATAATGATATCAATAGGATTTTTCGCGCCAGTATTATTGGTAATAAGAAGATTCAGTTGGTCATAATTGAGGACAAAAGGGGTCGAATGATTTTCGATAAAATTTTTGACAGGTTCAAGGTCATATGATTTTGATGATTTAGATGCTACATGCTCCTCGTCGCTTTTAATCTTCTTGGCTTTGGGTTTAGATATAGGTACAGTAAAGGGTTTTTCTGTATGCCTTGTTTCTAGAAAAGTGAGAACCTCGCTGATACTACGTTTCGACTGAAGGTCGACATTAATGGCTATAGAGGTGTCCATGGTGCTAACTTCATGACTTTCTTCTATATTAGGATTTTTCAGATTATTTGCTGAGCTTTCTTCGATAGGAATTTGTTCGTGAGATAGAATTGTAGCTGTAGGTTGAGGCATAGTTTCGGGCGAGGTAAAAGAGATCGGTTGACTGATCGGAAAAAGAGATCGGTGGTATAATGGGATATACGCCTGATAAAACGATACGTTCGGCTGGAGAAATCAGCCTTCTAGCTTGTACAATATTATTCTCGATTTTTATTTGTCCGTGCTTTTGCATAAATTCGTCCACCAGTTGTTTGCTTGAAAGGTACATACATATCCGACTGTTCGATAATCGAGACGAAAATATAATATTTTTTGGTTGAATTAGATTGCCCAACGGTATTAAGTAATCTTGCAGTTTCGTATTTTCTAAGACGCTGAAGACCATCGCTTGCAGTTTCGACGGAAAAGATGTAGAAGTTGCTGATGAATAGGTTTTATTGGTATTTGTCTGCAGTTGTTGTACATGTTGCGAGTCAGAGAGACTTTGAATGTCAGGTTCCATTTATAAATTTAACACGAGACAATGGTTCAAAACTAATAAAGGCCTGACCCAATAATTAAGCATGTAATTAAACCAGTAACAAAACTGGAATAAATTGTAGCTTATATCGTACTTTATTGATGTTATTAAATAATAGATAGCCAAAACTGGTTTACCACGTTACGCTAAACAAAAATAATACGATGGATGCACTTACTGGTAATTAAAAGGCCAATATAAAGATAGACGGACAAGAGTCCGAGAATATTGATATAAAGAGAGGGGTAAGACAGGGTTGTGTACTGTCGCCGCTACTGTTGTGTTGTGTGCTACTCACTTGTACAGTGAAGCCATATTTCAGGAAGCGATAGCGGAACTAAGTGATGGAATCTCTATAAACGGAAGAACAGTAAATAACATAAGATTCGCTGATGACACCGTTATAATGGCAGACACCCTTGAGTCGCTACAAGAATTGTTAAATAGAATTAACGATTATTGCATTCGATATGGACTCAAAATAAACAAGAAAAAAACTAAATTTATGATTGTCTCAAAAACACAACATGGAAATGAAAGGTTAATAATAGAGCAAACCCAAATAGAAAAAGTAAAGACATACAAATTTCTAGATTTCTAGCAGAACGTTTTTCTAGTAATGAAATCTAGAAACTCACATGGTATTTGTAGACTTAAAAAAAGCATACGATACCGTTCCCAGAGAAAAAATGTTTGAGGTATTACAACAAACCACTTTAAATAGAAAATACATCCAAACAATAAAAGATCTCTATGCTAATGCAACAACAGCAATTAAAATTGGAACGAAACTTTCAAATACCTTTGAAACTTCGAAAGGCCTTTTGCAGGGATGCTGTCTGTCGCCCACTTTATTTAAAATTTACCTTACACATGTGTTAAAATATTGGACTAGGAAATGCCAAACAATGGGGATACCAGTAGGAGATTCTTATTTGTATACGTTGCTATTTGCTGACGACCAAGTTGTGATTGCTGCTGATAAAGATGACGCCAGTTACATGATTAGAAAATTGAAAGAGGAGTACCAAAAATGGGGTTTGGAAATGAGCATGGAGAAAACTGAATACCTTGTAGTCGGAGGTGATACTGAAGACTTAGAATTAGAAGGGGAATACATAAAAGGATGTGATGAATTTAAATATCTAGGTTCAATTTTTGACAAAAACTCCACATGCGATCAAGATATAGAATATCGAATAAGCCAAGGAAGAAAAGCTATAAAACAGCTAAATGGCATTTGGTGGAGTACAGGACTGCAAAATCAGACAAAGAAAAAAATCTACCAAACTATCGTGGAAGGAATTGTCCTGTACAACTCGGAAGTGTGGGAAGTAAAAGACCGACAAAATAAAAGACTTCAAGCTTTAGAAATGGACGCGCTTAGAAGAAGCTGCAGAATATCTAAACTGCAGCATATCCCAAACGAAGAAATAAAAGAAAGAATGGAAGTAGAAAAGGATATTATAGACAGAATAGAACAAAAAAGATTAATATGGTACGGGCATGTCCAGAGAATGGGACCAACAAGATGGCCCAAGAAAATGATCCAGTATGTACCACCCGAGAGAAGAAAAAGAGGCAGACCGAAGAGAACATGGATACAAGATGTAGAGAAAGCAATGAACAGTAGACAACTCAACGAGGAAGATATTCGTGACCGAAAAGCATGGCGAATAGGATGCGGGAAACGGCGAATGCTGTAGAACACCCGATATATATATAAAGACATACAAATATCTGGGAACCCGGGTTGATGACAAAAATGACCAAAGCAAAGAAATTAAAGTCCGAATTGAAACTGCTAGGCAAGCATTTATAAAAACGAAGACACTGCTTACAAACAAAGACCTTCAGTTGCCTCTCAGATTGAGGGCTCTAAGATGCTACATATTTTCTATATTACTATACGGAATGGAAGCTTGGACATTGAAAAGGCAACATATAAGAAAAATAGTAGCGTTCGAAATGTGGTGTTACAGAAGAATGTTGAAAATTCAGTGGGTTCAAAGGATTACCAATGTTGAAGTGCTACGACGTTTAAATAAGGAGTTAGAAATCATGAACAGTATAAAAACAAGAAAACTAGAATATTTGGGTCACATTACCAGAGGAGAGAAATATGAGCTGCTGAGAGATATTATGCAAGGAAGGATCCAAGGAAAAAGAAGCATAGGAAAAAGAAGCATCTCCTGGCTGAGGAACCTTAGAGAATGGTTTAACTGTAGTCCATTACAACTGTTCAGAGCAGCAGCCAACAAAGTGACCATAGCCATTATGATATGCAACCTCCGCTAGGAGATGGAACTTTAAAAAGAAGACTTACTGGTATCTAATAAACTTGCCACTGAACTATTTATACATAAACTATTACTCTTTCTGCACAAAATTTGCAATTTTGTTGAGACCAGAAATAAACACACCTTTCGTTAGGTCATTCAGGGCCGTACTCCATTACAATACTTACTTTATATCTTTTAGAAATTTAATACACTGATCAAAACGAAAAAGGAGCCACTAACTTAATTTAATGTAAATTATTTATTACATTAGGTAGGAACTTAAATATGTACGTCCGCCCAGTAGACACATATAGTTTTTATAAATAATAGAAAAAAAACAAGTTTGATATCTTCGTTTTCCTTTTATTCAATAAAAATGCTAAACTTGAAACATTTTGGCATCATGCAACTACAGCTAGAGAGGATCGACACTTACAAATATCGGCTATCAAAAATCGTCGAAGTCCTGCTATAATGCTAAAAAATAACTATAGTCCGTCCCACCTTGACTTTACAGTACAGGTTCTTATGACCAACAGTGATGCCAAATTTTATCAGAAACAGGTTTGAAGGAAATATACTTTTTTCTATAGGATAACTATAAATAATTTAGGAATTAATATTATTGACATTTTGTGGCTGTCAGGGGTTCTAAAACATTTTTTTTTTGGAAAAATGATTTTATGTGAATAAAATAAAAATAATTTTGTATAAAACATTTATATAATAATGTATTTAAGCTCATAAATATGTTAAACCTTAATAAATACGTAGGTACCTACATAAATAATTAAAATGTATTTAAAATATGTATTTTAGACTTCAAAAGAGCCAAATAAATTATTTACATGAGAGCCAAAATAGATGAAAATGGTCATGAAGAAGGGGAGGTAAAGGCAAGAATAGCTAACGGAAATAAAAAATATGGAGAATTACGCACAATATTGAAATCCTAATACGTATCAAGAAAAACAAAAATAAGAATTTATAAGACTGTTATCAGACCTACAGTAACATACTCATGCGAAACATGGGTGCTCAAAAAGTCAGAAACAGACCTTATAGAAAGATGGGAGAGAAAAATGCAAAAAGCAAGATATGGAGGTGTGAAAATAGAAGGTCAGTGGGGAAAAAGAACCAATAAAGAATTGGAAGATACAACATTAGTTCAGAGCTGTCTATACTGTCAATATATAAATTAAAAACCATAGAACAATATCCACTTTTAATGTTGGATATTATAACATTCTTTACCAAAAAAAGTTATTACTTACGCAGATCGATTATAAAATATCTGATTACTTTTCGAAAATGACTCACAAAATCAATGAAAAATATTGTTTTACTACAATGCCATTGACTGTAACGGGTTAGTTTTAATTTAACATTTTTAGGGCCCTACATTTTTAGGACCCTGGTAATGTTCGATTGAAAATACTTTTGAAGAAAATCGGCATCACCGCGCTAATAACTCTCATAAGGATTGTATTGCCGTATGTTCGTGTACTGTAAAGTCAAGGTGGGACAGACAATAGGTAGAAGCTACGGGTACAAGAGTAAATACTCAAACTATACGTAATCGGTATCACGAACATGGGTTGAACGCAAAAAGGCCAGCTGTAGAATACCTCCTTTGACCCCTGCACATCGTAGAGCCAGACGCTTGTTTGTAGAAGAACACATGAATTGGACCATGGAACAATGGAGTAACGTGATGCTTACACTGACGAGTTCAGATTTCTTTTAGATCATGTTGATGGACATGTTAGAGTCTGGAGAAGACCAAGCGAGCGCTTTTTGGGTTCCACAATTCAAGAAACCCAGGGTTTTGGGATTTCAGGATTCAAATATGGTTTGGGGTAGGATAATTTAAATGGCTGCTCTGACCTAGTAGTTATTCGGCGAGGGGCGATGGAATCAGAGCGGTACATTAGCTAAGTTCTTGAACCACATGTTGTCCCATTTGATGAAAATATGGGTCCAGAATTTATCCTTCAGCCGAATAATGCGAGACTGCACGTGTCCAGAATAGCACGAAATTATTTGATTACCAACAATACTCAGTTTATGGAGTCGCCATGGAGGAGTCCAGATTTATATCCCATTGAACACATTTGTGATATACTCGTGAAGTGCTTGAAGGATCGTCAGTCGCTAAGAAACCTACAATATGTCGAGGAAGTTCGTGTGGAAGAATGTGAACAAATAGATCAAGAAATTATTCGACATCTTATTGAAAGCATGCCTGGACGTTTTGCAGAAGCTAGGCGACTTAGAGGAGCCCATTCACGCTATTAGTTTTGTTTTAAAATAATTTTTAGCAAGGCTGCTAATAAAAAAATTAAATTGAATTTTACGCATTTATTACTTATTTGTTTTTTACAAGCAAAGGACCCCGCAGAAACCTTATGGGAAATGGCTCTCTGTCAAATGCTCTGAAACTTTGATTTCTGGTAGTCCTTGATGTGTAAAACAAAAGACTCAATGGGCGCGTAGCTCCAAAAATCATGGTTTTAAGATATAAGCCTCTGAAGTTATAGGTATAGTGAGGACGTTTGAGTTGGAATAAATTCATTTTCTCGGGAATGGGCGACACAGGTTATTTTTATTTTTAAATTATAATTTTTTGACATATATATCATACTAGTGACGTCATGCATCTGGGCGTGATGACGCAATCGATGATTTTTTTAAATAAGAATAGGGGTCGTGTGATAGCTCATTTAAAAGGTTATTCAATTCTCTATTTGCTAATATGAACATTAACATAATTATTTATACAGGGTGCCCAAAATTTTGTTTTAATTTAAATAATTGAGACAAAAAGAAAAATGTCTGTATATAATTTATTTAATTCGAAATATGAAAATGTTTATTTGAAAAGAAAAAAACTGTTTTTCGCTTAAATTCAATAATAAAGCCACCCACCTGCCTCTTAGCAGTTTGAACATTTAATTTAAGCGAAAAGCAATGTTTATTTTTCAAAGTAATATTTTTTTTGTTTTCTGACAGCAGTAAAATGCATTTCAAATTAAATAAATTATATACAATCTTCTTTTGTCTCATGTAATTTAATTAAAAAAATTGTTGGGCACCCTGTATAAATAATTATTTTAATGTTTATATTATTGAACAGAGAATTGACTAACCTTTAAAATGAGCTATCACACGGCGCCTATCCTTATTTAAAAAAATCATCGATTGCGTCATCACGCCCAGATGGATGACGTCACTAGCATTATGTATGTATATGCCAAAAAATTAAAATTTAAAAATAAAAATCGCCAGAGTCGCCCATTCTCGAGAAAATGAATTTATTATTCCAACTCAAACGTCCTCACTGTACCTATAACTTCAGAGGTTTATATCTTAAAACCATGATTTTTTGGAACTACGCGCCCATTGAGTCTTTTGTTCTACATATTAAGGACTACCATAACCCAAGGTTTCAGAGCATTTGACAGAGAGCCATTTCCCATAAGGTTTCTGCGGGGTCCTTTACAGTTCAGTAGCAAATACTTTGCTATATTTATAGCGAAAATCCTAAATTCCTTGCTAAATTTATTTATAGCGATTTGCTATAATTAAATAAAAATAATATAATCGTAACAAGAATTACTTTAAAACTACGAACGTCTTTATAAGTGGCTCCTTTTTCGCTCTGATCAGTGTATAATGAAAACTTTAAAATCAAATACAGCTGTTCTATAATCTGTCAACTTTCTGGTGGTTTCTATACATTTTCTGATGCTCTAGACGTCAATAGATATAAAATTAAACAGTGCAAAAAGTGAAGGGTCCAGGACTGTTTTACCTCAATATTAGACCAAGAGGCAGCGCTGAAAAATCTCTTTGAATTTACTAAAGCTAGATTTTTCACAGTTGATTACTGTGAGGGTGTAGATAAACATACTGCGGTCGGTCAAGCGAAACGTAGAACATGGGTTACTGAGAGGGTATCAAAGTTGCTTTCCTACGAAGGTAATGAAATCCATTTACCAAGGCTGAAAATCAGTACACACATTCTAAATTAAATATAAATAAAAGTTATTATAATCGGTCAGCTGTATGACGGGACAGAGCCGGTCGGTCGGCCCCAATAGTCGATTGAGGAAATGAAGTATTTTGGCTCGCAATTTTTTCGTCCAGCATGGATTTACTTGAAATTTTTTCAGAAGGTAGGGAATAGTCTAAAGATCATTTTCTATAACATTCCGCTCTCATACGCTAAAACCTTGGGGGTGGTTGCCACCCTATCTCGGGGGTGGGAATTTTTATTACGTGTTAACCATGTAATTCGATGAAAAATGGTGATTCTAAGAAAAAAATGTTTTTTACATTTTCTTCTTAAAACTAATATTTTTCGAGTTATTCGCGCTTGGAAATAACAATTTTTCGACGAGAAAATCGACTTTTTTAGAGGGATTTTTGAGAATACCTCGAAAAATATTCTATATATTTTTGGTGATATAAAGTTTCTTAAAAAATTATTTGTAGGATTTTATAAGAGCTATAAGACTGTGTAAATTTAATTTCGTAAGATCCCTTAGTTTTTAATTGGGGCGGGTTTAAAGGGCTCGAATAAGGGGGTGTTTGCTGGTAGAGGTTTTAAACAGCTATATATATATATGGCTTACTATTCACTGTAATGAAAATCTATACACAGGGTAATTTTAGTCATTAAAAAAGCTACAATTTAGTAGTTTATAATTTTTTTCGTATCTTCAGTATTTTGGGAGATATTTGGAAGTAAAAAGTAAAAAATACCAAATTGCGAAAAATAATTTTTTTTAAACTCCAATTTTTTCAAAATTAGCCATTTTAAATAGGTCAAACTACTTGAGTGTATTGATAATATACATATAAAAGGAGCTACAGAAAGGTGAAGATCAATTTTGAATTAGGAAGGTGGTTAGGGGGTTGTTTTCACTGATTTTTTCGTAGAGAAATGCAGGTACCGATATTTTTTTTGATTATAATTCGCTTCATTTTTATGCTAGAAACTTTTTATTATTTTTTTTGAAAGGTCTAATTATATACTTGAAAAAAGATTATTTAAGTTTTCCTCCAAAAATGCAAATTTTTCCCATTATTTGGCTTTGAATATTTCAAATTATGCATTTGACGAAAAAGCTAACATTTAACATGCCGTATTTCGGTTTGTATTGGTCTTAAAAATATTATTGGAAAAGAATTTGATTTGTGTTACTAAAAGATACAATTTTGATATCTACAGTTTTTTTTATTAAATGCATATTTTTCGAGGTATTCTCAAAAAATCCTCTAAAAAAGTCGATTTTTTCGTCGAAAAACTGTTATTTTCAAACGCGAATAACTCGAAAAATATATTAGTTTTACGAAGAAAATGTAAAAAACATTTTTTTCTTAGAAACACCTTTTTCCATCGAACTACATGGTTAAAATGTAATAAAAAATTCCCACCCTCGAGATTGGGTAGCAAACATCCCCAAGGTTTTAGCGTATGATAGCGGAATGATATAGAAAATGATCCTTGGACTATTCCCTACCTTCTGTGAAAATTTCAAGTAAATCCATGCTGGAAGGAAAAATTGCGAGCCAAAATGCTTTATTTCCTCAATCGACTATTGGGGCCGACGCGACCGACCGGCTCTGTCCTGTCATACAGCTGACCGACTATAATAACTTTTATTTATATTTAATTTAGAATGTGTGTACTGATTTTCAGCCTTCGTAAATGGATTTCATTACCTTCGTAGAAAAGCAACTTTGATACCCTCTCAGTAACCCCTGTTCTACGTTTCGCTTGACCGACTGCAGTATGTTTCTCTACACACTCACAGTAATCAACTGTGAAAAATCTAGCTTTAGTAAATTCAAAGATATTTTTCAGCGCTGCCTCTCCGTCTATATACCCATGTGTAAAGTAGCGTGTCGTTTACTTTATATTAAAAACTGCTGTTATTTAATGCTTTTTATACAAACTTAATTCATTTGTGCAACCCACGGGTAAATAGAATTCCAGAAGAAATAAGAAATACGTTTCCGTTATAAGTATTTAAATATAACTTACCAGATATTATAAGCTGACCAAAATGAAGTATCTGTTTTAAAGATATTGTGCTGATCAATGTACTGAATATGGATGGCAAATCAGTCTAAAACCAAATAAATAAAAGATTACTCTAGTATCTTGGACAACATAAGTTCATCGACCAATTTTAATCAAGCTTCAGACCAAATCGATGAATCATAGATTTGGTATTATGCAACAGAGACCTAAAACTGGCATTGAGGATCCGCCTACTTCGCTGCTATGTGTTCTGTCTTACTTTATGGTGTCGAGTCTTGAACTGTGAATAGAATCAGAATCGATCTTAAGTCGTCTTAAGGCTTTCGAAATGTAGTGCTATAGAAGAAGTTTAAAAGGTTGTTGGGTGGAGAAGATTCAAAACTCCACAATACAAGAACGTCTCAGCAAGACCTACTGAGATTATAAAAAGCATCAAGCAGAGAAAGCTAGAGTATTTCGAACATGTAATGAGAGGTCCCGAATATACGTTGCTACAAAATATGTTATGCAAGGGAAAATAGGAGGCAAACGCAGTCCAGGACGAAGAAGAACTTCATGGTTGAAGAACTTGGGAGATTGGTATGGAGCTGATACAAAAAATATGTTATTTAGGTTGGCAGTGAATAAAATTAAGCTACATTTCGACAGGATATGGAACATGAGTACGAAGAATTCATGTATTCTTTTCTATCTGTGTTAGTTCTATTAGTTCCTTTACCTCCGTTCTTTGACCTTTGTTCTTACTCCTAGTAATATGTAAAATGTTTACCTTGTTTATCCTATCTAACTTCGTACCAGCCAAAGATTCAAAACAGTAAGTACATGTATTTATTAAAAACTTGTTTTCAATGCAGAACATCGTTACCAAATCTGTAATGATATTTTCGGGGAAATACAAAGGAGGAAACTGGTATAATTGGAGGGACTCCGCTAGTTCCTAAAAATAAATAACTAATATTTTAAAATTGACAGTAACTACTAAAAAAAAAGAAATACATAACACACTTTATTTTAAATTAAAAGCGAAATGGTTTAAATCATTAAACAAATAAAAGTATTAAAAATGTAAAGACTGAAATAGTTTTGTACACACTTATGACTACAGGTCAACAGGGAGAAGTGTACTTTTGAAGTGTGTAAAATATAATAAATCCTAGCTGAGCGCTTTCGGCTCATAAAGCCATCTTCAGAGCTACGGTCAAAAAGCTCAAAATACCACTATGAAGAGAGATGGATCTCATGTACGATATAAAAATACTTCTATTTCCTCTGAAGATTTTTTAATGATGGAAACAAAACCTTGTCTGTCTGTTGACAGAATTGCTCAATTTTGCTGTTGGTTTTTTGTAGCCGGAAAAGTTAAAACATCAAATACGAGCACAAAGGACTTTCACACAAAAAATTACATCACATATAATGAATATTTGATCATGGTAAGGTCAAGAAACCCTACCATAATATTCTTAAAAAATATTGTACATTAATTTGTTTATAAGGGTTTCAAGCAAATTTAAGCTATAAACATTTATACTTTAAATAACAATAATGATAGAAGAACTCAAAAGGAACATTTTGAGCTTATCAAAATGTTTGTAAGTTTCTTTTTGACCAAGATATCGATATTTTAATAGTGCGCTCTGAGGCGCAAGATCGGCTCACCGCGTAAAGGTTCACGAGCTAACTTCTCGATGCAAATTATAATTTCTATGTATATACACGTTATCTTCATTTTTCATTTTTGAAGATCCTAATAAAATTTTATCATATAATTCTTATAATTACTATAACCTCGTATCACCTTTCATTCTATTTACATTGTCTTCTATTTTTTGTACTAAATGAGAAAAAAACATTAAAAACTAATATTTCATAAATAGAACTAAAACGTAAGTTGATATTATTTATTAATACTATTTTTACAAACTTTTGTTTCATGCATCTGAATCGAGATATATACAGGAAATCTCAGCTTTTTTACATCTGCATAAGTTCTTAGAGCAATTTTTAGAGTTACATGGTGGTACTAAGTCAGTGCTTGTACATAGTATAACTAAAACTTTCTGAGGCTTCAGAGTCTAATTATCTATATGATATAGATATAATCTATATCATATAGATATTCAGTGGATAATGGATAGTATCCATATAAAATGGACCTAGTTCTTTTGCAGCATCATCAAGACACGTCAATTGTGTGTACAACATAAATGCTCGTTTTATATGCAGTGATGATGATGCAAAATAACTCTATCCATTTTTTTGTGGATATCACATATTGGCTCATTTTCTTGCGTAGAAGCCGAGTTACGATCGATAAAGCGTCGAAAAATACTTGACTGTGAGCCGATGTTGAGCCTCATAGCGCGCCATAAAAATAAACTTACGAACATTTTCTTAAGCTCAAATTATTCCTTTTGAGTTCTTCTATCATTATTGTTAATTGAAGTATAAATATTTATAGCTCAAATTTACTTGAAACCCTTATACACAAATTAATGTACAATTTAAAAAAAATTATTATAACTTCAAACGGGTATAATTTTAAAACAAATGAAGATAAAGTAATTTAACAAACTTTGTTTGGAATTCTATTAGTGAAGCTTTAAGAGGAAATAGTAGCGATCAACAGGTAGCGAAAACGCGTTACAAGATTGCGGCTGTAATTTTACACACGTATTCGTAATATAATAAAGAATGGCGGTACAGAGTCCAATTTGAAAAATATATTAATATGTGGAAATTACTCTGTAATTAAATACAACATTAAAAAAACGAGCCTGTACCGCCATTAAGAAAAACAAAAAAATATACTTTCTTCAAATAAACTTTTTTATCCGATGCCTAGATTTTGTGTCATTTTGGAAATACTAATTAAATAAAAAATTTTATCGGTACAGGCTCATTTTTTTAATATTGTATATAATTACAGAGTAATTTCCACATATTTATATATTTTTCAAATTGGGCTCTCTACCGCCATTCTTTATTATATTACGAATACGTGTGCCAAATATCTCGAAAAAATATTCAAAATTACAGCCGCAATCTTGGAACGCGTTTTGGCTACTTGTTGATCGCTACTGTATCACCTTAAAATGACACCTTCTAATGCTCATTTGCATGCGTAGAAGCCGAGATACGATCGATAAAGCTTCGAAAAATACTTATTTTGCAATTTGCAATTTGCATTGTGCACTAATTTTACATTATCTTGAGTTTTAATTGTTGGATTTAATTTTAATAAACGTTTTGTTCTTTGTTTTTTTTTATAAACGAACAAATTTTATTTGAAACATTATTTAAATTGTTCATACCAATTTTTTGACGACTCGGATCGAAATCCACCCTCGAAATTCGTAATCAGCAGATAAAAATTCATAAGAAACCGTTGAGTTTGTTTATCAGAATTGAAAAGGACACGGTGACTCCTCTAGCGCCTAGACTATCTGGTATTGTGTCTTCTCGCCAAATGTCTTAAATTAGCTTGTATATAGGACTGTATATGTATAGGGGAGAAGAGGGAGACTTGATCATATGGGAGACTTGATCACTCTTTAAAATTTCAGTAAATAAGTAGCCTAAAATTATAAAACCGACAACAAAGCGTAGCTGTTAGTATGTCTGAAGATCCCATTTAATTTAGTTTGTATTAGAATACACAACGAAGAGCACGTGTTTATTACAAGTTTTTTGTCCCTACGGAGAAGTGTTTTCAGAATTATTTTAAGTTGATTTTCTTTAATATTCGTTAAGGTGAGTTTTTCGTATAATTTTTATTTAACACCATAATCATTCAGTTTACGTTTTGCACAGTTTGCAATGAGTTCTAGTTTGTCGTCATATTTTTATAGACAAAAATATTAAAATGGCGTCTTGGGGGAGACTTGATTCCATTTTATCTGGAAGATATGATCCCGGGATCAAGTCTCCCAGAAAATCCTTATAGATGAGTGTTTTTTATTTTATAGATATGCCACGTCAATACAAAAGGAGGGAAGGAGCAAAGAAAAGAACACCAGTCGACAGCCAGAAGTTAAAAGAAGCTGTTTTAGACGTTATTAATAACGGGACGTCTCTCAAGGGAACGGCAAGTCGTTATCAAATAAATGTTATGACATTAAAAAGATACGTTCGCCGACAACGATCCTAAAATGTTGAAATAACCTATTATCCTGATTACAAGAAGGGTCAAATATTTACAAATGCAGAGGAAAACATGTTTAAAGATTATTTAGATGTTGCCAGCAAATTACACCATGGCCTTACAACCAAACAAGCAAAAGAACTAGCGTAAGAGTTTGCCGTAAGAAATAATAAAAATACCTGCTTCGTGGAATAAACATAAGCAAGCCAGTTACGACTGGTTATACGGATTTCTGAAGAGGAAGAAGACCTTATCACTACGATCTCTGGAATCAACCAGTCTTGGACCAGAAGCAATCTGGAGCGTAGATGAAACTGGCCTTTCAACTGTCCATAAGCCGAAGAAGATCATTGCATGCAAAGGTGCAAAACAGGTTGGTAAAATTACGTCAGGGGAACGTGGACCAACAGTAACTCTTTGTTGTACAATCAACTCAATTGGAAACCATATACCGCCTTTTATGGTTTTTCCTCGAAAACTTTGGCAAGATCGCATGATTGATCATAGCCCACCAGGGACCACCGGCGTAGTTTATGAAAGTGGATGGATGACCGCTTCTAATTTCATCAAATTTTTGGAACATTTTCAAAAACATGTAAAGGCGACTACCGACAATAAATCTTTAATCATAATGGACAATCACGATAGCCACGTTAGTCTCGAAGCCATAACGTATGCCAAAGAACACGGAATAGTTCTTCTTACCATACCACCACACACGTCGCATAAGCTCCAGGCGTTAGACAGGAGAGTATTTGGCCATCTCAAGAGTTTTTATAATACTGCCTGTAATGATTGGATGGTGGCCCACCCAGGAAGGACAATTACAATATATGAAGTCGGAGGATGCTTAGCTTACGCTTTCCCCTAGCTTTAACTCCACGTAATATTGAGAGTGGATCCATAGTTACGGGTATGTGGCCTTTCAATTCCAATATTTTTACCGATGAAGATTTTATGTCGGCGTAAGTTACTGATCGTGAAGATCCGGAAAACAAATCCACTTTATCCCATGTTGCACAGCCAGCCATAGATAACAATAACCAACCCTCCACTTCTACTGGCACTTTCACCACCTCTGAAATTATTAGACAACATTTCTCAAGTGGATCCATTTCACATAATCAACAACTACGACGAACACTAATTGAGGACAAAAATCAGCCTTCTACTTCTACTGGCACTTTCACCACACCTCAAATAATTAGATCCCATTCTGTAAATGAAGATACTTCACAAAATGGACAGCTACAATAACCATCCTTTCACTTCTGCCACTTTTGCTAGCCCAGAAATGATTAGACCCCACCCTAAAGCCGGGCCCAGGACTTCAACAAAGGGTAGAAAGCGAGCAACTACAAAAACTCTCACGGCAACACCAAAAAAACTTGCGCTTGAAGCTGAAGTTAAGGCTAAAGAAGAAAAAAAAATTAGAAAAAGAGCAAAGGGCCAAAATAAGAGCACTAAGAAGAGTAACTAAACAAAAACTTAAGGATTTGAGGGAATCTTCAAGTTCGGGGGGCAGTGACATTATACTACCATCGCGATCGTCTGAATATGATCCCAATGATGAAATGCAAGTAGAGACAGGTAGTGAATGTGAATCGGAAGCAGAAGGTGACGAGTTTGAATTGAGTGTGCAAGATTGGGTAATTGTCAGCTTTGTCTCCGAAAGAAACTTAGTCCATCGTTACGTAGGACAGATAATGGGAAAAAAGAACGAGGATTTTAAAATCAAATTTGCCCAAAAAAGGGATGAAAAAACCTGTAAGTGGCCAGAAAAAGAAGACATGGGTGAAGTCGCACGTGACCAAATTTTAAAAAAGTTACCACGCCCGACTTTTAGGAGGTACAGTAATACAGCGCATAGGATGTTTTGTCTTTCTTAAATCACTAAGGATGTTCAATATTCGAGAATAATTTTTTTTCTTTTATAATTTTTCAGTATAATTTTCTGCCAGAAAGTGTTATATATTTTTAATAATATTATTTGTTATAAGTCATGACTGAGTAAAGTTAGTTTTCAGCATCCAAATTTTCGTTTTATTTTAATATCGTCAAACTGTTTTATTTTAATATCGTAAATCTGGAAAGGCATAATCAAGTCTCTCATACACAAGGATCAAGTCTCCCGGAGTACGGGGAGACATGATTAGTTTCTCCATATTACGAGATTCTACAAAAACTCGTTATTTATTAGCAGTATATTTTTCGGGTGTATAATACCCAAAACTGTGATAAATTTGTAATGTTCCACTAAATTATCAAGGTTCTAGATTGGTTGTAAAAATAGTTATCTGAAAAAATGTAACGGTGGGATCAAGTCTTCCTCTTCTCCCCTAACGCTTCTCCTCCGGTATACTGTCAGTATACAATCGCTGTCTGGTACCTTATTATTTATTCATTGCCTGGGTTACTTCTTCGTATGTCGGGGATTGGCCTTCTGTTTTATCTGTATGCAGGTTTAACAGTTGTGAGAATTATTCCTTCCAGGTTTTTAGGATTTATTTTTAGGTCTGATGATGGAGTATAAATTGTAAACTCCGAAACCAGTCGCAGAAACATAATCATTAACGACTTAACAAACATAAAGGATTGTGAGTAGAGAATCTTCTTTGCACGTCATTTAGACAAGCTCACATTGGGAACCATTTCATCACTTGAAAAAAGCTTACCTCTATTCGCTTCAACTGAACACGTCTAAGTAATGACATGATATTTGGTTGATTAAGGAAACCAGTCTTAGAAACATTATCATTAAAGACTTAACAAACATAAAGGATTGTGAGTAGACACTCTTCTTTGAACGTCATTTAGACAAACTCACATCGATAACCATTTTATTTCTTGAAAAAAACCTTACCTCTATTCGCTTCAACGGAAAACGTCTAAGTAATGATGTGATATTTGGTTGATTAAAATTTTTGTATATTGCTCCTGGAGCCAATGCTACAGCCAGTTTTATTTTATTAGTATATTCTGGTCTTTCTGAACCCATAACAAAAACAGTGGTACATCCTTGTGAATGACCAACATAATAGAGGCTAGTTTGATAGGTTGTATTAAGGATATAGTCAATTGCAGCAGGTAAATCGTAAACTCCTATTTCGTGAAAGCTAAAATAAAAAACAATTAGTTTAATAAGTTTAATAAAAAAAGGTATCTTTAGATGAAGGTCCCCATACTTTTTAAGGTTCATCTAGCTTTTTCAATGCTCGCTCCTATCTCTTGGTTGTTATCTCATTCTTCAATTACGATGTAGTTGTAGTCCGTTACTACAAGTAGTTGTAGTTTTTCTATATGGGTTTGGTTGAGATAGTGTTTTCCTTCTGTTATCTTTTTTTTATTCATGAGCATAAAGTTTGTCTTCTTTACGTTTATATTGAGTCCATATTGTTAACTATAATACGTGATTTACTTAATAATTAACTGCATCATATCCATCGCCAACTATTTATACAACAATTTATTCACTAATCCCTTTTTAAATGAACTTTAACATATAAAAATTCAAAAATCAGGAAAAGCCTAAAAAGCATTTTGACATACCTTGTAAATATAGTGTTCAAAATATAGCACAATGGACAAAAATGAGGGAGGCCTATGTCCAGCAGTGGACGCAAAGGGCTGGATGATCAAGATGATGATGTAAATATCGTTAATTACTAATACTTACGAAAAATTCCAATATTCTTTTTGCTTTGGATTGAGACTTTTATGTTTTCTACTATAAGACGTTCCCCTGCAATTCATCAACCATACATCGTATCCCTTGTCCGCCAAAATGAAGGCCAAAGATCGCTCAGGTCCCAGCCAAATATAATTCGCCGATGAGCCTAACATCCCATGATTGAGCAAAATTGGAACATTATTGGAGATTGAGTTATTTCGACCATGTGGAATTCTAAATATTGATAAAATATAATTATCCTCGGTTTCTAGTTGGTGGGTTTCAAATGGGTAGCCAAATGAGGTAACCTAATACACCATAAAATAACAAATAGAGTGATTATTTCTAATAACATATAAATTGTTTATTATGTAAAATATATTTTGCATTGTTATCCATTATTAATACTACAGAAGAATTTGACAGACAGCCTGTGGAGTTAGACGGAGACAGTAACACCAATGGTCACCAAAATAACAAACGAGGAAGTGGCTCAAGCGCTTCAAAAAATAAAGAAAGGAAAAGCAGTCGGACCAGATGATATTCCTCGGGAAGTATGGAGAGCATTGGGAGAGACAGGAATAAGTTGGCTAGCAGGTCTATTTAATAGAATTATGGAAGTTGGAGAAATGCCAGACGAATCGAGAAGCAGTATATTAGTACCTGTTTACAAAAACAAGGAGATATACAACAACGTACAAACTACAGGGCTATAAAACTACTTAGCCACACCATGAACATATGGGAGAGAGTAATTATTGATAGACGGATAGGTACGTGAAGAAACCGAAATATCCGATAATCAATTTGATGCAATTCTCACAACAACAGATGCGATTTTCATTATAAGGCAACTGATGAAAAAAAAAATAGGAATAAAGAAACAGACGCTCATATGGTAGTTATTGATCTTGAGAAAGCATATGGTAGACTTCCTCGAGAGATTCTGTGCTCAATAAGAAAGGAGTCCCTAGTGAATATGTAAAGATTATGAGAGATATGTATGAGGGAGTAACGACTAGTGTTAGGACAGGTGCGGAAGAGACTGATAAATTTCATGTGAAAGTAGGCTTGCACCAAGGTTTGGTGCTTAGTCCTTATTTATTCTCATTAGTTTTGGACCAGATAACAGCCAAACTACAAGGTAACATTCCATGGTGCTTAATGTATGCTGATGATGTAGTGTTAATAGGAAATAATGAAAGATACTTAAAACAAAAGCTGGAACAATGAAGACAAGCTCTGGAGGAAAGAGATTTAAAACTTAGTAGGACAAAAACAGAGTATTTGGAATGTTCATTTAAATATGGAGTTACTACAAATAAAATGGTATCGTTGGATGATGAAATGATTGTGAAAAGCAATAGTTTTAAGTATCTAGGATCGGTAATACAGATTCATGGAGAAATACATGGAGATTCATGCAGTAGAATTAGGCTGGTTGGATAAAGTGGAAGGAAGCGAGTGGTGTATTGTGTGACAGAAAAATTCCAATGAAGCTGAAGGGAAAATTCTATAAAACAGCCATAAGACCGGCTATGATGTACGGAACTTAATGTTAGGCAGTCAAAAAGAAAGAGGAACAACGAATGCTTGTGGCGGAAATGAGAATGCTTAGATGGATGAGCAAAGTGACAAAGAAGGATAAAATTAGAAATGAGTATATTAGGGGAAGTCTAGGTGTGGCACCAATTGATGCCAAAATGAGAGAGCATAGTCGAGACGTTAATCACCCAATACTAAGAATTGATGAAGTGCAGATTCCTGGAAAGAGTAGGAGAGGAAGAGCAAAGAAGACCTGGCGGGAGACGATTAGGCAGGACACGTTGGTAAAGAGGTTTAATATTGATATGACCCAAGATAGAATTTTGTGGAGAAGTGCAATTAGGGAAGCTGACCCCGCATAGGGATAAGGTAAAGAGAATGATGATAATCCATTATCAATACTACAAAAAAATACTGTACATACCAATATTTCAGCTCGGTTATATTGGTCCAAAAACACCCCTAAGGGATAAACACTTAAAACAGTTACTAATAAATAATATTTCATGTTTGTTTATGATATACTTTGTTGATCCTTGAGATAAAATGAATCTGCTTAAATCTGGTTCCTGAACTATTATAAAAAATGCTATAAATCTTATTCGGATATACAGCAGTGTCGTACATTAATTTATTATTTGGACAAGTTTTTTTATTAATGATAATCTATATTACCTATAGTTAAATTTAGTGAAATAACATTTTTATTTTTATTTATTTCGTCTGACTTCTACGCAGGTAGGGGGTCGTATTTTCGAATTCAATTGAATTTGTTCGCATACGAGTTAACTCGAATGAAAAATTTCGTATACGAATCTGAATCTGTATTTTTGAACGTCCTTAGAAATGTTATACCTACGTATACGAGAAGAATTTGCACCGGCAACACTGCAAATTCGAACAACATTGGACTTAACTTCATCTGAAGGGTCACAGTGTTGCCATACTTTTTTTGTTTATTTCTTGTATAATTTCAATCAATGGTATAATCACATTATTAAAAACAAATAGCTAAAATATTAGCTGAAATCGGATCTTAAGCTTGCATAATATTAGTAATATCGGTTTGCAAAGTCCACTATTTTGTTTATTCGATATTATTTTTGTATCCAGTATTTACACTGATATTTTACTACTTTTTTGGTGTTTCAAAACGATTTTTTAAATGCACGTTTTTGTAATGTGATATAGTATGAAAAAATTAAGAATTTACACTGATATTTTACTACTTACCATTCAAAACTTTACTTTTTTGAGTGTTTCAAAACTATTTTTTAAATAACTTTATATAATATGATAGTATGAAAAAATTGAGGATATAGCAGTGGTGTCATATGTCAAGCTTAGATCCAATCCTAAAATATGTATATAAAGTTAGGTTAGGTTATACAGTAGAACCCCGCAAATCCCAACCCCGCTAATCCGAACGTTCGGCAAATCCGAACCCACGAAAAAATTTAAAAATTTAAGACAAAAACTTAAATACATGTTTATTATACATATAGTAAAACCACAAAATTTAACAATGTTGGATTAATCAGGCCTATTCTTTAAGAAGTCGGTAACTTTCGTCTGACGCATGGAGGTGTAGCGAGTTAACGCAGCGATGTTAAACCATTTACGCATAAACATTACATCGACCGGTAACGCAACAGGTTTCTGCTCCACGTAACGTAGAGCCACATTCAGAGCTTTAGTGGCAACTGCGTGTGACACTCGATCTGGCAGAAAAACTTCTTTCTCGCTTTCTTCTTCTTCATTAGGGCTGCCTTAAGGTTGAACCAAGTCTACAATATATTGGTGCCCATTGTCATCAGCTTCAATACATTTTGTAATTGCACTTTCTTCTTTGTTTTCACATCTTGGAAGTTGTGTTACGACTTCTAGATCATCTTGTAATGGAGCTTCTCCAAATTGTAAATCTGGCAACAACTTCTACCATGATTTTGTAATTAAAGTCTAAGGGATGTTGTCCCAGGCCTTAGCCACCCAATAAATGAGATCTTTTACGGTGATTTTTTTCAGGTTGTCAGTAGTGGACGGCTTTCCTCGCCTTCTAATACAGGCCGTACCAAATTTTTTCTATAGTACAGTTTTATAAACTTCAGAATACCCTGGTCCATGAGTTGCAATAAGGTGGTCATATTTGGTGGTAGGAAAACAGCACTTCCACTCCTTATTAAATATCGAAACGGATGGAACAAATTGTTTTTCAAATCAATCCTTAAAAAGTGCACTATTCATCCATGCTTCCCAGGTTAACTTTCGCATAATCCGAACTTTTCGGAATCCGAACCGGCTGTCCCCGCAATTAGTTCGGATTTGCGGGGTTCTACTGTATATTCAATGCATTATCGTACAGTATGTCTTTTCTTTCTATTAAAAAATTATTTTAAACCAGCCATTTAAACTAAAATTCAATGTAAAAATATTGTATACAACAACGATTAAAACTATCAATTATAACTGAAATGACCGTGAAATGACAAGAACAATTATTCGTATACGAGCATCAAAATTCGAATGGTTCATATCCATTCGAGTCATCGTATACGAAAAAAGTCGTACACGAAGTATTCGAAAATACAAGAAACTGGATTTCGAGCGAAATTCTTCTAATTTTGTATTCGAAATATGCTTGAATGAATTCGAAAATAGGACCCCTGGATCGAATCCCAGCGCCGCCCAGCGAGAACATCTCGACATTTTTAAAAATGTCTATAGACCCCAGGACGACTCTGAGTAAATAAAATGAGTCATCATCATCAATCAGTCAATTGCGTTCACTGCTGGACATAGGCCTCCCTCAGTTATTTCCACCTCAACACACACAAGAAAAAGTAATCAGAAACCAAATAGATTACATAATGGTGACAAAAAGATACCGTAATGCCGTGAAATCTACTAAAACTTACCCTGGAACTGATATCGGTTCGGATCATAATCCAGTAGTATCTGTGTTAGAAGCTAGACCAAAGAAAATGAGAAAAACCATCATCCCAACGTTAGACTTAAGTCAGCTTAAAAGTGAACACCGACGACAAACAGTGCGCGAAGAAATCAACACCGACCTCAGTGTAGCAGAAAACCAAATCCGCAAAACAGACAACATAGATGAAAAACTGAAGTATATAAACACTATAATAAGAACTACGGGAAAGAAACACCTAACCAAATCTCCAAAGAAACATAAGGTGTGGATGACACCAGACATACTAGAACTAATGGATGAAAGACGCAAATTGAAGAATAATTCAGAAAAATACAGAGAGGTTGATAAGAACATAAAGCAAATAATAAAGAAGGCCAAAGAATCATGGATTAAAGAACAATGTGTAGAAATGGAAAACTATGAAAGAAAGTATGACACATTCAATATACATAAAAAAGTAAAAGAACTTACAGGAACCCAAAGAAGACATCAAATAAGTTTGCTTAAGGACAAAGACGGAAATATTATTGTAGACTTAACAGAAAAAATTAATAGATGGAGTGAATACATAAGAGAATTGTTTGAGGACAACAGAAATAACATTGACAAGGTAAATGGTGAAACGGGACCTGAAATCCTAAAATGTGAAGTAGAAATGGCCTTAGAAATTCCAAAACTGGAAAGGCAAATGGACCCGATGAGGTTCCTACTGAATTACTAAAGCTCTTGAATGATGAATCAATAGGTATAATATTGCACTTATTTAACACAGTATACAATACTGGTATTATACCTCAAGAGTGGCTGCTGTCTACATTCGTTACACTGCCAAAGAAATCCAATGCAAAAGAATGTTCAGAACATCGAACAATATCTTTAATGAGCCATCTACTAAAGATATTTCTAAAAATCATCCACAACCGAGTTTATCAAAAGTTGGAGTCAGATATTAGTAATACACAGATGGGGTTCAGAAAAGGACTAGGTACTCGAGAAGCTCTCTTCGGTTTGAATGTTCTTACACAAATATGCCTAGACGTTAATCAAGAAGTACATGCATGTTTTATCGATTTTGAAAAAGCGTTTGACAGAGTACGCCACGATAGGCTAAGAGACATTCTTGAAAGAAAAGACATAGATAATAAAGATCTGCGAATAATTCTCAACTTATATTGGAATCAGAAAGCTAACATCAAAATAGAAAACGAGATATCAAAAGCAATAGAAATACGTAGAGGAGTAAGACAGGGATGCATTTTGTCACCACTGCTATTTAATGTATATAGTGAAAGCATCTGTCAGGAAGCCCTTTTGCAAGCAAATGAAGGAATCGTAATCAATGGAGAGGTTGTAAATAATATTCGATACGCAGACGACACTGTACTAGTTGCAAGAACAGTAGAAGAATTACAACGATTACTTACAAACATACTTACAAACACTTTTTATATAAAAACATGTCTTCAGGAAGCAGCAACAGAGGCCCTCGGACTCCAAATAAAAAACCACAGAAAAACTCCGTATTGGTGGGACGAAGAAATAGAACAAGAGATTAAAAATAAAAGAGAGAAGTATAAAAAATTTCTGAACACAAGGACCGACGCCGATAAGGTAGAATACAAGAGGGTCCAAGCTAAAGTGCGAAAAATGATATGCCAAAAGAAGAATGAGGCTTGGGAGCAAAAGTGTAACATGATTAACACACATTTAGGAGGACGGAGAAGTACAGAAAGTTGGAAAGTATTAAAATCGCTACGACAGGAAAAGAAAAGAGATATAATATCAGCAATCACACCGGATCAATGGGACGAATATTTTGAAAAACTCCTAAATGAGGACAGAGCGGAATTTTTAAATAACAGTGATACCAGCAATGTAAATATCTTAGCCTCACCATTACGGGTAACAACAAAAGAAGTAGAAGAAGTATGTAAGTTTTTAAAAAATAACAAAGCACCAGGACCAGGGAACATACCAGCTGAACTAATAAAATATGGCACAACAAAATTATATGAAAACCTGGCTAAACTCTTTCAAAGATGCATCAACGGAGCGGAAATCCCAGAAGAATGGAAGACATCATGGATATCCACCATACATAAAAAAGGCAGACGGGATCAATGTGACAACTACAGAGGCATCGCTGTAACGAACTCGATCAGCCGAATATACGGAAAACTGATTAAAAATAAAATCGAAAACGAATATAAAGATATAGAAGCTGAAGAACAGGCAGGATTCAGGGCAGGGAGATCAACGGTTGACCATCTGTTTTGTATTACACAGATTATTGAGAAGAAACTGGCCGTCAACCAGGAGGTGCATCTGTTATATGTGGACTTAAGAAAAGCGTATGATAGCATCCCACAAAACAAATTATGGGAAGCATTAGAGAAAACCAATATAAGCGCAAATTTAATAACAGCGACGAAACAATTGTATACCAAAACTGCATCAAGGGTGAAAGTTGGAAGCAGGCTATCGAGAGGATTCCAAATTAGCAAAGGCCTAAAACAAGGGTGCTGCCTTTCACCGACATTATTTAAGATCTACCTCGAACAAACTCTAAAACTTTGGAAACGCAAATGCAAAAACATGGGATTACCGATCAGCAACAATACAATATACACTTTGTCATTTGCAGACGACCAACTTGTACTAGCGCAAGACTACGATGATATAGAATATATGACAAGGAAATTAATAGAGGAGTACAAAAAAGGTGGTTTGGAAATAAACATAAAGAAGACCGAATATATGTGTATCGGTGGGACACAGCAGGACCTTACACTGGGGAATGGCGAAATTATTAAACATTGCGACGCATATAAATACCTTGGTATGACCATCACACAAGAAGGAAGCGTAGACCGGACGATAGAAGAAAGAAACAACCAGGGAAGAAAAGCAATTACCCTTCTCAATAGCATCCTCTGGGACCAGTCAATATCAAACAACAACAAACATAGAATATACAATACAATTGTTAAGAGTATAATCACTTACAGCAGTGAAGTATGGCAAATAAAAGAAAGATACAAGAGAAAACTTGAAGCAACAGAAATGGATTTCTGGAGGCGCTCAGCAGGAAAATCAAGATTAGAAAGGGTAACCAACAACAGAATTAGGGAAATAATGAATGTGAAACACACAATAGTAGATGACATTAGTACCAAACAGCTTAGATGGTATGGACACGTACAAAGAATGTCCGAAGAACGACTCCCGAAACAAATCCTAACGTGGACCCCTCATGGTAGACGAAAAAGAGGAAGACCCCGCCTGAGTTGGAGAGAAGGCATAAATCGAGAAATGAGAGAAAGAGAATTGGATGAAGACCTTTGGATGGACCGAAGTGAATGGCGACTAGGCATCGGAAGACGTAGGAGAACGTTTTAAAACCGATATATATATATATACTTACAAACATAAATATTGCTTGCAACAATTATGGCATAAACATTAATATCAAAAAAACCAAGTATATGGTCTTCAGTAAAATCATGACACAACCAGCACATATTAGTATAAACGGCACTCAAATTGAAAAAGTATCAAGTTATAAATACTTGGGAACTTTAATAAACGAAACTGGAGACCAAAACAATGAAATAAAAAGACGTATCGAAATTGCCAGGGCCACCTTCATAAAGATGAGAAAATTCTTCTGCAACAGAGATATAAGCATCCCTCTACGATTAAAAATGCTAAGTGGCTACGTATTTAACACGCTATTATACGGTGTGGAGGCCTGGACTCTCAAACAGAACAACATAAAAAATATTGAAAGTTTCGAGATGTGGTGCTACCGTCGAATGCTGAAGATAAGTTGGGTTGAAAGAATCACAAATCTTGAAGTAATACGAAGGATAGGAAGAGACCCAGAAATTTTATTAACGATAAAACGAAGAAAACTCGAGTATTTGGGTCACCTGATGAGAGGTCATAAATACGCATTACTTCAAAATATAATGCAAGGAAAAATAGAAGGAAAACGGAATCCAGGCCGTAGAAGAATGTCGTGGATGCGGAATTTGAGAGAGTGGTTTGGCTGCACCACTAATGAACTTTTTAGGTCAGCTGTAAACAAAGTCAGGGTAGCCTTGATGATTTCCAATCTCCGATAGGAGTGGCACAAGAAGAAGAAGAAGAAGTTATTTCCAGTGTTCTCTAGACTGGTCCGCTTGTAACCAGTCTCCCGCTAATTTTTTATATCGTCGGCCCATCTAGTTGGTGGTCGTCCTCGGCTTCTTTTATAGTTTCTGGGCCTCCATTCCATGATTCGTCGTGTCCACAGTCAATCTTGTGGTCTAATGGTCTAACTAAGTGCCCTGCCCAGTTCCACTTAAGTGTCGTAACTCTTTCGATGACGTCTTGAACTCCTGATGAATACCTTCTTCTTCTTCTTCTTCTTCTTCTTCTTCTTTTATATAGGCAGTACTGCCTATTTTTCTTTAACGGTTCTTTCCATTCTGCTCCTAAGTTGTCATTCCATTTTTTCCTTGGGCGTCCTATACTTCTCTTGCCTAACGGTGACTTGTCACTGGATATTCTTAATATCCTTGATTCAGACATCCTACTTATGTGCTCATTACACTCTTCTTTTCTGTTCTTTACCCAGGTATTTATATTGTCTACCCCACATATGCGTCTGATTTCCTCACTTCTTACCCTATCCTGTAGTCCTTTTCCAGCAATCTTTCTTAAGATCTTCATTTCGTTGGTTTCCAGATGTCTTCGTGTTTTGCTTGTATCTGGTCTTGTTGGGCCGTATAAGTCATAACTGGCCTAATAACTGACTTATATATTCGGGCCTTTGTTTCCAATCTTAGTTGTTTCTTTTTCCAAATTGTGTCGTTTAGACATCCAGCCGTTCTACTGGCTTTAATGCTTTGGTCTTTTACCTATTCTTCGATATTGTTGTCGGCTGATAGATTAATTCCCAGATATTTGAAAGTCATTACTTGTTGTATAATTTGATTGTCTAACTCCAATTTGCATCTTATTGCATTTTTGACAATTACTAAGCTTTTTGTTTTTTGGGCTGATATTTTCATATTCATTTTTTTGCGTTAATGTTGAACTCGTGCAATAATCTTTGTAGGTCGTCTTCGCACTCTGCTACTAACACGCTGTCATCAGCGTAACAGAGTATTCTTATCTCTCTATTGCCCATTTTGTAGCCTCCTTTTTTTTACTTGTTTTATTATTGCATCCAACGTTATGTTAAACAGTAGAGTGCTTAGTGAATCTCCTTGCCTGATTCCTGTGTTTGTTTCTATGGGTTCTGTTATTATTCCACTGACTTTCATTTCTATTTTATTTCTTACATACATGTTTTCTATCAGTTTTATGATATCCAGTGGTAAATTTTTGTCACATAGTAGGTGTATCACACCTTTCAATTGGATTCTATCAAACGCTTTCTCTAGGTCTATGAAACAGAAAAAGGCTGGTTTGTTATATTCTAATGATTTCTCCGCTATTTGCCGTATCACAAAAACTGCATCGTTACATGATCTTCCACTTCTAAATCCTTGCTGTTCATCCGATATATTTATGCACGTCATTATTTTCTCCATAAGTATTTTTGTTATGAGTAGACTTAGGCAAATATGCTAATTGCATATTTTGCACATTATGCATAAAAGATGCAAAAATATCTAATTTTGCATATTTTTATCTAAATGTGCATAAAGTGCATATAATTTGAAATTTTGGTTGTCAATATATTATTTTTATAATCATGTAACAAATAGCATGGAAATCTCAATATTTAGTTTTGTTTTATAATCTCTTGGTATTCAAATTTTTGATATCGGAACTAATAAAAGATAGGGGCTTATACATAATTTTGTCACGTTTTGTCCTTGATACAAGGGTTCCAAAATCTGCCAGTTTATATCACTAGGTAAAAATTTTTAGTTTGACGGTCCTTTTCACTTTGGTTGTAAAATAAAACATAAATAAAATGTGTCAAAACGTCAAAAGTAATACATATTGGAAAGAAAACTTTCCAAACATTTTCCAACAATCATGGAAAAACAGTGGTTGCCAGGTTCTTTCTGAAGTGGTTCAAGTAGTAGCTTGGACATTTTCCGAACCACTTAATTTAGCGCCAACTATTAAGGTGAATTTGAAAAATGTCCCAGTTACATGTCGAAAGAGGTTTTTCTATGTACTCAGATAGAAGCCATAATATGTTTCTGTTAGAAAAAAACAGCATTTGATAATTTTGCTATTACCACAATTCGAAATAATATCATTTATTTGTTAAAATATTTAAATATTTAATTACATAAGCTTAATGTATAAAATACATACACATGTTGACTAATAAAACATGTGAAGATATTTTAAATATTTTTGTAAAATTAAAGAATGTAAATATTTTTTTATTACATGCATATTTTCTAGAAAAACTTGCATATTTTTAAGTAAAATACTGCATATTTATGCGCATATTTCATACCCTTTTATTTGCATATTTGCCTAAGTCTAGTTATGAGTTTCAGTATAGTGCTCAGTAAATTTATCCCTCTATAGTTACTTACTGGGGTCTGCCCTATCACCTTTCTTAAATAACGCTATCATTTGAGTGGTTCTCCATTCTTCTGGAATTCTTCCTGTATTTATTGTTTTACTTATAAGGATAAATACCTTGAGTATTTGAATTTGAATAAAATAAGTACCTTGGGTAAAACCAGGGGTAATAGTAAGCGGTTGAAGCGTAGCACTGTTACCTTCCTTGTATACCGTAGACTGTAGTCTCTGGACACAGCAGACTACTCTGCTATAGTCCCAAAGCCGCGTCAGGGGTATAAAACGGGAGACTATTATTACATACCTCTTAGTCATAAATTTTATTAATTTTCTTTTTTATAGGAGTTTTTTACAATTTTTTACTTTTTCGTTCATACATAAATTTAGATTGGAATCACTTCTATAAAATTTGGTAGTTGATAATCGATTTTAACTAATATTTCCTAGTATTATGTAATAAAGTATTGTAAGCATGCTCTAGCATTGGCAATCATTGACTACCCGTTGCAGCCTATTAGATAACTAACGAGGCTCTAATGCTCGAGAAGGAAATGTTATGCGCCTAATCCTGGAATTGCTAAAGCCAGTCTGAGCTATAAGCTAGAAATAGGAAAGAACAGAACAGACCTATACAAAAAAAATCGACTTTGAGAATCTACAAAACAACGAGATAAAAATAGAATTCGTATGAGAGCTAAGTGCCAAAATAAACGAAATGCCGGACAAAAATTGAAAAACAATTAGCAATACTCATAGGGTAAAACGTGAAAAAATCTTGGACCTAAAGAAATACGCAAAGAAAGAGTGGATCACAAGAGAAACATTAGTGGAGTCACTGAAGGTGGATATGAGCTATTACCTCCGATTTCGTTGAACCTCCATCGATTTGCATGAAAATTGGTGAGTGGTTAGAGGATATCTCAAGAAACAAAAGTGGCATGGTGCCAACTTGCGCTTTTATCCTGGGGGTGGATGCCACCCCTTCTCGGGGGTGAAAATTATTTCATTAAAAATACCCCCACAACTCGATAGAGGGACAAATTTCAAGCAAAATTTGTTATATAAAGTTATTAAAATAAATCAAAACTTTTTGAGTTAGTAAAGATCAAAGATTTTAATTTTTCTTGAGAAAAATGCATGTTTTTAACCAATTTTTCATCAATAACTTAAAAAGTGTAAGTTTTTACAAAAAAGCTGTTATTATCAAAATTGAAGCTAATAAAAAATAAAATAAATCCCCTACTAGAAAAACCTTTTACTGTTAACTAAAAGTGAGTTATAGGTAATTGAATGTATATTTTTTCGGCGAGTAAAAATAATCAAGCTGAAATAATGGGAAATTGATGCATTTTATAACATAAACTTTATAACATGGCCTGACTCTAATCGGTCAGGCCATGGAGTTATGGTGTTTACATTGTAAAATGGCGTGCACCCTATCCTCCATGCTATGGCATGCTGGACGAGCCATACAGCCTGTAGTCAACACCCCGAAGTATGAGCGGGAATACAAAGTGTACTAATACTCATACGCTTATGAAACGCACCTGGCGGATCATAAGGGCCTTCACATTTTACTCTTTTTCAACTAGTCTTGAGTAAAATGTCTTTAATCTTTCCTATGGGCCTCTCTTGGCTACCTCTTGTTCTTCCGACCCCGAATGGCTATTAGGTTTCGGAGGGCAGACGGGTCACTATATTTCTTTCTACTACATACCTACTCTTCACCGAATGATTGCCGGTATAAGCAATCCCCCCACTTACTGACCAACGGCTTCGGGCGG
The DNA here is from genome assembly GCF_917563875.1 of Diabrotica virgifera virgifera. Taxonomy (NCBI): domain Eukaryota; kingdom Metazoa; phylum Arthropoda; class Insecta; order Coleoptera; family Chrysomelidae; genus Diabrotica; species Diabrotica virgifera. The sequence goes on along the minus strand of NC_065451.1, from coordinate 39,109,132 downwards.
ATGAGTTGGTAAGTGGCAGGGCACTCTTTTGTCCTGAGACTGAGAAATCGGTCTCGAAGGCGGATGAACCCTACAGAATGGTCAACGGTATAAGGATGCAGAAGGCAACGGGAAACCACTGCATTAAAGACTCATGGAGTATCCCTAGAAATCGTCATGGCTCACAGAAATGACAACCAACAACCTACTAATCATGGTTCTCGGATGCCAAGATTCGGCAGGGGAAGAAACAACAGTAACGACAGGGCTTCCCAGGCCGTTAGTCAGCGAAATCCCTGTTCACTAAATATATACAAATCCACCTACAAAATCGCTACATGGAATGTAAGAAGTATGTATGAACCTGGGAAACTGAAGAATATACAGCAAGAGATGATGCGACTAGATATCGATATATTAGGAATAAGCGATACAAGATGGGTCAGCTCTGGCGAACTCAATACAGACAATGGACGAATCTATTACTCTGGAAGCAGCGACACCCAACACAGATATGGAGTTGCTATGATCCTCAGCGAAAAAGTAACGAGATCAGTAACAGGCTTCGTTCCGATGTCCGAAAGAATAATAATGTTGCAGTTATTGACAACCCATGGAAAAATGAACCTAATCCAGATTTATGCGCCAACTGCTGACAAAAATGAAGAAGAAATAGAAAACTTTTATAGCGAACTCCAGAAAACATTACATCTCACAGCATCTAGAGACATAACAGTGATCATGGGTGATTTCAACGCAAAAATTGGCGAAGGAAAATGCTACCCTAATGTAGGATCATATGGGCTTGGCGAACGAAACGACAGAGGAGATCGCCTAATAGAATTTTGCCAGGAGCATAATGTTATAGCCGCAAATACATTCTTTAAATTACCTAAGCGACGCCTGTATACATGGAAATCACCAGCTGACAAAGAGCACAAAATTGTCAGAAATCAAATTGACTACATCCTAATAAAGCACAGATATCGAAACTCAATTCAGGCAGTAAAGGCATATCCAGGAGCAGACGTATCCTCTGATCACAGTCTTCTTATTGCTAGGTTTCAACTTCAACTAAAAAAGACGCAAAAAAGCCGCAACAACAATAAACTTAACATACAGAAACTAAAGTCAGAAGAAACAAAAGAAAATCTGAAACACGAAATCAACACAAATCTAGACAGAAACCCAGGAAATAATTGCAACGTAGAACAGCAGTGGCAATTCTTCAAAACCTCTATATTAGAACCAAGTAAGAAAGTACTTACTACAACCAAATGTAAGAAAGAAGAATGGATGACGGAGGAAATTCTAGACTTGATGAATGAAAGAAGAAAAAACAAAACCATTAATAAGACCCGCTATAAACAGCTTCAAATCCAAATAAGAAGAAAAATTAGGGAGGCTAAAGAAACCTACTTCTCTGAAAAATGTAAAGAAATAGAAGAACTGCAAAACACATATGACAACTTCAACCTACATAAAAAAGTCAAAGAACTAGCCGGAATAGGAAATAGAAGAACCTCAAATATATTGCTCGACAAAAATGGAAATATTATAATGGAGACAAAACGAAAACTACGACGATGGAAAGAGTATATCGAGGAACTATTTCATGACCAGAGAGAAGTTAGTACATCCGTAGATAGCCAAACGGGAGATGTAGGCCCAGAGATAACCAAATCAGAGGTTAGTCAGGCAATAAACTCTATGAAAACCAATAAATCTGCTGGTCCAGATGAATTGCCTAGCGAGCTGATAAAGTTGGTCAACGAGAAAAACCTGGACATAATAGTAGAACTGTTCAACGCTATCTATACTACTGGAATCATCCCTAGAGAAATGTTGACATCAGCCTTTGTGTGTTTGCCAAAGAAGGTGAATGCAAAAGAATGCAGTGACTACCGAACCATAAGCTTAATGTCACATACCTTGAAAATTCTATTGAAAATTATCCACGCCAGAATACACTCTAAACTGGAGCTGGATATTAGTGACACTCAATATGGGTTCCGCAATGGTATGGGTACCAGAGAGGCATTATTCTCCTTCAACGTGCTGACACAGAGATGTTTGGATGTTAACCATCCTCTTTACGTCTGTTTTATAGACTACAATAAGGCGTTTGATAAAGTAAAACATGATCGACTCATGGAAATCCTAAAAAATAAAAACCTAGATGAAAGAGATTTAAGACTAATAACACACCTCTATTACAATCAGCGAGCAATAGTAAGAATTGAAAAAGAAACATCTGAAGAAATGGAAATAAAGAGAGGAGTCAGTCAAGGCTGCATACTATCACCTCTATTATTTAACGCTTATTCTGAAGAGGTAATGCGAGAAACTCTGGAAGATGAAACAGTCGGCATAAGAGTAAATGGAGTCTTAGTTAACAACATCAGATATGCAGATGATACAGTAATAATAGCCAATAGTTTACAAGACCTGCAAAGACTCATGAGTAAAATAGTAAGGTGTAGTAGGGAGTACGGACTCTCTCTCAATATCAAAAAGACGAAGTTTATGAAAATTAGTAAAAACAACCATAATACTAACGAAATCTTGATAGTAGAGGGCCAGCAGATCGAAAGAGTAAAAAAGTACACTTACCTAGGAACACTTATAACAGAAAATAATGACTACACTGCAGAAATAAAAGTCAGAATCGAAAAAGCACGTTCTAATTTTATAAAAATGAAAAAGGTCCTATGTAGCAAAGATTTAACATTAGCTCTTAAAGTACGCCTAACAAAATGTTACGTCTACAGTGTTCTATACTATGGAGTGGAATCATGGACGTTAAATGTAGAGACAATGAGACGACTTAACGCCTTTGAAATGTGGACCTATAGAAAAATTATGAGGGTTTCCTGGGTAGATAGAGTTACAAACAATGAAGTACTGAGAAGAATAGGTAAAGAAAAGGAAGTTGAACTTACAATTAAAGAAAAGAAGCTACAGTATCTCGGACATGTGATGCGGGGCGAGAAGTATGGTATCCTACGACTCATAATGCAGGGAAAGATAGATGGCAGAAGAAGCATCGGAAGAAGACGAATTTCATGGTTGAAGAACCTGAGAGAGTGGTTTGGATGCAGCTCGAAACAACTATTTAGAGCTACTGCCTCAAAAATTAAAATAGCTATGATGATTGCCAACCTCCGTAGCGGAGATGGCACCTGAAGAAGAAGAAGAAGATAACATAAACTTATTAAATATGTGTCAAAGTACTTAAAAATATCTATCAAATGAGCCCCCGAACATGTTTATATCGTTAAAATTTATGCTCCAAAATTTTTTCAAAATTTATCTTTTAAAAATTTTTTCAAAAAATGTTATGGTTTTTTTTAATAACTCCGTTCTTGTTTACGAAATCAGGTTCATCTAAAAACAGTTTAAAAGGTAATTCCAACTGCTATTTAAACACTTTAAACCTAATCTTCTAGACCCCTTATTTTTTTAAAAAATAAAAGGCTAAATGGCCCCGGTTGCATGGTTCCCACAGCAAAATTTAAGATTTAAACGTTTCTATCTCGGTTATTTTTTACCCTATGGAAATAGTAAAACAGGTAAAATATTTGGTACAGAAAAAAACTAAAATATGGTTATATATAATTTTTTACGTATATTTTGAGTATTTTTGTTTTGAATTATTATCAAAAGAATATGAGAATTACAATATTTTTAAAAATTATGATTTTTTTAAATTATCTCTTTTTTTCAAAAATATGCATTCTAAACCGGTCAAAATTATCGAAAACATTACTTATGCTAATATAAAGAAGTTCTTGTAAGGATTACTATAAATTTTAATTTTTGTGGAAGTGGAGTATGTTTTATTTTTCACTTTTTCGTAAAAAATTCGAAACGGTTTTTTTATTTTCATTATAACTTGCTTAATCTTGACGCTATTACCTTGTTCTGAAGCTCATTTGATAGGTATTCCGAAGTACTTTGACAAATGTTTTACAGGAATATTTTATACATTGCATCGTTTTCCCGTTATTTAAGCTTGAATACTTAGATTTGAGTACTCGTCGAAAAAAATACACACTCAATTCCCAATAACTCACTTTGGACTGACATTAGTTTAGTTCTTTATGTGAGAAACGTATTCAATTTTTTATTTTTTTAATCTCAGTAATAATAACTTTTTTGTAAAAGCTTATAGTGTTTGATTTATACGTGAAAAACCGATCTAAAACATACATTTTTTTACGAAAAAAATAAAATTTTGGTCTTTAATAACTCAAAAAGTGTTGATTTATTTTAATAACTTTATTTAATAAATTTTGCTTATAATTTGTCCCTCTATCTACTTATAGTATTATTTTTAATAAAATAATTTTCACCCCTGAGAAGGGGTGGCATCCACCCCAGGGTAAAAGCGGAAGTTGGCATCATGTCACCTTTGTTCCTTGAGGTAGCCTCTAATTACTCATCAATTTTCATGAAAATCGATGAAGGTTCAACGAAATCGGAGGTGAAAATCTTCAGTGACTGCACTACATGGAATGGGACGCCGCAAACCTATTAACCCTTTATTTTTTTGTGTGTGAATTTGATGATTTTGGCCGAGCCAATTAGCCAGTCATTTTGTTATTTTAAAAACAAACATTTTTTTTCAATCGGAGGAATTTTTTCTGTATTTCTAACTCTAAATAACAAACTAACGTATTACAATTATTATCTAAATAATACACTGTTTTGGTTGTAAATATTGTTTTGTAAATATTTATTTTTTTCTATTTTTTATTATATTTTGTTTTTTTGTATATTGTTTTTTTTTATTATTATTTTCTATTGTTTTTTTCTGCTACGCTAAGACATAAACCCGATTCAACATCTCGGATTTTTAGATCTTCTTAGTTTTTCTCTTTTTTTTGCTTTTTTGTCTTTTTTTGCTTTTTTTCTGTTTTTTTTTTCTTTTTTCCAATTTTAATATGCAATAGTTACTTAAATCTACAGGGTTTCAAAAAGTAACAACAAAACAAACATGTTTGTTTTTTTAACAAACATGCCAGTTTTGTTAACAAAATTACTTAAATACAGGGTAAATTTTATTGCTACAATATTAGGTCTGGATTCCGCGTATGAAAAAAAAGTTGATTAATAGCAAGCTGAAAATTTGTTATTAGCTTAAGGGTGTCTAGTCGAACAAACATTTATATATGGGAACACTGGAACAGGGGAAGTTTTAACTGTGGAACAGTTTAAAAATTTGGAATGGTCAGACCACGAAAACGGCACATGTATTTTGTCCGACAGAACAGACTTAAACTCTCCGAACAGTGGAACGCCAAATTGGCGTTTTAATGAGTGGAACATGTAGAATATGTTCCAAATTTTTAACCTGTTCCACAATTAAAACTGCCCCTGTTACAGTGTTCCCATATATCAAAGTTTATCCGACTAGACACCCTTAAGCTATTAACAAATTTTCAGCTTGCTATTAATCAACTTTTTTTTCATGCGCGGGATCCAGACCTATACAGGGTGAGGCAAATAAAGGGCCTATTAGAAATATCTCGAGAACTAAAGGCAGCAGAATCATGAAAATTGGAATAAAGGGGTTTTGAAGGATGATCTATTAAATGAAAATATTTTCATCTCTTTGCAACTTCCGGTTATACCGGAAGTTGCTTATAATTTCGTTTTTTTAAATGGGACACCCTGTATATTTTTACATTTTTGGATTCTCCTCGATGTCTTCTTTCTTAAAATATGAGGTTTTGTAATATTATACAGGGTATTTTAAAAGATAATTACGTTTTTTTATTAATTTCGTAGCAAAATTAACACCCTGTAGAATTGTAGTAGTTTGACATCAAAAATTCTACTTACGTTCAAATGATTTTTAATATACTCTACTATTGTTAAGAATCATCAGTATAGCTATATTTTTAATTTTAGTATACAGGGTTGGTCGAAACTTAGAATGAGTATTTTCTGAGTTTTCTTAAATGGAACACCCTGTATTTTAGTATTGTAATGAAACGATATTTTATGGTACTTTTATATTTCTTAAGCATTCCCTATACCTAACTGCTCTAATTTGTGCTTAATTGTTAATCACACCAACAATCACGTAGTTATTTTGATAGCTAAACCATTATTAGTAATTTTAAGGACCAGTCTGGATTAATATGTATTTATTTTTGAAAAATTTTTTGGGATTTAGTATTTTCACGACCAACCTAATAAAATTTTACGTATTTTTTGTTGCAATTAATGTTTAGCTTGAATCACCAATAACTCACAAATTAAAGCAGTTAGGTATAGGGAATGCTTAAGAAATAAAAAAGTACTATAAAATATCATTTCACTACAATACAAAAATACAGAGTGTTCCATTTAAGAAAACTCAGAAAATACTCATTCCGAGTTTCGACCAACCCTGTATACTATAATTAAAAATTTAGCTATACTAATGATTCTTAACAATAGTAGAATATATTAAAAATCATTTGAAGGTAAGTAGAGTTTTAGATGTCAAACTACTACAATTCTACAGGGTGTGAATATTGCTACGAAATTAATAAAATAAAACGTAATTATCTTTTAAAATACTCTGTATAATATTACAAAACCTCATATTTTAAGAAAGAAGACATCGAGGAGAATCCAAAAATGTAAAAATATACAGGGTGTCCCATTTAAAAAAACGAAGTTATAAGCAACTTCCGGTATAACCGGAAGTTGCAAAGAGATGAAAATATTTTCATTTAATAGATCATCCTTCAAAACCCCTTTATTCCAATTTTCATGATTCTCTTGCCTTTAGTTCTAGAGATATTTCTAATAGGCCAGTTATCTGCCTCACCCTATATATATTTACAGTTTTTTATATGTTCGTACATTGTTTTTAATGTATTAATATCTTCATGATAAAAATCAAATTGTTCAGGTAGACGGGAAGTGGAATATTATAATATGTAACCCTTTCATGTCTGACGAAATATGCCTAAAGGTACGATTCCGACAACGCCTGCAGACGGCTGACGGCAACTGCAGACGGCAGTTACCGTTACAGTTGTCACCATGACGCCATGACAGACGCCATTACTTTGCACTATTAATTTGTATAATTATTAACAACTGACGTTTTGTCTCAGTCTCATACAAATTAATAGTGCAAAGTAGTGACGTCTGTCACGGCGACAACTGCAACTGACGTCTGCAGTTGCTGTCTGTAACTAGATTTTTTCCTACATTGACATTGCAGTTTTTGGTCGAAATAGCCCTGAAATTGCTTCATCCATAATATTAATAATCTAAACTGACGTAATATAAACACCTGTATCTTCGTACTCAATAGAAAGACAACTCGTTTCATTCAAAGGCAAACAAATACTAACCTCTACTCTAAATGAATGTTGTGCATATGTTACGGTAAGAGTAGGTAATTGGTAATTGTATACAATTACCAGAGCCGACGGTAAATGTAGGAAATTATTTTCAATTATTTACTTTTACCGATAATTGTATACAATTACCAAGGACCACCGGTAAAAGTAAGTAAAATGATAAAATAAAAACAATAAATTCCAACAGCTATTCAAGAATAATTGTGATTTTTATGGAACTGAACAAGAGACATTTTGTTTAACCTGAATTGAGCTTTTTGCCTGAAATAAGAGGATGGGTACGTATTTTCGGCTGCAATGCTATTCAAATGGGGATTCAGTTTTTCCGTATCCTGAGAAAACTAATAAATATTTTTGAAATATTTAAACGCAGAATGAAGGATTACGTTATTTCCGAGGGCCGAAAGTCCCTGAAAACTTCTATAATATTTATTTCAATAAGTTACAGGGGTGAAGAACTAAAAGAAAATGTAGTATGATTTTTAGTTTCAAATATCTCATTCAAAATAAACTTTTTATTTTTTCTAAGGGACTTTCGGCTCTCGATAATAATTTAGTCTTTCATTCTGCGTTTAAATTTTTTAAAAACATTTATTAGTTTCTTCAGGATTCGAAAAGTATGGACACCATGTCCGTGGTGATATTTTCCAAATCGAACATTCGCTATGTTTGTCATACAACGCACTGAGTCAAATAGAATATGATGACAGTGACAGTTTTAAATATTTCAAATATTTGACATGGCACCGGGAATATTTTGAGTTGTTGGTTAAATAATATTGATAATGTATTTGATAAAATAATTGATTTAAGACGTGAACTCAACAAAAAGTAATTTATTGTTTGATATTTATGGAAGATCCAAGCAGAGAATAAATCAGGATTATATTCTGTGATCCAAGTATTTTGTTGTTAAAGATGTTCAAAATAATTGTAAGCGTTCCATAGTAACAATATATTATTAAAAAATCACTTTAACACTTTTCCTCTTTTCTCGATTGAGTATTAGTTTTTGTTGTACATATAAATTATTACAATCACTGGATACATAGTTAGTGAAACAATTATCACTAGAGTTCGGATTTAAAAGCATAAAGAAATGCAAAAAAAGCGCTTAAAAAGCATAACGATTTTATGAAAAAAGCATTATATTATACAAAAAAAGCATGAAAATAAGCATATAAATTTTGACAAACCATTTTTTAATATATATAATTATCTCTAGGCTTAGCTTAAGAACTAGTAAATAATAATTATAAATTTAAAAATAAAATATAATAGAATTAACAAAAAAAAAATAGATAACGGAGACAAAAATATTTTAACCAAATTTTTATCCAAACATTTTTGTATATCGAAAAGCTTTGCAATTGCAAAAGCAATGGCCATTGGCATGATAGGTACGGTGAATTTTTGCAGTTAGGTACCTAGTGTTATGTGTAGTGTGTGTGTTAAGTAAGTGTCTTGTTACTTTGCAAAGTCGACGTCATTGACTTTGCAAAGAGACGCTAATTGTATCCGAACGTATATCGAAAAGCTTCTTTCAACGTCCACACTGGTTATCATGCATACTTATACTTTGCCACTACTGCCGGATCCATATTTATATCTTCAACGTGTTCTTCATTTAAAACTGAAAATATTTTCTTCATCTTTTGAAATCCTTCGTTTTTTGTTATTACATCTTTGACTTTTGTTAATACTGTCTGATCAATTTTTCCAGGGATACCCTCCATCTTTTTTTCAAAACTGTTTTTTTGGATCGACTCAACTAATGACATTTGCTGCTTCTCCAGATATTTTTTGTTTTACTCACAAAACAAAAGTTACTTTTGATAAAATCAAGATTGTTTTATAATTATATTTCCCTAAAATATCCTGACAATCTTTTATCGATTTGCTAGCAGTATCTTTAAGTTCCAATACGAAGCTTTTAAAATTTTCGAAATATTCGGCATAGTATAAAGCTGCATCTAACCATGTACCCCTCAGAGTTAACACTGGTTCAGGTAGTAATGGAGTGTTAGGGAATCTGTATCTCAAAAGCTGCACCCCTAAAGGATCTTTAATGAAAATTTTTCCCATTTTTTATCAATTCATTAACAAGTGGAAATTGCAGCCGTATAGTCTCAGCAACGCGATTCAGGGCATGTGCTAGACATGTATAGTGAATTAGATTTGGATAAAAGTAGTTGTTAATGAATAATTAAATAACTTGGTAACGTAAAAGCCCTTTCCCTATATATTATAATTCCAGAAGTCTATGGAAATTGAATGAACAGTTTAGCAACAATTAAAATGTTAACTAAAAATTTACGGTCGCTATAATAACGACAATAATTACGATGCATAAGAATAACTATGATTTTTTCATAAAAAGATACTATACCTATCTAATGTACTTTACAGAATTGAAATTGGACTATTTAAGCGGCCTCAGGAATATTTTAAAATTATAAACAATTTTTTGGTTTATAAACAAATCGAATATCTCGGGAAATATTAAACTAAATTAAATTGTGAAAACGGTATTCGAAAGTCAGCGGCAGGACGCTTCTTCAAAAAGAAAAAACGTTTAATTATGACGAATGGTTCCTGAGATACAACCGGTCAAAGTTGACCAGAATTTACGGCAAAGATATAAACAATAGGATCATAATTTTCAAACCATCACCTTTTTATTTTTGTCCTCTTTCTTCACACCAATTTTCATATCTTTAAAATGCTCATAACATATATTATTATAATAAAAACTATCGATAATACGTGTGAAAATTGCCAAAAATAGCAAAATTCCAATCAAAAATTAGATTAGAGTATATAGTATATGTAACCCTCAAAGTTCAAAATCGGTATACGTTAACAAAATGCATTTTCTCGGCTTCACATGGAGCAATTTACTTCATTCTTTTTTTGTTCCCTAATAGCTCGAGTAGAGCCATCGAACTAACGCATTATTAAATGTCAAACTTGCTTTTGTTTTGTTATAATAGATTAATTTATTTATAAGAACAGAAAATTACATATATTTTCCAGTTGTAGGCTTTTTTTAGATAAACTTACTACAAGTGTACCTTTTAAAGTTAAAAACATAAATATTCTCATTTGAAAGCTGTATATTTATTTAAACAATTTTTATTTAAACAAATTAAAATATTGTGTTATAATAAATAAATGAATTTATTATAACAAAACAAAAGCAAGTTTGACATTTAATAATGCGTTAGTTCGATGGCTCTACTCGAGTTACTTGGGAACAAAAAAAGAATGAAGGAAATTGCTCCATGGGAAGCCGAGAAAATGAATTTTTTTAACGTATACCGATTTTGAACTTTGAGGGTTACATTTTCTCCAACCTAATTTTTGATAGGAATTTTGCTATTTTTGGCAATTTTCACACGTATTATCGATAGTTTTTATTATAATAATATATGTTATGAGGATTTTAAAGATATGAAAATTGGTGTGGAGAAAGAGGACAGAAACAAATAGGTGATGGTTTGAAAATTATGATCCTATTGTTTATATCTTTGCCGTAAATTTCGGTCAAGTTTGACCGGTTGTATCTGAGGAACCACTCGTCATAATTAAACGTTTTTTCTTTTAAATGAAGATTCCTGCCGCTGTCTTTCGAATACCGCTTTTACAATTTAATTTAGTTTAATATTTCCCGAGATATCTATTTGTTTTTAAGCCAAAAAATTGTTTATAATTTTAAAATATTACTGAGGCCGCTTAAATAGTCCAATTTCAATTCTGTAAAGTACGTTAGATAGGTATAGTGTCTTTTTATGAAAAAATCATGGCTATTCTTATGCATCATAATTATTGTCGTTATTATAGCGACCGTAAATTTTTAATTAACATTTCAATTGTTGCTAAACTATTCATTCAATTTCCATCGACTTCTGGAATTGTAATAAATACGGAAAGATATTTTACGTCACCAAGTTATTTAATTATTGATTAACAACTACTTATCTAAAAGTTTAGTTGAAAATTAAATATTTTGTTGGAAAAACCCGCTTTTTCCGGGGAAAGTTTTCGTCGAAGTAAATCAGAAAAAAGACGTCTCTATGCAGAATTTAATTGCGGTGAATTTTTATTTGTGTGTTTTTGGTCTAAAGTTAAAATCTTTGGAGTTATAGAGCAAAAATTGAAAAAAACACGATTTTCGGGCGCCATTTTGTTTATAAAAAAAGTAGCACACTATCTCCGGACTTTGCATATCTATATTATTAATATATACAATCATAAGATTCGATTCCAGCAATAAAATTGCTGGTAAATAACTTTTCCCAAAAATGGCCTATTCTCCGATAATCAGCCCAGACTATTTGTAAAGTTATGTATTGTGGCATTCCGCTTGCATGTCAATCGTTATAATTTGAATTTCTTACTTTTTCCAAGATCCTCTGGGAAATGTATACAATTACCGGTCAAAGTAGGAAATAAAGGGTTTTTAAAGAATATTTTCTACATTTACCGTCGACTCTTGTATACAATTACCGGTAATTGTGTAAAATTACCAGAATTATCTACTTTTCCCATAACACATATATTATATCTGTTCTACTCTCACTCTCTTGTGATATTAATGTTGGTAATATAATTTTTAGATAGATCGGTATTGAGGTCCGCCTATGGAATAAAATATCTAACAATATTATAAAACATGCTATATAAATTCAAGGATTTCAGTTGTCGCGGAAACTATCGTTTAAACATTATTAATTATCATTATTTTTATAATTCAAATTTTGGAGATGTTGATAATAAGTATTTTTAAAATAAAAAGTAAATTAATAATCCACTAAATTCGTTTTTAAAAAAGGCCTAAAGTAACTAAGGGTCACTTTCTTGTTCTTCTCCAGGTGCCGTCTCTGTTTCGAAGGATGCCAATCATCAGAGATATTTTATTTGAAACTTTGAAACCGCGGCTCCAGATAATTCGTTGTTACTACTACAGGGTGATTGATTAGTAGGGTAAAGCTCAATAGCTCCGCTATAGTAATAGTAATAAAAGTTAATAAGTTGTTCTGTATGGTCCACATATTGTTTAGTTAAAAGTTACACCATTTTGAGCGTCCTGTTTGGGGGGGATATGGGGGAGAAATCGGTAAATTAGTAGGTTTTTAGGTTTTTCGTCAATATTTCTAAAGTTATGCTTAAGCGTAAACAATGTTCTATACAAAAATGTTCTACATAAAATTTAAAACAAAAAAGGTCCTGTACATAATTGTAATAAACTCAACGGTTCCAGAGTTACGGAGGGTGAAAAGTGGAGGTTTTCGATACTTTTTATATTATTTTGGCAATTGATGATGCTTTTGGGTGGTGAGGTTGACGTCTCTTCAAGGGCTTAACACTAACATACCATCGGCCACTGAAATAGCAAAGTTTATTTACAAAACCCAATCCTGTTTCTATAAAGAAAATTTCTATAAATTGCCCAAAGAATATAAAAAGTATCGAACACCTCCACCTTTCACCCTCCGTAAGTCTGGAACCGTTGATTTTATAACAATTATGTCATAGGATCTTTTTTGTTTTAAATTCCATGTAGAACATTTCTGTATCGAACATTGTTTACGGTAAAGCATAGTTTTAGAAATATTGACGAAAAACTTAAAAAAACTACTAATTTACCGACTTTTCCCCATCTCCCCCCCAAACCGGACGCTCAAAATGGTGTAAATTTTACTTTGGATATCTAGATTAGGTTTTTTTGGACCAATTATACTATACTACCTCCGTGACTTTTGAACCGTTCATTTTAGAAGGATTATGCATAGGACCTTTTTTATTTCAAATTTAATGTAGAACATTTTTGTATAGAAGGTTGTTCATGCTAAACCGCATAGTTTTAGAAATATTGACGAAAAACCTAAAAAACTACGAATTTACCGATTTCTCCCCCCTCTCCTCCCCAAACCCGACGCTCAAAATGGTGTGACTTTTTTCTGGACATTATGTGGATCATATAGAATAATTTGGTGTTGGAGGATAACTTTCCCTTTGGATGTCTGGGTTTGGGTCTAGTTATACCATACTATAGCGTAAAGCAAAAAAGACGAACTATGAGCTTCTTTATTCGCGATTTTTGCTGAAAGCCAGTGAAAGCTCCGGTTTATTTTACTTATAATTCCCGGCATTGTATATACTTTGTTTTAGAAGAAATTGTCCTAAATTTTACGATGTAAAAAAGTTATTACACGTAATATTGTGGCCTTCCAAATCACTACTCAAGTCACACATCACACGCATTCCTGTATAGATCTGCAATTTTGGAGCATAAGAAGTTTTACTGTTCATAATTACATAAAACCTAAACGTTTGTGCCATATTTCGCTTGCTTGCTTGAAATGTACCATTTGAACAGAGAGCAGCCTCTAAAGGCACTAGTTGCTTATCGACGGTAACATGTTCATCAGCATTAAAAAATTTTGGTACATTTTCTACCTATGTTTCATAAATTTCATGTATTGCAGCAAGTTTATCGAAACGGCTCCTATCCTGTCTAGTAATTTTGTTATCAAAACGTATTAGTTGCAAACTTTTTGTAAATATGTCAAGCGACATTGTTGATTGAAATATACTACGGCTTGTTTCTTCATTCCACAAACCTTTAGTTGATTCAACATGGGACTTATAAACTCGAGCTAAAAATAAAAGACCAATGTATGCTTGGAAACCAACTTTATTCATGTCTTTCCAGTTGGTCCCAAAGACCATTTTGGTCCATCCATGTTGGCCATATTTATAATTTGGTTTGCAACATCGTCCAGTCATACTATCTCGTAATTTATTTTACAAGTTCTAGCTTGCAGAAACCTGTTTTTATTTACAGACGTATCCGACTGACAAACACACAGGTACTGCCAATATAGAATAATGCCAACTGAACACACATACACAGATAATTTTTAACGGTTTAAATACGCGGGTCATATTGAGCCGAACGTACCCTAGGTAACAATTTCATTTTTATCTATCAAAAAAATCAGGACGTTGATTGTTTATCCCATATGCAATTGAAAGACCTCATATTAGGTAATAAAGTCAAGAAACACCAATTCATTACGCCGCGTAATAATTTGTAAAATAAGACATAAATTATTTTTTGGGTCAAATAGACCCGAACAGGACAGCAGGGTTAATAGTTCCGGTTTCTGTGATCCGGAAAAAATATAAAACATAATTCATGTATAATATCATACTTGTGCTAAGATCCAGCGGATCAACTGCATTTATCTACACCTAGACAGATGGTAGCTGATATCATTGATTATTTTTTTCACCTGTCAAATTCTGAAGTTTTTGCTTTTTCAGCCAATCACCACGCGTCGTTCTAGCCAATCATTGAGTGTAATACTGATAAAACAGCCTCTTCCTTGATAAAACAGTCTCTTCCCTGATAAAACTTAAGGTACCCTAAATTTCACATAATACGTACTACATACCTGTGTTTACTAACTTAATACAACTGAGTGCATTGCCAGTACATCAACTGCGACTGTAATTAATGATACTGAAAGTGACGACAGATTAGACGTTACGAACGACATTGGAAAATCTCATATTAGTTATAAAAATTGTGTTTTTAATAATTGTTCATTTTCGATTTAAACAGTTTTTTATGTATTAACAATATAATAAATAAATTGGTTCATTTTTAATCATAAAATAATTTATCTATAACCTACTTAAGACATTGATCCTAGTTGTCTTAAAAATATTTCACAGATGCCCGTATTTACTAATAATACATATATTGGTTCACAAAATACTCTTTTCAAATACCACTCGTCCTCTAAATTTTCCTTGATAAATTTTTTCGTTTTCATACTTAAACTTCTTTATTTAGGGTAAAATCACTCAAACAAACCGAAATGGATAAAATGACTCGTCCTTCGGACTCGTGATTTTATCATTCGATTTGTTTTCGTAATTTTACTAAATAAAGAAGTTTTCGTGAAAACAAAAAAAATTTATCGATAAAATTTAGAGGACTCGTGGTATTACCTTTGATTAATAAATAATATTGATCATCCAACGGTTTATAATTATTTGTAGATTAAGCTACGAAAAAAAGAAATAGATGTACCTATAATATTCAAACAAATTTGTAATAATAAAATTCGACTTAACAATCATACGGTAATGAGTTACAAAGGTCGGGTTGAAATTTTTACGCAGTTTTAAATTAAAACAAATCCCGTATATTTAATGAGATTATCTTTTAGAATTTTATATCACAATCACCAAAAATTTTAAAGTAGTTAAAAACAATATCCCCAAAATAAAAAAAAAAATCAAAAAATTTAACTGGAAAACAAGACACAAACAAGAAATTACCACTTATTACACAAAATTGCTGCTTTTGATAATATTTTTTTGCATTCATTATATGACGAATTACAATAAGTAGTAGATCAGATCAAAGGGAAGATGATAATACTGGGGGATTTTAACGCTCGAATCGGCAACCAAGTATAACCCCGAATTAAGGAAAAAGATTACAAGAATGCTAAAAATGAACATGGAGGACTAATGACAAACTTCTTTAGATACGAATAACGAACATAGAATAAACAACACATTTTTTAAAAATCAAAAATGAATAACCATTTTCAATGTCGTTGCAACACGAAACTACAGCCGCGCGATATTCTAGTCCAATCAGAGAGTGCCGCAAGCACCTCTACCGGTTTCGAAACTTATTAGTCTCTCATCAGGAGGCACATATGCTGCTCTCCCTGATCCAACCAAAACAAACCCCGGCGTGCAGTCACGGATCGCAACGAACGAAATGGCATAGATGCCCTAGCGGCAACTGCTATCAAAAGTCTAAGTTTTCACTCTAATGGCATATAAAGCAACATAATGCTACTCTACATCCCACCAGAATGAAAACAATGGGAACCTTCTCTGGTTACACCTCCGAGGCTTCTACAATTTGCAAGCCATACGGATGCCGAGACTAAGGAAGATGAGGGAATTTTACAATATATAATTCACGTCCCATCTGCTCAGCGCGGTAAAGTTCCAACGAGGATAGTTCCCTTTGTACTCCAAACAGAGTAAAGTAAATCAAAAATCAAAAATTAATAACCATTTTCAATGTCGTTGCAACACGAAACTACAGCCGCGCGATTTTCTAGTCCAATCAGAGAGTGCCGCAAGCACCTCTACCGGTTTCGAAACTTATTAGTCTCTCATCAGGAGGCACATATGCTGCTCTCCCTGATCCAACCAAAACAAACCCCGGCGTGCAGTCACGGATCGCAGCGAACGAAATTTTTTGACCATAGACTAGTTACTTACTTACTTACTCCGTTGCGTTACATCCCTTCATGGGTTTTAGCCAACTTGACAACATACCTCCATTCTTCTTTGTCTTGAGCAATCTCCATCCAGTTCTCCACGTCCATAGCTTTCAGGTCTCTTGCTATATCGACGAGTTTTTGACAAAACATCGTAAGCATACATTTTCCGAAAATGAGACTTTTATCTTAAATAGTTCCTTACGATAGTTTACAGCTAATTCAAAATTATTTTTCCCATAATAACATCCTAAGTGTCTAAAATTGAATTTAATTTTTATCGCAACCACCGCATTTCAACCTCATTTTGTGCCTTTGGTATCGTAAACGGCAAGGTAGTACCGTCATAATATGGTAAACGCCATAAATCTTGTCGGTTACGTTTGCATATTTTGCAGCTTACGATAAGATTAAATGACCAAAATGACCGTTAGGATTACTCAGTGTTATCTTAAATGTGTTAGAACTCAGTGCAAATTTTATTTCGCTAGAACAATTTAAAACGAAAATAGTGGTAGTTTTGATAAAACCTCTTATTCAATAGATGCGGTAAGTTTTTAATACTTGTTTTTATGGTTTATTGTCTTTCTAATAGAATTTGAAGTCTAATTTACTAATTTGGTAATGACATCTATGTTTTTAGTTGTTCTTGTGCAAATATCATAAATATTATATTTGCAATAAAAATATATCAACTTATATACCCCATGCTGTGGGTGAAAAAACGTGATATAATTCAGGAATTTTTGAAACCTATCAGGTGTTGTAAAGGACGATGCCAGGAATAACTTCTACTACATTGTAACCAAAAATATTGTGCGCTTTTTTTTAATTGTTATTTTCACTTGTTAAATTTGCAATTTTGATTGATTTTTAATTTTGTAGCTTAGGATATTGATTTTAGAGAAAAACTTTTAAATAGAAAGTTGTAGTAAATTAAAAAACCTACAATTTGAGCTATAGTAAGTTTAATTTCGTTAATTGGTTATTGCAAAACAGCCTGCGAAAGGTCCAAAATGGCCGTTTTTTACAATTGCATTATTTATTGTACAAATAATTTTTTTTTATTTTTTAAAGCTTTAAAATAAAGATCTTTCAATTCCAAATATAAAAAAAACTTTTAAAGCCAGATTAACGAATTTGTTGCTTAGATATTATAAATTGTTTATCCCAAGAGATAAAATGTCGAAGGCTATAACTTTTTGAAAAAAAAAATCGTGGAAAGTTGGTGAAACATCCAATCTCCTTCGAAAGAGTTATGTTTTCATATTCTGATGTAAATAAATGCGTAAAACATTTTTAAACCTCTAATTTTTGGATTTGAAAATAAGGGGGCAAATTTCGTTATAAACATTTAGAGCTGAAGCGGCCCTGTACATCCTATGAGTTTTTAACTTACATATTATTGTTGCTGAAGATAAAATGAAGGTTTATAAAAAAAATAAAAAATTTCTACGACCGACTGAAGCCGAGATAATTTTTGGGTTTGCAAATAAAGGGGCAAATTTCGTTATAAACATTTAGAGCTGAAGCGGCCCTGTATATCCTATGAGTTTCTAACTTACAGATTATTGTTGCTAAAGACGAAACGAAGATTTATAAAAAAATTAAAATTTTCTACAACCAACTGAAGCCGGGATAATTGTTTTTTTTTTCTTAAATCATAGTGCCTTTATTTATAACAATTAAGAAATTATTTTACAGTCATTGACTAAAGAAAGACTTATATTATCTTAAAATAAGAATTATTATAAAATATAGTTATATTTAATTATTAAAAATTATTTTTTAAATCGGTGCTTTTGCAAGCGGGCGAATTTTGCAAATCGCCCGGCTCGCTTCAAATCCGCGCGCTCGGAAAATTTTTACGTAACTTGTATTAAATGACAGAAAACAATTTAATAATATTACCATTATAATATACAGTCTATTTACCACTGTATTTGTTTTTCTTTATAAACTTTTATATGTGAAATCCAAAAAGAATGGTCACTACAAGAAGAAAAAGTTTTATGTATATTATAGTAAGAAGTAACATTATTATTATTATATTTATATAACAATGAAAAAATTAAAAATATAGTTATATATTTCATGTATATGTATCATTTTTGTAATATTATTTCTTCAGAAATGAAATTTCACATATAAAAGTTTATCAAGAAAAACAAATACAGTGGTAAATAGATTGTATATTATAACGGTAATATTATTAAATTGTTTTCTGTCAAAATTTAATACAAGTTACGTGAAAATTTTCCGATTGCGCGGATTTGAAGCGAGCCGGGCGATTTACAAAATTCGGCCGCTCGCAAAAGCACCGATTTAAAAAATAATTTTTAATAATTAAATATAATTATATTTTATAATAATTTTTATTTTAAGATAATATAAGTCTTTCTTTAGTCAATGACTGTAAAATAATTTCTTAATTGTTATAAATAAAGGCACTACGACTTAAGAAAAAAAAACAATTATCTCGGCTTCAGTTGGTTGTAGAAAATTTTTATTTTTTTATAAATCTTCGTTTTGTCTTCAGTAACAATAATCTGTAAGTTAGAAACTCCTAGGATGTACAGGGCAGCTACAGCTCTAAATGATTATAGCGAAATTTGCCCCCTTATTTGCAAACCCAAAAATTATCTCGGCTTCAGTTGGTCGTAGAAATTTTTTATTTTTTTATAAATCTTTGTTTCATCTTTAGCAACAATAATCTGTAAGTTAGAAACTCCTAGGATGTACAGGGCCGCTTCAGCTCTAAATGTTTATAACGAAATTTGCCCCCTTATTTTCAAACCCAAAAATTAGAGGTTTAAAAATGTTTTACGCATTTATTTACATCAGAATATGAAAACATAAATCTTTCTAAGGAGATTGGATGTTACACTAACTTTCTACGATTTTTTTTCAAAAAGTTATAGCCTTCGACATTTGACCTCTTGTGATAAACAATTGCTAATATCTAAGCAACAAATTCGTTAATCTGGCTTTACAATTTTTTTATGTTTGTAATTGAAAGATCTTCATTTTAAAGCTTTAAAAAATAAAAAAAATATTTGTACAATAAATAATGCAATTGTAAAAAACGGCCCTTTTGGACTTTTCGCAGGCTGTTTTGCAATAACGTATTAACAAAATTAAATTTGCAATAGCTCAAATTGTAGATTTTATAATTTACTACAACTTTCTATTAAAAAGTTTTTCTCTAAAATCAATATCCTAAGCTACAAAATTAAAAATGTAGGGGAGTCAATATAGAACGAATATTGAAACATAATTTTTAATTCCAAACAACTTTTTTTATTAACAATTTTCGATATTGTGAAATATAAAGCTACTTTACTCTTGAAGAAGATTCATATTTTTTTATGAAATTTTTATGAAAATAATAAAATTTAATATCTGATAGTTTTTTTTTAACTGATAATAAAAAGTTATCAATAGGTTGCAAGTTACGCAGAAATACTGCATAAGAGCTCAAAAAATTACATTTATAATTTTTTAAACTTGTTATTAAATGTATTTTAGGTAAGTTGTACAGAAAAAGGTTTTGATGACTTTGTACAAACATTTTTTGAAGTTATACTTCTTTTGGCGCGATTGAGATTGAGGGTGAATTTATATTAATCTGCGCGCATGCGCACACCGACAGTATGGTATTAGTCGTTATACGGGCTCTGATTGGGTGTTGAAATGATCTGTCAATAATAAATAATTGTTCAATATGAAGATAAACATATTAGTTTTATTAATGTGGGGACAGAAACAAAAAAGTTTATAATTGTAGTGACTTTTAAATAGTTTTTAAAGCAACAGGTATGTAATAATTGTAAATGTATCCTAGGTACCTACCTATTTGAACCTACCAAAATACATAGTATGTAATACTTTTATTTACATAATTTGATTACCATCAAAATTTCTATCAATATTCACTTAATATATTGTTTTCTTACTCTATGTTTTGTTGTATTTTTTCAATTCTAAATCATTTCAATTCAAAATCAAAATAATTTGATTTAATTCAAAAATGTCAGAAGTTTAATCCGTTTATTTAGTCGATCTTCGCACATAATGACACATTGTCTCCGTGGCGAAGCGTTTAAGACGAATGAACCCCAATACAACGCCAATACCAACTGCGCTGATAAGCTGGTTCGAATCCCAATAGAAACTTTTATTGTTTAATTTTTTTTTATACATTTTATGATTGTAAGTATATTTATTACATAATTTTATTTTCAGAAAATACATATTTAGTTAAAAAAATTTCCGACAATTAATGTTCAGAAATCATTTGCGGCATTTTTAATGTGTTTGTGTGTGTTTTATTCTTTTACTATTTTAATTTTTGGCACTGTTTTAATAAAATTGTTTGAGAAGTAGTGAGTATAAATTAGTTTAATATTTAAATAAAATATAAATAAAAAGTATATTAATTTCGTTTAAATCATATAATAGAAGTATAACTTCGTACGTGCGTACAAAGTACGCACACATTCTTTTTTCAACTTA
Organism: Diabrotica virgifera virgifera; assembly: GCF_917563875.1. Taxonomy (NCBI): domain Eukaryota; kingdom Metazoa; phylum Arthropoda; class Insecta; order Coleoptera; family Chrysomelidae; genus Diabrotica; species Diabrotica virgifera. The sequence goes on along the minus strand of NC_065451.1, from coordinate 39,087,942 downwards.
TATTTTTGAAAACAAAAGAAGTTGTTTATTAATTTCATGTCTAAAGCAAAATAGTTTAGTGCATTTTAAAGATTACATCTTAAGCTTTAAAAAAATCTATAAAATTGTAATATCTGTTCAAACTTGGGTAATGCACTCTTAAAGTGGTAGTAATTGTGTAAAACTACATAGTTTTCAAAAATTACATTTTTTAGTCGTATGATTTTAATTAAATTTTTGAGATTTTTTTTGTATAGAACATCATTTAGTACAGTGTCACAGATTGTCACAGATTAATATACATATTAAATTTTATTTTTCTTCGTCGATTTTTACTATTACAATTTTTTTTTTCTGTTAAGATACTTACGTTATTTATGAATATTCCTTTATAGATTGATACCTTGAAACTATCGTATGTTTATCTTAAGCGACAAGCTTCAACTAAAATTTACACAGACAATGTCTAACAAAGTATCGTATGTTACATAATTTAATAAATTAATGTTATATGAAAGTTTGTGTAATAAAATAATGTTATATTAAAGTTTAAAACATCCAATTAGACCATGCTTTTGAGGAAATTAGCAAGTTAAGTTTTCTGACAGGTATATAAAAATGGCGCAGAGTACGTTGTAAGTAAATCATCTTCACTTTGAGAGATTAGTATTGCATCGTCTGCATAGCAGATTATTTTAAGTTGTTTTTCTCCCATTTGGTATCCTTTTTTAGTTCTTACTTTTTTATTATTTCATCCATGATCAGATTGAACAATAAAGGACTCAAGGAATCTCCCTACATTATTCCATTGCCAGCTTCAATTAGGTCAGTTATTTCATCTTCTACTTTTACTTATATTGTGTTGTTCTGGTAGACGTTTTCGATCGTTTTAATTATTCTTTAGAAAAGCTCGTTCAATAACTGCCTGAAGTATGAAGGTGTTTCAGTTGATTCTCGCCTCAAATTCCTCAAATACTCCAAATTGCTTATTTTATGAATCTAAATTACTCGACAAGATGGTGAGTATTTTTTGGTCACAGAAACAGAAAAACAGAAAATCATAATAATTCATTTATTTTTAAATTTGTCTAATAGTTTCAAAATTGGTTTATATATAAGGTGTTTACTGTTCTTACTAACAATAAAGTCCATATGGCTAAATCGAGCTAAAGGAACTGATGAATAGTATACTAGATTTGGCAGTTGTTTTGCTAAGAGTCGGGCATCCTGCAAATAAACAATTTAAATTAGTGAATAAAACTAACATAGGTATATAGATTTGGTAAATCTTATTATAATTTTATAACAAATTTTGTCAGCAAGCCTTTGACAGCTTAACAAGACCCGACCTAATAGAAGACATGAAAAACCTGGTTTACTTTAAAGAGACCGAAATCATTAGACCGAAAGCAGTAGACCGAACTCATTAGACCGAAAAGCACTTTACCGAAAGCTCAATAGACCGAACAGCAGAAGACCGAAAAGCAGTTCTTTTTACTTGTGGCAGTAAAAGAGATAAGACTAATGTAATTATAACTAAATGTTATTTGGATGTTTATTATAAACAGTTAAAATGGTGTTAAAGTCACTCTACCCTTAATTTATTTTTACCTTTACTAATTTGTTTAACGGATGAAACTTGTTTCATATCAGACTATACTGAGTAACAATTATTTACACATTCTATATATAAAATAGTACAAAAAAAATACAATAAACAAAAAGACAGATATACAAAATCTTAGCATAATTTACTGCAATCTTTTTTAATTTATGTACCATTTCGGTCTAATGCTGTTCGGTCTAGTGAGGTTTCGGTAAAGTGCTTTTCGGTCTAATGAGTTCGGTCTACTGCTTTCGGTCTAATGATTTCGGTCTAATTGTCGTGTACCGAAAAACCTAGATATCACAATGAAACTTTCGAGGATCGACTGCAGCAATAATAGATAACGGAATCACCAAAAATATAGAAATAGCAACTGGAGTACGGCAAGGCGACTCTCTATCAACGTCACTATTTAATGTCGCTATAGAAGGAACAATAAGAGCTACAGAAATAAAAGGTAAAATTATTATAACATGGACGTCGCAACTTGTGGCGTATGCTGACGACATAGTATTAATTAACAGAAACCTAAACAGTTTAAAAGAAGAATTTAAGAACTTATGTATGGAATCATTCAACAGGGGAGTAGCAATAAATCAAAACACAACAAAATACGTACTATGCTGAAGAAAAAATCCAGTTAATATGACAAGTTTAAATATTGGTGAATATGAGTTTGAAAAGGAAGAACACTTAAAATATCTTGGGGTTTTAGTTAATGAAACTAATGATAGAAGCACAGTAATAAATGAAAGAATCCAGACAGGAAACAGAACCTACTGGAAATACAACAACTTCCTTAAAGATAAGAAGCTGACTCAGAATAATAAAACTGAAAATTTACAGAGCAGTAATTAGACCAGTAGTTACATATGGTGCTGAAGTAATGTCTCTGACACAGAAAGATGAAGAAAGATTGATGAAGATGAAGATAGCAGGTCCACTAAACTTAGGTAATAATGAATTTAGAAAACTGATGAACCATGAAAGTAAGAGACTTTTTAGCCCGATCAGGGAACGGAGAATTTTACGAAAACCTCCAAAAAAATAAAGGAAGTATGAAAATTTGGGAATAGGTAGTTGAAATTGTCTATTATTCTATAAGAAAAAGTTTACAATTGTACATCCCCTCCATTTTACAAAAATTGAAAAATACGGGGTATTCTCGGGATTGAAAGAATATACGTTCAAAATAAGTCCGGAATTGGATAAAATGACTAATTCTAAGTAACTTTTGTTCTATAGAGTTTTTTTACTAAATCAATACTTTTCGAGTAATTTGCGTGTGAATGTGCTCATTTTTAACAAAAAAAAAATGTTTTTGGACGGTTTTTCGGAGATAACTCAAAAAGTAAGTATTTTAGCGAAAAAAATATTCTTAGTAAAAATATAGCTTGCAGCTAATGAAATGTAGGTTCTTCTTCGTCAAATTCCAAATCGAATATTTCAATGTGAAATAACCAAAAAACGGAGCATTTTTCGGGGAAAATTCATTACAACTTTTTAAAAGTGTTTAAAAAAGGTTTATTTTTGTTTTTTAAAAAAACTTCTAACATTAAAAGTAAGTGAGTTACGCTCAAAATATTGTTGGTCCCTTTTATTTTTTGGTAAAAAATGGCGAAAATCACCCCTTTATTAGCTTCTCAAAGAAAATTAATCGTTACCGCTTTACAAATTACTTTACTTATGTATTGTTTATATTATCTAATAAGTTTCATTGGTTCAAAATGCTGAGTTTTGAAAAAAATTGGGTTTAAAATAAAACATTTTTTTTTATTTTGAAAAAAATCGTAATTGTTTATGGAATTAACTTAAAAACAATTAGGAATACCAAAAATCTCAAAGAGTAATAATATACGTTTTGCTTTTCTGAATATTTTTGATTTTTTGTTTTCTTGTTAGACAAAAATTGGTTATTAGTCCTGTCGCCAGGGGGGGTACAACGGCCTCCTGTATTCAGATGGACTTACCCAAGTTTTTTTTATATATTTTGACCTGTAAAACACGAATTTTTTGGGTAACAGTTGATCCGGATGTCGATAAGATTGTTATAAACCAAGAAGTTGAGGAATCACATAACAGCGGTTTCTCGCAAAACAAAACATTTTTTTGTATTTTTTGGGCCATTCTAACCAAAAAATGTTCATACAAATTTTTTCGTAGGATGCATAGTTTTCGAGATAAACGCGGTTGAACTTTCAAAAAAACGAAAAATTGGAATTTTTGAACCCGAAAAACTTTTGATTAAAAAATAAAATAGCAATTCTGCTTACCGCATTTGAAAGTTCAAGTCAAATTATATCGGTTTTAATTATTTGTATTGCTAAAAATGTATTATTTTATTGTTAAAACAAAGCTATAAACACCTAGTGCTTGAGTGATGTTTCAATGATTTCTCATTTAAAATCGAACGAGTGCGTAGAGGAGGTAAAAGTGTAAACGGGGCTATTTCTAAGTAGCATGCATTAAAACGCATGTATTAGGCACGAGAAACACTATGTGTTTATAGCTTTTTTTAACAATCAAAAAATAAATTTTTAGCAATGCAAATATTCAAAACAGATATAATTTGACTTAAACTTTTAAAGGCGGTAAGCAGAATTGCTATTTTATTTTTTATTCAAACGTTATTCCGGTTCAAAAATTGCAATTTTTCGATTTTTTGAAAGTTCAACCGCGTTTATCTCGAAAACTATGCATCCTACGAAAAAACTTGTAGGAACATTTTTAGGTTAGAATGACCCAAAAAATACAAAAAAATGTTTTGTTTTGCGAGAAATCGCTGTTATGTAATTCCTCAACTTCTTCGTTTATAACAATCTTATCGACATCCGGATCAACTGTTACCCAAAAAATTCGTGTTCTACGGATCAAAATATATAAAAAAACTTGGGGAGGTCCATCTGAATTAAGAAGGCCGTTGTACCCCCCCTGGCGACAAGACTATATGCTATGGCTGTTCAAATTTGTCTAAGCTCGTGATTAGTTACTCGTTCAAGCCATTTTAACTACAGCTTTTTCAAAACGAAGCACTTTGAAGCGATGAAACTTACAGATCATATAAATAATACATAGACAAAATAACTTGTGAAGTGGTAATGTTAAAATTTATATGTGATGCTAATTAGGGGGCGATTTTCGCGATTTTTTTACCAAAAAAATAAAAGGTACCAACAATATTTTGAGAGAAATTCACTTACTTTTAATATTACAAGTTTTTTTTAAAAACAAAAATAAACCTTTTTTTAAACACTTTTAAAAAGTTAAAATGAATTTTCCCCTAAAAGTGTTCCGTTTTTTAGTTATTTCACATTGAAATATTCGATTTGGAATTTGACGAAGAAGAACCTACTTTTCATTAGCTGCAACTCTGCTTCTACTGGGTCTACAGAGCTCATGTATACACCATTTTTTTAAATTTTTTATGGGATATATTTTTACTAAGAATATTTTTTTTTCGCTAATATACTTATATTTTGAGTTATCTCCGAAAAACCGTCCAAAAACATGTTTTATTATGTTAAACATGAACATACTCCCTCGCACATAACTCGAAAAGTATTGACTTAGTGAAAAAACTCTATAGAAGAAAAGTTGTTTAGAATTAGTCATTTTATCCAATTCCGGTCTTATTTTAAATGTATTTTTTTCATCTTCGAGAGGGGGGTATTCCCCTCCACTTTTATAAAATGGAGGGGATGTAGAATTGTAAACTTTTTGTTATATCATAATAGACAATTTAAACTACCTATTCCCAAATTTTCATCCTTCCTTTATTTTTTTTTTTGGGGGTAGATTGTTCTTTGATCAGGTTATTTGAAAGGAGAAGACATCGTCAGATAAATTCAACCCGTGAGTAATGACCCATAAGTCATGAGTATCTAATATAATAAACACTCTCTCGAAACGAATGCAAAAAATTGCATGACGATTCATCTTACTGCACAAAATTCCTAGGTTTTAGGCTTTTTAGTGCTACGTTGATTCACCTAATAGTCTAAGAGCTAGTGAACCATCCGACTAACGGTCGTCCTGTAAGGCTAGAAATTTGTATAGTAATAATTCATAGCACACCAAGGCTAAAAACCATGACCTGGCAGGCATCAGCCGTGCACGTGTATCTATCAGGTGAGTCGAAAAGTGCAAATTTAGGGGGTAAAATAAACTTTCTCCTGTAAAGATTAAATTTAAGTATGTGTTTGAGTAAGTCATTTAGAAGAAATGTGTACAATGACAGGCGATTCTGAAGAGCATAAGACCTTGCCAGGCGAGGGGAAAGATTAGGGGTTTTTCCTAAAATTATCTTTTTTGCATCGAACAAAGATTTTTAAGTTTTTTGAATCATTCCAAACAAAAAGGTCTTAGTGATTTTTTTCTTAGGTTAATAGTTTTTGTTATATAAGCGATTAAAAATTTTGAAAATTGCGAAATCGGCCATTTTTAACCCTAAGTCGGACATTTAACTAAAAATTTCAATGTTGCCAAGGTAGGTAGATATTCTTTAAACATTGATTAATGAAATCCCGAAGAGTTTTTTGCAATACAGTATCGAAAACCCCTTTGTTTTTTAATTGCTAATCAAACGGGCGTGACACTGTAATATAACTGAGGACGTTTGAGTTTGCATAAATTCATTATCTCGAGAATGGGCAAATTTGAAGAGAAATCCTCAGACAGGTCGATTTTTATTTTAAAAGTAGGACTTTTTGGCATATACAGGGTGTCCAGAAACTCTACCGATAAACGAAACCGGAGATTCTTGATATAATTTTAAGACATTTTAACCCAATTCGTCTAGTCCGAAAATGCTTCCTAAGGGAGCTAGAGCTCTTTGAAGATGGCGTCTTGTAATTAGATTTTCTTAAATACCCCCAGAACGCTTCTATTTAGAAAAACAAAAATTGGTATGCATAATTATTTTCCAGAGATAAATTGATTTCATCCATTGTGAATTTCTAGTACCGGTTTTTGGAAATACAAAAAATGAAAAATTTTTAAATCGATTTTTCTAGAAAACGGTGTCTTCTACCGATTTCAAGCAAGAGTACCTTTTAGTACTAGCATACCTCATAATTTAATAATCCAGTGTCAAAAATGCTTAAAAGTTAAAGACATAAAAGTTATGCGATAAAATAACCTTTGCCCTACCCAAAACGGACGCCTATGACTGGTACTAGAAGTTCACAATAAATATGCGTACCAATTTTCATTTTTCTAAATAGAAGTGTTCTGGAGCTATTTAAGAAAAACTAATTACAAGACGCCATCTTCAAAGAGCTCTAGCTCCTTTAGGAAGCATTTTCGGACTTAAAGAATTGGGTTAAATGTCTTAAATTTATATGAGGAATCTCCTGTCTTCGTTTGTCGGTAGAGTTTCTGGACACTCTGTATATATTACTAGTGACGTCATCCATCTGGGCGTGATGACGTAATCGATGATTTTTTTGAATGAGAGTAGGGGTTGTGTGATTGCTCATTTGAAAGGTTATTTAATTCTCTATTCAGTAATATAAACCTTAACATAATTATTTATACAGAGTGTACACACAATTTTTTTCTTCCTTTTGTCTAAATTAATTTAATAAAAAAAAATTTTTGTACACCCTGTATAAATAATTATGTTAATGTCTATATTACTAAATAGAAAATTAAATAACCTTTTAAATGAGCTATCAAACAATCCCTACTCTCATTTAAAAAATCATCGATTACATCATCACGCCTAGACGGATGACGTCACTGGTATTATATATAATATGCCAAAAAGTCCTAATCTAAAAATAAAAATCGACCTGTCTGAGAATTTCTCTTTAAATTTGCCCTTTCTCGATATAATGAATTTATGCAAACTCAAACGTCCTCACTTATACTACAGTGTCGCGCCCGCTTGATTAGCAATTAAAAAACAAAGGGGTTTTCTCTATTGTATTGCAAAAAACTCTTCGGGATTTCATCAATCAATGTTTAAAGAATATCTACCTACCTTGCCAACACTGAAATTTTTAGTTAAATGTCCGATTTAGGGTAAAAATGGCCGATTTCGCAATTTTCAAAATTTTTAATCGTTTATATAACAAAAACTATTAACTTAAGAGAAAAATCACCAAAGACCTTTTCTGTTTGGAATGATTCAAAAAACCTAAAAAAAACTTTGTTCGATGCAAAAAAAAATAATTTTAGGAAAAACCCATAATCTTTCCCTTCACCTGGCAAGGTCTTATGCTCTTCAGAATCGCCTGTCATTGTACGTACATATTTCTTCTAAATGACTTACTCAAACACATACTTAAATTTAAACTTTACAGGAGAAAGTTTATTTCACCCCCTAAATTTGCACTTTTCGATTCACCTGGCAGATACACGTGCACGGCTGATGCCTGCCAGGTCATGGTTTTTAGCCTTGGTGTGCTATGAATTATCACTAGACAAATTTCTAGCCTTAGAGGACGACCGTTGGTTCACTAGCTCTTAGACTATAAAATCAACTATTGCCATAACGCTATAAAAAAGGTTGACTTAAGCTAGGCTTACCTGTAATGAAATCGTGCGATCAGTTGTTCCAGAAAATAGAGCAGTTGCATACGTTATATTTTGAAAATTGTATAACGGAGGGGAAGTTGAATTATATCTCTCTTGGTTTGCCGTTGGACCATAGTCGTAATTTTGGAAATTTCCTAAAAAATAAAAATAAAATAAATAAATGTTTACATTTACTTGTTCCACAGCTATGGCCAGTTCGGCAACTATGGCTTTTTATACCATAATAGTATAGGATGCATACCTGATAGGATCAACTGACCATAATGTAAACCCTGTTTTACTGAGATTGTGTTAACCAATGTACTTAATATAGATGGCATATCATCCTAAAATAATAAAACGAATTAGTAAGGCTACATTACTAGCAAAAATAAATAAAAAAGAATGTGTGTGTACTTTGTACGCACGTAAGAAGTTATACTTCTATTATAATATAATCTAACTTCATATTATGATTTCAACGAAATCAATATACTTTATCTCTACTTTAAACAGTTTTTTTGTATTGTATTTAAATATTAAACTAATTTTAGAAAGAACAAAAAGAATACCAAAAAAAATGACTTTGTCCGGATTTGAACGATTTGAATGCTCTACCGATCAGCTACCACTGTTTTTGTATTCAGTCGATCATTTCTAGGACATCATTACAATCACGGTGACAGATACGTTATTTGAAAATAAACATTTTCAATAATACTTATTAGGACAAAGACAAATCCACAGACATAAAAATTATAATAAATATATTTACTAAAAACACTAATAATATATTCTTATCACGTACACCTTATTTGCGCTACATAACTTAAAAGATGTAGCGACTAATACATACCATACTGTCGGTGTGCGCATGCGCCAGGGAATGTAAAGAGTCACCCTTGTCCCTAAAGAAGTATAACTTCAATAAAAATTGTATTTATCTATCACGATTTGTACGACCTCTATGGATAATACGACCTCTATGGATCCCAGAAAAAGGTGTGGAAGATGATAAGGAGACAAAAAACAGAAATGAATGAATTTATACGGATAGATAACATTACGGAGACACAATGAACTGAGCATTTCGCGAAATTATATGGAGAAGGAGAAGAAGAGAACAGAGAAATAAACATTAATGAAACCCACGATAGAGTACTAATATCAGAAGAAGAGCTACAAGAACGAATAAAAAAATTAAAAAATAGAAAAGCACCTGGTTCTTATAAGATAAATAATGAACTGCTAAAATATGGAGGAAGAACACTACTCAAATGGTTCCTAAAATTATTTGTCGATATAATAAATATCGGAATAGTACCAGCGGAATGGAAGGAAAGTCTCCTGCTACCGATACTCAAAAAGGGAGACTCGAAAAATTCTGAAAATTATAGAGGCATTAGTCTGATGAACAGCACATTAAAATTGTTGACGGCAGTCATAAAAGATAAAATCGAGGAAAAAGCGAATATGGCAGATGAACAGCAAGGCTTCCGGAAGAACCGCAGCACAATAGATGCAATTTTTATTATCAGGCAAATAGTAGAAAAGTCTATTGAATATGGAAAACCAGCATACATGTGCTTTGTAGATTTAAAAAGTGCTTTTGACAGGGTGAGGCGAAATGATATTTTAAATTTATTACAAGCTGAACAAATAGACCACCAGATAATAAGGCTAATTAAGGAAATTAACAAGAACAACAAGACCAGAATTATAATGTCAACGGGAGAAACAGAACGCATAGAACTAAAAGGAGGAATCCGCCAAGGAGACTCGCTCAGCCCATTGTTATTCAATATGATGATGAATCAAATAATTCACGAAGTCAGAAAACGACATGGATACCACATGGGAGCGCATAAAATCACGATACTATGCTATGCCGATGATGCAGTACTAATTGCTGATAACGAGGATGACCTACAAAGGCAGCTCCACACTTTCAATCTCACAGCAAATAAATTTAATATGAGAATATCGGTAGAAAAAACTAAATGCATAGTGATAAGTAAAGAGCCGCGTAGATGCAAGTTAGAAATAGACGGCAAAATTGTAGAACAAGTAATGAAATTCAATTACCTAGGAGTAGAGATCACTAGTGACAGGAATATAAGAACAGAGACCACAACACAAGCAACAAAAGCGGCAAGAGTAAGTGGTTGCCTCCGAGAAACCATATGGAGAAACAAATATCTGACCACGGAAAGCAAAATAAAAGTATACAAGACAACAGTAAGACCTATCCTAACATATGCAGCGGAGACAAGGACCGATACAAGAAAGACGAAACAACAAATCAACAATATCGAAATGAAAGTATTAAGATCAATAGCGGACATATCATTAAGAGACAGACAAAGCAACAGAAGTATAAGAGAACGTTGCAAAATTCAAAATATAAACAGGTGGATAAAAACAAGAAAGAAAAACTGGAACGAACATGTAAATCGAATGGAACCAGATAGATTAGCGAACATCTGTAAAAACAACAAGCCGTATAGCAGAAGACCCGTTGGAAGGCCGCCGAAAAGGTGGAAAGACAATGTACAGTTAACAACAACTGAAACGGAATAAGAGGCAGACAAACAGGAGTAATCCTAGTCGCGCGAAGAAGAAGAAGAAGATTTGTAGTAAGAGTGAATTTGTTTCCAAGAGAAAGAAAACGAAGAAGAATGACTTAGCACAAAAGATGTAGATTTTACTTTGTGTAATTTATTAAATATAATATTATTTAAAAATAAATGAGTATTATTACATGGCGCAGTCAGTACAAGAATAAAAAAGTACAGTTATCCAGAATGGATAATCTGAATGATTACTATTAAGTATTTCTCAGATAGTCCTTATCTTGGATAAGGACTATCCGAGAAACTTAAAACAATAGGAAGTAAATTCAACATTTCAACAACATTCAAGACAACAAACGCATTGAGATCTATTTTATCTAAAACTAAACCTAATAATAATACAAATATGAAAAAAATATTTTTAAGAAACTCTTTTCTTTAGTTACGAGTGACTAAAATTAAACATATTATAAAAAAATCAACTAAAAAGCAAAAAATAAAAAAAAATTGAAAAATCTAACACATTCCTTAAAGAAAAGCGTGGTGCGAAAACCGTTTATTCGATGAAGAAACGCCACGCTTTTCTTTGCGAATGTGTTAGATTTTTAATTTTTTTTTATTTTTTTCTTTTTAGTTGATTTTTGTATAATATGTTTAATTTTAGTCACTCGTAACTAAAGAAAAGCGTTTCTTAAAAATATTTTTTTCATATTTTTTTATTTACTTTTTAGACTTACACTTTTCTCAATCATTAAAATATATCGACATGTTTCTTAAAATATGTATAAAACATATGATGTACAAACATGAAAAGTAGTCGGAATCGGCAAAAAATTTGAAACTTTATTGTTTATTTATGAAGCATAATGTAAAAAATTAACGTAAAAAGTGAAATTATGTATAGTTCATATCATTAGCTACAACACGTAAAAGTTCAAGTTTTTACGTTGTAAAAAACAAGAGAATTTAAGCATTTTTCATTAAAATCGTTTTTTTTTATTTAAACAATTAATAAACGTAAAAAAAATTTTTTATTGATTATTTGTGTATTGTTCCCGCGAATGCATATGTCTGCAAATTTTCATTCATTTGCAATGCGAAGCCAAAACCGTCTTAATTTTTACTTAGATTAGAGAGTGCAGCCAGCACTCTTATCGACGATTTCACCTCTTGTTAGAGGCTCTTCAGAGAATGCATAGGCTGCTTTCTCTAGTCCAGGCAAAAAAATTTCGACATATTAGTCCCCCATTGCAACTGACGTGAAGGTAGTAGGTGCGTAGCGGCATCTGCTAAATGAAAGACTTTTTTCAACCTAAGAAGTTTTTCAACCTAATAAAAATACTTGTAAAATAAAATATTTTTTAAAAGATTTTTAATTGAAAAACTTATTGGCCCATTTTCCTGGTGACACCTTCAAGGATTCTACAATATGCAAGCCAGATGGATATATATTCCCTTTTGTCTTCACTGCAGCATCCATCTGGCTTGCATATTCTAGAAGCCTTGGAGGTGTCACCAGGAAAATGGGCCAATAAGTTTTTCAATTAAAAATCTTTTAAAAATATTTTATTTTACAAATATTTTTATTAGGTTGGAAAACTTAGTCTCTAATAATAATAATAATAAACAATAAAGAACAAAGATCTGTATTTATAAAATACCTTGTAAATGCGAAAAATTGTATTTAGGTGAAACATCAAGACCATTAAACGTTAGAATAAGTGAACATCAGTCTTATATTAAAAATAGAGAATTTGATAGATCTCAAATATGTAAACACGCATGGTACAATGAACATAGAGTTCAGTGGAAAGATTGAAGTATAGTCCTAAAAGAATCAGATAGTAAAAAGAGAAAAATCAAGAAGCGGCTCTAATTATACTAAATGAAACCAATTTTGTCACAAATACCTCGGTAGAATACAGTAGGATATGGTTACCCATACTAAAAGAGGAAGTCAATAGAAAGAAAATACTACGATTAGTAAGTCAATAACATATCGAAGATAGTGCATATTTATATTTTAGTGTTATTTATAATATATCTATGTATTATTAATATTATTTTTATAATTTAAAATAACATACGTATAAATTTAGTTAGTTAGCTTTGAGAGTAAACTGAATGTAAGACCAAATACTTACAATGTCATAATAGTATCATTAGGTTTTTTCCTGGTTTTTCCTCGCGATTTCCTATGGACTCACTAACACGACAATTTTACTGTCACCATTGCATGTGGTTTTAAAGACAAATCGCACGCTAAGATTTTTTGTGACGGATATTCTTGAGTTAAAGTTGATTTCATGTAATCGAATGAACTATCCTTCAACAAAGTCATTTCAGGAACGCATCTCATAAATATCATTTTAAAGTCTTCTACTATAAATGTATAATATGTTTGAAGTGCCGATATGAATGCGAATGGGTCAGAATAAATTAAATTATTAGAAGAATTTTGTTACTAAGCAACCACAGTTTTGTTTAATTTGGTAATATTTTGTATTTTGATAACGACGTTCGAGGTGAAAATCGAAACGCCAATAAAATCATTTCTAAGTCAAATTGTGGCTTATTTCACAGTTAGAATAATAAATCCAGAATGGAAGGAAGAATCCCAGGATCCAAGAAAAACGAGGGAAACCTTGTATTGTCAAATTCTTGTATTGTCTGATGTTGAGGACGAAGACAGAGAATAATGTAAATACTAAAGGAGCGTGCCGAAATGGATATCGGTTTCGTTGATATTTATATGATTTATTACTTTACTACCAGATAATACTGTAATACAAAGAAACCTACTACTTTTGAATTGTGACTGTCCATCCTTAGATTTTTGTATTGTACATAGTTGCCAGATTTCAATTTGCATACCAAAATATATTTTGAAAGGTTGAATTTAGAAAACAATGTTTTAAAATTTTTTTGCTCTACATGGTGCCTTCTACCTAAACCTTTAAGGAACGCACTATTTTCGGGGGCACCCTGTACAATAGGGTGGGCCGAAAAAGGGAAGAAAAATTTTTTTTTGGAAAATGATCAATCAAACAGTTTTTTTTTATTTCAATTAAAAAAATTTAGCCCCGCCCCAAGGGGTCGAAAAAAATTTTTTTTCTGAATTTTTTTTTTGATTTGGTATAGCATAAAACTAAAAGATATAAGCCCATTTATGATGAGAAAAAAATTTTGTCAAATTATTTTAATATTTAACCGCGCCCCTGGCGTTTTGAAAAATGCACTTGAATAAAAAATTCGAAATATGCAGCTCTTCGCTTGAAAAAATGATGATTTATTTAAATTTTGCAATAAAATTCTATTTTTATCATCATTTATTCAACCCACAACTCACCACGGGGAGGTAGCTGCATGTCGAGTTGCACCCGCCTCCCTCCCTTAAATGTTATGTAGTAAATCTAAATTTAATAATAGTAAAGTAAAACAAATAAATAGAAGGCTTGTGCTGGCAAATAAAGCCTATTTCGCGATGGGCCACATATTCAAATCGCGAGACGTACACCGGAAAACAAAACTCCGGGTATATAAAACAATAATCAGGCCCATAGTAAGTTATGGCTGCGAAACATGGGTGGTGACACAGAAATCTGCCAATGCATTAGATGTGTTTGAAAGAAAAGTATTACGTAGGATACTGGGCCCAATAAGGGAAAATAACAACTGGCGAATTAGGTATAATAGAGAAATATACGAGCAATATGGCAAATCCAAATCTAGCACAACACACTAAACTGCAGAGATGACGGTGGGCAGGGCACGTGGTCCGCATGCATGAGAATAGAATCCCCAGAAAATTGCTGAATGCAAGAATGCAGGGAAGAAGACCGGTTGGAAGACCTAAAAAGAGATGGGAAGACGAGGTCGATGAGGATGCCAGGAACTTCCTGGGAACGCGTTCATGGAAAAGAACAGCGGTAAATCAAAATGATTGGAGAAGCTTATTAAAGGAGGCCAAGGCTCGATTTGGGCTGTAGTGCCATTGGATGGATGGATGGAAAGTAAAAGTTAATTATTTGATGTTTTTACCTTTTTAGCTGTAAAATATTGTGACTTATTCTCGAATGTAGGTAAGTTCTGTCTTGCCTCTAGTCTAACTCTTATAAATCCGTCCCTACCCGAGTGACCACAAACTTTGCTAGATGCCTCTGTTACAATCTTTATACATCGCTCGACGGCTTGAGTGTGACTTGGTAATTTGCTTATATTTAAAAACGACCTATTTTTAATAGCTGCTAGCAGTTCTTCATTTTTAAAATCCATCGTTAGCGGGGGCTCTGTTAAAAAGCATTCATTCCAATTAATTAGCTCACTATAATTCTCGGCATTCCAATTTATGGCAGGGATTTTAAAAACACGAACTTTTTCTGGTTGATCTCTAGTTCTAGCCTTTAATATGCGTCGAAAACCAAGTTCTCTAATATGATTTCTTTCGTCGGCAATCATAGCTGTCAATATATTCTCCGGATGGGCAAAATAAGCGTTAGTTTGAATCACTTTATCTATAATTATTTTCACTTTTTCAGGAAGGTGTCTTGATTTATTTATGGTTTCCCATAAATGTATGGAGCCATATTCAATTGAAGGACGCGATTTTATGTTAAACCACATAGGTGCGTAAACTTTCGTAATCATCATCATCCAACCAATTCACGTCCACTGCTGGACATAGGTCTCCCTCAATTGTTTCCACACTTCTTACACACTTCCAACTTTCGTAATAAACTCAACTAAAAGAAGAAAATTCTGGGAAGGATTAGTTGTGGCTACATACAAGCGCAGTAGTCGGTTGGCTGTGGTTAACCACCGCGCATGATTGATTTTTCCAGGATCTCTTTTAGATAAAGCTTCAGAACAAAAACCATTTTTAATTGCACAACAAATCTGATATATCTCTGATCTGTGCTTAAACTATTTTTGTCAACTTCAGGTAATACGATATCAATTGACTCAAACTTTTGGATGGGTTTGGTTTCGCATGATGCCAGCAATAAACCAATTGGTCCCGAAAACGAGTTTGGTCCTTTTGTTTGTCCATCAAAGTGTTGGAGCAAGTGACGTAGGGGTAACTCATTTGCATGTAGCAAACAAACAACCCATTGAAGTGGCTTTCCAATTTGAACTTCAATTGTTCTAATTACACCGCCCTTCCAGCCAGTGTTGACGTTCGTGCCATCACAGCCTATTGCTTTAAGGTTTCTTGGGTTAACGAAATTTTGCTTCATATAAGATAAAATAATTTTCGCTATGTTGGCAGCGTTTGCTGGTGGATTTATTGATAGGTCACCAAAATATTTGCTTCCTGGCTCCTCTAATAAGGCTACAAGTTCCTCTTGTTCAATGTTACGGCGGTCTTCAACTAGCTTCATTGTTTGATCTTTTCTACCATCAAAGTAAATAGCTTCAATGTCTTTTCTTTGTTTGGTAGCATTTTCTTGTAAGTGTTTTCTTCTTTTTTGTAATTCTCGACGAACCTTATTTTTATCCACTACATTAATTAGATTATCTGACGTGACAAGTCCGAAATCTTCCAATGTAGCTGTTGCAATTTTGGCTTCTGTTCGATTTGATGCACCAGTCATATCGGCAATCTAAGCAACATTTGGTAATGCAACTCTAAGTTGGTTGGATGTTTTTGTTAGTGAATTTTTCTCCTGTGGCTCTTCTAGAGAATATGACCACTTAAAGTCTTCATCTTTGGTAAAGTCTTCTTCGTTGGAGGAAATGTTACTTTCGTGTTCGCTTCTACATGAGTTGGAATCAATCTTTTGACTACTTGTCGAAGGCATTGAAAGTTTAAGAAGCCTTTCTTCCCTTTTTTTAATTTTTTTCAGTGTTTAACTTATCTACCCCAGCAATTCGCATTTTTCTATCATTCCTCTGATCCTTTAAAAACCCTTGTTCTAACAAAGGCACTTTATAGAGTTTTTCACATTTACAAGATTTAAAATCATGAAGAAATGTCAAATAATTTTTTAGAGTCCAGTTTGAAATTTTGCACTTTTTGTAAAAAAGATGGTGATTTTCGTGTTTTTAGGGGTTTTCTTAGGTTGCGATATTTCTTATGATATGCTATTATCATGGCTATGACGCGTTTGGAGCCAACTGTTGGAAGTGAAGCAAGTTTCCATATAGCTTCTATTTTATTGGCAACCAGTTTCGCAACTTCCCACTCAGGCGGCTGCTTGCTCGAATTTCCCTTGATCTGTTCTCTTGTAAATAAATAACATCGAAACACATCCTCTTTGGTCGGCAAACAATTTTTACATTCTAAGTCGGAAGAAAAGCCAAATATTGGGCAAATGTCTGTTTTCCTAGTTTTAACTTTATCCATGTTTATGTTATGTGTCAAAATTGCACTATAACACGACCAATGCTTTTTTGCACGGATATTTTATGTAATTTATTACTTATCACTAACTGATTGAATAAACAAAGGCAGTCCTGGATACGATGACACATCACGGCGTAACGTTCTCAGTTCGCGCGGTAAAAAAATGCCTTTAATGAAAAATACTGTGTTCTAACAACAGTTTAAGACAAACTGGTGTCTGTCTCGTATTATATTCCTATTTCCGGTCGCCAAATCAGGCGAATTGCACAGGGGCGGTGCGGCTAAAATATTCAAAAGTATTAATCAAATTCTTCAAAGCTCCAGGGGCTCGGCTAAATATTAAAATAATTTAACTAAATTTTTTCCACATTATAAGTGAATTAATATCTTCTAGTTTTTTGCTATACCAAATTAAAAAAATATTATTGAAAAAAAAAATTCAGCCCCCTGGGGCGCGGCTCTTTTTTGAAAGAAATAATTTAAAAAAAAATAGGTTTAATTGTCGACCCATTTTGCAACTTTTTTCTACTATGCCAACTAAAATTTCCAAAAAAAATTTTTTCGGCCCACCCTACTGTACAATAGTATCTAATATTTTCAGGATAATTTACCTCATCTATGCTGTCCATCCCCGATTTGGTCATTGTTTCCATGCGCATTTTACAGGATTTCGTTAAAAACTTATTTTCTATACAGAACGATGTTGCCATATCTGCTATATCATCTTCAGAAAAAGATGGTGGAGGGATTTGATACAATTGAAGTTCATCCGCTAATATCTAAAAATATATTTCGTTAAAATTTGGAAAATAAATTTTCATTTTAAGATTTTTTGTGAGTGGTCGTTTGCCAAAAGCTGATATCGTCGCCTCAAAGCAACAGTAGGATATGTAAAAAAATGTCTGTCCTGAATGTTCGCCAACGTTCGGAACGGACAGGCACCTTAAGAAGAAGAAGAAACGAAATAAGAAAACAATGCTTAACAACATTGCTTACCTCTACTTCCTGTATTGGAATATGCTTGAGTAACCACAACACCCAAGGATCGTTAAAATTTTTATATACTGCCCCTGGAGCCAGTGCTACTGCCAACCTAATTTTTTTATTATATTCTGGTCTTTCCGAACCCATGACAAAAACTGAGGTACATCCTTGTGAATGGCCTACATAATAGAGGCTGCTTTGGTGTGTAGAATTCAGAATATAGTCAATTACAGCTGGTATATCATACATGCCTATTTCGTGAAATCTAAAATATTAATGATAGATTCGTAATAAAGCTTTAGACTAAATTCGAGTTGGAGGCACCTCCATCGGCTAACCAAGGTTTCTGTTTTTCAGCGTCATCACAGCCGCCTGTGGTGTATCCCGAAGCAAACTGAATCCAAGCTGTCGAAGTATGTATATAAATAAAATATTAAATGCGTACGGACGCATTAAAGAATATTCTCTGTGTCCAGATAGATGTCGCTAACACGTCCGTACGCATTCAATATTTTATTTATACAGGGTGATCAACTTCTGTGACAAAGTCAAATATATTTGTTATTATAAAATATATGAAAATAAGTTGTTAATAAAAGTTATAGACACCTTTAATGTACACATTTTAAAATTAGTGAGACATATATAGGGTCCTCCATAACACGGTGCCAAACCAAAGTTATGTTTTTTTAAATGGAACACCCTGTATTTTATTCAAAATCTGATTTCTCTACATTTTTCTGATTCTAGAGATATAACACTTGTCTAGGGTTATACTGAGTGTTTCAAACTTACGAGCACTTTTATTAAAAAATCATACTGATTTGATCGCCCTGTATGTTTCTAACGGTGTAATATAAACTTATTTTTTTAATGTTTTTGACTGTCAATATTAAAGTAGTTTTGCAACAATGTACAATTTTTTTATAACTACACAAATTGTATACAGGGTAAGTCAAAATGTAAATACAAGATTTTCTTCATAATTTTATATGGAACACCCTGTATTTTATATTATTATCGAAAAGTTTTATCACTATACTTACAAATCTTTTAAATATTCCATATACCTAAAGTTATTAGTTTTCGAGATATTTTAGTTTTATTGCTGATAACAACATGTATTACTTAATTATTATTAATAGCAATATTTTGATTTATTAAAATGTATTAAAAAAACTAAATTAAATAAAAAAAATGTTCAACGTACTTCTTATGTTGTAAAAGGTGTTCAAAATGACAACTACACAAGCCTGGAGACAAGTTTCGAAAGACCTACTGATGTTTGTAAGCATTTGTTGTGTGACACTTTGAAAGGCGTTTTGAATCCTTATTTTCATATCGTCAACTATTGTTGGAGGTGTCCTATCCACTACGTCTTTAATATAACTCCAAAAAAAGAAGTCAACTTCGTTTAATTCTGGTGATCTGGCTGGCCCATCTCTTCCTATCCATCTTTCAAGAAATAGTTCATCGAGTTCACCGTTGACAAGTGCGTTGTGGTGAGCAGGGGCTCCATCGTGAAGGTACCACATATGTTGGCGGATGTTTAGTGGCACATTTTTAAGTAGAATAGGTAAATGATTCACTAAGAAATTTAAATAAACCTCACCATTTACCGATTACTCAAAGAAAAAAGGACCTATAACGTAATTGCCTATGATTCCACCCCAAACATTTAAGGACCATCTAGTTTGACTATGTGTCCGATGACAGTACGGATTGGTTGTGGAATAATAATGAAATTTGTGTCTGTTTACACTACCATTTTTGTGGAATGTTGCCTCGTCTCCAGAAAAAAATAAAAAAAATCTCTCTGTATAACTATTTATTGCTGTGACCATTTACAAAATTGTACTATTCGTTCGAAATCATCCCCAACAAGTTCCTGATGTAATTGTATATGATATTGGTGCATGTTGTTTTTCTTGAGTATGTTTTGGATAGATCCATAACTTATATCTTGCTCTCTTGTAATATTTTGAATACTTGTATGAGGATTTTCTATAAGAGGCAGTAAAACATTTAATTCATTTTCATCCGTAATAATGATTTTTGTTTTTTCCTTTGCTTCATAAACAGAACCAGTACGATAAAAACTGTCTAATAAGTTGTCAAATGCTCTCTTATTTGGTTGTTGACGCTATGGACACCGTTCCTTATAAATTCTTGTGGCAACTAATGAGTTATTGAAACACTCTCCTAAAATTCAAATCATGCCTGTCATTTCTTCAAGACTAAAATTCATTGTTAGGTAACAATTATAACAATATGGTAAACAATTATAATCATTAACAAAAATAAAAACGTACAGATAATTAAAATCTTACATCTGACAGTTCTTGTGTCAATTATTTCAAAGCCACCTTAAACAAGAACTTGCAGCAATTTATAGTTCCCATTTCTTCGCGGAAAATTAATATTATCATTTTGTTAGTAAATATAAAATTGTCGTTATTGTACAGAATTTACTATAAACTTGGAGAAAAAATGAAATGCAGTCTAATTTTAATTATCATTAACAAACTCATTGGAGGTTTCTAATATTAAGGGTAATCAATTTACTGTAATAAACGTATCTATGAGTTATCAAAAAATAAACTAAAATATCTCGAAAACTAATAACTTTAGGTATAGGGAATTATAGCGATACGCTTTAATTACTATTTTTGCTAATTATAATTTTAATATTTTTTCTCAAAAACAAAACAACGTTAGTCATTCAAACTGCATATTCAAATACGAAGGTTATGGCCTTACCCTGTGACATCTGTTGTTCGTCTATGCGGCAACAAACTGCACCCTCATTAATTAAGTATTTTATCAGACAGTTAATGTGTCAACAGCTAGCTATGCATTCGAAATTGTTTTTCTTAAAAACCGTAAAAGTAGACGCCAGACTTGATAGTGATTTATGTGATCATCTGGTCAGGGGAAAAGGAATACAAACATTATCATCGTTGTGGTTGCTTTCTTTAGTCACTACGCAGCATGCGAACCATTCACACATACCGACGCGACCCTCTCCGAGAGACCTAAACGAACACATTTTCGTTGTTGCAAAAATAAAATTACCGTTTGTTTTATTATATCCATGTTTAATTAAATTCCGCAACTCACCCATCGGAATATTGGTGACCCTCGCGAGTATTTTAAACCGCCGCGAAAATTTAAAAAAAAGTTAGTTTTTTTAATATACTTTTGCCGGTTAATAAATACAGTGAACAGCAACAATGACGACCAGTGCCAACAATAGTGTCTCAGATCGGATTGCAGTGGCCATCGGGAAATTGACAGCCGAATTAGCTGACATGAAAATCCAGCTATGTAGCTTGTCAATTGCCCAAGCACACACAAAACACTAACAGCAACCACGCACCACGCACCAGCACCATGCACCACGCACCAGCACCACGCACCAAGCACCACGCAACAAGCGCCAAGCACCACGCACCAAGCATCACGCACCAAGCACCACGCAACAAGCGTCAAGCACCAAGCACCACGCAACAAGCGACAAGCACCACGCACCAAGCATCACGCACCAAGCACCACGCAACAAGCGTCAAGCACCAAGCACCACGCAACAAGCGCCAAGCACCACGCACCAAGCATCACGCACCAAGCACCACGCAACAAGCGTCAAGCACCACGCAACAAGCACCACGCACCAAGCATCACGCACTAAGCAACACGCACCATGCACCATGCACCACGCACCACGCACCAAACACCGACGACAATGCTCACATTCATTTACTTTTGTCGTCCGGGTAAATAGAAAAGAAATGACCAGCAAAACAAACAACAACAGACCGGGGAGAAAAGCAAGATTTACTGGAACTTACCAAGAAAATGTTAGTTCAAAGTGAATCAAGTGATTTTTTTTTCTTTCTCCTTGTATAAACTTTGCATTATTTTTTTTTCCTATTTTCAATTTTCATTATATGTAATTTGTATATATTTTATATTATCTATCGTTTTAGTCTCTCAGAAGGGGGTGTATAGCGATACGCTTTAATTACTATTTTTGCTAATTATAATTTTAATATTTTTTCTCAAAAACAAAACAACGTTAGTCATTCAAACTGCATATTCAAATACGAAGGTTATGGCCTTACCCTGTGACATCTGTTGTTCGTCTATGCGGCAACAAACTGCACCCTCATTAATTAAGTATTTTATCAGACAGTTAATGTGTCAACAGCTAGCTATGCATTCGAAATTGTTTTTCTTAAAAACCGTAAAAGTAGACGCCAGACTTGATAGTGATTTATGTGATCATCTGGTCAGGGGAAAAGGAATACAAACATTATCATCGTTGTGGTTGCTTTCTTTAGTCACTACGCAGCATGCGAACCATTCACACATACCGACGCGACCCTCTCCGAGAGACCTAAACGAACACATTTTCGTTGTTGCAAAAATAAAATTACCGTTTGTTTTATTATATCCATGTTTAATTAAATTCCGCAACTCACCCATCGGAATAGAATATTTAAAAGATATGCAAGTATAATGAAAGAACTTTTTGATGGTAATATAAAATACAGGGTGTTCCATTTAAAAATATGAAGAAAATATTTTATTTGTGTTTTGACTTACCCTGTATACAATTTGTGTAGTGATAAAAAAATTGTACGTTGTTGCAAAACTACTTTAATATTTACAGTAAACAGCAGTAAAAAAATAAGTTTATATTATACTGTTAGAATCATACAGGGCTATCAAATCACTATGATTTTTTGATAAAAGTGCTCATAACTTTGAAACACTCAGTAGAACCCTAGACAAGTGTTATATCTTTTTAATCAGAAAAATGTAGAGAAACCAGATTTTGAATAAAATACAGGGTGTTCCATTTAAAAAAACATAACTTTGGTTTGGTACCGTGTTATGGAGGACTCTGTATATTTCTCACTAATTTTAAAATGTGTACAATAAAGGTGTCTATAACTTTTATTAACAACTTTTTTTCATATATTTTATAATAACAGATATACTGGACTTTGTCACAGAAGTTGATCACCCTGTATGCATACTTCGACAGCTGGATTCAGTTAGCTTCAGGATACACCACAGGCGGCTCTGAATGCGCTAAAAGATAGAAACCTTGGTGAATTTCCCCTAAAACCTGGCCAAAATGCAATAATTTAAAAAAAGACTAAGTTTCCACTCTAATGGCATATAAAACAATGTAATGTTACTCTATATCCCACCAGACCGAAAACAATGGGAACCTTCTCTGGTTACACCTCCGAGGCTTCTACAATTTGCAAGCCATACGGATACTGAGACTAAGGAAGATGAGGCAATTTTAAAATTTATAATTCACGTCCCATCTGCTCAGCGTAGTTGCAGAACCAGAGAAGTTTCCCATTGTTTGCGGCCTGGTGGGATATAGAGTAACATTACGTTGTTTTATATGCCATTAGAGTGAAAACTTAGTCTTTTGCTAGCAGTTGTCGCTAGGGCATCTATGTCATTTCGTTCGTTGCAATCCGTGACTGCACGCCGAGGTTTGTTTTGGTTGGATCAGAGAGAGCAGCATACCCAAGTAGCGATTTCTCGACGAGACAACGTTGTCTACCGCGTGGCAACGTTTTATTACAACGTTGTTATTGCCTAGAAGACGACCCTATTCTGCACTGATTTGGTGAACGATTTTTGAGTTGTCTTGACGTTACCTAGGCAACCTCCCGTTTAGGCAACATCGTTTCGTAAGCGTTGCATAAGACAACTGAAGCGACTATAAAAAGCACCTGCGCGTGCAATAGTTGCTCAAGGAGTCAGACTAGTTATGTTTTTTTACCTATATTTTTAACACCTGTATGGTGAATGCGAAAACCAAAAGTAAACTGTTTTGACATCGTATTGGGTATTTAAATTTATATAAATACATAAAGGACTTATTACCTGATGTGAAATTTATAAACGCATCTCAGATTACCGTCAAATATGGATATTTCACCTTTAAAAAACACACGCGCTCCTTTTTTATGATATTTTTGATAAAAATATGTAAATTTAAAAAATTAAATTTTAATATAAAAGTCAAAATTTATGTTAAAGGTGTTCTGTATAAATTTAATGTATTGATGGTGCTTTTAAAGGTATCATTTTTTATCAAATTTATGTTAAAGGTGTTCTGTATAAATTTAATGTATTGATGGTGCTTTTAAAGGTATCATTTTTTATATTCTGTGTTTTCCTTTTCTTTACATCTCAAAAATCTCAAGTAAAACCAAAATGGCGCATTAAACAATATTACCAATATTACTAAAAAAATACCTTATTACCAACCTTAGACGGATAAGACAACTTAGAAGTCCAATCGCCAACCAAACCCGGCCGCGCAGACTATCAAAACCATTTTAGAACGCACCCTCTTATTGGGTGACAGAGGTCATGTGACCAGTGTCAAAAGTGTATCATTCTGATTAACAGCGTTGCCACATTTAGTAGATTTCTACTTTTTTTGGTAGATTTTTGATATTTTTTAAAAAATTCTAGTAGGCAATATTTGTTAGTAGATTTTTGGTATATTTCAACAGAATTTGATCCATTTTTTTCGCATCATGAGGAAACTATAATAAGTATTTTTGAAAAATTTAAACGCAGAATGAAAGACTGCATTATTTAGAAAAACCAAAACGTTTCTTTTGAACGAGATATTTGGAATTAAAAGTCACACTAAATTTTTTCTTTTTTTCACCCCTGTAACGTATTAACATAAACATTATAGAAGTTTTCAGGGACTTTCGGTCCTCGGTAATAACGTAATCTTTCTTTGTGCTTTTAAATTTTTCAAAAATACTTATTAGTTTTCTAAGGATTCGCAAAAAATGAAAACATTTAAAATACATTGAACATTTTAACAGACGACATTTTGCGCCTCTCTCTTTAAGTTAGCTGTTGTTTGTATTATAAAAAATCCCAAGTATATCCCAAAAATCCTTAAGTATATTTTAGTTTTTGATTTAGTAGATTTTAGCTAAAAAATGGTAATTACCAGTTGGTGGTTTGGAATAATTAGGTTTCCAATTTTGTGGAATTCCTCTTGGGATATTTAGGACGGATGTGCATGTCACTGTATTACTGTATTTACATGGCCTAAAAAGAATCTACTGATTTTGTGAAAACAAAATTACTGAAAGAGTAAAAACTGACCTGGCAACCCTGTCTACCAAAGCAGATACAAAGATTAAGGTTATAAAATCTCAAATCTACTGATAAAACAATGGAATGGAAACCAGCTATTAAAAAAAAACAAATAAACAGGTTGTTAAATAAATCGAAAATTTCCATCAAAACAAAATATATAATAATAAGAAAAAAATAAGCTTATAAAGTAAATTCTTTTTCTCCTCTGGAAGTTGCCGTAAAACGTGTCACACCTCTAGAACAACACAGGGTCGTGACGTGACAGACAACTACTCAAACTCAACTACAGAGTCGGCCAGGGCGTAAATTAGTTTAGCATTATAACATTTTTAAGTCGTTGCGATTGTTGAAAAAACTGAACTGTGATATGTAGTTGTCACAATGGTAATAAATTAGTTGTCCGTATAACTGTGGTATAACTACAGGTTGTAACATCGTAATGTCAATCGGGGTAGGGGACGTTGGCCGAAACAACTGAAAATGCTCTCGGGCAACGTTGTAGACAGTGTATTTGTTTGTACTGACAACCAATGCGTCGAAAAATTGCTACTTGGGTATGTGCCTCCTGATGAGAGACTAATAAGTTTCGAAACCGGTAGAGGTGCTTGCTGCACTCTCTGATTAGACTAGAATATGGTGGGGCTGTATTTTCATTTTGCAACGAAATTGAAAATGGTTATTCATTTTTGGCAAAAATTTAAGTTTAGCTATTATATTCCGAGAAATTTTATATGAATCTTGCTTTGTAGGTTTCTGAGAATCATAAACGGACGTTAAGGGTAACAATACACGCAGATCACATATTTATATTAGGGTAAAATTGGGATTGAACGACAGCAAAATTAAAGTGTGTAAACAATTGAGGTATTGTTCGGTTTTCATTTAAAACTATAGACGTGCATTATTTTGTTATTTTAGAGTGGATGCTATTTCTGGAGGTAAGTGGAGTATTTTAATATATTGAGTTGCCTGTCACCTCTTATAACATAACCTAATTAACCCACTTACCTTACCACGTATGGGAGTCATATGTTGCCCTAAAGCCACATCCACAGGAATTTTATCCATCCTTTGGATTTTACGATATTTACATTTATATAAGACAAATAGTGTAAAAGTTATTTAATTTGTTTATCCCAAATTCATTTTTTTGCAACACTGTAAGTCAGAAAATGCTGAAGTTACAGTAGTACTTTGGATAGTTTATGAAAGAAGAAGATTTACACTGTTAATTTAAATGTCTATAAAAATCGACATGTTTTTGCAAAATAATTTTACACTGTTTAAATTTACTTTTTGTCATTTTTTTTAGTTAATAGTATTAAAAGCTCTTCTTTCATAAACTGTCCGAAGTATTATTGTAACCTCATAATTTTCTGACTTATAGTGTTGCAAAATAAATGAAATTGGGATAAACAAATTAAATAACTTTTAAATTATTCGACTAATTACTTTGAAATTTAAAATATAATTTAAGCACTATAAGTCTCAGCATTCCGTGTAATAAGAAGGTTCTAACTTAATTTTTCGGTCCTCAAAGAAAGACGCAAACTTCAACACTCAGGAATATATCAAGAAAACAATCACGAATGTAAACTCAGAAACACTACCAAAAATAGAAAATTATGAAATAGAAGCAGCACTATCACAATTAAAGAACAACAAAGCACCAGGACCAGATGGAATCCTTGCTGAAATGTTGAAAGAAGGGAAAGAAGAAATCCTACAAACATTAAGAAATCTGTTTAATCAGTGTCTACATAAAGGAGAAATACCCGACGAATGGAACGAAAGTCTTACAATCCTGCTATTTAAGAAAGGCGACAGAAAGGACATAAAAAATTACAGACCCATCTCACTGCTGTCGCAAACGTATAAACTATTCATGAGGATTATCAACAACAGACTAACACACAAATTGGACTCGTATCAACCCGTAGAGCAGGCAGGATTCCGAAAGGGATATGGAACCACTGACCATCTTCTAACAATTAGGACACTAATAGAAAAAGCTAACGAATACCATATAGATCTGCACTTAGCGTTCGTTGACTACGAAAAAGCATTTGACAGCGTGGAAATGTGGGCAATAGAAAAAGCTATAAACAACTGTCGAATAGATTCCAGATACAGAATGCTAATACATATATATATATATATATATATATATATATATATATATATATATATATATATATATATATATATATATATATATATATAAGAAAGCAACAATGACAGTACAATTGGAAGAAACCACAAAACCCATACCAATTAACAGAGGAGTGCGACAGGGAGATGTTATTTCTCCTAAACTATTTACATTAGCACTGGAAGATGTTTTCAAAACAATGGAATGGACAAACATGGGAATAAACATAAATGGAAAGAAACTAAACCACCTAAGATATGCAGACGATGTAGTAGTCATAGCATCAAGTTTTGAAGAACTACAAACCATGCTAACCGAACTAGCAAATGAATCCGAACAAATAGGTCTAAAAATGAATTTTGCCAAAACAAAAACAATGACAAACACACAAGACAATAGAAACGTAATACTAAACGACACCACAATAGAAGCGGTTAATGATTATATATATTTGGGACAGATTATAAAAATAAATAAGGAAAACTAAACAGCGGAGGTAAAAAGAAGGGTCAGATTAGCCTGGGCAGGATTTGGAAAATTAAAATGGGTCATAAAGAATAAAAAAATACAACAATACTTAAAAACAAGTGTGTTTGACCAGTGCATACTTCCAATTCTCACATACGCATGCCAAACATGGACCTTGACCAAGGCAAACATGGATAAAATAATAAAGACACAAAGAGCCATGGAGAGAGCAATGTTAGGAGTAAAATTGACAGACAAAAAGCAAAACAACTGGGTCAGAAATAGAACAAAAGTCAAAGACGCAGGTCAACATATAACCAGGCTAAAATGGAGCTTCGCAGGTCATAACGCTAGACAAACGGACAATAGGTGGAATAGCACGATACAACAATGGAGACCATGGACAGGAAAGAGAGCAAGAGGACGACCCCAGATGAGATGGGGAGACGACATTAAAAAGATAGGAGGAACGCACTGGAAACAGAAAGCACTAAACAGAAGCGAATGGAGGAAACTGGGGGAAGCCTATGTTCAGAATTGGACGAATTAAAGGGCAAAAGAAGAAGAAGAAGAACTTAATTTTTACATAAGTTATGAACATTTATAAAATCTCAAAATTTATGACTTAGTTTGCAATTTTCTAAGCAAGAAATAAGGCTAGGCATATTCAGCCAACGCCACATTGAAGGTTTTTATATGATTTATAAGTTTCTTATTCTCAAATTTGTTTAGAATACTTCACTTTTTAGTAACAGACGAAAAAAGTAAAAACTATGTATATCATCAAAATCGACTACAGAAAACAAATAGGTTATTAATATAGATGTCCATACTACTCAAAAAATTTGGTTTCGGCCTGGAGGGGGATGTGTCACGAGAAAAATCTTATTTCTCTGGACAGTAATGTAGAAATTCTCCACCATTTTATATTTTTTTAAAATGAAAAATTCCGCTAAGTTTGCACCTTGTTGCAGATGATTTTTTGAGGATTATTTACATACACATTGAACTATTTATTAAATAAACAATCTTTGCTGAACAAAGCTGACTTTTTTACTTTTCCCTTTTTAAATTTTGGAAAACAGTAAATGTGTTGTAAATAAAGTTTATTTTAGAAAGAAAAGTCTAAAAAGTATATTAAAATATTCCACTTACCTCCAGAAATAGCATCCACTATAAAATAACAAAATAATACACGTCTACAGTTTTAAATGAAAACCGAACAATGCCTCAATTGTTTAACACACTTTAATTTTATTCGGTCCTCTCTGTCGTTCAATCCCAACTTGACACTAATATAAATATGTGATCTGCTTGTATTGTTTTGCCCTTAACGGCCGTTTATAATTCTCAAAAACCTACAGAGCACGGTTCATATAAAATTTTTGAAATATATAAACTTAAATTTTTGCATTTTGGTCAGGTTTTCGGCGAAATTCACCAAGGTTTCTGCTTTTTAGCGCCTTCAGAGCCGCCTGGGGTGTATGCTGAACCGAACTGAATCCAAGCTGTCGAAGTATGCATATAAATAAAATATTAAATGCGTACGGACGCATTAGCGACATCTATCTGGACACAGAGAAAATTCTCTAATGCGTCCGTACGCATTTAATATTTTATTTACATACATACTTCGACAGCTTGGATTCAGTTCGCTTCGTAGTCCAGGGTAATAAGGTTTTTCCCATGACACTCGAGCAGCCAGGGCACTGAAGCGTTTTTTCGACAGGTAGTACCTATAAGAGCAAATTGTAACTATTTCCTGCGTAGGATCTGGCGGCCATTTTTATTTATAAACAATTAAGTGTCAAAAATGGCATTTTCCCTTTTTTGCAAATCAATGGAAAATGGTGAAACTTATGGTTTTTTCAGTACAAATATCTTTGAGATTATGGAAAAAGCTTTAAAATGACGTATTACAAAGTTTGATATACTCATTTATTGTTAATATAATTGCGAAAAAAGGTCGGAATTGAAAAAAAAAATTTCGCAATATCTATTGTAAAAATTAGTGTACAGCTTTGAAATTTTTGTCACATAAGAGTTCTTTAGTGCTTAATATGTGATAAAAATTTCAAAGCGATTCATTCAATTGTTTAAATTTTATTCAAATTGTTTTTCCCAGAGAGCATTTTTTTTGCAATAACATAAGTCAGAAAAAAATGACGATAGAATCATTCCACAGGTGTCAAATGAAAGAGCATGAACTATATTTTCAACTTGGTTTAAAAAAAGCGAATAAAAAATGCATTTATTCGTAATAAATAATTATGCAAAAGTACCGTAAAGCTTTCCTTATAAACTTTTTATTTTGTTATATAAGAGATTATATATATTTATTACAATTTTTTATCAATTATGATATAAATAACATTACTTGGTAGTTGTGCACTTAAAACAGGGTAAAAAAGTTAATATTTTTGGAAAAAGTTATCCAAAAAGTTTATAAGGAAAGATTTACGATACTTTTGCATAATTATTTATTACTAATAAATGCATTTTTTATTCGGTTTTTTTAAACCAAGTTGAAAACATAGCTCATGCTCTTCCATTTGACACCTGTGGAATGGTTCTAACGTCATTGTTTTCTGACTTATGTTATTGCAAAAAAAATGCTCTCTGAGATAAACAATTCGAATAAAATTTAAACAATTCAATGAATCGCTTTGAAATTTTTATCACATGTTAAGCACCAAAGAACCCTCATTTGACAAAAATTTCAAACCTGTACACTAATTTTTACAACAGTTATTGCGAAAATATTTTTTTTTGCAATTCCGACCTTTTTTCGCAATTATATTAACAATAAATGAGTATATCAAACTTTGTAATATGTCATTTTAAAGCTTTTTCCATAATCTCAAAGATATTTGTACTAAAAAAATCATAAATTTTACTGTTTTCCATTGATTTGAAAAAAAGGGGAGAAATGCCATTTTTTGACAGTTAATTGTTTATAAATTAAAATGGCCGCCAGATCCTACGCAGGAAATAGTTATAATTTGTTCCTATAGGTATTACCTGTCGAAAAAACGCTTCAGTACCCTGGCTGCTAGAGTGTCACGAGCAGGGTACATTTTTGTCTTATTACCCTGGCCTATCGGGATACACCACAGGCGGATCTGAAGACGCTGAAAAGCAGAAACCATGGTCAGGCGATGGTGGTGGCTCCGAATCGAATTTAATATGAAGCTGTCTTTCCTTAAATATTTTTTTGTTTTAAAAATAATAATTTAAATTAGATTTTCTTTCTTTTTTTTTATAATATACTATGGGGACTCACGAAAAATCCCAAAATTGTTTCTCATCTGGACTCAGACTTTTATGTTTTCTACTATAAGATGTTCCTCTGCAATTCATTAACCATACATCGTATCCCTTGTCAGCCAAAATGTAGGCTAAGGATCTCTGGGGCCCTAGCCAAATATAGTTTTCCGCTGATCCCAACAGTCCATGGTTAAGTATAATCGGAAGATTATTAGAAGTTGTGGTATTTCGGCCATGTGGTATTCTGAATGCTGTTAGAATGTAGTGGTCTTCGGTTTCTATTTGGTAAGTTTCAATTGGGTATCCATTTGAGGTAACCATGTTAATCTGGATAAATAAAATATAGCATAGCATAACGTCATATCGAATATAAAATAAAATATATTTAAAAACACATACAGTAGGAAAAATGAAAGAATACCCATGAACGAACATATAAAACACGCTTAGTTAGGGTTACCATAATTTATTAAGGCCAAATCCGGACAGGGGCAATCCAAAAGGTTGTAGAAAATGTAAAATGTAAATTTGACTGTGTTGCTACCTCTACATTGTACATATGCGAAATGCATATGGCACAATTAAAAGTACAGCGGTTTCGCTACAATATGCAACTAACATCGAAAATCTCTGAAAGTTTAAAATACATAAATACCTATGTTTTAACATACTTTAGACCTAGAAAATAATATTACAGAACGAAATAACTTAACTAGATGCTGCGCAAAATGAAATTTTCTATCGCTGGGCCAAATGTTTGCCATTTTTTTAGTAAGGAAAAAATCCGGACATTTATCATATCCGGACGCCAATCCGGACATGTCTTTCAAATCCGGACTATCCGGACGAAATCCGGACGTATGGTAACCCTACGCTTAGTCCATTGAAATGTTACATTTAGTGTGCATTTCTTAGAGGAGTCAATTTTATTTTTTTAATGTGTAGGGGGGTTCAGTAGAAGCTTAAGTTCAAGTTTTTGGTGTTGAGGCCCTTGTCCCCCGGCCGCCATCTTGGAAAAAGGGGTGCAAAGGGCTTTCGCGCTGTATCTCGTAAACTAGCTACCCTACAGAACATTTAATTTCACATAAAACGAAGTAAATTAAATTTTCTACAATTTTATATCTATTACTTTTTATCGTAACGTGACCAACAAAAAAGTTATAAACAAAAATAAGAGAAAATTTTTTAAGAAATTTATTTTTGGAGGTTATAACTTTTTTTACGTTCATTTCACAATAAAATAACATCAGCGATTTTGTAGAGGATTTTTCAATAAACAATTTTCACTATAAAGTTGTTTAATTTTATTTAATATCTAGGTTTTACAGCGCTACAAACTTGACCAGATTCTCGAATTCTCGTAGAAAAATAATGCTTTTCTATCTATATATTAGACGAGCGGCATTAACCGTTATGCCAACCACGAAAATCAAATTTAAGGTGAATGATCAATGTTGGTCTATTTTTATGTTTTCGAGGTCGCTGAATCCGAATATGAAGTTTATTTTTATCTGGAGTGGGTGGAACATGTTAAAAAAATAAATTTTATAAAAAAATGTCAAAAATCAATTTTGATGATTTTTCAAATTTACCTCGCTGTATCTTTGGTCGCTGTAAATATTTCCTTTTAAAAATTTTACTGTGTCATCTTTGAAGTATGTAGATAACAATGAAATTTGTCCAAGATGTTTAAACACATTAAAAAATGAGTTGTTAATTTATTAATATTTTGTCATCATATTTCGTTAGTTTCATGTTGACTTAAAAAAGTTGAGTGACAAACTTTTTAGTTTATAATTTTAACGAACACAATAATAAAATATAGTTCATGAAGAAGTTTTTTGGAAAATTTTAAGTCAAAATATGTAATAGGAAAAAAGTTATGTTACTTCATATATAAGCGGCACACCCCAAAAAACGCTTATATTTCGAGATCCTGATCACGGTGTGGTGAATGGCTAATTTTTATCATACTTTATGATTTTGATATCAAAAATCGTTTTTTTGCTCTGCTTAAGAATTTTGCATTTTGCGGTTGCGTCATTCTTCTTGTGAAGCGACGAATTTGTCCTCAAACAACTTCTTGGGCCTTTTCTATATATGCTTAGAGTTATAAGTTTTATAGTGGGAAGAAAGGTCAAAAACAGATTAATAATAGCATAGGAATGTTAAAATCATAATAAATTGTAAGAATAAAAAAAAGAATGTGTGTGTACTTTGTACACACGTAAGAAGTTATACTTCTATTATACGATTATATGATTATAAACGAAATTAATATACTTTTTATTTATATTTTATTTAAATATTAAATTAATTTATACTTACTACTTCTCAAACATTTTTATTACAACAGTGCCAAAAATTAAAATAATAAAAAAATAAAACACACACAAACACATTAAAAATGCCACAAATGATTTTTGAACATTAATTGTCGGAAAAATTTTTAACTAAATACGTATTTTCTGAAAATAAAATTATATAATAAATATACTTACAATCATAAAATATATAAAAAAAAAATAAAAAAATAAAAGTTTCTATTGGGATTCGAACCAACTTACCACGCGGCTGGTATTTGCGTTGTATTGGGATTCACTCGCATTAGAACTTCGCCACAGAGACAGCTTGTCATTATGTGCGAAGATCGTCTAACTAAACAGATTAACCTTTTGACATTTTTAACTTATGTAAATCAAATTATTTTGATTTTGAATTGAAATGATTTAGAATTGAAAAAATACAACAAAACATAGAGTAAGAAAACAATATATTAGGTGAATATTGATAGACATTTTGATGGTAATCAAATTATGTAAATAAAAGTATTACATACTACTTATGTATTTTGGTAGGTTCAAGGTAGGTATCGGAGCCCGTATAACGACTAATAAATTTCGCAATCACTTGCGTCGTGCAAAGTGGCTATGTTCAAATATCATAAGAAAATTTGATTAACTATTTATAAAACACTTACCAGTGAAAGATTCTTTAGCTTTGAATAAGCGAGATCTGCGGCAGGCATACTAGTCACAGTTTGATGAGCTTTCACATTGGCATGCAACAATCATCTCTTCTATGTAAATAAGTCCAAAAATATAATATGAAAACTATTTAAAAAGGCAGTATAACCATTAACTAACTTTTTGTTTGTTGTTTTTCTTCCTACAAATTTTAAAACGCAACAAGCATACATTATAACCAAACCACAGTCCCACAGCTGCCATATTGGATAATTTTTGTCATGTCATTTGAACATCCAATCAAAACAAAGTTATAATGCGCATGCGCCCGGTCGCTAGGTTTTACCATATAAAATTTCACCGTCATTACGCCCGTAAAGAAGTATAACTTCAAAAATATATATACATAGATAGAAAAGTAAGCCTAACTTTTGTTTTTATTCGAGAATTTTATGAGCATTCGAGAATCTGGTCAAGTTTGGAGCGCTGTAAAACCTATATAAATAAATAGAATTAAACAACTTTATAGTGGAAATTGTTCGCTGAAAAACCCTCTACAAAATTGCTATAATGTTATTTTATTTTAAAATGAACTGAAAAAAAGTTATAACATCCAAAAGGAAACTTGTTAAAAAAAATTTACATATTTTTGGTTATATCTTTTTTGTTGGTCACTTGACGATAAAAAGTAATAGAAACAAAATTGTGGAAAATTTAATTTGTTACATTTTATGTTTAATTAGATTTTCCATACGGTTGGTAGTTTACGAGATATATCGCGAAACCCCTTGCACCCCATTTCCAAGATGGCGACCGGGGGACAAGGATGGCGACCCCAAAAACTTGAACTTAAGCTTCTACTGATCCCCCCTACACATTAAAGAAATAAAATTGACTCCTCTAAGAAATGCACGGTACGGCCTAAAAAATGTAACATTTTAATGGACTAGCTCAGCGTTTCTCAACCTGTGGGGCGCGCCCCCCTAGGGGGCGCGCTTTTAGTAATGGGGGGGGGGCGTGAGCATATAAAAAAATACACTAACATCATTAACTAATTTACTAAAACCGAAGCAAAACAAAACTCTGACAAAATAAAAAATAAAATACACATGAACACTGAATAGGAGTTATAATCATAAAGAGCACTCAATACTAAAAAGTAAGATTTTACTGTTTTTTGTCAAAATTATTGAACGAGGGGGGGGGCGCGGCGAAAATAATTATGGACGATTGGGTCGCAAAGGGTAAAAGGTTGAGAAACGCTGGACTAGCTGTATATTTTCCTGTCATCGTGTCACAAAGAAAATTGTCCAGTGCAAGTACATGTAACAATAATTATTACATGTACTTGCGCTGGGCAATTTTCTTTGTGACACGGTGACAGCAAAATACAGCGTGTTTTATATGTTCGTTCATGGGTATTCTTTCATTTTTCCGACTGTATTAACCCTCGTAGGAACAACCTTTTAGTAGAAACAGCGAGGACCAAGGAGGGTCCATAAATGTCCAAACATAAATTAATCAAAAACGCCCTTCTTTATTTAAACTAATTTAAAAATAACACTTTTATATTATTCCTAGACGTTAATGGAACAGTTAAAAGATACGAATTTATAATTTACCCGGAGTCTTCGGCTTCAGTGGAATTAGCATCATCGTAGGACGTAGGATACAGATACATTTTTGATTTCTTACTGTGCTTACCGCATACATACTTGCATTTTGAACAAACTATGGTTGTTTTTGCCCACTTATTGGCCTTTTTCCTTTTAGATTTGGCTAATTTGACACATGCATGATATCGTTCCTTTCCATTTTGGGATGGTGTTAAAAGTATTCAAGGGGATTATCTATAGTCCACTTTCAAGTTTTTATGAAAGTATGAAGAAATGAATTAAATTAAAGAAATTATGCCATCTAATAAGGCAGTGTAGTACGCCGACATCTAAGTACTAATTATTTGAGATTTTTAGGAACAAAGGTACTTATTTAGAAAATCGGGTGTAATGCAATGTTCTGGATACTTTTTAACCCTCCTTGGTTCTTCTAGGGTTAATTTAGGGGGTAGGACTGTTTGGTGGACGATCAAAGGCCACTGAGCTTCAGGGTGCATTCTTATATATTTTTATTCACTGAATTAGAATTTCAAACTTTCTTTTGCGTCGGAAGTGACAGGAATTTGTTAAAAACAATTTAATTATTTAAATGATTATAATTCGTAAACTAACCAATACAGGTTGGGCCATTAGTGTGATGAAGTCCAATTACTCGTTTGTCGTAAGAGTTACAAAAAAATTATTTAGGTAAAAGTTGGGGCATAGGTAGGACCATAATTTAAAAATATTTTCAAATATACAGGATCACCCGTATTAACAGCGTGACACAAAATTATATTTTTTTTTAATGGAAGATCCTATATATTTTTACATTTGTGGAATCTCCTCGATGTTTTCTTTTAGAAAGTATAGGGTTTTTTAATATTATACGAGGTAGTTTAAAAGATAATTACGTTTTTTTGTTAATTTCGTATTAATATTCACTCCCTGTGATTGCAGTGATTTAACATCAAAATTTCTAAAGTGTTTAAATACTTTCATAATACTCTGGTTAAATCGTAGAGTGCAGGAAGTGTATATACCGGTTTCGGAGGTTTTTCCTCCTCATCAGTGGTCCCATATCCTCTTCTCTCCGATTTCCCTAGGCATCATGCTTTGGGCCCTTCCGAATTGCAAAGAACGAAATGTCACGGATGTACTAGAGTCATCTACCGAAAAACAAATTAAGTCATCAATCTAAGTAGCACATAAACGACAATAAATATCGTTCCCATACCACCAGATTGACAACAGGTGGAAAACTTTCTTTTTTTGAAAACTCTCCCGAGATTTTCAAAAATTATAAATCATACAGGATGCCGAGGAAATTAAGATGAGAGAATTTTAAATAATTCAAAACCCATCTGCTCAGCGTGGTTAAAGTTTTAACAAGAAAGATTCCTTAGTACTTAACAAAAGAGTAAATGAATTAAAATGTATAAACATTTTCAATTTCTTTGCAACACGAAAATGCAGCAGCTGCATAATACTCTGGTTAAATCGGAGAGTGCAGGAAGAGTCTAAGAGTCAATCAAGAGTCAATCTGGTGGTATGGGAATGATATTTATTGTCGTTTTCTGTGCTACTTCAATTGATGACTTACTTTGTTTTTAGGTAGATTGCTCTAGTACTAGTACATCCGTAACATTTCGTTCTTTGCAATTCGGAAAGGCCCAAAGTATGATGCCTGGAGAAATCGGAGAGAAGAGGATATGAGGCTACTGATGAGGAGGAAAAAACCTCCGAAACCGGTATAGACTCTACCTGCACTCTCTGATTTAACCAGAGTATTATGCAGCTGCTGCATTTTCGTGTTGCAAAGAAATTGAAAATGTTTATACATTTTAATTCATTTACTCTTTTGTTGAGTAATTGTTGTTAAGGAATCTTTCTTGTTGGAACTTTTGCCACGCTGAGCAGATGGGTTGTGAATTATTTAAAATTCTCTCATCTTAATTTCCTCGGCATCCTGTATGATTTATAATTTTTGAAAATCTCGGGAGGTTGTAACCAAAGAAAGTTTCCCACCTGTTGTCAATCTCGTGGTATGGGAATTATATTTATTGGCGTTTTCTGTGCTACTTCGATTGATGACTTACTTTCAAAATTTCTATTTATGTTCAAACAAATTTTAATGTAGCTATATTTTATTATTGCTAAACATTATTAATATAGTGGAATGTTTAATTCTAGTACACAGAATTATTTAGAGAATATATTAAGAGAATATTTTATTTAGAGAATATTTAGAGAATTATTTAAAATTCTCCCATCTTAATTTCCTCGG
This sequence comes from Diabrotica virgifera virgifera, assembly GCF_917563875.1. NCBI lineage: Eukaryota > Metazoa > Arthropoda > Insecta > Coleoptera > Chrysomelidae > Diabrotica > Diabrotica virgifera. The sequence continues at coordinate 39,050,036 of NC_065451.1, read as the reverse complement.
CATCCTGTATGATTTATAATTTTTGAAAATCTCGGGAGGTTGTAACCAAAGAAAGTATTCCAACTGTTGTCAATCTCGTGGTATGGGAATTATATTTATTGGCGTTTTCTGTGCTACTTCGATTGATGACTTACTTTCAAAATTTCTATTTATGTTCAAACAAATTTTAATATAGCTATATTTTAATATTGCTAAACATTATTAATATAGTGGAATGTTTAATTCTAGTAGGGGAAAGGAGGGTAAGATGGAAGGATAGGGCAAGATGGAAATTACCTATAAAACCCGAACTGCGCAATGAAGCGCCCGGATCCACACTCACACAGATGCAGGCGAACCTCCATAGAAGAGTGGGTGGGGTAGAAAGGGAACTCTATAGGCAGAACTGGTCCCGTATTCCAACACCATCGATATTTTTGGAAGCCAACTAAGCGTTTTAAATTGGAAGATTTCTGTAACGATTTGGAAGATCTCTGTAACGTTTTGGAAGATATCTGTACCGTTTTGAAAGCTTCGCTAGGCATACCAAATTCTATAATGTGCACGTTATTAATTTTTAGTTTTTGCAATAAAATATTTTTATTACAGAAACCATAAAAATAAAAATAATTATTGCAAAAACAAAAAATTAATAACATGCACAAGCATAGAATTTAGCATGAGCAGCGATTATATTTAAAAAATGATAAGTATGTATGTAAGAACAATAATGAAACCAACAAATGACAGTAATAATTATTATTTATATAAATTTTGACATGAATTCATTGTTTTCATAACATATAATGTAAAATAATTGTCTTTCTACCTTAGGAATTATTAACATTACCTGAAAACAACTAGGTACAGTTGAGGGAAGAAAAATAATTTATACACTGAAAAAATGTCTATTAATAACTAAAATATGAAACATTCACTTCACTAATCACTTGGGTACGGGATAAAAACTTAATACACAAATATAAAATTGATATAAAACGCATACACAACACAACAATTACAAAATGACGCACTCAATTCAATACAAGACAACGTTGCCGTATTTTATTTAGGAAATATATTGCATGTTTGGCTAAAATCTACTAAATCAAGAATTAAAACTTTATTAACTTATTTGAATATAATTTAGGTTTTTTTATAATAAAAACAGCAGCTAACTTAACTGGAAATAAATAAGTATAACGTGAATGTAAAAAAAAACAAACTTTTTTTACATTTTAACAGGGAAACAAAATGACCTAGGTACTTAATTAATTTTTATCAGTTTTATATTTAATATTTTTATATAATATTTTGTCATCCATTGATTTTAACATATGCATGTCTGGATCAAATTTGGTACAATTCCCAACCTCATTCTTTGACAAATAATCATGAAAATACATTTTTTTCTACAACCGTGTTAAAAATGCAATTTTTAGCACTCCATACGAGCGTTGAAAATGCTACTTCAAGGAACTAGTACTTTAAAAATTTTAAGGCACTGCAGTTCGTATTGACCGTATAGGCAATTTGATGTAATGTCAAAAAAATATAAAAATGGAATGTCCGTCAAGTTCAAGTAAAAGTTTTTGTAGATATTGTCCTGTAATTACGTTTGTAGAAAAAATTTTGTATGATATGCGTGTTAAAAAGTACATGTTTAAGGCACTCATGTGAATTTGCAGAACTCGCTTCGCTCATTCTGCAAACTTTCACATGCTTGCCTTAAACGTGTACTTTTAACACTTATATCATAAATAACTATTTATTCAAAAGTTTATTGCGATCATCAGTTGTAATACGATTAAAACCGGAAAAAAATCTTTCTCATTTTACGTTAATAGAAACGGGTAAACACATTATTTTTGCAAAGTTACATTTTACATACATATTTTATTTTCCGTCGTTAGCTTAATTTTAATAGCCTCACCGAATGTCAAAACTCTTCGTTATATAAATATTACCCGAAACACTACTGCACTGCTGCTTGAAACAAGAAAGTTTGGTATCAGACTCCAGTTTCATTTCTCTAATCTCTATGTATTCATACCTACGTCCTGAATCTTATTTTCGGTAATGACATTAGGAAATTGTAACAAAATGTCAAATGTAAATACTATTAAAGAGTTAATTTCATTTTAGTCATAATGCATAGCACAGAAAATGTTGATATACAGTTATGAGCGCGCTAATAACCGGCAAAATAGCTCAAAAGATGGAAAACATAATACATTGCGAAACAATAAGAGATGAAACTAGTGGAGGTGGAAATTATCGTTATAAACGTCTAAAATACCATTACATTACATAGTTTCCCACCTTTAGACGTATCAGAGGTATGACAACTGTCACTGTGAGAGTAGAATTTTATAAAATACTCCTGTCACAGACGTCTACAGGTGGAAAACTATGTAATGTAATGTTAATTAATACGTTTATAACGATAATTTCCACCTCCACTAGTTTCATCTCTTTTTGTTTCGCAATGTATTATGTTTTCCATCTTTTGAGCTTTTTTGCCGGTTATTAGCGTGCTCATCACTGTATACCAAAAACCTACTAAAAAATATTGGCTACTAGAATTAAAAAAAAATATATCAAAAATCTATCCAAAAAGTAGAAATCTGCTGAATGTGGCAACGCTGTTACAAAATAAACACAACTGTCCAACTCAAAATTCAATTGTCAAATATTCTTCTTCTTTTCAATTAGCCTTGTACCACATATATTAGCGATCCACATTATGTGTCGCCATCTCTAATTCCGGAAGCTCACTATATATATGGAACCAATTTTTTCCATTGAGTTCGCAGGGCATGCGAACCTCTTCCATTTACAAACGACGGCTCAATCAGTTCAGGTCAGCTAATGAGTGTACAGGCGTCCTTCTTATTTTCGCAGTTAAATATTACGCAATTATTGAATTTTTGTGATACGATTATTTAAACAAGGTGTACAATATTATTATTATGCATTTATACAAAGTATCTATTAGGTACAGGTTATCTGAATTGATATTTAAATAAGAAAAATAATAAAGCATTTTTTAAATATTGATATTATTATTGGAAAGGGGCATATGGGCAAGATGGAAAATTGCAACTTAGGGCAAGTTGGAAGATAATAGTTGGGCAAAAATAAAAGCAAGGAAATAGGGTCCTGCGAGAATAAAAGAAAAGGTAAAGGAAAAGGGACAAAAACAGAAAATGTTAAAAATATTGTACAACATTTAGAACAGTCTTCACAAAATGATGTGTTCGTGTATGTGGTGAACGTTATGTGGAACCGCCCACAGAGGACTGGGTACAATGTCCTGTATGTCATGGTTGGGCACATGAATTGTGTACCGACACAGAAGATGGCAGTTTTATGTGTGTAAACTGTAAAATGTAGTGCTTTCCTCTACATTCCATCTTGCCCGAACAAGCTTTCCATCCTGCCCTCAGGGTAAGGGCAAGATGGAATTTTTGACATTATTTTTTAATTACTCATAAAAAAAATTCTACTTATTATTAATGATATTTAATGGCTGACTTTTGTAACTGTATAAGGTCTCTTTCAAGAATGATTAAAATGAAAATTTTGTATTACGTTATTTTATTTTTTTACACATCATAAATTTAAGCCTTCCATCTTGCCCTTCCTTCCCCTATACAGGGTTGGTCGAAACTCGGAATGAGTATTTTTTTAAATGGAACACCCTATATTTTAGTATTGTAATGAAATGATATAATATGGTAGGTACTTTTAATTCTAAAGCATTTCCTATACCTAAGGGATTTGTTTTGTGATTTATTCGTGATTGTTTAAGTCAAACATTAATTTTACCAAAAATAACGTGAAATTTTATTAGGTAACCGTGAAAATATTCAATCAAAAAAATTTTTCAAAACTAAATTCATACTAATCTAGACTGATCCTTTATTTATGAATTTTGGTTGAGATATCAAAGTACCTACGTAATTAAACTTGCTGGTGCGTAAAATATTAATAAAAATGTATAATACTGTGGTATTATAATATCACCCTGTACAAAATATGTTTAAAAAACTCATTCAAAGTCATTAATCCATGTAGTATCTGTTCTTGTATCAATAACCGCAAGTAACATTGAATTGTCATGTTTTGTTATTATTTAAATGTGTATATAAACATTAACTCGGTGGAGAAAGATTATTGTACTCAGTTAGTAATTATTGTTGTAGTAGGTCGTTACTGTTAAATATAAACATATTGTTATGGTTAGTCGTTGATGGAGGTGATTGTAAATATAATGTATTTGAACCAAACAATAGAGTTTTAATTAATTGGGACCAGAAGGCATAACATCACACTATTTAATACATGGCTGATCCTGCAGACTAGAGGAGGTCTTCTGAAGGAGCAGAGATGGCGGTAACAACGTGGAAACGGAGACGGCGAAGATGGACCGGGACGAAGATGGACAGGAAACCCAGTAAAAAGACAAAGTGATAAAATGTAAGTAAGAATGTCTATCTTTATTAAAAATGCTTCCCTCGTTTTATATTTTTATTGAAAATTGAATATTTATCTTTGCTGATTTTTGAATAATTTATGAAGTATCGATTTTTTTTTAAGAATATCTATGAATTTTGAAACATGAAGTGATTTTTGAATTGAATATTTTTATCAAAGTTTATTATATATGCTATTATTGAATTTTGAATTTTATCGAATTTATTTGAAAAATCTCTATCCGATTTCTATTTCTAGTACGGTTATTTTTGAATATTTTATGGAATATCGAATTTTTTTTTAAAAAATTTCTATCGAATTTTGAGATATAAACTTATTTTGAATATTTTTATCTAACTTTTGCATATGCTATTTTTGAATTTTTATCGAATTTTTGTCGAATATGTATACTATTCTTGAATTTTTATTAGCCAGTTATCTTATTACATATTGATATTTATTGAGTATATTTAGTACATTTTCATCGATTTTGTGTTAAATTTTGTATGATATGAACCTGAATTAATAATTTTTGTGTGATAAATGATATATAAATGATTTTTTTGTAATGAATAATGATTAGTGATGACATACGTTAATATAAGAGCTTAAGACAAACATTGCTATAAGCAAGAGATATATTTTTAACGAACCGACCTGAAGAGTCGAGATAAAGAATCTGGAGGACTATATAGATAAGAAGAATAACTAACAATATTATAAGCTAAATATTATGAGGCAACTCGAGACAATAAGAAACCCACTGCTCTTGTCAAATTAGGAAGGTACTAAGTGATTTATAGAAGCTTGAAAGCTTATTAGAGACCCACTCTGTGTTTTGAAGGGTACCTATTTTATTCATGATTATTCGTGAATAAACAACGGCCTCATAACAAGGGATTGAGGTTGCGGAATTTGTAAAAGAATTTGATCTAGCCAACGATGTTATACCCACTTCTATCAAGGTAGATTGTAGAGGTTTCGTGGTTAGTATATTAGTATTGAGTATTATGATTGTTATTGGAACTTTTCTCTCGAGTAAAGCCACTTTGATTAGTCGAACGTAGGCATTGAGGGATAAGTAAAGGAAGTGATTATTATGATGTTATATTATGAAATGATAAATTGATGATTAAATGGCAAATGATTGTTATATGAAGATGAATTATGTACACTGTAGAAGTGTTATTATGTGGAGAAAAATGAAGAAATATAGTTATAGTACCAGACAAGAAGAAGAGAGAGAGAAAAAAAAATAATTTTATTAAAATATGTGGGAAAAATGAAAGAAGAAACATAAAAAATGCCAAAATAAACAAGCAAAATTAAGAAGATACTAAGCAAATAAGTAGCTAATCATTGAATTTTTGTCTAAGAATTAAAGTTGTAATTTTTTTTTCTAAAGTAACGTAAATTATAAATAACTTATTTTTAAATGTAGATAATGAATTCAGGTTAAATTTTCGCGGAAAATGGAAGTGTTTGAATTAAGGATAGACAATATCTTACAATAAGTTTTAGTAGATAGTAAGCAAAGGGACACAAAAAGTGAAGTTCTTAGAGAGATTAAATCTTTATTATAGGTACAAGAGAGTTATTAGAAGTTTTTTTTTAGAGACACATATTAAAAGTTTTAGAGAGATTACATTTCTATTATAGGTACAATATTTTAAAGTTAGTAAGGCGTATATAAATAAATCAAAATAAGACTGAAATAATAAGATGAAATAGTAAAGTAACGTTAAATTGTTTTTTTTTATATACCATTTAATAGAAGTTTAGGTAATATTTAGCTTAGCTTAGGAAGTATTAAAGTCGAGATTTTATTACAATTAGATTAGTTACGGCTGATAGGCACTAAAAGACTATTTAAAAGTTAGGATCAATTTCATTCACTGTGGACACTGTTTTGATGAAGTGAATTAGTGAACGAAAAAAAAAAGGACGAAAAGACACGACGTGAAAGTACGTGAACTAGTAATAGGTTATAAAATACCAGTTTTAGTATAGGGAAAATATGAACTTTTGTGTAAAATAGGAAAAAGAATATACATGTTTAGGGAAAAATCGATTGATCTGAAATGTACCATGTTACAGTTAGTTAGGATAGTTAGGAAATTTAATTTTTGAAAATAGTATTAGGTAATCATAAACACTCTGTGAAAGGGAAAGAGGGATATACTCTCAGATATTCTTCTTCTCTTCTTAGGACTTTCTTTTTTTTTTTTTTTTTAAACGGCGATGATAGACAATCAATCTTATTTTAAAAATATGTAATTTTAACAAAACGGGGAGGTGTGGTATTATAATATCACCCTGTACAAAATATGTTTAAAAAACTCATTCAAAGTCATTAATCCATGTAGTATCTGTTCTTGTATCAATAACCGCAAGTAACATTGAATTGTCATGTTTTGTTATTATTTAAATGTGTATATAAACATTAACTCGGTGGAGAAAGATTATTGTACTCAGTTAGTAATTATTGTTGTAGTAGGTCGTTACTGTTAAATATAAACATATTGTTATGGTTAGTCGTTGATGGAGGTGATTGTAAATATAATGTATTTGAACCAAACAATAGAGTTTTAATTAATTGGGACCAGAAGGCATAACATCACACTATTTAATACAATACTCTACCTAGTTGGCTATGACATTAAATTTGCTTAAACATTTGACATTATACTATTTTTATAGTTCCACTTGCTTTGTTACCATTACTATTATGAATTTCTCTAATAAGGAACTGATTAATATGGTTTTTGTGCTAGGAGAGTATAACAAAAATGTGCTACTATAAATAGTAATAAGAATTTATTTTCAGCAATTCCTTGATAGACGACAACCAAGAAGATAAACTACTTTTGAAATTTTACTAAAACGATTTCAACAGACCAGACACTTAGATTATGAGAACGGTCGTACTAATATGCAAACCTCAGTGGCACTAGGCCTATTTCATACTTTACGACTTCGGTCGTAACGGCAGTTAGTCGTACATTCCATTAGTCCAATACAGTAATATACGCGGAGCCTTTCACACAGGACGACCACGACTAACTGTCGTGCCGTTGCTCCTCGCCTGTCGTCCAATGTCACTGCAATGGAAGACGGTCGTGTCGTGCCGTGCTATCAGTGAATCACGGGCATTAATTAGTGCTTCCATACTTAACGACAGTTAGTCGTGTAGTACCACTGAATCCAGTGGCACATACATAATGGCAGACAATATAGATGGGGAATTTTTAATTGCACTGGTACAAAGTAGACCAGTGTTGTGGGACAAAACTTTGGATGTGTATAAAGACAGAAATGCGACAAGGAATGCATGGCGTGAAGTTTCAGTGGAGGTTAACCCTGATTTTTAAAACTTGGAGGACCAGGAGAAAACTAAGTTTGGTAAGTTGTACTTACTTTATTTTACATTAAAAGTATACTGGTAGATTACAAACCTGAATGCCCATTAATTTCCAAAGTTATGTAAAGGCAACATTTTTAATTGTGTTATTTTTAATGTATCACTACTTGAATAACATTTTTATTGCTACATTTTATTTAAAACAGAACATAAAGTTCAAATCTAATAAAATATTTTGAAATAATTATGGCATATAATGTAATACGCATAAAGATAAAGACAAGAAGAAGAAGTATTTTGATAACGATTTCCGGAGTGGAAATCGAAAGGTCAAATAAACTTAATCATAAAATAAAATTGTGGCTTATTCCCAACTAAAAGAGTAAATTGCATAAGAGACCACAAGAAAATAGCTTCAGAACAATTATTATTTTTTATGTTATTTAATTATAAAAGATTATAATTAGGATTTTTAGTAAAAATGCTTATTTTAAAGATATGTTGCGTATCTTTGTTTATTTTACTTTTTATGATAAACTATACTGTAATTTAATGGTATTTCCTGTCTTAAGCCAAATTCTATGAAGTATACAGAGCTATAATAAAATTCTAGTAATTCAATAAATCATAAGAATTTTAATCCCTTAGGCTTAGGAGATAAGCGGGAAAACCCATCGTTATCCCTGGCATGTAATAAACTAATATTTGTCTGCAAAAAGCCCAAATTTATTATATTGTAAAATAGTACCGGCACATTTGTCTAAATTTAAATACGCACCAATCACATTTGCAGATGTTCAAAGAACTTTTTCTGCGTATAAATAATATATTATGTATATGTATTAAATTTTTGCCCGATTCATTCTACGCCCTTTGCTTTCTACGACAATAAGATGAATACTGTCGTAAAGTGTGAAAGTCCGATGAGCATGACAAACGGTCGTCCGACCGTTTGTCGTGACGACCAAAGTCGTAAAGTATGAAATAGGCCTAAGGATTACATTTAATTCATTTTATTTTTCAGTTTTCATTCGATCAGATTTCTCGTAACATAAGTATTCAGCCCGTTGAAACTGTTCTAGTAAACTCTAAAGCATTAGTGCGGGAAAGTTTAACTTTCGGAAAGGAAATGCGTGCAGGAAAGTGTCTGAAAAGAATTTTCTTAATTTCGAAGATGTGGCGGACGTTCAGAGTGATAATCGGGCAGTCAGTGTACTGGCAAAGTAAACTATATTTAAACTTCATTGACTTTAAGAAGACGTTCGATATACTACACAAAAAAAAATGTAAGAAATAGTAGAATCTTATGGGATACAGGAGAAATTCTTAAGCATGATGAAGTTGTTTTATGATAACACCACAGCAAAAGTAATATACGACGGGAATTTAACAGAACCAATCGACATTATTCATAACAGCGGTGTAAAGTAAGGTTGTATAATCACTCTGTTTATTATTGTCATTGACTGGCTTATGAGAAAAAGTAGCAACTGTAACACTGGGATACACTGAAATACCTTTGAACAATTAGAAGATCTTGAATAGATCAAAGAAGGTAAAAGGTGGATATGGAGATAAACATGAATAATACTGAATTAATGAAGATTAACACACCGAGAGAAATGGGCATTCAAATAGAAATCCAAGAGCTGAAATCAGTGGAAAGATTTAGTTATCTAGGAAGCATACTGAACACCACAGGTTGCGCAGAGGAGGATATTCAAACACGAATTGGCAAAGCACAGATATCATACTATATGTTAAATAGTATATGAAAATCTGATAAAAATGAGATAAAACTGGACACCAAAGTAAAAAATCTTACATAATAATGTAAAGGCAGTAATATTATACGGATCACAAACTTGGAGACTAACAAAACATAACACTAGAAAGATTCAATCCTTCATCAATAAATGTCTAAGAAAAATTATAAGAATATTTTGGCCCAACCGGATCACAAATTCAAACTTATTGAAAAAAACGAAACAAGAACCAATACATAAAGAAATAAGAAAGAGAAGATGGACATGGTTGGGCCATACTCTGCGGAAACCGGACACAGACATAACAAAACAAGGATTGGAATTCCAACCTTCAGGAAAACGGAAAGAAGGGAGACCTATAAATACATGGAAAGAAACAATTATTAAAAAAGCAGAAAATGTCGGCCTAACCTGGAAAGAAGTCAGAGAAAAAGCACAAGATCCACAAAAATGGAGAGTGGCAGTAGATGTCCTATGTTCCAGTAGAAACGAAGAGGATAAGTAAGGTTTGTTTAGTCTAAGACCGGAAATGGAACTCATTTCGGGGTTTGACTAAGACCGTTAGTCAGACCTGAGGATTGACTAGTGAAACCTAGGAGCGCCAGAACTTCGGGCTTTGACTGTAACATATTCAGGGTGTCCTGAAAAGATTGATCATAAATTATACCACAGATTCTGGGTTCAAAAATAGGTTGATTGAACCTTAGTACAAATGTTCACATAAAAAAAGTTACAGCCCTTTGAAGTTACAAAATTAAAATAAATTTTTTTCGATATATTGAAAACTATTAGAGATTTTTTTCTGAAAATGGACATGTGGCATGCTTCTGGTGGGAGCATCTTGAAACAAAAATATAGTGAAATTTGTGCACCCCATAAAATTTTATGGGGGTTTTGTTCCCTTAAACCCCCCTAAACTTTTGTATATGTTCCTATTGAATTATTATTGCAGTACTATTAGTTAAACATATTGTTTTTAAAACTTTTTTGTCTCCTAGTACTTTCTCGAAAAGCCAGTTTTTATCGAGATATTTTGAATATTTGTCAAATCCACCACATTTTGTATATGGTTAAGTACGATTATAATTAGTACATTCTTTCACGGTTTTTGCTGTAAATTTTAAAGAACCACTTGGATTGACATGAAATTTGGCATACGTATAGCTAACATGTTAAAGAAAAAAAGTGATATGGTGCCGATGTGTGCTTTTGCCCTGCAGGTGAGTTTCACCCCATCTCGGGGGTGAAAAAATATATGTCCAAGATAAGTCCCGAAATGGATAAACTGACTAATTTTGTTCTATAGAGTTTTTCACCAAATCAATAATTTTTGAGTTATTTGCAAATGAAATATGTTCATTTTTCAACAAGATAACCAAGTTTTTAGACGGTTTTTCGCAAATAACTCAAAACGTAAGCATTTTGTCGAAAAAAATATTCTTAGCAAAATTATAGCCTATCAAAAAGTAAAAAAACGGTGTATATATTAGGTCTCTATACCTAGCAAAAGCAGAGTTATAGCTAATGAAAAATAGGTTCATATTCGAAAAATTCCAAATAGAATAATTCAATGTGAAATATCCAAATAATGGAGCATTCTTGGGGAAAATACATTACAACTTTTTTAAAGTGTTTAAAAAAAGCTTTATTTCCATTTAAAAAAAAAAAATTCTAGCATCAAATGTAAGCAAGTTACGCTAAAAATAAAGTTGGTCCCTTTTGTTTTGGCAAAAACTGATCATGGAAATCACCCCCCCCCCCCCCATTAGCAACTTAAATGAAATTTATCGTTACCGCTTCACAAGTTACTTTACTTATATTGTGTTTATATGGTCTGTAAGTTTTATCGATTCAAAGTGCTTAGTTTTGAAAAAATTTGGTTTTAAAGTAAAATTATTAAAAAATTTAATTTTGAAAAAATGCTTTTTTTCAAAATAACTTAAAAATTGTTAGAGATACCGAAAATTTTACACAATAAAAAAAAGTTAGCTTTACTTTTCTGAATATTTTGTATTTTTTTGTTTTTCTGTAAGACAAAGATTCGGTGTTTCTAAATTTGCATACACTCGTTATAAGTGACTCATTTAAGCCCTTTTAACTACAGCTCTTTCAAAAATAAGAACTTTGAACCGATAAAACTTACAGATCATATGATCATTACGTACGCGAGTAAAAAACTTGTGAAGTGCTAACAATTAAGTTCATTTGAAATGCTAATTAGGGGGTGATTTTCCCGATTTCTTACCAAAAAAAGGGACCACTTTAATTTGAGCGTAACTTGTTTACTTTTGATGCTAATTTTTTTTAAACATAAATAAGCATTTTTTAAAACACTTTAAAAAAGTTCAAATGAGTTTTCCCCAAAAAAGTGCTTCGTGTTTTGGTTATGGCACGTTAAATTATTTGATTTGGAATTTGACGAATGTGAACCTATGTTTCATTTGCTATAACTCTGCTTTTACTAGGTATAGTGACCTAATATATACACCATGTTTTTCACTTTCTTACATGCTATATTTTTGATAATACTTTTTTCTCGACCCAATACTTACTTTTTGAGTTATTTGCGAAAAACCGTCTGAAAACGTGGTTATTTTGTAGAAAAATTAACATATTTACTCGCAAATAACTCGAAAAGTATTATTTAAGTGAAAAACTTTATAGAAAAAAAAAGTTGCTTAGAATTAGTCATTTTATGCATTTCCGGACTAATTTCCCAGAGCAAGAGGACACATCGGCACATATCACTTTTTTTCTTTTACTTGTTAGCTATGTGTGTGCCAAATTTCATGTCAATCCAAGCGGTTGCGGTTCTTTAAAATTCAGAGGTTTTGCAATATTTTATCTTTAAAAAACGTACTAAATAGGGACCTGGTAATAATATGAAAAGTTTATAATTTACTTTTTTATAATATGAAAAAATACTAACAGGCAAAAGTTTAAAAACCCTGTGTTTAACTAATGGTACCGCAATAAAAGTTTAATTGGAACGTACACAAACATTTGGGGGGTTTAAAGGAATGAAACCCCCATAAAATTTTTATGTAAACATATTAAAAAAGAAGCCGCTTCTCGATAAAAACTGACTTATCCAAAAAATACTAATAGTCCCAGGGCGCATCTGTTTTGAGATGGACGTTGAGAGGTGACTCAAATTTTTTTGCAGAAATTGCTTGAAAATAACTCAAATAATAAGATTTGAGTTATCCTCCCACTCAAAATGGTCCGAAACATTGTTTAAATAATCAAAATGTCAAAATATGAAGGAAAAATTCGATTTTTTTATTGGTTTCTTGATTTTAACTTTAAAACTATTCATTTCTGAGAAAAGTTGTATCGACGTAAAAGTTGCATGATTAAATTTTCTACAATATAGAATCGGTTAAAAATTTAAAAAATAGTCACCCTTGTTGCAAAATAGCAATAATTGCGAAAAAAAACATACAAAAACAAGTATTTGCATTTTACGTTTTTCAACCATTTATGCTACACGTAGGACCTTCATATTTTACCCAGAAAAACTTTGTAATATAGTAAAACAACACTGTAAATTTCATTAAGATTTCATTTTTTTAATGTTGCAGGACTGAAAATAAAGCAGATAGAAAGTTGAATTTTTTTTTTGCTTATAGATGTGTACTGTACCTTTCATTTGCAATTATGCAAAATTAAAATCGATTAATTACCACGGCGTCAGGAAGTTTTTTAAATAAACATTAATTTTTGGTGCTACGCGCAGGACAGCGGTGTTCGATTCACACAAGTTGATTTCCACCAAAATTTCTTCCAATCTTTATCTAATATATTATTTTCTTACTCTATATTTTGTTGTATTTTAAAATTTTAATTCCACAAAAATCAAACTAATTTTATTATTGTTTGTAAAATATTGTTTAAACAATTGCATATGTTTAAAAATAATAAACTTTTATTCTCTAAGTTAAAATATATGAATAAATAAAGTTTTTGCTAAAAAAAGTGTTGTTTCAAAGGATAGAGTATGTGTTTTTATTTTGCAATTAACAAATTTATTTATTTATATCGAAATGTAATAAAAATTAATATGTATCAATAATTATCAAAGATCATTGGAATGCCCAATCAGAGCAAACTATCCGCTGTCCTGCGCGTGGCACCAATAATTAATGTTTATTTAAAAAAATTCCTGACACCGTGGTAGTTAATCAATTTTAGTTTTGTAAATTGCAAATGAAAGGAACAGTACACTTCTATAAGTAAAAAAAATTTCAACTTGCTATCTGCTTTATTTTCAGTCCTGTAACATTTTGAAAAAATGAATTTTTTTTGCGAAAGCTGGATTGCAAAATTTATTTTGCAAAATATATTGAACTGATCTTAATGAAATTTAGACTGTTGTTTTACTGTATCATAAAGTTTTTCTGGGTGAAATATTAAAGTCCTAAGTGTAGCATAAATGGTTGAAAAACGAAAAATGCGAATAATTGTTTTGGTATGGTTTTTTCGCAATTATTGCTATTTTGCAACAAGGGTGACTGTTTTTTAAATTTTTTACTAAATTTATGTTGTAGAAAATTTAATTACGCAACTTTTATGTTTGTACAACTTTTCTCGGAAATGAATACTTTTAAAGTTATAATCAAAAAACGAAGAAAAAAATCGAATTTTTCCTTCATTTTTTGACATTTTGATTATTTAAACAATGTTCCGGACCTTTTTGAGAGGGAGGATAACTCAAATATTATTATTTGAGTTATTTTCAAGCAATTTCTGCAAAAAAATTTGAGTCGCCTCTCAACGTCCAAATGTACTAATATTTTTACAGATGCGCCCTGGTCTATAAGAGGGAAAAAAGTTTTAAAAACATTATGTTTAACTAATGGTACCACAATAACAATTTAATTGGAACGTACACAAAAATTTGGGGGCGTTTAAGGGAATAAAACCCCATAAAATTTTTATGGGTTGTACAAATGTCACTGTTGTTTTTTTTTGAAGATGATCCTGCCATAAGAGTGCTACATGTCCATTTTCAATAAAAAATCTCTAAGAGTTTTCGATATATGAAGAAAAATCTATTTTTATTTTGTAACTTCAAAGGGCTGTAACTTTTTTTGTATGCACTATTGTATATAGGTAAGGCAGGTCAATCAACCTATTTTTGATCCTAGAATCTTTAGTATAATTTATGAACAATCTTTTCGGGACACCATGTATATCACAATGAAATTAATTAAAAAAAAATTAAATCTAAAAACTATAACTTTAACATACCAGTTTTTCAGTTCTGTTGGCATTTTCCAAATACGCCCCCAATGGGCAAATACTAATAAAAATTAACCAAAAGCAGAGCTTCATGTTTGTTTGTTATTAATGCTTTCTTGACCTAGGACAAAAAGTGAAACTGATTTAATCTGGTCCCTGAACTTGCTTTTATAAAAATCTTACATATTATGTGCAAATATGTATATGTAACAGTGGCGTACGGCCAACGAGTAGACTAAAATAATAAGATCTTTATACCAACTAAAATATAAAGGAAAAGATTTCTCTCATTGGCTGTATACCATAATAAAAACTTACTAATGAAGTAAAAACCTCACATGTAGGTAGGTGGTATATAATTTTTTTTTTTTTTACTAATGAAGTAAAAACCTCACATGTAGGTAGGTGGTATATAATTTTTTTTTTTTTTACTAATGAAGTAAAAACCTCACATGTAGGTAGGTGGTATATAATTTATTAAAAAATTTTTTCCAAAAATGATCCAAGATGGATAAAATCACAAACGTTTTCGGACCAATCAGTCCATCATCAGGTGGTAGAAACTTCAGATCCAAAGTAGTTGGAACTAGCTGCATAATTAGGTCAAAAGACCTTAATGTAATAATAATTATGCCATTTAGGCTACAAAAATGTCGACAATAAGTCGATGTCACAAGAAATTAATTACCACCTACCTACATGTGAGGTTTTTACTTCACTAGTAAGTTTATACCAACTAATTTAAAAACATGTCTTTATCTTCTTCTTCCTCTTTATAAGCAATTCTGCTTGTTCATTGGCGGATAGTTACCTATATAGAAGGTTAGAAGGTTATCACTACGTTTTCTACCGATAGGTGATTTTGACAACACGTGTCTGCCCAAACACGCTAAATACCTTGGCCTCCATCTTGACCAACGTCTTACTTGGAAGAAACATATCCAAACGAAAAGAAGACAACTAGACTTGAAATTCCGGCAAATGTATTGGCTCCTTGGACGCAGATAAAAACTCAACATCCAAAACAAAATTCTTCTGTACAAAGCAATACTCAAACCTATTTGGTACTACGGACTACACCTCTGGGGCTGTGCAAAGTCAACATCACTGAATATCATCCAAAGATTTCAGTCTAAAGTTCTAAGATCAATAGTGGATGCACCATGGTATGTAACTAATCAAACACATCACGAAGACTTAAATATACCTTTCATCAGAGAAGAAATCCGTCGAGCCACGGAGTCACAAAAGAGCTATAATAAAACTCTAATAATTCAATAAATCATAAAAATTTTAATCCCTTAGGCTTAGGAGATAAGCGGGAAAACCCATCGTTATCCCTGGCATGTAATAAACTAATATTTGTCTGCAGAAAGCCCAAATTTATTATATTGTTGTAAAATAGTACCGGCACATTTGTCTAAATTTAAATACGCACCAATCACATTTGCAGATGTTCAAAGAACTTTTTCTGCGTATAAATAATATATTATGTATAAAAGATTAATACTGTCGTAAAGTGTGAAAGTCCGATGAGCACGACAAACGGTCGTGCGACCGTTTGTCGTGACGACCAAAGTCGTAAAGTATGAAATAGGCCTAAGGATTACATTTAATTCATTTTATTTTTCAGTTTTCATTCGATCAGATTTCTCGTAACATAAGTATTCAGCCCGATGAAACTGTTCTAGTAAACTCTAAAGCATTAGTGCGGGAAAGTTTAACTTTCGGAAAGAAAATACGTGCAGGAAAGTGTCTGAAAAGAATTTTCTTAATTTCGAAGATGTGCCGGACGTTCAGAGTGATAATCGGGCAGTCAGTGTACTGGCAAAGTAAACTATATTTAAACTTCATTGACTTTAGGAAGATGTTCGATATACTACACAAAAAAAAATGTAAGAAATAGTAGAACATTATGGGATAGAGGAGAAATTCTTAAGCATGATGAAGTTGTTTTATGATAACACCACCAACATCACTGAATATCATCCAAAGATTTCAGTCTAAAGTTCTAAGATCAATAGTGGATGCACCATGGTAGGTATGTAACTAATCAAACACATCACGAAGACTTAAATATACCTTTCATCAGAGAAGAAATCCATCGAGCATCTGAATCACAAAACGAGCGTACCATTCACCATGACAATGAATTAGTAAGGGAATTATTCCATAATGGCCCTGCCACAAGGAGACTAGGTAGAACGTGGCCCAGGACCTATTTTAAAACTTAAACATAAATAGAATAAGATGAGACATCATTGGAAGTCTTTTCTTCATGCCCAAAAACATGGAACAAATTTACTAAATACTCTTTTAATGATGTAGATTGTAAATAAACGAAATTACATATAAAAAAACGTGTCTGTCCCATTCTGGTTATGTGGTTATTCCATTATTTTTTTCTATTTACTGTCCATTCGTTTATACAATGTACGTTATATTGTCTTCTAATGTCTTCACCCCTTTTTCGATCTCTCAGGTATTTCCTGTAATTTTTCTCATTACTCTCATCTCTGCCGTTTTCACTAGTCATTGTGTTGTTGCTGTATCGGGTCTTGTTTCTGATGCATATGTCATTATTGGTCTGTCGGTTTCGCCATATTATAGGCATATAGTGCCATTATTAAGGCATCCTGCCAGTCTATCTGCTTTTTGTACTTGATTTCTCACTTCTTTGTCCAGGTCTCCATAGCTTGCAACGACAATGTAATTTCAAGGTATTTACTTCCAATACTTGTTCAATACTGATACCATCAATTTCTATTTGACATTGAAATGAAATAAGAAATGCGATAGACTACCTCAGCTTATTGAAATAATATTCGAAAATATTACCTCAATCATCCAAGATCATCGCTACACCCTTAGCTTAGCTCAGTCACTCAGGTGTGTGTTCGTCTTGTCCTAATCTTAGAAATGAACTATGAAGGTTCGGAATTAAAGCAAACAAAACAATAGTTTTAACTACAGTAGGAAAAATGAAAGAATACCCATGAACGAACATATAAAACACGCTGTATTTTCCTGTCACCATGTCACACAAACAATTGGCCAGCGCAAGTACATGTAATAATTATTGTTACATGTACTTGCACTGGACAATTTTCTTTGTGACACGGTTACAGGAAAATACAGCGTGTTTTTTATGTTCGTTCATGGGTATTCTTTAATTTTCCGACTGTAATCATGTTTATTGTTCAATCAAGATATAACAAAAATGTGTCTTATTATGTGCATTAACAAATGTATTCAAATTCTTGCCAAAAACTAACAATTTGTAGATTATATGGCTTTGGTATCTGGTTCTATGGTAACTTCTTGATGTCGAATGGTACTGCCGTTGACTTCTTGTAGATCTGGGCAGATGTTCGGCCCTAGGCCCCTGCAGCTCCAGTCTTGGTGGTGTTGTATTTAGGAGAAAGGTAGATTTTATCCAAAAACTAGAAGAGTAAAACACATGTCAATCATCAAGAAGTTAATAACCAAAGTGTGCCAGTCTGCCATTCTTCAATCCAAAGAGTAGCAGATGACAAGAATAAATTAAATGGAATTTAGATGAGGAGAATAGTTAAAATTTGATTAACAAACGTGCATATATGTAAATTAAAAAGATATTGAGACGAATAATATTGAGATAATAAAAAGATATTATATTTAAAACTAAAATATGTATCAGAAACCATGTTTTTAGATGGGAGGTTAGGTTAGATATAAAATTTTTTAGAAAAATCCGTTAGATTTAGAAATGTAATTACAAAAAAAAATAATTAGAATACACAACTCACCCCAAGAGAATATGGTCTGATGGAAAATAAATCATAATTTTCAAATTACATGCCTTTTTAAGCAATAATTCTTCCCTTCCATTTTGTGTCTTCGGGGAGGGATGAAGTGACACTGTCATTGAAAACGACATTTGAAATGACGACCAAGTACGTATGAAGTAGCAGACATGTTCCGTATTGAAAGACAGAAACTTATAGAGTAAGAATATAGGGGTAGGTTCAGTATGATGACTTAGATGTTAGATGAAAAGAGATATATTAAATAAAAGATAATAAAAGAGGATAATAAAAGAGGATAATAGTAAAAGGAAGTTTTTAACGAAAAAGCAAGTTAAAACGAATAGAAGATAATTATTAATGAAATATTAAAGAAAATAGAATAAAATAATTATTTAAAAATAAAATATCAAAGATGTGACGTGTGTAACGTTACAACATCTGATTGGTTCTTTACTGATTACTATTGTTTTAGTTTTCTGAGATGAAATTGTCATATTGAATTCTTTTGCTCTTATGTTAAATCTGTGGACTAATCTGAAGACTATTTTGGGCTATCAATATTGCGTCGTCTGCGTATTAGAGTATGTTTAATTATTTGTTTCCCATTCTATATCCTCTTCCTTTGTTGAGTTTTTTGATGATTTCATCCATGATTGAATTGAAGAGCATAGGACTCAATGAGTCTCCCTATCTTATTCCGCTGTCTATATCTATAGGTTCTATAAGTTGTCCATCTATTCTGACTTCCATTTTGTTGTTTTGGTAGGTGTTTTCAATAGTTTTTATGATATCTAGAGGAACTTCTTTATTTTACAGAACATGGATTACATCTTTGAGTATTACTCTGTAAAATGCCTTATTAATAGTTTTCTGGCTGCTTTTTTCTCCTTTTTTGAATAGTAAAATTAGTTCGCTCGTTCTCTATTCGTCTGGTGTTTTATTGTTTTTTATGATTTTGTTAATTAATGTTGTTAATTGTTCTGTCATTGCTGCTCCACAATATTTCATTAATTCGTTTGGTATTCCATCCTGACCTGCAACTTTTCTGTTCTTCTTAAAAAAAATATAATTGCATAAAACCAAAATTTACATACAATTCTGTATTTGTGTATTCAATAAAATATGGCACAAACAGATATTTACATAATATAATAAACATCTTAATTCTCAAATACATTGAACCCTATGCCCTCTGCCCCATATGTATGAATGTATTGAATTTACCGCTTTATTCAGTATCCTTGACAAGTTTGTCTGAAAAAAAATGCGTACTTTGTACCCGCATAAGGAGTTATACTTCTATTATTATGATTTCAACGAAATAAATGTATTTCAAACAGTTTATTTGTATTTTATTTAAATACACTCACCGGCAAAATTAATCGCCCACCCTTGATTTCTTTCAATTTGTAGAAATTGTCAATCTTGGACCACATTTTTTGAAAGATACGGTGAAAACTACCTTTAAGGAACAGAAAGTAATAAAATTATTGAAAAAAAGTCGATTATTAAGGGATGCTTAGCAAAAATCCAATGTATTTAAAAATCTTCAAACATAATTCAAACAACTATAATTTTGAAAATCATCAGTCTAGTTAAAAAAAATTATGAGTATTAATAATGGCTGAAGTAATAATGAGGAATTGGAGTATAAAAATGGAAGAAACCATATTTAAAAATGAACATCAATGTTTAGAAGACTAAGGCTAAGGCTCCACGGACGACAAATTTACGCTAGCAGTAGCCGTAAAACGAACTTAAGGTTCCGCGGAACGGAATGGGAATAGCCGAACTGAACCGACTACGCACAAGTCCTGTAGTCGGTACAGTTCGGCTATTCCTATTCCGTTCCGCGGAACCTTAAGTTCATTTTACTGCTACTGCTAGTGTCAATTTCTCGCCTGTGGAGCCGTAGCCTAAGTTTTTCAACCTAATAAAAATATTTGTAAATTAAATATTTTTAAAAGATTTTTAATTGAAAAACTTTATTGGCCCATTTCCTGGTAACAACCTCCAAGGCTTCTACAATATGCAAGCCAAATGGATGCTGCAGTGAAGACTAAAGGGAAGGAATTCTACACTATGCAATTCACAACCCCCGTCTGCAGCGTGGTAAAGTTCCAACGGAAAATGGACCTAGTTACTCTATAGGAGTAATACTAATATAAAAATAAAAATGTATACCATTTTTATTCATTCAGTTGCGGTGCGAAACCAAAACTGTCTTAATTTTTACTCAGATCAGAGAGTGCAGCCAGCACTCTTATCGACGATTTCACCTCTTGTTAGAGGTTCATCAGAGACTGCATAGGCTGCATTTCTCTGGCCCAGGTAAAAATCTTCGACATATCCATCTCCCACCGCAACTGACGAGATACCTCGTCTGCACAGGATGCAGTCTCTGATGAACCTCTAACAAGAGGTGAAATCGTCGATAAGAGTGCTGGCTGCACTCTCTGATCTGAGTAAAAATTAAGACAGTTTTGGTTTCGCACCGCAACTGAATGAATAAAAATGGTATACATTTTTATTTTTATATTAGTATTACTCCTATAGAGTAACTAGGTCCATTTTCCGTTGGAACTTTACCACGCTGCAGACGGGGGTTGTGAATTGCATAGTGTAGAATTCCTTCCATTTAGTCTTCACTGCAGCATCCATTTGGCTTGCATATTGTAGAAGCCTTGGAGGTTGTCACCAGGAAATGGGCCAATAAAGTTTTTCAATTAAAAATTTTTTAAAAATATTTAATTTACAAATATTTTTATTAGGTTGAAAAACTTAGTCTTTTATTTAGCAGATGCCGCTAGGCACCTACTACCATCTCGTCAGTTGCGGTGGGAGATGGATATGTCGAAGATTTTTACCTGGGCCAGAGAAATGCAGCCTATGCAGTCTCTGATGAACCTCTAACAAGAGGTGAAATCGTCGATAAGAGTGCTGGCTGCACTCTCTGATCTGAGTAAATATTAAGACAGTTTTGGTTTCGCACCGCAACTGAATAAATAAAAATGGTATACATTTTTATTTTTATCAATGTTTAGCTTTCGCGGATGATCTAACAATATTAGCAAAATCGAAGAAAGAATTGAAAAGAATTGTGAAAAAGACAGAAAAAAAAGCAAATAGGTTTGGCCAGGCGCGGATACATGGGGGTCAACGGGTTCATGGACCACCTATTTTATTTAGTCTATAATTATTTTTTTATTATTTATTATTTTTTTCTGTTAACTCTAAACTTTAACCATCAGTACAACACTAAATTACACGACAACCGCTTCCAAAGAATTGAAAGAAGCCATAAAATCTAATAAAACCCCCTTCTCTGAAAAATAATCTGCAGGCGCATTTGTTTGGGTGCCGGTGGAACCATAAACAATGGAAATATTTTTTTCAATTCAAAGAATAACAAAAATGATATTTTAAAATGCAAATATATTACACTGGGTATAAACCTTATCTCATGAAAAGTCACGTTTCAAATTTGCGATACAATAAAGATATAAAAATTTGTATTTTACTAGATAATCTATGCGTACCTACCCATTGATGGTAGAAAGGTTTTTCTTTATGGTAAAGAACAGCCCGTGAGATTAATAGTCGTGAATTGTCTATCAATTATTTTGATACCGTGGGTATCTGGGATTATATAGTGTATTTTATCCTTAAAGGAAGTGTGAGTTGTATGGCTGAATCTGGAAAATATAATTAATAAGTACATGATAATGGGGGATACACAGCAAGACAATGAAGAGTTTATAAAAATACAGTAGGAGAAAGATTACATAATATACAGTTTTGACAGAGTTGAAGAGTTTACCTACCTTGGTGTGAAAGTAAAGGAAAATGGATATGAAGATAAAGAAATAGAATCCAGAATTACAAAAGGCAACCAGAAATACGGAATGCTGAGATCCCTAATGAAGTCTAAGTTTGTTTCAAGAAAAACAAAAGAAATAATTTAGAAGACAGTGATCAGAGCTACGGTTGTAAGGTACCTGACCCAAATAAGGCCCGTCTTATTTAATTATTTTTAAATAAATACTAAATATTCGATTTAATTTCTCAAAGCAATGGAAAAGGAATGGAAGGTTTATGCTCTTTCATTTTACTATGGTACAGTTTATCAAATTTTAATACTTTTAAAGTTATAACGGTTTTTTTTAATCAGTGTTGTGGGCCTTATTGGGTACAGTAGTTCCAAAAAAGGCCCACCAGTTGATCCAAATAAGGCCCACCTTTTTTTTAATTGTTATTTTATTTTGTTCATTAATTTGATACATGATTTTAGATGTTAATAAAATTAGATACTGTTAACTATTTTTGGGGGTATTTTATTGCAAGATATCCAATAAATAAAGGCATTTATCAAATCAGAAACATACGTTTATTCACATTTAAGAAATTTTACAGTTTTGTAATAATCCGCAGTCTAGAAATCCACTTTGGACAAACAAATGTAGGGGAAGGACGGGGAAGATGACGCAGCGTCTAAGATGACGCACCTCTGTATTTTATCAAGTACTTCACTAAATTCAGTTTTTATACCCGTGGCGCCCTCCTTTAGAAACTACTATTACTTTAAAACTTCATCGGTCAGCTTTCGTACTGTTTAGTATCTGTGAGGCAGAGTAACGCGATACACGTTGATTTCTTGTTATTTTTGACACTGCGAATATTAATGGTAAGTTGTTTAAAAATGGTTCCATTGGATTTTCTTCATATTCATGGGAGTAGGTGATATTTATTTTCAGTTAGCGAGGATTTATCTGTTAAATATTTGATGATGGATAATTTTGATAACCATTTTTTGTAGGTTATGCTTAACAGGCTAAGTTGACGCAGACTGCGTCATCTTTGCTGTTATAGTGCGTCATCTTTGCCTTTTCAGTTCATTACCTTAAATAACAATGGAGTATAGAATATTTATTATTTAGTGTCTATTTTGCATTTTGAGGCATCTTTTTCTTTTTTAGAAATGGGAAAATATATACGAAAAACACAGAGAGGATCATTTTCTGCAGCAGCTCTTAATGCAGCATTGAATGCAATTTGTAGAGATGGTCGTAAAATTCGGGAAGTGGCAAGGGCATTTTCAATACCAGAAGCTACATTGAGGAGAAAACTTAAGGTTAAAAATTTATTAAAGGAAGTCAAATCAGAGTCTCTTGGTGAAGCCCCATTGTTTTCGGCACATCATGAAAAGGAGATACTAGATCATGTTCTCAAGCTGGCCAATTTATTTTTTGGTATCACTTGCATAGAGCTGAGAACCATGGCATTTGCTTATGCAGAACGCAATGAAATTAAACACAATTTTAATAAGAATAAACAAATGGCTGGAAAAGACTGGTATCTATGATTTATAAAACGAAATCCTCAAATTTCCTTGAGAAAGCCAGAAGCTACAAGCATTAATAGAATAACAGCCTTCAATAAAATAGAAGTAGACCGCTTTTTTAAAAATTTGGAAACAGTGCAAGAAAAATATAAATTTCTGCCAGATCGCATTTACAATGTTGATGAAACCGGTATATCTACGGTTCCTAAAGAATCATGTAAAAGACTTGGACCCAAAGGAGTAAAGCAGTTTGGAATCATTTCTTCGTGGGAATGAGGGAAGAATATCACGGTAATAATGGCGTTCAGTGCCTCCGGTAACTACATACCTCCATTATTTATATTTGCCAGGAAGAGGATGAGCCCACAGCTTCAGAAAAATGGACCAAGCGGTGCGATTTACAACTGCACGGATAATGGATGGAGTAATACGTCTATGTTTTTATTATGGCTGAAGCATTTCCAAAAAAAAGTCCTGTCTAGTCCAGATAATCCCGTGCTGTTAGTATTAGATAATCACTCGAGCCATATTTCACTGGATATTTATAATTACTGCAAAGAGAATGGGATTATAATGGTTAGTATTCCACCCCACACATCCCACAAATTACAACCTCTTGATGTGTCATTTTTTTCTGCATTAAAATATGCGTATGGTCGCCATTGCAATTCCTTTCTAAAATCTAAGATCAGCAACTCAGAGTTTGAAGATAAAATTACTCCATATGATGTCGCCGAGATTTTTAAGTTAGCATATGATCAGGTGGCAAATATTGATAAGGCCGTTTCTGGTTTCGGAACGTGCGGAATTTTTCCGTTAAACTCTGATAAGTTCACAGAAGATGACTTTTTTCCTGCTGATAATTTAAACAATGATAGCTTGGATAGAGATGTTTCTCCTGAACCTGCACCTCAGGGAACACCTCCACTAATAACAACACCATCTATAAGAGAACCAGAATTACCACGTCCATCAACCAGCCGACAGTCTCCTGAAAGTCGTCACACAACCCCCACAAAACAAAATGAAATAACCAAACGTCCACATATTTCTCTTTCACTTATTTCTCCAGTTCCTTTGCCCAATAAAAAAATTAAAAGAAAATATGGACGACAAAAGCAACATTCTGAAATTCTAACAAGCACCCCTTTAAAAGAATTCTTAGAAGAAAAAGAGAATAAAAAAAAAGAAAAACTGGCGAAGTCGGAAGAAGGAAAGAAAAAAGTAACCAGACAAGTATTGGTTAATGATGCAGGATTAAAACTAAATAAAAATAAATGGAAAGCCAAAGTACAAAAAATAATCAAACAAAAAATAAACAAAAAAATCTTGGAGGATAGCGATACTGAAGAAAGCGATTTTGATGAAGAAGGTCTTTGCAATGACGATGAGTTGGATGAAATAATCAACGAGGGAGGTGAAACTGATATCTGCATATTATGTGGAGATTTCGGCAAAAAGACGGAAACATGGTTCAGATGCACAAGTTGTGGACAATGGGTGCATAAAGAATGCAGTGGAGCCAAAAGTCCCGAAAACTACATTTGTGACTTTTGTTAATATGTTAAAAAAGCTTTGTTTACATTTTCTTACTTTCAGTATTAAAAAATAAATTTTCTTTTCATATCACTTGCACTTTTAATATAGATACCTACATGCGCCATCTTCACCATCACTGTGCGTCATCTTTCCCTCGGTGGAAGGTAAGATGGCGCAAAAGCGTTTTTTTTTAAAGCCGCATAAAAAATACTTCCTTTTATTGAATTTAAAAATAATCCTAGAAATTGGTTATAGAAATGTCCAAATTACAGGCTCGTAGCATTCAAAGTTAGCTTAAATATTTTTTACCCTTAAATAAAATGTATTTTGCTTAGATGCGTCATCTTCGACGTCCTTCCCCTAGGTGTTTTGTCTCTTCTTGTTAATCCTAAACATTCTTCGTGTACGTATTTAAGTAAGGCATTTGGTGCACAGCCTTATATCTGCTATTCTGTCCTTTTGACACAAGTAGCAAAACCAGCTCTCTTCTTTTTCTCATGAGTTTAGATTCCAATGCACTTGGACCTGCTTCAAGAATATCTTTTAAGGAAGGTTGAATTTTTTCCTTTATCTTTCTTTTCATTGAGGGATTTTAGTTTTATATTATGTTCTCCTTTTTTGGATTCGTCTGTTTCCCTTTATTACTAATAGGTTTTTTGTCTTGATTTTTACCCTTTTCAGTAAATAAAGCTTTATGTACTGTAACCGCTTTATAATTAAGTGACTGCTCGGGGCTGGACAATTTTCTTTTTTATTTTAGATGTAGGAAGAATTTTCTGAAAGCAAGTCTCCAAAATACTTTCGTCATTACTGGAATCATCGTGAAAAGATAAGATGTCGGAACTGAAGTTGTACTTGAATCTGGCGAAGAATAAATCTTTCTTTTCTGACACTTTTTCTTAGAGGGGTCTCGTTCTTGTATCATTGGTGCCTGGCTGTCATCGGTCCTCGATTGTGTAAGCGATGGAGTATCTTCTTCATTTATGTTATCTCGCCTCGACAGTTCAGATGGAGCAAATGCTTGTTCCGGGATAACATTAGGGTCAAACGGATAGATGCCTGTGGCACGAAACCCAGTTGAAACATTATGAGGTGTAACAGCTTTTGGCCAGACTTTGGAAAATATTTTTCTGAAAATTCTTTTATTAATCGTACGCCCTCCGTCAGTTTTTGTGGTGGTCCAGTACAACAAAACCTCTTGGTCCCAATATTCTTCAAAAGGCGCAAATACAGATTTGTCCATCGACTGTAGCTCGTGTGCAGTGTTGCTAGGAATACAAAAAAGTGTAATGCCATGGAAGTCAGCTGCATCAACAATACCTGCGTCTAAGTTAGACTTAGCTCCATCGAAAATAAGTAAAACGGGACCTTGTGGTTTGAGCTTTGCAAAGTGGTGTAGGTACCCATTTTATAAAGGTTGATATTGTCATTGATCCTTTCTCTGTCATTTCAATGGTCGAACCAGCTGGAAGATTATCTTGCCATTCTGGCTGCATTCTTTTTCCTTTGAAGAGAATCATTGGAGGTATAACTTGCCCCAGAGCGTTTTCACTTGAAACTATGGTAACATTTTTACCATGTTTAGGAGCAACCATATGTACCCGTTTTGATCCTTTTTAGCATAGACTGATTGTTATTTATGTAGAGAAAGTCGACATCCTTTCTCATCCATATTAAAGATTAAATGCGGTTTATCAAAAATGTCCAATTTAGACAGCACCTCTTTTAACTTGTTATAATAGTCGTTTACTATAAACTTATTAAGTTTGGGTGCTTTTCCAGGGTTCATGCTTTGTGTTTTTCTTTTTGCGACCTCTGGGTGACGTTTTAAAAACGGGCTTTAAATAAATAAATATTGCTGAAAATATACAGGTACCAAATAAGGCCCGCGGGCCTTGTTAGAACTCTACCGGTGGGCCTTAATAGGGACAGCTTCTTTGCCCATGTCTTGTCCTGTATTTTTATGAAAAACTATAAATACTGAAACGTTACAGTACGTTATTTTACATGTTGTCTATTATATAAATTATAATCTATCAGATCATATATAACACAATTATTTATCACTTTTATTTTAAAACTTATCAATAAATTCATAAATCCCTGAAAACAGTAATTTAATGTGCGCCTAGCGTGTCTGGACAAGCAACTGACATCAACATGAGTAGTCACACTTAACCTTGATTTAAGTTCAGATTTAGCCAATAGATGCCAGTAGCGTCCAGAGACAAACGTCACCTTGAGAAATATTCAACTTTTTTTAGGAAAAACAATCGATGGGCTTTATTTCGAACCGGGTCTTATTTGGGTCAGGTGCTCTATATGGAGCTGAATTATGGGTTTTGAGAAAGGCAGATGAAGAAAGACTAGAAAGATGGGAGAGGAAAATTCTCCGATCAATTTACGGAGGCATAAATACACAAATGGGATGGAGAAGAATGACAAATAAAGAGTTGGAAGAGCTGTATACGGAACCAAAAATCACCATAATAATAAAGGCGCAAAGAGAATGGAGAGAAGTGGTAAGAAGAGCGCAAGAGAGATTGTAACACAATAATGTGCCATGAACTGTAAAATGAGAGCTATGTATGTATATATTTATATAATGTATTTTTAATTAATATTGTATATTGTATATAGTAAAAAAAATGTAATTGTGTATTTCACGCCCAGGGCCTACATGGCGTGTTGAGCAAAATAAATATAATAATGGGTGATGCCGCCTCTGACCCTTAGGACTTCTTGGAGCCGGTTCGGCAATCCATTCATGATATCCTGGATATCCGATTGGGGGATATTGTGCCACTCCTCTAACCCGAGTCTTGAGCTCTCCGAAGAATGTAGGAGCTGGTGCTCTTGCTCTTACCCGTTTTTTGAGGTTGTCTCAAATATATTCAATTGGAATACGACCGGTACCATCGGTCATGGTAAAACTTAAATCCCGACCTCAATAAGGTACTCATTAGTAAATCTTGCGGTGGTATGGAAACGTGCATTGTCATGCATTAATCTAAAGTTTTCACCAATGAACGGTGCCAAAAGCATGACATGGTCTTGGAGAACTTCTTCCACGTATTCTTAAGTATTCACACTGCCTCTATCGAACACAGCAAGATCGGTACGAGCTTCGTAAGAGATACCTCCCAAAATTATTATTGACCCTCATCGGTAAGCCACTGTTTCGGTTATAGTGCATGGAGCAGACCTGGACCTCTTAGTGGTATTCTTCTCTCATTTGAGAACACCATGTTCTTCCATTTTCAACAAGGTGGAAGGAGCAACAAGCGAAGTAGGGCCGAGGATTAATGAAGAAAAGATGAAATATATGTGTATAAATAGAACGACACGAAGAGACAGGATAGGACAAAATGTGACGGTCAGCACCTTCAATTTCGAAAGAGTACAACGTTTTAAGTATCTGGGGGCCGTAATCACAGCCGACAACGATGTTACTGAAGAAATAAAAGACAGAATCCAATCAACAAATCGCTGTCTATTCGAACTGGATAAGCTTATAAAATCAAAAAATCTTACAAGAAGTTCCAAGATCAAAATCTATAAATCCATCGTCACCTGTACTAACATATGGTTGCGAAACGTGGACCATGACCAAATCAAACGAAGAAAAGCTCAGACGTTTTGAACGAAAAATAATTAGAAAAATTTTCGGACCTCACCACGACATTAACACAAACCAGTATAGGATCAGAACCAACTTCGAATTAAAAGCACTCTACAATGACACCGATATATTGTCCAAGAAATTAAATCACAGCGACTAAGGTGGGCAGGCCACGTGCACAGACTTCATAACGAGAGACTTGTAAGACTGGTATGGAAGGAGATTCAGTGGCGTAACTAACACCAATGCAACCAATGCGGTGCATTGGGGCGCAGGCCTTAGGGGGCGCAAAAAACTGATATTCTGGAAAAATTTTAGCTAAAAAATATGCTGAAGCAAAACTCCCTGTAGCTTTCCGAAAATAAAAAATGTAAAAAAATATTCGTGGTATTTTATTCCGTTCATTCACTTCCGTTCAGTCACAACAGAATGTTGGTGATTTTTTTGTTTACTATTATCGTTATCTTATCTCCTTAGCGCGACGATGCACATCTGTGTTTATGGCTTTCTCATCACAACTGCTTTTGTTTATTTATCGTTGTTAGCTGCAAAGATATTCAGGTAAAATATTTTAGTATTATTTTAGTAACTAGGACAACGTGTCCCTGTCATGTGTCAGTCCAACAAAAATAATTTTGACTTCGAACAAGAACAATGGAGTTGCAGAAGCAAATGGTCTTATAAATCAAATGTCTTCATTTGATTTTGTTTTGATGTTAGTATTTCAAAGTCGAATTTTAGAAAGAATCCAGATTACATCGAAAACCGTACAGAGGTCCGATGTTAATCTAGATGATGCAAAGAATCTCATTCAGAAGTGTTTAAAAACTGTGAGCGAACTGCAAGGAGAATTCGACGATATCCTGGATCAAGCCAGAAAGTTAGCTGCGAAGTGACATATTTATTCCTCAATGACCTCCAAACGCAAAAGAAAAGTAAAGACTTTTTTTGACGAACTTTCTAGTGACTATGAGTTTAGTGATCCTGTGCATTGCTTTAAAATTAAGGTATTTTTGAGAGCTGTTGATATTCTTATTTCACAGTTAAACGAAAGGTTTAAATCTATGGTATGTATAACTGACACGTTCAGTTTTTAAACCAAGATAATTTATTACATTTTTCTGACAAACAACTTGTAAAGTCAGCCTCTGAGTTTTGTAAAAAATATGAATCTGATGTGACTCATGCTTTGACCAACGAAGTAATTTGCTTTAGAAATGTAGTCAAAGACGATATCAAAAGTAATAAAATAAGCAAAATCAGCCACTTGGCTGATTATCTATTGATTAGGAATAAATTCATTGCATCAAGTGTCCCAAACATAAGTACAGCATTAATAATGTTTCTTACATTACCCGTAACTGTTGCAAGTAGTGAAAGAACTTTTTCTAAACTAAAAATAATAAAGAACTACTTAAGGAACTCTATGTCCAATACTAGACTGTGTGATCTTAGTGTAATTAGTATTGAACATGAAAGAGCTCGGTCTTTAGATGTAGAAAAGTTAGCAAGACTGTTCCTAGAAACAAAGAGCCGCAGGTGCTTTGTCTGGGAATAGGAATTAACGTACAGTGTTGTTCCTATGAGCTGTAGGTAGGTTTAACTGTAAGAATGCATCATCTGGTAAAATTAATCAAAGTTTGAGAAACGGAACATAAACATGATATTGTTGCTTGCGATATCATGTATACGATACTGTATAGGGCACTGAATAAATAAAAAATGTTGAGTAAAGTAAGTAGTGTATATTTTATCGTCCTAAAAAGTAAATTAATTAATCGTAAGTATATAATGTGATCCTTACTTCAGTTATATTATTGGTATTTGGAAATGTTCAGTAACTTAAGGGGCTACCCTAGTGTAAAAATACGAATTTCGTACTTTTACACTAAGATAGCCCCTTAATTTTACTTTCAATTAATTTTTTGAATAATAACTGTTTAATAATTAACTTTTAAATTACGGTTTTATATTTCTTTGTAGAATCTTTCTCTGGAGGGGGGGGGGGTGGAGAATAAGTTTGGGAATAGGGGCGCACGAGGAAAACTTGCATTGGGGCGCAGGTCAGACTAGTTACGCCACTGAGGAGATTCCTACAGTCAAAAGAAAACTCGGACGTCCCAGAATGCGATGGAGAGATAACATCCAAGCAGATCTCCAAAAGATGAACATTCTATTTGACCCTAGGTTGATGGAAGACCGAACATTGGAAGAAAGTTGTACAGTCAGCCAGAACCATGTATAGCTCTATGGTGTTCTGGGTGCAGCTGTGGGGTGTGAGCTGGACGAAAAGCCCTCAAATTTCTTTCTGTCAGGCAAACAGAACTTATTTTGTCCTCTCCTATATATTTCGGCCTTAAAGTGTCCACCGATATACAAACATGAGAATCTATAAAACCTTAATTCTACCAATATCATGCTATGGCAGTGAAGCATGGGTTCTGAAAGAAACATCCAAAAACAAACTCGACACATTCAAAAGGAAAGAACTGAGAAGAATACTAGGACCTGTGACGGAAAACAGAATCTTCAGAAGTCAATACGACAACGAGCTTTATCAACTTTATAAGGAAACACCCCTGTCATACTTCATTAGAATGCAAAGATTGCAATAGACCGGACATGTGATAGAATGAGAGAGGATAGGCTACCAAAAAGAGCACGAGACGCTATAATGCCGGGCAAGAGACCGGTTGGAAAGACAAGAAAGCGCTGAGAAGACACAGTAAACAGCGACGCATATGCCCTTTTTTTAGGAGTCCGTGTATGGAGAAGAGCACCCACAGACAAACAAGGGTGGAGGCTGTTTAAACTACTTTATTTAATGGGTTATAAGTCAAACAATCATAGTACTGAGTAAACTTATATATTTTTATAAAGTTACTAAACATCTTACATACAATAAATCATACAAGTGACAACCATGTTGACTGGCTTGAAGTTAGCCATGTCATGTCTAGCACGCAGCCCCTTGCTACGCTGTTACACAGCTATATATATTAAACACCTTCCCCCTAAGATCGATATCTATAAGGGGTCTTTATATTACGACCAACTCTCGTCTTATAACTGTTAGAAGTCTCAATATTTGGGTTGACTTTATGACTCAATGTAGGTACTGATTTTACATTTGGGCTTGGGCAACTAATGGTTTTATTAACACTATCATTTACATTAATGTGAGTGGTATCTTTATGAACACTTTGTGACTGAATATCAGGGTACAACTCGGGTTCTAAAATGAGTTCTTTTTCAAGTGTTGTGGTGTATGAATGTTTCATTTGGTGTGAATTCCGTCTAATAATTTTATTGTTATCTTCTTTTTTCACCCAATATGATCTAGGTTCATTGGCCTTTTCTAACACAATTGCTTTACGCCAATAATTATCTTTTGAACTTCTTATTACTACCCTATCTCCCTTTCTAAACTCTACTGGTTTTCTTCGTGCTGTCTTATCATAACGTACTTGTAACTTCTCTTTTTCTTTGCATAAATTCTTATATACTTGTTTCTGGATTGTAGGTTCTAATTTATTAGCTGTAGTTGGTAATTGTCCTCTCAGGATCCTGCTCTGTAAAATTTGAGCTGGAGATGCATCAAGATTTATTATGCAGGTATTATTATATTCCATCACCAAATCTCTAAAATCAACATTTTCCTCATTACTCTTTCTTAAAATTTGTTTGCTTATATTGACTGCTTTTTCTGCAAGTCCATTACTCTGGTGGTAATGTGGAGTGCATGTCATAATTGTAATGTC
Organism: Diabrotica virgifera virgifera; assembly: GCF_917563875.1. Classification (NCBI taxonomy): domain Eukaryota; kingdom Metazoa; phylum Arthropoda; class Insecta; order Coleoptera; family Chrysomelidae; genus Diabrotica; species Diabrotica virgifera. The sequence goes on along the minus strand of NC_065451.1, from coordinate 39,017,156 downwards.
TTTTTCTCTATAATAATTTTTACATTTTACCGAAGTAAATGGTAGATTATCTGCAATTAAAATTTCTGGATATCCAAATCTACTAAAAGTATCTTGAAATGAGTTGATTACTGAACTGGAGGTTTTATCTTTTAATATTGAAATGTCCAACCAATGCGAAAAATAGTCTACAATTACTAAATATGCTTTTGAGCCATACTCTAAAATGTCTGTACCAACTTTATTGAATCTTAGTCTGGGAATGTCATGAGGCATCATTGGTTCTTTAAAATTATTTGGTCTGTATTTCTCACATATCCTGCATTTTTTTATATAGTTTGTCACATCATCATTAAGTCCTGGCCAATAATATATACTCCTGGCTTTGTTTATAGTTTTACTGACTCCTATATGGCCTTTGTGAAGCAATTTTATCATGTCAAGCCTAAGTTTTTTCGGAATAATTATTTTGTCATCAATAAATGCGATGCCAGCTTCAAAATACAGTGAATCTCTTATACCATAGTACTTTTTACACACTTGAGGAACATTTTTTTCTTTTGGCCACCCATTATAATAAAAATCAAAAATTACTGCTAATGCCTCATCCTGGCTAGTAGCTAGTCTTAACTCAGATTGCTTTTCCTGGCTCATAGGTAAATGTTTACTCACTGAGTGGACCATTTCAAACATTTCTGGGTCATGTGTCTCTATATTTAAACTGGACCTAGATAGCATATCAGCAAAATGTATGTCTTTCCCAGGAACAAAATATACATTTAATCTGTACTTGAGAAGTTTAAGCCTTAAACGTTGGAGTCTAACTGATCCAATTTTGGAAATTGGCTTCTTCATAATGGAGATTATAGGTTTGTGATCTGATTGAACGTCAACATCAAAATTATAAATAAAATTGTGAAATTTTTGAGTAGCATAATAAATTGCCAATAGTTCCTTCTCAGTCTGACTATAATTTATTTCACTATCATTCATATTTCGTGATGCACAAGCTACTAATTTTAAAATAGAATCATATTTCTGGAACATACAAACACCTAAACCATTTTTAGATGCATCACATTGTAAAATAATTTTTTGATTAGGATCATAAGGGACTAACGCTGGTGATTTACAAATTATGTTCTTTAAATTATCAAAACATTTTTGATGTGACGGGAGCCACACCCATTCTACATTATTTTTAAGTAATTGACAAAGAGGTTGAATATGTTCAGCCATGTTCGGAATGTACCGTCTAACGTAATTAAATGCGCCCAAAATTCTTTGTAATTCTACTTTACTATTTGGTTTTTCAAGTTTACAAAGTGATTCCACTCTGTCACGATCTATTTGCATCCCTTTATGTGAAAAAACTTGACCCATAAATCTGACCTCTTCTTGACAATATTGAAATTTGTCCCCATTAAACTTTGCTCCTACTTCTTTAGCCCTTTCTAACACTTTTTTAACAGTTGTATCATGTTCTTCTTTTGTTGTTCCCATAACAATCATATCATCATGACAAATCAATAAATTCTCTATACCTTTAAATTTATCTTCTACTACTTCTTGAAACAGATCTTGGGAATTTGATAATCCATATGGCAATACTTTATATCTGAAAATTCCATAAGAAGTTGCAAAACAGCATTTCCATGATGATGTCTCGTCAAGTTCTAAATGATGATACCCTTCAGAGAGATCAAATACAGAAAATATCTTTTTACCTATCATTTGTGCACAAACATCTTCCAATTTATGTACTACTCTTGGTTTGCGGACTATTTGTTTGTTTAGATCTAATGGGTCTAAGCATAAACGTAACTTACCATTTTGCTTTTCCACAATAACAATGCGGTTTATGCTTGCCCTGGGGTCAATTTCGTTAACTTTGACAATTGCCCCTCTTTTTGTCAACCTATCTAATTCATTTTTTAAATTATCTCTAATTGCGACAGGTACATTTACAGGTGGGTAACTTACTGGCTCAAAATTGTCTACTGTAGTGATCCTATGTTTACCACAAAATTTACCATGACCTCTAAAAACTTCAGGGTTAAGGTTTATAAATTTATCCCTTTCTGCTAATTCTAAAGTACCACAACTCTCAATATTGTTGATTCGTTTAACTAACCCCAAATCAATACATAATTTACCACTTAAAAGAACTCGAGTTGCCCCATTAATAATTGTAAAATCCTCGTAAACATACTTATTTTTATGTTTACAAAATAAATTTACGACACCCATTGTTTTAGCCTGAGTACCCTCAAACCCTTTCAGTACATAATGATTATCCCTAATTTTAAATTGTTTATCAATTTTCTTAAAAATTTTTAATGGAATTATACTTACATCTGCACCTGTGTCAAGTTTTACTTTAATTCTCTTGTTTTCAATTTCTATAATTTCATCCCAAATATTTTGACTACTTACATTTTGGTATACTTTATTGACATTTCCTACAAAACTATCAGCTGATCCATCACTGCTATCTTCATTTATGACATCAATATTCTTCACTCTACACGACTTTGCAAAATGGTTTAAAAGCCCACATTTCTTACATTTCTTTCCATACGCTGGACATTCTCTGGCCCCATGAGTTGATTGACATCTTTTACACTTGAATTTTTCATTGGTATTCGCTTTACTTCTAGAGTTATTATAATTTCTATGGCCCTGGTACCTATCTTTACGAACTTCTCCTATGTCTACATCTTTTCTTTCGGTATGAAATTTCAAATTTTGGTTCTTACTTTGTTCACTAGTTCTACAAAATTCGATGGCTTTTTGTAGGGTAAGTTTGTCCACTCTCAATAGAGCTTCTCTAGTAACTGGATCTCTGATGCCCATTAATATTTTGTCTCTCAGAGCTTTATCTTCGGCTGTTTGTTCTGGATCAATTTCATTATAATTACATGTTCGAATCAAATGTCTACAACTAGTAAGAAACTGCTCAAACGACTCTCCTTCTTTCTGGACCCTCATGATAAAATTGTATCTTTCAAATGATTCATTCATCCTTGGATTAACATACTTATCGATTAGTGATATCATCAAGTCATACTTGTTATTTTCGGCTTCTGGGATCTCGAATGTGGACATAATTTTGGCAGACTCAGCCCCAATTATATTTCTTAAAATTGACATTTTCATTTTATCTGCTGACTGGTCTTGTCCCGTTGCTAGTAAATAATCTTCGAAACTAGTCTTCCAGAACTTCCATTCGCTTGCAGCATTTTGATCCTGCAGGTCAAAATCTGGTGGTAATTTTACATTTATTCCCATCACTGCCATTGTAGGTTATGTATGGTACCTCGTGTACAAGTTGCTATAAATTTAGCTTTTCGACTGTAAACTGTAACCCAACTAGCTGTTTGACTGCGCCATGTTTAAACTACTTTATTTAATGGGTTATAAGTCAAACAATCATAGTACTGAGTAAACTTATATATTTTTATAAAGTTACTAAACATCTTACATACAATAAATCATACAAGTGACAACCATGTTGACTGGCTTGAAGTTAGCCATGTCATGTCTAGCACGCAGCCCCTTGCTACGCTGTTACACAGCTATATATATTAAACAGAGGCAAAAAATAAAGGAGGCCAAGGCTCAATTTGGGTTGTAGTGCCGTAGAAGTAGTTAAATGTTAAGTGTTTATTCTTTTGTAAAGTTACTGTTTGCAAATAAAATAATGTTAATTAAGTGTTTTTATTTAAATGTAAGTGTGGTTAAAAATATAAATAATAATAAATAAATAGTAAAGTCAATCATGTAACAATATTATTGAAAGCTCTTTTGTGTTCTGCTATGCGTTTGTTAAAGGATCTGATAGTTTGACCGATGTAAGTTTTTGAAAAGTTACCACAATCCAAGTTTGTGTACACCACTGTGTAATTAACACTAGAAGCACCAACATTTTTGCATACCTAGAAGCACCGGAGCGGTCAAAATGACGGGTATTAGAATTTTCTATCGCCAATCGTTTTCATATCGTTTTTTAATTGAAAAAAACCTATATTGAGTTAATACCTACTAACAAAAGACATATTTAGTTAACTTAAATAAATTATATAATTATTTAAGCACAATTTATGTAGTAGCAATTTCTTTTTAAAGGGCCTAGCCGGGTAAGATGGTGAAAAGTGCCCCCAGCTCGATTTAAATTCCATATAGGCCACTTTTTAGCACATATAGAGGAACTCACTTTCTGAAATTTTTAGCCCCCTAGGTGGTCACATGACCCCCCTAGAGCCTAATTAGGCATTTTATGTTTTTATTTTTTATCTCAGCCGCATCAAGAGCTAGCCAAAAACTTTATTTAAAAAAGTTGTAAGTTTCAAAAAGATCTATATAAAAAAATTTTATTTTTTGGCGGGAAATTCGAATTTTTAGAACAATTTTAAACTTTTAAATAACTCTGAAAAAAAAAAAACTAAGACACTCGTTTTTACGAAAATCAATTATAATGTGTATTTTTGCACAATCTTTCACGCTGAATTTTTTCAGATTTTTAAAATTGGTGAAACGTACCTTTAAAAATAAAAAACCGCGTTTTTTTCGGTTTTTTTTTCGTTTTTTGATACAATTTTATACATATTTTTCAAAAAAGGTAACACTGTCACTAGAATAGGTAAAAACTGAAAAATAATTGGGGTTTGCTTAATAAAAATTTTGTGTAACGCTATCGATTTTCAAGATACAGAGCGTTGAAGAAAACAAAATTTTACACATTTTTTACGATTTTGCTGAAACTACTGGCAACATTGTAATAAAACTTGGCGGGATTTAAGAGGTAGTTATTGTGAATGTTTTGACATACAATTAAGGATTTGATATTCATCATTGGCGCGCATAGGGGTAATGGTCTGAACTTTTTAAAGAATAAAGCTAGTACGCCACTGACATATTTCAAATTAACAATGGTTTTTGAATTTCTCGTTCAATTTGTGGCAAAAAATGTATCTTCTTATTTTTTCATCCGACTCGCCATTTTTATTCAAAAAATAAAAGATCTTAACCCTTACAAAGTATTCGAACTTCTAGTACTTTCTACATCTACATAATAAACTCGCACATCCATTATTATCAAAATTAATTCGAATACTTTGGAAGCGTTAAGATATTTTATTTTTTGCAGCAAAACGGCGCGTCGTATGAAAAAATGAGAAGATCGATTTTTTATTGAAAATTGAACGAGGAATTCAAAAATGATTGTTAATTTGAAATATGTCAGTGGCGTACTATCTTTTTTTCTTTGAAAAGTTCAGACCATTACCCCTATGCGCGCCAATGATGAATATCAAATCCTTAGTTGTATGTCAAAACATGCACAATAACTACCTCTTAAAACCCGCCAAGTTTTATTACAATGTTGCCAGTAGTTTCGGCAAAATCGTAAAAAATATGTAAAATTTTGTTTTCTTCAACGCCCTGTATCTTGAAAATGGATATCGTTACAAAAAATTTTTATTAAGCAAACCCCAATTATTTTTCAATTTTTTACCTATTCTAGTGACGGTGTTAAATTTTTTGAAAAATATGTATAAAATTGTATCAAAAAACGAAAAAAAAAACCGAAAAAATGCGGTTTTTTATTTTTAAAGGTACGTTTCACCAATTTTAAAAATCTGAAAAAATTAAGGGTGAAAGATTGTTTAAAAATACACATTATAATTAATTTTCGTAAAAACGAGTGTCTTAGTTTTTTTTTCAGAGGTATTTAAAAGTTTAAAATTGTTCTAAAAATTCGAATTTCCCGCCAAAAAAATAAAAAGAATTTTTTTCATCTAGATCTTTTTGAAACTTACAACTTTTTTAAATAAAGTTTTTGGCTAGCTCTTGATGCGGCTGAGAGAAAAAATAAAAACATAAAAAGCCTAATTAGGCTCTAGGGGGGTCACGTGACCACCTAGGGGGCTAAAAATTTCAGAAAGTGAGTTCCTCTATATGTGCTAAAAAGTGGCCTATATGGAATTTAAATTGGGTTGGGGGCACTTTTCACCATCTTACCCGGCTAGGCCCTTTGCTTGATACAAGAACTACACACAAATTTTTTACATAGGTATATGACTTTCACATGTTTTATTTTAGTTTTAGTTCCCAGTTTTCCACTTCTTCTTCTGCAGGTGCTATCTCTGCTACGGAGGTTGGCAATCATCATAGCTATTTTAATTTTTGAGTCAGTAGATCTGATTACATGTTTTGAGCTGCATCCAAACGATTCTCTCAGGTTCCTCAGCCATGAAATTCGTCTTCTTCCGATGCTTCTTTTGCTATCTACCCCTCCTTGCATTATAAGTCTCAGGATGACATACTTCTCGCTCCGCATCACATGTCCGAGATATTGTAGCTTTTGTCACTGCCTACGTTTATTATTTGATTGAGGTGTTGTATCTCTGATTTGTATCCGTTGATGTTGTCCTGCCCTTAGTCAGAGGATCTTGTCGCAAATCTTCTGCTAACTGAAGTAGGAAAGTTTGCCCAGATATTTGACAACCAGTAACTTCCTTATACAGCATCCAAGCATTTATTCTTACCATATCTAAGATATTAAAAAAAGCCTGCAACGGCCATCTTCTTGAAGCTGATTTGGTTGAGCACTGTATGGCCATCTGATCTACAACGTCTTCTCCGTATTTTGTATGGTTGTAGTCAGTGGCGGTCTCAAGGGGGGGGGCGACGGGGGCGATCGCCCCCCCCCCAGAAACCTTAGTTTTCTGAAAAATTGAGAAGTTAATATACATATTAATCCGAAGTGTGAGATCGAACTAATGCATTGCTAATCTAAAGGAGCTGTGCAAGAAATCAAACAGGAAGCCAAATTTGCCGTTAGAGCTCCTTGTTTCAATCACAGTTTAAATCTATCACTGTCCAAATCATCTCAAGTTCAGGCTGTTAGAAATGCAACGGGTACCATACAACAAACAGTTTCGTTCTTCACGTCTTCCTCAAAGAGAAATCAAGTTTTGAAACACTATGTAGGTGGCCAGCTACCTGGCTTGTGTGAAACACGTTGGGTGGAAAGGCAAACATCGTTTTTGCAATTCAGACTTAAGTTCCCTGAAATCATTCAAGCCCTGGAATCAGTAGCTTCATGGCAAGATTTAAAAGCTGCATCCAAGGCGAGAACCTTGATTTGTGTCTTACTGAACAGTACTTTCATTATCACTGTAGTGTGTATGTGCAACATATTTTCACTTACACTGCCTTTTAGCAAGCTACTTCAAAAACCTGACATTGACTTGAAATGTGCATTGAAACATTTTACGGACATGACCAAAGCACTTGCCAATCAACGGAACACAGCGATTGTTTGCTTTAAAGATTTGTTCCAAGAAGCAAAGGACATCGCTGAGAAGACAAATTTTGATATTAGTATTCCAAGAATATCACAAGTGCAGAAGAATCGAGCCAACCACGCAACTAAAGACCCAGAGACATACTTTAGAGTATCAGTGTTCCCTCCCATTCTAGACTCTGTAATAGAAGACACAAAATCTCGTTTTCCTGAAGAAACATTGGAGTTGTACAATCTTCACGTATGCATGCCTGAATACCTAATAACCAACTCTGTTCAGGACATGTCTGAAAAAAATTGAGTGTTTAGTAAGGAGGTACAGTGAACTTTTTGATATGTCTCAAGCTGAAATGAAATGCTTATTGAAAGGTGAACTACAGCTTTGGAAAATGCAATGGAAAGACACGGACGAATTTCCAAAAACAGCGCTGGACGCGTTAGACAGTTGTAACAGAGATTTGTTCCCTACAGTCAGAAAGCTACTTCTAGTCTTAGCTACACTTTCCATCAGCAATGCTTCTGCAGAGCGTAGCTTTCAATCTCTAAAGAGAATAAAGTCGTGGCTAAGAACACGGATGCGTCAAGACAGGTTGACTGGACTTGCTCTACTCCATGCCCATCGAGACATCCCTGTAGACCCAACGAAAGTTTTAGAACGATTCGCCAAAAGTGGCCATCGAAGACTTGAATTCGATTTGTAATTACATTCTTTTTAAAACCTTATAACTTGTTATTTTATTACTTATAACCTAATAAAACTATTACAATGTATAATGTGAACCTCATTTTTTCCATTCTAATAGACTAATTTGTATTGTATATTTATTGTAAATTTTAACATTTTAAAAGGTAAAATGTGTTTTGAGCTCTTTCAATTCAAGCGTAAAACTAACATTGTCAGACCAAACCTCTGAAGTTTGACGTTTGTTCGTGATAAAGTAAAACCACCTAAATCGTCAAAGGTTTAGAAAGATGAGACTTGCTTCAGAGGCTTGCCATTGAAAAATACTATCACCCACAAACCTTTTCTATTAGACTTTGAGTTGTTTTCAATATATAATAGTTCTAAATTGGTTTTTGATACAATCACAAGAATACAAAATATATTTTGAATATTTTATTTGTAAGTTAGCCGAACAATATTTACAACAAGCTTTAGAGGCTAGCTTTTTTATTTTTTATTATAGTGTAAAACTGTTTCCACTCATACTAATTGTAATAATAAGTGATTTTCCTTTTTCTCCGTTCGTCACAACCACTAAGTGACAGTCAGTCCATATTCGGTCCATCAACTGTTCAAATGAATAAAATGCCTTTAAAACTCTCAAAATCTTGCCATATTTTTAAAAATTTTCCGGACCCCCTTTCCGGCTGGGGGCTGCACCCCCCAGACCCCCCTGCAACAGACCATCCCCCCTCCCAAAATCTGACTCTGAGACCGCCACTGGTTGTAGTAGGTAATGGTTTTAGGTTTCTCCTTTTTGTCCATGCCTATTTCAATATTGTTTGAGTGTAGAGAATTCAGCGCTAGAACATTTTTGATCATTTTTCTCTGGTACACCTGGTTTCACTGGTTAGCTCAAGTCTTCGTGTATGAAAATTTTTGAATTGTACAATTCCATCTTTTCGTTTTTTATTGACGGTGAAATATACTTTCTTGCTCGGTTTATTGTTTCAGTGCTGTTGGTAACCTTCTTTCGTAATACTTTTTATGTGTCGTGACAATTCTTCCCTTATTCATAAATGGGCCCATTAGAAGGCTAATTACATATTTCCCTAGAAGTTGATTGTCTGGTCGTTGTTCATCTTTCCGTAGGTAAGGAAATCCGTGCAATAAATATTTGGATTAGACATTAGCTGTAAGCCGAAATTTTATTCCAAACTTATCGGGTTTATACGCCATGTACTGGGTGAAGTGACATCTTGCCTTTGTGGAAAAAAGCTGTTCGTCGATAGATATATTTTAGCCAGTTGTTGTAGGTGTAGCAAAATATACAATTCTCTATAAATAGGTTCCATATTGCCGACGCAAGTGCAAATTTATCTGATGATCATCGCTCAGATCTGGTACTTCTCCTCCGTAATAAGGACCACATTTTTTCTAGGTAGACATCAACATATTCAAAAAGTAATTACACTAAGTAACTACCTGCAAAAGAGAACTTATGATTCTTAAATAGATGTAACAAAGTCCTAATTTTTACCTAATTTTTAATTTTCTACAATAACTATGAATTAGTAGTAATACAGAGGGTGAAAAATAGAAATCAGTCAAAATGACGGCCCTGGTGCTTCTAGGTATATATTATCACATCTCAAAAAGTAATTACACTAAGTACCTGTAAAGGAGGAATTATAATCCTCAAGTAGATCTAGGAAAAGTCCTAAATTATCAATTTTCTAAAGTAACTAGGAAAAAGTAATACAGAGGGTCAAAAATAGAAAGCAGTCAAAATGACCGCTCTGGTGCTTCTAGTGCTAAAGTGAAGTGACACAATAAACTACATCATTTGAGAAAGGCACTCTGCCGAAAAAGCTATAGTGACATTAGTTTGTAATAAATTTTGTAGAAGTATTAAAAAAAAAGTTTTCAGTGTTTAAATGTTATTAAAGAAAGGTCATTAGTTCATAGGCAAATTTGTTACTAAGCAATTTGCATTTAAGAGATCTTTTAAAAAACCCTTGATTTTAATTTTTATTCTTTTGTTAATCCATTGTGTAATTTAATATTTGGTATGTAAATGAGTAATTCAATTGTTCTGTACGATTTGGCTGAATAGTAATTATGTTTTATCTTGTTTTGACCTTATGTATATCAGTTTTGTATACAATTTTATTAAAAAAGATATTTTGATAACTTCTCCTTCTGTTAGTCGAGACTGTTGGCTATTAACATGGCAATTCTGATCTGGCTCACATCACTTTCACAGATTTTGGAGCTACGAGTGTCTTCTCCTGCCTGGCCCGCGCTTACTGTCTATTTTGCTCTAAATAACCTTATGGTAATTATTGTATTATTATTGTATATTATTATATACCATTAGATGGTAGTTTATGTGGAACAGTGGTTTCCAAAGGGTGGATCGCAACCCTCCGGGTCGGGATAAAAAGAGATATTTCTTGTTTCGTGAATTTTTCTCGTTAGTCTACTGGGTTTCGTTCTCATCACATGTCCATACCAGGTTAATTGTCTGTTATTTTGTTAATTATTGGTTCCTGTTTGGTTATACCTCGTAATTCCATTATAAATAAGTATGAAAATTGCTATTAAATAAACGGTAGTTAATTAATGTTATAACAGTAAAAATTATTAAGGATAAATATCAATGGCACCCTGACCAGAACACGAAAGGAAGCCTCATCACCTTTGGGCGATGTTCATTTGTTTTAAGTATACTAGACCAAGTAGGTAACATTTAAAATGTTAATAATTATTTCTTGCCATAAGAAAGTGATAAATTATAGAACATCAATAAATACTATTTCATTAACCATTTTTATAAAGTTATATAAATAAATATTTAATAAAATATTTGGGTGTCATATGCAGCAGCTTAACTTTTATAAACTTATTAATTACTATTATACATATAATAGGTAGACTATGCATTTGCAATTTACTTAAATTTTGCAATTGATTACTTCTGTTTAACTTCCAGATTTAGCCATACGGCTCACACTCCCTCTAAGGGGAAAATTGACTCATCCCAGATACCTACGGTATCAAAAGGATTGAGCTCTGGTGGGACTCTTTCCGTGTTATCGAGCCCTAGGTGACTTGGTATGCAGGTGTATCTCCCAAAAATTTTCGTACACATCTGGCCGTTGCGAGTAGTACAGCTTTCTGCATGGTCTTATAAAGATGTTCATTAAGACCCAGCTTTTTTATGCTTTCGAGGAGGGTCTTCGGAATGACTCCAGTAGTAGACATAATAATCGGTATCGTCTGGGTACTTTGCATTCTTCATTGTCTCCGTATTTGAATTTCCAGATCTCTGTACTTGGCAATCTTTTCAGTAAATTTAGTACGTAGATTATTGTTGTTAGGAATCGCCACATCAATGAGGGTTGTTTGTCTCGTTAATTTATTGACTAATACGAGATCTGGTCTATTATGCGCCACTGTTTGATCTGTGAGAACAGTGCAGTCCCAGTATAGCTTGTAGTTGCCATCCTCAAGCATACTCTCAGGGACGTATTGATAATATGGGAGATGGTCGGTTTGAAGAAGTCCCAGCTTGATAGCTATCTCCTGATGAAGGAATTTTCCCACTGCGTCATGCCGTTCCTTGTACTCAGTTGCAGCAAATGCCTGGCAGCCCCCTGTAAGATGTTGGATGGTTTCTTGGGCTTGACATCCATATCGGCATCTGTCGTTTTGAACATGAGGGTCTTTGATGATATAGTTCAGGTAATTTCTGGTTGGTATAACCTGATCCTGAATGGCCAGTAATGAACCCTCCGTTTCAGGGAACATCTTTCCTGATGTCAACCAGTAATTCGACGCTATATTGTCGACATAATCTTGGCTGACCTCATTGGGATGTCGCCCGTGCAGAGGTTTACCCATCCAGGCTCGCACTTTTTCGTCCTTAGTAAGGTGGTTTATGCGCAGTTCTGCTTCCCTCAGTTTTATCGGTGTTGTGTCATCTACTGCGCAGATAGCGCGATGTAGAGTAGATGTTTCAGCCTGCATCTGAAAATAAGACCTTAAAATAGCAATTTGTTTGTCTAATTGCTCACCTCTATCCATAAGTCCTCTTCCTCCTAAATTCCGCGGTAATGTCGTTCTTTCTACTGCACTTTTTGGATGGTGTTTTTGTGCCTTTGTGAGGTGCGTTTTTACTTTTCGCTGAAGATTTTCTATGTCCGTTTTTGTCCACTTAACAATGCCAAATGAATAGCTAAGCGCGGAACATGCGTAGGTGTTTAGTGCCTTAAACAAATTTCTACTATTAAGGTGTGAGCGAAGCAGCTGTTTTACCCTTCGTATAAACTCAGTAGTTATGGCTGTTTTCATTTGTTTATGGTCAATTCTCCGCGCTTGCTTTACTTTAAGATATTTATACATATCGTTTTCACCCATGGCCTCGATGTTCTGGCCATTTTGCATATAAAATACGGCACTTGTCTAGTCCGAAGTGCATGCTAATATCATTAGAAAAAGTTTCTACAGTTTTTAGCATCTCATCGAGTTGGTTTCGAGTGGAAGCCATTAATTTCAAATCATCCATATACAATAAATGATTAAGCTTCGCCACCACATTGTTGTTATTTTTGATGCTAAAACCTGCGTCTGTGGAGTTCAATAGCTGAGATAGTGGGTTCATAGCTAGACAGAACCACAGTGGACTCAACGAATCTCCTTGAAACAGGCCCCGGCCGATTGCAATATTTTCAGTTTCGATGTTATTTTCACCAGGTATTTGAAGGTGAATTCTAGTCTTCCACTCCGTCAAAAAGGTCACTATATTATCATCGACTTTATATATTCTCAATATATCTATAAGCCATTCATGCGGCACTGAATCAAAGGTTTTCTTGTAATCAATGAAGGCAGTAAAAAGATTCCTCTTTTTGGAATATGCCTGGTTAGAAATCACTGCGTCGATGAAGAGTTGTTCTTTGCAACCCATGGAACCCTTAGCGCATTCTTTCTGTTGAGGCTCTATGATATTGTTCAGAGCACAATGTTGGTAGATACGCCGGGCTACACAGGATGTGACCAATTTATCTATACAAAGTTGGAAGACAAGTAATTGGGCGGTATTTGGCTGGATCTTGGGTGTTATTTTGATCCTTCGGAATTAAATAAGTGGTTCCCTGAGTTAGGAATGATGGTATATCCTGCGGATTAGAAATTATATGATTAATTAGTGTTGATAAGCATTCATGAACACTCCAAAACTTCTTGAGCCAAAAGTTTTGAACTCCGTCTGGTCCAGGAGATTTCCAGTTATGAAGCTCTTTGATGGTATTTGAGACTTCTTCAGTAGTGAAGAGTTCGTAAAGGGTGGTAATGTAGTAGTGTTGGCGTATCTTCTATCCATCCAGCATTGCTGTTAAGAGCAGCTGGCGTGGTGATTTACCCAAAATTCATGAATTTCTTCTTGGCTTGGGTAAGTCTTATCGACACGTTCTACAGTGGAATTGAGTTTTACACCGAGAGAAAAAAATTCTTGACATAAAGAAACTTTATTAATATTTAAGAAAGATCGACTTGGCATATTGCCTAAGAAATATATCTTTGTATGTAAGATATAATTTTCTAAAATATTTCAAATAAAGTCTACTATAGCCAAAGAAATATATCTTAAACATGATTGAACTATCACTTTCTGGCAAACTTCAAACCCATTTATCAGAAAGAAATTACACTTGATGTTAATTAATTTTATTAGTCATAAAAATAAATTTTCTACACATTAGAAAACTATTCTTTCTGAGCAATAATATTTCTTAGTAAGGAATGTTATTATTTTACTATTAATAATTTATTTATTTAATGTTAAGAAATATATTTCGCAGAGATAAACGTATATTTAGAGTTAAGTTAATATTTCTTGAAAATAGAGTGATATTACATAAGGCGAAATAAATCATTGTGTTAAGGTAAAATCATTATTTATTAATAAAACAAGATATAAAACGTTATTATTACATACAAATATTTTCTCCACTCTTAAACCACGGGCTTCTACACAACAATAAAAGGATGGAGAGGCAAATCCAACTTCCTCAAATTTTCTTTCTTTTGTTAATAGCACTTTGTATATCAGCAATTCACTAAAACAAAATCGTTATGTTGAAAGAGTAAACTTACTTTAATAATTTTTTTTATAAAGATATAGATATTTATTTTGACAAATTTAGTAAATACAAAAAAAAAACAAATACACGGTCCCACATAAGAACTATTAATACTAATAATTATCAATCATATTTAGTTCAAGCATTATTTAACCTACACATCTTTGTTTATTTTTTTCTTTTTGTTAATGAAATATTAATTATTTATCTGTATAATATTAAGTCACACAATAAGCATTGTTTAGCTAAAACGAGAGGGAAAATACAACCAATGTAAAACATTGAAGCAGACATAATAATATGTAATTTTCTTAATTTTTATAATCTAAAAGAGACAGCATACCTAATCATTAAGAAATTTTATTAAGGGAAAGTACTATTAGTTTACATCTAAGTCATTTAATACATATTAACTAATTCACGGTTTTCGGCAATAACATTTCTTAACCATAAACATATATTTCTTTTAGACTAACTGATTTCTTTATCTCAAATAAATTAACAGAAAAACTCCTCAGCGTTGCACCCGCCATGTTTGATATAGCGTTGTATTGTATATTTTTATAGAAGACGATACATTCAAGAAACCTATTATAGTTGATACATAAGTTACACATTTTTAAAAAGGTACTTACATGTATAAAGTTCTACCATTTCTGGAAGGCCCCGCAGTTGGTTAATAACTCCTTTCTTAATATTGTTCTGAAGCTATATATTATATCATTCTGTCCCAGCTTTAAATTGTGGCATATTTCCCAGTTAGAATAATAAGCTCCTTTATTTCAGAGTCGTCCATCATTATACCTAAAAAGCATATAAAGATACTATTATGTTTTTTTTTAACCATTCTGATACGCGACAATATTATATTATTATTACATCTTAAATGACTCAATTTACTTTTATTTAATACCTATATATGTACGTACCTTCAAAATATCCGTTAATTTTTAAAGTACACCAATAAATCCAACATCCATCTATATGAACATGAACATATCTTGACAAACACTGACGACTAAATCATAAATAGTTAATCTGCGCAATTCTTTTGTGGAAGAAAATCTCTTTGCAAGTAACATTTCGGCATTAATGACAAAGTTTTATAACCACAGTTACTACAGAGGGTATTTCTGAAGAATTATTTCTTGTGGTTTAAAATATTTATTTAATTGATGGATTCGACCGTTACTTGATGGAAGTTCATTTTATCTCACAATAAAACAATGAAAAACGTTTGTTTTTCTGTACTTCCACAAAATTTATTACAACTATGTTATTACTACAGCTGTTTCGGCAAAGTGCCTTTCTCAAGTGATATATTTAACAATGTGTTTGCCTTTTTAAGTCTTTAACTGAAGAGGTTGAGGAGTGGCGAGCTGTTTCTCTCGAGTTGGTCATTCAGAATTATATCTGTATTTTTCAATTTATTAATTTCCATTGATTCTAAAAGTGATAGCTTAAGGCCTTTATTTTGAATATGTAGAATTTGAAACTCTTCATTGAAAGAATGATTATGATCTAGAAGGTGAAGTGCGTATGTAGAAGTGTCTGTTTTTCTATTGTTGAAAGCCCTTTTGTGTTCTGCTATCCGTTTGTCAAAAGTTCTGCCAGTTTGACCGATGTAATGACCGTGGATGACATACTAGTCTACTTTACAGGAACTAACAGACAACTTGACCAATTTCTATCATACATTAATTCACTTCATAGTAATATTGAGTTCACAATAGAAACAGAACAGAATAATTCCATAAACTTTCTAGATGTAACGATTACCAGACTACACAACAAACGTGAGTTCTCCGTATATCATAAACCTACCCATACTGACACAACTATACACAATTCATCATCCCATCCTACACAACACAAATTAGCAGCCTACCATAGCATGATACATAGACTGACAGAAATTCCTATGACAAAAAATAACTCCGAGACAGAACTAAATATCATTAGACAAATAGCAGTAAACAATGGCTATAACGAACAAACAGTTAACAACATTTTAAACCAAAAACTCCATAAGAAAGCCTTGAAATTAGTGTATCCACCACCACAGAAAGAACCCAGTACCTTCTGCTCTCTCACATATACTGGCAAAATAACAACAAAAATAGCCAGATACATAAAAAAGAAAGGAATAACACCAGCTTTCAGAACTAACAACAACTTTAGCAAACATATTAAAAACAATAAAAGCCGAAAGAGAAAGCAACTACAGAGTGGTGTGTACAAACTAACTTGTGGTGACTGTCCGAAAACTTACATCGGTCAAACTGGCAGAACTTTTGATAAACGGATAGCAGAACACAAAAGGGCTTTCAACAATAGAAAAACAGACACTTCTACATACGCACTTCACCTTCTAGATCATAATCGTTCTTTCAATGAAGAGTTTCAAATTCTACATATTCAAAATAAAGGCCTTAAGCTATCACTTTTAGAATCAATGGAAATTAATATATTTTAATTTTTGGTTTAAAATGTTGTTAACTGTTTGTTCGTTGTAGTCATTGTTTACTGCTATTTGTCTAATGATATTTAGTTCTGTCTCGAAATTATTTTTTGTCATAGGAATTTCTGTCAGTCTATGTATCATGCTATGGTAGGCTGCTAATTTGTGTTGTGTAGGATGGGATGATGAATTGTGTATAGTTGTGTCAGTATCAGTGGCGGATCCAGGGGGGGGCGATGGGGGCGATCGGCCCCCCCTCTCAACCCAAGTGATTTATTTTTTTTAATTATAATACAGTAAAACCTGTGTTACCGGCCACCTGCCAAAATCGGCCACCTGTACTAACGGCCAGTTTAAAAAATCCCCAAACCAATTATAAGTAGACAACAAAAACTGGCAATACCGGCCACCTTTCTATATCGGCCAATGGTTCTTTCATTTTTAGTGGCCGTTACTGACAGGTTTTACTGTATAAAGATTACAAAAACATTCATTTATTTTTCAAATGGATAATTATACATGTTTTAAAATTACAATATTATATGAATTACATACAAATATATTTTTTTGTATGGGACTTGTCTAAAACGGGCCAGTGACGCCAGCCCTAATAACACAAAACATTCCATGAATGTTCCTAGAATGTACACACAGGACATTGAAAACATTCCTGGAATGTCCCCAAATGCACACGAATGTCCCTGGAAAGTCCCAGGAAAGTGCTGTGTCAGCATTTTAAATATTCTTAGAATGTTCTGTTGGAACATTCCATGAATGTCTACGAATGTTCTTTGGACATTCACAGTCTATTTGTTAGACTGAATGTCTTGTTGGAACATTCCATGAATGTTCTTTGGACATTCACAGTATATTTTTAGACTGAATGTCTTGTTAGAACATTCCATGAATGTCTACGAACGTTCTTTGAACATTCACAGTATATTTTTTAGACATTCACTGAAATATATCGTCAGTAATGTGACAATACCTCCTATATGTTTTTTCATGAGGTTTGCAGGAGACGAAAAACATTTTTTAAGGTCACTTTCTGTTTTTGTACGTATTCTGACTTTTTTGTAGTAAATAGATAGTTGAATTTACTGCAAAACAAGTCAAAAAATATATGAAAACAGGAGGTGGCCGAAACAAGTTTTTAGTCTATCTTACAAATCTCTTGAAAAAAACAGATAGGAGGTATTGTCACATCACTGACGATATGTGGCCATACCAAATAATACATCCTTGATAAATATAAACATTTTTATTGCAAAAAATCTTTACATACATTTTTTAATGTAATTTACTGACATTCCTAAATATTATAAAAAAATGTGTCACATTTGCTTTGTAAACCTTTCTTTTGCTTTTCGTAGCCACATATTCCGTTTCCTTTCTGGTTTTTTGTAGACCACTTCTCTCAGCTGATTCTAAAAGAAAATAAAATAAAAGGTAATTTTTCTATCCTCTACAATTAACAATCAGAAGAAATATTATTTACAGGTAATAATACGCATAAATAATAATAATAAAAAAATAAATATTAAATAATATTTAAATAAATAATAAATAATATTTAATAAATAAAATAATAATAATGAACATTTTGTATTTTGACAACGACATCCGACGTGGAAGTAGAAACCTTAATAAAATTATTTTTTCAAGTAAATTGTGGCTTATTTCCTCATTAGAATAGTTAATTACAAAAAAGCCACAAAGAAATAGATTTTTCACAAACAAATAAGTATTTAGTATTCATTATATTTATTGTTTTTATTATTTACTTTAATGTCCTACTGGTACATTATTTGACAAATAATGACATTTCGAAGTCTGTTAAGTATGATATAACGCCCTTGGGCATTAAATTTAAATAACGACTTAGATACTGTCAAGTTGACAAATATCAACCTAAGTAAAACTATGGTTACCACAATTATGTTACTACTGTTACTGGTAAATGTACTTATTTAAAAACTAATCAATTCAAAATTCATTCAAATTTTTCGCATATAAAGAATAATTTAGTCAGACATTAAACGTTGAAGGCACCACAGGTATTATAATAATAACGCTTTCAGTCAACGTATATCCCTCAGGCCCTTGTTAAAAACACCATTGACCTCAAGCGTTATTATCCTTATAATACCCTTGGTACCTTAATAACTGTAACATAAGATTATACCTTAATTCTTGTTTTCTATTTCTGATGTTTTTATTTATTTACATTGAATATTAATCTGTTTTGTTGTATAATCTACTTCGCAATAATTATGTGATATATTTGACTTAAAATGAATTCAAAAATTTTTTGCAGTTGGGCAACAATGTCAACTTAGATCTCCGATGTAGATAATGAATTACAACAGTATCTATATTGTACAGACTGTATTATTAATTAGGTTATTTATTTATTTATTGAAATATACATCCACCAGGTATAAACCCATAAAGGTGTACATAAGAAAACTACATACATTGACTGAACACTTGATGACAAAATATAAAATAAAATAAAGAATAACCAAAAATGTTTCTGTTGTTAATACACATACACAATAATAAACAAAGACCTTAATAAAGAAAAATAACATGGCATCAATTCGATAAGCTATTGCGTATTTCGCGTTTAAAGATGTTAAAACCAAGAAAAAAAATGCATATACCTGTGTGACATAAGCTATTGGAACAGCACAGTCTCTTAAACGAACAGATGAAAGTGAAGTTCTGTCAATATCTTTTTCTAAAAAGTGTTTTGAACATACTCCTCTATTAACAAATCTGATCTATACTTCATGTCTTCTTCGCAGGATCTTCTGGAAAGCTAAAAATACAAAATATATGCATTACTAAGCATTATTAACAAATTTTAGTTTTAAATAAAAAATATGATTAATGGACTCACAAAATATTATAAAACAGCTTAGAAATTGTTTATTAGTATAGTCGGTTCCCCAAACTCTGACACAACTGGCTAGTGATTTTAGTAGGTAATTTTTTTTGTTTTTGGCCAATTTTGCCAAAATTACAGTAATTATTAACTATTTAGTTATTATTTTTTTTTTTGCCAATTTTACCAAATTGGCAAAATTATTTACTAAAATCACTAGCCAGTTGTGTCTGAGACTCAGTAGTACCTACTGAGACTGAGTTTAGCAAATCAACTATAATATTCTGTGTATTCATTAGTTGGTACTGCATATTATAGTGTGTGGTCTACCATCCTATTTATAAAGGCATACACTAGCAAAAACGCAAAAAGAATTACTTTAGTTTTACAAATCCTATTGTTATTATCTCTATTTACTATTTTAGTTAGGAATAAGCGAAGTTTGTGGCTTATTCACAATTATTATTAAAATAATAAATGGATATGACCAATTATTAACTTATAAAATAAAATAATAATTCTTCTGATTTATGCCTTTTATTCACTTTGTTATATCTATGTTACTTAAAAGATTTTTTATGAATAGTATTATTAGGGTATTAATAGTATTAATTTATTTTCTGAAATACAGGGCATGCCTTCGTTTACATATTTGCATACTAACCTTTTAATAGGGCTTTTCATTCACAGTCATTTGTTTGGAGCTTCTGTCATAATTGAAACGTTATTCCTGCAGATTTTTTTATCTACATTTGTTTCTGCTACTCCAACTGCGTTAAAAACAGGACACCATTTTATTCACTATGTTAATAATACTATTAAAGCTATTATAAAAGTATCCGAATTAAAAAAATATTCTTAAAAAGCACAAATAATACAAACGATCCACCCACCGCAAATCAAGGCTTAGCAAGGTGGCCAAGATGAAGATGCCAAGATGGCCGAAGCGAGGTCGTTGGTTGGTCGTTTCGTTTTTAGTCACGTGATGCCCTCTCAAGCGCCATGCACAAAAATATATGCACGGCGAATTTGAAAATGAACGCAAAAGAAATAAATATAAATGCCTCTCTTGGGTTTTGCATAAGTTATAAGTATTTTTTTTATTAACAAAATCGCATTCCAAATTGAATATTCGCGAACAATAATTTTTATTACATTTGTATGTTTATAATATTGTATTAATTGAACTTGGGAAACTCTTTAAATTTGACATATTATTGCACTGTAGGCCTAAAGTGTCACTTAGTTTGTCTGGTATGTTATAAGTAATGTTGTTTCTGTTACACGTATGTATTATTTCGCAACTTAAAATATAGGAACATTGGTAGTATGTTCACAGAATGTCTTATGGTAACATTCCAGGAATAATTTAAACAGATGTTCACCGAATGTTCCCTAAATGTCCAGGACATTCAAATATTGATAGAACTTTGGTAGTACATTCCTGGAATGTTGTGTGTTGTTAGGGAGTGTATTCGGAAATGAGTAATTTATAATTCTTAGGTATAGTCATTAAAAATTAAAAATGATTACAATAAGCATATTTTTAAACAAATATGTAATGTATATACTGTGAACGCATACCTAAGCATGTCCACCCTCGTATAATTATAAAATCGGTTGCAGATAACGGATTCTTCGAAAATCTCTCGAAAATAGCGCGCCCAGCAAAACTATATTAATTTGCCGAAAATATAAATGTATTATGTTCAAACGATTGCTGATTGCTGACCACGAAAAAAGAACACCCTTTGCTTATTAATTATTATTAGTCATTAGTGTATTTTGTCTATCGATGCAAGTAACATCTCTAATACTGATTCGTACAGATCTTAGTTTGTAAATTGTTAGAGTGATTAATATTATTTTGAGTTTATTCTTCTTTTTTATATTAATATAGTTTGTGATTTACGAAGAGTTATAAAATGTCAAATAAACGAAAAGAAGCTTCTACCGAGAACTTGAAAAGTAAAAAATTCAAATGTCGCAATATAGCTGATTATTTTTTTAAAAGTCAACGTAATTTGGGTGATAGTGATAATATTAATAGTAATGAAGATAATAAATATGTACAAGGTACATCTTATCAGATAGATCATTCTATGAGACCTACTGATCTTGGATCAAATTTAAGTTCTGAGAGCATTCAAAACAAGTCATGCGATTTTTCAGTGCGTCCGATACAAATCAACGATGATGCAGTAAATCCCAATTCTACTTTCGAGAGTTTTATGGAAAAAGGTATGTCTTATATGCATGAAATGTATGTCTTATATATTATATAAGTTATAAGTTTATTCTATATCACGTTTGACAGACGTGAGTATTTATGCACGAGTACGATAGATAGTCATTTATGTCGCGGGATGCAATCATCCACATATAAAATTATGGTAATGAATTAAATTTTAAACTTCATATGGGAAAGTACATCATGTGACACCTCATTTAAAAGCTTTTGAGATAGTGATTACAAAAATGTATAGGTAATACTTGTGCAAAATCTCGGTCCAATGCTTTTTAAATGCATTCATTTTTTTATAATCCTGAGAAAACTAATAAGTATTTTTAAAAAATTTAAACACAAAATGCAAGATTACATTATTACCGAGGGACAAAAGTCCCTGAAAACTTCTATAATGTTTATTTTAATAAGTTACAGGGGTGAAAAAGAAGAGAAAATTGAGTATGATTTTTAATTTCAAATACCTATATCATTCACAAGAAACCTTTTGTTTATTCTAATGGGCTTTCGGCCCTCGGTAATAATGTAATATGTATTTTATTCTGCCTTTAAATTTTTCAAAAATTCTCGTATTAGCTTTCTCAGGATTCGAAAAAAATGAATGTGTTTAAAAAGCATTTGACCAAAATTTTGTGCATGTAGGTATTATACATTTTTGTAATCAGTATTTCAAACGCTTTTAAATGAGGTGTCACATGACATGATGTTTTTTCCCATTACGAAATAACATTAAAACTATTTCGACATGAATTTGTTTGCATTGAAAAAGGTAAAGTAGTTTTGATTTTTTGAAAATTACATTCGTTTAATTCATTACTACATTTCCGAAACTACTGTAAGTTGTTAACTTATAAAGTCTCATTTCGTAGGTTTTTTAAATTTTAATGATAATTTACTACATATTATATCTATTTTTCTTTCATCAACTTTATGTATTATGTATATGGTGTCCCAACCCAAAATTAGCGGAACCGTTGAATATTTCGCGAAATGAAAATCGAATCGAAAAAATGAAAAATATGTGTTAAATAATTTTTAAAAATCTATCAAATGATACCAAACACGACCCCCCACTCGACCCCCTGAAAGTGGGATGGGGGTAACTTTAAAATATTAAATGGAGACCCTCAGTTTTAATTGCCGATTTGGATTCCTTACATAAAAGTAAGCAACTTTTATTCGAGACATTTTTCGAATTCTGGATAGATGGCGCTATAATCGGAAAACCATTAATCGTGATACCATAGGTAATTTATAGAAATGGTTTAATATCTCTAAAATCACTCTCAAATGAAAAATCAAAAAACACAAGTTTAATATGTATTTTCCAAAATCCTATCGAATACCACTAAACACGATAGGATGTCATTCGGGAGGTTTTTGAAAAATATTAAACACGTGATGTTTAGTTTTTCATCTGGAAGTGTATTGTTCAAGAAAGACTATTTCTATATTATTATATTTCTATATTCTATATATTATAGCGCCATCTATCCAGAATCTGAAGAAATGTCTCGAATAAAAGTTGCTTACTTTTACGTAAGAAGTTCAAATCTGCAATAAAAACTGGGGGTTTCCATTTACGATTTTAAATTGAGCCCCCACCACACCTCCAGGGGGTGGAGTAGGGGGTCGTATTTGGTGTCATTCTTTTCCATTCTTTCCTCCTTGCTGCTTTATTTTTCCAATTTGTAATTTTAAGTTCTTCTGTCTCTTTAAACACCTTTCTTCCATCTGGTTTTCGGTCTACCTTTCTCCTTCTTTCCTGCTAGGCTATACCTCCCGTTAAAATTCTTTTGGGAAGCCTCGTGTTTGGCATCTTTTGGATATGTCCCAAGCTCCCAAGCATCTCAGTTTTTGTGATTTTATGATCCCTGCTATATTCGGTTCTCCATAAATCGTCTCCAGTTCTACATCTAGTCTTCTTATCCGCATTCAATTCCATACCTTTCCTTTAAATATTTTCCTGAGGACTTTTCTTTTCCACAGTTTCAGTATGGCTTGTTCGGATTTGTTCATCGTCCATGCTTCACTGGAAAATAATACTATACGTTTTATCACTGTCTTTCTGTCTTATATATTCTTATCTTAACCCTTCTAGATATGTTCTTACTTCTTAATAAGTTGTTTAGAGCAAAGATACAACCAGTCATAATTCTTGCTTGGATTTGTTCGTTCGTATTTGGTATCCTAGTGAATATCGCTCCTAGATCTTGGAATCTTTCTACTTCTTCGTATTTACCTATTTTTTCTACTGTGCTTATCGTCAGCTATTGTCCTTGTATCTTTTCTCGTTCTGTCCATTCCGTATATTTTCTTGGTTTATGCATATCCTTTTATTTCTCGCCTCTAGGTTTTTTAGTATTTCTTTTATTTCTTGTTTACTTCTGGCTATCAGTACTATGTCATCAACGAACGCCAAGCATTGGTGTTTTCGTTCATATACAAGTTCTGTCCTGTTAACTTCACCTTCGACTTCTCTAATGACAATTTCAAGAAGGATACTGAACAACAATGACGACAGTGGGTATCCTTGTCGCACCCCTTCACTGACCTTAAACTTATCTGTTTCCTTTTTCCTTTCCATCTATTTTAATCCTATTCTCTGTTTCTCTGAGTGTCACTTTTATCATTTGTATTAATTTTTCACTAATTCTAATTTCGCATATTGCCTTGTATATTTTTTTTCGTTTTACCCTGTCCCAAGCTTGTTTCAAGTCGGTGAATAGGGCCACTGTATATTCTCCGTATTCGTAGCTTTACGCTTGTATTTCACGTAGCAGGAAAATTTGATCCACTGTGCTGCGTCCTCTTCTGAATCCACATTGATATTTCCCTATGTCATTATCTATCTTTTGTGTTATCTTGTCTTTTATATGTACTGCAAGTATTTTATATGCAACGTTTAGTAGCGCTATTCCCCTGTAATTATGGCATAAACTTTTGTCATTTCGTTTCTTTTCATCAAGTTAAGGTCCAGGATAACAAAAGTGTCAAAAGTAGTATACATGCCTCCCTTAGAAAGATCAGTTTATGAGTTTCTCGAATTTCTTCAATTTTCGCTATAAGGTATTTCTTTATATCTCAAGAATTACTGCATGGATTTTAATTTAGAAAGTCTCATTTTGTTTTTTTGAAACCCTTCAATCATATGTGTAAATATTTTATGTTTAAGCGAAAATATATCAAAAAATATCGATTTATCGTTTTTTTTTTTTTCGACAAATGTGTATACAAACATATCTCCGAAGTTTGATGATAAATTTTAACGCGCAAAATCTTATTTGGTTTGTTTTTTGGAGTTGTTGGTGTATACCTTGAAAAATTTGGGTGTACCTCCCAAATTTTTTTATATCGAAAAATATTACAATTTTATGTTTTTAGATTCTTTTTTTTTGTTGATAATTTCACATGTCATTTTCTGTTAGTGCATCAACTCAAGAATTTTTAAAAATAAGACTTTTTACGTTAAAATTGATAAATAAATTTTAGAGATATACATATTTCCATACTGTCCAAACGTTTTACTAAAAAATGAAAAAAATTATTTTTTTAAACTTTTTGGATCAACATTAAGAATATTTAAAAATAAATAAAATGAGACCCTCTAAATCAAAATCGATGAAGTAGTTTTGTATATACGGTTGTATACGAAAAATCATATTAATAAATATTTAAAAAAAATTATTAAAATATTGAAAATATCAAATTTCAATTTAATTGTGGCTTATTTCCCATCTAAATAGTTAATCATAAAAATGCCACAAGGAAATAGCTTCAGAACAATATCAAGACTTACTTAAAATATCCTGACAAATTCCAGAAATAAGTTTGTTCAACTGAATAATTGTCAAAATTAAAAAATTAATATTTTCGAAAACAAATTTTAAAATTTAAGAAAAATATTAACATTTTTTTTAATATAAAGAAATTATAATACTGGAATTTAAAACCTTAACAAAACATTGAAAATATTAAAAATTTCTTAAAATATATTGATGTATTTCAGAAATATGTTTGTATACCTAGATAATAATTCCCAAAATGAAAAATTTATATTTACCAATATAAATTTTAAAAAATTTATAAAAATATTTACTCAAAAAATTTTTTTTTTCAATAATAAAGAAATTTTGATACTTGAAGAGGAAACATACTGCCAATTCATTAGTAACAGTTTTTTGTTTTCCATTCTTATCATGCCTTGACCTAAAGTCGTCGCACAAAACGGTAAAAAACAAAAAAAAAATAGTATATTATGCTTCAGGGAAGTAAATGAAGAATACGAGAAATTGCAGCCTTATCGCCCGAGGCGTAGCCGAAGCATACCTGCATTTCCAGCATTCTTTATTTGTACTTTTTTCGTAGATAATATGCTATTTACCTCCCTAATATAATAGCATACCATTTTAAACTACTTTTTTGGAATATTCACTTCCGAATACCTCCCGAATACATAATATTACATCATTTCAATTTCAGATATATTGACAACCGCAATTCTACACAAACTTCCACAAAAACATACTCAGATGACTATCAAAATTTGCAAATGTGTTTAGATGAGGACGATGAACGTTAGTGAAAAGACGAGTGCACCAAACCTTGTTTTAGATATTGGAAATTATATTGGTTTTAAAATCGATGACTTAACAAAAAAAGGAATTTTACAAAATCATTGGGTTCCTCCAAAAAATTATCAGTTCCCTTATTCGATGCAGATGAAGAATGGCGTAGAAGGTAAAAGATATGCTAGTCAGAAGCATTTAGATCAATATAAATGGCTTGTATTGTCCGAAGCGAAAAAAGGATATTTTTGCAAATATTGTGCATTATTTCTGAATGTTGGAGGTAATCACAAAAATGTTCATGTGAAAAAATTAGTGTCCGAACCATTATGTAAATTTACGAAGCTTTTTGGAAAAGACGGCTTTCTTGATAATCACGCATCACGTGATTATCACATTCAATCTCTGATGTCTGCGAAACAATTCTTAAAATTTATTGAAAATCCTAATTTAGATATTGTTAACCAAGTCCATAATGAGAGGTTGAAACAGGTGTTGGAAAATCGAAAACGTTTAAGACCAATAGTTGAATGCATAAATTATCTTGGTAGGCAAGGTATATCTTTTCGAGGTCATCGTGACGATGGACAATTAAACATTAATACTGTTGCTAGCCCTATCAATGAAGGAAACTTTAGAGAATTACTAAAGTTTCGAATTCAAAGTGGAGATTTAGAATTGAAAAATCACCTCGAACAATCTTCAGCTCTAGCAACTTTTATAAGTAAGACCTCACAGAATGAGCTTATTAATAGCTTTGGAGAAGAAATATTAGGTGTAATAATAAGTCGAATCAAAGAAGCTAATTTTTACAGTATAATATTTGATGAGACTACAGATATTGCTCATATCTCTCAAATGACATTGGTAGCAAGATATTTATACAAAGGCAAAGTTAGAGAGGATTTTATTAAATTCATTGATCTCTATAATGAGATAAAAAATTCAAATAAAACTGATTGTGAAGCAGAGAATGAAATTAAAGAAACAGGTTACAACTTAGCTCAAGTTGTATTAGAAACTTTAAAAAAATCAACTTTAGAAGTTAAGAATTGTGTAGGCTTGACTACAGATGGCTGCTCTGTAATGGTTTCTGAAACTGTTGGTGCAGTGGTTACCTTCAAAAATGAAGCTATTAATGCCGTTTATTCACCATGCTTTAACCATATTTTAAATCTTTCGATTGGTAAATCTTCATCAGTTCAATCTGTCAGAAATGCGATTGGAACGATGAAAGAAGTAATTTCTTTTTTTAAAACTTCGGCAAAACGAAATATAGCTCTTAAGAATATGATGGGACATCAGCTTAGTGGTTTGTGTGAGACGAGATGGGTTGAACGTCACAACGGAGTTCTTCAATTTCGAGAATCTCTGCCAAAAATTCACGAATGCCTTGACGCTGTATCTTCGTGGAGTGACTCACAGACTTCTGCAAAGGCAAAGATATTAATATCTGCAACATCTGAACCTGAATTTCTTGTGACGACTATCTGCTTATCAGAAGTACTTTCTCATACTTTGCCATTAAGTCGTTTTTTTCAAAGGCCAAAAATCGATTTAAAATCAGCACGTGATATGCTTAATGATGTTTTGAAGATTTTAAATCGAAAGCGAGAAAAATGTAATGAAATATTTTCAAGTTTGTATGATGAAATTTGTGGCATTTCGGATGAACTCATTATAGAGATAAAACTTCCTCGTCTAGCGAAAAAACAGCGAAATCGAGAAAATTATCCATGTGAAAACCCTCAAGACTATTTTAGACGGTCTATATACATTCCAGTACTTGATAACGTCATCGAAGATTTAAAATCTCGCTTTCCTGAAGAAACGTTAAATTTATACAGTTTCTCAATTTTATTTCCTGAGTTGTTAGAAAAATCTGACGAAGAGTCAATAGCAAATGCTGCTCATATTCTAGCTGATAAATATTGTGTTTTTTTCAATGAAAGTTCAGCTTCTGTATATAAAACTCTAAGAGCAGAGTTGGAATATTGGGAAGCATATTGGAAAAGAGAAAAATACGACTTGTCTTATGATAGTGTAAAACTTTTAGAGTTTTGTGATATTGATATTTATCCTAAAATTCATACTTTCTTGAAAATATTTGCGACATTACCTTTGAGTGCATCTAGTGCTGAAAGAACATTCTCTACCTTGAGGAGACTTAAAACTTGGCTACGGTCTACTATGGTTGAAGAGAGGCTAGTTGGCTTGGCATTGATGAATATTAATCATGATATTCATATTAATATCGATAAAGTTATCGATCGTTACGCGCATACAAGAACACATCGTTTAGATTTTGTATTATAATTCTTTTTACGTTCTTACCAATTAAATGTTACTTTTTTAAACGCTTTTATTTAGTTTTAAAAATAGTCAAATTTTTAGACGTTAATTTGACTACCTTTTTTTCAATGCAAATGACTGAAAATTTGCAGACATATGTATTCGTGGGAACAATACACGAATTTTTTGTTTATTAATTGTTTAAATAAAAAAAACGATTTTAATGGAAAACGCTTAAATTCTCTTGTTTTTTACAATGTAGAAACATGAAACTTTTACAGATTGTAGCTAATGATATGAACTATAAATAATTTCACTTTTACGTTTATTGTTTACGTTATGCTTCATAAATAAACAATAAAGTTTCAAATTTTGAACGCTCATATATTTGTTTATACAGAGAGAGTCTGTAAAGTGGAATAAATTCAATATCTCAAATACTAATTGTTTTTTTGGAAAATGCTCAGACCCGTCGATTAGTATTTCAAATTGTCCTTTTTGACATTCAATAAAAATGTATACAGGGTGTCCCAATTTAGAGATATGACGTCATCGTCGATTTTCTTAAATGGCAACACTGTCATTTTGATAGCTAATTTGATAGGGTTTGTAAAGTTATACATAACTGCAAAATATCAAATTTTTATTCTCTACCATTTACAAGATAATAGAAAATAACAGTTATATCTGTAATTTGGAATATATTCAATAATTAAAATACTAACTGTTTTTTTGAAAAATGCTCAGACCCGTCGATTAGTATATCAAATTGTCATTTTTGACATATAATAATAATGTATACAGGGTGTCCCAATTTAGAGATATGACGTCATCGTTGATTTTCTTAAATGGCAACACTATCATTTTGATAGCTATTTTGATAGCGTGTGTAAAGTTATACACATCTGAAAAATTTCAAAATTTTATTCCCTACCATTTACAAGATAATAAAAAATAACAAAGTTATGAAGAACAAGAAGTAATCAAATAATAATTGAATTTATTTATTTCAATTAAGCAAATGCTCATAACGTTACCCATTGACAATTTGACAATAATTGAGGGCAACATTATGAGTTTTTGCTTAATTTATTGAAATAATTAAATTCAATTATTAGTTGATTACTTCTTTTTCATAACTTTGTTATTTTTTATTATCATCTAAATGGTAGAGAATACAAATTTGAAATTTTGCAGTTGTGTATAACTTTACACACCCTATCAAAATAGCTATCAAAATGACAGTGTTGCCATTTAAGAAAATCAACGATGACGTCATATCTCTAAATTGGGACACCCTGTATACATTATTATTATATGTCAAAAAGGACAATTTGATATACTAATCGACGGGTCTGAGCATTTTTCAAAAAAACAGTTAGTATTTTAATTATTGAATATATACCAAATTACAGATATAACTTTGTTATTTTCTATTATCTTGTAAATGGTAGAGAATAAAAATTTGATATTTTGCAGTTATGTATAACTTTGCAAACCCTATCAAATTAGCTATCAAAATGACAGTGTTGCCATTTAAGAAAATCGACGATGACGTCATATCTCTAAATTGGGACAACCTGTATACATTATTATTGAATGTCAAAAAGGACAATTTGAAATACTAATCGACGGGTCTGAGCATTTTCCAAAAAAACAATTAGTATTTGAGATATTGAATTTATTCCACTTTACAGACTCTCTCTGTATAAAAGACGACGCTTATTCGTGTCAAATTTCAATACGATACGAAACAAAACTTCAACCAAAACTCGAATTAAAAAAATTCGTGTTTTTATCGTAGTCTTAGAAAAACCACCGGTAGAGACTTTTGTGCTACAATAATTGTTCACAAAAACAAATACTAATGTTAATTATTAACATTAGAATTCGTTTTGGCGTATTAATTAAACGCTTTTCTTTAGTTCAATCGTCTGGGTAAAATCTTTAGACGTTACTTTGACTGCCTTTTCTTCAATGCAAATGACTGAAAATTTGCAGACATATGCATTTGCGGGAACAATACACGAATACTCAATATTTTTTTTATGTTTATTAATTGTTAAAAAAACGGAAAATGCTTAAATTCTCTTGTTTTTTACAATGAAGAAACTTGAAACTTTTACAGATTTGAGTTTTTACGTTAATTGTTTACGTTATGCTTCATAAATAAACAAAAAAGTTTTAAATTTTTTGCCGATTCCGACTACTTTTCATGTTTGTACATCATATGTTTTATACATATATTTTAATAAACATGGCGATATATTTTATTGTTTGAAAAGTGTAAGACTAAAAAGTAAAAAATAAAAAAATATGAAAATTTTTTTAAGAAACGCCTTTCTTTAGTTACGAGTGGCCAAAATTAAAAGTATTATAAAAAAAATCAACTAAAAACCAAAAAATAAAAAAAAATTGAAAAAATCTAACACATTCGTTAAAGAAAAGCGTGGGGCGAAAACCGTTTATTCGATGAAGACGCGCCATGCTTTTCTTTGACGAATGTTTAAGATTTTTTCAATTTTTTTTATTTTTTGGTTTTTAGTTGATTTTTTTTATAATACTTTTAATTTTGGTCACTAGTAACTAAAGAAAAGCGTTTCTTAAAATTTTTTTGTCATATTTTTTTATTCATTATCAATATGCTTTACTTAGATAAAATGAAATGATTTCATTTTTGTATGAAAAATTAATAAAATTAATAAAATATACTTTTGTAATATCTACATTTTTACGCCTACATGATTATTTTTATTGTTATCCAGATTTAGCCATACTGTTCACACTCTCTCTAAGAGAAAAATTTACTCATCCCGATACCTGCGGTAACAAAAAGATTGAGCTCTGGTGTGACTTTTTCCGTGTTATCGAGACCTAGGTGACGTGGTATGCTGGCTGGAGTATCTCCCAACAATTTTCATACACATCTGGCAGTCGAGAGTAATATGTACAGCTTTCTGCATGGTCTTATAAAGATATTCATTTAGAGACTCAGCTTTTTTATGTTTTCGAGGAGGTTCTTCGGAATGAGTCCAGTAGTAGACATAATAATCGGTATTGTTAGGGTATTTTGCATTCTCCATTACCTGTACTACGTACTAACGGCCACTAAAAATGAAAGAACCATTGGCCGATATAGAAAGGTGGCCGGTATTTCCAGTTTTTGTAGTCTACGTATAATTGGTTTGGGGAATTTTTAAACTGGCCGTTAGTACAGGTGGCCGATTTTGGCAGGTGGCCGGTAACACAGGTTTTACTGTATATAGAAATTTAGCCAATCGGCCCCCCCTCTTAATGATGCTGGATCCCCGCTGGTCAGTATGGGTAGGTTTATGATATACGGAGAACTCATGTTTGTTGTGTAGTCTGGTAATCGTTACATCTAGAAAGTTTATGGAATTATTCTGTTCTGTTTCTATTGTGAACTCAATATTACTATGAAGTGAATTAATGTATGATAGAAATTGGTCAAGTTGTCTGTTAGTTCCTGTAAAGCAGACTAGTATGTCATCCACGGTCATTACATCGGTCAAACTGGCAGAACTTTTGACAAACGGATAGCAGAACACAAAAGGGCTTTCAACAATAGAAAAACAGACACTTCTATACATACGCACTTCACCTTCTAGATCAAAATCATTCTTTCAATGAAGAGTTTCAAATTCTACATATTCAAAATAAAGGCCTTAAGCTATCACTTTTAGAATCAATGGAAATTAATAAATTGAAAAATACAGATATAATTCTGAATGACCAACTCGAGACAAACAGCTCCCCACTCCTCAACCTCTTCAGTTAAAGACTTAAAAAGGCAAACACATTGTTAAATATATCACTTGAGAAAGGCACTTTGCCGAAACAGCTGTAGTAATAACATAGTTGTAATAAATTTTGTGGAAGTACAGAAAAACAAACGTTTTTCATTGTTTTATTGTGAAATATTTATTTGATTGCAAGAAAGTTTCTTGTTCACAAATATAAATATGGATTAACTTAACATTATATTTCTTATACTGCAAAATATTTGTAGTTTTCAATTTAAGAAGTAAAAACTTTAGGATAAGAAAATTAAATGTAACCATTAATGCATTTCTTAGTATTGAAGAAATTATCTGTAAGAAATTATTGAGTTGTGTTTAAAAAACTCGTTTCTTTATATGTGAACCGGTATGTTTAAGTTAATAGGATATGTTAACTTTTAAGAAATATTGGTCAAACAAATCGGTGTTTTAGGAGAAAAGAAATTGTTCTCTCGGTGTAGATAGAACGCCTTTTCAGAACTTTCATAAAGAACATTGTCGCTTTTGCGGTTGTTACTAACTTTGTACCTCCTTAGTCGTCCTGAATAAACGGAGAGCTTTTGTTTTAATGTATCCAGACACTGATGGGCTGTGTTGTTTTCTGGATCATATCTTGAGTGTCTTGCGGTAGTCAGCATTATTTCTTCAGCTCTTCTGATGACTTTTCTACTTGTTACACCTCGTATGTATTCTGTGACTATACCAATATCCCTACGTAAGAATTCGATCTTTCCGAGCAGTCTTTTTTCCCAAGGTGCAATTCTGTTACCAGTTCTTTCGTTATTTTAGTTTATGTTAGTTTCTTACAAGAGTTTATTCGTGGCAGCGGTGGTCTGCTAAGTGGGTTTGTTCCATTAAACTCTTGTACGGCACGAGCCATTTCGTTTGCTAGACTATCGCGCAACTCGTTGTTTTCCTGCTGTGTATTATCAGGTTGAGTTTCTGGCATGGGCATCTCAGGAGTCTGCTCATCGAGGATTTCATTAGGGACTTGATCTAAAACTTGTTCTTGGTTATTAATCTCCCGTTCGACTTCGCTTTTGATAGAATTGCGTCTAGTCTCTGGGATAAGGTTGTTCCTTATGATTACCCGGTATTGATCTGATACTCTTTGCTCCGATACTTGAATATCTGGGTACGTCCTGCAAAATTCGGCATACAGCTGTTGTCGGTAGCCGATTGTTTCTTGACCGAGGTTTGTCACCTTGTAATAGAAGCGCAAAATGTTTTCATTAATGGACACAGTCCATTTCATGTGCTGCCTCGGTCGTCCCGCTTGAGCATGCACTGTTATCCTTAATGGCAATTACGGTTCATTCTCTTTAATTCTTGACTAAACTGGAAAGGTGGCGCCACTAAAGACTTTTCCAAATGCGCATGTCATCGCATCTGCAGAAACTGCAACAGCGTTGCCACATTTAGTAGATTTCTACTTTTTTGGTAGATTTTTGATATTGTTTAAAAAATTCTAGTATATAGGCAATATTTTTTAGTAAATTTTTGGTATATTTCAACATTTTGTTATGACTGAAATAAAATTTGCTTTTTATAGTATTTACCCCATTTCTAAATGAGTTTTCAGACATTTTGTTACAATTTCCCAATGTCATTACCGAAAATAAGATTCAGGACGTAGATGATGAATTTTACAGAGAAATGAAACTGGATTCTGGTGCAGTTTCAACAAACTTGCAGATTTCAAGTAGCAGTGCAAGCAGTATATCAGGTGTTATTGAAGAGTTATGTCATTCGGTGAGCCTATTAGAAGCTAACGATGGAAAACTAAAATATCTAAGCATATGTAACTTTGCAAAACAAAAAATGTTGTGTTTACGTGTTTCCAATGTAAAATGCGAAAGAATTGTGTGAAGAATTTGATCCCGACATGCAGAAATCAGTGGATGACAAAATATTATATACAAATACATATTAAATATGAAACTGATAAAAATTAATTATAGTTTTTTCCCAGTTAAAATCTAAAAAAGTTTGGTTTTTTTACAAATATTCATATTATGTTAATTTCTAGTTAGTCAGCTGTTGTTTTTATTATAAAAAGTCCTAAATTATATACAAATACGTTAATAAAGTTTTATAGTATATTTTAGTTTTTGATTTAGTAGATTTTAGCTAAACTTACAGACTTACAGTAGATTTTCTAAATAAAATGTGGCAACGCTGTGAAGAAATGTCATTTTATTTTGTCTTGTCAATGGCATCTGATGACATCGTTGTTTGTTTACATACGTGTTTGGATTTATTTTATTAAATTGTTTTTTTACTTTTTACTTTATAGATTAGCTATATATAACAAAGACTTTTGTTCTCTTACTATAAAGTAAAATATTCAGTTTGTGTGCAAAGTTTTGAATCAATGGTGTTTAAATGCTGTGTACCAAACAGGACTGAGAAGTGAGGAATATTTTTTTGGGTTACTTTGCATCCATGTATGTAATTTAAAAATTTTGTGTTAATTTCGGCGCTGCCTAATGTCAGGATTGATGTGTTTATAAACTCGGCAATGTTACAAAAAGATACTGGAAATATTTTAATTTTATTATGAGCTTTAATTTTGGTACTTTCCTGTAAATTGTGCCGTTAATTTTTTAAATAAATATTTTAATTTTTGAATTTTGTTTTTCTACCTTTCCTATTGTATGAACTATATTTATAATTGCAGTAAAAGACTCCATAATGTAATGCAAATTACAAAAAATAATCGCTAATGTAAGAAACAATTGTCGATTATTTTTATAATTTGCATTATGTTATAGAATCTTGTTTTACTACAATAATTAGCAACAAAGCTTATTTGAACGTTTAAAATTCCCGCCATTGTCCATTTAGTTCATGACTAAACCGGACAGAGGGCGCTATATACATTGCAATTTTACGTATTAAAGAGTTGCCTATCTATTCTACTTATATAGGTATACCTTATCTATGCGCTTGAGTGAGCGCCGGCTGATGATCCAGCGCAGCACCTTCGGCGGGTGGAGCTCTTGTTGTTGTGGTTGGGCTGTAGCTGATTGTATGACAGGGGCCCGCCTCCTCAACATCCTGCCACCGACGTCCCGCATGCTGTCACGTCCAGCGCCGATCCCCAGGCAGCGATCCTAAACATAAATTATTTATCTCCATTCTCATGGGTGTGCATTTTATACCTACTGCCAGCTGTCAGTTTTTGTTCCACGGCAAGTATTCCTGCTACTCTCTGGGTATTGGCGCTACGAATACCCATAAAGCATCCCCCATTCGCAGGGGGCCGCGCCTGATAGAAGAACTGACATAAAACTCCCACAGGCTGTTTAACTTTATTATTATTGTTATTATTGTAAATATATTGACGATTTATGTAATTTTAGTAAATTGGATTGTTATTGTTTTGTTTTCTTGGCTTTTTATAAGCTTTGTCGATAAAATTGTAGAATTTTTCATGACAATAAAGCATATTTCTATTCTATTCTATGTTTTAACTGAACTAATTCAGTATTGCATCCAGAAATTTATAGCATTTTTACCTTTTTTTGAATTCAATCTTCCCGCCTTTTTATGAAAACTCAATAGGTAGGTATATATTTTTTTTATAAACTAGATAAATAAATTTCCTTGCAGTTATATTATCTGAATTATATTACTAATTATATTAATATATAAAAGTATTTTATAGGAAATGGTTCTGGAGAAAACCTAAAAAATAATATTTATTCAGATCAATATTTATGGTGGCGACATCTTCTGCGTACTGC
Source organism: Diabrotica virgifera virgifera (assembly GCF_917563875.1). Lineage (NCBI taxonomy): Eukaryota > Metazoa > Arthropoda > Insecta > Coleoptera > Chrysomelidae > Diabrotica > Diabrotica virgifera. The sequence continues at coordinate 38,981,053 of NC_065451.1, read as the reverse complement.
TCATACTGACTATATTCCGCATAAAACATTAAATTTAGACATATCAGTAAAAAATGGAAGAACCGTTAAATTGCGAAAGAAGAAGAATTATATAACCCTTTAGAATTAGACATTTCAATAACAAAAATAAAAACCAAAAACAATAATTTTATTGGATGGAACCAATGAACTGTCAATACGGATGGAATAGGCCATAGCCACCTTTACTTTACAAGCCATGAAGTTGAAACTTGGCAACATCTAAGCGTAGACCGGTTAATTCTGACAGTTCTCATTTATTTTTAAATGTTTTTAAATAATATTCACTGTATTTACAGAAAAACTCAAACATTTTACAATATTTCGTGCTCCAAATTATAAAGAATATTAAAAGGTATGTATTAAGATGATTTTAGTTCAATATAATATATTTTATAGTATAATATATTTTTATATAAACTTACGTGCATATAGAAATGCGTCCACTTAGAAGTGTATAAATTGGATGAACCAACCCAGTTATATATTTGTGGATATGTGGCTCATCAAATTCATAAAAGTAAAAACTATTGTGAACATTTCAAACAGCTTGTTTTCTGCAATAAAGGAGAGACAACTGGAGCAGATTACTACGATTATTTGCAGAGAGATGGTTTGTGCTTAGCAACAGACTCAGTAAAATTTATTTATTATCATCTTTGCTCAACATTCGAATTTATTATAAATAGTCCCAATCTTGAAAAATTATTTTTGCAGCACAATTGTCACCTGAAGCTGTTATCATGTTTGGTAATGAAAAGTTTACAACATGAAGGCTTTCATTTAAATTTTGAATTTGAGTGTGAATGTGGGGAAAATGCCTTCAAAGTTTATTCTGCTATTATAAAAATTATGTGTAATATTGTTTTAAATAATTATACAAAAAACAAAAATAGCAGCCATCAAAGTGATGAATTTTCAACAAAGTATAAAAAGAAAAGTAATGCTAAGGGGAATAACAAAAAAAGAAATTTATCGACTCTAAACCCCAACACTTCACATCAAACCATGTGAGAAATTGTTGTTATAGTTATTTCTAGCGATATTTGTATATAATTCAAAATAAGATATTATTTATTTAAAATAAAGTATTTTACACATATTCTTGTTATTGGTTTTTTTTTGTATAATAAATAATAATATATTAAAACCCAACTATAGACTCTGGTTTTCTTAATAACATTCTGTTTTTTTTATTATTTCGCTTATGTTGGATAATAAAAAAAGTTAGCTACTTTAAGAACTAGATTTTTGTTCTTTATCAAATCAGGGTGTTTCTAAATAAGTGCGAAAAACTTTAAAGGGAAAGGAACAAAATGCAAAATTTTGACGCTTGTCAAAATTTTCAGTGTATTTTAAATGCAATCATTTTTTTCGAATCCTGAGAAAACTAATAAGTATTTTTGAAAAATTTAAACGCTGAATGAAAGATTACTTTATTACCGAGGGCCGAAAGTCCCTTAGAATGACTGAAAAGTTGTTTTTGAATGACATATTTGAAGCTAAAAATCACACTAAATTTTCTTAATTTTTCGCCCCTGTAACTTATTAAAATAAACATAGAAGTTTTCAGTGACTTTCGGCCCTCGGTCCTAACGTAATCTTTCATTCTGCGTTTAAATTTTTGAAAAATACTCATTAGTTTTCTTAGGATTTGAAAAAAATTAATCCCATGTATATTCTTGTTATTGGTTTTTTTTTGTATAATAAACGTTACTTACAAGGAAGTACTTTTAATTTTATTTTGTACAAACTTCTAATTAATAATATTTTCTTGTTCGACTCAAAAAATACTATAAATTTTACCAGAATTTCTATTTTAAAATTGTGTTTTCAAAAGCGGTAGTCCGAAAGTCGGACTACGCACGTCATCAATTGCGATGTTGCCTTTTTCTCTTCATGGCTTGTTAAGTAAAGGTGGCTATGAATAGGCACAAAGACAACTAATGCAGCCACGATACAAGAGAGAGGTCCTAGAGAGAGACAGACAAGGTGGTGGAAGCTTTGACAGGCCGTGTAATTTGAGTTGCCTATATCAACTTAAATCGGGGAAATATAAAAGTTTAAATATAAAAGTAACATAAAAACATAATCAAGGACTTCTTCACTTTGTATAAAACAGTCACTAATTTAGTATTTAAATAGTTTTAAAATTATTTAACTCCCAAATACTTTAGGAAAGTAGGTATTTGTTTTGATAAATACAAATAACAATTCTGAAAAGTATCTAAACACCAAGTATGGCACTGTGTACTCTATTTATCCCCTAAATACAAAAAAGTGGTTAAATTTTGAAATATGTACTGCCGCATCAGCATTAGGCCTTAGCCAAGTTAAAATATAAGTTAAAATATACAACGAACTGTAAATACTGATTCAATCGGGTCCATTTATATAGGCAACTCAAATTACACGGCCTGTCAAATTCTCCACCACCTTGTCTGTCTCTCTCTAGGACCTCTCTCTTGTATGTTGGTGTCAATAGTCAATATTGCTTCACTATTTGAATGGGACATGGCCATTCCATCCGTATTGAATTGACAGTTCATTGGATGGAACAGAATTTTTTAGATGATTTTGGTATAATAATTCCAAAACAAAAATTTGATTACTAAAGCATATTGGACAATTTTTTTAAAGGAACCAATTGACTTTAAACATGGGTATAATGGTAAAATCAGGTCAGAAGCGATCATGGGCCCCATTTTTTTTCTTCTGTGATGACTGTGGGAAGGGAACCCATTTGCCAAACTACAAATGGTCATGGTCCCCCATTGACTTGTCCAGTCCAGTTGAAAAGTGCTGCAGAACTGACAAATTTGTTTGTGGTTTATCCATTTAAAAAGATTGGATCAGAATAACCCCAGATCTATAATGCCTGTACCTACAAGGAATTTCCAAACAGTAATTATTTATTAAAAAAAATTAATAACCTAGGTAAGGACTGCATTTGTTTACATCACCTATTTATAAATCGAATAATTTATTATTCGATTTATTATAGAGCTATAATATTATATATTTCAATATATTATCATCATCATCATCTTGGTGCTACAGCCCTTAGAGGGCCTCGACCTTCTCAAGCTTTCTACGCCTACGCCATTCTGTTCTGTCCCTTGCTTGCATTTTCCAGTTGCTGATTCCAATCTTCTCGGCATCTTGTGTTACCCCGTCCATCCACCTCAGCTTTGGTCTACCCCGTCTTTCAATATATTAACTCTCAGTAATTCTTCACATAAAGGTTTTCGCCAAAACGTGTATTCATTTTTAGAGGTTTTTAGAACATTTTTGACATTTAGACAAATGTCAAAAGTAATGTCAAAGTAAATTAATGTATTCTATATTTATATCTAATTCGTATACCTAATTTTTAACTTTTAAAGGGGGTGTAAAGCTAGTTTGCGTCCCCAGGATAATACTGCATGTGCACCCTGGATAATCTAAATGGACTAGCAGAAGAGGCGCCAGACAATCTTATCCAAGATCTCCTGACAGAAAGATATCACAGTTTTTTAAGTAATTAAAGATGAGACAACTACTAATAAATGGACTGTACAAGTGTGCCAATTTAGTATCGAAGGTATGAGAAGAGCAAACATTTAGTGGAGGACTGTCCGATCATATCCTACGATGGCAGTGGATTGAATATGTCAATATGCCAATACAATGTATTGTTCTTTTTATTTATGTACAAAAACTGTGATGTAGCCGTACGCTAAATAAAATAAATAGACATTTTTTGACAACAAATTCTACAGTAATTGATGGATTCAACCGTTACTTGATGGAAGTTCATTTTATCTAACAATAAAACACTGAAAACGTTTGTTTTCTATACTTCCACAAAATTTATTACAACTATGTGACTACAGCTGTTTCGGCAGAGTGCCTTTCTCAAGTGATTTAGATTACTATGGGTTTGCCTTTTTAAAGTCTCTAACTGAAGCGGTTGAGGAGTGGGGAACTGTTTGTCTCGAGTTGGTCATTAAGAATTATATCTGTATTTTGCAATTTATTAATTTCCATAGATTCTAATAAAGATAGCTGAAGGCCTTTATTTTGAATATGCAGAATTTGAAACTGTTCATTAAAAGAATGATTATGATCTAAAAGGTGAAAGGTGTGCGCATGTAGAAGTGTCTGTTTTTCTATTGTTGAAAGCCCTTTTGTGTTCTGCTATCCGTTTGTCAAAGGTTCTGCCAGTTTGACCGATGTAAGTCTTCGGACAGTCACTACAAGTGAGTTTGTAAACACCGCTGTGTAGTTGTTTTCTCTTTCAGCTTTTATTGTTCTTAATATATTTGATTAAGTTGTTAGTTCTGAAAGCTGGTGTTATTCCTTTCTTTTTATGTATCTGCACTCTGCCGAAACAGCTGTAGTCACATAGTTGTAATAAATTTTGTGGAAGTATAGATAGAAAACAAACATTTTCAGTGTTTTATTGTTAAGCACTGGTTTCCTCGAAAGCGGTGCCAACAAACTGCGACCGTAACATTGCGATGAATGACGTCATAAAAAACTGTACCATGCAAAATTTTACTCATTTTTACAACAATAGTTCTAAAATTTTTATTTGTAACTTTTATTTATTTCTTATTTATTTTATTGTAATCACTGTTTTATTTTAATCATGTGTACTTTTACTATATATTGTACTCTATTGTACTAAAATTTTGACTAGTCCGATAAGATTTATACATTTTTTTTTGTAAGAATTGTGTAAACTTTGTGGATATATAAATTCTATCTATCTATCTAGCTTATCAACGCTTCTCATTTGTTTCAAGCATGTGTCATATGTCATATAATGCATGTATAATATCAACGACTCTAGTTCAATTGAATGTCTTTTTATGTTTTAGGTAACAGACAAAATTAAAGATTACATTAACTCCACAAACTGCTCCAGAACCCCTAACTTTTGAAAAAGCATAGAAAACGATACAGTTTGAGATAATGCCCAAGGAAGACTTTCTGGAAGATGAAATACTGGTTAGATATAGTATTTTTACTACAAAAACGTTATTACGTAGGTCAAAATTTTTGACGTAAGAGAACTGTCAAAACATTAGAATGTGACTTTTCATTATTGCTATGTTTATTATAAACACGGCAATAATGAAAAGTCACATTCTAATGTTTTGACAGTTCTCTTACGTCAAAAATTTTGACCTACGTAATAACGTTTTTGTAGTAAAAATACTATATTAAGAACACCTTATAACAATGGACAACGACAGAACACCTAGTAGAACGTTTAGCAGAGCTATGGTGGGATGTAGGCCAGTAGGAAGACCATGGAAGGGGTGGATGGATGAAGTGGGAACTCATGCTAAAGAAGCATTGATGGTGGACAACTGGAGGAGAGCAGCCAGGGACCAAGATACTTTGAGGCAGATGCTGGGGGAGACCTGAATCCAATTTGTTATAAACCAAATATTTACTTTCAATTAACCCTCTAGTGCCCTACTCCACCTCAAGGTGGACCTATACAGCTATACCTATACAGCTCAAACCCAAATCTAGATTAGATTGGATAAGCATCCAGCCGTTAAAAGTTTGGCCAATCAGACAAATTTTTACTCTGTAATTATCAGTTTAGTGTGAAATTTGGTAGCGATACTAAAAAAATTTGGGCATTAGAGGGTTAACACAAATCATTCAATTATATCTATTTATTTGCCTGCCTCTTTGTATTTGTACTTTGTTTTTATAGTGGTAACCCAAAACTTAATCACGATAATATTTGCAAATGCTTAATACCACAATTATCAATACAGTGACGAGTGTGCTAATAACTGGCAAAATAACACAAAAGACATAAAACACAATACGTTGTGAAGTAAAAAGCAACGAAAATGTAGAGGTGGGAAATTATCAATAAAACATATAAATTTACATCATATTGATAGTTTTCCACCTTAAGATGCATCGGAGGAGTTTCGCTACTGCCACTGTGACAGGAGATTTTTTTTAAATTCTCCAGCCTAACTCCAATACATCTAAAGGTGGGAAACTATCAATAATTGTAATTTTATAGGGTTCTATTGATCATTTTCCATCTTTTTTGTTGTTTTGCTAGTTATTAGCGGACTCGTCTTTGTAGTCAGTTCTTCTTCTTCTTCTCCTTCGTGCGACTAGAATTATTCCTGTTTGTCTGCGCCTTATTTTGTTTTAGTTGTTGTTGACTGTATATTGTCTTTCCACGTTTTTGACAGCCTTCCAAAGGGTCTTTTGCTATAACGGCTTGTTGTTTTTACAGATGTTTGCCAATCTATCTGGTTCCATTTGGTTTACATATGTTCGTTCCTGTTTTTTTCTTGTTTTTATCCACCTGTTAATATTTTTGAATTTGGAATTGTTCGCATATACTTCTGTTGCTTTGCCTGTCTCTTAACGATATGCTCGTTATTGATTTTAATACTTTCATTTCGATATTGTTGATTTGTTGTTTTATCGGTTCTTGTCTATGCTGCATATGTTAAGATTGGTCTTACTGTTGTCTTGTATACTTTTATTTTGCTTTCTATGGTCAGATATTTGTTTCTCCATATGGTTTCTCGTAGGCAACCACTTACTCTTGCTGCTTTTGCTGCTTGCCTTGTGGTCTCTGTTCTTATATCCCTGTCACTAGTGATCTCTACTCCTAGGTAATTGAATTTCATTACTTGTTCTACAATTTTACCGTATATTTCCTGCACAGCTCTTTACTGATCCCTATAGGTACATTTAGTTTTTGCCACTGATATTTTCATATTGTTTTTTTTGCTGTATTATTGAAGTTATTGAGCTGCCGTTGTAGGTCATCCTCGTTATCAGTAATTAGTACTGCATCATGTGCATAGCATAATATCGTGATTTTATGCGCTCCCATGTGGTGTCTATGTCGTTTTCTTACTTCGTGTATTATTTGATTCATCACCATATTGAATAACAATGGTCTGAGCGAGTCTCCTTGGCGGATTCCTCCTTTTAGTTCTATGCATTCTGTTTATCCTGTTGACATTATAACTCTGGTCTTGTTGTTCTTGTTGTTTAATTAATTATCCTTATTATCTGATGGTCTATTTGTTCAGCTTGTAATAAATTTAAGATGTCATTTCGCCTCACCCTGTCACAAACACTTTTTAGATCTACAAAGCACATGTATGCTGGTTTTCCATATTCAATAGACTTTTCTATTATTTGTCTGATAATAAAAATTGCATCTGTTGTGCTATGTAGTCAGTTCAAAATTTATTATTATTTCAAAAAACTATCTTAATTTGAATGATAAACATGTTCCTTTGTACCTTTTTGAATGTTTACTCATTAATATTGTATAAATCCCAAATTTTCTAGAGTTTCTTGGACCGGCATTACTATGCATGTCCTAGAAATCTTTGTGCTGCTGAAAGACCTTATGTTGCATTATTTTAAAATTGTTCTATCTTAAAAATGTAAATTTAACAATTCTTCTGTTTTGTTTTAGGTTATGTAGCAAGTAGGTACTTAAGTGGTCACTAATGATGATCTGATAGGACCGAAAACTTTTTGAACAATAGTAATCCGTTTGGATTTGTTATTTTTGATTTTTTTAACAAATGTAGGTATCAATTAATTTGGATTTTTTTTTACTTCCTTGTAAAAGTTTTTTAAACATAGTTTCTTTTATCCTTGTAAAAGTTTTTTAAACATAGTTTCTTTTATTCGAAACCTTCAGGTATTAAATTAATGGAACCATACTACTTTTAAATAAAAACTCGTTTTATGTTAACTTCTGTAATTATTTAAAATTGTTAACACTTTATCATGTAATAACGGTGTTATGTTATTGGACCAGAGGAAATCTAAATGATTGAACCTATCATCTGCAACTTTATAAAGTTCAATCAGATTTGGTAACTTCTTAGCGATGTATTTGATGTCCTAAAACAATATAAAAAAAAGTGAAAAAAAATATCAAGAATATCTGCTGTAAGAATAATAAATGCTTTAAAAACCATTTCAGAGATAATCACAATCCATGGATTCGAATAGATTAGAATGATGTCTTTAATGCATTTTTTATGTCACAATTGTAGCTTTTGTAGTTCCAAATTTTATACGTCAATGTAGGGTTAAGGATGCTATTATGAGACCCGTTCCTAATATGAGACCCCTGTATCTAGAGTCTTGTTTGTAAGTGCTGCAGCCTGGTGAGTGGGGTAAAAACTTAGCTCTGGTAGTAGTAGAGGATCCGATATAATGTCGATTTGCACCGATGTGTTTAATGGATAAAAATTATTGGATATATAATTTAGCATGATAACAATTACACAAAACAAGGGTTGCCCGATCTAATCTTGTTCTAACTATAATTAATTAATAATAATTAAAATATGACATTTTTTTATGAATTAAAAAAAATTCGACCCAGGAAGATATTATATAGTATTTTTTGGATCATTCTAAACAAAAAAGTTCTTTTGTATTTTTTCTCTGAAGTTGATCGTTTTTGAGTTATAAACAATTTAAACCTGAAAAAAGAACGAAAGATGACAATTTTCAAGGCTCAAAAACACAAGTAAAAAATATCATTTTTGTAATCATCAAGTACATAAATTCAAGTTCAAACCTTTTTCTATCAGGTCTCGATAAGAATTTTAGCCATGTTTTATTCTAAAACATATTTTTTTAATTGTTAATAAGGAAGGTTTCTTATGGGGAGCCGGGCATTAACAACGAAAAAACAATATTTCAGAATGAAACAAGTCCAAAATACTTATCAAAGTTTTACTTTTTCAGTTTTAAATTGTTTATAACTAGAAAACGATCAACTTTAGAGAAAAATGATAAAATACCTTTTTTGATTAGAATGACTTAAAAAATATGAAATAATATCTGCCCGGGTCAAATTTTTTTTAATTTATAAAAAACATGTCATTTTTTAATTATTAATTAATTATAGTTAGAACGAGATTAGATAGGGCAACCCTTGTTTTTTGTAATTTTTATCATGCTAAATTACATATCCAATATAGTCCAGGGCGGATCTGTTTTGAGATGGACGTTGAGAGGTGACTCACATTTTTTTGCAGAAATTGCTTGAAAATAAATCAAATAATAATATTTGAGTTATCCTCCTCTCAAAAAGGTCCGGAACATTGTTTAAATAATCAAAATGTCAAGAATTGAAGGAAAAATTCGATTTTTTTCTTCGTTTTTTGATTATAACTTTAAAAGTATTCATTTCCGAGAAAAGTTGTACTGACATAAAAGTTGCATAATTCAATTTACTACAATATAGAATTGCTTAAAAATTTAAAAAATAGTCACCCTAGTTGCAAAATAGCAATAATTGCGAAAAAACCATACAAAAACAAGTATTCGCATTTTACGTTTTTCAACCATTTATGCTACACTTAGGACCTTCATATTTCACCCAGAAAAACTTTATGATACATTAAAACAATACTGTAAATTTCATTAAGAGCCGTTTAATAGATTTTGCAAAATAAATTTTGCAATACAGCTTTCGCAAAAAAAATTCATTTTTTCAAAATGTTACAGGACTGAAAATAAAGCAGATAGCAAGTTGAATTTTTTTGTGCTTATAGAAGTGTACTGTACCTTTCATTTGCAATTTTCAAAATTAAAATCGATTAATTACCACGGCGTCAGAAAATTTTTGAAATAAACAATAATTTTTGGTGCTACGCGCAGGACAGCGGTGTTCGATTCACACAGGTTGATTTCCACCAAAATTTCTTCCAATCTTTATCTAATATATTATTTTCTTACTCTATATTTTGTTGTATTTTAATTTTTTAATTCCACAAAAATCAAACTAATTTTCTTATTGTTTGTGAAATATTGTTTAAACAATTGCATATGTTTAAAGATAATAAACTTTTATTATTTAAGTTAAAATATATGAACAAAGAAAGTTTTTGCTAATAAAAGTGCTATTTCAAAGGATAAAGTATGTGTTTTTATTCTGCAATAAACAAATTTATTTATTTATATTGAAATGTCATAAAAATTAAAATGTATCAATCATTAACAAAGGTCATTGGAATGCCCAATCAGAGCAACCTATCCGGTGTGCTGGGAGTAGCACCAATAATTAATGTTTATTTAAAAAAATTCCTGACGCCGTGGTGTTAAGCGATTTTAATTTTGCAAAATTGCAAATGAAAGGTACAGTACACTTCTATATGCAAAAAAATTTTCAACTTGCTATCTGCTTTATTTTCAGTCCTGTAACATTTTGAAAAAATGAATTTTTTTTACGAAAGCTGGATTGCAAAATTTATTTTGCAAAATCTGTTTAACCGATCTTAATGAAATTTACAGTATTGTTTTACTGTATCATAAAATTTTTCAGGGTGAAATATGAAGGTCCTAAGTGTAGCATAAATGGTTGAAAAACGTAAAATGCGAATACTTGTTTTTGTATGTTTTTTTCACAATTATTGCTATTTTGCAACAAGGGTGACTATTTCTTAAATTTTTAACCAATTCTATATTGTAGGAAATTTAATTACGCAACTTTTATATCAGTACAACTTTTCTCGGAAATGGATACTTTTAAAGTTATAATCAAAAAACCAAGAAAAAAATAGAATTTTTCCTTAATTTTTTGACATTTTGATTATTTAAACAATGTTCCGGACCTTTTTGAGAGGGAGGATAACTCAAATATTATTTACTGCCTTGAACCCTTTTTTATCTTTTTCATTTTTACTCAATTTGTGAGTATTTAGAAACTGTCTTTCGGTCCTTTTCCTAGACGAAGAGAAGGTAAAAGCGTGGCCTAAGTGTCCTCTATTTGCTTTCTCCTATTTCGTCGTCTCTATGTGATTATATATTGTAAAATCCGGAGATATGGGATGCAGCCAGAAAGCAGTTTATTAACGAAAAGTCTTGGATTTAAAATATTGTTTATTATATTTTTATTTCAATTATTCTAATTGTTTAAAAAGTAGTAAACTTTGTATCTAGGGCTTTTCGTTTTCCTCGTAATACGAGAGATATCGCTGTATTGCGTCTCAAAAGGCGGGTTCATCGCATCGCGATGGTTTGCCTTAAAAGAGGCAGAATGTTTGTATTCCCTTCAGAGTTGTGACTGCATAATCTTCACTGATGATGCATAAGGATGCTGAAATAGTTGCTATATGGAGATGGTAGTCCAACTCTGAATCGAATATAAACAAAACCTGCCTTGAACCCTTTTTTATCTTTTTCAAATATTATTATTTGATTCATTTTCAAGCAATTTCTGCAAAAAAATTTGAGTCACCTCTCAACGTCCAAATGTACTAATATTTTTACAGATGCGCCCTGGTCTAATAATTTTTATCCATTAAACAGATCGGTGCAAATCGACATTATATCGTATCTTAGACTATAGTTTTTCGAGTAGGCTGTGAAAAAATCGAGTGTCTGTGATTTAGTATTACCAGTCAGTGAAGTTTTTAAGTTTTTTCCGAGTGAAAAGTTTTTTAATCGGTGTAGCTCAAACTGAATTTTTATTTTTAAGGTGAGAGAAAAAAATCACCTTAGTAATTAGTTGATTGCTACTTAAATTGGTTACAGAAATACGCAATTATAGTGGCGTAAAAACTAATCCTAAACTCAAAATACGGACTAAAAAGTTCACACGTGGTTGCTCCTAATATGAGACCCTCAAGTGTGCCTAATATGAGATAGGGTACTGTAATGTTATGAGTATAGCATCATGTCTTTTTACTATTTTATTGGGAAATAAGCCACAATTTAAGTTAAAAATCAAATTTGTTGACGTTATTATACTTCCAATTTTATTTTTAACCTAAATTGTGGCTTATTTCCCAGTAAAGTAGTAAATTGCATAATATGCCACAAAGAAACAGCTTCAGAACAATAGAATCATGTTTACAGCACGTAATACAGTTCATATCCAGAACAATGTGTTAAAATAATTTGTATCACCTTTTTAACCTGTATAACGTGGTGTCTCATATTAGGATACCACATAGTCTCATATTAAGACACCTTTTTTTAAGTTGGGAATTTTGACATTTTTAAAAAATTAACTTATTGTTAAAAAAATGTTAGTTTAAAATTAATTTTGAACCTGTTCCAATATAATAGCATAATTATCTGACGTGTATCTAATTTAAGCAGAGACGTGCGGTCCATGGAAGCGGGGGAAGCGCCGCTTCCCTATTATATACTTCGATATACCAAAATACATTATTAACTAATATTTAATTATCAAAAATTATCCCCAATCCCAGTAATCTACATATTATTATCTAGGCAATAGGCATTGAAAAATATTAAAAATTAATCGCATAGGAAGGAACTCAATATGCACTATGCACACAATTCAACTACTCGGTCCACCCCTGACAGAAGCTCATCTCAAAATCGCCGCTTGTCATGCAGTTGTCCCGTATAAAAATTGGTCAATGTTCAATGACGGCACCCACTAGTCGCGCGAATTTTGGTACCCTGCAGAAGCGATCGTTCGATCGCCTTCCAAGAGTGGGATGCTCTGACTGTTACTGCTTCTAAGGGGTGCTTAGGTACATACATTCGCTTAAAGAATATTTCGATTTAAATTTTTTGCAGAGATTTTTCCTTTTACTGATCTTTTATTTGACATTTTACAGATGAAGTCAATTGACATTGCATTTTGTATAAGACAAATTGATGACTTTATTAATACGATAATTAAAAAACGAGAGCAGTTTAAAAATATTTGGGATAAAACTGAAAATATGGGGTTTGAACATGAAAGAAAAAGAATGAAGATTGATAATGTCGACAACAGAGAGACCTTTTGATAACGTTCTACAAAAAATGAATTTTTTGCTTTCAAAATTTTAACGAATTAAAATTTATAGAATTATATAATATATTCTTATTTAATATTTCTAATTATAATTCATAAAAATTTCCCACAGAGGAATTTATTTCACTACTATTAAATAATGAAAATATTTTGATATGCCATCAGCTTTGCATTATAAGTTAAGTATTGTTTATGAAACAACTCACATTAGTGATAAAGATATACTCAGAAATCTGGGCATTTCTTATAACTACTGGTTTAAAAAGTCCCTGTGTGAAGTGTCCAAGTTGTGTGAATTACTACAAAACTATCCCAGTCACAAGTGCATTAGTTAAACGAAGTTTTTCAGTATTAAAATGCATTAAAAGTTTTACAAGAAATTCAACAAGCGAAGACAGACTTTACAAGTCCGAATTCAAAAGACCGAATTCAACATTTATCAGAAGTTGATAGGAGAACAGAGCTCAAGTATAAATAAGTGTCATATTGTTGAAAGTTGTGTGTTGTGGAAAATGCCTCGGAATTAAAAAAACATTTAAATAGATCTCTTCTTTAGGAAACGAAGCCCGGAGCGAGGCCCGAGCAAGCAATACAGATCAATGATAGGTCACTATAGTCACTAGAAATAGCGGCAATAGAGTGCCTCACGCATTGATCGGGGTAGGATTTAGTGTGTGACTCCTTGTACCCAAGACGTCTCACATAAGCACTTTGCTGATAGAGAGCCCCTATAGCGCATCAGAGTGTTATCAGGTGGGAAGTGGCTCGACCCTCGACCCTTAAGAAAGGATATAAAATTCCTTATTGAATCGCTTCTGAATTTAAGACTTCTTGAATCCATAAACTTTACGATTACCAAGAGTTTAAAAAAAAGAGTCTCATATTTGGATCCATTACCCTACAGAAACAGATTAACAAAGATAAAAATTAACAATAAAACAATATATTAATCCGAAAGTCAAGACCGTTCACAGGGATTTCTTCTTCTCCTTCATATACCATGTCCTTTCATAAAGTTGGTTACCATCATAGCTTTCCTAATTTTATTCACTGCCACCCTAAATAGCATGCTTGTATCAACCTCATACCAATCTCGCAAGTTCTTCAAACATGAGGTTCTTCTTCGTCCTGGGCTACGTTTGCCTGCTATTTTCCTTTGCATAATATTTTGTAGCAACCTATATTTGGGACCTCTCATTACATGTCCGAAATACTCTAGCTTTCTCTTCTTGATGCTTTTTATAATCTCAGTAGTTTTGCTGGGAAGTTCTAGTATTGTGGAGTTTGGAATAGTTTTCCACCTATTAAGAAACTTCTAAAATTCTTCTGTAGCACCACATTTCGAAAGCCTCAAGGCAGTTTAGATCGATTTTATCCACAGTCCAGGACTCGACACCATAAAGTAAGACCGAGAACACGTAGCAGTGAAGTAGGCGGATCCTCAATGCCAATTTTAGGTCTCTGTTAGGTACATAACACCTTGGACATCCTTATAAAAGCGGCTCTGGCTTGTACTCGTCGGTTCCCTGCGAAAAGTCACTAACTGACATTTTACTGTTTTCGAGATATATTAATTTGAAGTAATAATTTAAATTTATAAATAAACCGTTGACAAAATATTTTCCATGTTTATTGTTTCTAGTGAAGCTGCAATAAGTGAATAATGAGTGTTATGTATAATCCGAGAGTAGTTAGTAATACGTCTGATTTTTGGCAAAAAAGCAGTTAGTGATTTTTTCCAAATACTAAATAGAGCTCACATGCTAGTAATGATTTATTAAAAATTAAGACAATATTATTATTATATTTAGTATAGTTATAACAAGTTAAAATAAGTTGTTATTCTGATAAGGCTTCTTCAGCATCGTCTTCTTCATCAATGCCTGGTTCCTGTGTTAAATCCGGTGCATTCACTGTTGGTAAGGAAGCATACCAGGCATGAAGTTCCTGAGGTATTACTTCTTTCTTGCAAAGTTGTAACAAATCCTTTTTTTTTAATGACCTGATCGGAATAGGGTGCTGATATGCTTTCTTAATTTCGGTAACATGGGGTTGATGAACTTTTCCACTTACATTGAGTTTGACCTAAGGTCCAGTGTACCCATATCTAAACTTTATAACTCGTGTACAAGCTTTTTCAAAACGTAATTTGAAGCCATTTAACTGTGTCCCAATTTTCATCTTTTAAACGATTTTTTATTAAGAGTTTAGCAAGATCTTTCAAATCCAACATATCGAAAAAATGAAGCTGTTTGATTTGATACGGATTGGCGGAGTTTCTCTTTCATTTGGATCTAGCTCTTTTCATGATATTAATCCAATCCATAACAGAAGTTACAGTGGTGTGCTTTGTTCTGACTCGATGGCGCTGTGCATACTGTCCACCTCCATAAAGAAATGTCCAGATTCCAAAAATTTATGCTCAATGACATCCAGGTGGGAATTTTGTGACACAAAGAGAACAAGTGCTGCTATGTGCTGATTCCTATTCTGACCTCCGCATGTGTCAGAAAACAACGAAATTTCTTTAATACTATTAGGAAGACCAATAATCCACTGCATTAAGGCGGTGCCAATTTCATTAGTACCCCTTTTGCCATTTACTTCAGACCATACCATACAGTGTGCTTCATTTGGAGGTGTAGCTTCATAAATGCATAAATTGTAAATACACAGTTAACGGCTGTAATATAATAAAATACATTTCCTGAGGGTATCTGAAGAACAGCTTGCATATCAAATGTTGCTGACATAAATGTAGCATCTTCTTGTGACCTAATTTTGTCATTGGTTTTTGCCTCATAGGCTGCTTCTTTTCGTTGAATATGCTCATTAAAGTTCTGTTTCAGCTCTTCTGTTTGTTCTCCTGCTAATTTTGCCTCAGAAACTTTATTACACAAAGGGCACTAGTCTTTCTTTGGTACAAAAAATGACAAATTGTACGATTCACAAAAAACTTTTCGGTATACTGAATGACCTACTGGAACTTTGTTTTTTTTTTTCTTCACATAATATAGTATAAAGTGAGTACATTTTGCGAATAGATAACTTGGAGTCCAAGTAGTGTCTCTTTGTACTTTTTCTACAGTAGTGCGACTCTATTGAAGGAAACATATTAATATGTTCTTTGACAAAGTCAATATCAGCGACTTTGTTTTATTTTTTGGAGAGCGTTTACCACGCTTGTCTTCGTTCACAAAAACTCCATTTTTACAACCTTCAAACGCTTTATTAATGGGCCCATTGCTAATGTTCAACGTCTTTTGGAAAAAGTTTTGACACACTCTTAATTTTTTATTATTCTTTACAAAAAAGTATGATCTGCTACATTTGCGTTTTTAGGAGTATTTACTATAGGCCTCACAGGTAATTTTCACTCAACTAATTTTAAAATAAAGTCTTTCTGACGATTATAATCAGCAAGAGCCCAGAAAGATTCACAAATATGTAATCTCTCCGCCTCATCAAATTTTTCCTGACATTTAAATTTACATAATGCACATTTTACTGATTTTGGAGCTTTTGCTGATTTTAATACATTTTTTTTAGTTCTGTATGATAAACAAGTAAATTTTTTTTTCGACGTTACGAGACCATTCGGATGAATTTGATTTACGCCAACGAGAATGTTTAGGTGACGATGTCGTTGGTTGTTGCAATGGATGATGTCCGCCATTTTCAATGTTGTTTTCATACTCTGCAATCTTGGTATTATCTTTTGGAGAGTGTACTTATAACTACAACTAACAGAGATCGATGTTGTGGTGTTGTGCTGTTAATAATGTCAATATCAATTTTTTTAAGTTTGTTTATTGATAATTTATATGAGCTTTGTAACTGACACATATATTACACTTCGCAATCCTGTTTTCAATGTCAGCTATGGTTATAAAGTTCCAAACTGGGTTACTTTTTTGTCTTTTGTATCTGGATTGATACACCTTCTAGTGCAGTGCAGTAAACCGCAACGTGCCGCAACACTGTGTCAGAATTGGAACAGTTTGGAACTGAAGTAGTTTTTTTGAAACAGATAATTTTTGGAACTGAAACAGATTGTAACAGTTATTGAAAAACCCCTGTTCCAACCATCCCTAGCTAGGTAATCTCGTTTTGTCGAGAACACTATTGTGGCAAAAGTCACTAACTGCCATTACTGATTTTTTAACATACAATATTCCCTATATTATAACACATTGATCTTATTGGAAAAAGTCGTTAACTCCGTTAGTGAATTTTACCAGTTTTATATTTTTGTTACATGTCATACAATGATTTATACCAATTCTAAATTACCATGTTCCATTCAGTTTTGCAGTTAGTGACTTCTACAGATGAACAAACTGCCCACAGTAGACCACTAGATGTAGTTAAGTAAATTTCACACAAAATGTCAGTTAGTGACTTTTCGCAGGGAACCGACGTCTGTCCTAAATATAATTTCACTGTAACTCTCTGCGTTACAATTTAATTGATATCCAAGGTAAACAATTTGATCAACTTGCTCAAGTTTGGTATAATAATAATAATATCGTATGATTCGTATGGCATTTTTGCCGGGGAGATCCTTTCGGATAGTTCCAGCGCCAATTACATCTTTAACCCTGTTTCAAGTAACTAGTGTCGATGTACACTAGCCCAGGGGGACCGACGGCTTAACGTACTCTCCGAGGCACGGTGAGACGGCTCGTGTCATTATTGGAAATGAAAATGGTTTGTCTTTGGCAGGGATCGAACCCACGTCTACTGGCGTATGAGGCCAGCGTTTATGCCGTTACCCACGGCCGCTCAAGTTTGGTATTATTTACATTTATAGAAGGTTTTATATTCTGTTCGGTATATATTTTTGAGTAGAATCTAGTTGTACTGTGTCATCCGCATATCGCAAATTATTGATGACTTCACCGTTCACAATTATTGCTTCTTGTTTTTTTAGAAATTGCATGTCTGAAAATTGTTTCGGATTAAACGTTGAAAAGCAGGGGCGACAAAAGGCATCCATCCCGTACTCCTATTTTAATATTAAGAACCTGTGATTGCAAGCCGTCTACTAAAACTGATCTTGTTTGATTCCAATACAAATTCGAAAACTTCTATTAACTCTCTCACTTCAAACCTGACCCCCCTGGAGGGAGTGTAGTGGTCGACGTGATGTCGTATATTGTCCGTCTCCAAAGATCTCTGTCTCTGGTCATTTCTTTTAACTCATGCATAGGTCTTTTGCATATTCCTGTAATCTGATCGATCCATCTAGTTGGGGATCTACCTAGTAATCTTGGGTTTTCCGCCTTTCCTTGTATAATGAGTCTTTCCATGTTTTCTGTGTTTGCTCTCATAACATGTCCAAAGTATTTTAATTGTTGGAAATGGACTTTGCTGGAGAGTCGTTGGCTAACTTTTAGCTCTCTTAAAATTGAATTATTTGTTCTATGGTCGGTCCAAGAAATTCGTAGCATTCGTCTCCAACAGAACATTTCAGTGGCGTCTATCTTTCTTCTTTCCGAATTTTTCAGGGTCCAAGATTCACATCCGTAGGTCAGTATTGGGAATATTAAGCAGTTGACCAACCTCATCTTTAACGCTCTTGAAATTTGACAGTCCATATTGTGGTCATTTTTGCTGTGGCGACTTTTGCTAGATCACATCTACGTTTTATTTCTTCCTGTAGTGACCCTGTGTTTGTGATTAATGATCCCAGATATAAGTATGAGCTCACAACCTCAAACCGATCAATTGTGGTTATGTGTGGATGATTGTTATGTAGTCTATCCACTATCATGATCTTTGTTTTTGATATGTTTAATCGCAGACCAAATATTTGACTTTCGTTTTCAATAATTAGTCTTATAAGATCAATCAGCTCTGCTTGACTATTTGCAAGAAGGGCTGTGTCATCTCGTCATCTGCGAAACGTAGGTTGTTTATTTTATGACCATTTATTGAGATGCCTTTTTCTCATCCTTCAAGTGCTCTTCTCATAATATGCTCTCCATATATATTGAATAATTGTGGAGATAGTATACATCCCTGTCTAACACCCCGTCCTGGATGAAATTCGTTTGAAAGTGTGTCAAGCACTTCAACTGATCGAGTAGTGTGTTCGTATAGTTCAGTTATAAGCGAAATAAGGTGTTGGGGTACGGCTACTTCTTTTAGTATTCGCCGTAAGTGTCTCCACTTGACCCTGTCGAACGCCTTACGATAATCTATAAAGCATATGTACAGTGGAATATTGAATCCCCTAAATTTTTCGATTATCTGTCTTATATTCAACAGTTGTTCTCGAGTACCTCTACCTTTGGTAAATCCAGTTTGCTCTTGTGGAATTTCTCTTTGAAGGAATGTTTTTATTCTCTCATTGATTATATGTAGCATTATTTTACTGGCATGTGATATAAGAGAAATAGTTCTATAATTGTCGCATTTTATGGAAGCTGCCTTTTTTATGAATTGTCGTTATTGTAGATTTTGTCCAGTCTTCAGGCCATTGTTTAGAATGCCATATTTGGTTACAGAGTAGATGAAGTAATTTTACGCCAGTTTCTTCTGTGGCTTTGAGCATTTCTGCTGTTATCATATCTGGACCTGGTGTTTTATTATATTTAAGCTTCTATTAACATTGAGTCCTAAACACGATCAAATGCCCTTTGGAAGCCAATAAAACATCAGTATATGTCTACAGATATATTACGACATCTTTGAGCAAGTAAATTCATCTCAAACAATGCCTCTCTCGTTCCAAACCCGTTGCAGAAACCAAACTGTGTGTCACTTACGTATTCCTCGCATTTATTATAGATACGGCCATGTATTACGGTTAAACCAGAACAACCCCAAAATAACCATTATACAAGTTTATACACCAACTGCGGACAAACCAGAAAGCGATATTGAAATTGTCTACAAAGCTATAGACAATATTTTAAAATCAAGTCAAACGCAGGAGGTTACAATTATTATAATGGGAGATTTTTAACGCAAAAGTTGGGGAAGAAAGTTAGACGACTGTAGAGGAGGGTACTGTCTGGAAAACAGAAATGAAAGGGGTGATAGGCTTATGGATTTACTATAGCGAATACAATGCTTAAATTGCCAAAGAGAAGACTATACACGTGGAAGTCACCAGCAGATCAAGAAGAGAGAATTGTAAGAAACACCAAATAGGCTATGTATTATTTAAACAAAGACCAATTTACATATTGATTGTAATAATTGATATTATGATTTACTTACTTTATGATTAACAAGTGCATCACTTAAACCATATATTAATACTGTTGGACATGTTATCTTTGACCAGTCATATTTTGGAGCAACTGTCGAATTATATTTTTGTAAATTCATTTCTGGACCCCAATCGTATTTTTCAAATGTTCCTAAAAAAATTAAATTCATAAATTTAAATTATTTTTTTGTTGCTGCTATTGCTGAGTCTACCTATTAGTTCATATACAGGGTAGGGAGAAAGTATGGGAACACGGTAATTTCTCAGAAACCGCTCGAACGATTTTTATAAATTTTGGTGGGTAGGGGTGTCCTAATGTGGCCGATATTTTAGTGGTAATTACATTGTTGTCAACTCTTCCATTTTTCTGGAAATCTAATGAACTTTCTTATTTTAAATGGAACACTGTATATTTTTTGCGTTTTGAAGTCCTTAAGAAATACTGATTATTTTTCATGTTATGTTCCCTATATCTAAATGCCATAATTTCGGAGTTATTGCTACATTTCTTAAAAAAATTTTTAACAATTTATAAAAATCAATTTTTTCGGCCCAAGTAGACATTATTTTAGGTTCTTTGGATCATTGAGAACAAAAAAGGTATTTTGTAATTTTTCTCAAAAGTTAATCATTTCCGAGTTATAAATTTAAAACTGAAAAAAATCGAAAAATAACGATTTTCAAGATTCAAAGACACAAGTAAAAAAATCATTTTTAAAATTACGAAGTACCTAAATTTATGCTTAAGAGGAAACAGTAGCGATCTACAGGTAGCGAAAACACGTTCCAAGATTGCGGCTATAATTTTGAATATTTTTTCGAGATATTTGGCACACGTATTCGTAATATAATAAAGAATGGCGGTACAGAGCCCAATTTGAAAAATATATTAATATGTGGAAATTACTCTGTAATTAAATACAATATTAAAAAAACGAGCCTGTACCGCCATTAAGAAGACCAAAAAATACACTTTCGATCTTCAAATAAACTTTTTTATCCGATGCCTAGATTTTGTGTCATTTTGGAACTACTAAATTTTTTTATTTCATTAGTAGTTCCAAAATGACACAAAATCTAGGCATCGGATAAAAAAGTGTATTTAAAGAAAGTGTATTTTTTTGTTCTTCTTAATGGCGGTACAGGCTCGTTTTTTAATATTGTATTTAATTACAGAGTGATTTCCACATATTAATATATTTTTCAAATTGGGCTCTGTACCGCCATTTTTTATTATATTACGAATACGTGTGATAAAATTTCTTCAAAAAATATTCTAAATTACAGCCGCAATCTTGGAACGCGTTTTTGCTACCTATTGATCGCTACTGTTTACTCTTAAACCTTTTTCTATCAGATACCTATAAGAATTTTTGGCATATTTTATTCTAAACAATTGTTTTTTTTTTAATTGTAATTAAAGTTCATATGAGAGGACGGGCTATCGCGCATCATTAACAACTAAAAAATAATGTTTTAGAATGAAATAAGACCAAATCACTTATCGGCATCTGATAAAATAAGGTTTGAACTTGAATGTAGGCAATTCATAGTTTCAAAAATAATATTTTTTATTATGTTTTTGAACCCAGAAAATCGTCATTTTTCGATTTTTTTCAGTTTTAAATTGTTTATAACTCGGAAAGGACTAACTTTTGAGGAAAATTACACAAGACCTTTTTTGTTCCCAATAACTCAAGAACCTAAAATAATATCTACCCGGCTCAAAAAAATAAATTTGTATAATTTGTTAATTTTTTTTTATAAATGTAGCAATAACTCTGAAATTATGGCATTTAGGTATAGGGAACGTAACATAAAAAATAATCAGCATTTCTTAAGGACTTCAAAACGCAAAACATCTACAGGGTGTTCCATTTAAAATAAGAAAGTTCATTAGATTTAGAAAAAAACGGAAGATTTGACAACAATGTAATTACCACTATAATATCCGCCGTATTAGAATACCCTTACCCACCAAAATTTATAACAATCCTTCAAGCGGTTTCCGAGAAATTACCGTGTTTCCATACTTTCTCGCTACCCTTTATGACCAGATTTCACAAGAAAAAAGATAAAACTATCCCCTGGCTACTTAGTACCTGCGTGTTTCGTCTATTTTAGACAATCGCCTTTATGATTTTTTCATAGGAGGTGTGGTCAAATGCTCCCTCCATATCACAGTGGCGACGCGTGACTTTTTCTAAAGTGTTACCAAAACCAGATATTAAATATATACCAGATATATTATATATTATCTATATATATATATATATATATATATATATATATATATATATATATATATATATATATATATATATATATATATATATATATATATACGTCTTCATATCAAGGCGAGATCCGATTAAATCGAGGACAACCCGAGATCCACCAATAGGAAATTAATTATTGGAGTATATTGTTCATAACTATCTTTATAATTAACATATTAGTCATGGCACACTTAGAGGGGAAAAGATTTTTAAACTTAAATTTTTATGATAAATTTACAGCGAAACGAGATCCGTAGCTGAAAAGGAAAGGGGAAGACTCATATACGGAATTTTAGATATTTACCGATCAACGCGAGATCACACACTGATGCCAGCTCTAAAGAGTATTAGTCGAGCGACCAGAGCTCGTGTTGTATTGCATATTTCCCACGATATACAGACACAGAAGATAGATAATGTACATAGTGGGCGGAGACCATGACGGCAGCAACAGAGTTATCTCGAATTCTTTATGTAACTTTTAAGTATCGCTTCTTTCATGTCTTCAACGTCTACCGTTGTTTTCTTTAAATTTTGAATTTATTGTGTATAAACTAGGTATATCTACTAACCTTTTCAACTATATAGATTTACCTTTCAGAAAGTCCCTTAGTTTTGTTACATACATAAGGGTGTGAATAAAGAAAAATACTTCACAAATAATAACCATTTAATAATGATAATTTGCAATATAGTATTTTAAAACTATACATTACTATTCTTAAAAAACACTTACTACTAAACAAAAATGTAATTATTAGATTCTTAAATAATATAAATTGTTACAAAATAATTTAAATGATTGCTTGTTTTAAAAATACATTACAAAAAAGTATAAATTTTTATAATGATTAAAATTTAAAAAATATAATAACTCAAATAGTCCAGAGAAATAAGATTTTTCTCGTGACACATCTGCCTCCAGGCCGAAACCAAATTTTTTGAGTAAAATGGACATCTATATTAATAACCTATATGTTTCCTGCAGCCGATTTTGATGATATAAACAAATGCAGATCAAAAAAGATAGCTTTTCGCTTTTTTCGTCTATTACCAAAAAGTTAAGAATTCTAAACAAATTTGAGAGTAAGAAACTCATAATCCGTATAAAAAACTTCAATATGGCGTTCGCTGGATATGTCTATCCTTATTGGTTGCTTAGAAAATTGCAAAATAAATCATAAATTTTGAGTTTTTATAAATATTCATAACATGTAAAAATTAACTTAGAACCTTCTTATTTCACGGAATGCTGAGACTTCTTGTGCTTAAATTATATTTGAAATTTCAAAGCAATTGGTCAAATAGTTTAAAAGTTATTTAATTTGTTTATCCCAAATTAATTTTTTTTGCAACACTATAAGTCAGAAAATTATGAGGTTACAGTAATACTTCGGACAGTTTATGAAAGAAGAACATTTATAGTATTGTAAATAAAAATTTACTAGTAAATGTTGCATTTACTAGTAAATAAAAATTGATAAAACTCTATTTGTTGTGACTTTTTTCCAAACATACGGCCGTAGAAAAAATATTGTTCCTAACTCATGCGGAAAGTATCTTTCCCGCACTCGACTGCTTGCCCGAACGACGCGATAGCCTCGACTGTCAACGGCAGTCGCGTGCGGGAAAGTATCACTTTCCGCAATAGTTAGGAAAATAACTATTTTCTGCGAGCTTGCAAAAATGTCTACTTTCGCGCACGCGTTTTAGTTTAGAAAGTTTTACTTTTCAGCACGCATTTTACTTTTCCGCACGCCTTTTACTTTTCCCCACTGAATTTAGATATTTTAATAAGGCAATTATAATACATGCAATAAACTAATATTCAGATATTATTTACTATTTTATTTCAAATGTATTTTATTGTATTGCTGTTTTAATGAAATTAACGCAACAATTCGATGAAATAAAATTATTTTGACATAATATTCGAAAGTCAAATCAGTAGACAATAACAGTCGTTTTGAATCGTCGTCATGGAAACCAAGATCGTCGTCATGCTAACCAATTATATTGAAAGTTTGGTTTTGACAAAGTTGTCAAAGAATAATTTTGTGTATATATTTTCATATTAATTCAATTAATTGATTAAGATTTGCTCATTTTTTAAACGCTCGTAGAAAAAATGTTGTTCCTAACTCTTGCGGAAAGTCCCTTTTCTGCACTCGACTGCTTGCCGAACTCCGCTTCGCGTCGTTCGGCAAACTGCAGTTGCGTACGCAAAAGTATAACGCACGTTATTAAAATAACTATATTTAGTAGATATACTTTTTGTTCGAGATAGAAATGTAGTTAAGATGTAAATTAAGATAACACAATTAAAAACACAATGAGTCGAATACAAAAAATAACATGATACAAGAAGTGATTCAGGTTAAAAGAGTCGTAAATTCAAGAAAATGATTAATTTACGATAAATTAAAATAGCTTTCTAGCAAGTTTCGCTTTATCGGTGATGTCAACGATTATCATGTTTATTTGAGTGTTGCTTACAGCAAAAAATCCGGTGGATGGTTTTTGTTTCTAATTCCAAATGTAATTTAATCTACTTCAACAAAAAATTATGAAGGAACAACAACATTTGTCTATTTTTATGAACCAAGTTGTTATTTCAGGAAATTCTTCTTCATAAAATTTCTTGTGACTTTTGATCAGTTGTCGTTTTAAAGAACTAGTTCCACTATTTGTCATTTTATAACGTTGTTCTTGCAATTTTCATTGTTTTCGTATTTATAATATGTACATAGTTCTCTGTAAATTGACTATTGACCTGTTTTCAGGTCGATACTTTGGGTATTCAAAGAAAAAAGCAGGTTGCCTTTACCAAAAGGAATTATAAACCTTTCAGTAGTGCCTTAAAAAAGGCACCATATGCTTCACCGGAATCGAACATACAATTTCTATTACTATTGTATTAGATTAGACGATTTATTACTCCTGCCTTGGTGACGAGCCAGAAATATACACTTGCTAGGTCCTTCTTCTTCGAAACCATTTTTGCCAATGTAATGGTAATATAAAATATAAATAATGGTCAATAACTTCCACATAAGAGAAATTTCCAAGAAATTTCTGAAATTTTAGTCTGACAAGGAGTCTCCTAACCGAAAAAAGTCAATGTCTAAAAACAGAGATTTCTCATTAATGAGCGAATTAAAAGTGGGACGAGAGGAATGAACCGTTTTGATTGAAAAACTTATTAAATAGTCGACATCATCGAAATTTGCTCAAAAATCAGGTGTTCCTTCTATAAACATGTTGTTGCCATAGAATATATATTGCTGTTGCCTATGCTATAGAATATATGTATGAAAGTGTTGCCATAGAATATATAGTGAGGCTATATATTCGTTGGTGTTGTTTCGCGATATGTACTTTCTTCTAAATATTATGAACTATAACTTAACTAATTTGTGCCTTGTGCTGATGCAGAGTACATGTTATGTTCAGACCTGTCCAAATAAGTCATTACAAAATGCGGTATCTCAATTAGAATTGGAAATATAGTTATTTTCCTAACAGGTGCAGAAAGTCATACTTTTCCGCACGCGACTGCAGTTTGACGAACGACGCGAAGCGGGAGTTCGGCAAGCAGTCGAGTGCGGAAAAGAGACTTTCTGCAAGAGTTAGGAACAATATTTTTTCTACGAGCGTGTAAAAATGTCTACTTTCGCGCACGCGTTTTAGTTTAGAAAGTTTTACTTTTCCGCACGCATTTTACCTTTCCGCACGCCTTTTACTTTTCCGCACTGAATTTAGATATGTTAATATGGCCTTAGAGTAATTATAATACACGCAATAAACTAATATTTAGATATTATTTACTAATTTATTTCAAATATATCTTATTGTGTTCATGTTTTAATGAAATTAACGCGAGAATTCGATGAAATAAAAATAATTTTGACATAATATTCGAAAGTTTAATCAGTAGACAATACCAGTGGTTTTGAATCATCGTCATGGAAACCAAGATCGTCGTCATGCTAACCAATTATACTGAAATTTTGGTTTTGGCAACCTTGTCAAAGAATTAATTTGTGTATGTATTTTCATATTAATTAAATTAATTGATTAAGATTTGGTCATTTTTAAAGACTCGTAGAAAAAACACATTGCGCAATATGATATTCAAACTTCAAACTGTTTGAAGAAGTTTGATTTCAAGTAAAATCTACATTATCAAATTCAAGTCAAGTCAAACTTTTTACAAAAAAAGATTGGTGTTCAAATCAAGTCAAGTTTGTTGAGTAAAATCAAACTAGTTTGACTTGATGCATCTCTAATATCTGCCATAAATTGAAGGACTCCAGTATTCAATCCGAATATGTTTCAACGTAAATGTAAAAGAAGTTGTTTTAACGTAAAAATGTGTAGAGACACTAAGGTTGAAATTCTACATGACAAAAACTCAATTCTTAATAGATGAACACGACATTTCAGCGAACATCTAAATATAAACGATACTGAAGAAGGTTACAACATAGAAAATCAACAAAATCTACATCATCAACTACACACTGAAGACCCAACAAGAGAAGAAGTATCAACTGCCATCCTAAAACTCAAAGACAATAAAGCCCTGAATCTGTTCTGAACTGTATAAAAAAGGTGGTGATCATTTGCAGCAATCCATAAATTAATAGTACTGATATGGCAGAATGAACTGGTTCCAGAAAAGGGAATAATATGTCCGTTGCATAAAAAGGTGATCAACTGGATTGTAAGAACTATAGAGGCATTACTCTACTAGCATCTACGTATAAAATCTTCGGCAATGTATTGTTTGAAAGACTGAAACTTTTCACAAAGGATATTGTTGGTCAATATCAATGCGGATTCACTGCTGGAAAGTCAACTATACATCAAATTCAAGCACATAAACAGATTCTAGAAAAGTCAATAGAATATAACATAGATACCCACCATCTCTTCGTCGACTTCAAAGCAGCCTATGACAGTGTTAAAAGAACTGCATTATATAATGCAATGATTGACTTTGGGATCCCACCGAATTTGGTTAAGTTGACCCAACTAACAATGCAAAATGTAAGCTCGTGCGTTAGAATTCAAGGAGAAAACTCGACATTCTTTGTCATTAATAATGGTCTAAGACAGGGGACGAGCTGGCGTGTCTCCTCTTTAATATTCCTTGAAAAAAGTAGTGGGAAAATTAAATACTAGAATGAATGGTACTATTTTTAATAGATCGACGCAAATTCTCGCATTCGCTGACGATATAGTTATAGTGGGCAGAAGTGTGAGAGACATGGTGCAGAATTTTACAAGACTTGCGGACGCGGCAAGTGAATTAGGACTTGTGATAAACGAGGAAAAACCAAATATATGTTGGTTTCTAAAAACTCCCGAAATATCGAACAGAGAATTCAAATTAACAACCATACCTTTGAGCAAGTCAAGGGATTCACATATCTTGGGTCGCTAGTAAACTCAATAAACACGACAAGCGACGATATAAAAAGACGCATAGCAATAGCAAACAGGGCCCGGATTACGTACACTCGATACGCATCGTATCCGCCATGTTTTACTGTAGCGCCTTATGGGAAAACATGGCGGATACGATGCGTATCGAGTGTACGTAATCCGGGCCCTGAACTCTACACGGTCTCCAGAAATATTTAAAAAATAAAAATAATAATTTAAATCCTTAATAAGACCGGTTTTGATATATGGGGTTGAAACGTGGACCTTATCTCAAGATGATGAAAGACTATTTTTGAGAGAAAAATTCTTAGAAAGATTTTTGGGGCCGTAAACGAAAATGGGCTATGGCGTCGAATATACAACGTTGAACAATATCAGTTATACACCGATCCAGATATTGTGAAATTCGTTAGAAGAAAGTGCAGAGACTTACATGGGCTGGACACATTGCTAGAATGCCAGATCACGAATACACTAAGAAATTAACCTTTTCAAAACCAGAGGGCACAAGAAGTAGAGGATGGCCACGAAAAAGATGGATTGATGATGTTGAAGAAGACCTAAAGATTTTAGGGGTCAGAAGATGGAAGGAAGTTGCCAGGAGTCGGCAGGAGTGGCGACTTCTTTGCGAGCAGGCCAAGATCCACAACGGATTGTCGAGCCACGTATGATGATGATGTTTCAACGTACATGTGGATTGATCATTTGAGTGAGTGTGGGTTATGTAAACCATCAGACACTCTTGTTATATATTGAGCAACTGGAGACAATTTTTCGTTCAACAAATGATGATTCCATTTTGGTATTTTGCCGATTTAAAGCAATAGTACCTTTTAATACTAGAATACTTCGTAATTTAATCGTCAAATGTCAAAATGCTTAAAAATTAAAGACATCACTGGTACTAGAATTTCACAACTGAAGAAATCGATTTATTTCTGGAAGATAAATAAACATACCGGTTTCTTTTTTCTAAATGGTGTTTTGATGAAAAAAATTTTCAAATTCAACAAACGAAAAATTTTCAAATCGATTTTTCTAGAAAATGGTGCATTCTACCGACTTAAAATAAGAATACCTTTTAGTACTAGAAAACCTCACAATTTAATAATCCAATGTAAAAAATGCTTAAAAAAGTTAAATGCAAAAAAGTTATGCGATAAAATAACCGACGCCCTACCCAAAACGGGCGCCTATGACCCGTACTAGAAATTCGTAATTGATGTAATCGATTTATCTCTGGAAGATAAATAAGCGTACCAGTTTTCGTTTTTCTAAATAGAAGTGTTCTGGAGAAGCTCCATTAGTAGGCATTTTCGGACTAGGAGAATTGGGTTAAATTGTCTTAAAATTATCTGAAGAATCTCCGGTATTCGTTTGTCGGGAGAGTTTCTGGACACTGTATATTAAAAAATATTTCCTTGGAATCTTAATATAGTATAGTACGTGAACAACATAGTTGGTCCCTTAATTATAAAATGAGATGCAAAATAGTTTTGTGTTAATAACTCTCAATCAAATTGAACGCGGTTAGCTTTATTTTGTAGGTCTTTTAAAAGCGATTAAGTTTTTGACATTTTTTGTAAAACGAACAGTGGAGAAGATATCTGAAGAAAAATTGTAAAAAAATAATACTACAAATAAACAATGTTCCCGAAATTTGTATCCCCGTATCCCAATTGTTCCCGTACTTACCAACGTGTTCAACGTAAGTTTTACTAAAAAATTACTTAAAATCATCTAACCCCTAAAAATGTCATCAAAACGACGATTCTGAAGCTCTTCCGACTGGATAAAAGAAGCTATTATGGATTCAAACAAAAGTTGTGTATTTTTAACTCTAAATTTCAACTATTTAATTAAAAATAAAGGGTTCCAGTTGAAAATTTAAAGTTGCTACACCCACCGCGTTCGCAGGCACATTAAGAACCGTGCTATTGCATAAGTATATAGATTTTGAAAAACCATTAAAAAAGCCTTCTTAACAGAGCCCTTTAATAATGTAAATATTCTTATTCAAGCTACAAATAAGCCGATGGAGAGAACTGACCGTAAAATTCATTTGCGATGTTTCCAAATTTATCGGATCTCGATTTGTCGACAAAACGTATATAAAGCATATACACATCCGATCGCGCGCGCTGCCCTCTAGAGCAGACTTAGTGGAACTACTGCAATATAAAAATCACCAAAAGGAGTGCAAAATGAGGTCCAGACAAAAATCGATTTCCTTGTACCCCCAACATTGTTACATCGAGATGTCACTATATACACGTGAATACAAGGTGAGATCCAAAATCGGATCCCGCCTTGCAAAACGGATCTCATCTTGTATAGCTTATGATACAAACGGATCTCGCCTTGATATGAAGACATATATATATATATATATATATATATATATATATATATATATATATATATATATATATATAATGTATTTTATAAATATTTTTATATATACAGTGTTCCCATACATCAAAGTTTGTTCGACTAGACACCGTGAATTTTAGAAACCGGAGTTTAATCGAGAAAATACCGGCCCTAAGAATAACAGACTTCATAAATGGAATTATAATTATTACCTATAATTATAATAATAATTAAAATTGCATTTATTAAGTCTGATATTCTTACGGTCGGTATTTTCTGTCCCGATAGACACCGGCCCTACCTAGCGTCACCAAATTAAAATTTGGTAACACCAATATGCGGTTTCAGAGCCATCGTCCCCGCAAAATTTTCAGAGACGATCCAGTCAAAGATCCTACTATCGTTGCCACTCACAGAAGTGGTAAACTGCGCGGCGCACGGTAAGGGCACAGTATAATAAATATGGAACCTCTTTATACTGTGGTAAGGGCGTATTATAATAACGTGCAACCGATTTTACATAAACTCGCTGATATTTTGGTGCGTCTAGTTGGCTATTTTACTGAATTAGGTAGATACTATTAACAAATATTTCTATTTTTAAAAAATATAAATGGAATTATTTCATAGTAGTCATAAAATATTTATTTACAAATTTTAACTGTTACCAATGGTAACAATGGTTACATGGACGCTTCGCCAGTGCCATATCATAGAAATGCATCTTGCATTGCCTATTTGTTTTTCAGAACGTACATAATATAGAGAATCCTAATAATATACTTTAAAATAAATGAATGTTTGAATTTTCAATGTGAAAAAGTCAGATAAAATTAAATTATTAGAATAATTTTGGCTAAGCAAAAAAAAACAAAATTTGTTTAACATACACTAGGCACTCCAAGAAATTAACGCACCACCTTAAAAATGGATCGTTTTTGATGTCTCGAATTTCCTAAACCTGTTGTCCGATGTAAGTGATTTTTTAATATGTTATAGCCTTATTTTTTAACAATATCGCTGTAATAGTATTGTTGCTAGACAGGTAAATTGTCATTGTATACCGGGTGTACCAATCAAACTGTGGTTTTTCTCAAAGTTCACACCTTATGGAATATTGTACCATTTATAAAATATTGAAATTAAAACCCTATAGCCTCAGGTTTTCTTAACATTCTGTTTTTTATTCAATCGCTTATGTTACAACTGATTATTCGCTGTGTGCAAGTACTTGGAAGGGATATTATAGAAACAACTGTGCGCGAGTAGCGGAGAAATATTGTAACTTTCTTTGCATATTTCCTAAATATGTCGGTTCGCTAAAACTAAAATCGCTAGCCAGTTGTGTCTGAGATTAGCGAACCGACTATAATTCATTGTTAATTGAAATTATCATATTGACATATTTCATACCAACTGTCATTGAAGAAACTGTTATAAATTGTAAAAATCAACAAAAAATTATCAATTTAAGTAGTTTTATTAGTTTACAGCTTCTAAGTTCAAATTAATACAAAGAAAAAAGTGGATTTCCATCACAATAAAACAGAAGTAGGTAAGTAAAGTTGGTAAAGTCAATTCGCTTTTCTGAGACACAACTCTCTAGTGACATTAGTTATTTCTTTTTTGGGAAATTCAGTTGCTAGGCGTGACTGGAAATTACTAATCAACCAAACATACTTGCTCTTAACCAATAGTATTAAGAGGAAACAGTAGCGATAAACAGGTAGCAACAAACGCGTTCCAAGATTGCGGCTCTAATTTTGAATATTTTGTCGAGATATTTGGCACACATATTCGTAATATAATAAAGAATGGCGGTACATAGCCCAATTTCAGAAATATGTTAGTATGTGGAAATTACTCTATAACTAAATAAAATATTGAAAAAAGAGCCTGTACCGCCATTAACCCTCCGTTAGTCGCTAGGATAAACGGAGCATCAAGAGTCGCTACGGTGTCAGAGACCGACAATTTAAAAAAAAATAGTTATTGCTATAAAATTCGTACAAATATTTTATATTGTGTATAGGAATGACTGAAAAATATTTTTGAAAATGTTTTATTGAAAAACAACAGATATAAAATGAAAAACCGCTTTCATTTTCACTTCCCTCATCGTCAAAATAATTTTCATCGTCGCTAGGAACCATTTCCCATAATTCCATTCCAACGTTTTTGTTCAGCTTCAAAGGACATCTATAAATAAGACTTGACCAAAACTTACCGATAAAATGCAATAATAAGATGCTAAATATTTACCTGAACTGCAAGTTATGCCAATAAAGTAATAACCACACCGTTAGTCGCTACGGAGTCTTGCACCGAAAATAGCTATAAAACTCGCACAACTGTACCCAAGTAGGTAAGAATGTACACTAACCCGAGGTTAGTTCATAGGAAGAGGTACAGAAAGTGGCGATAGAAAAAAACAGTTATATTGTAAATCCCGAATGAATAATTCTGTCGTCGGTGTGTGACACCGATAGCGACTAACGGAGGGTTAAGAAAGACAAATAAATACACTTTCTTCAAATAAACTTTTTTATCCCATGCCTAGATTTTGTGTAATCTTGGAACTACTAAAAATCGAGTTTTTTATAACAAGAAATGGAACGTCACTGACTTGGCAACATTTCGCGCCTATGTGTATAAAAATTATTGTTTTTGATAGTATATAAACGTCACTGTCAGTGTCGAATTACCGATGCACTGTTGCCTCACTTTTAAAAGTTCGTAGAACTTTCGCAATCTTGGACCGCGTTTGTTGCTACCTGCTGATCGCTACTGTATCACCTTAATAGTAAACAGACATAAATAGCATAAACCTTACGCCAATCAATAATTATTTATTTACACCATTATAATGACATGTATTGATAACAAATGAGAAAATTATTTATTGTACAAAATAAAAATATTTTATCGAAATAAACTCCACAAAATTTTATGGGTTTAGTATACACTCCCACTATTTCCAATAATTCTTCTTTTCTAATGAAAGATTAAGTTGATTTGAGCAGTTAATAGTGTCAGGTAGGAATTTTTGTGCTATATGATTCCTAATCCGAATCTGTCAAAGTGGATCTCGGTAGAGCGAACATAATTAATTATTTATTACATACAATGTTTACTTCTAATAACATAGCCTCAATCTTACTTTTTCTTATTATTCTTTTTTGGGCTATTCCGCTATTGCATTGACAATTATCCAGTAACCAAGACTAAAATAAATGGCCAATATAATTCAAAGTGCAACCAATGTTGCTGAGCTATGACACTAGGTGTCGGGTGTCGCTCTTCTGAACGTGCACGGTCCCAATAGTAAATAATTAATTGTAAGAAATTATTGTATTACTTCGGTATATAAGACAATTTTTCATTTAAAGGATAAACACTGTACTTTTATTAAACATTCTACGTATATAAACATTCTACGTATGCGGCGCGAAGGCGCCACATATGTCTTTTAGCGATTATTTGATACTTACGCTTAATTTTTTTATCCCCCACTCTACATCATTTTGAGATGCAAACTTGTATTCCCCTATTATTTTTACTTAAAAAAAGTATACTATATTCATCTCACTAAACTCGACCGTTTCCGAGATATGCTTTTTCTCATGAGGATCTTTCAGTGCGTCACAGTTTTTCGATTTCTTTCTAACGCATTAAATTGCATGTAACAGAAAAAAACGCACGTCAGTGATTACATTTCGTCGGTGAAATTTATAACATTTATTCTAGTTGTCAATAGATGGCGCCATAATCGAAAAAAATTATTTACAAATTATATAATATCTAAGAATATAATTTGTACAATTATAAGACTATACAAATCAATGAAAATACCATTTTATAAATGTAATAAACACAATTGATTTGATTTTATGCCAAATTGCAAATAAAATGTGACGACTGTCAGATTTAACTAAAATGTCATGTCACTAAAATGTATATTATCATAGACTTACCTTTTTTTCTATCATTTGTGACTCACTGAAAAATGCTCATGAAAAGAAGCATAAACGCATTTTAAATCTACGCTGCAAAATTCAATTTTTTGCATTTCATTGTAGTTACTAAAAGCCATTTGACATATCCTTGTCATACTTGGCAGCAAATGTAGGTACCCAGGCAACCAAACGACGTTGTTATAACTTAGATAACACGTCATAAAATGACCAATTGACGTGTTTCTATGACGTAGTACTGACGTTGAAAATCACGTGTATTTGTCTCATCGATTTGACGTTATAATTGTGACGATTTTAAAACGTAATCGTATCTACGTTTTTTTGACGTCGAGATCGTGACGATTTTCAAACGTTAAAAGATGACGACCTTTATACGTCGGTAAAATCACGTCTTTAATACTTTCAAAAAGTGACCTCTTTCAGATGTTTCAAAATAGTATAAAAAATAGGTAACATGAAACCTATAGGCCTACTTCACATGTGTCGAAGATATACTACCACTTGTTTAAGATCGCTTGTGCGCTAGAAGCAACATTGATTCTGCATGATTGTACCAGACCTCACATTATAGAATTTTCACTAGTTATATATACCTACTTACTGTGTCAAAACTGAAACAACATATATTATATCAAACTAATAAATAATTTATTAACAAATTATCCAGCATACTTAATATCTTAACTTAACGCTGTCTTAATATCTTCATTTAACGCTTAATTAAAAACAAATAAACATAACCTCAAATAGTTGTCAAGAAAAATTACTGCATTCAACTAACTCACTGAGCAAAAACGCATAAAAATATCTTAATTAACACGTTTCTTTAACTAAATATCTAAATGAAAAGTCCTATTTTATCACACAAGACACAAACCGCGTAATATGAGAAATTGCTTATGAACATTTTAGCGTTATACCTAAACGAAATTGTTTGGAGTCAATACAAACAAGCAAGCTCCTCCCAATTTTGTGACGTCAGACTTAGGCTGTCTGAAATTAAAACGTTTTTTAAACGTAATTTTAACGTCATTAATCTTACGTATTTAAAATCACCTACAAAAGACGTCTATATGACGTAATGTTCAAACACGTGTTATATTCAACCAAAAAATGACGTTTCCTCAACGTTATATGACGTCACTTGGTTGCCTGGGTACTTACCGAACACTCTGTATATTTGCACTATACTTACCATGTATATGCATTTTCGCGTAGTGTAAAATCTGAAAAAAGCTCATTCCTGCTGGCGTAGTTGTAAAAATCTCAGGAGCTAAGCTCTAAAATAAAAGTATAATATTAAAAAAACGAGGAACACGAAAAATCTCCGATGCATAGTTTAGTGTAATAAAACAATTAAAAATAATTGAAAGAAAACAATAAACAATATTTTAAATCTAAGACTTTGCGTAAAAAAAACTGCTTTCTGGTTGCATCTGAATCTCCGGCTTTAAAAATTTATAAGCACGGAGGCGCGTGAGCTTTCCCCATCACGACTCTACCTTATCGGCAGAGTCTACGAGAAGTGTACGGTAAATTAAAGCTGTAATTACAAAGAAAGAAATATATATGTCTTTTTACTCACTATATCCCAGGCAACCAAACGACGTTTTTATAACGTAGATAACACGTCATAAAAATGACCAATTGACGTGTTTCTATGACGTAGTACTGACGTTGAAAATTACGTGCATTTGTCTCATCGATTTGACGTCATAATTGTGACGATTTTAAAACGTAATCGTATCTACGTTTTTTTCACGTCGAGATCGTGACGATTTTCAAACGTCAAAAAGATGACGACCTTTATGTGTAGGTAAAATCACGTCTTTAATACTTTCAAAAAGTGACCTCTTTCAGATGTTTCAAAATAGTATAAAAATAGGTAACATGAAACCTATAGGCCTACTTCCCATGTGTCGAAGATATACTACCACTTGTTTAAGATCGCTTGTGCGCTAGAAGCAACATTGATTCTGCATGATTGTACCAGCTCTCACATTATAGAATTTTCACTAGTTATATATACCTACTTACTGTGTCAAAACTGAAACAACATATATATGAAACTAATAAATAATTTATTAACAAATTATCCAGCGTACTTAATATCTTAAGTTACCGCTGTCTTAATATCTTCATTTAACGCTTAATTAAAAACAAATAAGCATAACCTCAAATAGTTGTCAAGAAGAATTACTGCATTAAACTAACTCACTGAGCAAAAACGCATAAAAATCTCTTAATTAACACGTTTCTTCAACTAAATATCTAAATGAAAAGTCTTATTTTATCACACAAGACACAAACCGCGTAAACAATAAATAAGAAATTTATTATGAACATTTAGCGTTATACCTAAACGAAATTGTTTGGAGTCAATACAAACAAGCAAGCTCCTCCCAATTTTGTGACGTCAGACTTAGGCTGTCTGAAATTAAAACGTTTTTAAACGTAATTTTAACGTCATTAATCTTACGTATTTAAAATCACCTACAAAAGACGTCTATATGACGTAATGTTCAAACACGTGTTATATTCAACCAAAAACTGACGTTTCCTCAACATTATATGACGTCACTTGGTTGCCTGGGATAACGCTTAAAGAATTATGGGATCTGGATTTCCATGCATATTTTTTTTAATTCTCGTATCAAAGTTACACGTGAAGTTAGTCGTATTGATGACAGTTGGGGAAACGTCCGTGACCCAGTTGTGTGACGTCTGTGTGGATGCCGATGCAATTAAGATTGGTGGTAACTATTTACTCAAGAAAATAAGATATCTGGTTAATCTCTGTCTTTTTAACAGCCCTATACCAGACAAATGGTATAACACCTTAGTGATACTAATCCACAAAAAAGGGGATACAGCTGATTTGGAAAAACTACCGACAAATTAGTTTACTGAGTCGTGTCTATAAACTTTTCACAAGAATAATCACCACTAGACTGGAAAACAAATTGGACTTTTACCAACCACTAGAACGTTTTCGTAGTGGATTCGGAACAAATGACCGTCTTCAAAGTGTTAAGACGGTAATTGAAAAATCGATTGAGTAGTACAATAGGCCACTTGTGCTTGGCTTTGTGGACTTCCATAAGGCCTTTGATACCGTTGAGCTGGACGCAGTCTTGAGTGATTTACATGTATCTCTCTCCTGTCGTTTCCCCATTACTGAGGATCGTGATTTCTTCCAATATTCCTAACAATGTTTCTCCATTGGTCTCTATCTTCAGCTGCTCTAAGAGCTTCGCAGAATGAGTTTCCAGCCAGCTGAATGCTTTATTTGGTCAGACCATCTAGTTGGTGATCGTCCTCTTGATCTTCTCCCCGGAACGTTTCCAGAAACAATTAATCTCTCCAAACTGTCGTCACCTCTGCGAACCACGTGACCAAAGAATTGCATAATTCGTTGCAGACATATTGTGGACAGCCTTTTTTAATATTGAGTTGGTTTAGAATGGAAACGTTTGTCCTATGAGCTGTCCAAGGTATGCGCAGCATTCTTCTCCAGCACCACATCTCAAAGGCATCAATTTTTTGGCGCTCTCAAGCGCGAAGAGTCCAAATCTCTGCTCCGTATAGAAATATTGAGAATACAAGGGCATTCACCAGTCTCATCTTGATATTTTGAGAGAGAGATATCTGTCTTTCCAAAGTTTAGTTAGGCGACTCATCGCATTTTTTGCCATACCAATACGTCTCCGAACTTCTGCTTCACAGTTACCATCGTTTCGTTAGTTATACTAGACCCGAGATAGACAAAGGTGTTTACTATCTGGTATTCCTGTAATATGTTAGTCAGTTGAATAGTGTCAAATCTGTCGACCACCATTATTTTTGTCTTAGCTTCATTGATTTTCAGACCAACTTTATTGCTTTCGTACTCAACTCTTCGCAGAAGATCAAACATTTCTTGCTCATTTACTACTATAAGTGTAGTCTCATCAGCAAATCTTAAATTGAAGATTTTTCTACCAGCTACTGTTACTCCACCGGCCCATCCTTCTAAAACCATCCTCATGACATGTTCACCATAAATGTTAAATAAGTCAGGTGACAACACGCATCCTTGTCTAACACCTCTCTCGGTCTTGAATTGGTTGGAGAACTCGATGCCGTATCGATTATCGATATACTAAGCTAATATACAACATCTATAAGAACGCCACAATGGTGGTGAAGCTGCACGAGAATACCAATCCCATACGAATTGGCAGAGGAGTACGGCAGGGCGACACTATATCACCTAAGCTGTTTATCACCGTTCTGGAATACTTCTTTAAAATGCTTGATTGGAGGGAGAAAGGTTTAAAAATAGATGGACAAAATCTAACAAAGTTGGCGTATCGCAGACGATGTAGTCCTACTGGCAGACAATCTAAAGGATATTAGAATAATGTTGCAAGACCTTCAAGCAGTGTGCTCTTAGGTTCGGTTAAACATTAACATATCTAAAACAAAGCTAATGACAAACCTGGTCGCCAGTGAAAACGTTGTCATTAACGACTGCGAAATGGAGTTTGCGGAAAGTACACATATCTTGGTCACGAAATACAAATCACGAGAGATAATCAAACATGCGAATTAAAACGAAGAGTTATCCTCTCCTGGGCTGCATATGGTAAACTCAGAGACATATTCAAAAGTGATCTTCCAATCTGCTTAAAACGGAAAGTCTTTAACCAATGCAATTTGCCGGTTATGATCTATTGTGCTGAAACTCTAACATTAACAACCGCATCTGCTAAGAAACTAAGAATTGCTCAACCTAAGATGGAAAGGTCGATGATTGGTGTGTCATTGCCAAACCATATAACAAATGAAGAATTACGATTGAGAACAGGAGTCACAGATGTTGTATGTCACGTGTCTAAACTTAAATGGAACTGGGCCGGTCATGTGGCCCGTCTGACAGATGGGAGATGGACAAAGAGGTTGCTCGAGTGGAGACGAAGCGCCAATAAAAGAAGTAGAGGATCACCACGACCACCCACGCGATGGACGGACGATATAAAAAGAATGACCACAAATTGGATTCAAAGCGTCTAGGACAGAAGACAGTGGACGGAAATAGGGGAGGCCTATATCCAGCACTGGATGTAAAGGGCTAATTGATGATGATGATGAAAGAAACTATACTTACATAATCAAACAGGGAAGTTAGACTGTCTGATAAAAAATCAATTACTGGACGACAATTGATTCTGTAGTTTACTTTTTCGCCACATGCGCCTTGCATTATTTTAGAAAAAAATTCACTGTTAGAAACTGCTTCCATTTCATATACGTTGAGAAATTGAATTAAATCCTAAAACTCACAATAAATAATTAGAAAACTTAAAACAGTTAAGAAAAATGAAAATAAGTACTTCAATCATCATTCACCATCATACATTCTCTTCCGTCCACTGCTGGACATAGGTCTCTCCCATTTTTCGCCACTCTCCACGGTTCTGTGGGTCTTGTTGCCATTTCTTGGATATCCGTTTAATGTCGTCCATCCAGCGTGTTGGTGGTCGTCCTCTGCTGCGTTTGTCTTCTCTTGGGCGCCAGTCAACTAGTTTTCTGGTCATGCATCTTGAGTCTTTTAGTCTTGCTACGTGTTCTGCCCAATTCCATTTTCGCTTGGCTATACGTTCGACGACATTAGTGAGACCTGTTCTTTTTCTTAGGTCTTGCTTCCTTACTGGTAATTTTTTGTCACGTCGAGAATCGATCTTTCCATGCGCCTTTGTGCCACTCGTATTTTTAGTGCTGTGGTTTTTGTGAGCGTGATAGTTTCTGGTCCGTATGTCATAATAGGAAGAACGCATTGGTCAAATGTCTTCCGTTTCATAGCTATCGGGATTTTGTTCTTCAACATGTCTCTTATACCGCATTTACACTAAGTCCTATTGGACAGGGAAGTGCGCTGCTGCTGCTCATGCTACTGCCATTGCACGGCGCTCCCCAAAAAGTCGGTTTTCGGGATGGAAGTCAAAGGACTGGCAGCGCGAGCGCGAGTGAGTATTCACATTCAACTACTCTCTCTCTCTCTCACTTACCGGCGGCAAGCGGCAAGTGAGCAAGACGATGCTGTCGTCACATTCCATTCTTGAGAGTCGTTCGGTAAATGAGTTGTGAGGACATTGGCGAGGAACTGATGTGAACACCTCTCGCGTCGATATCGTATTTCGGGCAATATTTCCGGCAGCGGCAGCAGCAGCGGCAGTGGCTGAGTACAAATCCGGCTTTAGTGAAGCATACGCCGCCCAAGCAAGTGTTAATCGTCTTTGAAATTCACAGGTCTGATTATCCTTGCTTATTCTGATTTCATGACCGAGATATACAGGGTGAGTCATGAGAAACTGTACATACTCCTACCTCGTATAGAGGCCCCTATGGGGAATAACAAATGACCATTAAAAAGTGTCTGCTCCCATTGTTTAATAATATACAGGGCGAGTTTCGCATTTTGACAGAAATTTTATTCGTCATAATTTTTGAACGGTCAGATCGATGTGTCTCTTATTTTGGTCAATCGTTACACTATTGCCACCTAATCAACTGATTTATTCAAACTAGAAAAAATCAGGGCCGGCTTTAAAAAATTAGTTCGTTTGGGTCTTAGAAAAAATTTCACCCTCTATACGCTTTTTGAAAACTCTAATATTAATTTTAAAAATTGGACAAATAGGCAATTAAAATGACATATTATTTTTGTCCCCACACGATTACTTAATTTTTTATAAAAAAATCAAATTTGACCATGAATTAAAAATTTGATAAAGTGAACCATAGATCTAAAAAAATTAACTTTTATTACAAAAATTAATTTTTTAAAACAATTATCTGATTTATGTTACCACCCAATCAACTGATTTATTCAAACTAGAAAAAAATCAGGTCCGGATTTAAAAAATTAGTTCGTTTGGGTTTTAGAAAAAATTTCACCCTGTATACGCTTTTTGAAAACTCTAATATGAATTTTACAAATTAGACAAATAGGCAATTAAAATGGCATATTTATTTTTGCCCCACACGATTACATAATTTTTTATTAAAAATCAAATTTGTCAAAATCGCAATTTTACCATAAAAATAAAAAAAATCAAACGTTTTTCTTAAAATTAAAAGTTTCACCATTTTTTTTTTCTATAACACGTCTAGATCTGAAACTCCCCATAACACTTCTCTTTGGCTATAGTTTAACATAGACGTGATCAAATAGATAAATTTTAAATTTTTTCACTTAATTTTTGCGATTTAACTTTGCAATTCACGAAGCTGCACCTTTTATTTTTAAAAATTCATAACTTTTACGAGAAGAAGACTGAAAGTCTACAACAATTGTCATAGTCTTCACAATGGTAAGAGATATGTGCTGTAAAAATTTCAGAAATTTTTTTTTAAATGGAACGTTGTAGCCAGTTAAACGTTGTAAATTTGATTATTTAATAAAAATTAAGTAATCGTGTGGGGAAAAATAAATATGCTATTTTAATTGCTCATTTGTCTAATTTGTAAAATTCATATTAGAGTTTTCAAAAAGCGTTTACAGGGTGAAATTTTTTCTAAGACCCAAACGAACTAATTTTTTAAAGCCGGACCTGATTTTTTTCTAGTTTGAATAAATCAGTTGATTGGGTGGTCACATAAATCAAATATTTGTTAAAAAAAATTAATTTTTGTAATAAAAGTTATTTTTTTTAAATCTATGGTTTACTTTCCTAAACTTTTATTTCATAGTCAAATTTAATTTTTTTATAAAAAATTAAGTAATCGTGTGGGGAAAAAATAAACATGCCATTTTAATTGCCTATTTGTCTAATTTGTAAAATTCATATTAGAGTTTTCAAAAAGCGTTTACAGGGTGAAATTTTTTCTAAGACCCAAACGAACTAATTTTTTAAAACCGGACCTGATATTTTTCTAGTTTGAATAAATCAGTTGATTAGGTGGTACTACTGTAACGATTGACCAAAATAAGAGACACATCGATCTGACCGTTCAAAAATATGACGAATATAAATTTCTGTCAAAATGCGAAATTCGCCCTGTATATTATTAAACAAGGGGAGCAGACACTTTTTAATATTCATTTGTTATTCCCCATAGGAGCCTCTATACGAGGTAGGAGTATGTACAGTTCCTCTTGACTCACCCTGTATGTACTTTTCTGTCAACTCGATCACTTGATTTTGGATGGTTAGGTGTTCGCTGGGAACAGAAAATTGATCCTTCGCTTTTTCCATGAACCGAAAATTGATTTTAGACCTATTTTCAGCGAAGTGTTTCAATAGTAGGTCTAAAATCAATTTTATGTACGCGGAAATTCGAAAAAAGGTATTTATTCCAGCCAATGACCATTCTACCGAATAAGTTTCTGAGCCTGCACAGATTTGTACCAGAATTTGGCTATAGCTTCGATTTAGTATAATAGGCATAATGTCATTATTGGTATTACACTGGCTTTATAAAATCTCTACTTAATATCAGTGTTAATAGGTCAGTTTCGCCATATATAGTGTTATTAAGGCAACCTGACAGTCTATTTGCTTTGTGTACTTTATTTCTCACTTCTTTGTCCAGGTCTCCGTAGCTTGACAGTTTAAGTCCAACTTTAACTTTACTTCCATTACTTGTTCAATGAAATTATACGATCAATTTCTTTTTTACATCTGATTGGTTCTTTACTGATTACTATTGTATTAGTTTCTGTTATTCTAATCTTTGAACTAATTTTTGCAGAGTATCGTCATCTTGGGCTATCAATATTGAGTTGTCTGCGTAACAGAGTATTTTTACTTCTTTGTTTCCCATTCTACATATATTATCTTCTTTCTTTGTTGACGTTTTCGATGATTTCATCCATGATTAAATTGAAGAGAATAGAATCCAACGAGTCTGCCTGTCTTATTCCGCTGCCTATATCTATAGGATCTGAAGTTCTGTATACAGGGTGTCCCCGAAAATAGTCATCATCATTCTCTTTGCCTTATCCCTATGCGGGGTCGGCTTCCCTAATTGCATTTCTCCACACAATTCTGTCTTGGGTCATATCAATGTTAATCCCCTTTACCAACATGTCCTGCCTTATCGCCTCCCCCCAGGTCTTTTTTGGTCTTCCTCTCCTACTCCTTCCAGGAATCTGCACTTCAGCTATTCTTCGTATTGGGTGATTAACGTCTCGACGTTGAACATGACCAAACCATCTTAACCTATGCTCTCTCATTTTGGCATCAATTGGTGCCACACCTAGACTTCCCCTAATATACTCATTTCTAATTTTATCCTTCTTTGTCACTCCACTCATCCATCTAAGCATTCTCATTTCCGCCACATGCATTCGTTGTTCCTCTTTCTTTTTCACTGCCCATCATTCAGTTCCGTACATCATAGCCGGTCTTATGGCTGTTTTATAGAATTTTCCCTTCAGCTTCATTGGAATTTTTCTGTCACACAACACACCACTCGCTTCTTTCCACTTCATCCATCCAGCCCTAATTCTACTGCATGCATCTCCATCTATTTCTCCATTACTCTGTAATACCGATCCTAGGTACTTAAAACTATTGCTTTTCACAATCATTTCACCATCCAAAGATACCATTTTATTTGTAGTAGCTCCATCTTTAAATGAACATTCCAAATACTCTGTTTTTGTCCTACTAAGTTTTAAACCTTTTTCCTCCAGAGCTTGTCTCCACTGTTCCAGTTTTTGTTCTAGGTCTCTTTCACTATTTCCTACTAACACGACATCATCAGCATACATTAAGCACCATGGAATGTTACCCTGTAGTTTCGTTGTTATCTGGTCCACAACTAATGAGAATAAATACGGACTAAGCACAGAACCTTGGTGCAATCCTACTTTCACATGAAATTTATCAGTCTCTCCCACACCTGTCCTAACAC
This sequence comes from Diabrotica virgifera virgifera, assembly GCF_917563875.1. Lineage (NCBI taxonomy): Eukaryota > Metazoa > Arthropoda > Insecta > Coleoptera > Chrysomelidae > Diabrotica > Diabrotica virgifera. The sequence continues at coordinate 38,937,025 of NC_065451.1, read as the reverse complement.
TAGTCGTTACTCCCTCATACATATCCCTCACAATCTTTACATATTCACCAGGGACTCCTTTCTTATTGAGTGCCCACCACAGAATCTCTCGAGGAACTCTATCATATGCTTTCTCAAGATCAATGAATACCATATGAGCGTTTGTTTCTTTACTCCTGTATGTTTCCATCAATTGCCTTATAATGAAAATTGCATCTGTTGTTGATCTACCCTGCATAAAGCCAAATTGATTCTCGGATATTTCGGTCTCTTCACGTATCCGTCTGTCAATTACCCTTTCCCATATTTTCATGGTGTGGCTAAGCAGTTTTATAGCCCTGTAGTTTGTACATTGTTGTATATCTCCCTTGTTTTTGTAAACAGGTACCAGTATACTGCTTCTCCATTCGTCTGGCATTTGTCCGACTTCCATAATTCTATTAAATAGACCTGCTAGCCACCTTGTTCCTGTCTCTCCCAATGCTCTCCATACTTCCCCAGGAATATCATCTGGTCCTACCGCTTTTCCTTTCTTTATTTTTTGAAGCGCTTGAGCCACTTCCTCGTTGGTTATTTTGGTGACCATTGCTGCTACTGTCTCCGTTGGCTCTACAGGCTGTCTGTCAAATTCTTCATTTAATAAGCTGTCAAAGTACTTTCTCCATCTCTTTTTGACTTCCCTTTCGTGAACTAGTATTTTATTATTTTCATCTCGGATACATCTAATCTGATTAAAATCTTTTGCTTTCTTTGCTCTCTGTTTGGCTATTTTATATATCTTCGTTTCGCCTTCCCTGGTATCAAGTTGATCGTATAGGTTTGAATACGCTTCTGCTTTGGCTTTTGCTACTGCTACTTTCGCTTCCTTTTTCGCCACCATATAGTTTTGAAGATCTATGTCGGATCTGGTTTCTTGCCACTTTTTATATAATATTCTCTTCTCTTTTATTTTTCCTTGTACTTCGTTTGACCACCACCAAGTCTCTTTATGCTCAAACTTTTTTCCTGACGTTTTCCCAAGTATTTCAATAGCAGTCTCTCTAATACTACTGGCCATTTTTCTCCAAATTGTATTAGGGCTTCCTTTCATGTTCCAACATATTTTTTCTACTATTCTTCTCCTGAATAGACCTTCTTTCTCATCTTTCAGCAGCCACCACTTGATTTTTTGTGGTCCTCTCCGATATTTTTGTTTAGTTTCGCTTTTTACTTCGATGTCCAGAAGAAGCAGCTTATGTTGTTGGCTTACTGTCTCACTCACTATTACCTTGCAGTCCTTACATTCACGTATGTCTTCTTTCCTTATCATGAAGTAGTCTATTTGGGATTGATGTTGTCCACTTTTGTAGGTAATAAGTTGAGTTTCTCTCTTTTTAAAGAATGTGTTAACAATCGCCATATCCAATGCTGTTGCTAATTCAAGCATGTCATCTCCAGCTTCATTTCTAGTTCCAAAGCCTAATCCCCCATGTATTGTTTCATATCCTGTCTTGGTTTGGCCCACATGTGCATTGAAATCACCTCCTATTATAACTTTCTCCTCTGCTGGAATATCACTCCCCGAAAATAGTGCGTTCCTTAAAGGTAGGTATAGGTAGAAGGCACAATGTGGAGCAAAAAAGTTTTATAACATTTTTTTCTAAATTGATCCGTTTGACCAAAAAACGAAAATACATTTTGATATGCAAATTGAAGTCTGGCAACAACGCGAAACTCAAAATCTAAAGATTAAAAAAGCAGGTTTGTAGGTCAGTTGCATCTGGTAGGCAAAATAATGTAAATATCAACCAAATCCATATCCATTATTTTGCAGGTAGTCAACGATGTCAACAATCCCAAAAATCACACCTCAAAGTAAATAAACAAGGGGTTATTAGGTTAAATTACCACAGTCACAGCAAGTTCTTCTAGGCTATGTTGCCATGTCATTTAAATTCATGAAAATAAAAATTCATTTATATTGAGAACAATGTAATTTTTTTCTTGGAAACGGTTAACTTTAGAAAAAAAATGTTATAGGACTTTTTTGTTCTAAATTGTGTATTATTTCCACACCTTAAAGGAACGCACTATTTTCGGGGACACCCTGTATACTTGTTAATGATTGTATTCTTATACCCAAGTAGCAATTTTTCGACGCATTGGTTGTCAGTACAAACAAATGCACTGTCTACAACGTTGCCCGAGAGCATTTTCAGTTGTTTTGGCCAACGTCCCCTACCCCGACTGACATTACGATGTTACAACCTGTGGTTATACGGGCAACTAATTTATTACCATTTTGACAACTACATATCACACTTCAGTTTTTTCAACAATCGCAACGACTTAAAAATGTTATAATGCTAAACTAATTATTATATATTTTATTTTGATGGAAATTTTCGATTTATTTAACAACCTGTTTATTTGTTTTTTTAATAGCTGGATTCCATTCCATTGTTTTATCAGTAGATTTGAGATTTGATAACCATCTTTGTATCTGCTTTAGTAGACAGGGTTGCCAGGTCAGTTTTAACTCTTTCAGTAGTTTTGTTTTCACAAAATCAGTAGATTCTTTTTATGTAAATATGTAAATATTGTAAATATACAATAATACAGTGATATGCATATCCGTCCTAAATGTCCCAAGAGCAATTCCACAAAATTGGAAACCTAATTATTCCAAACCACCAACTGGTAATTGTCATTTTTTAGCTAAAATCTACTAAATCAAAAACTAAAATATACTTAACTATTTTTGGGATATATTTGGGATTTTTTATAATAAAAACAACAGCTAACTAAAGGGGATAGGCGCAAAATGTCGTCTGTTAAAATGTTCAATGTATTTTAAATGTTTTCGTTTTTTGCGAATCCTTAGAAAACTAATAAGTATTTTTGAAAATTTTAAACTCGCAAAGAAAGATTACGTTATTACCGAGGACCGAAAGTCGCTGAAAACTTCTATAATGTTTATTTTAATACGTTACAGGGGTGAAAAAAAGAAAAAATTTAGTGACTTTTAATTCCAAATATCTCGTTCAAAAGAAACGTTTTGGTTTTTCTAAATAATGCAGTCTTTCATTCTGCGTTTAAATTTTTCAAAAAGACTTATTATAGTTTCCTCATGATTCGATAAAAATGGATCAAATTCTGTTGAAATATACCAAAAATCTACTAAAAATATTGCCTACTAGAATTTTTTAAAAAATATCAAAAATCTACCAAAAAAGTAGAAATCTACTAAATGTGGCAACGCTGTTAATGAGAATGATACACTTTTGACACTGGTCACATGACCTCTGTCACCCAATAAGAGGGTGCGTTCTAAAATGGTTTTGATAGTCGGCGCGGCCGGCTTTGGTTGGCGATTGGACTTCTAAGTTGTCTTATCCGTCTAAGGTTGGTAATTAGGTATTTTTTTAGTAATATTGGTAATATTGTTTAATGCGCCATTTTGGTTTTACTTGAGATTTTTGGGATGTAAAGAAAATGAAAACACAGAATATAAAAAATGCAGGCATTTTCTGATAACTTTAAAAGCACCATCAATACATTAAATTTATACAGAACATCTTTAACATAAATTTTGACTTTTATATTAAAATTTGATATTTTAAATTTGCATATTTTTTGTCAAAAATGTCATAAAAAAAGCAGCGCGTGTGTTTTTTAAAGGTGAAATATCCATATTTGACGGTAATCTGAGATGCGTTTATAAATTTCACATCAGGTAATAAGTCCTTTATGTATTTATATCATATAAATTTAAATACCCAATACGATGTCAAAACAGTTTACTTTTTGGTTTTCGCATTCACCATACAGGTGTTAAAAATATAGGTAAAAAAACATAACTAGTCTGACTCCTTGAGCAACCATTGCACGTGCAGGTGCTTTTTATAGTCGCTTCAGTTGTCTTATGCAACGGTTACGAAACGATGTTGCTTAAACAGGAGGTTGCCTAGGCAACGTCAAGACAACTCAAAAATCGTCCACCAAATCAGTGCAGAATAGGGTCGTCTTTTAGGCAATAACAACGTTGTAAGAAAACGTTGCCACGCGGTAGACAACGTTGTCGCGTCGACAAATTGCTACTTGGGTATTCCCACGTTACTGGATGGTCCTTCGAATTGTAATTTATTATATTGCTTATTACGCTCTAAATGCTAGTAAGATCGCCAGCCTATATTTTTGTTGAAGATCTTGTGCCATTTTTGTTGGCCATATTCGAACCGAATTTTGAACAAATCTTCTACTACTCGTTTTATTGAACCACCACATTACCACATTATTGGTGAGTGAAAAAAATTGAAAAAGTGATTCTTGTCTTTATTTTAAATATCCAATTGACTGGTGTGTGTTGTGTGTAGGTATTCTTACATAGGTCACATTTGGAAAATTCCTCACATTTATTTACTATTCTAATGTATTGGCAACACTGTGAGATCCTGACGTCAAAAGTATTGAACTTAATTGTTATAGTAAAAAGACTATAAATGAATATAATCGATATTTAACTTAATATTGCGGTATGCGGCAAAATAAATAGTACTGAAATTCGTATGCCTCAAACTTGTATGTGTCAAGCGCCGAAACGTACGTAGTGGTTTCCTAACGTCGGTATTTTTTTTTCTCATGAGCATCTTTCAGTGCGTCACAGTTTTTCGGTTTCTTTCTAACGCATTAAATTGTATGTGACACAAAAAAAAGCCACGTCGGTGATTACAGATATTTATAACATTTATTCTAGTTGTCGATAGATGGCGCCATAATCGAAAAGAATATTTACGAATTATATAATATATCTACGAATATAATATGTACAATTTATAAGACTATACAAATCAAAGAAAATACCATTTTATAAATGCAATCAATACAATTGATTCTGACGAATATAATCTGTACAATTTATAAAACTATACAAATCAAAGAAAATACCATTTTATAAATGCAATAAATACAATTGATTTGTTTTTAGGCCAAATTGCAAATAAAATGTGACAACTGTCAGATCTAAAATGTCGTGTTAGAATAAATGTTATAAATGTGTATTATCACGGATTTGCCTTTTTTTTTGTATCATTTAAGACGCACTGAAAAATGCCCATGAAAAGGACCATATAACGTATGTGAATGTCGTGATAATGTTAGGTGCTTCAGAACGGTTTTCAGTTTTGAATAAAAATTTTTTATGGTGGAGTACTATATCCGGTCATACGGAAAAGGTCACGAAAACGGTCCAAGCTTAAAATCAACAATGGTTTCAGCAGGACGGGATAACCTGTCACACTGCCATGGAGTCTCTTCGAACACTGCCGGATCATTTTGGGAGTTGCCACTCACACCAGAACTAACGCCACCAGATGCATACATATGGGAAAGGCTGAGGGAGTTAGACAGATCCACCGTCTGCAATTTCGGAATTGCGGACTAGACTTAAAGATTTTTTCGTGCCAGAGGCAGTGGCGGATCTAGAAATTTGCCTTGGAAGGGGAAATTTGCCTTAGGGGGGAACTTCCAATTAAAAACCAACCAAAAGACAAAAAAGATAATTCTTGAGTTCCTTAATTTTTCTAACCAGCGTGTTTATTGGGTTGAATTTGTCTTTCTGTGGTTTCGGTATTATGCCAACTAACACATTGTTATATTTGAACAATTTTTTTTCTTAATTTTGGACCTTGTTTGGGTAAGAAATTTCCTCATTTTTCCTCTCAGTAGATCCGCCACTGACCAGAGAGCATCTTTAACATATGTTTTATCGGAAACGTGCGTCGTCGTGAATAATGTTTGCAAGGCAATATCATGTATACTAGATATACAGGGTGTCCCGAAAAGATTGGTCATAAATTATACCACCGATTCTGGGGTCAAAAATAGGTTGATTGAACCTATATACAATAGTGCACACAAAAAAAGTTACAGCCCTTTGAAGTTACAAAATGAAAATCGATTTTTTTTCATATATCGAAAACTCTTAAAGATTTTTTATTAAAAATGGACATGTGGTATTCTTATGGCAACAACATCTTAAAAAAAAATTAAAGTGAAATTTTTGCACCCCGTAAAAATTTTATGGGGGTTTTGTTTCTTTAAACCCGCCCAAATTTTTGTGTACGTTCGAATTAAATTAATATTGTATTACCATTAGTTAAAAACGATGATTTTAAAACTTTTTTGCCTCTTAGTACTTTTTCGATAAGCTAGTGTTTATCGAGATATTTTGAATATTTGTTGAATCTACCACATATTTGTATATGGTTAAGTACGATTATAAAGACCTGTTAATAATCTGAAAATTTATTTATAATCTACTTTTTTATGTATATTTTGAAAAAGAAGCCACATCTCGATAAAAGGTGACTTACCAAAAAAAGACGAAGAGACAAAAAAGTTTTAGAAACACTGTGTTTAACTAATGGTACCGCAATAATAGTTTAATTGGAACGTACACAAACATTTGGGGGGTTTAAAGGAGCAAAACCCACAGAAAATGTTTATGTAAATATATTAAAAAAGAAGCCGCATCTCGATAAAAACTGGTTTATCGAAAAAAAAAAACACTAGGAGACAAAAAAGTTTCTAAAACGTTGTGTTTAGTTAATGGTACCACAATAATGAATTAATTTGCACGTACACAAAAGTTTAGGGGGTTTAAGGGAACAAAACCCCCATAAAATTTTTATGGGGTGGACAAATTTCACCATAATTTTGTTTGAAGATGTTTCTGACATAAGAATCATACATGTCCGTTTTCAATAAAAAATCTCTAATAGTTTTCGATATATTGAAAAAAATCGATTTTCATTTTGTAACTTCAAAGGGCTGTAACTCTTTTTATTTATGAGCACATTTGTACTAAGGTAAGTTAGTTTCAATCGAACTATTTTTGACCCCAAAATGTGCGGTATAATTTATGACCAATCTTTTCGGGACACCCTGTATAAATAAACATAAACATTTCAACATTCATTTCAGCACTGTTTATTTTGTCGCATACTGTACATTATAATATATAAAATAGTCTGAAATTTTTCTTACCTTGAGCAGGTCAGCAAAATATTTCGAAATTACCAGCAAAGGATGACGATTATGTTTCATATACGCAGCTGGAGCTAATCCTACGAATATTTTAATTTTTTGGTTATACTCGGGACGACCTGAAGCCATTGCCAATAAAGATCCACCTCCTTGGGAATGTCCAATATAGGATATCTGTTGCTTTCCAGTTGTCTTTAAGATGTGGTCTATAACAGCAGGTTGATCGTATTGTCCCATTTGATCCAGTCTAAAATGAAAATTATTTATGTTAGTTTGGCACACTAAACATAATTTAGTGTGCCTCCCCCCTTCCAAACCCGATGCTCAAAATGGTGCAACTTTTTACTCAAGAATATGTGGACCATAAAGAATAATTTTGTGTTGGAGGAAAACTTTAATTCGGGATGACGGGGTTAGGCCTTTTTTGGACCACTTATACTATTCTACCTCCGTAACTATAAAAAATGTTAGCACCGTACATTCTTACTCATCCCAAGAACTCTTCATACTGGCAACCGTAATAGACAAGATCACAATAGTTAATATATATAAACCACCAAACGCAATATGGCTACCAGAAGTGCTTCCCTCATTCCCGCATCCATCAATATATACGGGAGACTTCAATAGTCATCACACTACATGGGGCTATAACCAGTGTAATCTCCAAGGCGAACAAGTGATTGAATGGGCGGAGCTCAAGCATCTTAGACTTCTGCACGATGAAAAACAGAAGCCTACCTTTTTTTCCGCTAGATGGCAGAAAGGCTACAACCCAGATCTTACATTTATATCCACCAAAGATGACTGCCATAATCATGCAACTAGAGAAGTTCTTGATAATTTCCCAAAATCGCAGCATAGGCCGGTGATAACAACCATGGGCATCACTATTCCCATTATAAACTCAATTCCTCTGCCTAGATGGAACTTTCGTAAGGCAAACTGGGATAAGTACGAAGCACAATTGGAGAAAGATATCAGATATATTGAGCCTAAGGTAGAAAACTACGGAAGATTCGCCAAACTTATAATTAGCTGTGCTAAAAAACATGTTGCACGTGGCCTAACCAAATCCTACATCCCATGCTGGACCGAAGAATGCAAAGACCTGTATGATCAATATGAGCAAACCAGAGACCCAGATTCTGCAAGAACTACCAGGTGGAGGGAAACTCTCGAAAACCTTAACTTCACGCATAGCAGTCGCACTGCCTGGAACCTGCTCAGAAAACTGGACACAGGCGCTAGTATCCCAACAACTAACTCTTCATTGCCAAATCCAGAAGATATAGCGAAACGCATTGCGCAAATCTCCAAACCAGTCATAGAAAAGGCTCATAAAAGAGAAGTACGATATCAGCTCAAAAAGATCAAAACTGCATCTCAACAAAGCCTACCCATCATGAGGCAAATGGAGACCGAGGAACTTTTCAACGCTCTAGACTTAATTAAGTGCCGCAAAGCTGCAGGAGTTGACAAAATATATCCTGAGTTCATAAAACACATTGGTCCAAAAACTCGAAAGTGGCTCCTCGACTTCTTCAACCAGATAATGACGACGCAAAAGCTCCCCAAACTATTCAAGCAAAGCAAAGTCATCGCAATCTGTAAACCAGGCAAAGATGCTTCATTGCCCGAGAGTTACAGACCAATCGCCCTTTTAAGTGTCTGCTATAAGATCTTTGAGAGGATAATCTACGCGAGACTTTTACACTCCGTAAGCGAAAATATTCCCGTAGAACAAGCTGGATTTATGCCAGGAAGGAACTGCAGTGATCAAGTTCTTTCTCTAACCACATTTATTGAAAATTGCTTCCAAAAGAAAATCAAAACGGCAGTACAGACTAAACATAGAAAGCGAAGGGGTTACCCTAAAACATAACCCAAATCCAAAATATCTCGGTGTAACACTGGATCGTACTCTAACTTTCAAGGAACACTTACATAAAACTGCAGCTAAAGTAAAAACTCGCAATAATATCATTCACAGGCTTGCAAACACCTCTTGGGGAGCCAATGCAGACACAATCAGGACAAGCGCTCTTGCATTAGTCTATTCAACAGCCGAATATTGTGCTCCAGTCTGGCTAAACAGTCACCATACTAACGTTCTAGACACACAACTAAATCAGACAATGAGGTATATTACGGGGACCATAAAAAGCACACCAACTCAGTGGCTTCCAGTTCTAAGCAACATTGCACCAACCAAAACACGACGGTTAGCTGCCCTTAAATCACAATACCAGAAATGTCAAAAGAATCCCTCATTGCCAATAAATACCGACATAGATCAGTTAAACCAGGGCCAATTGCGGCTGAGATCTCGAAACCCGCCAACAAGAACAGCAAAAAATCTTCCAACAAATTCCACAATCGATGAGCATTGGATAAGCGAATGGAACGAAGAAGTGAACAATGCACACCTAATAGGAAATCCCACAGTCAAACTCAACGGTTTCTCTCTTCCGCGTCGAGAATGGTGTAATCTGAACCGAATCAGGGCAGGTCATGGAGTGTGCAATAAATCACTTAACCAATGGGGTATCGCAGACAGCCCGCTATGTGACAAATGCAATGCTGCTGAACAAACAGTCCACCACATTACACAAGAATGTCCAGCCACACGATTCGAAGGAAGCTTAATCGAAATCCACGAACTAACTCCTGAGGCAATGGAATGGCTCCACAGTAGCAATATCCGCCTTTAATGTTTTCATTTATATTCTTAAAATCTACTGTATGTTTTAGCAATGTGTAAAGTTCATACGAATATATATATATATATATATATATATATATATATACCTCCGTAACTTTGGAACCATTCATTTTAGAATGATTATATATCGGACCTTTTTTGTTTAAAATTTAATGTAGAATATTTTTGTACACAATATTGTTTACGATAAACCACATAGTTTTGGAAATATTGACGAAAAACGTAAAAAACTCCTAATTTACCAACTTCTCCCCCACCTCCGCCTCCCCAAACCCGATACGCTCAAAATGGTGTGACTTTGTACTGAACAATATATGGAGCATATAGCACAATTTGGTGTTGAAGGATAATTTTCACTTTAGATGTCTGGGTTATGCCTTTTTTTGGATCAACTGTATCATACTATAACGATTGTTACTGATGAGAATTAAATAACTCGAAATACGTGTAGAACAATACTAAAAAAATTTGTGAAAGTTAAAACTTACGTGTAAAACCAAAATTCCTTATCTCTGTCTGGATCCAGAGATACATGCTTTCTAGAATGGAAATTTCCTCTACTATTTCCTAGCCATACATCAAATCCATTGTTAAATAATATAAGGGCTAAGGAGTTGTTTTTGGCATGTAGAAATTGTTCGCTCGAGCCAAGTAAGCCATGCTGTAGTAATACTGGTTCTCGGTTTTCTTGTTCCTTCCCATTTATAGCTTTTATTCTAAATATCTTTAAGATGTATCCATCTTCTGTAGTAACATTATGAAGTTCAGCCGTCAATCCCAGTTGATTTGTTAGTTCCATCTAAAATAATAAAATTTTACAGTACACGTAAATTAATTTTTTTATTTTTACAATTTTGACAATGTTCCCCCACTTAAAATTCAAAACAAACTTTATTTTTGTTTTCAGCGCCATCAAAAATATAAATCAGACAAAAATTAGCCATTCACCACCCGTGGTCAGTATCTCGAGAAATAGGTACGAGTTATTTTGGGGATGTATAACGTCGATATATAAAACATTTTGATCTAAAATTTTCCATGAAACTTCTTTGTACTCTATATTTTAATTTTAACATAAACTTGATTAAAAAGCTAAATTTCAAATTGCGTCACTCAACTTTTGCGATTAGCCCAACACCTGAAGACAACAACCGAATAATAAATATACATTGAAGGAGCAAAGGCAACGGAAGCATTAACCCTTAAACGCCCAAGGGTGGGTAAAAAATGTCCAAATGCGTATTCCCTTGTAAAATATTTATTACCTGTTTAAAAATTTTCCAAAAATTATTTATTGTTAAAAAGACAGCCTTTTATCGAAAGAAAAATTGGTTCTACCGATATTTTTACTAAAGGTTTTTAAACGATTGGTTACTAAGGGTTTCTATATAATTTCTGGTTGGTAGGACCATAATCCATATAATTATCGACGTATAATTACATAATCGACATAATTATCCACCAATGAGAAGGCTGAAACGAAGAATGTGGAGAAAATCGACAAATCCGAATTACTGGCTTTTACTGGTATGTTAATTTTGATGTACACTGTAATTTTGTTATAAGGTTTGTAAATTGTTTATATTATTATTTTAGAAGATGCTGTGTTTATTAAGCATAAGATTCTTAAGTTTAATCCATTTCCAACAACTCTCAATAAATATATTAGCTATTTTCGAGGTGAACATTTTTTACCCACCCTTGGGCGTACATGGAACCTAAAAAAGGGTTGGAAATTAAAAAATATAAAATCGCCAGGAGAGGACAAAATATCGAATGTACTTCTAAAGTACAGAGGAAAAGATCTGACCAAACAATTATTAAAACTAATCCAAAAAAATAATAGAACAAAACAGAATACCACAAGAATGGAGATCAAGCATCCTAATACCTCTCTTCAAAAAGGGAAAAAAATCGGACCCGGAGAATTACAGAGGAATTAATTTATTAAACAAAACACTAAAATAAAAAATATGAGAAAAATTTTAAGAAACGCTTTTCTTTAGTTACGAGTGACTAAAATTAAAAATATTATAAAAAAATCAACTAAATAGCAAAAAATAAAAAACATTGAAAAAATCTAACACAGTCGTCAAAGAAAAGCGTGGCGCGTCTTCATCGAATAAACGGTTTTCGCCCCACGCTTTTCTTTAACGAATGTGTTAGATTTTTTCATTTTTTTTTTATTTTTTGCTATTTAGTTGATTTTTTTAAAATATTTTAAATTTTAGTCACTCGTAACTAAAGAAAAGCGTTTCTTAAATTTTTTTTTTCATATTTTTTACTTTTTAGTCTTACACTTTTTAAACATTAAAATATATCATCATGTTTATTAAAATATGTATAAAACATAATATGATGTACAAACATGAAAAGTAGTCGGAATCGGCAAAAAATTGAAACTTTAGTGTTTATTTATGAATCATAACGTAAACAATTAACGTAAAAAGTAAAATTATGTATAGTTCATATAATTAGCTACAATCTGTAAAAGCTTCAAGTTTCTTGATTGTAAGAAACAAGAGAATTTAAGCATTTTCCGTTAAAACCGCTTTTTTATTTAAACAATTAATAAACATAAAAAACTTTAATGTTGTTCTGAAAAATTATATTATATCTCAATTACAAATCAAATCACAACATCAACGTTAAAAAGGGAATCATTAAATCCTTATATGATAGAGCCAAAATTACTTGTTCTAACGAAAATTCATTTTTAGAAGAAAAACAATGGTTAACATCTGTTTTATTAAAAAATGATTATCCTTTATCGTTTATAAATAAGGAATTGACAAGATTAGATCGAATGGAACAGAACAACTTCGAACGAGATCCTACAACATTCACAAGAAATAATACGAGGAAAATAACAATACCATATATAAAAGGACTATCCGAGAAACTTAAAACGATAGGAAATAAATTCAACATTTCAACAACATTCAAAACAACAAACACATTGAGATCTATTCTATCTAAAACTAAACCTAACAATGAACAAGAAAGAACAAAGAATTGCATTTATAGAATACCTTGTGAATGCGAACAATTTTATTTAGGTGAAACATCAAGACCATTAAACGTTAGAATAAGTGAACATCAGTCTTATATAAAAAAACAGAGAATTTGATAGATCTCAGATATGTCAACACGCATGGGATAATGAACATAGAGTTCAGTGGAGAGATTCAAGTATAGTCCTGAAAGAATCAGATAGTAAAAAGAGAAAAATCAAAGAAGCGGCTCTAATTATGCTAAATGAAACCAACTGTGTCGCAAATTCCTCGGTAGAATGCAGTAGGATGTGGTTACCCATACTGAAAGAGGAAGTCAATAGAAAGAAAATACCACGATTATTAAGTCAATAACATATCGAGTTAGTACAAATTTTATATTTTAGTATTACTTATTGTATATCTATGTAATATTAATATTATTTATAATTTAAACACATTAAAGTCAGAATTTGGTATTAGTTTTTTGAAGGTAGATTAAATGTAAGACCAAATACTTACGATGTCGGGATAGTATCACGAGGTTTTTTCCTGGTTTTCCCTCGTGATTTACTATGGAATCTCTAACGCGAGAATTTTACTGTCATCGTTGCATTTGGTTGTCTTTTTAAAGACAGATCACATGCTATGATTTTTTTGCGACGGATATTCTTGAGTTGGGATTGATTTCATGTAATCGAATGAACTATCTTTTAGTAAAGTCGTCCCAGGAACGCAACTCATAAATATTGGCGATATCATTTTAAAGTCTTCTACTTTAAAATGTATAATATACGTCTGAATTGCCAATATAAATGAGTCAGATTAAATAAATTATTAGAAGAATTTTTTTACTTAGCAACAACATGTTTGTTTTATTTTAATAGTATTTTGTATTTTGACAACGAAACCCGATTTGGGCTTCGAAACGTTAGTAAATTAATTTTTTAGTAAAATTGTGGCTTATTTCCCATAAAAAAATACGTAATTATAAAAAACTTTATTTTATTGACTATTCGTGTATTGCTCCCGCGAATGCATATGTCTGCAAATTTTTAGTCATTTGCATTGAAGAATAGGCAGTCAAATTAACGTCCAAAAATTTGACCCAAATGATTGAACTAAAGAAAAGCGTTTAATTAATACGCCAAAACGAATTCTAATGTTAATTGTAGCACAGAACGTCTCTACCGGTGGTTTTTCTAAGACTACGATAAAAACACGAATTTTTTGAATTAGAGTTTTGGTTGAAGTTTTGTTTCGTATCGTATTGAAATTTGACACCAACAAGCGCCGATTTTTATATAAACAAATAGATCAGCTTTCAAAATTTGAAACTTTATTGTTTATTTATGAAGCATAACGTAAACAATTAACGCAAAAAGTGAAATTATGTATAGTTCATATCATTAGCTACAATCAGTAAAAGTTTTAAGTTTCTACATTGTAAAAAACAAGAGAATTTAAGCATTTTCCATTAAAATCGTTTTTTTTTATTTAAACAATTAATAAACATAAATCACTTTTTTTATTGACAATTCGTGTATTGTTCCCGCGAACGCATATGTCTGCAAATTTTCATTCATTTACATTGAAGAAAAGGCAGTCAAATTAACGTCGAAATATTTGACGCAAACTATTGAACTAAAGAAAAGCGTTTAAAATAAAAAATTAACGACCAAAGTGATAACAAACAAAGTGAATAAAATTATAACATTGGCAGAAGCACAACAATGTTTTAGGTCGGGAAGATCATGCACCGACGCTATATTTATAATGAGGCAGATGATTCAAGCGAAATCGTTAGAATACAACAAACCGGCATACTTATATTTCGTGGACCTTAAGAATGCATTTGACATTATCAAATTAAAGGACGTTATTCATTGATTGTACGCAAGAGAGGTACCTTTGAGAATAATTAAAACAATCGAAAATATCATACAGAACAAGTAAAAACTTCGTTTGTACAATGGTATAAAAAGTTTATGAAAAACTATTAAAAAGTCTTCCAAAAGGATTCACAAAACGTTTTCGATCTAGATCAGATCATCTTCAGTGCCTAGAACGAAGTATTTCCACGTTGGAATAAATGCAAAAGGTTAAATTTATGACTAGTTAAAGAAAAATGTGGATACTACTTACGTTCTGCTTAGTAGATGAAACTAGCAACCTTATAAAATAGGTGACATCGAGAAATATGATTTACATGTTGATAATCTGATGTTAGTAGCGACTAGGTCAGATGAGAACATGTAAATCATATTTCTCGATGTCACCTTTTTTATAAGGTTGCTAGTTTCATCTACTAAGTATTATCCATATTTTTCTTTAACTAGTCATAATTTTGACCTTTTGCATTCATTCTAACGTGCAAATATTTCGTTCTAGGCACTGAAGATGATCTGATCTAGATCGAAAACGTTTTGCGAATCCTTTTGGGTGACTTTTTAATAGTTTTTCAGTAAGCTTTTTATACCATTGTACAAACGAAGTTTTTACTTGTTCTGTATGATTTTTAATTATGGTAGGTATACAGCCAGCTACTGGGATTTTCCCATTGATTTTAATCGAAAGTATGTACCAGAACAACACAATAAAAGTAAAAGTAGATGAAGGACTAACTGACCCAATTGGAGCTGGCAATGGGATAAGACACGGAGCCTCCCTGAGTCCTCTATTGGTGAACCTGATCATGGATGAAATAATAAAAAAATAAAAACGAAATATCTGCTACGCAGATGATGCAATACTAATACATATCTCAAAGTGAAGATGATTTACAACGTATGCTGCACCAATTTAATATAACCGCTAGAAAATTTAACATGTTTAAGACGTTCAGTGGGAAGACCACGAAAACGATGGAACGACAACTTATTGGAGGCACATTGAAAAACAGACAGAGTCATGTCTACACAAAAAGAAGAAGAAGAATAACTTTTGCGATTAAACTTTGCAATTCAGGAATCTGCACATGTTACTTTAAAAAATTCATAACATTTATTGGAATAAGACTTGAAGCTTAAAGTAGGTCCCATTTTCTTCAGAAAAGTAAGAAATATATATTATAAAAATTTCAAAAAAAATATTAAAATGGAACAGAGTTGTAGCGATTAAAACGTGATTTCATTTTTTTTTATTGTTATGGTAAAATTGCGATTTTGACAATGTTCCCCTTACATGAAATTCAAAATAAACCTTATATTCGTTTTCAGCAACATCAAGAACATAAAGTATGACCAAAATTAGCCATTCACCACACCGTGGTCAGTATCTCGAGAAATAAACGTTTTTTGGGGGTGTGGCGCTCATCTAAAACTGTTATAGTCGAGGAAATGAAGCATTTTGACTCGCAATTTTTTCGTCCAGCATGGATTTACTTGAAATTTTCACAGAAGGTAGGCAATAGTCCAAGGATCATTTTCTATATCATGCCGCTGTACGTTAAAACCTTGGGGGTGGTTGCCACCCCATCTCGCGGGTGGGAATTTTTTATTAAATTTTAACCATGCAAATCGATGTAAAACGTAATTCTAAGAAAAAAATGTTTTTTACATTTTATATGAACTAATATTTCTCGAATTATTCGCGCTTGAAAGTGACGTTTTTCGACGAAAAAATCCACTTTTTTCTTCGTTTTTTGAGAATAACTCCAAAAATATGCATTTAATCAAAAAAACTGTAGCTATCTAAATTATGTCTTTCAGTAACACAAACCAAATTCTTTTTCTATAATATTTTTACGACCAATACAAACCGAGATACGGCATGTTAAAAGTTAGCATATTCAAAGCCAAATAACGGAAAAACTTTGCATTTTTCGAGGATAACTTAGATAATTTTTTTCAAGGATACAATTAGACCTTTTAAAATCAAAAACAAACAATTTCTAGCATAAAAATTAAGTGACTTATGATTAAAAAAAGGTCGGTAGTTGCTTTTCTTTATGAAGAATCAGTGAAAACAGCCCCCTAACTACCCTCCTAATTAAAAATTAGTCTTCATCTTTCTGTAATTCCTTTTATATTTGTATTATCAATACACCCAAGAAGTTTGACCCATTTAAAATGCCTAATTTTAGAAAAATTTGAGTTTAAAGAAAAATAGAATTTTTGCAATTTCGTATTTTTCACCATTTTCTTCAAAATATCTCCGAAAATACTAGAGATACGAAAAAAAGATAAACTACTAAATTGTAGCTTTTTTCATAACTAAAATTTTCTTGTGCATAAATTTTCACTGCAGTGAACAATTAGCGAGATATAGCTGTTTAAAACCTCTATTTACGAGCAAACACCCCCTTATCGAGCCCTTTAAACCCACCGCAATTAAAAACTAAGATATCTTATGGAATTTAATTTACACAGTCTTATAGCTTTTTACAAATCCTACAAAATCATTTTTGAAAAAACTTTTTATCGCCAAAAATAAGGGAGCTATGTTTATAAAACGATTTTTTTTTTCGAAAAATTCGAATAGTCCGCTTATTGAGCATTTTCAATGTATACAGGGTGTCCAGAAACTCTACCGACAAACGAAGACAGGAGATTCCTCAGATAATTTTAAGATATTTTAACGCAATTCATCTAGTCCGAAAATGCTTCCTAAGGGAGCTAGAGCTCTTTGAAAATGGCGTCTTGTAACTAGTTTTTCTTAAATACCTCCAGAACGCTTCTAGTTAGAAAAACAAGAATTTGTACGAGTATTTATCTTCCAGAGATAAATCGATTTCATCCATTGCGAATTTATAGTACCGGTCATAGGCGTCCGTTTTGGGTAGGGTAACAGTTATTTTATCACATAACTTTTTTATCTTTACATTTTAAGCATCTTTCACTTTGGATTAATAAACTGTGAGGTATGCTAGTACTAAAAGGTACTCTTGATTTAAGTCGGTAGGACACACCGTTTTCTAGAACAATCGATTTGAAAATTTTTCGTCTCTTGAATTTGAAAAAAAAATTGCAAAAAATTTTGAAAAAAAACGGTGTATTTTACCAACTTGAAGCAAGAGAAACTTGTACTACTAGAATACCTCATAATTTAATAATTTGGTGTCAAAAATGATTAAAAATTAAAGACAAAAAAGTTATGCGATAAAATAACCGTTGACCTACCCAAAACCGACGCCTATGACCGATGCTAGAACTTCGCAATTAATGAAATCGATTCATCTCCGGAATATAATTGAACGTACAAGTTTTCGTTTTTCTAAATAGATTTTTTTGAATTTTTTTTTTTATTTAAAAAACGAAAAATTTCCAAATCAATTTTTCTAGAAAACGGTGTATCCTATCGACTTAAAACAAGAGTACCTTTTAGTACAAGAATACCTCACAATTTAATAATCCAGAGTCAAAAATGCTTAAAAATTAAAGAAAAAAAGTTATGCGATAAAGTAACCGTTGCCCTATCCAAAACGGACGCAATGGATAAAATCGATTTATCTCTGGAAGATAAATACGCATACCAATTTTTGTTTTTCTAAATAGAAGCGTTCCGGAGGTATTTAAGAAAAACTAATTACCAGACGCCATCTTCAAATAGCTCTAGCTCCCTTAGGAAGCATTTTCGGACTAAGTGAATTGGGTTAAATTGTCTTAAAATTATCTGAGGAATCTCCTGTATTCGTTTGTCGGTAGAGTTTCTGGACACCCTGTATAATACCACAGAAGTAGTTCGTATACTGGAAGATGACTAAAAAACTATTTGTATTTGTATTTGTACATATTTGTAAATTCGTATTGTTCTGTAAATAGATGTTTTTGTAATTCTTTAATTCTACCTTTTTGAAGTTATACTTCTTTACGCGCGATATGGGGGTGAATTTTTATATGTTAAAACCTACGATCCCGGCGCATGCGCATTATAACTTTGTTCTGATTGGATGTTCAAATGACATGTCAAAAATTATCCAATATGGCAGCTGTAGCGCAGCTGTGGTTTGGACGGTTGACGGTTTGGTTATGTATGGTTGTTACGATTTAAAATTTGTGGGAAGAGAAACAACAAAGGTTAGTTAGTAGTTATACTGCCTTTTTAATTAGTTTTCATATTATATTTTTGAAGTTATACTTCAAAATGTTTTAATTTATGTATGTATCAGTCCAGAAAAGGTGTGGAAAGAATATATTAGTGTTTTTAAATATACACTCACCGGCAGAGAAAACGGGCACCCCAAAAAATGGGCCATTTTTAATGTCTTGTATTTCCTAAACCTGATGTCCGATTTATGTAATTTTTTTAATATGTTATAGCCTTATTCTTTATCAATATCGCTGTAATAATATTGTTGCTAGACAGGTACATTGTCATTGTATACAGGGTGTACGAATCAAACTGTGTTTTTTTCTCAAACTTTGGAACACCCTGTGGAATGTTCTAGCTTTTATAAAATACTAAAATTAAAACCCAACTATAGCCACAGATTTTCTTAACATTCTGTTTTTTTATTCATTCGCTTATGTTGGATAATAAAAAAGTTAGGCACTTTAACAACTACCCCTGTTTCTCGTCAATACAGGGTGTTTTTCAATAAGTACGGCAAGCTTTAAGGGGTAATTCTGCATGATAAAATAATGACAGTTTGCTTTATAAACTTATGCCCGCAAATACTTCGTTTCTGAGATAGGGGGTGTTGAAATTGTTCTTACAAACTGACGATTTATTTATTGCTCTAAAACGGTTTGTGATATGCAAATGATATTTGGTAGATTTTAAGAGCTAGTTATTACGCATTTTTTGGCATACAATTGAGAATTTACATTCACCATTGGCGTGCATACGGGATATATCTAAAATATTTATACCCGTATGCACGCCAATGGTGAATATAAAATTCTTAATTGTATGCCAAAAATGCGCAATAACTACCTCTTAAAATCTACCAAATTTCATTTGCATATCACAAACCGTTTTAGAGAAATAAATAAATCGTCAGCTTGTAAGAAAAATTTCAACACCCCCTATCTCGGAAACGAAGCATTTGCGGGCATACGTTTATAAAGCAAACTGTCATTATTTTATCATGCAGAATTACCCCTTAAAGTTTGCCGTACTTATTTAAAAACACCCTGTATTAACGAAAAATAGGGGTAGTTGTTAAAGTGCTTAACTTTTTTATTATACAACATAAGCGAATGAATCAAAAAACAGAATGTTAAGAAAATCTGTGGCTATAGTTGGGTTTTAATTTTAGTATTTTATAAAAGCTAGAACATTCCACAGGGTGTTCCAAAGTTTGAGAAAAAAACACAGTTTGATTCGTACACCCTGTATACAATGACAATGTACCTGTCTAGCAACAATATTATTACAGCGATATTGATAAAGAATAAGGCTATAACATATTAAAAAAATTACTTAAATCGGACATCAGGTTTAGGAAATACAAGAAATTAAAAATGACCCATTTTTTGGGGTGCCCGTTTTCTCTGCCGGTGAGTGTATTTTTCTACAAACGTGTTAAAAATGCAATTTTTAGGACTCCATAGGAGCGTTAAAAATGCTACTTTAAGGCACTAGTGCTTTAAAATTTTTAAGGCACTGCAGTTAAAAGTGAATTGTCAAATTGTGAAACGTCAAAATATTTATATTTCATTTATTAACATTAATATTAATAATACAACTTGCGCAATTTGAAAAAGGTGGTTTAAAAGGTTTTTTATTATAATTTTGTGTCTTTGGATTTGTCTTCCTTGGGCGTAAAATAATAAAACATCTATTTTTATATTTCACTTGTCACCGTGATGTATAATTATGTATATCTGAAAGGTAAGTAGCATGCGGCTTGATGGCCTTGTTGGTAGAGTATTGGACCAGAGATCAAAAAATCGCGAGATTGCGGGTTCAAATCCCGGACGATTCATATTTTTGGTTCATTTTTGGTAATTATTGTTAATTTTTTGTATTGTAACTGTCAAGTAGGTATATTTATTTCGTTGAAATTATATTTTAATAGAAGTATAACTTCTTATGTGCGTACAAAGTATTTTTTGTATTGTAACTGTCAAGTAGGTATATTTATTTCGTTGAAATTATATTATAATAGAAGTATAACTTCTTATGTGCGTACAAAGTACACACACACATTCTTTTTGTCTGTATAGATCTATTAAATTATCTACTTATAAAAGTGGCAATGTTATTAAGGGCGGTTTTTAAGGGTCGAAATATGATATTATTTCCTTTAGCATAAAACAATCATTATTTAACCAATTAAAACCAAATCTTACCCATATTAAAGTTTACAATGTTTGTATATAATTGAAAATAAGGGGTAGTTTACACCCCTAAAAATAATCAACGCCCTTGAGCATGATATAGAATATGAAGTACAGGATGAGATGATCCTAATCTCAAATTTTTATGTAAATCGATGCAAGCCGAAATTATTCTTTTAGAATAAGTCAATTTTTTATATATAGCTCCAACAAGGGTGGTTGTAAGGGTTAAAATATTATGATATTATATCTTAAAGCATAAAACAATCATTATGTAGCTAATAAGAACCAAGTGTTGAAAAATATTAAAGTTTAAAATGTTATTTTATAATTTTTTACAATTAGGGGTAGTTTTCACCCTTAAAAAACCAAAAGCGTACAACCGCTCAATATAGAAAATGAACTAGAAAGTGTAATGAGCCTAATCCCAAATTTTTGTACAAATCGATGCTGGACAAAAAAATTGCGAGGTTTTGCCATTTTTTCAGTTTCATTTCGTCGACTATTATTATTAAATGTGAAAACGTATACCTAAGTCATAACTAGGGAGCGGATTTATATGCGATCAATTTTGATGAAATATGCGCATATATATGCAGTAAAAAATTACGAAATATGCGCAAGATATGCACAAAAATTCAAAAAAAGCGCATTTCGAGAAACCACAAATTTTCTGTTTTATTCTATTCTAGGGGGTTCTTTTATAGGGGGCAATCTTATTTATTATCTTTCAAATAAAATCATTATTTTTTATATATTCAATTTATTCACATTTTTTACAAAAACTGATACCAGTAGTTACCTATTTAAAATAAATCAACAATATCACAATATATATATATATATATATATATATATATATATATATATATATATATATATATATATATATATATATATATATATATATATATATAGAAAGAAATTTAGGATATTGGGTTATGCAGCAAATGAAAAGTGTACTCTTTCAAGTTTCTTTAATCCAAGCTTTCGGTTATGATTATAACCATCATCAGGGTGCTACAATGATATTTTTTCTATGTAAAAGAATATGAAAACATGTATAAATAAATAGTACTTACAAACTTATTGAGGATATTTCAAATGTGATGTCATTGAGAAGAAATGAGATGCAACTTGATCAATGGTCATGCCGATGCCTCGAATCCAACAAAATTTAATTTAATAAGCGGTTTGTATTATATCACCATTGCAGGAACGACCAATGAGCAAAGGTTAAGTTGTTATGAAGTATCACCCGGTGACGGGTTTGGCATGACATTTGAAATATCAACAAGACTTTTTAAAAAAGAAGAGTAAAAGAACATTAAGGGTCAATGGTAAATATAAAATAATATTAAAATTTATAAATAATAGTAATATTAATAGTTAATAGTAATTAGTTTAATATTATTTTATATTTACCATTGACCCTTAATGTTCTTTTACTCTTCTTTTTTAAAAAGTCTTGTTGATATTTCAAATGTCATGCCAAACCCGTCACCGGGTGATACTTCATAACAACTTAACCTTTGCTCATTGGTCGTTCCTGCAATGGTGATATAATACAAACCGCTTATTAAATTAAATTTTGTTGGATTCGAGGCATCGGCATGACCATTGATCAAGTTGCATCTCATTTCTTCTCAATGACATCACATTTGAAATATCCTCAATAAGTTTGTAAGTACTATTTATTTATACATGTTTTCATATTCTTTTACATAGAAAAAATATCATTGTAGCACCCTGATGATGGTTATAATCATAACCGAAAGCTTGGATTAAAGAAACTTGAAAGAGTACACTTTTCATTTGCTGCATAACCCAATATCCTAAATTTCTTTCTATTTACTGTCAGCAAAGACTTCTTGTCTTCTTATATATATATATATATATATATATATATATATATATATATATATATATATATATATATATATATATATATATAACAGATGAAATAGAGAATGTGGAAAAATCCCCTTACGAACAATTCACACATCCACCATTTCGGGTTGGGAAAAATTTTTTGAATAGAATCAAAGATCCAAACACCAGTTCTTAGAAATGTGTTTCGCCCTCTTCAACCTCTCTGGGCTTATCAATAAAGATGAGAGGTTGAATATCTTTAGACACATTCCAATCAAAAAACAACATTCGAGACCTAGACATAGAAGGTGCGTAAATCTACGGCAAGTCCGACAATGACAGTCTCAAGTTTTAATTCCCTAATTACTTAAAGTAAGTAAAATATATGTTTAAAAACATGAGATGTAGATCCTTGAAAATGAAAAAAACCGAAATGGTGGATGTGTGAATTGTTCGTAAGGGGATTTTTCCACATTCTCTATTTCATCTGTTTGATTTCGTACGAGTGGTCGTCAAACTATTAACCTTGGATCTTTTGATCACTGAGTGTGTTTCAAGGATCTACATCTCATGTTTTTAAACATATATTTTACTTAATTTAAGTAATTAGGGAATTAAAACTTGAGACTGTCATTGTCGGACTTGCCGTAGATTTACGCACCTTCTATGTCTAGGTCTCAAATGTTGTTTTTTGATTGGAATGTGTCTAAAGATATTCAACCTCTCATCTTTATTGATAAGCCCAGAGAGGTTGAAGAGGGCGAAACACATTTCTAAGAACTGGTGTTTGGATCTTTGATTCTATTCAAAAAATTTTTCCCAACCCGAAATGGTGGATGTGTGAATTGTTCGTAAGGGGATTTTTCCACATTCTCTATTTCATCTGTTTGATTTCGTACGAGTGGTCGTCAAACCATTAACCTTGGATCTTTTGATCACTGAGTGTGTTTCAAGGATCTACATCTCATGTTTTTAATATATATATATATATATATATATATATATATATATATATATATATATATTTTATAATTATAATTCCCTACAATGTGTTTTTCCAAATTTTTGGGGAAAAAAGAGATACCCGAGAAAGTTAAAACGGTAGTCGTTAGATCAGTAGTTAGACCAACAATCATGTATAGCAGCGAGACATGGACATTGACGGGGAGACACAAACTAGAGTCAATGCTATGGAAATGAGATTCCTGAGGAAAATAGCAAACAGAAAGAGGATAGACAAAGTACAAAACGAAACAATTAGACAAAAACCTAAAACTAGAGCCAATCAATGAAATAATAGTAGATGGACAACTTAGATAGTTCGGGCACGTATGTAGAATGTCGAACCTGAGACTAACAAAACGAATATTCGAAACGAGAGTGCAGGGGAAAAACAAAAGATCGGTTAACATGGAGGCTACAATGCCAAATTCAACTCCACCAGCCTTAAAGATATAAAGGCTTAGGACTAAGTAAGTAAGTAAGTAAACTTTAATCAGGAAGCAGCCAAATATTAGGCATTTATTAAAGAAAAAAGAGGAAGAAAGCAATCTTAAAACTCACCATTTTACTACATGCTTTGCAGAATAAGTTTCAATTGCTGTAATGAAGCTCGGGATAGGTTCTGATCCAGTAATAAACCAGGCTAGATTCTTTCGGCATATTGCACTATTCACAAACAGAAGTATTAAACAAAAATTAAACATTCGCATTGGCCAACTAAAGATAAATAATTTTACTGATTGACGGGATCTGATCTAAAGCATGAATATTTTAATTTCCGTTAGAAAATTGTAAAACTGTGGTTAAAGGTGTAAATTCTCTTAACAATAGGGGATTTAAAAGAATCACTAGAATTATAGGTACCTACTAAATATAATAAAAGTAAATGAAATTCGGATTTCCAGGTAAATCACCATCCTTCATCATTTCAACATCCTACAATCATTTTATAACGGCGTACTATAAGCACTATAAGTACTTTGTGTAAAGATCGGATATTTTCTAAGAAAAAACGAAAAGGCAGTGAATGATCCGCCTCTCTTCAGGTAGTTCTCGAATTAATAGATACGACAGCCTCTGCGGGGAAATATTTTGTGTGGAATTAAAAAATAAAATTTTTTTTTTGGATGTAAATGTTTTTAAATAGGCACAAAAAATATGCAAAATTTAGTAAAGTTCTCAAATATGCGAAATATGCATGCAATATGCATTTAGCATAAAATCCGCTCCCTAGTCATAACAACAATATCCATGAAAACCCTAAAATATCCATGGACAATTTTTCTTTAAATTTGAACAGATTTTAAGGGTTGAAAAAAAATTTAGGTGATCTGTAAATAGGACGTCGGTCTATAGTGGGTTAAAACTTACCACGTTATATCTAGGAGAATATTTGGACTCACAAACAAAAACAAATAAATATACACAAAATGCGACAATCACATTCTTTTTAAAAGTCATATTATTAAATTAATTTTGCACTTGTTGTCGGAAACACAATGTTATATCTTATTATACCTGCACATTTAAACTGTTCATATTTTCGTAATCAACATCTTTTTATTTCTGATTATCAATAAAAAAGAGACCTTAAGTTGATGAAGACCTTACCATTGACCAATATTATTTTCATTAACAGGTTACACATTGTGTTGCGTAATTTTGACCAGAATATTTGGACAAGTATTTATCTAGACAGATGGTAGTTGATATCCTTGATTAATAAATTAATAATATTGATATTATATTCAACGGTTTATAATTATTGTATTAATGTAAACTGAGCTACAGAAAAAGAACTAGATGTACAGGGTGTAGCAAAAATGCAGGTCATAAATTAAAACACATATTCTGGGACCAAAAATGTTTCGATTAAACCTTACTTAACTTAGTCCAAATGTGCACCTAAAAAGAGTTACAGCCCTTTAAAGTTACAAAATGAAAATCGATTTTTTTCAATACATCTAAAACTATTAAAGATTTTTTATTGAAACTGGACATGTCGCATTCTTATGGCAGGAGTATCCTAGAAAAAAATACCAGTAAAATTTGTACACTCCATAAAAATGTTATGGGGTTTTGTTCCCTTAAACACCCCCAAACTCTTGTGTTCCAATTAAATTATTATTGTGATAACATCAGTTAAACACAATGGTTTTAAAAATTTTTGACTCTTAGTATTTTTTCGATAAGTCAGTTTTTATCGAGATGCGGCTTCTTTTTTAATATGTTTACATACAAATTTTATGGGTGTTTTGTTACTTTAAACCCCCCAAATGTTTGTATACGTTCCCATTAAACTATTATTGTGGTACCATTAGTTAAACACAGTATTTTTAAAACTTTTTGCCTCTTAGTATTTTTTAGATAAGCAACCTTTTATCGAGATGTGGCTTCTTTTTTAGAATGTTTCAAAAATATACCTCAATTCAAAATATACCTAAAAATGTAAATTATAAAATAAACTTTCAGATATTAAGAGGTTTCTCTAATCGTACTTAAGGGGATGGGTACGTAGTTTCTGCTTCAATGCTATTTAAATGGGATTCTTTTTGTCGAATCCTGAGAAAACTAATAAGTATTTTTATATTAGCGAGGGCAGAAAATCCATGAGAACTTCTATAATGTTTATTTTAATAAGTTACAGGGGTGAAAAACTAAGAGAAAATTTAGTGTGATTTTTAATTTCAAATGTCTCATTCAAAATAATTTTTTTTTATTCTAAGGGACTTTCGGTCCTCGGTAATAATTTAATCTTTCATTCTGCATTTAATTTTTTCAAAAATATTTATTGGTTTTTTCGGGATTCAAAAAAAATGAGCACAATGTCCGTGGTAATATTTTCCAAACCTATCTTTGTCATACAACGCACTCAGTCGAATAGAATATTGCCAGCATACATATTGTCAGTCAGACAGTGACAATCAATGACAATTTTAAATATTTGACATGGCATCGGGAATAATTTGAATTGTTGATTAAATAATATTGATAGTGTATTTGATAAATAATTGATTTAAGACGTGGACTTAATAAAAAGTTATTTATTGTTTATTATTTATGGAAGATCCAAATCAGAGAATACACCGGGATATATTCAGTGATCCAAGTATTTTGTTGTTAAAGATGTTCAAAATTGTAAGGGTTTCATAGTAACAATATATTATTAAAAAATCACTTTATCACTTTTCCGCTTTTCTCGATTGATTATTAGTTTTTGTTGTACAGTAGATAAATTATTACAATCACTGAATACATAGTTAGTGAAAAAATTATCATACTAATTAACTGAATTAATAATTAAGGCAATTAATTATACAAGTAACAGTTATACAAGAACATTCAAAAGCCATCTTTAAATTTAATGATGACATTGTTAAGTAAAGTTTACATATCCATACCAGTGATAATTTTAATACACGTAATATGCCGTGTAAAGACAGAAAAAGTAGGGATAGCCGTAAAATACTCGCGAATTATGTACCGATGGCCTTAACCATATACAAATATGTGGTGGATTCGACAAATATTCAGAATATCTCGATAAACACTGGCTTATCGAAAATACTAAGAGGCAAAAACGTTTTAAAAATATTGTGTTTAACTAATGATACAACAATAATAATTTAATTGGAACGTACACAACAGTTTTGGGGGGTTTAAGGGAAGAAAACCCCCATAAAATTTTTATGGGGTGCACAAATTTCACTATAGTTTTTTTAAGATGCTCCTACCATCAGCATGCCACATGTCCATTTTCGATAAAAAATCTCTAATAGTATTCGATTTATTGAAAAAATCGATTTTCATTCTACAATTTCAAAGGGCTGTGCTCTTTCAAACTTGTTTTTTGTGATCATTTGTACTAAGATAAGTTAGGTTTAATCGAACTATTTTTAGTCCTAGAATATGTGATTTAATTTATGACCTGCATTTTTGTTACACCCTGTATAATATTTAAACTTTGTAATAATAAAAATTAAACTAATCAATCAATCGTACGGTAATGAGTTATACGAGGTCGGGATGAAATTACTATTAAGGTACCCCTCGTTAAGATAGACAAATTCGCTCACTCTCAGAATTATATTTTTTAAATTTTTCTGTTTTATGTGATTAAAAATTTAGCCTCGGCGCAATTTTAACCCTTCACCCACTAACCTCCCACCAAAAACGTCATTTTGTCGCTTTTATTTTTCTTTTTAGGTGGAATATAATCAATTTAAGAATTTCAAAAATTCACACAAAATTGAGGCTTTTACAAAATATGTCTATCTTTATAGATCCGTAGATTTAGTGCACATAACATCATTTTGATTTTTTTATTGGAAAAAAGCGCATAATTTTTTGCAGATGGCTGCAGGTGTAATTTTTTTATTTTGTGTATTTATCAAAAACTATATTTCTAATTTTTCTCAGAGTTTCACGAAAGGTGCTCCACCCTCAAAAATCGAAAAAACTGTTTTTTAGTGAGTTTTTGATAATTTTCCCCATTTTTAGTGTAGGAAACAGAGGTTGAACCTTGCAAAATGCACACAAGTCCGGTTTTATTTTTTTTCCGTTATATCAACGGGTGCTTATTATAAGACTAACTTTTTCTGAAAAAATTTCGCCCCGGAACCCCCCTTTTCACCCCTTTAAAGGGGGTAATTTGTGGTTTTTGCGGAACGTAGCCCTTCCTGTACCTTTTACAAAAATGTTTTTTTAAGAATTATGAAGAGGACTATATTTTCTACGATTCATTTCCCGACAGCATATGTCTATCTTCCACCGTTTAGCGGGGTGGCGCCCCAAAGTTGACAAGTTTTTAAAAAAGATGTTTTTAAAAAAAATATATTTTTCCCTCACTGTAACGGAAATTAAGAAGAAATCCTGCGGCAATTATTCACAAATAAGTGACTGATTTTTTGGTATATGTTTCACTTAAGGGTAATTGCCCTTTTTTTAATTACAGGGTGTTACTTTTTAAAAAACTCCTTTTTATACCATCTGAACCGTTTCTGCTAGAGTAAAAAGACTTTCAGCGATTACCCATGTACTGGTGCTATTTACAAATTTGTATAATGCACCCCCATTTTTCCCCGGAACCACCCCAAAAAAAAGAAGAATTAATAAATAAAGTGATTTTCTTGGAATCCTTCACACACAATGCCCTTTATTAGTATGCTTTATATATCATTTTGTTCACGTTATTATTACCCATGCATGGAAACCAAAATCGATTTCCTAGTGCAACCTCTGTAGCAAAAAATAAATAAATAAAATGGGGGGTTGAAATTTTTTTTTGTTTTTGTCTTTTTGATCCATATGGCATATGCTTCATTAATAGTGCTTTTCAAAAATATATATGGTTATTGCAACATCCCTGCGGAAACCACCCCTATCCTTGAAAATATACTGCAGAAAGTACCCCTATCCCTTGGCGAGGATGTTTTTACGATTTTCTCATTACCTATGCATTATTTTTAAACAAAACTTATGCAAGGTTAAGACCACTAGTTACTCAAAAAATTAGGTCCTATTCATTTTTTTCGTATAAGCAACCGTTCCGGCACAGTGGTGCCGTAAACCTCATATATGCTCTAGCGGGCTCCAGTTTTTGTTTTTTTTTTTTTCGTCATCTGTTCGTTTTATTGATAAAGTACTTATGTAAAATAAAACAACACAATGTAACCTAGAAATTATGGCCTATGCACATTTTACAATCTTTTCGCCCCAAAGCCACAGTGGTGGCCCAAAATCAATTTTTGCATATTTTCGCCACCTACACGCATAATATTTACCCTTAAGTGGTCGCTAAGCAGTGGCGGATCCAGGGAGGGGTGATGGGGGTGATCACCTCCCCCCTCTCAAACCAAGTGATATTATATTCAAAGATTTTAAAAATATTCATTTATTTTTATAGAAATACTTATATTATATTATTATTTTTATAAGAATGGCGTACTTTTTATGCTTTACCGACAGTGGAGGATCCAGCATCGTTAAGAGGGGGTGCCAATTGGCTAAATTTCTATAAAAATAAAAGAATATTTTTATAATCTTTGAATATAATATCACTTGGTTTGAGAGGGGGAGGTGATCACCCCCATCACCCCTCCCTGGATCCGCCACTGCCTAGCGACCACCTAAGGGTAAATATTGTGCTATTAAGGTAGCATTAATGCATTAAAATGCGTGTAGGTGGCGAAAATATGCAAAAATTGATTTTGGGCCACCACTGTGGCTTTGGGGCGAAAAGATTGTAAAATGTGCATAAGTCATAATTTGTAGGTTACACTGTGTTGTTTTATTTTACATAAGTACGTTATCAATAAAACGAACAGATGACGAAAAAAAAAACAAAAACTGGAGCCCGCCAAAGCATATATGAGGTTTACGGCGCCACTGTGCCGTAACGGTTGCTTATACGAAAAAAATGAATAGGACCTAATTTTAGAGTAAATAGTGGTCTTTAAACTTGTATAAGTTTTGTTTAAAAATAATGTATAGTAGGTAATGAGAAAATCGTAAAAACATGCTCGCCAAGGGATAGGGGTAGTTTCTGCAGTATATTTTCAAGGATAGGGGTGGTTTCCGCAGGAATGTTGCAATAACCATATATATTTTTGAAAAGCACTATTGATGAAGCATATGTCCATATGGATCAAAGCACTATTGATGAAGCATATGTCCATATGGATCAAAAAGCAAAAAACAAAAAAAAATTTCAACCCCCCATTTTATTTATTTTTTTTTTTGGCTACAGGGGTTGCACTAGGAAATCGCTTTTGGTGTCCATGCATGGGTAATAATAACGTGCATAAAATGATACATGAAGCATATTAATAAAGGGCATTGTGTGTGAAGGATTCCAAGAAAATCACTTTATTTATTATTTCTTCTTTTTTTGGGGTGGCTCTGGGGAAAAAATGGGGGTGAATTATACAAATTTGTAAATAGCACCAGTACATGGGTAATCGCTGAAAGTCTTTTTACTCTAGCATAAACGGTTCAGATGGTATAAAAAGGGTTTTTTTTTAAAATGTAACACCCTGTAATTAAAAAAAGGGCAATTACCCTTAAGTGAAACTTATACCAAAAAATCAATCAATTATTTGTGAATAATTGCCGGAGGATTTCTTTTTAATTTCCGTTACAGTTAGGGAAAAATATATATTTTTTAAAAACATCTTTTTTAAAAACTTGTCAACTTTGGGGCGCCACCCCCGCTAAACGGTGGATGATAGACAGATGCTGTCGGGAAAGAAATCGTAGAAAATATAGTCCTCTTCATATTTCTGTAAAATAAATTTTTGGTGAAAGGTACAGGAAGGGCTACGTCCCGCAAAAACCACAAATTACCCCCTTCAAAGGGGTGAAAAGGGGGGTTCCGGTGCGAAATTTTTTCAGAAAAAGTTAGTCTTATAATAAGCACCCCTTTATATACCAGAAAAAAAAAAAAAGAATGTGTGTGTACTTTGTACGCACGTAAGAAGTTATACTTCTATTATATGATTTAAACGAAATTAATATACTTTTTATTTATATTTTGTTTAAATATTAAACTAATTTATACTTACTACTTCTCAAACATTTTTATTAGAACAGTGCCAAAAATTAAAATAATAAAAGAATAAAACACACACAAACACATTAAACAAGCCACAAATGTCTGAACATTAATTGTCGAAATTTTTTTTAACTAAATACGTATTTTCTGAAAATACAATTATATAATAAATATACTTACAATCATAAAATGTATTAAAAAAAACAAAAAAGAAAGTTTCTATTGGGACTCGAACCAGCGCTGATAAGAGCGGTTGGTATTGGAATTCATTCGCCTTCTCCGCTTAGCCACGGACACTATGTGTCATTATTTACGAAGATCGACTAACTAAACGGATTAAGCTTGTGATATTTTGATATTTTGAAAATTGATCAAATTATTTTAATTTTGAATTGAAATGATTTAGAATTGAAAAAATATAACAAAACATAGAGTAAAAAAACAATATATTAGGTGTATATTGATAGAAATTTTGATGGTAATCAAATTATATAAATAAAAGTATTACATACTATGTATTTTGGCAGATCAAATAGGTAGGTTTATACTCATGATACATTAACAATTATTACGTACCTGTTTCTTTTAAAAACTATTTAAAAGTCACTACAATATTATAAACTTTTTTGTTTCTGTCCTCACAACAATAAAACTAATATATTATACATTTGTTTACCTTTACCTTTACCTCCAAACCACAGCTGCCATATCGGATAATTTTTGACATGTCATTTGAACATCCAATCAGAACAAAGGTATAATGCGCATGCGCCGGGCTGATAGGTTTTAACATATAAAAAAATCACCCTCTATCGCCGGTAAAGAAGTATAACTTCAATAAAACCGGACTTGTGTCCATTTTGTAAGGTTCAACCTTTGTTTCCTACACTATTTATACGTCTTCGGAAAACCCTCCGATTAGCCCTTCTCCCACGTGTTCAAATTATATGCCATT
Organism: Diabrotica virgifera virgifera; assembly: GCF_917563875.1. Taxonomy (NCBI): domain Eukaryota; kingdom Metazoa; phylum Arthropoda; class Insecta; order Coleoptera; family Chrysomelidae; genus Diabrotica; species Diabrotica virgifera. The sequence goes on along the minus strand of NC_065451.1, from coordinate 38,904,696 downwards.
CCACGAATATACGACTGTTTTGGATTATCGCGACAACAAATATTTTAGTGTGCAACATAAGAAGTACGAAAGTAAATGGCTCTAATCATTACTCCAGTAAGGAACAATGTAATTTGCAATTTACTTTCGGTCTTAATATTTTGCACAGTAAAATATTCGTTGTCAAGATAATCCAAAACAGTCGTATATTCGTGGAATAGGGTATATAGCCCGATCAAAGAACAATCTGACCCAAAAAAAAAAATAAAGAAAGGATGACAATTTGGGAATAGGTAGTTGAAATTGTCTATTATTATATATAAGAAAAAGTTTACAATTCTACATCCCGTCCATTTTACAAAAATGGAGGGGAATACCCCCCCCTCGAAGATGAAAAAGTACATTCAAAATAAGACCAGAATTGGATAAAATGGCTAATTCTAAAGAACTTTTCTTCCATAGAGTTTTTTCACTTAGTCAATACTTTTCGAGTTATTTGCGAGTGAATATGTTCATGTTTAACAAAATAAAACATGTTTTTCGACCTCAAAAAGTAAGTATTTTAGCGAAAAAAATATTTTTAGAAAAAATATAGCTCGTCAAAAATAGAAAAAAAATGGTGTATACATGAGGTCTGTAGACCCAGTAGAAGCAGAGTTGCAGCTAATGAAAAGTAGGTTCTTCTTCGTCAAATTTCAAATCGGATATTTCAATGTGAAATAACCCAAAAACGGAGCACTCTTAGGGGAAACTTCATTTTAACTTTTTTAAAGTGTTTAAAAACAGGTTTATTTTTGATTTAAAAAAAACTTGTAATATTAAAAGTAAGTGAATTCCGCTCCAAATATTGTTGATCCCTTTTATTTTTTGGTAAAAAAATCGCGAAAATCACCCCCTAATTATCATCACATATACATTTTAACATTACCACTTCACAAGTTACTTTGTCTATGTATTATTTATATGATCTGTAAGTTTCATCGGTTCAAAGTGCTTCGTTTTAAAAAAATTGTATTTAAAATGGCTTGAACGCGTAACTAATCACGAGTTTAGGCAAATTTTGAACAGCCATAGCATAACCAATTTTTGTCTAACAAGAAAACAAAAAATCAAAAATATTCAGAAAAGCAAAACGTACATTTTATTACTGTTTGAGATTTTTGGTATTCCTAATTGTTGTTAAGTTAATTCCATAAACAATTTTCAAATTTTTTCGATTTTTTTCAAAATTAAAAAAAAAATGTTTTATTTTATACCCATTTTTTTTCAAAACTGAGCACTTTGAACCAATGAAACTTATAGATAATATAAGCAATACATAAGTAAAGTAACTTGTAAAGCGGTAACGATTAATTTTATTTGAGAAGCTAATTAAGGGGTGATTTTCGCCATTTTTTTACCAAAAAATAAAAGGGGCCAACAATATTTTGAGCGTAACTCACTTACTTTTCATAAAGTTTTTTGAAAAAACAAAAATAAACTTTTTTTTAAAAACGTTAGAAAAGTTGTAATCAATTTTTCCCGAAAAGTGCTCCGTTTTTTGGTTATTTCGTATTGAAATATTCGATTTGGAATTTAACGAAGAAGAACCTACATTTCATTAGCTGCAACTCTGCTTCTACTGGGTCTGCAGACCTCACGTATACACCATTTTTTTCAATTTTTTATAAGCTATATTTTTACTTTTTTTTTTTTTTTTTTTTAATGCTCCACTCGGAGTAACATTACAATCTGTTGACTATTGGAACAATGAGTAACTTAATTCTAACCTAACCTAACTACATTTTTTTAAGCTAAAGTCTTACTCATCAGTATTTCTTTAGGTTATATTAGCATGTCGCCTATTTACACTACAATTAACGTGTATACTACCGCACGATGCGCACTACACTATCTCATATGGTTTAGTACCGCACTATGCGCACTACACTAGCTCATATGATTTGATTCTTTTAAGACGTCTGGTCTGGTTCGTGTTGTCAAGTAGCTGGAGGGCCTCAACATTCACGTGACGATGGAGCCTATCTTCGTGGTTCCGGGCAAATCTAGATATAGTCTGTCTAACGGTGTCGATCCCCAGATCATTGTGGATGATACTGTTTCTAATATACCAGGGGGCATCTACGATGTTCCTTAGTACCTTGTTTTGGAAGCGTTGAATTATTTGTATATTACTTTCGCTGGCACACCCCCATAGTTGTATGCCATAGCTCCAGACAGGCTTGAGGATTTGATTGTAGAGTAGCAACTTATTATGGATTGATAATTTGGAGTCACGTCCAAGCAGCCAATACATTTTTTTATATCTGATTCCAAGCTCTTGTCTTTTCTTTTTAATATGTGCTTTCCACCTAAGTCTTGCATCAAGAGTGATACCCAGATATTTTGCAGTATTCTCATATGGAATCTGGATATCATTTATTCTGATTGGTATGTATTGCCTCCTTTTATTGGTAAAATCAATATGTATGGATTTGGTTTCATTCAACTTGATTCTCCATGCTTTAGTCCATTTATATATCTGATTTATGGAGTTCTGTAAGTTATGTACCGCTTCTTCATGATTATTTCCAATTGAAATAATTGCTGTGTCATCTGCAAATGTAGCAATAGTATCTTGACGTAGTTGAGGGATATCTCTGGTGTATAAAATGTACAGAACTGGTCCAAGGACACTTCCTTGCGGAACACCAGCTCTAATCTGTCTCAAATCAGAGTATGCTTCCTCCTGCTTTACTCTGAAGCATCTGTCTGATATGTATGATTCTAAGAGTTGGGCGAACTGTTCTGGTAGGTGATAGCGCAGTTTATGTATTAATCCTTTGTGCCACACCTTGTCGAATGCTTGGGCCACATCCAGGAAGACAGTGGTGCAAACTTTCTTTTCTTCCAGTGCCATTTCTATGATGTCAGTGATCCTATGCACTTGCTCAATAGTAGAATGGCTCTCTCTAAAACCAAATTGGTGGGATGGGATTAGCTGTCTCTCTTCAATTATTGGCTTTAGCCTTTTTAGGAGCATTTTTTCATAGAGTTTTGCTATCACCGGGATGAGTGATATTGGTCTGTACGACGTTACTTGGTGAGGTTGTTTTCCAGGTTTAGTTATCATTATCACCTCTGCCACTTTCCACAACTTCGGAACATATTTAAGTCTATATGAAGCGTTGAAAAGGTGGGTTAGTTTTATAATGGTTTTCTTCGGCAGCTGCTTTAAAATCTCACCAGTAATAAGATCAAAGCCAGGCGCTTTTTTCGGATTCAAATTGTGCTTTATTTCTGTCTCTAATTCATTAGGAGTAACAGGGTTGATTTTTATGTTTTCATCATTTAGTTCAATTGGTTCTTCAAGATCTTCTCCATCATCTGGTTTGAATGTATTTTCTAAATGATCTGCAAATATTGTAGCTTTTTGTTCATTGCTACGAGCCCAGGTACCATTGCTATTCTTAATAGGAGGATTTTGTATAATTGGTCTTTTAAACCGTTTAGCTGCTTTCCACAGAGAGTAGTCTGTCGTTTTATCAGCGCTTAGTTCACTGAGGTACTCCCCTATGGACTCTTGTTGTATGCGTTTGATTTCTCGCTTTAATTTTTGTGTGGCATTGTTTAAAACAGTTTTATCTGCAGTATTTCTAGTCATGTGCCAGTTTCGTCGTAGTTTTCTCTTTTCGGCTATCATATCCCTTATTTCTTTAGGATAATTGTTGCCTTTAGTTCTTTGGATAATAGTTGGTGAATTATCCCAAGCTGCTTGCTGGATCTTATTCGTAATTTTTTCTACAGCTTCATCTAATTCCTTGGGGGTTTTTAATGAGCCAGAAAGATCAGTTATCCTTTCTAATTGTAATTGGAAACTAGTCCAGTCTGTACACTTATTTGTTAATCGTGGTGGATTTTCTTTCTGTATGAGAGTGTCACTGAGAGTAAGAAGAATTGGAGAATGATCCGAATTCATGTCCAATGCTTCTTCCACGTGTACAAAATTAGACGCAAGGCCTTTTATGATAAAAAAATCTATTAAATCAGGTATCTTGTTTGGGTCCGTTGGCCAATAGGTTGGGGTGCCTGTGCTCAGAACATCACACTTTAAGTGTTTGGTTGCTTTGAGTAGCTCTTTACCTTTATTTGATGATATAGACTGTACTTACCTCTTATATGCATTTGTGCGATGTGAAAAATCAGTAAAGAACTAAGTCCTGCTGGCGTTGTTGTAAAAATCTCAGGAACTAAGCTCTAAAATCAAAGTATTTTAGTTTGGAAAGATTACTACGTATGGTATTAATAAAGTAATAATTAATATAGTGTCTATACAGGGTGTTTGGTAAAAAATGGGCCACAGCTTAACCTTAGATTCCTGAGGCTAAAATAGGTCGATTTAAGCTAACTTACCTTAGCACAAAAGTTGATAATAACCTAAATACAGGGTGTCAAAGTTAAACTTTTATTCTATTTATTTTTGAATATTTCCTGACAGGCATGGGACAACAACACGAAGTTTGGTAAGTGGTGCTAGTATTATACAAGCTAGTAAATTATGTTAAACAAACGTTTCTGGCTACTACCAGAGGCGTACGACGGGTGAACGTGAATGGTTGACCCTTTCCAAATTCTACGCCACTGGCGGAATTACTATTTTAGTTAAATTTTTTATTCTGCAATACTTTATATGTAAAAAAAAGAGTGTGTGTACTTGTGTACGCACGTAAGAAGTTATACTTCTTTGTCGTCATAAAAATTTTTTTTTATATACCTCATACAAAATCGATAATATTTGATATAAGATGGTTATATTTTAGGTTTTAGATCATGCAGAACATTCTATAACTTTTCTTTCGTAAAATTAATAACAAAAGTTATCATAATTGAAATAACAGAAAATAATGTTGATTATATATGTTGAGAAAAATTTTTAATTTCTTTTTCAATTAGAAGGATGTAATTGCATATTAGAACATAGTTCTATTTCCAATTAACTGTCCATAATAACAATGTTCAATATTGAAAAAATAAAGCTACTTTTCTCTTGAGTGAAATTCATATTTTTTTGACATACCCTGTGTAATACCCATAAAAATTTACTATCTGATGGTTGAATCAGAGATTCTAGATATTGCAGAACCTTTTATGTAGAACAACGATTTTTCGTAAAATGAATAATAAAAAAGTTTTCCATATTATGGTTCCAACTTACAGGGACATACTGTATATTATGACAAAAATATTTTTAAATCTGTAGGCAAGTTAAAAGTGTAAACTCAACCTTAATTTAACAAGAGTTATAGTCGGTTCGCTAAACTCAGACACAACTGGCTAGTGTTTTTAGTAGATATTTTTTTTGTTTTTGGCCAATTTTGCGAAAATTGGCAAAATCACTAACAATTTAGTAATTATTTTCTTGTCAATTTTACAAAATTGGCAAAATTACTTACTAAATTCACTAGCCATTTGTAGTGCCACTGGTGGTACTCATTATTTTCTTTTAAAATATCATACAATATATTATTTACAAAAGTATATACAAATCCCGTATAATATCCCTACTTTATAGCATTTTCAATATCTTCCGTAAGTCCAAACGGCGAGTTTAAATTTTTTTTTTCAAGGCGTCCAACTTTCTTTGAAGCGAAGCTGAATTGTTCAAATATAAAAAAACTCTCCTGCGGTGTTGTCCGTATGAGATGATATGCCAGTCTCTAATGCATCATTGTCCTCTATGTTTACTTTTTGATTTATCTGTATAGCCTACAAAAAAAATTAATCCAAGTTAAATTTTAGATCACAACTACACCTGATATGAATAACATTGTAACTCCACTTTTAATGTTTTTCAACTATTGCTTAAATGATATCTACAAAGGACAACTTTTATTTTGATCTAAAAACTTTTATCCTATCTTATGTACCTAAATATAAAGTTTTTTAATAAAATAACCTCATTCTAAGTGCAAATTTTGAATCACTCGGTGGAAAAAACTTTGTAACCAATGTTACAATATTATAAATTTCTATTATTGATGAATATTTTTATAAACACTTTGTAACATCTATATAATTTACGAGTGAACTAACTTCCACTGTTATATCTGATGTTCACAGTGGATTACATGTTCAAGAAGCATCAACAGCGGAAACCCCTTCCTGCATCAAAGGCATGAATTGGGACCTCGATTTAACGATAAATGTAACATTAAATGTAAATCGAAATTATATAAAAAAAGAATGACTCAATTCATTTAATAATTTTTGGGCAATAGCTGATCATTATAAACAGAGTGATTTATGTAGAGTTTGTAGAGCATACTTATGCAGATATAGTCCGTCCGCTATAACTTTTCCCATACGGTACGAATCATTTTCAAACAAACTAAATCAAAACATAAATTGAAACGAACGTCGATATGTATATACATTTTGTATACTGTATACTATATACTACACTCATCGGCATACGTTTAACTTTCTGTTTTGACTTAATTTGATTGAAAATGAATCGTACCGCATGGGAAAAGTTATAGCGGACGGACTATTCTCAAACAATAGAGAAAAGTTAAATGAGTCCACGTAAAACTGGTAAATATGAATATAATTTGCAGTTAGCAGAACACTGACACCAAGTTCGTAAGAAACATTTTTGGATACTTTACCAGATAATATATGGTTAACAACGCTATTCAAAAAAAGTGGCATTGCAGCTCGACTTAAATCAGAACCATTAATGCTAACAACAATGTGATCCATGAAAGCGAAAAGCTGAGGAAAAGTTATAAAATATGGATTAAGCAAATTGTAGCTGGAGCATCACATGAGCTAATGGTTTATTGCATATAAGGAGACAGTCTGTTACCAACGCACTGTACTCAGCTGAGAATATTTTTTAACAAAAAATCAAAATATTAAATTATTCTCCACTATTTATTTTTTAGTTGTTATATCCACTTGAAAAAGCATAAGATAAATGTGTTTATTGGATTTACTCACTCTCAATTTACTTCTTTCTTTTCCAATCTCCTCATTCTTTCAACATCATGTTACCTACGCACTTTTTTGAGGCTTGCGTACCATTTCCTGCGATGGAACTTGATCAGGATGATTATCGTCCTCTAAATAAGCAGGTTCGTCTAAAATTAATAGATTTATGTAAAATATTGTTATGTGAATGTATGAGATAGCCACTTTACACGATGCAAGTAATTGCACAATTTCTTGTAGCAATTGAAATTGCATCGTGTCACACGATAATTGCACAGAAAAGGTGCAATTACTTGCAGCAACTTCTTGCTGCAAGAAGTTGCAGCTAAATAGAACATGTCCATGCAATTTTTTCTGCAATTGTTATATATAACACATATTATAATATTCTCAATAATGTAACATTTTTAATCTAATATCTGATAACTCTACTCAAAAAATCACATTTAATTTATAAAAACAACCTAACTTAAAATTTATGGTTAGGTCAAAGTTTCTGTCTATTTCTTGTCAGCTTATGCAATTACTTGTACCCTGTAATCATTTTATTGCAGAAATCTAGTTGCAAGTTGCAACTGATTGCAGAAGTTTTTGCTGCAAGAACTTGTGCTATAAATTTCGCAATTGCTTGCAACGTTTAAAGTGCCTCAAATGTAGGAACAAAATTTGATTAACTTATTTTTAAAACACTTACCTGTAATCATTGACAGTAATAAAAGACTCCAAGTACTGGATTCTCCGAGTCTTTAGTTTTGAATAAGTGAGATCGTAAATCGTCCCGGTTGATTGATGTTTATCCACAGTTCTCTAGTGTAGATAATCTCTACACTCTACCTCTTCGAGCGAATAGGTTTTTATCAGTAATTTTGCGATTGAAAATCGCACTCACACAGTTTGGGCTTCCACAATGACATGCAACAAGCATGTTAATAAGTCCAAAAATATAATATGAAAACTATTTAAAAAGGCAGTATAACAATCACTCTATATTTATCAATCAACGACATAACCAAACCGTCCAAACCACAGCTGCGCTACAGCTGCCATATTGGATAATTTTTGACATGTCATTTGAACATCCAATCAGAACAAAGTTATAATGCGCATGCGCCCGGTCGCTAGGTTTTACCATATAAAAATTCACAGTCATTACGCCCGTAAAGAAGTATAACTTCAAAAACATACTCTTTATTCGTAACGATAAAGCCATTAGTTTTCGAGATATTTGAAGCTTTAAACGAAGGAGCATAATACATTAATCAAAATAAGTGTGCATTTTCATTTTTAACTTCAAATAATATCTCGAAAACTAATGTCTTTATCATTACGAATAAAGAGTAGAGGAGAAGGTGGGAATACGGCCCCCTAATTTGTTTTTCGACTAGAGATTATAAACAATCAACATTTTTAAATTTTAATTTTCGTCCACATAACTATTAGTTTAATACTAATACAGTATTATTAAAAAAATAAAAAAATCAAGATCTAACATATAAAAAAATATTCTTGTCAGTATCTAGGATACTGTGAAAAACAAAAACGTCATTCTAATATGGCCCCCCAGGGGGCCATATTAAAGGAATACAAAAATCTATCGGCAGAAATCGCAGATATAATGTTCAGTTTCTGCACCGACACATTCATTTTCTGCCCACAAAAGACAGCTCTGACACTGTATCCAAGTCTCCACTCTGTTATTACTTGAATAAGACTCCTCGCAAGATGCACACGGTGGCGTCGTCGTTATCAGAAATTGAACCCTGTGAACTTAGTTCGGAATCTGTATCCTCTTCAATATTGGAAAGATCACTTCCTTCGGTGTCAGAATCTTCGACGGTAATACGTTTCCGAACTTTCTCTTGGGTTTTTTTTTTGCAAATTTGACCTTGTCTTCGTCCCCTTCCGCGTCCACAACTCTGTTTACGGTCTTCAGTGTTCTTAAGAGATTGTTCTAATTTAAATTTATAAGGCGATGATGTAATTATAGTGGCTTTTGTTAATTTTCTTCCTCGATTTGAGGTTTTTATTTTAGGCTTGGGTATTGGTGAAATTTGATGATGTAGTATAAGCGAAGGGTTTACAGCTGATGATGTTCCTGGTTTTGAATAGAAGACAGAAGGCTTTATAGTTAGCAGTCTTCCATGCTCGTTAGATGATTTGGGTTGAAGAGATACTGAATCTGATGTTGACGTGCTTGGAGCACATGACTTCAGTTGCCTGGAGGATTCAGGAACAGTGCATGAAGTTGGTTGGGCAGACGATTCTACAGTTAATGTAGCAGTTTCGACAGACGATTTAGTTGGGTTCATCATCGAAGAAGTTGTACTCGATGATATACTAATTGTTACACATTATACAACTAATTGTTTCTCCTGAGTTAAAGGTAAAATAGTTTTCTACCTAACGGTTTTCGTACTGACAGATCTAATGATAACTCAGGATCACGAACTAGCCTTCTTAACGTAGTTCTTGGTACAGGAAATCTTTTGACTGCTTTCTTAAAACACATATGCTTATTACGAACAGTCTCTACTGCCTTTTTCATGTCGTTAGCACTCCACAATTTCCTCTTTTTTTTTCTCAGATTTAGGAGAACGATTAGTACGAGGCATCTGGAAATAATAAAGTGCAAACATGTAATATGGCCCCCTCAATGTGTATGTAATATGGACCCGGGTCCATAATGCATACACATTCAAGGGGCCATATTAAATAAATAGTTACATTATAAACAAAATATCAAAAACAAATTATATCTATTGCAAAATATTCATAGGTACCTTTAAAAGTCGATATGCAATGGTTTTTCTACACTCTAATCAGAGAATGATAATTTTTATAACTGATTTCTTAGAAAAAACAACATAAACACAAGAACGGCAAAAAGTTTTGTTAAGCACGTGAATGAAGCGAGCTTTGTAAGTCGATTAAAGGCTAAGCGCGGTAGTTCTCGGGTCCTGACATGTTTCGATAGATAAAGATAAATAATGTAGTATCAAGCGTAAGGCCGATGCCACATTATGCGTTTTGACCGGATGCGTTTCCGCCGCATCCGGTGAAAACGCATAGTGTGACAGATCGGTCCGGTTGCGTTGGAAACGGATGCGTTTTGAGTCATCGGTACGCGCTTACAAACTGCAATAGACTAAACGCATAGTGTGACAGGTCGGTCCGGTTGCGTTGGAAACGGATGCGTTTTCACCGCATCCGGTCAAAACGCATAATGTGGCATCGGCCTAAAGCAACAATGGCATTGGTGGAAGTGGCAAATTCACTAGGGGGCCGATTTACCAGCAGGGGCCATATTCCCACCTTCTCCTCTAGATTATTTGCATAAAAAGTATTGGAGAATCTAAAAATTATGCTAAAATAGCAGTTTCATCAGTGGCGTAGAATTTGGGAAGAGTCGACCATTCACTTTCCCCTGTCGTACGCCTCTGGTATTAACCACAAACGATTATTTAATACAATTTAGTAGAGTGTACCGTACCAAAGAATACATATCTCCCAAGAACCGACACAAACGGATTATCTATGAACTAAATTTTTATGCGCATGTGCCAGATCGGCCATTTTTCAATTTGTATGAATAGCAAATAATTTTGGTGACATTTGTCTTGTACAGGATCGGCGTTTGTTGTCACAGTTGTTTGTTTGGCTTGGCGTTAGTATTTTGTTTTTGTATCAGTTTGTAGCTCATAATATTTTTTTCTATATATATTTTCTTATATAGCCTACAACTATTAATTGTTATTTTCCAACATTTATACAATTTAATTATTTTTGAGATATCTTGATTATGTGAATTAATTATTTTAAGCTTTTTCATGAACTATAAACTATCGTATAAAAAATTAATTTTGTATTTATTGGTATTTCACAAAGAATTTGAATCTAAAATATCATACAAATTCTCTAACCTTTCTTTGACCTCTACTGTACCAAATGCATCTGCAGGAAGAGTCATATTTTATATGTGTTCATTCCACAAGCCACGTGCTGTGTTTAAAAAGTTGAGAATCCAATACTCACAAAAGCTTCCATAAAGTACTTTTATCAGCAAACCTAAATTAAATTTAATAAACTATGTTTCATTAAATTGTTTCTGTAGTTTGTATAAAACAATAACTTAGGTCAAATATATAAAACAATTTATGACTGACTACTTGAAATTCAGGATTTTCAGAAGTAACATTATATAATTTAGCTAATTCAAAAAGTTTGATCCAATATCACTTGAAATTGTTTAAACATTCAAGTTAATGCTTGATAATTGACAATACACTCTTCATAATAGGTTTACATTCTCTTGATTATACTTGCGTTCCAACAAAAAAAAAAGCTAAAGGCTGCTTTCATATGGAATATAAGCTTCTGACCATAATGATCAAAACGTTTCCATATATACAGGGTGTCCCAGACTAATTTACCCACGCTATATCTCTTAAACGAATAGAGATTTTCGAATGGGACAAAAAGTGGTCTATTCTACTTGTAATACACTTTAATATGGCGTAGAAAAAAATCATCCCCTAAATATTTATCCCTTAGTTGCAACCCTTAACTTTAATTTTTTAATAGCACCCTGCATATTTTTTTATAGTTTTGGATATGGACTTCTATCGTCTATTCAACACATTTTTGGAAAATAAAATCGGTTCGTAAATAACCAAGAAAATATCAGTTAAGTTTTGTTAATTATGTGTCCCAGACTAATTTATCCAGGCTATATTTCTTAAAAGAATAGAGATTTTCGAATGGGACAAAAACTGATCTATTACATTTGTAATACACTTTAATATGGCGTAGAAAAAAAATATCCCCTAAATATCCATCCCTTAGTTACAACCCCTAACTTAATTTTTTTTTAAATATCACCCTGTAAGTTAGGGATGAATATTTAGCGGATGCATTTTTTCTACGCCATATGAAAGTGTATTACAAATGGAATAGATCAGTTTTTGTCCCATTCGAAAATCTCTATTCTTTTAAGAAATATAGCCTGGATAAATTAGTCTGGGACACATAATTAACAAAACTTAACTGATATTTTCTTGGTTATTTACGAACCGATTTTATTTTCAAAAAATGTGTTGAATAGACGATAGAAGTCCATATCCAAAACTATAAAAAATTAAAGTTAGGGGTTGTAACTAAGGGATGAATATTTAGGGGATAATTTTTTTCTACGCCATATTAAAGTGTATTACAAGTAGAATAGACCACTTTTTGTCCCATTCGAAAATCTCTATTCGTTTAAGAGATATAGCGTGGGTAAATTAGTCTGGGACACCCTGTATATTAATTAATATATTAATTAAAAAAATCACTTTTTCTCTTTTCTCGATTGCTTATTAGTTTTTATTGTATACTATATATATATATTTTTTCAGTTATTACATCTTTATATTTATAGAAATAAAATAGTACAATACTTATTGGTTTTTTATTTATTTACCCCGATATTCGACTTTAAAGAATGTACTGGCTGGTTTTGGCTGGAATGTACGGAATGTTTTGGCTGGTTTCCAAGACAATAAAAATTGAAAATATTGACATTCGATTTTAACATACAGTTTTCTTGTTGTTGATCACGAACATTTGTCATCCAAAAAGAATTGGATTCCGTGACGGTTACAACGGCTGTTATTTTTCGATTATTTTACGAAATAACGAATATAATGAATTAGGAAATACCTCGACAAACAAGTAATTGGTCCTAGGTTTTCACCCAAAGTAATCGAAAGTAGAACTGGAAGTCGATATTGGAACTCTTCGTGTAACTTTGCGTCGATTGATCTACGATTTTACTAATTTTGTCATCTTGTTTTACATTCATATCATATTTTGAGTGACTTTAAAGCAGTACCTACGGTTGTAACTCTAAAACCGAAGTCCGATGTCAAATTTCTCATCTTTAATACCATTCATGGGTTATAAGCTTTCATTCGACACCTCATTTGTCATTCTATCTGTATTAGTAACTGAGGAGTTGTATTTGCGGTCGGACGGACAGACAGTCATGAAACCAGAAGTATATATTTGTTCTCGTCTTGCGAATGCGCGTCGAATAATATATCACTTGTGCTATTGCGGTGACTTTAAAAGAGTACTTCCGGTCGCATTTCTAAAACCGGAAGTCCTAGGTCAAATTTTCCACCTTTAGTACCATCCATGTATTATGAGCTTTCATTCGACACCTCATTTGTGATTCTACCTGGTATAGTGACGGAGGAGTTACATTTCCGGTCGGACGGACAGACAGTCTAGGTCAAATGTCTCACCTTGAGTACCATCCATGGATTATAAGCTTTCATTTGACACCTCATTTGTCATTCTACCTGGTATAGTGACTGAAGGAGTTATATTCGCGGTCGCACGGACAGACAGCCTATTAGCTCACACCAAGTCGTTCAAATTCTCACCAACTTGTTCACACTTTTTCAAAATTGGTGAAAACAACAAATTATATTTTGTATCGTTGTATCAATATAAGCCAAAAAGAATAATTAGTGAATGTCACGCCACTATAATATATTTTATTATTGGTCTTTCAATGCTAAAATCAGGATAAAAAAGGTATTTTATCCATGGTTTTAATCAATATAATTCTCACCATTACTTTGTGTTGTATTTGCAACCTTTTGTAAATCAAAAATAATTCCACCATATTAAGAATGTCAACAAAAGCCGGCCCTGCATGCAACCTTTCTCTCAGTGCAACTAAAATTTTATTGATACACGCCAGAAATGTGCGAGACTTTTCTCAGTGTACTCGCGTGTACACTTGCCAACTCGATACTAAAATTAAGTACATGTAAACAACAAAAGAATCGCCGTCCGTGTCGGTTCTTGTGAGAGATATGTATTCTTTGACCGTACCTACACTTTCTGCCAAGTACCATAAGGATATTATGTCAAATAATTATATAGTACCGGGCACGGATAATTCTTAAAGTTTTAAATACAGAATAAATTATAAAAAAAAAGAATACTTTAACATAATTTGACATATCCATGTGATACTTGGCAGAAAGTGTAGGCACTATACACCCTACTAAATTATGTTAAATAATCGTTTCTGGCTATTACTAGAGGCGTACGACAGGGGAAAGTGAGTGGTTGACCCTTCCCAAATTCTACGCCACTAATGAAACTGCTATTTTATCATAATTTTTAGATTCTCCAATACTTTCTATGCAAATAACATACTCTTCATTCGTAACGATAAAGTCGTTAGTTTTTGAGATATTTGAAGTTAAAAATGAAAAGACACACTTATTTTAATTAGTGTATTATGCTCCTTCGTTTTTAGCTTCAAATATTTCGAAAACTAATGGCTTTATCGTTACAAATGAAGAGTGTGTTTTTTTACATAGAAAGTATTGGAAAATCAAAAAATTTCACTAAAATAGCAATTCCGCCAGTGGCGTTTGTTTAACATAATTTACTAAACTTTACAATACCAGCACCACTTACCAAATTTCGTGTTGTTGTCCCATGCCTATCAGGAAATATTCAAAAATAAATAAAATAAAAGTTTACCTTTGACACCCTGAATTTCGGTTATCATCAACTTTTGTACTAAGGTAAGTTAGCTTAAATCGACCTATTTTAAACTCAGGAATCTAAGGTTAAGCTATGGCCCATTCTTTACCAAACACCCTGTATAGTGTTTCCCTGTTAACAGATTTTCTGGGCTAAAAAATTGAGATTATTATTAGTTTAGTAAAGAAACTATACTTACATAATCAAAAAGGGAAGTTAGGCCGTTTGATAAAAAATCAAATACTGGCCGACAATTGATTCTGTACTTTACTTTTTCACCACATATGCCTTGTAATATTTTACAAAACCTATTAAAACATTAATTCGTTGTTGGCTCTTCTCTCCCACCCACCTTCTGTCTTCCGTCTTTCGAATACGCGTCTCAGTATTTTCTTTTCCCAACTTTCTAGAGTATCCTCTTCCTTCTTATTTAATGCCCATGCCTCGCAGGCGTATGTTATTGTGGGTCTAATTACTGTTTTATATCTTCGGAATTTGCCTTGTCTAGAAACGTATTTTGAGTTTATTAGGGCTCTTAAACTACCTAATTTCCTATTCCGTTTTGCTATTTTGGCATCCATCTCTCTTTTTGTCGAATACCAGGTATTCAAAATTGTCCACCCTTTTAAAGCTATAGCTTTTACTACTTACAGATCTTATACTAAAGTCTTCTTATTTTATTTCTTCTGTCCCTCCCATGATCATAGACCTATTTGGTTTTGTCTTCATTTATCTCCAATCCGAATTTCTGTGATCCTTCATCTGAAGTTCTAGATCAGAATTTCTCAAACCAATTCAAGACCGAGAGAGGTGTTAGACAAGGATGCGTGTTGTCACCTGACTTATTTAACATTTATGGTGAACATGTCATGAGGATGGTTTTAGAAGGATGGGCCGGTGGAGTAACAGTAGCTGGTAGGAAAATCTCCAATTTAAGATTTGCTGATGACACTACACTTATAGCAGCAAATTAGCAAGAAATGTTTGATCTTCTGCGAAGAGTTGAGAACGAAAGGAATATAGTTGGTCTGAAAATCAATAAAGCTAAGACAAAAATAATGGTGGTCGACAGATTAGACACTATTCAACTGACTAACATATTACAGGAATACCAGATAGTAAACACCTTTGTCTATCTCGGGTCTAGTATAACTATAACGATGGTAACTGTGAAGCAGAAGTTCGGAGACGTATTGGTATGGCAAAAAATGCGATGAGTCGCCTAACTAAAGTTTGGAAAGACAGATCTAAATCTCAAAATATCAAGATGAGACTGGTGAATGCCCTTGTATTCTCAATATTTCTATACGGAGCAGAGACTTGGACTCTTCGCGCATGCGATCGCCAAAAATTGATGCCTTTGATATGTGGTGCTGGAGAAGAATGCTGCGCATACCTTGGACAGCTCATTGGACAAACGTTTCCATTCTAAACCAACTCAATATGAAAAAAAGGCTGTCCACAATATGTCTGCAACGAACTCTGCAATTATTTGGTCGCGTGGTTGGCAGAGGTGACGACAGTTTGGAGAGATTAATTGTTTCTGGAAAAGTTCCGGGGAGAAGATCAAGAGGACGATCACCAACTAGATGGTCTGACCAAATAAATCATTCAGCTGGAAACTCATTCTGCGAAGCTCTTAGAGCAGCTGAAGATAGAGACCAATTTAGAAACATTGTTAGGAATATTGGAAGAAATCACGATCCTCAGTAATGGGGAAACGACAGGAGAGAGAGAGACATCTGAAGTCTACCCGAACTAGTAGATTTTCTGAGCATGCACCTCGTCTACTTTTGATGTCCAAAACACTTGTTGCTACTTTTTTTTATCTAGAAGACGTTGTCTATGTGATTCATAAACAGCTGCAACAGGGGATAGCCAGTTATTAAGCAGTAATTATTCTCTGATCATAGTCACTCAATCGTTCAAAAACGTGTTGAACAATAATTGTAATACGTTTAGATTTGTCATTTCTAATGTTTCGTTAACCTTTCCGAAACCGTGTTACAAAAACTTGCGCTTCAGGCCGTGTGGGGTAACTATGGTACCCCACTAAAATACTTTAATAAATCATTTAAATTATACATTATTGTTTCGAAAGTTATACAGTAGAGCACTAGTTACTGAAATAATTTGTTTTTATTATTAAACAATGTAGATTTTTTTTATTTTGACCTTTTATTAGAATTTGCTCTTATCCATTATTTTTACAGTCCGGACATACAAATTTTCTACTATCTTCTCGATGTATGCTGCAAATGGGTTTTATGAATGTACTACATGATGTTTAGTTTTTCTGTCTGATATTCTGTAATTTCAGCTGTCAACTGACCCTTTGATTTCAATATGCAATAGGCCATGCGGGGTAACGGAGGTACCCCAAGTAAGTTTAATTTTGATTTTAGGAGAAGATTAAAATTATATCTAATAATTTTTATAAAAAAACCATTTGGTAATGTATTTTCTAAGATTACCTGGAGGGAGAAAAAAAATATATTTTTAAAAGATATAAAAACAAAACCGCATCTGGGGTACCTAAAATACCCCGCACGGTCACGGAAAGGTTAACAATAGATTATCTTGTCAGAGACCTTCAGGTATTAATAGTTATTTAACCAACAAGTGTATTAATAAGGGCAATTAACAATTGAGATATTTTACCGCGTGAGCGGAGCGAGCGCGTTAAAGCGCGTTAATGTTCGAGATTGTTAATCGCCATTTTAATTCACGAGTTCGTTACAAAACTTTTCCGTCGACCGTACTTTTCAGAAATAAAGATATATCCATCTTTTGATTTTTCAAATACACAGAATTTTAAACAATAAAGTAAATAATGACATACATTGACAGATAGTACCAACAGCGGCTACTTGATTTTAAATTTTTTAGTGGGAATATAATTAGGTATATGTTTGGTTGCCTACACCAGAGGTCACTGCCAATCACAGAGCGTTTAATTAATTTATGCAAGCAATGTATGTTGTGTTGCCTATAATGAAATCGTTCATTAATAGAATATCATTCATTAATAGGGGTCATTAATCAATGATTTTGAGGGTGTTAAAATTGATCATAAATGGACGGTCGACGAAAAATTAAAATAATACAACCATAAATTATTTTTTAAATAAAAATTCGTTTTATGTTAACTTCTGTAATTATTTAAAATGTTTAACACTTTATCATGTAATAACGGTGTTATGTTTTTGGACCAGAGGAAATCTAAATGGTTGAACCTATCATCTGCAACTTTATACATCTCAACCAGATTTGGTAACTTCTTAGCCATGTATTTGACGTCCTGAAACAAAAAAAGAGTGCGTAAAATTACTCCTGCTGTAACAATATTAAATATTTTAATTCGAAGTTTGGTAATCGAAATTACAATTCATGTTTGTAGTTAAGAGAAATACGGGAAAAAATATCCTGTTTGTGACACAACCCCCTCCAGGCCGAAACCAAATTTTTTGAGTAGTATGGACATCTATATTAATAACCTATATGTTTCCTGTAGCCGATTTTGATGATATACATAGTTATAAACAAATGAAGATAAAAAAACGGCAAATTTTCGTTTGTTTCGTTTATTACCAAAAAGTTAAGTATTTTAAACAAATTTGAGAGTGAGAAACTCATAAATCGTATATAAACTTCAATATGGCGTTCTCTGAATATGTCTATCCTTATTGATTCTTTGAAAATTGCAAAATAAATCATAAATTTTGAGATTATATAAATAGTCATAACTTATGTAAAAATTAACCTAGAACCTTCTTATTACACGAAATACTGAGACTCCTGGTGCTTAAATCATGCCCTAAATTTCAAAGCAATTGGTCACATAGTTTAAAAGTTATTTAATTTGTTTATTTCAAATTAATTTTTTTGCACACTATAAGTCAGAAAATGATGAAGTTACAGTAATACTTTGGATAGTTTATAGTAGAGGGCCCATCTGTTTTGAGATGGACGTTGACAGGTGACTCAAATTTTTTTGCAGAAATTGCTTGAAAATAACTCAAATAATAATATTTGAGTTATCCTCCCTCTCAAAAAGGTCCGGAACATTGTTTAAATAATCAAAATGTCAAAAAATGAAGGAAAAATTCGATTTTTTTATTGGTTTTTTGATTATAACTTTAAAAGTATTCATTTTTGAGAAAAGATGTACTGACATAAAAGTTGCGTAATTAAATTTCCTACAATATAGAATTGGTTAAAAATTTAAAAAGTAGTCACCCTTGTTTGCAAAATAGCAATACTTGCGAAAAAACCATTCAAAAACAAGTATTCGCATTTTACGTTTTTCAACCATGTATGCTACACTTAGGACCTTCATATTTCACCCAGAAAAACTTTATAATACAGTAAAATAATACTGTAAATTTTATTAAGATCGGTTCTATAGATTTTGCAAAATAAATTTTGCAATCCAGCTTTCGCAAAAAAAATTCATTTTTTCAAAATGTTACAGGACTGAAAATAAAGTAGATAGCAAGTTGAAATTTTTTTGCGTATAGAAGTGTACCGTACCTTTAATTTGCAATTTGCAAAATTAAAATCGATGAACCACCACGGCGTCAGGAATTTTTTTAAATAAACATTAATTATTGGTGCTACGCGCAGGACAGCGGTGTTCGATTCACACAAGTTGATTTCCACCAAAATTTCTTCCAATCTTTATCTAATATATTATTTTCTTACTCTATATTTTGTTGTATTTTAATATTTTAATTCCACAAAAATCAAACTAATTTTATTATTGTTTGTGAAATATTATTTAAACAATTGCATATGTTTAAAAATAATAAACTTTTTTTCTCCAAGTTAAAATATATGAACAAAGAAAGTTTTTGCTAAAAAAGTGTTATTTCAAAGGATAGAGTATGTGTTTTTATTTTGCAATAAACAAATTTATTTATTTATATCGAAATGTAATAAAAATTAAAATGTATCAATCATTATCAAAGGTTATTGGAATGCCCAATCAGAGCAAACTATCCGCTGTCCTGCGCGCAGCACCAATAATTAATGTTTATTTAAAAAAATTCCTGACGCCGTGGTAGTTCATAGATTTTAACTTTGCAAATTGAAAATGAAAGGTACAGTACACTTCTATATGCAAAAAAAATTTAACTTGCTATCTGCTTTATTTTTAGTGCTATAACATTTTGAAAAAATTATTTTTTTTTGCGAAAGCTGGATTGCAAAATTCATTTTTGCAAAATCTATTAAACCGATCTTAATGAAATTTACAGTATTGTTTCACTGTATCATAAAGTTTTTCTGGGTGAAATATGAAGGTCCTAAGTGTAGCATAAATGGTTGAGAAACGTAAAATGCGAATAATTGTGTTTGTATGTTTTTTTCGAAATTATTGCTATTTTGCAACAAGGGTGACTATTTTTTAAAATTTTAACCAATTCTCTATTGTAGGAAATTTAATCACTCAACTTTTATGTCAATACAACTTTTCTCTAAAATGAATACTTTTAAAGTTATAATCAAAAAACGAAGAAAAAAATCGAATTTTTCCTTCATTTTTTGATATTTTAAATATTTAAACAATGTTCCGGACCTTTTTGAGAGGGAGGATAACTCAAGTATTATTATTTGAGTTATTTTCAAGCAATTTCTGCAAAAAAAATTTGAGTCACCTCTCAACGTCCAAATGTACTAATATTTTTACAGATGCGCCCTGGTCTATTATGAAACAAGAAGATTTACACTATTAATATAAAATCCACGAGGAAAATAAACTTCCTGTAGCTGGCTGTATACCATAAATCACAAAAATACCAAGTTTTTTGTAAAAGGTATATATTAAAATACCCTAAATAAGGGTCACAATACAAAACGTTTTCGGATTAAGGAATCCATCATCAGTGTTTAAAAGCCAAAATTTGCATGCCTGAGCCACCAAAATGTATAGGGTAAAAACCCTTTAAATGTAAATCATAAAGTTATTTTACATATTTATATAAAATTCATCGGATGTTATAGATAAACCTGGAAGTTGGCCATTGAAATCCAATATGTGAGGTTTTCTCCAAAAAAGTTCCAACCACGTGGGGAGAGTCCTGTGTTGCCCTGGGTAACATCCAGGTTTATCTATAACATCCGATGAATTTTATATAAATATGTAAAATAACTTTATGATTTACATTTAAAGGGTTTTTACCCTATACATTTTGGTGGCTCAGGCATGCAAATTTTGGCTTTTGAACACTGATGATGGATTCCTTGAAAACGTTTTGTATTGTGACCCTTATTTAGGGTATTTTAATATATACCTTTTACAAAAAACTTGGTATTATTTTTACTATTAATTTAATTTAAAAAAATGACCAAAAATAATTCTAAATATTGCAAAATTATTTTGTAAGAACATGTGAATTAAAAAAAGGGGTGCTAACTTCGTCCCTAATTGTCCTAGGACAATTGTTTTTCTTTCTAAATATGTATAAAAATTCAGTCTTTCTAAATATGAAAAAATAATTTTTCTACTGGTAACGGTTAAAAAGTTATTCTAATTGTTTATAAGTAAGCCAAAAATCGACCTGTTTTTGCAAAATAATTTTACATTGTTTAAAATTACTTTTTGTCATTTTTTTAATTAAGTTAATAGTATAAATGTTCTTCTTTAAAAAAATGGTCCGAAGTATTATTACTGTAACCTCATAATTTTCTGACACACAGTGTTGCAAAAAAATAAATTTGGGACAAACAAATTAAATAAATTTTAAACTATTTGACCAATTGCTTCGAAATTTGAAATATAATTAAGCACAAGAAGTCTCAGCATTCCGTGTATCAAGAAGGTTCTACCTTAATTTTTACATACGTTATGAACATTTATAAAATCTCATAATTTTTGACTTATTTTGCAATTTTCTAAGCAACAAATAAGGATAGACATATTCAGCGAACGCCATATTAAAGTTTTTTATATGATTTATGAGTTTATTATTCTCAAATTTGTTTAGAATGCTTCACTTTTAAAAAAGCGAAAATTAACCGTTTTTTGATCTTCATTTGTTTATAACTATGTATATCATCAAAATCGGCTGCAGGAAACATATAGGTTATTAATATAGATGTCCATACTACTCAAAAAATTTGGTTTCGGCCTGGAGGGGATGTGTCACGAGAAAAATCTTTTTTTCTCTGGACTTTTGATCTGAATTGCTAATCAGATGTCACAGGAGATGAAAAAGTGACGAAGCAGTTCCGTAACTGTTGGGAATTCGTTCTCTGAAAGTGGCGCTACTTGCGGAATGTGTTACGGAACGGTCGCCATGACAGTGAGCTTATTTTAATTCCGCTACCTCCGTCCAGCGTATGCTACTTTTGTGAATATGTCAATAGACTTGTTGAATGATTTCGTCAAGTACTAATTATCAATTGAAAAATAGCGCAGTCGGTAAACAATCCATGGTCTTTCACCATGATTATAAAGTAAAAAACAATTTATTGTGCAAATGCAAGTATATAACCTCACATATAACAGAAAGTGATAGGCTGTCACGAATTTAGGAAGCGGAGAGTTCATAAGACGAAACATAACAAACTGTTAACGCTCCATCGAGAACGGCTCCCTCACTTTTTCGTCCTTGATGCGACCATTATTTTCCTTCCGAAAAGCGGTATACTCTTACGTACTGAGTTTGTAAAACATTTGTGTCGATTGAGTTCACATTCAATACCACCCGTGGAAAAAGATCTATGATAGATTATGTTGTTACCAACAGAGATATACATCCATCAAAAATAATCGACGTAAGATTGGTTAGAGCAAATGATACAGACTCTAGTCTCAAAAACATTGTATGTGGGGTACCTCAAGGTCCATCTACTTTGGAGGACCATTGGGTCCTCTACTTTTCCTTATCTTTATTAATGACATCACTAATTTAAAAATCGATGGAAATATCTTTCTTTTTGCTGATGATACCAGTATCACTTGGAGCAACTCAAATATTGCAACTCTTCATGCTACTATAACTTCTGATCTACTTACAATAAAAACCGGGTCTGACTCAAATTTACTCTCGTTTAACGTAGATAAAACAGTAGCATTGTCTTATAAAGGAGCTCTTCAACCCTTACCTCTTAATAACAGCCAGATCAGTACCGTTGATTCTGTAAAATTTCTTGGTATTTTTTTAGACAGCAACCTTAAATGGTCCCTCCATATCGATTTGTTAGGGAAGAAACTCTCTTCAGCTTGCTATGCTATAAGATCTGTTTCGAATTAACTCAATTTAGCATCTTCCAAAATAACATATTTTTCTTTGTTCGAGTCACATCTTCGTTATGGTCTTCCTTTTTGGGGTTCTGGTACAGCTGCCCAATGCTAAGATCTCTGTTTGGCCTCAGAAGAACAACACATTGCAGAAGTTATTTCAAAGATCACGGAATTTTAACCCTTCCATCTTTGAATATTTTAGAAACTGTTTGCTTAATTCGTAAACATCTACATGTCTTTCCACCAAGACCTAATCATGACTACTTCACGAGAAATTCTACGTTTGATGTCTATTTGCCGACCCCGTCCTCGGAGTTAGTAAAGAAATCGATATTATATTCCGCAAAAAAAATGTACAACCATCTCCCCCTACAACTAAAATCTGCACCATCTTTCCACAAATTCCGTAAACTGACAAAAACCTACCTGTCTGAAAGACCATATTATTCAGTAGAAGATTTTTTTAGTCAATAACTAAGAGATTACAGTACCCTTTGCACAAGTAGTGATTTTATTATTTTTTATCTATATTTGGGTGTCATATGCAGCAGCTTAACTTTTTAACTTTTAAACCTTTTTTATTAATTATTAGGTACACTATGCATTTGCAATTTATTTAAATTTTTGCAATTGATTATTTCTGTTTTAACTTCATTATTATTATTATTATTTAAATATGTTGACGATTTATGTAATTTTAGTAAATTGGATTGTTACTGTTTTGTTTTTTTGACTATTTATAAGCTTTGTCGATAAAATTGTAAAATTTTTCATGGCAATAAAGCATACTTCTATTCTATTCTATTCTATAAGATGCCTCAACTCAGCAGATGTAGGTAGCGACCATAGCCTAGTATTATGTAAAATATATAAGAATCATTATGAAATATTTCACACCTAAGAAGGCAGCACCAACACAAACAAAAATCAAAGTCGACGGACTACATACGGAATCCACGGAATACTTATACAGGAAAAGAATATCAGAGAAGATTGCTGAGAATGGAATATTAGAAAACGATAACATCGATGAAAGCAGGCAAAAGCTCAAAAATAACATAATCGACGCTGCAACAGAATCACGTGGAGAGAGAAAAGTAACGAATACTCACATATTAAAGAAGAAAACCCCGTGGTTTAGAGAGGAAGTTAAGATAAAATGCGAAGAAAAGAAGAAAGCCTTTTTACAATACAGGACAAAACAAACACAACAGGCATACAACCACTACAAACGAATCAGAAACGAAACGTATACTTTAGTGAGGCAAATAAAAAGGGAGCACTGGCAGAGTTTCTCAAAACAGAGGGAACACGACTTCTACGGAACACAAAAAGAAGTATGGAGAATGATCAGAGGCCAAAGAAAGGAGATGAATGAATTAATAAAAACGAAACACATTCAGAAGGAAACATGGACAGACTACTTCCGATCTCTATTTGCTAAATGCGACGATAATGAACCACCAACACCTGAAGTTACGACAAACGAAGAAATAAACATCGAGGAGGGAGAGGTAAAGGAACCATTAAGAAAATTAAAAAATAGAAAATCTCCAGGAGAGGGCAGAATATCGAACGAACTCCTAAAGTACGGAGGACAAGATCTAACTAAACAGCTATTAAAACTATTACAAAAAATAATAGAACAAAACAGAATACCACAAGAATGGAGATCAAGCATCCTAATACCTCTCTTCAAAAAAGGAAACAAATCAGACCCGGAGAAATACAGAGGGATTAACTTATTAAACACAACCTTAAAATTAACAACAAAAGTGATAACAAACAAATTGAATGAAATTATAACATTAGCAGAAGAACAACAAGTTTTTAGGTCGGGAAGGTCATGCACTGACGCTATATTTATAATGAGGTAAGTTCAAGAAAAATCGTTGAAATACAACAAACCGGCATATTTATGTTTCGTGGACTTTAAGAAAGCATTTGACAGGGCCACATTAAAGGACGTTATCCACTTGTTATACTCGAGAGAGGTACCTCTGGGAATAATTAAAACGATAGAAAACATCTACCAGAACAACACAATAAAAGTAAAAGTGTAAGATGAACTAACTGACCCAATTGAAGCCGGAAATGGGATAAGATAGGGGGATTCCTTGAGTCCTTTATTGTTCAACCGGATCATGGACGAAGTAATAAAAAAAGTGAGAATTAAAAAAGGATACCTAATGGGAGAAAAACAACTTAAAATAATCTGCTATGCGGACGATGCAATACTAATCTCTCAAAGTGAAGATGATTTACAATCTATGCTGCCCCAATTCAACATAATCGCCAGAAAATTTAACATGTTAATTTCCTCAAAAAAGACAAAATGCATGGTTATAACAGCGGATCCAGTAAGATGTAAATTGGAGCTGGAAGGTCAGATAATAGAACAAGTGATGGAGTTTAAATACCTAGGAATCACACTATCTAGCTACGGAAGACTCGAAACAGAAGTGGAAGATCAAGTGAATAGAGCAAACAGAGCCGCAGGTTGCCTGAATGACACAATATGGAGAAATAAAAATATCTAAAAAGAAATGAAAGGCAGAATTTTCAAAAACAGTCATCAGACCAATAATGACATACGCGGCAGAAACACGACCCGACACAGAGAGGACAAAAAGATTGCTCGAAACAGCGGAGATGAAAACCCTTCGAAAAATCGATGGTAAGACTCTATGGGACAAAGCTAGAAGTACAGATATACGATGGAGATGCAAGGTGGATAACATTAATAACTGGGTAAGAAGCAGAAGAATAGAATGGAATGACCACATAAGCCGAATGACAACAAATAGGGTAGTCAGGACAGCGAGAGAAGGTTCCTTAATAGGAAGACGATCAGTGGGAAGACCACGAAAACGATGGAACGACAACTTACTAGAGGCACATTGAAAAAACAGACAGAGTCATGTCTATACAAAAAGAAGAAGAAGAAGAAGAAGAAGAAGAAGAAGAAGAGTTCACGGGAAAATTTTTAAAAATTATTCGGCAGCAAATATTTCTTGGGGATTTTTTGTTCGGAATTTTTTGTGAGGATATTTTGTCCAAGAAAATTTGTGGGGATTATTTGACCGAAATTTTTTGTGGGGATTTTTGGCTGGGGATTATTTGTCTAGGGATTATTTGTGAAGATTATTTGTGAGGATTTT
Source organism: Diabrotica virgifera virgifera (assembly GCF_917563875.1). Taxonomy (NCBI): domain Eukaryota; kingdom Metazoa; phylum Arthropoda; class Insecta; order Coleoptera; family Chrysomelidae; genus Diabrotica; species Diabrotica virgifera. The sequence goes on along the minus strand of NC_065451.1, from coordinate 38,878,788 downwards.
TTGTGGGGATTTTGTGTCTGGGGATTTTTGTAGAGGAATAATTCGTGGGGATTTTTTGTCCGGGATTATTTGTTTAGGGATTATTTGTGCGTAAACCAACAACGCGTATATTTCTTATTATAAATATTTTATGGATATGATTTACTTACTTTATGGTTAACAAGTGCATCACTTAAACCGTATATTAATACTGTTGGACATGTGATCTTAGACCAATCATATTTTGGAGGAACTGTCGAATTATATTTTTGTAAATTTATTTCTGGACCCCAATCGTATTTTTGAAATGTTCCTAAAACAAGTTCAATTCATAAATTTTCAACAAGGACAAAAGTACTATAAGATCTCTTCGGTCGGAAAGCAAATTTTTAGTAACAACCCTTAATCTGAGCCTTCTATAATTTACAAGGCATACAGACCGATAAATAATAAACATGGGAGAATCTACAATGTGCATATTACACCTGTATATTTATCTATAGTCCATTCAAATGTTACATTTTGTAGGCCATACCTTGCATTTGTTAGAGGAATCAATTTTATTTTTTTTAATGTGTAGGAGGGATCAGTAGAAACTTAAGTTCAAGTTTTTGGGGTCGCCACCCTTGTCCCCCAATCGCCATCTTGGAAAAGAGGTGCAAAGGGGTTTCGCGCCGTATCTCGTAAACTACCAACCCTACAGAAAACATAATAACATATAAAATGTAGAAAATTAAATTTTCTACAAGTTTGTTTCTATTACTTTTTATCGTCAAGTGACCAACAAAATAGATAAAAACAAAAATAAGTAAAATTTTTTTTAACAAGTTTCCTTTTGGAAGTAATAACCTTTTTTTTCAGTTCATTTTACAATAAAATACCATTTTAGCAATTTTGTAGAGGGTATTTCAGCGAACAATTTCAACTATAAAGGTGTTTAATTCTATTTATTTATCTAGGTTTTACAGCGCTCCAAACAACAGATTCTCGAATGCTCATAGGGATACAATAACAACAAAACGTTAAGCTTACTTTTCTACCTTAATGTTTTTTATTCATACAATTGATTATGATTTTAACATTCCTATGCTATTATTAATCTATTTTTGACCTTTCTCCCCACTATAAGCCTTAGAACCCTAAGCATATATAGAAAAGGCCCAAGAAGTTGTTTGAGGACAAATTCGCCGGTCCAGAAGAAGAATGACGCAACCGCAAAATGCAAAATTCTTCAGAAGAGCAACACTTCCTCCACCAGATGCCACTCCGTTGGCAGACTCCGTCTGTTTCCACAGACTCCGAGTGTATCACCAGATTCAGTCATGCCTAGGAAAACATTGTGATCCAGAAGATTGTGGCTGGAAAAAGCATGCAAAATTTTGGATACCAATTCAAATTCATCTTTCGCAGATGCAATGGAAACTGGAAGTGCATATGTGGTTGCTGAAAAGCAGACCTCAAATGTTCAGCTGTGTGCCTCCATTGTGGTGGTGAAAGTTCCAGCAACATCGTGGACATATCATTGAAGAAAATGAATTGGAAGATGAATCACCGACAATGACGCAAACTCTAACTCTCATTATAACACAAAAATTCACCTCGGATACTGATTCAGATCTTGACTCGCAGCCTGGACCATCGAAAAAAAATGAAAAAATAATAACTATGATAGATCTTTTTCAACATATAATCATAAATAATATTATTTTGTCTAGAAATTGTCCGTGGATTAGGCCTATTGGGGATACCACACAAAAACGCGCCTCCAGACTCTACCTTATAGGTGGCCGTGAAAAGGGTCAAAAATAGCTTAGTAATAGCATAGGAATGTTAAAATAATAATAAATAATTATATAGATAGAAAAGTAAGCCCAAAGTTTTGTTTTTATTGTATTCCTACGAAAATTCGAAAATCTGGTCAAGTTTGGAGCGCTCTAAAACCTAGATAAATAAATAATATTAAACAACTTCGTAGTGAAAATTGTTCGTTGAAAAATCCTCTACAAAATCGCTATGATGTTATTTTATTGTAAAATGAACGGAAAAAAAGTTATAACATCCAAAAGGAAACTTCTTACAAAATTTTCTCTTATTTTTGTTTATAACTTTTTTGTTGGTCACTTGACGATAAAAAGTAATAGATATAAATTGTAGAAAATTTAATTTGCTACATTTTATGTGTAATTAAATATTCTGTACGGTTGCTAGTTTAGGAGATCAGCGTGAAAGCCCTTTGCACCCCTTTTTCCAAGATGGCGGACGGGGGACAAGGGCGGCGACCCCAAAAACTTGAGCTTAAGCTTCTACTGAACCTCCCTACACATTAAAAAAATAAAATTGACTCCTCTAAGAAATTCAACCCTAAATGTAGCATTTCAATGGAGTATAGGTAAAAATCCAACAAAACTATTGCTTCCTAATACTCAAAATGTGAGTAAAACTAAAGTAACGGGAGACAGCTTAATATTTAATTTGTTTCAGAAGCTACCACCATCCGGTGACATTATGTGTCTTCATTTTGGATTCCTCATAACGGTCTGTGTTGTACCCTGTTTCAGAGTACACCACAAGTAGTCATAGCTTACCTACACAACATTAGTAGCGATAATGGATTACGAGTGATACACTTAGCAGCAGGACTAAACATGTGTGCTTCTTCTGTCCAGGTTGCCTGTCCGTTCCGAATATTGGCTATCATTCTGGCTATGATGACTTTGTTGGTTGCTATACGGAATAGTTGTCTTGAGGTCTTTCTTTACCATGCTCTCAGGTTAGCAAACCAGGATATTCTTCTTCTTCCTGGGGCCCTCTTCCTTCAATATTTTTTTATGAAAAGAGCAATGTACCTTCACAAGACAACCTGAATCTCTCCTGATAGAAGAAAACTAAATCAGGTTGGTTACACCTTAATAGATTAAAGCCATGGAACAGACGTAATGAACTGTAGACGTCATAGAGGTGCAACATAGACGCAGATCATTGCCAATTGATGTCAACATTGAGGACTAGAATTTCAAACTTCAGCAAAAAAAATAAAATGGATATTAAAAAGTAGAATGTGTAAAAGCTGAAGACTCTGAAAGCATCAACAATAGAATAAGGTATCAAAATATTAATAGGCACGAAAAGAAAGATATAGATTCCTATTGGACAAGAATGAAGGAAGACTTTGAAGCAGCAGCAAAAGATGAAATAGGAACTCAAACTTGTGCCAGTAAAAATCATTGGTTTGACGATGAATGTAAGAATGTAATAAAAGAAAAAAAATAGACCTACAGAAAAATGCTTACTAGACGAACTAGAGTAACTGTAGCGAATTACCAGACAAAAGAAGATAAGAAAAGAGGAAACACAAAAGATAGAAGCGAAATGACTTAAAAAATAACTTAAAAAAAGAGTGTGTGAGTACTTTGTACGCACGTAAGAAGTTATTCTTCTATTATATAATTTTAACGAAGTAATTGTATTCTATTTAAATATTAAACTAACTTTCTTATCTAACACTTTCAAAAATTTTTTATTAAAACAACCAAAAATAAAAAAAAATGAATCGTCCAGGATTGGAACCCGGGACCTTTCGATTTCTGACCGAACGCTCAACAACTAGACCACCGAGTCTCCTGTGATTGACACGTAAGTTTCGGATATAATTACACAAGACGGTGACAAATAGATTGAGTGGTATCGTGATAAAAATGTTATACCTACATATTTTATTATCTTACTACAGAAGAAGAGAAATTCAAAGACACAAAAATTATAATTAATAATACATTTACTAAAAACACTAATATATTCTTTTAATGACTTATTTGCGCTGATACAGATACTATCTTGAAAGATTAGAAATGAACTACATACTGTCTGAGTGCGCATGCGCGCAGATTTATGAAAAATTTTACTCTCAATCGCGCCTAAAGAAGAATAACTTCAAAAATTATTATCTTTTCAAATACATCTGCTCTATACTTACCGCTTATATGCATTTTCGCGTAATGTAAAACTGGAAAAAGGCCCATTCCTGCTGGCGTAGTGGTAAAAATCTGAGGAGCTAGGCTCTAAAATCAAAGTGTTTTAAGTGAGGAATCGTATATATCTTATTGATATAAATGTTTAATATACTGATGGCCAAAAAAATTTAACAGCTAGGGCAAATATTTTTTAAATATTTATCTATTTAAATTTAAATCTTTATTTAAATATTATTAAAAATATTTAAATATTTTTTATAATATTCTTATCATTTGATATCATTATAAAGAAATTTGCAATGTCATTTGCGTCAAAGAATTATTAATGAGTGAGAAACTCATTTCTCACTCATTAGTAAGTGCTTAACTTAACATTAGAAAAATATTTAATTTCTTCCACCCAGTATAAGTTCAAAAAAGCTGTTTGAGTAAACCTTTGCTGGTTGTAAATCAGTTGCACCAACCGTGTAAAATCGGAAACTGCGGAATCCGTTAATCAGTTCACGAAAAAATGAACTATGAAAATGAGCATAATTTTAGGTGATTTAAACTGATTTATGCGATCTTTTGAAACCATGTATGTGTATAATATACAGGGTGGGCCAAAGAAAACAGTCCACCTCGATATTTGGCTGTATTTATTAGATTTTAAGGAAATGAAGAAACAGGTCGATTTTTGATCTAAGGGTACATATTTTTACGGTACATACATCTGTCATTTGTCAACCCCCTCTGTTCCACTTCCCACTCCTTATTTTTAAATAGGGAATAGGAGTTGTTTGCTAGCTCATTTGAAAGGTTATTCAATTTTCTATTCAGTAATATTAACATTGTAAGAAAAAGAAGAATGTACGTAATTTATTTAAATCAAAATACATTTTAGGGCTGACAGAAAAGAGAAAAAAATATTTCTTTGATAAATAAACATTTTTTGTTGCTTAAATTCAATATTAAACCTACCAAGAGGCAGATGGGTGGCAGCTTGAACATTGAAATTCAGCGAAAAGTAATGTTTATTTATCAAAAACAATTTTTTTCTGTATTGTGACAGGAGTAGAATGTATTTTGAATTCAACTAAATTACATACATTCTTCTTTGTGTGTCAGTTAATTTAATTAAAATATTTTTTTCTTAGACACCCTGTATAAATAATTATAACAATGTTTATATTACTGAATAGAGAATTGAATAACCTTTCAAATGAGCTAGCACACGACCGCTATTCCCTATTTAAAAAGAAGGGGAGGGAGAAGTGGAAGGGAGGGGGTTGTCAAATGACAAATGTATGTACCGTAATGTGTTCCCCTTAGGTCAAAAATTGACCTGTTTCATCATTTCCTTAAAATCTAATAAATACTGCCAAATATCGAGGTATACTGTTTTCTTTGGCACACTCTGTATAGTGTCTATCTTGTTTCCTCTCATGGATTTCTATAGATTGTCAGGATAATAATTGAGACTATTATTTTAGTAAAGAAAGTATACTTACATAATCAAAAAGAGAAGTTAGGCTGTTTGATACAAAATTAATTATTGGCCGACAATTGATTCTGTAGTTTACTTTTTCGCCACACACGCCTTGAATTATTTTAGAGAACAATTCACTGTTAGAGACTGCTTCCAATTCATATAGGTTAAGAAACTGAAGCAAATCTCAAAGACACACGATAAATCATTACAAAACTTAAAAAAAAAAGATATGAACAGTGAAAATTAGTATTAATTTGGTTATATACAGGGTTGCGGAAAAGTCTGGCAACAACACGGTGTAATTTCTCGGAAACCGCTAGAACGGTTTTTATAGATTTTGGGGTTGGTAAGGGTCTTCTAATGCGGCCGATATTATAGTGGTAATTACATTGTTGTCAATTCTTCCATTTTTCTGGAAATCTAATGAACTTTCTTATTTCAAATAGAACACCCTGTATAATTTTTGCGTATTAAAGTCCTTATAAGAATACCTAAATGCCATAATTTCGGAGTAATTACTACTTTTATAAAAAAAAATTTAAACAAATTAATTATAAAAATCAATTTTTTTCGGCTCAGATATACATTATTTTATATTCATTGGATCTTCTTCTTCTAAAAGTGCCGTCTCCTCAATGGAGGTTGGCTACTACAATTGCAAACTCTTTTCTGTCTTCAGCTGTTCCTATTAGCTGTTCAAAATTTAGCCCTGTCCATTGTCGGATATTTCTGAGCCACGATAGTCTTTTCCTTCCTAGTCCACTCCTTCCCTCGATCTTTCCTTTCACTATAAGTTGAGCACATTGGTACTTATTATTTCTCAGTATGTGGCCCAGGTATGATACTTTTCTAACTTTCACTGCGTTGAAAAGTTCTCTTGCCTTGCCTATTCTATGCAGCACTTCTTTGTTTGAGGTATGCGATGTCCACGAAATTTTGAGAATTCTCCGGTAGATCCACATTTCAAAGGCCTCCAACTTATTTATGGTTGATATTGTAAGGGTCCATGTCCCAACTGCATAGAGAAGAGTCGACCAGACCTAGCATTTGGATAAACGTAGTCGAGTTTCGAGATTTATTCGAGAATCACCAAGCAGTTTTTTGATTTCTTCGAATGATTTTCTGGCCTGTTCTATTCTCGAACTTATTTCTAGATCAGGATTTAGGCTGCTATCGATCCAACATCCCAAGTACTTAAATCTATTGACTTGTTCTAAAATGTGCCCATTTATTGTGCAAGGTTGAGGTACGTTTTGGTTTTTTCGGATTGACATCACTTTGTTTTTTTAATGTTAATTTTCATACCAAACTGCTCAAAGGTCGAGTTGGTATTGTCGATGGGTCGTTGTAGACCCAAGTCGGAATCCGCAATCAACACCGTATCATCGGCGTATCTGATGCTGTTGATATTTACGCCATTCACCTTGACTCCATCCTTGAAGTCTTCCAGTGCATCTTTAAATAGAAACTCGGAGTAAAGATTAAACAGCAGAGGCGACAAAACACATCCCTGTCTAACTCCCCTCCTAATTTCTACTTCTGTGGATGTGGAACGCTCGATCCTAACTCTGGCGTTTTGGTTCAAGTACAAGTTAGTAAATTGATGTCTTTTTCATCTAAACCGACTTCTTGCAAACGTTCTAATAGTAGGTCGTGTTTTACTCTATCAAATATTATTTTGAAGTCTATAAAGCATATAAATATATCAAAAATGAATAACCATTTTCAATTTCGTTGCAAAACGAAAATACAGCCGAAACATATTCTAGTCCAATCAGAGAGTGCTGCAAGCACCTCTACCGGTTTCGAAACTTATTAGTCTCTCATCAGGAGGCACATATGCTGCTCTCCCCGATCCAACCAAAACAAACCCCAGCGTGCAGTCCCGGATTGCAACGAACGAATTGGCATAGATGCCCTAGCGGCAACTGCTACCAAAAAGTCTTCACTCTAATGGCATATATAACAACATAATGCTATTCTACATCCCACCAGAATGAAAACAATGGGAACCTTCTCTGGTTACACCTCCGAGGCTTCTACAATTTGCAAGCCATACGGATGCTGAGACTAAGGAAGATTACGGAAGATACGGATGCTGAGACTAAGGGAACCATTCTCGTTGGAACTTTACCGCGCTGAGCAGATGGGACGTGAATTGTAAATTGTAGAATTCCCTCATCTTCCTTAGTCTCAGCATCCGTATGGCTTGCAAATTGTAGAAGCCTCGGAGGTGTAACCAGAGAAGGTTCCCATTGTTTTCATTCTGGTGGGATGTAGAATAGCATTATGTTGTTTTATATGCCATTAGAGTGAAATATATTTCTCTGTAGTCGTGACATAAATCTTGATCTGAGAGTGCGTATGCTGCGGTGTTATATCTTCTCCACTTTATTATACGGAGTTGAGTCATGGACCATCAAGATGGGCAGCATTAAAAACATTGAAGCTTTTGAGATGTGGTGTTACCGTAGAATGCTACGTGTATCTTGGGTGGACCACGTGACGAATGCCGAAATTTTACGTCGGATCGGAAAAGGATGTGAAGTTGTACTTACTGTGAAAAGAAGAAAGCTTGAATACTTTGGCCATGTTATGAGAGGTGACAAATACTCGCTGCTGAGACTGATCATTCAGGGTAAAATCAGGGGTAAGAGAAGTATCGGTAGGCGCAGAATATCTTGGTCAAGAAATCTGAGGGAATGGTTCGGCTGCAGTTCCATCGACCTATTTAGGGCAGCCGCCAGTAAAATAAGAATAGCTGTGATGATTTCCAACCTCCGATAGGAGACGGACTTAAAGAAGAAGAAGAAGAGTGAAAACTTAGACTTTTTGGTAGCAGTTGCCGCTAGGGCATCTATGCCAATTCGTTCGTTGCAATCCGGGACTGCACGCTGGGGTTTGTTTTGGTTGGATCGGGGAGAGCAGCATATGTGCCTCCTGATGAGAGACTAATAAGTTTCGAAACCGGTAGAGGTGCTTGCAGCACTCTCTGATTGGACTAGAATATGTTTCGGCTGTATTTTCGTTTTGCAACGAAATTGAAAATGGTTATTCAGTTTTGATTTACATTTACTCTGTGTGGAGTATGAAGGGAACCATTCTCGTTGGAACTTTACCGCGCTGAGCAGATGCGACGTGAATTGTAAATTGTAGAATTCCCTCATCTTCCTTAGTCTCAGCATCCGTATGGCTTGCAAATTGTAGAAGCCTCGGAGGTGTAACCAGAGAAGGTTCCCATTGTTTTCATTCTGGTGGGATGTAGAATAGCATTATGTTGTTTTATATGCCATTAGAGTGAAAACTTAGACTTTTTCATATAAATATATCTTTCTGTTGGTCGTAGCATTTTTGCGCGAGAACTAGTAAATTGAAGAGGGTTTCTCTCGTTCCCATGCCGGCTCTGAATCCAAACTGATCGTCTCCGATGATTGTTTCGCACTTTCTATAGATACGATTATGTACGACTTTTAACAGGACTTTTACTGCATGACTCATAAGGCTTATCAGACGGAACTCATTGCAGTGTTGTGGGTTTGGCGTTTTTGGCAGCGGGATGAATATTGACTCTAGCCAGTCTTGGGGTATTTTACCTGTATTATAAATGCGATTGAATAAAAGGACAAGTATTTCGATATTTTTTTCGCTGATTAGTTTCAACGTTTCTGGGTATATTCCATCTGGACCTGGGCTTTTATTTGTTTTGAGTTGGTTAATTGCATTTATAATTTCAAATTTCAGAATTGCTGGCCCTTCGTTGTTATTTTCCAATATTGGTTCTTCTCGTATGTCATGAAAAATAATTTTAATATAGTTTTCCTACTCTTTCAGTTTATCTTCCGTTGATTCTAGCAGTTTGCCATCCGTGTTCAGCATGGTGTGAAAAGTTGTTCGCTTGGTAGTTGATGTAAACTCTTTTACCTTTTTATGTAAATTAAAAAATCGTGCCTTTGTTACAGTTCTTCTATTTCGACGCATTTTGTTTACAGCCACTTCTCTTTTGCTGCGATTATTTTTCGTCGAATTATTCTATTTAGTCTTTTGTATTCTCCATCCTGGTCATCGTTTCCTTTAGATTCTCTTCGTTTGTCCATTAATTGTAAACATCTGTCATCCATTCCTGTTTGGAATTGTTTATTGCATTGTTCATTTGTTCTTTAATAGTTTTCCAAAGAACGTTTATGTTATCGGACTGGATAATTCTGTGGTGGTCACTATTTCCTATATTTTTATTTAATGTATGGTGTCGTTTTTCAATATAATCGGATGTCTAGTTTGTGCTGAGGTTTTTGTTTCTTTATTATTTTCCATCTTGCTCGCACTTTTACAACAACATAATATGTTTTTGCATTGATGATAGCGTTGTGATATCTTTTTTGGATCATTGGGAACAAAAAATGTCTTTTGTAATTTTCCTCTAAAGTTAATCGTTTCCGAGTTATAAACAATTTAAAACTGAAAAAAATCGAAAAACGATTATTTTCTAGGTTCAAAAACACAAGTAAAAAATATTACTTTTGAACTACGAAGTACCAAAATTCAAGTTCAAACCTTATTTTATCAGCTACCGGTAAGTAATTTGGTCTTATTTCATTTTGATATATATCAAAAAGTATGCAGAGTGGGTAATAATAAAAATTTAACCTATTAAATGAGCGCTGAAAGGCGAATGGGGCGCCCTCTCGGTAATACGTCAGTTTTGGTGGCGAATTTAGATTTCTCGTCCCAAAAAACCCACGTTTACCAAATTTTGTGTCATTATCCCATGCCTATTAGGAAATATTCAAAAATAAATAAAATAAAAGTTTAACTTTGACACCTTGTATTTCGTTTATTATCAACTTTCTTACTAAGTAACTTAGCTTACATCGACCTATTTTAACCTCAGCAATCTAAGGTTGAGCTATGGCCCATTATTTACCAAACACCCTGTATAATAAAACTAGTTGGCCCTAATGTCACATGTAGAAAAAAGAAGCGGAATCAGTGCCGTTCCGGACTTTCGTAGAACAGCATGTGTTTGTCCGATGGAATTAGCTTCACAAAATAAAATAAAACATTTTGTAATGCTCTTCAATGGCTGTTGGTGAAGCCCTCTTCAATGTGTTCTGTTAGTGAGGGACTTGACCGATGAAAGATTTGCCGGGTCTGAATCCTCCTTGGTGTGGAATGAGGTGCTTGTCGACAGTTTTTTTATTCTGGCGAGAATGAGTCTCGTATAGTCTGAAAAAGTGACAGGGTTGCCTAGGGACAAAAGGGAAATAGGGCTGTAGCTACTGGGATTTTCTGGCTGGCTTTATAACATGTGTTGTAGAGTTGCAAGATATAGTTTTATGCTCCTTGGACTAGATGCTTTATTTGATTATTGCATAATATCATCTACACCTGTAGCTTTTCTTGTAGGGTTCTTTTAGTGTAAAATGAGTTTCTGGGTGGTTTGCCTCTTGATTTAATCTTCTTCTAGTATTTGGGTCTTTCTATTCATAAGGAGTTGAGTAGCGTTTTGGTTTGCTGTAACCTTGCAATCACCGTTACGTGCTTTTACAAAGTTGTATGCTACCTTGCTACTGTGGGTCATGTCCATTTTTTCTAGAGTTTCAAATTCACTTTTCCTTTCTAGTCTGACTCAGCTGTTGAAGTAGGACTCCGCAGTCAATCGTTTCTTGGCTATAAGAGTCAGAGGAATAGATGGTTTCGTAAGTTATCATTTTGGATGTAGATAGCATAGTTTTCTTACCTTGGCCAGATCAAGTACATATTTCGAAAGTACTAGAAAAGGATGCCGATTATGTTTCATGTACGCACCAGGAGCTAATCCCACGAATATTTTAATTTTTTGGTTATACTCGGGACGACCAGAAGCCATTGCCAATAATGATCCCCCTCCTTGGGAATGTCCAATATACGATAGCTGTTGTTTCCCAGTTATTTTTAAAATGTGATCTATAACGGCAGGTTGATCATATTGCCCCAATTGATCCAGTCTAAAATAAAAAAATAAATAAAATGTTTTCGGTTAGATTATCACACTAAATATTTAAAGGGGCATGCAATCGTGTACTTTCATTGTCTTTAAGTAAAGAATGCAAAAAATAGTGTTTTCAAAGGTAAACTGTAGATGTAATGTTGGAATAAAAAGTTATTCCTGTCATCGTCGTACATAAAGCATCGTAGTACCTAATATTTATAACAAATGATTAAGTGGTTTAATCGTAATTTCTTGTTAATATTCTGAAATTATTATTTTTTTTTATTTAGCTAATGCCTCGACAACTAATGGCCATTGGCATGGTGATGGTACTGTATGGATTTTTCCAATTAGGTACCTAGTGTAATGTGTAGTGTGTGTTGAGTAAGTGCCTTGTTACTTTGCAAAGCCGACGTCATTTTCTTTGCAAAGAGACGCTAATTTTATCCGAACGTCTGCGGTCCCTCCGGTGAGTACCGATCCCACCAGGACAGAAACTATTTTCATTTAATAATTTATAATAAACAAAAAATTCCTGACCCTGGTGAGATTCGAACTCACGACCATTCGGACCATTCGATCCAAAGGTAGGCGCTCTTACCACTGAGCCACAGAGGGAGTGAAATTATTTAAAATCAAAACTTACGTATAAAACCAAAATTCCTTATCTTTGTCAGGATCCAGCGATACATGTTTTCTAGAATAAAAATTTCCTCTGGTATTTCCTAGCCATACATCGAAACCATTGTTAAATAATATAAGTGATAATGAGTTGTTTTTGGCCTGTAGAAACTGTTCGCAGGAGCCAGCCATGCCATGTTGTAGTAACACTGGTTCTCGGTTTTCTTGTTCCTTCCCATTTATTGCTTTTATTCTAAATATCTTTAAGATGTATCCATCTTCTGTAGTAACATTGTGAGGTTCAGCAGTCATTCCAAGTTGATTTGTTAGTTCCATCTAGAATAATATAACTTTATATACGAGTAAGTTTTATGTAGGTTGTATGTTTTTGTATTCCTATGTCCCTGTAAGTTGTATCCATATGGAAAACTTTTTTATCATTAATTTTACGAAAAAAAGTTATTCTTTATAAAAAGTTCTGCATGGTCCAAAACCCAAGATTCGACCATCAGATATCAAATTTTATGAATGTTATACCAAGTATGTCAAAAAGTTTGAATTTATCTCAAGAGTAACATAGCTTTATTTTTCACAAAATTGAAAATTGCTATTATGAAAAGTTGTTTGGAATTAAAAACTATATTCTAATATGCAATTGCATCTTTATAAAATGAATATCCATTTTCAATTTCGTTGCAAGACGAAAATACAGCCGAACCATATTCTAGTCCAATCAGAGAGTGCAGCAAGCACCTCTACCGGTTTCGAAACTTATTAGTCTCTCATCAGGAGGCACATATGCTGCTCTCTCTGATTTAACCAAAACAAACCCCAGCGTGCAGTTCCGGATCGCAACGAACGAAATGGCATAGATGCCCTAGCGGCAACTGCTAGCAAAAAGACTAAGTTTTTACTCTAATGGCATATAAAAGAACATCCCATCAGAATGAAAACAATAGGAACCTTCTCTGGTTACACCTCCGAGGCTTCTACAATTTGCAAGCCATACGGATGCTGAGACTAAGGAAGATGAGGGAATTCTACAATTTACAATTCACGTCCCATCTGCTCAGCGCGGTAAAGTTCCAACGAGAATGGTTCCTGCAAGACTTTGAGCCGCTACAAGACTTTGAGCAAGCGCGTTGCTTATCTGGAAGCGTCAGCAATCGCAGGTGATCCGCAGAAAATTGACCAGCCGTGCTTCATATAACAGGTGTACGAAAACGCTGATTTTAACCCTTTCTATGCCAGGCCTTAATTTGCATGTTGGTCCCTCAATACCAAAGGTTTTTTCCTGCTTAGAGTCCCATTGCCTTATATACAGCGTGTCTACTTAAGTTGGAAACATATGGGAAACTTTTTTGTTATTCATTTTACGAAAAAAAGTTATTCTTTATAAAAAGTTCTGCATGCTCTAAAACCTAAGATTCAATCATCAGATATCAAATTTTGTGAATATTATACGAGGTATGTCAAAAAATATGAACTTCGTCCAATAGTAAAGTACCTTTATTTCTCTCAATATCGAAAATTCTTATTATGAAAAGTTGTTTGGAAATAAAAACTAAGATCAAATATGCAATTACATGCTTCTAATTGGAAAAAATATTTTCCAAATTTTTCTTAAATTTATTGATATTAACTTCGTTTTTATTTATTACACATACGATAACTCTTTTATTATTACTTTTACGAAAAAAGCTATTCTTTATAAAAAGCTCTGTATGTCCTAAGACCGAAGATACAACCATCAGATATCACATTTTAATAATTTTATACGAGGTATGTCAAAAAATTTGAATTTCACTCAAGAGTAAAGTACCTTTATTTTTCACAATATTGAAAACGGTTATTAAAAAAGTTGTTTAGAATTAAAAACTATGTTTCAATATGCAATTACATCCTTCTAATTGAAATATTGTGAAATATAAAGGTACTATAATCTTGAGCGAATTTCATATTTTTTGACACACCTCGTATAAAATTAATAAAAGTTGATATATCATGGTTGTGTCTTAGATTTTAGACCATGCAAAGCTTTTTATGAAAAATAACTTTTTTTCGTAAAATGAATAATAAACGAGTTATCATATTTGTAATAATTAAAAACGATGTTGGGTACCCATAAATTTGAGAATTTTTTTTTTCAATTAGAAGCATGTAATTGCATATTTGATCTTAGTTTTTAATCCCAAACAACTTTTTATCATAAGAATTTTCGATATTGAGAGAAATAAAGGTACTTTACCCTTGACCGAAATTAATATTTTTTGACATACCTCGTATAATATTGAGAAAATTTGATATATCATGATTGAATCTTAGGTTTTAGGTCATGCAGAACTTTTTATAAAAAATAACTTTTTTTCGTAAAATTAATAATAAAAAACTTTCCCATATGTCTCCAACTTAAGTAGACACGCTGTATATGTACGTCGCATATAAATAAACAAATAAATGACCAAAACATGTTTTTTAATGAGTTTTTTAACCAACTTAAACGTTTTCTTTTCAAAAGTACTCATCAGAGAACAAAACCAACTTGAAAAAATGTAACTAACTTAAATGTAAATTAACATTAAAAGGTTTCTTTTGTGTGGTACTCCTCAAAACATGATACTACGCAAAGGCCGACTCCGCATCTTGAACACATGTATCTCGATTCACTTCATTTTTTTTCTGGTCTTTTCTGTGGCTACAAACGCTTCACCTTCTAGTAGCTACCTATAAGCGTTGCTATCAGTGCTACAATATATAGCATATATCTAAAATATGTGAACAAATATATACGGCAATGGGCCCGCATGACCTGTCTTAGGTGCCAACATTTTAAGGCTTTGGGAACAATAATCTAACATTTTCGGACATATTGCTACGGCATTGGGATACCAATGAGTCTAAAATTTTATAAGCAACGCATATTTTCGGCTTTGGTAAATTGAGACCATAATACCTTGAACGTATATATAGGGCGACTGGGAATACAGACCCACTTTTTCAAAAACGTATATATGCAGCGTTGGGACAGAAAGGGTTAACGTACATACAATTGACGGATACCACACTTTTTACGTCATGGGTGGCATTTCTTGTATTGCACCAAAACATGCAATAGCTCCTAACCAATCCATTCCTCGGCTAAAAACTAAACCCGCACCTGAGGTTTATGGAAGTCAGAGAGCTGTTCAACTAATACATTTTAAAAGGACAAAACCTCAAGGTTCATCAGAAATCAAGATCCGAAGGGAATGTTCACACCAACTGAAGACTGAAACTGTGGCTCCATCTGTGCCTGATCTTCTGTGGTTCTAAGGGAAAAGCAGAGACATTCTCGGTATTTTAGGATGGAATGGATTCATGAAATCTGTGAGAAGAGACATACCATATTCATATTATGAACTAACATTTAATATTTGTACGGAAAACTAGGAGAAATTTATCAAATGATAGCATTCTAATAAAACTAAAGTTTTGGAATGTAAAAAGTGGGTTTTGCCGAGACCGTTAAAAATGGCAATTTTCAACTTACACTTTAGACCGAACGGTTCGTCTGAAGAAAAAGTAAATAGTGATATTTGTAGATAATTTTAAGTACTTTAATTTCTGTTAACAGACTATTTACTAAAAGTGAATAGTTTTCGAGATTTGAGCAAAAAAGCGGAAATAAGCTGGAATTTTTCGCTTTTTTCGCGATTTTTTCAATGTTCCGGCAAGAAATTTTGTCCACAAACCTCATATTCGGATTCAGCAGCCCAAAATCCATATATAATGAAAGAAATCAGAACTACCCCAAAACTTTCCCACTAGGGAGCTCGTAGAGTACAAATTGACTGAATCACATGTCATTATGCTAAAAACAAATAGAAAATATTTATAAATTATTGCAAAATTAAGGGCTTTTGCCATTATCTCCGTCAATTGTTTATGTATTTTAATTAAGAAACTCGAAAAGTAAACAACTTTTTAAGATCTTCAACTTTTATTTAAATTATTTTTCTCTAAAAAAATTTAGTTCTCACTGATTATTATTATAAAAAAAAATAAAACAAAACAAAAAATAGCTGCAGTAGATACTTATGTCTTCAAGGATTTGTTGTCAGCTATCACTCACATACATTTTAGAAACGTCAAAAATCTGTATAATATTTTTAAACGCTATTTCTACTTCAATAGTTTGCATCAAATCTTTAGACGTTAATTTGACTGACTTTTCTTCACTGCAAATGAATGAAAATTTGCAGACATATGCATTCGCGGGAACAATACACGAATAGTCAATAAAAAAATTATGTTTATTTAATTGTTTAAATAAAAAAAATGATTTTAACGGAAAATGCTTAAATTCTCTTGTTTTTTTACAATGTAGAAACTTGAAACTTTTACGGATTGTAGCTAATGATATGAACTATACATAACTTCACTTTTTACGTTAATATTGTTTATGTTATGCTTCATAAATAAACAATAAAGTTCCAAATTTTGAACGCTCATATATTTGTTTATATATAAATCGGCGTTTATTCGTGTCAAATTTCAATACGATACGAAACAAAACTTCAACCAAAACTCGAATTCAAAAAATTCGTGTTTTTATCGTAGTCTTAGAAAAATCACCGGTAGAGACGTTTTGTGCTACAATTAACATTAGAATTCGTTTGGTCGTATTAATTAATTAAACGCTTTTCTTTAGTTCAATCGTTTGGGTCAAATCTTTGGACGTTAATTTCACTGCCTTTTCTTCAATGCAAATGACTAAAAATTTGCAGACATGTGCATTCGCGGGAACAATACAGGAATAGCCAATAAAAATTTTTTTGTTTATTAATTGTTTAAATAAAAAACGATTTTAACGGAAAATGCTTAAATTCTCTTGTTTTTTACAATGAAGAAACTTGAAACTTTTACAGATTGTAGCTAATTATATAAACTATACATAATTTCACTTTTTACGTTATTTGTTTACGTTATGCTTCATAAATAATCAATAAAGTTTCAAATTTTTTGCCGATTCCGACTACTTTTCATGTTTGCACATCATATGTTTTATACATATTTTAATAAACATGACGATATATTTGAATGTATAAAAAGTGTAAGACTAAAAAGTAAAAAATAAAAAAATATGAAGTAAATATTTTAAATATTATAAAAAAATCAACTAAAAAGCAAAAAAATAAAAAAATTGAAAAATCTAACACATTCGTTAAAAAAAAGCGTGGGGGGCGAAAACCGTATATTCGATGAAGACGCGCCACGCTTTTCTTTGACAAATGTGTTAGATTTTTTAACTTTTTTTTATTTTCGGCTTTTTAGTTGATTTTTTTATAATATGTTTAATTTTTCACTCGTAACTAAAAAAAAGCGTTTCTTAAAAATATTTTTTTTTTATTTTAGTACATACTAATACTTACCACATTGTATCTAGGGGAATATTTGGACTCACAAACAAAAACAAATAAATATACACAAAATGCGGCAATCACATACTTATCAAAAATCATATTAAATAAATTTTGCACTCCTTGCCGGAAACACAATGTTATATCTTAGACTACTCATTTAAACTATAATCTTTTTCTCAATCAACATCTTTTTATTCCTGATCATCAATACAAATTACGAGACCTTAAGTTGATGAGGACCTTACCATTGACCAATATTATTTTCATTAACAACTTTGGCTTGCGTAATTTTGACCAGAATATTTGGACAAGTATTTATCTCGACAGAGGTAGCTGATATCCTTGATTAATATAAATGATATTGATGAGTTTCACGGTCTAAAATTATTTGTATACTAAGTTACAAAAAAAAAATAAGGTAAAAGTACCTATAATGTTCAAATAAATTTTTTATAATAAAATTTAACTTATTAATTATTTACAAGAGGTTGGAATGAATTTAATATTTTTTTAATGGCATGGACTAGGTGTCTCTCAGCCAAAATTCAATATAATATTAAATTGCAGTTTTAAACTACAACATAATTCTTGTATCTTAGATTATTCCTCCCAATTTAATTGCAACTTGTTCGGCAATACCGGAAAATTCTGGATCTTTCTTGGTGAGATTTTTATCCTCCTCCAACCACAAAACTTCAAAACTTGTTATATTTCGGTAAAACATTTTCAGGTATATTTGGTGGTTGGCCAAAAATGGGGCGGTCCACAGCACATCTTGATTTTATTCCCCACGGTCCTGGTTTATCCATTTTAAAAATCTTTAATTTACAAACAACAATAATAACAAAGTACCGGAATGTAATAAATAATAGGGGAAATTTTAACGGATGGACTCACAAAGCGGGAAATTTCAATTTCGGACCGAAAAAACAAATCAAACTTTAAATATCGTTTAAATTTGTAATTGACAACATTTTAAGTTTTCTTTAATTGGTCTTAGATCGAGTAAGCACATATTTTATTCTAAATCAAATAAATTTAAATTTCCATAAAAATCAGATATTTAATAAAATTCAAGGTCGTTGGGGAGGCAGAAAATTCGTTTAGAAAAAAAAATTAAAAATACTAATATGCTAAAAAATATCCCTAGCAACTTTTCACGCTATTACACATAACATTTCCAACTTTTATTTTTTCGATGCAACCTACTATACATACCTTTACGTTTAAATATTTTTATTTACATGAGAAACTTGAACATTTACATTTATAATTAGTTTCTAATTGTGTGCGAACGACCTTATACATTGTAACGATTTTAAATTATTCGATTTAATCAAGGATTAATATTATTTTCATTACAGCCTAAAAATTATAATATCAGTGATCATTTATTAAATCTAATTGCCCAAAATAATCTGTGCTTACGTTAATTTTTAATGGTAAGGTAATTCACAAAAAATATACAGGGTAGACCAAAAGTCTGGAAACCCATAATCATCCCTTAAAAGCGTAGGCGCAAATATTTTACGGCCATCCCTACTTATTTTTCTTTACACGTGAAATAGAATTAGCAAATTGTATGTAGTAGCAAATTACGTGTAGTAGAATTCTCACTACTTTGGAGAGTAAACATCGGTGGACAATGACATTGTCATCATTAACTTAGAGATGGCTTTTAAATGTTCTTGCATAACCGTTACGTATATAATCGCTTACATTATTAATTCAGTTAATTAATAGGATTATTTTTTCACTATGTATCCAGTGATTACAAAATTTTTTATAATATACCTACAGTCAAAGCTAATAATCGAGAAAAGAGAAAAAGTGTTAAGTGATTTTTTTTAATAATATATTGTTATTATGGAGCGCTTTAAATTTTGCACATCTATAACAACAAAATACTTGGATCACAGAATATATTATCATGATGTATTCTCTGCTTGGATCTTCTATAAATAATAAACAATAGGTAAATAACTTTTTATTAATTTCACGTCTTAAATCCATTATTTATCAAATACACTATCAATAGAATTTAATAAACAACTCAAAATATTCCTGAAGCCGCCTCAAATATTAAATAGACGTGTTTGACACTTTCTTGTAACCACATTCTGTTCGACTGAGTACGTTGTATGACAACGATAGCGAATGTTCGATTTGTAAAATATCACCACTAGTCCAAGTAATGAAGCTTAAAATAGGACAAAACCTCGCAATTTTTACAGAATGGATCGATCTGCTTGAAAATTTGAGAGTAAGTAGTGGATAGTCCAAGGATCAAAATCTATATGATGCCGAAAGGCGCTTTTACCATGGGGGTGGTTGCCACCCCATGTCGGGGGTGAAAATTTTTTATTATATTTTGACCTCAAAAGTTGGTAAAAACATTCATTCTAAGCAAAAAATGTTCTATGTTTTTTTTTTGATAAAATTATAGTTTTCGATTTATGCGCTATCGAAACTGTTAGTTTTATATTAAAAAAATTAATGTTTTTAATCAGTTTTCTGCAAATAACTCAAAAAGTTTTCGTTTTATCAAAACAACTTTGCTTAACAAAAATGTACCTTTTGAAAAATCAACAAAACCATTTTTTTTAATTTTCTTTAAGACCAATAGTAATCGAGCTATACTTTATTATATGTTAGCTCTTCTTCGTCAAATGCTAAATATTGTAGTTTCAAAGTCAAAAGACGGGAAAACTATGCATTTTTCGAAGATAATTTGTTTAAACGAATTTGAAGTATTTAAAAATATCTATCTCCAGAAATAAAAAAGTCTTTAGCTCAAAAATTAAGTGGCTTATAATGAAAAGAATGTCAGACCCTATATTTTTCAGCGAAAATGTGATCGAAAGCAAACCCCTAATCACCACCCTGATTAAAATTAGTCATTGACCTTATTTCGTCTTCTTTATTTATGTATTATTAATGGGTTCTAGAAGTTTAACTGGTTTAGAATGATTAGTTTTTAAAAAAATAGAGTCAAAAGCAAATATCAAATTTTTGAAGTTTGGTAAAAAATTCCCTTTTCTTCAGAATAGAAAGATTATCATCAGAGATCCGAAAAAATATTTAAATATGAAATTGTAGCTTATTTAATTCCCAAGAATCTGGTTTGAAAAAATTTTTTCCACTTTAAAAATTGAGTGAGCTATTGACAATTAAATCTTGTAATAACATGTAAAAATTACCTTTACCAACCCTTTCAAAGTCACCACTTTTTGCGACTGAGAATTTTAAAAGGATTTAATATTAACAGTCTTATAGATCTTGTAAAAACCTACAAAATTATTTTTTACCAAACTTTCTAAGATAAAAATTAAAAAGGTGACGTTTAAAAAATCAATATATATTTTTGAAAAAAAAAAAGAAATCCAATTGGCAGCATATTAATGTAAGTTAGCTTTGCTTTTAGTAATTGGCCTTATTCATTCTTCTTTATTTATGTATTATTAATAGATTCTAGAAGTTTGACTGGCTTAGAATGATTAGTTTTTAAAAAACAGGAGTTAAAAGCGAATAACGAATTTTTGTATCTTGGTAAATGTGCCATTTTCTTCAGAATATAAAGATTAGCATCAGAGATACGAAAAAATGTTTTAATATAAAATTGTAGGTTATTCAATTCCCTAGAACTTGGTTTAAAAAATTTTTTTCTATGGCAAAAATTGAGTGAATGGTAAATGAGTAAAAATCGAAAAACATTGATTTTTTCTGTATAAAACTCACACTTTCGATAGCGAATAAATCGAAAAGTATTAATTTTATCAAAAAAAGGTATAAAACATTTTTTGCTTAGAATGAATGTTTTTATCAACTTTTGCAGTCAAAATATAATAAAAAATTTCCACCCCTAAGATGGGGTGGCAACCGCCTCCGTGGTAAAAGCGCCTTTCGGCATCATATATATTTTGATCCTTGAACTATCCACTACTTATTCTCAAATTTTCAAGCAAATCGATCCATTCTGTAAAAATTGCGAGGTGAAATGCTTCGGTTCCTGGACTACACGGACATGGTGTTCATTTTTTTTTCGAATCCTGAAAAACTAATAAAATATTTTTGAAAAATTTAAAAGCTGAATGAAAGACTACATTATTACTTAGTCTAAATAAATTAGAAAGATGTAGAATAAATAAAAAGTTTCTGTTGAGTGAAATATTTAAAATTAAAAATCATACAAAATTTTCTATTTTTTACACCCCTGAAACTCTTTAAAATAAACATAATAGAAGTTTTCAAGGACTTTCTGCCCCCGGTAATAACGTAGTCTTTTATTCTCCGTTTAAATTTTTCAAAAATACTCATTAGTTTTCTCAGGATTGCAAAAAATGTAGGTATTTAAAAAGCATTGGAGCCGAAATTTTGCGCTTATCCCCTTAAATGGATGGTTCAAATTGTATAAAAAACGGGAGACGTCTGTTCTCCAATATAGAGATTTTAAATTTGATGCTTGCAATGCTTGCCAGATTTGCCATTAGTCAAATACAACACTCTATATATACAGGGTGTCCAGAAACTCCACCGACAAACGAATACAGAAGATTCTTCAGATAATTTTAAGACAATTTAACCCAATTGACTTAATCTGAAAATGCTTCCTAAGGGAGCTAGAGCTTTTTGAAGACAGCGTCTTGTAATGAGTTTTTCTTAAAATACCTCCAGAACGCTTCTATTTAGAGAAACAAAAATTGGTACGCGTATTTATCTTCCAGAGATAAACCTATTCCATCCATTGCGAATTTTTAGTACCGATCATAGGCGTCCGTTTTGAATTATTAAATTGTAAGATATTCTAGTACTAAAAGGTACTCTTGATTTAAGTCGATATAATACACCGTTTTCTAGAAAAATCGATTTGAAAAGTTTTCGTTCTTTGAATTTCAAAAAAAAAACTATTTAGAAAGACGAAAACTGGTACATTTATTTATATTCCAGAGATGAATCGATTTCATTAATTGCGAATTTCTAGTACCGGTCATAGGCGTCCGTTTTGGTTAGGCCAACAGTTATTTTATAGCATTACTTTTTGTCTTTAATTTTTAAGCATTTTTGACACTAGCTTACTAAATTATGAGGTATTCGAGTACTAAAAGTTACTCTTGCTTTAAGTTACTAAATTACATCGTTTTTTTTTGAAATTTTTTTTTGAAGTTATTACTTCTTTACGATCGAGAGTGAAATTTTATAATCCCGGGCGCAATTGCACACAGACAGTATATAGTTCGTTGCTAATCTTTCAAGATATGTATGTATTAGCACTGTCAGCGCAAATAAGTCATTAAAAGAATATATTAGTGTTTTTAGTAAATATATTTATTATAATTTTTGTGTCTTTGGATTTGTCTTCCTCGGAAGTAAGATAATAAAATATCTATTCTATTATAACATTTTTATACTTCACTCCATCTATTTGTCACCGTGATGTGTAATTATATCCGAGACGTCACTTACAAGGGGCTTGATAGCTTGGTTGGTAGAGCATTCTCTACCCGGATAGAGGTTCCGGGTTCAAATCCCGGACGATCCATTTTTTTTTATTTTTAATTTTTGGTATCGTTTTAATAAAAATTTTTTAAAAGTGGTAGATAAGAAAGTTAGTTTAATATTTAAATAAAATACAAATAACCTGTTAAGTATATTTATTTCGTTGAAATTATCTAATAGAAATATAACTTCTTACGTGAGTACAAAGTACACACACATTCTTTTTTTTTTTTCAATTTTTTTCAAATTGAAAAAAACGAAAAACTTTGAAATTGATTTTTCTAGGAGACTTAGGCCTTACAAGGTGTGTCCTACCGACTTAAAGTAAGAGAACCCTTAAGTACTACAATACCTCACAATTTAATAATCCAGTGTCATAAATGCTTAAAAGTTAAAGACAAAAAAGATGCGATAAAATAACCATTCCCCTACCGAAAACGGACGCCTATGATCGGAACTAGAATTTCACAACGGATGGAATCGATTCATTTCTGGAAAGTAAATGTGCATACCAATTTTCGTTTTTCTAAATAGAAGCGTTCTGGAGGTATTTAAGAAAAACTAATTACATGACGCCATCTTCAAAGTGCTCTAGCTCCCTTAGGAAGCATTTTCGGACTAGGTGAATTGGGTTAAATGGTCTTAAAATTATCTGAGAAATCTCCTGTCTTCGTTTGTCGGTAGAGTTTCTGGACACCCTGTATAGTGTTTCATTATTGAAATCCTTAGTTCAATACAAGTTCAACTAGGTGATATTTTTTCTAATCACGAAGTAAACATGAAACTAAAAATGCTAGTAAAGATGATGTTATCTTAATAGCCGAAAACGAAGATGACTTACCACGACTACTACTAAAATTTAAAATAACCACCAAAAAGTATAACCTGAGATTATCAACAGAGAAAAGAGAAAACCCAATCCATGATAATATCCAAGAACCCAATTAGATGTATATTAGTATTGGACGACCATATAATCGAACAGGTAATAGATTGTAGATACCTGGATGTAGAAATATCTAGCAACAGGCATCTGTAGCAAGAAACAAAATAGCAGGCAAAGAAAACGACGAGAACATATGGTTTCCTGAGGGATATAATATGGCAGAATAAATATATGAGCATGGAAAGCAAAGGCCGCGTTTATAAGACATATGTTAGACACATACTGACATGTGCAGCTAAGACAAGGGCCAAGACTACAAAGACCAAACAAATAATGAGAATAACAGAGATGAAAACCCTAAGATCCATAAGAGATATCACACTCAGAAATAGGATACAAAACGAAGACACATTGAGAGCTAGGCGTTTAAGACGTAGTGAGATGCACAAGAGCATGATGACGTAGGTATGTGGAGAGACCACGTAGCGATGACGACATGCGATACATGAGGAGACCATGTCTTATCATACACTAAGATGAAATTATTTCTTATAATAGTGGGAAAGAAAGAGAGTGTTCAAAGAAAAAAAATCTGTGTGATGTCCTCTCGCTATTTAAAGAGCCTCCACATAGACACTAAATCCGTACTTACTGTCAAGGAAATTCCACCCCGAAACATTCACATTAAACAATTAAACAATCTCGTCTCTCTTATGTTGCGCTGTGCCTACCGCTCACTTGGTCGACAAATAACTCGGACAGATTGTATATTAGTGCACCCTGCACCGTACGTAAAATGTGGCATCTGAATATTATGTTTGTGCGTCACAGTGTTGCCATACTTTTTTTGTTTATTTCTTGTATAATTTCAATGAATGTTAAAAATATACCGACAAGAATAAAGAACAACTTTATTGGTGTTTCAAAACAATTTTTAATTTATTATAATCATTCATCTGTTTCATCATTCTCTTTGCCTTATCCCTATGCGGGGTCGGCTTGCCTAATTGTATTTCTTCATACAATTCTATCTTGGGTCATATCAATATTAATCCCCTTTACCAACATGTCCTGCCTAATCGTTTCCCCCCACGTCTTCTGTGGTCTTCTTCTCCGACTCCTTCCAGGAATCAGCACTTCAGCAATTCTTCGTATTGGGTGATTAGCGTCTCGACGTTGAACATGACCAAACCATCTCCACCTATGCTCTCTCATTTTGGCGTCAATTGGTGCCACACCTAGACTTCCCCTAATATACTTATTTTTAATTTTATCCTTTTTTAATTTTATCCTTTTTCGTCACTCCACTCATCCATCTAAGCATTCTCATTTCCGCCACATGCAATCGTTGTTCCTCTTTCTTTTTCACTGCCCAACATTCAGTTCCGTATATCATAGCCGGTCTTATGGCTGTTTTATAGAATTTTCCCTTTAACTTCATTGGAGTTTTCCTGTCACACAGCGCACCACTCGCTTCCTTCCACTTCATGTATCCAGCCCTAATCCTACTGCATACATCTCCATCTATTTCTCCGTTATTCTGTAATACCGATCCCAGGTACTTAAAACTATTGCTTTTTACAATCAGTGCACCATCCAAAGATACCATTTTATTTGTAGTATGTAACTCCATCTTTAAATGAACATTGAAAATACTCTGTCTTTGGCCTAATAAGTTTTAAACCTTTTTCCTCCAGAGCTTGTCTCCACTGTTCCAGTTTTTGTTCTATGTCTCTTTCACTATTTCCTACTAACACATCATCAGCATACATTAAGCACCATGGAATGTTACGCTGTAGTTTTGCTGTTATCTGGTCCAAAACTAATGAATTGAAAATACTCTGTCTTTGGCCTAATAAGTTTTAAACCTTTTTCCTCCAGAGCTTGTCTCCACTGTTCCAGTTTTTGTTCTATGTCTCTTTCACTATTTCCTACTAACACATCATCAGCATACATTAAGCACCATGGAATGTTACGCTGTAGTTTTGCTGTTATCTGGTCCAAAACTAATGAATAAATCATTCATCTGTTTAATTTATCTATTTATCTACTTTTTGAAGTTATACTTCTTTAGTCACGAGGGTGAATTTTTACATCCCCTGACACATGCGCACACCGACAGTATATTAGTCAATTATCGTTATATATGACAGTATATTTAGTCGATCAAACGTTATACGGGATCGTATTGGGTGTTAAAATCATCTGTCAATAATTGTTGGAGATTATGGATCAACAAATAATGTTGTGTATATTAGTTTTTATTGTTGTGATGGCAGAGAAAAAAGCCAGTTTATAATTGAAGTGACTTTTTAAATAGTTTTTAAAAGCGACAGGTACGTAATAATTGTAAATGTTTCAGTATCCTAATAAAATTACATAGGTAGTGGAAAGGCGGGCAAAATGGGGTACTTAAGGTTTAAATTGGGATTCAAAAAAATATGTTACTTTTAAGGTCTAATAATAAGACAAATATCATTCTTATAGTAGTAACTATTTATTAATATAATTTAAAGTTAAAAAAAGTAAAAGTTTTTTTATTATATGAAAAAACAGAAACTAATGCAAATTACCCCATTATGCCCGTCGTATACGGTAAAATGGGGTACCAAATTGAAACCAAGGAAAACTTATTGACAAAATTCGCATATAAGTACTGCTTCATCATCCTCATATTCAACACTTGCACGTGAATTTTCAGCCCATTTATGACAACTGGATCAGCTTATCGATCCTTCTGTGGAACTTGAATAAAAGTTTCCGCAGAACCAGTCGGTTTAAATTATTGCAAGTTTTTATTTTTCAACATAACGGCAAATGAATACTCTAGAACACATTCACTGTTATAAGTTCAAAAAATAAATTTGAGTAAACCTTTGCTCAACTGTGCAAATACAAAAGGAAAATCTAAAATAATAAAAAAAATAGTGGAGTCCGTTAATCTATTCACGAAAAAATCAACTATGAAAATGAGCATAATTTTAGGTCTTGCATAACTTTTGAAACTATGTGTATATCCTGGTTTAGGGCAGAGTGTAATATCGAATTGACTTCTGTCTTCTTCCTTAAGTGCCGTCTCCTAATCGGAGATTGGATATCGTCATCACTATCTTTACTCTATCTACCGCTGCTCTGAAGAGTGCTATAGAACTGCATTTACCAGTGCCTTAAATTTTTCAACCATGGCACTCTCCTTTTTCCTATACTCCTTCCGCCTCTTATCTTTCTCAGTCTTAGCATTTCATGTCGCTGTCCCCTCATTACGTGTCCCAGATATTGTAACTTTCTTATTTTTATAGTGTTTATTACACACTCCAGACACTCCAGGCCGCATAGTGAGAAATCAAATAGATTACATCATGATTAATAAAAGATTCCGTAACAGCATAACATCAGTCAAGACATACCCAGGAGCTGATATCAAGTCAGACCCTAACCCACTGATTGGCAAAATTAAGCTCAGGCTAAAGAAGGTTAGACGTAGTGTCAATCCAAAATTCGACATCAGGCTATTAAAAAACTAAAACACAGAACAGCGTGCAAAACTGTATATACAGAACAACTTGAATACCGTTATTCAATCAGATGTAATGGACCAGGAGATAGAAAAGTTGCATACAGTTTCACAAGACATACCTGAGAAATTACTCAAACCACCAAAAATAAAGAAGAAATCGTGGATGACAAACGAGATTTTAGATATGATGGAAGTGAGGCGAAAGTCCAAAGATCAGGATATGTCATTATACAAAAGAATAGATAAAGAGATCAAAAAAGCAATTAGAATAGCTAAGGATACACGACTAAGAGAACAGTGTGCGAAAATCCATCAATTGCAACATAAACACGATTCATTTAATATGCACAAAAAAGTTAAAGAAGCTGCAGGCTTATACAAACCTAGAAGAGTTGGGTGTTCGGCAGATAAACAAGGCAAACCACTGTTAAGTGTGGAAGAAAAACTAGACACGTGGAAGAAATATGTGGAAGTAACTTTTGCAGATGAAAGGCAGAATACCATTGAAGACACTGAATGCCAAACAGGACCCACGATTACCATTGAAGAAGTCACGTCAGCTATTAAAATAACTAAAGATGGTAAAGCTGTAGGGCCTGACCAGTTTTATGTATAATTCCTAAAACTTATGGACGAACAAGGGATAAAATGGATAACAACTCTATCCAACAAAATATACGTAACTGGAAAAATACCCCAAAGCTGGTTAAAGTCGACCTTCGTAACTTTACCCAAAAAAGTAAATGTCAAAACATGTGAAGACTACAGAACAATTAGCCTAATGAGCCACTTACTCAAAACGTTTCTGAAAGTGATACACGGCAGAATACAGAGAGAGTCTGTAAAGTGAAATAAATTCAATATCTCAAATACTAATTATTTTTTTGGAAAATGCTCAGACCCGTCGATTAGTATTTCAAATTGTCCTTTTTGACATTCAATAAAAATGTATACAGGGTGTCCCAATTTAGAGATATGACGTCATCGTCGATTTTCTTAAATGGCAACACTGTCATTTTGATAGCTAATTTGATAGGGTTTGTAAAGTTATACATAACTGCAAAATATCAAATTTTTATTCTCTACCATTTACAAGATAATAGAAAATAACAAAGTTATATCTGTAATTTGGAATATATTCAATAATTAAAATACTAACTGTTTTTTTGAAAAATGCTCAGACCCGTCGATTAGTATATCAAATTGTCATTTTTGACATATAACAATAATGTATACAGGGTGTCCCAATTTAGAGATATGACGTCATCGTTAATTTTCTTAAATGGCAACACTATCATTTTGATAGCTATTTTGATAGCGTGTGTAAAGTTATACACATCTGAAAAATTTCAAAATTTTATTCCCTACCATTTACAAGATAATAAAAAATAACAAAGTTATGAAGAACAAGAAGTAATCAAATAATAATTGAATTTATTTATTTCAATTAAGCAAATGCTCATAACGTTGCCCATTGAAAATTTGACAATAATTGAGGGCAACATTATGAGTTTTTGCTTAATTTATTGAAATAATTAAATTCAATTATTAGTTGATTACTTCTTTTTCATAACTTTGTTATTTTTTATTATCATCTAAATGGTAGAGAATACAAATTTGAAATTTTGCAGTTGTGTATAACTTTACACACCCTATCAAAATAGCTATCAAAATGATAGTGTTGCCATTTAAGAAAATCAACGATGACGTCATATCTCTAAATTGGGACACCCTGTATACATTATTATTATATGTCAAAAAGGACAATTTGATATACTAATCGACGGGTCTGAGCATTTTTCAAAAAAACAGGTAGTATTTTAATTATTGAATATATTCCAAATTACAGATATAACTTTGTTATTTTCTATTATCTTGTAAATGGTAGAGAATAAAAATTTGATATTTTGCAGTTATGTATAACTTTACAAACCCTATCAAATTAGCTATCAAAATGACAGTGTTGCCATTTAAGAAAATCTACGATGACGTCATATCTCTAAATTGGGACACCCTGTATACATTATTATTGAATGTCAAAAAGGACAATTTGAAATACTAATCCACGGGTCTGAGCATTTTCCAAAAAAACAATTAGTATTTGAGATATTGAATTTATTCCACTTTACAGACTCTCTCTGTATATAAAAAAATGCGAGGAAGAGGCATCATGGACGCAATTTGGATTCCGCGATGCCTTAGGCACCCGAGAGGCTCTATTCGCTGTCCAAGT
The DNA here is from genome assembly GCF_917563875.1 of Diabrotica virgifera virgifera. NCBI lineage: Eukaryota > Metazoa > Arthropoda > Insecta > Coleoptera > Chrysomelidae > Diabrotica > Diabrotica virgifera. The sequence goes on along the minus strand of NC_065451.1, from coordinate 38,849,244 downwards.
GCTTATATAAAGATGCAGGGATGTTGACTGCGACGTGTATATTTGTTTTATCGACTACAAAAAGGCGTTTGATAGAGTAAAACATAATAAACTCATAAACATCTTGAAAGAAGCGGGAGTAGATGATAGAGATTTGAGAATCATATATAATTTGTATTACAACCAAACTGCCAATATTAAAGTGGATGACCAATTGACAGAGGAAGTCTCCATAGATAGAGGAGTGAGGCAAGGGTGCATCCTGTCCCCGGTGCTGTTTAATATATACTCTGAATGTATCTTAGAACAAGCGCTGGGAGAACTACAGGAAGGCGTATTAGTTAATGGAGTGCGTCTGAACAACATTAGATATGCCGACGACGCTGTAGTTTTTGCAGACAATCTAGATGGTTTGCAAAGAATAATGTCGCGCATATCAGATATAAGTAGAGAATACGGACTTGATCTCAATACGGAAAAAAAACAAAGTACATGGTAGTCAGTAAGCGCGAAATATTAAATACACAGCTTTTAGTTAACCATCAACTAATTGACAAGGTCAACAGCTACATATACCTTGGAACCAACATAAACAGCCAGTGGGACCACTCAAGTGAAATGAAAGAACGCATAGGAAAAGCGAGATCAGCGTTCATAATGATGAAGTCTCTTTTCAGAAGCCACGATTTACCGTTTGCTACCAAAATCTCTATCATTAGATGCTATGTATTTTCTACGTTATTATACGGAGTAGAGGCCTGGACACTTTCCGAGGCTTCTTTGAGAAAACTCGAGGCATTCGAGATGTGGTGTTACAGGCGTATTTTGAGAATTTCGTGGATGGATCGTGTGACTAATGTTGAGGTTCTACGTGGAATAGGCAAGGAATGCGAGATTATTAACACAATCAAAGAGCGCAAACTAGAATATCTTGGCCATGGTATGAGGAATGAACAGAGATATGGCTTGTTGCATCTCATTCTTCAAGGCAAGGTATTTGGAAAGAGCGGACCAGGGAGAAGAAGAATACCTTGGCTTCAAAACCTGCGAAAGTGGTTTAATACATCGACAACCGGACTATTTAGAATAGCAGCAATCAAAGTTAGGATAGCCCTGCTGATCGCCAACATCCGGAACGGATAGACACCTTAAGAAGAAGAAGAAGAATAGTGTTTATTATTTCGCAGTATTTGCCTATTTCTCTCAATACTTCCGTATTCGTTTTCTTCTGTGTTCATGCTATTCTAAGCATCCTTCTTACTCCAAGGTAATAAACTAGAAATAGACCATGTTCGGAACACTCAAAGATCCGGGCAGCTGACTACTTTTTTAGTTATTGTAGACCTATATGAAGAAAATCTACCTGTTTCCTGCCTAGAGTTTGCGTCCGTTTTTTAGTTATTAACAATTTAGTGCAAAAATCTCGATTTTTTCGATTTTTTGAACCCCGTTCAAAAGCTACATAGTTGACATAAAATTACAAAATTTAGTTTTTTAGAACATTGAACAGCCTTCAAATGCCGATTTTTGAAAGTTAAAAAGTTAATTTGTTGCTACGCAAACTGCAAAATAAGTGAAAATCGTTATTTTTTAATAATTTATACTTAAACCACCTTGTAACTTTAGTGTTTCACCCAAAGTTGGGTATTGGGGTACTTAACAAACCCTCAAAATTTGAGACCGATCCATTAATTAGTTTAAGAGTTATTCTAATTGTTTATCCCAGAGACCTTTATTTTGCAATAACATAAGACAGAAAATAATGAAGATAGGGCAATTCTGCGCATTTCAAACAGTGGCGTAGCTAGCCCCACGGGGGCCCCATATCAAAGTTTGTCGTGGGGCCCTTTTCTCCCCGCGACAAAAGCAAAAACGCTTGTATAGAATAGAAATATGTTTTATTGTCACTGAAAATTTTACAATCTTATGGACAAAGCTTACAAAAAGTAAGAAAAAAACAATAACAAATACAGTTTACTGAAATTATATAGATCGTCAATATTAGTAGACACAAAATAAAAGATAATGAAATGAAACAAAACAATTTATTAAAAAATTTAAATAAATTGCCAATTACATAATACAACTTTAGGAACTAGTAGTTCTAGGTATAACACCCAAATATAGATAATAATAATAAACCTAATAAACTCTAATAAACCATAGTCGAAAAATATATTTGAATTATCGAGACTCATTGTTTGAAAACAGATTCAGTTTGTTCAATGCAAGGATAAATTATGGACATTGAAAATGAGCTTAAACAAAGAAAAAAGCTCTGTGCTTATGGTATAACGGCGAGCGGCCGGCAAATACACTTCTCCAAGAAATTAACGTACCACCATAAAATTAGGTCATTTTTGAGGCCTCGAATTTCTTAACACCTGTTGTCCGATTTAAGTGATTTTTTTAATAATATGTTATAGCCTTATTCTTTAGCAATATCGCTGTAATAATATTGTTGCAAGACAGGTAAATTGTCATTGTATACCAGGTGTACCAATCAAACTTTGATTTTTTCTCAAAGTTCGCGTCATAGTTTTCTCAACAGGTTTTCTTAACATTCTATTTTTTTATTCATTCGCTTATGTTGGATAATAAAAACGTTAGGTACTTTAACAACTAGTCTTGTTTTTCGTAAATATACAGGGTGTTTTTAAATAAGTATGGCAAACTCTAAGGAGTAATTCTGCATGAAAAAAAAATGACAGTTTCCTTTATAAGCGTAAGTCCGCAAATGCTTCGTTTCCGAGATAGGGGGTGTTAAAATTTTTCTTACAAACTGACGATTTATGTATTGCCCTAAAACCGGTTAAAATACGCAAATCAATTTTGCTGGGTTTTAAGAGGTAGTTATTTCGCATTTTGTTATACAATTAGGAATTTAATATTCACAATTTTCGCGCATACGGCTAATATGACCCGTATGTGCGCCAATGGTAAACATAAAATTCTTAATTGTATGTTAAGAAATGCACAATAACTGCCTCTTAAAACCCACCAACTTTCATTTGCACGTATCGACGGGTTTTAGAGCAATAAATAAATCTTCAGTTTGTAAGAAAAATATCAACACCCCCTTTCTCGGAAACGAAGCATTTGTTGATATACGTTTATAAAGCAAACTGTCATTATTTTTTCATGCAGAATTAACCCTTAAAGTTTGCCATACTTATTTAAAAACACCCTGTATTGATGAAAAATAAGACGAGTTGTTAAAGTATTACCTAACTTTTTTATTATCCTACATAAGCGAATGCATAAAACAACAGAATATTAAGAAAACATCATTCTATAGTTGGGTTTTAATTTCAATATTTTATAAATGCTAGAATATTCTACAGGGTGACTCGAACAGGGTGACTGAGGAAAAATCACAGTTTTTTTGTTATACAGCCGGCATACAATGACAATTTACCTGTCTAGCAACAATATTACTACTGCGAGATGAATCAAGAATACGGCTATAATATTTTAAAAAAATCACTTTAATCGGACAACAGGTTTAGAAAATATCAGACATTAAAACTGACAAATTTTTAAGGTAGTGCGTTAATTTCTTGGAGAAGTGTAGATACACATAAACACAATTATAGATAAATACTAGAATACACGAAAATATATCCAAACAACACATACTGTTTTAAATATTCAAAGATAAAGCGATTACAAAAATTGCAATTTGGCATTATACATTATACAATAACTCACACAGAGCCAACGGAATTGACAATGAAAGTTAGCTTGAAAACAAAAAAGCTCTATTCTTATAGGGACGAGAACAAAAAATAGATAAATATGATTTATATAGGCATAGATAAAGAATCCATTACACCGTTATACCGAATATACACTGTTTCAAAAGAGTTTTAATAGTGAAATAATTAATTGTAGAATATGTTTTGTTCAATCTTTGTAAATGGAATTTTGTTTCGACATGCCGCACTGGGGCCCCTGAATGTCGGGGGCCCCGTATAATTGATACGGCGGTAGCTACGCCTCTGATTTCAAATGAAAGTAGAAAACTGATGCTATCAAAATTTACTAAAAAAAGATAAAAAAATTATCTAATATAGTCAAAAATCTTAATGACAAATTTGTGAAATTTTGTAGTTTATAAACATTTAGAATAACTTTAAACATATTGTCCGTAGAAAAAATCATATTACATATTAGAAAAGCTGGTATTTTACACGAATTTTAAAAAAATCTAGTTTAAATTGGTGACTAGTCGTGGTAAGTGAAGGGGGAGCTGGGAGCCGACAAATGCACGAGTTCAAAAACTAAAAAAGGCAACTTAAAACTACTATCATTTTCTATATCTCGGGATCTACTGAATATATTGCTATCGTTCTTTTTTTAATGTATAAGTAATTTTTCTGTACATTACAAATATGCAATTTGTCTAGACATTTATTAATTAATAAACAGTCTAATTTGTTTAAACAATTTAAAAAAAATCAATTTTTTCCCAAAAATCCATAATTTTAATCATACTATCGTTATTAATCATAGAAAAAGTTAAGGTATACTTTAATAAATCAATTATCTTCAATACTTTAACTTTTTATATGATCATTAATGATACTATGATTAAAAAAATAGATTTTTGTAAAAAAATATTTTTTCAAGAATTGTTTAAACAAATTAGACTGTTTATTAATTAATAAATTTATAAACAAATTGCTTATTTGTAATGTACGTAGAAATTACATACAAATTAAAAAAAGAAAGATCAAAATCCATTGAGTTGATCCGGAGATACAGAAAATTATATTCGTTTGAAATTGATTTTTCGGTATTTTAACTCGGTGGATTTGTAATTTGCCCCTAGTAATCGTTTGAACTACATTTTTGAAAAATCGTAGAGGGTGCTGTGAAGGTACACTGTTTGTGCAAATTGTTTAAGAAAAAATACAAATCCCATTCTTTAAAATGGCGTTAACGAGGTTCCTTAATTATTATAAACAAATTAGCTGTGAATTAAAAAATAATAATATGGCTAACTTTGTCCCAAATGAATCCAAAAAATTATCGAAAAAAAGTGGAACCGAGATTAAAATGGATAAGAACGAACACGGCACAAGACAGAGAAAACTACGAATTACTGAGAAATGAGGGCAAAAAAATTAACAGAAATCAAAAACGACAATGGATAGATCTAAAGGTTCAGGAAATAGAGAACGAAAAATATAACAGAAATTCCAAAAAATTCTATAATAAAATAAAAGAAAACAATAGAACATTCAAAGGTAAATTAAAAGGAATAAAAAACAAACAAGGTACAATTGTAGAGGAAGAGAAAGAGTATAAAGAAATATGGACAAGTCACTTTAAGGAATTACTAATTGAACCAGTTATAAATGATGAAATAGAAGACGAGGACGAAGAAGAAACGAACACACAGGACCCAACATTAGAAGAAGTTAAAAACATTTTAATGAAAGGGAATAATGGAAAGGCACCTGGGAAGGACGGAATAAATCTAGAACTAATAAAATACGGAGGGGACATATTGCATGAAAAAATACATGAATTGATTAAGAAAATATGGAAAGAGGAGACAATGCCGAACGAGTGGGAAATTGGACAGATTATAACGATCCATAAAAAGGCGACCAGCATGAGTGTAAGAACTACAGAGGTATTACACTATGAAACGTTGCCTATAAAATATTATCGTCAATAATACAAAAAAGGTTAACAGATGAAACCAAAAATATCATAGGATAATACCAATGCGGTTTCGTAAAAGGCAGATCAACAACAGATGCAATACATACCATTAAACAAATCATGGAAAAAGCACACGACCATCAACATGAAATAGAAATATTATTTATAGACTTTGAACAAGCCTTTGACTCAATAAAGAGAAAGGAAATAATGAAAGCCCTAAAATATCAAGGAGTAAGTAAAAAACTAAGAAACCTAATAAAAATGTCTATGAATAAATCAAAAATAAGTATCCTAACACAAAAAGGGGAAACAGAAGAATTCGAAATAAATAAAAGAGTGAGACAAGGTGACTCACTGTCAACAACACTATTTAACCTGACAGTAGATTTCGTGTTAAGAAAGATCCACAAGGGAAACCGAAGAGCATCAGGTTACCAACTAATCGCCTATGCAGATGATATAGCGATAATAACAAAAACACGAAAAATCATGAAACAATTATTAATGGAGATAGAAGAAGAGGGAAAGCAGATGGGACTAAGAATTAATGAAAAGAAAACAAAATAATGAGACTCGGAAAAGCAGAACAAAACAGAGAGATAAGAATAGGAAATAAAAAATTCGAGGAAGTACAGAAATTTAAATACCTGGGCGTTATGATAAATAACAAATAGGAAAGAAAAACGGAGATCGAAGAAAGAATAACTGCGACAAACCGGGTATACCAAGCAAATAGAAAACTACTAAAGAGTAAAATATTTACCAAACAAACAAAAATGAATATATATAAAACAATAATAAGACCAATAACGATGTATGCAGCAGAAACCATGACTATGACAAAAAAAGAAGAAGAGAAATTAAGGATAAATGAACGAAAGATAATAAGGACAATACTGGGTCCAGTGAGAATCGAAGAACAAGACTATAGAAAGAGAACGAATAAAGAAATTTTAGAAGAATTAAATGGTGAAGATATAGTAAAGAAAATAAAAGTACAAAGAACCAAATGGCTAGGTCACATATGGAGACAAGGACCAGAATCAGTATCAAAAGCTATGATATTGTGGCAACCAGGAGGAAAAAGGAGACGTGGTCCACCCAGAACGAAATGGTTAACTGAAGTAGAAGAGGACCTAAGAGGAGCAGGAATTACAAAATGGAAAGAGAGGGCAATAGACCGGAAGAAATGGAGACATATTGGTGAACAAATACAATGATCATGGGGACTGATCCACCCCGTAAAATGGATCTAGAAAGCGAAAGCGGCGAAACCCCACATGGGGTGTTAAGCCATATACTATACTATTAATTAATAAATTTATAAACAAATTGCTTATTTGTAATGTACGTAGAAATTACATACAAATTAAAAAAAGAAAGATCAAAATCCATTGAATTGATCCGGAGATACAGAAAATTATATTCGTTTGAAATTGCTTTTTCGGTATTTTAACTCGGTGGATTTGTAAGTTGCCCCTAGTAATCGTTTGAACTACATTTTTGAAAAATCGTAGAGGGTGCTGTGAAGGTACAATGTTTGTGCAATTTTTTTAAGAAAAAATACAAATTCCATTCTTTAAAATGGCATTAATGAGATTCCTTAATTATTATAAACAAATTAGCTGTGAATTAAAAAAAACATATGGCTAACTTTGTCCCAAATGAACCCAGGCTAAATTTTTTTTATTTGAAAATTCGTGTTAAAATACTATCTTTTCAAATATATAAAAAGATTGTTTGTACGGACAACATTTTTAAAGTTATTCAAATGTTTATAAACTATTACAAAATTTCAAAAATTTGGCATTAGGATTTTTGACTATATTAATTATTTTTTTATCTTTTTTTACTACAGTTTGATACTATCACTCTTTTACTTTCATTTGGCATACTCAGAGTTGCCATATCTTCATTATTTTCTGTCTTATCTTATTGCAAAATAAAGGTCTCTGGGATAAACAAATACAATAACTAATAATAATTAACGGTCTCAAATTTTGAAGGTTTGTTAAGTACGCCAATACCCAACTTTTGGTGAAACACAAAAGTTCTAATTTTAGTAAAAGTTATTAACAAATAACGATTTTCGCTTATTTTGCAGTTTGCTTAGCAACAAATTAATTTTTTAACTTTAAAAAATCGGTATTTTGAAGGTTTTTCAATGTTCTAAAAAACTGAATTTTGTAATTTTTTAGCTTTTGAATAGAGTGCAAAAAATATAAAAAATCACGATTTTTGCACTAAATTGTTAGTAATTAAAAAACGGACGGGAACTCTAGGCAGGAAACAGGTAGGTTTTCTTCCTGTAGGTCTACAGTAACTAAAAAAGTAGTCAGCTAGCTGGATCTTTGAGTGTCCCGAGAAAATCCTTATTACTCTGGACTATCTGTAATACCACATTTCAAATGACTAGTTTATTTTTGTGTTCTTGCTTCAATGTCCAGCTTTCAAGGCCATATTGCAGTATCGAGAACACGTAGCATCTCAAAGCTCTTACTCTCAGTTTTAAGCTAAGGTCTTTATTGCACAGAATTGTTTTCATTTTTTACAAACGCATTTCTTGCTATTTCTATCCTGGTCCTTATTTCTGTTGTTTGATCATTTTTCTTTGAAATCCAGGTTCCTAGGTATTTGTAATTTAGTTATCAACCCTTTCTATCGGTACATTTTTTAAATGTATCCGTGTTTGTATGTTTGTTTTCTTAGTTATTATCATGTATTTGGTCTTTTTTATATTCATTTTTAGTCCATATTCTTCATAGAAACTGTTGGTTTTGTTTAGTAGTAATTGGAGTTGTTCAGCAGAGCTTGCCATAATCGCGGTGTCATCTGCATATCTCATGTTGTTAATAGATCTTCAGTTAATAATTATTATTCCTTCACTTTGAGATATTAATGCTTCTTCAAAAATGGCTTCACTATATGCATTAAAGAGTAATGGAAACCTACATATAGGATACATCCCTGCCTAACTCCTCTCCTGATTTCAATTTGTGGACTGGGTTCGATATCCATTACAATTTGTGCTTTTTGATTCCGCTAAAGGTTTGTTATTATTCGTAAGTCCCTTTTGTTTATGTTTTTTGTCTTTAGAATTTGGACTAATTTTTCATGTCTTACTTTGTTAAATGCTTTCTCAAAATCAACGTAACAAACATGTTCATGCATCTTTGAACTAACACATTAAAAGCAAATAACGCTCCTCTGGTTCCTAGTCCGTTTCTGAACCCAAACTGACTTATTCCTTCTATTCTTCCAGTCATTCAATCCTTCCAGTCCTTCCAATCTATTCCTTCTTCCAGTTTTTAATTTACATATACGACCATGTATTATTTTCAAGAAAAATTTGAGAATGTGACTTAATTATAAAGTGAATTATTGATATCGTTCTGTATTTACTGCAATCTTTAGCGTTTGTATTTTTAGGGATAGCACAAAAGGTGGAGAGTAACCAATTTTTGATATGTTTCCTGTGTTGTACACTGTGTTAAACAAGTCTACGATAATGTCTAGGATTTCTGACTTCGGAGTCAATGTTATTTATCTAAGAGTCATCCTTCCTATATTTGGTTTACAGCCGCTTTCATGGTATTATTAAAGTCATAACTTTTACCTCCTTCTTGTATGTCAAGTTGCATAAGTTGTAGGGAGTAGTATATATTATTTATCTTTGGAGGTAGGTAAAAAACGAAAATAAAATTGTGTTTAATTGGTTGTTTACAAAAGTAAATTTAAAATATCACTCTGTCTGTATCTAGTAATGTATTTGTTAATATAGAATACACTAGGATAAACTAAAACATCCACTAAATAAATACGAAACTTTTTCCATTACAGGGATGAAGTAGTAAAATCATTTGTTGGTCTTCTCCATTCGTTTTACATGAGGATTTACGTTTCTTTGTAAATGTTAGGTTGAGGCGCTCAGAGCAAAAGTGGCCTAAGCCACAAATTAAGCATTTTTAGATTAATATATCAATAAAAGCAGCAACATTAAATCTTCGGATTAACAAGGGTCTACATAACCTACAGAGTGAGTTTTATGTATGGAAACCCTCAATTATCTCAAAAAGGGCCTACATGATTTTTATAGATTTTGGTCGCTAAAGCCCGATTCTCATTAGACGTGCAAGGAACCGGACCGGCAACGGCAAGGCACATGCTCGGCAAAGATTGTTTCGAAAATAACGTCTCATGCAAAGCCCGTCTCTTGCCGGTGCCTGGCACTCATAGTGTGAATTACATCCCGTGAAGTGCATAAGATTTTATGTAAAATCGTAAAATGTATCTTGCCGAGCCGATGCCTTGTCCATGCCGAGCACTTGCGAATCAGCCTTTAAGCCTGATTCTCATTAGACGTGCAAGGAACCTGACCGGCAACGGCAAGGCACGGGCAAGGTTTTCGGAGCCAATTCACACTGCGAAAGGCTTGCCGCGGGTTGGTTGCTTATTGTAGTGAACAATGTTGAAATTGAACGTTATTAAAAATTGCTCTAATATTAGACGAAGAAACAGAAAATGGAAACAAATATTGCAGAAATAGAAAAAGACGTTGTTGGGTGCTTAAAATGCTAAAGAAACGCACAAAAGAAGGAGAATTTGCAACCTTACACTCCGAACTTTTAGACGATCAGACCAATTTTTTTTGAATATAACCGAATGACAGTGGATGAATTTATCAACTTATGGCTGCATATTGAACCATAATATTCAACCTAGTTCTTGAGTCACTCATCAGAAAAACCAATGAAACACCAAGACAGTACAAATTATTGCATATGAAGACGATGTAGTTCTACACTTTAACACGATTAACTGATGCGTTCAAAAACATTGATCCTGAAACACGAAAAAGGGAGCTTTAAATAAACGAAGCAAAAACGAATTACATGACCGTCAAAAAAACACCTGACAATGAAAATTATATCACAATTAGTGTTGCCAGGTCCGATTTGTTTTTAATCGGTACATTAGCAAAAACAAATCGGGATTTAGGGTTGTAGATCGGGACAAATAAACAACAATAGCCCAGTAAATGACCGTTTGGAGTGTAATTTTCAGAGTTACTCCGAATTTCATGAAAATCTGGTTTTAGGTTCTATTTACAGTCTACTTCAAAGTTGAAATTGTACCGTTGGTTGCTTTTACTTGGGGGTGACAGTTACAGTTACCCCTTCTTGGGGGTAAAAAAACGCGCGTTTAAAGTAAGTCCCAAAATGGATCAACTCTAAAAAACTTTTGTTCTATATAATTTTTAAACTAAGTCAATAGTTTTCGAGTAATTTTATCGAAAAAAATATTCTTAGCAAAAATGTAGCTTTTAAGAAAGCAAAAAAAAAATGGTTAAGTTCAGAAAGTCTATAAAACCAGTAAAAGCAAAGTTGTAGCTCATCAAAAATACGTTCTCATTTCGTCAAATTCCAAATCAAATTTTTCAACTTGAAATAACTAAAAAATTAAGCATTTTTCGGGCAAAACCTATTAAAATTTTTTAAAGTGTTTAAAAAAATCTTTAATTTTGTTTTATATCATATAAAAATCTCTAGCATTAAAAGTAAGCGAGTTACGCTCAAAATAAAGTTGGCCCCTTTTTTTGGTAAAAAAAATCGTGAAAGTCTCCCCCTATTTAGCACCGTAAATAAAATTAATCGTTACCGCTTTACCATTTACTTTATATGTGTATCGTTTATACGATCTGTAAGGTTTACCGGTTGGGAGTAATTAGTTTTAAAAAAAATTTGATTTTATAGCAAAAAAAAATTTTTTTATACTAAAAATCTCAAGGAGTAAAAAGTAGGTAGGTTTTGCTTTTATAAATATGATAGATTCATTTTGTTTTTCTGTAAGACAAAAATTGGTTAAAATATGGCTGTTCATATTTTGCATACACTCGAGATTAGTGACTCGTTCAGGCCCTTTCAATCATGTTGTTTTGAAGCTATTTCCTTCTGGCATTTTTATAATCAACTATTTTCAATGGGAAATAATGTAATTTTCAATCATGTAAAAAATACATAAGTAAAGTAAATTGTTTGTAAAGCGGTAACGATTAATTTCATTTGGGGGGCTAAGTAGGGGGAGATTTTCACGATTTTTTTACCAAAAAAGGAGTTAACTTGTTTTTGAGCATAACTCGCTTAGCTTTGATGCTAGAAACTTTTTTAAAACATAAAAATAAAGCTTTAATAAAAAAGTTTTAATTGGTTTTCCCCGAAAAGTGCTTCATTTCTTGGTTATTTCACGTTGAAATATTTGATTTGGAATTTGACGAATAAGAACGTATTTTTCATGAGCTACAACTTTGATTTTATTGGGTCTATAGACTGTACGAGTTCACATTTTTTTTCATTTTTTTATGTTATGCTACATTTTTGCTAACAATATTTTTTTCAATCAAATACTTACTTTTGAGTTATTTGTGAAAATCGCTTGAAAACATGATTTTTTTGTCGAAAAATAAACATTTTCAATCGTAAATAACTCTAAAAGTATTAACTAAGTTAAAATTCTATAGAACTAAAATTGCTTAGAATTAGTCAATTTATCCATCTCCTGACTTATTTTAAACGAGCGGTTTTTCACCCGTAACTAGGGGTGACTGTCACCCCCCGAGTAAAAGCAACCAACGGCACAAGCCGTTTAAATTTTCATGCAATTCGGAGTTGATCCTGAAAATTACACGGTATCGCCGTATTTACCGTTCATTTATTGGACTACAAGGTGTTTCTATAATCTGTATTTAATCTTACATAATAACAATAATCAGACGAAATTACAAAAAAAATCGTAGATTAAGTCAATTATTTATTTTTTATTAAAATTATATTTTTCATTCGATTTTGCCGCTTTTAGGAGTGCCTTGATTTTATAACATAGTTATAAAATTCACTGCAAGTCCTCCTGAAATTGATTTTCGTGGTTGAAAATCGGGACATTAGTGTCCCGATCAGGTACAAATCGGTACGCGTCCCCAGACCTCTGAAAATCGGGACATCCCGCGCAAATCGGGACACCTGGTAACGCTAATCACAATAGACAACTATACTCTTGAACGTGTGGATGCCTTCACATATCTGGGCACAGAAATCAGAAGAATTCCGTAAGGATCGAAATTAATGGACGCATTTCCAGAGGGGCATTGTACATACTATACTAATCTATTAACCTTCGGAGTACGTAGATTAATTGACTTACTTAGATTACGATGATGGGTCAAGCGTAACCCATTCTCATTTTATTTATAAGGATGTTTTAAATAGTCAGTATTATTAGACAGTATCTTTAATTCAACAAAAATCAAACAAACATAACAATTATAATCCTAAATTATTGTATTTAAATTTTTTAAGATGGTTCCCCATGGGCATATACTAGTTCGCTCCGGCGGCCAGATTTTAATACCTTACAGAAAACGGGCATAGGTAAATTCGCTCCGGACATATATTTGAATACGTATACCCGTAAACAGAGACGGCTGCGATGTACGTGTACCTACAAACATATTGAAAATATTCTTCGAAATCCGAAGACCGGGTCAGGACTGACCCGGCATCCTAGATGTTACGTAGATGAAAAACTGTAATTTGCATGTTCACGAATTATACAGGAAAAAATAGATTGAAACAAATAAGGAGAACTTACGATCAATCGGATTTGTAAAAAAATTATTTCATAACATATTAAGAAATATGTGAATTTCGGGTCACGCTTGACCCAGTCTTCGTACTCCGAAGGTTAAAAGATTGATGACATCGAAATTATTAGACAAAAGAACCAAAATGACTATCTACAGAACATTGATTAGACCCGTATGGTTGTGAAACCTGAGCAATGACGAAAAGGGATGAAACCCAACTCAGTACATTCGAGAAAAAAATACTGAGAAAAGTATATGGCCCGGTGCAAGAGGAAGACGGCACATGGAGAATCAGGAGAAACGACGAGGTTAATGAATTGAATGAAGGTTACGATATTGTACAATTTGTGAAAAGTCAAAGACTGTCATGGCTGGGACATGTGCAGAGAAAAGACAATGAATAAACAACAAAGAAAATATTACAATGGAAGCCGATAGGAAGGCGAAAAAAAGGGGCCAGAACGAGAGAGATGGATGACGTGGAAGACGACATGAAAACCATGAACATAAGACAATGGAGAAAAAGTACAAAAGAGAAATCCGAATGGAAGGACATAGCTAGACAGGCAAAGGCCCATTCAGAGTTATGATGCCAAAAGAAGAAGAAAAATTGGCGCATATTGAGGGACCTCTTCAAAAACAAAATACTTCTTTTCTCTATCGTCTTTGTAAAACTGATTTTAAACAACCAAGATTGCAGATTGCTTGCCGGTAAGGTATTCACACTGTCGTGACCTTCACGGCACATGCTAGGCAAAGATTGTTTAGAAAAGAACGTCGCATGCAAAGCCCGTCGCTTGCAGGTGCCTGGCACGCATAGTGTGAATTACATCCCGTGAAGTGCATAAGATTTTATATAAAATGTATCTTGCCAAGCCGATGCCTTGTCCATGCCGAGCACTTGCCTTGCACGCTAGCGAGAATCAGCCTTTAGGGTCTTCTAATGCGGCCGATATTATAATCGTAATCGTGTTGTCAGATCTTCCGTTTTCTGGAAATCTAATGAACTTTTTTATTTCAAATAGAACACCCTGTATATTTTTTGCGTTTTGAAGTTTATTATTTTCCATTTAATATTCCCTATACCTAAATGCCGTAATTTCGGAGTTATTGCTACATTTATTTTTAAAAAAAATTTATAAACAAATTATAAAAATCATTTTTTTCAGCCTCGGTAGATATTATTTTAGAATCTCTAGATCATTGGGAACAAAAAAGGTTTGTGTAATTTTTCTCTTAAGTTAATCGTTTCCGAGTTATAAACAATTTAAAACTGAAAAAAATCGAAAAATGTCGATTTTCAAAGCTCAAAAACACAAGTAAAAATATTATTTTTGAAATCACAAAGTACCTAAATTCAAGCTCAAACCTTATTTTATCAGTTTACGATAAGTAATTTGGACTTATTTAATTTTGAAACATTGTTTTTTAGTTGTTAACGCAGCGCAATCGCCCGTCCTCTAATAAGCGCTTCGTTAACAATTAAAAAATAATGTTTTAGAATAAAATATGCCAAAAATTCTTATAGGGAGATGATAGAAGAATGTTTGAACTTGAACATGACATGACTTGAGACACTTCGTAATCTTACTTGCAATTATATTTTTACACAAAAATTATATTTTTTACTTTTGTTTTTAAACCTTGAAAATCGTCATTTTTCGTTTTTTTTATGTTTTAAATTGTTTATAATTCTAAAAGGAATAACTTTAGAAAAATTACGAGAGACCTTTTTTGTTCCCAATGATCCAAAGATTCTAAAACAATGTCTACACGGGCCGAAAAAAATATTTTTATAATTTGTTTATAAAAATTTTTAAAAATAAATGTAGCAATAACTACGAAAATACGGCATTTACCTAGGTGTAGGGAATAATACATGAAAAATAATCAGCATTTCTTTGGGGACTTCACAATGCAAAAAATATATAGGTACATAAAGAATTCCATTTGAAATAAGAAAATTCATAAGATTTCCAGAAAAACGGAAAATCAGACAACCATGTAATTACGACTATAATATCGGCCACATTAGAAAACCCTTACCCACCAAAATCTATAAAAATCGTCCAAGCCGTTTCCGAGAGGATTTCTATACATTAAGCTCACTCTGTATATTTGGCTAAATGCAACTACATAATTTATAGCACGGTGTAATACTACAGTCGAACCCGCTTACTGGAATAGCCTTCGTGTCAAGCAAAAATATTCTTATAAGCGGGATATTATAATAACGGATCATTAGTGGCAAGCTGAAATAAGTGTACCGAATATACGTTATAATAGTACATACTGTGTCAATATATTGTATATGCATATTGTTTTAGGTCTTTTTATGTCAATAAAAATTTATAATCTATTTACAAAAATAATTACGAAACGATTAGAAAATAAATTGGAATTGGGTTTTAGAAAAGACTTCCGAACAAACGATCAACTATTGGTAATAAATAATCTTTAGAAAAATGCTGTTTCTAAAAACAGCCAAGTGGGTGACAATATACCTATAGAAATTTGGGTACCTATAGAAATTTGTAGACAAATGGAATTATTTTATGACCTTGTCGGCGAACGATTGAATTTTCTGTGGGAAAGGAGCGTTTACTCATAACACAGTAGTAAAGTGTTTATTAGGTACCTGACAAACCGTAATAATATACAAAACAGCAGGCTTTCGAAGCTCTTATCGACAAACCATTATACCAGGCAAATTTTAAATTTTTAGGAAATTGTACATAAAAATTTATTCGTTAACCTGAAAAAATTATTCTATTATACGGTATTAGTTTACTAAACCGTATTCCAATAAACGGAAACATTTATTAAAGTGTAAATGGAAACGTTTCGGGACCTCGAATTTATATTCCATTAACCGGGATATTCCTATAACCGGTACGACTGTATTCCTATAAGCGGGTTCGACTGTTCTACTTCGACTTCACTCTTCTACTTTCATATGACGTACTCAGAATTGCCCTATGTTCATTATTTTCGGTGTTATATTATTGCAAAATAAAGGTCTCTGGGATAAACAAATAGAATAACTCTTTTAAACTAATTCATGGATCGGTCTCAAATTTTGAGAGTTTGTTAAGTACCAAAATACCCAACTTTGGGTAAAATTCTGGGTTAAATTTAGTAAAAGTTATTAACAAAAATCGATTTTCATTTATTTTGCAATTTGCTAAGCAACAAATTGACTTTTTAACATTCAAAAATCGGTATTTTGAAGCTTTTTCAATGTTCTAAAAAATAAAATTTTGTAATTTTATATCAACTATTTAGCTTTTTAATGGGGTGCAAAAAATCAAAAAAATAGCGTTTTTTGCACTAAATTGTTAATAATTAAAAAACGGACGCGAACTACTCTAGGCAGGACACAGGTAGGTTTTGTTACTGTCTACAATAACTAAAAAAGTAGTCAGCTACCTGAATCTTTGAGTGTCCTGAGAAAATCCTTATTTCTCTGGACTATAAGTTGTTTACTTTATGTTATCCTAACTGCTCTTTTTCATTAGCATTTTTATGAGACCATATTTAAATAAGTAAATAACTTTATTCATGTATTAAAATTTTCTAGCTGATGTATTAATAAATAGATACATTTATATTTTCCCCTTAAATAAAAGATTATTTACATAGTTTAAAATTCCTTTGAAAATCGTCTACGTTTTCAATTTGCAACTAAAAATATGTCCAAGAAATGCATTAGAGCTGTAATTTAATCTTGTTAAAAGGCTGAAGCTTGGCATAGAAATGGCTCTAAAAGATTTTATGTAAGTCTTCACGCTGACATAATCCTGAAAAAATCAATGCCTTTAAAACACACAAGAAACGCAACTACGGAAAGGTCAGGAAAACCAAATGAAACGTATATAAGCATAATAATATGTATCTACTCTGGGCAAATTTGAATAAAAAAACAGGGAAAAAATATTTGCCAGCAATTTTATTGATTGTATAATATATCAACAAGAATAAAAAACCGCTAAACGACGTAAAAATAAGTGGCGCATACAATATTCCAGCTACAAAAGAGCTGATATGAATATTACGTGGCCCGAAAATATATTTTCATTTTGATGGAAAATTTTTTGCTCAATTAGAAATCCAATGAAATCAATTAATTTGTGGTTATCTGATTGAATACAACCAATAAAACCAACATTATACTGAAAACAGATCCCATGGGCTGTTTTCACTCAAGCATGTAGCTATGGATACCTACATTTCGTTTCATTTCGATTTTGACATTTCAAATATTCAATATTTCAAAATGTCACGATTTGGTTATAATACTGATGAGAATATTAATGAAATTATCGAATCAAATATACCAAAGAATACTGTTTACAGTAAAAAATTTGTATGGAAAGCGTTTATGGACTTTTGCAATGATAGAAAATATGAATTAGATGGAAATCGGACGGTGGAAGAATTGGCGTCGATTTTAAAGGATTGGGCTGTGAACATGAGAAGAAAAGATGGTACAGAGTTTAAAGAAGCTACTGTCAAAACCATGTGGAACCTAACAAGTAAGCTTTTACAAGAAAAGTATTATAAGGAAATGAAAGTTATTACTGACCCATTCAAAAGCGTTGTATTTCAACAAGCGCAAGCTGCCCGCGATTCTATACGACGAAAACTACAATCGGATCCCTGTAAAAGGAAACAAAGTTCAGAGGCATTGAGTGCAGTAGAAATAACAAAAATGATAAATTTGTGG
Organism: Diabrotica virgifera virgifera; assembly: GCF_917563875.1. Taxonomy (NCBI): domain Eukaryota; kingdom Metazoa; phylum Arthropoda; class Insecta; order Coleoptera; family Chrysomelidae; genus Diabrotica; species Diabrotica virgifera. The sequence goes on along the minus strand of NC_065451.1, from coordinate 38,831,221 downwards.
AACGAAGACACCCCTGAAGGGCAACAACGGAAATTCTATCACATAACCGCCGTAGAATTAGCTTGGCGAGGTGGGGAAGCTGCTGCTTGTTTGATTGACTTTTTTCGTATTGAAACAAATAACGATGGTTCTGTAACAAATCGAGTACAATATAACCCTGTATTCAGCAAGACTTGCCAAGGTGGTTCAAGAAGGTGTACTAACAGCAAATTTTTAATAGAAAACAACGACAGTAACGTATGTCCTGTCAGATTATTTAAAAAATTGTTATCAAAAAGGGGCCCAAATATTAAAACGGATAGATTATTCCTAAGAACAAATCGTTACTGGAAAACCGAAAATGATCATTGGTATGATAATATGCCCATTGGAAAAAATATGATTCAAAATTGGACAAAAACGTCTGCCGAAGCGATTGGCTTGAAAACCAAGGAAAAAAAAATTACTAATCACTCCAATAGATCGACCGCGGTCAGTTGGTTGGCCAAAAGTGGTGTTCAAGAGCAAGAGCTTATAAAAATTACGGGGCATAACAATCCCAACTCAATAAAACCGTACTTGAACATTGACGAAAAACATCATAATAAAATTATTAACAGCATGCGTAGTGGAAATACATCTTCATCAGTTATAGAAACTAACATGTCTGGATCTTCATTAAATTTTTCTAATTGTTCCTTTGTTAATTGCACATTTAAATAAATTGTTTCTGCTCTGTATTTTTTTTTCATAACCAGCAAAAAATTTTCTATCCGAATAACCCTCGAACATTGATAAATGCTCAAAAATTTTTAACAACTTTCTCAAGCTTGTTGCTTACAGGCAACAGACCTCCGCCTACGGCGTCGGTTTGTTTCCAAGCAACAAGCTTTCGAAATCTGTTATAAAATTTTTTCGAACAATTATCAATGTCCTTGGGTTATTACTACTGAAAATAAAATTCTAGTTTTATTTTGGAAGATTTTTCCATAATATTTACTAAATTTGAAGTACAACGCTTTACAAAAGAGTAACCTTAATATAGTTTGCATTTTGAAGCTCTTTTGTGGCGCGTTTTACTTCAAATTTAGCAAACATTATGATAAAACAAGAATTGTATTTTCCATCAACATGAAAATACATTTTCGCGCCACGCAATATTCATATCAGCTTTTTTGTAGCTGGAATATTGTATGCGCCACTCATTTTTACGGCGTTTAGCGGTTTTTTATTCTGGTATCAGGGGGTTTTCAAAGTTGTTTATAAATTAAATGTATGAAGTTGAATGTAATGTTTCTCGATTACACGTTAAGCGTTATCAATGGTCGCCTTTGTCGCATTATCTCCCAAATGATCTAGTGCCGATCGAATGTACACTAGATTTTTTCTATTCGAAATATATTGAAAAAAATATTGGAATGGTCGGTATATAAACTCGGATTTTCCGATCAAATTTAGCGTCGTAACCACTACAACTACATAAACCTTTTCGGCGATAATGTTTAAGTGGATTATACATTGAGAACTCGATAACTTCTAAACGGCTTAACCGATTTTGATCACTAAACATGAGTTTGAAACGTATTGACAAGTACATAAAATCCTTTATAAAAGGTATATTTGTTAAAATCGCTATACAGGGCTACATCAAAGACAGAACTAGTTTTCGATCGGTTGACCGATCATCATCAATGCAATCCTAAAATGTGTACAACCAGATAAAATGATGCAAAGTATTTAAAATGTTGACTAAGGTTATAAAAAGTTTATAGGTTATACTCACTTAGAATCTACATGCTAACCACCAAAGTAAAAATATATGGGTAAAAACCCTTTACAATTGATCCGTCATCGGAACATATGACAAAGATGTGAATTATAACATGGATGAATAAAATATCTAATGTTTTTCGCCCGAGGTACCAATGAGCTCATTGGTACCTCGGGCGAAAGGGTAGATAGAGCTACCTCGGGTAGATAGAGCTCATTGGTACCTCGGGCGAAAAACATTGGATATTTTATTCATCCATGTTATAATTCACATCTTTGTCATATGTTCCGATGACGGATCAATTGTAAAGGGTTTTTACCCATATATTTTTACTTTGGTGGTTAGCATGTAGATTCTAAGTGAGTATAACCTATAACTTTTTATAACCTTAGTCAACATTTTAAATACTTTGCATCATTTTATCTGGTTGTACACATTTTAGGATTGCACTGATGATGATCGGTCAACCGATCGAAAACTAGTTCTGTCTTTGATGTAGCCCTGTATAGGGATTTTAACAAATATACCTTTTATAAAGGATTTTATGTTTTTGTAATGGTATACAGCCAACTACAGGAAATTTTTCCTCGTGGATTTGTATTGACAAGTAGTATCTGATACATCCAAGGTCAAGTATAATAACTAAAGGTATAACAGGAATTATGAGCTTGAAAAACTGTTCTTTCCCATAGGAAATAGATTTGATCATAGTTTTGAAGCCTATAACTCGAATTCGAATTTTCTCAGATATGAGGTATACCGTTAGATGCGTTAGATGCGTCAAGAGTCCTCCTACAAAAGGTTAGTTATTGGCGCAATTTGTAGGTTGAAATTTTGAGTAATTGTCGAAAAACCAAAAGTTTAGTTTTTCAGTTTTTCGGCTATACTGAGCCGTGTGTATGTCTGATCCTAACCGTCTAACCTTTTCCTGTCTCTTCTTGAACCTAAGATATATAACCCCAAAAACTATGCCGTTTTCTACCTACCCAGTTCTATAGCAGGGGCGGCCCGTCAGGGTAGGCAAGGTAGGCGCCGCCTAACCTCTTCAAATGTGTAATGATAAATTATTTATTAATATAAATTACTTATTTCAAAACTGTAATTTATAAATTTTGAGACAATACCGAAGTATCTAAAAATCTAAAATAAAGCAAAGCTACTTTTTAATTCATTTCTGAAGTTGTAATAATTATTGTACGCTCCCCGTACCGTAGCATTACTACGACGGCTTTACCCTAGGGCAGGCTCTCTAAAAAGTAGCCGAACAGAATTCGCATTTGTCTCACTCTTTACGCTAAGCACAGCGGCTGTATTGTCGCTTGCCTGGCCGTGTATTTTCGGGCTATAGGTAGGCTAGATTTTTTGAGCCTTTGACATTGGTTGTGTCGAGCTATATCTCGGAACTGCCAATTGCATGTTTTAGGATCTTGACTACCAATTCTGAAAAAAAACGAAAAGTTCGAATTTTGTCATGAAATTTGGTATGTGGGGTCAGAATAATATACAATAACTTTTTGCGATATCTCTAACGCGAAACAAAATATTGAAAATTCGTCCTGTTTGTGAATTCGCAGTAGGCCGCGTTTAAAATTTAAATTTCAGTTGACTATCTTAAAAAGTGGGCAACAACGCATTGTGCGAAATAAAAGTGTTAAACATTTTCACCAGAGTTTATTCCGATTTTTGAGGTAATAGTGCGAAATAAAATATTAACTATATGCGAACATTTGTATAAGGTCATAAACTATCTAAAGTGCAAAAAATAGTGGCAAAAATCGGCCTATAAGTAACTTATAGAACATTTTATGTTAATCAAAACAAACGACATTTTATAAATTCCAGTTCTTTTGACAACAGATAAGAGAACAAGTCTTGATCAAATTAAAAGCGACGTTGCCGGTTTTCCAAAAAGTTTTAAAAATCCAAGAAAGGAAATCAATCAATTAATAATAAACTAAGTAAACAAGATTTCGAAGTAAAAAGAATTTTAATATATTTAAAGTCATACTCAATTATTGCTTGAGAAGTTCTAGAGCCTTCGCCGGGTCGACTGGGGAACTAGAGCTTATCGCTTGCTTTAATATAGAGTACAAATACATAAAAAATGGTGGATAGTGATAATGATTACACCTCAGAAGACAGTAAAAAGAGAAGTCTAGAGATAGATGCAGACAATATTTTTAACAAGAGCAAGAAACTATCCAGAACACCAACCAAACAACAGAAAGATGAAAACAAAATTGATCAGCTTTTAAAAATGATGCAAAATTTAACAGATCAAACACAAAGTTTAACATCGGAGGTAAAAGGAATAAAAGAAGAACAACGAGAATATAGAAATGACCTCCGAGAATTAAGAAAAGAAATAAATGAATTCAAACAAAGTAACCAACAACTACAAAAAGAAAATGATGAAATGAAACAGGAACTAAAGATAGTGAAAATGAAGGTAGAAAAGTTCGAGAAAGAGAGAAAAGCTAACAATGTTATTGTCCAGGGTCTACCGATGGATACAAATAACCCAAATGTAGTCAATGAGGTTATGGCAGATTTCGTGGAAAGAGAATTAGGTATTAAAGTAGAAATAGAAGAAGCTTATAAAATAGGGGACAAAACATGTCTTGTAAAACTAAAAAACAAAAATGAAAAAATAAAAATTATGAAGAACAAAAACAAACTAAGAAATTCAAAGCCGGAAATATATATCAATAACGATCTAACGCAAGAAGAGATGAAAATACAACAAGAAATACGGAGAATTGCAAAATTTCAAAAAGAAAACGGTAAGAACACTAGAGTAGGTTATCAAAAATTAATTATTGACGGGACTGAATGGAAATGGAACAAAGAGAAGAATGAACTGGAAAGGGCAAAGCAGGACACGCCAAAAAACTGATAAAAAAACAAATATTGGATACAACACAAAAAACGGACACGAAAATGGCAAAGGAAAAGGACCTGAACAGATTAGATAAAATAAAACATACGAACACAAAAAAATATAATAAAAAGCCGAAAAAATGTGATCAACTAAAAATAAGTACGTGGAACATCAGAACAATGCTTGAACCAGGAAAAATGCAGGATATCGTCTCAGAACTAGAAAGATACCAAATTGATATTGCAGTGATTCAAGAAATCAGATGGGCAGGTCAAGGAGAAATAAATAGAAAAAACTACACACTACAGTACTCGGGACATGAAAAACAAGGTCAATATGGAGTTGCTTTCATAATTATGGGAAAAATAAAAAATAACATTATGCAATTTAAACCAATAAATGAACGTATGGCTTACCTGAGAATTAACGCCAAACCATTTAATATATCAATCATAAACGTATATGCCCCAACTGAAAGTGCTACTGCGGAGGAAAAAGACAAATTGTATGAGGAACTCGAACGAGAAATGGAGAAGTTACCTAGAGAAGACACAATACTGGTAATGGGAGATTTTAATGCCCAAATAGGTAAGGAAGACTACATTAACCAAGTAGCAGGTAAGCACACAATACACGAAAAAACTAACGACAATGGCCAACGATTATGTAATCTAGCATCTAGTACCAATATGATTATCGTTAGTACAAAATTCGAACATCCCAAATACCATAAAGTGACGTGGATTTCCCCAGACCAAAAAACATGGTCACAAATAGACCATATTCTGATTACAAGAAGGAAGCAAACATCGGTAACAGACGTGAGGTCCTACAGAGGTGCACATGCAGACACAGACCATTTTATGGTGACTGCAAAAGTAAGACAAAAAGTCAAAAGAACACTAAAAAACACGACAACAAAAAATAAATGGCACGTAGAAAAACTGAATACTCCAGACATAAGGATTAAATATGCTGATGACATGAACAAAAAACTGAAGGAACAATCTAAACCTACAAAGGATATAGAAACAGAATGGAGAAATATAAAAAAATGTATAAATGAAACAGCGGAAGTACACGTAGGGATAAAAAGAAACAAAAAAAGACAAGAATGGTATAATGAAGAATGCCATAAAATGTTAAAAAAGAAGGTAGAAATGAGACAAATGTGGATAAGAACAAATAGACAGGATTATAGGGAAGAATACAATATAATAAGGCATGCATGTAAGAAAAAAATAAGGAAAATTAGACGTGAGTGGTTGGATGATAAGATAAAAGAAATAGAAAAAGAGAGTAAGAACAGAAACACAAAAGAATTCTATAAGAAAATTAGTGAGCAGAACAAAACGTTTAAAGGAAAGATAAAAAGCATAAAAGATAAAAATGGAAAAGTATCAGAAAACGATGAAGAGTATAAAGAAATTTGGACTAACTATTTTAAAGAATTATTAACAGAACAACAAGATCAAGACCTAAATGAAAACAGAGGAGAAGAGACAATGATGTTAGGAAACCAGCTACAAATACCAACAAAAGAGGAAGTTGAGGAAATTATTAATAGCAGCCGTAATGGTAAAGCCTCAGGATCGGACTGTATCAATATGGAGCTTATAAAATATGGTGGTGAAGAATTAAAAGATAGATTATACAATTTAATAAAAGACATATGGGACGAAGAAAAAATGCCGGAAGAATGGTACAAAGGACAAATTATCACGATTCATAAAAAAGGAGATCAACAGATGTGTAAAAACTACAGAGGACTGACGCTATTAAACACAGCATATAAAATCATGTCCGCCTTAATACAACGAAGACTGACCGAAGCTACCACGAATATCATAGGACACTATCAATGCGGATTTGTTAAGGGAAAGTCTACAACAGATGCCATACATACAGTTAAACAAATTATGGAAAAAGCTCATGGATATAAAATAGAAATTGAACTGCTTTTTATAGATTTTCGACAAGCATTTGATACAATAAATAGATCAAAACTAATGGTAGCTCTGAAAGAAATGGGAATACAACATAAATTAAGAAGATTAATACAAATGACAATGAGTAGAACTGTAGTTAGTATAAAAACTCAAGTAGGCGACACAGAAGAATTTGTCATCAATAAAGGGGTGAGACAAGGAGATTCATTATCAGCAACTCTGTTTAATCTTGCCCTAGAATACGTCGTCAGGAAGATCAACAAAGGCACCCTCCGAACGAGAGAAGGACAAATAATAGCATACGCTGATGATATTGTGCTAATAACAAAAAATAGAAAAACAATGGAACGAATGTTAAACGAAATGGTAACAGAAGTAAAAGTAATGGGATTAAAAATAAACCAAGAGAAAACCAAAATAATGAGATTTGACAAAAACTTTGAAAACAGAAAGGTTAGAGTAGGAGAATACACTTTTGAAGAAGTCGAAAAATTTAAATATTTAGGAATATTAATAACAAACAATGGAGAAAGAGAAACCGAAATCAAAGAAAGGATTATTACAGCAAATAAGAGCTTCCATGCAAATAAAAAATTACTTAAAAATAAGTTATTGAGTAAGAAATCAAAAATGAAAGTATACAAAACAATAATTCGACCGACGATGATGTATGCAGCCGAAACTCTTAGCATGACAAAAAAACAAGAGGAAAACCTTAGAATACAAGAAAGAAAAATACTAAGAGCAATATTAGGACCAATAAAAATAAATGACAATGAATTTAGACAAAGAACGAACCTTGAGTTACTGGAAGAAATTGAGGAGGATATAGTATGTAAAATAAAACAGCAAAGAGCAAAATGGCTAGGACACATATGGAGATCCGGATCAACTACGACGATATACTCAATATTGGAATGGACACCAGCTGGCAAAAGAAGACGTGGAAGACCAAGATCTACATGGTTACAAGAAGTAGTAAGTGATCTCAACAATGCGGGCATACGACATTGGAAAGGGAAAACCAGAGACAGGAAAGAGTGGAGAAAAATAACAGAGAAAATTAAATAACGAACATGAGGACTGATCTACCTCAAAACATAGATCTAGAGAGCGTAAGCGGCGTAACCCCTAAAGGGGTGTTTAGCCACTATATATATATATATATATATATATATATATATATATATATATATATATATATATATATATATATATATATATATATATATATATATATATATCTTAAAAAGTGTAAACCATCAAAATCAATGACTGCAAAATTTCAAATCTGTATTTATTTTAATAGCCGAAATATAAGGGTGTCTTCATCTTAAATGCGACACACTGTATACAGGGTGTTTGGTAAAGAATGGGCTATAGCTTAACACTAGATTTATGAGGTTAAAATATGTCGATTTGAGCTAACTTACCTTGGTACGAAAGTTGATAATAACCGAAATACAGGGTGTCAAAGTTAAAATTTTATTTTATTTATTCTTGAATATTTCCTAACAGACTTGGAATAATAACACAAAATTTGGTAATTCGTCACCAAAAATGATGTATTATCCAGGGGGCGCCACATACGCCTTTCAGCGCTAATTTAATAGGTTCAATTTTATTATTACCCACTCTACATACTTTCTAAATAAAAATTTTTATTCTATTAATATTTTTACTTAAAAAAGGTATACTACATTCATCTCGCTAAACTCAACCGTTTTCGAGATAAACGCATTTTAAATCTGCGAGGCAACATAATTTTTTGCAGCATATCATTGTAGTTACAGTTACACCCGAAAAATAACTTAAAATCATAAAAATTTACAAAAATGTATCTCAAATTTCTTCAAATGGAATTTGCGACACAAATATGAGAACTGGCACAATTATTATGGTTTCAAGTATATTTTTCGGGTCTATCTACAATGATATGCAAAATTATGTTGTATCGCAGATTTAAAATGCGGTATCTCGAAAACAGTTGAGCTTAGCGAGATGAATGTAGTATACCTTTTTAAAGTAAAAATATTAAGAGAATAAAAATGTTGATTCAAAAACTACGTGGCGTGGGAGATAAAAAAAATTGAACGTATTAAATGAGCGCTGAAAGACGTATGTAGCGCCCTCTGGGTAATAGATCATTTTTGGTGGCAAATTTAGATTTCTAATCTAAAAAAACCCCGCTTACCTACCAAATTTCTTGTTGTTATCCCATGTCTGTCAGGAAATATTCAAGAATAAATAAAATGAAAGTTTAAGTTTGACACCCTGTATTTCGGTTATTATCAACTTTAATTCTAAGGTAAGTTAGCTTAAATCGACCAAATTTTAAGCTCAGGAATGTAAGGTTAAGCTATGGCTCATTATTTACCAAACACCCTCTACCTATATAGGTATGTACATATTATTATACACCATATGTGTTGCCTACCCGGATACTGAGGTCACGAGCCGCCACTGTTCTATAGCTAGCTTATAGGTGGTCTCAAGTCCCTAACTATACCGGTTCTGAATCGGCCCCGCCACTCTCTTGAAACATAGGGAAAAAATCAGATCGGTCTAACTTTTCCACAAACCTACAAACATACACACATACAGTTGAGTCCCTGAATCTTTACCCATGCGTCATCATTTAAAGCATACGAAATAAGTCGATGATAAGTCGAAAATTGAAATTTACTATGTAACGTTTGAAAGGTCACATAGTTGTTTTTTTTTTATACTTTTAAACACTTTCAGTTATTTTCGGCCTTTATTTTCAGTTATGGTATTTAATTTTCGTTTACAATAATTTTCTTTCTTAATTTTCACTTTTATTCCTCCGTTTCTATAATTTCCTATTTCTATCTCCTATAAATGCTCTGACTAGTTTCTAAAGTCCCCTCGTATTCTACTCAGTGACTATATCTGCTTCGGCGCTGTCACATGGCGTTGAAAGCCCCACCAAAAAGAGAGGCTTCTTCTAGGATGAATATTCGACACAAATTCTTTTCCAATTCTTCCTCCATAGAGAAAATACATACCTAATATCCTAAGTTAGAATTATTTCGTGGCCAGGTCCTCTTGCCAACCTGGGTAAGTAATAGAGAATATTTCTTCTTTTTAATAAACTTTATTTCAGTCAGTTGGTAAAAACCACATTGAGTTTTTTGTTAACTTTTTCTTCTTTAATAATTTTATAATAATTCTTGCTGTAATAATTTTTAATGAATTTTGTTAACATGAATCGGTTCGTTTTTGGTTACATTTTGTGCTTTGTTTATTAGTTGCAAAAGCAACATTTTAAGTTTTGACGACATCAGAGGATTTCTGGTCTGTGTGCAAGTCCTTGGGGAAAAGGGGACTTTCCACTTGCCGGGATTCCTCTGTTGTCGGACAAAACGTTGACCATATTAAGTCTACAGCGGCCTGTTTTTGTTCTAGCCATTTGGGACCACTAGAACCATTTCCAATTAACGTTATGGCAACCTCCAACGTTAAGACTTAAAAGACCACCCTAGGGTGTTGCAGCAGTGAATTCAGCAAAGAAAGAGCCGGCCAAACGTCGAGAACATCACAACAAAGTAGCAGGAGAAGTCGGCCGAACAGCCACAACAACGGGAACTCCTGGGAAAGTTCAGTTAAGTCCATAGTTTATTTCTTGGCTTAAGCATCGATCCCTGATTCGCTGATTGTAATTTATAAGTTGTTAATTATTAATTTGAATACATGAGAAATTATATAAGCAATAAGATGTCATTAAATACCTAATAGTTGAATAAAGAATATGTGTTGAAAACTTTTTGTTCCGTCAATAATTCCTAATTTCTTCATATTAATTAGTTTATGCCGAACAACACCCCTGAGGGGTTTCAACTTGAAGAAGGATGAGCTAGCCTCTTCAACTAAACGCAACAGCAAGTCACTTACTGTCACTTGCTGTTGCGTTTAGTAAATTTCAATTTGCGACTTATCATCGACTTATTCCGTATGCTTTAAATGTTGACGCACGGGTAAAGATTCAGAGACTCAACTGTACATACAAACATTTCCCATTCTTAAATAGAAATTGAGTCATAGTTCTGAGCTCGGTAACTTTTGAATGGTATAACCGATTTTCAAAATTAAACATGCGTTGGAAATATAATCATCAGTACTATAAGAAGCCGCAAAGGTTGGATTTAAAATTTCTAAATTTTTTGAAGTTTTGAGAACGAGAACGAAAAACAGACTCTAAATGGGAAGGGCCGTAAAATCCATACTCTTGAACCAAAATAGATTGTTGGCATATGGATGAGCGAGTCTTTTCCTAAACTTTAAGATGGTATTTGGCCCAATTTTCAATTCAGTCAGATTTAGAAAATCGAAAATTTTGTGTATAGTGTCACATTTAGGGGAGTTGTGCGCCACTGGCGAGAACTGCCGTTCTCTGGGATGATATAGGTATGCTAAGTCTGCAAATAGTGTGCTATTTGTTTTATAAACAATTTACCGCTCCGAAACATAGAGATATTAAGGATAGACAAGTCATACTGAGCAAAAAAGCGTAACGCGCGGGCAGTCGATCGATGGTTTATCTATCTCTTTTAACCAAGCGATCCCACGCATGTGACAGACAAAGATGGCTTAACCACTCAAAGAGAATATTGACCAATGACGTCTTTGATATTTGCGTTACACCTCGATGCACAGAGCGGCCCAAACTTTGCCTAATCTATTTAGTATTATATCTATGCTCCGAAATCGTGTTTTTTTTTTCAGTTATTGCTCTGTAACTCCGAAGATTTTAACTTTACCCCAAAAACATCAAAATAAAAATTCACCGTAATTTAATTTTGTATGGGAATATTTCTTCCAGATTTGCTTCGACGAAAATTTTCCTCGGAAAATCGGGTTTTCACAACAAAATCTTTTATTTTTAATCTTTTAATTGATATATAAATAATAATTAATTGTTTATATAAATTAATAAATAATAATTTATACTCGTTAAAAACGAGTTTAAATATTTAGTTCAGGGTTTAAGTTCACTACTGATTAAATCTTTTGAATTGGCTTTAGTTTTCTCGACTTAAATATAGAAAATTCATTCACGTAGGAGAAAGCCTAGGACTCACGAAGTCCAATTCCTTGTTTAATATGCATCTTGTAAAAAACTTTGCATTATACACAATATATGTCACAACAACATCAACACTAGCAAACTGAAAGAAAAGAAAAAATAATGTAAACCATTTCTCAAAGTACATAGCTGAGCCATATGAAGATACATATATAAAGATATATGCTTCACAGATCTCCATATAGCTCCACATAAAGTTATGACAATAAAAACTAACAAAAAACATAGGCATAATAAACGCACATCTTTTTTCTATATCCCAATATTGACAAAATAAGGTACAACAAAATTGTTTCCCTAAATAATTTCGTTATCCCCCGCCCATGTTTTCCAATTTGTGCTAGTAAACATTTAACAACTATTTTTTCTCACTGCCGTGTGTATCTAATTAACGCACAATTTACTATCTAATTAACATCAATACGAATATATAATCAATCCTACAAGCTGTGAACAGTGTACAGCATAAACCACAGCTTGCATAAATCAGTGACTACTAATAATTATTACTGATAAACCATTTTGTCGTGAGTAAGGCTAACGTTAAACTATACGATTTCCTTTACTATTCGTTCTATAATCGTTATATTATTACATATATAACGAGATAAAAAACAACTTCATCTTAATATGTAAACTGCGTAACTCCATCATTCTCTAAAAATGAGTTAATGCTGCCATCTGTTAAAAATCTCTACTTATGAATTAAAAAAGGACGCACGTGCATTGGCTTTAGTTTTCTCGACTTAAATATAGAAAATTCATTCACGTAGGAGAAAGCCTAGGACTCACGAAGTCCAATTCCTTGTTTAATATGCATCTTGTAAAAAACTTTGCATTATACACAATATATGTCACAACAACATCAACACTAGCAAACTGAAAGAAAAGAAAAAATAATGTAAACCATTTCTCAAAGTACATAGCTGAGCCATATGAAGATACATATATAAAGATATATGCTTCACAGATCTCCATATAGCTCCACATAAAGTTATGACAATAAAAACTAACAAAAAACATAGGCATAATAAACGCACATCTTTTTTCTATATCCCAATATTGACAAAATAAGGTACAACAAAATTGTTTCCCTAAATAATTTCGTTATCCCCCGCCCATGTTTTCCAATTTGTGCTAGTAAACATTTAACAACTATTTTTTCTCACTGCCGTGTGTATCTAATTAACGCACAATTTACTATCTAATTAACATCAATACGAATATATAATCAATCCTACAAGCTGTGAACAGTGTACAGCATAAACCACAGCTTGCATAAATCAGTGACTACTAATAATTATTACTGATAAACCATTTTGTCGTGAGTAAGGCTAACGTTAAACTATACGATTTCCTTTACTATTCGTTCTATAATCGTTATATTATTACATATATAACGAGATAAAAAACAACTTCATCTTAATATGTAAACTGCGTAACTCCATCATTCTCTAAAAATGAGTTATTGCTGCCATCTGTTAAAAATCTCTACTTATGAATTAAAAAAGGACGCACGTGCATTGGCTTTAGTTTTCTCGACTTAAATATAGAAAATTCATTCACGTAGGAGAAATCCTAGGACTCACGAAGTCCAATTCCTTGTTTAATATGCATCTTGTAAAAAACTTTGCATTATACACAATATATGTCACAACAACATCAACACTAGCAAACTGAAAGAAAAGAAAAAATAATGTAAACCATTTCTCAAAGTATATAGCTGAGCCATATGAAGATACATATATAAAGATATATGCTTCACAGATCTCCATATAGCTCCACATAAAGTTATGACAATAAAAACTAACAAAAAACATAGGCATAATAAACGCACATCTTTTTTCTATATCCCAATATTGACAAAATAAGGTACAACAAAATTGTTTCCCTAAATAATTTCGTTATCCCCCGCCCATGTTTTCCAATTTGTGCTAGTAAACATTTAACAACTATTTTTTCTCACTGCCGTGTGTATCTAATTAACGCACAATTTACTATCTAATTAACATCAATACGAATATATAATCAATCCTACAAGCTGTGAACAGTGTACAGCATAAACCACAGCTTGCATAAATCAGTGACTACTAATAATTATTACTGATAAACCATTTTGTCGTGAGTAAGGCTAACATTAAACTATACGATTTCCTTTACTATTCGTTCTATAATCGTTATATTATTACATATATAACGAGATAAAAAACAACGTCATCTTAATATGTAAACTGCGTAACTCCATCATTCTCTAAAAATGAGTTAATACTGCCATCTGTTAAAAATCTCTACTTATCAATTAAAAAAGGACGCACGTGCATATTTTTGCCAGATGAGTAAATAGTGACCTCTTCGTATCTATACACTGTATCTCCCTTGCCGCCAAATTTAGTACGAAATATACGTAACTCCCTAGTTTTTCATACCACACGACTGAACTACAACTGTTTAGAAAGTGATATTTTCAAGAAAAAGTTGGCGGTAAATAATATTAAATACTTATTAAACAATATACAATTAAGGTTAATAATATGTGTATCTATATAATATTCCATTTTACCATCCTATATTTTAAAATGGGAGATACGTAGTATTCGCATTAGTCATATTTAGAGAGAAAATGCAGGAAACTCGATTTCTAAGGTAAGTTTATAGCTGTTTTCTCCTCTAATGAATAACTAATGGCCATTTCAAAATTTAATACATGTAACCTAGTATATTACCTTTAGTTTGGCAAAAAAATTTGAATAATATTTCATAACTTAAAAACTTAAAAAACATTTAATGTCTTGTTTACGAGTTTGACAAAACCGGGTACCCGATTTTATCAGACCTGTTGTTACTTCCAGTTTCTGCATTGTTTTTTTTTGCTTTTAGTTAACTACAACACGTGGCTTCTTCTGTTGAAGAAGCTAGTAAGAAAGCTAGTATGAAAAATTTAAAAAAATCTCCAGTCGTAAAAAAATTAAAACTAAATGAACTGGACAAAAAAAAAGAAAAAACGTGGTAAAAAGGGCTGCACCAAAAACAAAATTTTGGAGAGTTTGGAGGAAGAAGATAATAAGGACGATGCATGTCTATATTACAATTAACTATTTTCAAATTATAATGTGAAGGAAGGCTGGATAAAATGTGTGACTTGCACCAAATGGGATTATGACGCCTGTAGTGCCTATGATGATGTAGATGAAGTTTTTATTTGTGACTTCTGTTCATAGATTTTCGATTTTTGTTCACATACTTTTAAGAAATATTTTATTTTCTGCCCATTAGTCTTTTTACATGGTAATTAAGTTACTACCCGGTTTTACCCAGTTACTATCACCGGTGGGACAAAACCGGGTAATTTGCAATATTTTCATAAAAATAAAAAAAATTAAAAATCTAAGAATATTTTTAAAAATTGACATTGGCATATCAAACTGAAGTCATTTGAGAATATTTCAATCTGCAGCAAAAATGTGCTACTCCCACATAGCAAAAGATACAGGCGGTTTTTGGAGTGGTACCCGGTTTTGTCCAACTCTCCCCTACCGCAGACATAGTTCTTTCCAAGGTCCGTCTCAATCTGTGTAGGTCCTTAAGAGTCTGTGTTTGATTTAAGGCCGGGACACACATATCCGTACCGAGTCCGCACAGCAAGGTTGGTCATGCTGTCTCTACTCGGTGCGGGCGCGGTGCGGACGCGGTGTGGATATATGTGTCCCGGTCTTTAACCATTTAACTTGGCCGCGTCGCACGAGCCCGTACCGCACCTTTGATGTTACCGAATCTCGACGGATACTACCTCCTTCCCACGGTCTGCGATACCTCCAAATTAAACTCACGACATCACGGACGGCAACGCGCCCACAGTCAGAGCTCTTCCCATGGTCCGTGACAGTATGTGTAGGTCCGTCTGTGTAGTGTTTGATTTAACCATTTAATTCACTTTTTTTTTACTCTTTAATCAAAACAGTACTATCCTCGTATAGATCAGTCCTCTTCTTATGCTCTGGCGCTGTAGAATTCCATGATAGTCCAGGGTAATAAGGTTTTTTCCATGACACTTGAACAGCCAGGGTACTGAAGCGTTTTTTCGACAGGTAATACCTATAAGAGCAAATTGTAACTATTTCCTGCGTAGGATCTGGCGGCCATTTTTATTTATAAACAATTAAGTGTCAAAAATGGCATTTTTCACTTTTTTTTCCAAATTAATGGAAAACAGGGAAACTTATGGTTTTTTTAGTACAAATATCTTTGAGATTATGGGAAAACTTTAAAATGACGTATTACAAAGTTTTATATACTCGTTTATTGTTAATATAACTGCGAAAAAAGTTCGGAATTGCAAAAAAAATATTTTCGCAATAACTGTTGTAAAAATTAGTGTACAGCTTTGAAATTTTTGTCAAATAAGGGTTCTTTGGTGCTTAATATGTGATAAAAATTTCAAAGCGATTCATTCAATTGTTTAAATTTTATTCAAATTGTTTTTCCCAGAGAGCATTTTTTTGCAATAACATAAGTCAGAAGAAAATGACCTTAGAACCATTCCACAGGTGTCAACTGAAAGAGCATAAGCTATATTTGCAAATTGGTTTAAAAAAAATTAATAAAAAATACATTTATTAGTAATAAATAATTATGCAAAAGTATCTTAAATCTTTCCTTATAAACTTTTTATTTTGTTATATAAGAAATTATACATATTTTTTAGAAGTTTTTATTCACTTTTTTAACCATGTTGAAAATGTAGCTCATGCTCTTTCATTTGACACCTGTGGAATGGTTCTAAGGTCATTTCTTTCTGACTTATGTTATTGCAAAAAAATGCTCTATGGGAAAAATAATTTGAGTAAAATTTAAACAATTGAATGAATCGCTTTGTAATTTTTATCACATATTAAGCACCAAAGAACCCTCATTTGACAAAAATTTCAAAGCTGTACACTAATTTTTGCAACAGTTATTGAGAAAATATTCTTTTTGCAATTCAGACCTTTTTTCGCAGTTATATTAATAATAAATGAGTATACCAAACTTTGTAACACGTCATTTTAAAGCTTTTTCCATAATCTCGAAGAAATTTGTACTAACAAAATCATAAGTTTCACTGTTTTTCGTTGATTTGAAAAAAAAGGGGAAAATGCCTTTTGTTGACAGTTAATTGTTTATAAATAAAAGTGGCCGCCAGATCCTACGCAGGAAATAGTTATAATTTGTTCCTATAGGTATAGTCCATTGTTTCACGGTTTTTGCTCTAAATTTAAAAAAACCGCTTGGATAGACATGAAATAGCTTATATGTTAAAGAAAAAAAGTGGGTTTTTCCCTGGGGGTGACTTTCACCCCATTCTTGGGGGTGAAAAATATATGTCCAAAATACTTTTGTTCTATAGAGCTTTTTCGCCAAGTCAACACTTTTCGAGTTATTTGCGAGTGAATATGTTCATTTTTCAACAAAATAACTACATTTTAGACGGTTTTTCGCAAATAACTCAAAAAGTAAGTATGTTATCGAAAAAAACGTTCTTAGCAAAAATATAGCATATAGCATGTAAAAAAGTAAAAACATGGTGTACTCGTTCGGTCTCTGGACCTCGTAGAACCAGAGTTATAGCCAATGAAAAATAGATTCATATTCACCAAATTTCAAATAGAATATTTCGAAGTGAAATATTCAAAAAATTAAGCAATTTTTGGGAAAAACCCATTATAACTTTTTAAGGTGTTTAAAAAAAGCTTTATTTTTATTTTTATAAAAAGTTTCTAGCATTAAATTTAAGCAAGTTACGCTCAAAATAAAGTTGGTCCCTTTTGTTTTGGCAAAAAAATTGGGGAAGACCACCCCCTAATTAGCAACTTAAATGAAATTAATCGTTACCGCTCCACAAATTATTTTACTTATGTTGTGTTTATATGATCTGTAAGTTTCATCGATTCAAAGTGCTTATTTTTAAAAAAATTTGGTTTTAAAGTAAAATTTTAAAAAATTTTAATTTTGAAAAATATGCTTTTTTCAAAATAACTTAAAAAATTGTTAGAGATACCAAAAATCTCGAAAAACAAAAAAAGTCAGCATTGCTTTTCTGAATATCATGTATTTTTTTGTTTTTCTGGTAAACAAAAATTGATTAAGATTTGGTGTTTCTAAATTTGCATACATTCGTGATCAGTGACTCGTTCAACCCCTTTTAACTACAGCCCTTTCAAAAATAAGGACTTTGAACCGATGAAACTTACAGATCCTATAAACAATACATACACGAGTCAAGAAACTTGTGAAATCGTAATGATTAAGTTCATTTAAGATACTAATCAGGGGGTGATTTTCCCGATTTTTTTACCAAAAAAAGGGACTAACTTTATTTTGCTTGTTTACTTTTGATGCTAGCATTTTTTTTATAAAACAAAAATGAAGCTTTTTTTAAACACTGTAATTAACTTGTAATGATTTTTCCCCGAAATGTGCTTCATTTTTGGTTATTTCACGTTAAAGTATTCCATTTGGAATTTGACGAATATGAACCAATTTTTAATTAGCTATAACTCTGCTTCTACTAGATACAGAGACGTGATATTTACACCATTTCTTTAAAATTTTTTACAGGCTATATTTTTGCTACAAATGTTTTTTCGACAAAATACTTATTATTTGAGTTATTTGCGAAAAACCGTCTAAAAGCGTGGTTAGTGAAAAAATCTATAGAACAAAAGTTACTTAGAATTAGTCAGTTTATCCATTTCCGGACTTACTTTGGACGAATATTTTTTCGCCCCCAAGAGGGGGTGAAAACCACCCCGGGGCAAAAGCACATATCGGCACAATATCACTTTTTTTCTTTGACTTGTTAGCTATGTGTATGCCAAATTTCATGTCCATCCAAGCGGTTCTTTAAAATTTAGAGGTTTTGCAGTATTTTACCGTTAAAGAACGTACTAGTATTACCTGTCGAAAAAACGCTTCAGTACCCTGGCTGCTGAAGTGTCACAAACAGGGTATATTTTTGTCATATTACCCTGGCCTATAAAGTTAGTTGGTTCATTTTGATACAGATTTAAAAAAATCAAAAATAAGCCCATACCGATCCTTTGATTTTACCGACCCTCGACGGATATCACGCACCAGAACAGGCGTGTCTGTGCTACCACAGACGGGACACTTCCCACGGTGCGTCACGTCGGTACGAGCTGGTCCGCGTCCGTCCGCGATATTGCGGATCGTGGGAAGCCAGCTTACGACGCACCGACACAGATGTGTCTGTGCTACCACGGACGAGACATTTCCCACGGTGCGTCTGTGCGAGCTGGTTCGCGTCCGTCCGAGGTATTGTGGATCGTGGGAAGCCAATGTAACCCATACAGGGTGTTTAATTGGGAAAGTAACATACGTTAACTGTAAGAAGGGGACACTTAAGCGGTCTCAAAAATACCATACTTAATGGGTCTTACTTCATTAATAACAAAGATACAGGGTGTGATCTATTTTGCCATTTTCTTGTTTGGTTCATAACTTTAATCACACGGTATATTTATTTTATATTTGGCACGCAAATATTCTTTAAGGTGTACAATCAACCAATTTATTTTCAATTGAAAAAATCTAGGTCCGGATTAAAAAATATTGGCAAAATGTTCCGACCCGAAAACAACACCCTGCACATTAAATTTTTTTAAAATGGATTTTGCATTTGAAAAGAGGATGAAAAACTAAATTTAGTAGTATACTTTGAATTTTCGCCAAAATGATTTTTCTTCTAAAATTTTGAATATGAATTCTGGAATTATGCGAATTGCGAGAGCTCTAAGTAGAAAAAAAATTGAAATACGACTTACAACTTCTTAAACACACTGTACATTTATTTTATATTTAACACCGAATATTATTTCAGGTGCCCAATCAATTAATTTATTTAAAATTATAAAAAATTCAGGGCCGGATTAAAAAATATTGAAAAAAAGTTCCGACCAAAAAAAACACACTGTACATTATTTTTTTAAATGGATTTTGCACTTAAAAAGAGAATGAAAAACTAAATTTAGTGGTGTATTTGGAATTTGTGGCAAATTGATTTTTCTGGTAAAATTTTGAATTTTAATCCTGAATTTATGTGAATTGCGAGAGTTCGAAGGAAAAAAATTAAAATGTAATTTAGTTTTAATTAATAATACCATTATTTAATCTAAATCGGTAAAATATTCACATTTCAGTGTTTTTTTTTATTATGGGGACAAATAATTCATAATATATATGCACGTCTAATAGTTAATGAATAAATAATAAAGAGTATATAATAAAGAGTAAATAATAAATATAATACAAATAATAAAGAGACAAAAGATACAAAAGATACATAACTTTAATCAACGAACTATCTTAAAAATAAAAAAAAATTAATTATTAAAACTATAGTAATTGTTCAAAATGACCACTACCTTGTTGAAGACAAAGTCTTGCTCTTTTTGTTATTACTGACTGACTTCCTAATCTCGTCAGGGTTATTCTTCATTTCTTGGAAGGCTTCTCGAATCCAGTCAAGAAGTTCTTCCTTACTATGTATTTATTTCGTCGTTATAATCTTTGGATTTCAGATATCAAAAATTTATTTTTCAGCATTATTTTTTCTGTTTTTTTCAATTTTTAAGACAGTTCGTTGATTAAAGTTATGTATTTTTTGTGGACTCTTTATTATTTATTCATTAATTATTAAAGGTGAATATTTGTTATGAATTATTTTTCGCCATAATAAAAAAATTTTAAAATGTTAACATTTTACCAATTTAGATTAAATAATGCTATTAATTAAAAGTCACATTTTATTTTTTTTTTACTCCGAGCTCTCGCAATTCATATAATTGCAGAATTCAAATTCAAAATTTTACCCAAAAAATCATTTCGCCGAAAATTCAAAGTATACCACTAAATTTAATTTTTATTCTCTTTTTAAATACAAAATCCATTTAAAAATAAATAATGTATAGGGTGTTTTCTTGGGGCGGAACATTTTTCCATTATTTTTTATCCGGCCCTGGATTTTTTATAATTGTAAATAAATTAATTGATTGGGCACCTTAAATAACATTCTGTATTAAACATAAAATAAATATACATAGAGTGTGTGTGTGTCTGTGTTCACAAAGAGGGGATGGCATTAGATAAACTTTTTGCCACAGACATTTGAAAGTTGAAGATTGAAGATGTCATATTAAATTTTTATTTTATAATCTTTAAGAAATTGTATGATAATATCATTAATAGTTTTGGTATTGAAGCTTAGTAGATGTGAAATATTCAGCGGTAAACTTACATTCCTGTGGTAGCGGGTAGATACTTCTCTGCGATCCCGGCAGGGAATAGATCTACTTCAGGAATAGCACACCTGCCCACGCGAGCTCATGGATTTCCCCAGCATCCCTTCACCGGGGAAACCATGTCCTATCCCAAAGCAATCCCATCTCCACCCTTTCCTCCCTCCACATCCAGTCCAACTCGCCAACACGCACTAGCCAAGCGTGGCGTTTTAATGGCTTAAAACCCCAAAGGCAAATTTTCATGAAAGACGATAGTACTGAACGGCCCTCAGTCTCCGGCCGCTCCAATACCCCCAACCAAGGTAGCGGATGGAAAAGGGTTGGAGCAGAGGGTGCTAAGAATCCCCGGAAAAGATCAGGCTACCACAAAGAACGACAAATGCATATCACCTCATACAATGTTAGAACCCTTATATCGGACCAGAAGATGATGGAACTGGAGGAAGAGCTGAAAACAATAAAATGGGACATCATCGGCCTCAGCGAAATCAGACGAAGAGGAGAAGCCCAAATTACTCTTAAATCGGGACATTTATTTCATTTTAGAGGAGAAGAAGACACTTCACACGGTGGAGTAGGATTTATTATACATAGAAAACACACCCAAAATATAACTAAAATTAACAGCATAAGTCCCAGGATTGTATACCTCATCTTCAAACTAAATGCAAGATATAACCTTAAGATAATCCAGGCATATGCTCCAACGACAAGCCACTCCTATGAAGAAATTGAAAAATTTTATGATGACCTAGAAACAGCATTACATACTACACCAGCATATTATACAATAATTATGGGCGACTTTAATGCGAAAATTGGCTTCAAACAAGATGATGCAGAAGTAGCAATGGGCAAGTATGGGTATGGCGACAGAAATGAACGAGGACAAAGACTGCTTAATTTCTTACACCAGGAAAATTTATCCATGATGAACTCTTTTTTCGATAAAAAGCCTCAGCGTAAATGGACATGGATAAGCCCAGATGGCAGTGTCAAAAATGAGATAGATTTTATCATAACAAACAGAAAAGAAATCATTAAAGACATTGAAATACTTAACAAATTTTCGGTAGGAAGCGACCACAGATTAATCCGAGCAAAGATACGATTAAATGTCAATTTCGAAAGAACCAAGATGATCTTCAAAACACGAAAGACGAAATGGATTCCCCCAGGAAACAACAACCTCTATGAAGATGTACTAACCAGACGTATACAAGACCTTGAAAACGACATAGAAGACATTGAACAAGCAAATAATGTCATAACAAAAGCACTAAAAGAAACAGAAAGGGAGTGCTGCCCGACTGTCGTGACCTATAAAGAAAAATTAAGCTAAAATACCAAAGAGTTAATAAGTAAAAGAAGACAATTGACGGAAAAATACGACTCCAACTACACAACACTGAAGAAATTAAATAAAGATATCCACCGATCAATCCGAAAAGACATAAGAGAAAACAACACAAGAGAAATAACTCACATAATTCAAGACAACAAAGGTTTAAAAGTTTTGAGGCGTAATACGAATAACATCAGTAACAAAAATATGTACAAAATCAGAAACAAAGATGGCAATATTGCCACGGATAAAGCCGAAATCCTCAAGGTTGTCGAATCGTTTTATCGCGAAATGTATGAGAGCACCAACGAAAGGCAAGATCAGCCCCTGCCCAAAATCACAAACCAGGGATCAGAATTAATGCCAGAAGTAACACCACATGAAGTTAAAAAGGCACTTTCAGAAATGAAAAATAATAAATCCCCTGGCGATGACGGAATAGTAATCGAAGCAATCAAACAAGGTGGAAATAAAATTATCCAGGCTTTGGCCAAACTTTTCACCCAATGCATTTACCAAGGAAAAACTCCTTCTCAATGGAACAATGCAGTCATTGTTTTATTACACAAAAAGGGTGACATAACAGATCTGAAAAACTACCGTCCTATCAGTTTGCTATCACACATATATAAACTTTTCACAAAAATTATCAAAAAAAGACTGGAGGCTAAGTTAGACTTCTATCAACCTAGAGAACAAGCTGGATTTAGATCTGGATATAGCACTAACGACCACTTACTGGTAATAAAAAATCTAATAGAGAAGTCTGCGGAATACAACAAACCATTGGCACTGATATTCGTGGACTACGAGAAAGCATTTGATACCATAAGCCAGCAGAAAATGTTAAAAGCATTGACAGAATGCCGAATAGACCATCGCTACATTAACATGATCAAATATATCTACCAAACGGCAACGGCTAGCGTAAGACTGTCTGAACAACAAACAAATACATTCTGTATACAGCGAGGAGTACGGCAGGGAGACACCATCTCACCAAAGCTGTTCACAACCCTTTTAGAACACACATTTAAGAAGGCAGATCTAAACGAATATGGTATCAATATAAATGGAGAGAAGCTCAGTCATTTGAGATTCGCAGATGACATTGTCCTTATAGCCGATCGTATGGATGATGCAATAATAATGTTGAACAAATTATATTACGCTTCCTTAGAGGTCGGACTAAAGATTAATATCAACAAGACGCAAATAATGACTAATCTGGTGCTAAATCGTAATATTGTTGTTGATGGAATGGATATTGAGCAGACTGCATCTTATAAGTACTTAGGACATGAAATTCGGTTGGGACGAGATAACCAGACGTGCGAACTCCCACGTCGCATAGGATTAGCCTGGGCAGCGTTTGGTAAACTTAACTATGTATTTAAATCGGACTTGCCCATATGCCTCAAAAGGAAAATCTTTGACCAATGTGTGTTGCCTGTACTCACTTATGGAGCCGAAACATTAACACTAACAAAAAAGGTAGTGAACAAGATTCGCGTAACTCAGAGGGCTATGGAGCGCCAGATGTTGGATGTCTCCCTGAGAGACCGAATCCCAAACGAAGAAATACGCCGTAGTACAAAAACAACAGACGCTGTCGAAAAAATCGCGTCGCTTAAGTGGAATTGGGCAGGACACGTCGCCAGATTGCCAGACAACCGATGGACAAAACGTATTGTCGAGTGGAGGCCGCGAGAAGAAGCACTACGGAGCAGAGGACGCCCACTAACCAGATGGGCCGATGATTTGAAACATGTTGTCGGTAACTGGATGCAAGCCGCACAAAATAGAGATGAATGGAAAGAGCTGAGGGAGACCTATGTCCAGCAGTGGACGCGTACGGGTTGATGATGATGATGAAACTTACATTCCGCTCCTGAAGTCTAGCAATTAATGCTTTCGTATGGTTTTTATTAAGTTTACAATTAAAGACTATAATATGATTTAAATCTGCAGTAGAGTAGTTATCACATGAACAGAGAGAGTTGATACGCATTCCTATTTTAGCTAAATGTGCAGGAAAATTGCCATGGTTTAATCTTAAGCGACTTAGGGATGTGGAATAAAATCGAGTAACGTGATAATCAAATATATGAAGACCTTGGGACCAGAAGGGGGCATGCCACCAAACAATATTTTGGAGAAAATATCATT
The DNA here is from genome assembly GCF_917563875.1 of Diabrotica virgifera virgifera. NCBI lineage: Eukaryota > Metazoa > Arthropoda > Insecta > Coleoptera > Chrysomelidae > Diabrotica > Diabrotica virgifera. Next base: position 38,806,724 of record NC_065451.1, on the reverse strand, counting down.
TTAAACTTATTTTCAAATCCTGAAATTCAATTTTTAAATTTTTCTTGGTAGTAAAGCCCATAATCGTTTGGAAATATGATATTAAATACACAATAAAAGTAACACAAATGTGTATTTAACGGTTTTTGGGTTTTTGAACATTTTTTGAAAAAGTATAAGGCTTTAAAAGGCTATAAAAGTATGTATAAAAAATTATATTCTAAAATATGAACATAAAATGCAACAATAAAATAATTCAGTTGTCAATATTTTCAATATCTGAAAAGTCGTCCAAATGTTCAATGTCTTCCAGTGGTTCATTCTCAGTATCTGGTAGAATCTGTTGGCAAGCACCAATTTCTGACTACACTGTTTTTTTCAACCGCAAGGTGCACCTAATTTTTTGGTTCTATTTTCTTCCCTTTTGTATTTATATACATATTCGTAAACTAGATTTTTTTTGTCTTGCGCTTAATTTTTATGTCGTTGGGTATCCTTGTGTCTCCATCTAGAAGGCGCCTTCTTTTCTGAGAAGTCTGTGGGGTATGAACTTATTTATTTTCCTACAATGAAGTAGGTATTTTACTAAAAAGGTATAAGCTACAAAAAACCTTTAGAACAATCCTAATATTTTTAGGTTCGAAAAATATAACATAAGGGAACAAGCCACACAGTAAATAAACTTACTGTTCCTGAGTTTATATTTTCCTAATCGCTGCTACTTCCATATACTGTATAGTCTTTGTTATCTTCGCTTTTATTTAAAAACGGATCTTGGTCACTGTGTTGAGAATCAAACTCAGAAAAGTCTTTTTTCCGTTTACATGCACGGGAATGTTCCGCCGCCATGTTGATTACTAACTGTGGCTTGTCTCCTTCTGTTGCAATATAAAGTAATGGTGACACAACGGGACTTAACTACAGCGGCGCCATCTATGAAAAAACTGCTGAAATTTTCTGTTTGAGACATTAATATGGTCTTAACGTTTGTGATTTCTACTTTAAGTCATTTTTGACGAAATTGTGTCTTGTCCCCTTCTGGTCCCAAGGTCTTCATATGTGGGATATTTTGCGGAAGTTGTGGGTGTACTTAAGCCAAATAGTTTCAAATTTTTTTCTTAATTCTTTTATGCAATTCTGGAATGTAATCGCTGGAGATTGTTAAATCTACTATTTCATTTAAAGTTGTTGAATTCTTTGCCATTTCATCCACTATCTCATTTTCTTTGATTCCGGCATGTCCTTTTACCCAGATAAAGACCAAGTCACTACTATTATTTTTAAATCGAGCGAGTGTCTTTCTAATATGGCATAACAACTCATTGTTGTGTTTTTTGGTTATTGGTTGTGATATTGCCTCAAGAGCAGATAAAGAATCTGATAGTATAACCGTGTCTCCAAAGTTCTGTTCAACCGCGTAAGTTAGGGCTCTTTCAATAGCATAAAGTTCGGCAGTGAAGATAGATGTACATTTAGGTAGTCTAAAAGAATTACCACTTTTTATATTCGAAACATAATAAGCGCTACCTACACTATTACATGTTTTTGAACCATCTGTATAGATGTATTTATAATTAGAAAATTCAGATAAGATTAATTTTATAATTTTATTGTTTTGGCATGGTAAGTTTCTGTATGTAGGTTTTATGATCTTTGGAAAGATTGCGATTTCCTCAATAGAAAGGTAATATATGGGTAATATTTGTTTAGTGTTAATGCTAAAGTTGTTAGTTTCTAGATAAGCATCTGTAAGAGGGGGAGAAGTTTTAATTCTCCAATAGAATTTGTTAAGTTATATTCAGTGAGACTGTTAATTTTACTTAATAATTTATGTGAGTCTAAAGTCCTGGTCTTTAATAGAAACTTATTAGACAAGAATTCTCTTCTAAGGTTTAGAGGAGGTTCCTGCGCTTCTACTAGAATTGCAGCACATGGCGTTGACTTAAACGCACTAATACATATACGTATTGCCTTATACTGAATATGATATATTGCCTTATATGAATATGAATATATATTGCCTTATACTGAATATAGAGTGTGTTTAACAAGTTGTAAGTCGTATTTCAATTTTTTTCTACTTACAGCTCTCGAAATTCGCATAATTTCAGAATTCATATTCAAAATTTTAGAAGAAAAATCGTTTTGCCGAAAATTCAAAGTATACTACTAAATTTAGTTTTTCATCCTCTTTTCAATGCAAAATCCGTTTTAAAAAAATTTAATTTACAGGGTGTTGTTTTCGGGTCGGAATATTTTTCCAATATTTTTTAATCCGGACCTGGATTTTTTCAATTGAAAATAAATTGATTTATTGTACACCTTAAAGAGTATTTGAGTGCCAAATATAAAATAAATATACAGTGTGATTAAAAAGTTATGAACCAAACAAGAAAATGGCAAAATAGATAAAACACCCTATATCTTTGTTATTAATGAAGTAAGACCCATTAAGTATGGTATTTTTGAGACCGCTTAAGTGTCCCCTTCTTACAGTTAACGTATGTTACTTTCCCAATGAAACACCCTGTATAATGCAGTGTCTTGTTAATTTAGTGTCTCATGTTTAAATATTATGTAAACTTGCCATGGGCTGTGCCCCACGTCAAATAAATAAATACATTTTGTCTTCATATCAAATAAAACATTTCACGTTTGCAAATCCATTCAGGTACACATATTCAATCTAATGTTTTATATAGTAAAAAACGTAATTGAAAAACTTTTGAACGGTTTGAATTATAGATATATTTTTCTTGGTATATAAAGTTAAAGTTTACCAGACGCTGCCGAGTAATAGCAGCACATTAGAAAAGTTGGAAAGTTATTTGGACACTAACGAAGTCGAACGTTATTTAAGCGTTTTCATTTTGATCTCAGTGTCTGCTAATAAAGACAGAAAGAAGGTTAAATGTTTAAATAATTAAGCAGAAGAAATAAAAATAGACTTACAATCAGTTTATTGTACATTGGACGGCAGGTTTCGCATTAAAATGTGCCATGTATGGTCATTGGTCAGCTCTCCGATAAAGGAACGTAATTGCTAAAATATAATTTGCTACTATTAGCAGGGCCGCCAAGAGGGATAAGCGGGCCCCGGTAAGAAGTGACGAGCGGGCCCCCGGCAAAAAGTGAAGAGCAAAAAATTGTTTTAATTTTTATGGAAATAAAACTATCAATAATAATAAATAATAAGAAACATTTCAAATATAACTTTTATTAAATTTTGATTATATTTTTATAACAGTGAAAATATTTACAATACCGGTGATTTTCCAGTTTTTTGATTGGCAAAGATGTCTATAATTTTCAAAAAATCGCATGATTTTTTCATTCTCAATACATAAAGTTGTTAGGCCATTTAACTGATCCTGTTTCATTTTAGATCTCATAGCATTTTTTATGCGAGAAAGACAACTAAAAAATCTTTTCCCTTTTTGCGACTTCCACCGGTAATGTGCAAAATATTCTTGACGCTATAACGACGTTAGGAAATATTGATTCCAATTTTGGATGTTTAATTTTATTACCCTCCGTTACTCGCACACGGTGTATGAGACCGGCCCTCTAAATAACTTCCTATAACTCTGATTGTAGTGAATATTTTGAATTGCTGCTGCATATACCTCTTCAGTCATCAGTCAACTGTGTGTGAAGTCCACGTGCAGTGTAAAAAAGAGTATTGTTCTTTTATTATTAGGCAACACCCATTAATTAGTAATGTAATTAAAAGTAGTAAGTATTAATTAGTAAGGTAATTTAAGATATTTTTCTTATTTTTAATGTTTATATATTTGTTTATTTATATTTAGATATGGATTACAAGAAGGAGAAGCAAAGATTATTAAAATTATTTCAAGAAGTATCGACTGACGAGGAAACGTATGAAGATGATGATGAACAAAGTTACTTTTTGTTAAAGTAATATAATGTTGACACAAATGCATATCTACAAAAATTATATGATCATATATTCATTAAATAATATAATTGTACACAATTTGGCAAAAAAAAGGTTTTTAAAATATTGCTGACCCATATTTTTGGAACCGGTCTTCTGCACCGTGCGCGAGTATTCGATCACAAAAAATTGGCGCGAGTAACGGAGGGTTGTAAATTTACTGGAGAAAGTTGAGATTCACAAATATTCTCTTTGTATATCGCTCTATCGTCTTCTTTCTAAACTCGCTCAATATATAAAACATTTTTTCTTTATATTGTCGTTATCTTCATCTCAGAATGTTCATAACATGTTAAATAGCGAATGAATTTCAATTGCTGTATTATATCTTCTAGTTAAGTTGCTTATTATACAATCTATGACAATATTAAATATTTCACAGCGAAATATTGCATCGGGCTCAAAATAATTATCAGTCGCCTCAATACTAGGCAATATATTTCAAAATAGAGGTAAAAGTCATACTAAATATAGCTGAGTATTAACTAAATGCATTATGCACATAAAGTGAGGAGCAAAAAAAAACAAGAAAAATTACGTCTTTGGTACGATCGATGCCAGGCCCCTTACATTGCCGAGCCCCGGTAAAATGTACCGGCTGTACCCCCCTCTCGGCGGGCCTGACTATTAGGATACTGTCAGATAAACTATAGTCTATGTGGTAAGACCGCTCCCGTCGAGAAAAATTTCTGATTCGGTTTCTTTGCGGATTCCTATTTAAAAATGTCTCCTTTAAACAAATCTGAAGGGTGCTGGGCGGAATTTGTGGGCAGAAATTGTTTAAACAATTTTTTTAAACAAATAATACAAAAGATCACCTTTTATGCTCTGGAAAGTATATGTTTTGGTTTCTTGGGTTATTTTAAACAAGAAAGGTATCCTGCGATTTTTCTCAAAAATTTATAATTTTTGAGTTATCAGCGATTTAATATCTGCAAATGTTTAATTTGTTTTGTTGAATAATTCACTTCTGCAAAAATTATGTGATATATAAGTATATTTGATTTAGGATCGCCTCAGTAAAAAATTAGATAATTCAAGATCTAGTTACTCGATTGCTAGATATTAACTAACTACAGTCGGAAAAATGAAACAATACCCATGAACGATCATATCAATCACATTATAATCACATATTATTTATGTGCTGTTTTTTTTTTCTATAAATAACAAACGAGATAGATAGATTATTATTTATCTTAAAAATATGTGATTGATATGATCGTTCATGGGTATTCTTTCATTTATCCGACTGTAGCTGTGTTTTCCTGTCACCGTGTCAAATAGAAAATTGGCCAGCGCAAGTACATGTAATAATTATTGTTACATGTACTTGCACTGGACAATTTTCTTTGTGACACGGTGACAGGAAAATACAGCGTGTTTTATATGTTCGTTCATGGGTATTCTTTCATTTTTCCGACTGTACTTGACTTTTATTAGTCTGTATTGTTTGTTTGGAATATTAGAAAAGGCAAGAAAAATAACTGGAGATTGTTTATATTTCTAATACCATATATAGTCTGGGCTGATTATCGGAGAATAGGCCATTTTTGAGAAAAGTTATTTACCAGCAATTTTATTTCTGGAATCGAATCTTATTATTGTATGTATTAATAATATAGGTATGCAAAGTCCGCAGATAGTGTGCTACTTTTTTTATAAACAAAATGACGCCCGAAAATCGTGTTTTTTTCAATTTTTTCTCTATAACTCCAAAGATTTTAACTTTACACCAAAAACATTCAAATAAAAATTCACCGATATTAAATTCTGCATAGAGACCTGTTCTTTCGATTTACTTTGACGAAAACTTTCCCCGGAAATAGCGGGTTTTTCCAACAAAATCTTTAATTTTCAACTAAAATTTTAGATAAGTAATTGTTAATCAATAATTAAATAACTTGGTACTGTAAAAGCCCTTTTCGTATAGATTACAATTCCAGAAGCCGATGGAAATTGAATAAACAGTTTAGCAACAATTGAATTGTTAATTAAAAATTTACGGTCACTATAATAACGACAATAATTACGATGCATAAGAATAATTATGATTTTTTCATAAAAAGACATCATACCTATCTAATGTATCTTACAGAATTAAATTGGACTATTTAAGCGGCCTCGGGAATATTTTAAAAATATAAAGAATTTTTTGGCATATAAACAAATAGAATATCTCGGGAAATATTAAACTAAATTAAATTGTAAAAACGGTATTCGAAAAAGAGCGGCAGGGCGCTTCTTTTAAAAGAAAAAACGTTTAATTGTGATGAGTAGTTCCTGAGATACAACCGGTCAAAATTGACCGGAATTTACGCCAAAGATATAAACAATAGGATCATAATTTTTAAACCATCACCTTTTTATTTTTGTCCTCTTTCTCCACACCAATTTTCATATCCTTAAAGTACTTATAACATATATTATTATAATAAAAACTATCGATAATACGTGTGAAAATTGCCAAAAATAGCAAAATTCCAATCAAAAATTAGGTTGGAGAAAATGTAACCCACTAAGTTCAAAATCGGTATACGTTAAAAAAATGCATTTTCTCGGCTTTCCATGGAGCAATTTCCTTCATTCTTTTTTTGTTCCCAAGTAACTCGAGTAGAGCCATCGAACTATCGCATTATTAAATGTAAAACTTGCTTTTGTTTTGTTATAATAAATTAATTTTTTATTATAACACAAAATTTTAAATTGTTTAAATAAAAATTGTTTAAATAATTATACAGCTTTCAAATGAGAATATTTATGTTTTTAACTTTAAAAGGTACACTTGTAGTAAGTTTATCTAAAAAAAAGCCTACAACTGGAAAGAATATGTAGTTTTCTGTTCTTATAAATAAATTAAACTATTATAACAAAACAAAAGCAAGTTTGACATTTAATAATGCGTTAGTTCGATGGCTCTACTCGAGTAATCAGGGAATAAAGAAGAATGAAGGAAATTGCTTCATGGGAAGCCGAGAAAATGCATTTTTTTAACGTATACCGATTTTGAACTTTGAGGGTTACATTTTCTCCAGCCTAATTTTTTATTGGAATTTTGCTATTTTTGGCAATTTTCACACGTTTTATCGATAGTTTTTATTATAATAATATATGTTATGAGCATTTGAAAGATATGAAAATTGGTGTGGAGAAAGAGGACACAAATAAAAAGGTGATAGTTTGAAAATTATGATCTTATTCTTTATATCTTTGCCGTAAATTACGGTCAACTTTGACCGGTTGTATCTCAGGAACCACTCATCATAATTAAACGTTTTTTCTTTTGGAAGAAGCGTCCTGCCGCTCTTTTTCGAATACCGTTTTCAAAATTTAATTTAATTTAATATTTCCCGAGATATTCTATTTGTTTATAAGCCAAAAAATTGTTTATGATTTTAAAATATTCCTGAGGCCGTTTAAATACTCCAATTTCAATTCTGTAAAGTATATTAGATAGGTAAGTGTTGTTTTATGAAAAAATCATAGTTATTCTTATGCACCGTAATTATTGTCGTTATTATAGCGACCGTAATTTTTTAATTAACAATTCAATTGTTGTTAAACTGTACATTCAATTTCCATCGGCTTCTGGAATTGTAATCTATACGAAAAGGGCTTTTACATTACCAAGTCATTTAATTATTGATTAACAATTATTACTTGTCTAAAATTTTAGTTGAAAATTAAAGATTTTGTTGGAAAAACCCGCTTTTTCCGGGGAAAGTTTTCTTCAAAGTGAATCGAGAAAAACACGTCTCTATGCAGAATTTAATTACGGTGAATTTTTATTTGTGTGTTTTTGGTGTGGAGTTAAAATCTTTGGAGTTATAGAGCAAAAATTGAAAAAAACACGATTTTCGGGCGCCATTTTGTTTATAAAAAAAGTAGCACACTATCTGCGGACTTTGCATACCTATATTATTAATACATACAATATAAAGATTCTATTCCAGCAATAAAATTGCTGGTAAATAACTTTTTTTTGTATTTTGCTAATTAGCCCAGAGTAATAATAAAAAACAACAATTAATTAAGTCAACATTATAACAAATTTAACAAAACGTACAATTCTAATTTTATATGTCTGAAACTAAATTGTCACTATTCTGATTGAGATTAATTAATAACAATTGGTACTAATAACAGACGCCATCATCAATAGACCCAACACGTTCTATTCTAATATTGTACAAAGATAATATAATTCACATTGTAAGACAATACATTTTAATATTTCTTTCCTTACAGAATTCACAATTATTGGTATAAGAGTAAGAGTGCACATTTTATGCATTTCTTTTGAATAATATGATTCAATATTAATATCTATCATTAAACGATAAATTGGAAGTATTTTAGATGTGGCTATACCATGATACTACGACATGTCGTAGTCATACCATTTACCCTTAAGCGCTGGTTTCCTCGAAGGCGGTGCCGACAAACTCCGACCGTAACACTACGATGAATGACGCCATAAAAACTGTACCATGCAAAATAATAGCGATGGTTTCCAAGGATGCGTTGGAAGCCACCGCTTGCTGAGTTTGCACATTCAATTGCCGCGGTGAAGAACCTTGAATTTTTCACCGTAATCTGACGTAATTCATCGCAGTGCTATGGTCGCAGTTTGTCGGTGCCGCTTTCGAGGAAACCAGCGCTTTACCGAGTACCCTATATATAAGTACTTCCAATAACAAATTGTTATTGGAAGTACCAATAACAAATCAGAATGACTATAAATTAAAAAAATTGACGTTGAAATCACATTTTAAACAATAAACATTTTATTGAATCATTATATTTATATACATTTTTACAATCATCAATTCAAATTCAACTTAGAAGTTATTGTTTTCATCCATTTTGAAAAAAAAAATGAAAACTTTGAACTCTTTATGTCTGTCTGTCCCAATGACTTTATGGACACAACTCTTCTGTTATTAGACTAGATAAGGTGATAAATTAGGTATCGAATAAAAGCTTATAACCGAAGATTGGTATTAAAGGTGAGAAATTTGACCTTAAACTTCTAGTTTTAGAACTTTAAAAAGGAGGTAAACCCTATAGTTGGCTGTATACCTTCAATACAACAACGTGGAATGAAGTAAACATTTCTGTTGTATGTAGGCATATGAATTTATTAAAAAATCCTTAAAATTTATCCACTAAGGAGTGGAAGTACAAAACGTTTTCGGTCAGACTGACCATCATCAGTGTAAACGTCCAGTGTACGTACAAGTAATTGTAACTAGCCACTTCAATAGGTATAAAAACCTCTAAAATACATTATTGTTACATTCTATATTAAAAAGTGGTCGACATTAAGTCGATGTCTTAAGATTTAAAGATCACATGTGAATAAATTTCATCCTTGCTCGAAAATTGCACAAGGTATGCACTTGTGTTCAGGTGAGAGGTTAGGTGAGAGTTGGTTCGTAACCTCTCACCTGAACACAAGTATATAGGGGAGAGTTGGACAAAACCGGGTACCACTTTAAAAAACCGTCTGTATCTTTTGCTATGTGAGAGTAGCAAATGTTTGCTGCAGATTGAAATATTCTCAAATGACTTAAGTTTGATATGCCAATGCCAATTTTTAAGAATACTCTTAGATTTTTAATTTTTTTTTATTTTTATGAAAATATTGCAAAATACCCGGTTTTGTCCAACCGGTATGATAAAACCGGGTAGTAACTTAATTACCATGTAAAAAGACTAATAAGCAGAAAATAACATATTTATTAAAAGTATGTAAACAAAAATAAAAAATATATGAACAGAAGTCACAAATAAACACTTCATCTACATCATCATAGGCACTACAGGCGTCATAAGCCCATTTGGCGCAAGACACACATTTTATCCAGCCTTCCATCGCATTATAATTTGAAAATAGTTAATTGTAATATAGACATGCATCGTCATTATTATCTTCTTCCTCCAAACTCTCCAAAATTTTGTTTTTGGTGCAGCTCTTTTTACCACGTTTTTTCTTTTTTTTTGCTCAGTTCATTTAGTTTTAATATTTTTACGACTGGAGATTTTTTTTATTTTTCCTACTAGCTTCTTCAATAGAAGAAGCCACACGTTGTAGTTAACTAAAAGCAAAAATCCACTGCAGAAACTGGAAGTAACAACAGGTCTGATAAAATCGGTTACCCGGTTTTGTCGATTTTCGGACTACCCGGTTTTGTCAAACTCGTAAACAAGACATTAAATGTTTTCAGTTATGATATAATATTTCTAAATTTTTGGCCAAATTAAAGGTAATATATTAGGTTACATGTATTAAATTTTAAAATGGCCATTAGTTATTCATTAGAGGAGAAAACAGCTATAAACTTACCTTAAAAATCGAGTTTCCTGCGTCAAAAAACAGGTGAGGTCTTACTGCTCCGGCACAGATGACTCAAATGAGGTAGAAATGAATACACACGACTGTTGGTGGTAAAGGGACACTCATTTTAACATTGTCTAATAGATAGCAGCAGACAGTTAGAAGAATTAAGGGGTACCCGGTTTTATCAACCTACCCGGTTTTGTGCAACTCTCCCCTACCTTGTGCAATTTTCGAGCAAGGATGAAATACATTCACATGTGATCTTTAAATCTTAAAACATCGACTTAATGTCGACCACTTTTTAATATAGAATGTAACAATAATGTATTTTAGAGGTTTTTATACCTATTGAAGTGGCTAGTTACAATTACTTGTACGTACACTGGACGTTTACACTGATGATGGTCAGTATGACCGAAAACGTTTTGTACTTCCACTCCTTAGTGGATAAATTTCAAGGATTTTTTAATAAAATCATATGCAACAGAAGTGTTTACTTCATTCCACGTTGTTCTAGTTTTAGAGTTGCAACCGAAAGTAATTTTTTAAAGTTCCAGAAATACTACAAGCAATAGAGAGGTTCAAAATTATGGAATAAATTCATGTTTTAGAGAATACGCCACTTTAGGAAAAAATCCCGAGACTGGTCGATTTTTGTTTTTAAATTATGATTTTTCGACATATGCGCCATAATAGTGACGTCATCCGTTTAGGCGTGATGACGTAATTGATGATTTTTTAATGGGAATAGGGGTCGTGTGGCCGCTCATTTGAAAGGTTGTTTAATTCTCTATTCAGTAATATAAACATTAACGTAAATATTTACACAGGGTGGCACAAAAATTACTTTTTGAAATAAATTAATTGACGCAAAAAGGAGATTTTATGTAATTTATTTAACTCTAAATACATTTTACTCCTGCCAAAATAATTTTCTTCTGCAAATATGCAGAGATTTTCGCAGCTCGAATTTCTTTAGAACTGGGAACAAGTCAATAAAATTCGGTAAATTTAATTGTCTTTTTTGATATTTGTTTCATTAATTAGAAACTTTTTTACTTATTCTTAGGACACTCTTTAAAGAGGTCGTAAAATTGCACATCCTGGGAAACAGTCTGGAGTTTATCGCTTTTATTTCTTTCTGGGCGCCAATCTGCGTATTGTCCTTATGGTCCCATTATACATATTTTAGATGGAAATAGATACTTGAATACTAAGTATTTAAAAGTAGCGAACTACTTTAGTACCCAAACATAACATCTGCATCGTTTGCAATAAAAGGTCAAAATAATATGTAGTCATGGCAAATTATTGATAAAATTAAGATATGTTATACCTATCTTCACTTAACCACAGTCCTTACTACCAGCTTTTCTTTAGTGAAGTGGAAGTAGAAACGTCAATATATTTAATTTCCAACCTAAATTATGGTTTATTTTCCAAGTAAAATAGTTAATTGAATAAGAAGCCACAAAAAATAGCTTCAGAACAATACACTAGCTTTTTATCCAAAAACAAAGGCCAGTCTGCCAAACTCTGGCAAATAAAGTCCAGTAAAACTAGGTTAGGCCAGGAACCAAAGCTTTTCACCTCGCAATTTTTACAGAATGGATAGATTTGCTTGAAAATTTGAAAATAAATTGTGGATAGTCCAAGGATCAAAATAAATATGATTCCGAAAGGCGCTTTTACCATGGCACCCCACTTCGCGGGTGGAAATTTTTTATAATATTTTGACTGCAAAATTTGATAAAAACATTCATTCTAAGCAAAAAATGTTCTATACATTTTTTGATAAAATTAATAGTTTTTGATTTATTTGCTATCGAAAGTGTTAATTTTGTATAGAAAAAATCAATGGTTTTCGATATACTCATTTACGATTTACTCAATTTTTGCCGTAGAAAAAATTTTTTCAAACCAAGTTCTTGGGAATTAAATAACCTACAATTTTATATTGAAACATTTTTTCGTATCTCTGATGATAATCTTTCTGTTCTGAAGAACATTTTGTACCAAACTAAAAGAAGTCTTTATTCGCTTTTAACTCCAGTTTTTTAAAAACTAATCATTCGCCAGTCAAACTTCTTTAATCTATTAAGAGGAAAAAACATTTTGACGCCTGTCAAAATTTTCAATGTTTTTTAAATGTAATAATTTTTTTCGAATCCTGAGAAGTATTTTAGAAAAATTTTAACGCAGAACGAAATATTACTTTATTACCGAGGGCCGAAAATCCCTTAGAGTGAATAAAAAGTTTCTTTTGAATGAGATATTTGAAATTAGAAATCACACTAAATTTTCTATTAGTTTTTCACCCCTGTAACTTATTGAAATAAACATTATAGAAGTTTTCAGAGACTTTCGGCCCTCGGTAATAACGTAATCGTTCATTCTGCGTTTAAATTTTTCAAGAGTACTTCGTACGAAGTTCGTACCCATCCCCTTAATAATACACATCAAATACACATTAATACATATCATAAGGCCAATGACTAAAAACACCGCTAACTTACATTATTATGCTTCCAATTGGATTTCTCCTTTTTTTTTAAATATATTTTTATTAGCAACTTATTTATTATTTAATTAATAATTTTTTATTAATATTTATTTTTTTAAAACTTTTTTATTTTTTATCTTAGAAAGTTTGGTAAAAATAATTTTGTACGTTTTTACAAGATCTATATAAGCCTATTAATATTAAATATTTTTAAAACCCTCAGTCGCAAAAAGAGGTGACTTTGAAAAGATTGGTAAAGGTGATTTTAGCATGTTATTACAAGTTTTAATTGTCAATAACTCACTCAATTTCTGCCGTAGAAGAATTTTTTGCAAACTAGGTTCTTGAGAATTAAATATGCTATAATTTCGTATTTAAACATTTTTCGCATCTCTGATAATATTCTTGCTATCCTGAAGAAATGACTATTATATAAAAAGCTATTCCAAACTACAAAAATTCGTTATTCGCTTTTAACTCCATTTTTTTAAAAACTAATCATTCTAAGCCAGTCAAACTTATAAAACCTATTAATAATACATAAATAAAAAGGACCAAATAAGGTCAATGACTAATTTTAATTAGGGTGGTGATTAGTTAGTTGCTTGCGATCACTTTTTCGCTGAAAAATATAGGGACTGATATTCTTTTCATTGTAAGTTTCTTAATTTTTGAGCTAGAGACTTTTTTATTTCTGGAGATAGATATTTTTATAGTCATTTATGATATAAGTGTTAAAAGTACACGTTTAAGGCACGCATGTGAAAGTTTGCAGAATGAGCGATAGCGAGTTCTGCAGTTCACATGAGTGCCTTAAAAATGTACTTTTTAACACGCATATTATACAATAGTTTTTCTACAAACGTAATTACAGGACAATATCTACAAAAACTTTTACCTGAACTTGACTGATATTCCATTTTTATATTTTTGAAGTTATACTTCTTTACGCGCGATATGAGGGTGAATTTTAATAGGATTAAAACCTTTGATCCCGGCGCAGTCGCATTACAACTTTGTTCTGATTGGATGTTCAAATGACATGGGACTGTGGTTTGGTTATGTATGGTTGTTGCGTTTTAAAATTTGTAGGAAGAGAAACAATAAACAAAAAGTTAGTTAATGGTTATACTGCCTTTTTAAATAGTTTTCATATTATATTTTTGGACTTATTAACATAGAAGAGATGATTGTTGCATGCCAATGTGAAAGCGCATCAAACTGTGACTAGTATGAGTGCCTCAAAATTACTGATAAAAAACCTATTAGCTCGAAGGCGTAGAGAACTGTGGATAACAACAATCAACCGGGACGATCTACGATCTCGCTTATTCAAAGCTAAAGAATCTTACACTGGTAAGTGTTTTAAAAATAGTTGATCAAATTTTGTTATGATATTTGAACATAGCCACTTTGCACGATGCAAGTGATTGCGAAATTTATTAGTCGTTATACGGGCTCTGATTGGATGTTGAAATGATCTGTCAATAATAAATAATTGTTCAATATGAAGGTAAACAAATGTATAATATATTAGTTTTATTGTTTTGAGGAGAGAAACAAAAAAGTTTATAATTGTAGTGATTTTTAAATAGTTTTTAAAGCAACAGGTACGTAATAATTGTAAATGTATTAAGTATGTTATACTTTTATTTACATAATTTGATTACCATCAAAATTTCTATCAATATTCACCTAATATATTGTTTTCTTACTCTGTGTTTTGTTGTATTTTTTCAATTCTAAATCATTTCAATTCAAAATCAAAATAATTTGATTTACATAATTCAAAAATGTCAAAAGTTTAAACCGTTTAGTTAGTCGATCTTCGCACATAATGACACACTGTCTCCGTGGCGAAGCGTTTAATGCGAGTGAACCCCAATACAACGCCAATACCAGCCGCGCTGGTAAGTTGGTTCGAATCCCAATAGAAACTTTTATTTATTTATTTTTTTTATACATTTTATGATTGTAAGTATATTTATTATATAATTTTATTTTCAGAAAATACGTATTTAGTTAAAAAAATTTCAGACAATTAATGTTCAGAAATCATTTGTGGCATTTTTAATGTGTTTGTGTGTGTTTTATTCTTTTATAATTTTAATTTTTGGCACTGTTTTAATAAAAATGTTTGAGAAGTAGTAAGTATAAATTAGTTTAATATTTAAATAAAATATAAACAGAAAGTATATTAATTTTGTTTATAATCATATAATCATATAATAGAAGTATAACTTCTTACGTGCATACAAAGTACACACACATTCTTTTTTGACATTACATCAAAATTGCCTATACGGTCAATACGAACTGCAGTGCCTTAAAAATATTTTAAAGCACTAGTGCCTTAAAGTAGCATTTTTAACGCTCGTATGGAGTGCTAAAAATTTCATTTTTAACACGGTTGTAGAAAAAGTACTTTAAATCAGTTTAAACAAGCTGTCCTCGAAAAATGCATAGTTTTCCCGTATTTCGACTTTGAAACTACAATATTTAGCATTTGACCAAGAAGAGCTAATATAGAATATCGATTACTCGATTACTATTGGTCTTGAAGTAAATTAAAAAAAAACGGTTTTGTTTATTTTTTCAAAAGCTACATTTTTGTTAATTTGTTTTGATAAAACGAAAACTTTTTGAGTTATTAGCAGAAAACTTATTAAAAACATTGATTTTTTCTATATAAAACTAACACTTTCGATAGCGAATAAATCGAAAACTATCAATTGCTTCAAAAGCATAGAACGTTTTTTGCTTAGAATGAACGTTTTTACCAATTTTTGCGACTAAAATAGAATGAAAAATTTCCACCCGCGAGATGGGGTGGCAACCACCCTCATGGTAAAAGCGCCTTTCGGCATGATATAGATTTTGATTCTTGGACTATCTACTACTTATTCTCAAATTTTCAAGCAAATCGATCAATTCTGTAAAAATTGCGAAGTTTTGTTCTATTTTAAGTTTCATTACTTGGACTAGGTGCTGAAGTGAATGTATTTATTGAAGTGTATTTTTTATTGTAATTTACCACAATTTTAATATAAAATACGTCCATTTTGACCTTTAGATTTCTCCTTCAATTTCCGCTTTTGAATTTTTTTCTTTACTCTGTTCATGTTATTGTTCCCACGAGGTATTTAGTATTATATTTTTGCCTTAGGACATGGGATGAATTTAACCTTCCATTTGCTTTAGTGACATAGTACATATTATTTCAAATCCAGACAATCATATGAAATTAATATGCTGTTGTAATGACTTCAAAAGAATGTACTTAAAGTTAACCTATACCATTAAATCAAATGCAAATCCTAAAAACCATACCTTCAAATATGATCAAATTAGTCGATTATCAACAATTTTTTCCAATAAACAACGTCTACACAAACCTTTCTACCAACGAATCAAAATGGATCTCTCATCTCTTAACACCACATTACCTCCTTGCTTTTCCGTCAGGTTTGAACCTGCTGCATCAGCGACATTGGGAGTACCTACCTTAAATAATAACTACCTTAACTTCATTGGACAAACATACTAACCACAATATAATACATCAAAATACAGGGTGTCCAGAAACTCTACCGACAAACGAAGACCTCAGATAATTCTAAGACAATTTAACTCAATCCGCTTAGTCCGAAAATGCTTCCTAAGGGAGCTTGAGCTATTTGAAGATGGCGTCTTGTAATTAGTTTTTCTTAAATACCTCCAGAACGCTTCTATTTAGAAAAACGAAAATTGGTACGCTTACTTATCTTCCAGAGATAAATCGATTTCATCCATTGCGAATTTCTAGCACTGGTCATAGGCGTCCGTTTTGGGTAGGGCAACGGTTATTTTATCGCATAACTTTTTGTATATAATTTTTAAGCATTTTTGACTCTGGATTATTAAATCGTATGGTATTCTAGTACTAAAAGGTACTCTCGCTTTAAGTCGATAGAATACACCGTTTTATAGAAAAATCGATTTGAAAATTTTTCGTTTTGTGAATTTAAAAAAAAATTTCAAAAAAAAACTATTTAGAAAAACGACAACTCGTACGATTATTTATATTCCAGAGATGAATCGATTTCATTAATTGTGAATTTCTATTACCAGCCATATGCGTCCGTTTTGGGTAGGTCTACGGTTATTTTATCGCATAACTTTTTTGTCTTTAATTTTTAAGAATTTTGACCACTAGATTAGTAAAGTATGAGGTATTCTAGTAGTAAAAGTTACTCTTGCTTTAAGTTGGTAACATACACCGTTTTTTTTTGAAAAATTTTTCAATTTTTTTTCAAATTCAGGAAACGAAACATTTTCAAATCGATTTTTCTAGAAAACTGTGCGTCCTAACGACTTAAATCAAGAGTACCTTTTAGTAATTTAATAATCTAGTCACAAAAATGCTTAAAACTTAAAGAGAAAAAAGTTATGCTATAAAATAACAGTTTCCCTACCCAAAACGGACGCGTATGACCGGTACTAGAAATTCTCAATGGATGAAATCAATTTATCTCTGGAAGATAAATATGCGTACCAATTTTCGTTTTTCTAAATAGAAGTGTTCTGGAAGTATTTAAGAAAAACTAATTACAAGACGCCTTTTTCAAAGAGGCTCTAGCTCCCTTAGGAAGCATTTTCGGACTAGATGAATTGGGTTAAAATGTCTTAAAATTATCTGAGGAATCTTCTGTCTTCTTTTGTCGGTAGAGTTTCGGGATACCCTGTAAATATACAGATGCATCAAAATAAACAGATGGTCTGGGAGCAGCAGTTATATCTTCTAATATATGCCAAAAATATAAGTTGTCAATAGACTACAGTATTTTTAATGCAGAATTATATGCCATATATAGGGCTCTTCATATATTATATCTTCACCCCAACAAAAATACATAATTTTGACTGATTTTGATTTGAAGAAGAAATTACGGTATCTTAATAAACCTAGACTTAGTGCAAATTGTTCTTTCACCAATATTTTGAATTAATATTAAATTCTAGTCTATTAATTTTGTAAATACCTAATCCTAATATTTAATATTGTAAATTTGCTTCTTATTAACAACTTTCGGGTTAATGCCACATCCGATTTCGAAAAAAAAATCGACAAATCAAATCCAGAAATATTCTATTGTGTTTATAGTCTCATCATGTCCTCATATACCACCACTATATTTGGAGGCATGATGTAGAATTGTTTGTTGAAAACTTGCTCTAGCTTTGCTTTCTTTCTTTCTTTCACTCTTTCTTTCTGTTTTTATTCATATTTCAGCCAAATATTTAAAACTATTTTTAATAAGTGCATGTACATTTTTTTCAACAGGTAAGATTTTCTTCAACAAAACATTGGAAATAACTCGAAAACAAAGCCTTTATTTGAAGAGAGAAAAAGTATTTTGTAGATGAGATATGCTTAAAAAAATTATCCAAAGCGATTCAGGAAATTGTTCTTTTTATAATATACAAGTTATCTAAATAAATAGTTATATAAATAAAAATGAATGTTTGTATGTATGTATGTACTTTATAGACTCGCAAACTATGCATTTCATCATATGATGACCTTAATCAAAGTTGTTGTACATGAGCCCGGGATGGTTTCTGAGTTGGTACCACCAACCTGAGTAAAAAGGGGGCTTGCCCCCCCCCCCCCCATAATAATTTTTTTATTTTTTTGGACAAACTGTTATTTTTAATTTTATATGATGTAGAATCAAAATATACATTCAACCCTAAATTTTCACTTTTCTATCACCAACCGTTATTTTTTAATAGCCATCTAAATATTTCCTCTTCTATATAAATAAAAATGAATGTTTGTATGTATGTATGTACAATATAGACTCGCAAACTATGCATTTCATCATATGATGACCTGAATCAAAGTTGTTGTACATGAGCCCGGGATGGTTTCTGAGTTGGTACCACCAACCTGAGTTACCCCCATAATAATTTTTTTATTTTTTTTGGACAAACTGTTCTTTTTAATTTTATATGATGTAGAATCAAAATATACATTCAACCCTAAATTTTTACTTTTCTATCACCAACCGTTATTTTTTAATAGCCATCTAAATATTTCCTCTTCTATATAAATAAAAATGAATGTTTGTATTAGTCCGTTCTTTAACGGTAAAATATTGCAAAACCTCTAAATTTTAAACAACCGCTTGGATTGACATGAAATTTGGCATACACATAGCTAACAAGTCAAAGAAAAAAAGTGATATTGTGCCGATATGTGCTTTCACCCCGGGGTGCTTTTCACCCCCTCTTGGGAGTGAAAAAGTATTCGTCCAAAGTAAGTCCGGAAATTGATAAACTGACTAATTTTAAGTAACTTTTGTTCTATAAAGTTTTTCACTAAGTTAATACTTTTTGAGTTATTTGCCAGTGAATATGTTCATTTTTTCAACAAAATAACCACACTTTTAGACGGTTTTTTGCAAATAACTGAAATAGTACGTATTTTGTCGAAAAAACATTCATAGCAAAAATATAGCCTGTAAAAAATTTAAAAAATGGTGTATATATCACGTTTCTATACCTAGTAGAAGCAGAGTTACGGCTAATTAAAAATAGGTTCATATTCGTCAAATTCCAAATGGAATGCTTTAACGTGAAATAACCAAAAATGAAGCACATTTCGGGGAAAACCCATTACAACTTATTTAAAGTGTTTAAAAAAAGCTTCATTTTTGTTTTATAAAAAAAATTTCTAGCATCAAAAGTAAACAAGTTACGTTCAAAACAAAGTTAATCTCTTTTTTTTTGGTAAAAAAATCTGGAAAATCACCCCCTAATTAGCATCTCAAATGAACTTAATCGTTACGACTTCACAAGTTTCTTGACCCGTGTATGTATTGTTTATATGATCTGTAAGTTTCATCGGTTCAAAGTCCTTATTTTTGAAAGGGCTGTAGTTAAAAGGAGTTAAACGAGTCACTCATCACTAATGTATGCAAATTTAGAAACACCAAATCTCAATCAATTTTTGTCTAACAGAAAAACAAAGCAATGGTGACGTTTTTTTGTTTTTCGAGATTTTTGGTATCTCTAACAATTTTTAAGTTATTTTGAAAAAAAAGCATATTTTTCAAAATTAAAATTTTTAAAAATTTTACTTTAAAACCAAATTTTTTCCAAAATAAGCACCTTGAATCGATGAAACTTACAGATCGTATAAACACAACATAACTAAAATAATTTGTGGAGCGGTAACGATTAATTTCATTTAAGTGGCTAATTAGGGGGTGGTCTTCCCGATATTTTTTGCCAAAACAAAAGCGACCAACTTTATTTTGAGCGTAACTTGCTTAAATTTAATGCTAGAAACTTTTTATAAAAACAGAAATAAAGCTTTTTTTAAACACTTTAAAAAAGTTATAATGGGTTTTCCCCAAAAAGTGTTTAATTTTTTCTATATTTCACTTCGAACTATTCTATTTGAAATTTGGTGAATATGAATCTATTTTTCACTGGCTATAACTCTGGTTTTACGAGGTCCAGAGACCCAACGCGTACACCATTTTCTTTACTTTTTTACAGGCTATATTTTTGTTAAGAAAGTTTTTTTCGACAAAATACTTACTTTTTGAGTTATTTGCGAAAAACCGTCTAAAAATGTAGTTATTTTGTTGAAAAATGAACATATTCACTCGCAAATAACTCGAAAAGTGTGGACTTGGCGAAAAAGCTCTATAGAACAAAATTTACTTAAAATTAGCCAGTTTATCCATTTTCGGACTTATTATAGACTTATATTTTTTCACCCCCAAGAGGGGGTGAAAATCACCCCCAGGGCAAAAGCACACATCGGCACAATATCACTTTTTTTGTTTGACATGTAAGCTATGCGTGTGTCAAATTTCATGTCAATCCAAGCGGTTCTTTAAAATTTAGAGCAAAAACCGTGAAAGAATGGACTATATGTATGTATGTACCTTATAGACTCGCAAACTATGCATTTCATCTTATGATGACCTTAATCAAAGTTGTTGTACATGAGCCCGGGATGATTTCTGTGTTGGTACCACCAACCTAAGTGAAAAGGGGGCTTGTCCCCCCCATAATCATTTTACATTTTTTTTGGACAAACTATTCTTTTTTAATTTTATGTGATGTAGAACCAAAATATACATTCAACCCTAAATTTTCACTTTTCTACCACCAACCGTTATTTTTTAATAGCCATCTAAATATTTCGTCTTCTATATAAATAAAAATAAATGTTTGTATGTATGTATGTACCTTATAGACATATACGCCTTTCAGCGCTCATTTAATAGGTTCAATTTTTTTATTATCCACTCTATCTACTTTTTGAATCAAAACTTTTATTTTCTTAATATTTTTACTTAAAAAAGGTATACTACATTCATCTCGGTAAACTCAACCGTTTTCGAGATAAACGCATTTTAAGTCTGCGAGGTAACATTATTTTTTGTATAATATCATGTTGTTACACCCGAAGAATAACTTAAAATAATAAAAATCTCGAAAAATGTATCGCAAATTTCTTAAAACGAAATTTGCGATGCAATGGCATAAATATGAGAACTGGCATAATTATTATGGTTTCAAGTTGATTTTTTGGGTGTAACTACAATGGTATTATGCAAAAAATTATGTTGTATCGCAGATTTAAAATGCGTTTATCTTGAAAACATTTGAGTTTAGCGAGATGAATGTAGTATACCTTTTTTAAGTAAAAATATTAAGAGAACAAAAGTTGTTATTCAAAAAGTATATAGAGTTGGGGATAAAAAAATTTAAACTTATTAAATGAGTGCTGAAAGACGTATGTGGCGCCCTCTTGGCAATACCTTATTTTTGGTGGCGAATTTGGATTTCTCATCTCAAAAAACCCCAGCTTACCAAATTTCGTGTTGTTATCCCATGTCTGTCAGGAAATATTCAAGAATAAATAAAATAAAACTTTAACTTGACACCCTGTATTTCGGTTATTATCAACTTTCGTACTAAGGTAAGTTAGCTTAAATCGACCTACTTTAAGCTCAGAAATCTAATGTTAAGCTATGGCCCATTCTTTAACAAAAACCCTGTATATTTTTGAAGTTATACTTCTTTACGGGCGTAATGACGGTGAAATTTTATATGGGAAAACCTAGCGACCGGGCGCATGCGCATTATAACTTTGTTCTGATTGGATGTTCAAATGACATGACAAAAATTATCCAATATGGCAGCTGTGGCACAGCTGTGGGACTGTGTTTGGTTATAATGTATGCTTGTTGCGTTTTAAAATTTGTAGGAAGAGAAACAACAAACAAAAAGTTAGTTAATGGTTATACTGCCTTTTTAAATAGTTTTCATATTATATTTTTGGACTTATTTACATAGAAGAGATGATTGTTGCATGCCAATGTGAAAGCTCATCAAACTGTGCCTAGTATGAGTGCCGCAGATCTCGCTTATTCAAAGCTAAAGAATCTTTCACTGGTAAGTGTTTTATAAATAGTTGATCAAATTTTGTTATGATATTTGAACATAGCCACTTTGCACGACGCAAGTGATTGCGAAATGTATTAGTCGTTATACGGGCTCCGATACCTACCTTGAACCTACCAAAATACATAAGTAGTATGTAATACTTTTTTTTACATAATTTGATTACCATCAAAATTTATATCAATATTCACCTAATATATTGTCTTCTTACCCTATGTTTTGTTGTATTTTTTCAATTCTAAATCATTTCAATTCAAAATCAAAATAATTTGATTTACATAAGTTAAAAATGTCAAAAGGTTAATCTGTTTAGTTAGACGATCTTCGCACATAATGACAAGCTGCCTCTGTGGTGCAGTTTTAATGCGGGTGAATCCCAATACAACGCAAATACCAGCCGCGTGGTAAGTTGGTTCGAATCCCAATAGAAACTTTTATTTTTTTTATACATTTTATGATTGTAAGTATATTTATTATATAATTTTATTTTCAGAAAATACGTATTTAGTTAAAAATTTTTCCGACAATTAATGTTCAGAAATCATTTGTGGCATTTTTAATGTGTTTGTGTGTGTTTTATTTTTTTATTATTTTAATTTTTGGCACTGTTTTAATAAAAATGTTTGAGAAGTATTAAGTATAAATTAATTTAATATTTAAATAAAATATAAATAAAAAGTATATTAATTTCGTTTATAATCATATAATCATATAATCATATAATAGAAGTATAACTTCTTACGTGCGTACAAAGTACACACACATTCTTTTTTTAAGTATTTTTTGATTTTCTGTTAATTTTTATTTATTGAACTTTGACACAATATTGACTTATTTCTAAGGCGGTACGAAGTTCGCCGGGTTATCTAGTTTATTGATAAAATTTCCGACCCACTTTGAAAAATAAAAAAAAGTACATTTGAAGTTTAAAAAATATATAGAATTGAAAAAAAAATGTTTGGAGCGGTAGAAATGTAAAAAATAGTCTATGCTGTTACCCATACTGAAAGAGGAAGTCAATAGAAAGAAAATACCACGAAATGAAATCAGGTAAAGCACCTGGCTTTGATGGTATCCATCCAGAGTTCTTGATACACAGTGATGCATACACGAAACAGTGGCTTGCAATGTTCTTTAATGATATACTTCAGTCAGGTAACATTCCTTTCTCACTTAAGCGAACAAAGATAATTGCAATTTCGAAACCGGGCAAATCAAACGATAAGCCAGAAAACTACCGCCCCATAGCTCTACTCAGCATGGTATATAAACTATTAGAAAAGCTTCTCCTCAACAGAATTAGTCACAGGATACTAGAAAATGTCCCCATTGAACAAGCTGGCTTCCGCCCTCATCGAAGCTGTGCGGACCAAGTGCTGTCATTAACAACTTTTATAGAAGCTAGTTTTCAAAAGAAACAAAAGACAGCAACAGTATTTATAGATCTAACAGCAGCATATGATACTGTTTGGAGACAGGGATTAATATATAAACTGGCCCGCATTATTCCCTGTAGAAAAATAATTAACCTCATTGACAACATGCTGACCAACAGAGCCTTCCAGGTTATAATGGGAAAGGAGACGAGTAGACAGATGAAACTTAACAATGGTCTTCCACAGGGTTCTGTCCTTGCCCCTTTACTTTTCAGCCTCTATATTGCTGACATGCCTGAAACCGAATCTCGGAAGTTTGGATATGCTGACGACTGGACCCTTGCAACAAGCCACCAATCTTTAGAAACTACAGAAATCACTCTCACGAATGACTTATCCATCCTCAGCGAATACCTTAAGAAATGGAGACTACAGCCAAGTACTACAAAAACTGAAGTATCAGCTTTTCATCTAAACAACAAGTTGGCAAACAGAGAATTGCGAGTGTATTTTAATAACAAGCTGTTAAAACACAATAAATACCCGAAATACCTTGGGGTTACTCTAGACAGAACGCTCACATTCAGAGAACACCTGACGAAAACAGCAGCAAAATTGAAAACACGCAACAATATAATACAGAAACTCTGCGACACTACATGGGGGTCCACAGCATCAACATTAAGATCCTCTGCTCTTGGCCTGATATATCCGGTGGCAGAATACTGTGCTCCAGTGTGGCTAAATAGCAGGCATACCCACCTGGTCGACACCCAACTAAACCGTACTATGCGTATGATAACAGGCACAATTAAGCCCACCCCTACAATGTGGCTACCTACCCTTAGTAATATAGCACCACCCAACCTACGCCGCGAACATGCATTGGTTAAAGAATATAACAAAATAATGGACAGTCGCCAGCTTCTAGTCCACAACGACATCCCCGATATTCTTGGAAACCGTCTCCGATCCAGGTTACCCCCTCTACAATCTGCTCAAGCGCTGCAGCAATCCAACTTTGACTTAAATACCCGATGGAGAGAAGATTGGGAAAGTAGGACAGATCCGCATTACCATAGTCTACCGGACATCATAGGGAAACCTGGTGAATTTGAACGTACCCGTAAGATTTGGGCAGCCCTTAATCGAATTCGAACAAACTGTGGAAGATGCGCCGACTCCCTCCACAGATGGGGTAAACTCCCCTCGCCTTCTTGTGACTGCGGCACTGCAAGACAGACGATCAGTCACATTGTTCAGGACTGCTCACGCAGAGCATACACAGGCGACCCTATAGACTTTGTAATGGCAACCGAAGGGTCAATCGAATATATAAAAAAAATTGGACATCTGTTTGTGATGCATTGTATAATGCATAAATCTAAATATATTCTGTGATATACTTAAGCCATACGCTAAAAAAAAAAATAAATAAAACCACGATTAGTAAATCAATAACATATCCAGTTATTATGTCCATATAGTACATATTTTATATTTTAGTATTACTTATTGTATATCTATGTATTATTAATATTATTTATAATTTAAACATATTAAAGTCAGAATTTGGTATTAGTTTTTTGAAGGTAAATTAAATGTAAGACCAAATACTTACGATGTCGGGGTAGTATCACGAGGTTTTTTCCTGGTTTTTCCCTCGTGATTTACTATGGAATCTCTAACGCGAGAATTTTACTGTCATCGTTGCATTTGGTTGTCTTTTTAAAGACAGATCACATGCTATGATTTTTTTGTGACGGATATTCTTGAGTTGGGATTGATTTCATGTAATCGAATGAACTATCTTTTAGTAAAGTCGTCCGCAACTCATAAATATTGGCGATATCATTTTAAAGTTTTCTACTTTAAAATGTATAATATACGTCTGAATTGCCAATATAAATGAGTCAGATTAAATAAATTATTAGAAGAATTTTTTTACTTAGCAACAACAATTTTGTTTAATTTAGTAGTATTTTGTATTTTGACAACGACACCAGATTTGGGCGTCGAAACGTTAATAAAAATTATTTTTTCAATTTAATTGTGGCTTATTTCCCATCTAAATAGATAATCATAAATAGTTTATGTATTTATTCTGATTCTAACCCTCTTTTTAGGGGTAAAGCACTCGCCTATTTGACTCCATATCATTGTATAATAATAATAATACTAAAATAATGTTCTGATACGACAACACGATAGGTCTGGATCCCGCGTATAAAAAAAAGTTGATTAATAGCAAGCTGAAAATTTGTTAATAGCTTAAGGGTGTCTAGTCGGACAAACTTTGATATATAGGAACACTGGAACGTTTCAGATTGGATATGGGATATGGGAAGTTTTAATTGTGGGACAGGTTAAAAATTTGGAAGGTCAGACCACGAAAACGTCACATGTATTTTGTCCGACAGAACTTCCAATTGATTTGTTACCCTTTCATTAAACTCTCATGCAAAATCAGGATGCTATTTATCACCAAATGGGAATTATAATGAGTGGAACACGTAGAATATGTCAAATGACAGGAATTATGACAGGTGATAAATAGCATTCTGATTTTTGCATGAACAGGTTTGCTAACCAGCTAGAATCCAGAGAGTCTAAAATGTCTCCTAACAAGGTTGCCTCCCATATAGTATCTCTATCCAGAGCTCCACGAGATCGAACACATACTACCAACGTGAAAAGAGACTTAAGGGCATTAAAACAAATGAACAGAACGAACTCCGAATATTCAGCAAGAATACTTATTTCTGAAATCACACATGCGCTGAAAGAAATGAAATCAGGTAAAGCGCCTGGCTTTGATGGTATCCATCCAGAGTTCTTGATACACAGTGGTGCATACACGAAACAGTGGCTTGCAATGTTCTTTAATGATATACTTCAATCAGGTAACATTCCTTTCTCACTTAAGCGAACAAAGATAATTGCAATTCCGAAACCGGGCAAATCAAACGATAAGCCAGAAAACTACCGCCCCATAGCTCTACTCAGCATGGTATATAAACTATTAGAAAAGCTTCTCCTCAACAGAATTAGTCACAGGATACTAGAAAATGTCCCCATTGAACAAGCTGGCTTCCGCCCTCATCGAAGCTGTACGGACCAAGTGCTGTCATTAACAACTTTTACAGAAGCTAGTTTTCAAAAGAAACAAAAGACAGCAACAGTATTTATAGATCTAACAGCAGCATATGATACTGTTTGGTATGTGATGTATTTGATATATATACTGGCCCGCATTATCCCCTGCAGAAAGATAATTAACCTCATTGACAACATGCTGACCAACAGAGCCTTCCAGGTTATAATGGGAAAGGAGACGAGTAGACAGATGAAACTTAACAATGGTCTTCCACAGGGTTCTGTCCTTGCCCCTTTACTTTTCAGCCTCTATATTGCTGACATGCCTGAAACCGAATCTCGGAAGATTGGATATGCTGACGACTGGACCCTTGCAACAAGCCACCAATCTTTAGAAACTACAGAAATCACTCTCACGAATGACTTATCCATCCTCAGCGAATACCTTAAGAAATGGAGACTACAGCCAAGTACTACAAAAACTGAAGTATCAGCTTTTCATCTAAACAACAAGTTGGCAAACAGAGAATTGCGAGTGTATTTTAATAACAAGCTGTTAAAACACAATAAATACCCGAAATACCTTGGGGTTACTCTAGACAGAACGCTCACATTCAGAGAACACCTGACGAAAACAGCAGCAAAATTGAAAACACGCAACAATATAATACAGAAACTCTGCGGCACTACATGGGGGTCCACAGCATCAACATTAAGATCCTCTGCTCTTGGCCTGATATATCCGGTGGCAGAATACTGTGCTCCAGTGTGGCTAAATAGCAGGCATACCCACCTGGTCGACACCCAACTAAACCGTACTATGCGTATGATAACAGGCACAATTAAGCCCACCCCTACAATGTGGCTACCTACCCTTAGTAATATAGCACCACCCAACCTACGCCGCGAACATGCATTGGTTAAAGAATATAACAAAATAATGGACAGTCACCAGCTTCTAGTCCACAACGACATCCCCGATATTCTTGGAAACCGTCTCCGATCCAGGTTACCCCCTCTACAATCTGCTCAAGCGCTGCAGCAATCCAACTTTGACTTAAATACCCGATGGAGAGAAGATTGGGAAAGTAGGACAGATCCGCATTACCATAGTCTACCGGACATCATAGGGAAACCTGGCGAATTTGAACGTCCCCGTAAGATTTGGGCAACCCTTAATCGAATTCGAACAAACTGTGGAAGATGCGCCGCCTCCCTCCACAGATGGGGTAAACTCCCCTCGCCTTCTTGTGACTGCGGCGCTGCAAGACAGACGATCAGTCACATTGTTCAGGACTGCCCACGCAGAGCATACACAGGCGACCCTATAGACTTTGTAATGGCAACCGAAGGGTCAATCGAATATATAAAAAAATTGGACAACTGTTTGTGATGCATTGTATAATGCATAAATCTAAATATATTCTGTGATATACTTAAGCCATACGCTAAATAAATAAAATTTTGCATGAGAATTTAATGAAAGGGTAACAAATTAATTGGAAGTTCTGTCGGACAAAATACATATGTGACGTTTTCGTGGTCTGACCGTTCCAAATTTTTAACCTGTTCCACAATTAAAACTTCCCCTGTTCCAGTGTTCCTATACTTATATCAAAGTTTGTCCGACTAGACACCCTTAAGCTATAACAAATTTTCAGCTTGCTATTAATCAACTTTTTTTCATACGCGGGATCCAGACCTACAACTTATTCGCATTCAAATAAAATTCAGCATCCCCGCTACTGCGCCTCTAAATACTAAACAACACAGAAGACCACAGAAAAAGCTGGAATCGCTGCGAAATTACCACCCGTGACGAACCCGTCACCGCCAGAAACTATCTGCTGATTACCTGAAAAAGATCCTTACGCGCTGCTTTTCCTGCATCGAGACTCAGGACGCGTATGACTCGCAGGATTCAGGATCCAACAACGACGAACTGAAAAAGCCCGAAGTTCTCCGAGTCCATTTAGGATTTTCAGCTTTCAGAGACCTCTTCAAAGGGTAAGGAGAACGCAATGGTATCTCCCGATTCTAGTAATCAATGCGATTGCGCAACTGTATTTGCTACCGCCGTCAGGACCGGATCCTTTCGATAAATTTACTGTTTTATTTGAGAAAAAACCACAACTTGAGTTTGCAATCGAGTTTATTTGACGTTTCGACTTCCACTTTAGAAATCGGTATCAAAATACAAAACATTATTAAATTAAAATTTATAAACAAACGAACACGGACACATTAAGAAACATGAGAAAGGAGAAATAAATACTCAACTATCAAGAAAAGAAAAATGAGCTACTTTGGCCAAATACTAATGAATGAAAAATATGAGTTGATGCAAATGGTCATACAAGGGAAAGTAGAAAAGAAAAGAGGATCGGAAAGACGACGGGCCACGCACGTCCTTTGTTGAAAAATTAAAGCAGTGTAGTGGAAAAACAATAATATAATATACAGGGTGTTTGGTAAAGAATGGGCCATAGCTTAACCTTAGATTCCTGAGGTTAAAATAGGTCGATTTAAGCTAACTTACCTTAGTAAAAAAGTTGATAATAACCGAAATACAGGGTGTCAAAGTTAAATTCTTGTTTTATTTTTTTTTAAATATTTCCTGACAGGCATGGGACAACAACACGAAATTTGGTAAGTGGTGCTGGTACTGTACACTCTACTAAATTATGTTAAGCAAACGTTTCTGGCAACTACCAGAGGCGTACGACGGGGGAACGTGAATGGTTGACCCTTCCCAAATTCTACGCCACTGGCGGAATTTCTATTTTAGTGCAATTTTTTGATTCTCCAGGACTTTCTATGTACATGATATACTCTTCATTAGTAACGATAAAGCCATTAGTTTTCGAGATATTTGAAGCTGAAAACGAATGAGCATAATACAATAATCAAAATAAGTGTGCCTTTTCATTTTTAACTTCAAATATCTCGAAAACTAATGACTTTATCGTTACGAATGAGGAGTATATTATTTGCATAGAAAGTATCGGACAATCTAAAAATTATGCTAAAATAGCAGTTTCATCAGTGGCGTAGAATTTGGGAAGGGTCAACCATTCACTTTCCGCTGTTGTACGCCTCTAGTATTAACCAGAAACGATTATTTAACATAATTTAGTAGGGTGTAGAGTACCTACACTTTCTCCCAAGTATCATAAAGATATGTCAAATAGTTTTATAGTACCGGGCACACATATTTCTTAAAGTTTTAAATAAAGAATAAATTGTTAAAAAAAAGAATACTTTAAAATAATTTGACATATCCGTGTCATCCTTGGCAGAAAGTGTAGGCACTGTACGTACACCCTACTAAATTATGGTAAATAATCGTTTCTGGCTACTACCAGAGGCGTACGACAGGGGAAAGATAATGATTGCCCCTTCCCAAATTCTATGCAAATAATATACTCTTCATTCGTAACGATTACGTCACTAGTTTTCGAGATATTTGAAGTTAAAAATGAAAAGGTACACTTATTTTGATTAATGTATTATGCTCTTTCGTTTTTAGCTTCAGATATCTCGAAAACTAATGGCTTTATCGTTACGAATGAAGAGTATTGCATTTACATATAAAGTATTGGAGAATCTAAAAATTGCACTAAAGTAGCAATTCCGCTTTTGGCGTAGAATTTGGTGTTTAACATAATTTAGTAGGTTATACAGTACCAGCACCACTTACCAAATTTCGTGTTGTTGTCCCATGCCTGTCAGGAAATATTCAAAAATATATAAAATAAAAGTTTAATTTTGACACCCTGTATTTCGGTTATTATCAACTTTTGTAGTCAGGTAAGTTAGCTTAAATCGACCTATTTTAACCTCAGCAATCTAAGGTTAAGCTATGGCCCATTCTTCACCAAATCCCCTGTATAATAATATAATCTTCAGAACCGCTGTAGACAGCGTAAAATGGGCTATGATGATCGCCAATGTATTTAATGGATGAGGCAAATGAAGAAGAAGAATACATTAAACAAATTTTGTTTGTGTTGTTTGGTCAAAAATTCTTCCAAATAATAATAATTTTATCTGTCTAATTTATATTGAAAATTCAAACATATATCTATTATACACTTTAAAGTTTTTTATTTAATATGCTCTACAGGTCTTGTAGGCCTAGGGCTTTACAAGTTTACAATTACAACTTTACAATTTTACATAATACACGTGATAGTATATACTAATGTCTTACATATACTTTTATGTAATGTCCATGTTAAAATTATGGTTCTCCACTGTATCCTATTTTTCGCATTCTCTTCCCAGTCTGTAATTTCCATGCATCGATCCTATATCTTCCTGAAACTTTTCTTGGCATCTTTTGCTTGGTCTACCTCGTCTTCTTATCCCAACTGGTCTTCTTAGGAGTACCATCGTCGGCATTCTTGCTCTATCCATTCTCTCGACGTGACCTGCCCACCTGATTTTTTGTGCCTTTGTGTATCTTGTTATACTTGGTTCCTTGTAAAGCATCCTTAATTCTTGATTGGTTCTTCTCTGCCAACCGTTTTCTGTATTTTCCCCGCAAATAGCTCTCCGTACCTTCCGTTTCCACCTCTCTATCATTTCTTCCTCTGTTTTGTTTACCACCTATGTCTCACATCCGTAGGTGACTGTTCCTATTATTACGGTTTTGTATATTCTGGTTTTCGTCTTTCTCGATACGTACTTTGGCTTTAATATTTTTTTAAACTGCCGACCTTTCGATTAACTTTTGCTATCCTGTACTTTAGTTCATTTTACTCGTGTCCTTTTTCGTCTATTATGGCACCTAAATATGTAAAGTTCTTAACTCTTTTAAATTTATACTTCAATTATGTTAATATGTTAACTTTAACATATCTTCGGGTTTTCTTTCTGTATTTCCTAGAATCATGTATTTAGTTTTCTCTTCATTTATTTCTAGGCCGAATATTTTTGCCTCTCTCACTAATTTTCCCATCATTCTCTTTAATTCATTGTTCGTCTTTGCTAACAGCGTAAAGTCGTCCGCGTAGGCCATGCATTGATGCTCGTAAGATCGTTTCTTGCGTTTATATTCTGCTATTCCTTACAATTATTTTCAAAACCCGGTTAAATAACACTGTCGATAGAGGGTCACCTTGTCTAAGTCCTTTTTTGACTACAAACTCTTCCGATTTGTGACTGTTCCACACTGTTTCGTTGCTTGTCGTATTTAAGGTCATTCTTATCAGCTAGATTAGTTTTTCTGGTATTTTCAGTTGTCTTAGTGCTTCATACATTTTTTTTCTATCAATTTTATCATAAGCCTGTTAAAAATCTATATGAATAGCGCATACAAAACCATTTTACGTTCGTAGCAAGTTGTTTAGATTTCTTGTATGTTAAATATTTGTTCTGTCGTCGATCTATTATTTCTAAAGCCCGCTTGGTGTTCTTCTATTAGTTTTTCTGCGTATACCTCTAATCTTTCTCTCATAATCCTAGCAAATGTAGCACACGTCCAGCAAAGCAACTTGCACTATCATTGCATCCCTTTTATGTGTAGTGGGCCGAACCCTATAAAGTAGATGACTTTAAAATTATATTCTCAATATTTTTGGTTTGCGTTTCTGGGACGACTTTATTAGAAGAGAGTTTATTCGATTTCATGAAACCAAGCATATGGAAATTCTTCATCTCATTTATAAACATGTTAAATTATGTAAATACAAGTTGTAAATGTAATATACACCTACTAACTTGGCATAATTTGTTAATGTGGTTTGAAAAAATAAAAAAAAAGAAAAAAAATATATAAAAAACACATAGTAAAATAATAATAACAAAAAAAATAAAAAAAATAAAAAAAATGAAACAAAAATAAAAAAGATAATAAAAAAAAGAAAAAAAAAAGAAAGTAAAAAAAAGTGTTTAGCACAAATTAAAATATATAAAAAACAGTAAAATAATAAAAAAAACAAAATAAAAAAAAACAACACAATGTACCTATGTCCCTAAAAATAATATTGTAGTATGTACTTATGTTATAAAATAAGAAATTTATGACTATGAATCTGCATTAATCTGCAATCAATCACAAACAAGTCAGGCTAATTGGCTCTGCCAAAGCCATTTTTCAAAAAAAAGCTTAAGCTTAAAAATATCCGTCAGAAAAATCATAGGAATGATTTGTCTTTAAAAAGACAACCACATGCAATTATGGTAGTAAAATTCTCATGTTAGCGATCCCGTAGTACATCACAAGAAAAATACCTCATGATATTATCCCGACATTTTAAGTATTTGGTCTTACATTTATGTAGATTACTCTCAAAATTAACGCAAACTCTGATTTTATATGATGTACGTTATTTTAAAATACAAATGATGTATTCTTGATATGTTACTGACTTACTAATCGTGGTATTTTCTTTCTATAGATTTCCTCCTTTAATATGGGTCACCATATTCTATTGCATTCTGCCGAAGAATTTGCGACTGAATTGGTTTCATTTAACATTATTTTGACCCGCTTTTTTGATTTTTCTTGTTTTACCATCTGTTTCTTTCGTGAATCTTTTATAATGGAATCGTTCCACTGAACTCTATGTTCATTGTTTCATGCATGTTTACCTACATATTTAAAATCTATCAAATTCTCCACTTTTAATATAAGATTGATGTTAACTTATTCTAAGATTTAATGTTCTTGATGTTTTGTTTTGAAAAGGTAACTTGATATGCCCTAGATGTAAACGCGCAAGCACAATATTTGTTCACGCCTGTTCGACCCTGTTCACATGACACACGCTTCACGCGCGTTTTGATAACGCGCGATTACAAGTACATATATTTTACATTCTTCTTAACGTGCCCTATCAAGTCCCCTTGACGTTGGCGATTAACATGGCGAAACTGTCTCTGTCTCGAGCTATTCTAAATAGGTGTTCTGCTTTCTTTATTCCTGTCAACTCCCGGATATTCTTCAACCAAGAGGCCTGCTTTCTACCAATTCCTCTGCGTCCTTCGATTTTACCCATCATAATAAGTTGAAGAATATTATACCGGTCTCCCCTTACTACGTGTCCAAAATAGGCCATCTTTCTATATTTGATGTTATCAAGCAGCTCGCGG
Source organism: Diabrotica virgifera virgifera (assembly GCF_917563875.1). Lineage (NCBI taxonomy): Eukaryota > Metazoa > Arthropoda > Insecta > Coleoptera > Chrysomelidae > Diabrotica > Diabrotica virgifera. The sequence goes on along the minus strand of NC_065451.1, from coordinate 38,772,897 downwards.
GTAGCATTTGCTCTCTTAAGGACTGCCACATTTGTCAGCATAGCCGTCCATGGTATTTTCAGGATACGTCTGTGCAGCCACATTTCAAAGGCCGCCAAACGGTTAATGGTGGATATTTTTAATGTCCATGCTTCGACATCATACAAGAGGACTGACCAAATGTAGCATTTAATCATGCGCTTTCGAAGTTGAAGTTGTAAGGTATCATTACAGAAGAATGACCTCATTTTTAAAAATGTCGTGCGGGCTATCTCCATTCTACATTTTATCTCTTTATCTGGATCTAGTTGTTCAGTAATATGGCAACCAAGATATTTAAAACTGGGTACTCTTTGAATTATATGACCATCAACATATAACCGTGAATACTGATGGGCCAAACGGCTAAATACCATGTATTTTGTTTTTGAACAGTTTATATTTAGGCCAAACCCTCTTCCCACCAGGGCCGTGCGGTGCTATGATGCGGTGAGGCAGCCGCATCAGGCGCCATCACAAGGGGGGCGGCATAATCAGTAAAATAAAAATAAAAATTGAGTCGTTCAATATATTGAGTCATTCAATATATAGGACCAATTGTCAGCCGAAAATATTCAACTGGTGAAGGTTTAACAGAACTTATTTTGACAAATTTGGAAAAATTAGTTCTTGATTTAAAATGGCTCAGAGGACAAGGCTATGATAACGGGGTTAATATGAAAGGAATAAGAAAGGGTGTGCAAAACAGAATACTTAAAAAATATCCGAGGGCGTTTTACGTGCCCTGCGCATGCCACTCTTTAAACTTAGTCATAAATGACGCAGCGTCGTCTTGTATAGAAACAACCTTTTTTTTTTATATTATACAAGACCTCTAGGTACACTTTTTTCTGGTTTTACAAAGCGTTGGGAGGAAGTTCTGAAAAGACATGTTTCACAACACTAAAACCGTTGAGTACTACTAGATGGTTAAGTCGAATAGATGCATTGAAACCTCTAGGATTTCAATTTTGTGAAATATAATATATTTCATATTATGATGATTTTTTCGAAATAATAGAAAACGTCAACAAAGATTCAGAAACTAAAGTCAAAGCACGAGGATTAGTAAAAAATATTAAATATTATAAATTTATATGCGGTGTAGTTCTTTGGCATGATATTTTATTTCATATAAATTCAGTCTTGAATATGTTGCAACATGTACCTATTATAACTATAAATTTGTCAGATTGTGTAAATAAGAATTTTGTCAGAAAATATAGAAAAAATGAAAAGTTACTGACAATTGGGCTATGACCAAATGAAAATTACTGATAATGAAATTGCAGAAAATCTTGATATAAGTTCCGAATTTTAAGCTGAAAATTAAATTTGAGCCAAGGGGAAAAAGCGTCAATTTGATCTGTGGATCAGCTCTTAACAGAGGAAGATAAATTTAAAGTAAATTTTTTCATCTATATTTTAGACATTGCCATTAATTTTTTGATTGATCGATTTTCGCTCTTAGAAACTCATAATAAAAATTTTTAATTTTTTATATGATACTTTTAAATTGAGGGAAATAGATGATAAAATACTAGAAAAATATTGTATTAATCTTCATTCAATACTTTGCAATCTTCTAGAAGAATTGTATGATTTATCCCAAATTTATCCATGAAACCTTTAGAGGTTTTGAAATATTTTTGCCAAATGACCTAATTTCTTTATACCCAAATGTAGTTGTATCACTAAGGACCGGTACTATATGTCCCGATTAAACCCCGTTTAGCGGAATTTCGCATGACAAAATTCCTCTAACCGGGGTTTAATCGAGACAGAAAGGTGCAGAAAGTACCGGCCCTAAGAATTTTATTAACATTCTCTGTCTTGGTAGCTTGGGGAAAGAAGTTTTTCCAAATTAAAAATGATTAAAAACTATTTACAAAGCTCCACAAGACAAACAAAACTAAAAAAAGCACTTATTTCAATAGATTCCTCACTGGCTGGTACTTTATACTACACCAATCTGATTGACGAGTTTGCAAAAATTAAAAATAAAAGGGTAAAATTGTAATTTGTGTAAATGTTATTTAATGTTAATACTTGTAGGTATTTCAATTTAAAGTATGGTTTGTTTTAAAATAAAAGCTTTCGTTCATTTTGTGTAATTTCATTTAATAAAAAATAAATACTATTATAAATAAAAATAAATACTAGCATTAAGTTTCAATAATATTTAGGGGGCGGCATTTCGAATACTTGCATCATATTTAAAAGATCTAACGCACGGCTCTGCTTCCCACTGTGTCAATGGCATTTAAAAGGTGTTGTAATCCATTCATATTATCACTTAAAATAACTGTATCGTCTGCATATCTGATTGTATTTATCAGAAATCCATTAACTTTTACACCCCATTCCAAATTATGCAGCGCTTCCTTAAATATTCTATCTGAATGTAAATTGAATAACAGTGGGGACAGTATACAACCCTGTATGACACCTCTTTGTATTTTGCATATTTCTGTTGATTTTCCATTTATGCAAGCTATCGCTGTTTGACGCCAGTATAATTTTTCTATGATTCGTACGTCTTGACTATCAACTCCTTTATCCTTTAATATTTTAATTAATTTGTGATGTTCTACTCGATAAAAGGCCTTCTCATAGTCAATAAATACAGCAAAGACGTCTTTCCTTTGATCTCGGCATTTTTGCAATAACATATTTAGTGCAAAGAGTGCGTCCCGGGTTCCCAGTCCATTTCTGAAGCCAAATTGTGTTTCATCCTGGTCTTCTTCACATTTATCTCTGATTCTACTGTGGATGATACGTAGAAAGATTTTTAAAGTGTGGCTCATAAGGCTTATCATTCTATAATCGCTACAGTTTTTCGGACGTTGTTTTTTTGGTGGAGTTATGAATTCGGACTTTAACCAATCTTCAGGGATATCACCAGTCGAATAAGCATCATTGAAAAGTTTGAGTAGTATTCCAATGTTTTCCTCATTTATGAGCTTTAATATTTCTGTAGGTATGTTGTCGGGACCAACGGCTTTCTTGTTTTTTGCCAATTTTGTAGCATGTAGTATTTCTGATTTTACTATTTCTGGTCCTTCACCTTCATCTAAAGTCTCCAGTTCTTCGGGTCTATCATCATTATACAGTTCATTTATATAATTATACCAGGTAGTTCGAATTTCGTGTTCGTCTATTATCATTTTTCCCGACGAATCGGTTATAGTATGTGGAGTTTTCTTATGATAAAAAGCAGCTACTTCTCTAACTTTTTTAAACATATTAAACGTATCATGTTTTTCATTCAACTTGTCTAATTCCTTGCATATATCCTCCATCCATTTTTCTTTAGCTACCTTATTTAATATTTAATCCATATTAAACGTATCATGTTTTTCATTCAACTTGTCTAATTCCTTGCATATATCCTCCATCCATTTTTCTTTAGCTACCTTTATTTTTTGTTTAATTAGTTTATGTTTTTCTTTGTATTCTGTTTTGTTATCTTTCAGTTTTCTTCTCTGCTCCATCAATTTCAGGATTTCATCAGTCATCCATTGTTGTTTTTTGTGCCTTTGCCTCGTTGTTGTATATTTTTCCATTACTTTCCAGGTAAGATCTTTAAACGTGTTCCATATTTCTGTATTGTTTTCATTTGTTGAATTCTTTAGCTGATTATTCAGGTCATTTTCTATTAGCGTTTTGTTGGATGCTGATATATGTCATTTTGGTGTTTTGGGGCTTTCTTCGACTTTTTTGAGCTTCACTTGGATATCAGCTATTAGAGGGTTATGGTCTGAACCGATATCTGCACCAGGATATGTCGTTGATCTCTTGACACCATTCTTAAATCTCTTGTTTACTAGAATATAATCTATCTGATTTCTAATTATATGAAGTGAGTTATATTCTGGTCCCTTCCATGTATATAATCTTCTTTTGTGTAATTTGAACCATGTATTTGCGATTATCATGTCATGTTCTTGACAGAACTGGTATAATCTATCGCCTCTTTCATTGCTCTCCCCTAGTCCATATTCACCTATCAGGTCAGATCTTCGTCCTTGACCAATTTTCGCGTTAAAATCTCCAATAATATATGTGATTTCGTTCCTTTTTAGATTGTTAAGTGTCTGTTTTAATTGACTAGAAAATGATTCAATATCATTGTCATATTTCTTTTCTGAAGTAGGGGATATATCTGGATAACATTGACATTAAATGGTTTACTATTTAATTGGAGTGTCGCTAGTCTGTCGTTCACAGGTACAAAATTTTTAACATATTTCTTGAATTTAGATGTTATAAATATGCCAACTCCATTCCTATGATGTACGTCATCTTCTACACTTCCAGAATAGTATAGTGTGCCTTCATCTTGTTCACATGTTCCCGCTCCAGGCCAGCGGAGCTCACTGATGCCCATTATATCAATTTTTAAGCGTTTAACCTTTTGAACTAAGTTACCGAGCTTGCCTGCTGCGTAGAGCATTTTACATAGGTACATTTTATTTATTTTGTTATGTATTTATTTATTTATTTCTATGTTATGTATTTATTTTACTATTATCGCCACTTGTATGTGTTAACAATGTAAATTAAAAAAAATAATATATTTTTATTAACAGTAAAAGGCTACTTCAATAGTTAATACAAAGGAGTTCTGATTTGAGAAATGAATTAAACTTATTTAATCAAATTTTATCTTCCACATATACCCTTGTTTAACAAATCAAATTAGTATATAATAAAGCAACTTCAAATTATTTAATAAAGTCTTATTGTTAAGTTATAAACACTTTTAGCTCTTGCAGATAGGACCTTGAGTACTTAGTTGGCTGTTTTTTTTATGTCAGTTAGAACCTTGTTAACTTATAAACATTTAAAATTCTCTCAGATAGAACCTTGTAACTTACGTATTTCAGCCACCTGTTAATAGATGTCGGTGCTAGTATCATATTAAGGTGAAGAACATAAAATAGAACCATAGTAACTATAAAATAGTTACACAAGTATCTCGGTTTAGACAAAAATTGCAGATAGAACCTTGTTATTCTGACGCAACGATATAGGCTCCGTAATCGCTTAAAATTGCATTTCGTTCAGTATAGGGAACTTACACATTTTTTTTATTACATAATAATGTTTAGTTTTGTATAAAAATGAGATTTATACAATTTCACTCTTCAAAAACTCATAATAATTTAGAAGTATAAATTTAAAGTCTTCTTTATCTCAAAATAGTTCAAACGACCCTTGACGTCACAGAGTTTAACTATGTGGTTCTGTTTATGGTTCTATTTATGTATACTCTTCTTCTTCTTCTTTAGTTTATTGGCCTCCACCTACTTGGGTATTTGGCAAGCTCGTCGTCGGGGAATAGAGGAAAAATATTTATATTTTAATGACATTTATCGTATGTCGTTGTAATAATATATACCAGTTTGTTGAGATTGGAGTTTGATACAGTTTTTGAAGGAAAGGAAAGAGGCTTGACTATTGAAAATAAAACCATTTTGTAAAAGTACAAATTTTCTATGAATAGTTCAAACGATCAAAAACACTTTTAACCTCACATAACTGTATTTTTTACTGACGTTTATAATGTCTAATTTAAAATTATATATACAATTGGTGTAGAATGTAAACATACAACCCCGTGACGTCACGACGCGTTTTGGGGTGGCTGGTATAAGTTGAATTTTTAGTCGTCTTTAGGGGCCAAACGAAAGACAAACAAAACTTTTTTATCTTTGATACAGGTTCTAAATTATGTTCTGTTGTGATTTAAACCATTTTTTTCGAATTTAAAATTGTATGCAAGTTCCCTATTGTCAGATTTTTCGTTTCACAATGGCGTTTATAATTTCTGACTTCATTAACATAAAAGTTAGTTATATATTTTGAAAAATATAACTGATTAGAGAGAGGGGAATAAATGTAGGCGAGTAAGAAAAGGACAGAAAAAATATTATAGGTTGTTGAAGGTTCTAAAAGGTATATAAGGGATAGCTGATGACAAATTCTTGAAGGATTCTAAATTAAAATACATAAACAATTGGCCAAAATATTTGCAAAAAACTGATATTTTTGTAGTAATTTATCAATGTTAAAATCTAAATGTTTTTTTGATAATGACAAGTAATATAGCTACTTGAAATTATAATAATAGTACTTATTGTGTTATTGAAGTGTGATAAATCACGGCTAGATATATTATAACAAACCAAATAGTTTATAAGTTATCAATTTTCTCGGAGAGTAATACTTGTCCAAACATCGCAATCGATTCTTTAAGTAGGTATTCAATTATTTTAAAATACGTTAAAAAATGTTAAAATTTTATTAAAATTGATATTTACAAACGGTTTGAAAGAGCGATAACTTTTTAGCTTAACAGCATTTATAAGAACTTTGATATTTTTATACCAAAGGAGAGTATATACATATTTTATAGGAGAGTATATACATATCTTCAGTGGAGTGAGCAAAGATAACAGAGCTAAGAGAGGAGTCTCTATTGCTATTCGAAAAAATCTTAAAAATAATATTAAATCGTGGACTCAAGTTAATTAACAACTGCTGATGCTGGAAATGACAAAGAATGGGCACAATATCGTAATTGTCGGAGTGTATGCCCCAAATGAAGATGCAGATCCAGAAAGTAAAGACGATTTCTACGACAAGATGAATGAAATAATCTCTAAAGTTAAAGATAACTGTGAAATCTATACTAGGAGATTTAAACGGCAGAGTAGGTAGAGAAGAAAATAATAGAGTCGTAGGAAGATATGGGGAACAAATAACCAATGACAGCGGAATGCGTCTTAGAGATTTTTGTGAAACAATGTCTCTCAAGATTATGAATGGATTTTTTCAACATAGAGACATCCACAAATTTACATGGATACAACCTACTAGGAATCTGCGCTCGATAATCGACTATGTAATTCAACGTCAAACTTCCCAGCTGAAAACCACTGACTTAAGGGTATACCGTGGATCAGAATGTGGATCCGATCATCGTTTACTTATGGCCAACGTAATAGTTAACTATCGCAAAAACAATAATACTCAGGTACAGAATATAGAAAAGGGACAAGAAGTAAGATCTCATAAATATAACCTAGAAAGCTTGAAAGAAGACTCAACGAAATTTCTATATAAATTACGACTGGCCACAAAATTACAAAATGTGGGACGAGAAAATATAACAGCGGAAGAATTATATCAGCAAATTAAAAAATACATTCATGAGGCTGCAAGTGAAGCTTTGGGGTATACATACAAACATGAAATAAAAAATACAGAATGGTGGTCGGAGAATATGCAAACGTTAGTAAACAAGAAGAAAACTGCTTATCAGAAATGGATGTCAACAAGAAAGGAGGAAGATCACAAGAGATATGCAGCATTAAATCGAGATGTAAAAAGAGAAGTAGTGAAAAGTAAAAATGAGATGTGGGACCTAAAATGCGCAGAAGTGGATAGGTATATGGGTGGAACAAGAGTTGGGCAAGCGTGGAAGGTAATAAAGTCTCTCCAGAGGGAAGGAAAGGAAAAATCTAACATAAAGTTAATAGATCTTAAACAGTGGAAACACCATTATGAGATTTTACTGACAAGATAGATGTAAATTCCAAGAGATCGAAATGGAAGAATTAGCCGAACATACACAAATAGTTGAGATAACAACCGGAGAGTTAAGCGAAGCCCTCAAAAGATCTAAAAACGGTAAAGCAGCAGGACCTGGAGACATCCCAATTGAGTTGGTAAAGTACGGACCAAACATATTATATGAGATGTTGGTTTAACTATTTAATAAATGCTTAAAAGGACAAAATATCCCTGATGATTGGAATGTTGGATACATCAGCTCAGTATTCAAGAAAGGGGATAAACGCATATGCTCTAATTATAGAGGAATAACTGTTACCAGCTCAGTAGGGAGGTTGTACGGTCGAATAATAAAGAAAAGAATAGAATCAGAATACGAAGACATGGAAGAACATGGATTTCGTACAGGAAGATCGTGCACTGATAATATATTCGTTCTGCAGCAGAAAATAGAAAAACGGAAGGCAAGGAATCTATCTACCCACCTATTGTTTGTAGATTTGGAGAAGGCATACGATACGGTACCTTTGAAAAAACTGTTTCAAACATTGACGAAGGTAGGACTCAGTAGAGAGTATGTGGATGCTATCGCAAATATATACAAAAATGCAAGAAGTGTCGTTAAAGAAGGAAACTTTATATCTGAATCATTCCCTATATCAAAGGGGCTTAAACAAGGATGTTGTCTGTCTCCGACTTTATTTAAAATATATATTCAATCATCGCTAGAGCAGTGGAGGAAACAAGTATCCGGAATGGGAATAGACATAGGCAGTGGTAAATGTCTAACAACTTTGTTTTTTGCAGATGATCAGGTAGTCGTAGCGAATGATGAGGAAGACATGGACTACATGTTTAGAAAACTAAAGAAAGAATATGAAAAATGGGGCCTCAATATGAATATGTCAAAGACAGAGTATCTTAAAATAGGGGATGATGGAGAAGATCCAGAGTTAGAAATTAGAACCACGAAAAGATGTAATGAATATAAATATCTCGAATCTATATTATCTAAAGAAGGCACTACCAAAAGAGACATCGAAAAGAGAACGCAGCAGGGCAAAAAAGCGGTAAACATTCTGAGCTCTCTACTGTGGTCTAAAGATATAAGGCAAGAAATGAAATTGACAATCTATCGTACCTTGGTAGAGCCTATTATGAGTTATGCGGCAGAAGTTTGGCAGATGACAAAAAAAGATAGGAAAAGAATAGAAGTAGTAGAAATGGATTTTCTAAGGAGAGCGTGTGGTATATCTAAAAAAGATCACATCAGGAATGAAGATATTAGAAGGAGGACACATACTGTATATTCCAGTGTAGAAAAAATTGAAACTAGACAACTAGTGTGGTATGGGTACGTGAAACGAATGAATGAAGATAGATGGCCAAAGAAAGCTTTAAATTACGTACCACACCAAAGAAGAAGAAGGGGAAGACCTTCAGTTGCCTGGGAAGAAAATATACGGCACATCATGAAAGATAGAGCCATCAAAGAAGACGAATGGATGGACAGAAAACGATGGCGGTCGAAATGCGAGAAGCGGCAGAGGCTGTAGGAACCTCGCTGATAGATAGATATTTTTATACCACGCACTTGGATGTAGGCTGACTGAAAATATGATAATAAGCACAATCTCAAAAAAAAAAGAATCGGAACAGTAGGAACCAAGATAGCAATTTTGTTCTTAAAATTTCCATTACCATTGTTTATTAACAGAAACAGCTGAAAATTACACAGATTATAAACGAAGATCTAAATTTTAAGATCCATTTTTTATATATCATACTCGTACACCGAGAAGGAGTAAAAGGTTATAAACCCGTTAAAATAATGGTACTCCGCGGAATGCTGCCTGTTCCAGCACCGTTTTTATTTGAGAATGGAACTTCAAATTGGATAGGTCTGGATCCCGCGTATGAAAAAAAAGTTGATTAATACCAAGCTGAAAATTTGTTAATAGCGTAAGGGTGTCTAGTCGGACAAACTTTGATATATTGGAACACTGAAACAGGGGAAATTTTAATTGTGGAACAGGTTAAAAATTTGGAACGGTCAGACCACGAAAACGGCACATGTATTTTGTCCGACAGAACAAACTTAAACTCTCCGAACAGAGATTAAACTCTCATGCAAAAATCAGACTGCTATTTATCACCAAATGGGCGTTTTAATGAGTGGAACATGTAGAATATGTCAAATGACAGGAATTATGACATGTGATAAATAGCAGTCTGATTTTTGCATGAGAGTTTAATCTCTGTTCGGAGAGTTTAAGTCTGTTCTGTCGGACAAAATAAATATGCCGTTTTCGTGGTCTGGCCGTTCAAAATTTTTAACCTTTTCCACAATTAAAACTGGCCTGTTCCAGTGTTCCCATATATCAAAGTTTATCCGACTAGACACCCTTAAGCTATTAACAAATTTTCAGCTTGCTATTAATCAACTTTTTTTTCATACGGGGGATCCAGACCTAGGAGTGCATTGAACAAATTTCAATATCTCGGTTTCTATGGTACGCAGAAGCTTAATTTTTTAAATTATGGTAGCTCGATAAAATAACAAGAACTGTGCTTTTCCACCTCCCGGAAAAATCGGAAATTCCCGGAAAAATCAATAAGCTAAACAATTACATCAAAATGTTGAATTTTATTATTATTTCGTAAGGAAATTTCAATATTGACTAAAGTATATTAGTTACACAAATATACAGTGACGAGCGCGCTAATAACCGGCAAAATAGCGTAAAAGATGGAAAACATTAAGTTGTGAGATAAAAAGAAATGAAACTAAGAGAGTTGGGAAATTTAGCGATAAAAACATATACATTTACATTCTATTTATTGTTTCCCACCTTTAGACGTATCAGAGGAGTATGTCAACTAAAACTGTCACTATCACAGTGGTAGTTGCCCAGGGCCCGGATTACGTACACTCGATACGCATCGTATCCGCCATGTTTTACTGTAGCGCCTTACGGGAAAACATGGCGGATACGATGCGTATCGAGTGTACGTAATCCGGGCCCAGGTCGTCCCATAGGTACGTCTAAAGGTGGGATAGTGCAGCCGATATGTGAAACCATTGTGCATTTAATGATAGAAGTGTATAATTTGGACCACATATACTGCACATATAAAGGTACAAATTGATAGGAGGCCATCTCAGATTTTGCCTTTTACAAAAATGGCGGGGATTCAAAATGGCGACTATACATTGTGACTAATAGCACGATAACTTCTGAACGAGACTTCAAATCTCAACCAAATTAGGTATATAGGTTCTTTTTTTGATGTATAAGATAGAGCTCTTGAACCGGAAGAATCGGTTTACCAGAAGTTGTGATTTTCCTGGTTTTTATGTAAAAATATGCTGTTTTTTTCAATTCTTTCACCCTGTATGTATTAATTTTTCAAAAGGTTAATACCGCCATTGAAAAGAGCGTAAAAATATTTTTTAGGAAATATTTTTAACTTTTTAGTTATGTTAATTAACATTTAATAAATGCAAAACGTATCTTCACATGTACCTATATGCGGCAGGTTCGTGCAAATATAAGAATTATTGTGCATTTAATGATAGAAGCATATAGTTTGGACCACATATACTACACATATAAAGGTTCAAATTTAGATACGAGACCATCTCAGTTTTTGGTCCTTTTACAAAAATGACGGGCATTCAAAATGGCGACTGTACATATGTGACTAATAGCACGATAACTTTTGAACGAAACGTCAGATTTTAGTATATAGGTTATTTTTTTGATGAACAATATCGAGGCCTTGAACCGAAAGAATCGGTTTACCAGAATTTGTGTTTTTACTGTTTTTTTATGTAATAATTTGTTGTTTATTTTTCAGTTCTTTCACCCTGTATATATAAATTTTTCAAAAAGGTAATAACGCCATTGAAAAGAGTGTAAATATATTTTTAGGAAATATTTTGAACTTTTCAGTTGTGTTAATTACCATTTAATAAATGCATAACGTATGTTCACATGTACACATGGGCGGCAGATTCACTTTGAATGCCCGCCGTTTTTGTAAAAGACTTAATCTGAGATGGCCTCAAAATTCTAAAAAATATTTTTACGCTCTTTTCAACGCCGGTATCACCTATTTGAAAAATTAATATATACAGGGTGAAAGTATGGAAAAAGAAACAACATATTTTTACATAAAAAAACAGTAAAAGCACAAATTCTGGTAAACCGATTCTTCCGGTTCAAGACCTGGATAATATTTATCAAAAAAAGAACCTATATACCAAATTTGGTTGAAATCTGACATCTCGTTCAAAAGTTATCGTGCTATTAGTCACATATGTATACGCTCTGAGCTTCGCTGGTGTCGCTCCTAGCGGACTACTAATTCAACTTTCACGGATAATTTTTAAATTTATTATTTAATTGTTATCGCTTAATATTTACAACGCAAAAAAGTAATTAAATTGTAATCGATTTTTTTAAGATTTTGCTAATCATTTTGACGTTCTAGTGATAAAATATGAATTTCTTACTTCGGATACTTTCACAATTATCGTGTAGATGGCGCTAAGATTAATGGAATAATTTATAATTACATATTACGGAACATTAAAAAAAAATTAAATTCAGTATTTAAAACGTAAGTATATTTAAGGTAAAAATATATACCACAGCTTTGACCAACTAATATTTTTTATAATTAATGTTTTTAAATTTAATTTTAAATGAATTACTTTGACATTTATGTCAAATTTCCGGTAAACGTTTACAGACTTGCCACTACTGGCGCTCGCGAATTTGTAAATATCCCCTCTACGTACGAGTACACAGCGTATAGTCGCCATTTTGAATGCCCGCCATTTTTGTAAAAGAAACAAAAACTGAGATGGCCTCGTATCTAAATTTGAACCTCTATATGTCTAGTATATGTTGTCCAAATTATAAGCTTCTACCGTTAAATGCACAATAATTCTTATAATATTTGCACGAATCTGCCGCATATAGGTACATGTGAAGATACGTTTTGCACTTAATAAATGGTTATTAACATAACTAAAAAGTTAAAAATATTTCCTAAAACTATTTCTACGCTCTTTTTAATGGCCGTTTTAACTATTTGAAAAATTAATATATACAGGGTGAAAGAATTATTAGAAAAACAACATGTTTTTACATAAAAATCAGGAAAAACACAGCTTTTGGTAAACCGATTCTTCTGGTTTAAGACCTCGATCTTATACATCTAAAAAAGAACCTATATATCAAATTTGGTTGAAATCTGAAGTCTCGTTCAAAAGTTATCGTGCTATTAGTCACATATGTATAGTCGCCATTTTGAATCCCCGCCATTTTTGTAAAAGGCAAAATTTGAGATGGCCTCCCATCTAAATTTGAACCTTTATATGTGTAGTATATGTGGTCCAAATTATATGCTTCTATCATTAAATGCACAATTCTTATAATATTTGCACGAATCTGCCCACTAGGAAACAATAAATAGAATGTAAATTTATAGGTTTTATCGCTAAATTTCACACCTCTACTAGGTTCATTTCTTTTTATCTCACAACTTAATTTATGTTTTCCATCTTTTCCATAATAACTAATAATTTATCTTGTAAAGTAAAAAAAGATTCGTTTCGACTTTTATTTTAAAACTATTTATTTACATAATAAAAAAGTCGTTTTATATTTTAATTTAAATAAACACATTTGGAGTATTATTATTTTTTATTTAGCTAATGCCTCGACAACTAATGGCCATTGGCATGGTAGGTACGGAAAACTTTTTGCAGTTAGGTACCTATTGTTGTTCTGAAGCTATGTCCTTGTGGCATTTTTATAATGAACTATTTTATTATAAATAAATTATTAGAAGAATTTTTTACTAAGCAACAACATTTTTGTTTATTTAGTATTATTTTGTATTTTGACAACGACACCTGACTTGGGCGTCGAAACGTTAATAAATTAATTTTTTTGGTAAAATTGTGGCTTATTTCCCATTTAAAATAGTTCATTATAGGTACCTAATGTCATGTGTAGTGTGTGTGTGTGTTGAGGAAGTGTCTTGTTACTTTGCAAAGTTGCCGTCATTGTCTTTGCAAAGAGACGCTAATTGTATTCGAACGTCTGCGGTCCCTCCGGTGAGCACCGATCCCACAAGGACAGAAACTATTTTCATTCATTAATTTACTATAAACGAAAAATCTCTGACCCTGGTGAGATTCGAACTCACGACCATTCGGACCGTTCGATTCAAAGGTAGGCGCTCTTACCACTGAGCCACGGAAGGGGTGGAGTATTAATTTATAATTATTAGTAGCATATATTTACACACTTTTACTTTTTACAACTTTTAGTAAATAGGGTTTATTCCCCATTTACAATTAAAATTTGTGGTACTGGACGAGAGGGGGTTGAAAAATTACAGGTAGTATGTTAAACAGTAAATGGTTAAGTTCAATTAGTTACCACTATAAACAGCCCGGATTAACCGATAATAGTATAAATTTCCGGTTTCCGGTAAAATTTATTTTGGGCTTTATTATGGGAGTACCGTCTAGTCAGTGTTAATTGCAAAAGACCAACTCTGTCTACCTCGGTGGCTTATCGCTCCGGGTGGGTCTTAACAATGGGCCAGGTCAGATAAATTTAATAATATTTACGACCGCACTAATTGAATTCAAACCATTTACTGTTGAACAAACCATATATATATTGTTAAAATATATGTCCGTCCCATTTGGTTTTCAAATCACGATTTACTTGTTTTGCCATTTTTACAAAATCCAATTAATATTGGATGGACTCTTTGGCCAACCCGTAGGTAGGTACTTATGTTAAAAACTCGTTTATTAAAAATATTGATTGTTGATTAATTTTTTTAAGATTTCAGTTGTTTTGATGTATTTTCCGCAAAATATTTTCAGTAAATTCTTTTTTAGGTTTAGTAGAACAATTAACTAACTGATTTCATTAAAAATCACCTGGGATTTTATGTATCTCAACCGCAGAACCGCAGATACAATATCCAGTATAAACCAGTTACATGGGTTTTAGTATTCTATTCCTTTTATAATCTCTTTTTAACCTTCGGATGACCAAGCGGGGGAAATTGTGACCCCAGCTTATGTTTTTCTTTAATAAATTCGAAAGTATTTTAAATTTTTAACTCATTATTTTTTTATTTGACTTTAATATCATTCTAGATATCCTCATATTTTGAAATAAAAAAAAATCCCTATATTTTACGAATAAAAAATATATTCTGATGTTGATGTTTAGTAAAATAGCGTCTATTATGTGTAATTCCAAGTAGTTTTATGCTAATGACGTCGACTTTGCAAAGTAACAAGGTACTTACTCAACATAAACACTACACATGACACTAATACTCATGTTGTGATTGGCTGAATGACACATAGGCGTAACCAGGGGGGGTTTGGGGTTATAACCCCCCATTGGGATGTACTTTGAGCTCTATACGCTTAACACCATACCCCTCAGAGACCTTCCAGTAGTTGTACCCCCCCCCTTTCCAGCAGTTGTAACCCCCCTTAGGATCATCCTGGTCACGCCTATGGAATGACATAAAGTCCATGCCATAAAAAAAAAAATAAAAATTAAAAAAAAATTTCATTTTTTTGTTAAACTGTCATTTTTGACATTTTTGACCTGGGGTCATTTTCCCCCCCTTGGTCATCCGTGTAACAAAAAAAGGTTGGTCATCGGAAGGTTAAGCAATCTATTCAGATAAAAATAATAAGTTTGTCGTTTAGGTTATATAGATACTTTTAAAGTACTGCAAAAACCCTTTAGTTTTGTCAACAAATTCAAGAAAAATAATTGCTGCGACTTGTAAATATGCATCAGCTGTTTCTTCTTTGTTGGAATTAAATTTACGTTGTAACAAAATTTAGGGAATGTAGGGAACTGATTGATTTATATGGAAAAAACATACCTTTATTTTAATTCCACGAAATTTAGCTGAGAAAGCAGGAAAATCGTGATTTTGGCAGCTTAGTGCCTTTCAGAACGTCGGATGTCGTGTTCCGCCTTTTATCCATTTCTTCCATGTGCTTTTATTGGTGCTTATGCCCATGTCTCTCTCTCCTTTCAGCTATATCCTGGATCTAGTCCATCAATGTCTTCCTCGGTCTTACCTTTTTTCTTTTTTACGCCTTTTGGCGTCATGTACCTTCTTCGTTAGTCTCTTTTGTTCCATTCGTATATGTGGCAAAACCAGCTCAGTTGTTTGGTTTTGATCTTCCTCGTTATGGGTTCTTGTTCCAGCACTCTCCTTATATCTTTATTTTAAACTTTTCAAACTTCATAACGCCAGCTATTATTCTCATGTATTTCATCTCGGTCGCGTTTATCATTGATTCATCTTTATTTTACAAAATTCATGTTTCTATAAAAAAAAATGCAAATTATTTAAAAATTATTTAAAATAATATATGCAACAGACGCTACAGCGAAATCTCTCTTCTTCTTTTTCTTCTTCTTTTTGTATAGACATGAATCTCTGTTTTTTCCATGTACCTCTAGTAAGTTGTCGTTCCATTGTTTTCTTGGTCTTCCCACTGATCGTCTTCCTATTGGGGAACCGTCTCTCGCTGTCCTGACTACCCTATTTGTTGTCATTCGGCTTATGTGGTCATTCCATTCAATTCTTCTGTTTCTTACCCAGTTATTAATGTTATACACCTTGCATCTCCGTCGTATATCTGTACTTCTCTGTCCCATAGAGTCTTACCATCGATTTTTCGAAGGGTTTTGATCTCCGCTGTTTCGAGCAATTTTTTGTCCTCTCTGTGTCGGGTCGTGTTTCTGCCGCGTATGTCATTATTGGTCTGATGAGTGTTTTGTAAATTCTGCCTTTCATTTCTTTTCCGATATTTTTATTTCTCCATATTGTGTCATTCAGGAAACCTGCGGCTCTGTTTGCTCTATTCACTTGATCTTCCACTTCTGTTTCGAGCCTTCCGTAGCTAGATAGTGTGATGCCTAGATATTTAAACTACATCACTTGTTCTATTATCTGACCTTCCAGCTCCAATTTACATCTTATTGGATCTGCTGTTATAACCATGCATTTTGTCTTTTTTGAGGAAATGAACATGTTAAATTTTCTGGCGATTATGTTGAATTGGTGCAGCATACGTTGTAAATCATCTTCACTTTGAGAGATTAGTATTGCATCGTCCGCATAGCAGATTATTTTAAGTTGTTTTTCTCCCATTCGGTATCCTTTTTTAGTTCTTACTTTTTTTTATTATTTCGTCCATGATCAGGTTGAACAATAAAGGACTCAAGGAATCCCCCTGTCTTATCCCATTGCCGGCTTCAATTGGGTCATTTAGTTCATTTTCCACTTTTACTTTTATTGTGTTGTTCTGGTAGATGTTTTCTATCGTTTTAGTTATTCCCAGACTCTCTCGAGTATAACAAGTGGATAACGTCCTTTAATGTGACCCTGTCAAATGCTTTCTTAAGGTCCACGAAACATAAATATGCCGGTTTGTTGTATTCCAACGATTTCTCTTGAACTTGCCTCATTATAAATATAGCGTCAGTGCATGACCTTCCCGACCTAAAACCTTGTTATTCTTCTGCTAATGTTATAATTTCATTCAATTTGTTTGTTATCACTTTTGTTGTTAATTTTAATGTTGTGTTTAATAAGTTAATCCCTCTGTAATTCTCCGGGTCTGATTTATCTCCTTTTTTGAAGAGAGGTATCAGGATGCTTGATCTCCATTCTTGTGGTATTCTGTTTTGTTATATTATTTTTTGTATTAGTTTTAATAGTTGTTTAGTTAGATCTTGTCCTCCGTACTTTAGGAGTTCGTTCGATATTCTGTCCTCTCCTGGAGATTTTCTATTTTTTAATTTTCTTAATGCTTCCTTTACCTCTTCCTCCTCGATGTTTATTTCTTCGTTTGTCGTAACTTCAGGTGTTGGTGGTTCATTATCGTCGCCTTTAGCAAATAGAGATCGGAAGTAGCCTGCCCATGTTTCTTTCTGAATGTGTTTCGCTTTTATTAATTCGTTCATCTCCTTTCTTTGCCCTCTGATCATTCTCCATACTTCTTTTTGTGTTCCGTAGAAGTCGTGTTCCATCTGTTTTGAGAAACTCTGCCAGTGCTCCCTTTTTATTTGTCTCACTAAAGTATTCGTTTCGTTTCTGATTCGTTTGTAGTGGGTGTTTGCCTGTTGTGTTTGTTTTGTTCTGAATTGTAAAAAGGCTTTATTCTTTTCTTCGCATTTTATCTTAACTTCCTCTCTAAACCACGGGGTTTTCTTCTTTAATATGTGAGTATTCGTTACTTTTCTCTGTCCAAGTGATTCTGTTGCAGCGTCGATTATGTTATTTTTGAGTTTTTGCCAGCTTTCATCGATGTTATCGTTTTCTAATATTCCATTCTCAGCAATCTTCTCTGATATTCTTTTCCTGTATAAGTATTCCGTGGATTCCGTATGTAGTCCTTCGACTTTGATTTTTGTTTGTGTTGGTACTGCCCTCTTAGGTGCGAAATATTTCATAATGATTCCTATTTTACATAATACTAGGCTATGGTCGCTACCTACATCTGCTGAGTTGAGGCGTCTTACGTCGATTATTTTTGATGGATGTATATCTCTGTTGGTTACAACATAATCTATCATAGATCTTTGTCCACAGGTATTATTGAATGTATATTTGTGTTGGTCTTTGTGTAATCTATTAACAGCGGAATCTATTAACAGCAAACGAAATCCAAAGATCCGAAGATTTATTACGTTTGGTTGAAATTAATTCAGATAACAGCCCAAGTATGTGCTTTCTATAATTTGTAAAGTAACAGATGATAAATGAACTGTTATAACATACCTGGATTGATTTCAAACGTAAGATATCTTCGGATTTCGTTTGCTTATACTAGTAATTTTCGGGCATATTTATGTTTCGTGGACCCTAAGAAGGAATTTATCGGAACGTAATCCATTTATACGTAAGAGAGGTATCTCTAAAAAATAATTATTAAATTTATTAAAATTATGTACCAGAACAATACAATAAAAGTAAAAGTGAAAGTAAAAGAACTAACTGATCCAATAATTGAAGCTGGCAATGGAATAAGACTGAGGGATTGTCTGAGTCTTCTAGTATTCAACCTGATCATGAATGAAATAATAAAAAAATTAAAGACGAAAAAGGACACCAAATGAAAAACAAAAACAACCTAAAGTAATCTGCTATGCAGACGATGCAATACTAATCTCTCAAAGTGAAAATGAACCCCCAGAAAATTTAACATGTTAATTTCCTCAAAAAATACAAAATGCATGGTTATAACAGCAAATATACTAAGATGTACATTAGAGCTAGAGGGTCAGACAATAGAACAAGTGATGGAGTTTAAATAATATCTACCTATCACACTATATATAGCTATGAAAAGATCGAAACAGAAGTGGAAAATCAAGTGAATGAAGCAAACAGAGCTGCAGATTGACTGAATGAAACAATATGGAGAAATAAAACTAGCGGAAAAAAAATAAAAGGCAGTTTACAAACCAGTCACCAGAACAGTACTGACATACGCGGCAGGAACACGACCTGACACAGAGAGAACAAAAAGAATGCTAGGAACAGCATTTTTTTTTCAGGGATGAAAACCTTTCCAAAAATGGATGGTAAGTCACTATGTGACAGAGCTAGAAGTACAGATGCATGACGGAGATTCAAGGTAGAGAACATTAATAATTGGATAAAAAACAGAAGAGTAGAATGGAACTACCACATAAGCCGAATAACAACAAATAGAGAAATAAGGACTGCGAGAGACGGTTCCCCAATAGGAAGACAATCAATGGGAACAGTAGGGTATAACTAGACCCAGACATCCAAAGTGAAAGTTATCCTCCAACACCAAATTGTTCTATAGGGTCCACATAATATTCAGAAAAAAGTCACACCATTTTGAGCGTCGGGTTTTCGGGGGGAGAGGGGGGAAAATCGGTAAATTCGTAGTTTTTTACGTTTTTCGTCAATATTTCTAAAACTATGCGGTCTAGCATAAATAATCTTCTATACACAAATGTTCTACATTAAATTTGAAATAAAAAAGGTCCTGTGCATATTCCTTCTAAAATGAACGGTTCAAAAGTTACGGAGGTAGTATAGTATAATTGGTCCAAAAAAAGGCCTAACACAGACATCCAAAATAAAAGTTTTTCTTCAAAACCAAATTGCTCTATATGGTCCACATATTTTTCAGTAAAAAGTTACACCATTTTGAGCGTCCTGTGGGGGGGGGGGGGGAGATGGGAAAAATCGGTAAATTAGTAGTTTTTTTACGTTTTTCGTCAATATTTCTAAAACTATGCTTTAGCAAATTCTATACAAAAATGTTCTATGTGAAATTTAAAACAAAAAAGGTCCTATACATAATTGTTATAAAATCAACGGTTCCAGAGTTACGGAGGGTAAAATTGGAGGTTTTCGATACTTTTTATATTCTTTGGGCAAGTTATAGAAATTTTCTTTAACAGGATTGTGTTTGTGAATAAAATTTGCTATTTCAGTGGCCGATGATATGTTAGTGATAAGCCCTTGAATAAACGTCAACCTCACCACCCAAAATCATCATCAATTGCCGAGATAATATAAAAGGTGTCGAAAACCTCCACTTTTCACCCTCCGTAACTCTAGAACCGTTGTTGACTTTATAATAATTATGTAGAGGACCTTTTTTGTTTTAAATTTTATGTATAACATTATTGTATAGACAATTGTTTACGCTAATGCATAGTTTTAGAGATATTGACGAAAACCGTAAAAAAACTACTAATTTACCGACTTCTCCCCCATCTCCCCCCAAACCGGACGCTCAAAATGGTGTAAGAACAATTTGGTGTTTGAGGAAAACTTTTACTTTAGATGTCTCGGTTAGGCCTTTTTTGGACCAATTATACTATACTACCTCCGTAACTTTGGAACCGTTCATTTTAGAAAGATTATGCATAGGATCTTTTTTATTGCAAATTTAATGTAGAACATTTTTGTATAAAAGGTTGTTCATGCTAAACCGCACAGTTCTAGACATATTGACGAAAAACCTAAAAAACTACGAATTTACCGATTTCTCCCCCCTCTCCCCCCAAACCCGACGCTCAAAATGGTGTGACTTTTTTCTGAACATTATGTGGACCATATATGTAGAACAACTTGGTGTTGGAGGATAACTTTCACTTTGGATGTCTGGGTTATGCCATTATTTGGATCAATTATATCATACTAGAAGACCACAAAAACGATGGAACGACAACTTTCTGGAGGCACATTGAAAAACAGACAGTCATGTCTACAGAAAAAGAAGAAGAAAAATAAGAGTAATAATCTTCGATAAGTTTCTTCGGTATTTGGCAGTAACCTAAAAATGTAAAGAAAT
The DNA here is from genome assembly GCF_917563875.1 of Diabrotica virgifera virgifera. Taxonomy (NCBI): domain Eukaryota; kingdom Metazoa; phylum Arthropoda; class Insecta; order Coleoptera; family Chrysomelidae; genus Diabrotica; species Diabrotica virgifera. The sequence continues at coordinate 38,751,869 of NC_065451.1, read as the reverse complement.
GATATAGGTGTAACTTTCAAAGTTTCATCAGCTAACTAATTTTTATGCGTCAGTACAAGTGTAACCAGTATAATAACCGTTGTATATAATAAACGTATACGTAGGTATGGGAAAAACCTACCGGTTTAAACCTAAAACCGGTTTTTTTACTTCGCAATAACCGGTTTACCGGTTGTTTTTTGTCCCGGTTATAAACGGTTTTTTCTTTTTAAAGGAAAAACCGGTTATTAGGTTTTTACCGTGATTAGGATTAGGTTAGGTATTATTTCGGAATCCAATCATAATTATTCTCAAGTCATTATTGCAAACAAAACCATAATTCAAATTTTATTTTATTTTATAAAATACAGAAGCAAACTGAAAGTGCAATCTCACATCAGCCAGAAACAATTATTAAGTTTTGTGCGTTGGTTTTATTAATAATGGACTGTATTGTAGAGTATTTACATTATATTACAATTCTTTGTACAATGGTAATCTTTTTACAAGGTAATTTATTACAATTACATGCTTTCTTTCTGCCATTTTCTTGATGAAAATGGCAGAAATAGTGACAAGTTGACAGCCATCAAATGCCATGTTGCCAAGCATTTACACATCTTTGCGCAACGTCGACTGTCAACTTTGTTGGGAGTAAAATACTTTTCCCAACAAGTTTTATTATAATATTTCCTTGAAAAGGTATTTGTAATCATAATATTTACATAAGAAGTGATCTGGTTGAGTTAGACGCAAACATCATCAATTTTTCACACTTAACTCTTGACATTGAAAGTGGGTGAATGACTTTTTTCTGATTACCAAAAATAATGCTCTGACTATGAATATCGAATTACTGATTACAAATACGAATCTCCAAGAATTTCGCTACGTTTTCAAAACGATACACTCATACTGACTCATACAGGAAGTATTAAATGAGTTAAAATGTACCTATTCTACATTACTTAGAAAGCTGGGTTAATTGTTAAAGATTAATTGATTATGAATTGAAAAATTTTTAAAGATGATAATCGGCCTAAATATTTTACTAATTGGTTCATTATTACTGTATTGAGGTATATGGAAATTTAAGGAACATTAAAAGAGACAAACTTTTATTATTATATTTTCTGTTACAGGCAGATCATATATTTTATTTTAAGACACCTTTTGCAAAATATATTTTTACACGAAATATGAGATGTGTTCAAATGTTCCTGATGTTGGTTCGTTAAACTGATAAACGTAATTACAATTGGAACTGTAGTAAAAATTGGTATCCATTATAACAAAATTCACAAAATAATTTAATGTATAAGTTACGATGTTACGAATAGTGTTATTTACGATCTGACGTTGTTACGAAATGTCGCTGTTACGAATTAATGACGTTACGAATGGTCCCTTACCATTTGTCGATCTACCAATTGTCGCGTTACGATATGTCTTAAAAACAACTGAGGAAGTTAGAATAAGATGGATTCTTCTTCTTTTGATGCCTATTCGTTTCGAATATTGCTCGCTTTACACTCAACGAAAAAGGTACGTGATATCAATAAAAATGTTAATTCAGACAACAAACGCAATACTTAAAATTTGTCCAATTCTTGGTTTTATTGGGACAACAAAACGATGTTCATCAATTCATTATTTTCGCTCGTTGAGCCAATGTATTACGTTTATTAAATGGATGAACATTCATTATGTATACCATAATATCACTTTATTGGTATTACGAACTCTGTTCACTGAGTCAACGAACACTATTTATTGATATTACGAACTCTCTTCACTGAGTCAACGAACACTATTTATTGAAACAACAACGTCGTTAATTGACCGACGAAGACTATTCGTTGTGTCAATAACAGTGTTATTTCTCCTAACGTATTTCGTTTATTTCTACAATTATTTCCGTTTATTTTTACAATTAATTCCGTTCATTCCCACAATAAATACGGTTTTTCTTACAATCAATTTTATTCATTCTTACAATCAGTTTCGTTTATTCCTACTATGAACGTATTTTATATTAATAATTACTGAATGCAATAGCCCAATGTACGATATTAATTGATTAATAATAATTTTTTAAATCCCCCTTTTTTGTCCTTAACCTAAAGGACTTTACACTGTGTGATTTTTCATATTTCACTTATAGAGTGTACTGGAATAAGTGTTACACTCCCCCCGCCCCCTTATTAACTTATTTATTTTTAGCACATAAGCTAAACGCTCGGACAGGTCGATTTTTAAAATAATCAAAGTATATTATAACATCAATGTTTTCTAACTTTACACGATCCCTCTTCAGGTGACAGGCGCGGCGTAACTTTGAATTTTTTTAATGGGAAAGTACGTCATGTGACAGCTTATTTAAAAGCGTTTGAAATAGTGATTACAAAAATGTATAACACTTTAATCCTTTTTGAGAGCTCAGGTGCAAAATTTCGATCGAATTGTTTTTAAACGCATTCATTTTTTTTTGGAATTCTGAGAAAACTAATAAGTATTTTTGAAAAGTTTAAACGCAGAATAAAATATTACATTATTACCGAGGGCAGAAAGTCCATTAGAATAAACAAAAAGTTTCTGTTAAATGGTATGCCTATTTGAAATTAAAAATCATACTAAATTTTCTCTTTTTCACCCCTGTGACTTATTAAAATAATCATTATAGAGGTTCTCAGGGACTTCAGACCCTCGATAATACTGTAATATTTTATTTTGCATTTAAATTTTCAAAAATAATAATTAGTTTTCTCAGGATTCGAAAAAAATGGATACATTTAAAAAGAATTCGACCGAAATTTCACGATAATAGACACACAAAAGCTTCCTTCTACTACGGACTACACTTAAAAACGAAATGCAATTATTATTCAACAGTTCGTTAACTTTCAAATGGTCAAGCAAAACATTTATTGTCTCAACAACTACGATTATTGTCACAATGCACGCATTGATGGTGGGAATTAAATGCAGTAGTAGATTGATTAATGCATTCGTTGTCACAACAATCAATTTGCATCTATTCAATAATCATATATTACTCTATATTAACAACATTTGTACATTGTTTTAATGAAATCTGTACGTTGTCACGATAAACCAAGGTGTAATTATTTGTCATCTACGAAATCAAGAACGTGAGTTGCGCCAGAATTAACAGTATTTATTAAATATACGAAACTAAGTTATTGGCTGAATAAATTGAGTGTTATTGATTAATGTACTCTAGTTATTCTCACAATTATTATTCAATCATATTATTCAATCATAGCCAAATACATTCGTCAATGTCTAAAAGTTCGTTGAAACAACAAATTAAATTGTTGTGACAACGAAATACTATTCAGTAATCACTGTTAATCAATATTACGAACTAAATTTTTTTGAGTGTAGTGAGTGTACAGGATTCAACTCCGTAGTACCTATAACATTCAGAAGATTTAATATCGTAAGGAGCCTTACCTTTATCTTCAGATTAAGATTGTGGCTTTTAAAGAGATTGGTCATGTTGTTGAATGCACTCCTAGCCAGTGGTGGACCCAGGGGAGTGTCACGGGGGTCAGTGTTGAACTGTATTAAATGATTTTTGGTAGTCCACAAAGCAGGTGCAAATATCTCAAGTCATATCTCTACATCTTTAGAATAATACATGTAGACTATACAATGCATCTCTCGTACCTAAGCTTTGGATGTTGGAAGCTGTTGGAAGATGTTGGATAGAAGATATAAACCAGTTATCAAAACCGAAAAATAAGAATGAAGAACAACAAAAGAATGATTAACATATAGAAAGCATGACTGAAAACTGATTTGTGAGACTGTCCAGACAATATAAGTGGAGGCTAAAACAGACGTTAAAACAGGCATTTTAAAATTTTGAAACATAAAATTATTGCTATTGATGATATTATTTGATAAATATTAATTTATAATTAGTTGGGATTAATTGTGAGGGCTGTTGTAGGTAAAATTTAAAATTAATACTTAAACTTAATAATGTAGCATTTGGGCGAGTAAACGAGAAAATAACAGAAAACAATCTAATTAGTGCAGTCACTGAAGGTGGATATGACCTATTACCTCCGATTTCGTTGAACCTCCATCGATTTGCTGGAAAATTGGTGAGTGGTTAGAGGATATCTCAAGGAACAAAGGTGAAATAGTGCCAACTTGCGCTTTTACCCTGGGGGTGGGTGCCACCCCTTCTCGAAGGTGAAAATTATTTTATTAAAAATAATTACATAATTCGATAGAGGGACAAATTCTAAGTAAAATTTGTTACACAAAGTTATTAAAATAAATCAAAACTTTTTGAGTTATTTTAAAGACCAAATATTTTAACTTTTCGTAAGAAAAATGCGTGTTGTTAACCGATTTCTCCTAAATACCTCAAAAACTATAAGTTTTATAAAGAAGCCAATAAAAAAAGAAATAAACGACTTACTAAAAAAACCTTTTAATGTCAACTGAAAGTGAGTTATAGGTAATTGAATGCATATTTTTTTCGGCAAGTACCCTAATCTAAGTATTCAAGTTTAAATAACGGGAAAATGATGCATTTTATAACATAAACTTATTTAACATTTGTCAAAGTACTTAAAAATATCTATCAAATGAGTCCTCGAACAAGTTTATAGCATTAAAATTTATGCTCCAAATATTTTTCAAAATTTATCTTTTAAAGTTTTTTCCAAAAAATGTTCTTGTTTTTTTTTAATAACTCCGTTAATTGTTAGGATATAAGGTTTTCCTAAAAACCATTTGAAAGTTAATTCCACGAGCAATTAAATGACGTTGAATTTAGTCTCTTAAACCCCTTACTTTTTTAAAAATAAAAGATTAAATGGCCCCGGTTACATGGTCCTCGCAGCAAAATTTAAGCTTTAAACGTTTCTATCTCGGTTATTTTTACCCTACAGAAATAATAAAACAGGTAAAATATTTGATACAGAAAAAATAAAATTTGGTTATATATCATTTTTTCGTATATTGAGTATTTTTGGAGTTATTATCAAAAGAAAATTAAAATTACGATCTTTTTAAAATTCTGATTTTTTTAATTATACTTTTTTTCAAAAATTTTCATTCTAAACCGCTCAAAATTGTTGAAATCATTACTTATGCTAACATAAAGAAAATATTTTAAGGTTTACTATAAATTTTAATTTTTATGGAAATGGGGTATGTTTTATTTTTCACTTTTTTGTAAAAAATTCGAAAGGGTTGTCTTATTTTCATCATAACTTGCTTAATTTTAATGCTATTAACTTCTTCTGAAGCTCAATTGATAGGCAATCCAAAAGTGCTTTGACAATTGCTGAACAGGTATATTTATAAAATGCATCGTTTTCCCGTTATTTAAGCTTGAATACTTAGATTTGAGTACTCGTCGAAAAAAATTTACATTCAATTACCCATAACTCACTTTCACTTAATATTAGTTTAGTTCCTTAGGTAAACAGTGTACTCTATTTTTTATTATCTTCAATTTTGTTAATTATAACTTTTTTGTAAAATATTATAGTTTTTGAGTTATACGTGAAAAACAGCTTTAAAGCATGCATTTTTTTACGAAAGAAATAAAATCTTTGATCCTCAATAACCCAAAAAGCCTTGATTTATATTAATAACTTTATATAACAAATTTTTCTTAGAATTTGTTCTTATATCGATTTATGGTATTATTTTTGATAAAATAACTTTCACCCCCGAGAAGGGGTGGCATCCACCCCTAAGGTAAAAGCGCAAGTTTGTATCATGTCACTTTTGTTGCTTGAGGTATCCTCTAACTACTCACCAATTTTCATGAAAATCGATGAAGGTTCAACGAAATCGGAGGTGAAAACCTTCAGTGACTCCACTAAATATAGGTTCTTAAAGGTTCTAAAAGGTAGATGAGAGATAACTGATAAAACATTCTTAAACAGATGATTTTGCATTATTTTTTTTAAATAATCGTAGAAAGTGAAAAATAATTGTTTGCCTTTAAAATAAAACCTTTTTACACATTTTAGAGAAAAGTGATTTAAAGTTGTAGATCTTAAGAAATTATTATAAAGTGTTAGTTTCTAATTTGAAACACATTCTGAATTAGAACAATAATTTTTCATTTTACTTATACTTTGAGTACACGGAATTAACTTCGTTGGAATTTTTTCTAGACGAATATATATACGGAATGTGACTGCATATTGTAGAGTCTCTTTCGTCTGCTTTATTCGTCGTCTCCTTGCCTTATAAATTGTAAAAAGCAGAGATTAAGGATGTTGCAAGAAAGCGGCTCCACAAAAATTTTCAGTAGTAATTGCACAAGAGCTCTAAAATTATTGAATTTTCATTCTATATTTAAAATTCTATATTAATTTTAGAGATCGAGTGCAATTTGTTGCGATTATTTCATGAATAAAACGGTTCAAAACCAAAATTTTATTGTAATTTATTTATGTAAGTTCCATTAAACACACAGTTTTTATAAATATTTGACGGTTGAAAGTCATCTCTTTTATAATTTTTAAAACATTAATTGTCATTAATGTCACTGAATGTATTTTTTCATACCAACGAAGGGCATCTGACGTAATATACTTGACGACGGGAAATTATCAAAAATTATCAGTTTAATTTTTATTTCTGTAGCTTTCTATTGGTCAGAATCTCCTATGAATGAAATAATCAGTAGTAATTGCACAAGAGCTCTAAAATTATCGAATTTTTTCCGAGTGAAACTTTGACGCTTTTAATTTCACGACCCGAAGAAGAGTGAAATTATGTCAAAGTATCACGAGGGCAAAAATTCTGTATTAATTTTAGAGATCGAGTGCATTTTGTTGCGATTATTTCATAAATAAAACTGTTCAAAACCAAAATTTTATTGTAATTTATTTATGTAAGTACAAATTAGTACAATTAAAAAACAGTTGTTATAAATATTAATTTGACGGTTGAAAGTTATCACTTTTATAATTTTTAAAACATTAATTGTCATTAATGTCACTGAATGTATTTTTTCTTAGCAACGAAGGGCATCTGACGTAATATACTTGACGACGGGAAATTATCAAAAATTATCGATTTAATTTAGATTTCTGTAGCTTTCTATTGGTCAGAATCTCATATGAATGAAATAATCGGGTATAATATCACAAGAGAATGAAAATAAATTGACAATAATGCGACAGTTTTTCGAAAATTTGTTGTCTGGCAATAGACACGAGAGCCCGCAAGGCTCGAGTGGCTATTGTCCAATGACAAATAATTTGAGAAAAAAATTAAGCATTATTTTCTTATTTATTCTTACTGTCGTGTGATATTCTTAAGATTATTTTTTAATACTTACATATAAAATTCAAATCTTTATATAAAAACAATCGGTGAAATTCATCCCAATTGATGTGACACACATTTTTCAACTTGTCAAAGTGAAAAGCACAGTTTAGCAAATATTTAGATGAAGATATTAATAAAATATTAGTTAATTTATTTATAAATACAGTTTTATTCATGAAATAATCTTACCGAAGTAAATCGAGCCCTTAGATCTGCCTATTTGTGTTCTCCTCGTGACAATTTGACATTAGATACAGAACTAAAAGTATATTATGGATATTTTCTTAAATGTGACATTTGTCAAAACTAGGAAACTGGTTGCCATTAAACAGAAACAATTTACTTAAAAAAATTCTCACTGTAATTTTCTACAGTAGAAAATTACCGATGAATTAATAATCTGATTGGACAAAATTAAACACGTGATCAAAAATCTTACTATACGATTGGAAGTCAAAATCATTAAAGAATAATTACTTTAATTTTTATTTCTGTAGCTTTCTATTGGTCAGAATCTCCTATGAATGAAATAATCAGATTTATTGTTTGCATCTGGGACCATATTTTATAAATTATTTAATTTGTTTATCCCAGAGGACGATTATTTAAACAACTGTACTTGCCCAAACAGTGACTCTAGCTAGAGGTATTTAACAGATCCTAATCGATTTTTTCAAGCTTCAGTTTTAAGATAATATTAAAAAAATTTCAACATTTTATTAAATCTCTTTAAAATAATTATAAATAATATTAAAAAAATCGCTTGAAAAAGGGGTTTGAAAAAAAATCATATAAATATTTATAATAACTTTGATAAATATTTTGTATGTCACGCACTTGTAAGTAGGTTTAATGAAAACATGGTAAAAAACACAATTAAGAATGAAAGAACCTATGATTAATAGTAATCAAGATATCATTCATTCTTAAATACATATTTCCACTGTTTATTCACATTAATAGTTGAAAACTAAAAAGATTATAAGTGAAGATGTAAATATTATTAATGAATTTATATATATACACCGTTCTTAGACGTCAACGCCCTTCGGTAGGGATGTATAAAGGAGTATCACCAAGACGCAAGTCCTTATCCCTTGCCGTACCGCTCCTCCATAGGCCGATCAGACACCAGTTTATTCCAGACCAAGTCGTAGATTCTATTGAATTTTATACTACCGACGTTGACCTTTTATTAATTTAATGACCTGGCTGAGGCCTGAACCGTCGATCACAAATCCACTAAACTTGTCGATCGATTGCGCCTCTGCCAACTGAGCCGTCGTGACCGACATTTAAGGAATTTATAACTGGCATAAATGGTATAGTTAGGTCTCTTTTGTTTGTTTCTTTATTCCTGCATTTATCTATCAACTGTCTTATAATGAAAATTGTATCTGTTGTTGATTTGCTTTGTTAGATAACGAACTCAAGATCTGTAGAGGGAAAGATCGTACAAAGATGCGCAATATTGCTCCTCATTTAATTTAATGACAACTTTTTGTAATTTTTCTCTTGGGTTTTGGTAAAGAATATTAACAATTTATAGTATTAATGACTAAATATGATCCTCCTGTAACTATTTTTGGTTTATTTTTACCAAATCCCAAGAAAAAATATTTTAAAAAGAAAAGGAAAGATATACATTTATTCATAACGCTTCCTTTTAATTTCAGATAGCAAGAAACTACAATATAATGAAAGATCCAGCGAAAATTTTAGTCATATGAGAAGTTTAGTATCGATATAGCTGCAATTAAGAGGAAACAGTAGCGATCAACAGGTAGCGAAAACGCGTTCCAAGATTGCGGCTGTAATTTTGAATATTTTTTCGAGATATTTGGCACACATATTCGTAATATAATAAAGAATGGCGGTACAGAGTCCAATTTGAAAAATATATTAATATGTGGAAATTACTCTGTAATTAAATACAATATTAAAAAAACGAGCCTGTACCGCCATTAAGAAGAACAAAAAAATTCACTTTTTTCAAATAAACTTTTTTATCCGATGCCTAGATTTTGCGTCATTTTGGAACTACTATAAAATTTTCAAAAGGAAATATTTACAGTGATCAAAGATACAGCGAGGTAAATATGAAAAATCATCAAAATTGATTTTTGGCATAAAATTTGATTTTTGAACATGTTCCACTAATTCTAGATAAAAACAAACTTCATATTCGGATTCAGCGACCTCGAAAATATAAAGAAAGACCAAAATTTGCCATTCACCTATCATGGTCGCTTTTTCGATTTCTAAGCCTCAAATTAGGGGTGTGCCGCTCGCCTTCAGGGCCGCCGAGAGGGCGGTACAGCCGGTACATTTTACCGGGGCCCGGCGATGTAAGGGGCCCGGCGTTGACCAGACCAAAGACGTAATTTTTCCCTTTTTTTTGCTCTTCACTTTATGCCCATAATGCGTTTAATTATTAATACTCGGTTATACTTATTTAATATTGTGACCTTTAATCGATTTGGTTCAAAATTTTAACAGCAACAAATCACAGGAGTCAAATACTACAGTGTAGTTAGATAACACTATGGTATGGATATGGAAATTAAAAATATATCGGGGCTTCTAGATGATTTACAAAAAATCAGAAGAATATATATTGAAAAATCTAAATTAGTTACCAGTAATTATAAAATAAATCCAGTATTTACATCAAATAAAGAAAAAAGCCTGTGAGATTTTTGATGATTTGTCTGGGCCTAGTAGTGATGCGACTGATAATTGTGAGCCCGACGCAATATTTCGCTGGGAAATAATTAATATATTAATAATATATATATATATATAATATATATTATATATATAATAATTAATATATAATAAGAAATTTAACCAGAAGATTTAATGCTGAAAATAAAATTCATTCGCTATTTAAAATTTTATGGATATACCGAGATGAAGATGAAGACAGTATTAAAAAAAATTGATACGTATATGTATTGCGCGAGTTTTATAAAGAAGACATCAGTGCCGGTGACAGTCACAGAAGCAGAAAGATCCTTTAGTTTTCTTTTTTGCATAAAAAATGCTATGAGGTAATAGCACCAATGAAACGGGATCGGTTAGCTGCCTATCAACTTTGTGAATTGAGAATGATTTGGGAAAATCATGCCATTTTTCGAAAATTACAGACATTTTTGCCGATCAGAAATCTCGAAAAACACCTGTAGGTATTATAAATATTTTCACTATTATAAATATAATCAAAATTTATTAAAATTTATATTTGAAATGTTTCTTATTATTTATTATTAATAATTTTATTTCTATAAGAATTAAACAATTTTTTTCGCACTCCACTTTTTGTCGGGGGCCCGTTCTTCACTTTCTACCGGGGCCCGCTCATCCCTCTCGGCGGCCTTGCGCCTAATACCACTCCATACGTCAAATTACGTCCATCCCCTAGATCTGACATTTTTTGAGCCTCTTTTTGGATATATTTGTGCAGTTTACCAATTTGTCAACTGTTTATTGTGTAAAATGTAAATTTCTTAGATGTTTCTGTCGCACAATATTACCCTTCCTACCCCCACTTACTATACTATACTATACTATTTTTCTAAATTCATCACAAAAAGAAGAATTTAATTAATTATATTTATAGCAACAGTTTTTTATGTACTTTATTACCTATATTATCTAGGAATATTTTTGTTATTTTTTAATAAACAATATGATCTAAAACGGTTTGTATTCTTTTGTAATATCAGCTTTTCTTTTCGAAAGAAAAAATTAGCTGAAAAAGAATCTTTTTTTGTTTTAGGAAAAATCTACTCGCTTAAATTGAATAAGCAACAAATTTAAATTGTTAAGAACTGATTCCGTGGAGCAGAAAATTAATAAGCCTGCGCGCTGGGCTTCATCAGAAGCACTACAGAACCTGCGTTTTTTATTGTTTTCTGTATTCTGATTGGGCGAATCCGGGCCTAGATGGTAGTGAATCGCATCGTCTCGCTCCCGCACGTGGGATACGTGCAAACAGTGCGAACACGGCGTACGTATTGTACACTCCGCGTTAGCAGGATTGCCAGTTTCGATTCAACTGTTGCACCTTAACTTACTATCAAAATAGTAGTGATTCTTGACGATCGACAGACGTCAAACGGTCGTGCGCTCTCATCTCTCCTGTGATCTAACATTACATGACGGTTTTTTTTAATAAAATAGACTAGGACAAAAACAAAACCATGGCAGAAGACGACGTAAATAGCGAGGACGGCAACGATCTAAACACAAAATTCGGTTTACGGTTACGCGGTAGAAAAGGAGCTCTCAAGAAGAAAAATGTTTATCAAATCAAAGATCATCACTTCATACCCAGGTTCTTTAAACAACCGACATTCTGCTCTCATTGTAAAGATTTTATATGGTGAGTTTTATTCAACAAAACCTATATTTTTCGCATATAGTTCTAGTAGAGGATAGAATCCCTAGGGACTAGGTAATAATTGATTTTTCTCCCAGCTACCGTGCAACTTGCTCTCGCTTCATTCATAAAATATACCAAAGTTGTGCTGCCCCACAAATTTTCTCAGCGTTTAATTACACGAACACTAATTTGGATACAATATCACGTAGATATTTATTCCATTGACACCTGTAGCAATACCCAAATTAACACAACATATCTCTGATATTTGTATATATTTTAAATATATACAAAATATATTTCATATTTACGTATGAGTTTTAACCCTCAAATTTAATTAATAACAACTGTCTTCGTTAAAATCTTGAATTATTTACTATTTGAGTAAAGTATTAAGGTTGATCAAACATTGATACATTGAACAGTTCACTACACTACTCACTACAAAAAATATTCATTAGCTTAGTACCAAATTTACAAAAGTATTTCATACCACACTAAATGTTTGCTAAAATAATCCCACATAACGAACCCAGGACCTTTCTCACTTATTGATTCGACTCTGACGAGCTTTTCTCAACCATTATAATATTATGTATATCATATAATATGTCTCTTGAGTCTTCTGAATATTCAAATATGCTAAGTGAACACAATTTTGTATATTATGATAAATAAAAATAATGGTATTCAAGTATATTCTCGTAGGTGTATTGAGCATATTTTTGTCGTAATTCTCAAATGGTAAATAAAACTTTATCAGCTGTTGTGGATCTTCTTAAAACTGACTAATAAGGCTACATATTTTAGTATTGTTAAAAAAACAAAATTGATAAAAAAAAGGTACCAAAATATTAAATTATGATGATTTAAAAAGAGGCCGCACTTTAAAGAATCGGGAGCAAATTCTTGCTAATTTGATGGTATAGTACCTATATAATGTCACCATTACTATATTTAAATAATTAATAAAAATACTAAGGAAGTAAAACAAGATATGAAGTTAAAAATAATAGTTAGATGACGGACGGTTTAATAAAATCAGTAAATAAAAAAATGAACTTTACAGAAAATATTCAAATAATCCAGATAATCCAACATTTAAAAAGGAATATACAGTATACAAAAATAAATTAAATAAACAGATTGTTGAAACAAAAAAGTATTTTCACACTCAAATAAAGAAATATGAAAATAGCTCCAAAGGTCTTAGGACGCTTTTTAAACAAATTTAAATGTACAGGGTGATTCATACAAGCCTAGCATAGTCAATGAGCTTTATTTTTAATGGAACACGCTGTGTGTTTTTATATTTTTAAAAGCTGCCTGATAACCTCATCAACGATAAGTAGGTATATTATATAGGGTCTAGGTACTGTGAATAATAAAGGAGGAAGTTTGAAAATATATTCATATAATTTTCGTCAAGAGATATGAAATAAATAAAATTTTGGAATTATTGACTGATCACAGTAAATAATGGGTTTTTGTACTTAGTTTTTTCTTGACGAAAATTATACCTAATTTCAAAATTTCGCCTTGTATTATTCATAGTAGATTCTACATAATATATTTTGTTGATATCAGATTATCCGGGATTTGTTAAAAAAATAAAAATGTATAGGGTGTCCCATTAAAAATATAGATTATTGACCATGCTAGACTTTCATGAATCACTCTGTAGAGTTAAATTTATGTTTAATAAGCGCACATTTACATTTTAAAGTTGAAGTGTACCAACGATCTTTCGGTCTGTAGTGTCAAAAGTTAGAATAGCAATGATGATTGCCAACTTTCGTCGCGGAGATCGCACCTTTTAAAATTTTTGTAAAATAATCACACAAACAATTTTATTCCACAAGTGGTTTTCACACTGTATAATTTCAAAATGTCACTCTGTAATATTTATAATAGACCCTACATGATATAGTTCGTTGAGATCAAGTTGTTTTAGACCTTTTAAAATTAAAAAATCTACAGGGTGTGCTCCATTAAAAAAAAGCTTATTGCTATGTTAGGATTGATCGAATCACCCTGTATATTTATATTTAAAAAGGACACATGTATAAACATCGACGGGTCTCATCATTTTTTATATTTTTTTACAAGCACAGAAATAATTTTATTCCGTAAGCTGTTTCCACCCTGTATATAAGGAAATAAGTGTATTGCAGGAATAAAATAAGTGCAGGAAATAAAAGATTTTTTGTTTTTGTGACGATACAGTTATTATGTACACTAGTAGTTCTGGGGACGATCTAAAAATTTTAGCGGAAAGAGAAATGAATAGAGCCGAGAGAGAAAAGAGGAGCGAATACCAGAATAAGCGAAGAAAAGAAGTAAGCAATGTCGAAGACAATCAAAAATATGATCTACTTTATGTTTACATTCATTTAGAGAAATATACAATTATTAGTGCAAAAATGGAAGACAATTACAAATTCTATTCTGATAACATAATAACAATAACACTCAAAATTCTTCTTAATGAGAAGTTGAACACATATTACCTTACAGTGTTATCAAGAATAAAATCCATATTCATAATCACTGTCGTCGGTATCTTCATTTTTGTATTGTGAATAACTACTGGGTTAATTGCTTCGTCTAGTATTTTTGGGTTTTCCTTTCTTTTGGCTAACTAGCAGGGTGCGTTCTTGAAAAAATCATGAGGACATGAAGTATTTTCATTCGTGTACCATTCTTTTATTTGATGTAGGTACTGTCCAGGAATTTGTTGGTCGCTTATTCAAAGCTTCCGAATGGCATGGGACATTATCCAAAATTATAACAGATGGTTCATGTAAACTTGGAAGCAGTTTTTCTTTCAACTATTTCACAAACATCTCAGTATTTATGTTATCGTGATGAGCAGCCGATTTTGATTTTGATTTGTACTTTATGCTACGTATTGTACACTCCGTATTAGCTGGATGGCCACTTTTATTGTAACTGTTGCACCTTAACTTACTATCAAAATAGTAGTGATTCTTGACGATCGACAGACGTCAAACGGTCGTGCGCTCTCATCTCTCCTGTGATCTAACATTAAATGACGTTTTTTTTTAATAAAATAGACTAGGATAAAAGGAAAACCATGGCAGAAGACGACGCAAATAGCGAGGACAGCAACGATCTAAACACAAAATTCGGTTTACGGTTACGCGGTAGAAAAGGAGCTCTCAAGAAGAAAAATGTTTATCAAATCAAAGATCATCACTTCATACCCAGGTTCTTTAAACAACTGACATTCTGCTCTCATTGTAAAGATTTTATATGGTGAGTTTTATTCAACAACACCTATATTTTTCGCATATAGTTCTAGTAGAGGATATAATCCCTAGGGACTAGGTAATAATTGATTTTTCTCCCAGCTACCAGCTATCGTGCAACTTGCTCTCGCTTCATTCATAAAAGATACCAAAGTTGTGCTACCACAAATTTTCTGAGCGTTTAATTATTACATACACAAACTCTAATTTGGATACAATATCACGTAGATATTTATCATTGACACCTGTAGCAATACCAGGGCCGCCGCTATGGTGTTGGCCGACCGTGTGCAACTTAATATTTGCCGCCCCCCTTCCAACACTTTAGAAATATATAGATACATACTAGTACCTATTTAAAGAAATCTGCAGAAGATGCATAACAATAATCATTTGTAAATAGGTAAATACTTGAACATTAAACCAATATCCATGATCCAAGGTCCATTATAGGTAGGTATCCTAATATACTAATTTAAACGTCCATTTAATTAAAATAAACCGTATATAACATAAATACATCAAGTGTGGGTTTTATGTCAAATTTTTGACTTTAAAGGATTTTGATAACCACATTTATTTTACTTACTTAAAATATCTTGCCACACCACAACAGAACATATTATGAATTTGAATTTCCAAATTTTATTTTTATGGATTTTATTAAAGTTCTTGTATTCATATTTTGTTATTATTTTGCAATTTTTCTAAAGCGTCATAATATATTTCACTTATAGTCGGTTCGCTAAACTCAGACACAACTCGTTAGTGATTTTAGTAAGTAAGTAATTTTGCCAATTTGGTAAAATTGGCAAAAAAGTAATTACTAAATAGTTAATAATTACTCAATAGTTAGTAATTTTGCCAATTTTGGCAAAATTGGCAAAAAAAAAAATTACCTACTAAAATCACTAGCCAGCTGTGTCTGAGTTTAGCGAACCGACTATATCTGGGTTTTTGATGGTGCGGTTGCATCTATCCCACTCTCCCCTCACGTGTCCGACAATGATTCAATGTCAACTTTGGAAGGTGCTTTAATAAAATGTTGCATCGGATATTCGAAGAAGAAAAAAATACATATAGTTCCAGTAAAGTACTAAAAAATTCAACCGACTCAAAACTTATTTTTATTACTGCATCATTCACCGCCATATTTAAACTATGCGCAGAAAAAAAACTATAAATGATAAATGAAACGCATTTTAGTATTATCAGATAATAATAATAATTATTGTTTGGATTATTAGAGTTTAGAATTATAATTATTTGTATCATTACTATTTAATTATTTGAATTTGTTTTCGTTTAAAAAAAAAGTATTATCATCAGTGGCCTGCTTTTGGCCGCCCCTATTGTTGGCCGCCCGTGTGCGATGCACACTTTGCACACATGGTAGCGGCGGCCCTGAGCAATACCCAAATTTACACAACATCTCTGATATTTGTATATATTTTAAATATATACAAAATATATTTCATATTTACGTATGAACTTTAAACCTCAAATTTAATTAATTACAACACTGTCTTCTTTAAAATCTTGAACTATTTACTATTTGAATAAAATATTAAGGTTGATCAAATATTGATACGTTCAGTTCACTACACTACACACTACAAAAACTATTTATTAGCTCAGTGCCAAATTTACAAAACTATTTCAATATTCCTCATACCATACCACACTGAATGTTTGCTAAAATAATCCCACAGTACGAACCCAGGACCTTTCTCACTTATTGATTCGACTCTGATGAGCTTTTCTCAGCCATTTTAATATATCATATGTCTCCTGAGTCTTCTAAATATTAGATCTGGATCCCGCGTATGAAAAAAAAGTTGATTAATAGCAAGCTGAAAATGTGTTAATAGCTTAAGGGTGTCTAGTCGGATAAACTTGGATATATGGGAACACCGGAACAGGAGCAGTTTTAATTGTGGAACTGGTTAAAAATTTGGAACGGTCAGACCACGAAAACGGCACATTTATTTTGTCCGACAGAACAGACTTAAACTGTCCGAACACAGATTAAACTCTCATGCAAAAATCAGACTGCTATTTATTACCAAATGGGCGTTTTAATGAGTGGAACATGTAGAATATGTCAAATGACAGGAATTATGACAGGTGATAGATAGCAGTCTGATTTTTGCATGAGAGTTTAATCTCTGTTCGGAGAGTTTAATGCCTGGTTGCACCAACACATCTTAAGCTCCAGCTTAGCTAAGCTCTACTTATAGATAGGGCCTCTTTGAGTATCACTTACGTTGCACCATAATTTTAGATTCTTACCCTATTATCAATTATTTCTATTATTATATAGTTTAGCTCTCCAGGCCTAGAAGGCCCATGGCTTGGTTTACTATTCCTTTCCAATCTCTCCTATTTGCTGCTTTATTTTTCCAATTTGTGATTTTCAGTTCTTCTATGTCTTTTTCAACATCTTTCTTCCATCTGGTTTTCGGTCTACCTTTCTTCTTCTTTCCTCCTATTCCTCCCGTTAGTATTTTTTTGGGAAGTCTCGTGTTTGGCATCCTTTGGATATGTCCCAACCATCTCAGTCTTTGTGATTTTACGATCCCTACTATGTTTGGTTCACCATACATCCTCTCCAACTTGGTTGCACCAACACATCTTAAGCTCCAGCTTAGCTAAGCTCTACTTATAGATAGGGCCTCTTTGAGTATCACTTACGTTGCACCATAATTTTAGATTCTTACCCTATTATCAATTATTTCTATTATTATATTATGGTATTCTTATTGTAATATATTATAATTATATTATATTAATTCTTATGATATTCTCGACTTAAGCTTAAGATCTGTTGGTGCAACCGGGCATTAGTCTATTCTGTCGGACAAAATAAATGTGCCGTTTTCGTGGTCTGGCCGTTCCAAATTTTTAACCTGTTCCACAAATAAAACTGCCCCTGTTCCAGTGTTCCCATATATCAAAGTTTGTCCGACTAGACACCCTTAAGCTATTAACAAATTTTCAACTTGCTATTAATCAACTTTTTTCATACGCGGGATCCAGACCTATGTTCAAATATGCTAAGTGAACACAATTTTGTATAATCATGATAAATAAAAATAATGGTATTCAAGTGTATTCTCGTAGGTGTACGGAGCATAATTTTGTAAAAGGTAATTCTCAAATGGTAAATAAAACTTTATCAGCTGTTTTGGATCTTCTAATAACTGAACATAAGGCTACATTTGGTAGTATTGCTTTTGAAAAGAAAAAAATTGATTTAAATAACAATATCAAAATAATCAATTATGATAAGTTAAAACAAGATCCCGGGTTACAGAATGATTGGGAGCAAGTTCTAAATAATTTGATGATATAGTAGCTAGGTACTTTAACAATTTCACTAATACTCTTATTTTAATAACTAATAAAAATGCTAAAGAAGTAAAAGCATATATTGGATAGATAGAATATTTTAGAATGGGGTAAAACATATGCTTCTCTTTTAAGGGGATGGGTACGTATTTTTGGCTGCAATGCTATTCAACTGGGAATTCATTTTTTTCGAATCCTGAGAAAACTAATAAGTATTTTTGAAAAATTTGAACGCAGAATGAATGATTACGTTCTTACCGAGGGCCGAAAGTCCCTGTAATTTTATTTTAATAAATTACAGGTGTGAAAAACTAAGAGAAAATGTAGTGTGATTTTTAATTTCAAATATCTCATTCAAAAGAAACTTTTTATTTATTCTAAGGGACTTACTGCCCTCGATAATAATTTAGTCTTTCATTCTGCGTTTAAATTTTTTAAAAATTATTATTAGTTTTTACAGGATTCGAAAAAAATGGACACCATGTCCGTGGTGATATTTTCCAAATCGAACATTCGTTATCTTTGTCATACAACGCACTGAGTCAAATAGAATATGATGACAGTTTTAAATATTTGACATGGCATCGGGAATATTTTGAGTTGTTGATAAAATAATATAGGGCTTTTCATTCACAGTCATTTGTTTTGAGCTTCTGTCATATGTCGTATAATCCGTGCATATTAATATTATACACAGATTATACAACATATGACAGAAGTTTGAAACAAATGACAATCGATGAAATGCCCTATACCCATACGCTATTGATAGGGTATTTGATAAATAATTGATTTAAGACGTGAACTTAATAAAAAGTTATTTATTGTTTATTATTTATGGAAGATCCAAGTAGAGAATACATCAGGATATATTCTGTGATCCAAGCATTTTTTGTTAAAGATGTTCAAAATTGAAAACGTTCCATAGTAACAATATATTATTAAAAAATAACTTTAACACTTTTCCTCTTTTCTCGATGGAGTATTAGTTTTTGTTGTACATATAAATTATTACAATCACTGAAAACATAGTTAGTGAAAAAATTATCATATTTATTAACTGAATTAATAATTTGCAATTATACAAATAACAGTTATCCAATAACATTCAAAAGCCATGTCTTTAAAGTTAATGATGACATTCTAGTAATGTTTAATATCCATACCACTGTGAATTTTACTACACGTAATTTGCCGTGTAAAGACAGAAAAAGTAGAGATAGCCGTAAAGTATTTGCGAATTGTGTACCGATGGCCTTAACGAAGCTTGAAATACAAACTTCAACTGATATTTCTGAAAATGATATAAAAATAAGTCAAATCTACCCTCATCTCAACTACTTTACCAAGAAGTAAGTCTGCTAATAGGTATTGGTAGACCAGGGAATTTAGCACAAAATAAATAAATTTTTAAATACAGCACCTAGAGACTTGCAGTTTTTTGCATTATGTTCAGGATGACGTCAGGGAAAAAGTCTACTATTCAAAAATGGGTCGAAATGCATTACTTCACTTTAAATTTCATAAAATGCATCCAAGAGTGTTTAAACATGTCAAAATAAGTAGAGTAAGGCCAGATTTTGTTACTTACGGGTTTTTGGGGTCACTGCTATGGTACGTCATCTGAAGTTTCGAGTTTTTTCGGCACTAAATTGATGCAAACAGATTAATTGAAGGTTTTTGGGGTCGCTGAACAAGAATACGCTATCAGAACTGACCTCTTGACGCTGAAAACACTCGAAATTCGAAAAGATGACATGCCTTATCAGTGGCACTGGCAGCCAGGTTCTCCAGGGGTTGATTCTGATGGTGTATTCGTGTTCAGCGACTCCAAGAACCTCCATTAATCTATTTGCATCAATTTAGTGCTGAAAACCCTCGAAACTCCAGAAGATGACATGCTTTAGCAGTGGCACTGGGCGCCAGGTGCTCCGGGGGTCGGTTCTGATCGCGTATTCGTGTTCAGTAAATCCAAAAACCCCCCAAGTAACAAAATCTGGCCTTTAATACACTTATTTTGACATGTTTGACACTTTTGACACTTTTTGATGCATTTTAAGCTCTTTATTATGCAATTATGCATTTCCACCCATTTTTTTATAGTAGACTTTTTTTCTGGCATCTTTCTAAACACAATCCAAGAAGTTGCAAGTCTTCTCTACGTGCTATATTTAAAAATCGATTTATTCCGGTTTTTAGAAAGTTGTAATTTTATTTAGGTACTAGTACACTTTAGAAGACCAAAACTAAGCATATTTTCAAGATTTTTTTCCCAGAACCTTTATAAAAAATGGACATAAAACTTTTTACATATTAATATCTAATTCTTAGAGAATACAAAAAATATATCTTTTTTCATTTATGCACGTACACTAATATTGTAGAGGGCGCCAAAGTCGAGGTCTCGAAAAAATTAGTTCCGATGTCGGAAAGTTAATCTCAGGATTGGGATCTCCGAAACAAAAAATCGTACGGCATTTGAAACAGGTAGTTCAGAGAAATAAGGGAAAAAAATATCGTGTTGGTGACACAACCCCCTCCAGGCCGAAACCAAATTTTTCGAGTAATATGGTCATCTATGATAATAACCTATATATTTCCTGCAGCCGATTTTGACGATATACATAGTTATAAACAAATGAAAATCAAAAAACGGTAAATTTTCGCTTTTTTCGTCTATTACTAAAAAATTGGGCATTTTAAACAAATTTGAGAGTAATAAACTCATAAACCATAAACGGTCATAAATAAATCATAAATTTTGAGTTTTTATAAATATTCATAACTTATGTAAAAATTAACTTAGAACCTTCTTATTACACGGAATGCTGAGAAGTACGATGCTTAAATCATACCCTAAATTTCAAAGCAATTGGTCAAATAGTTTAAAAGTTATTTAATTTGTTTATCCAAAATTAATTTTTTTTGCAACACTGTAAGTCAGAAAATGATGAAGTTACAGTAATATTTTGGATAGTTTATAAAAGAAGAAAATTTACAGTATTTATTTAATTAAAAAAAAAATGACAAAAAATACTTATAAATATTGCAAAATAATTTTGCAAAAACATGTGAATTAAAAAAGTATAAAAATTCAGTCTTTCTAAATGTGAAAAAATAATTTTTCTACGGGTAACGCTTAAAAAGTTATTCTAATTGTTTATAAGTAAGCAAAAAATCGACATGTTTTTGCAAAATAATTTTATACTGTTAAAAATTATTTTTTGTCATTTATTTTTAATTAAGGTAATAGTATAGATGTTCTTCTTTCATAAACTGTCTGAAGTATTATTGTAACCTCGTAATTTTCTGACTTATAGTGTTGCAAAAAAAATGAATTTGGGATAAACAAATTAAATAACTTTTAAACTATTTGACCAATTGCTTTGAAATTTAAAATATAATTTAAGTACAAGAAGTCTCGGCATTCCGTGTAATAAGAAGATTCTAAGTTAATTTTTACCTAAGTTATGAATATTTATATAAATTCAAAATTTATGATTTATTTTGCAATTTTCTAAGCAACCAATAAGGATGGACATATTCAGCGAATGCCATATTGAAGTTTTTTATACGATTTATGAGTTTCTTACTCTCAAATTTGTTTAAAGTGCTTAACTTTTTGGTAATAGACGAACAAAGCGATAATTTACCGTTTTTCGATCTTCATTTGTTTATAACTATGTATATCATCAAAATCGGCTGCAGGAAACATATAGGTTAATAATATAGATGTCCATACTACTCAAAAAATTTGGTTTCGGCCTGGAGGGGGATGTGTCACGAGAAAAATCGTATTTCTCTGGACTAATGAAGGTTTCTTTCGTGACAATTTACCACCGTTAGTGAAAAATTCCGCAAAAACAAAGATTTTAAGGAAATTTGAAAAAATGTGAAAAATCGCCCGTTTTTCTTCAGTTTTTCATGGTTAAAAAACATTTATTTTTAATTTTTTGGTCAAATTATGGTAAACTGTCACGTAAGAAACCTTCCTTTTTTAAACGCAGTACGATTTTTTTGTTTCAATTAGCCCAATCTTGAGATTAATTATTGTCTGCCATCATTTTTCGAGGCATCGACTTTTGCGCCCTCTACAATATTAGTGTACGTGCATAAATGAAAAAAGATATATTTTTTGTACTTTATAAGAGTTAGATGTAAAAAGTTTTATTTTGATTTTTAATAAAGGTTCTGAGAAAAAAATTCTTGAAAAAAATGATTATTTTTGGTCTTCTAAAGTGTAGTACCTACCTTAAACCAATTTTATTAACATACGGAAATAAACATGTTTTAAAATTCTTGGATCATTCTTATACCATTAGAAGGGAAAATCACGACTTTTAAAAATTTGTAATACACAAAAATCTATTGGAAAACATAATTAATTATACATACCTTGTTCCCAAAATACTTTATTGTTTACCAGAGATACATAAAACGTAACCAAAATAAACTCATTTAATTTAGCCAAAACAATTTTTATCAGATTTCATAGAACGAGGAAACTAAAACTCGGGATACTGTATTGTTTTACTGTACTTGTATTTTTGTAAAATTATGACTATCTAAATCAAGCCAAAACTTTTGTGAACTTTTATTTTGTGAATTAAATTATACATTGAGCATATAATTTGAATAAAATAAATCTGAGTAATTTCTGTGCAAAACTTTTGCATCTTCAGGGAATTTCAGTGCTGTTTATTTATTTGCTTAAAACTTTTACAGTATGCTAATGATTTTATATACAGTGTATAAACCACTTAAAATTTTTGTGTCGTTATTTTAGCAAATTGTAAAAAACGCTGCTACACGTTAACTTTTAAATTTAAATGTGCGGTCTTTAAACATAAATTTAAATATCCGCAAGGAAAAAATTTTCCTGTAGTTGGCTGTATACCATGTAATACAAAAAACAGTAAAATCCTTTATAAAAGGTATATATTTAAAATCCCTAAAAAGGGCTACATCACGATCACATAACTAGTTTTCGATTGGTTTACCCACCATCATCAGTGCTTACCTAAAATGAATATAACCTGGTAAAATAATGCAAATATTTTGAAATTTTGACTACGGTTAAGAAAAGTTGTAGGTTATACTCACGTGAAATTTACATGCTAACCACCAAGATATAATTTTATAAAAATATGTGGATCAAAGGACTGTACAAGTGATCCGTCAAGGAAACATAGGTTGAAAATGCTAACTTAAGCATGGATATTTAAAGTATTTTACTAATATGCCCCAGGTAACATCTGAGCTATGGTTCACATTGTTCACATGGTGTCACTTGCTGCCATACTTTCACCATGTGAACAAGGCTTCTATAGAGTGCTAAAAATTGGATTTTTAACACGTTTGTAGAAAAATAATTTATTTCGATAATTTCCACCTCTACTAGTTTCATCTCTTTTTACTGAACAATGTATTATGTTTTCCACCTTTTGCGTTATTTTGCCGGTTATTAGCGCGCTCATTACTGTATTTGGGAGTAAGAGTGAATGGTAGAAAGAATAAAATGGACGAAATAAACAAGCTACTTTATTGTGAAATAAAACGTACCGAAACTTTCAAAGTTTTTAAATGAAGGAACACGTTTCACGAATTTGAGACTATTTTGGATTAGGGACAAAAGCTTTGAGTTATGCTTTGAGTTTTAACTTATTATTCGTAGTAATGAAAGCCTGGTTTTTAAAAGGATATTTATAAAGAAATATAAGAAAACTAAATTGACACTGACACTAAATTGACAAATATTTTTTTCGTAAATTTTAATATAATCTAATTTAAGAATATTTCCTTACATCTCTAATAATTTTATTGTTTAAAGTTGTTAATATATTTTTCTATGGATGCTATACAATGTGCAACTTCTCGCACTACTTACATACATTCAAAACGAACAATTTCTCAGGCTGTGAGAAAAGTCGGCCATTACAGTGAGAAATATTTTTTCTCACGGGTTCCATACGTAGAATCGCGATTTCCATGGTAACATGCACAATACAAACACAGATATTTTTTTCAAATAAAATGTGTCAAATCAAAACTTACCAGGAATTACCTTTCAAAACTGTTCAAATATAACTGGTAAGTAACTATAATTTTAAACAAATAAAAGTATAGAGATATTAAGAAAATTAAATACCTACATATTATGTGTATAATATGTACTTTATTTTAATTTTGGCATATAATCTACATAATAGCACCTAAATTATTTCATTTTGAAGATTTAACTATTGACAAAAACGCATCCATAGTAAGAGTACAGTGTACAACACGCGAGAAAACAACATATTTCTCCCTCGCTTGATTTGCGGCACTCCCCTCGTGCCTCGGCTCGTGCCAACAAACTTCTGCGCTCGTGAAAAATATATCTTTTTTCTCTCTTGTTGTACAATATACTATTGTTATTGTTCATTTAAAGATTAGAAAGTAAAAGACTTCTAAAACCGATTTTCTTTTAAGGTATTAATATAACTATTTTTTATATGTAATTGTATACAAAATTATTTAATAAATTTGTTTTTTTAAGGAGAAAAAACGGTGTTTATTTAGATAAATATATAATTATTAGTGCAAAAATAGAAGAAAATTACAAATTCTATTAATTCTAAATTGTAGTGGTAATACCCAAGTTTTTCTAATGAGAAAATGATTACTACCTAGGATTAGAACCATACTCGAAATCACTGTCGTCGGTATCGTCATTTGGATTGTAAGTGATGACTGGGTTAATTGTTTCTAAGTGATTATCACGCATCTAACATTTTTCTATTAACTTTTCATATTACCTCGCACTTTTTTCACAAATTACAGGAGTATCAGTCTTCAATACTTCTTACCGGGTTTCCAAAACTCGCAAAACGGTTTTTCAAAACTGCGTCGTGATATCGTGATAATCAGCCAATTTTGGTTTGTTTGTTTGACGAAAACACAAGATCCGCTCCATCAAAAAAACCATGTTCTCCACCCTCTTGCAATATAATATGTCTCTTTTCCTCCGTATCAGATGTGTTTTTAGTCTGGGCAGATTATCGGAGGATAGGCCATTTTTGGGAAAAGTTATTTACCAGCAATTTTATTGCTGGAATCGAATCTTATGACTGTATATATTAACAAGAATAAAAAACCGCTAAACGCCGTAAAAATGAGTGGCGCATAAAATATTCCAGCTACAAAAGATCTGATATGAATGTTACGTGGCGCGAAAATGAATTTTCATTTGATGCAAAACAAAATTCTAGTTTTATTTTAAAAGATTTTTCCATAATATTTGCTAAATTTGAAGTAAACGCGCCACAAAAGAGTAACTTTGATACATTTTGAATTTTGAAACTCTTTTGTGGCGCGTTTACTTCAAATTTAGCAAATATTATGGAAAAATCTTTTAAAATAAAACTATAATTTTGTTTTGCATCAAATGAAAATTCATTTTCGCGCCACGTAACATTCATATCAGATCTTTTGTAGCTGGGATATTTTATGCGCCACTCATTTTTACGGCGTTTAGCGGTTTTTTATTCTTGTATCAGGAGTTTTTCAAAGTTATTTATAAATTAAATGTATGAAGTTGAATGCACTGTTCCTCTATTACACGTCAAGCTTTATAAATGGTCACCTTTGTTGCATTATCTCCCAAATCATCTAGTGTCCATCGAATGTACACTAGATTTTTTTCTATTCGAAATAGATTGAAAAAAAAATATATTGAGATGGCCGGTAAATGAAGTCGGATTGCCCGTTGCCAGATCAAATTTAGCGTCGTAACCACTACAACTCATAAACCATTTGGGGAATAATGGTTAAATGGATTATACTTTTGTATCTTAATAACTTCTCTAAACGGCTTAACCTATTTTGATCAGTAAACATGAGTTTGAAACGTATTGACCAGTAGTATCTGATGGATCTAAGGTCAAGTATGATAACTGAAGCTATTAGGTACAGGAATTATTTAGCTTTCGAAACCGTTTTTCCCACAGAAAATAGATGTTATCATATTTATGAAGCCTATAACCTAAAAATTTGAATTTTCCCGGATATGAGGTATACATCGTTAGATTCGTCTTGAGTCCTTATACAAACGCTAAGTTATTGGCACAATTCGTACGTTGAAATGTTGAGTAATTGTCGAAAAACCAAAATTTTCAAAGTTTAGTTTTTCAGTTTTTCGGCTATACTGAGCCGTGTGTATGTCTGATCCTGACGGCTTGGACACCATTTGAAGGCTTAAGTCAACATTATTGATTTGATATATTTGCGGTTCTCATGCCTCTTCTTGATCCGAATATATATACCCCCAAAAAATATGCCGTTTTGTACCTACAAAGTCCTATAGCTGGCTTATGGGTGGTCAAAAGTCACAAACTACACCGGTTCTAAATCGGCCCTGACCCCCTCTTTAAATACAGAGAAAAAATATCAAATCGGTTTAACTTTCAAACACACATACATACATATCCACAAACATTTTCCCTTTTTTAAATAAAAATTGAGTCACATTTCTAAGCTCTATAACTTTTGAATGGTATAACCGATTTTCAAAATTAGACATGCGTTGGAAAGGTAATGATCAGTTCTATTAGAAACCGCAAAGGTTGGACTTAAATTTTTGAAGTTTTTGGGAGTTTTGGGGACCAGAACGAAAAACAGACCCTAAATAGAAAGGGCCGTAAAATCGACACCCTTGGACCAAAATGGATGGTTGACATATGAATGGATGAGTCTTTTTCTGAACTTGAAGATGGGGATTGGCACAATTTTCAATTCAGTCAGATTTAGAAAATTGAAAATTTCGTGTAGATAATAGTGTCGCGTGTAGGGGGGTGTATTTCTGCGCCACTGGCGAGAACTGCCGTTATCTGGTAATCTTTCCGATATAAAACTAACAGCTTCGATAACTAATAAATCGAAAACTATTAATTTTATCAAAAAAATGTATAATGAACATTTTTTGTTTATAATTAATATTTTTACCAGCATTTGCGGTCAAAATATAAAAAAAAAATTCCACCCACGAGATGAGGTGGCAACTACCCCCTTGGTAAAAGCGTCTTTCGGTATCATATAGATTTTGATCCTTGGACTATCCACTACTTATTGTCAAATTTTTAAACAAATCTATCCATTCTGTAAAAATTGCGAAGTGAAAAATTTCAGTTCCTGGACTAATTATACCTTTGGAGCTCTATAATTTCTGAACGGCTTACCTGATGTTGATCACTAAACATGAATTAGAAACGTATTGACAAGTAGTATCTGATGCATCCAAGATCGAGTATGATAACTGAACGTATTACAGGAATTATTGAGCTTGAAAAACCGTTTTTCCCATAAGAAATAGATTTGATCATACTTATGATGAACCCTATAACTTAAAAATTCGAATTTTCCCAGATATAAGGTATACACCGTTAGACGCGTCCTGAGTCCTTCTACAAACGCTCAGTTATTGGCGCAATTCGTAGGTTGAAATTTTGAGTAATTGTCGAAAAACCAAAATTTTCAAAGTTTAATTTTTCAGTTTTTTGGCTATGGTGAGCAGTGCGTATGTCTCAGCTTGATCGCTTAAGGGCCATTTGAAAGCTTAACTCAACCCTATTAATTTGGTGTATTTACGGTTTTCCTGTCTTTTCTTGAACCTAAGATATATACGCCCAAAAAATATGCTATTTTGTATCTACTTAGTCCTCTAGCTAACTTACGGGTAGTCAGAAGTCAAAAATTAGACCGGTTCTGAATCGGCCCTCACATCCTCTTGAAACACAGAAAAAAAAAATCAGATCGGTTTAACTTTTCCACATACATACATACAAACATACATATCCACAAACATTTTCCATTTTTTAAATAAAAATTGAGTCATATTTCTGAGCTCGATAACTTTTGGATGGTACAACCGATTTTCAAAATTAAACATGCGTTGGAAAGGTAATGATCTATGCTATCAGAAGCCGCAAAGGTCGGGCTTAAATTTTTGAAATTTTTGGGAGTTTTGGGGACGAGAACGAAAAACAGGCTTTAAATGGGAAGGGCCGTAAATTCCACACCCTTTGACCAAAATGGAGAAGTAACATATGGATGGACGACTCTTTTCGTAAACTTTAAGATGGGATGTGGCCCAATTTTCCATTCAGTCAGGTTTAGAAAATCGAAAATTTCGTGTATATATAGTGTCGCTTGTAGGGGTGTTGTGCGCCACTGGTGAGAACTGCCATTCTCTGTGGATAATTTAGGTCTACAAAGTCCGCAGATAGTGTGCTACTTTTTTTATAAATAAAATGGCGCCCGAAAATTGTTTTTTTTTTTCAATTTTTGGTCTATAACTCCAAAGATTTTAACTTTACACCAAAAACACCCAAATAAAAATTCACCGTAATTTAATTCTGCATAGAGATGTGTTTTTCCCGATTTACTTCGACTAAAATTTTCCCCGGAAAAAGCGGGGTTTTCCAACAAAATCTTTAATTTTAAACTAAAAGTTTAGATAAGTAATTGTTTATCAATAATTAAATAACTTGGTAATATGAAAACACTTTTTGTATAGATTATAATTTTCTAGAAGCCGATGGAAACTGAATGAACAGTTTAGCAACAATTGAAATGTTAATTAGAAATTTACGGTCGCTATATAGCCTAATAAAATAAAAAAAAAGTCAATATGTAAATTCGTACAGGTTAAAACAAATTTTATATTAAAGTTTAGGTGGGTACAAAAGATATTTTCAAGAAAGTATCCAAATCCTACAAGGGGATCATTGTTTAAATAATTAAAAAGGGGTCATTTTTGCAAAAAAAATACTTTTTTAACTGCTGAGGTCATTCAATTACCAACGAAGGTCTATAGGATTTTTTTTTGCAAAGTTGAAGAGCAAATATTTCTCATAAGACTTACTAAATTAAATTTGACCCCCTATTTATTTAAATAATTATATACAGCGTGTCTACTTGAGTTGGAAACATATGGGAAACTTTTTTATTATTAATTTTACGAAAAACAGTTATTCTTTATAAAAAGTTCTGCGTGCCCCAAAACCTAAGATTCAATTATCAGATATCAAATTTTCTCAATATTATACGAGGTATGTCAAAAAATATGAATTTCGGCTAAGGGTAAAGTACCTTTATTTCTCTCAATATCGAAAATTCTTATTATGAAAAGTTGTTTGGAAATAAAAACCGAGCTCAAATATGTAATTACATGCTTCTAATTGGAAAAAATATTTTCCAAATTTTTCTCAAATTTATTGATACTAACATCGTTTTTATTCATTACACATACGATAACTCTTTTATTATTACTTTTACGAAAAAAAGGTATTCTTTATAAAAATCTCTGTATGTCCTAAGACCGAAGATTCAACCAACAGATATGACATTTTATTAATTTTATACGAGTTATGTCAAAAAATATGAATTTCACTCAAGAGTAAAGTACCTTTATTTTTCACAATATTGAAAACGGTTATTAAAAAAGTTGTTTAGAATTAAAAACTATGTGTCAATATGCAATTACATCCTTCTAATTGAAATACTGTGAAATATAAAGGTGCTATAATATTGAGCGAATTTCATATTTTTTGACACACCTCGTATAAAATTAACAAAAGTTGATATATCATGATTGTGTCTTAGATTTTAGACCATGCAAAGTTTTTTATGAAGAATAACTTTTTTTCGTAAAATAAATAATAAACGAGTTATGATATTTGTAATAATTAAAAACGATGTTGGGTATCCATAAATTTGAGAAAAATATTTTTTTTTTCAATAAGAAGCATGTAATTGCATATTTCATTTTAGTTTTTAATTCCAAACAACTTTTTATCATAAGAATTTTCGATATTGAGAGAAATAAAGGTACTTTACTCTTAGCCGAAATTCATATTTTTTGACATACCTCGTATAATATTGAGAAAATTTGATATCTGATAATTGAATCTTAGGTTTTGGGGCATGCAGAACTTTTTATAAAGAATAACTTTTTTTCGTAAAATTAATAATAAAAAAGTTTCCCATATGTTTCCAACTCAAGTAGACACGCTGTATAAAACTTTAAAAAGAAATTTGCAAAAATTTATTTTTAGCGTTTTAAATAAGCACTATAAAATATCTAATTTTACAGACTAAGTTGCACTATGTTACCAGTATCAAGCAAAAAAAATTGGTCGAAAAATATTTAACAGTTTTTGAGATATTGAATTTGTTTATTAAATGTTACTATATTTTCAATCGCAAAAACGCGGTTGTTGCCAAAGAAATATTCACCTGCTTAAGATCTCAATATTTTTATTTTTATGTATATTTTCGACAAATGTATTAATAAGTTCAAATTTCAGTTAAACTCCCCCCTAAAATGGCATTGGAAAATTATTCAAATTTGTTTTTTTAATAACGTCGCGGGGATTAAGTATTTTGAAATGGCGTTTCGATCATTGGGTTCCTGGGATTTTTTTACTAATTAACAAAAATTTTTTGTCGTTTTTCTTCTTCTTTTTCTTCTTGGAGTTATATTAATACGGGCCCTTTTAGGGTTAATTTTATTAAGAATGTCGAATCTCTGAGTTGTAGATTCTAGACCTAAAAATATTAAGATTTAACTAAAATCTTTTAAATAAAATGTGGCTACTTATTGAGTTACAGGGTGTTATATTTAAAAATTTAAAAATTATTGTTTCCAAGTACTTTAAAACTATTTGACGTATCCTTATCATACTTGGCAGAAAGTGTGGCTATTATACACCCTATTAAATTGTGATTAATAAACGTTTCTAGCTAGTGCCAGAGACGTACGGCAGGGGATAGTGAATGACTGACCTTTCCCAAATTCTACGCCACTGAGTGAATTACTATTGTAGCGCAATTTTTCGATTCTCCAATACTTTGTATGTAAATAACTTTATTGGTATTGATAAAGTCATCAGTTTGAGAGATATTGGAAGTTTAAAATGAATGAATGAATGAATGAAAATAACTATGCCGTTTCATTTTTAACGTCCAATATCTCGAAAACTAATGACTTAATCATTACCAGTAAAGAGTATATTATTTACATAGAAAGTATTGGAGAATCGAAAAATTTCGCTAAAATAGTAATTCCCTCAGTGGCGTAGAATTTGAGAAGGGTCAACCATTAACTGGCCCCTGTCGTACGTCTCTGGTGGTAGCTAGAAACTTTTATTTATCACAATTTAGTAGACTATATAGTACCCACACTTTCTGTAAAGTATGATAAGGATACGTTAAATAGTTTGAAAGTACTTGGTGAAAATAATTTTTAAATTTTTAAATAAAACACCCTGTAACTCAGTAAGTAGCCACATTTTATTTAAGTGATTTTAGACCAATCTTGATATTTTTAGGTCTAGAATCTACAACGTAGAGATTCGACATTCTTAATGAAACTTAACCCAAAAAGGGCCCGTAGTAATACAATGCCAAGAAAAAAAACGAAGAGGAAAAAAAGAACAAAAAATTTGTTAATTAGTGAAAAATTCCCAGAAACCCAATTATCGAAACGGCATTTTAAAATATTTAGTCACCGCGACGTTATTAAAACAAAAAATTATAAACAAATTTGAATTATTTTCAAATGCAATTTTAGGGGGCAGTTTAATTGAAATTTAAATTTATCAATACATTTATCGAAAATATACATAAAAATAAAAATATTAAGATTTAATACAGGTGAATATTTCTTTGGCAACAACCGCGTTTTTGCAATTGAAAATATAGTAACATTTAATAAACAAATTCAATATCTCAAAAAATATTAAGTGTTTTTCGACCAATTTTTTTTTGCTTAATACTGAGAAACAGCACAACTTATCCTGTAAAATAAGATATCTTATGGTGCTTATTTAAAACGCTAAAAATAGTTTTTTACAAATTTCTTTTTAAAGCTTATGTAGAATTATTTAAATAAATAGGGGGTCAAATTTAATTTAGTAAGACTTATATGTGAAAGATTTACCCTTCAGCTTTACAGAAAAAAATCCTATAGACCTTCATTAGTAATTGAATGACCTCAGCAGTTAAAAAAGTATTTTTTTTTGCAAAAATTACCCCTTTTTAATTATTTAAACAATGATCCCCTTGTATGATTTGGATACTTTCTTGAAAATATCTTTTGTACCCACCTAAACTTTGATATAAAATTTGTTTCAACCTGTACGGATTTACATTTTGATTTACATGTAGTGTAATTTTATTTTACTAGACTAATAATAACCACAATAATTATGATACATAAGAATAACTATGATTTTTGTATAAAAAGACAATTTACCTATCTAACATACTTTACAGAATTGAAATTGGACTATTTAAGCAGCCTCAGAAATATTTTAAAATTATAAACATTTTTGTGGCTTATAAACAAATAGAATATCTCGGGAAATATTAAATTAAATTAAATCATAAAAACGGTATTGGAAAAAAGTGGCAGGACTCATCTTTTAAAAGAAAAAACGTTTAATCGTGATGAGTGGTTCCTGACATACAACCAGTCAAAGTTGACTGGCATTTACGGCAAAGATATAAACAATGAGATCATAATTTTCATACCATCACCTTTTTATTTTTGTCCTATTTCTCCCTACCAATTTTCATATCTTTATAATACTCATAACATATATTATTATAATAAAAACTATCGATATTACAAGTGAAAATTGCCAAAAATAGCAAAATTCCAATCAAAAATTAGGTTTGAGAAAATGCAATCTCAAAGTTCAAAATCACGTTAAAAAAATGCATTTTCTCTGCTTCCCATGGAGTAATTTTTTCATTCTTTTTTTGTTCCCAAGTAACTCGAGTAGAGCCATCTAACTAACGAATTATTAAAATTTAATTTAATTGACATTTAATGTTAAACTTGCTTTTGTTTTGTTATAATAAATTAATTTATTTATTATAACAAAAAATTTTAATTTGTTTAAATAAAGATTGTTTAAATAATTATACAGCTTTCAAATGAGAATATTTGTGTTTTTAACGTTAAAAGGTGCACTTGTTTTAAGTTTATCTAAAAAAGTCTACAACTGGAAAAAATATGTAGTTTTCTTTTCTTATAAAAAAATTCATCTACTATAACAAAACAAAAGCAAGTTTGAAATTTAATAATGCGTTAGTTAAATGGCTCAACTCGAGTTACTTGTGAACAAATAAGAATGAAGAAAATTGCTTAATGGGAAGCCGAAAAAATGCATTTTTTTTTAACGTATACCGATCTTGAACTTTAACATTACATTTTCTCCAACCTAATTTTTGATTGGAATTTTGCGATTTTTGGCAATTTTCACTCGTAATATCTATAGTTTTTGTTATAATAATATATGTTATGAGTATTTTGAAGATATGAAAATTGGTGTGGAGAAAGAGGACAAAACCAAAAAGGTGATGGTTCGAAAATAATTATGATCCTATTATTTATATCTTTGCCGTAAATGCCGGTCAATTTTGCCCGGTTGTATCTCAGGAACCACTCGTCATAATTAAACGTTTTTTCTTTTAAAAGAAGCGTCCTGCCGGTTTTTTTCTAATATTGTTTTCATAGTTTAATTTAATTTAATATTTACCAAGATATTCGATTTCTTTATAAGCAAGAAAATTGTTTATAATTTTAAAATATTCCTGAGGCCGCTTAAATAGTCCAATTTCAATTCTGTAAAGAACATTAGATAAGTACAGTGTCTTTTTATACAAAAATCATAGTTATCCTTATGTATGTTAATTGGTGTACCAAAAAATATGAGAGCCAAAGAAGGCGTGGCCTCAATGATGGGCAGATAAA
Source organism: Diabrotica virgifera virgifera (assembly GCF_917563875.1). Lineage (NCBI taxonomy): Eukaryota > Metazoa > Arthropoda > Insecta > Coleoptera > Chrysomelidae > Diabrotica > Diabrotica virgifera. The sequence goes on along the minus strand of NC_065451.1, from coordinate 38,717,740 downwards.
AATGGGCAGATAACATATATGAATGTCAATATATGTCAGAAAGAATCGTAGTTACTAAGATCAAATTAGAGAAGCAAAAAATAAATATCATAGGAGTTTATAGCCCAGAAAACTGCAAACCTGAAGTCGACAGAGTCCACTTTTATAACGAGCTTCAACAAACAGTCGACGAAATACCAGCCAATGAGATAATATACATTTTAGGAGACATGAACGCAAGAGTCGGTAACATAATTATACCAGGAATAAAGCAACGATTCAATGAAGACAACAAAAATGAAAATGGGGAACTACTTATTAACTTTTGCTCTCAGAACGAATTTCGAATAAACAATACGTTCTTCAGACACAAAGATCAACAAAAATATACATTCCAAAATACAAGAGGACACAGATCCGTTATTGATTATATATTGACAAACAGAAACATCCACCACTCTCAAGTACTAGACATACGATGTTTAAGTGCAGCTAATATTGGAAGCGATCACAACCTAGTACTTGGAAAAATCAGAATAGAGCTACAAAGAAACAGGAAAGAAGACCCTGTTGAATGTGAGACAAGAATAAAGGTAGAACAGCTACGAGACTTGTCAATACGAGATCTATACCAGAGAAGATTGCAAAGAGTATTGAATGAAAACTACATTACACCGGATGAAGACATAGAAGAAAGTTGGAGGAAGATCAGAGATAATATCAAAATGGCAGCAACGGAAGCACTTGGAGAACGTAAGATAATTAAACATATACGAAAGAAAAGGAGAACTCCATGGTTCTGTGAAGAAATAAAAATAAAATGCCAAGAAAAAAAGAAAATCTACCTAGAATACAAGTCCAAAAGAACGAGACAAACATATGAAGAATATAAAAGAGTACGAAATGAATTAAACTCAATAGTAAGAAGGAAGAAAACAGAACATTGGGAAGCATTTTCAAAAGAGATGGAGCACGACTTTTACGGGATGCAAAGGGAAATGTGGAAAATGATAAGAGGTCAAAGAGCAGAGATGAAGGAATTGATAGAGGTAAAACATATTGATACAAATACATGAACTTACCTAAAAAACCTTTATCAAACAGCTAATCACAAAGAACTGGAAACACCACGATTAGAATCGGATGAGAAAACAGAAATTAAAGAGGAAGATATAAAGAACGCCTTAAAAAAGATGAAAAATCGAAAAGCTCCTGGGAAAGATGGAATAGCTAATGAACTTTTAAAGTACGGAGGAGATAGACTTCACAAAGAACTGAATATCCTTATAAGTAAAATAATAAATACAGGAAGAATTCCAGAAGAATGGAGAACCACTCAAATGAAAGCGTTATTTAAGAAAGGTGATAGGGCAGACCCCAGTAACTATAGAGGGATAAATTTACTGAGCACTATACTGAAACTCACAACAAAAATACTTATGGAGAAAATAATGGCGTGCATAAATATATCGGATGAACAACAAGGATTTAAAAGTGGAAGATCATGTAACGATGCAGTTTTTGTGATAAGGCAAATAGCGGAGAAATCATTAGAATATAACAAACCAACCTTTTTCTGTTTCATAGACCTAGAGAAAGCGTTTGATAGAATCCAATTAAAAGATGTGATACACCTTCTATATGAGAAAAATTGACCACTGGATATCATAAAACTGATAGAAAACATATATGTAAGAAATAAAATAGAGATGAAAGTCAATGGAATAATAACAGAACCCATAGAAACAAACACAGGAATCCGGCAAGGAGATTCACTAAGCCCTCTACTGTTTAACATAATATTGGATGCAATAATAAAACAAGTGAAGAAAAAAAGAGGGTACAAAATGGGCAATAGAGAGATAAAAATACTCTGTTACGCTGATGACACCGTGTTAGTAGCAGAGTGCGAAGACGACCTACAAAGATTATTGCACGAGTTCAACATTAACACAAAAGAAATGAATATGAAAATATCAGTCCAAAAAACAAAAAGCTTAGTAATTGCCAAAGAACCAATAAGATGCAAATTGGAGTTAGACAATCAAATTATACAACAAGTAATGACTTTCAAATATCTGGGAATTAATCTATGAGCCGACAACAATATCGAAGAAGAGGTAAAAGACCAAATAATTAAAGCCAGTAGAACGGCCGGATGCCTAAACGACACAATTTGGAAAAACAAACACCTAAGATTGGAAACAAAGGCCCGAATATATAAGTCAGTTATTAGGCCAGTTATGACTTACACGGCCGAAACAAGACCAGATACAAGCAAAGCACGAAGACATCTGGAAACCAACGAAATGAAGATCTTAAGAAGAATTGCTGGAAAAGGACTACAGGATAGGGTAAGAAGTGAGGAAATCAGACGCATAAGTGGAGTAGAAAATATAAATACCTGGGTAAAGAACAGAAAAGAAGAGTGGAATGAGCACATAAGCAGGATGTCTGAATCAAGGATAGTAAGAATAGCCAGGGACAAGTCACCGTTAGGCAGGAGAAGTATAGGACGCCCAAGGAAAAGATGGAATGACAACTTAGGGGCAGAATGAAAGGCACCGTTGAAGAAAAACAGGCAGTACTGCCTATATAAAAGAAGAAGAAGAAGAAGAAGATGTATGGTAATTATTGTGGTTATTATAGCGACCGTAAATTTTTAATTATCATTTTAATTGTTGCTAAACTGTTCATTCAATTTCCATGTGCTTCTGGAATTATAATCTATCCGAAAAGAGCTTTTATATTACCAAGTTATTTAATTATTGATAAAAAATTGTTTGTCTAAAATTTTAGTTGAAAATTAAAGATTTTGTTGGAAAAACCCGCATTTTCCGGGGAAAATTTTTGTCAAAGTAAATTGGGAAAAACACGTCTCTATGCAGAGTTTAATTACGGTGAATTTTATTTGGGTGTTTTTGGTGTAAAGTTAAAATCTTTTGAGTTATAAAGCAAACATTGAAAAAAACACGATTTTCGCAAACACTTTGCTATATTATTAATAAATACAATCATAAGATTCGATTCCAGTAATAAAATTGCCGATAAATTACTTTTCCTTGTATTTTGCTAATTAGCCCAGAGTATTTATGGATCGTCCTGCAAAATCCGTTTTATTCCACCTTTAGCAAAAATTCACATTTCGTCTAAATTCGTCTATTTAATAGACAAATAGAAATAGAAAAAAATGTTTATTTCACAAATAAACATTGCTTTTCGATTAAATTCAATGTTCAAGCCAGCTCCCGGCATCCATCTGCCTCTTGGAAGTTTGAACATTTAATTTAAGCGAAAAGCAATGTTTATTTGTGATATAAATATTTTTTTTTCTAATTGCTGACAGCAGTATAATGTATTTTGAATTAAATAAATTACATACATTCTTCTTTTTTTGGCAAATAATTTAATTTAAAATATTTTTTGGGACACCCTGTATAAATAATTATGTAACTGTTGATATACCTGAATAGAGAATTAAATAACCTTTCAAATGAGCTAGCACACGACCCCTATTCTCATTTAAAAAAAATCGTCGATTACGTTATCACGCCCAGAGAGATTATGTAACTAGAATGACAAATATATCAAAATATCATAATTAAAAAATAAAAATCGACCTGTTTCGGATTTTTTTTTTTAAAGTCGGCGGTTTACGAAATAACGAATTTATTTCTTTTATTTGCACCATACTGTATAATAATGTCTCGAATTTTAAACTTCAGGAAGATCTTTAGTCCTGTTTTGGTCTAGGTTTATACAATTTTTATGTTTTTCAAAAGTGACTAGCTTTGTCTCACTAATACACAATGTATCACATACACGTATATACTATACTTTGTTTTTAAACTAGGAGAACTAATTCCAATTTACCTCGCCGTAATCCATGTTTGTAATTCATCCAATCTCAGACAAGTTTACTCCACTGTTATTAGAAATTTTGACACTATTGGCATTTCATAGGTTAATATCGCCCTTAAACTTAAAAAACCACTCAAATTTCTATGCTAAATCATGGAAAACAAGTGAAGTTTCAAACATTGTTTAGGTTTTTTTGCCCCCTGATTTAATTGATTCATCAAAGACCTTGAAAAACATAGAAGCATATAATTATAGCAAATATTATATATTATTATCCTTATTGGAGCGTTAAAAGGAAAAAAAATTCAAATTGCGGATACATGAAATGAAATAATATGAAATAAAAAACTGTGCTTGTAGGTGTATTGAATATATGTATGTAATTTATATTGTATATAATTTTTATACTATGAAATATCGAATTTGAAAGCAATAATTTATAGCAGAAACGTTTTTATGTTAGTGTCACACTGATAAATATAATTTACTAACGGTGTGAAATGAGGGAATATTCTTCAAAATTCCATAACAAAAAGATTCTTAAAATACTATATACCGAGTTTTTTCCTGTTCTGTAATAAGGAGATTTTAAATTTGATGTATGTAATGGTGCCAGAGTTGCTATTTTTCCGATATTAGTCACTTTGGTTTTTTAAATACAACACCCTGTATATTGTAATATTATTATAATCCTCCTCTATTACGAGTTCAGTCATATGTGACTAAGATCTTAAACAAAACTTTATCAAATAGTTTTGAATTAATTCACTAAATAATATAGACTGCTGTGATTTTGACATTAATTCAAAAAACTAATAGTAGCTTGACATCTACTGAACAAGTTTTGTAAAATAAATTGTATTAGTAACTACAAATAAAGCTGATAGTTGTTTTTTCTGCGAGCGTGTCTACTTTTCCGCACGCGTTTTAATTTGGAAAGGTTTACTTTTCCGCATTGAATTTAGATATTTTAATATGGCCTTAAAATATTTATAATACATGCAATAAACTAATATTTAGATATTATTTACTAATTTATTTCAAATGTATCTTATTGTGTTCATGTTTTAATGAAATTAACGCAACAATTCGACGAAGTAAAATTATTTTGACGTAATATTCGAAAGTCAAATCAGTAGAAAATAACAGTGGTTTTGAATCGTCGTCATGGAAATCAAGATCGTCGTCATGCTAACCAATTATATTAAAAGTTTGGTTTTGACCACGGTTCTTAGATATTACTACGGTGGCCTAAATCGACTAACCAATGAACATTAAGGGTGAGATTACGTCACGAGAGTTTACTGTCATTTGAATCGTAATATGATTTTTTTCGAATCCTGAGAAAACCAAGTATTTTAGAAAAATATAAACGCAGGATGCAAGATTACATTATTACCGAGGGCGGAAAGCCTCTTAGAATAAACAAGCAGATTCTATTGAATGAAATATTTGAAATTAAATATCACACTTCTCTTTTATTTTCAGCCCTGTAACTTATTAAAATAAACATTATAGAAGTTTTCAGGGACTTTCAGCCCTCGGTAATAATGTAGTCTTTCATTCTGAGTTTAAATTTTTCAAAAATATTTATTAGTTTTCTCAGGATTCGAAAAAAATGAATACAATTAAAACACATTGAGAATTTTGACATGCGTCAAAATTTTGCATTAACTCAATGTAAAATTCTAAACTGTTGAATTCCAGCTTCCCTAATAATTATTGTACATCAAAAGACATTAGAAACTATTTGTACAGAATTGAAATCTTTATTGGAAATAACTGTTAAAATTGGTCTACGTAATTAAACATATTCCAAAATTTTGTAAAAATGTAGTACATTTTAGTTTTTAGCCCAAACTTAGGCCACACACAATGCAATAATGTTCACATTCTTGAACTGTCAATATTTTTATTTTATCATCTATTGTTTATCAACAATACAGTTGATAAGATACCCTCAGTTGCGGAGAAAGGATTAATAATAAAGATTTTTTTATTCAGTCAATGGTGTGAGCACTGTCAGTTAAATAGTAACGTGTGGCCTTACTTTTACACGCATACCTATTGTGGCAAATGTATCATATTTTTCAAAATTTTGGAATGCATTTAAATCGTAGAACAATTTTAACTTCTGGTTTAAATACAGATTTTAATTCTCTACAAGTATTCTCTCATGACTTTTGATGTAAAATAATTAGGTAAGCAGGAATTCAACAATTCAGAATTTTACATCGAGTTTCCTATGGCCCTTTTTACGATTCACCACCCGTATAAGATAAAATGTGTACTATTTGTCTAATTATTTCATAATAACACAAATAATACACATATTATACACAATAACACACATTCAATGATCGAAAATCATTTAAAAATATGGGAATGTAAACTCTTGTGACGTAAAGTCAAAAATATAAGTCTCCCCACCACCGTCGGACAAGACAACCGTAATAAAGTCTAATAACCGTGGGTTTTGACAACCTTGTCAAAGAATTAATTTGTGTATCTATTTTCATAGTAAGTCAATTAATCTATTAAGATTTGGTCATTTTTTAAACGCCCGTAGAAAAAATATTTTTGCTAACTTTTTCGAAAGTCTTTTTTCCGCACCCGACAGCTTGCCGAACTCCGCTTCGAGTCGTTCGGTAAACTGCAATCAGGTGCGGAAAAGTATGACTTTCCGCACTTGTTAGGAAAATAACTATTATGTGTTTTTAAAAGATCTACGATATTGTTCAATGATACTTTTCTATACCATTTTCCTATCCATAAGGCCTCTTTACAAAAAATTGTAAAGGGCTTTGAGGAAACTGGACGAGTAATAGATAGAATTTGAACAGGTGGACCAACAATCATAAATTAAATATTAGAGAGACCACTAATTACGAATAAGTTTCGTTGAAGATCCACGTACATCTTCACGCAAAATACATGATGTAGACCATTCTTCAGTCTTGCGCATAGAACGCAGGAATACATAAGAATTAATTTAAACTCTATTCAGAATCCAGTTGTTGCAAGAATTAATTGAAGATGACTACGACTGTAGATTACAGTTTTAAAGCTAAACTGCTGTAAATCATATTTGTGAAATGATATGTCTTGCTTTATAACCTTGATAAGTAGACCTCTTTTTATCAGGAAAATCAGGAAAAGTGGTGTAAGTATTTACAGTAATACCGTTAGTAATAAGTAAAACTTTACACCACTTTTTGTTTGAAGAGGTCTATTATAATAGGTATATCAAGATTATAAAGCAAGGCTTACCTACATCATTTCAAAGATATGACTTACACCACGTTGGTTTTAATCCATTCAATTGTAACTGACATGAAGTTCGTTAACAAGATATGTTATTCCGACGAAGCAATATTTACACTGTGTGGGAATATAAATCGCCAACATTGGAAGGTATTGGAGTGAGATAGATCCAATAGATACGTGAAAACCATACTAAAATACCACAAAAACTAAATGTATGGTCGGGTACAGTGGGTACTCAGTTAATTGGACCATTTTTTGTAGAAGGAAAAACAAGCGATAATTATGAAATGCTATACATGAAAAATAAGTTTGGCGCCAATTTTAATTATATACGGTTTCACCAGGACGGAGCTCCAACTCAGTTTGGTGTAAATGTTCGGCGTTATTTAGATCAGACATTTCCCGGATGATGGATTGATAGATCAGATAATATTGATGGTCTCCTAGTTCACCCGATTTAGATCCTAAAGCATATTTTAATTGGGAATACTTGAAAAGTAGAATTTATAAAACTAAACCAACAAGTGTTGCAGTGCTATGGAAAAGGATTATCGATGAATCCATATTAATTTCTAGAGAAACACGAAGAAATGAACAATACGATAAATTGAAACCATTATTTTTCGACGGCGTTGACTCAAAACGCTGGAAATGATCATAGAAAAAGTCATGTATAATAACTTGCATTCAATTGTCATTATGATGCTCGTATTCTATACGCTACGCGGCTTATGTCGTAAACCTCATACTCGCATCATAATAGCCATCATTAAAACCTCGTTGCATAATATACTATTTTATAACTGTAACGATATTTTCCACAAAACGCCAACTTTAAAATAAAGTAAACCAGACCTAAAGTGCTTTAAAAATCAATAAGTATTATTGGATACAAGTTTTTTACCGTGTGTATTACTCGTATGTTCTATGTTATTCTATATCGGTAATATATCTTGATATACGGTTTCGTAATTTTAAATTTTTTATGTCATATGTATTATACATTTTTTAAAACATCGATCTTCAGACTGAAAGAACTGTAAAAACAATAAAAAATGTATTATGCATTATTTGATATGTTATAACTTTGGGGTTTGGCGAATGGATTTAGTGTCCGCAGTCATATAAACCCAAATAAACAACAACAACCTTGGGGTTATATACCCTATAATATTAAAGGAATATTAATGTTTGTATAAATTCGAATATAATATATTAAGAATATTATAAATTCGAATGCCTATAACCTGTTTTTTCATTTGTTGTCTTCGTATTTTCTAGTAGTTGAAAAACTGATAAATGTTGTACACACTCCCACGAATAAATCAAGGAAGTGAAAAACTAGTATGGGCCATTCCACGAACATACGCCTGTTTTGAATTACTTCAACAACGAATATTTTACTGTGCAACATACGAAGTACGAAAGTAAATGGCGCTAATAATTATTCCAATAAACAACAATGTAATTTGCAATTTACTTTCGTTCTTCTTATTTTCCACAGTAAAATATTCGTTGTCGAAATAATCCAAAACAGGCGTATGTTCGTGGAATAGGGTATATGTCAAAGTGTGTAAAATGTATTTATTTCCCTAACTAAGAGCTTTCGACAAAATAGAAGGTAAAAGTACCACTATTTGAGATTATTCGAATGAACATCGTAATAGTATCTGGTTATATTACAATTTTTTATTTAATTATGATTGCGCTATAGTTGTCTTCCGTACAACCCCCAAGGAAAAAAACGGTCACAAAACCTTTACAAACACACTAAAATTTTTTCATTGCGTGGGTGTATTACCCAACCATCTTGGCCGAGGAGAAACAGCTGACTGACAATGCTGGATCTTCAATTCCGGTTTTATCTGTCTCGTGTTGACGTTTGACAGCTGAAATAAAAAAATTAATATTTTGAAAATTTTTACAAAGAAAATTGAACAGCTAACATAAGGGAAATGTACCTTAGATGTACGTACTTATTAATTGATTAGTATTCTTTATCTATATTCTATATCTATATACCCTATATTTAATATTATAGCCTACATCAACTGTCAAACGTCAACACGGGAGAGATAAAAGCAGAATTGAAGATCCAGCTTTGTCAGTCAGCTGTTTCTCCTCGACCAAGATGGTTGGATCATACACCCCAGCCATGAAAAAAGGTTTTAATGTGTTTATAACGGTTTTAGGCAAATATAGCGCATATATATTTGTTAAAACAAAAATGGTAATACAACCATATTCTATTAAGATTTAAGATACTCATACACATAACTCCAAGTAGTGGTACTTTTACCTTCTATTGACGTAAGTTGAAATTTTTTGTACTTTGACATCTTTTTCTTATAAGATTACATTTAGATTGTAGCATTTAGCTCCGATGATGACAATTTTGTCGAAAGCGCTTAACTAAGGAGATAAATACATTTTACACACTGTTGGAGAACTGTATTCTCCACCCAAAATAAATTCTATTTCACCAACAACAAATTTCCGCGCCGCCTCTGTAACAACCATAAATAATTTCATTACGCAGTGCCTGAAGAAAACTTCCAAGAATGTTAATCTCCGCCCTCTCTTTTACCCAAAGCACCCAACGGAAATATTTGTTAACGGGATGAAAGAGCGGGGTGCAACAGTCAGTCAACTATCAACACTCATTAAGAACGTACGCAAAAACCTCTTTTCATTTACGCTTTTTCGAAGAGAATTCTTCACGTCGCAATTAGCAAAAAGCCGGTACAAAGTGTAAATATATGTGTAGTGGCGTCTTTCACGGATAAGTTGTTAACTCAATTGTTCACATGTAAAATTCTATTTCTTGCCCTTTTCAACTTCATTACAGTCATAGCAAAATAGAAAGTGTTTTATTTACATTAACAATTCAACAGGCCAGAATTACAGCATCTTACGGTTCATTAAAAGTTCTCCTCTTAGCTATCGAAGGCTTAGCGACACATTGAACTTACTGCAAGTGCAAAACGCTGGAAAGAGACATTGGAACTACTCCAAACTCTCCATGGAGGAATGTTGAACACCGGCGTCCCTCCATTTTGTTCCTCCGAGACCGGATTTTATTTCTAAGAGCCGAATTTGGCCCTTAGAGCCACATTTGATCCATCGACCGAACTTTCCTGGCCTAAAAACACTCGATTCAAGTTTCTATCTAATTCTATTATTTTGTTAAAAAACATTTCTGGCTAATGCCAACACTTTCTAAAAGACATTATAAGTGTCGCGTTTTTCGGATATTCTCGTCGAATAGACAATAATTCCAAGAGACAAAGTGATTGCGTTATTTATTCTACGGACAAATAAACATTCTGTGAACAAAAACAGTGTTAATAGTTTACTTCAAGAAGTGGTGTTCAAGGACTAGCTGATTCCAAGAAAAGCAGCCCACATTCAAGTACCAAGAGCCCAGGGGTGACGTACAAAATAAACTTTTCTATATATGTAAATTCAAAAAGTTAATTTTCAAAGATCTCTTGCGAAATGATACTCTAATAAAGTTAAACACTATTTAGAGAACTATTCAGGGTTGAATTTTTGGTTTAATATTGCATGCTTGTTAAAATTCAAAAATAAATAATAATTTCATTCAAAAATAAACAAATTAAAGTTATTACAATGAGCAAAAAAGGTTTAAGTAAATTATTAAACAAAAAGCATTCCATTCTAGATTCTGTTAATAGAATTCAAACGTGGCTAGAAGCAAACCATGACTCGGAAAAAGATGTTTTCTCATTCAAAACAAGAGAAGGTCGATTACAAGACCTGTTCTCTGATTACAATAACGTACAGGATGAAATTGAATTCCTGGACGATTCTCAAAAATGTGATCGTGCCATATTTGAAGAAAATTATTTTGCGGTTCTGTCAAAAATACAAAGTTCGATTAGAGCATTGGATATTACCAATACAGGGAGCGTCGCTGCCGCTAAGCAAGTGGCCGTAAAGCTCCCGGAAATAAGCATATGCAAATATTCCGGGCAAATAGGGGCCTTCGAAAGTTTTTTTGAGCTCTTCGACACACTGATAATACAAAATCAGTCCCTTTCTGACATCCAAAGGTTTCTTTATTTGAAAAGTTACCTACAGGGTGATTCTCTTAAGTTGGTGGATTCTTTGAAAGTCACAAATGAAAATTTTTCGATTGCTTTAGATATTCTAAAGAACCGCTATCAGAATAAGGTCACAATCATAAATTCTTACTTAACAGAAATTATAGACATTCCTACACTGAGAAACAGCTCACCGCAAGCCCTCAGAAATTTTCTAACTACCGTAACAAAAAATATGCAATTGCTAAAAAATTTGCAATTTTCAAGTGCAGAGCTCATTGATATAATTTTAGTTTTCCTGCTAGAAAGCAAATTAGATTTTTCAACAAGGAGACTTTTTGAAACTGAGCGAAATCATTCAGATGTACCAAAATTGGATGTTCTTCTTAAATTTCTTGAAAAAAGGTGCATTGTTCTGGAAAGCCTGGAAAATACAAATCCTAGGCAAGCCAAAAACGTAAAAGTTTCACATCATGCATCCAGAAATAACACATCAGAGGACTTAGATAAAAATAATACGTCAAATAATTTAGTTTCTGACTTTTATTGCATTTTCTGCAAAAATCAAGGTCATAAAATTTACAAATGTCACTTTTTCAAAAACATGATGACAAAATAAAATTCGTGAATTCAAAAGGTCTCTGCGTAAACTGCCTAGGTAGGCATAACTCTAAAGATTGTTCATCAAAACATGTATGTACCGTTTGTAAAAGGCACCATAATACAAATTTGCACATTGTGGCACCAAATAATAATTCGGGTAAACATAATACTTTTTCTACGACCCATAAAAATGAAAGTCCGTCCACTTCTACAAATTCAAACAATTACGAACGCGAACATTCGTCAAATTCAAACTTTCAAGGTCCTTCGTTTCAAGGGCAAGAACCTTTTACAAATTCCTTTTCTGCCTTGTCCGTAAAAAATTTAAACATACTTCTAGCTACGGCCAAAGTATCCATTTTCGACAAAAACGGGAAACCTTTAACGGCCCGATTGTTACTCGATACGGGAAGTCAAAATAGCTTTTGTACCCAGTGTCTCGTTGATAGGCTGGGCTACAAGCCATATGACATATCTCTAAACATTTCTGGCATAGGCCAAAGTAATTCGGTTTCAAAAAAGATGGTCAACATAAAAATGCATTCTAACTATAATAAAAAGTCTTTCAAAATTTCATGTGCCATCTTAGAAAATATTACTTGCAATCTTCCACAGTTCCGCATTCTTACAAAAAAATTACCAATTCCAAGGGACGTTTTTCTCGCCGACGATTCATATCACAAACCTAGTCAGGTAGACATCTTGGTTGGGGCTGATTTGTACTACGACTTAATTCTTCCTGACATAATTCCTCTGGGCCCTAGGCTTCCAATTTTGCAGGCTTCTCATCTGGGGTACCTAATAGCCGGCGTGATTGCTCCTCACTTGACGGCACCTACGGTAGCAAACAATGCTTCTGGAGATGTTGCTCTACTTTCTACGTGTAGCACGGACGAGCTGCTCACGAAATTCTGGAACATGGAAGAACTTTCTCAAAAACCTATTCTGTCGGAAGCTGACGAGCTGGCCGAACAAATATTTCAAACTACAACAAAGATCCTTGAAAATGGACGCTTTGAAGTAGATATTCCATTAAAAAGTGCACAAGAACACCAATTACTGGGTGATTCATTTTCTATAGCCAAACGGCGTTTTCTGTCGCTCGAAAATAAATTCCAAAAAGATAAAAAATTATTTTTCGAGTACAAAAATTTCATTGACACATATATTTCTTTAGGGCATGCTGAATATGTACCTCTTTCGTTCGTAAATGAAAATTCGGACAAAAAATATTTTATTCCACATTTATGTGTCATCAACGAACAAAATAAAAGTACAACTTTGCGTGTCGTCATGGACGCTAGTTGTAAAAGCTCTACAGGAAAAAGTCTGAACGACATTTCATTAAAAGGGTATCAGGTTCAACCCGATTTATTCGACATTCTGGTTCGTTTCAGGCAATACAAATTCATATTTTCCTGTGACATTCAAAAAATGTTTCGACAGACGTGGATCAACAATGATCAACGCTTTCTACAAAATATTCTATGGAGGGACGATACCCACGATTCTATAAAATGTATTCAATTAAATACTATCACATACGGGACGAATAGCGCCCCGTTTCTTGCGACGAGAGTCTTGCAAGAAATTTCAAATAAAAATAAAGTTCAATTCCCATTGGCCTCGCATTTTCTCGAAAACCAATTCTACGTAGATGATGGTTTATGTGGGTCAAATAATATTCAAGAATTGCTCGAAATACTTCAGCAATTAAATTCTGTTCTAAACCGCCATGGGTTTACTTTACATAAATTCCATTCAAATTCATCCATATTCCTACAACAAATCAACCCAGAACATTCAAAAAATACTACTCAGGAATATGACCTAAATTTCGATTCCACTTCCAGTAAGGTTCTAGGCCTAAAATGGGACCCTGCGGAAGACCAAATAACAATTTCCGTCCCCGAAAATAATTTCTGCCCACCAATAACAAAAAGAAAAATCCTATCTGCGTTAGCGCAATGTTTCGACCCTCTGGGACTCATCAATCCGTTTATTGTTAAAGGCAAAATGCTTATGCAGAAACTCTATCTGCAAAAAATTCACTGGGACACAGAAATTTCGGACAAAACTATTCTAAACGATTGGAACAACTTTCTACAGGACTTGTCACAATTAAAACAATTAAAAATTCCTCGTTTCTATTTTTCTGAAAAAATAATTCTGAAAGTTGAGCTTCATGGATTTGCAGACAGCAGCATGGCAGCTTATGGCGCATGCGTATACCTAAGAACTTTCTATTCGGATGAGACCATCTCTTGTGCATTAGTTTCTTCCAAATCAAGGATAACTCCGTTAAAGACGGTAACACTTCCTAGGCTTGAGCTGTGCGCAATGGTTCTTCTTTCAAAACTTGTTGCAAAAATAATTTCTATCTTTGAAAATCAATCTATAAAATTTCATTCAGTCAGCCTCTGGTCAGACTCCCAAGTAGCTCTGTCGTGGTGTAAAAGTCATCCAAGACGGTGGTCGGTTTTCGTGGCTCACCGGGTAGCTCTTGTCCAAGAGTTGACTCAAAACTTTACATGGCTTCACATAAAGTCTGCGCAAAATGCCGCAGACCTTCTTTCTCGAGGAATGTCTGGTTCTGAAATTCTCAATAGCGACTTCTGGTGGCAAGGTCCCAAATGCTTGCGAGATAAAAATTTCAATGTTTCCAATCTAGTAAATGACAAAGTTCTCGAAAACCTACCCGAGGAAAGAAAAATAAGCCTCGTGGTAAATTCTAATGTGGAAAATTTCTGGATAAAAATTTTCTCACGTTTCTCAAATATTTCACGCTTAAAACGTACAGTAGCGTACGTATTTCGTTTTATTTCTAATTGTAAAAAACAAAAAATTTCTGAACCTCTTTCTGTTGCGGAGTTAAATTATGCAATGGATTTCATCATCAAGAAAATACAGGGTGATGCATTTTCAAAAGAAATTTCGGCGCTTAAAAATAACAAATTTATTTCGAATAAAAACTTCATGCCACTAAAACCATTTTTAGATTCTTCTAATTTTCTCAGAGTTGGAGGCAGACTTACGAACTGTCCCGACATAGACTATTTGCAAAAACATCCGATACTGCTTCCATCCAATAATCCTATCGTTAATCTTATCATCAAAAATGAACATCTCAGATTGGGACATGCTGGTGCGCAAACAGTTCTCTCAAATCTTCGTTTGAAATTCTGGGCTCTCAATGGTCTAAAGGAAGCAAAGCGGATCATTCGCAACTGCACCATATGTTTCCGATTTTCGTGTGCTCCTGCACAACAGCTTATGGGTAATTTACCTGAAGATAGGTTGTCCATTACAACAAGACCCTTTCAAAAAGTGGGTGTAGATTATGGTGGACCCTTTCTGTTAAAATCTTCTTCACTCCGAAAAGCGCCAAAAATCAAGGCATACATAGCCATTTTCGTGTGCATGGTGACCAAAGCTGTGCACATTGAGGTTGTTTCTGATCCAACAACTTCTTCCTTTCTATTAACACTTAAGAGATTCATTTCCCGACGTGGTAACCCAACCGTCATTTACAGTGACAATGCCACATGTTTTTCTGGTGCAAGACACCAACTCTATGACTTACACAAATTTTTTCAAAATAAGTCTAATTCTCAAACCATTATGGAATACCTTTCTGAAAATCAAACCTCATGGAAGTTTATCCCCCCTAGATCTCCTCATTGGATTGGGCTCTGGGAAGCTTCAGTAAAAAGCGCAAAATATCATATGCGTAGGCTAATAGGCTGTTCTTCTTTCACTTTCGAACAGTTTTACACTGTCATGGATCAAATTGAAGCTGTGATGAATTCAAGGCCTATCTGTTCCATGTCCAGCGACCCTTCAGATTACACCTTTCTCAGTCCTGGGCATTTTATAATTGGCTCCAGCCTGTCAGCGCATCCTGAGCAAAACTTATAAAAAATTCCGGAAAATAAACTATCCATGTTTCAGCAAATTGCAAAAATACAACAAAGTTTCTGGAAAAAGTGGTCTGTTGATTACTTGAACCGGTTACAAAATTCTCCAAAATGGTCCCGACCAAGGGAAAACGTAAAAGTGAATGACTTAGTTCTTCTGAGAGAGGATAATGTACCTCCTCTAAAATGGCCTTTAGCACGGGTAGTTGATACAATGCCCGGGCAAGATGGCAAAGTCAGAGTGGTCAAGTTGAAGACCATCGATGGTCAATTCACAAGGGCAATCTCTAAAATTTCGGTTCTCCCTAATCAAGGGAAAGAAGAGTAGGTTAGACCACAAGGCTCTAACGCCGGGGGGAATGTTGGAGAACTGTATTCTCCACCCAAAATAAATTCTATTTCACCAACAACAAATTTCCGCGCCGCCTCTGTAACAACCATAAATAATTTCATTACGCAGTGCCTGAAGAAAACTTCCAAGAATGTTAATCTCCGCCCTCTCTTTTACCCAAAGCACCCAACGGAAATATTTGTTAACGGGATGAAAGAGCGGGGTGCAACAGTCAGTCAACTATCAACACTCATTAAGAACGTACGCAAAAACCTCTTTTCATTTACGCTTTTTCGAAGAGAATTCTTCACGCCGCAATTAGAAAAAAGCCGGTACAAAGTGTAAATATATGTGTAGTGGCGTCTTTCACGGATAAGTTGTTAACTCAATTGTTCACATGTAAAATTCTATTTCTTGCCCTTTTCAACTTCATTACAGTCATAGCAAAATAGAAAGTGTTTTATTTACATTAACAATTCAACAGGCCAGAATTACAGCATCTTACGGTTCATGAAAAGTTCTCCTCTTAGCTATCGAAGGCTTAGCGACACATTGAACTTACTGCAAGTGCAAAACGCTGGAAAGAGACATTGGAACTACTCCAAACTCTCCATGGAGGAATGTTGAACACCGGCGTCCCTCCACACACTTTGACATATGTAGGTACTATTTTTTCGCTTCCTTGTGTTTTCTTTCTTAGTTAAAAGCGATTCAGATTAATTCATAATCGTCTGTAAAAGCTTCTACATTGCTATTAGCTAATTTTGATTCATTTAGTTTTAGATATTTCTGAACCTGTCGCCTAAGGACCATACAGGAAAAAATTTCATCCCCTAGATGGGGTTGTTTTCACTCCAGGGCAAAAACCCGCTTTTAAATTGTTCAAGGAAATCGACCTTGGATCTCAAAATTCGACGAGAAAATTGCTGTTGTGGACTAATATACCTACCTATTATAATCCTCCTACTAAAAGACTAGCAGGATCTAATTTTCATTTCTTTAAATAAATCATAGCGCTCCAAAGATTGTGTATCCGTCTTAGAATCGATTCTGAGAGGACTTTGCCAATCTCGACTTGATTAAAGCCCGTATAGGCCTGGATCCCGCGTACCAAAAGAAAGTTTATTAATAGCAAGCTGAACATTTGTTAATAGCTTAACGTTGTCCAGTCGGACATTGGAAAAGGGAAGTTTTAATTGTGGAACAGGTTACATGTTTCGAACGTGAGACTACGAAAAGGTGCCATGTATTTTGTCGGACAGAACTTCCAATAATTGATTTTTTACCCTTTCATTAAGCTCTCATGCAAAAATCAAACCGCTATTTACCAGCAATATAATTCCTGTCATTTGACATGTTCTACATAACGGACTTATTAAAATGTCCAACATATTTCCCGGACAAATTTTTTTTTATATTATTATAATAAAGTTGGCTATTGAATAAACTTAAAAACAATCTGCTAGTTTTCACAATCATAAACTTGTCTGAATGACACGTTCCACAGTTAAACTCATATTCCACAATTAAAACTTCCCCTGTTCCAGTGTTCCCCTACATCAAAGTTTGTCTGACTAGACACCGTTAAGCTATTAACAAATTTTCAGCTTGGTATTACTCAACTTTTTTTGGTACGCGGGATCCAGGCCTAATACTTCTGGACGGCCAGATTTTAAATTCCCATGATAACTTCTCCAGTAACCTCGACTGAACATCTTCGTATTAATATATCATTACAGATAGCCCTTGTTCAGATTATTTATTGGGGTTTTCTTATTTTATAGCCAATAATACATTACTCCTGTTATATTACGAACAAGCTTTTATACTTTTATGTCAATTCTTTTCTTGTTACCTGAAATACGTTTTTTTGTTCGATCTGTTTTTTACCGAAGTTTTGGCATATTATATCTTTTTAGGTTGTTTTAGTTCTATCTACTGTAGGAAACTTTTTTATAATATATTACGTACATAATATGTGTTGATCATTTAGCATTAGCTCATCATCGAGTATTATTTCGCCTGTCTAACTATATACTTATTACTATACAGGGTGAGGTAGATAAAGGGCCAATTAGAAATATCTCGAGAAGTTTTGTATCTCATCCAATATTAATAAATTAAGAATCAGCATAGATTATTATGTATTTCTTTTCAAAAATTTATTTTTGATTGAATATTTTCACGGCCAACCTAATAAAATTTCACGTAATTTTTGTTGCAATTAATGTTTGGTTTAGAGAATCACGAATAACTCATAAATTAAAGCAGTTATGTATAGGGAATGGTTAAGAAATAAAAAAGTATCATAAACTATAATTTCATTACAATACTAAAATACAGGGTGTTCCATTTAAGAAAACTGACAAAATACTCACTCCGAGTTTCGACCAACCCTATATACTGAAATTAAACATTTAGCTATACTAATAATTTTTAACAATAGTAGACTATATTGAAAATCATTGGAACATAAATAGAGTTTTTGATGTCAAACTACTACGTTTCTATAGGGCGTGAAAATTGCTACGAAATAAAAAAACGTAATTACTTTTAAAATACCCTGTATAATATTACAAAACCTCATATTTTAAGAAAGAAGACATCGATGAGAATCAAGAAATGTAAAAAATATAGGGTGTCCCATTTAAAAAACGAAGTTATAAACAACTTCCGGTATAACCGAAAGTACAAAATAGATGAAAATATTTTCATTAAATAGTCCACTCTTCAAAACTATTTAATTCCAATTTTCATAAATCACTTACCTTTAATTTTTGAGATATGTCTAATTCACTGGCGAAGCGTCCATGTAACCACTGATACCATTGGTAACAGTTAAAAATCTTGCAGATAAATATTTTATGACGATGAATTATTCCATTTACCAATATTTTACCAATAGAAATATATTATTATATTATGTGGTAATAGTACATAACTCATTAAATAGCCAACTACTCGTAGACACGAAAATATTGGCGAGTTTATGTGACTCAGTTGCACTTTATTATACTGTGTTACCCGTCTTATTTCTGGTTACAGTGGCTATACCCGCGCTGGCACTCGGGACCGGCTAGTGACTGAAAATTTTGAAGAAGCGACGGCGTAAGCGCGCTGTGTATATCAGTAGCCCTGTTACCAGATTTAAAATTGGTTACAGTACCTATAAAAAGTGTGCGTGCAGTTAACCATGGATAAGTGTCGCTGCGTAATCGATCAACTATTTGAAAAGTAATTCTCCTTGTATAATTTTGAAGAAAAAAATGAGATTATTGAAAATGAAAGACCTATTTTAAACAAAAGGAATCAAAAAAAGTAGTTCGATATTTTAAATTTAGTTGGTACAGTGAAAATCCTTTGTTATATGGTTGCAAGAAAAATAGACTGTATTGTTGGCCATGTCTTCTGGTTTCTACAGAAAAATGGGTGGATCAGGTTCACGATTTAAATAGTGTTAGATTTTTAAAAATGATACATGAAATTTCTACGTTACGTACATGTTTCTACGTTACGACACTACTAATATTGAAAACTACAGGCCTATAAGTTTATTGTCACATTTATACAAATTGCTAACAAGAATAATAACCAACCGCATAACACAAAAACTTGATTTATATCAACCGGTTGAACAGGCGGGATTTCGAAAAGGGTTTGGTACTAACGATCACTTACAAACCATCAGAACACTGATAGAAAAAACCACAGAATATAATGTACCCTTACATATGGCATTTATTGACTTTCACAAGGCTTTCGATAGTATTGAAACCTGGTCCTTTTTATCAGCCCTCAGGGATGCTCGAATAGACTCACGGTACACTACACTCATTAATAACATTTATGAACAGGCCACATTCAACATCAAAATCAATGAAGACCAAAAAACCGAAAAAATACGCCTTGGTAAAGGTATTAGACAAGGTGATACTATTTCACCAAAACTTTTTACCTTAGCATTGGAAAATGTATGCAAACAGCTCGACTGGGAGGAAAAAGGTCTAAACATTGATGGTGTACGTTTGAGTCATTTGAGGTTTGCGGACGACATAGTATTATTCAGTACAGATATCAAGGAACTGGAGCAAATGATGAAGGAACTAAACCAGCAGTCAAATAAAATAGGTCTCAAAATGAATCTTCAGAAAACAAAAATAATGAGTAATGTACAAACTAATCTTGTTATTGACAACGTCAGTCTTGAAAATGTAGACCACTATATATATCTTGGACATACCATCAAAATCGGCAAAGAAAACCAAATAGCCGAAATAAAAAGACGCATACAATTGTCTTGGGTAGCTTTCGGCAAGTTAAGCTTTATCTTGAAGAATAGAGATATACCAATGTGTCTAAAACGTAGAGTTTATGACAAATGTATCTTGCCTGTAACTACATATGGACTGGAGACCATGGCCTTTACAAAGAAAACCTTAGAACAGCTCAGTACAACTCAAAGAGCGATGGAGAGGGCCATGCTAGGGATTAGTTTGAGAGACAAAATTCGAAATATCGACATTCGTGAAATAACAAAGATTACTGATGTCGCAGAACGTATAGCAAGGCTCAAGTGGCAATGGGTCGGACATGTTGCCCGAGATAATCCCGAAAAATGGACACAGAGACTAACAAACTGGAGACCAAGAGAGAACAGGCGAGGAGTAGGCAGACCGCAGAAGAGGTGGGCAGATGATATCAAACAAGTCGCGGGCAAGCAGTGGATCAGAATTGCCAAGAGTAGAAATCGATGGAAGCAAATGGAAGAGGCCTATGTCCAGCAGTGGACGAACACAGGCTGAAGAAGAAGAGAAGAAGACGTACATGTAAGATGCATACCCAATTTGATTCAGCTTGGCCAAACAAGAATCGAAAGTTCTCTTAACCAAGATTTTAAAGCAAATATTGCTAAACATAATGAGTTTGTTAAAAAAATAGATAGGTATACCCTAGCACACTTATAATAGATAAAGTATGTTTTTGGGCCAAACAAGAACTAGCGTTTCGTGGTCATTTTGAGGGCCATATTGTTAACATTAATTGCCAAAAAAGATCAAAAATTTTGCCAACATCTAGAAACATCTGTTTTTTTCGAGAGTTTCCAGTGATATACAAAATAATATTATTGAAGCTATATACAGTGCATCCATAAAGTAACGCATAAATTCGTTATTTCGGAAACCGGCGACTTTAATGAAAAATCCCGAAACAGGTCGATTTTTATTTTTAAAATACGATTTTTTGGAATATATATCATACTAGTGACGTCATCCGTCTGGGCGTGATGAAGTAATCGATAATTTTTTTAAATGAGAATAGGGGTCATGTGATAACTCATCTGAAGGGGTATTCAATTCTCTATTCACTAATGTAAACAATAACATAATTATTTATACAGGACGTTCAAAAAAATATTTTCTTAATAAAAATAATTAAGACAGAAAGAAGAATGTATGTAATTTATTTAATTCAAAATGCGGTTTACTACTGTCAGAAAACAGAAGAAAAAAATTTTTTTCACAAATAAACATTGATTTTCGCTTAAACGAAATATTCAAACTGGCAAGAGGCAGATGGGTGGCAGCTTTAACATTGAATTTAAGCGAAAAACAATATTTATTTGTCAAATAAACATTTTCTTACTTTTTTCTGACAACATTAAAACGTGTTTTGAATTAGATAAATTACATACATTCTTCTTTTTGTCTCAATAATTTTAATTTAAAAAATGATTTTTTGAACACCTTGTATAAATAATTATGTTAATGTTTATATTATAGAATAGAGAATTGCATACCCTTTCAAACGAACTATCACATGACCCCTATTCTCATTTAAAAAAATCATCGATTACGTCATCACGCCCAGATGGATGACGTCACAAGTATGATATACAGTATGTCCCTGTAAGTTGTATCCATATGGAAAACTTTTTTATTATTAATTTTACGAAAAAAAGTTATTCTTTATAAAAAGCTCTGCATGGTCCAAAACCTAAGATTTAACCAGCAAATATAAAATTTTTTGAATATTATACGAAGTATGTCAAAAAGTTTGAATTTCACTCAAGAGTAAAGTAGCTTTATTTTTCGTAATATTGGAAATTGCTATTAGGAAAAGTTGTTTGGAATTAAAAACTATATTCTAATATGCAATTACATCCTTCTAATAATTGAAAAAAAAATTTGAGAAATTATGGATAACTATCATTATTTTTTCAGTTATTTCAATTCTGATAACTCTTTTATTATTAATTTTACGAAAAAAAGTGATTCTTAATAAAAAGTTCTGGATGGTCTAAAACTTAAAATACAACCATCTTATATCAAATTTTATAAATTTTATACGAGGTATGTCAAAAAAGATAAATTTAGATCAAAAGTAAAGTACCTTTACAGTTCAGAATATTTCAATTAGAAGGATGTAATTACATACTGAAACATAGTTTTTAATTATAAATAACTTTTCATAATAACAATTTTCGATATTGTGAAAAATAAACGTATTTTACTCTTGAGGGAAATTCATGTTTTTTGACATACCTCGTATAAAATTGATAAAATTTAACAAAAGGTGGTTGTATTTTAGATTTTAGATCATGCAGAATTTTTTATTAAGAGTCACTTTTTTTCGTAAAATTAATAATAAAAGAGTTATCTGAATTAAAATAATTGAAAATAATGTTAGTTATCCATAATTTTTCAAAAAAAAAATTCAATTAGAAGGATGTAATTGGATATTAGAATACAGTTTTTAATTCCAAACAACTTTTCATAATAGCAATTTTCAATATTGTGGAAAATAAAGCTACTTTACTCTTGAGTGAAATTCAAACTTTTTGACATACCTCGTATAATATTCAAAAAAATTTATATTTGATGGTTAAATCTTAGGTTTTGGATCATGCAGAGCTTTTTATAAAGAGTAACTTTTTTTCGTAAAATTAATAATAAAAAAGTTTTCGATATGCATACAACTTACAGGGACATACTGTATATGCCAAAAAATCGAAAATTAAAAATAAAAATCGACCTGTGTCGGGATTTTTCCCTAAAGTCGTCGGTTTACGAAATAATGAATTTATGCCTTACTTTATGGACGCACTGTATACATTTAGCCATACCTTCATTTTTTTAAATAAGATTTTTTGCATCTGGTTTCGGTAACACTTCAGAAAAAGTCACGCGTCGCCACTGGTCTAATTGGCCCTTTAAGTGCCTCACCCTGTATATAATAACTATGAATAAAAGATTTTAATGATTTTCCACAGCCGAAACATAAGAAAGAAATTTTACAGTATTTGGGAATGATAAACTTTTCTTCCAGTTTTATCCCTAATCGTTTTGATTCATTAGAACTACTGCCTGTTTTACTTAAGAAACATGTTATCTTTAACTGGGGCATATCTCAAAAGGATGCATTCCAAAAATCAAAACTGCTATTATCTAAGTGTCCTACTTGGATCTATTTGGAACCTACAAAACAAATTTTAGTTTAAGGTGATGGATGCATCTTCTTATGGTTAGGAGCATGTCTAATGTAAATTTCTGATGGTAAATCTGAGATTGTTGCATATATTATGTATTATGCATCAATATTATTAACAAATACTGAAAAAAAAATATACAGTATGTCCCTGTAAGTTGTATCCATATGGAAAACTTTTTTATTATTAATTTTACGAAAGAAAGTTATTCTTTATAAAAAGCTCTGCATGGTCCAAAACCTAAGATTTAACCATCAAATATCAAATTTTTTGAATATTATACGGGGTATGTCAAAAAGTTTGAATTTCACTCAAGAGTAAAGTAGCTTTATTTTTCACAATATTGAAAATTGCTATTATGAAAAGTTGTTTGGAATTAAAAACTGTATTCTAGTATGCAATTACATCCTTCTAATTGAAAATTTTTTTTTTGAAAAATTATGGATAACTAACATTATTTTCAGTTATTTTAATTCAGATAACTCTTTTATTATTAATTATACGAAAAAAACTGATTCTTAATAAAAAGTTCTGCATGGTCTAAAATCTAAAATACAACCATCTTTTGTCAAATTTTATCAATTTTATACGAGGTATATAAAAAAATATGAATTTCGCTCAAGAGTAAAATACGTTTATTTTTCACAATATCGGAAATTGTTATTATGAAAAGTTATTTAGAATTAAAAACTATGTTTCAGTATGTAATTACGTCCTTCTAATTGAAATATTCTGAACTATAAAGGTACTTTACTTTTGATCTAAATTTATCTTTTTTGACATACCTCGTATAAAATTAATAAAATTTGATATAAGATGGTTGTATTTTAAGTTTTAGACCATCCAGAATTTTTTATTAGGAATCACTTTTTTTTTCGTAAAATTAATAATAAAAGAGTTATCAGAATTGAAATAAGGAAAAAATAATGATAGTTATCCATAATTTCTCAAAAATTTTTTTTTTTCAATTAGAAGGATGTAATTGCATATTAGAATATAGTTTTTAATTCCAAACAACTTTTCATAATAGCAATTTCCAATATTACGAAAAATAAAGCTACTTTACTCTTGAGTGAAATTCAAACTTTTTGACATACCCCGTATAAAATTAAAAAAATTTGATATTCGATGGTTAAATCTTAGGTTTTGGACCATGCAGAGCTTTTTATAAAGAATAACTTTTTTCGTAAAATTAATAATAAAAAAGGTTTCCATATGGATACAACTTACAGGGACATACTGTATATGCTCAGGTCTAGAGGTAGGCACTAGGTTTAACATGGGCTATGTCAGAAAATGTTATCGGTTTTCCATCAACTATATTGCCAACAGATCATCGACCTTTATTGCAAATTTTATAGACAAAAACCGATCGATGAACTGACACCTAGACTACAACATTTCAGGTTACTTTAGTGCGTTATAATTACATTGTTTATTATTCGCCATGCAAAGATTAGTTGGCACTAATGTTTTATCACCCAATTTTTCTGATAACGCTGAAGAACCAGAAACAGAGGAATTAAAAGCTTAAACAGTGACATAATATGTCAAATTTACACTAGGTACATTCTTTACCAACTAAACCTAATTCTATGTTCTCTAGTGGTCATTTTGTATATTTTATTTCGTTAATTTACGAATTTATTCGTTACGTTATCATTCATATCTCAGTTCTCTCTCTATAGTTGTAGTGTAAAGTTTTAGTATAATATACAGTGAGCACGTAAAGGTTGGAATAAATTCATTTTCTCGAAAATGGATGATTTTGAAAAAAAAAATCCCTAAACAGGGATTTAAATTTAAATTACGACTTTTTGGCATATATATATATATATATATATATAGAAAACTTGGTTTAATAATAGCTGACTCAATTTAAATTATTTAAGGAGGAGAAAATAATTGGGTAACCAGCTGAATATGGACAAAGTGTACTCTTTTTACTTATTCCAATATATTTCGCCCATTTTCATGGGCATCATCAGGGAAAGCTACAATGTTGGTTGTTAGGTAGGTACATAAGATGAATTAGCAGTATACTTACTAAGTGAGAATTGTTGTCACGATGTTTTAAAAGAAGCAAATATAAATAAAATGATAAAAAACTAAAATACAGAAATAACATATCACAAAAGTCCATAATTTAAAATATACATGATGATAGATAAAATTTATATATTGACACAATGAATTGAAAACAAGGTCTGACATTATTTATTTACTTTTATGTTAATTGTCAGTCAAATTTTTTTGGTCATTATCTTATTAAGTTAAACAGTTAAAATAGGTATCAGCAATCAATATTATTAATTATTTAAGTGAGAGATATTAGCTAAACCTGTTAAATTTTGATTATTTTTATTTTTGTCTAAGAATAGTAAATAAGAGTATATTTCACTCAGGTGATTAATGTCTGATTTTTTGTTGATGCAATTATCACATTGTGCTATAAAAGCCATCTCCAAAAAGATTCTTTTAGTATAATTTTTTTCTATATCTAAAATTTTAAATGAATTATAGTCCATGGTATGGTTATTGTCATTTACATGTGTAGCAAGAGTGCATCTTTCTGGATATATTCTACTGTCACTTTTGTGGGAA
The DNA here is from genome assembly GCF_917563875.1 of Diabrotica virgifera virgifera. Taxonomy (NCBI): domain Eukaryota; kingdom Metazoa; phylum Arthropoda; class Insecta; order Coleoptera; family Chrysomelidae; genus Diabrotica; species Diabrotica virgifera. The sequence goes on along the minus strand of NC_065451.1, from coordinate 38,691,625 downwards.
GTAATTCGATCTTTTATCGATCTTGAACTTTGTCCGATATATTCTCTGTCACAATCTGCACATGGGATACTGTAGATTACGTTTGTTGTCAATTCTTTTGGATGTTTATCCTTCAATTTTGAGAACACTTTTCTGATGGTTAGAACTGTTTTATTTGAAATTTTGATATCGGTCACATTCTTAAGTATTCTGGTTAAAGCTGGAGTAATTTCTTTGATGTAAGGTAATGTAGCAAATTTAGGGTGTCCTTGGGATGTAGTGTGATGATTTAAGTTATTATCTTCTTGGATTATTACTGTATTAATAGATGTGGTGTTAAAGAGGATTTTCTTGATTAATGCTTGTGGATAAGAGTTTTCAATAAATAGGTTGTACAGGATGTCGAGGTTTTTTTTATGAAACAATTTGTCCGATATAAGAATCACTCTATTCTTCATTTGTTTTACCAAATTTACCTTCATGGAATATTTATGATACGACATATAGTTAAGGTATCTTCCTGAGCTCATTGGTTTCCTATACCAATCAATGACTATTTTATTATCAGGTAAACGAATGAGACGTGTATCCAAGAATGGAACAGAAAGATCATTATCTTCCATTTCAACTGTAAATTTTATATAAGGATTATAGCTGTTAAAAGTGAATAATAGCTCATCCACTCCATCTTTAGGTAACGCTAATATGATATCATCTACATACTTTTTTATGAAAGGAACTTTAAAAGATAGAACTGGTAATACTATATCTAACAAATCATCCATGACATATGTGGCAAGGATAGGACTTACTTTGGCTCCCATTGGTGTTCCAAAAGTTTGTTTATATATTTTGTTATCAAAAGTAAAATAAGTGTTTTCAAACAGAAAGGTAACCATGTCAAAAAATTTTTCTTTAGTAATTTTGCAATGTTTAGTAATATCAGACCACTTTTTTTCTATTGATCTTAGACAAAAATTTAAATATACATTACTAAAAAGTGATACCACATCCAAACTAACCAATATATAGTTTTGAGGTAGAGACATACCATTGAAACATTTATAGACTTCAAAAGAATCTTTAATATAATATGGGTTATTGATATCATATGCTTTAGTGAGAATATCAGTTATAATCATTGCTATACCTTCGGTAGGTGCTCCAATTGAGGCAACAATAGGACGAACTGACAATGTTGGTTTGTGAATTTTTGGAAGTGAGTAAAACTTTGGTATAATACTATTGTATATTGTGTGATTCTTTTTTGTAACTTCATCTATTTGCTCGGTGGTAGTTAATAATTAATAATAACTCCATATTCAGCTGGTTACCCAATTATTTTCTCCTCCTTAAATAATATATATATATATATATATATATATATATATATATATACATCATACTAGTGACGTCACCCATCTGGGCGTGATAACGTCATGGATGATTTTTTTAAATGAGAATAGGGATCGTGTGATAGCTCATTTGAAAGGTAAGTCAAATCTCTATTCAGTAGTATAAACACTAATATAATCATTTATACAGGGTGCCAAATTGAATTTTTGAATTAAATTTATTGACATAAAAAGAAGAATGTATGTAATTTTAATTCAAAATAGATTTTACTGCTCTCAGAAAACAGAAAAAAATGTTTTTTAACAAATAAATATTGTTTTTTGCTTAAATTCAATATTAATGCAGCCACCCACCTGCCTCTTGACAGTTTGAACATTTAATTTAAGCAAAAAGCGATGATTATTTTTCAAATAAACATTTTTTTCTGTTTTCTGAGAGCAGTAAAATGTATTCTGAATTAAATAAATTACATACGTTCTTCCATTTATGTCATAATATTTTATTAAATAAAATTTTTTTGGACACCCTGTATAAATAGTTATGTTAGTGTTTATACTACTGAGTATACAATTGAATTACCTTTTAAATGAGCTATCACACGACCCCTATTCTCATATAAAAAAATCATCCATGACGTCATCACGCCAAGATGGGTGACGTGTGACGTCACTAGTATGATATATATGCCAAAAAGTCGTAATTTAAAAATAAAAATTGACCTGTTTCGGAATTTTTGTCCAAAATCGTCTATTCTCGAGAAAATGAATTAATTCCAACCTCTACGTGCTCATTGTATAGTACTAAATCGTAAATGCCATTGTTTATGTAGTTTTACTTTAAATATTTTATCAGTTGATTGTTCATGTTTGGTATTTAGGGATCCAGTGTGATTTATTTGGGATCCCAGCTTAATAAATGATACATTATAATCCAGGTCGTTTATTGAACCCCTTCCAGCCCTTTGTATTAATATTAAACCACCCTTATGGATTTATACGAAATCTCCTAGAATGGTGTTTAAACTGTCTATTTCAATTATTATGCTATATACATATACAGGTTGTTTCAGACTAATTTATCCACGCTATATCTCTTAAACGAAGAGAGATTTTCGATTGGGAAGAAAACTGATATATTTAATTTCTAATACAGTTTAATACAGTTTTTAATACCACCCTGTGCTATTTTTTTTTATAATTTTGGATGTGGTCTTCCATCGTCTATTCAATAGACTTTTCAAAAATAAATTGGGTTCGTAAGTAATCAAGAAAAGATCAGTTTACCTTTTTATTTTTGTTACATTAATCAAGAAAGCATTTGAGCTTAAAAGAACAATAAAAACAAATGTAATAAAAATAACACAAAAAAAATAAATCAAAATACCAATCAACTAATTAATATTATTTACATTAGATATTCGAATTATCGTAGTAGCCCGATCAAAGAACAATCTGACCCCAAAAAAATAAAGGAAGGGTGAAAATTTGGGAATAGGTAGTTGAAATTGTCTATTATTATATAAGAAAAAGTTTACAATTCTACATCCCCTCTCGAAGATGAAAAAAATACATTCAAAATAAGACCGGAATTAGATAAAGTGACTAATTCTAAACAACTTTTCTTCTATAGTTTTTTCACTAAGTCAATACTTTTTGAGTTATTTGCGAGTGAATATGTTCATGTTTTACAAAATAAAACATGTTTTTAAAAGGTTTTTTGGAGATAACTCAAAAAGTAAGTACTTTAGCGAAAAAAATATAGCCCATCAAAAATTGAAAAAAAAAAATGGTGTATATATGAGGTCTGTAGACCCAGTCGAAGCAGAGTTGCAGCTAATGAAAAGTAGGTTCTTCTTCGTCAAATTCCAAATCGAATATTTCATTGTGAAATAACCCAAAAACGGAGCACTTTTAGGGAAACATTTATTTTAACTTTTTTAAACTGTTTAAAAAAAGGTTTATTTTTGTTTAAAAAAAACTTGTAGTATTAAAGGTAAGTGAATTATGGTCCAATAATATTGTTGGTCCCTTTTATTTTTGGTAAAAAATCGCGAAAATCACCCCCTAATAATTAACATCACATATACGTTTTAATATTACCACTTCAAAAGTTACTTTGTCTATGTATTATTTATGTGATCTGTAAGTTTCATCGGTTTAAAGTGCTTCGTTTGGAAAAAGCTGTAGTTAAAATGGCTTTAACGAGTAACTAATCACGAGTTTAGGCAAATTTTGAGCAGCCATAGCATACCCAATTTTTGTCTAACAGGAAAACAAAAAATAAAAAATATTCAGAAAAGAAAAACGTACATTTTATTACTCTTTGACATTTTTGGTATTCCTAATTGTTTTTAAGTTAATTCCATAAACAATTAAAAATTTTTTCAAAATAAAAAAAACGTTTTATTTTTAAACCAATTTTTTTCAAAACTGAGCACTTTGAAGCAATGAAACTTATAGATAATATAAACAATACATAAGAAAAGTAACTTGTAAAGCGGCAATGAATAATTTTATTTGAGAAGCTAATTAAGGGGTGATTTTCGCCATTGTTTTACCAAAAAATAAAGGGGACCAACAATATTTTGAGCGTAACTCACTTGCTTTTAATGTTAGAAGTTTTTTTTTTAACAAAAATAAACCTTTTTTAAAACACTTTAAAAAAGTTGTAATGAATTTTCCTAGAAAAGTGCTTCGTTTTTTGGTTATTTCACATTGAAATATTCGATTTGGAATTTGACGAAGAAGAACCTACATAGCTTCAACTCTGCTTCTACTGGGTCTGCAGACCTCACGCATACACCATTTTTTTCAATTTTTTATAGGCTATATTTTTACTAAGAATATTTTTTTCGCTAAAATACTTACTTTTTGAGTTATCTCCGAAAAGCGTCCAACAACATTATTATTTTTTGGTTAAAAATGAACACATTCATTTGCAAATAACTTGAAAAGTATAGACTTAGTAAAAAAACTCTATAGCCTAATAAAATAAAAAAAGTCAAAATGTAAATTCGTACAGGTTAAAACAAATTTTATATCAAAGTTTAGGTGGGTACAAAAGATATTTTCAAGAAAGTATCCAAATCATACAAGGGGATCATTGTTTAAATAATTAAAAAGGGGTCATTTTTGCAAAAAAAAAACACTTTTTTAACTGCTGAGGTAATTCACTTATTAATAGAGGTCTATGGGATTCTTTTCTGCAAAGTTGAAGGGTAAATCTTTCACGTAAGACTTACTATATTAAATTTGACCCCCTATTTATTTAAATAATTCTATATAAAACTTTAAAAACAAATTTGCAAAAAATTATTTTTAGCGTTTTAGATAAGCACTATAAAATATCTTGTTTTACAGATTAACTTGCGCTGTTACCAGTATTAAGCAAAAAAAAATTGGTCGGAAAATATTTAATATTTTTTGAGATATTGAATTTGTTTATTAAATGTTACTATATTTTCAATTGCAAAAACGCGGTTGTTGCCAAAGAAATATTCACCTGCTTAAAATCTCATTATTTTTAGTTTTATGTATATTTTCGATAAATGTATTGATAAATTTAAATTTCAGTTTAACTCCCCCCTAAAATGGCATTTGAAAATTATTCAAATTTGGTTATAATTTGTTTTTTTAATAACATCGCGGGGATAAAGTATTTTGAAATTACGTTTCGATAATTGGGTTCCTGGGAATTTTTTACTAATTAACAAAATTTTTTTGTCGTCTTTTCTTCTTCTTTTTTTTCTTGTAGTTATATTACTACGGGCCCTTTTAGGGCTAAATTTTATTAAGAATATCGAATCTCTAAGTTGTAGATTGTAGACCTAAAAATATTAAGATTTAACTAAAATCTCTTAAATAAAATGTGGCTACTTACTGAGTTACAGGGTGTTTTAATTAAAAATTTAAAAATTATTGTTGCCAAGTACTTTAAAACTGTTTGGCGTATCCTTATCATACTTGACAGAAAGTGTGGCTATTATACACCCTACTAAATTGTGATTAATAAGCTTTTCCAGCTAGTTCCAGAGGCGTACGACAGGGGTAAGTGAATGATTGACCCTTCCCAAATTCTACGCCACTGAGTGAATTACTTTTTTAGCGAAATTTTTTGATTCTCCAATACTTTGTATGTAAATAACTTTATTGGTATCGATACCAGTTTGAGAGATATTGGAAGTTTAAAATGAATGAATGTATGAATCAAAAATAACTATGCCGTTTCATTTTTAACGTCCAATATCTCGAAAACTAATAACTTAAGCGTTACCAGTAAATAGTATATTATTTACTTAGAAAGTATTGGAGAATCGAAAAATTTTGCTAAAATAGTAATTACCTCAGTGGCGTAGAATTTGGGAAGGGTTAACCATTAACTATCGCATGTCGTACGCCTCTGGTAGTAGCTAGAAACTTTTATTTATCACAGTTTAGTAGACTGTATAGTACCCACACTTTCTGCCAAGTATGATAAGGATACGTCAAATAGTTTGAAAGTACTTGGTAAAAATAATTTTTAAATTTTTAAATAAAACAACATGTAACTCAGTAAGTAGTCACATTTTATTTAAGTGATTTTAGACCAATCTTAATATTTTTAGGTATAGAATCTACAACTTAGAGATTCGACATCTTTAATGAAACTTAACCCTAAAAGGGCCCATAGTAATATAACTTCAAGAAAAAAAAGAAGAGGAAAAAAAGACAAAAATATTTGTTAATTAGTGAAAAATTACCAGGAACCCAATTATCGAAACGGCATTTCAAAATATTGAATACCCGTGACGTTATTAAAAAAACAAATTATAAACAAATTTGAATAATTTTCAAATGCCATTTTAGGGGGAAGTTTAATTAAAATTTGAATTTATCAATACATTTATCGGAAACATACATAAGAATAAAAATAATAAGATTTAATACTGGTGAATATTTCTTTGGCAACAACCGCGTTTTTGCGATTGAAAATAGAGTAACATTTGATAAACAAATTCCATATCTTAAAAAATGTTAAATATTTTTAGACCAATTTTTTTTATTAATACTGATAATATAGCGCAACTTCTCCTGTAAAATAAGATATTTTATAGTGCTTATTTAAAACGCTAAAAATATTTTTTTGCAAATTTGTTTTTAAAGTTTTATGTATAATTATTTAAATAAATAGGGGGTCAAATTTAATTTAGTAAGTCTTATGTGACAGACTTACCCTTCAACTTTGCAGAAAATATTACTATAGACCTTCATTAGTAATTGAATGACCTCAGCAGTTAAAAAAGTAATTTTTTGCAAAAATGACCCCTTTTTAATTATTTAAACAATGATCCCCTTGTATGATTTGGATACTTTTTTGAAAATATCTTTTGTACCCACCTAAACTTTGATATACAATTTGTTTCAACCTGTACGAATTTACATTTTGATTTACATGTAGTGTAATTTTATTTTACTAGATTACTATAGAACAAAAGATACTTAGAACTAGTCATTTTATCCAATTCCGGACTTATTTTGAACGTATATTTTTTCACCCCCGAGAAAAAATTTTTCACCCCGTATTTTCCAATTTTTGTAAAATGGAGGGGATATAGAATTGTATTTTCTGATATAATCATAAACAATTTCAACTACCTATTCCCAAATTTTCATCCTTCCTTTATTTTTTTAGAGGTTTTCGTAAAATTTTGCATTTCCTGATCGGGCTATAGTCCACCTGCTGCAACACAGATGTCGAATACCCAAGATGTAAAATAGCCGCAAAAGTTTTTCAAATATTGTAATTTTTTGCGAATTTGTGATCATTCATTTGGAAGATAATAATGTATGTCGCTACGAAGCCCAAATTTTGAAAAATAAACGATAGTGTTTTAAAAATATTAATTACCAAAAATTTAACAAAACACAATAGAATAGAAACCACGTATCCTGTCAAAATATTCTTATTTGAACTTAAAGATTTAAAAATTATAAAGCTTTTTGTAGAGTATCAACACATATGTAGTTAAGTTTTTAGAAAAAAATCCCAAAATCCCAAAATTAAATCACTTATTAAGGCGTATTTTCTAAAAATGGCAAATAACTCGAAAAGGAAGCATTTTTCGAAGAACTATCAAGAGGGATTTTTTATTTCGATAAGATACATATAAAAACAGTATTCCAATCGATTCAGGAAAAATGGAACGAATTTCTTTAATTTTTTATCCTACAATCAAAATTTAAGGTCCTACGCCTATGACAGACCTAACGATTAACGAACCCTAGACGCTGACCTCATCAGCAGTAGGCCATAAACAGGAACGAACCTACGACCTTAAATATTGATTTCAACAATTTCAGTTCTTATCATTTTTGTCGAAAAGTTGAAAATGGCGGAGATAATGAGCAGAAACAGTTCTCCTTTAAATTCAAGGTGGCAGCTAACGCGGTGCGGCGATAGAATTCAGTCGCGATTTTAAATTTAAACTACTGTTGAGTATAACATTTGGGGTATCTCGCCATGCAAGATGAAATGGCATCTCGAATGGACTAATAATTTTTTGTTAAAACCCTGTATGTCTTCTTCTTCTTCTTCTTTTTTCTTGTATGTTGGCTTTAAAGCCTGTTACTTTTTCAATATTAGCCTCTTAAATTGTTTAAATTATCGCATCATCCTCTTCGTGGTCTGCTAATACTTCTTTGTCCATTTGGTGACTTATCTAGTGCTATTCGTACTATAATATCTTCTGCCATTCTACTAATGTGTTCGTTCCACTCCTGTTTCCATTTTGTCATCCATCCATTTATGTCTTCTACATTGCATGCTCTTCTTATGTTTTCGCTTCTCTTCCTATCCAACAGACTTTTTCCTGATATTCGTCGAAGTATTTTTCGTTTTAGATATATCTTGTCTCCGCCGTGTATGTCAATATAGGTCTAATTGTTGCTTTATAGATTCTTGTCTTAGGTGTTTATTATAGGGATGGCGGTTGTTGACAAATCAACGCTTTTCGGTTATAACGTTTTTTTTTCACCTACGGTTTAACCTACCGGTAATAACCTGTCAAAATTCGGTTATTCCAAAAACCGGTTTTCGGTTTTTTAGTCAATAGTAGTGTTGCCCAAATGCAAGACCAAGACGAGACTTAGACAGTCTTGGTCTTGGTCTTGCGCCAATACAGCTGGTCTTGGTCTTGGTCTTGGTATTGCGCTCTCGGTCTTGGTCTTGGTCTTGGTCTTGCAGCAAGAGTCTTGCAAGTCTCGCAGTTACACATTAATTAGCCTATTGCTATTCTTTAAGCGTTACTTTAGATCTTAGAACAACGTAGGTACAGTGCACAGATTCTAAAGGTGCCGGTGGGGGACGCCGTCTATTCGCAGTATTATAGTCGGTCTATGAGAGAGAAAGTATTCAAAATCATGAAATAACAAATTTTATATTATTTGTTATTTCATTATTTCGAATACGTTCTCTCTTTACACCGACTATAATACTGCTCATAGACGCCATCCCCCACCGGCACCTTTAAAATATGTAAACTGTAACAGAGTAGGTACATTTTAATCTTGAATTATCATAGCCATGGTAATGACCAACAAAATTAATAAATGCCTAACTGACATTGGGTAAGGTATGAACTACAATCTAAGCCTAAGCGATCCGTGCCTATACTCTAACTATGTAAAAACTATATACCATGGCCCACGGGAGACAGTCTGTTTCTTAATAAACGTTTGCATTTAATAAGCTTACATATGCTAAAACATGGTTAAAATACAAAAAACCAAATTAATGACAATGACATAAAGTTGACTGTATTTCAAAGAACATTATCTGTCTATAAAAGGATTGATCGACCCTCATCTTATATGAAATGGAATAATAGAGTTATACAATTTGCCATTTATTTAACTAAAAAGTAAAATACAATACAAATTAAATTACAGAACAGTATGCAATTTCTTTGACTTTACTTTACCTTTATATTAATTTTTTTGACCAAGAACCAAGAATTAATACAAAGATTCTTTTATACTCGATACTATCCAATACCCTAAGTAGGATTTTGTTGTGTGTGTCGAATGATAAGTTTAAATTTCTTTATCAAAGATATACATATCGAAAAGGTAACATAATCTGTTTCCTGATTAACAACGCGACAATGTTTCGGTGTTATAAACAATGTCAAAGAAACTTATTGTTCATTATGTTCAATGTAATAGAAATAGACTGTTATGTGATAGTTAGCCGCGCTTTTTCAATAAATTTTGGTTTGTTTAACCGATATCGCACACTCAGCACAAACGATGTTTAGTCTTTATAATTTGGGCCGACAAGATTTATTATACAGGGTGTTTCAAAAAAGTATGTCATAAATTAAATCACGCATTCCGGGGGCAAAAATAAATTGATTGAATCCAACTTACCTTAGTACAAAAGTGTACAAAAAAAAGTTACAGCCCTTTGAAGTTACAAAATGACAATCGATTTTTTTTTCATATATCGAAATCTCTTAGAGATTTTTCATTGAAAATGGACATGTGGCATTCTTATGGCTTAAAAAAAAATTAAAGTGAAATTTGTGCACTCCATAAAAATTTTATGGGGGTTTTGCTCCCTTAAACCCCCCAAACTTTTGTGTACGTTCCAATTAAATTATTAGTGTGGCACCATTAGTTAAACACAATGTTTTTAAAACTTTTTTGCCTCTTAGTACTTTTTCGATAAGCCAGTGTTTATCGAGATATTTTGAATATTTGTCGAATCCACCACATATTTGTATATGGTTAAGTACCTATTAGTGGAGTCAATGAAGGTTTTCACCTCCGATTTCGTTGAACCACCATCGATTTTCATGAAAATTGCTAAGTATGTAGAGGATACCTCAAGAAACAAAGGTGACATGGTACCAACTTGCGCTTTTACCCTGGGGGAGGATGCCACCCCTTCTCGGGGGTGGAAATTATTTTATTAAAAATAATACCACTAATCAGAGGGACAAATTATAAGTAAAATTTGTTATATTTTCAATAAAGTTATTTCAATAAATCAATAGTTTTTGAGTTATTAAAGATCAAAAGTTTTGATTTTTCCTGAAAAAAATCCATGTTTTAAAGCAGTTTTTCATAAATAACTCAAAAACCATAAGTTTCTTCAAAAAAGTTATTACCAAAATCAAAGATAATATAAAAATAAATAAGCTCCTTATTCGAAAAATCCTTTATTACATATACAAAGTGAGTTATATGCAATTGAATGTATATTTTTTTTCCGCGAGTACTCAAATCTTAGTATTCAAGCTTAAATAACAGAAAAACGATGCACTTTGTTAAATATAGATATTAAACATTTTAATAAAGTACTTAAAGGTAACTATCAAAAAGCTATATAAGAAGTCGATAGCATCAAAATTAAGCAAGTTATGATGGAAATAAGAGGACCCTTTCAGATTTTTTAGGGAAGAATGAAAAATGAAACATACGTCATTTCCACAAAAATTAAAATTTATAGTAACCCATTTAAAACTTTATTTATTTTAACATGAGTAATAACTTCAACAATTTTGACCGGTTTAGAATGCATATTTTTGAAAAAAAAATACGATTAAAAAAATTAGAATTTTTCAAATTTTCGTGAATTTCATTTTCTTTTGATAATAACTCCAAAAATACTCGATATACTTAAAAAATGGTATAGAACAAAATTTTAGTTTTAACTTTATTTAAGCTTTTTCTTTTTTTAATATTTTTTTACGACAAAAAATAACCGAGATAGAAACATTTAAAACCTAAATTTTACTGCGAGAACCATGTAACCGGGGCCCTTTCACCTTGTATTTAAAAAAAAAATAAAGGATTTAGAAAATTATGTTTAATACAGTCTTATAGAACTTTTACTTAGCTTTGTAATGGTTTTTGGATAAATCTCATATTTCAAAATTTAACGGAGTTATTTTAAAAAAACCAATAACATTTTCTTTGAAAAAATTTTATAGCGGAGATTTTGTATGTATACAGGTTGTGGGAAGTCCAATTAGTCGTTTGTTGTAGGAGATACGAAAAACATTTATTTAGGTGACATTGGGGCATAGATAATATCAGAATTTAAATACATTTCCAAATATACAGGGCCACCCATATTGACAGGGTGAAACAAAATTATCTTTTGTTTAATGGAACACCCTGTATATTTTTACATTTTTGGATTCTCCTCTATGTTTTATTTCTTAAAATATCAGGTTTTGTGATGTTATACGAAGTAGTTTAAAAGATAATTACGTTTTTATTTTCAAATTTCATAGCAATATTCACCCCCTGTATAATTGTAGTGATTTGACATCAGAAAATCAATTTATATTTAATTTTAGCTAATACAGGGTTAGTCGAAACTGAATGAGTGTTTTCTCAAAGTTTGAGAGTATGAGTTTTCTCAAACGGAGCGGCCTGTAATGCCTGTAATGAGCATTGTAATGAAATGCTATTGTATGGCACTTTATTATTTCCCACCCTGCCAGTGAGAACTGAATTTATTTTTGAAATCCCTAACTTTATGTTTTTAATTATTTTAAATATTGTAAACGATTAAAAAACAATCAAATTAAATTGAAATGAATAACCAGTGTATATCTTCCACATTTACTTCATATTTAACGTAGCCTGTACCATAACATTGCACAGATTATTATCCCTGTATAGCAACGATACACCATGAATGTGAATTCATACTTGAGAAATGTCCTATATCCAGTCTCACAAAAAAAAAAGGGATTCGTTCCGTTTGTTTGTAGAATTATATTTAATTAGATTTGCTTTAATTACTAAAATAAATAAATTTTCAATTATATTTTATGTATTTGTGGAAAAGGAAACCTAGCATTAGCGGCCACATTTCTATAACGGCCAATTGTTTTCTATTTTTAGTGGCCGTTATTGTCAGGTTTTACTGTACCAATAATATTTTATTAAATTATGAAATATTATTTAAATAAAAAATTTATAAACTTAATAAAAGAAAGTTTGCTTAGAATTTACTCCTCTATCTAATTATGGGGTTATTTTTAATAAAATAGTGTTCACCCATGAGAAGGGGTTACATCCACCCCCAGGATAAAAGCGCAAGTTGGTACCACATCATTTTTGTTTCTTGAGGTATCCTCTAACTACTTACCAATTTTCATGAAAATTGATGGAGGTTCAACGAAATCAGGGGTGAAAACCTTCAGTAACTGCCTTTTTGGAAATATAAAAGATTAATTTTTTTCGTGATTGTCGATTTGCTAATTTTCTGATTTTTGGTTGCTATAAGGTTTAAAAAATTAATAAAAATTATAAATCATGCACATAAATGTAAAAAAATATTTGTTACTTAATTAAACGAGATTGCTTGAGCCAGAATGCTGAAATCTGCATTTTTATCATTAAAAAAAAAAGGTGGATTTCACCCCTAAAATGCAGAAAGCGCAACTTGGTGCCATATCACTTTTGTTTTTTGAAGTATCCTCTAACTAATCAACAATTTTTATGAAAATCGATGAAGGTTCAAAGAAATCGTGGGTGAAAACATTCAGTGACTACACTTTCAGAAATATAGAAGAATAAGGTTTTCGTGATTTTCGACTTGTTAATTTTCGGATTTTTGGCTGCTATAAGGTTTGAAAAATAAAAAAAAATGTAATTCATGCACATAAATATAAAAAAAATATTTATTTTTCTTAATTAAACGAGATTACTTGCGCCATAATGCGGAAATCTGCATTTTTTACAATTTAAAAAGTAGGGGTGTATTACACCCCTAAAATGCAAAAGCGCAAGTTGATGCTATATATCATTTATTGCTTGAGGTATCCTCTAACTACTTACCGATTTTCATGAAAATCGATGAAGGTTCAACAAAATAGGAAGTGAAAACTTACAGTGACTGCAATTTCAGAAATCTAAAAAATAATTTAAAAAAAAGGGGTGTATTTCACCCCTAAAATGCAAAAAGAGCAAGTTAGCACTATGTCACCTTTGGTCCTTGAGGTATCCTTTAACCACTCACCAATTTTTATGAAAATCGATGGAGGTTCAACGAAATCTGAGGTAATAACTCATATCCACCTTCATTGACTCCACTATATGTAGTCCAGAAAGCCACTGCGCATCCGCTAGGAAAAATATTCTAATTCGGATTCTTTGCACAATCTTACTCAAAAAGGACTCCTTTTAACAAATTTGCATGTTGCCAGGACCAAAAAGTGGTCAAAAATTTTTTAAACGTTTTTTTTTTGTTTTTTTCCTAAAATTATTTTTTTTGCACGGAAAAAAGTTTTTTTTAGGTTTTTTGGATCATTCCAAAGAGAAAAGGTCTTTAGCGACTTTTCTCTAAAAATGATAGTTTTTGACATATAAGCGATTAAAAATTGAAAAATTGCGAAATCGGCCATTTTTAACCCTCAAAAACTATGTGAAAAGCTGAAAATTTGAATGTTGCCAAGGTAGGTAGATATTCTTTAAACATCGATTGATGAAATCCCGAAGAGTTTTTTGCAATACATTATTTAAAACTCCTTTGTTTTTTAATTGCTAATCAAGCGTGCACGACACTATTTTCCACCGACAGTATGGTGCAAATTAAAGGAATAAATTCGTTATTTCGTAAACCGGCGACTTTAAGGAAAAATCCCGAAACAGGTCGATTTTTATTTTTAAGTTATGATATTGTGGCATATATGGTATACTAGTGACGTCATCCATCTGGAGGTGATGACGTAATATATGATTTTTTTAATGAGAATAGGGGTCGTGTGCTAGCTCATTTGAAAGGTTCTTCAATTCTCTATTCAGTAATATAAACATTTACATAATTATTTATACAGGGTGTCCAAAAAATTTTTATTAAATTAAATTATTTGACAAAAAAAGAAGTAGAAGGACACCCTGTATAAAAAATTATGTAAATGTTTACATTACTTGATGGAGAATTGAAGAACCTTTCAAACGAGCTACCACACGACCCCTATTCTCATTTAAAAAAATCATCGATTACGTCATCACGCCCAGGCGGATGACGTCACTAGTATACCATATATGCCACAATATCATAACTTAAAAATAAAAATCGACCTGTTTCGGGATTTTTCCTTAAAGTCGCCGATTTTCGAAATACCGAATTTATTTCTTTCATTTGCACCATACTGTCGGTGGAAAATAGTGCCGCGCACGCTTGATTCGCAATTAAAAAACAAAGGAGTTTTGAATATTGTATTGCAAAAAACTCTTCGGGATTTCATTAATCGATGTTTAAAGAATATCTACCTACCTTGGCAACATTCAAATTTTCAGTTTTTCACATAGTCTTTGAGGGTTAAAAATGGCCGATTTCGCAATTTTTCAATTTTTAATCGCTTATATGTCAAAAACTATCATTTTTAGAAAAAAGTCACTAAAGACCTTTTCTGTTTGGAATGATCCAAAAAACCTAAAAAAACTTTTTTCCATGCAATAAAAATAATTTTAGGAAAAAAACAAAAAAAAAACGTTTAAAAAATTTTTTACCACCTTTTGGTCCTGGCAACATGGAAATTTGTTAAAAGGAGTCCTTTTTGAGTAAGATTGTGTAAAAAAACCGAATTAGAATATTTTTCCTAGCGGATGCGCAGTGGCTTTCTGGACTAATGATAATACAGGTAATATCATATACAGGTATATTATACCTGTTAATAATCTGAAAATTTATTTATAATTTACATTTTTAGGTATATTTTGAATAGGAAGCCACATCTCGATAAAAGGTGACTTATCAAAAAAAGACTAAGAGGCAAAAAAGTTTTAAAAACACTGTGTTTACCTAATGGTACCACAATAATAGTTTAATTGGAACGTACAAGGACATTTGGGGGTTTAAAAGAACAAAACCCCCATAGAATTTTTATGTAAATATATTAAAAAAGAAGCCGCATCTCGATAAAAATTGGCTTATCGAGGCAAAAAAGTTTTAAAAACGTTGTGTTTAACTAATGGTACCACAATAATGAATTAATTGGAACTTACACAAAAGTTTGGGGGGGGGGGTTGAGGGAACAAAACCCCCATAAAATTTTTATGGGGTGGACAAATTTCACTATAATTTTGTTTTAAGATGTTCCTGCCATAAGAATCATACATGTTCATTTTCAATAAAAAATCTCCAATAGTTTTCGATATATTGAAAAAAATCGATTTTCATTTTGTAACTTCAAAGGGCTGTAACTTTTTTTGTGTATCTTTTTGTACTGAGGTAAGTTGGATTCAATCAATTTATTTTTGTCCCCGGAATGCGTGATTTAATTTATGACATACCTTTTTGAAACACCCTGTATTATTATATTTTTTGTTACATATTTTTTGCGTCTCATAGAGCCTCTATGCATCTAAGCATATACCCGAACTACTATACTCCCTAAAACGACATTCGGTCCTAACTGCAAGACGCAAGAGTCTCGCAGGGTCAGTCTTGTTCTTGCTCAAATCTTGCACGGTCAGTCTTGGTTTTGGTCTTGCTAAAATTAGGCGGTCTTGGTCTTGGTCTTGGTCTTGCGAAAACGCAAGAACAAGACCAAGACTGCAAGAGCAAGACCGATTTTGGGCAACACTAGTCAATAGCCAATAGGTTACATTTATATTGAGCTTTAGTTTGCGATACTCCATTCTAATCGATGTCAATCCATATCGGTACAAAAATCAGTCATCAATGTTGTCAAATCGGTTTCGGTCAGCTTAAAATTTCTTATTCGTGCGTGTGGGGGTAAACATTTTCCCATTTTTTTTAATTCATTATTTTTTTCACTTATCCGGTTTTTCACCTATTATTACTTTAAAATGAAAAAACCGGTTATAACCGGGACAAAAAACAATCGGTAAAACTGATTATTGCGGAGTAAAAAACCGGTTTTAAGTTATAACCGGTAGGTTTTTCTTATCCCTAGTTTATTCTTCCAGATTGTGTTAATACCGTCGCTTTACTTGCTTTTAAGCTTTGTCGTCGTACTTCTTAGATAAGAAAGTTACAGTAACTCGGCCACGTTATGAGAGCGGATAAATATAATATGTTGCTACAAACTATAATGCAGAGAAAAATACAGGGAAAACGAAGTATCGGAAGAAGACGAATCTCCTGGCTCAGCAGTCTGAGAAAGTGGTATAATTGCAGTTCCGTCAACTTGTTCAGAGCTGCAATATCAAAAGTGAAAATAGCTGTGATGATTACCAACCTCTTTAGAGGAGAGGGTACCTAAAGAAGAAGTCGTACTTCTTCTTCGACATCTCTGTAACTCAACGGCGGATCCAGCAACCTTGTAAGAAGGGGGCAATGAAATAAAAATGTTCTTGTCACTGGCGTACGCAGAATCCCTTTTCGGGCTGGGGGCTGTTATTTTCTTCTTCTTCATGAACCATGTCCTTTCAGAACGTTGGTTACCATCATAGCTATCTTAATTTTATTCACTGCCATCCTAAATCAACCATGAAGTTCTTCTTCGTTCTGGACTGCGTTTGCCTGCTATTTTCACTTACATAATATTTTGTAGCAATATTTGGGACCTCTCATTACATGTCCGAAATACTCCAGCTTTGCTTTTCTTGATGCTTTTTATAATCAGTAGTCTTGCTGAGACGTTATTGTGGAGTTTAAAATCTTCTCCACCCGAGAAACTCTTAAAATTCTTCTATAGCACCACACCTCGAAAGCCTGAAGACGATTTAGATCGATTTTATTCAGTCCAAGACTAGACACCATACAATAAGACCGAGAACACGAGGGAGCGAAGTAGAGGGATCGTTAATGCGAATTTTAGGTCACGGTTACATAATACTTTGGAAATCCTTCTAAACGCAGCTCTTATTCGG
The DNA here is from genome assembly GCF_917563875.1 of Diabrotica virgifera virgifera. NCBI lineage: Eukaryota > Metazoa > Arthropoda > Insecta > Coleoptera > Chrysomelidae > Diabrotica > Diabrotica virgifera. Next base: position 38,674,448 of record NC_065451.1, on the reverse strand, counting down.
GGGTTTTATTAAATCGTAATTATCTCTTTTTTAAAAACGTGTCATACGAAGTTTGATAGATTCAGAAATGAAGCTATAAGAAAAGATCTGGAACAAGAACCGATAATGATGAAGATCGAAAACAAACAATTAAGCTGGTTTGGCCACATACAACGAATGTAGCAAAAGAGGCTAACAAAGAAGGTACATGAAGCCAAAATCAGAAACAAAAGAAAAAAGAGAAGGCCGAGGAAGACATGGATGGACTAGATTCAGGATATATGTGAAAGGAGACACATGATTATAAGGAATATGAAGAACCTGGCCACCAATAGAAACGCTTGGAAGTAATGGATAAGAGACGGAAACCGATATCCAACGCCCTGAAGGGTACTATGGATTATGAGAAAGAAAGAAAGAAAAAAGTGTCAGTAGACACCAGGCGAGGTCTCAAGGAGGGGGCAATTGACCCCATTGACCCCCCCCCCTTGGATCCGCGCCTGCTGTAACTAGTTATATCTATTCCCAGATATCTAAACCCTGCTTCCTGCTTTATTATTTTCCCATCAATATCGATTTTACATAGCAGTGGGTATTTAGATGTTGTCATATATTTGGTTTTTTCTGCTGATATTTTATCATATTGTACTTCTTGGCTGTTGTATTGAAGATGTGTGTTAATCTTTGGAGATCGTCTTCTGTCTCGGCGATTAAATGCGGCGTTGTCTGCAATATTTGGATTTCTTTGTTCGCTATTCTGTAACATTCACCTTTACGTACTGCTTGTACTATTTGGTCCATTATTATAGTTAAGAGCAGTGGGCTTAACGAGTGACCTTGTCTGACTCCGCTTTGTACTGGTATAAACTGTGTTAGTTTTCCATTTTTATCTTTGCCTGTATTCGATTATGGAACTAGATGTTTTCGATTGTTTGTATAATATTAATTGCTATGTTTCTTCTACACGGTAGGTGTAAGACGTCTTTGACTTGTAAAACCCTGTATGTATTTTATCAAATGTCTATCAAAATCTCTCTTCGATCTTGCGTTACATTAGTTTCAGAAATAAAAGCTTTTTCATTTTGCTCATCCCTTCCTTCGGGCATCAACACCATTTCAATCAAAACGGTTACTGTGACGCAATTAGTAGAGTCCTATACGACTCCGAAACTATCGGGATTGAGATTTGTGAAATTTCTGGTGCACAAAGGACAACCAACTTAGTATTACCATTAGCGTAGATCGTTTGATTTTCATTGCCAGGGGATTTATAGAATAATATAATAATTGAATATAATCAACAAGTAAAGTGTAAAAGAAGTTTAGATATACACTCACCGGCACAAAATTCTGCCATCCAAATTTTTGTTTAAGTTTGACAATTTATAACTATTATTTGCACTTCGATTTTCAGGATTTTTGCACTAGTTTGTAGGTACATGTATCGATAATAATTACAACTGATAATAATTATTATCAGTTGATATTATTCCGGTAACAACAAAAATTTGTTTGCATGGAATTATACGAGGGTGTATATAATACAAGGAAAAGTGGTGGGAAAGAGATGGATTGGTCGAAAGAAACTTTCATGGCTGCGTAATATTAGACAATGGTGTGGCTGCACAGTAGAAGAATTATTTCGCGCAGCAGCCGATAGAGAGAGATTTCAGGAAATTGTAAACATGATGACGGCCAACGTCTGAGGATTATTTTATATTCTAAGAAGAAGATACGAGGGTGAATGGAAACGTTGTATTTTCTCCTAACTTTAAAAAATTCTATGGAAAAATTGAATAGCTAATAATTTTGTTTCATAGTCCTGTCATATTATCCCGGAGGCATCACTAAAATTTTGTCTTTTAAATTATTTAAATATCTCTTTTTTCTTATAAGAGCTGTACACTTTTTTGTAAGTTAAAACACTGATTGACTCATAAACATTAATATCTTACATAGAGGTTGAATTGATAAGATTAGAATGACCCGCATGCAGCCCAGATCTCAATCATATTGAGCATTTATGGGATGAATGAAAAAGCTATTTGCCGTCATCCTAGGCCTCCAGAAAATTTGGTACAGTTATGACCCTGGTAGAGGAATATCGGGATATTCCCCAGGCAAGGATAACGCATCATTATTCGATACCAAACAGATTGCGAGCAGTCGTTGCTGCAAGAGGTGGACATACCCACTATTGAATTGTTTTGTTTTGTTGTTAATTTTGTTTTGTTTTGTTAATTTTAGTGCGCTTGATATTTTTAATTAAATAAACCTTGCTATTTCGTTCGTTGTAATCCGTGATTGCACGCCGGGGTTTGTCCTGGTTGGGTCAGAGAGAGCAGCATATGTGCCGCCTGATGAGAGACTAATACGTTTCGAAACCGGTAGAGGTGCTTGCTGCACTCTCTGATTGAACTAAAATATAATGCCGCTGTAGTTTCGTATTGCAACGAAATTGAAAATGGTTATTCATTTTTGATATCAATTTTGTTGAAGAACAGAAAATGTTTTATGAGAGGTGTATGCAGTTTAAAGAAAGTACCTAGCTACAAAAATGGGCATAGCAACAAAACTAAACACATGAAATAGGGCAGTCAATGAGGGTATTTGGCTCCGAATTCCATCCTACTACATCGATTTACTTGATATTTTCACAGTAAGTAGGAAATAGCTCAAGAAACAAAGTCTACCCTATACCGATGTGCGCTTTTATCTTGGTGATGGTTCCCACCCCTTCTCGGGGCCGAAAAATGTTTTCGTTAAAATAGCCACGGAAAAGGCTAGAGAACCTAATTTTCAGCAAAAACTGTTCTTTGATTATTTTTTGAAAATTCAATACTTTTTTAGTTATTCGTGGTTGAAAATTGGCAATTTTCATTGAAAAATGGCACCTTTTCGGACGGATTTTTGCGAATAACTTAAAGACTATGCAACTAACAAAAAAAACTATATAAAATATTTCTATAGGTTATAAAAAAACAAAGAGATTCGTTAATTCATAAATCATCTACTTAAAATACAAAGAGGGATATGGTAGGTAAGAAGCGTTTGTTTTTTTGCTGCATGCTCAAATCGGTGTATTCAACTTGAAGTAACAGAGAAACTGTCGATTTTAGGTGTATAATAATACTCATAACTTTTTTAGTGCTTGAAAAGATCTTTAAAATAAGCAATACTAGTTGTAGATTATATGCAAACTAGCGAGATATTCTGCTAAAAATTAATGACTAATGTATTTTAAGAAGAAATGAGAAGTATATTTAACCCCTCATCCACCACAATTTAAATACATCGTTTTCCTTCTACAATACTTTTTATTATAGTGTTATTTCTATGTTCAAAAAGTTGGGCTGGATTAAAGTGAATGGTTTTTGAAAAAAATAAGATCAAATTATAGAGCGCATTTTTAAATTTTCTTAAAAATCTTCCTTTTCTTCCATGTAACTCGAAAAAGATAAGAGATACGAAAAAATACCACACAAAAATGTAGGGCTTTTTCAGATAAAAATTACCTTTTTATTTTTGATTACTGTATCTCTTATCATTTTCAAGTTACATGGAGAAAAAGGCAGATTTTTAAGAAAATTTAAAAATACGCTCTATAATTTGATCTTTTTTTTTTCAAAAACCATTCATTTTAAACCGTTCCAACTTTTTGGACATAGAAATAACACTACAATAAACGGTATTGTAGAAGGAAAACCATACATTTATATTTTGGTGGACGGGGGTTAAAATTACTTCTCATTTTTTCTTAAAATACATTTGTTATCAATTTTGTTTGCAGCATAGGTATCTCGCTTAGTTTAAATGTAACGGATCTTTAATAGAGCTCATTTTAAAGGTCTTTCCAAGCACTACAAAATGTATTAGTAGCATTATACACCTAAAAGCGACCGTTTCTCTGTTATTTCAAGTTGAATACACCAAAAATAAACTATTTTCACCTACCATATCTCGTTTTGTATTATAACTAGAAGATTTATGAAGGCAAGTGTCTCTTTGTTTTTTTATAAATTACAAAAATGTTTAATATAGTTTTTTTTTAGTGAGATGCATAGTTTTTAAGGTATTCACAAAATCCGTTCGAAAGGTATTTTGTTTCAATGAAGATGGCCAATTTTCAACCACGAATATCTCAAAAAGTATTGAGTTTTCAAAAAAAAATTATAGAACAGTTTTTGCTTAGAATTATATTCCCTAGCGAATTCCGTGACAATTTTAACAAAAAAATTTTCCACCCCTGAGAAGGGGTGTGAACCATCCCCAAGATAAAAGCACACATCGGCATAAGGTAGACTTTGAATTAGGAGATAAGTAGAAGCTAGGCCCAAAATTTCATTAAAATCCATGCAGTAGGATAGAATTCGGAGGTAATATCTTTCTTGCTCCCATTGACTGGCGTAAAAAGAAGTACGCAACTAGGAATTCTACGGCCACTTGTAGAAAACGACGCCAAAGTAATCTAAGCAGTTAACGAAGTTGTATACCTGCGAACGTTCGTCAACATTGAAAATAACTACCGCCAAAATAAACCGCATAATTTTCACGGACAACAGGTGCTATTTTGGGATCAATCTCCTTTTAATACCCTCAATTATACTGAGAAAAATGAAGGTAAAACTCTACAAAACAGTAATACGTCCAATTTACTATTTTCATCGGGAATTAACCACATTAATTTTAGTTTCAAGTGTTTATTTTGACGTTTTGATATCCGCTTCGAAAATTATTGTTCTCAAAATATAAATTAAATAAATTTTAATTTAGGTACTATTTTTGTTGGGACTAAATCACAATTTTAGTTTGAGATTAAGTGTATCTGACGTTTCCATTTTCACTTCCTCATTCTCAAAATACAAAACATTAATAAATTACACAAATTTTGTTTTTGTTGCTATGTAAAAAATTCTTCTAATAATTTAATTTTATCTGACTTATTCAAATTGACAATTTAGACATAATATTATACACTTAAAGTATATGACCTTAAAATGATACATATTGCCAATAATTTTGGCTTGCGTTCCTGGGACAACTTTATTAAAATATAATTCATTCGATAGCATGAAATCAACTTTATCTTAAGAATATCTGTTAGAAAAATCATAACATGTGATTTGTTTTTAAAAAGTCAACCAGATGCAATGATGATAGTAAAATTCTTCTGTTGTATAAGTTTTTAGTTTGTGAAAACTGTCATTATAGATAGCAGTGCATGAAGGATTTAAAGTGTGCGTGAAGTAACAATGTATTTTAAATGGGATTTACTTTTTCGCACTGTTTTTAACTTTCGCGTTGTCATGGTGACAATCCTTAACTTTCGCGTTGTCATGGTGATGACAATATGAGCAATGAATTACAACAAAAGTTTTGACAGTTTTGTGGTTTGAAAGTAGTTAGAATTTTTAAATGTTAAAGTTCTAAAAATTGTAGAATAGAAATGAATTTCAGTGACGAAGAGTTACAGCTTTTTTATTTGTTTATCGTAGATAAAGTATTGTATGAAACTGTGCGTGAAGTACTTTTTGCGAACTAACGCGATTTATAGCACTCGCTCCGTTGTCGCTCGTGCTCTAAAAATCGCGTGCGTTCGCAAAAAGCATACTTCACGAACTGTTTCATAAATAACTATTATGAAAAAGTTCGTGAAGTATGCTTTTTGCGAACGCACGCGATATTTAGAGCACGAGCGACAGCGGGGCGAGTGCTATACATCGCGTAAGTTCGCAAAAAGTACTTCACGCACAGTTTCATACAATATTGTATCTACGATAAACCAATAAAAAAACTGTAACTCTTCGTCACTGGAATTCATTTGTGTTCTACAATTTTTAGAACTTTAACATTTAAAAATCCTAACTTTTTTCAAAACACAAAACTCTCAAAACTTTTGTCGTAAATTATTGCTGACAGTGTCATCACCATGACAACGCGAAATTTAAGGATATTTGATTATATGAAAGTGTGCCAAAAATAGTGCAAAAAAGTAAATCCCATTTAAAGTACATTGTTACTTCACGCACACTTTAAATCCTTTACGCACTGCTATCTATAATGACCGTTTTCAAAAACTTAAAACTTATACATAATATGAGATAAAGTAGATAAATGCAATTTTTAGCACTCCATAGGAGCGTTAAAAATGCCACTTTTAAGCACTAGTGCTTTAAAAATTTTAAGGCACTGCAGTTAAAAGTGAATTGTCAAATTGTGAAACGTCAAAATATTTATATTTCATTTATTAACATTAATATTAATAGTACAACTTGCCCAATTTGAAAAAGGTGGTAAGGTGGTTTAAAAGGTTTTTTAAAATTTAATTTAAACTGTATTATTGCATTTTTAACACGTTTGTAGAAAAAAACTATTAAAATTTGTTAGAATATATAACAATAAAAGTAAGATGTTATTCTATAGTTGTTATGATTAACGTATTGACAGTAGAGGCAGTTTTAATGTAATGTCAAGAAAAATATAAAAATGGAATGTCAGTCAAGTTCAAGTAAAAGTTATTGTAGATATTTTCCTGTAATTGAGAATGAATAAATTATAATTGTTGATATATAAGACGTTTGTAGAAAAAATATTGTATGATGTACGTGGTAAAAAGTACATTTTTAAGGCACTCATGCAAACTTTCACATGCGTGCCTTAAAATTGTACTTTTAACACTTATATCATAAATAACTATTTTAATATTTTTCTTCAAATCTACGTGTTATGTAAGGTAACAAAAACATATTTGTCACAAAATATTTATGTAAAATAAGTAAAATAAATGCCCTTCAAAATATGGTACACCATGCATATAACCTACTATTAGGTTTGGGTATAGTATATAGAACAAAATATTTGAAATTTAAGCATACGTTGCATTTTGAACACCTTGTTTATGAAATATTATGGCACAAATCATACTATCAAGTTCTTTGTTCCTGTGGAATCACCAAATAGTCTAGTCGATCATAGCAAATTTAGACGTTTTCATTGGCAGATGGACGACCTAATCTAAATTAGAGTCTTCTAAATTATAACTGATCCAATTTTGTAAGTAAGGGCATCTGACACAGCTTTAAGTCGATTTCTAGGATCCCTTTCACGTTGTCCAAACATTCTCCTCCAAGGAATGTTGAATGTTTTACTAAGAATCGGGTAACAATATGACCGTCATTATTTTGCACATATTATATTTGAGAACGAGGTTATAATTGCGAGCCAGGTAAATTATTCATTGCCTTCATATCTCTATCATCAGTATTCGTCTGTTAGGACATCACATGCATTTACTGGAGACTTTCTAAGCAATGCTGGGTGGAATGCATAAAACGTAGTACCTGCTAATGCTTCAAGCATGTACTTCATTTTAAAAGATTTTACTACACTTACACAGCATTACTACACTTACAAGTGTTTTGTAAATATTTTACTGCCCTTACAAAGCATTTAATGCTTTGTAAGTGTAGTAAAATATTCAAAAAATTAGTACATACTTGAAGCAATAGCAGGTCCTACGTTTTATGCATTCCAACCACTGTCTACAATTGCTACTAAATTTTCATGATTCTCCAACATACCAAGCGCATCCTCCAATGAAAAGACCCTAATAATAAATAGTATGGTATTTTCCTGGCTTACAATTTTTTGTACACTAAAATGAAATAGCCCAACTAAACCCATATTGTAGAATACAAATTTAATCAATTTTAAATCTAAATAGAAATATACGTGTTCTCTACCGGTATGTACAAAAATCTATAATATATTTTCTGCCTAAATATAACGAATATTTAATTATTTAGCAAATCGTTTTCCAAATTCAGCCGTATTATAAAACTTATAATATTTATCACAAAATTATCGCCAGATATCACAAAGTACAAAGTGAACAATTCACAACTACACCTTACAGGGGCGTAACAGAGGGCCCCGCAGCATGAAGCTTGCGGGGGGGCCCCAATCGCTTAAGGGCCCCATCTTGTCATCTGAAATTATGTAAAAATCTGTTCTTGTTATATTATTTTACGTTGTCTGTTTAAATTTTTAAAAACGTAAAAATTTCTAACTATATAGACGTAGTTGCCAAGTGAATCATCTCATAATATCTAGAAACTTAATCCCTTCCGGCCTACCGAAATTTTATGACAGCGACAATAAACTATATAATGCTTTGTACGTGACTATTGAAAGATACTAGAATTGCAATTTGCCGAATTTAAGAAGAATATTTTTAAATCTAAAAATGGGTTTTCTTTCTCTCTGTTCTTTACCTACTTTTAGTATTTCGATACAATATTATCGCCAGTAATTTCATATTGGTTGTTTGCATTGAATGTTATTTATGTTTGTGTTTGGTACGCATTTATTTAGCAATTATTGACGACTTTTCTAGTGTAATCATTGGACAATCTCTCAACAGATAAACGGTAAGATAAGGAAATTATAACACTTAACGCTTTAGGGGAGTCAATGTAGAAAAACTTTCATTGTTTCGGTTTCGGAAAAAATCAAACAAGCTTATATTTTTCTAAAACATTTTTTGTTAGTTTATATATATCTTATCTTCAAGTGAAAAGTTCTACTCACAGATGCCTCTAATTGTTTATTAATTCTTTAAACAATAAAACTGTTTTATATTAAATAATTTTAAAAGATATTGGTGAATTCATCATTTTACTTTGTTCAAAAATGTTTCTATTTTCTTTTTGATTATGCTGAATTCGAATATGACATTAAATCAGGGCCAAAGTACGATGTTGGGGGCCCCGGGGCAAACGTGATCTGGGGGCCCCCTACCGGGGTCTGGGGTTAATCAACCAGCAGAAGGAGTCCGGGAAAATTGATACTTAACCACTTGAAAACGCATTTTAATGTACCCCATGCCTGAAGTTTCCTGTACCTACCTACATATTGCTATTTTAGTTGACCAACACAAAAAAAAAATGAAATCACATTATTTTAAGCTAAATATTTTGAAAATATTTACCATCAATATAACATATTTTCTGTTTTCATAAAAAATATACTACATACTATAATGTTACTTACATTCTTCGGCTATAATGTAGGTTTTTAATCGCATTATATTGCCTATAGGCAGTATAACGCGATTAAAATCGCGGGGCCCCTTCGCCGGGGGCCACGAGGCACTGCCCCGGTTGCCCCAATGATAGTTACGGTCCTGTCAGACATTACAATTTGAAAATTCAAAATAAATTTTTTTGAGCACTTATACAGTATAGTATGTCTGCGTGTCTTCGAACCATATGGGAAACATTTTTATTATCAATTTTACGAAAAAAGTTATTCTTCATGAAATGCTCTGAATGGTCTTAAATCTGAGATACAAAATAAGCCAGATAAACCATCAGATATTAAAGCTTATCAATTTTATACGAGATAAGTCAAAAAATAGGAATTTAACTCAAGGGTAAAGTACTTTTATATTTAACAATATACGATTTTAATTTTATTAATATGTAATTACATCCTTGTAAATAAAAAATAAATTTTTCCAAATATTTCTCAAATTACCGATAACCGACATCATTTTATTACAATTGAAGGGCTCGGGGCAATAAGGGACCTAAGCCACATTTTTTGAAATTTGAAGATTTTAGTAAAACGGGCCCTGTAACAATGGTCTCAAGCCACCAGCGAAGTTTTACGGCTATTGGGCAATAAATGTGGCCACCAGGCTATAATGACCTTGTTGCCGACTTGCAAAATCATGGAAAATTTTTAAGCAAGAACGTCATAAGCCACAGTAAAATCAACATGGCGACACATGATCGGAGAGTATTGAAAGAAAAACAATTATTTTATAAGGAAAAATACAGTAGTTCTGGTTCAGATTTTGACTCGACGATTCTGTAAAGGATCGAGAATATTCTCCGCATACGAGTTCCAGTGAAAGTTAAGAATCTTCTCCGAAAAAGGTAAGTAAACATTTTAGTGGCTTGAGACCTTCTTGCTGTAGAATATGTGGCTTTTGTCTTAATAAGTTATAATAACATTAAATTTACTTTTTTAGTAAAACGTAGCCCCAAATAACCTGTTTTAAATTTTTTTATTGATAAAGAGCCATTAACACTAATATTCTATTTAAATTCGTTTGTCAATAACACGTTTTAAGACCAAAAAAGTATTTTATTTAGTAGGTGGCTTGGTCCTTTCTTGGTTCGATAGCGAACACCCAAATTCCATATTCATTAAACACCCCCTAAATGCAGCGTTTGATGAAGTAAATGTTGGTAAGAGGGTTGTAAAGTTTGGTGACAACAAAAAGCTTAAAAAATATACATATAGAGGACCAATAATACGGAACATCAAAAAAATTCTGGATATAAACAAACTTTTACATTATATTCCTCTCACAAACCAGCAGTTTTATCTCAGTATTATTGGAATCAGTACAAGTAACATTGAACAAGACTATAACCAAGTTGATGAAACAGAGGAAGTAGACAGGGATGATGAAACCGATTTTTTTTAATAAAAAATAATATTGTAGGTATATTCTTGATTTTAGAATGGTTCATTTTGTTATTTTCAAAAAGGTCATAAGCCACATTTATTTGTTTAATAAATTTTTTCTTAAAAGATACAGTGTCATTTTGTATCTGTCTTTGAAAAAATATATTTAAGAATTTATTATGCATGTAAGGAATTAAGGTAAACATTATAAAATATAAAAATGTGATTTCAGGATTTTGTCAAAAACTTTAAACGTGATTTACTCAAAACTTTTCAAATGAGGCTTAGGTCCCTTATTGCCCCGACCCCTTCAATTATAATAACTATTTTATTATTAATTTTTTTATTTTACGAAAAAATTCTTTATAAAATTCTTATCAGATTCTTTATAAAAAGCTCTGCATTATCTCAAAACGAAGATTCAATCGTAATATATCACATTTTACCAACTTTATACGAGGTATGTCGAAAAATATGAATTTCTCTCTAAGAGAAAAAGTACCTTTATAGTTCACAATATTTCAACTGGAATGATATAATTGCATATTTAAACATAGTAGAGCTTGCTTAGAACACTGATGATGCTCTCTTTAGAGCGAAAACGTTCTGTATTTTAATGTAGCCCTTTATTGGGGTTTTAAACTAATATATCTTTTACGCAGAAGATCTTTTTCTTCAATTTTTGTAATTAATGATATACAGCCGGCTACAGGAAAATTTTCCTTACCTATGGATTTTAACATATATTTATGTTTTTATAATTTTTATAATTTCCTTACAAAATTTTTGTGTTATCTAATCTATAATCTACTTAAGTAAATCTTTATTCATATATTTATGTTTTTATAATTTTTATAATTTCCTTATAAAATTTTTGTTTTTTCCCTATATTAGGGCGGCTCACGCTGCCCCCTTGCACCCCGGGTCGGAATGGGTCTGTATACCAATAAAGATGAGAAATTTAAGTTGTTATGAACAGTGAATGATAACGCTAACACAAAAAAGTTTTTGTTAAATAAGTCTTATTTAGTAATTGTTTAACGCGGGAGCAGTCGCGCTCACTTCTGTCATGTAAGCAGTCGCGCGTAGAACAAAATCTAAAAATATGAATTTAAAACAAATTTCAATTTTATAATATTTTTGTTTGCTTGTTATGTTAAAAATACCTATTTCTAACAATTCTAAAACTAATTGGTTCCCAGCAAAGCCGTAAATTCCACAAAAAAAAAAAATGAAATTAAAAAATTTAAAAAAATCCTACGCATTACTACAATCTTCTTCGAGACACTTACAAGTAGAAAGTTATGTTGCAAAATTTTTCATTAGGTTATCACGGAAAATGATAAAAAGTTGGATTATTTCTAACGACGCGACTGCTCCCGGGTTAAAAGGGGCCCCACTTCAAATTCTGCGGGGGGGCCCCGACGGAGTTTGTTACGCCACTGACACCTTATGGTTGGTTAAGACTACTGAAAGTTTTTAAGCTGTTACCAAGACAAAGAATGTGCATATATGTACAAGTCAAAACATGTTTATGGTGTACAATTTATTGTACGTCAGGCACATAAGTGTTTGGATTGAGATGAAATTTGGCATACACATAGCTATCATGTCAGAAAAAAAAGTGATATGGTGCCGATATGTGCTTTTGCGCTGGGGGTTATTAGCGAGTAAATATATTAGTTTTTCAACAAAAAAAAATCACGGTTTTATACTGTTTTCGCAAATAACTCAAAAAAGAAGTATTTTATCGAAAAAAAAACATTCTTAGCAAAAAAATAGCTTAGAAAAATGTGAAAAAATAGTGTATTAGTGAGGTCTCTAGACCCAGTAGAAGCAGAGTTGTAGTTAATAAAAAATAGGTTCTTATTCAAAGCTATTATTTCAACGTGAAATAACCAACAAGAATTTTCGGGAAAAACTTGTTACAGCTTTTTTAAAGTGTTTAAAACATTTATTTTTGTTTTTGAGCTCTTTTAATCCATTTCACGCGGTGGATTAGTCCACAGTTTCCTTTAGGTCGTCGTTCATAGGCTCTGATGTTTTTTTGCCTTTTCTACTATCTTCTTCCACTCTCTCCGGCATAGGCGTAACCAGGGGGGTTTTGGGGGTTATAACCCCCCCCCATTGGGATGTACTTTGAGCTCTATACGCTTAACACCATAGCCCTCAGAGACCTTCCAGTAGTTATAACCCCCCCTTTCAGGTAGTTGTAACCCCCCTCTTAGGATCATCCTGGTTACGCCTATGCTCTCCGGCCCTGAATCATTTCTCTCAAGTTTGCAATTTCCATCTTTGGTATATCGTCTAACAGTTGATCTTCCCATGTTCTTTTTTGTCTTCCTCTTGGTCTACTTTTTACTGGTTTCCAGTTTATTATCTTCCTGATCAGTTCTACTAACCCTATTCTTTGTGTGCGCCCAAACCATCTGAGCCTTTGAGCTTTAATGAATTTCACTATATCTTCGCCTTCAGGTGTATTTATTATTTCATGGTTTATCAGCTTTCTATATTCCCCTGTTTCTGTCTTTGCTGGGCCATGTATTCTTCTCATAATTTCTTTGTTTTTTTCCTAAGACACATTACCTCTGTTCCGTAGGCTATCACTGGACTAATTGCTGCTGTATATATTTTTGATTGTTTATTTTATTCTTAAGTAGTCGGTGATATTTCCAATATACTCTAATACCTGATTTAATTCTTTCGTTTATCTCTACAGGGTGAGCCACGCTCAACGGGACGGAGCCTACCGAGGAAACGGCTAAAGATATTAAAAATTCCTTCAGTAGAAATACGTAGGTCAGTACCGGCTACAAATTAAAATTTGTGAAATGTATACAGGGTGTCCCAATTTGGCGTAATGATATAAAGTTATAGATTTTTAAATAGAACAACCTATATTTCACTTTAATATTGAATTCTACTGAACAAAATAATGTTACTTTATTCAACATTCCCTATACCTATTTTTGACAGGTTTCGATTTATTTGGGTTTTTCTGAAAATGTACTTTTTGCGAAATTAATTAATTACACATTATCGCATGAATTTTAATTAACGTCTTTTTGTCAGTTAATTGTCAACTGTCCATGCTTTACATCAGAATAATTACCATTTGAAACTAATCTACAGAGTGTTCGCAATCTGAAGTGTCAATGCTGTACAATATTTTGCATAATTACTTTCTTAACTTAAATGGGACACCCTGTATTTTACTTTAATTTTGAATTCTAATCAAAAAAATAATATTACTTTAATAAACAACCCCTATACCTAGCTTTCATAATTTTCGATTTATTTGCGTTTTTTTGAAATGCACTATTCTTGAAATTAATTAATTACACTTTATTACATAAAGTTAAACAAAACACACTGGAAAAAATTAATTTACATTAAATGTTCAAAATGGTGTCCATTTCCTTCAATACATAACCTCTGTGTTCAAAATTTTGTTTTACTTTTCTTAACATTTCTGGAGTAACTGTTGCAAACGCATTACGAATACGCGTTTTCATGTCTTCATGTAGGTGGAGTTTGATAAACCAAACTTTTAATATATCCCCAAAAAAAAGTCCACTGATGTTAACCCAGGTGATCTAGGGGGCCAATTAACAGCACCACCCCTACCTATCCACTTTCCGGGAAATGTTCTGTCTAAATATTATCTAGCATTACGCCTGTAATGTGCTGGAGCACCGTCTAGCTGTTGTTCTAATATTTAAAGGGATATTTTGCAAAAGTATCCAAAAGTCTCTTCGTAAAAATCTTAAAAACTTCTGTCCATTTAAATGGCCATTAAAAAAATACGGTCCTATCACATGTTCTCCTTTTATTCCACCATATACATTAAGGGACCATCGGTTTTGTCGATCAATATAATCTATATTCATGTTGATTTTCCGTATTATACTAGTGAAAGTTATGACGATTCACGAATCCATTATTATGGAAAGTAGACTCATCAGTGAACAAAATTTTATCAAAAAAAATGTTGATCTGCTCCCGTTTTGTCCACAAACCATAAACAAAACTCTAACTTACGTTCAAAATCAGTTCCATACAAATGCTGATGCATTTGAATATGTTGGTATGGGTAATATTTATATTTTTTAAGAATTCTGCGGATACTAGTTTGGCTTACTTTAATCTCCCTGGCCATCGTCCTTGTACTTGTATTTGGATTTTCAATAACTGATTGAATAACTTCTAATTCGGTATTTTCATCTTCAGTTATAGGATTTATCAATTTTCGTTTAGTATAAACAACACTGCCAGTTTCACGAAACCTTGTTAAGACTCTTTCAAATACTTCTTTACGAGGATGACGTTTTAAGGGAAATCTCTCAGCATAGACTCTTGATGCTAACAAACTGTTTTGATCACATTCAGCCAGTATTAAAATCATATTTACTCGGTCTTCAATTGAATAATCTGCCGTTTCTATTAATTGAAAGCAATACAGTTAATAGTTTGACTATTAGGTTGAAAGCTAGGTAACTTTTGTTTTTTCATGGCATTCTTTATAATGTATAATAAGCTATGTAATTAACGACATTTAATGTTACAGGTAACATAATGCAAAGAGATCTGAAGATACTAGATATTAATATAAAATTTTATAATAGTTTGATTATAATAATTGTTACAGCATTCAAATAAAGGGTGTTTTGTTTAAGTTAGAGTAGAACTTTATGTAATAAAGTGTAAAATAAAGTGTAATTAATTAATTTCAAGAATAGTGCATTTTCAAAAAAACGCAAATAAATCGAAAATTATCAAAGATAGGTATAGGGAATGTTTAATAAAGTAATATTATTTTTTTGATTAGAATTCAAAATTAAAGTAAAATATAGGGTGTCCCATTTAAGTTAAGAAAGTAATTATACAAAGTATTGTACAGCAATGACACTTCAGATTGCGAACACTCTGTAGATTAGTTTCAAATAGTAATTAGTCTGATGTAAAGCAAGGACAGTTGACAATTAACTGACAAAAAGACGTTAATTAAAATTCATGCGATAATGTGCAATTAATTAATTTCGCGAATAGTACATTTTCAGAAAAACCCAAATAAATCGAAACCTGTCAAAAATAGGTATAGGGAATGTTGAATAAAGTAACATTATTTTGTTCAGTAGCCGGTACTGACCTACGTATTCCTACAGAAGAAATTTTTATTATCTTTAGCCGTTTACCCGGTATGCTCCGTCCCGTTGAGCGTGGCTCACCCTGTATACTCCTTCCATTTTGGCCGTCCACCATCATCCCCAGGTATTTGAAACAATCTACCCTCTGGAATGCATGTTCACTTCTTCACATCTTTATTTCCGTTATTCTGAGCTATACTTTCTCCACTAAGTAGTGTACTAAAGTGTTCCTGACACCTTTGTAATACTTCTTCCTTGGTTCTGATTTGGTTCACTTGTGGCTTGCAAACTTTTCTTGTGGTGTTAAATTGTTTGTAAAATTTTCTGTGTTCATGTTCTCTATTTACGTTTTTCATTTTTTTATTGATTTATCGTCGCTTTTTCTGTTTGTGCTTTTGTTTTTCCTCTGTTTTCTGTAGTCAATATTCTAAAACGTTGATCGTAGTCCTTCTGGTGCTCATTTTGAAGTACGCAACATTTTCATTAATTTAAACAAATTTTAATACTTGAAAAAGAACTAAAATTTTCACTAGTAATACCACTAGAGGTCAAATTATTTCCGGAAATTTTTTTGAGATCATGAATATTTTGAAAATTTTCTAAAAATATTCATGATCAAAAAAAAATTTCCGGATATTAATTTGACTTCGCGTGGTATTCGGTAAGAAAATTCCACACCAAATTTGCATTTGAAAATCCAAAGCTGCATGAACAGATTAATAGCGCGCCATAGCTTTGTCAGCAATTATTTAGGCTTTCAAATTCGTAATTTCTACTCATTGTAGTTGCATGGGAATACCATTTCAAGATAGATAATAATATATTCTTCAATTTTACATAAGTTTTGAGTAACTACAAGTGATAGAAAATTATTTTTTGGCGTTTTATTTTAAATTATGTAAACAAATAAAAACCAGTCTGTCAAAAATGTTCTGTTATTGTAAACGTCAAAAAATTTCCACTATAATTCGCTGTTGGGTACCCCACGAGCAAAAAATTTCCGATAAAATACCTCCGTTGCCATGGTGATCTGTCAAAATAACGTATTTGGATTGGTTCAAAATTACAGGTGTGGAATTTTCACTAGTAATACCACTAGAGGTCAAATTATTTCGGGAAATTTTTTTGAGATCATGAATATTTTGAAAATTTCCCGAGTCGCAGACGAGGGAAATTTTCTAAAAATATTCATGATCAAAAAAAAATTTCCGGATATTAATTTGACTTCGCGTGGTATTCGGTAAGAAAATTCCACACCAAATTTGCATTTGAAAATCCAAAGCTGCATGAACAGATTAATAGCGCGCCATACCTTTGTCAGCAATTATTTAGGCTTTCAAATTCGTAATTTCTACTCATTGTAGTTGCATGGGAATACCATTTCAAGATAGAAAATAGTATATTCTTCAATTTTACATAAGTTTTGAGTAACTACAAGTGATAGAAAATGAATCAAAACTAAATTATGTAAACAAATAAAAACCAGTCTGTCAAAAATGTTCTGTTATTGTAAACGTCAAAAAATTTCCACTATAATTCGCTGTTGGGTACCCCACGAGCAAAAAATTTCCGATAAAATACCTCCGTTGCCATGGTGATCTGTCAAAATAACCTATTTTGATTGGTTCAAAATTACAGGTGTGGAATTTTCAATGAAATAAGACGCTGGCCTATAACGGGTTAAGCATTAATGTAACTTGGTTCCTGTTAACTACCCTACGTAACATATTGATTTTATTATTTAACCACGTTACGTAATTATGTAAATTTTAATTGACATGTGAAAACAACTTCTCTGGCGGAGTTGCACTGACCCCCGCCACTGTCAAATCCATAATTCTAATACGAGTTTAGTAGTTCACTTCTCACAAAGGACAAACTGCCGAGGACAGAACTTGTACCATTGTTTGTTGGGTGATGACGGCATTACAGATGTTATTTGCCTAATAATGCATATAATATTTGAATTATTACTCCCAAAGTCCCAGAGCTATGTTTGTATTCAGGTTTGTAGATGCCGAAACTGTTAAGGATTACTGATAAAGAAATACGTTATCTTCCGCTCTGTCTTTTCCGGTTTCATTGTTATATCATTAATATTGTTTAATTATGTTGTAAACGGAGCTACTACGAATAATACACAACATTTTAAATACTTGGGAAGAAAAATAAATTCGTCAGTTCCTTGATTTAAATTTATTTTATATAAATAAAATTCGTTGAAAACTAGTTCCCAAAATAAAAAAATTAAAATAATAAACTTACGACCGTCTATCGGCATCCAAATCCAAAGCATTCCCTCTAGTACATTCTTTCACGGTTTTTGCTGTAAATTTTAAAGAACCGCTTCGATTGACATGAAATTTGGCACACACATAGCTAACATGTCAAAGAAAAAAAGTGATATGGTGCCAATGTGGGCTTTTGCCCTGGGGATGAGATTCACCCCATCTCGGGAGTGAAAAATATATGTCTGAGATAGATAAGTCCCGAAATGGACAAACTGACTAATTTTAAGTAACTTTTGTTATATAGAGTTTTTTGACCAAATCAATACTTTTCGTGTTATTTGCAAGTGAATATCGTGAGCGTACTGGGAAAATCCACTAACTCCATTTTTTTTTCAATTTTGACATTTTAATAACATTAAATCAACAAACATTAATATGTTAACAGTAAAAACGGTATATCTCCAAATTCGTCATCCAGCGTGCTTAAATCGGTGCATTCAGTGACAAAAAAATCAACTAACTCCACATTTTCCAAAGTTTTCATGAATAACAGAGAGAGTCTGTAATTTGGAATAAATTCAATATCTCAAATACTAATTATTTTTTTTGAAAAATACTCAGACCCGTCGATTAGTACTTCAAATTGTCCTTTTTGACATACAATAATAATGTATACAGGGTGTCACAATTTAGAGATATGACATCATCGTTGATTTTCTTAAATGGCAACACTGTCATTTTGATAGCTATTTTGATAGGATGTGTAAAGTTATTCACAACTGCAAAATATCAAATTTTTATTCTCCACCATTTACAAGATAATAGAAAATAACAAAGTTATGTCTGTAATTTGAAATAAATTCAATAATTAAAATACTAATTATTTTTTTGAAAAATGCTCAGACCCGTCGATTAGTATTTCAAATTGTCATTTTTGACATACAATAATAATGTATACAGGGTATCCCAAATTTAGAGATATGACGTCATCGTTGATTTTCTTAAATGGCAACACTGTCATTTTGATAGCTATTTTGATAGGGTGTGGTAAAGTTATACACAACTGCAAAGTTTCAAATTTTTGTTCCCTATCATTTACAAGATACAGTAGAACCCGCTTATTAGAATACCTGTTAAAGGAATAACCCGGTTTAAGGAATAGAGATTTGAGGTCCCGAAACGTTTCTACTAGCCAGCAGTGATCGGATATTAGAATATCCGGGTTATAGGAATACTTCTGCTTGGCACGAAGGCTATTCCAATAAGCGGGTTCGACTGTAATAAAAAATAACAAAGTTATGAAAAACAAGTAATCAAATAATAATTATTTCAAATAAGCAAATGCTCATAACGTTGCCCATTGACAATTTGACAATAATAATTGAGGGCAACATTATGAGTATTTGCTTAATTTAAATAATTAAATTAAATTATTATTTGATTACTTGTTTTTCATAACTTTGTTATTTTTTATTATCTTGTAAATGATAGGGAACAAAATTTGAAATGTTGCAGTTGTGTATAACTTTACACTTTACACACCCTATCAAAATAACTATCAAAATGACAGTATTGCCATTTGAGAAAATCAACGATGACGTCATATCTCTAAATTGGGACACCCTGTATACATTATTATTGAATGTCAAAAATGACAGTTTGAAATACTAATCGACGGGTCTGAGCATTTCAAAAAAAAATTATTATTTTAATTATTGAATTTATTCCAAATTACAGATGTAACTTTGTTATTTTCTATTATCTTGTAAATGGTAGAGAATTAAAATTTGATATTTTGCAGTTGTGTATAACTTTACACACCCTATCAAAATAGCTATCAAAATGATAGTGTTGCCATTTAAGAAAATCAACGATGACGTCATATCTCTAAATTGAGACACCCTGTATACATTATAATTATATGTCAAAAAGGACAGTTTGAAATACTAATCGTCGGATCTGAGCAGTTTTCAAAAAAACAATTAGTATTTGAGATATTGAATTTATTCCAAATTACAGACTCTCTCTGTATGTGCACATACCTGTGGTTATCATCCTTCAAAATCATATCTAGGTACCAAAACGTGAACAGCCAGTGTACCCGATTTTTAAGAGGTAAGCCATAAGATATAATAATGTTTAAATGCGTTTTTCTCAAAACTTTACTTTTGTGAGTTAGTGGATTTTCCCAGAACGCCCACGATATGTTCATTTTTCAACAAAATAACCACGTTTTTAGACGGGTTTTCGCAAATAACTCAAAACGTAAGCATTTTGTCGAAAACAATATTCTTAGGAAAACTATAGCCTATAAAAAAGTGAAAAAAACGGTTTATACATTAGGTCTCTATACCTAGCCAAAACAGAGTTATAGCTAATGAAAAATTGGTTCATAGGTATTCGAAAAATTCAAAATAGAATAGTTCAATGTGAAATATCCAAATATGAAGCATTCTTGAGGAAAACACATTACAACTTTTTTAATGTGTTAAAAAAAGCTTTATTTCTGTTTTTGAAAAAAAAATTTCTAGCATTAACTGTAAGCAAGTTACGCTCAACATAAAGTTGGTCCCTTTTGTTTTGCCAAAAAAAAATCAGGAAGATCACCCCCCAATTAGCAACTTAAACGAAATTAATCGTTACCGCTTCACAAATTACTTTGCTTATGTTGTGTTTGTATGATCTGTAAATTTCATCGATTCAAAGTGTTTATTTAAAAAAAAATGGTTTTAAAGTAAAATTTTTAAAAATTGTAATTTTGAAAAAAATGCTTTTTTTCAAAATAACTTAAAAATTGTTAGAGATACCAAAAATTTGAGAAATATATTAGTATCAGGAAATTACTCTGTAATTAAATACAATACTAAAAAAAACGAGCCTGTACCGCCATTAAACAGAACAAAATAATAAACTTTCTTCAAATAAACTTTTTTTATTCCATGCATAGATTTTGTGTCATTTTGGACCTACTCAATTTTTTTATTTCTAACAAGAAATCGAACATATTGTAACTAAAAACTAATTAGGCAACATAGAGAAATTGTCACTGTCATTTTGATAAACCTGCGTCAGATTTTCTCTTATCTGTTCTGTTATCTTTGTCGATATCTGTTCAGTGCAGTAGTGTGTTATTTTAAGAATTCGTTATTGTTTGTTTCATAGCAAAGTAGTGTTTGTTTATAGTTAATTTATTATATTTTTGTGTAATATAACTAAGTTGTTCGCCTATTTAAAAAAATAGATTATTGTTAATTGTGAATTTTAGATATATTATGTAGGTTTGTAGGTAGGTAACGCCCGGTTTCATAATTAACTTAAAGTAAACATTAACTAAAGTTCACTTTAACGTTGACATTTACCCATATGAATTGCATTGATAAAGTTACTAACTTAAAATTTAAAGTCCACTTTATTAACTGATTATGAAACCGAGCGTAAGTATATTTTACGTAAAAATATTTCGAATTCTAATGTGAGTATATAAAGTTTTAGGAGGATATTTTATTCTAAAAATATTATCAATAGTTTAACAAAATGGGAAAAGTTAATCAAACGAAAAATAAAGTGAAACCTTCCAAGAAAACAGTCCATTAAAAACCGTGCCAAAATTATGCGAACATGGAAATTATGAACTAAATAAAACACAGCTCTTGTTTCGCTTCACAACGAAATGATTAACTATTTTTCAATGGAAAGTAAGGCACAATTTTACCAAAAAAATGATTTTATTAAAGTTTCGACGCCCAAGTCGGGTGTCGTTGTCAAAATACAAAATAATATTTTGACAAAAACACACGACTTGGGCGTCGAAACGTTGATAAAATCATTTTTTTGTTAAAATTGTGGCTTATTTCCCATTGAAAAATAGTTGATAATAAAAATGCCAAGAAACACACTGGGAAGGCCAAGGACACTGGGAATCCAACTACTATAAAATATTTATGTCGGGAGCCAATAAAACTGGTCAAAATGGCGTAGCAATACTGGTACGGAAGAACCTCGCAAAATGTGTATATGAATATCTCACAATAAATGAGCGCCTAATTAAAATTACTCTTGATGGACAGCCAACAAAGGTTCATGTACTACAAGTATATATGCCAACATGCGACGGGACAGATGAAGAAGTAGAAGAGATGTACCAGTTAATAAACAGTAACATCGCTAACATACCCAAAAAAAGAGCCAGTCATAATATTGGGTGACTGGAACGCAAAAGTAGGCAAAACAACATCAGAAGAGCTGCTGAAAGGAACAGTTGGTGGGTTTGGAATAGGCGAACGAAATGAGAGAGGAGAAAGGCTATTACAATTTGTCATCGACACTGAACTTAGTATCATGAACACCATGTTTAAACATCACCCGCGAAGACTATCAACTTGGACTTCACCAGGGGGAAGATATAAAAATCAAATAGATTATATTCTTGTCAGCAAACGATGGAAAAGTTCGGTAGTAAACGTAAAGACAAAACCAGCGGCGGATTCCGGAACAGACCATAAAGTGTTACAATCCGAATTCCGTATCAAATTTTGTAAGAAACAACTAGAACAATTAAATATAGTCCTAAAGAGCCTGGAAAATACAAAGAAACACTAAGACATAGTAACACACCAAACATTACTGGCGATCCCAATCAAACATGGGAACATACAAAGACGTGGATTATAGACGCAATAAATATTACAAACCACAAAGAAACCCAACGGAAAGAAAAACACTGGATGACTGATGAGACACTGAACCTAGTAGAAGAACGAAGGAATATTAGAAACAACGCTGCAAATCCAGCAGAAACTGAAAACAAGATAGCAGATGTAAACAGACGCATAAAATCATCAAGTAGAAGAGACAAAAATAATCACATTAAAGAAATATGCAAACAACTAGAAGAACACGCCGACCATCAAGAATCTAGAGAACTGTTTGGCAAAGTGAAATATTTAACTACAGAGTTTAAACCACAAACGCAGGTCATTAAAGATAACTTGGGAACGATCATCACCAATGCAGAGGGCATAGCAGCGACATGGAGACAATACTGTGAAATGCTGTTTCATAGTGACCACGAAGACGAGAATCCAGAAGAAATAAATGACGAAAAGGAACCACATATTTTAAAATCGGAAATAGAAACCGCAATAAAAAAATTGAAAACTAGAAAATCTCAAGGATAAGACGGAATCACGGCGGAAGCACTCAAAGAAATGGGAGACATAGGAGTTGAAGTGATGTTCAAACTGTGTAATGAAATCTGGAACACAGGAAAATGGCCAGATGATTGGTGTAAGCTTACTTTCATACCCATTTATAAGAAAGGCTCACCAACTGATTGTAATAACTACCGCACTATAGCCCTGATCTCCCACGCAAGTAAAGTCCTTCTAACTATAATTAACGAGAGATTAAAATCAATACTTTTACCACAGATCAGTGGCGTAGCTAACATGGGTGACACCCGGAGCGGTAATCCATGGTGTCACCCCAAATCCTAAAAATAAAGATTGTTAAAATCAACGAAAATCCGATAAACGTATGTTTTGAATAATGAAAAAATTAAGAAATATAGTTGATAAACCGAGGTTATTTAGCCTTGTTTGAGCCATTGTTGCTCGCAAGTATTTCTTGATTAATTTTAGCTTACTAAAACATCACACGATGCAACAGATACACAAATGGTTATATACAGTGAGGACGTTTGAGTTGGAATAAATTCATTATCTCAAAAAAGAGCGTATTTGAAAAAAAATCCTGAAACAGGTAGATTTTTATTTTAAAATTATGACCTTTTGGCATATGTTTTATACTAGTGACGTAATCCATCTGGGCGTAATGACGTAATCGATGATTTTTTTAAATGAGAGTAGGGGTCGTGTGATAGCTCATTTGAAAGGTTATTTAATTCTCTATTCATTAATATAAACATTAACATAATTATTTATACAGGGTGTCAAATAATTTTTTTTTAATTAAATTAATTAAGAGAAAAAGAAGAATTTATGTAAATCATTTATTTCAAAAACATTTGAGTGCCGTCAGAAAACAGAAAGAAATGATTATTTGACAAATAAACATTGTTTTTCGCTTAAATTCAATGTTAAAACTGCCACCCACCTGCCTCTTAGCTATTTGAACACTGAATTTAAGCGAAAATCAATGTTTATTTGTGATATAAACATTATTCCCTGTTGTTCTGACAGCAGTAAAATGTATTTTGAATTAAATAAATTGCTTACATTTTTCTTTGTGCGTAAATTAATTTAATAAAAAACAATTTTTTTGTACACCCTGTATAAATAATTATAATAATGTTTATGTCACTGAATCGAGAATTAAATGTCCTTTCAAATGAGCTACACAGAACCCCTACTCTTATTTACAAAAAAACCATCGATTACGCCATCACGCTCAAATGGATGACTAGTATGACATATATGCCAAAAAGTCATAATTTAAAAATAAAAATCGACCTGTCTCAGGATTTATCTTTAAATTCGCCCATTCTCGAAATAATGAATTTATTCGAACTTAAACGTCCTCACTGTATAATTTTAGTGCGACCATTAAGTTTGGGAGAGATTCCATGAAATCCCATTCCACAATGAATTTTTAAAAGTCTACAACTAACCATTTAGATGCTGTGCTAATGGCCGCTTGTAAATGTCTTTTGAGCCTTTATATTTCTAGCAAAAGGTCTGCTTCTGATACCTCGTCATGGTAAGGTCACAGAAATGTTGAAACAGTTAACTTCAACTGTTCACTGTTCGTGAAAAGCAAAGTGTGTGTCTGCACAACCTCGAACAATGAAACCACATCATAAATGAACTTTGATTCTGGTTTTGAGTTCAAAATTGAATAGGTCAAAACAGTCCAACATATCCTTTTGAAGTTCGGCTCTAAGTGTCAGTCCTGTATCAGTAGCTAAGTCACCATTCAATCGTTTTTGACGTCGAATTCGTTTTTCGGTGGAAATGTCGTCGCCCTCATATTTTATCGTGTCAACATCTATTGCTTTTTCTCTTAGAACTCTTAGAACTTAAAATTTATTTGTCTTAGAACATCATTCCAAAAGAAAAGATGACAAAAAGTGTGAAATTACACACAGCGGGTATCAATAGGTTATGTGCAGCACAGCTGATGTCTAAATTTTCTTGTGGATGACATAATTCCTCAATTGCAGCAACAACACTATCAAAATATTCTGCTAATACTTTAATTGCAGCATAGTGAACACTCCAACGCGTTGTGAAAAGTTGTTTAAACAGATGCTTTTCTGTGTTTAATAAGCACTTCCCAGCAGCTAGTGGAAGCAGAAAAAAAATTAAAAATTGCCTCTACAGTTCCAAAAAAAGGTATTCAAGATATATTGTATGCAAAAGAGTGCCGACCACAAAAATGATTGGTATAATGATCAATACATCCAACGAAAATGGGCTTTTTGTTTTTTGCTTTAATGACGTAGGCCCAAAATTTCGCGCCAATGTGTTTTAAATGCATTCATTTTTTTTTCTAATACTGAGAAAGCTATTTTTGAAATATTTAAACGCGGAATGAAAGATTTCATTATTAGATACCGAGGGCCGAAAGTCCCTCAGAATAACCATAAAGTTTCTTTTAAATGAGATATTTAAAATTAAAAACCACACTAAATATTCTCTTTTTTTAACCCTTGTAACTTATTAAAATAAACATTATAGGAGTTTTCAGGGACTTTCGGCCCTCGGCAATCTCTCGTTCTGCGTGTAATTTTTCTAAAAATACTTATTAGTTTTCTCAGGATTCGAAAAAAAAAAGAATGCATTTAAAACAAATTGGCACGAAATTTGGCGCCTACGCACTTAATAATAGCTTGTATTCCTTCATGTTCTTCACAGCTGCATTATTGTATCCTTGTGATCGGCACTTCATAAATCTGAATCATCAATTTCAAGCTTCTTGAGAATTTCGTTACTTAGATCAACTGCTTTTTTCCTTTTAACGGAAAAAATCCAAGAAATGCCTCTTTGACCTCGACTTTTCTCGGTTTCGTGTGTTCACAAAATAATATCGAATTGTATTTTGATTGTAAAGTGGGTAAATTTACAAATTAACGATTCATTCTTTTGTGATCGGGTCTCTCGGGTGTCACCCCCGAACGGGTGACACCCGGGGCGGACCGCCCCCTCCGCCCCACCCTAGCTACGCCACTGCCACAGATCCCACAAGAACAATGTGGATTTGTCCCTGGAAGAGGCACACGAGAACAAATTCTTAATCTCAGACAAATTATAGAAAAATCTAAAGAATTTAATCTAGAAACATATCTGTGCTTCGTCGACTACTAGAAAGCGTTCGATAATGTAAAGTGGCATAAAATGTGGGGAATACTGAGAGACATGGGTACCCCCGAACATCTAATATACCTGCTGAAACAACTGTATATCAACAACACAGCAAACGTAAGAGTCAACAACACATCCGATAATTTTAAACTAAAAGCCGGTGTTCGTCAAGAATGTATTATCTCTCCCACGTTATTCAATATACAGGGTGAGTTTTTAGTGCGGGATCGGTCGATAATTCCATTACGGTGTAGAATATCGAAAAAAGTTATTTAGAAAAAATGTAGGCAATGATATTCTCCACGCTTGGAAAATATGTCCATTTCTACAGGGTGATCAATAACAGCGTGGTATATCAAACATATAATTTTTTAAATGGGACACCCTATATATTTTTTCATATTTATATTCCCCTCATAATTCTTGTTCATATAATATAGGGTTTTGCATTACTATACAGAGTATTTAACAAGTTATGACCATTTTTATTTCGAAATCCCTATGAGATTAACACCCTGTATATAAAGAAGTAATTCATAGACAATAATTTGTTTTATGTAGTAAGATAAGTAATATACTGTAGTTTTTAAATTAAGTCCAATTGAAATCATTGACGAATGTTTGTATACAGGGTGAACTACAAAACCAAATTACGATTTTCTCTATTTTTTTAAATGGATCACCCTATATTTTATTTTTCAAAAATATTGTATTTATTATACTCTTTCATTTTTATATAGCATTCCCTATATCTAAGCTTATTACTTTCGGAGATATTTTTAGTTTTCTTCAACTTTCGGGAATACATTCAATTTTTCTAGTAGAAATAAGTTGGTATTGAATGATAATTAAACAAAATTATTTTTATTCAATAAATAACTAACACAAAATATAAACCATAGCAATATGCAATGAATGTATCAATAAATGTGATATTAAGGAATTATCATATTTCCATAATATACAAGAATCATACAATTCCTACAAAAAAAAATATAGGTAGGTATCTTGTGTATAATAAAATTACAAGATTATTTTTATTTAATAAACAACTCACACAAAACATAAATCAAAACAATATACAACTAATTTAATAGTTTTTAGATTATTATATCAACAGCATTTTAAGCCAAGAAATTTTTAGTAACACATTCCTAATTGCAGATTGTGACCCGCAGTTATTAATAATATAATTTTCATATTAAATTTCATTAGTATGCATCAAGAAATCCCTACTTTGTTAACACTCAAACTAGGTGATCTATAAATGTTTAAGGTGATATTGTTACAGATTACATGATTGGTCCACATTTTTTGACGGTTGAGGTTTTTATACGACGGTGCTTCAGTTCTTCCAAAATTGATTTTTTTCAAGTGGGGCTATATAAAAAACCTTGTATACCAGAAGCATCCAACAACGCTTGATGATATGAAAAATAGAATAAAAGAAGCTTTTAATAATATTGACTTACAAAAATGTTAGAAATGTGGCTCGGTCATTTGAATATCGGTTACAAAATTGCATAGTCGTTGAAAGTGGTCATTTTCAACATTTATTTTAGACTTGTATCCTTAACATCACATTAATTGGTACATTCATTAAATTTTGTTATGGTTTATTATTTTTTTGTTAGTTATTTATTGAATGAAAATATTTGTTATATTATTACGTAATACTTATTTGTTATGTAAGTTATTTATATTTATAAGATTTGAATGTATTCCCGGCAAATGAAGAAAACTAAAAATATCTCAGAAACTAATAAGTTTAGGTATAGGAGATGCTATATAAAAATGAAAGAGTATCGTAAATACAATATTTAAAAAAAAATAAAATATAGGGTGATCTATTTAAAAAAAATTGAGAAAATCGTAATTTTGTTTTGTAGTTTAAAAGTGCTCATAAAAATGAATGTTCTACTAAAAAATTCTTGGCTTAGAATGCTGTTGATATACTAATCTAAAAACTGTTACATCAGTTGTATATTGTTTTGATTTATGTTTCATGTAAGTTATTTATTGAATAAAAATAATCTTGTTATATTATTATATACAATACAAAGTTTTTTTTGTAGGAATTTTACGATTCTTGTCTATTAGGGAAATATGATAATTTCTTAATATCACATTTATTGGTATATTCACTGCATATTGCTATGGTTTATATTTTGTGTTAGTTATTTATCTAATAAAAATAATTTTGTTTAGTTATCACTCAATACTAACTTATTTCTACTAGAAAAATTGAACGTAGTCCCGAAATTTGAAGAAAACTAAAAATATCTCGGAAAGTAATCAGTTTAGATATAGGGAATGCTATATAAAAATAAAAGAGTACATTAAATACAATAATGTTGAAAAATAAAATATAGGGTGATCCATTTAAAAAAATAGAGAAAATCGTAATTTGGTTTTGTAGTTCACCCTGTATACAAATATTCGTCAATGATGTGAATTGGACTTAATTTAAAAACTACAGTATATTACTTATCTTACTACATAAAACAAATTATTGTCTATGAATTACTTCTTTATATACAGGGTGTTAATCTCATAGTGATTTCGAAATAAAAATGGTCATAACTTGTTAAATACTCTGTATAGTAATGCAAAACCATATATTATATGAACAAGAATTATGAGGGGAATATAAATATGAAAAAATATATAGGGTGTCCCATTTAAAAAATTATATGTTTGATATACCACGCAGTTACTGATAACCCTGTAGAAATGGACATATTTTCCAAGCGTGGAGAATATCATTGCCTACATTTTTTTTAAATAACTTTTCTCGATATTTTATACCATATTGGAGTTATCGACCGATCCCGCACTAAAAACTCACCCTGTATATAGCGAACACATCATGAACATTGTATTCGACGGATGGCTAGGAGGAATATCAGTCGGAGGCCGAAAAATCAGCAATCTCCGCTATGCTGACGACACTTTAGTACTAGCATCATCAACAAACGAACTTGAATACATCATGTACAGACTAGATACTATTAGTCGTGAATATGGACTTAAAATTAATGTACAGAAGACCAAGGTAATGATAATCGATCGAATTAGAAATAACCAGCCGGAAATACGAAACGTATCGGGGTTTGAAGTGGTAAGCCGTTTCAATTACTTAAGTTCCGTTATCACAAACAATGGTGGATGCGAAGAAGAAATACGCCGACGCCTTAAAATGGCCAGATCAGCAACGGTCAAACTGACTAAAATATGGAAAGATACGGCCATAACCAGGAACACGAAACTGCGCCTGGTACGGACGCTTATCTTTCCTATCTCTACCTATGCTTCAGAAACTTGGACCATTAAAAAGTCCGACTCACGACGTATAATGGTCTTTGAAATGTGGGTATATCGTAGAATGATGCGCATACCCTGGACAGCACATCGCACAAATATCTCAATATTATCAGAACTCGACATCAACACTAGGCTTACCACCATCATCAACCAAAATATATTGAGGTACTTTGGACACATTACCAGACGAAGAGAAGGCATGGAGAGGTTGGTGGTTGAAGGCAAGGTAGAGGGTAAAAGAACTCGAGGAAGATCGCCACTCCGATGGTCAGACCAAATAAAATGCGCCACCGGTTACTCTCTGTCCGAGGCAGCACACCGCGCCCAGGAGAGAGAAGAATGGATAGCAACCATTCGTCAAATACCATAACGTCACCACGTCCTTACGAAGGATAAAGGATAGAGGAGGAGGATAAAAATGCCACAAGGCAATATCTTCAGAACAACATTAAAAAACGAAATGATTATTTATTATTATGTACCTATTATTTCGTGCAAATACCTATGTTAACATAATATTTTCACCCATTTTGGTTTATTTTTATAAATATTTATTTACTAATAACAAAATTGTTTTCTATTATTTCCATTTAGCGCGCCTATGAGTTAAATTGTCAAAATATTGATATTAGATAATGTCAAGATTACCACTGTTGTTAAAGTTTCGCAGACCTTACGAAAAAAGGTATGATACTATCTCCCGAAGTTATATTGATGACGCGCTATTGTTTGCTCTTAAGAGGCTACAGTAGCGATCAACAGGTAGCAATAAACGCGTTCCAAGATTGCGGCTCTAATTTGGAATAATTTTTCGAGATATTTGGCACACATATTCGTAATATAATAAAGAATGGCGGTACAGAGCTCAGTTTCAGAATTATGTTAGTACGTGGAAATTACTCTATAACTAAATAAAATATTGAAAAAAGGAGCCTGCACCGCCATTAAGAAGAAGAAAAAAATAAACTCTTCAAATAAACTTTTTTATCCCATGCCTAAATTTTGTGTAATCTTGGAACTACTAACATTTTTTATTTCTAACAAGAAATCGAAAATATTAGATATAACCTGCGTCAGATTTTCTCTACTTTAATATGTTCTGTCATCTTTATCGATATCTGTTCAGTACAGTAGTGTGTTAATTTAAGAATTCGTTATTGTGGTTTCATAGGAAAGTAATGTTTATTGATAGTTAATTTAATATATTTTTGTTGTATAAGTTGTTGGCCTCTTTGAAAGAATAGATTGTTGTTAATTGTGAGTTTTAGTTATATGTAGGTAGGTAAGTATATTTTACGTAAAAATATTTCGAATTCTAATGCGAGTATCTATATAAAGTTTTAGGAGGATTTTTTATTTTAAAAATATTATCAATACTTTAACAAAATGGAAAACGTAAATCAAACGAAAAATAAAGTGAAACCTTTCAAGAAAAACTCCATTAAAAACCGTGCCAAAATTATGCGAAAATCGAAATTAGTTTCGCTTTACAACAAAAAATGATTATTTATTATTGTTTTATTATTAGATATTTCATGCAAATACCTTTCTAAATACCTATCTTAACATAAAATTTTCACCCATTTTGGTTTATTTTTATAAATATCTATTTATTAATAATAAAATCGTTTTCTATTACTTCCATTTAGCGCGACTATGATATTGTCAAAATATTAATCTTAGATAATGTCAAAGATTACCACTGTTGCCAAAGTTTATGATACTCTCTCACGAAGTTATATTTTGTTGCTACCTGTTGATCGCTACTGTTTACTCTTTAGGCAAAACTTATTCAATCAAATCAATGGAATAGCTGACTTTTATTTGCCAACATATATGACATATTAAACCTCTGAATTCACCCGTTGAATACATTTAGAATTGAATTAATATGTATATAAGGAAATTGACATTGCAATGAGGTTCCTTCTCGGTCAAGGATTCAAGAATAGTAAATATTCGAATAATTACGAAATATCTTATACCAAAACTAGAGATATCTTTCCTGCTTAACAAATTCGATTTTATGTACCTAATAGGTAAGTGCTCGATTTTTTTAATTAGTTTTATAGTCCTGGATCCCGCGTACCAAAAAAAGTTGAATAATAGCAAGCTGAAAATTTGTTAATAGCTTAACGGTGTCCAGTCGAACAAACTTTGCTGTATGGGAACACTGGAACAGGGTCAGTTGTAATTGTGGAACGTGATTTTAATTCTGGAACGTGTCATCCTGACAAGTTTATGATTGTGAAAACTAGCAGGTTGTTTTTAAGTTTATTCAATAGCAAACTTTATATCTCCGGTCCGGCATAAGAATGACGTAACTGCAAATTTTGTTAATTCCTGTGTATTGCGTAATTAACTTCTTAAATACTGTGTACAGATGATACAAAAGCGACAGAAATGTAACTATATGCTGAGCCACTACAGGGTAGTTGCGTTTTTATTGAAATACACACCATTTTAGATATTATTTCAGATGAATACTGACGCAACTGAAATAGGGTTGTAAATGGGGGAACTAAATTAAGATGATGAATTTCGGACTAATAGGGATACATATAAAAGCCATCGCTGTAAAAATAAACGACATACTAAATATTTAAAAATAAAAACTCACAAGGAAAAAGTTTTCCTGTAGTTGGCTGTATACCATGTAATACAAAAAAAAACAGTAAAATCCTTTATAAAAGGTATATATTTAAAATCCCTAAAAAGGGCTACATCACAATCACATAACTAGTTTTCGACTGGTTTACCAGTCATCATCAGTGCTTACGTGAAGTTTACATGCTAACCACCAAGATATAATATAACAAAATATGAGGGTCAAAGCCCTGTATAAGTAATCCATCAAGGAAACAGGTTGAAAATGCTAACTTCATGGATGTTTGAAATATTTTTACTAATATGCCCCAGGTAACATCTGAGCTGTTATTTGACTTGTTCACATGGTGGAAATGTGGCAGCAAGTGCCACACTTCCACCATGTGAACTGGGGATGGGGTTGAAAATGGGGGGATTAAATTAGGATAATGAAATTCGAATAAATAAGGATGAAACTAAAAGCCATCATTGAAAGAATAAACGCCATACGGATGCTCCGGACGGTTACTATTTATTTAATCACTATTTTAAATATTTAAAAAATTTTAGAAAAAGAAAATGGGGGAATTAAATTAGGATAATGAAATTCGAACCAATAGGGATAAAAATAAAAGCCATCATTGTAAGAATAAACGCCATACCGATGCTCCTGGACGATTACTTTTCATTTAGTCCCTAATTTAAATATTCAAAAAACGTTTTTTGCTCTCCTGAGGCATTTGGCTATTTGCAGTCACGTCATTCTTATTTTCCGGACCGGAGATATAATATATCAAAAAATGTTTGTCCGGCATTTTAATAAGTCCTACACGTAGAACATGTTAAATGACAGGAATTATATTGGTGGAAAATAGCAGTCTGATCTTGCATGAGTGTTTAATGAAAGGGTAAAAAACCCTCTCTGCAACTGGGTAATTGGAAGTTCTGTCCGACAAAACACATGGGACGTTTTCGTAGTCTGACTTTCGAAACGTGCAACCTGTTCCACAATTAAAACTTTCCCTGTTCCAGCGTTCCTGTACATGAAAGTTTGTCCGACTAGACACTGTTAAGCTATTAACAAATTTTCAGCTTGTTATGAATAAACGTGTTTTTGGTACGCAGGATCCAGGCCTATTATTCACGTGTGAGTTTTTTCAGTTATCAAGCAGAGCGAACAACTAACTTAAATTCATTGTCGTACAAACAAAAAACAAAACGGAAATATTGTTATCAGTCAAGGCCGACCAATATAACTTTCGTGATAAATGCCATTATTAAAAATCTAATTTTAAAATTAGGTGTAACACCATGACTTCAAACTATTAATCACCTTTAATTTACTGTTTACTGTTATAGTTATACACACTGCACCATAAAATAAACGATAATTGGAATCAAAATACACCTAACGAAAGTTATAAATATGGAATCATCTGATATTTTTTATTATTTTAAGCGAAGTATTTTATCAAAAAAATATTCTTAGCAAAAATATAGCCTATAAAAAAAGGTGTATGTGTGAAGTCTGCAGACCCTGTAGAAGCACAGTTGTAGCTAATGAAAGGTATGTTCTTATTCGTCAAATTCCAAATCGAATATTTCAACGTGAAAAAAGGAAGCACTTTCCAGGGAAAACTCATCATCAACTTTTTTAAGGTGTTTAAAAAAAGCTTTATTTTTAAGTTTATTAAGATATACTCAAAATAATGTTGATCTCTTTTTTTGAGTAAAAACTGGTGAAAATCACCCCCTAATTAGCATCCCAAATGAAATTAATCGTTACCGCTTCACAAACTACTTTACTTATGTATTGTTTATATGCTCTGTAAGTTTTATCGGTATAAAGTGGTTATTTATGAAAGGGCTGCAGTAGAAAGGGATTGAACCATTCACTAATGACGAATGTATGCAAATTTTGAACAGTCATATATATCTTACCCATTTTTCATCTTCCAAAAAAACCAAAATCTAAAATATTCAGTAAAGCAAAACCTACGTTTTTTTTTAATTTCAAAAAAATTGTTTTACTTTCAATCCCAGATATTTTCAAATATAAGCACTGTGAACCGGTGAAACTTACAGATCATATAAATAATACATAATATTATTGGGGTTATTTTCAAGATTTTTTTGCCAAAAAAAGGGGCCAACATTATTTTGAGCTACTTGATTAATATTGATACTAAAAACTTGTTAAAAAACAAAAATAAAGTTTTTTTAACACTTTGAAAGAGTTGTGATGAGTTTTCACCGAAAAGTGCTAAATTTTTTGGTTGTTTACGTTGAAATATTCGATTTGGAATTTGTCGAATAAGAATCTCCTTTTCATTAGCTCCGGCTCTGCTTATCTAGTCAGGCCATGATGTTCCGGAATATGTGGGCTCCAAAATTATATGGGAGTGCATATATTTCGTTACATCATGCTATGGTACGCTGGACAAGCCATACAGTCTGTAGTCAACACCCCGATGTATGAGCGGGAACAAAAGGTGAAAAATACTCATACTCTCATGAGTCGCATCTGGCGAGTCATGAGGGCCTTCACATTTTACTCTCTTTCAACTTGTCTTGAGTAAAATTTCTTTAATCTTTCCTATCGGCCTCACTTGGCCAATTCTTACTTTTTCCGACCCCGAATGACTATTAGGTTTCCGAGGGCAGACGGGTCACTATTTTCTACTTCTATCACTTCTTCTATCAATACTTCTCACCGAATGATTGCCGGTATAAGTAATCCCCCACTTACTGACCGACGGCTTCGGGCGGATGAGTTGGTGAGTAGTAGGGCACTCTGTTGTCCTGAGACCGAGAAATCGGTCTCAAAGGCGGAGGAACCAGGAAATGGTCAACGGCATCAGGATGTAGAAGGCCAGGAGAAACCACTACATTAAAGATCCTTGTGGATATCTGTAGTACAGCTTCCCATGACAGATAAGGAAACTATACATACATTTAATGATCATGGACTTCGGAATCCAAGATCCGGCAGGGGAGGAAGATCACTACCAGACCACGGGGCCTCTCAGGTCGTCAACAAACGAAAACCCCGTATCGTGGAAATTCACAAGATAGCTACGTGGAACGTAACAACTATGTTTGAAGGTGCGCAATTACAAAATATTCAGCTAGAAATGGCCAGACTAGACATTCCTCTCCTAGGTATATGCGAGACGAAATGGCTAGGGTCAAACATATTTGAGAGTAATGGATACATTGTATACCACTCGGGAAAGGCAGAAGGACCCAGACGTAACGGAGTCGCAATCATTGTCAAAGAAGAAATTCGTAACTGTATCCGAAATTTCGTCCCCTTCAATGATCGTATCATGATGATTCAGCTGCAAAATAAACTACTGAATATTAATATAATACAAGTCTATGCACCAACAGCTGACAAACCTGATGAAGAAATTGAGCAATTCTACAGCGAAATTAAACAAATTCTACGGAGCACAAAAAAACATGAAGCTACAATTATTATGGGAGACTTCAACTCAAAAGTCGGTGCCGAAATCACACAAGATATAACCGGAAAGTATGGACTTGGAGAAAGGAACGAAAGAGGGCAAAGACTAATACAGTTCTGCCAAGAAGAGAAATGCATTATATCAAATACTTTGTTTCAGCAACCTAAAAGACGACTATATACCTGGAAATCTCCAGCTGATCAAGAGGGAAAGATAGTCAGAAATCAAATTGACTACATTATCATTAATAGAAGGTTTAGAAACAGTATTTATTACATCTGCAAAAACATACCCAAGTGCAGACGCAGCAACTAACCATAATCTGCTCTGTGCTGGATTCAAACTAAAACTAAAAAGAATAAAAGCCCCCACAACGCAGAAGAAACCTAATACTCGACTCCTAAGAAATGCCGTAATAGCAGATGAGTTCGGAAATAAGATAAATCGTGAGATTAAAGAGCAGTCAGAAAGATCTGAACAAGAAAATATCGGTCAAAATCTAGATATCATGAATTCCGCCATGGTCACCAT
Organism: Diabrotica virgifera virgifera; assembly: GCF_917563875.1. Lineage (NCBI taxonomy): Eukaryota > Metazoa > Arthropoda > Insecta > Coleoptera > Chrysomelidae > Diabrotica > Diabrotica virgifera. Next base: position 38,638,380 of record NC_065451.1, on the reverse strand, counting down.
AGCAAACGAAGTTTTGAAACCAGAAAAAGACTCAATAAAGAAAAAGGATTGGATGACCGATAAAATACTAGACCTTATTCAACAAAGAAGAAATTGGAAAAACAAAGACGAGATTCGGTATAGAGAGATATATCGACAAATAAGGTACGAGGTTAAGCGAGCAAAAGAGGACTGGATGGAACAAAGATGTCGTGAAATGGAAGAACTACAAAGAAAACATGACGAGTTTAATATACAGTGGAACCTCGATTATCCGTCTCTCTATTAACCGTCACCTCTGTTAACCGTCAGGGTACATACAGAAGTTGTATTGACTACATAAGCAAAGATTTTGATGTAAAAAAATAAAAAAAGAAAGGTAATTTGATTTGTGATGAGGATACAACCGGCTATCCATTGCTGACAGATAAAGAAATCATTGAAATGGCAACAAAGGCTGACCAAACAGATTCAGAAGCTGACACAGACTTGGAATTTGAGTGTAGCTATGTTGATTAACCTATTGTAACTGACAAAGATTTGCGTAAATAATTTGGAGAAGCTAGAGAGTGGTATTCTCAACAAGAAGAAGGCAGTACAGTAGATTGCATGTTCTTATGCCGATTAAAAAATTCAGTCGTCGCAAAATGTGAAGCAACAGTAAAACAAACAAATATATCAGAATATTTTAAATTGATTCGATTGTACGAACACAAATCCCTCTTATTTTGTCAAACAATCCATACAAATGAAATTTGAGAGTTGTACTACAAATTTTTAATTTTTTTTAAATGTTGTGTTAACCGTCTTTTCGATTATTTGTCATACCCTTGGTCCGGTGCCTTGACGGATAATCGAGGTTCTACTGTACATAAAAAGCTTAAAGAAATTACCTACACTCAGAGAAAAAGAACTCCTCACTTTATGAGAAACTCCAAAGGTAAAATAATTCTCGACTTGGATAAAAAAAAAAGGAAGAATGGACTTACTATATAAAAGAGCTCTTCCTGGATACGAGGCCACCACAAAGTATACGACTACTGGTGCTAGCATTTTAAAAGCGGAAGTAGAGAAAGCCATCAAACAGAGCAAAAATGGGAAATCTCCAGGCCCTGACTGGCCTGACTCAGAATCAGACTGGCTCAAACTTCTGGATGACGACAATGTCTCACAACTAACAAACATTTATAACCATATATACGAGACTGGAATGATGCCACAGATATGGTTAGAGTCTACATTTATTCCACTCCCAAAAAAACCTAATACATCATCATGTAAAGACTTTAGACTAATTAGTCTCATGAGCCACTCTCTCGAGCTACTTCTTAAGATAATTCTTAATAGAATCAAGCAGAAATGTGAAGAGACAATGGGAAACAAACAATTCGGTTTCAGAGAAGGATTGGGAACAAGGGAAGCTTTGTTCTCAATGTTAACATTACTTCAACGATCATGGGAAATACAGAAACCAATTTACGTCTGCTTTATAGATTTTGAGAAGGCGTTTGATAGAGTTCAACATGATAGGTTGTTTCAATATCTAGAAATGATTGGAATAGATGATAAAGATCTAAGACTTTTACAACATCTATATTGGAATCAAGAAGCTTCTATTCTGGTAGACGGCAAAGAAACAGACAAAATTTGCATTCAAAGAGGTGTCAGACACGGTTGTGTGTTATGCCCAACTTTGTTTAACGTATACTCAGAAATAATTTTTAATGAAGCCTTGGAAGGACAATGTGGAGTTCGAATCGGTGGTGAAACTATTAACAACATCAGATATGCAGACGACACCGCGATCATGGCTGAAAACATCGAATATCTTCAATTCCTTATAGATCGCGTCACTAGAGAATGCTCCAATAACGGACTTAACATAAATGCAACAAAGACAAAGTTACTTGTGGTTAGTAAACAAGACGTCGCCCCTATGCAACTAATTGTCAGTGATGAATCAATAACAAAAGTTAACCATTTTAAATACCTAGGATGTTGGATAAACGAGACACTAAATCCGGATGAAGAAATTAAAACTCGTATAGAAATTGCAAGAGGAGCATTTATGAAACTTAGATCTATTCTGAGCAACTCTCAGCTGAACTTACAACTAAGAATCAAGTTCCTAAAATGTTATGTGTATCCTGTATTACTATATGGATGTGAAACCTGGATCATGAAGGTTAACATGATGAACAAATTAGAAGCCTTTGAGATGTGGTCATATCGTAGAATGCTCAGAATATCTTGGGTTCAACGCATTTCTAACAGAAAAGTCTTAAACAGAGTAGGTCAAGGCGAAGGTGACTTAATAAAGATGATAAAAAAGAGAAAACTTGAATATCTGGGGCATATAATGAGAGGTAGCAGATACAGGATGCTGCAGTTAATACTCAATGGAAAGATCGACGGAAAAAGAGGAATTGGTCGAAAGAAATATTCATGGCTCCGAAACCTTCGTCAATGGACTGGCCTATCGGCAGATCAATTGTTACATGCCGCACAAGATCGAGAACGATATCGGCAAATTGTTATGGAAGCTACCCACGCCTAAAAATTTGGGCACGGTACTTAAAGAAGAAGAAGGCTCTGCTTATACTGGGTCTACAGACTTCATACACCTTTTTTTTACTTTTGTATACGCTATATTTTCCTAAGAATATTTTTTCGATAAAATACTTAATTTTTAAGTTATTTGCGAAAAACTGAATAAAAACGTGTTGTTTTGTTGAAAAATTAACATATTCACTCGCAAGTAACTCAAAAAGCATTGACTTAGTGAAAAAACTCTATAAAACAATAGAGTTACTTAGAATTAATCAATTTATCCATTTCCACACTTATTTTGAACGAATGTTTTTTCCCTACCCAAGGGGTGGCTCTCAGGTGCCAAAATCAGGTATCGGCAAAATATAACTTTTTTTCTTTGACATGCGAGCTATGTGTATGAAAAATTCCATATCAGGCCAAGCGGTTCTTCTATTTGGAGCAAAAACAGTGAGTAAATGGACTATTAATAACAATTTGTTGCGAAATGTTGTTTAAATGACTTTTATACTAAATGGTCAACTAGATTTGATGCGGTTAAACCAGTACAAATGTTTTATAGAAAAATGGATAAGTATCAAATAGATTTTTGAACCATTATGTGGTCCAATATTTTAGTGCTGCCAGTAAACATTAAAAGATGCAACTATAAATTTATCAGATGCAGTTATTTTACTTAAATCTTAAGCAAAGTAAGAGAAGTAAAAAAAGAAAAATGATCTTTTTTACATTGTCGTAATTTATTTTTAGAGTAACTACTTCCCAAAACAACATAAATATCTGTAAATTTGTTGTAAAGTAAATGGTCGCTATAAAGGGGCCTATTTCTTATGGCCCCCTAGGGCCCCATGATGCCTTAAACCGTCACTGCACTTATCGCGTACAGTAAGTGGATAACGTCCTTTAATTTTATCCTGTCAAAGACCTTTTTAAAGTTCACGAAACATCAATATGCCGGTTTGTTGTTAATTTCCCTTGTACTTGCCTCATTAAAAATATAGCGTTTCTACTATTACTAAAATTGTATTGTTACATTTCACATACTATTTGAAACTGATTTAATGTGTGTCGTAAATCAGATACATACATCACGTAATTATAACAATAAATTATTTCCTCATATGTCGGTTTAATTTTATTGCAAATTTTTATTAGTAGGCACCTATGTGATTTCCGACAAAGCATTTTATTTGGATAAGATAAAAACTCTAAATAATTTACAATGTGAAAAATGAAAGAATACCCATGAACTATCACATCAATCACTTATTTTGTATTTGCTGTCTTTTTCTGTAAATAACAAACGTTTGTTATAGAAAAAGATAGCAAATACAAAATAAGTGATTGATGTGATCGTTCATTAGTATTCTTTCATTTTTCCGACTATATCAAAGCCAGATACATATCTCATTCAGTTATATTTTTATAGTTAAAAAAATACGTTATTTCTTATAAAAATTGGCAATAATTTCAAAACATTCTACATCTTTGTATACCAAATGTCTGTCAGAAAATTCAAAACTGTTATGTCTGAGAGTAATAAAATTCAGGTGGTGATTAGACTATTATTAGATCTGTACAGTAGAATTGAAATTTTTGTTTTAAAATTAGTACTTAAAATGAGTTACACACTGCAGTATCAATAAACTGTACAGTAGTAGGTTATTGGCAATTTTGTCGAAACACCTCTATTAAAATCCGATAGTTTCTTATTTTTAAAACTTTTCACTATTCGTTCATAGGTGCTTGTGATATATTATAATGAAGGAAAATTCCATTTGGTTTAAGGAAAACATGCTATTGAATTCGGAGTCTCTTTAATAATAGGCACTTTTTTACTTTATCGTACTACATACGTAGTATAATATTACTTTATCGTACTACATACGTAGTATAATAGATAAAGTTATAAGATCGTGCAAAAAAAAAATTTCAGATTTCACTTTTTTTCGACGTTTTGAGTCCCCCTGAGTCTAAAAAGCAAATAATAAAAACATGTCGGAAGTATGTACGTCTACGTACGTACGTACGTACGTACTACGTATGTCGCCACCGACCAGCAAAAACTACTGGACCGTTTTCGATAAAAGTCGGTATGAGTAAATTTAAGAAAATTTTGACGAGAAACTAAGCTTCTCAGAGGGTGGCCGAAATAGGGGGGTTATTTTGGGCACATTTTTGCAAATTCTGAGCAAAACGAATGAAATTTAACTCAAAGTTAGCTCATCGATAGGTAAATAGAAATACGGAATTTGACATTTCCAAATTCAAAATGGCGACCAACATGGCCGACCGCCCACCGATACATTTCCTTACCTATTTAAAAAATTGTTTAAGATAAGTTTAATTTGAAAAACTCATTTTATAGCCTAAGGATGGGGCTATAAGAAGAATATTATCGTTTTTCAGAAAAAGTTATGGGTTCCCTATATTTAAGGGGTCAAAATTTGATATAATTTTGAACTAGATTTTCTCAAAAATGGCTCCAAGGAATTTGTATATATTTTGATATATTTTTGATATCATATCGGTTAATTGAATGACATTAGTCAGATTTTTTAACTCCCCATAGGAGGGGAGTTATGAATTTTTTATAAAAATATTCGAGTGCCTGTAACTTCCTCTGTAATGGAAACTAAAATTTGAAATTTGGCTGACATATACGGTACTTTATTATCTATTATCACAATATATTTTACCCAAAATATGGCTTCCGGTTGAACCGGAAATGAAAAAAAAAATCTTAATTTTTTAGATTTGCCCTGTTAATTTTTACATATTTTGAAATAATGCAGAATTACCTTTCCAAGGACATAAAACTCGTTGCTGTAGCTCAAAAACTCGAAAAGTTACAGTAAATAGAAATTTTGCTATAATCGTGTGTGTCCTCTCTCACGCGATCATATCAGAGCATTATTATGGGGCAGTCAGTAAGGGTATTTGGCTCCGAATTACATCCTACTACATCAATGTACTTGAAATTTTCACAGTAAGTAGGGAATAGCTCAAGAAACAAAATCTTATGGGCGGTTCCCACCCCTTCAAGGGGGTGGAAAATTTGTTGGTCAAAATAACCACGGAAGTGGGTAGAGAACCTATTTCTAAACAAAAACTGGTCTATACTTTTTTTGAGAACTCAATACTTTTTGAGTTATGCGTAGTTGAAAACTGGCCATTTTCATTGAAAAATGACACCTTTTCGGACGGTTTTTTGTGAATACCTTAAAAGCTATGCATCGAACTAAATACACTATATAAAACCTATTTTTAGATTATAAATAACAAAGAGATTCGTTCCTTCGTAAATCTTCTATTTGTAATACAAAAAGAGATATGATAGGTGAAAAGAGTTTGTTTTTTTGGTGCATGCTCAAATTGGTGTATTCAACTTGAAATAATAGAGGAACGGTAGGTTTTAGGTGTATAATGCTACCAACGCCTTTTGTAGTGTTTGAAAATGCCTTTAAAACGAGCACCGTTAAATGTCGGTTACATTCAAACTAAGCGAGATATGGCGCAAAAACCTATATGACTAATGTATTTTAAGGAAAAATACGTACATACATAATAAGTACATATATTTAACCCCTCATTCACCAGGATTTAAATTGCATCGTTTTTCTTCTGCAATACCTTTTAATATAGTGTTATTTCTACTTTCAAAAAGTTGGACGGGTTTAAAATAAAAGGTTTTTGAAAAAAATAAAATCAAATTATAGAGCGCATTTTTAAATTTTCTTAAAAATCTTCTTTTTCTCCATGTAATTCGAAAATAAAAATTTTCCACTCCCGAGAAGGAGTGGGAGCCGCCCCCATGATAAAAGCGCCATAGTATATATGATAGACTAAATTAGGAGATTGGGCTACTCCCAAAATTTCATTAAAATCGATGCAGTAGGATAGAATTCGGAGGTAATGTCTTGATCTTAATCTCGCGCATTGACTGGCGTAATAGAAATAGAATGAAAATGTAAATATTGTAAACTATTAATTTCTCTGAAAAATGAACTAATTTGAAATGAAAGTATGACTAATATTCTCTTGATTTATGCAATAATTTATAGTATGTCCCCGAAATATGGCATCGAACATTTTCTCAAATGCAGAAATTAATGATACGTAGAACCATAAAATATTTTCAAGTACACAAGGAGTCTCTAAAATATCAAAATAACGAGTAACTTTGTTATTTCTATATAGAATGCCAGTATCTATCGGTACAATAAAGTTCTCGGGCGGCCCTCCCGTCTAGCGTTTTTTTTTTTCATATTCTCGTGCCTTTTTTCTACATATTAAAGAAAAATGTAATGGGTGCCCAGGGTACCTACTGTTTAACTCGTCTTCTTGAGTTTTCGGCAAATTCATTACAAAATTATTCAAAAATCATTACCGAGCGTTTTTGGGGTCGCTGAAAACGAATATGACGTCGGAAGTGATCTCCGGAGTACCTGGTGCCCAGGGTACCTACTGTTTTACCTCGTTTTTCCGAGATTTTAGCAAACTCATTAAAAAATTAGTCAAAGATCATTACTCAAGGATTTTTGGGCTCGCTGAAAAAGAAGATGACATTAAAAATTATCTCCAGAGTACCTAGTGCCTAGGATACCAACTTTCTACGTTAACTTCTGGAATTTTCGTTATACAAACAGTCAAACCTCTAAACTTGGAAGTTATTGGATTCACCGAAAGGAAATTTCTGAATGTTAATGGTCTTATAGTCACTTTACACCATGCAACTAATTGCGCAATTAATTGCACAATTTCTTGCAGCAATAGAAACTGCATCGTGTCATACGCGAATTGCACATAAAAGCTGCAACATCTTGCAGCAATTTCTTGCTGCAAGAAGTTGCAGCTAGATAGAACATGTCCTATTTTCATGCAATTTTTTCTGCAATTTGGGTATATTTTTAGTAACTTTTAAGGCTACACTGTTTGTTTTGACATTCTGTTATCCTAAATTTCAAACTAAACAATTTTTGACAAAACTAGAGGAACTTTTTACCAATTTCACGCTTCACAGATAACATTATTCTGGGGGATAACTTTAATTATGCAACATAGGGATTAAAGAAACTATATTATATTTTTATTTCTTTTGTATTTAACAACTTGTTTCCTTTTGTAAATGAATACTGTATTATAGGTATACTTGCATTAGGTATTAATTGATTTTGTTATACATAATACATATTATACTTTTCTCAAATTATAATCTAACATTTTCAATCTAATATATCTGATAACTCTACTCAAAAAATTACATTTTTAATTTATAAAAACAACATAACCCAAAATTTATGGTATGTCAAAGTTTCTGTCCATTTCATGTCAGTTTATGCAATTACTTGCACTGTGTAATCACTTTATTGCAGAAAGCTAGTTGCAACTTATTGCAGAAGTTCTTGCTGCAAGAACTTGTGCAATAAATTTCGCAATTACTTGCATCGTGTAAAGTGGCTATTAAAGGTATATAATACAGATTGCAGTTGGATTTAATGCGAATTATTTGATTTTGTATTAAAAAAATACCTTTATTAAAAAAATACAATTAAATGGATGGATACGTAGATGTTTATATTTCAATATTTTCGTCTTCTTCTTCTTCTTCGCTTTCCCATGGATTTATTAGACTACCTGGATTAGTACAATTTACTCCTGCACATTTTTTACGAAAAATATGGAATGACAACTTACTGGAGCACATTGAAAAACAGACAGAGTAATGTCTATATAAAAAGAAGAAGAAGAAAAAGAATTTTTACATGCAACGGAGCATTGAAGGCCATGTTTCCTACAGCCACATGAATTTCTCCAGTCCGTCTTGCAACTACAGAATATCAAATTCATAATACGGGGTGGACCAGGCTTTTGAGCAATTTTTATTGGAATTAACGATTTATCCATTAATTCCCATCCCCACTGTGTTGGATCCAAACTGTCTTCACCTTCTCCATACATCCAAGTTTGGACTCGAAAGTAAATCCTTTTTAAGTGTTGGGTTAAGGCATCTACAGTAGGAAGTATTTTACCAAAAGAAACTTTTTCTTTTTAGAAATTGCCATTAGATACATTCTGTATCTATATGTTTCAGCCAACCGATTAGTACTCAAACGTTTCTGAAACTTATTTGAGCATTATACATCGTGAGAAGTAATTGACAGCCGTGTTCAACTACTTCTTCGATGGAAACTGCACGCTCTTTAAATTTTTGTGCGTGGATTAATAAGTCAGAAGACATAAGATGAGGAAAAGAGTAGGTACTCTGGGCATCAGGTACTCCGAAGATCACTTCACATGTCATATTTGTCGTCAGCGACGCCAAAAACCCCCGAGTAATGATTTTTGACTAATTTTTTAATAAATTTGCAGAAAACGAGGTAAACAGTATGTACCTTGGGCACCAGGTACTCCGGAGCTCACTTTAGACGTCATATTCGTTTTCAGCGACTCCAAAAACCCCCAAGTAACAAAATTGAACTCATTTCCGCCGATAATTATTGACAAGTTCTGAATTTTTTTAATTGTCTGTTTGATATGCACTTTTAGAATGCGTTTTTTGTATGCACTTTTTCAATATTATTTCATGGCTAGGGGTCACAAAGTTTCCTGGCGCATTCACAAATCAAATGCAAAAAGAATCTGTCTTGTCCTTTTTTTTTCAGAGTTTCAGTGCTTTATTGTTTCGACTATATACAAAAAAATGTTTTGTTCCTCTTTTATGATTGTTAAAAGAAAAACAAAGCAAAATGCCTCAAATACCTTTTAGAACCTTCAATTTAATAATATATATAAGATTTTTAAGTGAAATCGTTAATTTTTCTTGCGTAATAAACATATTGTGCAATATTTAAAATGCCATTCATTAAGTAGATATAATTTGTACAAATATAGCGTTCAATAATAACCTAATGTATGGACATGTTTTTGTGTTAATAGTCCGTTCTTTAAGCCCGACCGCACATCAAAGAAACATGAAACGTAAATTACGATTCATGGAAATAAACCACTGCTAAACAAATATACGTCCGGCCATTTATGAAACTCTCCGAAAATAAAAATGTGTCATGAGCATGAATTACACTCGTTTCATTGTTAGGCGGACTTTGAGATTTGTTTAGCAGTGTTTTTGTTTCATGAAACATGTTTTTCGTTTCATGTTTCATGTTTTTCGTTTCATGTTTCTTTGGTGTGCGGCTTGGCTTACGGTAAAATATTGCAAAACCTCTAAATTTTAAAGAACCGCTTGGATTGACATGAAATTTGGCAAACACATAGCTAACAAATCAAAGAAAAAAAGTGATATTGTGCCAATATGTGCTTTTGCCCCGGGGGTATATTCGTCCAAAGTAAGTCCGGAAATGGATAAACTGACTAATTCTAAGAAACTTTTGTTCTACAGAGTTTTTCACTAAATAAATATTTTTAGAATTATGTGCCAGTGAATATGTTCACTTTTTCAACAAAATAACCACGTTTTTAGACGGTTTTTTGCAAATAACTCAAATAGTAAGTATTTTGTCAAAAAAAGATTCTTAGCAAAAATATAGCCTGTAAAATATTTAAAAAAATGGTGTATATATCACGTCTGTATACCTAAAAGAAGCAGAGTTATAGCTAATTAAATATATGTTCACATTCGTAAAATTTAAAATGGAATATTTTAACGTGAAATAACCAAAAATGAAGCATATTTCGGGGAAAACTTATTACAACTTATGTAAGTGTTTGAAAAGAGCTTCATTTTTGTTTCATAAAAAAAAATTTTTAGCATCAAAAGTAAACAATTTACGCTCAAAATAAAGTTAGTCCCTTTTTTTTGGTAAAAAATCGGGAACGTCACCCCCTAATTAGTATCTCAAATGAACTTAATCGTTACGACTTCATAATAGTCTAAGAGCTAGTGAACCTTTTGACTAACGGTCGTCCTGTAAGGCTAGAAATTTGTAGAGTGATAATTCATAGCACACCAAAGCTAAAAACCATGACCTGGCAGGCCTCAGCGGTGCACGTGTATCTACCAGGTGAATCGAAAAGTTCAAATTTAGGGGGTAAAATAAACTTTCTCCTGTAAGGTTTAAATTTAAGTATGTGTTTGAGTAAGGCATTTAAAAGAAATGTGTAAAATGACAGGCGATTCTGAAGAGCATAAGACCTTGCCAGGCGAGGGGAAAGATTAGGGGTTTTTCCTAAATTTATTTTTTTTGCATCGAACAAATTTTTTTTAAGTTTTTTTAATCATTCCAAACAGAAAAGGTCTTTGGTGATTTTTCTCTTAAGTTAATAGTTTTTGTTATATAAGCGATTGAAAATTTTGAAAATTGCGAAATCGACCATTTTTAACCCCAAATCGGATATTTATCTAAAAATCTCAAAGTTGCCAAGGTAGGTAGATATTCTTTAAACATTGATTGATGAAATCCCAAAGAGTTTTTTGCAATACAATATCGGAAACCCCTTTGTTTTTTATTTGCTAATCAAGCGGACGCTTCACTGTAGTATAAGTGAGGACGTTTGAGTTGGCATAAATTCATTATCTCGAGAATTGGCAAATTTCAAGAGCAATCTTCAGACAGGTCGATTTTTATTTTTAAATTAGGACTTTTTGGCATATATATAATACTAGTGACGTCATCCATCTGAGCGTGATGACGTAATCGATGATTTTTTTAAATGAGAGTAGGGGTTGTGTGATAGCTCATTTGAAAGGTTATTTAATTCTCTATTCACTAATATAAACAATAACATAATTATTTATACAGGGTGTACAAATTTTTTTTTTTATTAAATTAACTTTGATTAAATTTGACAAATAGAAGAAAAAATTTTTTTGTGCACCCTGTATAAATAATTATGTTAATATTTATATTACTGAATAGAGAATTAAATAACCTTTCAAATGAGCTATCACACAACACCTACTCTTATTTAAAAAAATAATCGATTACGTCATCACGCCCAGATGGATGACGTCACTAGTATTATATATATACCAAAAAGTCCTAATTCAAAAATAAAAATCGACCTGTCTGAGGATTTCTCTTCAAATTTGCCCATTCTCGAGATAATGAATTTATGCAAGCTCAAACGTCCTCAATTATACTACAGTGTAGCGCCCGCTTGATTAGCAATTAAAAAAACAAAGCGGTTTTCGTTATTTTATTGCAAAAAACTCTTCGGGATTTCATCAATCAATGTTTAAGGAATATCTGCGTACCTTGCCAATATTGAAATTTTTAGATAAATGTCCGATTTGGGTTAAAAATGGCCGATTTCGCAATTTTCAAAATTTTCAATCGCTTATATAACAAAAACTATTAACTTAAGAGAAAAATAACTAAGGACCTTTTCTGTTTGGAATGATTCAAAAAGCCTAAAAAAAATTTGTTCGATGCAAAAAGAATAATTTTAATAAAAACCCCTAATCTTTCCCCTCGCCTGGCAAGGTCTTATGCTCTTCAGAATCGCCTGTCATTGTACACATTTCTTCTAAATGACTTACTCAAACACATACTTAAATTTAAACCTTACAGAAGAAAGTTTATTTTACCCCCTAAATTTGCACTTTTCGATTCACCTGGTAGATACACGTGCACCGCTGAGGCCTGCCAGGTCATGGTTTTTAGCTTTGGTGTGCTATGAATTATCACTCTACAAATTTTTAGCCTTACAGGACGACCGTTAGTCAAAAGGTTCACTAGCTCTTAGACTATAAGTTTCTTGACTCGCGTATGTATTGTTTATATGATCTGTAAGTTTCATCGGTTCAAAGTCCTTATTTTCGAAAGGGCTGTAGTTAAAAGGGGTTGAACTGAGTCACTGATCACGGATGTATGCAAATTTAGAAACACCAAATCTTAATCAATTTTTGTCTAACAGAAAAACAAAAAATTACATGATATTCAGAAAAGCAATGCTGACTTTTTTTGTTTTTCGAGATTTTTGGTATCTCTAACAATTTTTAAGTTATTTTGAGAAAAATCATATTTTTCAAAATTAAAATTTTTAAAAATTTCACTTTAAAACAATTTTTTTTTAAAAATAAGCACTTTGAATCGAATCGATGAAATTTACAGATCATATAAACACAACATAAGTAATAGTTATTTATGATATAAGTGTTAAAAGTACACGTTCACATGAGTGCCTTAAAAATTTACTTTTTAACACGCATATCATACAATATTTTTTCTACAAACGTAATTACAGGACAATATCTACAAAAACTTTTACTTGAACTTGACTGACATTTAATTTTTATATTTTTTTGACATTACATCAAAATTGCATATACGGTCAATACGAACTGCACTGCCTTAAAAATATTTTAAAGCACTAGTGCCTTAAAGTAGCATTTTTAACGCTCGTATGGAGTGCTATAAATTGCATTTTTAACACGATTGTAGAAAAAATAATTTATAGAGCGGTAACGATTTATTTCATTTAAGTTGCTAATTAGGGGGTGGTCTTCTCGATTTTTTTTTGCCAAAACAAAAGGGACCAACTATATTTTGAACGTAACTTGCTTAAATTTAATGATAAAAACTTTTTATAAAAACAGAAATAAAGCTCTTTTTAAACAATTTAAAAACGTTATAATGGATTCTCCCCAAAAAGTGCTGAATTTTTTGGATATTTCACTTCAAAATATTCTATTTGAAATTTGGTGAATATGAATATATTTTTCATTGGCTATAACTCTGGCTTTACGAGGTCCACAGACCTAACGCGTACACCATTTTTTTACTTTTTTACAGGCCATATTTTTGCTAAGAACGTTTTTTTCGACAAAATACTTCCTTTTTGAGTTATTTGCGAAAAGCCGTCTAAAAATGTAGTTATTTTGTTGAAAAATGAACATATTCACTCGCAAATAACTCGAAAAGTGTTGACTTGGCGAAAAAGTTCTATAGAACAAAAGTTACTTAAAATTAGTCAGTTTATCAATTTCTGAACTAATTTTTGACTTATATTTTTTAACCCCCAAGAAGGGGTGAGGTGAAAGTCACCCCCAGGGCAAAAGCACACATCGGCACAATATCACTTTTTTTCTTTGACATGTAAGCTATGCGTATGCCAAATTTCATGTCAATCCAAGCGGTTCTTTAAAATTTAGAGCAAAAACCGTGAAAGAATGTACTATAAATAGTAAAATATATTTTTTATTGCATAAATGGTGTAAAAAATTATTTTTTATTTATAAAGTTATAATAATTTATAACAGTTTATGTCAGAAATATATGCCTGAAAAGAATTAGTAAGTATTAAATAATATTTTTTGAAACTAAAATATTGTACCATTGCCCCTTGAAAAATAAATATAAATAAAACAAACATTCTTAACCTAATAAAGTAAATGGTCGGAAAAAAAATTCGGCGTGTATTGAAGTGAGGAAGTCGCCACATAAGAAAGACAACAAATGAAGAGTGACCTGACCATTAATCTAGATATCCTTGGATTAGGAAACCCGATTGTGTCGCAATAGTTTTTTACAGAGTGAGTCAACGCACGGTGCGATAAAGTTAAATAAAGTAGGCTGAAAACTGTGTTGTTCTAGAATATTTTTTTAGTATAGAATTTATACAAAAATAATATACACTGCGCGGCAGAGGAAACGGGCCACACTCAAAATTTAGAAAAATTTATCTTTTTTTATACAGCGTGTCCAATTAAGTCGGCATCATATGGGAAAATTTGTTATTCTTAGTTTTATGAAGAAAAGTTATTCTTTATAAAAAGTTGTGCATGGTCTAAAACTTAAAATACAACCATCAGTTATCAATTTTTTTAAACCGTATACGAGGTATGTCAAAAAATATGAATTTTACTCAAGAGTAAAGTAGCTTTATATATTTCACAATATTGAAAATTGTTGTAATGAAAAGTTATTTAGAATTAAGAACTATATTTTAATATGCAATTTCATCCTTCTAATTGAAAAAAAAATTGAATTTTTTATGGATAACGAACATTATTTTCAGTTATTTAAATTATGATAACTCTTTTATTATTAATTTTACGAAAAAAGTGTATACTTTGTAAAAAGTTCAACATGGTCAAAAGCCTTATATACAATCATCTAATATCAAATTTGACCAATTTTATACGAGGTATGTCAAATAAGATAAATCTCGATCAAGAATAAAGGTTCTTTTTAATTCAGAATATTTCAATAAGAAGGATGTAATTACATATTAGAACATGATTTTTCGTTCTATACAACTTTACATAATCACAATTTTCAATATTGTGAAAAATAACGGTATTTTATTTAAGTACTCTTAAGCGAATTAATATTTTTTTATATACCTCGTATAAAATTGACAAAATTTGATATAAGATAGTTGTATTTTAGGTTTTAGACCATACAGAACATTTTATACAGAATAACTGTTTTTCGTAAAATTAATAATAAGTTATCATAATTGAAATAACTGCAAATAATATTGGTTATCCATAATAATTAAAAAACAAATTCAATTTTTTTTAATTAGAAGGATGAAATTGCATACTAAAATATAGTTCTTAATTCCAAACAACTTTTCATTATAACAATTTTCAATATTGTGAAAAATAAAACTACTTTACTCTTGAGTAAAATTCATATTTTTGACATACCTCGTATAAGGCTTAAAAAATTATTAACTCATGGTTGTATTTTAAGTTTTAGACCAGCGGTTCTCAATATTTTTGAGTAAGGTACCACCAAATACTTTTTATAATTTTTGGTACCACCTAACTAAAATACCTATCTAGCTAGGTGATCTAATTACCTATAATTGTGCCAATAGTGGTGCTGATATTTTGGCTGTTTTGAGTTTTGTGTACCACCTCAAATAATGAAATGTACTACCAGTGGTACATGTACCACAGATTGTGAACCGCTGTTTTAGACCATGCACAACTTTTTATAAAGAATAACTTTTTTCATAAAACTAAGAATAAAAAAGTTTCCCATATGATGCCGACTTAATTGGACACGCTGTATATTTCTTTATTTTTATTAATTTATTTTATGTCAATTAAATTAATTGGATTATCACTTATACTGAGAAGCTATACTGAACCTGTAAAGAGAATAAATAAATTCCCAAAACCTATTAAAAATCATAAAATTCTCACAGAGCTCATTATTACCGAATGAAAGGTTTTGAGAACTGTGTGAACTATTGTAGTGTTCTAAAAGGTCTCACTGTTACTATGGCTTGCTAACAGTGAATTGTATTGCTTAATAACGATGGAAAAATATCGAATGTCTGTTCAGATTCTGACATCGCTGGAAAATGGAGCAAGGTGAAAGAATGTGGCAAGGCAATTGCATGTTAGTCATCTAACTGTGCAGAGAACTTACGATTGACTTGTTAAGATCGAATCTCATCAATCCGGCACTGGTACAAAAAGAAAGATAAAGAAGAAGATTGTGTTTTCACTATTGCTGCATTGCGAGCGAAATCGGACGCAAACTGCTAAAATGCTCCAAAAACATATTCAGCAAGCCGAGGACCAGTAATCAGCGTCTTTACTCTTCGGCGAAGGTTAAGAGAACATGGTATGACACGGGGTATGAACAGCTTGCTATCCAGGGATATACAACAGAGCAATTACTTACTGCTGCTGCTTGCCCGTGAACACGTCAATTGTACAATAGACGATTGGGAAAAAGCATTGGTTACGAATGAGTGTAGAAGGGTCTTCCCCAAAATCCCGACAGCCAAAATCCCGACAGCCAAAATCCCGACGGCCAAAATACCGACAACCAAAATCCCGACGGCCAAAATACCGACATGCCAGAAACCCGATAGGCCAAAATCCCGACACGCCAGAATCCCGACAGGTTTGATAAGTTGATTTTTAACATATAATTACATTTATTTCTGGTTTTTTATTTATGGCTATCTAATTTTTATTTTTTGTTACTAAACAAAAGTATTTACCATTTAATATGAACTAATTTTCTAAATAAAATTTCTAACATGGGTATATGAATTAAATTATTTTTTTGCCAATATATAGTCTAATAATCTATGTATAATCAAATCCTGAATTCAGATTTACTTTCATATAATAGATATTATCATGTCACTTACAACCTTCCATTTCAGTAAGTATAGCTTTTATATTATAAAATGAAGTATTTAATGATTTTTTCTTTTAAAATACATAATAATTAGTACCCGTACTTATTAGTAAGTAATTAATTTTTCAATTTCAATACTGTATTATATGATTTGGTATTGCATTTGAAAAGGAAACAATAAATATTCAAAATGTAGTGGTCGGGATTTTTGCTTAAGCGAGGATTGTTGCATGTCGGGATTTTGGCCTGTCGGGATTCTGGCGTGTCGGGATTCTGGCGTGTCGGTGTTTTGGCCGTCGGGATTTTGGCTGTCGGGATTTTGAGCGGCACGGGTGTCGAATATCAATTGATGGTAAAGAGCGTCGAAATAAGGTCCACAGATGGGCTTGAGAACGTTTTGCTGACTGCTGTTACAGTTACATTTTATAGGTACATTTTTTTTTAGAAAAATGGTTTAAATTAAAGTTGTATGTTGTAGATCATAAAATGTTTTGTACCTAATTTATAGGGTTAATAGCCATTTCCTAATCATTAATACCGCTGACAGTGTGTATAGAATTTTCAACGCTTTACAGTTTTGTTTCGGGCTTCTGTCATATGTCGTATAATATTAATAATTAATACACGGAATATATGACATAAGACACGAAACAAATAAGAAGCGTTAAAAAGGCTACATATCGACGTTCGTTTTACTTTATACTTTTATTTAACTTGTTTGGGAAAAGATAAACTGAAACAACTATACTTCATCTAATTTACTAACCGTTGCACGTCATCCGCGTCATAGCATGTGACGTCGCATGATACCAACACGAAATATTTAGACCGTAGGTGTGTTCATTTTAGACTCACGTTGCCGAATACACTGGAATTACAGCCACTAGACATATTTTATTATATACGCGTAGAAATAATATTTGAAGATTTCTATTAATGTTAACCTAAAGAAATACACAATAATATGTTTCATTTAATTTGTATAAATGGATTATAAAGCGTTTTTATGAAGCACATTTACTCGAATCACACTGTAAATGTAATCGAACGAAGGTGACATTTTAGAATAAATTGGTAACATTTATTTGACAGTTGCGGTGATGACACTTCATATTTGTTTATGTTCTTTACTATAAGTATCTGTTTTATTATATTTACTGCTTTTATTATTTAATTTACTATAAGTATAAAATCATCCTCTACTATAAAAATATAAATTTCACCTAATTTTATCACGACTTGGCGAATAATCGAGGTATCTGACAACTTTTTTAATTGTTATTGTAGACATATACAAAGAAACCTACCAGGTTCATGCCAAGAGTTCGGAGCCGTTTTTTAATTATTAACAATGCAATGCAAAAACGCTTGCACTGCAAATCTTAAAAGATAATAACTTAATTCTTGTTCTCTATTTCTTAAGTTTTTACTTATTTACATTGAATATTAATTTGTTTTGTTATATAATCCACGTTTACAATAATTATGTGATCTATTTGATTTCAAATGGATTCAGGATTTTTTTATACTTTGGCAACTATGTCAACTTAGATCTCTGGCGTAGATAATGACGTGCAACGGTAAGTAAATTAGACGGACTGTATAACAGCGCTTGCCTGCAGAAGTCTACAGCTTTAAAATATCTCAATTTAGACAATATTAAATTTACTTATGACTTATGCAATGGAATATAATATTATAATGATCACCGCAAAGTGATTTGCTATTATATCAGATTAAAAAAAAAACAATATGTAATATCAAAAAATGTTTCTGGTGAAAGCTATTTTTAAGTATCATAAAAAGTTGGTTTTCAAAAATAAAACTGTGTCTAAGATATCTTCTAACACTCGAAATACTGCCAAAGTGTATTAAACTTAAAAATGTGAATGTTTATAAAACCGTGTCTAGTCTGAAGCATCTGGCACCTAGGCCTGGATCCCGCGTACCAAAAAAAGTTAACTATTCGGAAGCTTAAAATTTATTAATAACTTAACGGTGTCTAGTCGGGCAAAATTTGATGCATGGGAACACTGGAACAGGGAAAGTTTTAATTGTGGAACGTGATTTTAATTGTGGAACGGGTAATTCTGACAAGTTTATGATTGTGAAAACTAGCAGGTTGTTCTTCAAGTATATTCACGTATATTCTACAAGTTTGTTCGATAGCAAACTTGATAATATAATACATTAAAAAATCAAAAATGAATAACCATTTTCAATTTTGTTGCAACACGAAACTACAGCCGCACCATTATTCCAGTTCAATCAGAGAGTGCAGAAAGCACCTCTACCGGTTTCTAAACTTATTAGTCTCTCATCAGGAGGCACATATTATGCTGCTCTTTCTGACCCAACTAGGACAAACCCCGGCGTGCAGTCATGGATTGCAACGAACGAAATGGCAGGGATGCCCTAGCGGCAACTGCAATCAAAAAACTAAGTTTTCAATCTAATAGCACGTAAAACAATATCCAAAGACGTTATTTTACATCCTACCAGACTGAAAACAATAGAAACCTTCTCTGGTAATACCTCCGAGGCTTCTACAATTTGCAAGCCATAACGGATGCTGAGACTAAGAAAGATGAGGGAATTTTACAATTTATAATTCACGTGCCATCTGCTCAGCGCGGTAAAGTTCCAACGAGAATGGTTGCCTTTGTACTCCAATCAGAGTAAACATGTAAATCAAAAATGAATTACCATTTTCAATTTCGTTGCAACACGAAACTACAGCCGCATCAATATTCCAGTTCAATCAGAGAGTGCAGCAAGCACCTCTACCGGTTTCGAGACTTATTAGTTTCTCATCAGGAGGCACATATGCTGCTTTCTCTGACCCAACTAGGACAAACCCCGGCGTGCAGTCACGGATTGCAACGAACGAAATGGCAGGGATGTTCTAGCGGCAACTGCTAGCAAAAAACTAAGTTTTCAATCTAATAGCACATAAAACAATATCCAAAAATGTTATTCTAAGAGAATTTTACAATTTATAATTCACGTCCCATCTGCTCAGCGCGGTAAAGTTCCAACGAGAAAAAATGTTTGTCCGACCAATATGTTGGGCATTTTAATAAGTCCGACACGTAGAACATGTCAAATGACAGGCATTAAATTGGTGGTAAATAGCGGTCTGATTTTTGCATGAGAGTTATGAAAGGGTAACAAATCAATTGGAAGTTCTGTCCGACAAAATAAATGGACGTTTTCGTAGTCTGACGTTTGAAACCTGTAACCTGTTCCACAATTAAAACTTCCCCTGTTCCAGTGTTCCCGTACATCAAAGTTTGTCCGACTAGACACCGTTAAGCTATTCACAAATTTTCAGCTTGCTATTAGTAAACTTTTTTTGGTACGCGGGATCCAGGCCTATAACCCTAAATATAGAGCAGAATTAAAATGTCGGTAGATACATATGACATGGATGTATTGATTGTTTTTATAGATGGCATATGGCAGAGAGAAATTTGTTTATTTGAAATGCTTTGACTGTTAAAGACGTTTATGACTGTTTGATTAATTTCATAGATAAAACAATTATTGGGTGTAATTATAATGCCATACTTTACGTGTTTAATATACTGCATAATAAAAAACAGCACATGGCGGATCGCGTTATTAAATTATGATTTTGCTATTATTACATAAATTATAATGGTAGGGGAGCAAAGTATGCTAAATTTTGCAGTCATTCTAGTTTTATGGGGACCTATTTTGGGTTGCAATTATTAGGTCCTAAAACCAAAAAAATTTAAGTAAAATTTTCCATTTTAGTGGGGACTTTCCATTTTTTAATTTAATTTTCCATTTCCAACAATCGTTTTTTCCGATTATAGCGCCATCTATCCATAATTCGATAAAATGTCTCGAATAAAAGTTGGTTATTTTTACGAAAAGAATCCAAATCTGCAATAAAAATTTGGGGTCCCATTTAAGATTATTAAGTAACTCCCCACCCCACCTCCGTGGGGGGTCATGTTTGATACCATTCGATAGATTTTTCAAAAACATTTTGAAAGTGTATTATACAGTTTTTCGGTCTGATGTTCATTTTGCGAAATAACGCGGGTTTGTATTTAAAATTGTAAATTTACCCCCACCCCTCTCCGTGGTGGATCATGTTTAGTACCATTCGATAGATTTTTGAAAAATATTGAAGACGTATTTTTTAGTTTTTCGATCTGTTGTTCATTTCGCGAAATATTCGCTTTTATGTGAAAATTTTTGACACACCCATTTCCTTACGCTACGCTCAAATCGTCAGATTTTTGAAATATACTCTCTTTTGCATGTACTTCACTTACATTATCTTAATCTGACAATTTCGAGTCATCATCATTCTCTTTGCCTTATCCCTATGCGGGGTCGGCTTCCCTAATTGCATTTCTCCACACAATTCTATCTTGGGTCATATCAATGTTAATCCCCTTTACCAACATGTCCTGCCTTATCGTCTCCCCAGGTCTTCTTTGGTCTTCCTCTCTTACTCCTTCCAGAAATCTGCACTTCAGCTATTCCTCGTATTGAGTGATTAACGTCTCGACGTTGAACATGACCAAACCATCTTAACCTATGCTCTCTCATTTTGGCATCAGTTGGTGCCAAACCTAGACTTCCCCTAATATACTCATTTCTAATTTTATCCTTCTTTGTCACTCCACTCATCCATCTAAGCATTCTCATTTCAGCCACATGCATTCGTTGTTCCTCTTTCCTTTTCACTGCCCAACATTCAGTTCCGTACATCATAGCCGGTCTTATGGCTATTTTATAGAATTTTCCCTTCAGCTTCATTGGAATTTTTCTGTCACACAACACACCA
Organism: Diabrotica virgifera virgifera; assembly: GCF_917563875.1. NCBI lineage: Eukaryota > Metazoa > Arthropoda > Insecta > Coleoptera > Chrysomelidae > Diabrotica > Diabrotica virgifera. The sequence continues at coordinate 38,616,945 of NC_065451.1, read as the reverse complement.
CTCGCTTCTTTCCACTTCATCCATCCAGCCCTAATCCTACTGCATGCATCTCCATCTATTTCTCCATTACTCTGTAATACCGACCCTAGTTACTTAAAACTATTGCTTTTCACAATCATTTCACCATCCAAAGATACCATTTTATTTGTAGTAGCTCCATCTTTAAATGAACATTCCAAATACTCTGTTTTTGTCCTACTAAGTTTTAAACCTTTTTCCTCCAGAGTTTGTCTCCACTGTTCCACTTTTTGTTCTAAGTCTCTTTCAGTATTTCCTACTAACACGACATCCTCAGCATACATTAAGCACCATGGAATGTTACCCTGTAGTTTCGCTGTTATCTGGTCCAAAACTAATGAGAATAAATACGGACTAAGCACAGAGCCTTGGTGCAATCCTACTTTCACATGAAATTTATCAGTCTCTCCCACACCTGTCCTAACACTAGTCGTTACTCCCTCATACATATACCTCACAATCTTTACATATTCGCCAGGGACTCCTTTCTTATTGAGTGCCCATCACAGAATCTCTCGAGGAACTCTATCATATGCTTTTTCAAGATCAATGAATACCATATGAGCGTTTGTTTCTTTACTCCTCTATTTTTCCATCAACTGCCTTATAATGAAAATTGCATCTGTTGTTGATCTACCCTGCATAAAGCCAAATTGATTCTCGGATATTTCGGTCTCTTCACGTATCCGTCTATCAATTACTCTTTCCCATATTTTCATGGTGTGGCTAAGCAGTTTTATAACCCCGTAGTTTGTACATTGTCGTATATCTCCCTTGTTTTTGTAAACAGGTACCAGTATACTGCTTCTCCATTCGTCTGGCATTTGTCCAACTTCCATAATTCTATTAAATAGACCTGCTAGCCACCTTGTTCCTGTCTCTCCCAATGCTCTCCATACTTCCCCAGGAATATCATCTGGTCCTACCGCTTTTCCTTTCTTTATTTTTTGAAGCGCTTGAGCCACTTTCTCGTTGGTTATATTGGTGACCATTGCTGCTACTCTCCGTTGACTATTCCGAATAATCTGACAATTTCGAGTATTTTTAATAATAGATTTTTTTTTCGGGCCCCCCTTAACGAACTTCCCTGTGTTAAGAGCCAATATATGGTAGAGGTACATCTGTAGGGCACCAGGTTTCTCCCCATATGATAATCTCACGCGCTCGAGTAACTGAAAAAATCCCTGCTTGGGCTCCCCTACATGTACATTTTATCATTAATCAAGTATTATCATTAATTACTAAACAATGAATTGTCACTTCCTAAATATATTTTTCTACAACCGTGTTAAAAATGCAATTTTTAGCACTCCATGCGTGCGTTAAAAATGCTACTTTAAGGCACTAGTGCTTTAAAATATTTTTAAGGCACAGCAATTCGTATTGACCGTCTAGACAATTTTGATGTAATGTCAAAAAAATATAAAAATGGAATGTCAGTCAAGTTCAAGTAAAGGTTACTCACTGGAGTAACTCTCTACATGTCTATATTTTTTACCATAACAAATGCTTAATGCCCAATGGGCAGATTGTTGTACTCAATGGAGTTAATAAAAAAAAAGTTCAAGTAAAAGATTTTGTAGATATTGTCCTGTAATTACGTTTGTAGAAAAAATATTGTATGATATGCGTGTTAAAAAGTACATTTTTAAGGCACTCATGTGAATAGCAGAATTCGCTATCGCTCATCCTGCAAACTTTCACATGCGTGCTTTAAACGTGTACTTTTAACACATATCATAAATAACTATTAGGTCTGGATCCCGCGTATGAAAAAAAAGTTAATAGCAAGCTGAAAATGTATTAATGGCTTAAGGGTGTCTAGTTGAACAAACTTTGATATATGGGAACACTGGAACAGGGGACGTTTTAACTGTGGAACAGGTTAAAAATTTGGAACGGTCAGACCACGAAAACGGTACATGTATTTTTTCCGACAGAACAGACTTACACTCTCCGAACAGAGATTAAACTCTCATGCAAAAATCAGACTGCTATTTATCACCAAATGGGCGTTTTAAAGAGTGGAACATGTAGAATATGTCAAATGACAGGAATTATGACAGGTGATAAATAGCAGTCTGATTTCTGCATGGGAGTGTAATCTCTGTTCGGAGAGTTTAAGTCTGTTCTGTCGGACAAAATAAATGTGCCGTTTTCGGGTTCTGACCGTTCCAAATTTTTAACCTGTTCCACAGTTAAAACGTCCCCTGTTCCAGTGTTCTAATATATCAAAGTTTGTTCAACTAGACACCCTTAAGCTATTAACAAATTTTCAGCTTGCTATTAATCAACTTTTGTTTCATACGCGGGATCCAGACCTATATTATTACCAACCCATAAACACACATACACCTGTATAAAATACTTTACACAATTGAACAAAAAACGGAAATAATTGATGGGACCCTTAAACGCTGATTAAGTAGATTCCATGTATGCCCAAGGATGAGTAAAAAATGTGCACCTCGAAAATGGCTAATATAGCTATTGAGTGTTGTTACAAAATTTAATGTTAGAAATGGTTTAAATATAAGAATCTTATGCTTAGTAAACACAGCATTTTCAAAAAGTTTAATATGTACGATGTACAAACCTTACAACAAAATTACGATGTACATCAACATTAAAATACTAGTAAAAACCAGTAATTCAGATTTGTCGATTTTTTCCACAGTCTTCCTTTCGGTCTCCTCATTATAGAGGAGGATAATTATCTCGATTATGTAATTCTGTCCATAATTATGTTCCTGTCAACGAGAAATTATATAGAAACCTTTAGATAACAAGTTTTACCAAGGGTGGATATTTTGTGCCCACCCATATTTAACTCAAGATATTAGTTTTATTTTTAAAAATATCGGTAGAACCAACTTAACATTCGTTAAAGGGCCGTCTTTTTAACAATAAATCATTTTTGAAAAATTTAAAATAAATCAATGTCAAATAAAATTTTTTCAGAAATCAGATATATTTCGGTATTTTTTTTTCCATCATCAGTGATAGCTAAATGATTGAATGGTGAGTTACATTGTGAAATTATAGTTAAACATTTTGAATTTACAAAATTGAGATTGCGGCTCTGTTGTTAAAAAAATATTCAAAAATTCCTTTGCCCTTTCTATTTTTGTTCTCCGGTAAAGCTATCTTCATTGGGTTCATATCTTCACTGACCTGATGTTCCCATCTAAACTTTGGTGTCCCTCTAGGTCTTGTATTTGTATAGTTCCACTTTGATATGTTTCTTATATTCATCTCGTCTTAGTACATGCGTCGTTTCTATGCAATCCTTTAAACTCTCCGACTTGATTTTTTTGGTCCAAGAATTTTTCTAAGAATAAAAATTCCTTTCTTTTATTCTTAGCTTCTCTTTGTTTCTATTAGTCAGGCATATTATCTTTGCTGCGTAGTTTATATAGCTCATAATATTTATATCTAGGTCTGATTGTTGTTTATAAATTTTCATTTAGATGTTTTTGCTAATATGTCTGTCTTTTAGTAGTTTTTGATACTTCCTGTATATGTGTAGTCACTAGTGCATGATTTTACTCTTTCTGTTATTTCTGCGCTCCTGTCGTTTGAGGTCTGTTGATCAAACCAGTTTCGCTTCTTCTATCAGACCAACTGGTAAGTCTACTTAGCTTTTGTGGCTATTACCAGAGAACAACGACCATTACCATTGTCATCCCGTTGACATTGTCATACCATTGACGACATTACCATGTCGTCAGCGTATTCTATAATTTGTGTAGTAGATCAGGAATCAGGACTAATCTGTAAAAAAACGTGTATTTTTGGATGTGAGAGGTGGCATTCGGATTTTTGCAGATAAAGTTAGGTGACACCTTCAGTAATAATAATTGACTTATGCTCCTCCTCAAATATGCCCGAAACATTAATAAAAAATAATTAAAATATTTAATAATTTCGAAAAACATCGATTTTTTTTCTGCTTTCTTTGCTTATAATTTTAAAACGATTCGTTTTGGAACAAAGTCGTGAAGGAATAAAATAAAGATAATTGAATTTTGTATGGTATACGACTGGTCAAAAATGTCTTAAGTATTACCTTTTCTGCAATATAGCAATAAATACAAAATAAGGGGGCAAATTACACCCGTTGTTATTCAATATTTCTTAATCACTTTGGTGGCACTTAGAACCTTAGTAATTTGCTTAGAAAATTTTTATAACTTACTTAAATGGTCTACCAAATTGCAATAGAATCGACCTGATAGATTTTGCATAATAAATTTGCAATATAAATGCTTTTAAAAAAGTTCAAATTTTTTAAAATCTTTCTGAACAAAAAGTAGACCATTTAGAAGTTGGCTAATTTTTTTACATATAAAGAGGTGCTCTACCTATCTAATACACTTTACAGAAATAAAATTGGATTATTTAAGGGGGCTTATAAAAAATAGCTTTGTTTAATAATAGAAAAATTAATTTTTAGCAATGCAAATAATTAAAACCGGTATAATTTGACTTAAACTTTCAAATGCTGTCAGCAGAATTGCTATTTTATTTTTTAATCAAAAGTTATTCTCGTTCAAAAATTGCAATTTTTCGATTTTTTGAATGTTCCACCGTGTTTATCTCGAAAACTATGCATCCTACGAAAAAACTTATAAGAACCTTTTTTGCTTAGAATTACCCAAGAAATACAAAAAAAGTTTAATTTTGCGAAAAATCGATGTTATGTAATTCCTTGTTCTTTGTTTATAACAATCTTATTGACATCCGGATCAACTGTTACCCAAAAAATTCGTGTTCTACGGGTCAAAATACATAAAAAACCTTAGGTAAGTCCGTCTAAATAAAGGAGACCGTAGCACCCCCTCCTGGACACAGCACTAATTTGTTTATAAGCCAAAAAATTGTTTATAACTTTAAAACATTGCTGAGACTGCTTAAATAATCCGATTTCAATTCTGTAAAGTGCATTAGATAGGTAGAGTGCTTCTTTATATGTAAAAAAATTGACAAATCTTTGTATGTTCTAGGTTTTGTTGTGGAAGATTTAAAAAAAATTAATTTTTTTAAAAAAGTTTAGATTGCAAAATTATTATGCAACATTTAGGTCAATTTTAGTGAAATTTGGTGGACGGTTTTAGCACATTACAAAAATTTGCTAAGCGAATTAGGAAGGTTCCAAGTCTAACCTAAGTGATGGAAAACATTGAATAAGGACAGGCTTGGTTTGCCCCCTTACTTTATATTTATTGCTATTTTGCAGCAAGGGTGTTAAATTAAGACATTTTTAACCAATCGTATCCGATAGAAAATTTATTTGTTTTATTCCTATACGACTTTGTTCCAAAATGAATCGTTTTAAAGTTGTAAGCAAAGAAAATAGAAAAAAAAACGAAATGTTTTTAAATATTTTATTTTTTTTTTATTAATGTTGCGGGCATACTTAAGAAGGAGCATAGGTCAATTATTATTAACGAAGTTATCACCTAACTTTGTACGCAAAAATTCGAATGCCACCTCTCACATCCACCTAAAAACAGATCCTTCCTGGTCTATAGGGCTTTGTATGATTATCATGTTAATTCTAGTTTTTAATCGCTCCTTTAAGTACTATGTTAAAAAGTGTTGCAGATAGATTGCCATTTTGTTGAACTCCTACTTCTATATTGATGGTTTCTTTATTTACCTCGTCTGTTACAGCTTCTGCTACAAAGTTGTCCATTGTCGTTTTCGAGAAATTAATAAGTTTTGCTGGCATATTAATCTTTTGCATTTCTAGTAAGAGTAGGTGTCTATTTACAGAGTCGGAAGCTAGCTTGAAGTGTATAAATAGTAAGTGTAAATTTCTGTCATGCTTAGTGATAAATCCAAGCTTCCTGAAAGCTATTGGGTGATGTTATGAATAACCTTTTAGTTCGATAATACATCTTTTCTTTACCATTAAAATACATTTTATTTTGCACTATTTTGCCATTACCTACGTCTTCTTGTTCTTATTCCTTCTTGTATGTAGGCTTTAAAGTCTGTTTCTTCTTCAATATTAGCCTCCTAAATTATTTATGTTATCGCACCACCTTTTTCTTAGTCTGCCAATACTTCTTCTTCCATTTGGTGACTTATCTCGTGCTATTCGTACTATCCTATCCTCTGCGATTCTACTATGTTCCACTCTGTCCTAATGTGTTCGTTCCACTCCTGTTTCCGTTTTGTCACCCATCCATTTATGTCTTCTACATTGCATGATCTTATGTTTTCGTTTCTCTCCCTATCCAACAGACTTTTCCCTGATATTCGGCGGAGTATTTTCATCTCGTAAAGAGTAAAAATGTCCAATACCCCTCAAACGAGCCGCTTATGACTGCAACTAAAAAGCATATTCATGCCAAAGGACTCAATGGGTAGGAAGGTTTTTTTTAATATCATCCAGTGTTTATTGCAATCTGTCTCATCACAAACGATAAGGAATATGCACAATATGCATAATTATTGTAAAATAACATAGAGGGAAACTGCCCAGTGGCGATCACCCTGTAAGACATATAAAATTATAATTTTAAAATACAACATACCAGTTACTTGGATCGTAGTAGATAAAATTTAGTATAGTAGACAGCACAGGCAATAAATATAATTGTTAGTTAAAAGTAGTGATGTGAGTCGAGAATATTTCCAAGCGAATATTCGCGAACATTGGAAAGTTTCCGAGAATATTCGCCTATAAAAAATGGAAATATTCTCCCGACCGCGAATATTCCCGGAAACTTTCAATGGAAAATTCTCGAGAATATTTCCGACAACTTTCAAGAATGTTTCCGAGAACTTTCCATAATATTTCCGAGAACTTTTGAGAATATTTCCAAGAATTTTTGAGAGTATTTCCAAGAGCCTTTTGAAAATAAGAGTCGGTGACGTAATTTGAATTTACATGGAAGTAGCACTATTTAATTCACACAACCGGCGAACCTATACCACTGTCAATTACAAAAGGAACATTGTTTTGAACTTTACCTTCATTAATTTTATACTAAAATACCTAAAGCTATACTAAAATCACAATAAAGATGCACTAGAAATAAACAAAATAAGACACGTTGAATGTTACAAGGAGTACTCCCAAATCATGATTTACAATATATAAACTTTGCAAATCATGATTTGGGATTTACAATGTATAAACATTGTAAATCATGATTTGGGAGTGATTTGGTAGTATAGAAATATGGGAATATTTCAAAAGTGAAACAATAAATAAAGAGAAAAAATTCAAAACTACAATAAAGTTATATCATTGAAACTTCCTGTAAAAACTAGATGGAGTTCAATCCTTAATTGTATAAATAGCATTAAGTAGTGCGTCTAAAAGTGATTTACCGATGCTTATGGTCATAGTGGGAGAACATTTTAAATATTCACGGAATGTTAAACAGAACTGCCTGGATGATGAAATATTTTGGATAAAGTTGCAAATGGTAGCAGTTGTGCTAACACCAATTGTGAAATGAATTAGGTACTTATTGGGAGGCAATATGTTTAAAATATCCCAGGTTGCGAGGTATTTGAGGCTACAGAAAATATTTTTACCGAGTATATTCAATTACTTCTAATCAGTAAGTCTGCAGAAAAGAAGTGCTTATCTAAATTAGAAAATAGAAAAAAATGGCAGTGAAACCTTTGCACTATGCTGCAAACTTACCTGATTCTTCTTTAATAGGACAAAGCCTCACTGGTGAAGAGCATAATATATTAGCTATGCAGTGTATAGACAAGATATTAACCAATCATCCCAAGTTTATTGACAAAAAAGAAAATATTTTTACAGAACTAACAAAGTTCTGTGAAAAAGCAGACCTTTGGTCAATGGATTTTATTTGGCTTTCAGCACGATCAGTAGATTGTATTAGCTGGTGACAAGGAATGTGCACCAAAACTTAAAAGATTACGCAATTACAATACTGGGGTTACCAGCTTCCTACGCCTAAACAGAGCGTAGTTACAGCACATAATCTTTCATACCTAATAAAAGGAGAAATAGACTGACTATAGATAGAGCAGGGAAGTTAACGTATCATAGCTCATAATGAAAAACTCCTAAAAAACCATAAACATGGAAAAATGGTATGTGATGAGATTCTTTCTCATCTGTTGGGACCAGGGCAAGACTCTATATTCATACCAGAAAGTGAAAGATTAAGCGAGACGGAGAGAGACTCTTCATTATATTCTCTTCATAATACAGAGTCCGGCTAATTCTTGACCATTCCTTAGAATTTTGTAGTTTCTTCTGTTATTATTCGTTAAGAAAGCAGTTCCTGCTTTAGTACTATATATTAATACAGATTACCGGAAGTAAGTTCCTACATAATCAATTTTGGTTTGTTTATTGTAATGTTATCTTTTTTATTTTAATATATTTTTTAAATAACTTTTGTCTGTTGTAATGTTATCTTTTTTATTTTAAAATTTTTTTTAAATAACTTTTTTAGTTTTAATTACAATTAATAGTCAGAATGACTAATAAAAAATATTCAAGTAGTTTTTTTAATTAAGTTAAATAAATTTTAAAAGTATTTTTGGAGATTTATTAATTCTTAACAATCAATTTTTTCTGTACATAGTCGGAATACAACAACAATAAGTAAACCTAACTACTGATTTGTATAATTTATTATAATAATTTTAATAGAAATGTAATATTTCCATAAGTTACCGAAAGTTTCCAATATTCCCGGAAAGTTTCCGGAAACTTTGGGGCGTTCGAATCTTCCCGGAAATTTTACATCACTAGTTAAAAGTATAAAAACAAGAATAAAAATACGAAAAAAGTTTTAAAAATCACTGAAACTAACACTTGATTATTTCACCGCACTATGACACTGCACTCTGTTTCTCCAGATGTACTAGACGCGCAAAGGTTCAGGTCTTTTTAATCTTCTTTCTAGTCTGGTCTTGTAGTAGAGTTTACAGCAGATATTGCTTCACTAACAGTTGGTAGGTAGGTCGTGGTGTAATCTGTGGTTCGTAACATACCAAGGAGCATTGCAGATCTGGCGCAATACTTTTGATTGAAGTCGTTGAAGTTTTTGAATGTTGGTGTTATTTGCTGTTCCCCATATTTGTGCTGTATAGCCATACCGGTTTTAAAATATATTTATAAATCAGTAGTTTGTTCTCCAGGCTGAGATTTGATTTTCGACTCATGTACCAACACATTTTCCTGTAGATTAAGCTGAGTTGAAGACGTTTTTTTCCAAATGTGGGTGCCCCAATTAAGTGTACTATCCAAATGAATTCCGAGGTATTTTACGACTGTATTGACTGGTAGTGGAGTGTTATTTACAGAAACAGGTGGCACGACACCTTTTTTTAGAGTAAATGTCATCTGCGTTGATATTAAACTGTTGACTTGGACTCGCCACAGTTTAAGCCAGCTCTCTAGTTTAAGCAGATGATTTTGTAATACCTTGGATACTTACGTTGTTATAAAATTTGAAGCCATGATAACTGTGTCATCCGCATATGTAGCAATTGTTGTATTATTGGTGGTTGGGAGATCTGATGTGTATATTAAGTAGAGTGTTGGTCCTAATATGCTTCCTTGTGGAACTCCAAAACACATTGGAAACAGGTTGGTAATTTCCCCACCTCTTTTGACTTGAAAAAATCTATCTATCAGATAGGATCTTAATAGAGAACTTATGGGATAAGGAAATATGGATTTAATTTTGGAGATAAGACCTACATGCCAAACTTTGTCGAATGCCTGTGAAATATCTAGACATGAAGCTGTACAGTAATTTTTGTGTTCGAGCGAATTTCTGATAGTTTTTACCGCTCTATGAATTTGCTCGATGGTACCGTGTTGTTTTCTAAAACCAAACTGATAATTAGGTAAAACATTGCTGCTATCTAAGATAGGCTCTAGTCTTCTTAGTAAAAGCCGCTCAAATACTTTGGATATAATAGGCAACAAGCTTATTGGACGATACTTCCGCGTTATCCTTATTAGGTTTTGGGATTAGAACAATTTGAGCTACTTTCCATTTTAGTGGAAAGTAACCTGTTTTTAATATTGAATTAAATATATAGGTAATTAAACTTACACGTTCGTTGGGTAGATTTTTTAGTACCAAACTAGATATTATATCATATACAGGTGACTTCTTATTTTCCAGATTATCAACTACTTCTTTAACTTCAGATTTCTTAAAAATTTTAATAGGCGGAGCCATTTGATGCGTTTACGACTTTATGAATAACTTCTTCCTCTTCAGCTGATATTTCACTCTGATGCGGTTGAAAGACCTCGCATAAATGATATGCTAAAGTATATGCTTTATCTTTGTCAGTTTTAGCACATGTATCATTTGGTTTCCTGATTGGCATATTCATTTGTTTGTTGTCTTTAAGTTTTTTTGTTAGTTTCCACAGAGAATAATTTGTATCATCTGTAGGTGAGAGGTTCTTTAAATAGTTGTTGATTCCATTGCCTTTATGTTGGATCAAGTTTCTTTTGAATAATCTGCAAGCTCTATTAAGATTGGTTTTATCTTCTGGGTGCCTAGTGAGCTGCCACCTCTTTCATAGTTTTCTTTTTTCCAGTGTAAGTATGTAGGAAGGTACATTCTACTAAATAACTATAGAAAAGGTTATCACTTGAAAGACAACCGTTCACGATGAAAGCTATCACATAAAAGACAACCGTCACAATTAGAACTGAATTTGTTACTCAATGGAAACACGCATTGATGCATGAAAATTCTTAAATCTCACTTGCCTATTTGCTTTAGTTTCAAAATTGCCATGAGTTGGTCGTACCTAACTCCGTCAAACACCTTTTCATAATCTATAAAGTAGGTATACACATCTTTATTTACGTCAAAAAAACGTTGCATTAACACCTTTAAATATAATCAAACCTCCCTAGTTCCCACTCCATTCCGAAATCCGAACTACTTGTTACTTATGGTAGGATTTTCGAACTGTTTGATTAATTTGATAGTAGATAAAACAATAATTCAGGTTAATCATAATGCCATACTCTACGTGTTTAATTTATACTGCACAATAAAAAAACAGCACATTATGGCGGATCGCGTTATTAAATTATGATTTTGTTATTATTACATAAATTATAATGTAAATTTTATCATTAATCAAGTATTGCCATTAATTACTAAACAATTAATTCTCACATCCTAAATATATTTATTACCTACCCATAAACATCTATAAATGCTTTACTTGATTGTGGGATAAGGTGGGTTGACATTAGACAGCTATCATGAATTACATGCGTTTAACAAAACATTTTTGTTTCCTCTAGCATTTAACTATCTCATAAAATAGTCATATAAAGACTTTTCTAAAATTAAATCTATAGCTTCTATATTTTTTTATTTATAACGCTATACGCTCTGAGCTTCGCTGGTGGCGCTGCTAGCGGATTACTAATTCAACTTTCACCGGTAATTTTTAAATTTAATATTTAATTGTTATCGCTTAACATTTACAACGCAAAAAATTAATTAAATTGTAATCGATTTTTTTAAGATTTTGCTAATCATTTTGACGTTCTATTGATAAAATATGAATTTCTTACTTCGGATACTTTCACAATTGTCGTGTAGATGGCGCTAAGATTTTTAGATTAAATTATAATTACATATTACAGAACATTAAAAAAACTTAAATTCAGTATTTAAAACGTAAGTATATTTAAGGTAAAAATATATACCACAGCTTTGACCAACTAATATTTTTTATAATTAATGTTTTTAATTTTAATTTTAAATTAATCACTTTGACATTTATGTCAAATTTCCGGTAAACGTTTACAGACTTGCCACTACTGGCGCTCGCGAATTTGTAAATATCCCCTCTACGTACGAGCTCACAGCGTATAGTCACCCTTCTCACAAACATTGGCGCAGCGTTCGGCGAAGCGTGCGGTTAGGTTCTTTTATTATAATTTTTTAGCTAAGTGATCAAATGAAATTTAACGATTGGACATGAAAGAAGAACAGTAAAGCTATCTTATAGTTATAATAAAAAGAAATAAAATTTATGGCCATAAGTACGGTGTGGGTGGAAAATGAGACTTACATCAATTTTGTTTAAAAATGATTTAAAAATGTGTAACTAATACAATTTTACTTATATGAGTCTCAAATTTGCACAACTTACTTTTCATACATCTTACTAAATGATGTTTCATTCCAAATAATCTCAAAAATTTAATTCAAATGATACCTACGACGTCTCAAAAAATCGACGTATGAAAAACTTCGTAGTTTTACAGAATTACTACCCCTTAAGAGGGTATTACTCAAGTTCGAAGAGATATATTACAATTTTATAGGTGTTATTTAAAGCTTAAGATGAATTCTTTGAAATGCACTATTACTTTAGATATAAAATAAATGACTTCTTTTTGAGAAAATTGAGAAATATAAAAATATGTAACAAAAAAGCCTAAAAATATCACAAATATCAGTTAAAAAAATGTTTGTACAAAGTCATCAAAAAAAATTTTTTTTTTTGTACAACTTACCTAAAATACATTTAATAACAAGCTTAGAAAATAATAAAGGATAAAAAACATTTTTTGAGCTCTTATACAGTATGTCTGCGTAACAGTTTTACGAAAAAAAATTTATTCTCTATAAAATGCTTTCCATCGTATAGAATCTAAGATTCAATCATTAGATATAAAATTTTATTAACTTTATACAGGGTATGTCAAGAAATATGAATCTCGCTCAAGAGTAAAGTACCTTTATATTTCATAATATTCTAAAATAGTTATTAAGAAAAGTTGTTTGGAATTTAAAACTATGTTTCAATATTCAATTACATCCTTCTAATTGAAATATTGTGAACTATAAAGGTACATGCTGTTTTAACAAAATTCATATTTTTTACACACCTCGTATAAATTTGAAAAAGTTTGATATATGATGATTGCATCTTAGATTTTAGACCAGGTAGATCATTTTATAAAGAATAACTTTTTTCGTAAAATTAATAATAAAATAGTTATCACACTTGTAATAAAATGATATTGGGTATCCGTAATTTGAAAAACTTGAATTTTTTTTTCAATTAGAAGGATGTAATTATTGCATCTTAAAATGTGGTTCGAATTCCAAACAACTTTTCGTAATAACAAATTTTGATATTCTGAAATATAAAGGTACTTTACTCTTTAACGAAATATATATTTTTGACATACCTCATATGAAATTCATAAAATTTGATATCTGATGGTTGAGTTTTAGATTTTAGACTATGCAAAGCATTTTAAGAAGAATAACCTTTTTTCGTAAAATTGATAATAAAAAAGTTTCCCATATGATTCTTAGTCTAGTTAGGCAGATATACTGTATAAGAGCTCAAAATTTTTGAATTTTCAAATTGTAATGCCATATTCGGATTCAGCATAATCAAAAATAAAATAGAAACATATTTATCAAAGTAAAATGATGAATCCAACGATATATTTAGAATTATTTATACAAAAGCATTGTTATCGTTTAAACAATTAATAAACAATTAGCGGCTAAATCTGTAAGTAGAACTTTTTACCTTAACATGCATATAAACTAACAAAAAACGATTTAGAAAAATTTAAGCTTGTTTGAATTTTTCCGAAACAATGCATGTTTTCGTTCTCTATTGACTCCCTTATCTGTTGTACATTTAGGTTAGTGTTGTATGCTTTCAGTCTTTGGTGTAATTTTTTTAATATTATGCCATCTACAGATTTTACGCGTACTCATTTACTAATAGGCCATCTACAGTTTTTTGCAATAAAAATGTTTTTTTAGCAGAATAAATTTTATAAACCAATATAAATTTGGAAACCCTCTTTGTGTAACAGTTTGACATTAATAGTCTATCGAGACCAAAATTTCTTTTGTATGGAAAGTACACATAACATAAATAGATCAGGCTATGGGAGATTTTTCCAGATATTTCAAACTGAATTTCTTATAATTTTTTCTAAGTACTATTTCCGGAGTGGACAAGAGTGGTCTAAACGTCAAACAGTAGTTAATTAAGAAGTGTAATTTTCATTACACCAACAATTGTGACTCAATCCCATATAAAGATAATAACTACATACAAATTAATTTTTATTTTGTTGACCATCTTTGGTCACTACTATTAATTTTTTTTTGTTTTGCAATAATACTTATCTATTTTTTTTATTTCAGGTAAGTGCTAATTTAAAAAATAATATGCAAATTGTGCATTATAGGGTAAGTTCTATCAATATAGGGTGTTTGGTAAAGAATGGGCTATAGCTTAACCTTAGATTCCTGAGCTTAAAATAGGTCGATTTAAGCTAAGTTACCTTAGTACCAAAGTTGATAATAACCGAAATACAGGGTGTCGAAGTTAAACTTTTATTTTATTTATTCTTGAATATTTCCTGACAGGCATGGGCTAACAACACGAAATTTGGTAACCGGGAGTTTTTTGGGATGTGAAATCTAAATTCGCTACCAAAAATGATGTATTGCTCAGAGGGCGGTACATACGTCTTTCAGAGCTCATTTAATACGTTCAATTTTTTTATATCCCACTTCACGTAATTTTTGAATCAAGATTTTTATTCTCTTAATATTTTTACTTAAAAAAGGTATACCACATTCATCTCGCTAAACTTAACTGTTTTCGAGATGAACGCATTTAAAGTCTGCGATACAACATAATTTTTTGCAAAATATCATTGTAGTTAGACCCGAAAAATAAACTTAAAACTTTAATAATTGTACCACTTCTTTAATTTATGTCATTGCATCGTAAATTCCATTTGAAGAAATTTTTCGGGTGTAACTATAATAATGCTACAATGATATTATGCAAAAAATGATGTTGCCTCGCATATTTAAAAGGCGTTTATCTCGAAAACGGTTGAGTTTAGCGAGATAAATGTAGTATACCTTTTTGAAGTAAAAATATTAAGAGAATAAAAGTTTTGATTAAGAAAGTATATAGAGTGGGTAATAAAAAAAATTAAACCTATTAAATGAGCGCTGAAAGGCGTATGCGGCGCCCTCTGGGTAATACATAATTTTTGGTAGCGAATTTAGATTTTTCGTCCCAAAAAACACCAGCTAACCAAATTTTGTGTTATTATCTCATGCCTGTTAGGAAATATTCAAGAATAAATGAAATAAAAGTTTAACTTTGACACCCTGTATTTCGGTTATTATCAACTTTCGTACTAAAGTAAGTTAGCCTAAATCGACTTATTTTAACCACCTCAGAAATCTAAAGTTAAGCTATGGCCCATTCTTTACCCAACACCCTGTATATTATTTTAATTTTAAATCTTCATACCGAATATGTATATAAATATAGAAATAATTAAAAATAATAAGAAGTACAATGACAAAGTTGAAATTTAAAGTTATCGTGTGCCCTTGAGATTAAGATCTACTTTGATGTCATTACTGGTGATGGATGCTAAATTGTCTGTCCAGATAATAATATGCTTGAGTCAACGGAGCACGAGATTGTCTTTGAACTTCTAGTTGGTACTTTTATTATGGCGCTAAAAATAGGCAACAATTTACGTTTTGTGTATAAGCTTTAAAATTGGTATAAAAATTTGTTTTCATCAGTTATACATATTTTATGGACATAAAATTTTAAATTCAAAAAAATGCTATAAATCACAACAGAACAATATTTAAAATATACACTCACCGGCAAAATTAACCGCTCACCTTGTATTTCTTTCAATTTGCAGAAATTGTCAATCTTGGATCACATTTTATGAAATATTCGGTGAAAATTACTTTTGTGGAAAGAAAACAATAGACTGATTGAAAAAAAGTTGTTGATCAAGGGATGCTTAGCAAAAATCCAGTGTTTGAAAATCTTCGAAAAAATTCAAACAAACATAATTTTGAAAATCATAATCTAATTAAAATATATAAGTATTAATAATGGGCGTTGCCGCCGCTGGCCCTTAGAACTTCTTGGAGCCGGTTCGGCTTTGCATTCATGATATCCTTAATATCCGATGGGGGGATATCGTGCCACCCCTCTATCGCAGCCGCCTTGAGTTTTCCGAAAGATGTAAAGGCTGGCATTCTTACTCCTACCCGTTTTTTGAGATTGTCTCAAATGTATTCAATTGGGTTAAGATCGGTATTACGTGCCGTTCATGGTAAAACTTGAATCTCGGCCCCATTAAGGTACTCATGGGTGAATCTTGAGGTATGGCAATGTGTATTGGCATACATTAATCTAAAGTCTTCACCAACGAACGACGTGAAAGGCATGCCATGGTCTTGGAAAACCTTCTCCGCGTATCTTTGAGCATTCACACTACCTCTATCGAACACAACAAGATCCCTAAGAGCTTTGTAAGAGATACCTTCCTAAATAATTATTGATCCTCCTCGGTAAGCCACTGTTTCGGTTATAATACATGGAGAAAACCTTTGATTTTGACGCCTGTAGACACGCTACCGTCCATCTGGACCTCTTAGGGATGTTCTGCTCTAATCTAAGAACAGAATGTTTTTCCATTCCGCCGCAGTTCGGTCAGTTCTAGTCAGAAGTCTAGTTCTACGGTGTTGTGGAAGCAGTTGTGGAGTGCGAGCTAGACGGAAAAAAGCTTAAATATACGAGTACGAATTTCAGGAGAGGTGCAAAAGCGATTTCCCAACACGTTGCTGAAAATAAAGCGGATATTTTGAAAAAAGACTAAGTTTTCACTCTAATAGCATACAGGGCCCCCGTAAGGACTACTGGCGCCTGTGTGCAAAAAAGGATTTTGGCGCCGCTTAAGGCATTTTGGTTCATGTTTATTTATTTATTTCTTTGAAGGTAGGTAGGTATTTTGGTAGGTGCTTGAAATAAGGCAAAAGACTGAACTTTAGAAGTCATAATAAGTTTTAATGAGTTTTCCGTGAAAAGTGCTTCATTTTTAGGATATTTCACGTAGAAATATTAGGTTTGGAATTTGACGAATAAGAACGTATTTTTCATGGCCTCTTTTACTAGGTCTATATAGTTAATGAATATACCATTTTTTTAGTTTTTTTAGAAGCTATATTTTTGATAATAATATTTTTTTGATAAAATACTTAGTTTTTGAGTTATTTGCGAAAAACTGACTAAAAACGTTTTTTTTTTTAAATAAACATTTTCACTCGCAAATAACTCGAAAAGTATTGATTTAGTTACAAAACTCTATAGTACAAAAGTTGCTTATAATTAGTCAGTTTATCCATTTCCTATATTTTTAATTTTATTTATATTTTATTTAAACCTATATTTTTTCACCCTCGAGAAGGGGTAATTTTCACCTCCCAAGCAAAAGCAGCCAACGGCACAAGTTTAACTTTGAAGTGAAGGGAAGTAGAACCTAAATACAAATTTTCATGCAATTCGGTGGTGACCTTGAAAATTACACGGTATCGCCGTATTGTACGTTCATTTACTAGCTATAGGTACAATAGAAAAATAAAAAAATTGCTGTTAATTGCATCAGCGATATTTTTCGAGACTGCTGTTGCAAATTCATTAATTAAATTGCTAAATTTATACCATCAAGAACTTCTTGTTCAATTGCTAATATGGCTAGACCAGGCAATATTTCTTGAAAAATTGTCCTTAAATGATTTTTAACTTACTTAAAGATCATCTCATGCCAAAAGCTACAGATTAGGCAATGTTAAAAGAATTCTTAGCGAAATGCATAGGTACGTTTGAAAGAGTGGAGATTAAATTGTTTTCAAAGAGGAAGTAAATCCTATTGTAAAATATTTAAGGGGTCAGTATCATCAAGTAATGAAAATAACTTTAACGCTTTAATTTCAAGACAAATGATTGGAGTCTATATCCTTATTATCCTGATCTGTCAGTCATTCTTCAAGAACAAAACAACGTTTTAAAAGATCGCTGTCAAGTTAATTTAAATTCACCCCAATATTTTTTGTGATTTATGGTATACAGCCAGCTACAGGAATTTTATTTTCCTCGTGGATTTTTAATTTAAATATGTTTCGTGTGTATTAATACCTAATCCTATTTAATTTCACAACTTTTGTTTTAAAATTAATTAATTAATTAATTTTTTTGCAATTTTTTTTTCAATTTTTGACTCTGGGTTTTGGCGCCCCTAAAGGATGGCGCCCGTGTGCATTGCACACTTTGCACATATGGTAGCGGGCGCCCTGATGGCATATAGAACAACGTAATGTTACTCTATATCCCACCAGACTGAAAACAATGGGAACCTTCTCTGGTTACACCTCCTAGGCTTCTACAATTTGCAAGCCATACGGATGCTGAGACTAAGGAAGATGCGGGAATTTTACAATTTAAAATTCACGTCCCATCTGCTCAGCGCGGTAAAGTTCCAACTATGATGCCGCTAGGGCATCTATGCCATTTGGTTAGTTGCAATCCGTGACTGCACCCCGGGGTTTGTTTTGGTTGGATCAGAGAGAGCAGCATATGTGCCTCCTGATAAGAGACTAATAAGTTTCGAAACCGGTAGAGGTGCTTGCTGCACTCTCTATTTGGACTAGAATATGATGCGGCTGTATTTTCGTTTTGCAACGAAATTGAAAATGGTTATTCATTTTTGATTTACATGTTTACTCTGATTGGAGTATGAAGGAAACAATTCTCGTTGGAACTTTACCGCGCTGAGCAGATGGGACGTGAATTAAGAATTGTAAAATTCCCTCATCTTCCTTAGTCTCAGCATTCGTATAGCTTGCAAATTGTAGAAGCATTGGAGGTATAACCAGAGAAGGTTCCCATTGTTTTCAATCTGGTGGGATATAGAATAACATTACGTTGTTTTATATGCCATTAGAGTGAAAACTTAGTCTTTTGCTAGCAGTTGCCGCTAGGGCATCTATGCCATTTCTTTCGTTGCAATCCGTGACTGCACGCCGGGGTTTGTTTTAGTTGGATCAGAGAGAGCAGCATATATGCCTCCTGATGAGAGACTAATACATCTATTTTTCAATAAATCTATTTTTTTTTATTTTCATCAAAGGTAATTTGAACATAAAATGTGGTCATAAAATGTGGTCTAAAATTTACAACTTCTGTAAATTGAAAAAAATACAAGTTGGGCAGTTAATTTTGCCGGTGAGTGTATATAAAAAAGTTATTTTTGTCTTTCTTTTGGTCTCCAAAGACGATTAAAATCATAATGATCAATTTAAATTATAGCAGCTAGCCCAAGTTTTATAAATCTTTAAATAGTTGCTGTGAACTATATATTTCATAATATTGGAGTGTTTTTGTTAAGACATTTTTATTAAAATGACCGAAGAGGATTTTTCTAAAGGTCAATCTGATAACTTACCCATTGTAAATATATGTATGGTGGCCACATATTTTCAAATGATGAAAATTTTTCACAGCATTGATATTATATTGTTCAATTTTTACATATCAAAAATAATATTATATTTTTTACTGTGTTTAATCTCCTATTAAAACCCTTAATTTTAAATAAATCTCAAGCCAGCCCTGTTCAATAGTACCATTTCATCCCTCCTATTTTTTACCCTCTCTCCTCACCCTTACAGACAGACACTATTTGAACAATTTGCGATTGAGAATTTCTCTCTTATCCTACACCCGCCAAAGGGTGAACTCTCTCTCTCTCTCTCATCAGTGGTTCGACGGTCAACAAGTACCACATGTCTTAATGGTCCAGCCCTTCTTTTGGGCTGAAACGAAATAGCAATACGTGTTACGTTACGTGACGAACAGTAATTCGCAAGTGACGGCATACATCAGCGCGGCAATCAAAACTCAATTCGTTTGTGACCGCGGCTCTAGTGATCTACAACGTTGCACAACCTGGTAAGACTCTTTATATAAACATTAATATTGTCTGTATAAAACCTTATACTTTATACTCCCACTTGAACCTGAAACTAGCAATCCTGATAATTACAGTCCACAACCTTTATAAAGTATATTCATACTCTCACATATGTCCAAGTTATCCTACATATATAATAACTTATTATTTCTATCTTTTACACTCTGTATTTAACATTTCGATTCTCTTTTTGTTCAAAGTACACTTGATTTATTAAAAAAAGTATTAAGTAGACAACCGATATTAAATGCTTACATTAAAATTAACTTCGCATACGTGAAGACCTAGAGAATGAACTAAAGTGTCTTTAATGTCGATTCAACATACATGTAACCAATTTATTAAACTCCGTTTCATTATCGACATGTACGGAATTACAAATGATGATCTCAAAACAGTCCTTGCCCAAAATCAAATATATTATTTTAGATACCTACCTACTAGCCTACTCCTATAATCTGCTAATCTGCAAAAGATCAAATTAGTGAGAAACAATTTCTAGAGTTGGATGCGCATTTATTTTTGTAGTACATAGCAAAGGCATCAAGCTTTTATATTATGCATACGTATAAAATATACGAAGAAAAGCTCAGATGTTTTGAACGAAAAATACTTCGAAAAATTGTTCGGACCTCACCACGACATTAACACAAACCAGTATAGGATCAGAACCAACATCGAATTAAAAGCACTTTACAATGACACCGATATTGTCCAAGAAATTTAATCACAGCGACTAAGATGGGCAGTCCACGTGCACAGACTTCATAACGAAAGACTTGTAAAACAAGTATGGGAGGAGATTCCTACAGGCAAAAGACCACTTGGATGTCCCAGAATGTGATGGAGAGATAACATCCAAGCAGATCTCCGGAAAATGAACATTCCATTTGACCCTAGGTTGATGGAAGACCGAAGAAATTGGAAGAAAGTTGTATAGTCAGCCAGGACCCACCCAGGGTTGTAGCCCTACGTGATGATGATACGTATAATGAAAATATTACGAAAACGATTTTACTCTATTCATTATAAACATTTTCCGTCTTTAAACAACTTTTATACGTATCTTGTAATATACATATATTCAGCGAAAATAAAGTAGACACAATATTAGCAACAAAATATAAAACATTGCAATTACCGCATTGCCGATGGCTAGTCATAAAGTAACAAAGAAAAACAAGCACCTTGTTATAACTCAGTTCTCATATTATATAAATATGTAGCAGAGTCGTGACAATAATGAGACTGTTTTTAAATCCCAAGGAAAATTTCTTTTTTTTTAACAAACTGACAACCAATTTTTTTAAATTTTTTTCTATTAGAAAAAAGTCGCATCCTCCAAAAGTTATTAGCGAGGAAAAAAATACATACATATAAATATTATTATGTATTAAGCTCAACAGGCCTTGTAGGCTTAGGGCTAAAACAATTACATTTCTGATTACATTTTATAAATTTTATAAATAATTCTTATATATTATACAGGGTGTCCCCGAAAATAGTGCGTTCCTTAAAGGTATAGGTAGAAGGCACAATCTCGAGCAAAAAAGTCTTATAACATTTTTTTCTAAATTCAGCCATTTGACCAAAAAACTAAAATACATTTTGATATGCAAATTGAAGTCTGGCAACAACGCTCTATTAAAAAATTTAAAAATAGACAGTCACAATTAAAAATAATAGATTTGTAGGTCAATTGTATCTGGTAGGTAAAGTAATGTAAATATCAACCACTTCTGCAGGGGGCTAGTGTACATTTTTTCACCTTGTCCGTGGTCGTCCCTTCACATCAAACAAACCAAGAATTTGGTTTGTTTGATGTTACTGACATTGGATATTTTGCATATTTATTATTAGGGCAGTCAATGAGGGTATTTGGCTCTGAATTCCATCCTACTACATCGATTTACTTGATATTTTCACAGTAAGTAGGAAATAACTCATGAAACAACGTCTACACTATGCCGATGTGCGCTTTTATCTTGGGGGTGGTTGCCACCTCTTCTCGGGAGTTAAAAATGTTTTGGTTAAAATAGCTACGGAAGAGGCTAGAGAACCTAATTTTAAGCAAAAACTGTTTTATAATTATTTTTTGAAAACTCAATATTTTTTGAGTTATTCGTAAAATTGGTCATTTTCATTGAAAAATAATACCTTTTCGGACGGATTTTTGTGAATACCTTAAAAACTATGCATCTAACAAAAAAACTATATAAAATATTTCTGTAGGTTATAAAAAAACAAAGAGATTCGTTCCTTCATAAATCTTCTAGTTAATATAGTAAGAGGGATATGGTAGGTAAGAAGAGTTTGTTTTTTGCTGCATGCTCAAATCGGCGTATTCAACTTGAAATAACAGAGAAATGGTTGATTTTAGATGTATAATGATACCTACAACTATTATAGCGCTTGAAAAGGCCTTTAAAATGAGCAATACTAAATGTCGATTACATTAAAACTAAGCGAGATATTCTTATACAAGACTTCTATACAAAAAACTTGATGACTAATGTATTTTAAGAAGAAATGAGAAGTGTATTTAACCCCTCATCCATCAGAATTTAAATAAATCGTTTTCCTTCTACAATACTTTTTATTATAGTGTTATTTATATGTTCAAAAAGTTGGACTGGTTTAAAATGAATGGTTTTTGAAAAAAATAATATCAAATTATAGAGCGCATTTTTAAATTTTCTTAAAAATCTTCATTTTTCTCCATGTAACTCGAAAATGATAAGAGATGCGGAAAAAAGATACTACACAAAAATGTAGGGTTTTTTAGATAAAAATTTCCTTTTTATTTTTCATTACTGTATCTCTTATCATTTTCAAGTTACATGGAAAAAAAGAAGATTTTTAAGAAAATTTAAAAATGCTCTCTATAATTTGATCTTTTTTTTTTCAAAAACCATTCATTTTAAACCCGTCTAACTTTCTGAACATAGAAATAACACTATAGTAAAAGACGCATACAATTGTCTTGGTTAGCTTTCGGCAAGTTAAGCTTTATCTTGAAGAATAGACATATACCAATGTGTCTAAAACGTAGAGTTTATGACAAATGTATCTTGCCTGTAACTACATATGGACTGGAGACCATGGCCTTTACAAAGAAAACCTTAGAGCAGCTCAGTACAACTCAAAGAGCGATGGAGAGGGCCATGCTAGGGATTAGTTTGAGACAAAATTCGAAATATCGACATTCGTGAAAGAACAAAGATTACTGATGTCGCAGAACGTATAGCAAGGCTCAAGTGGCAATGGGTCGGATATGTTGCCCGAGATAATCCCGAAAAATGGACACAGAGACTAACAAACTGGAACCCAAGAGAGAACAGGCGATTAGTAGGCAGACCGCAGAAGAGGTGGGCAGATGATATCAAACAAGTCGCGGGCAAACAGTGGATGAGAATTGCCAAGAGTAGAAATCGATGGAAGCAAATGGAAGAGGCCTATGTCCAGCAGTGGACGAACACAGGCTGAAGAAGAAGAAGAAGAAAAGGTATTGTAAAAGGAAAACAATGCATTTACATTTTGGCGGATGAGGGTTAAAAAATTACTTCTCATTTTTTCTTAAAACACAATAGTTATCAATGTTGTTTCCAGCATGCCGCACTTAGTTTTAATGTAAGGGACCTTTAATATAGCTCATTTTAAAGGTCCTTTCAAGCACTACAAAAGGTATTGGTAGCATTATACACCTAAAATCGACCGTTTCTCTGTTATTTGAAGTTGAATACACCAATTTGAGAATGTATCAAAAAACAAACTATTTTCACCTACCATATCTTTTTTTGTATTGTAACTAGAGGACTTATGGAGGCAAATGTCTCTTTATTTTGTTATAACTTACAAAAATGTTGAATATAGTTTTTTTCGTTAGATGCATAGTTTTTAAGGTACAGTGGAACCCCGATAAGTCGGCCCCCGATAACCCGGAAGTCCGGATAACCCGGACCGATTTTCATCAGACAAACATTTCAACAATAAAAACGTATGTATTACTTGAGAGATAATGTGTATTTGTGTAATTTGAACTATACGATAGTAAAAATGACTCATGGCACACGGCGGCAGAGCGACGTTCATTGTTTCGTATTATCGGAAACAACAGGCACCTGTATTCCTTTATTTATTTCAAACCGTCTTTCTAATTTAAAAAAAGACTAAAAGACGATTTAAAAAATTATTTTTTAAACAATGGGCTTAGTCTCCAATGTTCTTAAATAACATAAAATTATTCCGATTGTGACCGTATTGTGTGTAGTACAGTCGTATTTTTCGCTTTCGTAGTATACTCTATACAAATATACGTAATTTAGATGGGTAGTGTGAGTGTGCATATATATTTCATGTTATTTCAATTATAATGGAGTTTATCTGTAAGTATACCGTATTTTATTAATTTTTACCATATTCTCCGGCTAACCCGGATTTTCGATAACCCGGATCGGCCGCGGTCCCGATTAATCCGAGTTATCGAGGTTCCACTGTATTCGCAAAAAACCGTTCGGAAAGCATGTTTCAATGAAAATGGCCAATATTCAACCACGAATAACTCAAAAAGTAATGAGTTGTCAAAAAAAATTATAGAACGTTTTTTGCTTAGAATTAGGTTCTCTATTGAATTCCGTGATACTTTTAACCAAAAAATGTTTCACCCTTGAGAAGGGGTGGGAACCACCCCCAAGATAAAAGCACACATCGGCATAGGGTAGATTTTGAATTAGAAGATAAGTAGAGGCTAGGCCCAAAACTTCATTAAAAGCCATACAGTAGGAGAGAATTCGGAGGTAATATTCTATTCTTGCTCACATTGACTGGCGTATACTGGTTATCTACAATCGGAAAAATGAAAGAATACCCATGAACGATCATATCATTCACTTATTTTGTATTTGCTGTCTTTTTCTATAAATAACAAACGTTTGTTATAGAAAAGATAGCAAATACAAAATAAGTGATTAATGTGATCGTTCATGGGTATTCTTTCATTTTTCCGACTGTAGTTTTATTCTATACCAAAATAGTCCAGAGAAATAAGATTTTTCGTGACACATCCCCCTCCAGGCCGAAACCAAATTTTTTGAGTAGTATGGACATCTATATTAATAACCTATATGTTTCCTGCAGCCGATTTTGATGATATACATAGCTATAAACAAATGAAGATCAAAAAACGCAAAATTTTCGCTTTTTTCGTCTATTACTAAAAAATGAAGCATTTTAAACAAATTTGAGAGTAAGAAGCTGATAAATCATATAAAAAACTTCAATATGGCGTTCACTGCATATGTCTATCCTTATTTGTTGCTTAGAAAATTGCAAAATAAATCATAAATTTTGAGATTTTATAAATGTTCATAACTTATGTAAAAATTAAGTTAGAACTTTCTTATTACACGAAATGCTGAGACTTCTGGTGCTTAAATTACATTCTAAATTTCAAAGGAATTGGTCAAATAGTTTAAAAGTTATTTAATTTGTTTATCCCAAATTAATTTTTTTTGCAACACTATAAGTCAGAAAACAATGAGGTTACAGTAATACTTCGGACAGTTTATGAAAGAAGAAGATCTATGCTATTAACTTAATTTTAAAAAAATGACAAAAAATAATTATAAATAGTGTAAAACTATTTTGCAAGAACATGTCGATTTTTTGCTTATAAACAATTAGAATAACTTTTTAACCGTTACCCGTAGAAAAATTATTTTTCCATATTTAGAAAGACTAAATTTTTATACACATTTAGAAAGAAAAACAATTGTCCTACAACAATTAGGGACAAAGTTAGCCCCCTTCTTTTTTTAATTCACGACAGCTTTGTTTATAACAATTAAGAAATAAAATTAGCCGCATTTGAAAGAACATACTTCAAAGTTTTAACGTACCAAGTATACAAAAGATTTACTTTCAAGGAAATCGTCCACAAAGCTTAAAAATGTGGCCCTTAAAATCGGCCGGCGTTGAAACTTGGGATAGCGATGAGAGGGGGGAAGAAGCTGTTAACTGTATCTCTGGTTCTCGATTATTTATTTCGTTGTTTTTTTTTTAATTTGTATGTACATTTTATTACGTACATTACGAATATGCGTTATTTTAATAAACTAATTGTTATATACATTAAATTTGTTTAAACAATTTATTTTCAATTTTTTTTAATAATATTTGATGTAACTTTTATTGTAAAACGTACATATTAGTTATACAGGGCGTAACAAAAATACAGGTCATAAATTAAATCACATATTCTGGGACCAAAAATAGATCGATTGGTCCTAACTTACCTTAATACAAATGTGCACATAAAAAAAGTTATAGCCCTTTGAAGTTACAAAATGAAAATTGATTTTTTCCAATATATCGAAAACTATTAGAGATTTTTTATTGAAAATGGACATGTATCATTCTTATGACAGGAACATCTTAAAGAAAAATTATGTGAAATTTTTGCATCCCATAAAAATTTTATGGGGGTTTTGTTCCCTTAAACCCCCCAAACTTTTGTGTACAACCCAATTAAATTATTATTGTGGTATCATTAGTTAAACTCACTGTTTTTAAAACTTTTTTGCCTCTTAGTATTTTTTCGATAAGGCAGTTTTTATCGAGTTGCTGCTTCTTTTTTAATATGTTTACATAAAAATTTTATGGGGGTTTGTTCCTTTACACCCCTCAAATGTTTGTGTACGTTCCAATTGAACTATTACTGCGGTACCATTAGTTAAACACAATGTTTCTAAAACTTTTTTGTCTCTTAGTATTTTTTCGATAAGGCACCTTTTATCAAGATGTGGCTTCTTTTTTAATATGGTTCAAAATATGCCTAAAAATGTAAATTATAAATAATAAAAATGAATAACCATTTTCAATTTCGTTGCAAAACGAAAATACAGCCGAACGATATTCCAGTCCAATCAGAGAGTGCTGCAAGCACCTCTACCGGTTTCGAAACTTATTAGTCTCTCATCAGGAGGCACATATGCTGCTCTCCCTGATCCAACCAAAACAAACCCCAGCGTACAGTCCCGAATTGCAACGAACGAAATGGCATAGATGCCCTAGCGGCAACTGCTAGCAAAAGACTAAGTTTTCACTCTAATGGCATATAACATATCCCACCAGAATGAAAACAATGGGAACCTTCTCTGGTTACACCTCCGAGGCTTCTACAATTTGCAAGCCATACGGATGCTGAGACTAAGGAAGATGAGGGAATTCTACAATTTACAATTCACGTCACATCTGCTCAGCGCGGTAAAGTTCCAACGAGACTGGTTCCCTTCATACTCCACACAGAGTAAATGTAAATCAAAAATGAATAACCATTTTCAATTTCGTTGCAAAACGAAAATACAGCCGAACGATATTCCAGTCCAATCAGAGAGTGCTGCAAGCACCTCTACCGGTTTCGAAACTTATTAGTCTCTCATCAGGAGGCACATATGCTGCTCTCCCTGATCCAACCAAAACAAACCCCAGCGTACAGTCCCGAATTGCAACGAACGAAATGGCATAGATGCCCTAGCGGCAACTGCTAGCAAAAGACTAAGTTTTCACTCTAATGGCATATAACATATCCCACCAGAATGAAAACAATGGGAACCTTCTCTGGTTACACCTCCGAGGCTTCTACAATTTGCAAGCCATACGGATGCTGAGACTAAGGAAGATGAGGGAATTCTACAATTTACAATTCACGTCACATCTGCTCAGCGCGGTAAAGTTCCAACGAGACTGGTTCCCTTCATACTCCACACAGAGTAAATGTAAATCAAAAATGAATAACCATTTTCAATTTCGTTGCAAAACGAAAATACAGCCGAACGATATTCCAGTCCAATCAGAGAGTGCTGCAAGCACCTCTACCGGTTTCGAAACTTATTAGTCTCTCATCAGGAGGCACATATGCTGCTCTCCCTGATCCAACCAAAACAAACCCCAGCGTACAGTCCCGAATTGCAACGAACGAAATGGCATAGATGCCCTAGCGGCAACTGCTAGCAAAAGACTAAGTTTTCACTCTAATGGCATATAACATATCCCACCAGAATGAAAACAATGGGAACCTTCTCTGGTTACACCTCCGAGGCTTCTACAATTTGCAAGCCATACGGATGCTGAGACTAAGGAAGATGAGGGAATTCTACAATTTACAATTCACGTCACATCTGCTCAGCGCGGTAAAGTTCCAACGAGACTGGTTCCCTTCATACTCCACACAGAGTAAATGTAAATCAAAAATGAATAACCATTTTCAATTTCGTTGCAAAACGAAAATACAGCCGAACGATATTCCAGTCCAATCAGAGAGTGCTGCAAGCACCTCTACCGGTTTCGAAACTTATTAGTCTCTCATCAGGAGGCACATATGCTGCTCTCCCTGATCCAACCAAAACAAACCCCAGCGTACAGTCCCGAATTGCAACGAACGAAATGGCATAGATGCCCTAGCGGCAACTGCTAGCAAAAGACTAAGTTTTCACTCTAATGGCATATAACATATCCCACCAGAATGAAAACAATGGGAACCTTCTCTGGTTACACCTCCGAGGCTTCTACAATTTGCAAGCCATACGGATGCTGAGACTAAGGAAGATGAGGGAATTCTACAATTTACAATTCACGTCACATCTGCTCAGCGCGGTAAAGTTCCAACGAGACTGGTTCCCTTCATACTCCACACAGAGTAAATGTAAATCAAAAATGAATAACCATTTTCAATTTCGTTGCAAAACGAAAATACAGCCGAACGATATTCCAGTCCAATCAGAGAGTGCTGCAAGCACCTCTACCGGTTTCGAAACTTATTAGTCTCTCATCAGGAGGCACATATGCTGCTCTCCCTGATCCAACCAAAACAAACCCCAGCGTACAGTCCCGAATTGCAACGAACGAAATGGCATAGATGCCCTAGCGGCAACTGCTAGCAAAAGACTAAGTTTTCACTCTAATGGCATATAACATATCCCACCAGAATGAAAACAATGGGAACCTTCTCTGGTTACACCTCCGAGGCTTCTACAATTTGCAAGCCATACGGATGCTGAGACTAAGGAAGATGAGGGAATTCTACAATTTACAATTCACGTCACATCTGCTCAGCGCGGTAAAGTTCCAACGAGACTGGTTCCCTTCATACTCCACACAGAGTAAATGTAAATCAAAAATGAATAACCATTTTCAATTTCGTTGCAAAACGAAAATACAGCCGAACGATATTCCAGTCCAATCAGAGAGTGCTGCAAGCACCTCTACCGGTTTCGAAACTTATTAGTCTCTCATCAGGAGGCACATATGCTGCTCTCCCTGATCCAACCAAAACAAACCCCAGCGTACAGTCCCGAATTGCAACGAACGAAATGGCATAGATGCCCTAGCGGCAACTGCTAGCAAAAGACTAAGTTTTCACTCTAATGGCATATAACATATCCCACCAGAATGAAAACAATGGGAACCTTCTCTGGTTACACCTCCGAGGCTTCTACAATTTGCAAGCCATACGGATGCTGAGACTAAGGAAGATGAGGGAATTCTACAATTTACAATTCACGTCACATCTGCTCAGCGCGGTAAAGTTCCAACGAGACTGGTTCCCTTCATACTCCACACAGAGTAAATGTAAATCAAAAATGAATAACCATTTTCAATTTCGTTGCAAAACGAAAATACAGCCGAACGATATTCCAGTCCAATCAGAGAGTGCTGCAAGCACCTCTACCGGTTTCGAAACTTATTAGTCTCTCATCAGGAGGCACATATGCTGCTCTCCCTGATCCAACCAAAACAAACCCCAGCGTACAGTCCCGAATTGCAACGAACGAAATGGCATAGATGCCCTAGCGGCAACTGCTAGCAAAAGACTAAGTTTTCACTCTAATGGCATATAACATATCCCACCAGAATGAAAACAATGGGAACCTTCTCTGGTTACACCTCCGAGGCTTCTACAATTTGCAAGCCATACGGATGCTGAGACTAAGGAAGATGAGGGAATTCTACAATTTACAATTCACGTCACATCTGCTCAGCGCGGTAAAGTTCCAACGAGACTGGTTCCCTTCATACTCCACACAGAGTAAATGTAAATCAAAAATGAATAACCATTTTCAATTTCGTTGCAAAACGAAAATACAGCCGAACGATATTCCAGTCCAATCAGAGAGTGCTGCAAGCACCTCTACCGGTTTCGAAACTTATTAGTCTCTCATCAGGAGGCACATATGCTGCTCTCCCTGATCCAACCAAAACAAACCCCAGCGTACAGTCCCGAATTGCAACGAACGAAATGGCATAGATGCCCTAGCGGCAACTGCTAGCAAAAGACTAAGTTTTCACTCTAATGGCATATAACATATCCCACCAGAATGAAAACAATGGGAACCTTCTCTGGTTACACCTCCGAGGCTTCTACAATTTGCAAGCCATACGGATGCTGAGACTAAGGAAGATGAGGGAATTCTACAATTTACAATTCACGTCACATCTGCTCAGCGCGGTAAAGTTCCAACGAGACTGGTTCCCTTCATACTCCACACAGAGTAAATGTAAATCAAAAATGAATAACCATTTTCAATTTCGTTGCAAAACGAAAATACAGCCGAACGATATTCCAGTCCAATCAGAGAGTGCTGCAAGCACCTCTACCGGTTTCGAAACTTATTAGTCTCTCATCAGGAGGCACATATGCTGCTCTCCCTGATCCAACCAAAACAAACCCCAGCGTACAGTCCCGAATTGCAACGAACGAAATGGCATAGATGCCCTAGCGGCAACTGCTAGCAAAAGACTAAGTTTTCACTCTAATGGCATATAACATATCCCACCAGAATGAAAACAATGGGAACCTTCTCTGGTTACACCTCCGAGGCTTCTACAATTTGCAAGCCATACGGATGCTGAGACTAAGGAAGATGAGGGAATTCTACAATTTACAATTCACGTCACATCTGCTCAGCGCGGTAAAGTTCCAACGAGACTGGTTCCCTTCATACTCCACACAGAGTAAATGTAAATCAAAAATGAATAACCATTTTCAATTTCGTTGCAAAACGAAAATACAGCCGAACGATATTCCAGTCCAATCAGAGAGTGCTGCAAGCACCTCTACCGGTTTCGAAACTTATTAGTCTCTCATCAGGAGGCACATATGCTGCTCTCCCTGATCCAACCAAAACAAACCCCAGCGTACAGTCCCGAATTGCAACGAACGAAATGGCATAGATGCCCTAGCGGCAACTGCTAGCAAAAGACTAAGTTTTCACTCTAATGGCATATAACATATCCCACCAGAATGAAAACAATGGGAACCTTCTCTGGTTACACCTCCGAGGCTTCTACAATTTGCAAGCCATACGGATGCTGAGACTAAGGAAGATGAGGGAATTCTACAATTTACAATTCACGTCACATCTGCTCAGCGCGGTAAAGTTCCAACGAGACTGGTTCCCTTCATACTCCACACAGAGTAAATGTAAATCAAAAATGAATAACCATTTTCAATTTCGTTGCAAAAAGAAAATACAGCCGAACGATATTCCAGTCCATTTCGTTCATCTATGCCATTTCGTTCGTTGCAATTCGGGACTGTACGCTGGGGTTTGTTTTGGTTGGATCAGGGAGAGCAGCATATGTGCCTCCTGATGAGAGACTAATAAGTTTCGAAACCGGTAGAGGTGCTTGCAGCACTCTCTGATTGGACTGGAATATCGTTCGGCTGTATTTTCGTTTTGCAACGAAATTGAAAATGGTTATTCATTTTTGATTTACATTTACTCTGTGTGGAGTATGAAGGGAACCAGTCTCGTTGGAACTTTACCGCGCTGAGCAGATGTGACGTGAATTGTAAATTGTAGAATTCCCTCATCTTCCTTAGTCTCAGCATCCGTATGGCTTGCAAATTGTAGAAGCCTCGGAGGTGTAACCAGAGAAGGTTCCCATTGTTTTCATTCTGGTGGGATATGTTATATGCCATTAGAGTGAAAACTTAGTCTTTTGCTAGCAGTTGCCGCTAGGGCATCTATGCCATTTCGTTCGTTGCAATTCGGGACTGTACGCTGGGGTTTGTTTTGGTTGGATCAGGGAGAGCAGCATATGTGCCTCCTGATGAGAGACTAATAAGTTTCGAAACCGGTAGAGGTGCTTGCAGCACTCTCTGATTGGACTGGAATATCGTTCGGCTGTATTTTCGTTTTGCAACGAAATTGAAAATGGTTATTCATTTTTGATTTACATTTACTCTGTGTGGAGTATGAAGGGAACCAGTCTCGTTGGAACTTTACCGCGCTGAGCAGATGTGACGTGAATTGTAAATTGTAGAATTCCCTCATCTTCCTTAGTCTCAGCATCCGTATGGCTTGCAAATTGTAGAAGCCTCGGAGGTGTAACCAGAGAAGGTTCCCATTGTTTTCATTCTGGTGGGATATGTTATATGCCATTAGAGTGAAAACTTAGTCTTTTGCTAGCAGTTGCCGCTAGGGCATCTATGCCATTTCGTTCGTTGCAATTCGGGACTGTACGCTGGGGTTTGTTTTGGTTGGATCAGGGAGAGCAGCATATGTGCCTCCTGATGAGAGACTAATAAGTTTCGAAACCGGTAGAGGTGCTTGCAGCACTCTCTGATTGGACTGGAATATCGTTCGGCTGTATTTTCGTTTTGCAACGAAATTGAAAATGGTTATTCATTTTTGATTTACATTTACTCTGTGTGGAGTATGAAGGGAACCAGTCTCGTTGGAACTTTACCGCGCTGAGCAGATGTGACGTGAATTGTAAATTGTAGAATTCCCTCATCTTCCTTAGTCTCAGCATCCGTATGGCTTGCAAATTGTAGAAGCCTCGGAGGTGTAACCAGAGAAGGTTCCCATTGTTTTCATTCTGGTGGGATATGTTATATGCCATTAGAGTGAAAACTTAGTCTTTTGCTAGCAGTTGCCGCTAGGGCATCTATGCCATTTCGTTCGTTGCAATTCGGGACTGTACGCTGGGGTTTGTTTTGGTTGGATCAGGGAGAGCAGCATATGTGCCTCCTGATGAGAGACTAATAAGTTTCGAAACCGGTAGAGGTGCTTGCAGCACTCTCTGATTGGACTGGAATATCGTTCGGCTGTATTTTCGTTTTGCAACGAAATTGAAAATGGTTATTCATTTTTGATTTACATTTACTCTGTGTGGAGTATGAAGGGAACCAGTCTCGTTGGAACTTTACCGCGCTGAGCAGATGTGACGTGAATTGTAAATTGTAGAATTCCCTCATCTTCCTTAGTCTCAGCATCCGTATGGCTTGCAAATTGTAGAAGCCTCGGAGGTGTAACCAGAGAAGGTTCCCATTGTTTTCATTCTGGTGGGATATGTTATATGCCATTAGAGTGAAAACTTAGTCTTTTGCTAGCAGTTGCCGCTAGGGCATCTATGCCATTTCGTTCGTTGCAATTCGGGACTGTACGCTGGGGTTTGTTTTGGTTGGATCAGGGAGAGCAGCATATGTGCCTCCTGATGAGAGACTAATAAGTTTCGAAACCGGTAGAGGTGCTTGCAGCACTCTCTGATTGGACTGGAATATCGTTCGGCTGTATTTTCGTTTTGCAACGAAATTGAAAATGGTTATTCATTTTTGATTTACATTTACTCTGTGTGGAGTATGAAGGGAACCAGTCTCGTTGGAACTTTACCGCGCTGAGCAGATGTGACGTGAATTGTAAATTGTAGAATTCCCTCATCTTCCTTAGTCTCAGCATCCGTATGGCTTGCAAATTGTAGAAGCCTCGGAGGTGTAACCAGAGAAGGTTCCCATTGTTTTCATTCTGGTGGGATATGTTATATGCCATTAGAGTGAAAACTTAGTCTTTTGCTAGCAGTTGCCGCTAGGGCATCTATGCCATTTCGTTCGTTGCAATTCGGGACTGTACGCTGGGGTTTGTTTTGGTTGGATCAGGGAGAGCAGCATATGTGCCTCCTGATGAGAGACTAATAAGTTTCGAAACCGGTAGAGGTGCTTGCAGCACTCTCTGATTGGACTGGAATATCGTTCGGCTGTATTTTCGTTTTGCAACGAAATTGAAAATGGTTATTCATTTTTGATTTACATTTACTCTGTGTGGAGTATGAAGGGAACCAGTCTCGTTGGAACTTTACCGCGCTGAGCAGATGTGACGTGAATTGTAAATTGTAGAATTCCCTCATCTTCCTTAGTCTCAGCATCCGTATGGCTTGCAAATTGTAGAAGCCTCGGAGGTGTAACCAGAGAAGGTTCCCATTGTTTTCATTCTGGTGGGATATGTTATATGCCATTAGAGTGAAAACTTAGTCTTTTGCTAGCAGTTGCCGCTAGGGCATCTATGCCATTTCGTTCGTTGCAATTCGGGACTGTACGCTGGGGTTTGTTTTGGTTGGATCAGGGAGAGCAGCATATGTGCCTCCTGATGAGAGACTAATAAGTTTCGAAACCGGTAGAGGTGCTTGCAGCACTCTCTGATTGGACTGGAATATCGTTCGGCTGTATTTTCGTTTTGCAACGAAATTGAAAATGGTTATTCATTTTTGATTTACATTTACTCTGTGTGGAGTATGAAGGGAACCAGTCTCGTTGGAACTTTACCGCGCTGAGCAGATGTGACGTGAATTGTAAATTGTAGAATTCCCTCATCTTCCTTAGTCTCAGCATCCGTATGGCTTGCAAATTGTAGAAGCCTCGGAGGTGTAACCAGAGAAGGTTCCCATTGTTTTCATTCTGGTGGGATATGTTATATGCCATTAGAGTGAAAACTTAGTCTTTTGCTAGCAGTTGCCGCTAGGGCATCTATGCCATTTCGTTCGTTGCAATTCGGGACTGTACGCTGGGGTTTGTTTTGGTTGGATCAGGGAGAGCAGCATATGTGCCTCCTGATGAGAGACTAATAAGTTTCGAAACCGGTAGAGGTGCTTGCAGCACTCTCTGATTGGACTGGAATATCGTTCGGCTGTATTTTCGTTTTGCAACGAAATTGAAAATGGTTATTCATTTTTGATTTACATTTACTCTGTGTGGAGTATGAAGGGAACCAGTCTCGTTGGAACTTTACCGCGCTGAGCAGATGTGACGTGAATTGTAAATTGTAGAATTCCCTCATCTTCCTTAGTCTCAGCATCCGTATGGCTTGCAAATTGTAGAAGCCTCGGAGGTGTAACCAGAGAAGGTTCCCATTGTTTTCATTCTGGTGGGATATGTTATATGCCATTAGAGTGAAAACTTAGTCTTTTGCTAGCAGTTGCCGCTAGGGCATCTATGCCATTTCGTTCGTTGCAATTCGGGACTGTACGCTGGGGTTTGTTTTGGTTGGATCAGGGAGAGCAGCATATGTGCCTCCTGATGAGAGACTAATAAGTTTCGAAACCGGTAGAGGTGCTTGCAGCACTCTCTGATTGGACTGGAATATCGTTCGGCTGTATTTTCGTTTTGCAACGAAATTGAAAATGGTTATTCATTTTTGATTTACATTTACTCTGTGTGGAGTATGAAGGGAACCAGTCTCGTTGGAACTTTACCGCGCTGAGCAGATGTGACGTGAATTGTAAATTGTAGAATTCCCTCATCTTCCTTAGTCTCAGCATCCGTATGGCTTGCAAATTGTAGAAGCCTCGGAGGTGTAACCAGAGAAGGTTCCCATTGTTTTCATTCTGGTGGGATATGTTATATGCCATTAGAGTGAAAACTTAGTCTTTTGCTAGCAGTTGCCGCTAGGGCATCTATGCCATTTCGTTCGTTGCAATTCGGGACTGTACGCTGGGGTTTGTTTTGGTTGGATCAGGGAGAGCAGCATATGTGCCTCCTGATGAGAGACTAATAAGTTTCGAAACCGGTAGAGGTGCTTGCAGCACTCTCTGATTGGACTGGAATATCGTTCGGCTGTATTTTCGTTTTGCAACGAAATTGAAAATGGTTATTCATTTTTGATTTACATTTACTCTGTGTGGAGTATGAAGGGAACCAGTCTCGTTGGAACTTTACCGCGCTGAGCAGATGTGACGTGAATTGTAAATTGTAGAATTCCCTCATCTTCCTTAGTCTCAGCATCCGTATGGCTTGCAAATTGTAGAAGCCTCGGAGGTGTAACCAGAGAAGGTTCCCATTGTTTTCATTCTGGTGGGATATGTTATATGCCATTAGAGTGAAAACTTAGTCTTTTGCTAGCAGTTGCCGCTAGGGCATCTATGCCATTTCGTTCGTTGCAATTCGGGACTGTACGCTGGGGTTTGTTTTGGTTGGATCAGGGAGAGCAGCATATGTGCCTCCTGATGAGAGACTAATAAGTTTCGAAACCGGTAGAGGTGCTTGCAGCACTCTCTGATTGGACTGGAATATCGTTCGGCTGTATTTTCGTTTTGCAACGAAATTGAAAATGGTTATTCATTTTTGATTTACATTTACTCTGTGTGGAGTATGAAGGGAACCAGTCTCGTTGGAACTTTACCGCGCTGAGCAGATGTGACGTGAATTGTAAATTGTAGAATTCCCTCATCTTCCTTAGTCTCAGCATCCGTATGGCTTGCAAATTGTAGAAGCCTCGGAGGTGTAACCAGAGAAGGTTCCCATTGTTTTCATTCTGGTGGGATATGTTATATGCCATTAGAGTGAAAACTTAGTCTTTTGCTAGCAGTTGCCGCTAGGGCATCTATGCCATTTCGTTCGTTGCAATTCGGGACTGTACGCTGGGGTTTGTTTTGGTTGGATCAGGGAGAGCAGCATATGTGCCTCCTGATGAGAGACTAATAAGTTTCGAAACCGGTAGAGGTGCTTGCAGCACTCTCTGATTGGACTGGAATATCGTTCGGCTGTATTTTCGTTTTGCAACGAAATTGAAAATGGTTATTCATTTTTGATTTACATTTACTCTGTGTGGAGTATGAAGGGAACCAGTCTCGTTGGAACTTTACCGCGCTGAGCAGATGTGACGTGAATTGTAAATTGTAGAATTCCCTCATCTTCCTTAGTCTCAGCATCCGTATGGCTTGCAAATTGTAGAAGCCTCGGAGGTGTAACCAGAGAAGGTTCCCATTGTTTTCATTCTGGTGGGATATGTTATATGCCATTAGAGTGAAAACTTAGTCTTTTGCTAGCAGTTGCCGCTAGGGCATCTATGCCATTTCGTTCGTTGCAATTCGGGACTGTACGCTGGGGTTTGTTTTGGTTGGATCAGGGAGAGCAGCATATGTGCCTCCTGATGAGAGACTAATAAGTTTCGAAACCGGTAGAGGTGCTTGCAGCACTCTCTGATTGGACTGGAATATCGTTCGGCTGTATTTTCGTTTTGCAACGAAATTGAAAATGGTTATTCATTTTTGATTTACATTTACTCTGTGTGGAGTATGAAGGGAACCAGTCTCGTTGGAACTTTACCGCGCTGAGCAGATGTGACGTGAATTGTAAATTGTAGAATTCCCTCATCTTCCTTAGTCTCAGCATCCGTATGGCTTGCAAATTGTAGAAGCCTCGGAGGTGTAACCAGAGAAGGTTCCCATTGTTTTCATTCTGGTGGGATATGTTATATGCCATTAGAGTGAAAACTTAGTCTTTTGCTAGCAGTTGCCGCTAGGGCATCTATGCCATTTCGTTCGTTGCAATTCGGGACTGTACGCTGGGGTTTGTTTTGGTTGGATCAGGGAGAGCAGCATATGTGCCTCCTGATGAGAGACTAATAAGTTTCGAAACCGGTAGAGGTGCTTGCAGCACTCTCTGATTGGACTGGAATATCGTTCGGCTGTATTTTCGTTTTGCAACGAAATTGAAAATGGTTATTCATTTTTGATTTACATTTACTCTGTGTGGAGTATGAAGGGAACCAGTCTCGTTGGAACTTTACCGCGCTGAGCAGATGTGACGTGAATTGTAAATTGTAGAATTCCCTCATCTTCCTTAGTCTCAGCATCCGTATGGCTTGCAAATTGTAGAAGCCTCGGAGGTGTAACCAGAGAAGGTTCCCATTGTTTTCATTCTGGTGGGATATGTTATATGCCATTAGAGTGAAAACTTAGTCTTTTGCTAGCAGTTGCCGCTAGGGCATCTATGCCATTTCGTTCGTTGCAATTCGGGACTGTACGCTGGGGTTTGTTTTGGTTGGATCAGGGAGAGCAGCATATGTGCCTCCTGATGAGAGACTAATAAGTTTCGAAACCGGTAGAGGTGCTTGCAGCACTCTCTGATTGGACTGGAATATCGTTCGGCTGTATTTTCGTTTTGCAACGAAATTGAAAATGGTTATTCATTTTTGATTTACATTTACTCTGTGTGGAGTATGAAGGGAACCAGTCTCGTTGGAACTTTACCGCGCTGAGCAGATGTGACGTGAATTGTAAATTGTAGAATTCCCTCATCTTCCTTAGTCTCAGCATCCGTATGGCTTGCAAATTGTAGAAGCCTCGGAGGTGTAACCAGAGAAGGTTCCCATTGTTTTCATTCTGGTGGGATATGTTATATGCCATTAGAGTGAAAACTTAGTCTTTTGCTAGCAGTTGCCGCTAGGGCATCTATGCCATTTCGTTCGTTGCAATTCGGGACTGTACGCTGGGGTTTGTTTTGGTTGGATCAGGGAGAGCAGCATATGTGCCTCCTGATGAGAGACTAATAAGTTTCGAAACCGGTAGAGGTGCTTGCAGCACTCTCTGATTGGACTGGAATATCGTTCGGCTGTATTTTCGTTTTGCAACGAAATTGAAAATGGTTATTCATTTTTGATTTACATTTACTCTGTGTGGAGTATGAAGGGAACCAGTCTCGTTGGAACTTTACCGCGCTGAGCAGATGTGACGTGAATTGTAAATTGTAGAATTCCCTCATCTTCCTTAGTCTCAGCATCCGTATGGCTTGCAAATTGTAGAAGCCTCGGAGGTGTAACCAGAGAAGGTTCCCATTGTTTTCATTCTGGTGGGATATGTTATATGCCATTAGAGTGAAAACTTAGTCTTTTGCTAGCAGTTGCCGCTAGGGCATCTATGCCATTTCGTTCGTTGCAATTCGGGACTGTACGCTGGGGTTTGTTTTGGTTGGATCAGGGAGAGCAGCATATGTGCCTCCTGATGAGAGACTAATAAGTTTCGAAACCGGTAGAGGTGCTTGCAGCACTCTCTGATTGGACTGGAATATCGTTCGGCTGTATTTTCGTTTTGCAACGAAATTGAAAATGGTTATTCATTTTTGATTTACATTTACTCTGTGTGGAGTATGAAGGGAACCAGTCTCGTTGGAACTTTACCGCGCTGAGCAGATGTGACGTGAATTGTAAATTGTAGAATTCCCTCATCTTCCTTAGTCTCAGCATCCGTATGGCTTGCAAATTGTAGAAGCCTCGGAGGTGTAACCAGAGAAGGTTCCCATTGTTTTCATTCTGGTGGGATATGTTATATGCCATTAGAGTGAAAACTTAGTCTTTTGCTAGCAGTTGCCGCTAGGGCATCTATGCCATTTCGTTCGTTGCAATTCGGGACTGTACGCTGGGGTTTGTTTTGGTTGGATCAGGGAGAGCAGCATATGTGCCTCCTGATGAGAGACTAATAAGTTTCGAAACCGGTAGAGGTGCTTGCAGCACTCTCTGATTGGACTGGAATATCGTTCGGCTGTATTTTCGTTTTGCAACGAAATTGAAAATGGTTATTCATTTTTGATTTACATTTACTCTGTGTGGAGTATGAAGGGAACCAGTCTCGTTGGAACTTTACCGCGCTGAGCAGATGTGACGTGAATTGTAAATTGTAGAATTCCCTCATCTTCCTTAGTCTCAGCATCCGTATGGCTTGCAAATTGTAGAAGCCTCGGAGGTGTAACCAGAGAAGGTTCCCATTGTTTTCATTCTGGTGGGATATGTTATATGCCATTAGAGTGAAAACTTAGTCTTTTGCTAGCAGTTGCCGCTAGGGCATCTATGCCATTTCGTTCGTTGCAATTCGGGACTGTACGCTGGGGTTTGTTTTGGTTGGATCAGGGAGAGCAGCATATGTGCCTCCTGATGAGAGACTAATAAGTTTCGAAACCGGTAGAGGTGCTTGCAGCACTCTCTGATTGGACTGGAATATCGTTCGGCTGTATTTTCGTTTTGCAACGAAATTGAAAATGGTTATTCATTTTTGATTTACATTTACTCTGTGTGGAGTATGAAGGGAACCAGTCTCGTTGGAACTTTACCGCGCTGAGCAGATGTGACGTGAATTGTAAATTGTAGAATTCCCTCATCTTCCTTAGTCTCAGCATCCGTATGGCTTGCAAATTGTAGAAGCCTCGGAGGTGTAACCAGAGAAGGTTCCCATTGTTTTCATTCTGGTGGGATATGTTATATGCCATTAGAGTGAAAACTTAGTCTTTTGCTAGCAGTTGCCGCTAGGGCATCTATGCCATTTCGTTCGTTGCAATTCGGGACTGTACGCTGGGGTTTGTTTTGGTTGGATCAGGGAGAGCAGCATATGTGCCTCCTGATGAGAGACTAATAAGTTTCGAAACCGGTAGAGGTGCTTGCAGCACTCTCTGATTGGACTGGAATATCGTTCGGCTGTATTTTCGTTTTGCAACGAAATTGAAAATGGTTATTCATTTTTGATTTACATTTACTCTGTGTGGAGTATGAAGGGAACCAGTCTCGTTGGAACTTTACCGCGCTGAGCAGATGTGACGTGAATTGTAAATTGTAGAATTCCCTCATCTTCCTTAGTCTCAGCATCCGTATGGCTTGCAAATTGTAGAAGCCTCGGAGGTGTAACCAGAGAAGGTTCCCATTGTTTTCATTCTGGTGGGATATGTTATATGCCATTAGAGTGAAAACTTAGTCTTTTGCTAGCAGTTGCCGCTAGGGCATCTATGCCATTTCGTTCGTTGCAATTCGGGACTGTACGCTGGGGTTTGTTTTGGTTGGATCAGGGAGAGCAGCATATGTGCCTCCTGATGAGAGACTAATAAGTTTCGAAACCGGTAGAGGTGCTTGCAGCACTCTCTGATTGGACTGGAATATCGTTCGGCTGTATTTTCGTTTTGCAACGAAATTGAAAATGGTTATTCATTTTTGATTTACATTTACTCTGTGTGGAGTATGAAGGGAACCAGTCTCGTTGGAACTTTACCGCGCTGAGCAGATGTGACGTGAATTGTAAATTGTAGAATTCCCTCATCTTCCTTAGTCTCAGCATCCGTATGGCTTGCAAATTGTAGAAGCCTCGGAGGTGTAACCAGAGAAGGTTCCCATTGTTTTCATTCTGGTGGGATATGTTATATGCCATTAGAGTGAAAACTTAGTCTTTTGCTAGCAGTTGCCGCTAGGGCATCTATGCCATTTCGTTCGTTGCAATTCGGGACTGTACGCTGGGGTTTGTTTTGGTTGGATCAGGGAGAGCAGCATATGTGCCTCCTGATGAGAGACTAATAAGTTTCGAAACCGGTAGAGGTGCTTGCAGCACTCTCTGATTGGACTGGAATATCGTTCGGCTGTATTTTCGTTTTGCAACGAAATTGAAAATGGTTATTCATTTTTGATTTACATTTACTCTGTGTGGAGTATGAAGGGAACCAGTCTCGTTGGAACTTTACCGCGCTGAGCAGATGTGACGTGAATTGTAAATTGTAGAATTCCCTCATCTTCCTTAGTCTCAGCATCCGTATGGCTTGCAAATTGTAGAAGCCTCGGAGGTGTAACCAGAGAAGGTTCCCATTGTTTTCATTCTGGTGGGATATGTTATATGCCATTAGAGTGAAAACTTAGTCTTTTGCTAGCAGTTGCCGCTAGGGCATCTATGCCATTTCGTTCGTTGCAATTCGGGACTGTACGCTGGGGTTTGTTTTGGTTGGATCAGGGAGAGCAGCATATGTGCCTCCTGATGAGAGACTAATAAGTTTCGAAACCGGTAGAGGTGCTTGCAGCACTCTCTGATTGGACTGGAATATCGTTCGGCTGTATTTTCGTTTTGCAACGAAATTGAAAATGGTTATTCATTTTTGATTTACATTTACTCTGTGTGGAGTATGAAGGGAACCAGTCTCGTTGGAACTTTACCGCGCTGAGCAGATGTGACGTGAATTGTAAATTGTAGAATTCCCTCATCTTCCTTAGTCTCAGCATCCGTATGGCTTGCAAATTGTAGAAGCCTCGGAGGTGTAACCAGAGAAGGTTCCCATTGTTTTCATTCTGGTGGGATATGTTATATGCCATTAGAGTGAAAACTTAGTCTTTTGCTAGCAGTTGCCGCTAGGGCATCTATGCCATTTCGTTCGTTGCAATTCGGGACTGTACGCTGGGGTTTGTTTTGGTTGGATCAGGGAGAGCAGCATATGTGCCTCCTGATGAGAGACTAATAAGTTTCGAAACCGGTAGAGGTGCTTGCAGCACTCTCTGATTGGACTGGAATATCGTTCGGCTGTATTTTCGTTTTGCAACGAAATTGAAAATGGTTATTCATTTTTGATTTACATTTACTCTGTGTGGAGTATGAAGGGAACCAGTCTCGTTGGAACTTTACCGCGCTGAGCAGATGTGACGTGAATTGTAAATTGTAGAATTCCCTCATCTTCCTTAGTCTCAGCATCCGTATGGCTTGCAAATTGTAGAAGCCTCGGAGGTGTAACCAGAGAAGGTTCCCATTGTTTTCATTCTGGTGGGATATGTTATATGCCATTAGAGTGAAAACTTAGTCTTTTGCTAGCAGTTGCCGCTAGGGCATCTATGCCATTTCGTTCGTTGCAATTCGGGACTGTACGCTGGGGTTTGTTTTGGTTGGATCAGGGAGAGCAGCATATGTGCCTCCTGATGAGAGACTAATAAGTTTCGAAACCGGTAGAGGTGCTTGCAGCACTCTCTGATTGGACTGGAATATCGTTCGGCTGTATTTTCGTTTTGCAACGAAATTGAAAATGGTTATTCATTTTTGATTTACATTTACTCTGTGTGGAGTATGAAGGGAACCAGTCTCGTTGGAACTTTACCGCGCTGAGCAGATGTGACGTGAATTGTAAATTGTAGAATTCCCTCATCTTCCTTAGTCTCAGCATCCGTATGGCTTGCAAATTGTAGAAGCCTCGGAGGTGTAACCAGAGAAGGTTCCCATTGTTTTCATTCTGGTGGGATATGTTATATGCCATTAGAGTGAAAACTTAGTCTTTTGCTAGCAGTTGCCGCTAGGGCATCTATGCCATTTCGTTCGTTGCAATTCGGGACTGTACGCTGGGGTTTGTTTTGGTTGGATCAGGGAGAGCAGCATATGTGCCTCCTGATGAGAGACTAATAAGTTTCGAAACCGGTAGAGGTGCTTGCAGCACTCTCTGATTGGACTGGAATATCGTTCGGCTGTATTTTCGTTTTGCAACGAAATTGAAAATGGTTATTCATTTTTGATTTACATTTACTCTGTGTGGAGTATGAAGGGAACCAGTCTCGTTGGAACTTTACCGCGCTGAGCAGATGTGACGTGAATTGTAAATTGTAGAATTCCCTCATCTTCCTTAGTCTCAGCATCCGTATGGCTTGCAAATTGTAGAAGCCTCGGAGGTGTAACCAGAGAAGGTTCCCATTGTTTTCATTCTGGTGGGATATGTTATATGCCATTAGAGTGAAAACTTAGTCTTTTTCTTATAAATAATAAATTTTCATACGATTACCAAGTCATCATAATCGTACTTAACCGTATTATACAAATATGTGGTGGATTTGACGAATATTTAAAATATCTCAATAAAAACTGACTTTTCGAAAAAGTACTAAGAGGCAAAAAATTTTAAACACATTCTGTTTAACTAATAGTACCACATTAATAATTTAATTGGAACGAACACAAAAGTTTGGGGGAGTTTAAAGGAACAAAACCCCCATAAAATTTTTATGGGGTGTCAAAATT
Source organism: Diabrotica virgifera virgifera (assembly GCF_917563875.1). Classification (NCBI taxonomy): domain Eukaryota; kingdom Metazoa; phylum Arthropoda; class Insecta; order Coleoptera; family Chrysomelidae; genus Diabrotica; species Diabrotica virgifera. The sequence continues at coordinate 38,573,228 of NC_065451.1, read as the reverse complement.
GTACTATAATTTTTTTGTAAGATGCTCCTGCCATAAAAATACCACATGTCTATTTTCAATAAAAAATCTCTTCTATATATTGGACAAAATCGATTTTCATTTTGTAAATTCAAAGGACTGTAACTTTTTTTATGTGCATATTTTATACTAAGGTAAGTTAGGTTCAATCGAACTATTTTTGGTCCCAGAATATGCGATTAAATTTATGACCTGTATTTTTGTTACACCCTGTAATTATTATATTACTAATCCTATTCAATTATTCCTAAATCTAAAATTGGCTTATAATATTAAATTGAAAATAAAAAATCTCAAATAAACTAGGATTTATTTCTTGATAAACATGCTACTAGATAAACGAAAAATGAAATGTAACAAAATTAGAGAGAGGATAAAAAGAACAAAATTATTTTCAGAAATTTTCTACAATATTGTAATAATTGTATCCTACAACATTGAAAGTTATAATTTTAAGATTGCAAAAAAACAAAAATTAAGATATTTCATACATTTTGTTATGATAGCAAGACTATTAAAATAAAATTAAAAAAGGTTTATCTAGGAATACTTGTATTTTTATGAAAAACGTAACAATTATCAGTTACCCATTTATTATAAGTTTTTGTAAAGTCAAGTGCATATGATCCACTCCTATAATTGCCAACATAGTCGTCCTAAAAATATCGTAAAAGAATTTCCAAAAATTGTTTACACAATTTACATAGTTAATTAAATAACCACTTTATTAAAAAAAAACATATCCGTAACGTACGCAAAGAGTACATACAGATTAAAAAAGAAACTCCAAAATAGATAATAGAGAAAGATTGAGGTTTTGATAATCTAAGTCCATAAACTATTTATATATCTCTGTACTAACAAGTACTCGGTGCAACCAGTTTTGCAAGAGCAGATAGTTTATTTTAATAAAATATCTGATATAAAGAAGATCTGTTGATCGGATCGGCACTAACGGTTCTTAGCTTAATTTCCAACCCCAATCAATTACGTTTATCTCTTTTTTGGTGGTTCTGTAACTTCAGTTTTTCATTCATCTAATAGCAAGTTTACTAAAAAAATAAAACCTAGTTTATTTGAGATTTTCTGATTTCCATAGACCAATACGAATTTAGAAACCAAATTACCAATTTAGAAACCATCGAATGGGATAATTTGTTTTTTCATACTTTAAATTATTACTAAGTTTAATAAAAACTATGTATTATTATATTATTCATAAATATGTATGTTTTGTGATTAAAATTACTTCAAATTTTATTAAAAAAAAATTGAAAAAAAAATTGTTTAAACAAATTTGATGGTGTATATAACAATTAATTTATTTAAATAATGCATACTCGTACTGTACGCAAAAAGCACATACAAATTAAAAAAAGAAACGTCGAAATTCATAGGCGAGAACAAGAGATACAGCTAACATTTCCATCCCCCTTCTCATCGATCTCCCAAGTTTCGAGGCCGGCCGATTTTAAGGGTCACATTTTGAAGCTTTGTGGACGATTTGTTTGAAAGTATATATTTTTTATATTTGGTACATTAAAACTCTGAAGTATGTTCTTTCCAATGTGACTGATTTGATTTCGTAATTGTTATAAAGAAAGCTGCTGTGAATTAAAAAATGGGGGGCGGCAACTTCGTTCCTAATTGTCCTAGGACAATTTTTCCTTTTTTTAAATTTGTATAAAAATTCACTCTTTCTAAATGTGAAAAAATAATTTTTCTACGGGTAATGGTTAAAAAGTTATTCTAATTGTTTATAAGCAAAAAATCGACATGTTCTTGCAAAATAATTTTGCGATACTTAGAATTATTTTTTGTCATTCTTTTTTAATTAAGTTATTAGTATAAATCTTCTTCTTTCATAAACTATCCAAAGTATTACTATAACTTCATCATTTTCTGACTTATAGTGTTACAAAAAAAATTAATTTGGGATAAACAAATTAAATAACTTTTAAACTATTTGACCAATTGTTATCAAATTTAGTGTATAATTTAAGCACCAGAAGTATCAGCATTTCGTGTAATAAGAAGATTCTAAGTTCATTTTTACATAAGTTATGAATATTTATAAAAACTCAAAATTTATGAATTATTTTGCAATTTTCTAAGCAACCAATAAGGATGGACATATTCAGCGGGAGCCATATTGAAGTTTTTTATATGGTTTATGAGTTTCTTACTTCCAAATTTGTTTAAAATGCTTAGCCATTTGGCAATAATCGAAAAAAGCGAAAATTTAGCGTTTTTTGATCTTCAATTGTTTATAACTATGTATATCATCAAAATCGGCTGCAGGAAACATATAGGTGATTATTATAGATGTCCACACTACTCAAAAAATTTGGTTTCGGCCTGGAGGGGGTTGTGTCACCAACAGGCTATTTTTTTTCCTTATTTCTCTGAACTAAAAGAACGGGTAAAAAGATTAAAGTGTTTCTTATTGTAAATAATTGACATTTTATCAATTCGTTTAAAATTATTCCATATTTCAATAGATCTCAGAAAAAAATTAGGTACAAATAATTTTCCCTAGGTGCATTTACATTTTAGCAATTAAACCATTTTACTTAAGTAAAAGTTATAATTTATGTAAAATTTTGAGCCTTAATTATAAAACCTTAATTAATTCAGACAATAGCAAATATGACACATTATTAAAGCAAGAAATAATTATTTTGCAGGTAGGTACCTAGTGATGTCAACAACCCCAAAAATTACACCTCAAATAGTAAATAAACAAGGGGTTGGATTAGGTTAAAGTTCCACAGTCACAACATGCTCTTGTACAACACGTTGCCATTACATTTGAATTTATGAAAGTAAAAATTCACTCATATTGAGAACAATGTAACTTTTTTCTTGGAAACGGTTAACTTTAGAAAAAAATGTTACAGGACTTTTTTGTTCTAAATTGTGTATTATATCCACACCTTAACCCGGGAGTAGTCGCGCTCACTTCTGTAACGTCGATAGTCGCGTGTGAGATTCTATCTCAAAATACGAATTTAAAACAAATTTTTATTTTGTACTATTTTTATCTACTTTTTATATTGAAAATATATATTTCTAACAATTTTATTAAAAAAACCTGTGCTACCGGCCACCTGCCAACATCGGCCACCTTTCCTAACGGCCAGTTTAAAAATTTCCCAAACCAATTATACAGGGTGTAACGAAAATAGAGGTCATAAATTTAATCACATATTCTGGGACCAAAAATAGTTTGATTGAGCCTAACTTACCTTAGTACAAATGTGCATATAAAAAAAGTTACAGCCCTTTGAAGTTACAAAATGAAAATCGATTTTTTCCAATATATCGAAAACTCTTAAAGATTTTTTATTGAAAATGGACATATGGCATTTTTCTGACAGTGGCATCTTAAAAAAAAATTATAGTGAAATTTGGACACCCTATAAAAATTTTATGGGGGTTTAGTTCTTTAAACCCCCCCAAACTTTTGTGTACGTTCCAATTAAATTGTTATTGTAGTACCATTACTTAAACACAATATTTTTAAAACTTTTTTGGCTCTTAGTACTTTTTCTAAAATTCAGTTTTTATCGAGATATTTTGAATATTTGTCAAATCCACCACATATTTGTATATGGTTAAGTACGATTATGGAGACTAGGTAAAAATATGAAAATTTATGTATGATTTACATTTTTAGGTATATTTTGAACCGTATTAAAACAGAAGCCATATCTCGATAAAAGTTGCCTTCTCGAAAAAATACAAAGAGGCAAAAAAGTTTTAAAAACATTTTGTTTAACTAATGGTATCGCATTAATAGTTTAATTGGAGCGTACACAAACATTTGGGGGGTTTAAAGAAATAAAACCCCCATAAAATTTTTATGTAAACATATTAAAAAAGAAGCCGCAACTCGATAAAACCTGCCTTATCGAAAAAATACTGAGAGCCAAAAAAGTTTTAAAAATGTTGAATTTAACTAATGGTACCACAATAATAATTTAATTGGAACGTACAGAAAAGTTTGGGGGGTTTAAGGGAACAAAACCCCCATAAAATTTTTATGGGGAGCACAAATTTTACTATAATTTTTCTTTAAGATGCTCCTGCCGTAAGTATGCCACGTATCCATTTTCAATAAAAAATCTCTAATAGTTTTCGATATATTCGAAAAAATCGATTTTCATTTTGTAACTTCAAAGGGCTATAACTTTTTTTATGTGCATATTTATACTAAGGTAAGTTAAGTTCATTCGAACTATTTTTGGTCCCAGAATATGTGATTTAATTTATGACCTGTATTTTTGTTACACCCTGTATATAGACTACAAAAACTGGCAATACCGTCCACCTTTCTTTATCGGCCAATTGATAGTTCTTTCATTTTTAGTGGCCGTTACTGACAAATTTTACTGTACATATTACGAAAAAGGATGAAATGTGAGATTCTATCTAACGGCGCCACTACTCGCGGGTTAAAGCTAATTGGCTCTCCCTAAAGCCATAAATTCCACAAAAAGAAGAAGAAGAAGAAGAAGAAAAATTCCTACGCATTACTACACCCTTCCTCGAGGTACTTACGAAATTTTTTCAAAATTGCAAAATTTTTCATCAATTTATCGCGAAAAAGGATAAAAATTGAGATTCTATCTCACCGCGCGACTACTCGCGGGTTAAAGGAACGCACTATTTTCGGGGACGCCCTGTATATATTTGTAGCTCAACAGGCCTTCAAGGCCCATGGCTCGGAATTTCTCCACGGTTTTCCTCCATTTTCTCCTGTCCATGGCGGCAGTTCTCGAATTTGTTATCCCGATGGTTTCCAGATCTTCCTTACACGCTTCTAGCCACTTTTTTCTTGGTCGTTCTCTTCTCCCCTTTCCTTCCCCTCTCGTCAGCGAGTCTTTTGCCCACCTTCCGTCCGCCATTCTCACGATGACCTAACCAACTAAGTCTCTTTGTTCTATCTGGCTTATTTCTGGTTTCCTTTACAGCTCTCTGATCTCTGCATTTGTTCGTCTCCTCCAAACGTTTTCATCTTCTTCTACTCCCCCATAAATTCTTATATAACAAGTCTTCCTCCATATCCTTCTGTCCAATGCTATTTTTTTTATATTATTTCAATGTTACTTTTATTCAAGTCTTCGTACACACTATCCTTCCATCTTTTTCTTGGACTACCTTTCCTTCTCTTGTGTATTGGTCTTCGTGAGAGTAACATTTTTAATATTATTCAACTTCCCATTCTTTCTACGTGCCCCAAATATCGTATTCTCTGTGCTTTTATTGTCGTCGTTATCGTTGGCTCTTTGTACAGTTCTTCCAATCCTTTATTGGTTCTTCTTATCCACTGACCTTCTATTTTTACACTTCTAGATATTGCTCTTTGCATTTTTCTCTCCCATCTTTCTAAAAGATCCGTTTATGACTTTTTCAGTACCCATGTTTTGCTTAGGTATGTTACTGTAGGTCTGATAACAGTCTTATAAATTCTGACTTTTGTTTTTCTTGATACGTATTTGGATTTCATTAGGGTTCGTAATCCTCCATACTTTTTATTTCCTTTAGCTATTCTTGCCTTTATCTCCTCTCCCTCATGACCCGTTTCATCTATTTTGGCTCCCAGGCAATTAATTTATTTGGCTCTTTTGAACGAGTATGTCTTTTCTCCATCGATTTGTAACATGCTGTTATTTTCTTTTTGGATCTGTCCCATTATCATATACTTTGTCTTTCCTTCATTTATTTTGAGTCTAAATTTTTGGCTTCGTTTATTATGTTTTTCACTAACTTTGTAGTATTTAACCCTTAACTACAGAGATCCGGTATTTTTTACCGGCGGGCACTCCCAAAATGTGGATTTCATGGTAACCTCACGACTTACAAGTTCATGTGTCTCTGTACCTCTCGGGTAGTTTGTATAACAATGCTAGTCAAAACGTGTAGTGTGTATTGTCAATATTTTCTTTTCTAGCACACATCAAAAATCTTAACCGGTAAAAATTACCGGATGTCTGTGTTAAGTAAGTATTTTTATATGAGTACTATATTTGTAAATCTGAAATGTTTATATTATTTTTTTGTTTTTAGGAAAAAAGTAAAGAAATCGACTGCGGAAGTCATCCTGGACCTTAAGTGAAGGTTAAATTTGACGATAAAAATTTTGAGGCCACTTTGCAAAAATGGAATTGCCATTTAATTCTGTGATAATTTTACCCCTTGCAGATTTTTTCTCATGGATGTAAAAATTTTTGTAAATACTATTTTATGTTTCCTTTGTGATTCTATGTTACGTTTATTTGTTAAAAAAAGTCTAAATTTTTGTTTATAGCATTTATGACCGTTTGTTTCAATAGACCAAAAATGTTACCAAAATTCTGGTTTAATAGATTATTCTTCAAAAATCTTGTATTATATTATTAAAATCACTCATTTTACCATTTTTTCCCATATCTAGAGACTCCAGAAAAACTCATAATGCAATTTTTTTTGTTTTTTATTATTAACTTTATATTTTGACTCTATTTTATAATGACCGGTAAAAAATACCGGGGATCTGTAATTACGTGCTAATATTGGGATGTCTGTAGTTAAGGGTTAAAATAGAAGAAAGAGACCAAATGTAACTAACCAAATGAAATAACTACAGATTTATAGAAATAGAATAAAATATGATATGATTAAAACGATCGGGAACATAATATACCCGAATGACACACTAAAAGAACCATAAAAATATGAGATGAACTATTTGACCCAATTTAAGTTGACAATGAGATAAGACAGGGGGATTCACTGAGTCCTTTATTGTTTAACCTGGTGATCATCATCATTCTCTTTGCCTTACCCCTATGCGGGGTCGGTTTCCCTAATTGCATTTCTCCACACAATTTTATCTTGGGTCATATCAATATTAATCTCCTTTACCAGCATGTCTTGCCTAATCGTCTCCCCCCACGTCTTGATTGGTCTTCCTCTCCTACTCCTTCCAGGAATCTGCACTTCAGCAATTCTTCGTATTGGGTGATTAACGTTTGGACATTGAACATGACCAAACCATCTCAACCTATGCTCTCTCATTTTGGCATCAATTGGTGCCACACCTGGACTTCCCCTAATATACTAATTTTTAATTTTATCCTTCTTTGTCACTCCACTCATCCATCTAAGCATTCTCATTTCCGCCACATGCATTCGCTGTTCCTCTTTCTTTTTCACTGCCCAACATTCAGTTCCATACATCATAGCCCGCCTTATGGCTGTTTTATAGAATTTTCTCTTCAACTTCATTGGAATTTTCCTGTCACACAGCACACCACTCGCTTCCTTCCACTTCATCCATCCAGCCCTAATTCTACTGCATGCATCTCCATCTATTTCTCCATTACTCTGTAATACCGATCCCAGGTACATTGCTTTTTACAATCAGTTCACCATCCAAAGATACCATTTTGTTTGTAGTAACTCCATCTTTAAATGAGCATTCTAAATACTTTGTCTTTGTCCTACTAAGTTTTAAACCTTTCTCCTCGAGAGCTTGTCTCCACTGTTCCAGTTTTTGTTCTAAGTCTCTTTCACTATTTCCTACTAACACGACATCATCAGCATACATTAAGCACCATGAAATGTTACCCTGTAGTTTCGCTGTTATCTGGTCCAAAACTAATGAGAATAAATACGGACTAAGCGCCGATCCTTGATGCAATCCTACTTTCACATGAAATTTATCAGTCTCTCCCACACCTGTCCTAACACTAGTCGTTACTCCCTCATACATATCCCTCGCAATCTTTACATATTCACTAGGGACTCCTTTCTTATTGAGTGCCCACCACAGAATCTCTCGAGGAACTCTATCATATGCTTTCTCAAGATCAATGACTACCATATGAGCGTTTGTTTCTTTACTCCTGTATTTTGCCATCAACTACCTTATAACGAAAATTGCATCAGTTGTTGATCTACCCTGCATAAAGCCAAATTGATTCTCGGATATTTCGGTTTCATCACGTATCCGTCTATCAATTACTCTTTCCCATATTTTCATGGTGTGGCTAAGCAGTTTTATAGCCCTGTAGTTTGTACATTGTTGTATATCTCCCTTGTTTTTGTAGACAAGTAGTAGTATACTGCTTCTACATTCGTCTGGCATTTGTCCAACTTCCATAATTCTATTAAATAAACCTGCTAGCCACCTTGTTCCTGTCTCTCCCAATGCTCTCCATACTTCCCCAGGAAAATCATCTCGTCCTACCGCTTTTCCTTTCTTTATTTTTTGAAGAGCTTGAGCCACTTCCTTGTTTGATATTTTGGTGACCATTGCTGCTAGTGTCTCCGTTGACTCCACAGGCTATCTGTCAAATTCTTCGTTACAATTACAAATTCTTATCAATTACAAATTTCACTGACATCATTCTATTACTCGTTCTTACAACTTACACTACGTTATGTTGTTCTGAAGCTATTTCCTTTTGGCATTTTTATAATCAACTATTTTCAATGGGAAATAAGCCAAAATTTTACCAAAAAAATGATTTTATTAACAATTCGACGTCCAAGTCGGGTGTCGTTGTCAAAATACAAAATAATACTAAATTAAACAAAAATGCTGTTGCTTAGTAAAAAATTCTTGTAATAATTTATTTAATCTGACTCATTTGTATCGGAAATTCAGGCATGTATTAGTAGAAGACTTTAAAATGATAATAAAATAATAAAATCCACTACGTTATCTTTCATTTCTCTATCAGCAATTATACCAACTACATTTCTAGTGTTACTACTCCCTGCATACCACAATTTGTATCCTTCACCTAGTTCTTTAGCCCTTGGTCCTTTCCACCTAGTTTCTTGAATGCAAGCAATTTGAACACTCCTTCGTTTGAGCGCATCCACTAACTCCAGACTCTTACCTGTAAGACTACCAAGATTCCACGACCCTATCCTGATTTTTCTAACCTGCAATGGTGTTCCCCCTGGGATAGTCCTCACCCGGAAATCCGAACGGAGGCTCATTTTACTTTCGGCATATTTTACCTTAGGAGATGCCATCATTTCAGTATAAGCTTTTATTGCGTTTGGAGAAGGTCTTGTCATTATTATGGCCTGAAAAGATTTTGGAAAAGACTGTAAGACTTGTACACACTTCTAAGTAGGTCAAAACGGCAAACAAGTGTATGTTCTCAAAAAAATTGATAGTGTGTAAAAAATTTTACACACTTGTTTGCCGTTTAGACCTGAAAATATTTTGTTCGGATATTTGATGCCTGAATGCCTTTTCTATCAGAACCATACCCTGCCCTGCACGTTTAGCCAATACACCACCAATGCAACCAAAGTGCAGTATTTCCCCACACCCGCCTGCATTTTTCTGTATAGGCCAGGATCCCTACTGTAAGGACTGCCCTATAAGCCAATGTATTGTTGCCCGTATCCCGCCACTAGGAGGCACGTACTTTATTCGGGATACCATGGTCATGGATGAAATAATGTTATGGACGATAAATTTTATTCAAACTGGTCATGGATAAAACAATAAAAAAAAACTGAAAAAGGATACCAAATGGAAGCAAAGCAACTTAAGGTGAAACAGTAGCAATCAACAGGTAGCCAAAACGCGTTCCAAGATTGCGGCTGTAATTTTGAATATTTTTTCGAGATATTTGGCACACGTATTCGTAATATAATAAAGAATGGCGGTACAGAGCCCAATTTGAAAAATATATTAATATGTGGAAATTACTCTGTAATTAAATACAATATTAAAAAAACGAGCCTGTACCGCCATTAAGAAGAACAAAAAAATACACTTTCTTCAAATAAACTTTTTTATCCGATGCCTAGATTTTGTATCATTTTGGAACTACTAATGAAATAAAAAATTTTAGTAGTTCCAAAATGACACAAAATCTAGGCATCGGATAAAAAAGTTTATTTTAAGAAAGTGTATTTTTTTGTTCTTCTTAATGGCGGTACAGGCTCGTTTTTTTAATATATTATTTAATTACAGAGTAATTTCCACATATTAATATATTTTTCAAATTGGGCTCTGTACCGCCATTCTTTATTATACTACGAATAAGTGTGCCAAATATCTCGAAAAAATATTCAAAATTACAGCCGCAATCTTGGAACGCGTTTTTGCTACCTGTTGATCGCTACTGTTTCCTCTTAAAACAATCTACTATGCAGACGATACAATACTAATCTCTCAAATCGAAGATGATTTACAAGGTATGCTGCACCAATTTAATATAATTTCTAGAAAATTCAACATGTTAATTTTCCCAAAAAAAGACAAAATGCATGGTTATAACATAAGATCCAATTAGATGTAAATTAGAGATGTAATTTCAGATCATAGAATAAGTGATGCAGTTTTAATATCTAGGCATCACACTATCTTGCTACGGAAAGATCGAAACAGAAGTGGAAGATCAAGAAACAGAAGTATCCAGTGGAGTACCCAATACCTCAATCAACGCTTGTACTCTCTCCCCCACATTAACTGTCTTGCACCAGGAGGTTGATTTTCTGATCTGGTAAGTTTCGGTGGACGTAGTGCGTCGAGTTTGATTCTTAGTCCAGATTAAAATTCCAAAAATTACACTAGTATAAAAAAGTACTTTTTATAATAACACGGTTGTTTAAAATAGCGTATAATAATTAGCTTAAAATGTATAATAATTAACTTATAAAATATGAATTTTAAGTATATTAACTTTTAATTATGTATTAAGAAATTAAAAAAAGGTAAGCAACACATGTTTCGAACTCAGGACCTCTCGATCTCCGGTCTAACGCTCTACCACTGAGCTACCGTCTATTGATGTCTTAACTTACGTTAAAATGGAATTCAAATGTCATACCATTAGTCACATTTTTAAAATGGTTCGAAATTAAAAAAAACGATTTATCCATATAATAGCAGTAAAATATTGCACTGTTAGCCATCTCTGAGCTATTCTGAAAATTTCAGGTACCTAGGTAGCCTAGAGCTATTTTTAAAATGAATAACAAAATTTGCGGAGATGGTGACAGCAACCAAGCCAAGTATATAAAAACGTTTTAAAAAGTAAGTACAAAGAAAGGATACCAAATGGGAGAAAAACATCTTAAAATAATCTGCTATGCAGACGACGCAATAATAATCTCTCAAAGTGAAGATGATTTACAACGTATGCTGCACCAATTTAATATAACCGCTAGAAAATTTAACATGTTAATTTCCTCAAAAAAGACTAAATGCATGGTTATAACAGCAAATCTCATCATCATCATCATCATCATCCAACCAATTCACGTCCACTGCTGTACATAAGTCTCCCCCAATTGTTTCCACACTTCACGGTTTTGTGCTGATTGTTGCCAATTTTTACTAATCCGTCTGATATCATCTGTCTATCGTATATGGCCTTCCTCTACTGCGTTTATCTTCTCTTGCTCTCCATTCCATCAGCTTTCGTGTCTATCTTGAGTCGTTCATCCTGGCGACGTGTCCTGCCCAGTTCTATTTGAGCCTGGTGATTTCGTTCTCTAACATCTGCGATACCAGTTCTTTGTCTGAGATCTTCATTTCTTATTTTATCCCGTAGGGTTACACCCAGCATGGATCTTTCCATACGCCTTTGAGCAACCCGCATTTTCGACGCTGTTGCCTTGGTTAGAGTCAGTGTCTCTGCTCATGTCATTACCGGCAGCACACATTGGTCAAACACTTGTCTTTTTAAACCGATCGGTATACTGCTCCTAAATATGTCTCTCAGAGCTCCGTAGACTGTCCAAGCAAGAGTTAATCTTCTTTTTATTTCGCATGACCCAAGAAAATGTGTACTTTTCCACTAGTTCTACTTCTTGTTCACGTATAATCAGCTGTCCGCTAGGAATCAGATTAGTCATAAATTTAGTTTTAGAAAAGTTCACCTTTCAGGCCTATTTTCCAGCAGGTAGCCTCTAACTAATTTAGCATTTTCTTTACTTCTCCTAGGTCATCAGTTATAAGGACTATGTCATCTGCAAAACGAAAATGATTTAACTTTTCTCCATCTATTGTGCTCCATTTATTGTCTCCCAGTTGAGCATCTTAAAGGCATATTCCAGAACAGTTATGAATAGTTTTGGCGAGAGTGTGTCGCCTTGTCTTACGCCGCGTTATATGCTTATTTGTTTGGTTTTATCATGTAACTTAACACTCATTTTTGCCTCTTTATAAATATTATAGATGAGTGTACTGTAACGGTAGTCAATGTGGCATTCATTTAGAGCTTCTAAAATGCTATCCAGCTCTAACGTGTCAAAGGTTTTATGAAAATCCACGAATGCTAGGACAAGGGGCTTATTATATTCTATTCCCTGTTCAATTAGTAATTTTACTGCCTGCAGCTCGTCGTTTATTCCAAAGTTTGATCGAAATCCAGCTTGTTCTTTTGGCTGGTAAAAATCTAGCTTCTTTTCTACTCTTGATGTCACTACTTTTGTAAAGAGTTTGTATAAGTGGTTTAGCAGGCTAATGGGTCTGTAATGTTCTAAGTCTGTCTTATCTCCCTTCTTATGCAAAAGTATTTTTACTGCGTTTTTCCATTTCTCAGGTATCGACTTTTGATGAAGGCACAAGTTGAAGATATTTTTTATTTTACCTATAAGAATGTGGCCTTCGTTTTTAATGACCTCTATTACGACTCCATCTTCACCTAGTGCTTTTACATTTTTCATTTTTCTCAGTGCTTGATGGATTTCGCTAGTAGTATTTCGGATCTCTGGTATCTCTGCTAGTATCTCTGGTAGTATTTCGGAGCCTTGGTTTATTATTTTCTTTGAAGCCGCTTCCCCCAGCTTATTTTTATTTAGCCTGTGGCTCCTATATAGTTCCAAATAAAGTTCTTTTACGATATTTAGTAAATCTTCTCTGTTTGATGTTATTTCGCTATTTTTTATTTTTTAATTTATGTATTTCGCCTTTTCCGTTGTTCAATTTCCTTCGTAAAACTTTCAAACTTTTGTTTTCTTCTATGATTTTCTGGATGCTTTGAGTTTTAAACTTCCTTAGACCTTTTCTGATTTCCTTTGACACTTTCTTGTTGATGTCTCTTAACGCACTGTTTTGAGTATTTTCGTTTCCTCTCTTTTACTTCGCGTTTTGATTAGTTCTCTAGTTTCTGGGCTTATTTTTTCATCTCTCTTCTGTTTTGGGCAGTTTTTTCGTTGACTTTCTTGAATGGCTCTAATTATGTTTTCATTTAAGTTATTTATACTTTCATCTGAAGTCGTATTCCTTTCTAAAAGAGCAAATCTAATAAAGTGTAAATTAGAACTGGAAGGTCAGATAATAAAACAAGTCATGGAGTTTAAAATATCTAGGCATCACACTATCTAGCTACGGAAAGCTCGAAACAGAAGTGGAAGAGCAGGTAAATAAAACAAACAAAACCGCAGGCTGTCTGATTGAAACAATATGGAGAAATAAAAATATCGGTTAAGAAGTGAAAAGCAAAATTTACAAAACAGTCATCAGACCAATAATGAATGATATACGTGGCAGAAACACGACCTGATACAAAAAGGACAACAATAATGCTAGAAACAGCAGAGATGAAAACAGTTCGAAAAATCGATGGTAAGACACTATGGGATAGAGCGAGAAGTGCAGATATACGACGGAGATGCAAGGTGGACAACATTAATAACTGGGCGAAAAACAGAAGAGTAGAATGGAACCACCACATAAACCACAATGACAACACATAGAGTAGTAAGGACGGCCAGAGACGGTTCCCCAATAGGAAGATGATCAGTGGGAAGACCACGAAAACGATTAAATGACAACTGACTGGAGGCACATTGAAAAACAAAGAGAGTCATGTCTGCACCAAAGAGAAAAAGATGAAAATTCTAATTTATGCAAAGGAATTGTTTCTCGGACTCTAAAGGAGCCTGGCCACCACTGGTTTATACTCAAATTTTGTTTGTTATTGCAACAAAATGAAATGCAAATGTTGTTTTAACAAAAACAAATGGACTATCTAAATATAATCCGCCAATCTCTGAATCACCCCTAGCGGAAAATGTTTCATTTAGGCGATTAATGTACCCTCCATTAAATCGTATTTTTTCAAAATTAATAACAAAACAAGAGATATCCGATAATAAAAATTAAATTGGATAAGCCAGTGAGTCGTGTACCACATTCCATTATCCTTGTGAGTTATTTTTCGTTTGTGTAGCATATGCTACCATGTGAAAAATCGTCAAACTCAATATGCAAATTTGTGGGCTTAAAAAACGTATATTTTCTCAACTGAAAGCTTTCGTTTTGGTCGGAGTATTTTGTTTTTCAAATTCAACTGCAAACTAAACATTTACCCATTTATGTAGTGTGAGATTAGCTATTGTTCTGAAGCTATTTCTTTGTGGCATTTATGTAATTTACTATTCTAATTGGGAATAAATAAGCCACAATTTTTGAATTTTAAAAACATGATTGTTTTTCAAATTCAACTGCAAACTAAACATTTAGTCACATAGTGTAGTGTGAGATTAGCACCATGTCAGGTTTCTTTTTATTGTTATAATGTCATGGTAGGGGAGCCCAAGCGGGGATTTTTGCAGTTACTCGAGCGCGCCAGATTATTACATGGGGAGAAACCTTGTACCCTGAAAATGTACCTCTACCCAGGGGAGTTCGTTAAGGGGGGGGGGGCGAAAAAAAAATCTATCCTTAGAAAAACTCGAAATCGTCAGATTAAGATAATTAAGGTGTATATTTAAAAAATCTGACAATTTTAGCGTGGCGTAAGGAAATGGCCGATTCCCAAAGTTTCACAAGAAAAAAGCGAATATTTCGCGAAATGAATGACAGATCGAAAAACTAAAAAAATTAGTACTCAATATTTTTCAAAAATTTATCGAATGATACTAAACACGACTTCCCACGGAGAGGAGTGGGGGGTAAATTTAAAATTTTAAATACGGATCCCGCGATATTTCGCGAAATGAACATCAGATCTAAAAACTGAAAAATACACTTATTCAATATTTTTGAAAAATCTATCGAATGGCACCAAACACGACCCCCACGAAGGTGGGGTGGGGGTTACTTTAAAATCTTAAATGGGAGCCCCCATTTTTTATTGCACATTTGGATTTCTTGCGTAAAAATAAGTAAATTTTATTCGAGACATTTTTTCAAATTATTGAGAGATGGCGCTATAATCTAAAAAAACGATTGTTGGAAATGGAAAATTAAATTAAAAATGGGAAGTCCCCACTAAAATGGAAAACTTTACTTAACTTTTTTTGGTTTTAGGACCTACTCTTCACAACCCAATATGTCCCCAAAGCGCTCGAGTGACTTTACATTTAGTATACCCCCTAACCTTACCATCAACTTTTTGATGAAATACTAATTTACAAAACCGTAAAGGATGCGTTGTACCTTACATTTTAAGAAGAATAAAAAGAAAAATTACAAAATTTTACACTGCTTTGGCTTCCCATGTCATTTTCACTTGACTGTCACCACTCATTCTTATCATGCGTCCAGCCCATTTTAACTTATTTTCTTCAACTTTTTCGTTGAGCGATTTTACCTGTAATTCATGTCTTATATCTTCGTTTCTTCTTTTGTTTAATCTTCTTGCTCCCACCACTTTTCTTAAGTATCTCATTTCTGTAGCTTGTAATATTTTTCTTTGTCTGTCATTAACTACCCAGTTTTCTGCTTCATATATTGTAATTGGCATATATACGGTTTTATATACTGTCATTTTGGTTTTTCTCGATAGTTCCTTTTTGATTAGGAAATTTTTATACAGTGAATAATAAGTTCTCGTTGCCAATTTTATTCTGTTTCCAATTTCATCTTCTAGTGTACCTTTGTTGTTTAACATAATTCCCAAATACTTAAAGAGGTCTACTTGCTCGATTTTTTGCCTTTCGATGTCAATATTTACAGTTGCTTCTTTGTTAACCATTGTCATTACTTTAGTTTTCTGCATATTTATTTTTAATTTGTAGTTTTTTAGTTCTTCTGCCCAGATTCTTATATTATCTGCGAGAGCCTTTTCAGTTCTTGCAAATAAAATAATGTCATCAGCAAACGCACAGGCTTCAATTTTTATTTGTTGCTGATTTCTGTACCCTATGGGATTTTTAAATACCTTTCAAAAGAGAATTTGTAAATTAAAAGCCTTCTAATATATTCAAAAATATAGTTGTTTAAAAATTGCTAGTTTTTCGAAAATCGCACTTTTTGTCATTTGGAAATTGATTTTTTGCCTGAAAGTATTAAACTTTCTAAAAATTTGGTCATAGGTATTTCTATAATAATATGTATATAACAATCTCTACTTCGTGGATTTCTTGGCCCCAGAACTTAACTCTTTTTTGACCTCCTAAAAATTGAGCTTTTTGGCTTCATAAGTAAGCCAACACGCGTTGTCGTTATTCATTTTCCTCATCTGTGATTAGTCTGCGATATATAAATTTAACGATTTATTAAAAACCTAAATTTTAACACCTAAAGCTTTGCTAGTACCGCTGGTAATATAAAGCGACAAAATATGTGTCACTGCATAAGATGATCTGCGAAGGGTTAAATAACCAATGCAATTTTTGACATTTTTCAATCGTTGCCATGTATCTATCAAGGGGGCTATTGATGATTCGATTAGGCTTCTTCTTCTTATGGTGCCTATCCGTTACGGATGTTGGACACTAACATGGCTATTCTGACTTTGTTGACTGCTGCCCTGAAAAGTCCGGTAGTGGTTAAGTTAAACCATTTTCGCAGGTTATGCAGCTACGATATTCTTCTTCGTCCTGGACCTCTTTTCCCATGCACTTAACCTTGACGTATGGTCTGAAGTAGGTCATATCGTTGTTCATTGCGCATTATATGGCCCAGGTATTCCAGTTTGCGACGTTTTATGGTTACGACTAGTTTGCGCTCTTTACCCATTCTATGTAGAACTTCTTCGTTGGTAACTCTGTCTATCCAGGAAATCCTCAACATGCGTCTAGAGCACCATATCTCAAATACTTCGAGTCTCTTCAGCGATGCTTCAGTAAAGGTCCATGACTCCACGCCATATAAAAGAACAGAGAATACGTAGCATTTTAGTAAACGAACTTTTATTTCCAAATTTATATCGTGGCTGTTAAAAATTTTTTCCATTTTGACGAAAGCTGATCTTGCCTTCTCGATCCTTATCTTAATTTCCGTCGATTGGTCCCAGTGTTCATTTAAGTTTGCACCCAAATAACAAAAGTTGGTGATTTGTGTTATAGGTTGTTGGTTAACTAGTAATTGACCAGGTGGTATCCTATTTTTGCTTATAACCATGTATTTGGTTTTTTTGATGTTAAAATCAAGCCCAAACCTGCTACTTACTTCTGCCACCCTGGAGACAAGTGTCTGCAGACCTTCAAGACTGTGTGCAAAAATGACAGTATCATCAGCGTATCTTATGTTTTTCAATCGTTCTCCGTTTATAAGTATTCCCTCGTCTATGTCCGTTAGCGCTAGGTTCATAATGTGCTCTGAATATGTATTGAACAATAATGGGGACAATATACATCCCTGTCGCACACCTCTTTTTATCTTTATGTCGTCTGTTAACTGATCTTCTACTCTAACGGCTGCAGTTTGTTCGTAATAGATATTGTTTATTATACGGCAATCTCTGCTGTCTAGACTAATTGAATTTAATATTTTCATCAGTTCGTCATGTTTCATTCTATCGAACGCTTTCTGGTAATCAACAACACACACATATATATCACAATTCACGTCTCTACATCTTTGAAAGAGAACTTGTATTGCAAAACGTGCCTCTCGAGTACCCAATGCATCCCTGAAGCCGAATTGTGTGTTTGTCATGTGTTTTTCACACTTTTTATACATGGTGTAACAAAAATACAGGTCATAAATGAAACCACATATTCTGGGACCAAAATTAGTTCGATTGAACCTAACTTACCTTAGTACAAATATGCCTACAAAAAAAGTTATAGCCCTTTGAAGTTACAAAATGAAAATTTATTTTTTCCAATATATCAAAAACTATTATAGATTTTTTATCGAAAATGGCCATGTGGCATTCTTACGGCAGGAATATCTTAAAAAGAAATTATAGTAAAATTTGTGCACCCCATAAAAAATTTATGTGGGTTTTGTTCCCTTAAACCCCCCCAAATTTTTATGTACGCTCCAATTAAATTATTGTTGTGGTACCATTAGTTAAACACAATGTTTTTAAAACTTTTTTGCATCTTAGTATTTTTTTTATAAACCAGTTTTAATCGAGTTGCGGCTTCTTTTTTAATATATTTACATAAAAATTTTATGGGGGTTTTGTGCTTTAAGTCCCCCAAATGTTTGTGTACGTTCCAATTAAACTATTATTGCAGTACCATTAGTTAAACACAATGTTTTTAAAACTTTTTTGCCTCTTAGTCTTTTTTCGATAAGACACCTCTTATCGAGATATGGCTTCTTTTCTAATATAGTTCAAAATATATCTCAAACTGTAATTTATAAATAAATTTTCAAGGTCTGTTGTCAGTATACAAATATGTGGTGGATTTGACAAATATTCAAAATATCTCGATAAAAACTAGCTTTTCGAAAAAGTACTAAGAGGAAAAAAAAGTTTTCAAAATATTGTGTTTAGCTAATGGTGCCACAATAATAATTTAATTGGAACGTACGCAAAAGTTTGGGGGGGTTCAAGGGAACAAAACCCCCATAAATTTTTTATGGGGTTCACAAATTTCACTATTCTTTTTAAGATGTTCCTGGCATAAGAATACCACATGTCCATTTTCATTAAAAAATCGTTAATAGTTTTCGACATATCGGAAAAAATCGATTTTAATTTTGTTACTTCAAAGGGCTATAACTTTTTTTGTATGCATATTTGTACTAAGATAAGTTAGTTTCAATCGAACTATTTTTGGTCCCAGAATATGTGATTTAATTTATGACCTGTATTTTTGTTACACCCTGTATATTCTTTTATATATAATTTTTAAAAAAGTTTTCAGGAGATGGCTCATAAGGCTTATTATTCGATAATCTTCACATTTTTTGGCATTTTGTTTTTTAGGGATTGTTATAAAAGTTGATCTTAGCTACTGTTGGGGTATTTTTCCACTTTGGTATATATTGTTGAAGATTAAGGTAAGTCTTTTTACTTCGTCTTTATCCATAATTTTCAAAAATTCTGAGTAGGACTCGTCTGGTCCTGCGGCTTTTCCCTCCTTAGTGTTGTTTATAGCAGCTTCTACTTCCGCTTCGAGGATAGGTGGTCCGGTCATTTTTATTTTGTGTGATAGTGATATTCCTATCGTCTTCAAATGTTGTTGTCACATAGTTCATCCATGTTGTTTTTGTTTCTTCAATATCAACTATTGGATTTCCTTGAGCGTCTGTTAAGTGTCCCGGCCTTTTTGATTTATAGATGCCTGCTGCTTCTTTGATCTTTTTGTGGAGGTTAAAGGAATCGTATTTACGTTACACTATCTCGACTTCTTCACACTGTTCTTCCAGGCAATCTTCCAGGCAATCGCCTTCTTCGATTAGGCAATCGTTACTTTAACGAAAAAAAAAAAAAATAAAAAAAGAAAATTATGACAAATTAACCACTTTTTTCTATTTGCTTCCGTAGACTCTGCTTCTTATTCTTCAGATGCAAATTCACTCATGGATGTTAGCGATCACAATTTCCATTAATTCTCTGTTTCTTGCAATATGTATCAGATATTTTATGTCTTTAATCCCTGTCCATTGCCTTATGTTTCGGAGTCATGACATTTTCTTGCATCCCATTCCTCTCTTGCCTTCAATTTTGCCCTGGATTATAAGTTGAAGGAACCAGTGGCGGCTGGTCAGGGTCGGCAGGGTCGGCAGTGCCGACCCACACATTTATGGACACATTATAATTTTTTTTAAATATATAAGTTAATCAGAGTTGATGATATTCGTTTCTGTGAAATAAAAAAAATATCTGTGAGATAATACAGACTAAATTTTATTCATTGTTTTTAAAAGAATTCGATCGATCCGATACGTTAAGTGAACCCTGTGCACTGTGCGTAAGAGACTTTTCAAATTAATAATCCTAGCCATGCACCCGATTGCGATTGTGTGAATTCTGAATTCTTATAAGGCCCGCTTCGGCAAGCCGTTTTCAGATTGACCATTTGCTTGTATTTAAGAAGCTATGGAATATTAGCCGATAGGCAACCAATTTTATACATTCCCCGTATTTATTTGAATGGCAAGTACGGCAGATAAACAATCTGCCGAGCGGTGATCTACTAACGGCAACAAGACACGTACCTGTAGACCAGGGCGCATCTGTAAACATATTAGTACCTAACATTATTTTGGACGTTGAGAGGTGAGAGGTGACTCATATTTGTTTGCAAAAATTGCTTGAAAATAACTCATATAATATTTGAGTTATCCTCCCACTCAAAAAGGTCCGGAACATTGTTTAAATAATCAAAATGCCAAAAAATGAAGGAAAAATTCGATTTTGTTCTTCATTTTTTGATTATAACTTTAAAAGTATTCATTTTCGAGAAAAATTTGCAGTGACAAAGTTGCGTAATTAAATTTCCTACAATATAGGATTAGTTAAAAATTTTAAAAATTGTCACCCTTGTTGCAAAATAACAATAATTGCGAAAAAATCATAAAAAAACAAGTATTCGCAATTTACGTTTTTCAACCGTTTATGCTACACTTAGGACCTTCATAGTTTTACCCAGAAAAACTATATCATATAATAAAACAATACTGTGAATTTCATTAAGATCGGTTCAATAGATTTTGCAAAATAAATTTTGCAATCCAGCTTTCGCAAAAAAATTCAGAACTGAAAATAAAGCAGACAGCAAGTTGAATTTATTTTTACGTATAGAAGAATACTGTACCTTTCTTCTATATGTAAAAAAATTCAACTTGCTATCTGCTTTATTGTCAGTACTGCAACATATCAAAAAAATTATTTTTTTTTGCAAAAGCTGGATTGCAAAATTTATTTTGCAATACGTATTGAATTGATCTTAATGAAATTTACAGTATTGTTTTATTATATCATAAAGGTTTTCTGGTTAACTTTTAAACCTTTTTTATTAATTATTAGGTAGACTATGGATTTGCAATTTATTTAAATTTTTGCAATTGATTATTTCTCTTTTAACTTCGATTTATTTATTTATTTTATTCAACTTATTGACGATTTATGTAATTTTAGTAAATTGGATTGTTACTGTTTTGTTTTTTTTTTACTATTTATAAGCTTTGTCGATAAAATTGTAAAATTTTTCATGGCAATAAAGCATATTTCTATTCTATTCTATTCTATAAAATATGAAGGTCGTAAGTGTAGCATAAATGGTTGAAAAACGTAAAATGCGAATACTTATTTTTTATGTTTTTTTTTTCGCAATTATTGCTGTTTTGCAACAAGGATGACACTTTTTAAAATTTTTAACCAATCCTATATTGTAGGAAATTTAATTACGCAACTTTTACGTCAGTGTAACTTTTCTCAGAAGTGAATACTTTGAAAGTTAAAATCAAAAAACGAAGAAAAAAATCGAAGTTTTTCTTCATTTTTTGACATTTTGATTATTTAAACAATGTTCCGGACCTTTTTGAGTGGAAGGATAACTCAATTATTATTTCCAACGAATTTTCAAAATATCTATTAGACAAGTTCATTAAAAATTATTCATCATTCTTTAATCAAATAAAATAAGAAAATGGATAACAGTTTTATATGCTGATCTAAATATTTTCGGAAAGTGGGATAAGTTACAAAATATGTTTAATTTTATATTGTACTGCAATTCATTAGATATAACAAACTGTTCCCGAAATTAATAAATTATTGTGCTCAAATGTGGGCAAATTCTGCCTCAAATGAACGGGATTTCTCTTGTCTCAAAAGAGTCAAAACGGATTGTCGAAACACCATGAAACAAGAGAGAATGTCAAACTTGTCTCAATGTCAATAGAAAAAAAACTTTTAAAACCTCTCCAAAACAATAATAAATTTTACAATGACGTTATAACCCATTTTGCTACTTCGAAACAACATAGACTAGAGTTAATTTATAAACAGGTTTAGGTTCTAAATTTATAGGAAAAAACAAAAAAAAAACAAAAGAAAATAAAAAAATAAAAAAAAAACAAAAACCAAAAATCTTCTGTGAAATTGAGGCCTTTTAATTAGATGGCTTACCTATCTGAGGAAATAAAACCTTGCCGACCCTGTCCCTAAAGCCACGAGCCGCCACTGGAAGGAACTGGTATTTTTCATTTCACATCATGACGTGGACCCTGCTAAACATGCCAATTGGGGACACCCTGTACACATTAATCTGATGAAAATTACTTTTTCTGTTTTCCTAATCGTAAAAAGTTCTACTGAAAAATTGCTTTCTGGATGCCTTAATTATTATTAAAGTTAGAACTTTGTTAATAAGGAACAACATATGGTCACATTTTTGTCCTTTATACTACCCACTGCCGTAAAACTTTCTCATCCATTTCACAATTTTTTGTACACTTTTTTGGAACATTTTCTTATTATGTGAAAAAGGATAGATAACGTATCCAATATGACACTCGTAATTGTTAAAGTAGAGTTATAAAGGTTTAATTATGAAACTCTTGAGTAGAGTAAAGTAGACAAAATGATTAAGCTGCTGCCAAAACTTTTTGTTAATTAAATATTTATTTTTTGGGCCAGTCGTACTTTTCACTTTAATGTATTTTTTTTAAATAATTTGGTATTTTTTATGTTTTACATGTACGCGAGCGTAAATAAACTTTTGGTTTAACCCCCTCTGTGGCTCAGTGGTAAGAGCGCCTACCTTAGGATTGAAAGGTCCGAATGGTCGTGAGTTCGAATCTCACCAGGGTCAGAAATTTTTCGTTTATTATAAACAAGAATAAAAAACCGCTAACGCCGTAAAAATGAGTGGCGCAAAGAATATTCCAGCTACAAATGATGTGATATGACTGTTATGTGGCGCGAAAATGTATTTTCATTTTGATGCAAAATAAAATTTTGGTTCTATTTTAAAATATTTTTCCATAATATTTGCTAAATTTGAAGTAAAACGCACCACAAAAGAGTAACTTTGATACAATTTGAATTTTAAAACTCTTTTGTGGCACGTTTACTTTAAATTTAGCAAATATTATGGAAAAATCTGTCGTCATCTCTGCGAACCACGTGACCCAAGAATTGCATAATTCGTTGCAGACCTATTGTGGACAGCCTTTTTTTAATATTGAGTTGGTTTACAATGGAAACGTTTGTCCTATGAGCTGTCCAAGGTATGCGCAGCATTCTTCTCCAGTACCACATCTCAAAGACATCAATTTTTGACGCTCGCATGCGCGAAGAGCCCAAGTGTCTGCTCCGTATAGAAATATTGAGAATACAAGGGCATTCACCAGTCCCATCTTGATATTTTGACAGATAGATTTGTCTTTCCAAACTTTAGTTAGGCGACTCATCGCATTTTTTGCCATACCAATACGTCTCCGAACTTCTGCTTCACAGTTACCATCGTTAGTTATACTAGACCAGAGATAGACAAAGGTGTTTACTATCTGGTATTCCTGCAACATGTTAGTTAGTTGAATAGTGTCGAATCTGTCGACCTCCATTATTTTTGTCTTAGCTTTATTGATTTTCAGACCAACTTTATTGCTTTCGTATTCGTACTCAACTCTTCGCAGAAGATCAAACATTTCTTGCTCATTTGCTACTATAGGTGTGGGTGTAGTGTCATAAGCAAATTTTAAATTGGAGATTTTCCTACTAGCTACTGTTATTCCACCGGCCCATTCTTCCTAAACCATCCTAATGATATGTTCAACATAAATGTTAAATAAGTCAGGTGACAACACGCAACCTTGTCTAACACCTCTCTCGGTCTTGAATTGGTTTGAGAACTTCTGATCTATTAGTCGTACAGTAACTGTCGCTATGTTGGACTGGTATAGATTTTTAATAAGTGTCGCCAGGGGCATTGTGCGCTCATTTCCATTAAAATTGACCACAGATTTATCCAGCTTACAAGCTTTATACAGCCTTACTTTATCCAGCTCCTCTACTATAACGTTAAAATTGGAATAACCTTTGTTTATTTACGAGATTACCTGTACAGTCTTGGCATCTAAACTATCAGATTTGCTAAAAATATTTAGATTGCTGTTAAATAACTCTATCATGATCACCTTTGAGGTCTTTCAGAAATTATCGACTTATTGATTTTAAAATGCAATTGTATAATTTATCAAAAAGAACATTAATGTGGGAAACAATCCAACTGAACAGTATATTACACCGGATATTTTATAGTTCTAATTATATGTCCACCTCCACGCAGAGTTTACAAATTCCTGCTATTATTATCAGCTGAATATATAATTATTATTTCTTTGGGCTAATTTACATTTATTTAAATGTATAATTTACAGCTGACAATAAAAATTTATATAATTTTGTTAAATTATTTATTTTTAGTATATAACATAAATAAAATTTAAACTCTAAAATAATATCAAATAATAAATAATATTATAATAATTGAACACAATACGACGTAAGGCTACAAAATGATTGTGCCTTGACTGAGGTAAAAAATGGTAGGGGAGCAAAGTATGCTAAATGTGCAGTCACTCGAGCGCTTTTGGGACCTATTCGGTTGTGAAGAGTAGGTCCTAAAACCAAAAAAAGTTAAGTAAAGTTTTCCATTTTAGTGGGCGCTTGCCATTTTTTAATTTAATTTTCCATTTCCAACAATCGTTTTTTCCGATTATAACGCCATCTATC
The DNA here is from genome assembly GCF_917563875.1 of Diabrotica virgifera virgifera. NCBI lineage: Eukaryota > Metazoa > Arthropoda > Insecta > Coleoptera > Chrysomelidae > Diabrotica > Diabrotica virgifera. The sequence goes on along the minus strand of NC_065451.1, from coordinate 38,548,365 downwards.
CATAATTTGAAAAAATGTTTCGAATAAAAGTTACTTATTTTTACGTAAGGAATCCAAATCTGCAATAAAAAATGGGGGCTCCTATTTAAGATTTTAAAGTAACCCCCCACCCCACATCCATGGGGGGTCGTGTTTAGTGCCATTCGATAGATTTTTCAAAAATATTGAATAAGTGTATTTTACAGTTTTTCGATCTGATGTTCATTTCGCGAAATATCGCGGGATTCGTATTTAAAATATTAAATTGACCCCCCACCCCTCTCCATGAGAAGTCGTGTTTGGTATCATTAGATAGATTTTTAAAAAATATTGAACACATATTTTTTAGTTTTTCGATCTGTCATTCATTTCGCGAAATATTCGCTTTTTTCTTGTGAAACTTTAAGACTCACCCATTTCCTTACTCTTGGCTCAAATCGTCAGATTTTTGGAATATACACTCTTTTGCATGTACAGCCGGTTCCTAAAAAAACTGATACGACTCTTAGTAAGATTTGATCATGTTGAGCAGTGTATTTGATTGATCTGACATTATATTTATTCTGACATACAAATAATAAAATAAACAAACAACAAACAACTGATTACATATTATGTTAATTCATAAATTGTACTAATTATTAAGGTCTAAATGTTTATATTATTTTAAATCTATCTAAACTTTTATAATAACTATCTAAATGATAGGTTTTACATCAAATAGATCACATAATTATTGTAAACGTGGATTATACAACAAAACAAATTAATATTCAATTCAGCCCTGTAACTTATTAAAATAAATATTATAGAAGTTTTCTGGGACTTTCAGCCCTCGGTAATAATGTAGTCTTTCATTCTGAGTTTAAATTTTTCAAAAATATTTATTAGTTTTCTCAGGATTCGAAGAAAATGAATACAATTAAAATACATTGAGAATTTTGACATGCGTCACAATTTTGCATTAACTCAATGTAAAATTCTAAACTGTTAAATTCCAGCTTCCCTAATTATTTGACATCAAAAGACATTAGAAACTATTTGTAGAGGATTGAAATCTGTATTGAAAACAACTATTAAAATTGGTCTACGTAATTAAACATATTCCAAAATTTTGTAAAAATGTAATACATTTCAGTTTTCAGCCCAAACTTAGGCCACACACAATGCAATAAAGTTCGCATTTTTGAACTGTCAATATTTTTATTTTATTATCTATTGTTTAAAAACAATACAGTTGATAAGATACTCTCAGTTGCGGAGAAAGTATTAATAATAAAGATTAATAATAAAGTCTAATAACCGTGGAACGGAATAAGCTATCTGACAAATTTTAAGATTTGGCAGTGACATTGACAGTATGTAAATATTAAGTATTTATCCTTCAAAATACACTGCTCAATTTTCTACAAAATACGCTTCAAGAGTCGTATCAGTTTTTTTTGGAACCAGGTGTACTTAACTTACCTTATCTTAATCTGACAATTTCGAGTTTTTTTAAGAATAGATTTTTCTTTTCGGGCCCCCCTTAACGAACTCCCCTGTGTTAAGAGCCAATATATGGTAGAGGTACATCTGCAGGGTACCAGGTTTCTCCCTATATACTAATCTGACGCGCTCGAGTAACTGCAAAAATCCCCGCTTGGGCTCCCCTACCAAAATGGTAGCGGAGCAAAATATGATAAATGTGCAGTCACTCTAGCGTTATGGGGACCTATTGGGTTGTGAAGAGTTGGTCCTAAAACCAAAAAAGGTTTAGTTAAGTATTCCATTTTAGTGGGGACTTTCCATTTTTAATTAAATTTTCCATTTCCAACAATCGTTTTTTAGATTATAGCGCCATCTATCCATAATTCGAAAAAATGCCTCGAATAAAAATTACTTATTTTTACGTAAGGAATCCAAATCTGCAATAAAAAATGGGGGCTCCCATTTAAGATTGTAAAGTAACCAACCACCCCACCTTCGCGGGGGTCGTGTTTGGTGCCATTCGATAGATGTTTTGCTGTGAATATTAATTTTTGGACCCCAAAAAGTGCAAAAAAGATTGCCATTACTACCCCCGGGCTTTCCCCTAAAATCCCTCGTAGGGAAAAATGAAAAATATCGATTTATCTAGAATCTTTACTGTAAATTATTTAAGAACCAACAGTAGCGATCAACAGGTAGCAACAAACGCGTTCCAAGATTGCTGCTCTAATTTTGAATATTTTGTCGAGATATTTGGCACACAAATTTTTAATATAATAAAGAATGGCGGTACAGAGCCCAATTTCATAAATATGTTAGTATGTGGAAATTACTCTATAACTAAATCAAATATTGAAAAAAGGAGCCTGTACCGCCATTAAGAAAGAGAAAAAAATACACTTTCTTCAAATGAACTTTTTTATCCCGTGCCTAGATTTTGAGTCACATTGGAACTACTAAAAATCGATTTTTTTATAACAAGAAATCGAACGTCACTGACTTGGCAACATTTCGCGCCTATGTGTATAAAAATTATTGTTTTTGATAGTACAAACGTCACTGTCAGTGTCGAATTACCGACGCACGGTTGCCTCACTTTTGAAAGTTCCCAGAACTTTCGCAATCCTGGACCGCGTTTGTTGCTACCTGTTGATCGCTACTGTGTGCTCTTAAAATAAAAAGTGCAGCTGAGCTAATTTTAATAAACATGGTCATTAGCACTTTTTATGTACAATGAACCGTTATATCAGAAATAACTCAGAAATAACTAATAATTCAACATTGTAGTACATTTTAATTAGGTAACAAAATTTTGAAAAGAACCAACAGTAGCGATCAACAGGTAGCAACAAACGCGTTCCAAGATTGCTGCTCTAATTTTGAATATTTTGTCGAGATATTTGGCACACAAATTTTTAATATAATAAAGAATGGCGGTACAGAGCCCAATTTCATAAATATGTTAGTATGTGGAAATTACTCTATAACTAAATCAAATATTGAAAAAAGGAGCCTGTACCGCCATTAAGAAAGAGAAAAAAATACACTTTCTTCAAATGAACTTTTTTATCCCGTGCCTAGATTTTGAGTCACATTGGAACTACTAAAAATCGATTTTTTTATAACAAGAAATCGAACGTCACTGACTTGGCAACATTTCGCGCCTATGTGTATAAAAATTATTGTTTTTGATAGTACAAACGTCACTGTCAGTGTCGAATTACCGACGCACGGTTGCCTCACTTTTGAAAGTTCCCAGAACTTTCGCAATCCTGGACCGCGTTTGTTGCTACCTGTTGATCGCTACTGTGTGCTCTTAAAATAAAAAGTGCAGCTGAGCTAATTTTAATAAACATGGTCATTAGCACTTTTTATGTACAATGAACCGTTATATCAGAAATAACTCAGAAATAACTAATAATTCAACATTGTAGTACATTTTAATTAGGTAACAAAATTTTACAAATAGCAAAGTTTGAAAAATCTCATTATTTTATATTATCGTCATCACAGTTATTGTCAGTTTTCCATGGCAAACTTATGGCAGAAAATCGAGATATACTTATTAGAAATTTATCTTTACTTTATATTATGTACCAGCATCAGGTATTACTTCATAATTTTAAATCAAAATACAGTAAAATCTCGATAGAATGGACCTCTAATTAACGGACTTCGGATATAACGGACAAAAAATAAGCTCGAAGTAAAAAAATTTAATTCAAAAAAATATGAAAAATCGAATTCTAGAAGGAAAAACAACTAGGACAGGATCTCGGCACTGCTTTATGCTAACGCCAATGGATTGCATGGATTGACTTCTATAATTGTTGGTTAATCGCATAAACCATAATTCCTACTTATTGTCAAAGATATAATCATCAAAAGGCATCATCTGCCCGTTTCATATTATAGCTCTTTTAGGGCATGGTTCACCAGAGATATTTTCAAAAATTGGTTTTGCACCTGCAGTGAGAAAATTTCAAGAGAAGAAACTGGTAATACCGCCTAAAGGCAGGATTATTACTTTCGAGTACTTTTGTACATATTTGCAGCGGCATAGATCTTTTGATTTACTTTCCCTTTCCCTTTTCCTCGTTTCTCCTTTTTTTTCTCTGACGTTGTATACACATTGTTTGCAAAATTTTTAAAATTTTTAAAAAAATTTTTTTAAAGTGTACTTAATAACTATAAAATTGTATTTAAGTTCTATAACTCACGCCATTTATTTGGTGTCTGTTTCTGTTTTTATTTTGTTTGTAGTTTTTATTATTTTTTGTTTTTTATTGTATAAGCTTTGTCCACAAATTGTAAAAAATTTTTGACAATAAAGCATACCTTACTTACTTACTTACGAAAGAGGTGAAATGTTTATTGATTTTAGACAAAGCTCCTGCTAATCCCCCTGAAAGTATTCTAAATTCAGAAGATGGCAACTTTAATTGTATGTTTTGCCAAAAATCCGTCGCTTATTCAATCCATGAATCAGTAAATAATTTTGTCAACCAAATGAGTATACTCGTATTACAGAAAGTTTTTAGATGAAATAGAAAAGTAAAAAAGTAGCAAACAACACTTTATTCCTTTTTTAACTTATAGATTTGTTATCAACTATTTTAAATGGGAAATAAGCCACAATTTTACCAAAAAAATGATTTTATTAACGTTTCGAAGCCCAAATAGGGTTTCGTTGTCAAAATACAAAATACTACTAAAATAAACAAAAATGTTGTTGCTAGGTAAAAAAATTCTTCTAATAATTTATTTAATCTGACTCATTTATCTTGACATAAAATCATTTTTTGGTAAAATTGTATCTTATTTCCCATTAAAAATAGTTGATTGTAAAAATGCCACAAGGAAATAGCTCCAGAACAACATATAGATTTGTTCACTGTATCTAAATACAGTACCAACATAATTTCAAAAAAAAATTGATTGATTTTAAACCTATTTTTATAACGGACTTTCGGCTTTAACGAACATCCCGTCCCCCCAATTAGTCCGTTATATCCATGATACAATAAGTCTGGGTTATTGTATCATGCGTTATATCGAGGTTTTACTGTATTCCGAAAACGGTACATAGTACATATCGAATTTTACCACGAGTACCTCTTTGATGTGAAATTGTTTGATGTTTTAGTTCACTTAAAATTTTCAATAATAATAATTCTACCCTTAAAAAAGTTATATTGAATAATAATTGGTACGAACCTTGTAATCCTACGAGAGTCAGATATAAAACAAATACAGTGCGTCCATAAAGTAACGCATAAATTCGTTATTTCGTAAACCGGCGACTTCAAGGAAAAATCCCGAAACAGGTCGATTTTTATTTTTAAATTACGTTTTTTTGGAATATATATCATACTAGTGACGTCATCCGTCTGGGCGTGATGGCGTAATCGATTATTTTTTTAATAGACCAATCAAGTTAGTAAAAAATAAGCCGTTTTTCGACATAATTGAAAAGACGAGGTTTGACAGTTGAAATGTGTAGTATGAGATATTACAAAAGGGCTACCATCTTGGGATCCATCAATTTTTTAGTGGAACAATTTTTAAATAAACAATCAAAACGTCAAACTTAGTTTTGTGCTCATAACTTAAAAACTTGTTTATTTAAAGATTTGACGTTCACAGGTAACTTTTTTAGAATAAAAAGATACATCGAATGAGATACGCTAAATGAAAATCGGTTAATAAACAAAAAAGTTATTGCAAAATAGACGACAAAATCATTGTTTTTTAATATTGTTAATAACAAACAAGTTTATTGTTCATTAGAATATGTTTAAATTTACCTAAACGTGAGGGCATTATGGTGTTTGAATGGTGTGCAAAAAATGGTCCAGATCTGTTTAATAGTTTTCGCAAAATTGAATTTGTTTATAAATTTTTTTGAAAAACGAGCAAATTTCTGAGGCTGGTCCAGTTAATATAGCTGACTTTATCTCAATAATCCGGAGCTCATTTCCTTCGTTAAGATGTATACTAACAGCCTATGAAAAAAAAAGTAAAAAAAAATTACACATACGTACACAAAATTATTTGTTAATAAATAGCAGTTTTTAAGCTTATAAACAATTACAATAATTTCGTAGAAATTAGATCAAATTAAATGGCAGTAAAAAATACGGAAAGCTGGTTAAAATACACAACTTCTAAAAAAAAATTTTAGGTCGTACGACCCTTGGGGTCTGAGATAGCCCCTTTTTTTTGAAAAAATCACTGTTACGTTAATTAACAACACTAAGATCTGAAATTAACCAATATTTTATAAGAAAAGTCAAAGTTTTTAACAAAGTTTTTAGCAAGAAAAAATGTTAAAAATTGTTTAAACAGTAGTGTAATAAACAAAAAGTATTTTGCGTTCCGACTAAAGTAAAAAATAGCGGGCGTAGTCGACTGACTGAATAGTGGGCACGGTTGGCGACCGGCAGCAACTCCTAAAATTACGTTATACCGACCACAAAAATCAACTTTAAAGTGAATAACAAATTTTCGTCATTCCTTATGTTTTCGAGGTCTTTGAATCCGAATATGGAGTTTATTTTTTTCTAGAATTAGTGGAACATGTTCAAAAATCAAATTTTATGCCAAAATGCGATAAATCAATTTTGATGATTTTTCAATTTTAACTCACTGTATTTTTGGTCGCTGTAAATATTTCCTTTTGAAAATTTTACTGTGCTATCTTTGAAGCATTTAGATAACAATGAGATTTGTCCAAAATGATTAAACACATTAAAAGAGAAGTTGTTAATTTTTAAACATTTTGTCGTCATATTTCGTTAGTTTCATGCTTGCTTAATAAAGTTGAGTGACAAACTTTTAAGTTTATAATTTTAACTAACACAGAAATAAAATATAATTCATGAAGAAGTTTTCCAAAAAAATTTAATTTAAAATATGCAATAGAAAAAATGTTATGTGACTTTATATACGAGCGGTACACAAGCACACCCCAAAAAAAGCTTGTAATACTTTATATTTTTGATGGTGCTGAAAACGAAAATTAGGGTTGTTTTGAAAAAATGCCCCTTTTTTGAAAAAATCACTGTTACGTTAATTAACAACACTAAGATCTGATATTAACCAATATTTTATAAGAAAAGTCAAAGTTTTTAACGAAGTTTTTAGCAAGAAAAAATGTTAAAAATTGTTAAAACGGTAGTGTTATAAACAAAAAGTATTTTGCGTTGCGACTAAAGTAAAAAAAAATAATAATGGGCGTAGCCGAATGAGAATAAATTCGCGGACTACCATTCGCTAACGCTAGACCGTTGCAGCCCATTTTTAACATTGACAGTATACCGGATTTGAAGCTTAATATTATATTTATATATTTTGGTAGAAACTTGCATTTTATGAATATTATTATCTTGCACATTTATTTAGTAAAATTATATTTTAAATAAATAAATTTAAAAAATGACAATAAAAGGGCCACTTAAAAAAGGTTTATACATCCCATTAGCTGCTTTGTTTTGGATAATTTTGCAATGAAAATAAGATAAACATGATTATTTTAATGTGGTACCATAGATAAAAAAAAATAGTAAACTTGGTACAATAGAACCCGATTGGTAGGTATAGGCCATTTTTTATTCTCTATTTTGAATCCGTGTGTAGTCCAGGCTGTATCGTCGACTCCGTTAGGTAAATTATTCCGATTCTTATTTTTTGCACAAACTTACTCAAAAAAAGTTGCTTATAACAAATCCAAAAGGTACCAAGAGCTACCGCGGCCGGAAAATTGTTTAAACAATTTTTTCATTAGTTTTCTGTTAACTTGTAGAAGTTGGGTGACAAACTGTTTAGTTTATAATTTTAATCAACGCAGCATTAAAACATAGGTCCTGAAGAAGTTTTCTGGAAAATTTCAAGTCAAAATATGCAACAGAAAAAAAGTTACGCGACCTTAGAAACGAGTGGTACTCCCCCAAAAAAAAACGCTCATTTCTCGAGATATCAACCACACTGTGGTGAATGGCTAATTTTGGTCTTACTTTATGTTTTTGATGGTGCTGAAAACGAAAATGAGTTTTATTTTGAATTTTAGATGGGGAAACATTGTCAAAATCGAAATTTTACCCTAAAAATAAAAAAAATGGAATCACGTTTTTCTTAAAATTAAAAGTTACACCACCTTTTTTCTATAAAACATTTTTTCTATGTACTCTAGATTTTAACATAAAATTAATTGAACAGCTAAATTTCAAATTTTGTCACTCAACTTTTGCGATTAAACTTTGCAATTCAAGAATCTACACCTTTTACTTCAAACAATTTATAACTTTCTTTATAGCAAGACAGAAATATTGAAGCAGGTCCCATTGTCTTCAGAATGGTGAGAAATATATACTATAAAAATTTCAGAAAAAAATATTACAATGGAACTGAGTTGTAGCAAGTTAAACGCAAAAAACGTGATTTTTATTTTTAGGGTAAAGTTGCGATTTTGATAATGTTCCCCCACGTAAAATTCAAAACAACCCTAATTTTCGTTTTCAGCACCATCAAAAATATAAAGTACCTATTACCAAAATTAGTATCAGTATCTCGAGAAATAAGCTTTTTTGGGGTGTGCCAGTTTGCCGCTCGTCTATAAAGTCACATAACATTTTTCCTATTGCATATTTTAAATTATATATTTTTGGAAAACTTCTTCATGAATTATATTTTATTTCTGTGTTAGTTAAAATTATAAACTAAAAAGTTTGTCACTCAACTTTTTTTGTAAGCATGAAACTAACGAAATCTGACGACAAAATGTTTAAAAATTAACAACTTCTCTTTTGATGTGTTTAATCATTTTGGACAAATCTCATTGTTATCTAAATGCTTCAAAGATAACACAGTAAAATTTTCAAAAGGAAATATTTACAGCGACCAAAAATACAGTGAGTTAAAATTGAAAAATCGTCAAAATTGATTTATCGCATTTTGGCATAAAATTTGATTTTTGAACATGTTCCACTAATTCTAGAAAAAAATAAACTCCATATTTGGATTCGGAGACCTCGAAGATATAAGGAATGACGAAAATTTGTTATTCACTTTAAAGTTGATTTTTGTGGTCGGTATAACGTAATTTTAGGAGTTGCTGCCGGTCGCCAAGCGCGCCCACTATTCAGTAAGTCGACTACGCCCGATATTTTTTACTTTAGTCGGAACGCAAAATACTTTTTGTTTATAACACTACTGTTTAAACAATTTTTAACATTTTTTCTTGCTAAAAACTTTGTTAAAAACTTTGACTTTTCTTATAAAATATTGGTTAATTTCAGATCTTAGTGTTGTTAATTAACGTAACAGTGATTTTTTCAAAAAAAAGGGGCTATCTCAGACCCCAAGGGTCGTACGACCTAAAATTTTTTTTTACACGTTGTGTATTTTAACCAGCTTTCCGTATTTTTTATTGCCATTTAATTTGATCTAATTTCTACGAAATTATTGTAATTGTTTATAAGCTTAAAAACTGCTATTTATTAACAAATAATTTTGTGTACGTATATGTAATTTTTTTTTACTTTTTTTTCATACGCTGTTAGTATACATCTTAACGAAGGATATAAGCCCCGGATTATTGAAATACATTCAGCCCTATTAACTGGACAAGCCTCAGAAATTAGCTCGTTTTTCAAAAAATTTTATAAACAAATTCAATTTTGCGAAAACTATTAAACAGATCTGGACCATTTTTTGCACACCATTCAAACACCATAATGCCCTCAATTTTAGTTATATTAAAACATATTCTAATAAACAATAAAATTGTTATTAACAATAATCAAAAACAGTGATTTTGTCTTCCGTTTTGCAATAACTTTTTTGTTTATTAACCTATTCTCATTTAGCACATCTCATTCGATGTATCTTTTTTTTCTGAAAAAGTTATCTGTGGACGTCAAATTTCTAAATAAACAAGTTTTTAAGTTATGAGTTAAAAACTAAGTTTGACGTTTTGATTCTTTATTTAAAAAATGTTCCACTAAAAAATTGATGAATCCCAAGATGGTAGTCTTTTTGTAATATCTCATACTACACATTTCAACTATCAAACCTCGTCTTTTCCGTTATGTCTAGAAAAAACCTAACTTGATTGGCCTATAAATGGGAATAGGGGTCATGTGATAGATCATTTGAAAGCGTATTTAATTCTCCATTCACTAATGTAAACATCAACATAATTATTTATACAGGGTGTTAAAAAAACATTTTTTTAATTAAAATAATTTAGTCAAAAAGAAGAATGTATGTAATTTATTTAATTCAAAATGGGTTTTACTACTGTCAAAAAACAGAAAAAAAATTATTTGACAAATAAACATTGATTTTCGCTTAAACGAAATGTTCAAACTGGCAAGAGGCAAATGCGGGACAACTTTAACATTGCATTTAAGCGAAAAACAATAATTATTTGTCAAATAAACACTTCTTTCCTGTTTTCTGACAATATTAAAACGTATTAAAAATTAGATAAATTACATACATTCTTCTTTTTGTCTCAATTATTTTAATTAAAAAAATGTTTTTTTGAACACCTTGTATAAATAATTATGTTAATGTTTATATTATGGAATAGAGAATTGAATACCCTTTCAAATGAGCTATCACATGACCCCTATTCTCATTAAAAAAAATTATCGATTACGTCATCACGCTCAGATGGATGACATCACTAGTATGAAATATATGCCAAAAGATCGGAAATTAAAAATAAAAATCGACCTGTGTTGGGATTTTTCCTTAAAGTCGCCGGTTTACGAAATAATGAATTTATGCGTTACTTTATGGACGCACTGTATACCCTATTCCACGAATATACGACTGTGTTGGATTATTTCGACAACGAATATTTTATTGTGCAAAATATGAAGAACGAAAATAAATTGCAAATTACATTGCTGTTTATTGGAATAATTATTTATTAGAGCCATTTACTTTCGTACTTCTTATGTTGTACACTGAAATACTCGTTGTCGCGATAATCCAAAACAGTCGTATGTTGGTGGAATGAACCATACATGGGATGTATCAGCTTCCAAGACATATTCGTATAAAAGATTATTACAATGTTGCCAACAGTTTCAGCAAAATCGTAAAAAATGTATTATTTTTTTTTCTTCGACGTCTGTTATCTTGAAAATGGATGGCGTAAGAATAGCATATTACTTTATGAGGCGGAGAAGCATGATTTTTCTTGACGCGCCCGATATTAGGCGCCGAACGAAGTGAGGCGCGTAATAAGGGGCAAGTCAAGAAAAGTCGCTTCTTTGCCGACTAAAGTATACTATTTTTTCTTCAAACGTAGCAATTTTCAACCATAAATAGTACAATTCATACGCTATTTTTACTCGAAATTAACTGTGACAACTATCAAAGTCGTCTAGATGTTAGAAATTAAAATAATTAAGTCGTCGGTGGGATAAACCCTCATGATTCGCCAACATCGGGAATGATTGCTGAAAGTTGTGCTCGACCATCAGTATCATCAACAATTACCAATGCGTATCAAGAGTCGGAAACATTTTTGCACGGTTTCAATTTTGAAAATGCCTCATTAACTAATTGTACTTTTAATATTACTATAAATAAAAATGATGTTTAATTGTTGTTCATGACATTTATATTGTTGCTTTGTGACATGTTTCATATTGTTGCCATGACAACATTTTTCCCTCCGCCGTAAAAAATGGGAAAAAAAACTGCTGCCAGCGGAGACATCAAACTTTGACAGGATCAAGTTAGATAAGTAATGTCATCATTATTTAACGTTTGAAGAAAAAAATTTTTTACTAAGCAAACCCCAATTATTTTTCAGTTTTTTACCTATTTTAGAGACGGTGTTACTTTTTTGAAACACCCTGTATATATTATATTAAACAAATAGTTGACTTTTTATACAACACAGCTCATTAAAAAAATACATTGATATTAATATAAATTGAGCTCGAATTACGTAGGTAGTTAAAAATAATGATGTAAAACGTAAAATTTTTATCACAAAAATTTCGTCGTTATTTCCAATTATGCATCTAATAGATCCGCAAACCTGTATTGCTCATTACAGTCTGAAATTTGAATTTTAAAATATCAATATATAAGGAAGAGAGAGAAGAAGAGTTTTAAATATCTCGTAGCAACAATCACTGCAGGTAACGATATCGCGGAAGAGATTGAAGGGAGAATTCAGGCAGCAAACAGATGTATAGGTACAGCCTCCTCACTCCACAATACTATTAAGGTGATACAGTAGCGATCAACAGGTAGCAAAAACGCGTTCCAAGATTGCGGCTGCAATTTTGAATATTTTTTCGAGATATTTGGCACACGTATTCGTAATATAATAAAGAATGGCGGTACAGAGCCCAATTTGAAAAATATATTAATATGTGGAAATTACTCTGTAATTAAATACAATATTAAAAAAACGAGCCTGTACCGCCATTAAGAACAAAAAAATACACAAATAAACTTTTTTATCCGATGCCTAGATTTTGTGTCATTTTGGAACTACTAAAATTTTTTATTTCATTAGTAGTTCCAAAATGACACAAAATCTAGGCATCGGCTACAAAGTTTATTTGAAGAAGGTGTATTTTTTGTTCTTCTTAATGGCGGTACAGGCTCGTATTTTTAATATTGTATTTAATTACAGAGCAATTTCCACATATTAATATATTTTTCAAATTGGGCTCTGTACCGCCATTCTTTATTATATTACGAATACGTGTGCCAAATATCTCGAAAAAATATTCAAAATTACAGCCGCAATCTTGGAACGCGTTTCCGCTACCTGTTGATCGCTACTGTTTCCTCTTAATATAAATCTAAGAGCCGAACAAGAGCATCAAAGATTCTTATATAAAACAGTGATCAGACCGGTACTGATGTATGGGTGTGAGACGTGGACTCAGACCAAAGCAATTGAAAACATAGATTTTTTAAGATAATAATCCTGTAACGGGATTATCGTCTCTATTATCTTCTCTTATTATCTTCTTATTATCTTCTTCTCTACCAACGTTAGTGACTGTGAGTACAACGTGATCGCGCTTAGTGAAACTTGGTTAAAATCAGATGTGAACTCCAGTGAATTTTTTCCTTCTAACTATGATGTCTATCGTAATGATCGTCAACTAGATCAGTTAGGACTTACATCTGGTGGTGGAGTTCTAATTGCAGTTGATAGTACAATAGAATCGGATGTTGTAGATACATCCCACTTACATAATATTTTTCCTATGATTGACTGCTTAGTTTGTAAATGTTTTGTTCCTTTTAGCACATTTTATATAGCTGTCGTTTACATACCCCCATCCATTTCGTTAGAATATTAATATTTTGAAAATTTCCTTCAATCGTTTGAAAATTTAGATGTTTTAAACTCTGAACAAGTTATTATTGTAGGCGATTTTAATTGTCCAACATTTATTGATAATGATATGGGTGATAACAAAACTCGTTCACTAATGAATATGTTAGCTTTTTTAAATATGAAGCAGTTTAATGATATTTTGAATTAGTCCAGAAAGCCACTGCGCATCCGTTAGGAAAAATATTCTAATTCGGATTTTTTGCACAATCTTACTCAAAAAGGACTCCTTTTAACAAATTTGCATGTTGCCAGGACCAAAAGGTGGTCAAAAATTTTTTAAACGTTTTTTTTTTTGTTTTTTTCCTAAAATTATTATTTTTGCTTGGAAAAAAGTTTTTTAGGTTTTTTGGATCATTCCAAACAGAAAAGGTCTTTAGTGACTTTTCTCTAAAAATGATAGTTTTTGACATATAAGCGATTAAAAATTGAAAAATTGCGAAATCGGCCATTTTTAACCGTCAAAAACTATGTGAAAAACTAAAAATTTGAATGTTGCCAAGGTAGGTAGATATTCTTTAAACATCGATTGATGAAATCCCGAAGAGTTTTTTGCAATACAATATTCAAAACTCCTTTGTTTTTTAATTGCTAATCAAGCGTGCGCGACACTATTTTCCACCGACAGTATGGTGCAAATGAAAGGAATAAATTCGTTATTTCGTAAACTGGCGACTTTAAGGAAAAATACCGAAACAGGTCGATTTTTATTTTTAAGTTATGATATTGTGGCATATACGGTATACTAGTGACGTCATCCGTCTGGGCGTGATGACGTAATCGATGATTTTTTTAAATGAGAATAGGGGTCGTGTGGTAGCTCATTTGAAAGGTTCTTCAATTCTCTATTCAGTAATGTAAACATTTACATAATTATTTATACAGGGTGTCCTTCTACTTCTTTTTTTGTCAAATAATTTAATTTAATAAAATTTTTTTGGACACCCTGTATAAATAATTATGTAAATGTTTATATTACTTAATAGAGAATTGAAGAACCTTTCAAATGAACTAGCACATGACCCCTATTCTCATTTAAAAAAACCATCGATTACGTCATCACGCCCAGACGGATGACGTCACTAGTATACCATATATGCCACAATATCATAACTTAAAAATAAAAATCGACCTTCGGGATTTTTCCTTTAAGTCGCCAGTTTACGAAATAACGAATTTATTCCTTTCATTTGCACCATACTGTCGGTGGAAAACATTGTCGCGCACGCTTGATTAGCATTAGCAGAATTAAAAAACAAAGGAGTTTTGAATATTGTATTGCAAAAAATTCTTCGGGATTTCATCAATCGATGTTTAAAGAATATCTACCTACCTTGGTAACATTCAAATTTTCAGTTTTTCACATAGTTTTTGACGGTTAAAAATGGCCGATTTCGCAATTTTTCAATTTTTAATCGCTTATATGTCAAAAACTATCATTTTTAGAGAAAAGTCACTAAAGACCTTTTCTGTTTGGAATCATCCAAAAAACCTAAAAAAACTTTTTTCCATGCAAAAATAATAATTTTAGGAAAAAAACAAAAAAAAAACGTTTAAAAAATTTTTGACCACCTTTTGGTCCTGGCAACATGCAAATTTGTTAAAAGGAGTCCTTTTTGAGTAAGATTGTGCATAAAATCCGAATTAGAATATTTTTCCTAGCGGATGCGCAGTGGCTTTCTGGACTAAATGGTAACTTTAGATTATTAGATTTAGTCATTAGTAATATAAACTGTACGGTAACTAGGGATTTTATACCTTTAGTGAATGAAGATATTTATCATCCATCTCTGTCAATTGAATTAAAGGATATTATTAAAAAACGTAATAATTTTAACTCAAATATTAAGAACAAAACATAGAACTTTAAAAAAGCGAACTATCCTGACCTTTATAATAATTTTATGTATACAAATTGGAACTTTTTAGACAACTGTCTTACAGTTGATGAAGCGGTGGGAAGTTTTTACAACAAATTTTATGAAATTCTTGACACACATGTTCCAGTCTATAAAAATTATAAACATCGATATCCAGTTTGGTATACGGGGGAAATTATTAAACTCATAAAAGAAAAATTTAAGCTACATAAAACTTTTAAACGAACAAATAATATTGTTTACTACCATGAATTTAGTACATATAGATTAGAAATCAAACAAAAGTGTAAGGATGCATATATTTTATATTTACAAAATATACAGATTAAGCTGACACAAGATCCAAAATATTTTTGGTCTTTTGTTAATCATAAACACAATACTTCTAGAATTCCAGGAAATATGTTTTATAATAATGAATCATTTCATAACTCTCAAGCAATAGTCAATAGTTCAAAAGTGTTTATTCTATACCAGATATTAATGATGAGGCTAATTTAAATTTTGACCCGGGTACCTGGTTGGATATTAGTTGTGAACCAATAACAGAAAAGGAGATTTTGGAAGCTAGAAAAAGTTTAAAGAACAAATTTACGTCAGGTCCAGATACAATCCCATCATTTCTTTTTAAAGATTGTCTGCGGGTTTTAATAAAACCACTACAAACAATTTTCAACTTAATTTTAAAAACGTCAACATTTCCGGATGCTTGGAAAATGGCTAAGGTTTGTCCTATTCACAAATCAGATAGCCGTAATATCGTGAATAATTATAGACCAATCTCTATTTTGAATAATGCTGCTAAAATCTTGGAAAACATTTTGTACAATCGTATATATGTATCTGCTAGGAATCTTATATCTACAGATCATGAGCGCAAGATCCACTACTAGTAATCTTGCAGTATTTATGTAAATCACTTGACGCAAGGGGGCAAATTGATGCAGTTTACACTAACTTCTCAAAAGCATTCGACAAGATAAACCATCGAATATTATTACAAAAACTTTCTTCGATGGGAATTAACAATACTTATTTCCAGCTTCTTAAGTCTTACCTGTCGCAACGCAGACAGTATGTTTATTATAATGGCTATAGTTCAGAAATATATACTGCAATTAGTGGAGTCCCGCAAGGATCGATTTTGGGGCCATTGCTATTTTAATTATTTATTAATGATTTGAGTGAGTCCTTAGATTGTAATAAGCTGATGTTTGCGGATGACTTGAAATTATATGTAACAATTAATACCTTAGAAGATTGTGTTATGTTGCAAACACAAATTAATTTATTACATAATTGGTGTCTACAAAACCAAATTCACCTAAACAAATCTAAATATAAGATTCTAACTTTTAGTCGTAAATATAATACTTTGATGTTTCCATATGAAATTGATAATGTTGTACTAGAAAGAGTTAATTGTATCAAAGATCTGGGTATTTACATGGACTGTCAACTAACATTTAATTATCACATTAATTCTATTGTTTCCTCGGCATATCGCTCATATGGTTTCATTATTCGCAACTGCAAAAGTTTCTATAATCTATCAGCACTAAATGCTATGTACATGAGCTTAGTTAGATCTAAATTGGAATACGGTGCTTTAATATGGAATCCTATTTATTTTAAATATTCCAACGTTATCGAAAGGGTTCAAAAAATATCTAAAAATTTTAACCTTCAAAGTTACAGGAACATATCCCCAAAGGGGTTGTGATTGTGTCGCTTTGTTATATAGTTTTAATTTGATTTCATTAGAAATGCGTAGGAATCAATCAGCGATATTATTTTTGCATAAACTATTAAATGGTGGAGTTGACTGTCCTAATTTACTAGCACAAATCGATATCTTTGTTCCTCGGGTATCAGCTCGGTCTAATAATACATTTGTGTGTGAAAGAACCTACACGAATATAATGTTGAAAGCACCAATCAACTTAATGTGCAGAAACGCAAACAAACTATCTAATAATTCTGATATCTTCTGTTGTAGTGCTTATGAATTAAAAAACAAGTGTCAAGCTCTTACCTAAGGTATTTCATTTTGGTATTTTTTGTCTTTGTAACGTATATTTGTTTTCTTTTTTATTTATTTATTTGTTTGCATGAGAATTGTTTATTATTTATTTGTAAAATTGCTCTGTAAATGGGTAACTGTTGGGCAATAAACGCTATTATTATTATCGTCTCTTTAAAGAGTAAAACACAGGTAGTTCAGAGAAATAAGAAAAAAAATATATTCTGTTAGTGACACAACCCCCTCCAGGCCGAAACCAAATCTTTTGAGTACTATGTACATCAATAATAATAACCTATATGTTTCCTGCAGCCAATTTTGATGATATACATAGTTATAAACAAATGAAGATCAAAAAACGGTAAATTTTCATTTTTTTCGTCTATTACCAAAAAGTTAAGCATTTTAAACAAATTTGAGAATATGAAACTCATAAATCGTATAAAAAACTTCAATATGGCGTTCGCTGAATATGTGTATCCTTATTGGTTGCTTAGAAAATTGCAAAATAAATCATAAATTTTGAGTTTTTATAAATATTCATAACTTACGTAAAAATTAACTTAGAACCTTCTTATTACACGGAATGCTGAGACTCCTGGTGTTTAAATACCCTAAATTTCATAGCAATTGGTAAACTAGTTTAAAGTTATTTAATTTGTTTATCCCTCATTCATTTTTTTTGCAACACTATAAGTCAGAAAATCAGTTACAGTAATACTTTGGATAGTTTCGGAAAGAAGAAGATTTACACTATTAATATAATATTAAAAAAATGACAAAAAATAATTCTAAATATTGCAAAATTATTTTGCAAGGATATGTGATTTAGAATAGGGGGGCTAACTTCGTCCCTAATTGTTCTAGGACAATTGTTTTTCTTTCTAAATGTGTATAAAAATTCAGTCTTTATAAATATGAAATAGTATATTGTGCAACAAGTGCAGAAAGATACTAATTTCTCACGAGTTTGAAAAGTTGCGGTACGAGCGCAAGCGAGTGCCGCAATTCAAACGAGTGAGAAATTACCTTTCTGCACGTGTTTCACACTATACTTTTTCTACAAGCACAGTTTTTCCTAAAAATAAAAATCACAATTTCCAAACGACGATTAATTATAATAGGTACCTATGTGATAAATTTTAAACTGTATTTAATTAATACCTACTAATCAATTTAAATTCCTTATACCTAAATAAATTGCACAGAAATCAGTTAAAAAATTAATGCACTGCCTTAATTTGTTTAAATTTAAACAATTATTACACATTATTGACATTACATTTATGCAGTCACGGATTTACACAAAACCTACTTCATTCGACGTCTCTTGCACAGGTTGCTAAATCCTTATTGGTTATTTGATAATTATAAAATGTTTAATAAGAATAAAATTGTAAAATATAATAGTCGTAACATCCATAATTTAGTTTCTATGCTATAGTTAAATACATTAGATTGCGCCTTACGATCTTAAAATGGGTGACGGTTGCGACAGAGATAAATGAGCCTATTTGGTCGGTAGTCTCTTTCTAATTCAAGGGGAGTATCGACGACGTCACTATCCTACTCTGCATCAAGTATTTTAGATGGTTTGACAGTTCGAGCGCATGGCGACGAGAACTGGTCGTTTGTCTTCGGACGTGGATAATCCTGGTTCGAATCCCATACCAATCTTTACTTTTTTTATTTTTTATTTAATCAATATTGCGTTTATTAGATATTATTACATCTCTAAAATAAATCTATGCAAAGAAATATATAACAAATAAGAAAAACTGTGTAGGTACCTATAGATTTTTAAAAATATAAAAGCCAATGTTATTTTTTTTAATAAGTTAATGGTAGAATAGTATAAAGTAATTAAAAATATTCGTAAAAAATTACCAATAATTAATATCAACATAATGTACCATCGATTTATTAATTGAATCGGTCATTTCAAAAACAACACGAGTCACATATTCCTAATTTTACAGAAGAGCAAAGAAAACTTAACTATAGTCGAAAGATGGATGAAATGGATGACATCAAAATTCAGAGTTATATTGTAGTTTTGTTCCTAATGTTTTTACTGGACTGGTGTCGTTTTTGCACACAACGTTTATCTTAAAGGAGTCTATTCCTCTCAAAAAGTTAGTTTCTCAAAATTGTGGACTTTGCTGTTTTTGAAATGACCGATTCAATTATATGTAATTAGACATTATTTTTATTTATGAAACTATTGTTACAATTTTTTAAAAAGTAGAAGCAAAACAAATATTATTCACATCATTCGAATAAGGACGAATTTATATTAATAACGAATGACTTTTATTTTACTATGCAGTTCACAAATTATGTATTCCAATATTAACTTACTAAACATTGGTACATTTATTATCTGCTAGATTTACTTAGGTCCATTTTTCAGATGTAAAAATATCTAATAAACGCAATATTGATTAAATAAAAATAAAAAAGGTAAAGTTGGAATGGGATTCGAACCACGATTATCCATGTTCGAAGACCAAAGACCATTTCTCGTCACCACCCGGTCCAACTGTCAACACATATTACTCGATAAAGTGGGATAGTCACGTCGTCGATATTCCCCTTAAATTAAAAAGAGACTACCGACCAAATAGGCTCATTTATCTCTGTCGCAACGGTCACCCATTTTAAGATCGCAGGGCGCAATCTAGAGTATTATATATCTATGGTTAAATATAATAATTGTCTTATAGGTTATATATTTGTCTAAAGTTTAACCACGGATGTAAACAGAATATAACGTTACTCAGAATGCGGTAGTCCACGGATGTAAACAGAATATAACGTTACTCAGAATGAGGTAGTCAACTGTGCAGAAAAGAACTTTGCGGCACAGAAACGTCACTTTGCGGCACAGAAACGTCACTTTTCTGCACACTAATGTCAAATATCTTATACTGTGAGAAAATATCAAGTTTGCTAACATAAAACCGTGCAGAAAAGTGCACTTTGATTAGTGGTTGTAGAAAAAAATAATTTCTCTACGGGTAACGGTTAAAAAGTTATTCTAATTGTTTATAAGTACGCAAAAAAATCGACATGTTCTTGCAAAATAATTTTAAACTATTTAAAATTACTTTTTATCATGTTTTTTTAATTAAGTTAATAGCATAAATGTTCTTCTTTCATAACCTGTCCGAAGTATTACTGTAACCTCATAATTCTCTGACTTATAGTGTTGCAAAATGAATTTGTGATGAACAAATTAAATAACTTCTAAATTATTTTACCAATTACTTTGAAATTTAGGGTATGATTTAAGCACCAGAAGTCTCAGCATCCCGTGTAATAAGAAGGTTCTAAGTTAATTTTTACGTAAGTTATGAATATTTATAAAAAACTTAAAATTTATGATTTATTTTGCAATTTTCTAAGCAACCAGTAACGATAGACATATTCAGCGAACGCTATATTGAAGTTATTTATACGATTTATGAGTTTAAAATAAAAAGGAAAAGATTCCTCTCATTGGCTGTATACCTACCATAATAAAAAATTTACTAGAAAGTAAAACTTCACTTGTAGGTAAATGGTATATAAATTTTTATTAAAATTTTATCTAAAATGATCCAAATTGGATAAAAGTGGGTACATCTATAGTACAAAATCACACAAACGTTTTCGGACCAATCGGTCCATCATTAGGTGGTAGAAACTTTAGATCCAAAGTAGTTGGAACTAGCTACATAGATAGGACAAAAGACCTTCATTTTACAATAATTATGCCATTTCGGCTACAACAATGTCGACAATAAGTCGATGTTTAAAGGATTTAAAAATGCAGCGTTATTATAATGTGGTCTTCATCTTGGCTTCAAACTGTCAGTTGAACTGAAGAGGGGATGCGCCAACACGGATACTCCTACGGTCGGTCGACTTCTCGTCAGCTGAGGCATCATATCATTATAATCCTCAGAAGAATCTTTGTCCTTATCACGACGCTAATAGCAACGAATACCGAATGAGAACAAATGCTGAGATCAAGCAGATGTATAAGGCGAGCGACGTATAGCATTACGCTATAATTACTATTTCTGCTAATTTTATTTTTTTATTTTTTTTATTATTTTTTCTCAAAATCGGAACTACGTTAGTCATTCGAAATGCACATTCAAATACAAATGAAGAGAGAGACATGGCTTTACCCTGTCCACCATCTGGTTTTTTCACCCACATAAATTAGTTACCATATCAGACGTTTATGTCAACAACTCACTATGCATTCGAGAGTGTTTTTGTTGTAACTGCGAAAGTATACACCAGACCTAATAAATGATTTATTGCTCAGTCATCTGGTCAGAGGGAAGAAAGATAACAGTAATCGTTGGGTTTTTCTATTCAGTAACAGCTCAGCAGGCAAACGCGTCGGACCACACCCAACGCTCTCACTAACAATCGACCCTTCTTCCGAGTGTCTTAGGCGAAACACATTTTCGTTACCACAAAATAAAATATTTACCGTTCGTTTTGTAACATTTATTTCTAGGATTAAATTAATTCCGCCATCCACTAACCGGAATAGACGTAGTCCAAGAAATGAAATCTCAACGTGTAAGATGAACTGGTCATATCCATAGACTCCCTAATAACCGTCTTGTCAAGTTAATCTGGAAGCCAGCCCCCACAGGAGCAAGGCCCTGAGGACTGCGATGGAGAGACAATATATATGGTCAGATTTAAGCACAATGGGGCAACCTACTGACCCCAACTATTATGGTCGATCGTTCGAGATGGAAGCGAGTGGTTGCGAGTTGCGAGTTGGAAGACCCACCCCGGATTGTAGTGCTACCAGCAGAAGAAGAAGAAGAAAAAGAAGAAGAAGAAGAAAAAGAAGAAGAAGAACAAGAAGAAGAAGAACAAGAAGAAGAAGAACAAGAAGAAGAAGAAGAATATGGAAAATTATAAAAACCACAACCTGTTTATGCTGCTTTATTATACGTTTACTATTACTCAGATCTAAGCCGTACGAATTGGTCAGAATACGACGGAATCAGAAATACGACGTGGAGTGAGGCTAAGGGAAGCTAGGACAAATAATCTTTGGACACCAGGTGCTCCGGGGGAGGGTTCTTATGGCTCATTCATGTTTGTTAAAATCAGAAAAACCTTCGATTAATCTGTGTGCATCAATTTAGTGCCAAAATCTCTCGAAACTCCAGATGACGTGTCTTATCAGTGACCCTGGGCAGCAGGTGCTCCGGGATCGGTTCTGATTAGGTAGTCCTGTTCAGAGAACCCAAAAACCCCCGAGTATCTAAATCTGGCCCTTAATATACTGATTATGACATGTTTATGTACTTTTGGATGCATTTTACGCACTGTAAATGCAATTACCTATGCATTTCCACCCACTTTTCTATTGTAGGCTTTTTCCTGACGTCATCTCAAACACAATACAAAAAGGTGCAACTTGATAGGTGCTTTATTTAAAAATACATTTATTCCGGTGTTTCTTGATGTTGATGAAAGGAAACTGATGAAAGTTATACAGTATGGTGCAAATGAAAGGAATAAATTCGTTAATTTCGTAAACCGGCGACACTAAGGAAAAATCCGAAACAGGTCGATTTTTATTTTTAGATTATGCTATTTTAGCATATATATCACATGCGTGATGTCATCTATCTGGGCGTAATGACGTAATCGATAATTTTTTTAAATGAGAATAGGAGTCGTGTGCTAGCTCATTTGAAAGGCTATTCTATTCAGTAATGTAAACATTAACATAATTATTTATACAAGGTGTCCAAAAACAATTTTTTAAATTAAATTAATTGACAAAAGAAGAAGAATGTATGTAATTTATTTAATACAAAATACTTTTTACTGTTATCAGAAAACAGAAAAAAATGTTTATTTGAAAAATAAACATTGGTTTTAGCTTCAATTCAACGTTCAAGCCAGCTACCGCTAGGATCCTGCTTTTTGGGCGTATGAACAATTAACTAAGCGAAAAGCAATGTTAATTTTTCGAATAAACATTTTTTTCCTGTTTACTGACAGTAGTAAATGTAGTTTGATTTAAATAAGTTACATACATTCTTCTTTTTTGTCAATTAATTTAATATAAAAAACTGTTTTTGGACACCCTGTATAAATAACGAGAGGAATGTTTATATTACAGAATAGAGAATTGAATAACCTTTCAAATGAGCTAGCACACGACCCCTATTCTCATTTAAAAAAATCATCGATTACGTCATCACGCGAAGATCGATGACGTCACTTGTGTGATATATAATAATATAATACATGTTATGTCAAGATATCATAATTTAGAAATAAAAATCGACCTGTTTCGGGATTTTTCCGTAAAGTCGCCAGTTTACGAAATAACGAATTTATTTCATTCATTTGCACCATACTGTATAATTAAATAAAATTTTGTCATTCTCGCATTAAATTTTTATTTATCTTGTTAAAAAAATTTGGAAAAATAAAAAATGGTATAGGGTTTATGCAAAAGTGGTTTGAATGAAACCATTGTTTAATTGTTGCATTAAAACCTTATTCACTTATTAATGATTCGCCAATGTAGAATAATATGGACGTATGAAACTTTTAAGAAAAAATTTCAAATGAATCGTTGTCAGTCTTTGAAAACTCTTTGTATATTTTGATGGACTAAACCAAATAAAAATGGGCCAAACCACCAGCACCAGAAAGTATTACGTGCAAAATGCCAATTAAGGATAAAACGGGTTTTTATGACGTTTCGCGTGTCTAGATATCAATTAACACTTCGAATGACGCCATAACCTTTTGTACGAATATTTATTATTCAAATTAATGTTTTTATTGATTATCGTGCTTTTAGAATTGGTTAAAAGTTAGAAAAATAAACGTAAACAAGGTGTAAATGAACTGGCTGCACCTATATGCGGTACACATACATACATGGCTTGCACTAATATTTTTTTCAATTAGAGGTATTAATAACAAAACAATGCTTGACCCCAATATTGTTGTTCAATGGACATTTTATAGCTTAGCACTTATTAAGCGAAGCAATAAAACACTAAAATCGGCCTTACCTCCGAAAAAAAAACGACAAGACGGATCTTAATAATTCTTTTTTGCATTCGATTCGTGCATGCGCCAGGAAACTTTGTGACCCCGAGCCATGATACAATATTGAAACACTGCATAAAAAATGCATTTTTAAAGTGCATTAAAGTCGCTGAAAACGAATATGACTTCGTGAGTGATCTCCGGAGTACCTGGTGCCCAGAGTACCTACTGTTTACCTCGTCATTAAAATTCATTAAAAAATTTGTCAAAAATCATTACTTCGGGGTTTTTAGGGTCACTACTAACGAATATGACATCGGAAGTGATCTACGGAGTACCTGGTGCCCAGGGTGCCTACTGTTTACTTCATCTTGTGGAGTTTACGGCGAAAAAATTATTAAAAAACTAGTCAAAAATTATTACTCGGGGGTTTTTGGGGTCGCTAACGACGAATATGACATCGGAAGTGATCTCAGGAATACCTGGTGCCCAGGGGACCTCGTCTTCTGAAAATCAGTACACACATTCTAAATTAAATATAAATAAAAGTTATTATAGTCGGCAGCTGTATGACCGAACAGAGCTGGTCGGTCGGCCCCAACCTCGGCCGACTTTTTTATAGGGTTTTTTGAGAATACCTCCAAAAATATGCATTTAATGAAAAAAACTGTAGATATCGAAATTATATCTTTTAGTAACACAAACCAAATTCTTTTCCTACAATATCTTTAAGACCAATACAAACCGAGATACGGCATGTTAAAGGTTAGATTTTTTCGTCAAATGCATAGATTGAAATATTCAATGCCAAATCATGGGACAAATTTGCATTTTTTTCGAGGAAAACTTAAATAATCTTTTTTCAAGTATACAATTAGACCTTTCAAAAAAAAATAATAAAAAGTTTCTAGCATGAAAATTAAGCTAATTATAATCAAAAAAATGTCGGTACCTACCTGCTTTTCTCTACGAAAAAATCAGTGAAAACAATCCCCTAACTACCTTCCTAATTCAAAATTGGTCTTTACCTTTCTGTAGTTCCTTTTATATTTATATTATCAATACACTCAAGGAGTTTGACCTATTTAAATGCCTAATTTTGTAAAATTGGAGTTTAAAAAAAATTGATTTTTTGCAATTTGGTATTTTTCACCGTTTACTTCAAAATATCTCCGAAAATACTGAAGATACGAAAAAAATTATAAACTACTAAATTGTAGCTTTTTTAATGACTAAAATTACCCTTTGCATAGATTTTCATTACAGTGAAGCTAAGATATAGCTATTTAAAACCTCTATTTGCCAGCAAACACCCCTTTATTCGAGCCCTTTAAACCCGCCCCAATTAAAAACTAAGAGATCTTACGGAATTTAATTTACACAATCTTATAGCTCTTTAAAAATCCTACAAAACCATTTTTGAAGAAACTTTTTATCGCAAAAATATATAGAATATTTTTCGAGGTATTCTCAAAAACCCTTTAAAAAAGTCGATTTTTTCGTTTAAAAACTGTTAGTTTCAAAAATATTAGTTTTACGAAGAAAATGTAAAAAATATTTTTGAAGTTATACTTCGTTACCGGCGCGCGGCGATATGAGGGTGAATTTTTATATGTTAAAACCTATGATCCCGGCGCATGCGCATTATAACTTTGTTCTGATTGGATGTTCAAATGACATGTCAAAAATTATTCAATATGGCGGCTGTGGCACAGCTGTAGTTAGATTTTTTATGGTTGTTGCGTTTTAAAATTTGTGTGAAAAGAAACAACAAACAAAAGTTAGCTAATAGTTATACTGCCTTTTTAAATAGTTTTCATATACCTATATCTTTGGACTTTTGGACTATTTTGGACAAGGAAAACTCATTATAATTTGGTAAGTAGTTTTTATTATAATCATATTGTAATTATACATTTGGATTAGGTTGAAATACAGTAGAGCGTCGAATATCCGAACTAATTGGGGGACATAGGTGTTCAGAAAACCGATTTGTTCGGATAATCGAACTACAATATAATGATACACATTTATAGGTCATACATATTTATCCACAAGTGAATAAAAGCCATATTTATATACCTACATATTTATTTATATCTTGATAATGACAACTAGAAACTAAACAAAAAAGTGCTGTCTTTGCAACAACATAATTATTTTTGGATACAATATTGAAGAAAATTGAAGATATTTTAAGCGTCACTTACTAACGCTTGCTCGGTATTCGAGTGCGGGACGCGGGAGTCGATAGTTCGAATAAGCGGTCGTTCGGTTGATCGACGTTCGGATAATCGACGCTCTACTGTACATTTATTTTCTCAAGAATGGGGATTTTAGAGAAAAATCCCAAATTAGGTCCGATTTTTATTTTTAAATTATGATTTTTTGGCGTAGATTTATTTATCTAGTAGGTATGTGATGCTTTGATTTACATACTTAATTTGATTACCAACAAACTATTCTACCAATCTTCATCTAATATATTGTTTTCTTACTGTTTTGTTATATTTTAATATTTTCTTCCACAAAATTTAAACTACATAATTTAATTATATTCAAAACAACTGTCAAACAGTAAAACGTTCAGTTACCCTATTTTTCCACATGACAAATAATGTGGAATTGGACGAGTGAGTCTAGGCTTCGATTACGAATCAAAGCGCCACGAAATTCACGGGTTGGATTCCCGATGCAAGTTTTTATTTTTTTATTTTTTTATGCATTTTATGATTGTAAGTATATTTGTTATATAGTTTTTTTTTTTTTCAGAAAATGCGTATTTAAAATTTTTGCCAACAATTATTATCGTTCAGAAATAATTTTTTCTTTGTGGCATTTTTCAATGTGTTTGTGTGCGTTTTATTCTTTTATTTTTTTAAATTTTTGGTATTGTCTTAAAAATCACATAATATGTAGTAGAAGTATAACTTCTTACGTGCGTACAAAGTACACACACATTCTTTTTTTTTTCTTAGAAACACTTTTTCCATCGAATTACATGGTTAAAATATAATAAAAAATTCCCACCCCCGAGATGGGGTGGCAACCACCACCAAGGTTTTAGCGTATTATAGCGGCATGATATAGAGAATGATCCTTGGACTAGTCCCTACCTTCTGTGAAAATTTTAAGTAAATCCATGCTGGACGAAAAAATTTCGAGCCAAAATGCTTCATTTCATCAATCGAATATTGGGGCCGACCGACCGGCTTTGTCCCGTGATACAGCTGACCGACTGTAATAACTTTTATTTATATTTAATTTAGAATGTGTGTACTGATTTTCAGCCTTAGTAAATGGATTTAATTACCTTCGTAGGAAAGCAACTTTGATACCCTCTCAGTAACCCCTGTTCTACGTTTCGCTTGACCGACCGCAGTATGTTTCTCTACACACTCACAGTAATCAACTGTGAAAAATCTAGCTTCAGTTAATTCAAAGAGATTTTTCAGCGCTGCCTCTCCGTCTAAAGGCTTCCTGGCACTTTCACCAATCGAATGCAAAACGAATTATTAAGATCATTCTTGTCGTTATTTTTTTCGGAGGTTCAGTGCTTTACTGGTTCGACTAATAGCTGTATAACTACTTACTTCCTTATTTATTCGTGGCTTTACATAGCAAATTATATTATTCTGTTTGCTGTTTACTACATCCCGATCGCCATTCCTTCTTGTCGTATTATATCTTCTTTAGTAAGGTCTCTTTTTTCCATTGCTGTTTTTATTTCTCCATTTCACTGTAATCTAGGACGTCTGCTTTTTCTACTTCTATTTGATTTCCCTTTCCAATCTCTTAGCGGTATTCTTGTCCCGTTTATTTTTCCAATATTATGTCCATACCAGAGTAACTTTCGTTTTTCTATTCCATCATTTAGGTACTTCTTCACATTCATTGGTTCCTCTCACCTTTAGTGTTAATCTGCAGCTTCTTCTCCAACACATCATTTCTATTGCATTTATTCTGTTTACCTTTTTTTATTTGTCACCCAGATCTCTAAACCATACAGCGAGTAGCATTCCAATATTGTTTTAAATATTTGTTTTTTAGTTTTGCTTGTAATATTGTCGCTTTAGAGATTCTGTAATAACATAGATCAATGGACAAAACAGTGTATGATAAACATAACAAAACAAAACAATTTGGTTTTAGACAAAACTAGACAATTAAAATACAATTTACATTTGCCAAATAATGAAAAGATATTGAAACAGTTCCAGCCAAATATAAAAGAGTCCCTGGAATAAAACCTGGACAGTCTACCAGTCAATCACAGACATTTGGAACAACTTCAAAGAGGCTGTGAAATTAGCATATACAGGGTGTCCAGAAACTCTACCGACAAACGAAGACAGGAAATTCCTCAGATAATATTAAGACAATTTAACCAAATTCACCTAATCCGAACATGTAAGGGAGCTAGAGCTCTTTGAAGATGGCGTCTTGGAATTAGTTCTTCTTAAATTCCTCCAGAACGTTACAAGTTAGAAAAACTACAATTGGTACGCATATTTATCTTCCAGAGATAAAGCGATTCCATCCATTGAGAATTTCTAGTACCGGTCATAGGCGTCCGTTTTGGGTAGGGCAACGGTTATTTTATCGCATAACTTTTTAGTCTTTAAAGTTTAAGCATTTTTGACTCTGAATTATTAAATTCTGAGGTATTCTAGTACTAAAAGGTACTCTTGATTTAAGTCGGTATAAAAAAAAATTGAAATTTTTTTTCAAAAAACGGTGTATTTTCCCAACTTAAAGCAAGAGTAACTTTTAGTACTAGAATACTTAATAATTTAATATTCTATGTATGAATCAAAGAGAAAAAAATTTCTATCATGAAATAGCCATTATTAGAAAAGAACTCAAACCGAGAATCATGCTCTCTAATGGTAACGATGGACATCAACTTGCTTACCAACAAAGAAGATATTCTGTTTCGATGGGTAAGCCATTTTCGATAGTTGCTGGAAGGCGAACCTACTTCGGTAGAAGTGAAACTTTTTATCACAAGTAAAAGAACTAAAAAAACACAAGTATCCAGGCAGAGATGGCATCCCAGCACAGTTATTTGAACACGGTGGCAGCAGATCACCAAGGTGATGCAAAAAATATTTTGTAAAATTTGGTCTGAGAAGCAAGTGTCCAAGGAATGGAGCTTAGGCATAATATGCCCGTTACACAAAAAAGGGAACCAACCAGAATGCAATAATATAGTTGTTCCATTTTATCTTTGCCCATGCGTCATGATTCATTTTCAAAAAGTTAAATCAAAGCATGAAGTGAAACGTTCGTCAATCAATGATGCGTACTGTTAGTGGTACTAATTAGAAAATGGCTATTATCCCGTAGACGTATTTTATTGAAGTGTTTAATCTTTTTTCACTATTGAGAAGAATGATTGACTTAATATAAATATCTTGAACATCATAAAAACTATTTGAAAAATTTTGAAATTTTGAAAACAATGTTGCTTATTCATGATACCGAGCTATAGATTTATATAAACTTTTTTTATTTTCTGTTGCAGGTAAGGGCCAATTTCCAAATTCAAAACGAGTAGAATAGGGTAATGTAATATAATTACGCTTAAGTACTGAAGTGGTGTGTGATTTTTTCAGAACTGACGGAATAAAGGATAGTTTACCTTACGACGGGTAGGGTTTCACGATATATGATAAAAATTGATATATTGTATTGAAAACCAATACGATACTGATACAATACATACTTTAGCAATATTAATGTCGATACGATACTCATTATCTAAAATCAATACAATACTCTTGTATTGTCGATACGCTTGGCTCGATATTATTGAAAATATCGATAAGAAAAAAAAAATAAGACGCCACAGTTGTTTGATTATATTTTGTGGAATAGGTATTTAGATCATAATTATTTATTACATAAAAGTATAAGTGATCTGCAACCCAAGCATCAGCTGTTATAATATTTTACACTTGAGTGCATAAACTTGAAATTTTTGAGAGTGAGTAAATGTCTGTTATGATTACACTGTTTATGTCATGTGGCATTTGTGGCAATATTATGGAAGTAAGTGATGGTGACTCAAAAATATAATTTTTAACAAATACTGACTTGCGATTTATTCCGAATCTCCGGGGATTTCCCTATATTTTCAAAAGTAGTTTTTAAACAATACAGAATTAGTAAGTACTTGTCGACTTTCATAGAAGCATTCGTCCATATTCAATCTTTATAAGAATATACATATAAGTTATAAGCAATATTCGTAATATTTTTAGAATAATGTCCATTTGCCAAGCATGCAAAAGTGGGCATAAAGGGCCAACACAGCTCAGATGTATAATCCTTTTTATGTCGATATTTTATCGAGAATTGTATCGATATCGTATCGAAATCAATATCAATACGATACTTCATTGGCATAACTAATACAATACTCAATCCTTAAAAAGTATCGATGTTGTATCGTATCGTGCGAAGCTCTAACGGCGGGACGTGGGCAGCAAGGAGGCCTTACGGGCAAGTTGAAGAATCGTGTGATATGAAAAGCTTTGGCTAGTTTTTAGTACAATGGAACGGGGTGACAACGGGATCGTGCGCCGTCTATTGTTCTAAGACACGTGTAGTCCTTGTCCCGTCGGTCGTAAGGTAAATTAGCCTTTATACTTTTAATATACCCACAGTGCTGGGATTTGTGGCTATTGTTCCATGCTGCTTGTTGTATAGTTATGGTTTGTTTATCTGCTTCTTGTATATAGTCCAGAAAGTCACTGCGCATCCGCTAGGAAAAATATTCCAATTCGGATTTTTTGCACAATCTTACTCAAAAAGGACCCCTTTTAACAAATTTGCATGTTGCCAGCTCCAAGAGTGGGTCAAAATTTTTTTAAACGTTTTTTTTTGCTTTTTTTTCCTAAAATTATTTTTTTTTGTATCGAACAAAGTTTTTTAGATTTTTTGGATCATTTCAAACAGAAAAGGTCTTTAGTGACATCTCTCTAAAAATAGTTTTTGACATATAAGCGATTAAAAATTTAAAAATTGTGAAATCGGCCATTTTTAACCCTCAGAAACTATGTGAAAAACTGAAAATTTCGATGTTGCCAAGGTAAGAAGATATTCTTTGAACATCGATTGATGAAATCCCGAAGAGTTTTTTGCAATATACACTGCGGTGCAAAAAAATCGATCCACTAAAGATTTGGCCATTTTTGATGTTTCGAATTTTCTAAACCTGTTTTCCGATTTAAGTTATTTTTTACCACGTTATAGCCTTATTCGTTGACAATATCGCTGTAATATTATTATTTCTACACAGTCAAACTGTCATTGTGTACCGGGTGTACGAATCAAACTGTGTTGTTTTCTAAAAGTTCGCATCACCCTGTGGATTATTCTAGCATTTATAAAATACTGAAATTAAAACCCAACTATAGCCTCAGGTTTTCTTAAAATTTTGTCCTTCGATTCATTCGCTTATGTTGGATAATAAAAAAGTTAGGTACTTTAACAACTGGCCATGTTCGTCATCAGTACAGGGTGTTTTCTAAATAAGTGCGACAAACTTAAAGGTGTAATTTTACATGAGAAGATAATGACAATTTGCTTTATAATCATAAATATGTCCGCAAACGCTTCGTTTCCGAGATACGGGATGTTCAATTTTTTTTACAAATTAATATAGAGTGATCAGGAGTGAGACCATCAGCTTCTTCTGATTTCATAAAATTTGTTGCAAATTTTCTTGAAAGCAAAAAGACCTTAAGTCGGACTATTTTACCAGTGTGCCAATATGTGGGTTTTCTGCATCATTGATTGGTAGGAAATTTTGCAACATTGATAAATTTTTTTTCAAGCTTGTTGAGCAACTGGACATAATTTTCTTTTTTTAAATTATCCTTTGATGGAAAATGTGCAGCTGCTACTGTTAGACCATATTTTTTTGTTTTGTCACTTACCCTATCTCCCTGGATGCCTTCAGTGGTTATTTCTTTCCTTTCGAGGTGACAGATTAATTTTATCTGCAGCTCTTTCACTAGCTGTGTTATTAGGGCGAAGAGCTTGATACTTTAAAAAGCTCTCAGTTTAATGCGTTTGTTTTGTGGCGTGTATCTCTGATATTAGATCGATTTGTTCATTGTTTAAAATAAAGAGTATATCTCCTACTGATGTTACAAGAGACCATTCATTTGCATTTCAACTTAAAATTCTTAACTCTTCCGCCATTTTATCTTCTATTATGGTTTATTTTTTAAATAGGAGGAGTAAACTCAAAAGAGAGATTCACACCCAATAATGTCACTAGAAAAATAATCAGATTCATCTTCAATTTTGGTTGATCATGTTGGCATTCGTCGGTAATCCATAAATATTAAATTATAGTACACATATAAACACATTGCTAAAGAGTTCTAAAAACAACTGTTTTTTATATAAATGTATGTAGACTAGAAATCTCAAAATTAAGGGAATATCGCAGAAAACACAAAAAATAGCCGATATAACTTAATCAACCTATTATTTTAAATTCCATTAATGTCAAAATTTCATAAATGTCAACAGTGTCAAAATTTCATAATTTAACGCAGTAAGCTTGTCTGCAGTTGGACCATTTTCAAACAAGCACTAAGGGGCGGTAACTTTGAATTACTTCTCCTATTTAAAAAATGAACCATATAGATGGAGAGCTAGAGCCGAAGAATCATCGTCATAAATAATCTGAAGTTTTTTCTGTGAAATATGTTCATTGTATATTGACACTTATGACCCCTTTCAGGCTGACACCTCAGTGGATACAGGAAGTAGCAATGAGAAGAAGAAAAAGGGATGAAAGAAGAAAGTTAATGCAGTCATTAAAGGTTTTCATCTCCTATTTTGTTAAACCTCCATCGATTTGCATTAAAATTGGTGACTAGTTAGAGCATACCTCAAGAAACAAAACTGATCTGGTGCCAACTTGCACTTTTACCACCCCTTCTCGGGGGTAAAAACTATTTTATTAAAAATAACGCCACAAATCGATAGAGGGACAAATTTTAAGCAAACTTTGTTATAACAAGTTATTAAAATAAATAAATACTTTTTGAGTTATTAAAGATAAAAGATTTGAATTTTTCGTGAAACAAATGCATGCTGTAAAGCGGTTTTTCATAAATTATTCAAAAACTGCAAGTTTTAACAAAATAGTTATGATTACCAAAATTGAAGATAGTAAAAAATTAAATAGATTCTTTACGTGAAAGACCTTTTAGAATTAATTAAAAGTGAGTTATAGTTGATTGAATATATATTTTTTTCGGCTAGTACTCAAATGTAAGTACGAGTATTCAGGCTTAAATAACGGGAAAACGATGCATTTACTAAAATATACATACTTACTAAACACTTGTCAAAATACTCAGGAATACCTATCAAGTGAATGAGCTCCAGATGAAGTTGATAACATCAATGCTAAACAAGTGATGATGAAAATAAGAGAATCCTTTAGAATTTTTTAAGAAAAAGTGAAAATTAAAACATACGCTATTTATATATTTATTTTGAAATTAGTTAACAGAATAATTTTCAAAGAAAT
The DNA here is from genome assembly GCF_917563875.1 of Diabrotica virgifera virgifera. Taxonomy (NCBI): domain Eukaryota; kingdom Metazoa; phylum Arthropoda; class Insecta; order Coleoptera; family Chrysomelidae; genus Diabrotica; species Diabrotica virgifera. Next base: position 38,514,520 of record NC_065451.1, on the reverse strand, counting down.
TTCGGAAATGAAGTTAGGATTATAATTTAGTATCTAATTAAATTTTAATTTTAATTTTTAATAATATTTAATTTTTCTTTTGCAGTTTTCAATGATTTTTCACTAATTAATTTCACACAGCACTGTATCAATTGTACAATTTATTTTAAGCACGCAAGTGTATTGTGTTGCCATGTTGAAAACAGTTATATTTTTTGGAGTATATAATATACAGGGTGTAACGAAAATACAAATCATAAATTAAATCACATATTCTGAGACCAAAAATAGTTCGAATGAACCTAATTTACCTTAGTACAAATATGCACATAAAAAAAGTTACAGCCCTTTGAAGTTACAAGTTTTTTCGAATATATCGAAAACTATTAGAGATTTTTTATTGAAAATGGACATGTGGCATTCTTATGGCAGGAACATGTTAAAAAAGAATTATAGTGAAATTTGTGCACCTCATAAAAATTTTATGGGGGTTTTGTTCCCTTAAACACCCCAAACTTTTGTGTACGTTCCAATTAAATTATTTTTGTGGTACCATTAGTTTAATTCAATATTTCTAAAACTTTTTTGCCTCTTAGTATTTTTTCGATAAGGCAGTTTTTATCGAGTTGCGGCTTCTTTTTTATTATGTTTAGGGGAGAGTGGTCTATGCTGGGACATGGTTCATAGTGGGACAAATGACCTGGCAACCTTGTAAATTGCGTCGAACACCTCAAATCACTTGTGTTGAGTCATATGTTCAGACACGTTGTGTTTTGTGATTAATTTGCGGTTTCCGGTCGATAATAAGAGAAATATTTAATATTTTCAATAAAAAGGTAAGTAAATATATGTCATTTCTCCATTTAGAGTCAAATAATTTCGTTTATAACTTTTTTATTAGTAAATATTTTAAAAACATACTTAGTATGTTTTGAGGTTATGATATGAGAGAGTAGATCGGCTAGTGAATATTTGTTTTCGTGTTGCCAATTTTAAGTAATCAGTTAGAATTTATTTTTCGTGGAATGGTTCATACTGGGAAATATCTATGTGGTGCATATTGGGACATCTAAAAAAGTGGTCTATACTGGGACGCATGTAAATAGTGTATGTTTTAAGCGTTTTTCTGATGATTTTTATTTAAAAGTAGGTTTCTAATTAAATATTTTTAACTTTTGTATATTTAAAACATATCAATGTTGCCAAATTGAATAAAAAACAATTAAAGATGATAATTTTTATATCTTGTTTAATTTTGTTACAGATTTTTTAACAATGCCTAAGTGGGCGAGGGGAAAGCTACAAGATCATTATGAAGATAGTGCGATACTTCACTTGGAAAGAGCAAACCAGATAAAGAAAGCTGTCCTACAAGTAATCAGCGGTCAGAAAACCTTAAGAGAAGCAGCAGCAATAAACTCTATATCAAAATCGGCTTTGCAGCGTCATGTTTCAAAATATAAGGCTCTCTCAGGTGATGAAACAGAGAAGTATGATTTTACACAAAAACATGGGTATAAATCCGTATTTACTGAAGCACAAGAAGCTATGTTGGCACAATATTTACTTGATGCCTCTTATATGTGCTACGGTTTAACTGAAAGAGGGACTAGAATTTTGGCTTATTCTTTTGCCATCACAAATTCAATTGTTATACCAGACTCTTGGAATTTAAATGGTGCTGCTGGGACTGAATGGATGAAAAATTTCCGACATCGTAATTCGCGGTTGAAGTCACGCACACCGGAAGCTACCAGTTTGTCTCGTGCGACAAGCTTTAACAAACACAATGTTAGTGAGTTTTTTAAAAATCTAACGAGTGTGCTTCAAAAGTATAAATTTTGTGCAAGTGACATCTATAATTTAGACGAGACCGGAGTTACGACTGTTCACAAGCCTCCAAAGATATTAGCGCAAAGTGGTTGCAAACAAGTCGGAAAAATCACTTCGGGAGAACGAGGTATTTTAGTAACAATGTGTTCTGTAATATCTGCAAAGGGTACTTTTATTCCACCATTTATGGTTTTCCCAAGAAAAAAATTTATCCCAAAAATGTTACAACACGCTCCTCCTGGTTCTGGTGGTTCCGCATTTCCTTCAGGTTGGATGACTGCGAACAGGTTTTCAGAATGTTTGGATCATATTATCAAACATACTAACTGCTCTCCTGCTAAAAAGATATTAATTATATTGGACAATCATGAAAGCCATTAAGCACTTGATGTTTTAAAGAAAGCAAAAGATAATGGCATAGTATTATTGACCATACCACCACACTGCAGTCATCGGCTGCAGCCTTTGGATGTTTCCTGCCATGGGTCCTTCAAGTCATACTACAATAGAGCATCTGATGAATGGATGATTAATCACCCGGGTACACTTTTAACAATTTATAACATAAGTGAAATTGTTGGTAAAGCATTTCCTTTAGCCTTTACCCCAACCAACATCTTAAAAGGCTTCCAGAAAACTGGAATTTGTCCGCTGAATTCCAACATTTTTACAGACCAAGATTTCATGATGTCTTATGTCACAGATCGGCCGTCTGAAGTTGCAGCTTTACCAAATCCAGAACCTCAAAATACTACAACAAACGAAGCAAATACTCCACCCCAGTTATCCACTGAGATTCATATTGTTCCCATAGAAAAGATATCAGTTGATTCAAATGAAATTAATACTGCCTATTTTGAACCTTCTGATTTATCTCCAGTAGCTGGACCTTCTCATTCTAGAGCATCAATATTAATAACACCTGAAGTCATTAGGCCTCATCCAAAAGCACCTCCTAGAAAAAATACCACCTAAAGAAAGAAGGGGCAATCACTAGTACTTACAGACACTCCTATAAAAGATAAAATAGAAGAAGAGTATAGACAAAGATAAGAAAAGAAACAGTTAAAAGAAAACAAGAAACAGAAAGTCACAAAACAAGTGTTTGGAGCATTACAAAAAATATAAACTAAAAAAAATAAGAACACATGTAATGTAGATTTATTACCTAACAAAAGGTACAAACGCCAATCAAGCTTTGAAGAGTCCGAAACAGACGACGACATAGAATTCAACGCACTTTGTGACGATGGAGACAATGATTTAGAGCCAGATATTCATATTGGCGATTTTGTTATTGTGAAATACCCTACCAAAAAAACTGTTCGTCATTATGCTGGATGTGTTGAAGATATTATTAACGGTGAATATGTGATTTCTTTCCTTCGTAAAACATTGGGTAATACATTTACTTATCCCGAGAAAGAAGATATAGACACAATAGAACAAGATAGTATTGTTAGGATTTTACCAAAACCTAGCGCAATAGGTTCAACGGAACGTTCAGCAAATCAGCTACAGTTCCAGTTTGATTTTTCTACATATAAAATGTTTTAAATGCTTTCTGTAATCTTAATTTTTATATAAATAAATTTCTTAATATTTTTAATATTGATTCCCCATGAACACCTACTTATCTCCTGCTTCAACTATATGGTCCCAGTATGGACCATATGTGTCCCAATATAAACCAATAGGAGTCCCACTATGAACCAATATTGGTCCATACTGGGACAAATGGTTCATACTGGGACAATGATTATGCAGTCCTTTCTATTAACTTTATCTAAAATTCCAATTGACACATAATCGAGGATATTCAAAGCAGTGATTTTATACGTTCAAACCTTTAGAAAAATAAGAGATGCAACCGAAAGACTGAAATGTTCAAAAGTGTCCCACTATAGACCACCCTCCCCTACATAAAAATTTTATGGGGGTTTTGTTCCTTTAAACCCCCCAAATGTTTGTGTATGTTCCAATTAAACTTTTACTGCGGTACCATTAGTTAAACACAGTATTTTTAAAACTTTTTTGCCTCTTTGTATTTTTTCTAGAAGGCACTTTTTATCGAGATGTCACTTGTTTTTTAAAATGGTTCAAAATATACCTAAAAATGTAAATCATAAATAAATTTTCATATTATTACCAAGTCTCCATAATCGTACTTAGCCATATACAAATATGTGGTGGATTTGACAAATATTCAAAATATCTCGATAAAAACTGACTTTTCGAAAAAGTACTAGGAGGCAAAAAAGTATTTAAAATATTGTGTTTAACTAATGGTACTAAAATAATAATTAAATTGGAACGTACACAAAAGTTTGGGGGGTTTAAAGGAACAAAACCCCCATAAAATTTTTATGGGGTGTCCAACTTTCACTATAATTTTTTTTAAGATACTACTACCATAAGAATGTCACATGTCTATTTTCAATAAAAGATCTCTAATAGTTTTCGATATATTGGAAAAAATCGATTTTCATTTTGTAACTTCAAAGGACTGTAACTTTTTTTATGAGCACATTTGTACTAAGGTAAGTTAGGTTCAATCAAACTATTTTTGGTCCCAGAATATGCGATTAAATTTATGACCTGTATTTTTGTTACACCCTGTATATTCAATACAAACACCACCTCCAAAATGTCAGTAGCAAGTACAACAATAGCGTCTATTTAAGAGCACATGCGTGAAGTTACGGATGATAAAAAGAACATATTAATTATTTATATGTAAAATATTATTTTTATATTATTTTTAATACTATTGAATTTTTTCTATCAATATAAACTGAAAATTTCCAGAAACTGGGGGTTAATACTAGAGCAAACCCAAATAGAAAAAGTAAAGACATACAAATATCTGGGAACCTGGGTTGATGACAAAAATGACCAAAGTAAAGAAATTAAAGTCCGAATTGAAACTGCAAGGCAAGCATTTATAAAAATGAAGACACTGCTTACAAACAAAGACCTTCAGTTGCCTCTCAGATTGAGGGCTCTAAGATGCTACATATTTTCTATATTACTATACGGAATGGAAGCTTGGACATTGAAAAGGCAACATATAAGAAAAATAGTAGCGTTCGAAGTGTGGTGTTACAGAAGAATGTTGAAAATTCAGTGGGTTCAAAGGATTACCAATGTTACGACGTTTAAATAAGGAATAAGTGCTACGACGTTTAAATAAGGAGTTAGAAATTATGAATAGTATAAAAACAAGAAAACTAGAATATTTGGGTCACATTACCAGAGGAGAGAAATATGAGCTGCTGAGAGTTATTATGCAAGGAAGGATCCAAGGAAAAAGAAGCATAGGAAGAAGACGCATCTCCTGGCTGAGGAACCTTAGAGAATGGTTTAACTGTAGTTCATTACAACTGTTCAGAGCAGCAGCCAACAAAGTGACCATAGCCATTATGATATCCAACCTCCGCTAGGAGATGGAACTTTAAGAAGAAGGGGGTGTCCAATAATGGGTACATTTGACATATTCGAATACATTTTTGCTAAATTTTACATAAATGTCTTAAAACAATTTAAAAAACTTATATAAATAATATAAAAATTAAGCTCCACATTTTTGGAGCCTAAACTTTGAAAAATGTTTGTAGCATAATGTTTAATGATATCAACTTCTCTGAGAGCTCATTTGATACATTTTGCTGAGTACTTTGACAAGTGTTCAATAAATATATTTTATAAAATGTATCTTTTTCCCGTTATTTAAGCTTGAATACTTAGATACTTAGATAGAGTACTAGCCGAAAAAAATATACATTCAATCACCTATAACTCACTTTTAATTAATTCTCAAAGTTTTTTCGAATAAGAAATCTATTTTATTTTTTATTATCTTCAATTTTGATAATTATAACTTTTTTGATAAAACTTATAGTTTTTGAGTTTTTTATGAAAAACCGCTTTACACCATACATTTTTTTCACGAAAAATTCAAATCTTCGATCTTTAATAACTCAAAAAGTATTGATTTATTTTAATAACATGATATATTACATTTTATTTAAAATTTGCCCCTCTATCGATTTGTGGATTTATTTTTAATAAAATAGTTTTCACCCCCGAGAAGGGGTAGTATCCACCCCCAGGGCAAAAGTGCAAGTTAGCACCAAATCAGTTTTTTTTTCTTGAGGTATGCTTTACTAGTCACCAATTTTCATGCAAATCGATGGAGGTTTAACAAAATAGGAGGTGTAGCAATAGAAACCAGGGTTTTCATCCCTTATTGCTACTTCCTGTATCCACTGAGGTGTCAGCCTGAAAGAGGTCATAATTATCAATATACAATAGACACATTTCACATGCCAAACTCCATATTACTTACGACGATGATTTTCCGGCTCTAGCTCTTAGACTAAGAGAGTCTAAGCTATTTAATCTTTCTGGGAATTTTTTTAAAGAGTTCTTCATGCTTGTTCATGTCGCCGGTCCGGAATGAGAATGACTTAACTGCAAATTTTGTCAATTCCTGTTTATTGCGTAATTAACTTCTAAAATACTGCATACAGATGATACAAAAGTGACAGAACTGTAACTATGTGCTGAGCCACCACAGGGTAGTTGCGTCGTTATTGAAATACGCACCATTTTAGACCTTGTTTTATATGAAGAATGACGCAACTGTAAATACGGTTGAAAATGGGGGGACTAAATCGGACCAATAAGGATGAAAATAAGAGCTATCGCTTTAAGAATAAACTGCATAATAAATATTTAAAAATAGTTTAATCATTTAAAAATTCGAACCAATGGGGATGAAACTAAAAGCCATCAATTTAAAAACCAACGCCATACCGATGCTCCTGGACGATTACTCCTCATTTAATCCCTATTTTAAATATTTACAAATCGTTTTTTTGCTCTCCTGAGAAATTTGTCTTTTTGCAGTTACGTCATTCTTATTTCGGACCGGTGATGTGTTGAAGTATGTACTTGTTTAGGCTGGATACCGGCTATTTGGGCATCTGTTTTGTTTGGTTAACCTCTCTTAGTTGGTTTTGTATAGAATTCTCCATAATTTCTGTCTTGAATACTTGTTTTGTGGTTGTAGGTTTCTTCCATAACTTTTAAAGGGATATCTTCTTCTTTTAGTGCCTATTCGCTTCGAATATTGGCGATCATTCTGGCTATAATTATTTTATTAACTGATGCTTTAAATAGATTAGTTGTTGTTGTGGAGAACCATTTCCTCAGGTTCTTTAACAATGATCTTCTTCTTCTCCCAATTCCTCGCTTTCCGAATACTTTACCTTGAAAGATTACCTTCAGTAATCTGTATTTAGTGCCGTTTCTCATTATGTGTCCGAGATATATAAAGAGCTATATCTGCGGTAAAACCTTTATAATTGTGTACACATTTTTATATTATTTATTTTGTTGCTGTTCACAATATTTTGAAATTATTTCCCTTTACGTTTTACGCATTTCGGTTCTCTACTACAATAATTTTGTTTGTGTCCGTACTCTCGACTTCTTTTGCATTGTGGAATGAATTTCAGTTTTCTGAAAGCTTTTATGGTCATGTGTAAAGTTTAGGTAACTTTATTTACTTTTTTTTGTATTTTCCTCCTTACTAAAAGTAAATGCAAAAAGTGGCTGATTGGATGTGCTCTTTCCTTTTAGTAAATGTGTTACGTTTTCTATTTATCTTCCTTATTTCTTAGCTCTTAGCAAAAGTAGCAGATTAGGTTAAACATACAAGGCTAGTTAATCATAGGATCAGATGCATATTAAATAAAAATGAACTATAAAGCCTACTTTATTAATACCAATATAATTATGCATGCACCCGGTAAAATAAGACAATTGCTATATAATACATACCTACTTATATAAAAAATTACCATTGCATATTGATAGGCATATTCATTATTGTATCAATAACCAGTTAAACACGAGCGGGACACCCTCAAAAAAGCGCTTAGTTTACTAGATACTGACCATGGAGGGCCGAAGGGCCAAGTTTATTCATACTTTATATTTTCGAGGGTGCTGAAAACGAAAATGAGGTTTATTCTGAAATTTATGTGGGGAACATTGTCAAAATCGCAATTTTAACCTAAAAATAAAAAAAAATTAAATCAGGTTTTTTTGCGTTTACCCCGCTACAATTCTGTTCAGTTTTAATATTTTTTTCTGAAATTTTTACAGTGTATAGCGATAATATTTCTGAAGACAACGGTATCTGTTTCAAGATTTTATTTTTATCCTGATAAAGGTTATGAATTTTTCAAAGGAAAAGGTGCGGATTTGTGCATTGCAAAGTTTAATTGCAAAAGTTGTGTGACTAAGTTTAAAATTTAGCTTTTTAATTACGTTTGTGTTAAAACAAAGAGTACAAAGAAGTTTTCTGGAAAGCTTTAGATCAAAATGTTTTATAAAAAAAAATGGTGCAACTTTTAATGTCGACATTAGAAATGCCCAATATAACGCTTATTTTTCGAGGTACTAACCTTGGGTGGAGAATGGCTAATTTTTGTCTTAGATTATGTTTTTGACCGTGATGAAAACGGAAATTAAATTTATTTTAAATTTTAGGTGGGAGAATATTGTCAAAATTGTAATTGTACCCTAAAAATAAAAAAAAATTAAATCACGTTTTTTTGCGTTTAGCTCGCTACAACTCTGGTCCGTTTTAATATTTTTTTCTACAGTTTCTACACTATATATCACTCAGTTTTTTTGAAGACAATGGTTTCTTCTTTAAGCTTTTAGTCTTATTCTAGTAAAAGTTATGAATCAAGGTGAAGTACAAGGTGCAGATTCGTGAATTGCAATGTTTAATCGCAAAATTTGACTGACAAAATTTGAAATATAGATTTTAAATCAAAATCAAAAATAAAACATAAGTACAAAAAAGTTTTCTGGAAACTTTTGGATCAAAATATTTTATAGAAAACAAATGGTGCAACGTTTAACATCTACGTTATAAATCCCCAAAATAATGCTAATTTTTCGAGATACTGATCATTGGTGGTGAATGGCTAATTTTGGTCTTACTTTATGTTTTTGATGATGCCGAAAACAAAAATCAAGTTTATTTTGAATTTTAGGTGGGAGAAAATTGTCAAAATCGCTATTTTGCCCTAAAAATAAAAAAAGGTAAACCACGTTTTTCTTAAAATTAAAAGTTGCACCATATTTTTTCTATAACACATCTAGACCTAAAGCTCCCCATAAAACTTCTTTGAACTCTGTGGATTAACATAAACGTAATCAAATAGATAAATTTTAAATTTTGTCACTTAATTTTTGCGATTTAACTCTGCAATTCACGAATCTTCACCTTAAATTTTCAAAAATTCATAACTTTTACAAAAAAAAATACTGAAATACTACAGTTATTTTCATAGTCTACACAAATGTAAGAAATATATGCCGTAGAAATTTTAGAAAAAAAATATTAAAATGGAAGAGAGTTGTAGCGAGTTAAAGGTAAAAATTCGTGACTTCACTTTTCTTATCATTTTTAGGTTAAAATGCGATTCTGACAATGTTCCGTCACATAAAATTCGAAATAAACCTCTTTTTCATTGTCAGCACCATCGAAAACATAAAATAAGACCAAAATTAGCCATTCACCTCCCATGGTCAGTATGTCGAAAGATAAGCGCTATTTTGGGGACGTATAACGTCTATATTAGAAGTGGTGCAATTTTTGCTCTATTAAACATTTTTGTAACTAAAACTTTCCAAAAAAACTTCTTTTTATTCTATGTTTTAACATAAACGTAATTAATAAGATAAATTTTAAATTTTGCCTCTTAACTTTTGCGATTAAACTTTGCAATTAAAGAATCTGTACCTTGTACTTTAAAAAATTCATAACTTTTACTGGAATAAGACTAAAATCTAAAAGCAAATACCGTTGTCTTCAAAAAAGTGAGCAACATATAGTGTATAAACCTTAGATAAAAATATTAAAATCGACCAGAGTTGTAGCGGGTTAAACGCAAAAAAACGTGATTTCACTTTTTTTTTATTTCTATGGTAAAATTTCGATTTTGACGATATTCCCCCACTTAAAATTTAAAATAAATTTCGTTTTCGTTTTCAGCACCATCAAAAACATAATCGAAGACCAAAATTAGCCATTCACCACACATGGTCAGTATCTCGAAAAATAACCGTTATATCGGGAAATTCTAATGTTGATAATAAAAGTTGCACTATTTTTTTTCTATAAAACATTTTGATCAAAAATTTTCCAGAAAACTTCTTTGTACTCTCTACTTTAACATAAACGTGATTAAAAGGCTAAATTTTAAATTTAGTCACTCAACTTTTGCGATTAAACTTTGCAATGCACAAATCCTTACCTTTCCCTTTGAAAAATTCATAACCTTTATCATAATAAGAATTAAAGCTTAAAACAAGTACCGTTGTCTTCAGAAATGTTAGAGCTATATAATGTAAAAATTTCAGAAAAAAAAATTAAAATTGAACAGAGTTGTAGCGAGGAAAACGCAAAAAAACGTGATGTTTTTTTTTATTTTTAGGTTAAAATTGCGATTTTGACAATGTTCCTCCACATAAAATTCAAAATAAACCTCATTTTCAGTGCCTCAGTGCCTGGTCATTTTAGGGGTATCTCCCGCTCGCCTATTAGCTTATCAAAGCTTTTGTGGCATGTTAAAATACTAAATTATTAAATATAATTTATTTCTCTTCTAATTATATATAATTCTTTTTTTAAATCCTATCATAAAAAAAGTTAAAAAGTATCCTTTTTATTATTATAGTGTATAAGGTCAATAATATTACAGTATCATAATTATGGAGGAAGTAGGATGTGGGTTATGATGACTTCACTTAGACAACGATAAAAAATAACAGTCGTGTAAGATTGGATTAAATAGTATTAAAAATAAAATCCTTTCTAAAACAAAAGATAACATAAACCAGAAATAATCCTAGTGGCTTTTAGCTACTGAAGATTTATTTATGTTCACATTTGTTTTTTACTTGCTTCCTACTTAAATTACACAGAACTTTTTGGGCTGAGGCGCAAAATTTCGCGCCAATGTGTTTTAAATACATTCATTTATTTCGAATCCTGAGAAAACTAATAATTATTTTTGAAAATTTAAACGCAGAATGAAAGATTGCATTATTACGGAGGGCTGAAAGTCCTTGAAAACTTCTATAATATTTATTTTAATAAGCTAAAGAAGTGTGAAAAAAGAGAGAAAATTTAATGTGATTTTTAATTTAAAATATTTTATTTAAAACAATATCTTTGTTTATTTATTCTAAGGGACTTTCTGTCCTCGGTAATAATGTATTTTTGAATTCTGCGTTAAAATATTTCAAAATTACTTATTAGTTATTAAAAAAATGAAAGCCTTTAAAGTACATTCGCGCGAAATTTTGCACCTCCGCCCCTAATAAAAAAGCAGAAACATAATATCTTGAATATGAGGATTCGTCAAAATCTGACTAAATAATTCTCTAAGTCATGAAAATATTTTGGCATATTTTCAATCTACACACACAGATAATATAGTGAAAATCACTAGTGTAGAATAGACCAGCATTTCTATGTCTGATTCACTTGAAGAAAGCATTTGACAGAGTAAGACCCAAAGCTTTAATCCATCTTCTGTAGGTATAATGAGAAAGTTCTCCTATATATCTATCTCCCCATCTCTGTCTCCCAAAACAACAAAGTGGAAGTCAGAATAGATGGAGAACTTACGGAATCTACATACATAGGCAACGGAATAAGACACGGAGACTTATTGAGCCATATATTCTCTTCAATTGCATCATGGATGAAATAATCAAAAACTTAAACACAGGAAGAAAATACAAAGGAGGCTCGTCCTTGCATATAAGCAGAATGGGAGAGACATGTGTGGTCAAAATAGCAAGATAAATCACCATTGGAATAAATTCTAATGAATTAAGTACACACATTTTACAAGCACAACCAAAGTTTTTCCTTCAAAAAAAAATATAGCAAAGGAACATCTGGAGATTACCTTTGCCCCACCCTGTATTAACAGTAAGTTCTGCGGAAGCTCCTTTAATTTACTGGACATAGCTTCATAACACAATACTATTTTTGTTCTGAAATAAAAAATTTTAATTGAAAATTCGTTTGTTTTTACGTTTCGACGCGTACCGTCGAAATCGTACCAATAATAACTTCCAATAATTTTAGAATCAAAATAATTTCTAATATATTACGTGTGATATAAACGATAGATTTTGTTTATGTATATTGACGTAATATATCTAATCAATGCCATTTCCTCTACTATTATACCCCTCAAGCCTATCGATGAGCATAAAGCACAACCCCAAAATTACTTGATGAGGTTTATTATGATTATTAGTTTATAGACGTTTTCTCATTAGCCATTACGACTCGCAGCTTCGAAACTACTTCAATCTAATTAGAGCTTAAGACAGCAATAACTATATATAGGCTAATAGTGTCACAAACAATATGAGTTACTTTTTTTTTATATTACCTATGTATAGGTATAATAAAATGAAAATTTTTCAGAAGAGAACCTATCATATTTCATGTTGGTCTTTGTTTCTGTTTTGATTTTGGCTATCGTCATGGCAAAATAATTGTTCTTTACATATTACCTATACAATTATGAATATCAGTAGAGAAAATTTCACGAAAGATTTGAATTTGCCGCCATTTGTGCACTAAAGTGTCAACAACAAAACAGAAACAATTTGACAGTTGACATTTTCGACATGGGAAAGACATCAAACTACAAAAGAACTTATACTGGAATCAAAACGCTAGAATCAAGATTGCATCTTCCACGTCTACAGCAGTAGAAATTAGAAGGTGAGTTAGACAATGATGTGTTTTGTCGCCCATGCTATTTAATCTTTATTCCGAATTTCTGTTTAAAGAAGCACTGGAGGATTCAAAGGAGGGAGTCAAGGTGAATGGCGTAAACATCAGTAGCATCAGATACGCCGATGACACGGTGTTGATTGCGGATTCCGACTTGAGTCTGCAACGACTCATTGACAGGACCAACTCGACGTGTAAATAATTCAACAAGAAATGAACCATTAAGAAAACCAAGGTGATATCAATCCCAAAATAACAGAATGTCCCTTAACCTTGAGCAATATACGGGTATATTTTAGAAGAGATCAATAAATTTAAGTATTTGAAATGTTGGATCAATAGCACCCTAAATCCTGATCTAGAAATAAGATCAAGAATAAAACAGGCCAGAGATAGACCAGGGCGCATCTGTAAAAATATTAGGTAGTAGATTTGGATGTTGAGAGGTGACTTATATTTTGTTGCAGAAATTGCTTGAAAATAACTCATATAATAATATTTGAGTTATCCTCCCACTCAAAAAGGCCCGGAACATTGTTTAAATAATCAAAATGTCAAAAAATTAAGGAAAAATTCGATTTTTTTCTTGGTTTTTTGATTGTAACTTTAGAAGTATTCATTTTCGAGAAAAGTTGGACCAACATAAAAGTTGCGTAATTAAATTTCCTATAACAGGATAAACTGAAAATTTTAAAGATTTTTACCCTTGTTGCAAAATAGCAATAATTTCGAAAAAACCATAAAAAACAAGTATTCGCATTTTACGTTTTTCAACCATTTATGCTACACTTATGCTACACTTTGCAATCCAGCTTTCGCAAAAAAAAAATCATTTTTTCAAAATGTTGCAGCACTGAAAATAAAGTAGAGAGCAAGTTGTATTTTATTTACATATAAAAGAATACTGTACCTTTCATTTTCAATTTGCAAAATTAAAATCGGTTAACTACCACGGCGTCAGGAATTTTTTTAAATAAACATTAATTTTTGGTGCTACGCGCAGGAAAACGGATACGTTCGCTCTGATTGGGCATTCCAATGACTTTTGATAATGATTGATAAATTTTAATTTTTAGTACATTTCGAAATAAATAAATAAATTTGTTTATTGCAAAATAAAAACACATACTCTGTCCTTTGAAATAACATTTTTTTAGCAAAAACTTTCTTTGTTCATATATTTTAACTTAGAAAATAAAAGTGTATTATTTTTAAACATATGCAATTTTTTAAACAATTTTTCACAAACAATAATCAAATTAGTTTGATTTTTGTGGAATTAAAATATGAACATACAACAAAATATAGAGTAAGAAAATAATATATTAAATAAAGAAAGATAAAGAAATTTTGGTGGAAATCAACTTGTGTGAATCGAACACCGCTGTCCTGCGCGTAGCACCAAAAACTAATGATTAATTAAAAAAATTCCTGACGCCATGGTAGTTAACCGATTTTAATTTTGCAAATTGCAAATGAAAGGTACAGTATTCTTCTATTTTTAAAAATTTAACTTGCTATCTGCTTTATTTTCAGTCCTGCAACATTTTGAAAAAACGATTTTTTTTGCGAAAGCTGAATTGCAAAATTTATTTTGCAAAATCTATTGAACCCGTCTTAACTAAATTTACAGTCTTGTTTTATCATATCATAAAGTTTTGTCTGGGTGAAATATGAAGGTCCTAATAAGTGTAGCAGAAACGGTAGAAAAACGTAAAATTCGAATACTTGTTTTTATTTTTTTTTCGCAATTATTGCTCTTTTGCAACAAGGGTAACAATTTTAAAAAAATTTAACCAATCTTTTATTATAGTAAATTTAATTACACAACTTTTATTTTGGTGCAACTTTTCTCGGAAGTAAATACTTTTAAAGTTATAATCAAAAAAACGAAGAAAAAAATCGAATTTTTCCTTCATTTTTTGACATTTTGATTATTTAAACAATGTTCCGGACTTTTTTGATTGGGAGGATAACCCAATTTTTTTTAAATGGGCTACTTCCAAGCAATTTCTGCAAAAAAATTAGAGTCACCTCTCAACGTCCATCTCAAAACAGATCCACCCTGGACTACTAACTATTGATGACGGAAATAGACGACTAAAGCTTACCTAGAACAGATATAGCAAGTGACCTTATTTTAACCGACGTGAAACTCAAAGAAAACAAAAACAAATACGTAAAGAAGATATGAACAACCTCCATAATATGTAGAATTAATCTAAAAAAATTGATCTCTCTAAACAGATCATTGAACAAGTACACAAGGACATTCAGAAATTAGAAAGACAAGGACAACTTAATTCTGCAGAAAAATGAGAGTCTGAGTCTGAGGAACATCATATTATGATAATAATAACAGCAAATGGAGGGCAATGCATCCCTTAAAGCAAACAATTGATAATACAAGAAATAAAATGATTGATATCATAAAGGAGGAAATAAAAGGATAAAAAGGAACTACAATACGAAACCAATAGAAAACAATCAAACAAAAAATCAGAGAAGTGAAAGAATTGTGGCTTGTGAAAGAAATATTTGCACAAATAGAAAGATTAGAAAAACAACATGAGAGCTTTAAAATATACAGGGAAATTAAAGAAAAAGCTCAAATATACAAAAAAGGACAAAATAATAATTAAAAGTGCAGAGAATATTTTATACTTATAAGAAGTTTTTTCTCTTTCTTCTGTGTTGATGAATTTGGTTTTGAACAGGATGGATCTCAGGTTGTTGGTTCTTTTAAATGTTGCTGCAATTTTATAGTTCTTTCCTATCGTTTTAATTTTTTCTGATAAAACCTGTATATATTGTTATGCTCTGTATTTCTCTCTGTTATGAGATTGATCAGCGAATTCCGCTTTTGATTAATATTACTTTAATTATTACTCATCTAAAACTAAACCAAATTTAAATTAAATTTTCTAACAAATTTTATTCTCAGGGCTATTTTAATTTTAATGCATTACCTTCGGTTTGTGGCTTCTAGTATCTCTAGTTGCTTACTGCATCCAGGGAGAAACAGGGAAATTAAACACATTCGATGTCATATAAATGTTAAATATCTTTTATTTATCCAATATACCATAAAAATAAGATTTAAAAATTATCCTAAACTTCAATTA
This sequence comes from Diabrotica virgifera virgifera, assembly GCF_917563875.1. Classification (NCBI taxonomy): domain Eukaryota; kingdom Metazoa; phylum Arthropoda; class Insecta; order Coleoptera; family Chrysomelidae; genus Diabrotica; species Diabrotica virgifera. The sequence goes on along the minus strand of NC_065451.1, from coordinate 38,498,731 downwards.
TGTTGCAACTCTTTCTCATCTAATAAATTAAGCGATATCTCCTTTGTTTTAACAAAAATTTTATTTAAATACTTCGTTAGACTATTCTTACAAAAATTACTAAAATTTGCTTTTCTCCTTTTGAATTGATTACTTATTTCTTCTTTAAATTTTGGAATGACTAAATTATGCTATAGAAATGCTCAATACAAAAATAAACACATATGGTGTGGATACAAAACAACTCTCTCCGTTTCACAAAAATTCTGACTAATCTTTTTGTTTCTTCTTTACTTCTTCTTCCTGGATTGCGCAGTCCTCGATTCTCCCACACGTACTCCTAGGATGTAGCGAAAGGTCCTTCTCGTCCAAACTGCTTCACCAACAAACAAACAACGGGACTCGCTCGAAATCTCTATTCAGTTTTTTCTCTGCTCGATATCTTATGCAAATTGATATCCACCGGCTACTCGTTCTAGACAGAAAATAGGAATTTCCTCGGACACAAGGAAAATTAACTTCTCAACTCAGCTCGATATCTTGTGCAAATTGATATCCACCGGCTACTCGTTCTAGACAGAAAATAGGAATTTCCTCGGACACAAGCAAAATTAACTTCTCAACTCAGCTCGATATCTTGTGCAAATTGATATCCACCGGCTACTCGTTCTAGACAGAAAATAGGAATTTCCTCGGACACAAGGAAAATTAATTTCTCAACTCGGTCAACGATTTCGTTTCACCACGATCTGCTCGCAAAGGCCAATTTCACCACTTTACACCGACTTCTCACTTTTTAAAAACTGGACTATACTTTCCAGAGATTCATTAAACAGTGACCATTTTTTCTCTCCTCAAATTCAGACTCACACTCTCATCCCTTCCATCCATCTTTCTTCGCCAATCAGAACAATCCTCTCTACCCACTACATCCATATTTTCATTTCTTAAGAACCCATTTATTTTGTATACAACTTTTCCATTTTGTTAAATTCTAGAAGATACCAAATTACTTTTCGCGGTTTCAATATGCGAAACAAAAAAACCATATATTCTAAACTCAATAAATTTGTTTATTGTCTCTCCTTCTGCGAATCATTTACAAATGTCCTATTGTCGATTCCAACGCGAAATAAAATGTACTTTATAATTTTTACCGCATAATTGTATGTCTGTTCAAAGAACCATTAACAAATCACTTAACGATTTCACTTTCCGCGAAAACCACTGTTTACTAACTAAATTATAATATTTACAATTTTTGGTCATATACAGGGCGATGAAAATCTATGATCTCGTGGTCTCTGATATAAATTTATTTTCTAAAATTTTTCCCATAAAAATTATACAAAAATATATTGTTGTTATTTTTCTAGCTCTTCTTGTCTATGGAATTCTTGTGGCGTTTTGTTGTTTATTTTCTTCTATCTTTTGGAATTCCATGTTTATAAATGAAAGTGGGTAGTCATTTTTTTAAAACCCTTGCTAGCAGGTTTTTTCTTCCTGAAAAGTATTTTTCTTAGAGTAGGTGCTTCTGGCTCTATCATATAAGAATTTGATAATTCCTTTTTTAATTTTTACGTTGTGGACGGAATTTTAATTTATTACTACAAGTATTTATTTAATATTTAATATTATTTTCCAAAGAATCTTATTTTATAGCTTATTTATTAGATACAATATTTATATCTCCTTGTTTGCTTGTCTACCACAAAAAAATCTTATTAAAGTATTTTGTAGCTAAGAAGACCGCTTTGCAATTAAATGCTGATAACTTTATTACCAGCGGACCAGATAAGCGGCGATATATTTTACATTATCTTTATGAATAACATTTTATTGCTCTGTTGTATCAATCAGCACTACTCAACAAGTTTTCGTTTATTCGTTTTAATATTTTATTGCAATAGTAGGGAATATAATATCGTCGGTGATTCTGCAAAACCTCGTATGAAAATTTTTTTTCAGAATTTGGTTTTTTACCCTGTCAGAGCCCTCCGTTAAGAGGTACACATGTTGGCGTAATGAAAATGTCAAGAAACCTAATTACGTTAACATAGTTACGAAATGACATTTTTATTACGTTGACATGTGTTTTTGGCGGAGTTTCTGACAGGGCAAAAAACTAAATTCTGGAAAAGAAAAATTCTCATACGAGGTATTGCGGAATCACCGACGATATATCTGTTTAAAACAGTGAATTTATTACATGTTAATTATTTTTAATTTCTTGTGACGTATCTAATGTAGGTTTAGCCAATAAATCAAAGTTATGCGTTTACAAGAGAATATTATTTGAAAAATAAGGAGTCCTGTCGCCACGGGGGGTACAACGGCCTCGTTAATTCAGATGGACTTACCCAAGTTTTTTTTATGTATTTTGACCCGTAGAACACGAATTTTTTGGGTAACAGTTGATCCGGATGTCGATAAGATTGTTATAGACCAAGAACTTGAGGAATCAAATAACAGCGATTTTTGGCAAAACAAAACAATATTTTGTATTTTTTGGGTCATTTTAAGCAAAAAATATTTCTACAAGTTTTTTAGTAGGATGCACAGTTTTCGAGATAAACGCGGTTGAACTTTCAAAAAATCGAAAAACTGCAATTTTTAAACCCGAATAACTTTTGATTAAAAAATAAAATAGCAATTCTGCTTAGCGCCTTTGAAAGTTCAAGTCAAATTATGTCGGTTTTGATTATTTGCATTGCTAAAAATTTATTGTGTTATTGTTAAACAAAGCTACAAACAACTAGTGCGTGAGTGATGTTTCTATGATTTCTCATTTAAAATCGAACGAGTAGGTAGAATAGGTATTAGTGCAATCAAGACTATTTCTACGTTACATGCGTTAAAACACATGTAAAAGCACGGGAAACCCTACGTGTTTATAGCTTTGTTAAACAATAAAAAAATAAATTTTTACCAATGCAAATAATCAAAACCGATATAATTTGACTTAAACTTTCAAATGCGGTAAGCAGACTTGCTATTTTATTTTTTAATCAAAAGTTATTCGGGTTCAGAAATTGCAATTTTTCGATTTTTTTAAAGTTCAACCGCGTTTATCTCGAAAACTGTGCATCCTACGAAAAAACTTGTAGAAATATTTTTTACTTAAAATGGCCCAAAAAATACAAAATATTGTTTTGTTTTGCCAAAAATCGCTGTTATTTGATTCCTCAAGTTCTTGGTCTATAACAATCTTATCGACATCCGGATCAACTGTTACCCAAAAAATTCGTGTTCTACGGGTCAAAATACATAAAAAAAACTTGAGTAAGTCCATCTGAATTAACGAGGCCGTTGTACCCCCCCTGGCGACAGGACTAGTACCATAATTATAATCTTCTTTATACAGGTAAAAAAATTGTTTAATATGTATTGCTTAATGTTGTTCTGAAGCTATTTTCTTGTGGCATTTTTATAATCAAGTATATTCAAATGGGAAATAAGCCACAATTTTACCTAAAAATGATTTTATTAACGTTTCGACACCCAAGTCGGGTGTGGTTGTCAAAATACAAAATAATACAAAATGTTGTTGCTTAGTAAAAAATTCTTCTAATAATTTATTTAATCTGACTCATTTATATCGGCAATTCAGACACGTATTATACATTTTAAAGTAGACGACTTTAAAATGATATTGTTAATATTGATGAGTTGCGTTCCTGGGACGACTTTACTAAAAGATAGTTCATTCGATTACATGAAATCAATCCCAACTCAAGAATATCCGCCATAAAAAATCATAGCATGTGATCTGTCTTTAAAAATACAACCAAATGCAACGGTGGCACTGAAATTCTCGCGTTAGAGATTCCATAGTAAATCACGAGGGAAAACCAGGAAAAACCTCGTGATACTATCATAAACATTCAAAACAACAAACACATTGAGATCTATTCTATCTAAAACTAAACCTAACAGTGAACAAGAAAGAACAAAGAATTGTATTTATAAAATACCTTGTGAATGCGAACAATTTTATATAGGTGAAACGTCAAGACCATTAGACGTTAGAGTAAATGAACATCAGTCCTATATAAAAAATAGAGAATTTGATAGATCTCAAATATGTCAACACGCATGGGATAATGAACATAGAGTTCAGTGGAGAGATTCAAGTATAGTCCTAAAAGAAGCAGATAGTAAAAAGAGAAAAATCAAAGAAGCGGCTCTAATTATGCTAAATGAAACCAATTGTGTCGCAAATTCCTCGGTAGAATGCAGTAGGATGTGGTTACCCACATTAAAGGAGGAAGTCAATAGAAAGAAAATACCACAATTAGTAAATCAGTAACATATCGAGTTAGTACATATTTAGTATTTTAGTATTATTTAAAATTTAAAATATCAAGTCAGAATTTGGTATTATTTTTGAGAATAAACTAAATGTAAACCCAAATACTTACGATGTCGGGATAGTATCACGAGGTTTTTCCTGGTTTTCCCTCGTGATTTACTATGGAATCTCTAACGCGAGAATTTCAGTGCCACCGTTGCATTTGGTTGTCTTTTTAAAGACAGATCACATGCTATGATTTTTTATGGCGGATATTCTTGAGTTGGGATTGATTTCATGTAATCGAATGAACTATCTTTTAGTAAAGTCGTCCCAGGAACGCAACTCATCAATATTAGCAATATCATTTTAAAGTCGTCTACTTTAAAATGTATAATACGTGTCTGAATTGCCGATATAAATGAGTCAGATTAAATAAATTATTAGAAGAATTTTTTACTAAGCAACAACATTTTTGTTTATTAAGTATTATTTTGTATTTTGACAACGACACCCGACTTGGGCGTCGAAACGTTAATAAAATCATTTTTAGGTAAAATTGTGGCTTATTTCCTATTTGAATATACTTGATTGTATTTCTTAAATCCACACAACCATTGGAAAATGATTCATGGTATTTAAAAATATCTGTTAATGACACTGTTGTCGACAAAGTCGATCAATTTCAAACTTGTCATCATATTACACTTCGTTAAAAATTAATCGATGGTCGTGGGTTGTATTGGTGTTGTTTAATAATTTAGCAAAATACTAAATACAAACTTGTTTCAAAGCTGTAGACATTTGTTTATCGTTAAAAATTAAATGATGGTCGTGAATTGTATTTTTTGTGTTATTTAATATTTTAGCAAAATAAATAATCAGCAAAAATCTTATTTAAAACATGCAAACTGTTTTTGCAATCACAATCAATGCTGTGTTTAACTTATGCTTGGTATTATAAGGGTACGTATACATATGCGCTCCGCTCGGTGTGCGAGCCGCTCGCGCGCAGCATGTTCGTCAGGTTAGCACGTGTTTTCAAGTGGCGCACAAACGGCGCGCACACGGCGCACCACAATCTAACTTCTGTCGGTGTTTAAACAAACGCTTTGAAGGTTCGCAATACGTATTTGGACGGGTTTGCGAGTGGTTTGTTGGTTTTGGGGAGCCGAGTTGAATATTTCTTGTAATGTGGTGGGCGGAAGGAAATACTCGTATTATCAAACTTCTGATGTTTACCGTGGAAAATCTTTATTGTGGGTACCGCGGAAATCGTTATGGTATCGTTGTTTCAAGGTTATATTTAATACAGTGTCTGCAGAAAGTAAAGTCCTGAATGTATTTTATTCAAATTTGGACATACCAGCAACTTAGCAAGTATTTTACTGCATGCAAAATCATTCGTATAATTTTCACTCTACGCAGAATAGAGACCTTAATGGGACATAATTTCGAGTTTTCAAAATATTCCGTCCCACTTCTTTTACCACGCCCTGTATATACATATTATATTCATTTTATTTGCCTTTAATAGAGTAAAATCTAATATTCTACTGAGCATAAAATACAGGAAATGAAATATTTTTACTTTTCAAGTGATCGGAATTAAATATTAATGCCCCACTGTTTGAGACCCACTGATCATCTCTTAGTTGCAAAGCAGTCTTTTTTAGCTGAAAAATACTTTAGTACATATCACCCTAAAATTCAGACGCCTTCATAAATGCTATATTATATCTCAGATTAAAAGGCAAAAAAACTCGTTTAAGCACGCCGCACTGTCTGTCTGTTCCGCTCAAAAATAATGTACAAAATTGACAAAAATCTGCGTTGCTCCAGTTTCCAACCATCATCCACCCTGCTCGCTTACAAAGATACTGATTTATTGATTTAAAAATATTATGTTCAAGCTAAATATATCTCACGAAATTAGTATCGTTCTTTATAACGATTCTAATAGGATTCGTTGGATGAAAGGATGAAAAATCGTAGATGTTATACAGTGTGTCTGCGTAACTTAGAGCCATATTATGGGAAACGCTTTTATTACCAATTTTACAAAAAAACAGTTATTCGTCATAAACTACTCTGCATAGTCTAAAATCTAAGTAGTTCAGTAACCGAAGGTTTTCACCTCGCAATTTTTACAGAATGAATAGATTTTCTTGAAAATTTGAGAATAAGTAGTGGATAGTCCAAGGATCAAAATCTATATTGGAATAAATCCTTTGTAAAAGGTATAAAATTTATTAAAATCCCTAAAGAGCTACATCAGAACAAAACGTTTTCGATTTTATTACAAAATCATCATCAGTGTAAGACCTAAAAGTAAGTATAACCTATTTTATTAATGTAAAATTGATATTTAAATTCTGACTAAGGTTTAAAACAAGTGGTTATACTCACAGTCTGGATGCTAGCTGAGCGACCAAAGAAATATAGGGGTAATAACCCTTCAAATATAAAATGTATGCTTTACAGATGCATATTTACTTAAAATGCGTTGTGAAAGGCAAAAGGCAACAGGAATAATGCCCTAAGGTAAGGTATTTAAATTCCCAACATGTGGGATGCAAAAAAAAGATTGATTTATGGCAACTAAAGTCATCGAAATGTAAACTCAATTTTTTTGCATCCCACATGTTGGGAATTTAAATACATTACCTTAGGGCATTATTCCTGTTGCCTTTTGCCCATCACAAGGCATTTTAAGTAAATATGCATCTGTAAAGCATACATTTTATATTTGAAGGGTTATTACCCCTATATTTCTTTGGTGGCTCAGCTAGCATCCAGACTGTGAGTATAACCACTTGTTTTAAACCTTAGTCAGAATTTAAATATCAATTTTACATTAATAAAATAGGTTATACTTACTTTTAGGTCTTACACTGATGATGATTTTGTAATAAAATCGAAAACGTTTTGTTCTGATGTAGCCCTTTAGGGATTTTAATAAATTTTATACCTTTTACAAAGGATTTATTCCAATTTTTGTGATTGATGGTATACAGCCAACTACAGGAAAACTTTTCTTTCCTTGTGGAAAATCTATATGTTGCCGAAAAGCGCTTTTCCCATGGGGGTGGTTGCCACAACATCTAGGGGTGGAAATTTTTTATTATATTTTTACCGCAAAAAATGGTAAAAAGATTAATTCTACATAAGCAAAAAATGTTCTATACATTTTTTTGATAAAATAAATAGTTTTCGATTTATTCTATATCGAAAGTGTTAGTTTTATATCGAAAAAATCAATGTTTTTAATCAGTTTTCGGCGAATAACTTAAAAATTATTCGTTTTATCAAAACAACTCTAATTAACAAAAATATACAGGGTGTAACAAAAATACAGGTCATAAATTAAATCACCTATTTTGGGACCAAAAATAGTTCGAATGAACCTAACTTACCTTAGTACAAATATGCACATAAAAAAAGTTACATCCCTTTGAAATTACAAAATGAAAATCGATTTTTTCCAATATATCGAAAACTGTTAGAGATTTTTTTATTGAAAATGGACATGTGGCATTTTTATGGCAGGAATATCTTAAAGAAAACTTATAGTGAAATTTGTGCAGCCCATAAAAATTTTATGGGGGTTTTGTTCCCTTAAACCTCCCCAAACTTTTGTGTACGTTCCAGTTAAATTATTATTGTGATACCATTAGTTAAATTCAATATTTTTAAAACTTTTTTGGCTCTTAGTATTTTTTGACAAGGCAGTTTTTATTGGGTTGCGGCTTCTTTTCTGATATGTTTACATAAAGATTTTATGGGGGTTTTTTTGTTCCTTTAAACCCCCCAAATGGTTGTGTACGTTCCAATTAAACTATTACTGCGATACCATTAGTTAAACACAGTGTTTCTAAAATTTTTTGCTTCTTTGTGTTTTTTCGATAAGGCGCCTTTTATCGAGATGTGGTACTTCTTTTTTAATTATGGTTCAAAATATACCTAAAAATATGTAAATCATAAATAAATTTTCCTATTATTATGAAGTCTCCATAATCGTACTTAACCATACACAAATATGTGGTAGGTTTGACAAATATGCAAAATATCTCGATAAAAACTGACTTTTCGACAAAGTACCAAGAGGAAAAAAATCTTTTAAAACATTGTGTTTAACTAACGGTACTACAAAAATAATTAAATTGGAACTCACACAAAAGTTTGGGGGGGTTTAAAGAACCAAACCCCCATAAAATTTTTATGGGGTGTCTAAATTTCACTATAATTTTTTCTTAAGATACTACTACCATAAGAATGCCACATGTTCATTTTCAATAAAAAATCTCCAATAGCTTTCGATATATTGGAAAAAATCGATTTTTTCATTTTATAACTTCAAAGGGCTGTAACTTTTTTTATGTGCACATTTGTACTAAGGTAAGTTAGGTTCAATCGAACTATTTTTGGTCCCAAAATACGTGATTAAATTTATGACCTGTGTTTTTGTTACACCCTGTATAGCTTTTAAAAAAATTAACAAAATGGTTTATTTTAATTATCTTTAAGACTAATAGTAACCGAGCTATACTTTCTTATAGGTTAGATCTTCTTCGTCAAATGCTTAATTTTGTAGTTTCAAAGTTGAAAGACTGGAAAACTATGCATTCCTCTAGCTAGGATAAATTATAGAAACTAGTTTAAAGTTTTTAAAAAGGTCTATCTTCAAAAACAAAAAAAGTCTCTAACTTAAAAATTGCGTGACTTATGACGAAGAGAAAGTCAGTCCCTATTTTTTTCAGCGAAAAGGTGAGTGAAAATAACCCCCTAATTACCACCCTAATTAAAATTGAAGTAAAAGTCAGACTTACTCTCAATCTTTATTATAACTTCCGACGACCGGTTTCACTTCATAATTCCCTCAATAATTTATAAATAAAAAACACAAAGTTTAAAAAAACTGACACCTTAAGAAAGATTTTAAGAAATTAAGAATAAATGTAGTAAAATAATCAAATGTAGAGCTCCAGACCTAACCAATCACTCTTTTTTGTTGTATCGTCCTTTGTCCTGTGTGTTTCTATGTGAGGTGAATTTACATAACTAGCAAGTATTTATTTATTGACTAAATTTTATAACACAATGTAGGTATACCAAGAAAATATAATTTACTACCAATTTCCATTATCTGGTTCAATAGTTTATTAATATCTATCCATAGCTTAATACATTTACATTTCTATTTAATTTCTATTCCAATTCTCCACCCTTAAATTTGTAATGTTTTGTTTACCTACATTGCTGTTTTAATTTTTAATTTAAATCCACCTTTTTACTTTGTATTGCTATTTATTATATGACTGCCGATATGGCATTTTAGCTACAATTAAAAAGCTTTCGATCACCCTACTCTTATTAGAACAATAGTCCCACACGAACAGTACACGTCACAGATCTGGTTTTGACCTTAAAATAATCAGTTTGCAACTGCACAATCAAGTTCTAACATACACAATAATTACTCAATACATTTACGATCCAAACGTTGTCAATCTTACATTAATAATAAATAGAATTCTTTAGTATATATATATAAATATAGGTAAAATTAAAATAAAATAAAAATAAAATCTTTAAAATCAACACACATTAAAATTGTAAAATTGTAAATAAGTCATTCACTAATTTGATTTACACAAACATAATAACAGACATAGATTTGCTGGTTAACTTACACCAACTATCTCATCACCCTCAAGAACTCCTAAGTCCCATAGATTTGTTTACCTTTGCTGCATCGTCCGTCTATTCCACCATATCCTGTTAACATAACTTTAAAAGAAACATCATGATAATGAAAACGTAGTTGATAGCACCTTGTATCCGAATCATTTTGTAACTTGTTACCTTTGACCTGAAGATGCTCTACAAATTTTTAAAGAGCGAAACCGGTCGTCGGAAGTTATAATAAAGATTGAGTGTAAGTCTGACTTTTACTTCATTTAAAATGAACTCTCACATGCAACCCATTCAAGATCTAATTAAAATTATTCATTGGCCTTGTTCAGCCTTCTTTATTTAGATATTAATAGATTGTACACATTTGAACTCATTTATTATTGTTAAACAAAAAATCTCTCGACAGCGTTACCTTACGAAATGTCTAAATAAAATATATGTTAAAGTTCAGGTGGAGATTGGTCAAGAAGATTTGAAGTTAAGATTTTTACCGCCTTGGAAAACAGCAGTTTTAAGAAAAACGCTTTTAAAGTTTTAACAACTTTCTGTCAAATGATAAAGTGATACACACCGTAATATGTTTTTGAATCGCGGAGTAATTTACACAAGAAAATGGGAACATATTATTATGTTGATTGTTTTTCTCTACTCTTAGGCGCTGGCGCGAAACTGCTGCAAAACGAGTTGAAGGTCGAAATATTTAACATGCTGTATTGTATTTCCGGTAATTTTTGCTCCGATCAATCTGAACTTTTCAGAGGATAAGCTTATAAAATTAAATAATCTTAAAAAAATTCAAAGATCAAAATCTATAAATCCATCGTCAGACCTGTACTAACATATGGATGCCAACCGTGGACCATGACCAAATCAAATGAAGAAAAGCTCAGACGTTTTCAACGAAAAATACTTCGGAAACGAAGAACAATTTTCGGACCTCACCTCGACATCACCACAAACCAGTATAGGATCAGAACCAACATCGAATTAAAAGCACTTTACAATGACACCGATATTGTCCAAGAAATTAAATCACAGCGACTAAGTGCACGTTCAGAGTGGAGCGAAGAAAGAGTGCGAGCAAAGAGCAAAGAGTAAAGAGCAAAGATCACGAGCAAAGAGAAAAGAGCAAAGAAGTGCTAAACCAGAGTGGGAGCTGGTAGTTACGCGAGACGAGAGTTTATTTCTTTCCCACTCGGCAGCCAGAGATAGTTATTTTCTTTTTTTTTTCTTTTTCGAAAACTTCTCATTGAAAACGTGGTACTTTCTGACTCGCGGAAAATGTTAGCAAGAGGTCGATTTTTATTTTTAAATTATGTGCATATATATCATACTAGTGCCATCATCAATCTAGGCGTGATGACGTAATCGATGATTTCTTAAATGAGAGTAGGGGTCGTGTGCTAGCTCATTTGAAAGGTTATCCTATTCTCTATTTAGTAATACAGTAGACTCCCTCTGTAACGAGAACTAAAATGGCAGACTAATTACCTCGTTATACTCTGATATCGTTATATCAGACAACAATAATATTGTGCACACATATGAATACAGTAGACTCTTTCTATAACGAACACGGTTATTATGAGGTTTCGCTTATAACGAGGTACACTAGATGTCACATGAAATTTCTATTAAACTGACACATCTATAACGAGGCATACTTGGATATAACGAGGAAAAATGAAATCGTAGAATATGTATCTTTATTATTCTTGATCTATTTTTAGAGCTGTAATGGCTATAATTAAATACCAAAGCTACCTGTATACATAAATCCCCAACATCTGTGCGGTTATCGAGAGAAGTGCTGTAATAAAATCCAACGCCTATCTACAGTGGAACCTCGATAACTCGGATTAATCGGGACCGCGGCCGATCCGGGTTATCGAAAATCCGGGTTAGCCGGAGAATATGGCAAAAATTAATAAAATACGGTATACTTACAGATAAACTCCGTTAGAATTGAAATAACATGAAATATATATAAATATGCACAGTACCTACACATCTAAATTACTAAAAACACGCAAACACATAGGTACGTAAGTAAACGGAAGCAAACAATACAAGACTGTACTACACACAATACAGTCACCATAATCGGAACGATGTTGTTATTTAAGAACAGTGAAAACTAAAGACCATTGTTTAAAAAAGAATTTTTTAATAGTCTTTTAGTCTTTTTTAAACCATGCTAAGACAGTTTGAAATAAATATGTAAAGGAATACTAGAGACAGGTGCCTGTTGTTTCTGTCGGCGTGTGCCATGAGTCATTTTTACTATCGTATAGTTCAAATTACACAAATACACATTATCTCTCAAATATTATATTACATACATTTTTATTGTTGAAATGTTTATCTGATAATTAACTATTTTGATGGGAAATAAGCCACAATTAAATTGAAAAATAATTTTATTACCGTTTCGACGCCCAAATCGGGTGTCGTCATAATACAAATGTACTGAAAATCAAAATGTTTATCTGATGAAAATCGGTCCGGGTTAGCCGGACTTCCGGGTTATCGGAGGCCGACTTATCGGGGTTCCACTGTATATTAAACTTGTTCCTCTTCTGTTTATCTATTGATCGATACCGAATATTGTAAAAAAAATTATAATTTATGATGGCGAAGCCTTATTGTCGAGGAAACAATATATAGCATCTTATATTGCTCCGAATGACTTCACTATAGAAAGTTAATATCTTAGAAAACTGTATATTCATATGTATGCACAATATTATTGTTGTCTGATATAGCGAGATCCGCGTAAAACGAGGTAATTAGTCTGCCATTTCAGTTCTCGTTATAGAGGGAGTCTACTGTATATAGTTTTCTAAAATATTAACTTTCTATAGTGAAGCCATTCTGAGCAATATAAAATGCTAAATATTGTTTCCTCGACAATAAGATTTCGCCATCATAAATTATAAATTTTCTTACAATATTCAGTGTCGGTCAATAGATAAACGGAACAGGAAGAATTTTATTATAGGTAGGCGGTGAATTTTATTACAGCAGTACCCTCGACAACCGCACAGATGTTTTATGTATACAGGCAGTTAGGGTATTTACTTATAGTCATTACAGCGCTAAAAATAGATAAAGAATAATGAAGATACATATTTTACGATTTCATTTTCCCTCGTTATATCCAAATATGCCTCGTTACAGAGGTGTTCAGTTCAATAGAAATTTCATGGGACATCTAGTGTACGTCGTTATAAGCAAAACCTCGTAATAACCGTGTTCGTTATAGAGAGAGTCTACTGTATAAACATTAACATAATTGTAAAATAATATACGGAAAGAAATATTCTCACATTCGTCTGTGCTGCCACCTTGAGAGCGCTTTCGCCATCTATGGCTCATCAGTCAAGCTATGCAGAGCAGACGAAGACGTACAATATTCTTTCCGTATACCCGAGGCCGCAAGACAGCCATGCAGTCATTATGAAACTGGCGCACTCTGAATTAGTTAGAAGCAATTAGTTAACATAATTATTTATATAGAGTGTCAAACAATTTTTTTAATTAAATTAATTTAAACAAAAAGAAGAATGTATGTAATTTCTTTCATTCAAAATACCCATTATTTTCAGAAAACAGAAAAAAAATGATTATTTGATAAATGAACATTGCTTTTCGCTTAAATTCAAGGTTCAAGCTGCCACCCACCTGCCTCTTGGCAGTTCGAATATTTAATTAATACGAAAAGCAATGTTTATTTGAGAATTAAACATTTTTTTTTCTGATTTCTGAGAGCAGTAAAATGTATTTTGAATTAAATAAATTACACACATTCTTCTTTTCTTCAAATTTAATTCAATAAGAATTTTGTTGGACACCCTGTATAATTATGTTAATGCTTATATTACTACATAGAGAATTGAATAACCTTTCAAATGAGTTAAAAGCCATATAGGTCTGGGTCCCGCGTATGAAAAAAAAGTTGATTAATAGCAAGCTGAAAATTTTTTAATAGCTTAAGGGTGTCTAGTCGGATAAACTTTGATTTATGGGAACACTGGAACAGGGGCAGTTTTAATTTGGGACAGGTTAAAAATTTGGAACGGTCAGACCACGAAAACGGCACATTTATTTTGTCCGACAGAACAGACTTAAACTCTCCGAACAGAGATTAAACTCTCATGCAAAAATCAGACTGCTATTTATCACCTGTCATAATTCCTGTCATTTGACATATTCTACATGTTCCACTCATTAAAACGCCCATTTGGTGATAAATAGCAGTCTGATTTTTGCATGAGAGTTTAATCTCTGTTCGGAGAGTTTAAGTCTGTTCTGTCGGACAAAATAAATGTGCCGTTTTCGTGGTCTGACCGTTCCAAATTTTCAACCTGTTCCACAATTAAAACTTCCCCTATTCCAGTGTTCCTATATATTAAAGTTTGTCCGACTAGACACCCTTAAGCTATTAACAAATTTTTAGCTTGCTATTAATCAACTTTTTTTCATACGCGGGATCCAGACCTAATAATTTAAAAATAAAAGTCGACCTGTTTCGGGATTTTTTTTAAAGTCGTCAGTTTACGAAATAATGAATTTATTCCAATTGGTTTTGCCACACTGTAGAACTAATAATATTTATTAAGTAACCTACATAATATTTATTTAATTATAAAATTGCATAAAGTTATAAATTTAAAAATTCATCGTCGTCATCTAAATAGGGAATCTTTCTGATCCCATAACAGCTTTCCATGAAACACTTAAATACCATAGAGTGCGAGCAGAGAAATCAAACTTGTTAGGTTTCGCCGCTTTGCTCTTTGCTAGCACTCTGTGTATCTCCGTTTCTCAGTAGTAGTTTGATTTCACCGCTTTGCTATTTGCTCTTTGCTCCACTCTGAACGTGAACTAAGATGGGCAGACCACGTGCACAGACTTCATAACGAGAGACTTGAAAGACTGGTATGGGAGGAGATTCCTACAGGCAAAAGACCACTCGCTCGTCCCAGAATGCGATGGAGAGATAATATCCAAGCAGATCTCCGGAGAATGAATATTCCATTTGACCCTACGTTGATGGAAGACAGAACAAATTGTATGATGAATCTTTTTAGAGGGTATTCTTGACGTTATGTTCTTTCATTTAAACTAAAAAACATCGACAATTTCAAAATTTTCAAAACCATATCCCCCGCCCTTATGTTACACTAAAAGTAAATAAAAAGATTAAAATAAACCTAGAAATAAAATGTTTTGTTCATCAGAATGTGTATATAAACCTAAACACATATTTTGATATGCCCTCTATTCACTGTTGCCAAATTTCAATGTTCCGGTCATAATACGTTTACTGGTATTTTGCCACAGATCATTATATTATTAATAATGGATTATCTAATCCAATTAGGCTTGTATATATTGACAGTTGAAAGTTATTTACTTAATCAGATAAATCATTATTGTATTCTATCGGCCCATTGTTTCGATAATAAATTTGTATAGGGCAGAACGCCACTGGCAATACACAAGATACCTTCGTCACAATAGTATGACAGGCGGCGTACATGCATATTATGTGTATCAATACATACATAGAATTTAAAGGCAGATGGAATTGATTTATTAATAGTCCAGAGAAATAAGGATTTTCTCAGGACACTCAAATCTCTAGGTAGTTGACTACTTTTTTAGTTATTGTAGACCTATCCGCTCTGAGCTCGTAGGTAGAGGGGACATTTAAAAGTTCGTGAGCGCCAGTAGTGACAAGTAGGTGAACTTTTTCTGGAAATTTGACATAAATGTCAAAGTGATGAATTTAAAACATTGAAATTAAAAACATTAATAATAAAAAATATTAGTTGGCCAAAGCTGTGGTATATATTTTTGTACAAACACGTCTGCATGAAAATTGTTCCAGGTTAAATTTACTATTACATATCACATTTCAAAGTGAAAAATATTTTGTTTTGCAAAAATATATTC
The DNA here is from genome assembly GCF_917563875.1 of Diabrotica virgifera virgifera. Taxonomy (NCBI): domain Eukaryota; kingdom Metazoa; phylum Arthropoda; class Insecta; order Coleoptera; family Chrysomelidae; genus Diabrotica; species Diabrotica virgifera. Next base: position 38,482,803 of record NC_065451.1, on the reverse strand, counting down.
AAAAGAAAAGCAAGAAAACAACACGAAAGATAGCCATTTTGTTTTTTGCCCCATAACTTTTTCCCATGGGGATATAGGTAAAGGCATTGCTTTACAAAAAAAAAACTTCCATCCTTCCTCTTTAAAGTGGTGTTCGGTAGAAGTTTCTATAATTTATAGTTTCCAAAATATGGTTTTTCAAACTTCGCTACTCACAGCGATTTTGACCCATTTTCCTTGTTACTTCGCAAACAATGTTCTGTAATTTTATTCTACGCAGCTTAGTTATATGAATTGGACATTTAGTATGAAAAAAAAATCAATTACCTTTAAAATAGTCCATTGTATAAGGCCGTATGACTATTTTGAAGCAAGATATGGTTTTTGAAAATTGTATACTTTTAATGATTTTTGATATATTTTTCGATTATTTTTAAATTTCTCACTATAACTTTTTTATTGTATATTTAGATATATACATTGTGCAATAAAAATAAAGCCTGTTTTTTTTACTTTAAAATGGTGTATTGTAAGAAATTCTAGGACTATTTTTAAACAAGATATGCGTTCTCAAAATGTGACATATACACATGCCACAGGTCCCAGTAAGCTGGAACCATATGCGAACTTTTTTAGTATTAACTTTATGAAAAAAAAATATTCTTTATAAAATACTCTGCATAATCTAAAACCTGGGATACAAGCATCAGATATAAAATTTTATCAATAGTGTACGAGGTATGTTAAAAAATACGAATTTCGCTCAAGAGTGAAGTACCATTATATTTCACAATATCGAAAAGTGTTATTAAGAAAAGTTATTTGGAATTAAAAATTATGTTATAATATGCAACTATATTCTTCTAATTGAAAAAAATAAAAAATTAAAAAATTTTTCTTAAATTACGGATACTCTTGGATATTCTACGGATATCTTGTTTAAAAATAGTCCTAGAATTTTTTGCGATAGGGGAGAGTTGGATAAAACGGGATAGTCGGCTAAAACGGGATACTTAGCCTAGAGACCCAACTAGTGCTGCTATCAATCGGACAACGATGAAAACTTGTTCTCAGTCATCATTTTAACATTCTCAGTTCGTTTTACCTCGATGCCACTATTTGATGAAAAGTTGTTGTGTATAGAATTGTTTGACTCCTTTTTTTTTGGTACTTTGTACTTTTAAGTGCGTTGTTTTCTACATTATATTGCCTACATATATAAACATATAATTCCGGTGCCTATTACACTTAATTAAGCACTCATTAATGAATATATTCTCATGTGTAGTCTATCTAATTTTACTTTAACGTTTAGGCAGGAGCCATTTTTGTTTTGAAAAATGTCTGAGTTGGACAAAGCGGGACACTAAGTTGGATAAAATGGGATACCGTTTCTTATGTCCGGTTTTATCCACCTATTTATTTGTTGGCCTATTAATTTTCTAAATAGCGATAGAGCGTGTTCTCGTACTGCATAGAAAAGAACAACATATTTTTATGTGACTTTTGTTCTGATATACGTACCTAGTCCTAAATAAAAGGTCTTATTTCCCGTTTTGCAATAAAACATAAAAAAGGCCTATTTTTAAGTTCCTGACTACTGTAGATGTTGTTTATTCAAAGGTAAATTTTGCTTTGCAGTCTTATGTCTACTTAATTATACTTTTTAGATAATTTTATGCAAAAAATTAAATATTGTGAACCTATCCCGTTTTATCCAACCGTGGTATGCTAAAACGGGATCTGTAGGACTTTAATAAATATTTTTTTTTACTATTTTCCAATCATTAAAAATAGCTAAAAATATGTTTTTGTGTGCTTCAATAAATGTTATACCTATAAAAAATAATAATATGATAATTTCTTTAACATTTTTTCCGTAATAAACATAAACAAGAATGGTATCCCGTTTTGTCCAACTCTCCCCTACACCATTTTAAAGTAAAGAAAATAAGCTTTTTTTATTGCGCAATGTATATATCTAACTATACAAGAAAAAAAGTCATAAGAAGAAATTTAAACAATAATCATAAAAAATATCAAAAATCATCAAAAGTCTAAAACCTTGAAAAAGCATAACTTGCTTAAAAATAGTCGCACAACCTTATACAATAGACCATTTTAAAGATAATTGACTTCTATTTCTACTAAATGTACCATTACATATACCTAGAAAAGCGTAGAAAAAAGTTATAGAACAGTATTTGCGAAATAATGGGGAAAATGGCCCTAAAAATGCTGTGAGCGGCTAACTTTAAAAATCCTAACTTTGGCTAATTTCGATAAATATAAATCCTAATGACTTCTTCTGAACTTTATTTTAAAGAGAAAGGACTGAAGTTATTTTTCGCTGAGGCAATACCTATACCTATATCTCTAAGAAAAAAAGTTATGGGGCAAAAAAACTGCTTTCTTTGGTGTTTTTTTCTTGCTTTTCGTTTCAATATATTTTTGTAAAAAAAATATTTTTGACACTAAAATGTGATATTTCAATATAAAATTTAACCTGGAACAATTTTCCTGTAGATGTGTTTGTACCAAAAGTGCATAGAACTAACCTATTTCACCGTGAGCCTAGGGACTAATTCGCCCCTTTCTCAAAAACGCACCTATTTAAATGGTAGCACTCCGCGGTTTTTTCAAATATAGAGGTCCACTGCTCTTTTGTGTCCATTGGTCATTTAGCTCTCTTATTTTGAACAAAATCAATGGCCTGTTTTCAATGTTCTAAAAAACTAAATTTTGTCATTTTATATCAATTATTTAGTTTTTTATTGGAGTGCAAAAAATCGAAAAAATCTCGTTTTTTGCACTAAGCCGTTAATAATTAACCCGCCGTTACACGCGTCTTCTATTGTGACGTGGTTGCACGCGTATGAGCGTCGCCCTCACCTACACCAATTCGACTTATTTCGAGGAAGAATGAATGTCAACATGTATAAATATAAAATGGGTTGTACTCACATATTATAGAAAGTCTCGTAAACCAATTTTTTTTCATTAATTTAACAAATCAAAAGTAAAAATAATATAGATCAATAGTCAAATAGATCAATAATATAGATCAATATATAGACGTCCGAGGTGGAATTCGAAACGTCAATAAAATCAATTTTTCAAGTTAAATTGTGGCTTATTTCCCAATTAGAATAGGTAAATTTAAAAATGGGTTCTTAACCAGTGGCGCACCTAGAATTTTCCTCTGGAGGGGGGGGGGTTTGCTTGGGCACCGAAAGTTTTTTGTATTATTTGTGAAAGAAAGTTACATTTTCCTACTTTCTTTTATATATATTTCTATATGCTCTGGGTGGGATTTTAACCCCCAAACCCCCCTCGGTGTGCCACTGTTCCTAACCTAATCCAAACAATAATATTTTAATTAAACCTACCTCAATATTAAATAAAATCCTAAAAGTTTCTTTGAGATAATAGAAACGTGATTTCACTGTGATTGCACGCGCAGTGAGGAATTCCCTCACTTGAAGAGGGATGTCTCTTCTTTCAACTATCACACAGCACACTGGCCGCCTGAAATATTCTATAACTTTTTCATATCCTCTCATAAACCATGCTAAAGGCATTCCTGGGTGCTTAAGGTTATCGTATTAGTTTACACAATTTCATTGGTTATAAACAAATATGGTGAGGGATTTCCTCATAGCGCGTGTAACGGCGGGTTAAAACCGAACGCGAGCTCTAGGCAGGAAACAGGTAGGTTTTCATCCTTTAGGTCTACAATAAGGAAAAAAGTACGTGGTCTATTTTTTGCTTATTTCCCTGGACTATAATCGATATTTGATAGGTCTATGTAATATAATCGGATGTAACTAAAGTATATACGACCAAGTGCATTACGTTTAGGTCCCCTGGGATTGTATTGAGTATGATAAAAAGTTTAGATTTAATAAAGTTTTAGCATGCAATATAATCCTAAAAAGCTTTTGTTTTATGATGACGTAAAGCTTGCACTAATTTTAAAAATGAGATTAAAGCTACTTTGAAACATTTGCAATTTATATAATTTTTGTTAGACAATGTATTAATGTATTACTTTTTATATTATACAACTTGGACAATGGAACTAACTTTACTTTAGAAGAGGGCGGACCTGTTTTAAGGTGGATGTGAGAGGTGGCATTCAGATTTTTGCAGATAAAGTTAGGTGATAGCTTCAATAATACTAATTGTCTTAACCTCTCATATATGCCCGGAAAATTAATTTTTTTTTAAACATCCTTTATTTACTGCAATATGTTTTTAAAGTTAAAAAAAAAACAATAAGCAATAGGTTTATCACATTAACATAGTGGAAATCCATCCAGTCATGAAAATCCTTTGCGATACATTTCTGATAAAAATATCTGAGATCTAAATAACAATTTACAAAAACATATTTTACGAACATATAAAAAAAACATCAATAGTTAAAATACACACACATTAAATTATATAGTCTACGTTTCAGTAATTACAGGTACAGAAAGGTCTAATGGGTCACGGCGTTTTAGTCTTCCTCTCCTGGGTCGCTTAAGTAGGTCTTGCGCAAGCGTATTTGGATGCTTCAGTAGTCTATTTTTGTAGGTTCCACTGAGTGAGACAACGGTGTCTTTAAATCCTGTACCCCATATCTGAATACCGTAAGTCCAAACTGGCTTTAGGATAGACTTATACAATAATAATTTATTGTATATGTACAATAAATATATTATACACGGCTCACTAAAATAATTAGTTACGCCCCTGTACTACTGATTACTTAAAATTCAAGTAGTATTTATGTAACCTTTCTGGAAACTCCAGGTTATTGTTGAGACTCGCATTTGAACCCCTCGCCGGAGCAGATCGTCAAAAGCTTCCTAACGAGAATCATCTCTAATCTATCGACGCTCCCGCTATTCGTAAAAAGGCCGCATTTTACCGGCTTTTTTTGCTATCGTTTTATACCGCTCAGATAATTCAATCTGCTCAGTATTATCGACGATGATTTATTTAGCGTATTAGTGAGTGCCTTACAAATGAACCAAATGGATTATGGAATTCAATCAGAGCTCTGATGTGACACGTCATCAAGGAATAAAACTGTAAGTACTCTACATGTATGTGAACATAACTTATTAGTCGTGATACTGTATGCATTTTGAACCATATACCTCTCGTAGCAAATATTCTTTGTGCCATTTATGCAGATAATACTTTAAATTACATATGAAAAATCGTTATCTACTCTTAACCAGCTTACCTATGGGAATATACTCTATAACCGTACAATAAGTATAGGTTACTATTGTTAAGGATACTTTACGTATTGCCTAAACATTTCTGTTCCATCGAGCCGTATCATATTAATTATTTATTAATTAAATCCTCAAGGTCCTTCGTATTTGCATATTTTGATAATCTCTATTCTGAGAATAACGGTTTTTCATTTATAGTGTCTTTCTGTTGCATTTGGAAATTTCCAAGCCACGCCGCCCCGGCACAAAAATAAAATATTCCTCTCTTTCTGCACTCAAATTCTCAGTATTTAACCCAGCACGTCTCTACAATAGCTGGTAGGTTGTTAAGCCCGGTCTACACGTGCAATTTCAGAAACTACTTGCTTTGTTCAAATAAAGGAGTCGTTTTGTTTGTATGAAAAAATATTTGCATATATTACATTATTTTATTTTCGTAAATATATTTTTCTGTTTATAGTATACAAAAAGTGTACTCATTTCTTGGCTGATAGTACGGGTGTTATAATTTTAACATTGTTTGTTCAACCTTTTGATTTAAATTAAATTTATAATTTTGAATCCGATTAAGCCTGGTTCACAGGTTACAAAAATTATTAAAAATAATTTTGTTTTCTTGCATAAATTGTAAGTTTTTGCTACATTTAGCTTCGCTTAAGCTCATTTTACACTTCTAGAAAACTATAGAAAATAAATAATTGTTTTTTCCTTCAATTTAATTAATTTAAATACTTGTTAAGGGTGTCTCACACTTGCTGAAAAATACCCATTTTGGAAAATTGCATATATTTTGAAATTTTATAGTTTTGCATTTCATATACTAATCTGCGCTCATACAGGGTGATACTATTAAGCCAATCTCACACTATTAAACGTGTAATATATAATATATTGTACATATTCTCTCATTTTCGCATCGATTTATAGGTTTAGACATTTGCAAATAATCTATCTAATCTCACATTCTCGCAACATGGCTGACCGATCAAAATATAACCGACAGAGGCTCACCGCAAAACTTGATATAACCAAGTTGGCTGATTCGGTTCCCACAACTCTTAATTCTCTAAACAAATATAAAATTCGTGAAATAATTTCACAACTCAAACATTCTTACGGACTTTTCCGCGATGCTCAAAATGTGCTGGAGACGATCCCCGAGGAACCTACCCCCTCTACTGATTCCTCTGTGGTTTTTGATAAATATTTGGATACAATTTCTCTATTGGAAGAAAGGTTAGAGGTCATTGAAAGTTCTAATGTGACTGCTACCCCCTCCCTCCAATTTGACCCTAATTCTTCTCTAACCTCACAGTCTATGGCTAGGCAACGAACAGTAAACCTCCCTCGTATTCAGTTAAAACCATTTAGTGGCTTAGTTACTGAATACAATTCATTCATTGAGACCTTTGATACAATAATAGGATCTGATACTACATTAAGTGATCTGGAAAAACTCATTTACCTCAAAAGTTTTCTAACTTCCGAGCCTTTGACGCTTCTCGAGCATATCCCACTCACAGGTGACAATTACAAAATAGCCCGGGATAACCTGACACAAAGGTACGCCAACTCTAAATCGCTTATCAAAACTCTCATCTCTCAAATTCTTGATGCGCCTCCTATTTCTGGAAACGCAAATCACTCACAATTAAGAAATTTTCATACGGTCATGTCAAATAATTTCAAGGCCCTATTGAACTTGAATAGGCCCCCTTCAGATCTCTTGCATTTACTTCTCATACATATCGCTACTCAGAAACTCGACGCACCTACCATTAGGGCTCTTGAGTTCCAATCCGGTGGTAGCCAAGCTACCCCTGATTTTGTCCATTTTCTAGGGGAAATCGAGACACGCGTTGTTCATCTTGAGAATATTCAATCTCAATCAAAACCAAAATCGACTACTACTTCCAGACACTCTTTACACCTAGCCTCAGACACTTCTACCAGTAACCTTTCGCCTCGCTTAGGTCCTAAGAAATGTTCCTATTGCAACGACTCTCACTCGATCTACTCTTGTCCTCAGTTCAAGCAGTTGAATTCTAAAGAACGTTTTAGTTTTGTCAAACAAAATAAATTTTGTATTAATTGTCTTGGGTCTCACATGCTCGATCAGTGTAAATCCAAATTCTCTTGCATAGTTTGTAAATCTCGTCATCACACGTTGCTCCATTTCGACAAAACGGGTCATAGTAACCCTTCCGCGGCTGTTGGCCAACACAACTCAAATAATCATAATAAAACCGCTATCTCAAATAACTCCCATACACAGGGTAATTCACAACAGGGGCCCTCACATGTTAGAGCTCCTGAAACGGAAGTTAATCTTCAAAATTCGACTCCACATTCAATGGCTCTATCTGCAGCCTCGCTTGATAATCATTTGGTGTTATTAAGCACACTCCAGGTCTATCTTGTCGCTCCTAGCGGCAAGAGGGTCTTCGCAAAGGCACTTTTAGACTCGGCCTCACAGGTTTCATTTATTAGTGCTGACCTCGTAAAGGAACTGTCACTCACCACTAGAGATGGAAAATTACGGATCAATGGAATTAACTCCACCTCATCCTCGTCTCAATCTATTGTAGATACAACAATTTTCGCTGTCGCTAACGACGTTCCTTTTGACATCTCGTGCTCTGTACTCCCAAAGATAACAAATCCGCTTCCTCAAATTTCTATTTCGGCGAGCAAACTAAACATACCCTCAGAGATACCATTAGGTGATCCGATGTTCCATGTAACATCCCCAATTGGTATCCTGCTCGGTGCAGACCTGTATAACGATATCATTCAACCTGAAATAATTCGTTTGGGAAAAGGTCTTCCCGTTCTTCAACGCACTCTACTCGGGTACACGATATCAGGGTCAGTTCCAGACTTTGCTCTTAAGTCGAAAAATACTAAAAAGGCTTTGGAATTTTATTCAAACTCTCTCGTTACTTGTTGTTCTCATAACACTCCTTCCGCCGTAAATGAGCCGGTAGTGTCCAACGAGGAACTATCCGATCATTTACAAAAATTCTGGGAGCTGGAAGAAGCCGCTCCTCAGAACACCGATCTCATTAATGATCACCCCGCTGAAATTAATTTTGTAAAACATGTTAATGTTCTCCCCAATGGACGATATGAGTCCACACTCAATCTCAAACTCCCTATCGAAGATATAGACATGGGAAATTCGTTTCTCTCGGCAAAAAGACGTTTTCTCAGTCTCGAGAAACGTTTTCAACTCAACCCTGATTTATTGGAAAAATATCAGGACATTATATCGGAATATCTCAATAACGGACAAATAATTCAAGTGCCGTTAAAAATGCTAAATGACTCAGGTAAACCTAATTACTTTCTCCCTCACTTTCCCGTTTTCAAATCCAACTCTACTACTTCCACTCGTATAGTTTTCGATCCAAACAATAAATCGTCTACGGGAATCTCCCTCAGTGACGTCATAGACAAAGGTTATGTCGTCCAACATGAACTTTTTGACATTCTCGCTAAGTTTCGTCAGTTTAAATTCGCACTAGTAGGCGACATCAAGGCTATGTTCCTACAAATCGCCATTTGTCCCACTGAAACATTTCTGTTAAATTTTCTCTTTAGGGACAATATTCAGCAGCCTTTACGGTGCTATCAATTTCAAAGATTACCCTTCGGGCTCCCAAGTAGCCCATTTATCGCTCAAAGAGTTATCAAGCACATCGCTGACAACAACAAACATACCCACGAACTTGCTACTAGTGTTCTGCAAGAATCTATCTATATGGATGACCTGATCAGCGGTGCTGACAGTCTTCATGAATTAAGTTGTCTTTTCGAACAATTAACTTCTTTGCTAGAAACCCATGGTTTCCTCCTCCACAAGTGGAACTGCAGTTCTTCAGAATTTCTGTCTCAACACAATTTAAATCCCGTCTCTGAAGTCAGTCTTAACTTCACGGGATCTGATAAAGTCTTAGGCATATTCTGGGATTCAGAACGCGACCACTTTTCGCTTAAAACTCCTATCTTCAAATTGGCTAATGTTGTTACTAAACGTACTATTCTCTCCTACATTGCTACTTTGTATGACCCGCTAGGATGGTTATCCCCTGTCCTTGTGAACGCTAAGCTCTTGATACAGGAAATATGGTCCCAGAAATTGGACTGGGATCAACCCATTGACTCACCCATCATTATGAAAAATTGGCAAAACCTCTTATCGACATTCAAAACTATAGAAGAGGTCAAGGTACCTCGATGCTTACTTTTACAAAAGAAAGTTGTTGATGTTCAATTAATTATTTTCACCGACGCATCGGAAAAAATATACAGCACTTGTGTGTATCTCAAAGCGACATACTCAGACTTTTCTGTATCGTCGCGGCTTATCGCTTCTAAAAACAAAATTTCTCCGCTAAAAAATAAACTCACCATCCCCAAATTGGAACTTTGTGGAATAGTGTTGGGAGTCACTCTGGCTCATAGACTTTTTCACATCTTCAAGAAAAATTTGAGTATATCTTCATCTCATCTCTTTGCTGACTCTACAATTGCCTTGTCTTGGATACTTTCTAAAAAACACATTTGGAACATTTTTGTACAAAACAGAATTCAAAAGGTCAATTCCTTGTTGGAAACTTTTCCTTGTGATTTCCATTTCGTCAGAAGTCACGAAAACATCGCTGACCCCGCTTCCAGAGGGATAAATGTCTTTGATAATCCCCAGACCACCGAAGACTGGTTATGCGGACCTAGCTTTATTAGAGACAATCCCATCGATTTTTCTCTTCATCAAATTCCTCATTTTCAGGATGATCTTCCTGAATTAAGGAAGTTAGTTGTCTCAAACATAGCAACAAATCACGAACTCAACGACACCTTTGAAAATCTATTCGCTAAATCTTCTTCTTTTCGTAAAATTCAAAGAATTGTCGCTTATCTTTTTAGATTCATCAGTAATATTAAAAAGAAAATAAATAACTCTCCACGAGATACGGATATATTGACGCCACCCGAAATGGAGATCGCTGATCACGCGATCATCAGGTATATCCAAAGTATCTACTTTAAAAAAGAGATTCTTGAATTGAAAAATGCTAAACTCGTGACCAATAAAGCCATTCGTAAACTCAACCCCTTCCTACAACATAATGATGGGCTGATTCGTGTGGGAGGACGTCTCCGACACGCCCCCATATCGTATAATCAAAAACACCCCATTCTACTTCCTTCTAAATGTCGAGTTGTAGAACTAATCTTGACTCAAGCTCATCATAAGTTATTACATTCAGGCGCGCAAACAGTACTTTCGTATGTCAAAATGAAGTACTGGCCAATTGACGGATTAAGACAGATTAAACGCTTAATTCGTAAGTGTGTAAACTGTTTCCGATTCATGACACCCAATTCTGTTCAACAGATGGCAGATATGCATCCCGATCGTGTACTCCCCACTAGACCCTTCCAAGTCGTCTCAGTGGACTATGGGGGGTTCTTCTTAATTAAGTCCTCACATTTGAGGAAGGCACCGCTTTACAAAGCATACGTAGCCTATTTCATTTGCATGAGCACTAAATGTGTTCATATCGAACTCGTCACAGGATTAAGCGCAGAAGCCTATATTCTTACTCTGAAAAGGTTTATTGCCAGAAGATCCACGCCCAGTATTATTTGGAGCGACAATGCCACAAATTTCCATGGGGCAAAAAATGAAATGCGCGAATTCTATGATTTTTTCTTAAATCAAAATAATTCGGAACAGATTAAGGAATTCTGTACTCAAAACTCCATAACTTTCAAGATGGGTGTTCCCCGCAACCCCCATCAATTCGGCCTCCATGAGGTAGGAATAAAGAGTGTGAAGTATCACCTCTATCGAATTATAGGAAATTCCCACTTCACCTTTGAAGTGTTTAACACAGTATTATGCCAAATCGAGGCTATTCTAAATTCGAGACCCATCACTAGGATGTCGTCTGACGCCAATGACTTCGCTTTCCTATCTCCAGCTCACTTCTTAGTTCAAAGAAGTTTAACCGCGCCCCCTGAACCAAGTGTTTCAGAGATACCTGAAAATAGGTTGAATCTTTTTCAGCGTATTAGTAAAATTCAACAGCAATTTTGGAAATTGTGGAAAAAAGACTATCTTTGCCTCCTGCAGCAAAGAAATAAATGGACCGACCCTACTGACCCTGTCAAGATCGGGGATTTGGTTCTGTTGAAGGAGGATGGTACTCCTCCACTCTTATGGCCAACTGCCAGGGTAATAGATGTATTGCCTGGTAAGGATGGTCTAGTTCGTACTGTCAAGATTCACACTACTCACGGTGATTTTCTTCGTGGTATTACGAAAATCGCTGTGATTCCCCTGGAAGATTAAAATCTATCCCTAGGGGGAAAACTTATCGTTTTCCTCCATTTTATCGTTGTTACCCCTTGTGTATATAAACTCTAATTTCTTCAAACATTTCTTATCGTTGTGCACATCTTTGCCAATCCCCTCTCTTCGAGGTGATATAGGCCATCTCTCTCGCCTGTCGCCCCCGGCAATATGTACAATAAATATATTATACACGGCTCACTAAAATAATTAGTTACGCCCCTGTACTACTGATTACTTAAAATTCAAGTAGTATTTATGTAACCTTTCTGGAAACTCCAGGTTATTGTTGAGACTCGCATTTGAACCCCTCGCCGGAGCAGATCGTCAAAAGCTTCCTAACGAGAATCATCTCTAATCTATCGACGCTCCCGCTATTCGTAAAAAGGCCGCATTTTACCGGCTTTTTTTGCTATCGTTTTATACCGCTCAGATAATTCAATCTGCTCAGTATTATCGACGATGATTTATTTAGCGTATTAGTGAGTGCCTTACAAATGAACCAAATGGATTATGGAATTCAATCAGAGCTCTGATGTGACACGTCATCAAGGAATAAAACTGTAAGTACTCTACATGTATGTGAACATAACTTATTAGTCGTGATACTGTATGCATTTTGAACCATATACCTCTCGTAGCAAATATTCTTTGTGCCATTTATGCAGATAATACTTTAAATTACATATGAAAAATCGTTATCTACTCTTAACCAGCTTACCTATGGGAATATACTCTATAACCGTACAATAAGTATAGGTTACTATTGTTAAGGATACTTTACGTATTGCCTAAACAGTATATACTTAATTTGGAGTTTTTGTTCATGAACCAATACATTTTCCTGTATATTATTCCTAGTTGTAGTCGTTTTTTCCAGATGTGCTTTCCCCAATTTAGTCGGCTGTCAAAATGTATTCCTAAGTATTTAACATCATTTCTTGTGGGTATGATGGTATTGTTTATATGCACAGATGGTACACTTTCCCTGCCCATAGTGAATGTTATATGTGCAGATTTGCTGCCATTTACTTTAACTCGCCACAGTTGTAACCATTTCTCTAAACCATTTAAATGATGTTGTAAATTTTGGCACGCTGTAACTGGAACCGAGCTAGAGGCCACTATAACAGTATCATCTGCGTATGTAGCAATTGTGCTGTTTGCTGTTGTGGGAATATCTGCTGTGTAGAGTAAGTATAAAGTTGGTCCCAATATACTGCCCTGGGGTACTCCTGATAGAATTGGAGTTATGTTTGATACTGCTTCATTATGTCTAACCTGGAAGTATCGATTGGTAAGATAGGATCTCAGAAGTGTATAGATAGGATGGGGAAAATGAGTTTTTATTTTAGATAGCAGCCCATCATATCATACCTTATCAAATGCTTGTGAGACATCCAAAAAGGCTGCAGTGCAGTATTCTTTCTTTTCAATTGCATCTCTTGCTACCTTGGCAACCCTATGTACCTGCTCAATTGTTCCATGTTGTTGCCTGAATCCAAACTGGTACTCCGGTATCAACTTTTTTCTCTCGATTATAGGATTCATTCTTTGAAGGAGTAACCTTTCAAATATCTTAGATATAATGGGAAGCAAACTGATTGGACGATAAGATGGTAATTCGTGCGGATCTTTATTTGGTTTCGGTGTTAGAATAATTTGTGTCATTTTCCATTGAAACGGAAAATAGCCTAACTTTATTATAGCGTTGAATATGTACATAACCAACCGAAGTCCTTCTTCAGGTAAGTTTTTGCAGATTTTTCCCGATATTAAATCATACCCTGGAGCTTTTTTGATATTAAGATTTTTAACTAAACCTTTAATTTCATTTATTTTGATATTTTCAATCGGAGGTGACATCTGGTAGGGTACCTTTAAGCTCTTGTGAATGAATTCTTCTTCTTTCGTAGGGACAATTCTGGGATGAGGTTGAAAAACTTGCCTGAGATGATTAGCGAAAGCTTGGGCTTTGTCGTCATCTGCCTTGGCCCCATCACCATCTTCCTTTCTAATGGGTCCATCATGCTTGATCTGATGTTTAAGTTTTTTTGAGAGTTTCCAAATAGAGTAATTTGTGTCATCCGTCGCAGTGAGACCTTCCAGAAATTCATTTATGCCTTGATCTTTGTATTTGTGTAGTTCTCTTTTAAGAATGCGAGTAGCTCTATTAAGTTGAGTTTTGTCCCCAGGAGATATGGAAGTTTGCCACTGTTTTCTTAGTTTTCTCTTTTGGTTGATTAGGATTTTTATATGGTGTGGATATGGTGCATAGTTATTCCTCTGATTTAGATCTGGAGTTGCGCTCCAAGCTGCCTGTTGTATGATTGTTGTAAGGTGATGGACTGCTTCCTCAATATTTTCATTTGTTTTAAGAGGAAGATTTAAATTAATTGCATTTTGGATGTTAAGTCTGAATAGACCCCAATTTGTTTTATGATTTGAAAGGGAGGGGTGTTTATTTGTATTGCATACATGTTCCATCACATCAATAAATATGGGAGAATGGTCCGAGGAAAGGTCAAAGGATGGTTTAATATTTAAAAAGTCACTACTAATTCCTTTTACGATAGAAAAGTCGATGAGATCAGGAATTTTATTTCTATCCGTAGGCCAGTAGGTTGGTTGTCCAGTAGAAATTGGAGTCAAATTATTGTCGTTTAAGCTTTTAATAAGTTCTCTTCCGCGTGTTGTTATCAATCTTGAACCCCAACTTGTATGTTTTGCATTAAAATCACCGGCTACAATGAAATGATGACCAAGCCCATTGAAATAACTAGAGAAATGTTCCTCTTTAATTATTTTACCTGGGGGACAATACGCAACTGACATCGTTATATGTCCCTTGCTAAGTTCTACGGATATCGAGGTTGCGTGAATATTAAATATATATATATATAAATTTTATTTCACATACCTTATTTATTTCGTGATGTTTTATATTACTTCTAATGATTAACGCAGTTCCACCATGACCTTTTCCCATTGGATGTGGTGTGATATAGGTGCAGAAGTCTGGCATAATAAAATAGCTCCTGTTTGTCATATGAGCTTCAGAGACCATCATGATATCAAGATTATTTAATTTTATAAATGCCTTAATCTCCTCACTATTTTTTGTGAGACCGTTTGCATTCCAGTATCCAATTTTAATTTTAGTGTTATACATTAAGTTTTGAGAGCATAGTTATGAGAAGGTCGAACATTTTATCCATTCTCTCCATAAGTTTTTGGACCATTAGTTCTAAACTGTTACTTGTTTCTTTTGTGTTCAGTTTTTCTTGTGTAGTGCTCGTGTTTGGGACAAATGCGGTGGTGGTTTGATTTCGTCCTTCCACAGCGTTTGCATATGTAACAGATGGGCGACGAGTGTTTGAGAAACTAGACGAAGTTGGATGATTAGGTTGTGTTTTCTCCCTCAGGTTTGGAAATTGTTTTCTTTGGAGCTCTTTATAAACTAAACAGCCTCTATAATTGGCAGGATGATTCTCTTGACAATTTGTGCACTTGACATCTGTAATTCGTTTTTGTTTTGGACATTCGGATGACAAGTGGTTGGCTGCACATTTTACGCATCGAGGCATTCTGTTGCAATATTTATGAGTGTGTCCAAAATGTTGACACCTGTGGCATTGAGGAATTTCTCTTTTGGGATGTGGTGGTTCAACTTCAATAATTGTGTTAAGCAGTTTATTGACTTTTTAAATGTCTTTATTATTTGCATTTGCAACCAATTCTACGTGAAAAAATGGTAGTTCCTTTTTATCCTCTTTTCGTTTTATATTGGAAATATTTTTCACTGAATGTCCTAGTTCTTCGAGTGCCGTTTTAATATCATTAACTTTTGTTGTGGGGTGAATATTGTGGATAACTACCCGAAATCCACGGTCCTGTTTTATCTGATATGTGTGAAATTGTGTTTTTTTTTCTGTTAAACTTTTAATAATATCTGGATAGTTGTCAGGTGAATCAACTTGAAGTTTAATTTGGTTATCCCTAAGGCATTTAAGGGTATATTGATTTGGTATTTTTCGTCAAGCAGTTCACGTAACGGTTGTATGTATTCGACATTTTGAATAAATATTGGTGGAGGTTTTTTGGATTCATTTTCATTTTCTTCTTGTACATCATCATCATCAGTAGCTAAGGGGCTATATCTATTGGTCGTTGGCGTAGGTTTCCGTAACCAATAATCCACAATAGTAGTTTGCTTTTTACTTCTATTCGGGGGACTATCTTCGGATCGGCGCTTCTTATTTGGAATTAACGTCCAGCCTGTATTATCATTATTCTGAAGAGATTGGCCGGTAGCTTCTGTGTGTTGTGCTGGTTTGTTACCTAATAAGCATGTCGACGTTGAGGCACATTGAGATGGGCTATTGGTGGCGTTTATGCTGTTTTCTGAAGAATTATGGCTCTCATCACGACCGCGAAATGTAAGTTCTTGTTTTGCTAAAAGAATTGTAACATCAATTTCTTCAACTTCTTCAATCTTTTTCAACTTCTTCATTATATATCTTATTAGATAGAGAAATATGTCCAGCGAAAGCACTGTCAGTAGTTTGTTTATTTTTTTCTAACCGTTTTAAATCTAAGCAATTGTTTAAATGTTCTTTCGAAGATTCATGTTTTTTTACAGTAGCTGATAAATTTTTCAAATCTGAACATCCCTGACTCACCCAAACATTTTGCTTCAAATTTGAGAGCAACAGACAAGGCCAACAGAAAAGTGAATTTTTAAAATAACTTCCGCTTAGCCATTTATGATTTTCATACCATATTGTTTTAAACGATCTCGAAAATGGTTGATTGTCTTTTGTCTTATCTGTGGATAAAATTGTTAAATTATGTAAAGGCGGGCCCATTGAAATAATTACTAATCTTTCTTGATTTTGGCGCCTTGAAAAAGGCGTCTCGATTAAACTGCATATTACATCGTTTAAAATATTCATATTCGATGACTAAAGTTTTTCCACCAATAAAACTAACACACCTACGTTTCAACAACGTCAAATATTACTTATTTTATTTATGTATCAAATAATAATTTACTATTCGAATAAATTGATAAGTTAACAATTAACCTCGTTTTAAATTTTTAATTATCTATATAATCTAATAACACATTATTCAGTTTTCATAAACAAATTTAAATTGTCCTACCTAGTCTTATTCAATACTTAACCTACTAATAACAGCCAAAATCAAAAAACAATTATTTTAAAACAGTTTCACAAGACACAAGAGAAGCAACTGATAAAATTTTGTAGGTCCGGCTATAAGACTCTGTGCCTATCCGCCCCCCGTTCAAAATCGTAGAATACGGTCGCTACGAGCAGACTTTCAGCAGGCCTGCTCGCGTAAACAGAGAGAGATCGCACGTCCACGTCAATTCGGTGTTGGCGTCATTCTATTTAAGGCTACGTTTCCGAGTGCCTGACCAAGGAGAATATAGAATCTATACAGTACTACTGATACTACAAGGAGCGTACAATAATTATAACTACGGAAAAAATTTTTTGGATATTTTTAAAAAATAATTTGGATAATTTTTGCTATTTTATTGTAGATATTGTGTCAAAATTTATAAATTACAATTTTGAAATAAGTAATTTATATTAATAATTTATATTATTGTACTACATTTGAAGAGAGTAGGCGGCGCCTACCTTGCCTACCCCGACGGGCCGCCCCTGCTCGCTAGCTATGTTCTGCGTGAGATGAGTTCAAAATCTAACAACCTTATTATATACACGCAGGTTCAATTCCCAATGCAAGTTTTTATTTTTTTATTTTTTTTATACATTTTATGATTGAATGTATATTTATTATATTTTTTTTTTCAGAAAATACGTATTAAGTTCAAATTTTTGTCAACAATTATTGTTCTGAAATCATTTCTTTGTTATATTTTTCAATGTGTTTGCGTGTGTTTTATTCTTTTACTTTTTTAATTTTTCATATTGTTTTAATAAAAATTTTTGGGAAGTAGTGAGTACTAAAATTAGCTTAATATTTAAATAAAATATAAATAAACTGTTTAAAGTATCTTGATTTTGTTGACATCATATAATAGAAGTTTAACTTCTTACGTGCGTACAAAGTACACACTCTTTATTTAGTATGTACCTATCTTAAGTTAGATAAAAATTGTCTATTGATCTTTACAGATCTGTAAAGATTGCAGTTATAACAAAATTTACCACGTTGGGATAATTTGTTAAAAAAAACTTTTTATGATTGTTTAAAAGAACAAAGTGCATACATAAGCTTTGTACGTGAACTTTGTAGAAATATCTGGATAAAAAGATTACATTATACAAATGACAAAATATAATTACTTTACAGGTCTCTTTTTATTGTTATGACAAAGAGATACAATGTTTTTTTAATTTCCTGTTCTAATTTCACAGAAACATCGAACTCAACAATATTAATTAGAATATGGCAATTACATAAAGAGCTACAGAATAATAAAACATTTTCCAGCAAATAGCCTAACAAAAAGCTCGAGGTCCCTGAGGGTTGATATGTTACATTTATACCGTTGTTTGTCTGGCTTGTTTCTCGGTATACAAAAACTACCCTATACGCCGTGAGGGTTGCGAGTTTGAGGGTTTGCAGGAAATCACAAGGAAAGTCTTTTTCCAAAAAGATTTTTTTATACGATTGTAAAGCAAACTTTGCATTATTTGTTTATGGAATATGCCAAAAGCTTTCTGCTTTATTTTGGTTTATTTAAAACAATGTAGAGCAGAAGCAAAGTACACTGCGGAGAGTAAGTTAGGGATATTGTCAATACACTATAAACAACTTATAAATTTAATTATTATTATTTTGTAAATTAAACATAATTTACAAAAACACAAAAATATTATTCCCTTCAAAAAAACTTACAAAAAAGGATAATTACCTATGCAAAAAAAAATAAAAATAAAATTTTTGCGTTCATAGATCATCACCATCATTCTCTCTGACTTATCCCTATGCGGGGTCGGCTTCCCTAATTGCATTTCTCCACACAACTATATCTTGGGTCATAGCAATGTTAATCCCCTTTACCAACATATCCTGCCTTATCGTCTCCCCCCCAGGTCTTCTTTGGTCTTCCTCTCCTACTCCTTCCAGGAATCTGCACTTCAGCTATTCTTCATATCGGGTGATTAACATCTCGACGTTGAACATGACCAAACCATCTTAACCTATGCTCTCTCATTTTGGCATCAATTGGTGCCACACCTGGACTTCCCCTAATATACTCATTTTTAATTTTATCCTTTTTTGTCACTCCACTCATCCAGCTAAGCATTCTCATTTCCGCCACATGCATTCGTTGTTCCTCTTTCTTTTTCACTGCCCAACATTCAGTTCCGTGCATCGTAGCCGGTCTTATGGCTGTTTTATAGAATTTTCCCTTCAGCTTCATTGGAATTTTTCTGTCACACAACACACCACTCGCTTCTTTCCACTTCATCCATCCAGCCCTAATTCTACTGCATGCATCTCCATCTATTTCTCCATTACTCTGTAATACCGATCCTAGGTACTTAAACTTATTGCTCTTCACAATCATTTCATTAACCAAAGATACCATTTTATATGTAGTAACTCCATCTTTAAATGAACATTCCAAATACTCTGTTTTTGTCCTACTAAGTTTTAAACCTTTTTCCTCCAGAGCTTGTCTCCACTGTTCCAGTTTTTGTTCTAAGTCTCTTTCACTATTTCCTATTAACACTACATCATGAGCATACATTAGGTACCATGGAATACTACCCTGTAGTTTCGCTGTTATCTGGTCCAAAACTAATGAGAATAAATAAGGAGTAAGCACCGAGCCTTGGTGCAATCCTACTTTCACCTGAAATTTATCAGTCTCTCCCACACCTGTCCTAACACTAGTCGTTACTCCCTCATACATATCTCTCACAATCTTTACATAGTCGCCAGGGACTCCTTTCTTATTGAGTGCCCACCACAGAATCTCTCACCATAGAATCTCTCGAGGAACTCTATCATATGCTTTCTCAAGATCAATGAATACCATATGAGCGTTGGTCTCTTTATTCCTGTATTTTTCCATCAGTTGCCTTACAATGAAAATTGCATCTGTTGTTGATCTGCCCTGCATAAAGCCAAATTGATTATCGGATATTTCGGTTTCTTCACGTATCCGTCTATCAATTACTCTCTCCCATATCTTCATGGTGTGGCTAAGTAGTTTTATAGCCCTGTAGTTTGGGCACTGTTGTATATCTCCCTTGTTTTTGTAGACAGGTACTAATATACTGCTTCTCCATTCGTCTGGCATTTGTTCAACTTCCATAATTCTATTAAATAGACCTGCTAGCCAACTTATTCCTGTCTCTCCCAATGCTCTCCATACTTCCCCAGGAATATCATCTGGTCCGACTGCTTTTCCTTTCTTTATTTTTTGAAGCGCTTGAGCCACTTCCTCGTTTTTTATTCTGGTAACCATTGCTGTTACTGTCTCCGTTAACTCCACAGGCTGTCTGTCAAATTCTTCATTTAATAAACTGTCAAAATACTTTCTCCATCTCTTTTTGACGTCCTTTTCATGAATTAGTATTTTTATATTTATCTCGGATACATCTAATCTGCTTAAAATCTCTTGCTTTCTTTGCTCTCTGTTTGGCTATTTTATATATCTTTGCTTCGCCTTCCCTGGTATCAAGTTGATCGTATAGGTTTGAATACGCTTCTGCTTTAGGTTTTGCTACTGCTACTTTCGCTTCCTTTTTGGCGACCATATAGTTTTGAAGTCTATGTCCGATCTGGTTTCTTGCCACTTTTTATATAATTTTCCCTTCTTTTTTATTTTTCCTTGTACTTCATTTGACCACCACCAAGTCTCTTTATCCTCAAACTTCTTTCCTGACGTTTTCCCAAGTATTTCGCTTTCATAGGTATTGTGCCCTAATAAGTGCTGAGATCGGCACTTATCGCACATCGGTAAAGTTTCCCCTTTATTTGGCTTTGAATATTTCAAATTATGCATTTGACAAATAAAGCTAACCTTTAACATGCCGTATCTCCTTTGGTCGTAAAAATATTATGGAAAAAAGATTTGGTTTGTGTTACTAAAGGATACAATTTTCATAACCACAGTTTTTTTAATTAAATGCATATTTTTCGAGTTATTCTCAAAAAAACCCTCTAAAAAAGTCGATTTTTTCGTCGAAAAACTGTTACTTTCAACCGAGAATAACGCTAAAAATATTAGTTTTAAGAAGAAAATACAAAAAACTTTTTTTTTCTTAGAATTACTTTTTACATTGATTTGCATGGTTAAAATGCAATAAAATATTCCCACCCTCGAGATGGGGTGGCAACCACCCCCAAGGTTTTAGCCTACAGCGGAATGATATAGAAAATGATCCTTGGACTATCCCCAATTGTTTTTCTCAGGATTCGAAAAAAAATGAATACATTTAAAACACATTGTATCACAACCAATTGTATCGCAAGTATGAAACTTTTCTTGTTACTTACTTTTATAATATAACTAAGAGTATTTATCTTTTATCGTTATATCTTTCATTAAATCAAGAAAATATGTATATTCTGAGAGCCTTGTATATGGTAATGAATAAAAATTGTCTTCCTACGCAAAATCATCCCGGCATCCCCATATTCCCGTTATTTCCTACACCAAAGTCCCTATTTTATAGCATCGTTTAGCAGTTCTATCCAACTTTAATCCTGGCGGTATAAGCAGAACGTGTCCTGGCATTATATTTCCACTCTCATCAGGGCCGAACTGGACCGGTCAAGGTCAGATTTTGACAACAAATAGGAAACTTGTACAAAATTTTAAATTAGAAAAAAATGCTCTAAGTCACAACAGAACATAATTTAAAATAAAAAGCTTTTAAGTAAAATCCTTTATAAAAGGTATATTTATTAAAATTTTGCTAAAAAGGGCTACATCACAAAAGCAGAACTAGTTTTCGATCTGATTACAGATCATCATCAGTGCTGAACAGGATGCTCACATGCTAAGCCACCAAAATTGAAAATATTTGGGTGGAAACTCTTTAAACTTAAATAGTCATGGAAACATTGACTTTAAATATTGTAATAAACATTAGTCCAAGGTAATAAGGATTTTCTCGGGACACTAAAAGGTCCAGGTAGCTGATTACTTTTTTAGTTAGTGTAGACATATAGGAAGAAAATCTACCTGTTTCCTGCCTAGAGCTCGCGTCCGTTTTTTAATTATTAACAATTTAGTGCAAAAATCGCGATTTTTTCGATTTTTTGCACTCCATTCAAAAACTAAATAGTTGACATAAAATTAATAATAATAATAATAATAATGACTTTATTGCTTTTTTTCAAAAAAAATACAAACTAGACAAACAGTAATAATTATAATAAAGCAAAAGGCGACGTTCGCTCTTAGATGATGTTCCTAGAAACACCAGCTAAGAAGCGCTCTTCCACGTAACCGCAAATTACAAAATTCTGTTTTTTAGAACATTGAAAAACCTTCAAAATTCCGATTTTTAAAAGTTAAAAAGTTAATTTGTCGCTACGCAAACTGCAAAATAAGTAAAAATCGTTACTTGTTACTAACTTTTACTAAAACTACATTTGAAATTTTAGTGTTTTACAAAGTTGGACATTGGGGTACTTAACAAACCCTCAAAATTTGAGACCGATCCATTAAATAGTTTAAGAGTTATTCTATTTGTTTATCCCAGAGACTTTAAGAATAAGATAAGACAGAAAATAATGAAGATAGTGCAATTCTGAATATGACAAATGAAAGTAGAAGAGTGATAGTATCAAAATTTATTAAAAAAAGATAAAAAATAATTACCGTAGTCAAAAATCCTAATGCCTAATTTTTAAAATTTTGTAGTTTATAAACATTTAGAATAACTTTAAAAATGTTGTCCGTAGAAACAATCTTTTTATATATTCGAAAAGATAGTATTTTAACCCGAATTTTTAAATAAAAAATTTAGCCTGGGCTCATTTGGGACAAAGTTAGCCATATGTTTTTTTTTAATTCACAGCTAATTTGTTTATAATAATTAAGGAATCTCATTAACGCCATTTTAAAGAATGGGATTTGTATTTTTTCTTAAAAAATTTGCACAAACATTATATCTTCACAGCACCCTCTACGATTTTTCAAAAATGTAGTGCAAACGATTACTAGGGGGAATCTACAAATCCAGCGAGTTAAAATACCGAAAAAGCAATTTCAAACGAATATAATTTGCTGAACCTCCGGATCAACTCAATGGATTTTGATCTTTCTTTTTTCTAATTGGTATGTAATTTTTACGTACATTACAAATATGCAATTTGCTTATAAATTTATTAATTAATAAACAGTCTAATTTGTTTAAACCATTCTTGAAAAAATATTTTTTGATCAGAGCATCATCACAGCAAAAGTTAAAGTACACTTTAATAAATAAATGATTTTTATTAGATAATTATTTATTGAATACAATTTATTTATTAAAGTATACCTTAATTTTTCTATGATTAATAGGGACAGTATGATTAAAATCATGGATTTTTGGGAAAAATGATTTTTTCAAAAATTGTTTAAACAAATTAGAGTGTTTATTAATTAATAAGTGTCTAGACAAATTGCATTTGTAATGTACAGAAAAATTACATACAAATTAAAAAAGAACGATCAAAATATATTCAGTAGATCCCGAGATATAGAAAATGATAGTAGTTTTAAGTTGCTTTTTATAGTTTTTGAACTCGTGCATTTGTCGTCTCCCAGCTCCCCCTTCACTTACCACGACTAGTCACCAATTAAACTACATTTTTAAAAATTCGTGTAAAATACCAGCTTTTCTAATATGTAAAATGACTTTTTCTACAGACAATATTTTTAAAGTTTTTCTAAATGTTTTTAAACTACAAAATTTCACAAATTTGGCATTAGGATTTTTGACTATATTAGATAATATTTTTATCGTTTTTTAGTACATTTTGATAGTATTAGTTTTCTACTTTCATTTGGCTTACTCAGAATTTCCCTATCTTTATTATTTTCTGTCATATGTTATTGCAAAATAAAGGTCTCTGGGATAAACAATTAGAATAAGTCTTAAAGTAATTAATGGATCAGTCTCAAATTTTTAGGGTTTGTTAATTACCCCAATACCCAACTTTGGGTGAAACACTAAAGTTCTAAGGCAGTTTTTGTAAAAGTTATTAACAAATAATTGGTCTAAAATAATTGGTCCTTACGGAGAAAACAACAAATGACAATGGGACCAGACTCATCACAATATGCGAACAGAACCAGCTCCGTATTACAAATGGATTCTATCAACATCGAGAAGTACATAAATACACCTGGGGACAGAGAACAAGGAATCTAAAATCTATAATAGATTACTTGATTGTACGCCAAAGATCAAATCTTAAAATCTACGACGTAAGAGCTTATAGAGGTGCAGTTTGTGGAAGCGATCACCATTTCTTAAAAGCAAAAATAATGTTTTCAAGAAGATACCAGAAGGAACAACCAGTAGTTCGCTCAGAGATGGCAGATGACGTAAGATATAATCTTATAAGCCTAGAACAAGATAGTGTAAAAATATTGTATCAAAACAGACTAAACGAGAAACTTAAAAACATAACTTTCAATAACATCGAGGACCACTACAATTACATTAAAGAAAGTATTCACTCTGCAGCAAAAGAAGCCCTTGGATATTACGAAAAGAAAAACAAAAATACTCCATACTGGTGGGATGAAGAAATAGACACAGCGATAAAACAAAAGAAACAAAAGTATGAACAATATTTAAGTGCAAAAACAGATACCAATTGGTCTAATTACAAAAACCAACAAGCTAAGGTGAGACAAATGATAAGACAGAAAAAAAATGAATCCTGGGATCAAAACTGTCAAAAAATAAATACGTACATAGGAGGAACCAGAAGTACACAAAGCTGGAAACTTATTAAATCTCTTAGGACCAACGACAAGAAAAAAGATTTAATCTCACCAATTTCGTTAGAAGCATGGGACATGTACTTCAGTAAACTGTTACAAGAAGATCGAGTAGAATTCAAAATAAAAGATAATAACCAAAACATACGCGTTGAAGCATCTCCTATAAGAATCACGAAAAAGGAAGTAAAGGATATTTGTACTTCACTCAAAAACAAAAAAGCACCCGGACCTGGCAATATACCCTCAGAACTAATAAAAAATGGAACTGAAAAACTATATGAGCACCTGACAATACTCTTTCAAAACTGCATAAACAAAGTAGAGGTTCCAGCCGAATTTAAAACCTCTACCATTTCAACTTTACATAAAAAAGGAAACAAACAAAATTGCGATAATTACCGTGGAATAGCAGTTACTAGTACCATTAGTAAAATCTATGGGAAAATGATCAAAAATAGAATAGAAAGAGAATATACTGATATGGAGGCAGAAGAACAGGCAGGTTTTAGAGCTGGTAGATCGACCATAGACCACCTTTTTTGTATCACTCAACTTATAGAAAAAAAGGTTGCCGTAAATCAAGAAGTCCACTTTTTGTTTGTTGATCTAAAAAAGGCCTACGATAGCATCCCCCAAAATAAGTTATGGAACACTCTAAGACAAACGAACATCAACTCAAATCTCATAACAGCAGTGGAAAAACTATATGATAACGCCAACGCCAAAGTTAAAATAGGAACGAATGTTTCCAAAGGTTTCGTAGTAGACAAAGGACTGAAGCAGGGATGCTGCCTATCGCCGACACTTTTCAAAATATATCTGGAACAAGCATTGAAACTTTGGAAGCGGAAATGCAGCGGCATGGGTATACAATTAAATAATAACAACCTGTACACTCTATGTTTTGCTGATGATCAAATTGTGATTGCTAACGAATATGACGATCTGGAATACATGACTCGAAAATTAATCGAAGAATACAAAAAATGGGGATTAGAAGTTAACATAGATAAAACAATGTACATGAACATCGGTGGCAACGAGCAGAGTCTAATTTTAAATGACGGACAACACATTAAGTACAACAATAAATATTCTTATTTAGGAGTAGAAATCACGGACGACGGCAAATCAGATCAGGCTATAAAAAAACGAAAC
Source organism: Diabrotica virgifera virgifera (assembly GCF_917563875.1). Lineage (NCBI taxonomy): Eukaryota > Metazoa > Arthropoda > Insecta > Coleoptera > Chrysomelidae > Diabrotica > Diabrotica virgifera. The sequence continues at coordinate 38,457,101 of NC_065451.1, read as the reverse complement.
ATTCAAGGTAGAAGGGCCATATCGCAACTAAATAGTATTATTTGGGATCGACATATATCCAAAAAAAATAAACATCGAATATACAACACTATTATAAAGAGCATAGTAATGTATGGAAGTGACGTGTGGCAATTAAAGACAACTACTGAAAGAACACTACAAGCCACGGAGATGGATTACTGGAGACGTGCCGCAGGAAAATCAAAACTCGAAAGAGTTAATAACCAACGTATACGAGAGATTATGGGAGTCACACATACGATTGTCGAAGATATAAGAGTACAACAATTAAAGTGGTATGGACATGTGCAGAGAATGCCAGAACACCGTCTGCCCAAACAGATTCTAGATTGGTCACCAAATGGAAAAAGAAAAAGAGGCCGACCCAGAAAGAGCTGGAGAGAAGGAATAGACAGAGAGATCCGAGAGAGAGGTTTAGACGAAGACCTTTGGGAAGATAGAGATGCATGGAGATTGGGCATCGGAAGACGTCGGAGGACGTTTTAAACCGATTATATATATATATATATATATATATATATATATATATATATATATATATATATTTATGCACAGATATCAAAGTGAGGTCCTGACATTACGCGCACTTAGTGAGGACCGGTAGAAAACGTAGACATAATCGTTTCAACTCTTCATAGTGACCTTGACAAGTAAATAGCAATTAAAAAATGACGAGTATACACAAAAAAAATTACGTATATGTGTCCCGTATTGTTCAAGTATATTGCCACCCAAGTGAGGCCATTATACGCAGCTATTAAAGTGAGACGGTATATACTTTTTCGTTATGCGCACAAAGTGAGGACAACTTTACGTGTATATTTCCTTACAGCTCATCAAGTGAGGACCATACAGTGTTGTCGATAAATATGAGATTAATCATTTCTACTGCCTTTTTCTGTATAACACAGTAAGAATTATTATTGTTTCGATGTTTCAGTCACTTGTAGTTATAAGAAGGATCTGGACTCTTTGTTCTTGTTCTGAAGCTATTTTCTTGTGGCATTTTTATAATCAAGTATATTCAAATGGGAAATAAGCCACAATTTTACCTAAAAATGATTTTATTAACGTTTCGACGCCCAAGTCGGGTGTCTTATTATTATTATTTATATTATGAGAGTATTATTTTGTATTTTGACAACGACTCCCGACTTGGGCGTCGAAACGTTAATAAAATCATTTTTAGGTAAAATTGTGGCTTATTTCCCATTTGAATATCTTTGTTCTTGCTCGTACTGTTTGTTAATTTTATAACATTTTAGTACCTCAGCATTAAATCACGGTAGCCTTATCGGAGACTAGCGTTAATAAAGAAATATTTTATATTTTTTAATAATTTACATTAAAGATGGATAGGAAAGCAAGAATTTTGAAAATAGCGTTAGTTGAGAACAATAATAATCAAAATGGAGGATACAGTGATAGTTCAGTTATGTGAAATTTATATTGAACTTAACATATAAATATAAAAGCCCGACTTTTGATCTAAGGGGAACACAGTTTTTACGGTACATACATATCTGTCATTTTTCAACCCCCTCCCTTCCATTTCCACCACCCCTTACTTTTAAATAGGGAATAGGGGCGTGTGCTAGCTCATTTGAATGGATATTCAATTCTCTATCCAGCATTATTAACATTGACATAATTATCTATACAGAGTGTATTTTAGTATAGGTACTGTTGCCCCTGTCGATTTTCATTTTGAAACGACAATTTTCCAAACTTAACTTTAGTATACAAGATGATTTACTTAATTTAATTAAACTTAATGTACCTTTTTTACTGACTTAATTTTACAGTTATTCCACTAGATGGCAAATACAGTGAATATGTGCATATGTTTTATTTCGAATAATCATTTTAAAATAGTTTTAGTTTTCTATTTTCTCTGAAAATTGTTGCAAGCTTCTTGTTCTTATACTTAAAATCATGTCACTACAAATTTATACGAGACTACATATTAAGAGTATAGAAAGTATTATAATATATGACATACATGCTTTTTTCCATTTATTGAAGATATTTCACCTTATCTTGAAACAATGCAATGTGACCAAGTGTCCTCAACTAAAAAAATATATCCCACTATTTTGATATTAAATGTATAGTTTGTACTATAAACCGTATTGAAATAGATTGCAACATGTGTGTGTGGTTGGGATATTGACTGCGAAACCTAAGGCTTCATTCGCCTAATCATATTTACCTTTGATTCTTATAACAATAAATAAAATTGATTAACATTTTATATCAATATTATTAGTGTTTTTAAACAATATCAGTATGATATATCAGTATAATAAAGTCAAGATAAACAATACTATAACAGAAAGCTTTGAGGTCAAACAAGGAGTGCGGCAGGGTGATCCATTATCGTCTATAATGTTTAGCATATTACTAGAAAAGGTTATACAGGAAGCAAACATTAATAGAACAGGTCTGATCTACCACAAAAAACATTAGTGCTTGGCATTCGCAGACGATTTGGTAATCTTGGCTAGGAGCAAAATAGAAATTATAGAAACAGTCATGAAACTCGAGGAGAGGGCAGCAACCAAAGGATGGTATATAAATGAAGCAAAAACAAAGTATATGGAATGAAAAAATAAGCAATTCGTTCGGGGGCAATACATAACAATGACAACAGCGAAGGGAACACAGTATAAATTCGAAGAAGTTGAGAGATTTGAGTACTTAGGAACTGTCTTCACAAGAGATCCTAACTGTGAAGAAGAAATACAAAAGAGAATTATGTCGGGCAACCGCGCTATATTTGCTTTTAATGGGTTGTTAAGAAGTAAAAATATATCACGAAGAGCAAAACTAAGAACTTACAAGACCGTAATAAGGCCGATAGTAACGTATGCTTCTGAAACATGGGTCACAACAAAAAAACATCAAGAATTGTTATAAGTTTGGGAGAGGAAAATACTGCACAAAATCTTTGGTGCGAAAAACTTAAATGGACAATGGGTAAGAAGAACAAATAAGGAACTAACTGAGCTCTATCAAGATCCTAACATACTAGCAGTAATTAAGGCGCAAAGACTTAGATGGTTGGGCCATGTGCAGAGGATGATTCCATCTAGAATTCCCAGAATGGTACTATCTAGTGCATTGGCAGGGAAAAGACGAAGAGGAAGACCGAGGTCACGATGGAGTAATGGAGTTAGAGAAGATATGAGAAGAATTAACTTAAGGAACTGGGAAAGAAAAGCGACTGACAAAAGGGAGTGGAAAAGAATAGTACATCAAGCCATGGGCCTACTAGGCTCGTAGTGCTTACATATTATAATATCAGTTTTCTAATATTATCCAGTTCCATATCCAGTTCCGAATCCAGTGGTTATAGGCCTGGATCCCGCGTAAGAAAGAAAAGTTGATTAATAGCAAGCTGAAAATTTGTTAATAGCTTAACGGTGTCTAGTCGGACAAACTTTGATGCACGGGAACACTGGAACAGGGGAAGTTTTAATTGTGGAGCATGATAAACGTGTCGTCCTGACAAGTTTATGATTGTGAAAAATAGCAAGTTGTTTTTAAGTTTATTCGATAGCCAACGTTATGTTATATATGCGAAAATTTTTGTCCGACAAAAATGTTGGTCATTTTAACGAGTCCGACACGTAGAACATGTCACATCACAGAAATTATGTTGGTGATGAATAGCAGTTTGATTTTTGCATGAGAGTTTAATGAAAGGTTAAAAAAGCAATTGGAAGTTCTGTCCGACAAAATTAATGGAAAGTTTTGGTAGTCGGACATTCTAAACAAGTAAGATATAGACAAAAATTCTGGTGATAAATAGCTTTCCGACAAAGATGAAATTTAATTAAGTAAATTATTCCTTACCAAGAATGACTGTTGTCGGAAAAAAATAAGGGGTAGATTTTGTAGTCGGACAATTTAAAAAAATAATTTTTGAAATTTCAATAAGGGGTGATTATTCTATGTCAAAAGTACCTGCAATCAATTACAATCGATATCTTTCGATTTATCTCAACATCATTTAGATATCTCACTGTAATACATTTATAGTAGATCAGGCAAATTATATTATGGATTGAGTGGTCTAGCTATCTTTGTCTGCCACATGCGCGGGATTGCTTGGTTAAAAGAGATAGATAGACCACCTATCGACTTTTTGCACTGTATTCCCTGTCTACCCTTATGTCTATGAATACATTTCCATTTAAGAAAAACTGTCACTTTTGACAATAATTCATAATAAATTGCAATCGTAACTTCAAATTTAAACTAATCGATTTATTTTGGCAGCAAATTATTTCTTGTCATGTGACATATTAATTACATTATTATTTCATTTGTAGAAAGTTGAGAAAAATTACGTTATACAATTTTAATAATAATTTATTTAGGTACCCTTTTTCAATCAAGCAAAGCATTATAGCACGAAGAATGATATTCAAAAGAACTTTCACAATTATCTGGCAACTGAACCTCATTGAATTGATGACCATGTATTTTACTAACTTTGTAAAATGTTCGAAAATTACTCAAAAATGTTACGTTGAATGGTTTCACTTTCGATCTGGCGACTTAAAATTTAAACTGTTGACACTCAAAAATAGACACAAAAACACTCCATAGTTAATATAAATTTTATTTTCCAACACACGTGGCAAACAGAAACTCAGAGACCATGTACCTTCAAATACTACTTTGTATAGCACAAAGTGTCACAGTGACAAATGCAGCCTTCTAATACATACTTCTAAGCATAATGTGTCATATTTACGTCGATTCTTATAAGCACCGAAGTTTTAGACTCTTCACATTTTTCAATGTCGTTTACAGGGTTAAGATTTGAGTATGGAAAAAAATGTATACAACGTTTTTTGTAGAAAATTTTCCGTACTTTCTGATGCGCCTAATTAGAAAACTCTAAGAGATTGCTTTCACATGTTCTTTGACATTTTTTATTGTCATTTTGAGAATATCTAGAACAAACTCGACCCAAAAAAATAATTCTTTTGCAATATATACATGCATTGATACTTACCTTACTGTTTTTGGAGTGTGCATGTATATATATGCACATGCAAATATGTGAATATAAATAATAATATACAACCAAAATACCTTTATCAATATGTGACTAAGTCATTCTGAAAAAATGTTTTTTTATTTATTTCCTTCGATTTGCCCAAACTTTTTGTCCGACATATAACTTTTTGCGTTACAAAATATAATTTCTACATAAACAAATCAAAATTAGCTTGCTATTTATCACCAATATTTTTGTCTATATCTTACATGTTTAGAATGTCCGACTAGGAAAATTTCCCATTCATTTTGTCCGACAGAACTTCCAATTGCTTTTTTAACGTTTCATTAAACTCTCATGCAAAAATCAGACTGCTATTCATCACCAACATAGTTCCTGTGATGTGACATGTTCTACGTGTCGGACTCGTTAAAATGTCCAACCTTTTTGTCGGACAAACATTTTTTCATATATTATATAACGTTGGCTATTGAATAAACTTAAAAACAACTTGCTATTTTTCACCATCATAAACTTGTCAGGACGACACGTTTATCATGCTCCACCATTAAAAGTTCCCCTGTTTCAGTGTTCACGTGCATCAATGTTTGTCCGACTAGACACCGTTAAGCTATTAACAAATTTTCAGCTTGCTATTAATCAACGTTTTTTTCTTACGCGGGATCCAGGTCTATTATATTTCTTCCGTATTGTTTAGTTTCGCTTCCAGTGATTGTATTTGTTTTCTTGTTTTTTTTTTGAAATATTTATTTATTACTTTATTACTATATTTTTTTATTGTGCTCATAATAGATTGCAACATTGTCTATAGACATGAATGCAGTAACAATAAATAAAAAAAATCGGAGATCCACACCCCGGATTTGAAATCTAAACCTCTGCTTTACGAATCCGAGTTTATCCGAGGTCTACCCACTAGGTCACTAGTCACTCTTAGACAATATTTTTTCCTGAAACGGGGAACTTTTAAAGCCGGGTCTAGACTATGTAACAAAACATGCTAATAATAAAGTTGTACAACAAAGTTGTACAACTTTGTTATGTAACTTGTTATATATAACATGAGTATCCAGACTATATAACAAAAAACAAAACAACAACATGCGCATAAATTTTGCAGCATTTTAGATGGATAGCTGGTAGGTTAGGTAGTATATAAAATTGCGTCATATAAGTATGGAGGATCTCTTCATAGCAACAGCAGCTTGTATAATATTGTGGAGGCGACACGGGCGTGTTAAATTAATATTTTGGGTGTGTCCTTCATTAGCAGCTCGAGCAAAATATAGGTAGTGGTACAGCTCTTTTAGCTGATCTGGAAAGAGATAACATAGACCCATCGACAGGACACATTAAATGTGATGGCAGTTTTAAAAGCTTCTTAAGAATAGAAAGTTCTGATTTTGAATTTCTTATAAATGAAATCGGCCATAAAATAGGCAGGAAAGACATTTCGAGATGCAATTCCAGTAAGAGAAAGATTAACAGTTATATTATTAGCAAAGTTATATTTTTTAAACTTTTTACTCATTGTTTCAGAGAGGAAGTACATTTCTGTAAAATTTAATTCCTCAGTATTATCTTCTTCACCTGTTCATGATTGAGTGTCACTGTCTGTTTGAATTGGTGTAGCTGGAGAAGTAGCGGATGTAGATGTAGTGGACGGAATAGAAAGGTTCAGATATATTGTATGATTGAGTGCCTGTTTGAGTAGCTGATGAAGCAGTCTGCATCTGTGTAGCGAATGAAGTGAATGTTAAAGTTTTATGTCTGATCACTCTGCTCTGTAGAGAATATTATTTATGTCAAATTTAGAGTTGATTTGCACCGATTTGCTGTTAAGGTTCCGCGTACTGCTTTTCATTTGTTGGTTTGAGTTATAGGCGTACGTGCATTAGTTTTAATTATAGTTTCTGTATCTATTTTCACTTCTATTTCAGTCTATTCATCGTGTTTTTTATTTGTTTTTTAAATCAATAAATGTAGCTCATCCCACAGCAATCCCATAATACTCGTTACTTACGAAATAGCTCAATTAAATGAGTAGTCAGTTCTTTCGACAATTTCATCGCGTAAATAACCCTACGTGAACAGAGCAAAGAAAAATCTATCACAATCACTCCAGAATGAACAAGGCGATATGACTCCAACGGTTGCTGCTCGCGTACTATGCCAGAGAAATGTTTCAATAACATGTTTTTAGGTGTAGATCAGTCGCGGTGCGGTTTTATAACTTTCTTTGATGTTTACCGACATCTGTTAGATAACATAAAACATGCTATATAACCAGAAAAATGTTATACAACACTGTGTTTTAAAACTCTTTTATTTAAAATTTTGTAACAAGTTAAAAAACTTTGTTATTTAACATGTTTTGTTACATAGTCTGGACCCGGCTTAACGGTAACTTCTTATAGGTAATACACTACAATTTCTGAATATTTTTTCTGAAATCTATCGAATGGTACTAAACACGACCCCCACGGAGGTGGGGGGGGGGGTTACTTTAAATTCTTAAATAGGAACCCCTATTTTTTTATTACAGATTTGGATTCTTTGCGTAAAAATAAGCATTTTTTATTCGAAACATTTTTTCTAATTATGGATAGGTGGCGCTATAATCGGAGAAAACGGGTGTTGGAAATGGAAAATTAAATTAAAATATGGAAAGTCCCCACTAAAATGGAAAATTTTACTTAACTTTTTTGGTTTTAGAACCTAATAATCACAACCCAATAGGTCCCCTAAGCGCTCGAGTGACTGCACATTTAGCATACTTTGCTCCCCTACTATATGTATTATAAATAATATGCGAAGTAATTATTAACCCAAACAACCATACTTCAACTTTTATTTACTAATAAAGAACTGGACGAAAGTGTCACATCAGCTTTTATGAAACACATGAATATTTACATAAAAAGGTAAGTGATCTGCTTGAAATCGATATTCCCAAAATCATCTAAAAATTGTTTATACTTGAGTACTTTGAGACTCTTGTATGAAATGTGAATAACGAAATACGATTAGGAATTTCCATTATGTAATTTTTAAATAATACATAATTCTTAGGAAATGAAAGGTATTATACAAACGTGTTAAAAAATACTACCTACTGAAATTTTTTGATGGCAATACATGATGAATTGGTTTATCGAATTTATTTTTAAGGTGATACAGTAGCGATCAACAGGTAGCCAAAATGCGTTCCAAGTTTGAGGCTGTAATTTTGAATATTTTTTCGAGATATTTGGCACACGTATTTGTAATACTATAATAAAGAATGGCGGTACAGAGCCCAATTTGAAAAATATATTAATATTTGGAAATTACTCTGTGAATAAACACAATATTAAAAAAACGAGTCTGTACCGCCATTAAGAAGAACAAAAAAATACACTTTCTTCAAATAAACTTTTTTATCAGATGCCTAGATTTTGTGTCATTTTGGAACTACTAATGAAATAAAAAATTTTAGTAGTTTTTGTAGATATTGTCCTGTAATTACGTTTGTAGAAAAAATATTGTATGATATGCGTATTAAAAAGTACATTTTTAAGGCACTCATGTGAATTGCAGAACTCGCTGTCGCTCATTCTGCAAACTTTCACATGCGTGCCTTAAACGTGTACTTTTACCACTTATATCATAAATAACTATTGAAATACTGATTACAAAAATTTATATTATTTTAAGCCTTTCTGAGAGCATATGCTCAAAAATTTCGTTCGAATTATTTTTAAATGCGTTCATTTTTTTCGAATACTGAGAAAACCTTAGGTATTTTTGAAAAATTTAAACGCAGAAAGAAATATTACTGTATTATCCATGGTCGAAAGTCCTTGAGAACTTCTATAATATTTATTTTAATAAGTCACAGGGGTGAAAAAACATAGTCTGATTTTTAATTTTAAATATATCATTCAAAAGAAACTTTTTTTTTCATTATAAGGGACTATCTGCCCTCGGGAATAATGTAGTCTTCTATTTTGAGTTTAAATTTTTAAAAAATACCTATTAGTTATCTCAGGATTCGAAAAAAATAAATGCGTTTAAAAAGAACTCAACCGAAATTTTGCGCCTACGCTCTCAAAAAGGATTAAAGTATTAAACATTTTTGTACTGTTTGAATTTATGCGACGATCCACTGTTTTAAAGATTGGTTGAACAGATGTTGCCAGTTGTATGGTCCTCACTATGTGTATCGTAAGTTATTCAACAGGGCATAGAATATACATGGTTAGAAAATATACGCCAAAGTCAGCGCCTCTATGCGGAAAATCTCTGAACTAAAAATTGATGTGGACCATCCAAAGTGAGGTCCCACTTTTTTTTGTAAAAAAACAGTGTTTGCTATCAGTACATGTCTACGAAAAAGTCTTACATTGATTGACTAAGTGAGGTCCGTATACTGGACCTCACTTTGTACAGGACCTCACTTCAACCGCAGTTTCTTTTGATATGTGGCTCACTTCATACGCTGGGAGTAAATATATATATATATATATATATATATATATATATATATATATATATATATATATATATATTGTTATATTTCTATTTGATATGAAAATTAAATTTTGATAATTATAAACAAAATTCAATTTAATATAAAATAATTTCAATTTTCTCAACCACGGGCATATAAATTTAAAACAACCTGTATACAACAAATTGTTATATGTAATTTTAAGAAGTGATTAGAATAAGCATACGAAACTCAGAACAATGTGCTTAGATAAACAAAGTGAATGACGCGTACCATTATCGTTCTTCTCGGAAGGTCGATCATTAGCCTATGCTAAATAAAACTCAGTGAAATAGATGATAGTTCATTATCGTTTTTCGCGGAAGGTTTCGATCATTAGCCTATGCTAAATAAGACTCAAGTGAAATCGATAATAGGTCATTATCGTTGTTCGCGGAAGGATCGATCATTAGCCGATGCTAAATAAGACTAAGTGGAAATAGAGAATAGGTCATTAAAATTTGTATATAGTAGAAAGTAATTTTAGAATGGGAATTAACTATTTTCTTTGAAATCCATTAAGCATATTTAGAAAGTTTAAAAATTGGTTTTGAGGAATACTGCGAATGAGAGTTGGTGGTGGAAGTTTGATTTGTGAATCTGGAAGGGATATTTAGAAAGTAGGGGAATGAATGACAAATAGAGATCAGAATGTTTTGAGCTGTCGAGAAGTGAAGTCGAGTAGTAGACGGTAGTGTTCGAGGAGTGAGAAAGCCGGTGTAGTTCCGTGAGTGTGGAGTATCTATCGTGGAACGAGAAGTAGGCCAGGTCGAGAGTAAAAGAACCTCCTTGAGCCCAGAGTGTCCCGGTAGCTGATAGCAGTTTCGAAAAAGGTAGAACACAGCATCACGACAAAAGCAGGAACGAGAGCTATTCGAGCTAGTTTTTCAAAGGAGAACATCACTGGAAGCCAGGACGAGGTTTGATCGCAGCCAAGGATAGCAGGAAAGGGTCTTGTGTGAGGACATTTTCAGTTCACCAGGAAAAGGTCAGTCTCATTTGTTTGGACATGAATGTATGGGTTTTCGTATTAAATTCCACATAAAAAATTGAATAACATAATCAATAATATCAGAAAAGCTTCATCAAACTTAAATAGAGTTGTTCCTAATAACTCCTAATAGTTAAATGTTAATAAAAACTTTCAATTGAAAACCAAAAGGAAATAAGATTCCCATTTGTAAATGTTATGTTTAAGAATAATAAGAAATAGCAAATATTAAGCATTGATTGCCTTTTAAATAAAATAAAAAATATTTTGATTATAATTGTAACCCATATGTGTATTTTTTTTACTCTTTTCTTTTCTATCCCGATTAGGAACCATTAAGAAATATTTAGAAGCCACGGAAGTAAGTAATTAATTTATAATTCGCCCTGAGATTGAAAACATATTGATATGTGATCTGGTTAATTAATTAGATTAGTATTAATACATTGATTAAATTAAGTAACATATAAGAATATTATCTCCTATCAATAATCAAGATCACATCAATATATATATATATATATATATATATATATATATATATATATATATATATATATATTAACAAATAACGATTTTCACTTATTTTGCAGTTTGCGTAGCAACAAATTAACTTTTTAACTTTCAAAAATCGGCATTTTGAAAGTTTTTCAATGATTTAAGAAAACTGAATTTTGTAATTTTATGTCAACTATTTAGCTTTTGAATAGGGTGCTAAAAATCGAAAAAATCGCGATTTGTTCACTAAATTGTTAATAATTAAAAAACGGACGCAAACTCTAGGCAGGAAACAGGTAGGTTTTCATCCTATATAGGTATACAATTACAAAAAAAGTAGTTAGCGACCTGGATCTTTGAGTGTCCGGAACATGGTCTATTTCTAGCTCATTACCCTGTTCTACATGGATGTATCAAATATCACATGATAACTCATGATAAGGGCCCTTTGTACCATCTGACTCTTACTTGAGTTGTATTCGTTCTTCACATATTGAACGGTCGTAGGCAACTCACTTTGAGAATGAGTTGCCTACGACCGTTCAATATGTGAAGATCGAATCCACCTCAAGTAAGGGTCAATTTCGATTTTTTGATTGCCAAATGGCAAAATGATGCACACCGCAATATGTTTTTGAATTGCAGAGTAGTTCCCGACTCCTTTTAATAAATAAAAGCGACCAACTTTATTGTGAGTGTAACTAGCTAAAAAACTAAGCTTTTTTAAACACTTTTAAAAATTTGTAAAGAGTTTTTTTTTTTGGTAATTCACGTTGAAGTATTCGATTTGGAATTTGACGAATATGAACCTATTTTTTATTAGCTACATTTTTGGCATCTCCTGAGTTTAGGAACCTCGTACATATTCCATTTTTTTACTGTTTTATAAGCTACATTTTTGCTAAGAATGTTTTTTCGATAAAATACTTACTTTTTGAGTTCTTTGCGAAATCCTGTCTAAGAACGTCTCTTTTTGAAAAATGGACATATTCACTAGCAAATAACTCGAAAAGTGTTGATCATTCGGTAGAACAAAGCTGCTTAGAATTAGTCAGTTTATCCACTTTCGGACTATATTTTGAACCAAAGCACACATCGGCACATCACTTTTTTTCTTTGATATGTTAGCTATGTGTATAAAAAATTTCATGTCAGTCCAAGCGGTTCTAAATTTGGAGGTTTTGTTATATTTTACCAATGTTATGTCAATTTTGGTTCGTCGCTCGTTGTAGACGTCGTCGGCGTATATTGCGTTATGTCAATTGAAATATTCCCAAAAGTAATGTCCCTGCTACAGATTTTTCGGTATATCCACCGAATTTGACACCTGATCTACCGATCTACTGTAATGTCCCTTGGATCTACCGAGTTTAAAAAATATCAAAGTGCACTTTATTCTCTTTAAAATAAATTCGATAACGCAATTTATCTTTTACTTCTATTACCACCAAAAAAAATTTCAGATAAGTATTTTTAATACGTTTGTATAATACGTACATTTTAAATTCCTAATGAGTATCTATTGTTTAAAAATTAAATAATATGGAGGTTCAACTTCGAAAGCGATTGATTAAATGTTACATTTGGCCAGTCCTCTTATACGGTGTCGAAGCATGGACATGAAAAATATCCACCGTTAATCGTTTGGAGGCCTTTGAAATGTGGCTGCACAGACGTACACTAAAAATACCATGGACGGCTATGCTGACAAGTCGTCGGCGTCAGGGCCAAACCTGGTACGTGCATGTTGTGAGACTTTTCAGGAAATGAAAAAAACCCCTGTATCTTTTTTATCTTTATCAAAATTAATATCATTTTGCCGAAATGTGTTACAAAGTACCCTTATTAAATTTAGAACTAATATTAAGAAGATTATATCAGTATTATGCGTTTTAATATTATAAATACAAAAATAGTGGATTTCGCCAAAAATGTGCATACGAGGTTTGCCTCTGACGACGACGAAATGTGGCAGTCCTTAAGAGAGCAAATGCTACTCGCGAGCTTCTTGATAATATCAAATGTAGAAAGATGGCCTATTTTGGACACTTAGTAAGAGGAGACCGATATAATATTCTTCAACTTATAATGATGGGTAAAATCGAAGGACGCAGAGGAATTGGTAGAAAATAGGCCTCTTGGTTGAAGAATATCAGGGAGTGGACAGAAAGAAAACAGAGCACCTATTTAGAATAGCTCGAGACAAAGACAGTTTCGCCACATTAATCGCCAACGTCAAGGGGACTTGATAGGGCACGTTAAGAAGGAAAAGGAGATTTGTAATCGTATGTCCATACAAGAGTCTCAAGCATAGGCCAGGGTAATAAGACAAAAATATACCCTGTTCGTGACACTTCAGTAGCCAGGGTACTGAAGCGTTTTTTGTCAGGTAATACCCATAGCAACATATTGTAACTATTTCCTGCGTAGGATCTGGCGGCCATTTTTATTTATAAACAATTAACTGCCAAAAAATGGCATTTTCCCTTTTTTTTTCCAAATCAACGGAAAACAGTGCAATTTATGATTTTTTAGTACAAATATCTTCGAGATTATAGAAAAAGCTTTAAAATGACGTATTACAAAGTTTGATATACTCATTTATTGTTAACATAATTGTGAAGAATGGTCGGAATTGCAAAAAAATTATTTTCGCAATAACTGTTGTAAAAATTAGTGTACAGCTTTAAAATTTTTGTCAAATGAGGATTCTTTGGTGCTTAATATGTGATAAAAATTTCAAAGCGATTCATTCAATTGTTTAAATTTTATTCAAATTGTTTATCACAGGGAGCATTTTTTTTGCAATAACATAAGTCAGAAAAAGATGACGTTAGAACCATTCCACTGGTGTCAAATGAAAGAACATGAGCTACGTTTTTAACATGGTTTAAAAAAGTGAATAAAAAATGCAACTATTAGTAATAAATAATTATGCAAATGTATCGTCAATTTTTCATTATAAACTTTTTGAATAACTTTTTCCAAAAAAATTAACTTTTTTACCCTGATTTAAGTGCACAACTACCAAGTAATGTTATTTAAATATATCATAATTGATAAAAAATTGTAATAAATATAAATAATTCCTTATATAACAAAATAAAAAGTGTATAAGTAAATATTTACGATACTTTCTCATAATTATTTATTACTACTAAATGCATTTTTTATTTACTTTTTTTAAACCAAGTTGAAAATATAGCTCATGCTATTTTATTTGACACCTGTGGAATGGTTCTAACGTCATTTTTTCTGACTTATGTTATTGCAAAAAAAATGCTCTCTGGGATAAACAATTTGAATAAAATTTAAACAATCGAATGAATCGCTTTGAAATTTTTATGATATATTAAGCACCAAAGAACGCTTATTTGCCAAAAATTTCAAAGCTGTACACTAATTTTTACAACAGTTATTGCGAAAATATTTTTTTTTGCATTTCCGACCTTTTTTCGCAATTATATTAAAAGTAAATGAGTATATCAAACTTTGTAATACGTCTTTTTGAAGACTTTGTCATAATCTCGAAGATATTTGTACTAAAAAAACCATAAGTTTCCCTGTTTTCCATTGATTTGAAAAAACAAGTGAAAATGCCATTTTTGACACTTAATTGTTTATAAATAAAAATGGCCGCCAGATCCTACGCAGGAAATAGTTACAATTTGCTCTTATAGGTATTACCTGTCGAAAAAACGCTTCAGTACCCTGGCTGTTCAAATGTCATGGAAAAAACCTTATTACCCTGGACTAGTACTCAAGTATAACAAATTATACCCGATGATGGTTGGGTATTTATTTCAACCAGATCACCTACAGTTTCATGTAAATATTATGTTTTAAATATATTCCCAAAATACAGTCAAACTTAATTGTTCCATAATGGCTGATGTGTTAGTTTGGTCCCGTTCTTTATTTATTAAATAAAATATGAATTATAGTTGTTTGGAATAATTTTATAGTATATTATTTATCATATATAATATATATTATTTATCATATGTAACTTATCCGGTTTTTCACCGATTATTACTTTAAAGACAAAAAACCGGTTATAACCTGGACAAAAAACAACCGGTGAAACAGTGAAACCTGTTATTTCGAAGTAAAAAATGCCAGTTTTAGGTTATAACCGGTAGGTTTTCCCATCCCTAGAAAGCGTTTGTTGTTTATTGCTTACAATTTCACGTTACCACATGTTATTAAAAACCATAATTCATTTTTACTGTATGAAACAAGAACTGAACTTCTATACTCAAAGGTAACTAATCCTATCCTGTCGCTTCTTAATTTCCTTTCGGGAATATCTTCAATTAATTTTGCTCCCGGAGTATCGTATTTGTGCGCTTCAAAATATTGTTAAGCTCAGAATGTAATTACACGCAGAAAAAAGATTACTTTGTCGTTATGTAAACTGTTTTTAATTGGCTGGTTTGTTTACCCATCAAATTTGAGACTAAAATAAACAGATGTGATATCAGTCTGTAAAAAGTTTTAAATTGGTTTTTATTTTGTTGAAACCGGTCCTGGTAAAGAGACAGTGAGGTCGATTTAAATCCGCTCCGCAAAAAAACTTCAAATACTGAAGCTTGGCGAGCAGAAAAATCACCAAATTATTTGCAAAGTGTAAATAAGTCAGTTAAGAAATTTACAGTGTAAATTTAAAAAGAATATTGAAAGTAAGATCCATACATTATTAATCTAACCTAGTTTAATAAAATTATATTTTAACTACTAACAGTAAAATAATTACAGTCATAGTCAAGTTTTTTGGCACTGATAAGAAGTCAAGGTCCTATGGGTGGACTAGCCGAAGCTGCTTTCAGCAGTGGTAATTACTAATAAATTGATTTAATTATAATTAAGGTACTTCGGTATCTATCTATCGAAAAATACAGAGTCGGCTTTCTGAACGAAAACAAGAAGATATTGAAGAATAAGAAGATATTGAAGAATAAGAAGATATCGAAGAATAAGAAGATATTGAAGATAAGAAGAAGACATTGTTGATAAATCTAATTTATTCAAGTGAACATTAATTGTTGATATAAATAAATAAATAAGATATTAAATGGTATTTAAATAGTTTTATAATTAAAGTAAAAAATTGAATAATATATAAATATTTTGTAATTAAAGTAAAAAATTTAATTAATTTGATTTAATCAAGTAGGTTTTAATTTGATTTAATATTTGTATTTATAAATACATACCTACTTTAATAATTTGAATAGGAAGAAAGATGGCGGATGGTAATGATAGCATTAATGAGGACGGTAAAAGAAAAAGCAAAGAGGAGCCAGATATATTTAGCAGGAGTAGAAAAGTGAACCGAACACCAGACAGGTCGAAACCATCAACGAATGAAACCAGCAGCCAGAACGAAATGATGGAACTAATGAGACAATTAGCAAGCGATAACAAAAAGAAAAACAAGGACCTGGAAGATATAAAAAATACAATGGGTAATATGATTGAGGAACTAAAAGAAATTAGGAAGGAAAATAATGAATACAAATTGCAAATGAAAGAAATAATAAGAGAAAATGAAGATCTAAAGAAAGAAATGGCTACGATGAAACAAAAAATAGATAAAATAGAAATAACCTTGGAAGCATGTCAGAAAGAAAAGAAGAAAAATAACCTAATAATGAGAGGCTTACCACTAGACACAATAGGAACAGAGCAAATAGAGAACTTCATAGAAGCAAAAATGGGAGTAAAATCAGAAATAAATAGGGTACAAAAGATAAATGAAACAATGTGTGTTATAGAATGTAAAAAATTCGAAGATAAAATGAAAATACTGAAAGCCAAGGGTAAACTAATGAGCTATAAACAACATAGAGTATATATAGAATGTGACCTAACATTAAAAGAGATAGAAATACAAAGAAACCTTAGGAAGATAGCAGCAGAGGAAAAGACTAATGGGAAAAGGACAAAAATTGGATATGGATTCATAATTATTGAAGACATTAAGTGGAAATGGAACCAAAAAACAAGCCGGATAGAAAAAGTAACATACAATACAGAACCAACTTGTTCAAAAAACTAGCTGTAGAAAACACAATGATGGACCGAGAAACAAAACAGGCAAAGAACAGGGACATGACCAGATTTAAAGATAATAACACAAACGTAAGGAAAAACAAATTGAAGTACAACTTAAACATAGAAAAGAACAGAACAATTTTGAAAATGGCATCATGGAATGTAAGAGGTATAAATGGGGAAGAAATAGAACTGGGGGAAGAAATTAGAGATAAGAACATTGAAATAGTAGCTATAACAGAGACAAAGAAAAAAGGAAGAGGATCAATAATATTAGAAAACGGAATGTTACTAATATACAGTGGAGTGGAAGAAACGAAGAGAGCTCAGGCAGGAGTAGCGTGCCTGATTAAGAAGGATAGTATCAACAAAGTAAAAAATTGGATATATTACAACGAACGTATACTAAGAGTAGACATATATATGGATACAGAGGAAACCAATACAAACCTAATCATATGCTATGGACCAGATGAAGACGCAACAAAAAACGAAAAGAATGAGTTCTGGGACAAATTACAAGAAGTGATAAATGATTGTACAGAGAAAATGGTGATCACAGGAGACATGAACAGTAGAGTGGGGAAAGAAGCAGAAAAATGGAACAATGTCATCGGACCGTATGGGGAGGAAAAAATAAACAAAAATGGAAAATTACTACTTGAATTCTGTCTAGACAATAACCTGGTGATTATGAACACACACTTCCAACATAAAAGGATACACAAGATCACAAGAGAAGTCAAATCAAGAGACGAACAATCAATTATAGACTATACTATAGTGCAAAAAACAGAGAAGAACTGGATAAGAGACGTAAGGGTGAAAAGGAGTTATGAAATTGGTAGTGACCACTATCTACTAGAAACCACATTCAAAAGCAAAAGAAAAGAAATAAAAAGAAATGAGAACATAAACAGAGAACACAAAGAAATAATAAAAATTTATAAACTAAGGGAAGAAACAACGAAAATAAGATACACAGAAGGGCTAGAGAAAGAAATAGACAATGAACATATAATAACAGAAACAATAGAAGAAGAATGGGGAAAATTTAAAAATGCGATGATAAAAACAGCTAAATCAATATGTGGAACCACAAGAAATAACAACAGAGGGAAACGAACGTCTTGGTGGAACGATGAAGTGAAAAGAGAAATAAAAGAAAAGAAGAAATTATGGAAAGAATACATACAAGACAAAACACAACAAAAATATGAAAATTATAAGAGAAAAAGAACAAAAGTTAAAGAGATAGTTAGGAAAGAGAAAAAGAAAAGTTGGGAAAAATTCGGAGAAAAAATGGAAGAAAACAGCACAGAAAACGTAAAATTATTTTATAGAACACTGAAAAACCTAAGAAGCAACAAAGAAACGAAACTGAAACAAATAATGAACAAGGAAGGAATAATAATAAATGACGATAAAACAATAATGGAAAGATGGAGGGAACATTTCCAGCTGTTACTGAATGGAAATCAAGTGAACACAATGGAAAACACAATGGAGAAGGAAAGCCACATAAAGAGAGTATCCATAAGAAACACGGAAAATCCAGAAACTATAGAAAAAGAAGAACTAGAAGAAGCAATAAGAAAGATAAAGATTGGAAAAGCACCAGGAAGCGATGAAGTAGCACCAGAAATGATGAAATATATAGGAATAAAAGCAAAAGAAAAATTGTTATACATATATAACCTAATATGGAAGAGAAAAGTAATACCCAGAGAATGGACAAATGCAGTAATTATACCTATATACAAAAAAGGAAACACAAGAGACTGTAAGAACTATAGAGGTATATCACTACTATGTGTAGCAGCAAAAGTATACGAAACCATAATAGAAAGGAAAATCAGAAAAGAAATAGAACATAAATTAGAGGACGTACAAAGTGGATTCAGGAAAGGACACAACACACAAGACCATATATTTACCATGCAACAAGTAATAGAAAAAGCATTAAAGAAAAATAGAGAAATATACCTGAGCTTTATAGACATGGAAAAAGCCTTCGACTCAGTCAAAAGAAAAGATATATGGGAAAGCCTAAAGAAGAAGGAAGTAAGCGAAGAACTGATAGAAGCAACAAAGAGTATATACATGAAAACAACAAATACAGTAAGAATGTTAAATATACAGTCAGAACCATTTGAAACAACTCAAGGAGTTAGACAAGGGGGAAGTCTCAGCCCAGTGCTATTCATAAATGTAATAGATGAGATAGTGAAAGAATGTAAGAAAACTTTCAAGAAATACTGCATCGGTTGGAACAGAATGCAAATGATAAACGCTGAGATGTGTATATTTGCAGACGACATAGTATTAATTGCGGAAACAGCAGAAAAACTGAAATACAACTTAGAGAAATGGAACCTAGAAGCAAGCAAATACAACTTAAACGTAAACAAAGAGAAGACTCAGATAATGAAAATATCAAGGAAACAAGGGACGGAAGATCAAATAGAAATAATGATAGACCAACATCAATTAATACAGACAAATTCATACAAATACTTAGGAACAGTAATCAACAACAAAGGAGACATAGAGGACGATCTTAACAACAGAATGGAAAACACAGGAAAACTATTCCAAGCACTAAATAGAGGATTCCTTAATAACAAAGAAATATCAACAAAGACCAAGATGACAATATACAAAACAATATATAGACCTACGGTGACATATGGAGCAGAAAATTGGATATTAAACAAAAGACACCAGAGCAGAATACAGGCAGCAGAGATGAAATACCTCAGAAGAACGATAGGAGTAAAAAGAACAGATAGAATCAGAAATGAAGAAATAAGAGAAAGACTCAAAATCAAGCCGATACTCGACTCAATCAAGAAGAAAAAATTGGCATGGTTCGGACATCTAACCCGGATGGACAATGATAGACAAGTGAAAAGAGTGTGGGAAGCCAAACCAATAGGTAAGAATAGAAGAGGAAGGCCCATCAAAGAATGGAACAGTGACATTTCGCAGATACTGCAGAGTAAGGGTAAGACTTGGCAGGAAGCAACACAGATGGCATCCAATAGGAAGGAATGGAGAAAGTTCGTTAAGAGCTAGGACAATTCAGAAGATTGTAAAATATTGTAATTTATTGAATTGTAATTTAATGAATTGTATTATAAATGGCCCTACACCGAAAGGTACTAATGGGTCTACTGATTAAGTAAAGTAAAGTTTATTTTGTTATTTTAGAGACCCCCTTGTGATGGTTGATGATGATATCGACAAAAAATGAGCTAGTGAATTTTCCTTGCCTTTATAAAATATGTATTATTCATTTTTTTTCTTTAAAATTAAGTACCTATAGTTCGATAAAATAGCTGAAACCTTCAGGGTCATTCTATCCCTAATCGAGGAGCAAATATTAAGTTGTATAAAACCGTTGATTGAGGTATACCTCCAATACCTTAATCAATGATAAAACTGACGGAAGCGTAAACATCTATTTAACCATTGAACACAAATTTTAGCAGGTTTGCAACGTTGCCAGTTAACTTCGTAATTCGTGAAATAGTTGTTTGTTGAATTTTCATATCAAATACTACTTTGCAAACGGAGGTTAAAAATTACAATTTATTTGTTATAAATCAAATGTAAAAATAAAAAAGGTGCTGTTATAGTCCAGGGCACATCTATTTTGAGATGGACGTTGACAGATGGCTCATATTCTTTTGCAGAAATTTCTTGGAATTAACTCCTATAATAATAATTGGGTTATCCTCCCACTCAAAAATGTCCGGAACATTGTTTAAATAATCAAAATGTCAAAAAATGAAGGAAAAATTCGATTATTTTCTTCGTTTTTTAATTATAACTTTCAAAGTATTCACTTTCGAGAAAAGATGTACTAATATAAAAGTTGCGTAATTAAATTTCCTACAATATAGGATTAGTTACAAATTTTAAAAGTTGTCACAATTGTTGCAAAATAGCAATAATTGCGAAAAATTCATAAAAAAACAAGTATTTGCATTTTACGTTTTTCAACAATTTATGCTACACTTAGGATCTTCATATTTTACCCAGAAAAACTATATAATATAGTAAAACTATCCTGTAAATTTCACTAATATGGGTGTAATAGACTGTGCAAAATAAATTTTGCAATCCAGCTTTCGCAAAAAAAATTTCATTTTTTCAAAATGTTGAAGGACTGAAAGTAAAGCAGATAGCAAGTTGAATTTTTTTTTCGTATAGAAGAATACCGAACCTTTCATTTGCAATTTTTAAAATTAAAATCCATTAACTACCACGGCGTCAGGAATTTTTTTTTTAAACATTAATTTTTGGTGCTACGCGCAGGACAGTGGTGTTAGATTCTCAAGTTGATTTCCACCAAAATTTCTTTCAATCTTTATCTAATATATTATTTTCTTACACTATATTTTGTTGTATTTAAATATTTTAATTCCACAAAAATCAAACTAATTTGATTATTGTTTGTGAAATATTGTTTAAACAGTTGCAAATGTTTAAAAATAGTAAACTTTTATTCTCTAACTTAAAATATATGAACAAAGAAAGTTGTTGCCAAGAAAAGTGTTATTTCAAAAGACCGAGCATGTGTTTTTATTTTGCAATAAACAAATTTATTTATTTATATCGAAATGTACTAAAAATTAAAATTTGTCAATCATTATCAAAAGTCATTGGAATACCCAATCAGAGCAAACTATCCGCTGTCCTGCGCATAGCACCAAAGAAAAATGTGTATTTAAAAAAATTCCTGACGCCGTAGTGGTTAACCGATTTTAATTTTGCAAATTGCAAATGAAAGGTACGGTATTCTTCTGTATTTAAAAAAATTACACTTGCTGTCTGCTTTATATTCAGTCCTGCAAGATTTTGAAAAAATTAATTTTTTTTTGCGAAAGCTGGATTGCATAATTTATTTTGCAAAATCTATTTAACCGATCTTAATAAAATTCACAGTATTGTTTTCTTATATCATAAAGTTTTTCTTGGTAAAATATGAAGGTCCTAAGTGTGGCATAAATGGTTGAAAAACGTAAAATGCGAATACTTGGTTTTTATCGTTTTTTCGCAAATATTGCTATTTTTTAACAATGGTGACAATTTTTAAAATTCTTAATGAATTCTAAATTGTAGGAAATTTAATTGCACAACTTTTATGTCAGTACAACTTTTCTCAGAAATGAACACTTTCAAAGTTATAATCAAAAAACGAAGGAAAAATCGAATTTTTCCTTAATATTTTGACATTTTGATTATTTAAACTGTTCCGGACCTTTTTGAGTGGGAGGATAACTCAAATATTATTTGAGTTATTTTCAAGCAATTTCTGCAAAAAAATATGAGTCACCTCTCAACGTCCAAATGAACTAATATATTTACGGGCGTAATGAATCTGCCGGATTTATACTCAGCTATTGCTACTGCCGCTGCCGTTGACGGAAATATTGCCCGAAATATGATCTCGACACGAGTGAGGTGTTTACATCAGTCTCATTACCGAACGAATCACAAGAAAGGAATGTGACAACAACATCGTCTTGCTCTCTTACTCACTTGCCGCTCTGTCGGCGGCGAAGCCGCCTTTGACTTCTCTCCTTTGACTTCCGTCACTAGAACCGACTTTTTGGGTATGTAGGTGCAGTGGCAGTAGCATGACGAGTAAAAGCGCGAGTGAGCTATTTACACATTCACGCTGCCCACTTCCCTGTCCAATTCCCTGTCGAACAGGGCTGAGTATAAATCCGGTATTAATACTTTTACCCTCCGGTGAGTGCAGGTAACAAATAAATATGTAAGAAAGTGGTCACAACAAGCGCAGGTACTACGACCCTAATTAGGTAGGCACTAAGTACCTTTTAATCTAAATTTAATGACATGTTAAAAACATCCCGTATATCTGAAACGAAGCGTTTGCGAACATATTATGATTATAAAGCAAACTGACATTATTTTGATGTGTAAAATGACCCCTTAAAGTTTGCCGCACTTATTTCGAAACACTCTGTACTGATGACGAACATGGCCAGTTGTTAAAGTACTGAACTTTTTTATTATCCAACATAAGCGAATTAATCTAAAAACAGAATGTTAAGGAAATCGGAGAGTATAGTTGGTTTTTAATACCAGTATTTTATAAAAGCTAGAATAGTCCATAGGGTGATGCGATATTATTACAGCGATATTGTTAATAAATAAGGCTATAACATGGTAAAAAAATCACTTAAATCGGACAACAGGTTTAGGAAATTCAAGACATCAAAAATGACGAAATTTTCAGTGGATCGATTTTTTTGCACCCCTGTATTGGAAGAAATCACGATCCTCAGTAATGGAGAATCGACAAGAGAGAGAGTATGTCGAAAAATTATAATTTAAAAATAGAAATCGACCTGATTCGTAATTTATCTGGACGCGAGAAAATGAATTTATTCCAACTCAAACGTCCTCACTGTGCCTATAACTTCAGAGGCTTATATCTTAAAACCATGATTTTTTAGAGCTACACGCCCATTGAGTCTATTGTTCTACACATCAAGGATTACCAGAACCCAAAGTTTCAGAGCATTTGACAGGGAGCCATTTCCCATAAGGTTTCTGCGGGGTCCTTTAAGGGGACCTAATATGTCACCGAAAGAAGAAGAAAATCTTAAAACCTTTTTGATATAAGCCAGTAATTATTGGTCATTATGCTTATTATTCCTCATTATTATTATTACTTATTGTTCCTCTACTAATAACAATTCATGTTCCGGTAAATAAAAAACACACTGCTGCTATTCTTGTTCTCATGATCATTTTTCAGTACGTCACAGTTTTTCGATTTCTCTCTAATGCATTAAGTTTGATGAGACGGAAAAAGCGGTAGCTCCGTGATTAAACACAAAAATAATGCAGCATTACAATGGTTATATACATAAGATGTCTATTCCTAACCTACGTTTGATTCGTTGATATTTAGAATGCGCGTTTTTTCTAGCCAATCAAATACACGTATTACGAACATTTGACGAAAACTTCGTCCATTTTGGCCAATTTTTAGAAGTGTCAAAGAGTCAAGTGACGGTTATTATTCAGGTCAGTATTTTGTGTACCTATCATTTTGAAATTTCGAATTCGACTTCCCTTGTGTTTCACAACGTTTTTGTGCATTATTTTGTGTTTTGGTTCAGAATTTAGTTCGTTAAAAGTTAGTTTTGTATTTTGGTTTAGAATTTAATTCGTTAGAAGTTAGTTTATACTCCAGGTTATTATGCAAGAAAAATATCCATAGTAAGGAGACGTAACTCATGGCTGAAGAACCTTAGGAACTGGTTTGGATGTAATAACAATGAATTATTTAGAGCCGCGGTTTCAGAAATAAAGATCGCTCTGATGATTACCAACTTTTGAAGCGGAGACAGCACCTAGAGAAGAAGATAAAAATACAGTTTATGGATAGTTTTGTGTCATTTTTGAATGTTTCCATATTTATAAATTTAATTAACAATATTGTTTACTTTTTAATTTTATTCCCCTTTATAAAAAATACCTACATGTTAACATATTGTGTAAAAATCAAATCTACTAAGTTACTAATTAGTTTAATTCCACAAGCTTTTCACCTATGGCGAAGTACGATTCTGGCATCTGTCAGATTCGTCAATAATTACATGAAATAAGTCTCGACACACCCAATACAGTATATGACGTCATAATTAATGACGCACTGAAAAATGATCATGAGAACAAGAATACAATTGTTTTCCATCACAAAAGTTTTCTTTTAGTTGTGTAAAATATTTTTGTTTTCCTTATTTGGACTGTTCTTTGATTTCGGGAATATAATAGAGGAGCGTAAATCCTTTTGGGTTGTGCCGAAACGAGCCAAAATGTCGCGACTGAATAACCACTTTGAAGAACTTTAATTAAACAACAAAATCGGTTTTGTGGATTGTGGTAGAGTCATCAGTAAAGCGATTACCACCTTTTTTCCGATCTAAAAAATACTCTGTGACAAGAGATATCACTCCGATGACAAAGAAATCGCCGAAACTGAAGCCTATTTTGAAGGCAGGGATAAATCGTTTTACGAGGGCGGCATCGAAAAATTAGAAAAGCGTTGAATTGATTGTATCGTCACGACGCTAAAGGAGATTATTTTGACGAATAAAGAAAATTTTTCATAAAAAATATTGTTAGGCCCGGGTCTTATCGACCGACGTAAGAGGCCGAGATATTTTTTTTGTATGTTCGTAATTTGGATATTTATACACACTAACAGATCAACATTTTCAGTGTTCAATATCAAGCTTTTAGCCCGATCAGGGAATACAAAACTTAACGAAAACCTCCAAAAAAATAAAGGAAGGATGAAAATTTGGGAATAGGTAGATCAAATTGTCTATTATTATATAAAAAAAGTTTACAATTCTACATCCCCTCCATTTAAAAAAAAATGGAGAGGAATACCCCCTTCTCGGGGATGAAAATATACATTCAAAATAAGTCCGGAATTGGATAAAATAACTAATTTTAAGCAACTTTTATTCTATAGAGTTTTTCACTAAGTCAATACTTTTCGAGTTATTTGCAAGTGAATATGTTCATTTTTCAACAAAAAAAAACATGCTTTTGGACGGTTTTTCGGAAATAACTCAAAAAGTAAGTATTTTATCGAAAAAAGTATTCTTAGCAAAAATATAGCTTAGCAAAAAGTGAAACAAATGGTGTACGCATGAAGTCTGTTGACCCAGTAAAAGCAGAGTTATAGCTAATAAGGAGTAGGACCTTCTTCGTCAAATTTTAAATCGAATATTTCGACGTGAAATAACCAAAAAACGGAGCACTTTTCAGGGTAAATTAATTTCAACTTTTTTAAAGTGTTTAAAAAAAGGTTTATTTTTGTTTTTTTAAAAGAACTTCTAATGTTAAAAGTAAGTGAGTTACGCTCAAAATATTGTTGGTCCCTTTTATTTTTTGGTATAAAAATCGCGAAAATCACCCACTAATTATCATCCCAAATAAATTTAATCGTTACCGCTTCACACTTTACTTTTCTTATGTAATATTTATATGATCTCTAGGTTTCATCGGTTCAAAGTGCTTCTTTTTGAAAAGGCTGTAGTTAAAGTGGCTTGAACAAGTCACTAATCACGAGTGTATGCAAATTTTGAACAGTCATAGCATAACCAATTTTTGTCTACCAGGAAAACAAAAAATACAAAATAGTCAGAAAAGCAAAACGTACATTTTATTACTGTTTGAGATTTTTATTATTACTAATAATTTTTAAGTTAAAATCAAATTAATAGTTCAGAAATTTTTTCAAAATCAGAAAAAAAATATTTTAAAACCAATTTTTTTCAAAACTGAACAGTTTGAACCAATAAAACTTATAGATCATTATAAAGAATACCTACATAAACAAAATAACTTGTGAAGCGGTAACGATTAATTTAATTTGGGATGCTAATTAGCGGGTGATTTTCGCGATTGTTTTTAGCAAAATATAAAAGGGAGCAACAATATTTTGAGCGTAACTAACTTACTTTTAATGTTAGAAGTTAAAAAAAAAAACAAAAATAAACCTTTTTTTAAACACTAAAAAAGTTTTAATGCGTTTTCCCCGGAAAGTGCTCCGTTTTTTTGTTATTTTACTTTGAAATATTCGATTTGGAATTGGACGAATACGGACCTACTTTTCATTAGTTACAACTACGCTTCTACTGGGTATACAGACTTCATGTGTACACCATTCTTTTCACTATTTATAAGCTATATTTTTACTAATATCTTTTTCGATAAAATACTTACTTTTTGAGTTGTTTGAGAAAAACCGTCGAAAAACATGTTTTTTGTTGTTAAAAATGAATATATTCACTCGCAAATAACTCAGAAAGTATTGACTTAGTAAAAAAACTCTATAGAACAAAAGTTGCTTACAATTAGTCATTTTATCTAATTAAGGACTTATTTTGAATGTATATTTTTTCACCCCCGAGAAGGGGTATTCCCCTCCATTTTTGTAAGATGGAGGGGGTGTAGAATTGTAAACTTTTTCTTGCATAATAATAGACAGTTTCAACTACCTATTCCCAAATTTTCACCCTTCCTTTATTTTTTTTGGGTCAGATTGTTCTTTGATCGGGCTGTTTATATTACCGTAGAGTTCAAAGAAATAAATTAAATTTAAAGCGTGTAAATAAACATACTGCAGTTGCTAAGAGAATAGGCATGGACCATTATTGCTAGGAGGCAGGGGATGATTGCGCCGATTCTACCTACTAATGGTAAGCGTTCACAGGTCCGCATCGTACGCGTACGCATCGGATTAATTTTTTATACTGCGTCCACTGTATCGGTAGCGATCGGATTGCCGATGCCATTACCTGCTAGGGTAGAAAAATTACTAAGGTAAACTTTAAAATTTGTTGTTTATTTAATTTAATAATTAATTTATGCATATTAACTACATTTATTAGTATGGTAAAAATATGATGTTTTAATGTATCTGTTTAGTTATAATAAATCCGCAAAAACGTAAAATATATAGTTCTTTTTAAAATATCTACAAAATGAAACATGCTAGGTGCATACAACCGATATCAGAAGAAAGCCTGTAACATTTACTACAAAATGCAATACTAATATACAGGGTGTACCATTAAAAAAATTAAAGAAAAATGTATTTGCAAATAGTGATCACATTGTATATTATATTGATGTACCTATTTCAAAGATATTAAATTATTTAAAAATGACACTATACTGGTAAAACTCTGATATGTTATTTTAAATATTTTAAAAATTATTAACTTTAAAACAATAAAGCCTTACACAAATTCTACATGTATTTAAAAAATACATTCAAAAATGATTTGTAAACCTTTTTTTATCGGTATAGTAGTATTACAGCTTATACACCAATTATTCTCTTGGTAGACCGCAAGCTATAACATAAACACGACGGTAGACCGCATAGGAGCAAACATTTTTCTAAATAATTATACATTTGAATATAAAGGAATACACAAAGCTGTTACAATTTGACCTAAATGGAAAATAGTAACTACATCAGTAAAAGTTTCTTTAAAGATTAAGCAAAGTCTTTATTTAGACTTTGCTTGCTTTTTCATCTTTTGTGAGGGACAATGAAATGTTTTGCATCAATTTTACACTTCTCTCAGTAACATCATTTACAAGTATAATATTTTTTTAAAAGTTTATTGCTTTAAGATAGAAAAATGTGTTGTTTTTTTAATGAGAATAAATTTTCATAGTTAGATACCCAAGCAAGATATCTTGAAAAAGACCAATAATCATGAAAAGTGAGTAATATTTATATTTTAATCCCCATAATCAACTTATCATGGCCTGTAATATTTTTTTCTAAATATACCTAATATAAAATAAAAGTTAAAACTGAGTTTACTTGTTTCATTACGGACAAGACGGTCGTCAAATAATGGAAATAGCTGTAGATTAGCTCCCACTGGATCATGCGAAATTCCGACCAGAGCGCGTGGGATGCGTCCACTGATCGGCATTCTGAATGACTCATCGGCACGCATCGCAAAAGTTGCCTCTCGAAGCAACCCTTCGGCATTCCCGATGATGCGATCCGTACGATGTGGATCAGTGGACGCAGTTAGATAAGTTTTTGTACAAGGCAAACTAAAATCCGTTGCGTACGATGCGTACTATGTGGGTCTGTGGACGATTGCCTTAAATCAATGTTTACGTATATTATTCACCTCCCAAAATTAAATTCGGAAACAAATATAAAGAACGCTTAAAGTTATTATAACCAATAATTGAAAATATAAAGGCAATGAAACAAGTATATTCAACCCCTAGTAAACTGCAGATTTAACTTAAGTTATTATAAATAATAAGACAGTTCGTTAGTGTTTGATTCAGAGTTGTGACTACATAGTTTCATTGATAAAGTCTGAGGAGGCAGAAGCAGCTGTGTGGAGATGGTGGTCCAACTCTAAATCAAATAAAAACAAAAACTGTCCTTCCCCTTTTTCATCTTTACTCAGATTTTGAGTATTCGAAACTGTCTTTCGGTCCTTTTCCTAGACGAATAGAAAGTGCAAATAAATTGCAAAAGCCGGGGATTTAGGATGCTGGCAGAAAGCAGTTTCTTTTAACGAAAAGTCTTATATTTAAAATATTGTTTATTATTTTTATTAAACGCTCTTCTTTAGTTCAATCGTTTGTTTTGATCGTTAATTTGACTGCCTTTTCTTCAATGTAAATGAATAAAAATTTGCAGACATATGCATTGGCGGGAACAATACACGAATGGTCAATAATTTTTTTTTATGTTTATTAATTGTTTAAATAAAAAAAAACAATTTTAATGGAAAATGCTTAAATCTCTGATTTTTTACAATGTAGAAACTTAAAACTTTTACAGATTGTAGCTAATTATATGAACTATACATAATTTCCCTTTTTATGTTAATTGTTTACGTTATTAGGCCTAAATACCGCGTACCAAAAAAAAAGTTGATTAATAGCAAGCTGAAAATTTGTTAATAGCTTAACGGTGTCTAGTTAGACAAACTTTGATGTACGGGAACACTGGAACAGGGAAAGTTTTAATTGTGGAACATTTTAAAAATTTGCAACGTCAGATTACGAAAACGTCTCATGTATTTTGTCGGACAGAACATCCAATTGATTTGTTACCGTTTAATTAAACTCTCATGCAAAAATCAGTCTGCTATTACTAACCAACACGATTCCTGTCATTTGACATGTTCTTCGTGTTCCACTCATTAAAATGCCCAGTTGGTGATAAACACCAGTCTGATTTTTGCATGAAATGAAATGGTAACAAATCAATTGGAAGTTCTGTCCGACAAAATACATGGAACGTTTTTGTAGTCTGACGTTCCAAATTTTTAACCTGTTCCACAGTTAAAACCTCCCCTGTTCCAGTGTTCCCATACATCAAAGTTTGTTTGACTAGACACCGTTAAGGTATAAACAAATTTCCAGCTTGCTATTAATCAACTTTTTTTTGGTACGCAGGATCCAGGTCTATATGCTTTATAAACAAACAATAAAGTTTCAAATACTTTGCCGATTCCGACTACTTTTCATGTTTGTACATGTATCATGTTTATAGACATCCTAAGCGGCGACGATTATTGAACGCTCATATCTTTGTTTATATAAACATCGGCGCTTATTCGCATCAAATTTCAATACGATACGAAACAAAACTTCAACCAAAACTCGAATTAAAAAAAAATCGTGTTTTTAACGTAGTCTTAGAAAAACCACTGGTAGAGACGTTTCGTGTTACAATTAACATTAGAATTCGTAATTCGCGAGAAATTAACAGGTTCTACACCGTGCAATAGAAGAGATGGAAAGACTTCGAAAACTGTAATAGGTGTAATAATGATTTTGATTTAAGACACGTAATGAAGAAATTACATAAAATGTAAAATGTATGTATCAAATGTTGAAATGAATGCAAAA
Source organism: Diabrotica virgifera virgifera (assembly GCF_917563875.1). Lineage (NCBI taxonomy): Eukaryota > Metazoa > Arthropoda > Insecta > Coleoptera > Chrysomelidae > Diabrotica > Diabrotica virgifera. Next base: position 38,426,492 of record NC_065451.1, on the reverse strand, counting down.
AATTTGTCTATCATATACATCCTTTTTTAAACATGACGATATATTTTAATGTTTGAAAAGTGTAAGACTAAAAAGGAAAAAATAAAATATATGAAAAAAAATTAAGAAACGCTTTTCTTTAGTTACGAGTGACTAAAATTAAAAATATTATATAAAAATCAACTAAAAAGCAAAAAATAAAAAAAAATTAGACGCGAAGGATTATTTGAAAAAAACTGTTACACAGATTAAATAATATGCAAAAATCTCACACATTCGTTAAAAAATTGAAAAAATCTAACACATTCGTTAAAGAAAAGCGTGGGGCGCGTCTTCATCGAATATACGGTTTTCGCCCCACGCTTTTCTTTAACGAATGTGTTAGATTTTTTAATTTTTTTTTATTTTTTGCTTTTTAGTTGATTTTTTTATATGTTTAATTTTAGTCACTCGTAACTAAAGAAAAGCGTTTCTTATTTTTTTTTTTTTTCAAATTTTTCTATTTCGGTTATTTTTAATTGTTTAATTATAGTAAACTTAATATTTGGGGCTTTTCGTCTTTCTCGTTTTACGAGAGATGTCGCTGATTTGCGTCTTAAAATTGTTTGGTTCAGAGTTGTGACTACATGGCTCCATTAATAAAGCCTGACGAGGCAGAAACAGTTGTCTGGAGATGGTGGTCCAACTCTGAATCAAATAAAAACAAACACTGTCTTTTCCCCATTAATTAATTATGTATAGATAGATACCGTAAACGAAATTGTATATACTTAAAATAAATTGCCAGACCATACATAAATGGATAAATATCCAAACCCATATAAATAAGAAGAGGTGTTCGAAAGGGATGTGTGCTTTCTCCTTTTTTATTTAACATTTATTCGGAAGTCATATTTCAAGAGTCTTTGGAGGATGCAGAGATGGGAAACAAAGTGAATGGAGTATTGATCAACAACATACGATATATGCTGGTGATGGTGTCTTAATTTGTGACTACATAGACACTATAATCGGAGAATACAGTAAGAGAATGGGATAACAGATTAATATCAAAACGACCAAATTCATGATCATATCCAGAAACTTGGATGCACTTGAGAACCCTACCATAACACTGAATACCAAGCCCACTGAAAGAGTGAGCAAATTTAAATTCCTGCTAACGTGGCTTTTTGAAGACTCAGCATCGAACAGGGAAGCAAAATGTCGCATTGGGGAAGATCGACACTCTTTCGTAAAATTCAGGAAGGTACTGACCTGTTCAGAATTCGATCTTCAACTGAGACTAAGGTTTATTATGTGCTACATTATGGTCGGTGCTGCTATATGGCGTAGAGGACTGGACACTGAAAACGAGTCATATAAACAGATTAGAATCCTTCGAAATGTGGCTTTATCGTCGTATCCTAAAGATATCGTCGTCACAAATGTAGATGTTCAATAGAATTAACCAAGAACGCCAACTTTTCGAAACCATCAAGAAAAGGAAAACGCCATATCTGGGTCACATCATGCGAAACGAAAAATACCAGTTCTTTCAACTTATAATTGAGTAAAATTGAAGACAAGAGAGGAATAGGACGCAAGAAAATGTCCTGGCTCCGAAACATAAGGCAATGGACAGGGATTAACGACATACAATCTCTGATACACATTGCTGGAAATTGTGGTCGCTAACATCCTTTAGTGGATTTGCATCTGAAGAGGAAGAAAAAGACGGGAGTATGAATAAATATTGAAGAAGACGCCAAGGCACAGAACTAAGTGTAAATCCCAAGTGTTGATTAGGACTGATTCTACGCGACAAATAAATCGAAAGGGCCCAATCCTCTGCCGGTAGTGTAGGTGCCATGACATGATGAGATATAAAATTATAATTGATTATGAAAAAAAAAGAAACAGATTTGTTTAATGAGCCTAATATTATGAACAGGAACTGTATATATAATTTCATTTTCTTGTTGGATATTATCATATAACGCAACATAGAAATATTTTCGTAATCTTTTTATTATTTCTAGGGGAGTGCAATTAGAACGAAAACATGCATTGTTTCGGAAAAATTCAAACAAGCTTATATTTTTCTAAAACTTTTTTTGGTAGTTTATATACATGTTAAAGTAAAAAGTTCTACTCGCAGATTTGGCCGCTAATTGTTTATTAATTGTTTAAACAATAACAATTATTTTGTATAAATAATTTTAAAAATATCGTTGAATTCATCATTTTACTTTGATCAAATATGTTTCTATTTTGTTTTTGATTATGCTGAATCCGAATATGGCATTACATTTTAAAAAATTCTTATACAGAAGCTCTTGTGTGCGTAGCTAGGAACCACATGCAAAACTTTTTTATTATCAATTTTACGAAAACAAATTATTCTTCATAAAATGCTCTGGATAGTCAAAAATTTAAAACTCAACCGTCATATATCAAATTTTATCAATGTTGTACGAGTTATGTCAAAAATATAAATTTCGTTAAAGAGTAAAGTACCTTCATATTCCAGAATATAAAAAAATGCTATTATGAAAAAATGTTAGAAATTAACAGTTATCTTCTAGTATACAATTACATCATTCTAATCGAAAAAAAAATGTTTTTCAATTTTTTCGCAAATTGCGGATACCCATCATCATTTTATTACAATTATTATAACTAGTTTATTATCAATTTTACGAAAAAAAAGGTATTCTTCATAAAATACTCTATCTGGTCTAAAATCTAAGATACAACTAACAGATATCAAACTTGTGCAATTTTATACGAGGTATGTAAAAAATATGAATTTTACTTATGAGTTAAGTGCCTTTATTATTCACAATATTTTAATTAGAAGGATGTAATTGAACACTGAAACATATTTTTTAATTCCAAACAACTTTTCTTAATAACAATTTTCGATATTGTGAAATATAAAGGTACTTTACTCTTGAGTGAAATTCGTATTTTTTTTCGTACAAATTCACATACCTCGTATAAAACTAATAAAATTTGACATTTGATGGTTGCATTTTAGATTATACACGATGCAGAGTATTTTATTTAGAATAATTCTTTTTCGTAAAACTGATAATAAAAAATTCACAAAGAAGAACTTCCTGTAGTTGGCTGTATACAATTAATTACAAGTGAAATTTAATAAAAAATTTTCCTCTTGGTAAAAGGTATATTAGTTTAAAAAGCCCTAAAGGGCTACAAACATATAAACAAAACGTTTTCGCTCTGTAACAAGAGCATCTTCAGTGTTACAAGAACATGGTGAGCCAACCAAAAAATACAAAGGTCAAAGCCTTTCAAAAAACAGACAAAAGTCTTATATAAATGAACACATCGAAAAATCCAAAGGATGGATAAAATTCCTAAGGATACGGCCCTAGGGCAACATATGACTCCCAGGTAACTAGTACTAGTTACCTTTTGACCCACTTACCACGTGTGTTTTTTTTAATATTACTTTAAAAAAATTAACTTAAGTTTTTTTTATATTTTTATTTTATTTTTATGGCATGGACTTTATGTCATTCAGCCAGTCACAACATGAGTATTAGTGTCATGTGTAGTGTGTATGTTGAGTAAGTGTCTTGTTACTTTGCAAATTCGACATCATTAGCGTAAAACTACTTGGAATTACACATAATAGACGGTATTTTACTAAACATCAACTTCAGAATATATTTTTTATTCGTAAAATATAGGGAATTTTTTTTATTTCAAAATATGAGGATATCTAGAATGATATTAAAGTCAAATAAAAAGTAATGACTTAAAAATTGAAAATACTTTTGAATTTATTAAAGAAAAACATACGCTGGGGTCACAATTTCCCCCGCTTGGTCATCCGAAGGTTAAATAAAAAATTATAGAAGCTACAGATTTAATTTTAGAAAAAATTTTTATCGAGGGTTTTTTTTGAATAATTTTCTGAATTTTTCAACGGTCAAGTCAGTTTTTTTCTATAATTTATATTTTCGGAGTTATTTAAAAAAAAACATCTAATCTCGCAGTTCATTTGTTTAATAAAAAATGAAGCACCCACTCCTCGAGCAGAACTTTTTGATATGTTGTTTATTAAACATTTCTTAATGAAATTACAAAAAGTTCTATCTGGTTTGGTTTTTTCCGAAGTGAAAATCTATATGCACTCCCCTATTCATATTCTGTATCATTAAGTAATAAATAAATTATCACTAATCCTCTTTGTGCTTTCTTGCAAATCCCACAAATCATTAGCTATTCAAAATATAAATCATAATTTATTTTGCTCGAATATAAAAAACAAGAAAATTATAACGCACAAATCCAGATCGCATGCTAACTATACCATTAGAGGTCTGAAAATGAACCTTCAAGGGCTTTGTCGTTATTGATAAAAAACTTCAATGTCGAATTTTGCAAGGTTACTTATATTCTTAACGAACTTTATCGCGAACAATCAATGAAGGCCTTTTTGTTACCCTTTTCTGATGAAAATTACGCCATCACATGTAAGGGCTGTTCTTGACATTTTTATTGGTGGCCTTAAAATAGATTGACAGTACAAATATCAAACTAGACATAAAAAGTTTTGTATAATGAAATAGAAAGTAAAATGATTATAGTGTGTGTATGTTCAGAAAGAGAGATGGTATTAGGCAATATTTTTGCCGGAGATATTTGAAAGTTAAAGACGTTATATTAAGTATTTATTTTATAATCTTTAAGGAACTGTATGATTTTTATTGTTATCCGGGCTTTTTATAGCGTATCCCGGCTATTCGCCAGGGTGAAGGTTTCTTTTGGACATTGCCTTCTGAATGCCGCCTAGCCAGGATTGTTTCCGCCTTCCTTTCTACTTTCTTTCTCTTGGCATCCATTTAAAAAAAATTTGGCAGCCTCGCGTCGTCCATTCTTTCTTAATGACCATACCAGAGCATTTGTCTCCTTTGAATATCATGTATGTTAGTTGACTTGACTCCCATGATAAGCCTGATTTTGTGTTCTTTTAAGCCTTAATTTTCAAGATGATTTTCTCCAGAAGTCCATTTCCAATGCAAGTTAAGCGTTGTTCAAGGACTTTAGTAGGTTTCCATGTTTTGCATCCATGAGCATTATACTTTTAAAGATGGAGTTAAAGATGAGATGTTTTCTTTGATTTGATAGTTGTTTTGAACATAGCATCGGGTTTTACATAGGCTGCCAATCACCCTTTCTCCATTCACGATCCTCTGCTCTATCTCTTTTTCGGTGCGCCCACTCTTGTTGATTGTGGTTTCCAAATATATATTATATTCCTCATAATTCTTGTTGTTTCATTCGTTGACTATGAAATCCTGAAGAGTTGGAAAGAAGCATGGATTACTCCAATTCACAAAAAAGGTCCAAAAGATATTTGCGGACATTACAGGTGTATCTCGGTCACTAGTAACTTTAGTAGGCTGTTTGGTAAAATCTTTAAAAAATGATTGAGAAAGAAATTGAACAGCAAGCAGGATTTAGAGTTAGAAGATCTCGCGTAGACCACATATTTACCCTAACACAACTTATAGTGCGGCAGATTCGTGCAAATATTATAAGAATTGTGCATTTAATGATAGAAGCATATAATTTGGACTACATATACTACACATATAAAAGTTCAAAATTAGATAGGAGGCCATCTCAGATTTTGCTACTTTTACAAAAATGGCGGGCGTTCAAAATGGCGACTATACATATGTGACTAATAGCACGATAACTTTTGAACGAGATGTCAGATTTCAACCAAATTTGGTATATAGGTTCTCTTTTTGATGAATAATATCGAGGTCTTGAACCGGAAGAATCGATTTACCAGAATTTGTGTTTTTACTGTTTTTTTTTATGTAAAAATATGTTGTTTCTTTTTCAATTCTTTCACCCTGTATATATTAATTTTTCAAAAAGGTGATACCGGCGTTGAAAAGAGCGTAAAAATATTCTTTAGTTATATTAATTACCATTTAATATATGCATAACGTATCTTCACATGTAGGTACCTATGACCTATATGTGCGGCAGATTCGTGCAAATAATAATACATATAAGAATTATTGTGCATTTAATGGTAGAAGCATATAATTTGGACCACATATACTACACATACAAATATTCAAATTTAGGTACGAGGCATCTCAGATTTAGTCTTTTACAAAAATGGCGGGCATTCAAAATGAATCTGCCGCCCATAGGTACATGTGAACATACGTTATGCATTTATTAAATGGTAATTAACACAACTGAAAAGTACAAAATATTTCCTAAAAAATATATTTACCCTCTTTTCAATGGCGTTATTACCTTTTTGAAAAATGTATATATACACTGTGAAAGAATTGAAAAAGGAACTACATATTATTACATAAAAAAACAGTAAAAACACAAATTCTGGTAAACGGAACGGAGAACAAGAGAATTGAAGAACCTCTCAAATGAGCTAGCACACGACCCCTATTTTCATTTAAAAAAAATAATTGGTTACGTCATCCCGCCCACATGGATGACGTCAGTAGTATACCATATATGCCACAATATCATAACTTAAAAATAAAAATCGACCTGTTTCGGGATTTTTCCTTTAAGTCGCCGGTTTACGAAATAACCAATTTATTCCTTTCATTTGCACCATACAGTCGCGTCGGCGTCGGTGGAAAATAGTGTCGCGCACGCTTGATTAGCAATTAAAAAACAAAGGAGTTCTGAATATTGTATTGCAAAAAACTCTTCGGGATTCCATCAATCGATGTTTAAAGAATATCTGCCTACCTTGGGAACATTCAAATTTTCAGTTTTTCACATAGTTTTTGAGGGTTAAAAATGGCCAATTTCGCAATTTTTCAATTTTTCATCGTTTATATGTCAAAAACTCTCAACTATAGAGAAATGTCACTACAGACCTTTTCTGTTTGGAATGATCCAATAAACCTAAAAAAAACTTTGTTCCATGCAAAAAAAATAATTTTAGGAAAACAACAAAAAAAATGTTTAAAAAATTTTTGACCCACTTTTGGTCCTGGCAACATATAAATTTGTTAAAAGGGTCCTTTTTGAGTGAGATTGTGCAAAAAATCCGAATCGGAATATTTTTCTTAGCGGATGCGCAGTGTCTTTCTGGACTAATTATAGATAGCAGTGCGTGAAGTGTTTAAAGTGTACATGAAGTAACAATGTATTTTAAATGGGACTTACTTTTTGCACTGTTTTTGACACACTTTCATATAATCAAATATCCTTAACTTTCGCGTTGTCATGGTGATGACATATTGAGCAATAAATTACGACAAAAGTTTTGACAGTTTTGTGGTTTGAAAGAAGTTAGAATTTTTAAAGTTATAAAGTCAAAGGCAAAGTTCTAAAAATTGTAGAATAAAAATAAATTCCAGTGACGAAGAGTTACAGTTTTTTTATTTGTTCATCATAGATAAAATATTTTATGAAACTGTGCGTGAAGTACTTTTTGCGAACTTACGCGATGTATAGCACTCTTTCCGTTGTCGCTCGTGCTCTAAACATCGCGTGCGTTCACAAAAAGCATACTTCACGAACTGTTTCATAAATAACTATTTTAAACCGCTCAGCTCTATAACAAGATTTAGTATAATAGACATTAGATAAAGTTATATGTATAATAATTATTATGTGTTTTCGTTATTTAACATCTATCTAATTTTAGTGTTCTTGTACCAATGGCCATAGTTATGGAGGTAATTTATGAAAATAAATAAAAAAAAATGTTGTAGTCTGGCTACGCCCATGTCACCAAAGTTTTGCCAGAAGTGGTGATATACGTGCCATAAATCGATGAAAACAATACCAATTAATTTTATCACGAACACAAAACGTAATTTTCACTACGAAAATTCTATTTCGTCCACTCCATTTCAATGATTGCTCCTTCGCTAATAAATTTCGTGATTATTTTCGCGACCTCGTCTTTTTTCGGTTTTCGGCTGCCGTTGAAGAGCTTTGGGCTTTAATTTAGTAGGTAGTGGCCCAATTACGAGATCCGTCAATTTGCTAAACATTTTAAAGATTAAACACAGCCGTATAAAACACTTTCTAAGGAGCTTAAAACCTTAGAATGGGATTCTTTAAAACGGCGGAGAAAAAAATCGTTATCTAACCATCCTCCGGTGTTGTTTCCATTTAGATTCTTTTACAATCTTAAACGATTTTTTTATTTTGTAACTGAAACCAGTTTTGTTCGGTCGATTCATTATTTAGATACATTTTCTTCTTCTTCTTCTTTGTGTGCTTCATGCTTGTTTTCAAGCGTTGGCTATCGTTGTATGTATAAAAGCTGATGGAATGTTTGTCAGTCGGCAGCTATATGAAACAATTCTAGGGATGGGAAAAACCTACCGGTTTAAACCTAAAACCGGTTTTTTTACTTCGCAATAACCGGTTTTACCGGTTGTTTTTTTGTCCCAGTTATAACCGGTTTTTTCTTTTTAAAGTAAAAACCAGTTATTAGGTTTTTACGGTGATTAGGATTAGGTTAGGTATTATTTTGGATCCCAATCATAATTATTATTCTCAAATAATTATTCCAAACAAAACCATAATTCAAATTTTATTTTATTTTATAAAATACAGAAGCAAATTGAAAGTGAAATGTCACATCAGCCAGAAACAATTATTAAGTTTTATTATAATATTTCCATGAAAAGGTATTTATAATCATAGTATTTACATAAGAAATGATCTGGTTGAATTAGACTCAAACATCATCTATTTTTCACACTTAACTCTTGACATTGAAAGTGAGTGAATGACTTTTCCTGATAACCAAAAATAATGCTTTGACTATGAATATATCGAATTACTGATTACGAATACGAATCTCCAAGAAGTTCGCTACGTTTTCAGAACGATACACTCATACAGGAAGTATTAAATGAGTTAAAATGTACCTATTCTACAAATATACAAACGTGTTAAAAGTAATACATGTTCTTTCGATAGTACTAATTTTGATCATATTGATATCGAGTCAAATGGAGTATCCCAAACTAAAGTGTATTGTAAATGTAACTTTGTAACCTATTGGATTAAAAAAATCGAAAACCGGTTTTTCCAAAAACCGGTTTTTTGGCCGGTTATAACCGCCAGGTTAAACCGTAAGCAAAAAAAACCGGTATAACCGAAAACCGGTGTTTTGTCAAAAACCGCCATCCCTAAACAATTCCTCGACCGTTCGACTTGTCCATTTTCTGATATTACGCAGCCAGGATAGTTGTTTTCTTCCAACCCAGCGCTTTTATTCGATTTTGCCCTAAATGATCAACCGGAGTAATAGGTCTGGATCCCGCGTATGAAAAAAAAGTTGATTAATAGCAAGCTGAAAATTTGTTAATAGCTTAAGGGTGTCTAGTCGAATAAACTTTGATATGTGTGAACACTGGAACAGGGGTAGTTTTAATTGTGGAACAGGTTAAAAATTTGGAACGGCCACAGCACGAAAACGGTACATTTATTTTGTCCGACAGAACAGACTTAAACTCTTCGAACAGAGATTAAACTCTCATGCAAAAATCAGACTGCTATTTATCACCAAATGGGCGTTTTAATGAGTGGAACATGTAGAATATGTCAAATGACAGGAATTATGACAGGTAATAAATAGCAGTCTGATTTTTTCATGAGAGTTTAATCTCTGTTCGGAGAGTTTAAGTCTGTTCTGTCGGACAAAATAAATGTGCCGTTTTCGTGCTGTGACCGTTCCAAATTTTTAACCTGTTCCACAATTAAAACTACCCCTGTTCCAGTGTTCACACATATCAAAGTTTATTCGACTAGACACCCTTAAGCTTTTAACAAATTTTCAGCTTGCTATTAATCAACTTTTTTTTCATACGCCGGATCCAGACCTATAAGCGATATTTAGGTCCTCTAATTATATTACCAAACAGGCCAAAGAATCCTGGCTCGAGAATTCATGTAAAGAAATAGAAGACCTCCAAAAAAAGCATGGCAGTTTCAACCTCCACAAGAAACTTAAATATACCTCTGGAATCAGAAAACAGAAAAATGCTCACGTACTTAAAACCGCAGACGGAAAAATTTGTGATCACGAACAACAGTGCAAAGAATGGGAGAGACAGATCAGTGACCTTTTTGACGATGGTTCTCGAGAAAATTCTACAAATACTACCTGTGACAACCAATTAGACAGAGGTCCCATTATACTGAAGTCAGAAGTCATAAAAGCAATACAACAAGCCAAGAATAATAAAGCACCTGGACCAGATCAAATCCCTGTTGAGCTACTTAAACTTTTAGATGAGGAAAACATTACCTACTTGACTACTTTCTTTAACAAAATTTACAACGAAGGAAAACTACCAGATGATTGGTTGGAGTCACTGTTTATAACATTACCAAAGAAAAGCAGGCCCACCAAATGCAGCGATTTTAGACTAATCAGTTTGATGAGTCACACACTTAAGATACTTTTACGTATTATACTAAACCGAGTATTCCTTCTATGCTAAACTAGAATAAGTAATAAGAAATTTGGATTTAGAAATGGTCTAGGAACTAGAGAAGCACTATTTTGTATGCCCGTTCTATTACAAAAAAAGTTGTGAATTCCTAAAGAACGTTTATGTTTGTTTCATCGACTTCGAGAAGGCATTCGACCGAGTACAACATGATACACTTTTCGATTTCCTGCAGGCAGCAGGACTTGACCACTAAGATATAAGACTGCTGAAATACTTATATTACAATCAAGTAGCCTCTATTCAAATTGGAGACAGTCGTACTGAAAAACTGCCGATAAAACGTGGAGTACGACAAGGTTGTGTTTTATCACCCACACTTTTTAATCTGTACTCTAAAGAAATCTTTAGGGAGGCTTTGGATGACAGACAAGAGGGAGTAAAGCTAGGCGGAGAAGTAATCAACAATATTAGATATTCTGACGATACAGCCATTGTTGCTGAAAATTTACAAGATCTTCAGACACTACTAAATCTAGTCAGTGAAGCAAGTTATCGGAGAGGCCTTAAAATCAACACTTCAAAATCAAAGTGGATGGCAGTTGGAAAGATTAATATAGATCAAGGTCAGCTTTCTCTGGATGGAGAGGAGTTAGAACGGGTAAATTATTTCAAGTACCTTGGCAGCTGGTTAAATGTAAATTGTGACTATGATGAAGAGATAATAACTAGGATCGAAATATCACAGAAGGCTTTTATGACCTGAAAACCAGTTTTATGTAACAGAAACCAGTCGATGAATATTCGAAAGAAGGTGCTGAAATGTTATGTGTGGTCAATCCTATTGTATTGTTGTGAGACATGGACGTTAAAAACCACAATGCTAAACAAAATAGAAGCATTCGAATTGTGGTGCTATCGACGAATCCTAAAGATTTCGTGGGTTTCGCACACCTCCAATGAAGATGTTCTTCAAATGCTGAATTCAGAACGTCTACTCATAAGCATCACAAAGAGGAGAAAAACAGAATACTTCGGCCATATAATTTGAAGACCTAAATACCATCTGCTTCGCCTTAGAATAAAAGGAAAAGTGAAGGGAAATAAATGGATTGGTCGAAAGAAACTTTCATGGCTGCGTAATATTAGACAATGGTGGGGTTGCATAGTTGAAGAATTATTTCGCGCAGCAGCCGATATAGAGAGATTTCAGGAAATTGTAAACATGATGACGGCCAACGTCTGAATACAGACACGGCACATAAAGAAGAAGAAGAATTATATTACCGAAGTATTGAATCTTTCTTATTTTTAGGATGTTGATCAATTCTCGCTCTTTGTACATAGTCTCCAGCACTTCAATACTCCTAGACGCGTGATCAGTGATAGACTTCTACTGAACAATACAGAACGCCAGCTAATAAAGCTTTTTTGTGCAAGTTCTATTCTGGTCGAATTTTCCTCATCACTTTCAATCCTGCAGCCAATCCTGCTACTCAGCTATCTAAAGTATTCCACCCTTTCCAGGATTTTGTTATCTAATTTTAGTACTCAGTCTTCGATATTAATTTTTCCGACCACCAACCATTTTGTTTTCTTTGCGTTGATTGTTAATAGACGGAGAGGCAGCGCTGAAAAATCTCTTTGAATTTACTAAAGCTAGATTTTTCACAGTTGATTACTTGAGTGTGTAGAGAAACATACTTCGGTCGGTCAAGCGAAACGTAGAACAGGGGTTACTGAGAGGGTATCAAAGTTGCTTTCCTACAAAGGTAATTAAATCCATTTACTAAGGCTGAAAATCAGTACATACATTCTAAATTATATATAAATAAAAGTTGTTATAGTCGGTCAGCTGTATGACGGGACAGATCCGGTCGGTCGGCCCCAATAGTCGATTGAGGAAATGAAGCATTTTGGCTCGCAATTTTTTCGTCCAGCATGGTTTTACTTGAAATTTTCACAGAAGGTAGGGAATAGTCCAAAGATTATTTTCTATATCATGCCGCTATCATACGCTAAAACCTTGGGGGTGGTTGCCACTCCATCTCGGTGGTGGGAATATTTTATTACATTATAACCATGTACTTAATTTGATGGTAAAAGTGATTCTAAAAAAAATGTTTTTTACATTTTTTTCGTAAAGCTAATATTTTTCGAGTTATTCGCGCTTGAAAATAACAGTTTTTTGACGACTATTTCACTAGACTGTTTTTAACTGATAAAACGGCATAGCAACGCATCGTTTCCTACTGACAGATTTATGACAGATCCGCCACGAAAGTGTCTGGTAATAACAAATAAATAAAGATTATATTTCGTTGATATGGTGCATTAATTGTCTCGTGAAATAGTCTTGTCGAATATCATTCGAGAGAAAATTATTTCCGGCAAAATTTTCTCCTGGTTTCATTCAAGTTCGTTGCCTTTTGGTAATTTTTGCTTATGAAATTTTGACAAAATCACTCGACTGACGTCTCGTGATTTAAGTCAAAATTTAATTCGCGAAAATTGCCAGGTAATAAACTTTCATACCAGTCGAAAATATTGCCGGCAAAATTTTCTCTCTTGTGATATTATATACGAATAAATTCAGAAGAGCTCTTTTGATATTATATTGTATTTTTGGTTTGGTAAGTATTTATTTAATTAAAATACGTCAATAAAATTTGTAAGTAATCATCTGTCAATATGGTTAACTTCTGTCTACGAGTTCGCCAAACGTGTACATATTACTCTGACTTTTCAATCATAGTGTATGAAATTACAGATTGGTATATTTTTACGAATGTACCGGGTGTCCCAATAAGAATGGCTCTCGGCCATATCTCAGGAACCGTTTATAGTAGAGCTTTGAAATAAAAAATTTTATAACAAAAGTTACCTCAGGAAAAGCCTGGAAATGATTTTCATAATTGTGGGACCACCGCTAGAGGGCGTAATTGAATATCAGAAATTAAAAAATCTAAATTTTACAAAATTTTCCTAATGAAGGGGCACTGGAAATCCGATCGTCGTATTCTTCATAAAATTCTACGCATATTTCATTTGACAAGTTTAGGTCTACCTTTGGAAATAAGAGGTGGGGGTGAGTGGAAACCTTGTTATGAAAAACTGGCTGTGAGTCCGGTTCTGCTTAATAAAATTTTGCAAACTTGGTCTTGTTGAAGACAAATATTTTGCGTCAATGTAAAAGTTATGATTTCGAACGAACTTACTGAGTAATATGCCAGCTAGAAGGCGTTATTTAATTTTTTGCTGAAATCTGGTGTTCCTTGGAAAATATTAAATACAAACATGCATTTTTAATACCGTATTACAAAATTAGACAAAATTAGCAACAGAATAGCGAAAACCGCATGTTAATACCTTTTTTCTATCTCGAGATATCTTACAAAACGTGTAAATTTAAAAACATAACTGTTACTGTCACCGGTAAACGAAATTCATTAAAAGTAGTGTGCTATGGAAACAACAAAGAAACATTTTCCAGCTGTCAACGTATATTAGGTCTTTTCAACGCTTCTCATTTGTTTCGAGCCTCGTTCATATCTCGTATATTAATATTATACACGGATTATACGGCATATGACAGAGGCTCGAAACAAATGAGAAGCGTTGAAAAGCTCTATTGCAAAGAAATAAAAACAACTATTTAGTGATGACATAAACGTAAATTTTTGCCCATCATTTCCGTTGCAAAAATTTACTCTTTCAAGAGTAGATTGAACAGCATTCTCAATTTCTGCTCTCGATATGCTTTGAATGGCGTTTAGTATTCTCTGGATAATGTATTCTAGAGTAGTGTATGATGGGCAACAATTTGAATATTTAGGTCGTCACTAAGTAGTTCTTTTTGTTCTGTGTTATATTTAATTTTAATAGTATTGTTTCTCTTTATATTGTTGTTTTAATTAATTATATTTTTATACGTTGACATCTGGAAGATGTTATTTTGTTTTTTTCCACAGCACACTACTTTTCATTAACTTAGTTTACCGGTGATAGTAACAGTTATGTATATAATTTACACGTTTCTCGAGATATCTTGAGATAGAAAAAAGGTATCGACATGCGGTTTTCGCTATTCTATTTCTAATTTAATCTAATTTTATAAAGTATGATTAAATATGCATACTTGTATTTAATATTTTCCAAAGAAAACTAGATTTCTGAAAAAAATTAAATAACGCCTCCCAGCTGGCTTATTACTTATTAGGATGGTTCAAAATTATCACGCTTACATTGAAGAAAAAGATCTGTCTTCAACAAGACCCAGTTTTCAAAATTTGATTTAGCAGAACCGGGGACTTACAGCCATTTTTTCATAACAAGGTTCCCACTCACCCCCACCTCTTATTTGCAAAGGTAGAGTTAAACTTGTTAAATCAAATATGCGCACAATTTGATGAAGAATACAATAATCGGATTTCCAGTGCCCCTTCATTAGGAAAATTTTGTAAAATTTAGATTTTTTTATTTTTGATATTCAATTACGCCCTCTAGCGGTGGACCCACAATTATGAAAATAATTTCCAGGCTTTTCCTGAGGCAACTTTTGTTATAAATTTTTTTATTTCAAAGCTCTACTATAAACCGTTCCTGAGATATGGCCGAGAGCCATTCTTATTGGGACACCCGGTACATTTATTTGCAGATTATGTCTGGAAAATGATCTGGATACCTTATGATCTGAATTCATTAAGTTTACTTTAATTCTAATCACTTAATGCAGCTGACATAAACGACATTTTTTAAATTCCTGTTACTCTTTACGTCCACTGGCAACTTTACCATGGAGAAATTCATCATACTATATTTGCTTACTCATTATTTTTGTATTATTAATCTATATCAAGTAATTAATTATGGTAGTAATAGTAACATTTATCACCAATAAATATATATTATCAGAAAAGGAATAACATCACAAAAAATTTTTTAAGCATTCTTACGTAGCGAAAAATCCTACGGTGGGGTAGCATAGTCCTGTCGCCAGGGGGGGTACAACGGCCTCGTTAATTCAGATGGACTTACCCAAATTTTTTTTATGTATTTTGACCCGTAGAACACGAATTTTTTGGGTAACAGTTGATCCGGATGTCGATAAGATTGTTATAGACCAAGAACTTGAGGAATCAAATAACAGCGATTTTTGGCAAAACAAAACAATATTTTGTATTTTTTGGGTCATTTTAAGCAAAAAATATTTCTACAAGTTTTTTAGTAGGATGCACAGTTTTCGAGATAAACGCGGTTGAACTTTCAAAAAATCGAAAAACTGCAATTTTTAAACCCGAATAACTTTTGATTAAAAAATAAAATAGCAATTCTGCTTAGCGCCTTTGAAAGTTCAAGTCAAATTATGTCGGTTTTGATTATTTGCATTGCTAAAAATTTATTGTGTTATTGCTAAACAAAGCTACAAACAACTAGTGCGTGAGTGATGTTTCTATGATTTCTCATTTAAAATCGAACGAGTAGGTAGAATAGGTACTAGTGCAATCAAGACTATTTCTACGTTACATGCGTTAAAACGCATGTAAAAGCACGGGAAACCCTACGTGTTTATAGCTTTGTTAAACAATAAAAAAATAAATTTTTACCAATGCAAATAATCAAAACCGATATAATTTGACTTAAACTTTCAAATGCGGTAAGCAGACTTGCTATTTTATTTTTTAATCAAAAGTTATTCGGGTTCAAAAATTGCAATTTTTCGATTTTTTTAAAGTTCAACCGCGTTTATCTCGAAAACTGTGCATCCTACGAAAAAACTTGTAGAAATATTTTTTACTTAAAATGGCCCAAAAAATACAAAATATTGTTTTGTTTTGCCAAAAATCGCTGTTATTTGATTCCTCAAGTTCTTGGTCTATAACAATCTTATCGACATCCGGATCAACTGTTACCCAAAAAATTCGTGTTCTACGGGTCAAAATACATAAAAAAAACTTGAGTAAGTCCATCTGAATTAACGAGGCCGTTGTACCCCCCCTGGCGACAGGACTAGCAGTGTAGCAGTCACATCCGTTTATTTTCAGTATTAACTTAGTTTAGACTTTGTTTTGACTAGAAATTTTTGATTGGATTCGTATGCATATCATCGATGACGCATGGGTATTCTTTCATTTTTTCCGACTGTATGTGTGCTATCCACCGGATTCCGAGCATACGACGGTAACACCGCATCTTTAACGCCTCCAATTTGTTAAGATTCTTCATTTTTGGTGTCCGGGTTTCACATCTTCAAGTTCTTCTAGACTCACTGCCATTATGGCGGTGTCGTCTGCCGCGATGATTGATCTGATGACTGTTTTTTAAGTTCTACCTTTCATTTCTTTTCCTTATTCCTCCATATTGTGTCACACAGGCAACTTGCCGCTCTGTTTGCTCCTATGCTATTTTAGGCATCTGCCTGTCTTATACCATTGCCAGCTTCAATACGGTCAGTTAGTTCGTCTCCTAACTACATGATCTTCCCGACTTAAAACTTTGTTGTTCTTCTGCTAATGTTATAATTTCATCCCCTTTGTTTGTTATTGCTTTGGTTGTAAATTTTAATGTTGTATTTAATAAGTTAATTCCTCTGTAATTCTCCGGGTCAGATTTGTTTCCATTTTGAAGAGAGGTATTAGGATACTTGATCTCCATTCTTGTGGTATTCTGTTTTGTTCTAATATTTTGTGTATTAGTTTTAATAGTTGTTAAGTCAGATCTTATAAGTCAGATTGTGCTTAATCAGATTTTCCTAAAAAAAACGCATGAGAATGCTGTGGCTACCGCACCATTAGCTTGATGTCCCAAAAGTTGCTACTGAAAGTAATCCATATCCGAATATATCATAAACCAGGGGTCACCAATTAGCGGACCGCGGTCCGCATACGGACCGTGAGCTACTTTTGTGCGGACCGTCATTAAATTCAGAATATAGCGTTTGGCAATTTTGAAAATGTTTGGCCATGTAATTGTATATTATGTTTGACTCAACTTATGTGTGCGAAGCTGCTTTATCAATAATGAACTTTATTAAAAATCGGTAGAGATCTGAGCTAACAGATGAATATCTCAACTCCCCAATGAGAATCAGTTGCACCAAACTCACTCCAAACTTCAGACAGGTTGTACATAATAAAAGTCATTTTTCTCACTGATAATTAAATATTGTAAAGAATGACACATTCTCTGATTCGTTTTTTTTTATGGATTCCTGTTCAAAAATGTCCCCTTAAACAAATCGGAAGGGGGCCGGGATGCCAGGCAAAACAATATTTTTATACAAATTCAAAATTACCTTTTAGCCCCAAAAATTGTATTTAAAAAAAGGTCTCTTGTCATTTTTTTCAAAAGTTGATGGTTTTCGAGTTATAAGCGCTTTAAAATCTGAAAAATGTGAAAATACCTACGCATTTTCGAAGTTTGAAAACTCATATTATGTAAATTATTAATTTTCAGGTTGCCAAGTGCCTAAATTGAAATTTATAAATTCAATTTCAAGATTCTAACGAGTAATCGGGACTTACTTCAATATAGACCGATGTTTTTTTAATTGTTAATTATGCGAGTCCACTCGACTTTTAAGTCGCCGCACATCGCAATTTATGTTGCGTGTCTGTGGCACTTATTGTACATATTGTACGTACTTATGAAAAAATTCCCAACAAATACTTCACTTATATTAAAATTTTATAATTTATTTTAATATATTTTTTTCTTAATTATTTATTTATTCAATTAATTATTGCCAATGTGATAATTCAATACGCCAATAAAAACAAACGGTCGAAATTGAAATAAACCCAGATAACTCATCGGAATCATGAAGTTGAATGTTTAAACTTCAATTTAGGTACTTGACAACCGCAAAAATAATAATGTACACATGAATTTTCAAGCTTCGAAAATGCTTATTTTCGCATTTTTCAGTTTATAAATCGCTTAAAACATGAAATCTATCAAGTTTTCAGAAAAATGACAGAAAATCTTTTTTTGTTTAAAATGACCCAAAAATGCTAAAAACATATTTTCGGGAGCAAAAGGTGATGTTTTGGATTTATTAAAAAACTGTTAAAAACAATTTCTGAATAAAAATTTCGCACTGCATCCTTCTGATTTGTTTACCGAATTAGAACAACCAGACAAGTAGTGTTAACTCCGGACCCCGGAAGTGTCATAGGTTTTCGAAACGGACCCTCAAGAAATATAATTGGTGACCCCTGTCATAAACAATTAATGCATATCCTGAAATCGAAGAAAGTAGACAACAATGACCTCAGGATCATATCTAATATAGTCTATAAGCAGCAAGCAAAAGTACGTGTTAACGAACGGCTGTTAGGGGAAATCTGACATGGGGTGAGCCAGGGATGCGTGTTGTCGCCAATTTATTTTAATGACTACTCAAAAGAGATCTTGAATAAAGGTAAATGAAATTACCATTAAGAACATTAGATATGCGGATGACACTGTCATCTTAGTCGAAAATAATGAGGACCTTTAGAGGCTGGTGACCACAACAGCGGAGTTTGGACAAGAATTCGGTCTAGCAATGAACGCCAAGAAGACAGAATTTATGAGAATATCGAAAACTAAATGAAATAATGAGAATCTCTTTATAAGCGGAACCAATGTCAAAAGAGTAGACCAATATGCATGTCTTGAAACAATGATCAAATCCACAGATGATTATTTCCAGGAAATCAAATTCAGAATAGACAAGGCTAGAGCAAATTTTAACATAATGAGAAAAGTGCTCTGCACAAGAGATTTGAAGTTGTTGCTACGAGTTAGGTTGAATAGCTGCTACGTTTTCTCAACTCTGTTTTATGGAATGGATGCTTGGACCGTGAATACGGCATCAATGAAAAAACTAGAATTTTTCGAGCTGTGGGTATATAGAAGAATTCTAAAAATATTGTGGACAGAACACGTCACAAACAAAGAGGTTATGAGAAAGATGAATAAAGAAATGGAAATCTTAAATAATACCACACCGAGAGAACAATTTCTTTTCTCCTAAAGCACTGATTTCTTTGAGCTATCTTTCTTAAAGTTACCATAATATCATATTAACTTAAACATACCGCTTCACATATAAAGAAACGAGTTTTTAAACACAACTCAATAATTTCTTACAGATAATTTCTTCAATACTAAGAAATACATTAATGGTTACATTTTAATTTTCTTATCCTAAAGTTTTTGTTTCTTAAATTGAAAACTACAAATATTTTGCAGAATAAGAAATATATGTTAAGTTAATCCATATTTATATTTGTGAACAAGAAATTTTCTTGCAATCAAATAAATATTTTAAACCACAAGAAATAATTCTTCAGAAATACTCTCTGTAGTAACTGTGGTTATTAAAAAAAAACTTTATCATTATTGCCGAAATGTTACTTTCAACGAGAATTTCTTCCACAAAAGAATTGCACAGTAACCATTATTCACTATTTGTGATTTAATCTGTGTTTGACAAGATGGCGTGGCATCAGTTCATTTTCATAGATGGATTTTGGATTTGTTGGAATTCTTTAAAATCCATGGGATAGTTTGAAGGTACGTACATGTACAGGGTTATTCAATATATTTTGACCCCCCTGTAAACTGCTTTATTTACAGAATTAGAAAAAAAGGTAAATACAAAAGTTATTCGATTTTTAAAATATGATCTTTTGACATATATAACATACAAGTGACGTCATCCATCTGGACGTGATGACGTAATCGACTATTTTTTTAAATTAGAATAGGGGTCGTGTGCTAGCTCATTTGAAAGGTAATTTCACTTCTCTATTCAGTAATATAAACATTAAGATAATTATTTATACAGGGTGTCCAAAAATATTTTTTTTTAATTAAATTAACTGACACAAAAAGAAGAATGTATGTATGTAATTTATTTAATTTAAAATACATTTTACTGCTGTTAGAAAACAGAAATAAAAGTTTATTGCACAAATAAACATTGATTTTTTCTTAAATTCAATGTTCAAACTTCCAAGAGGCAGATGGGAGGCATCTTGAACATTGAATTGAAGTGAAAATAATGTTTATTTGTTCAATCAATATTTATTTCTGTTTTCTCAGAGGAGTATAAAATATTTTGAATTAAATAAATTACATACATTCTTCTTTTTGTGTCAATTAATTAAAATAAAAAAAATTATTTTTGGACACCCTGTATAATTAATCATGTTAATGTTTATATTACTGAATAGGGAATTGAACAACCTTTCAAATGAGCTAGCACTCAACCCCTATTCCCATTTAAAAAAATACTCGATTACGTCATCACGCCCAGATGGATGACGTAACTAGTATGACATATATGTCAAAAAGTCATAATTTAAAAATCGAATAACTTTTGTATTCTACATTTTTTTCTAATTCTGTAAATAAAGCAGTTTACAGGGGGGTCAAAATATAGTGAATAACCCTGTACGTAGGTATTAAATAAAAGTAAATTGATTAGTTTAAGATGTAATAATAATATTGTTGGATATCCGAATATGTAGTTCTAAAAGAAACATTACAGTATCTTTATATGCATTTTAGATATCTATATTGATGGACAGCTCTGAAAGAAAGGATCTTATTCTAACTGGGAAATAAGCCACAATTTAACTTAAAAAATGATTTTATTGACGTTTCGACTTCCCCCTCGGAGAGAATAATATATCTAATATAAAGCTTCAGAACAATATTGAAAGGAGCTATTAACCAACTACGGGCTTCCATAAATGGTAGAACTGTATACAGTATACAGGTTAGTTCCTTTATAAAAATGTGTATACTTATGTATAAACTATAATATGTTTCTTGAAGGTATCGTCTTCTATATACAATCCTACAATTCAACGTTATATCAAACATGGCGTGTGCTTTATTTGTCATAAAGAGATATTAGTTAGTCTACAAGAAACATCTTAACGATTAAGAACTTTTATTGCCGAAAACTGAATAAGATAATAGGTATAAAATAACTTAAGATGTAAACTAATAATACTTTCCTGTAATAAAATTTCTTAATGATTAGGTTTGCTGACTCTTTGAGATTATATAAATAAATAAAATTACAATATATGTCTGCTTCAATGTTTTACATTGGGTGTATTTTCTTCTTATTTTAGCTAAACAATGTCTATTGTGTGATATTATACAGATAAATAATTAATATTTCATATACAAAAAGAAAAAAACTAACATAGATGGTATATAGGATAAATAAAGCCATGTTTGAACTAAATATGATTGATTATTATTTGTTGAAATGCCAAAAAATGTTTTTGGATTGTAGACTGTTTTACTGATACCTACTGTTCTTATACCAAAAAATTAATAGTTATGTGGGCCCGTGTATTTGTTTTTTTTTGTATTTCCTTTTGTCAAAATAAGTATGTATTTATATCCTTATAAAAAATGTTTTATTAAAATAAGTTTACTCCTTCTCCATAACGGTTTTGTTTTAGGTAATTGCTGATATACAAAGTGCTATTAACAAAAACAAGGAAAAATTAAGGAAGTTGGATTTGCCTCTACGTCCTTTTATTATTGTATAGAAGCCAGTGGTTTAAGAGTGGAGGAATTATTTTTATGTATTAATATCTAATATTTTATATCCTGTTTTTATTATCTAATAAAGAATAATTTTACCTCAACAGAATAATATATTTCGTTGTATGTAATATCACTTTATTTTTAAGAAATGTAACTTAATTCTAAATATACAATAATATCTGTGAAATATATTTCCTAACATTAAGTACATTAATTAATAATTGTAAGATAACAATATTCCTTACTATATTTTCACTATAATTTCTTTCTGACAAATGGGTTTGCAGTTTTCAAGATTGTGATAGTTGAATCATGTTTAAGATATATTTCTTTGGGTACCTATATTAAAATTTATTTGGAATATTTTAGAAAATTATATCTTACATACAACGATATATTTCTTAGGCAATCTGCCAAGTCGATCTTTCCTAAAATAATAATAAAGTTTCTTTATGTCAAGAATTTTTTTCTCTCGGTGCATCAAAACAAGAAAATTAGAATATCTCGGACATTATTACATAAGGAGAGAGATACAACGTGGTCTAATTAATTATGCAGGGAAAGATTCAAGGAAAAAGAAGCATAGGGAGACGCAGAATATCGTGGTTGCACAACTTGAGATTATAGTACGGGTGTAGGTACATCAAATGGACTTTTCAGAGCAGCCGTAAAGTCACGAATAGCTATGATGATTGCCGACCTTCGTCACAGCGTTAGCAATTTTGTGCTCTCCTGGAGATTTTCTATTTTTTAATTTTCTCAATGCTTCCTTTACCTCTTCCCCCTCGATGTCTATTTCTACAATTGTTTTAATTTTGGTAATGTTTATTTAAAGTATTCTTAAATTTATTAAGAGTTAAATTTTTAAGAGGCTACAGTAGCGATCAACAGGTAGCAACAAACGCGTTCCAAGATTGCGGCTCTTATTTTAAATATTTTGTCTTGATATTTGGCACACATATTCGTAATATAATAAAGAATGGCGGTACAGAGCCCAATTTCAGAAATATGTTAGTACGTGGAAGCTACTCTATAACTAAATAAAATATTGAAAAAAGGAGCCTGTACCGCCATTAAGAACAAAAAAAAATAAACTTTCTTCAAATAAACTTTTTTATTCCATGCCTAGATTTTGTGTAATCTTGGAACTACTAAATTTTTTTATTTCTAACAAGAAATCGAACATATTATAACTAAATAAGTAAGTAGGCAACATAGAGAAATTATCACTGTCATTCTGACAAACCTGCGTCAGATTTTCTCTAATCTGTTCTGTCATCTTTATCGATATCTGTTCAGTGCAGTAGTGTGTTAATTTAAGAATTGGTTTTTGTTGTTTCATAGGAAGGTAGTGTTTATTGATGGTTAATTTATTATATATTTGTTGTTGTTGTATAAGTTATATGTAGGTAGGTAAGTATATTTTACGTAAAAATATATAAGAGTAGTTTCATACTTCTTATTCGTGTAAGAGATAGCCGTATGAATTCATCTAAAAAAGAGTTTATTTACAATATGTACAATAAAGATTATAAACATTAATACAATACTAAAATAACTTAAAAATACAAACCTAAAAAAGAGAATCAAGAACATGCTATTTCTTACTCTGAGTTTTTTGACAACTGTCAAATAATTATTTACAAATGTCATTCAAACTAAAATTACACAGTCATGCCACCTAAAACTATAAATAACTTAAAATAACTAAATGTGGTTTTATTGAAAATAAACATAGTTTTATTTTTACAAATATTTCGAATTCTAATGCGAGTATATAAAGTTTTAGGAGGATTTTTTATTCTAAAAATATCAATAGTTTAACAAAATGGAAGAAGTAAATCAAACGAAAAATAAAGTAAAACCTTCCAAGAAAAAGTCCATTAAAAACCGTGCCAAAATTATGCGAAAATCGAAATTTGTTTCGCTTCACAACAAAAAATGATTATTTATTATTGTTTTATTATTAGATATTTCATGCAAGTACCTTTCTAAATACCTATCTTAACATGAAATTTTCACCCATTTTGGTTTATTTTTATAAATATCTATTTAAAAATAATAAAATCGTTTTCTATTACTTCCATTTAGCGCGACTATGATATTGTCAAAATATTAATCTTAGATAATGTCAAAGATTACCACTGTTGCCAAAGTTTATGATACTATCTCCCGAAGTTATATTTTGTTGCTGCCTGTTGATCGCTACTGTTTACTCTTAAGAGATTGTGAACAATTTTGCCATTCGACAATTTACAGCGAGCTATTCAATATGACATAAACTATTTTTCTTTTTTGTTGCAGGTAAGAGCCAATTTCCAAATTAAACACAGGTAGAATAAGGTAATGTAATAAAATTAGTTAAGAGGATAGGTGCAAAATCTTGGTCCAATGCTATTAAATGCATTAATTTTTTCAAATCCTGAGAAAACTAATAAGTATTTTTGAAACGCAGAATGAAAGATTATATTATTGCCGAGGGCCTAAGGTCCCTGAGAATAAATAAAAAATTATTTTTTAATGAGATTTTAAATTAAAAATCATACTAATTTTTTTCTTTTCTTTCACCCCTTTAACTTTTAAAAATAAATATGTACTTTATGCTCTCGACAATAATGTAATCTTACATTTTGCGTTTAAATATTTCAAAAATATTTATTAGTTTTCTCAGGATTCGAAAAAAATGAATGCATTTAAATAGCATCGGACCAAGATTTTGCGCCTACCTCTACCCTTAGTTATTGGATTTGTATGACTTTAAGAACTGAAAATATGACATTTTTAAAACACAGACAATTTATTTAGACTCATACAATTTTAAACGATAGACCAGGACTAATCTGTAAAAAAACGTGTATTTTTGGATGTGAGAGGTGGCATTCGGATATTTGCAGATAAAGTTAGGTGACACCTTCAGTAATAATAATTGACTTATGCTCCTTCTCAAATATGCCCGGAACATTAATAAAAAAATTAAAATATTTAAAAATTTCGAAAAACATCGATTTTTTTCTGCTTTCTTTGCTTATAACTTTAAAACGGTTCGTTTTGGAACAAAGTCGTACAAAACTAAAATAAAGATAATTGAATTTTGTATCTATACGACTGGTCAAAAATGTCTTAAGGTATTACCTTTTCTGCAATATAGCAATAAATACAAAATTAGGGGACAAAATACGCCTGTTGTTATTTTATGTTTTTTAACCAGTTCGGTGGCACAGAGAACCTTAGTAATTCGCTTAGAAAATTCTTATAACTTACTTAAATGTTCTACAAAATTTCATTAAAATCGACTTAATAGATTTTGCATAATAAATTTGCAATATAAATATTTTTAAAAAAGTTCAAAGATTTTAAAATCTCTTGAACAAAAATTAGACCATTTAGAAGTTGTCTAATTTTTTTACATATAAAGAGGTGCTCTGCCTATCTAATACACTTTACAGAATTAAAATCGGATTATTTAAGGGGCCTCAGCAATGTTTTAAAATTACAAACAATTTTTGGCTTATAAACAAATAGCTTTGTTTAATAATAAAAAAAAAAATTAATTTTCAGCAATGCAAATAATTTGCGGTATAGTTTGACTTAAGCTTTCAAATGCTGTCAGCAGAATTGCTATTTTATTTTTTATTCAAAAGTTATTCTCAACCCCCTCCGTGGCTCAGTGATAAGAGCGCCTGCCTTTGGATCGAAATATCCGAAAGGTTGTGGGTTCGAATCTCACCAGGGTCAGAAATTTTTCATTTATTATAAATTAATAAATGAATATAGTTTCTGTCCTTGTGGGATCGGTAGGTACTCACCGGAGGGACCGCAGACGTTCGGATACAATTAGCGTCTCTTTGCAAAGACAATGACGTCGACTTTGCAAAGTAACAAGACACTTACTCAACACACACACTACACATGACACTAGGTACCTAACTGTTCAAAATTACCGTACTTACCATGCCAATGGCCATTAGTTGTCGAGGCATTAGCTAAATAAAAAAAAAAGTTATTCTCGTTCAAAAATTGCAATTTTTCAAATTTTTGAATGTTCCACCGCGTTTGTCTCGAAAACTATGCATCCTACGAATAAACTTGTACAAACATTTTTTGCTTAGATTTACCCAAAAATACAAAAAAATGTTTTACTTTGCGAAAAATCGATGTTATGTAATTCCTCAAGTTCTTTGTTTATAACAATCTTATCGACATCCGGATCAACTGTTACCCAAAAAATTCGTGTTATACGGGTCAAAATACATAAAAAAAACTTAAGTAAGTACATCTATATAAAGGAGCCCGTTGCACCCCCTCCTACAAAATTGTTTATAACTTTAAAACATTGCTGAGTCTGCTTAAATAATCCGATTTCAATTATGTAAAGTGCATTAGATAGATGGAGTGCTTCTTTATATGTAAAAAAATTGACAAATCTTTATATGTCCTAGTTTTTGTTCTGCAAGATTTTTAAAAATTTTAATTTTTTAAAAAAAGTTTAAATTGCAAAATTATTATGCAAAATCTAGTAAGTCAATGTTAATGAAATTTGGTGGACGGTTTTAGCACATTACAAAAATTTTCTAAGCGAATTAGGAAGGTTCCAAGTGTAACCTAAGTGATGGAAAAACATTGATTAACTGCAGGCGTATTTTGCCCCCTTATTTTATATTTATTGCTATTTTGCAGCAAGGGTGTTAAATTAATACTTTTTAACCAATCGTATCTGATAGAAAATTTAATTATTTTTGTTTTATTCCTATACGACTTTGTTCCAAAATGAATCGTTTTAAAGTTATAAGCAAAGAAAGTAGAAAAAAAACGAAAGTTTTTGAAATTTTTAAATATTTTATTTGTATTTATTAATGTTCCGGGCATATTTGAGAAGGAACATAAGTCAATTATTATTAACGAAGTTATCACCTAACTTTATCCGCAAAAATCCGAATGCCAGCTCTCACATCCACCTAAAAACAAATCCTTCCTTGTCTACGATGGAAGACATTATAAAATACCGTCAGAATAAACAAAATAAATAATTGTAAAAAATGTTAAAGTATAACAATGTCTGTTGTAATTAAAAATAGAATCGCGGAGTTTTAGACCATTTCTAAGCAAAATAAAATAAATTTTACGATCTGAAAAACCCCATTTCCGAGAACCGTTCACAAGAAAAAATTAATCCATATCTCTGCTTTTACTAGAAAATTGAGGCCCTTCCCTTAGATATGTTTTTTCGTGAGTAATGGAGGTCAAATATATTCCAGAAATGTTTTCAAGAGAAAACCCTATTATCCTACATTTTGTGCCAGCACCATTATTTTTATGTACAGAGTAATATCTATCCATTTCAATTTTGTCGTTGTCTCTTTTGTTAGTAAGTTTCAGAAACCGAATTTATTTTTAATACAAATATTCTTTTTCTTCGTCTTTATAAGCAATTCTGCTTGTTTATTGGCGGATTGATACCTCTATGGAAGGTTGTCAGTTAGGGTGGGTCGAAAAAAAAATAATGTTGCATTTTTTCATCGCTATACCGCGGAAAACTTGCCTTTGGGGTATATAAGTAAAATGCAAAGTAAAATAAAATTACATATTGAACAGCTAGCGCATCATACTTAAAATTTAGTTTTTTTCAGAAATCAAGACATTTTTCAATTATTTTTACAATCTTTATCCAATACTATTTGAACGTGCTATAGTGAAAACTGTTTAGTTAATAGTTTAAAAAATAGAAAATAAATTTGAAACAGACAATATCTTTTAATTTGCGGTAGGGCAAAATACTCAAAAATTGGTAAAATTCACATATTAGCACCTTAAAAAAAGTGTGGTCTAGTATGTTGTGTAGGGTGTTAATAGCACAATCCATTTTTTGTTCTTTTACTTTAAACTAATTGGAATATAATTATTATAGTGCGTTTAAATTAGTCATAAAGGATATAAATAAAACAACTTATAATTTTAATAACACTAGGCCAACACGAACGGAATAGGCCAATACACCTAGTTTTTATAGATTTACAAAAAGCATATGACAATATACCGATACCGAAACTATGGGAAGTACTGCAAAACTCCAACATTAACTTTACTCTCATAAAAGCTGTCCAAAATTTATACAGTGACATGAAATCTGCAGTAAAATTAGGAAACAAAATAACAGATTTGTTTACAGTCAACAAAGGTCTACGACAAGGATGTTACATATCATCGAGTCTGTTTAAGATTTATGTCGCCAAAGCCCTTGCAATATGGAAAAGAAAATGCAGTGGAATGGGCATCCAAATCGACGACAACACCTGCCTGTACACCCTTCAGTTTGCAGACGATCAGATAATATGTGCAAACGATAAAGAAGATTTGGAATATATGACTCGCAAATTGAAGGAAGAATACGAAAAATGGGGATTGCAGATGAATGTAGAAAAAACACAATATTTATGCCTAGGTGAGGATTCAACTGATATGATACTGGACAATAATCAGAAAATAACTAGCTGTGATAAATATAAGTATTTGGGCATTAATTTCAACAGGGAAGGTACTGACGATGCAGAAATTAAGAGCAGAATAAATAAAGCAAGAACGACAATTAAATCATTGAACGGAGTTTTGTGGAGTACCGAGATAGGGAAACAAAGAAAAATGCGAATATACAACACCATGATTAAGAGCACATTGGTGTATGGATCCGAAACATGGAGAATAAAGGAACACCTAAAACGAAAAATAGAAGCTAATGAGATGGACGCCCTGAGAAGAGTAAGTAGAACATCGAGATTGGACCGGGTTAGAAATGAGGAAGTAAAGCGAAGAATGAATTTACAGGAAACGGTTGTAGAATGCATTGAGAAGAAACAATTAACGTGGTACGGACATGTTCAGAGAATGGGGGAGGAAAGACTGCCAAAGAAAATTATGAAATGGATACCCACAGAAAACAGAAAAAGAGGAAGGCCAAGAACGACATGGATACAAGGAGTAAGACGATCAATGAGTGTACGAGGATTAGAAGATGAAAACTGCAATGATAGAAGATATTGGCAACAAGGCATCGGACAACGTCGGAGGACGTTTTGAACCCGAACTTATATATATAATTTTAATAACATGTTTAATTGAAACATAGAAGAAACCAAATTGTAGCCAAACAATGTCAACAAATTAAATGAAATTTTGAATTTAGAAAGAGTCTTTTACTCACTATTTCTGAGTGGGTACGTTGAAGCTGCGCTTGCTGTCAAACTTTGGTTTCGAAGCTCTGGATGCTACGGCAGATCTTATGGAACCATCTCATTACTTAGCACCGACGACTTTTTTAGATGCTTCAGTCACTAACTTGACGCAGCGTTCCACGGCTTAAGTATGACATGGAAATTTTCCAAAGTTCCAATCCTCGGGTGTTTCACCAGCAGTGATTTTAGCCCAAACTTCATCATCAGAGACTCTCCGTTACAGTGATTGTGGTGATATTTCGGTGGTGTTTTAATCAATTAATTCAGTATAGTCAGTCGCATGCAAGTTGATTTGTGGAGATCGAAAAACCCTAATTGTTTCTGTTTCTGTAGCTTCCTTGCTTTGATTATTCTTCGGAATCTTAATTCTCTTATGTGCTTCCTTTCATCCACTATCATTCTCAGTAGCAAATTTTCTGGATGGAAAAAAATGTATTTCTTTGGATTACAGGATCAACTACTTTAATCAAATTCTCTGGTAGAAATCTGGTTGATTTGATAGCCTCAAAAACGTATTCAGGTCTATCTGTTATGTATTTGCTGTACTTTATTTTGAACCATACAGGCATGTATGATTTACGAATGAAGGATACTAACAATTCATGTTCAACTGAAGGCGATTCCGTAATTACATACAGTCTCAAAACTATGTTAGCTGTAGTCCAGAGTGGGAAAGTGGACCCGGTTCTCGAACAGATAAGTCTACAGGGCAGTTGCCTGACTTTATCGCACAACTTATGTTTAGAAGATACTATTAATCTTTACTCAAAAGATTGCGATTAACTAGTCCTCCTAGTGGTTAGGAACGAGATGGTTTCATAAGATCTGCCGTAGCATCCAGAGCTGCGATGCCAAAGTTTGACAGCAAGCGCAGCTTCAACATACCCACTGAGAAATAGTGAGTAAAAGACTCTTTCTAAATTCAAAATGTCATTTAATTTGTTAACATTGTTTGGCTACAATTTGGTTTTATTTTGTTTCAATTAAACATGTTATTAAAATTTTATGTTGTTTTATTTATATCCTTTATAACTTTAAACACACTATTATAATTCTGTTCCAATTAAACGGGGTTTAATGGTTAAAGAACAAAAAATGGATTGTGCTATTAACACCCAACACAACATACTAGACCACACCTTCTTTTAGGTGCTCACATGTGAATTTTAACACTTTTTGAGTATTTTGCGCTACCGCAAATTAAAAGATATTGTCTGTTTCAAATTTATTTCCTATTTTTTAAACTAATAACTAAACAGCTTTCACTATAGCACCTTCAAATAATTTCTAAAGATTGTAATAATAAGTGAAAAATGTCCAAGTAAAGATTACTGAAAACAACTAAATTTTAAGTTTGATGCGCTAGCTGGGGGTTCAATATATATCTTTATTTTACTTTGCATTTTACTTATATACCCCAAAGGCAAGTTTTCCGCGGTATAGCGATTAAAAAACCAAACATTATTT
Source organism: Diabrotica virgifera virgifera (assembly GCF_917563875.1). Lineage (NCBI taxonomy): Eukaryota > Metazoa > Arthropoda > Insecta > Coleoptera > Chrysomelidae > Diabrotica > Diabrotica virgifera. The sequence continues at coordinate 38,395,816 of NC_065451.1, read as the reverse complement.
TTTTTCGACCCATCCTATTTTCAGTCCATCTTTTGCGCGGTCGGTCGATACTTCTCCTACCGATTGGTGATTTATCTCTTGCTATTTTGACTACACGTGTCTCCCCCATTATTCTGGTTATGTGGTTATTCCATTCTTTTTTCTATTTAGTGTCCATTCGTTTATACACTGTACGTTACATTGTCTTCATATTATCTTCACTCCTCTTTCGATCTTTTAGCTTATTTCCTGTAATTTTTCTCAGTACTCATCTCCGCCGTTTCCAGTAGTCTTTGTGTTGAGGCTGTATCGGGTCTTGTTTCTTATTCTTATGCCATTATTGCTCTTACACTGGCTTTATAAATTCTTGACTTCATCTCAATGTTAATATGTCGCCATATAGTGTTATTAAGGCATCCTATTTGCTTTTTGTACTTGATTTCTCACTTCTTTATCCAGGTCTCCGTAACTTGACAATGTAACTCCAAGATATTTTACTTCAATTACATGTTAAATACTGATACCATCAATTTAGATTTTACGTCTGATTGGTTCTTTTCTGATTACTATTGATTTAGTTTCTGAGATGAAATTTCCATATTGAATTCTTTTGCTCTTATGTTAAATATGTGGACTAATCTTTGCAGACTATCTTTATCCTGTGCTATTAATATTTCGTCGTCTGCGTAGCACAGTATTTTTACTTCTTTGTTTCCTATTCTATATCCTCTTTCTACAGAAGATGTATTACATCTTTAAGTATCATTATCTCATTTTATTTGAGACTACATATCTCAATATTAACCTGCAAGCTATCACCTGAACATCTGTAATACTGGTTCTGTTTTATAGGACTTCGTTTCTGATCTTGTACTAATACTAATATTATAACTAACACCAAAAGCGTAGAAATGCTGTTTTTGAAGTTCAAAACTCCATTTCCCCCTTTACAACATACTAATATTGTCTATCATATACCCTGTGCAGAGTGCAACTCCTGATACATTGGCCAGATCAGCAGTCTTCTTCAAGGTCGTCTAACTTCTCACAAAAGTGACATTGGGATTTATTACCATATTCTCAAACATTCATCTCGTCATATCCCGGCGAGAAGTCACTAACCAACATTTTATTGCTATGGAGATATTTGAAATTAAATATAAAATCTTCAGTTTATTGTTATGGAGATATTTGAAATTAAATATAAAATCTTCACTATAAATCAGGTTTTTAAAATTTTCTATCACAAACTGATTTAAGGTGTATTTACTGCTTTTATATTTATAAACCTGAAGTTACTAATACTTTGAAGCTACTCTGCTATGTACTTTGTGCAATACTATCAGTGATTTTTTGCATAAACATCAATAATGAATTTTGGTAATAACTATTTATTACATAATAACATAATTACTACATATTATTATATTTATTGCATAATACATCGTAATAAGTTATAATAAAAAAACTATCAAAAAAGTTCCTCTTCTTCGTCATCCGCAATGGCTGGCTCGGTTATTGTATCTGATATATTATTGGCTGTTGGTAGAGAAAATGGCATTCTTGGCTCCCAAGAATGTAGCGAAATCAAGGAGTATGAAAGAAAATATGATTCTTTCAACATGCATAAGAAGGTAAAAGAATTAGCAAAGTGTGGAAATATAAGTAGTCGTGCGATAGCTGATTCAAATGGAAATCTATTGTTTGACACCAAACAAAAACTGCACCGATGGAGGAAATACATTGAGGATCTTTTTCAGGATGATCAACCAATACAACATAACATAACGGACGCGAATAGTGGACCACCTATAACTAAAAGCGAAGTGGAAGATGCTATACGCTTGTCAAAATCAAAGAAGGCCATGAGACTTGATGAAATACCCACAGAGGTTCTAAAACTACTAGGAGATTGCGGAAGTAAAGTATTGGTTGACTTGTTTAATGCTATATATAATCATGGTTACTTACCACATGATTGGCTGAAATCTACTTTTATACCAATTCCCAAGAAAGCGAAGGCAAAAGAATGTCATGATCATCGAACCATTAGCCTAATGAGCCACGTACTTAAGGTCTTTCTGCGTGTGATCCATGCGAGAATATATAAAAGAATCGAAGAACATTTGGGCGAAACTCAATTTGGCTTTAGAAATGGACTAGGTACACGAAAGGCCCTGTTTGGGTTGCAGGTATTAGTACAAAGGAGTAGAGATGTAAATGCTGATGTGTACCTATGTTTTCTTGATTTCGAAAAAGCATTTGACAAAGTATCACATACTAAGATGTTAGATGTTCTAAGGTCAACTAATATTGACGATAAAGATCTAAAAATCATTGCTAACTTGTACTGGAATCAAAAAGCCACAGTTAGAGTAGACGGTGATCACACAGAAGAGATTCAAATTCAACGTGGAGTAAGACAGGGATGTATTCTTTCACCATTAATTTTTAACATTTATTCAGAAAAGATGTTTGAAGAGGCACTCAGTACTACACAAGGTGGAGTTGTGATAAACGGGAAACTGATAAATAATCTCCGATATGCAGACGACACTGTACTGATTGCCAGTAGTGATACCGAATTACAATATCTATTGGATTCTATGGTAGCACAGTGCAGTAATTATGGTCTCCACCTTAACATCAAAAAAACAAAATATATGGTCGTCAGTAAGGATAATGTCATCGATGCTGGAATTCACGTTAATGATGTACAACTTAAGAGAGTTGAAGCTATAACATACTTGGGAAGCAGAATAACTGATAATTGGGATCCATCCACCGAAATACGTTGCAGAACTGCTCAAGTCAAATCAGCATTTTTCCGTTACAAGAAAATTTTATGCGGTCATGACATAAATTTGAGTCTTAGGACAATAATTTTAAAGTATTACGTGTTTTCCGTTCTTCTCTACGGAGTTGAGTCATGGACCTTAACAGGAAGAATGCTTAAGATGGTTGAATCCTTTGAATTATGGTGCTATCGAAGAATGCTGAGAGTAAGCTGGAGGGACAGGGTGCGTAATGGTATTATTCTGAGCAGGATGAAGAAAGGCAGAGAACTGGTAAAAATGATAAAGTCTAGAAAACTCGAGTATTTTGCGCATGTTTATAGACATCCGGAAAAATATAGCATTCTACATCTAATTATGCAGGGTAAAATATTAGGCAGAAGAAGTCGAGGAAGAAGAAGAACATCTTGATTAAGAAATTTGAGGCAATGGTTTGGTCACACTTCGGAATCGCTCTTCAGATCTGCTGCGAATAAAGTTATGATAGCCAAAATGATCGCTAACGTTCGATAAACGGACATAGCACCCGAAGAAGAAGAAGAGAAGCATACTATCCATGCAGTTCCTCTGGTATAATTTCTTTTTTACATAACTTCATCAATTCTACCTTTTTCTGGTTAGTAATACGCAGCAGTTGATTGTAAGCTTTAATTTCATTCACACAATTTTGCCGACCTCTTCCGTGTACATTTTGGTACAATGTAGGACTCTGTGTGACTGTAGCGAAATTTTATTATGTCTGGATTGGCTTTTTCATATCGCAAAGACTTGATTTCAAGCCATCTCACTATGTTACCATTCTCATCTTTCAGACGATTTTTAATTGTGCGTTTTGAGAGATCTTTAAGATCCAAGATATCAGAAAAATGGAGCTGTTTGACATGGTGGGTGGTGGGGATTGTTGGAGCTTTTGTTTCTGTTTGATCTGGCCCTTTTTTATTATGTTCATCCACTCCATAACAGAACTAACAGACACATGCCTTGTTTCCTTTTCAATGGCACTATGCATGCTGTCAACTTCCATGAAAGAATGGCCGGATTCTAGGTATTTCTGCTCTATGATTTCAATATGAGTAGTTTGGGTCAAATACAGCAGGAGCGCAGAGATGTGCTGATTGCGATTTTGACCCCCACAAGTGTCTGAAAACAATGAAAGCTCTGTAATATTCTTTAAAAGTCCATTAATCCACTGCATTAAATCTGCATCAATTTCATTGCTGCCTCTTTTACCATTCACCTCAGACCACAGCATGCAATATGTTTCATTTGGAAACCGTGACTCATAAACAGTGAAATTATAAAGGCAGAGTTTACGATAGTAATAGGTTTGTTCGTAGTACGATCCAATCGATCAGCAACCGTTGCCAACCATCAGACGCATGCGCAGTTAACAGTTAGCGCTGCGCAGTTAACAGTTCGAGTTCGTAGACTACGAACGCGCTTGCGTCTGACGGTTGGCAACGGTTGCTGATCGTTCTACGAACAAACCTAATAGGTTGTCAGTAAGGATAATGTCATCGATCAGCAACCGTTGCCAACCGTCAGACGCAAGCGCGTTCGTAGTCTACGAACTCGAACTGTTAACTGCGCAGCGCTAACTGTTAACTGCGCATGCGTCTGATGGTTGGCAACGGTTGCTGATCGATTGGATCGTACTACGAACAAACCTATTACTATCGTAAACTCTGCCTTTATAATTTCACTGTTTATGAGTCACGGTTTCCAAATGAAACATATTGCATGCTGTGGTCTGAGGTGAATGGTAAAAGAGGCAGCAATGAAATTGATGCAGATTTAATGCAGTGGATTAATGGACTTTTAAAGAATATTACAGAGCTTTCATTGTTTTCAGACACTTGTGGGGGTCAAAATCACAATCAGCACATCTCTGCGCTCCTGCTGTATTTGACCCAAACTACTCATATTGAAATCATAGAGCAGAAATACCTAGAATCCGGCCATTCTTTCATGGAAGTTGACAGCATGCATAGTGCCATTGAAAAGGAAACAAGGCATGTGTCTGTTAGTTCTGTTATGGAGTGGATGAACATAATAAAAAAGGGCCAGATCAAACAGAAACAAAAGCTCCAACAATCCCCACCACCCACCATGTCAAACAGCTCCATTTTTCTGATATCTTGGATCTTAAAGATCTCTCAAAACGCACAATTAAAAATCGTCTGAAAGATGAGAATGGTAACATAGTGAGATGGCTTGAAATCAAGTCTTTGCGATATGAAAAAGCCAATCCAGACATAATAAAATTTCGCTACAACAGAGACCCTTCACCAGACGCGACGGTATTTGAAGAACACTCTGGAAGTTAAGCGTTGCAGACATAAATGAGGGATTATTTTCAGATCGGATCTTATCTTAATATTAAGAGTTTTTTGAAAGAAATTCAGACAGACTCGATATTTCTTGTCATTGCTTATAAGAAAGTATGCTCTGCTGCACTTTCACTTTTTATTATTTGAAACATTTGCCAAAAGTCTTGCCGGTTATTTTGTTTGAACCATTTTTAAAATGAAATTTTTCTATCTTTTATAATTAGAAAGAGACCAGTACTTTTTACAAATGCTGATCCTATCCATTTCCGAAAAATTTTGACTACATTTAAATTTACAAGATCGACAGTTTACTGGTTGTGGGACCTTTCTGGCTTTATACCTTTCGATGTTTTATGGGGAAAACAGTTAAACTTATTATTCTTCTCAATATTTGACATTTAGAGGGATCAGCTTTTCTACATCGAGAAAAAACTTTCTTTAGAGGTGTATTCTCATCATTATTCCCAACAGAATTATATATTATATATTGTTATAAATTATATATTGTTATAACAATACTAACAAGTAACGTCACCAAGGAATATTTTTTTAGCAAAATAATACGTGTTCACTCATTAACTGCATACCAATAACTGAGAAATAGAAGAGTAAAATCAAACACAGCAGTGGTTTGTTATTCTGGAAAAAGTCACTAAGTGCCATTAATGAGTTTTAACGCATATCTCTACAATTTATTCGTATATAAAAAGTTACTAAAACACCTAGGTATTTTTGGCTGCTTAATATTTTCTGTATTAACGGGTTAGTGATTTTTCAACACACAGAAATAGTCATTTAGTAATACATTCAACAAGTAATGACTTTTATAGTAGAAAGATATATAATGAATTTCATTCGATCGGCGAAGTTAATGAGTTTTTTCACAAAATGTCAGTTAGTGACTTTTCGGTGGGATATGATTTCTGTCCTACATGAAAGAATAAAAACGAAGCACATCAATGTAGTCGTTTACTCATAATCATTACTTTTGTAATGAACTGAGGAAGCTTTTGAAAATTTCAGGAAAGCCAAAGGTATGTATTCAATGAAACCAATTAAGTAGCTGACTTCTCTTTCTATGCCATCTTAGGTGACGAATAAATCTCTGCATTGACTTGCTGAATACATTTGAAATTTAAATACATCTTATCTGCTGTTCCAATATATCATTTTTAAAACGTTTTTATATACTTGGCTTGGTCTTTGTAACTATGTCACTATATCCGCAAGTTTTGTAATCCATTTTAAAAATAGTTCTATGCTACCTAACCACCTGAAATTTTCAGAGTAGCTCAGAACTAGCTAACAATGCAGTATTTAGCTGCTATAATATGGATAAATCGATTTTTTTAAATTTTAAACTATTTTAAAAATGTGACTAATGCAATGACATTTAAATTCCATTTTAAAGTACGTTAATAGATCGATAGGGGGTGGCTCAGTGGTAGAGCATTAGACGGCACATCGAGAGGTCCCGAGTTCGAATTCGGCTGTACGTATCTTATTTTAATAAATAATTAAAAGTTAATATACTAAAAATTCATATTATATAAGTTTATTATTATATGTAGGTAAATATTATATATGTTACCGGCCAAACCCGATTTCAGGACAAACTAGTTTGGCCTAGGCCAAACTAATTTGTCCTAAGCGCGTTAGAATAAACTAGTATGGCCTAGACCCTATTAGTTTGTCCTATCGCCCGTAGGCCAAACTAGTTTGTCCTAGGCCAAACTAGTTTATCCTGATACAAATACACACACTTCAGGCCAAACTAGTTTGGCCTAGGCCAAACTAGTTTATCCTGATATAAAGACGCACACTGCCGTGCTAGGCCCAAAGGCGGTAACTAACATTTGAGAAAATGGTGGCAAAATGTATTTCAAAATTGAATGCTAAAATTTTGGCCCGTCGGGGATTTATGGATTAGCTAATAGTTTTTATGCATGGATATATGCCGCAGTTTATTAAGGGAACCGTTAATTATATTTTAGAACAAAGTTTTATATAAAAAGAGGTAGATACCGCTAAAACGTTTTATGAAAACTTACTATAAAACTAAGCCTATTAGCGGTATGTGGTTTACAGTTGTGATTCATATGAAATAAAAAGGTTTTCTGTGTATTCCAGTTTATTAAATTGAAAGAATTAAAGTACTATTAAATGTTATTATTTTGTTGAGCCACAATATGACAACAACAAATTGACAATATTTAGTTGTCGTTATATCTGTTTTCTTTCAAGAGTCAATAAATACATATTGGTTCATTAATATTAATGTTCTATTTGCGATTCAATATAGACAATTTAATAGACAATCGAACACCATACCTTGTGTCCGGTACATACACAAAACCTATTTAGTATTACAATGGTATTACCTCATAATTATCATTTTTTATAAAATATTTTATAGCGCGTCTAATAATTTGGGCAGAACTGTACTTATACAACGAAAAACCAGAATCCGTTCAGATTGTTATAGCTGTTTAAACATCTGCGTTTTAAAGAATTCTTCAACTGTAAATGTGATTGTAAACCATACTTTTGAATTTCTCTTCTCAGCTATTTTTATTTTGTTTCTTGCAAACAAATTTTTGGATCATTATCCAGTTACCTGACGCATTCTTAGAAAATTTATAAAGGAATAGAACCATCATTTTTGTATAAAACTTATGTAAAGGATTCTCAAAAGATTAGGTAAAGATATCCCAAATCTAAAATCCCGTATCTATAATAGCATTGTATAACTAGACTACTAGACATTGTCTAGTTAAACAATGATAATAGCTTGTATTGAAACAAAAAAAATGCAATCAATGGGTTGCATTGATTTAGTTGTTGCAACCTAACAAAGGGTTTAAACATACATATAAATCATCCACTTGGCGCAGATTCATATTGTTTAGGACAACATAAATGGTTAATTCTTGAAATAGTATAAACAAAAATGAAAATATATTTCAATAGATATAATAATCTCGAAAAGTTCTTACCATCCTCGCTAATTATTTCTTTTACTAACACAACTCTTTTAACTAACACAATAATTTAACCTTGTAAAGTTAGGCCGAATTTACTTTGTAATACTAAGGCGATTTGGCGGTTTCTAAATGTAGGCGTAGAATTCTTGAAAGTAGATTAGCGGTAAGTGCAATATGCTAAGGTATATGGACGGCAACTGTAGCAGATACCGTCAAAACACCATAGTATTTAACATTTGCCGCCAAATTGCTTAGTATTTTAACTGAAAAGTGTAGATACCGCTAACAAAATTGCAATTTTTTTTAAAATATAATGCTTCTACAACTCCAAAGACTTTATAAATATATACTTAATACCCTATTCTACCTAAAAATACAAAAATCTTATTTTCGATAAAAAATCAGATCCCGCCTTTGGGCTTAGCACGGCAGCACACTCCAGGCCAAACTAGTTTCGCCTAGATTTCGGAGGTTTCGATAGATGCAGCTGAAATAAATACTGCTCCACAAATAAATGTAACTGCAAGAAGGTCATGATAATCTGCAATTCGAAGTGTGACCAAAGTTCTCCATGTAAAAACAAATAATGATTTTAATAATTGAGCTATATAATTATTGATTTTATAAAAAATACTTATTATTTGTTTCAATATTATTGTTTGTTTGTTATGAATAATTATAATTTAAAAAAATATTATTTTTTTTGCCAAGAAAAAAGTAATTGATTCAATTTATTATTTATATTAAGCCGTACTAGTTCGCTGAATTATTTTCTTCTTCTTGGCTTCTTCCCATTATGAGTTTGCCGTTTTCGTCTTCCATATAGCACTCTATTCTTCCAGTCGCCATCTCTGAGGTCTAGACCAAACTACAGTTGTCCCTTGATAATCCGACAGGAATGGGACCAAAGGGGTGTCGGATTACCAAAAGTGTCCGGATTACTGAAAGTGTTATATATTTTTCATTGTTTTGCTAGCAGTAGCCTACAATATTTTTATTAGTAGCCTAGAACATGTTTATTAAAAGAAATATGGAAGCTAATATATTTCATTTATGTCGCGGCAAGTTTCAGTACAAGCAGACACGGCGGCGACCTTGATGGGAGGTGCGTCGGACTACCGAGCGTGTCTGATTGCAAAACGTCGGAGTATCAAGTGTGTATACTGTAGTTTATCCTGAAGTAATTTATGTTTTTATATCAGGATAAACTAGGTTAGCCTAGTCTAAACCAATTTAATCTAGTCGAAAGTAATTGATTACAAATTGGTTGTTGGTTTAAACGTTAGATTAAAAGACACTATTAAGGGCCAATTTCTCATATCGAGTTCAACTCCAGTTTAACCTGAACTTCTAGTAAACGTCAGTTTAAAGTCAAAATCGTCTTTCTCAATTCCCGTTCAACCGATGGCAGTTTAAACTTGAACGATGCTTGAACGGTGGAATTCGGCCGTTCAAAGATTTCAGAACTCAGTTCAGATGATTTGATGGACTACGCCTGCGTTGTATTAACACGAAACGCTGTCATAATATAAATATATCCTATTTTATTATATTAAGCCTAACGATAAACGATAACATTATTTGTGTTTTTATAATATTTATTTATAATTATTAAAATGACTATTTGATTATAAATACTTAAATTTAACTTTATTCAAAAACAGCATAAAAAAGGTAGTTCAAAATGGCGACAGGTTTTTACCTTTTGCCATCTATTGGCATTTCTCGAAAGCTGTAGAACGAGCACTGACATGAACGCGCAATGAGAAATGCATTCCAAACAGAACCGGAGATCACCCGTGAACCCGGTTCAACTGAACCATAGATTAACGCAGGTATGAGAAATCGACCCTTAGAGTTGTAAGATTTTTAAGTATTTAGGGTAAATGATATGTACCGAGATATCACTTGTATGAAAGATATAGACATGTAAATAGTACGGGAAAAACAAGCTTCCATAGCACTCCATGGAGTGATATGGAAGAACACACTAACTAAAGAAACCAAAAAAAATTTTCAGGGCATAGTCCTGAATATTACCCTACAAGAGCGGCAGAGTGGCCAGTGACAACAATAATACGAAATAAAATACGAACAGTTGAATTGGAGTTTATAAGAAGGTGTCTAAAAATCACCAGGTAGGATAGAATAAGAACAGAGGAAATATGAAACGGGATAGAAGTAGAACGCTTAATTACAAAAAAGTTGTGGTAGTAAAAGTAGAGCCCTGAAATGGTACGGGCATATACAAAGAATGCTGGAGCACAGGTGGCCGAAAAGATTACTGGACTGGGACCCGCAGGGATGAAGACGGAGAGAAAGACCTGCTGTGAGATGGAAAACTTACATAGGAAATGCTACGAGAGATAGAGACCTCATAGATTGCGACTGGGAGAATAGAGCGCTATGAAAGATGTAAACGGCAAACTCATAATGACAAAAATCCAAAAAGAAGTGAATAATTGTAATTGTAATTAAGAAGTAATTGAATAAATTACTTTATTCTTGGAAAAATAGATATTTTTATTAAAATTATAATTATTCGTAACAAGCAAACAATAATATTGAAACAAATAAGTATTTTTTATAAAATCAATAATTATAGCTCAATTATTAAAATCATTATTTATGTTTACATTAAGAACTTTGGGGTGGCACTTCGAATTGCAGAGTATCATGGCCTTCTTGCAGTTACATCTATTTGCGGATGTGAAGCAGTTTTTATTGCAGTTGCATCTAACGAAACCTCCGAAATCTAGCCGAAACTAGTTTGGCCTGAAGTTTACGTCTTTATATCAGGATAAACTAGTTTGGCCTAGGCCAACCTAGTTTGGTCTGAAGTGTGTGTATTTATATCAGGATAAACTAGTTTGGCCTAGGACAAACTAGTTTGGCCTACGCGCGATCGAACAAACTAGTTTGGCCTACGCGCGATAGGACAAACTAGTTTGGCCTAGGCCAAACTCGTTTGTCCTGAAATCGGGTTTGGCCGGTAACATATATACCATTTTAAATATTCTCTTAGATTTATATGAGTTTATAATTTTATATTGGATCCTATAATAAATAATAATGAAAATGTTTTATTAAAAAAAGTTTTTTTTTAAAGTGTAATTATTTTTAATTATGTGAAGGAATTCTTACATCACACGTGAATTTTACTTCAAAGATCTTAATCTTCTACTTGGATAAAAGTTCACTGTTCTGAATTCTTCAGTTGTTCTTATTTCTAATTTAATTTGTTGCATAGGCTGATTAATTTTGATAGATAAAGATTTCACAAAGAAACTACAAGGCTTTGATCTGCTAGTCAAAGAAGGCGTTTTGTAACTGTACGTAACTCCTCAAACAATTTGAGCTAATTCAAACCTTGCCTGAGCCTGAAAATGTTTCTCCAAAGTGCCAAACATAAATTTAAAGCGTAATATAATATCCTTTGATATCCAACAACAGCATCAGCAAGGATTATTCTTGTAGTACTTGAGAGATTAACAAGCGAGTAGGTATTAGTAAACAAATCAACGAGTTCCATAAAATAAATAATATTATAGGTCTGGATCCCGCATATGAAAAAAAAAAGTTGATTAATAGCCAGCTGAAAATTTGTTAATAGCTTAAGGGTATCTAGTCGGATAAACTTTGATATATGGGAACACTGTAATAGGGGCAGTTTTAATTGTGGAACAGGTTTAAAAATTTGGAACGGTCAGACCACGGAAACAGCACATTTATTTTGTCTGAAAATAGCAGTCTGATTTTTGCATGAGAGTTTAATCTCTGTTCGGAGAGTTGAAGTCTATTCTGTCGGACAAAATACATGTGCCGTTTTCGTGTTCTGACCGTTCCAAATTTTTAACCTGTTCCACAATTAAAACCTCCCCTGTTTCAGTGTTCCCATATATCAAAGTTTGTCCGACTAGACACCCCTAAGCTATTAACAAATTTTCAGCTTGCTATTAATCAACTTTTTTTTCATACGCGGGATCCAGACCTATTAGTTACGGAGGGCATTAATAGATACAATGAAATAAAATAATAAAATAAAAAATGCAATTTTTGTCTTATTATTTTTATTTCAATTAGTCTAATTGTATAAAAGTAGTAAACTTTGTATCTAGGGCTTTTCGTTTTCCTCGTATTACGAGAGATGTCGCTGTTTTGCGTCTCAAAAGGTGGAATCATTGCATCGTGATGTTTTCGATTAAATTGGCAGGGTTGTTGATATTGGTTTCAGAGTTGTGACTTCATAGCTTCACTGAGGATACATAGATGCTGAAATAGTTATATGGAGATGGTGGTCCAACTCTGAATCAAATAAAAACAAAAACTGCATTTATCTTTTTCATCTTTACTCAGATTTAAGTACCTGAAACTGTCTTTCGGTTCTTTTCCTAGACGAAAAGAAGGTAAATACGTGGCCAAACTGTCTTTTACTTGCTTTCTTCTATATTCGTCGTCTCTTGTGCTTATATATTGTAAAAGTCGGAGATACAGGAAGCAGCCAGAAAGCAGTTTCTTAACGAAAAGTCTTGGATTTAAAATATTGTTATTATTTTTATTTCAATTAGTTTAATTGTATTAAAGTAGTAAGCTTTGTATCTAGGGCTTTTCATCTTCCTCGTATTACGAGAGATGTCGCTGTTTTGCGTCTCAAAAGGTGGAATCATTGTATCGCGATGTTTTCCCTTAAATAGGCAGGGTTGTTGATATTGGTTTCAGAGTTGTGACTGCATAGCTTCACTGGGGATGCATAGATGCTCAAATAGCTATATGGAGATGGTCGTGCAACTCTGAATCAAATAAAAACAAAAACTGCCTTTATCTTAAAAAAAATACAATGTTGGAGATACAATTCCGCCACGTATATTAATTTTTTGAGTTTTGTCAACCTCAAAAGATCAAACAAGAAACCTTCAATTTATAGTAGGATACAAAAACTTATAAATGCAATAAAGATGAACCCTTCTATTATTGTTCGTCCGCTATAACTTTTTCCATGCCTCACGATTCATTTACAAACAAGTCAAAACATAAAGTGAAACGTACGCCCATGTGTGTAGTATACGAGTATAGTATACAGTATACAAAATGTATATACACATCGACGTTCGTTTCACTTCATGTTTTGACTTAATTTGTTTGAAAATGAATCGTGACGCATGGAAAAAGTGATAGCGGACGAAAAATATACGTCGACGATATAGTAATCACAGGCATAGTAGACAAACTAGTACGTCATACAAGGCATATGGGAAACTAAGAGACGTGTTCAAGGAAAACATCCCAGTTTTCTTTTGTAAATTGTATTATATTTGTGAAAATTGTAACAAATAATTTAGAAGAATACGTTTTTGCTTATTACATATCTCTTTCAGTTTCACTTCACACGGTAGTTGGTTTAGGAAGAAACAACATAGATTTATTAGGAAGTTTAGTAGTTAATCCACAAATTTGAACATTTGCTGATGAGTAATACTTACCATTTAAGTTTGTTCAGGATCTCTGTCTGGTTTTATTTAGGTGTATAACTTTCTGTTGTATTCTTCCAGCTCTCATTCTTTCACGCCCAAATTATTTCAGAAAGAAATCTGTTTTACATGAAGATAAGTATCCATATTTCTCAAATGTGGTCTCGAGGTAACAAAGTAGGGAAACTCGAAGAGGTACCACAAAGTATTTTATTTATTAAAAAGTCATATAAGGACGCGTTTCGGCTCTGCAGGAGCCATCATCAGCCTAAGTACAGGAACATAGAAAACAAAGGACTGACCAGAAACAGCAAGAAAAAAGAATCAACTAGTTAACATTGTATGTAAAAAGATGCATACAATTCATCATTATTAGATGAACTATTTATAGCATTTTGTTCTTATTAAACTATAAAATATTGTAGAACTTGTGCATGTAGAGGAACCATCATGTGAATAGATCAGGTGTAATCTGATCTGTTACACCTGATCTGTTCACATGATGGTTCCTTTACATGCACAAGTTCTACAATATTTTATAGTTTAATAAGAACAAAATACTATAATTAGCTCATCCAATAATGATGAAGTGTGTGCATCTTTTTAAATATAATGTTAACTAGTTGATTCTTTCTCCTTCCTGTTTTTGGTCAGTCCTTTGTTTTCTATGTTCCTGTACTTAAGCTGATGATGGCTCGTGCAGAGCCGAAACGCGTCCTTATATGACTTTTTAATAAATAAAAAACTTTGTGGTACCTCTTCGAGTTTTCCTACTTTGAAATCTGTTTTAATTTTGTCGCTTTTTTTGGCTCTCGGATCCCAACTTCTTTTTGATCTCTTGTTTCTCGAGCTTACTTAGCCGATTCTTCTTCCTTCTTCTTTTTTTATTCTACTATTCTATTTCTTTACTTTATTTCAAAATGCATACTAACTTCGACTATCTTTCTTTTCCAAAGCCGAGTTTAGTGTAGCAAGAGAGAGAGAGAGAGAGAGAGAGAGAGAGAGAGAGAGAGAGAGAGAGAGAGAGAGAGAGAGAGAGAGAGAGAGAGAGAGAAAGAGAACTTTCCATATTCATATATTACACATCCATATAGTCATTATTACCATCATTCCCTTGCATCCACTGTTTGATATAAGTCTCCTTCATATTCTTCCATTGTTCTCTATTTTGTGCCTTCTGTATCCAATTTCCCACTGTTTTTCTCAAGCCATCCATCCGTCTTTTTAGTGATCTATCTCGGTGTATATGATCTATGAGTCTTTTGGCCCACCTATTATAATTTAAACGTGCTACATATTCAGCCCATCTCCATTTGGCTTGTGCAATTTTTTACATGACATCTGTCATTTTGGTGCTCTCTACGACTATCCTATTTAGTGCCTTATCTCTTCTTGTTATTTCCAACATTACTCTCTCCATTTTTCTTTGGGTAATTCTCAATTTATTTGCAGAATGTTTAGTTAAAGCTATGGTTTCGGAACCATACGTTATTACCGGCAGTATGCATTGGTTGTAAACTTTTTCTTCAACCAAATCGGTAGCCTTCCTTTTTCCACATTCATATATAGTCTGGGTTGATTTATCGGAGAATAGGCCATTTTTGGGAAAAGTTATTTACCAGCAATTTTATTGCTGGAATCGAAATGTAAGATCCTATACATTAATAATATAGGTATGCAAAGTCCTCATATAGTGTGCTACTTTTTTTATAAACAAAATGGCGCCCGAAAATCGTGTTTTTTTTTAATTATTGCTCTATAACTCCGAAGATTTTAATTTTACAACAAAAACACCAAAATAAAAATTCACCGTGATTAAATTCTGCACAGAGACGTGTTTTGCCCGATCTGCTCCGATGAAAACTTTCCTCGGAAAATGCGGGTTCTCACAACAAAATCTTTAATTTTCAAATAAAGTTTTAGATAAGTAATTATCTACCAATATTTAAATAATTTGGTGACTTAAAAGCCCTCTTGGTTTAGATTATAGTTCCAGAAGCTGATGAAAATTAAACGGATATTTTAGCCACAATTCAATTGTTAATTAATAATTTACGGTCGCAATAATAACCAAAATAATTACGATACACGGACCAAACTTTGAAATCTTATAAAAATGAGATGCCTATTTAACATTTTGTCGACAAAATATAATTTTTTTATTGTTTTGCATAATCTTTAAATATTTAAAAAAAAATAGTTATAAACAAATTAACGTTTTTCAGAAAGTTTTTATTATATTGTAATTTTAAAAAATAGCCAAAATCGAATTTCAAATATCTTGAAAATGAATGCTTTAAAACTTTTTTGCAACCATTTGCAAAAAAGTTATGAAAATAGCAAAGTAAACATACAATTACTACGGTGTTTATAATTTTTTTTAATTCTTTCAAAGCGTAGAAGTGAGTTTAAAGTACAAGCTAATTATTTACAAAAAAATATCGATTATCAGTTTAATGGTTAAATTTTAATTAAAGATTATAAACATATTTTTTTGTGATTTACACGCGCGAAAGTAAAATAATACAGGACTGTAGCTAAAATTTTCACTCGGAGCGACGACCGGCCACGCGAGACGTACACTTTTATAAATAATGTATGCTGCGTGTCAGTCGCTTCGAGTGAACATTTTAGCTCTAACTCTGTATCAGGCCTACTTTTGCGCTAAAAATTACAAAAAAAGTATTTTTAATCTTTGATTAAAATATAACCATTGCACTAATTTTTGACATTCTTTGTGAGTAATTACCCTGTACCATAGACTCACTTTTAAGCTTTGAAACAATTAAAACAAATTATAAACAACGGAGCATCGTATATTTATTTTGCTGTTTCATAAATTTTTTGCAAACGGTTGGAAAATTTTTTTAAAGCATTCATTTTCAAGACCTATGAAATACGCATTTTAAGTATTTTATAAAATTAGAATATAATAAACAGTTTCTGAGAAATGTTAATTTTTTATAACAATTTTTTTTCGTGCGCCATTTTGTTTATAAAAAAAGTAGCACATTATCTGAGGACTTGTATACCTATATTAATAATATATAGGATCTTATAATTCGATTCCAGCAATAAAATTGCTGGTAAATAACCTTTATTTGTACTTTACTATTTAGACCAGCGTATTATAACTATTTTCTTTAAATTTAAAGATTAGGCAAAAAAAAGAAAAATTTATATTTTGTCGATAAAATATTAAATAAGCATCTCATCTTTATAATCTTTATAAGTTTGATCAATGTATCATGATTATTTTGGTTATTATTGCGATCGTAAATTGTTAACTAACAATTGAATTGTCGCTAAAATATTCGTTTAATTTTCACCGGCTTCTGGAATTACAATCTATACCAAAAAAGCTTTGATGTCACTAAGTTATTTAATTATTGATTAATAATTACTTACCTAAAACTTTATTTGAAAATTAGAGTTTTTGTTAGGAAAACCCGCATTTTCCGAGGAAAATTTTCGTCGTAGCAAATCGTGAAAAACATATCTCTATGCAGAATTTAATTGCGGTGAATTTTTATTTGGGTGTTTTTGTTGTAAAGTTAAAATCTTCGGAGTTATAGAGAAATAATTGAAAAAAATACGATTTGTCGGCGCCATTTTGTTCATAAAAAAAGTAGCACACTATCTGCGGACTTTGCATACCTATATTATTAATATATAGGATCTTATAATTCGATTCCAGCAATAAAATTGCTGGTAAATAACTTTTCCATGAATTTTGCTAATTAGCCCAGAGTAATAATATTCATATAACCGGCAAGTGAATAGCTGAATTTAGGAATATATTTATGTTATTTTGAACAGGATCATATACTATAGAGATATGGCAAACATTTATATAACAGTATTAAGATGATTCAGCCTACGCCCTTATTTAAGTTGGTTTTTATCCCTCAGAATTTATATTAGGGTTGGAAATTTGATATTAAATACGTTAACCTAATACAGCGATGGAAGTGGAAGAAGCTAACGTCTCAAATTTAACTTAGTATTAAATAATAAGCTTTTAAATGGGACAGAGATGGAGTAGATCGTATGAGCTAAAGAACAAATTTTTTACACTTTTTTTTAAATTGATAATATGTATTAATAGGTCTGGATCCCGCGTATGAAAAAAAAAAGTTGATTAATAGCAAGCTGAACATTTTTGTTAATAGCTTAAGGATGTCTAGTCGGACAAACTTTGATATATGGAAACACTGGAACAGGGGAAGTTTTAATTGTGGAACAGGTTAAAAATTTGGAACGGTCAGACCACGAAAACGGCACCTGTATTTTGTCCGACAGAACAGACTTAGAGGTAACACAGACGGGGCGGCGTACGTGGACTGAACCCCCGCTGAGATGTCGAAAGCGACGCATCCCTTACTATACTTTGATGCAGTAACACACACCAGACGCTCTTAAAATTTTCGATTAAGCGACTTTCTGGCGACATATCCTGGAACCCATCCACCGCCAATCGGTTTTATGACTTCGACGGCATATCATAAATGCGTGTATCGTGCTGCAACACAGACGTTTGAGCTGTTTTCTAGCGAATTCTGTAGTGAGTGCTGTTCTGCAGATCGTGTTTTTGTGATGGGAAATACAGATGTAGAAAAATTTATTAATGAAATTCAAATGAGACCAGCTATTTGGGATATGCGTATTGATGAATATTCAAACAGAATAATAAAAAAACAGGCCTTATTTATTATTTTATTTATTATGCTCTACAGGCCTTGTATTTACAATTTTAGATAATACAGTTTATGCTAATAATTTATATATAATTGTATTTGATGTCTATGTAAAAATTGCTGAACTATGATTCTCCACTATATCCTATTTTTCACCTCCTCTTTCCAGTGTGTAATTTCCATCGATACTATACCTTCCTGAAACTTTCTTGCCGTCTTTTTCTTGGTCTACCTCGTCTCCTAGTCCCAACTGGTCTTCTGTGCAGTACCATCTTTGGCATTCTTTTCTTATCCATCCCCTCGACATGACCTGCCCACCTGATTCTTTATGACTTTGTGTATCTTTTTACACTTGGTTCCTTGTAAAGCATCCTTAATTCTTGATTGGTGCTTCTATGCTAGCCGTCTTCTGTATCTGTATTCTTTCCCCTGAAAATAGCCTTAGTACGTTCCGTTCTCAACTCCATATCATTTTTTCTTCTGTTTTATTTAGCACCCATGTCTCACATCCGTAGGTGACTGTTGCTCTTATTTTCGTCATTCTCGATACGTACTTTGGCTTTAATTTGAATAATTTTTTTGTTAATATTCATTTGTGAAACATTACTATTTCCCAACAGATGGGGTATAATAGAGGGGCATCAATTTAACACCTGTATTTGCTTAGTGGCGTACCATAGAATGGACAGCCTCTTAGCGTTATAAATAGTTTTTCTTAGGTGATATGCTTTCCCTCATAACGGTGTTATTTCTTGAACACGGCTCTTTAATACTCACTAATAACTCCTGAAAAGATTTTTTAGACATTGTTGTAAAATTAAAAAACATCTCTGGGCCTTTATTATATTAATTTCGTTAATATAATGTGTAAACCATCCCTTATAATTTCGTTCCTTTATGATGGGATGTATCCAATATCTGCGTTTCTTATTTTCTTTAATCTAAGATAAAATAAACTTGCATTTATTACAAAAGACAAATCGTCATAACTTTCAGACATCGTATCGTACAGCAGCTAACACGCGACTAAATTTGGCAACAACGAAATACAAATATTTTAAATCGTAGCATAGCTGCCCCTGTTATACCGCGCCATGAGTTTTACGCTGCCTCGACGACGATTCGACGCGCGCCGCCTGGTATGTCCTTGCTCTTAAACTCTCCGAACAGAGATTAAACTCTCATGCAAAAATCAGACTGCTATTTATCACCAAATGGGCGTTTTAATGAGTGGAACATGTAGACTATGTCAAATGACAGGAATTATGACAGGTGATAAATAGCAGTCTGATTTTTGTATGAGAGTTTAATCTCTGTTCAGAGAGTTTAAGTCTATTCTGTAGGACAAAATAAATGTGCCGTTTTCGTGGTCTGACCGTTCCAAATTTTTAACCTGTTCCACAATTAAAACTGCCCCTGTTCCAGTGTTCCCATATATCAAAGTTTATCCGACTAGACACTCTTAAGCTATTAACAAATTTTCAGCTTGCTATTAATCAACTTTTTTTTCATACGCGGGATCCAGACCTATAAGCAAGGTGTCAAAAGTAGTCAAATCTATTAATCCACATTTTGTGCAACAGTGCATCCAGTGCAAAATCAATATAATGAAACTGAAAAAAATATTAGTTATTCCAATAACGAATAAAATTCTCAGTATAATAAAATCAAATTGTAAGGTTGGAATAAATTTTATATCAAAGTTACTAAAAGTGAATAATATATAAACTTTAGGGTGAAAACAAAAGATATTTTCAAGAAAGTATATATTTAGTTCATATAATCATATCATGATTCATGGATATCAAATATTTTAATTTACAGAAAAAGTGGCGTTATTCGCTATTATCAGTAAAAAGCCAACAAAATTGTTTAAAAAATATTCAATAGTTTAGAGATATTTAATTTGTTTATTAAATGTTACTATTTTTTCAATTACAAAAACGTGGTTGTTGCCGATTAGAGTGTACACTTTTATGATGTTTTATTTTTAATTAATATTTTATTTTGCTGATTTTATTACTGATCAATGTTGCCAAGCAATGTTGCCGATTTTAGCGCTTGTTTCACTGTGGTATAAATATTTAATTGAACAGTACCTAAATGCTCTGTATACAATCCACTAAGACTAAAAAACACCAACAATACTAATTTCTTGAGACGTCAACGTTGTTATTATAACAGTCATGGACACCTTAATGTAGATATTATTTTAACTTTAGCGAAAATAATACACATGTAGCAATACCTCCGAAATTATGGCACTTAGGTATACGGAATATAACATGAAAAATTATCAGTATTTCTTAAGGATCTCAAGTGGCAAAAATATACAGGGCTTTTTATTTGAAATAAGAAAGTTCATTAGATTTCTAAAAAAAAAACAAAAGATCTGACAACATTGTAAATAGCACCATAATTTCGGCCGCTTCACAAGACCCTTGCAGGCCGCACATCAAAGAAACATGAAACGTAAAACATGAAACGTAAAATAAAACGTGAAACACGTTTCATGAAAATAAAACAATGGTAAACAAATAGAAGTCAGCATACCAATGAAACGAGTGTGATTCATGCGTGTGAAACATTTTTATCTTCCGAAGGCGCACACCAAAGAAACATGAAAGGGGAAACACGTTTCATTGAAATAAAACACTGCTAAACAAATAGACGTCCGCATATCTATGAAACGAGTGTGATTTATGCCCATGAACTATTTTTATCTTCTTGAAACGTGTTTCATGAAATAGGACGTGTTCTATTTTTCCATATCAGTTTCATTGTTTTGAATAATTAATTACGTGCGTAAAATGAATGCCTACCAAGAATTTAATATTGCATTGGTTTCTGTGGTAGATCAGAACGAAGAGTTGTACAATTATAACCTGAAGTGGTACTCGAATAGACAATAACAAGAAAATATCGTTTTTTTTTTAAACCAAGACCCACAATAAAATAATGTAAATGTTTGAATACTTATTCTATAAAATTATTGAAATTTAGCAAGATGATTATTTAATTCGTTTGCAACCAAATATTATGTACTATGGTTATGATTTTTAGACAGAAATAAAAGAGTTTTCACGACAGCAACGACCTCGTCATCATCACTTTCTATGATTTACCATACAAATTTTATTTTTGTTTGTTTGATTAGTATATTAGTGTAGGCAACACACGTTAAACGTCGCAAACTCGACACAAGTCCAATTTTACTTTTTTTTCTGGTATATCAAGGGGTGCTTCTTATGAGACTAACATTTTCTTAAAAGATTTGCCCCGGAACACCCATTTTCATTCCTTTAAAGGGGGTAGGGAAAAATCGTACTCCATGAGTAGGGTTTTTTATAAATATATTATGGTTACTGCAACATCCCTGCAGAAACTACCCTTACCCCTGAAAATAAGTTTGGCATGTTTTTACGATTTTTTCATTATCTATATATTTTTTTGAAACAACGCTTATACAGAATTAAAGACCACTAATTGCTCTACAAATAAGGTCTATGCATTTTTTTCGTATAAGCAACCGTTACGGCACAGTGGCGCCGCAAACCTCAGAAATGCTTTGACGGGCTCCAGTTTTTGCTTTTTTTTTCGTCACGTATTAATTTTATTAATAACATAATTATGACAAATAAAAGAACACACTGTCTGCTACATATTATGGCATATACATATTTTACTTTCTTTGCACCCTAAAGCCACAGTGGTGGCCCAGAATAAATTTTTGCATATTTTCTTTATTCATTTTCCTTTTTTTTGGGGTGGTTTCGGGGAAAATATGGGGGTGAATTATACAAATTTGTAAATAACACTTGTACATGGGTAATCGTTGAAAGTTTTTTTACGCTAGCATAAGCGGCTCAGATGATATAAAAAGGGACTTTTTAAAATTTAACACCCTGTAATTAAAAAATGGACAATGCCCTTAAATGAAACCTATACCAAAAAATATTTATTTGTGATTAATTGCCGCTGGGTTGCTTCTTGATTCCCATTACGGTTAGGGAAAAATATTTTTTTTAAAACATCTTTTTTAAAAATTTTGTCAAATTTGGGGCGGCATCTCCGCTAAACGGTGTGTGATAGATATATGCTGTCGCGGAATAACTTGTAGAAATATAGTCCCCTTCATATTTCTATTAAGGAATTTTTTGCAATAACGTACAGGATGGGCTACGTTTCGCAAAAATCACAAACTACCCCATTTAAAGGGATGAAAATGGGTGTTCCGGGGCGAAATCTTTTAATAAAAAGTTAGTCTCATTAAAAGCACCCCTTGATGTACAAGGAAAAAAATAAAACTGACTTATGTCGAGTTTGCGAAGTTCAACCTCTGTTTCCTATACTATATAACATGAAACGGTTTCGTTCTTCTCAATTTATTTGTTTCATGCTTCATTAATATTAAAAAGCAATTAAAGAGCGGCGCCGACAGCAACGAGCACGTTACTATCCATTGCCGATTAAACAAATTTTATTTTTGTTTCATCGATTAGCATATCACATGAAACGGTTACTTTTTTACAATTTATTTGTTTCATAAAATTGGCAACGAGAACTTATTATTCACTGTATAAAAATTTCCTAAACAAAAAAGAAATATCGAGGAAAACCAAAATGACAGTATATAAAACTGTATATATGCCAATTACAATATATGGGGCAGAAAACTGGGTACTTAATGACAGACAAAGAAAAAGATTACAAGCTACAGAAATGAGATACTTAAGAAAAGTGGTGGGAGCAAGAAGATTAGACAAAAGAAGAAACGAAGATATAAGACATGAATTACAGGTAAAATCGCTCAACGAAAAAGTTGAAGAAAAGAAGTTAAAATGGGCTGGACACATGATAAGAATGAGTGGTGAGAGACAAGTAAAAATGACATGGGAGGCCAAAGCAGTGGGTAAAAGCAGGAGGTGCAGACCAAGGAAAAGCTGGAACACTAGTGTAAACGAAATACTCAAGAAAAGAGGAACATCGTGGCAAGAAGCAAAAGTTTTAGCAGCAGATAGGAAGAAGTGGCGTAAATTTGCAGAGAGTATTATATAAAGGAGGAATCCTCGACACCTAATGGTAAAAGAGGCAACCGATTATGTATGTATGTATGTATGTATGTTATTTGTTTCATGTTTCACGTTTCATGTTTCTTTGATGTGCGGCCTCTGCCTTACACACCAAAATCTATAAAAATTATTTCCGAGATAATTGAAGCGTTCCATACATACAACTCACTCTGTATATTTATGTGTATATATGCTGTGAGCTCGTACGTAGAGGGGATATTTACAAATTCGCGAGCGCCAGTAGTGGCAAGTTTGTAAACGTTTACCGGAAATTCGACATAAATGTCAAAGTGATTAATTTAAAATTAAAATTAAAAACATTAATAATTATAAAAAATATTAGTTGGTCAAAGCTGTGGTATATATTTTTATCTTAAATATACTTACGTTTTAAATACTGAATTTAAGTTTTTTTAATGTTCCGTAATATAATCTTAGCGCCATCTACACGATAATTGTGAAAGTATCCGAAGTAAGAAATTCATATTTTATCAATAGAACGTCAAAATGGTTAGCAAAATCTTAAAAAAATCGATTACAATTTAATTACTTTTTTGCGTTGTAAATATTAAGCGATAACAATTAAATAACAAATTTAAAAATTACCGGTGAAAGTTGAATTAGTAATCTGCCAGGAGCGACACCAGCGAAGCTCAGAGCGTATAGAGAGAGGAAGAGAGAACCCAAGAGAGATTATTTAATTTTACTGTTACGTTGGCTATGAGATTGACAAATATACAAATTATTGTTATCTAGCTTTAAATGCAGTTTCGAAATCAGAAATAAGCTTATCTTACCGTATCCTAGTTTCTAAGAATAGGTTAAGACGGTGAGAGAAAAGGACGAGTGTATGTGTTAATTATAGTTTCCTGAAAGGAAGCAATCTTTTCCTACCCCAAGGGTGTCAGACGTGATGTACACCCCACCAACGACGACCTCTTTAATTTTCAATTTAAATCCTGAAATATATTCAGATAATGTCCAACCCCTCGTTTTAAATTAAGTATGAATTAACACATCGGGTCCAAAATTTCCTTAATTTTCAATAATTTTCCTAAAATTTTAAATGGGTACGAGAGAACTTGCAAATTAAAAATTTATAATTGCGTAATTTGTCGCGTTTCTCATTTCATCCAATTAACAACAAGAAATACAGGGTAATATGAAGTTTCATTTGCAAAAAAACTGCTCAAAGGTCACCTGGAACGATTTTACAAACGAAACTGAGCGAAATTCAAAATTTTGACGCATGTCAAAATTTTCAATGTGTTTTAAATGTATTCATTTTTTTTAATCCTGAGAAAACTAATAGTAATGTACTATGCCTTAAAAATGTACTACTAACACGTATATCATACAATATTTTTTCTACAAACGTGTTAAAAATGCAATAATACAGTTTAAATTAAATTTTAAAAAACTTTTGAAAAACCTTTTTTCTACGAGCGTGCAAAAATGTCTACTTTCGCGCACGCGTTTTAGCTTATAAAGTTTTACTTTTCCGCACGCGTGTTACTTTTCCGCACGCGTTTTACTTTTCCGCACGCGTTTTACTTTTCTGCACGCGTTTTACTTTTCCGCACGCGTGTTAATTTAGATATGTTAATATGGCCTTAAAGTAATTATAATACATGCAATAAACTAATATTTAGATATTATTTAATAATTTATTTCAAATATTATTTATTTTGTTCATGTTTTAACGAAATTAACGCGAGAATTCAATGAAATAAAATAATTTTGACATAATATTCGAAAGTCAAATCAGTAGACAATAACAGTGGTTTTGAATCGTCGTTATGGAAACCAAGATCGTCGTCATGCTAACCAATTATGCTGAAAATGTGGTTTTGGCAACCTTGTCAAAGAATTAATTTGTGTATGTATTTTCATATTATAGACCAGGGCGCATCTGTAAAAATATTAGTACATTTGGACGTTGAGAGGTGACTCAAATTTTTTTCCAGAAATTGCTTGAAAATAAATCAAATAATAATATTTGAGTTATCCTCCCTCTCAAAAAGGTCCGGAACATTGTTTAAATAATCAAAATGTCAAAAAATTAAGGAAAAATTCGATTTTTTTCTGGTTTTTTTATTATAACTTTAAAAATATTCATTTTCGAGAAACGTTGTACTGACATAAAAGTTGCGTAATTAAATTTACTACAATATAGAATTGGTTAAAAATTTAAAAAATAGTTACCCTTGTTGCAAAATAGCAATAATTTCGAAAAAAACCATACAAAAACAAGTATTTGCATTTTACGTTTTTCAACCATTTATGCTATACTTTTGACCTTCATATTTGACCCAGAAAAACCTTATGACATAATAAAATAACACTATAAATTTTATTAAGGTCGGTTAAATAGATTTTGCAAAATAAATTTTGCAATCCAGCTTTCGTAAAAAATATTCATTTTTTCAAAATGTTACAGGACTGAAAAGTTGAAAATTTTTTTTCATATAGAAGTGTACTGTACCTTTCATTCGCAATTTTGCAAAATTAAAATCGATTAACACCACGGCGTCAGGAATTTTTTTAAGTAAACATTAATTATTGGTGCTACGCGCAGGACAGCGGATAGTTTGCTCTGATTGGGCATTGCAATGACCTTTGATAATGATTGATACATTTTAATTTTTATTACATTTCGATATAAATAAATAAATTTGTTTATTGCAAAATAAAAACACATACTCTATCCTTTGAAATAACACTTTTATTAGCAAAAACTTTATTTGTTTATATATTTTAACTTAAATAATAAAAGTTTATTATTTTTAAACATATGCAATTGTTTAAACAATATTTCACAAACAATAATAAAATTAATTTGATTTTTGTGGAATTAAAATATTAAAATACAACAAAATATAGAGTAAGAAAATAATATATTAGATAAAGATTGGAAGAAATTTTGGTGGAAATCAACTTGTGTGAATCGAACACCGCTGTCCTGCGCGTAGCACCAAAAATTATTGTTTATTTAAAAAATTTTCTGACGCCGTGGTAATTAATTGATTTTAATTTTGAAAATTGCATATGAAAGGTACAGTACACTTCTATAAGCCAAAAAAAATTTAACTTGCTATCTGCTTTATTTTCAGTCCTGTAACATTTTGAAAAAATGAATTTTTTTTGCGAAAGCTGGATTGCAAAATTTATTTTGCAAAATCTATTAAACCGATCTTAAAGAAATTTACAGTATTGTTTTACTGTATTATAAAGTTTTTCTGGGTGAAATATGAAGGTCCTAAGTTTAGCATAAATGGTTGAAAACCGTAAAATGCGAATACTTGTTTTTGTATGTTTTTTTCGTAATTATTGCTATTTTGCAACTAGGGTGACTATTTTTTAAATTTTTAACCAATTTTATATTGTAGGAAATTTAAATATGCAACTTTTATGTCAGTACAACTTTTCTCGGAAGTGGATACTTTTAAAGTTATAATCAAAAAACGAAGAAAAAATCGAATTTTTCCTTCAATTTTTGACATTTTGATTATTTAAACAATGTTCCGGACCTTTTTGAGAGGGAGGATAACTCAAATATTATTATTTGATTTATTTTCAAGCAATTTCTGCAAAGAAATTTGAGTCACCTCTCAACGTCCATCTCAAAACATATCCGCCCTGGACTATTAATTAAATTAATTGATTCATTTTTTAGTCATTTTTTAAAGACTCGCAGAAAAATATTGTTCCTAACGCTTGCAGAAAGTCTCTTTTCCGCACTCGACTGCTTGCCGAACTTCCGCTTCGCGTCGTTCGGCAAACTGCAGTCGCGTGCGGAAAAGTATGACTTTCTGCACTTGTTAGGAAAATAACTATAATACATTGAAAGGAGATAGTTTTAAATTGCATCGTATATTACGGACCTTAGCAACCATTGTTGACTTATTTGTTTACGGAAGTTTTGAAGCATCTGTCAGATGTCTGTTAGTTTTTTAAAACTCGGTTGTGGATTTTTCTTTAAAATGCAAGAAAATATCGTAGAAAAAGGTCAATTTCAAGATATAGAGGTAGTGCCCAGTCGAGCTATCCTGGATTTGTTGCCGAGGAAATCCAGAATGCAATATGATATCGCTTATAATAAGTTTGAGAAATGGTGTGAAGCGAACAGCGTTTCTGGGAAATATACTGAAAATGTATTTCTGGCGTATTTTGAGGAGAATGCCAAGGTGTGGAATGCATCATCTTTGTGGTCGAATTATTCGATCATCAAATCTGTGCTACGTATAAATAGCGACGTCGATATTAGCAAATATTATAAGCTTATCGCGTATTTAAAGCGTCAAGCAGAAGGTTACCGGCCAAAAAAAATCAACAATCTTGACTAGACACCAAATTGACCAGTTTTTGAAGAGTGAATTAGATGATGAGTATCTTCTGATGAAAGTAGCTGTGATTGTGGGAATATTTGGTGCCTGCCTCAGGGAGGAGCTTTGTCAGTTGACTATTGACGATGTGAAAGATATGGGAATTCATTACTGATTAAAATATCAGATACTAAAACCAATGTTTCACTAAGTTTCACTATTATTGAAAAAATCTATTTGGATATTTATCGAAAATATGCGGCTCTTCGACCAGCAAATGTCGGACATCGGCGATTTTTTCTGAAATACGTGGAAGGTAAATGTACCAGAAATCCGATTGGAATTAATTCGTTTGGAAAAATTCCTGCTGCTATAGCAAGATTTCTGGAACTTCCAAATCCAATCCTTTATAAATACAGGGCATTGTTTTCGTCGCTCTTCAGCGACCTTACTTGCCGATGCTGGCGCAAAGACGACAATTAAGCGTCATGGTGGGGTGGAGATCTACAGTTGCTGGGGGGTACATCGAGGATTCTTTGGAAAATAAGAATTTGATTGCCCGAAAACTGCTGCTGGTGCAGCGAACATCACCAACAACATCCGAAGATATTGTGGCCTCAACTTCGACTGAAAATTCAGTTATTTCTACTCATTCCGCCTTAACCATGGAAAATGGTAGGTAAAACTGTAGTGCAAGAAATTAATTTTTCAAATTGCGCAAATTGTACTATTAATATTAATGTTAATAAATGAAATATAAATATTTTGACGGTTGCTTTCAAAATTTGACATTTCACTTTTAACTGCAGTGCCTTAAAATTTTTAAAGCACCCAGTGCTTTAAAGTGACATTTTTAAGGCTCCTATGGAGTGCTAAAAATTGCATTTTTAACACGTTTGTAGAAAATATATATTTTTGAAAAATTTAAACGCAGAATGAAGGATTACATTATTACCGAGGGCCTGAAAACTTCTAGAAATATAATGTTTATTTTAAGAAGTTAGAGGGGTGAAAATAAAAGAGAAAATTTTATTCACAAGAAACTTTTTGAACTGAAAACTTCTTTAGGGACGTTGTGCGATTTTTGGATAGGGAAAAAAGCATTGAATTCGCGACCGTCATCGCGACCTTCATCCTTAGGGACGTTGTGCGATTTTTGGATAGGGTAAAAAGCATTGAGTTGGCGACCGTCATCACGACCGTCATCGCGACCGTCATCGCTTATGTTATATATTATGTGTATGTATATATAAATTGTGTAGAGGCATTTAAATTTAAAATAAATGTGAAACCTATTTTAAGATGGGGAAAAAGGATTGATTTCGTGACCATCATCGCGACCGTCATCGCGTCGGCGAAATAAATTTTGTATATATACAGGGTGGTTCATCTTATTCGCCTCGGTCTCTGTACGGAAAACCACTTGATATTTTAAAAAAAGTTCTTCACAGAACTATATAGTAATACTACAATGTAAAAATAATGTGAATTATACGGGGTGCTCCAAAAGGGGTGGTATATCAAAGTTATATTTTTTCTTATGGAATGCCCTATATCTGATGACATTACTGAATTGACCTTAAAAAATAAGCTATACTTTCATAAGGGTTTCCTATACCTAAATACAGGGTATTTTGATTTATTTCGATTTTTATGAAAATGTAAGGTTTTAGAAAAAAATAAACATCTACGAATCTAAGAATCAGTAACAAATTCTTTCTTGGATCTTAATAATAGACTATTTATCATACTTAAACAGATGCTTACTGCAACAAAATTTCTTACAGGGTGGTCAAAATATGAGATTGCTCTATTAACAAATTCAAGCTGTAATAACTTACTTATTTTACATGGAACACCCTGTATCTTACTAATCTATCGCGTATAAAATTTACTTTGCTTTCAATTCTTATTAGGGTTTCCTATACCTATCTCCCTTCATTTTTTAAATATTTAAAGATTTCCTAATTTGTAAGCTTTAAAAATTAGAATTAAGTATCTTTGTCGTGGTTATGTACAACACATCACCAACACCGGCAATATACTTAAATATCTTAGTTCAAGATACTTTCGTTAATAAAATTCATATTTTTTCATCTTTATTTCTGTAATAAAGTTGACTTGGTTGACTACCGACTTGGTAGTCAACGTTGGCCTAAGATGGTTGATTGAGTTTCTTGGTAGAGTTTCACCATGTTCCCGGAGGTTATATCTTTTAACATCGGCGTTTATCCTGTTCAATATTACTACAACATAATGTAGATTTAATTATAATGTCAACCATTGTTTGGTTCTAGGGCTATTTAGCAAGTATTTGAATTCACTGATGATGGACCGATAGGTCCGAAAACGTTCTGAATTGGACACATTTTATTCAATCCATTGGAATTTTTAAAACTTTTAATAAATATATACCAATTACATAGAAGTGGTTTTTACTTCATGTTGGAGTTTTTTATATATGTATAATATGTTATAATATATATTTAACACACTATAACTTTATAAAATAAACGCAACAGATATAAATTCCAATAAACACAGCAAATACGCTACTGTCACTGTATTGAAAATGATAAACCTCAAAATTCATAGTTATATAAAAAATATACTAACCCATTGTTACAGTTAAAAATCATATAAAAAATTTTCATATCATGAAGTTAATATTGATGGAAATTACATTATTGTATTAAATAAACAATTTTAAGTAATTTTGGAATAAACAATAAAGTGGAAAGCCCCACTTGAATCATGTGAGTAATGACCCGTGAGTAGTGAACTGTTACTCACGGGTAAAATAATGGGTGTTATTATCTATTCAAAAATAGTGAATAATGAGCTTATTTATTAAACGGTCGTAGAAAAAATAATATATTTATCTAAAAACACTTTAAACTTTAAAACTTAAGGCCATCGGTACATAATTCGCAAATATTTTACGGCTATCCCTACTTTTACTGTCTTTACACGGCAAATTACGTGTAGTAAAATTCACACTGGTATGGATATGTAAACATTACTAGAATGTCATTCTACTTGAAAATGTCATCATTAACTTAAAGAGATGGCTTTTGAATGTTCTTGGATAACTGTTATTTGTATATGTAATTGCAAATTATTAATTTAGTTATAGTCCAAGTAATGAAGCTTAAAATAGGACAAAACCTCGCAATTTTTACAGAACGGATCGATTTGCTTGAAAATTTGAGAATAAGTAGTGAATAGCCCAAGGATCAAAATCTATATGATGCGGAAAGGCGCTTTGACCATGGGGGTGGTTGCCACCCCATCACGTGGGTGCAAATTTGTTATTATATTTTGACCGCAAAAGCAAAAGACGCGAAAACTATGCATTTTTCGAGGATAATTTGTTAAAACTAATTTAAATTATTTAAACATATCTATCCACAGAAATAAAAACAGTCTCCAGCTCAAAAATTAAGTGACTTATAATGAAAAGAATATCAGTCCCTATTTTTTTTCAGCGAAAAAGTGATGGGATCCACCCCATAATCACCACTCTAATTAAAATTAGTCATTTGCCTTATTTTGTCTTCTTTATTTATGTATTATTGATAGATTCTAGAAGTATGACCGGCTTAGAATTATTAGTTTTAAAGAGAATGGAGTTAAAAGCGAATAACGAATTTTTGTAGTTTGGTAAAAAATTTCCTTTTCTTCCGAATAGAAAGATTAGCATCACAGACACGAAAAAATGTGTAAATATCAAATTGTAGCTTAGTTAATTTCCAAGAACTTGGTTTGCAAAAATTTTTTCTACGGCAAAAATTGAGTGAGCTATTGATAATTATAACTTGTAATAACATGCAAAAACCAACTTTACCAACCCTTTCAAGGTCACCTCTTTTTGCGACTGAGCATATTAAATGGATTTAGTATCAATAGCCTTATAGATCTTGTAAAAACCTACAAAACTCATTTTTATCAAATTTTCTAAGATAAAAAATAAAAAAGTTACGGTTAAAAATCAATATATTTTTTGAACAAAAAAAAAAGGGAAATCCAATTGGAAGCAAAATAATGTAAGTTAACGGTGTTTTTAGTCGTTGGCCTAATTCGTTCTCTTTATTTATGTATTATTAATAGATCCTAGAAGTTTAACTGGCTCAGAATGATTAGTTTTTAAAAACTGGAGTTAAAAGCGAATAACGAATTATTGTAGTTTGGTAAAAAATGCAAGATATATCAGAGATACAAAAAAAATGTTTAAATATTAAATTGTAGGTTACTTAATTCCCAAGAAATTGGTTTGAAAAAAATTTTTCTACGGTAAAAATTGAGTGAATAGAAATGAGTAAGTAGTAAAACATTGAATTTTTCGACATAAAACTAACACTTTCAATAGCGAATAAATCGAAAATGAATGAATATTTTATCAACTTTTGCGGTCAAAATATAATAAAAAATTTCCACCACCGATATGGGGTGGCAACCACCCCCATACCACCCCCATAGTAAAAGCGCCTTTCAACATCATATAGATTTTGATCCTTAGGCTATCCACTACTTATTCTCAAATTTTCAAGTAAATCGATTCATTCTGTAAAAATTGCGAGGTTAAAAGCTTTGGTTCCTCGACTATTAATAAATGTGATAATTTTTTCACTAGCTATGTATTCAGTGATTGTAATAATTTATATGTACAACAAAAACTAATACTCAATCGAGAAAAGAGGAAAAGTTTTAAAGTGACTTCTTAATAATATATTGTTACTATGGAACGCTTACAATTTTGAACATA
Organism: Diabrotica virgifera virgifera; assembly: GCF_917563875.1. Lineage (NCBI taxonomy): Eukaryota > Metazoa > Arthropoda > Insecta > Coleoptera > Chrysomelidae > Diabrotica > Diabrotica virgifera. The sequence continues at coordinate 38,363,401 of NC_065451.1, read as the reverse complement.
TTTAACAACAAAATACTTGGATCACAGAATATATTATCCTGATGTATTCTTTGCTTGGATCTTCCACAAATAATACGCAATAAATAACTTTTTATTAAGTTCACGTCTTAAATCAATTATTTATCAAATACACTATATACCAATATTATTTAATCAAAAACTCAAAATATTCGCGAAACCATGTCAAATATTTAAAATTGTCACTGATTGTCAATGTCTGACTGACAATATTCTATTCGACTGAGTGCGTTCTAAGACGAAGATAGATTTGGAAAATATTACCACGGACTTTGTGTTCATTTTTTTTCGAATCCTGAAAAAAGCAATAAATATTTTGAAGAATTTAAACGCAGAATGAAGGACTAAATTATTACCGAGGTCCGAAAGTCCCTTAGAATTAACAAAAAGTTTATTTTGAATGAGATATTTGAAATTAAACATCACACTAAATTTTCTCTTAGTTTTTCACCCCTGTAACTTATTAAAATAAACATTATAGTCTGGGCTGGTTATCGGAGAATAGGCCATTTTTGGGAAATGTTATGTACCAGCAATTTTATTGCTGGAATCGAATTTTATGATTGTATATATTAATAATATAAATATGCAAAGTCCGCAGATAGTGTGCTACTTTTTTTATAAACAAAATGGCGCCCGAAAATCGTGTTTTTTTTTTTCAATTTTTGCTCTATAACTCCAAAGATTTTAGCTTTAGACCAAAAATACCCAAATAAAAATTCATCACAATTAAATTCTGCATAGAGACGTGTTTTTTCCGATTTACTTCGACGAAAACTTTCCCCGGAAAAAGCGGGTTCCTCCAACAAAATCTTTAATTTTCAACTAAACTTTTAAATAAGTAGTTGTTAATCAATAATTAAATAACTTGGTAACGTAAAAGCCCTTTCCGTATGTATTACAATTCCAGAAACCGATGAAAACTGAATGAACAGTTTAGCAACAATTGAAATGTAAATTAAAAATTTACGGTCGCTATAATAACGACAATAATTATGATGCATAAGAATAACTATGATTTTTTCATAAAAAGACACTATACCTATCTAATGCACTTTACAGAATTGAAATTGGACTATTTAGGCGGCCTCAGGAATATTTTAAAATTATAAACAATTTTTTGGCTTATAAACAAATAGAATATTTCAGGAAATATTAAACTAAATTAAATTTTGAAAACGGTACTCGAAAGAAAGCGGCGGGACACTTCTTTTAAGAGAAAAAACGTTTAATTATGACGAGTTATTCCTGAGATACAACCGGTCAAATTTGACCGAAATTTACGGCAAAGATATAAACAATAGGATCATAATTTTCAAACCATCACCTTTTTATTTTTGTCCTCTTTATCCACACCAATTTTCATATCTTTAAAATCCTTATAACATATATTATTATAATAAAAACTATCGATAATACGTGTGAAAATTGCCAAAAATAGCAAAATTCCAATCAAAAATTAGGTTGGAGAAAATGTAACCCTCAAAGTTCAAAATCGGTATACGTTAAAAAAATGCATTTTCTCGGCTTCCCATGGAGCAATTTCCTTCATTCTTTTTTTGTTCCCAAGTAACTCGAGTAGAGCCATCGGACTAACGCATTATTAAATGTCAGACTTGCTTTTGTTTTGTTATAATAAATTAATTTATTTATTATAACACAATATTTTAATTTGTTTAAATAAAAATTGTTTAAATAATTATACAGCTTTCAAATGAGAATATTTATGTTTTTAACTTTAAAAGGTACACTTGTAGTAAGTTTATCAAAAAAAAAGCCTACAACTGGAAAAAAATGTGTAATTTTCTGTTCTTATAAATTAATTAATCTATTATAACAAAACAAAAGCAAGTTTGACATTTAATAATGCGTTTTTTCGATGGCTCTACTCGAGTTATTAGGAAACAAAAAAAGGATGAAGGAAATTGCTCCATGGGAAGCCGAGAGAATGCATTTTGTTAACGTATACCGATTTTGAACTTTGAGGGTTACATTTTCTCGAACCTAATTTTTGATTGGAATTTTGCTATTTTTGGCAATTTTCACACGTATTATCGATAGTTTTTATTATAATAATATATGTTATGAGGATTTTAAAGATATGAAAATTGGTGTGGAGAAAGAGGACAAAAATAAAAAGGTGATGGTTTGAAAATTATGATCCTATTGTTTATATCTTTGCCGTAAATTCTGGTCAACTTTGACCGGTTGTATCTCAGGAACCACTCGTCATAATTAAACGTTTTTCTTTTAAAAGAAGCGTCCTGCCGCTGTCTTTCGAATACCGTTCACAATTTAAGTTAGTTTAATATTTCCCGAGATATTCTATTTGTTTTTACACCAAAAAATTGTTAATAATTTTAAAATATTCCTGAGGCCGCCTAAATAGTCCAATTTCAATTCTGTAAAGTGCATTAGATAGGTATAGTGTCTTTTTATGAAAAAATCATAGTTATTCTTATGCATCATAATTATTGTCGTTATTATAGCGACCGTAAATTTTTAATTAACATTTTAATTGTTGCTAAACTGTCCATTCAGTTTCCATAGACTTCTGGAAATATAATATATACGGAAAGGGCTTTTATGTTACCAAGTTATTTAATTATTGATTAACAACTGCTTATCTAAAAGTTTAGTTGAAAATTAAAGATTTTGTTGGAAAAACCCGCTTTTTCCGGGGAAAGTTTTCGTCGAAGTAAATCGGAAAAAACACGTCTATATGCAGAATTTAATTGCGGTGAATTTTTATTTGGTTGTTTTTGGTCTGAAGTTAAAATCTTTGAAGTTATAGAGCAAAAATTGAAAAAAAACACGATTTTCGGGCGCCACTTTGTTTATAGAAAAAGTAGCACACTATCTGCGGACTTTGCATATCTATATTATTAATACACCCAATAATTAGATTCGATTCCAGCAATAAAATTGCTGGTAAATAACTTTTCCTTGTATTTTGCTAATTAGCCCAGAGTATTATAGAAGTTCTCAGGGACTTTAGGCCCTCGCTAATAACGCAGTCTTTCATTCTGCGTTTAAATTTTTCAAAAATATTTATTAGTTTTCTCAGGATTCGAAAAAAATGAATCCCCATTTGAATAGCATTGCAGCCGAAAATACGTACCCATCCTCTTAATACTTTTGAAGAAAAATCTCCAAATCACTTTTCTTTACTAATAACAGAAATCCTCTCTCTTCCAAAACTTAGCAACAACTGTACTCATTTGCTACTTTCGACTAACCTCGTATCTTTCTCTCTATTCCTTTTAAGTGAACCACATTACAGGGAATGAAATTACAACTGTATACTTATTATCCTTCCTACTCTAAAATTTATAGTCTAGGCGCCAAATAGAGGTCACCGTGTCATTTTCAATTCTGATGGACAATCTCAACGGTTTCTTATGGATTTTTGGCTGCTGATTACGAATTTCGAGGGGGGATTTCGATCGGAGTGGTCAAAAATTGTTATAAACAATTTAATTGTTTATAAATTGTTTATAAGGCTCTGGCTCATAAACTAAAAGAGATAAAAAAAATGTTTCAAATAAAATGTGTTCCCTAATAAAAAACGAGGAAATAACCGTTTACTAAACTTAAATCCGACAATTAGAACACAAGATATTGTAAAATTAGTGCACAATGCAAATTGCAAAATAAGTATTTTTCGAAGCTTAACCCATCGTAACTCGGCTTCTACGCACGCAAATGAGCCTTGTAAGATGTCCTTTTAAAGCTTAATTAAGAGGCTTCCAAACAAAGTTTGTGAAATTATTTGATCTTCGTTTGTTTTAAAGTTATAGCCGTTTGAAATTATAATTTTCTTAAAGAAATTGTACATTAATTTATTTATAAAGGTTTCAAGCAAACTTGAGCTATAAACCTTTATACTTTAATTAACAATAATGAAAAAACAACTCAAAAGGGACAATTTGAGCTTACGAAAATATTCGTAAGTTTATTTTTGGCTAAGATGTCGATATTTTAATGACGCGCTATGAGGCGCAAGATTGGCTCACAGTCAAGTAAGTATGTATTCTTCGACGCTTTATCGATCGTAACTCGGCTTCTACGCATGAAAATGAGCCAATATGTGATATCCATATAAAAATGGATCGAGTTCTTTTGCAGCATCATCATTGCATATAAAACGAGCATTTATGATGTGGCGGCATACACACAATTGACGGGCCTTGATGATGCTGCAAAAGAACTAGATCCACTTTATATGGATATCATATTAGATAATTAGACTCTGAAGCCTCAAAAAGTTTTAGTTTTACTGCCTACAAGAACAGACTTGTACCACCATGTAACTGTTAAAATTTCGCTAAGAGCTTATGCAGATGTAAAGAAGCTGATATTCCCTCTATATCTCTATGCAGATTTGCAGATGAATGAAAAAAAAGTTTGTAAAAATAGTATTAATAAATAATATCAACTTACTTTTTAGTTATACTTCTGAAATATTAGTTTCTAATGTTTTTTTCTCATTTAGTGTAAAAAATAGAAGACAATGTAAATAGAATGAAAGGTGATACGAGGTACAGTATGATGATTTAATTATAAGAATTATATGATAAAATTTTATTAGGATCTTCAAAAATGAAAAATGGAGATAACGTATGTATACATAGAAATTATAATTTGCATCGAGAAGTTAGCGCGTAAACCTTTACGCTGTGAGCCGATCTTGCGCCTCATAGCGCGCGCCATTAAAATATCGACATCTTGGCCATTAAAATATCGACATCTTGGCCAAAAATAAACTTATGAACATTTTCATAACCTCAAATTGTTCCTTTTGAGTTTTTCTATCATTATTGTTCATTAAAGTATAAATGTTTATAGCTCAAATTTGCTTGAAACTCTTATAAACAAATGAATGTACAATATTTTTAAGAAAATTGTAGCTTCAAACGGGTATAACTTTAAAACAAATGAAGATCAAGTAATTTAACAAACTTTGTTTGGAAGCCTGTTAATTAAGCTTTAAAACGACACCTTCTAAGACTTATTTGCATACGTAAAAGCCGAGTTACGATTAATAAAGCTTCGAAAAATACTTATTTTGCAATTTGCAATTTGCATTGTGCACTAATTTTACAATATCTTAAGTTCTGATTGTTAGATTTAAGTTTAGTAAACGGTTTTTTCTTCGTTTTTTATTAGGGAACAAATTTTGTTTGAAACATTTTTTTTATCTCTTTTAGTTTATGAGCCAGAGCCTTATAAATAATTTATAAACAATTAAATTGTTTATAACAATTTTTTGACCACTCGGATCGAAATCCTCCTCGAAATTCGTAATCAGCAGCTAAAAATCCATAAGAAACTGTTGAGTTTGTCCATCAGAATTGAATATGACACGGTGACCCCTCTGGCGCCTAGACTATTACTTGGTAGTCTCATATCAGTCTTATTAAATCATTTATTCATCTACATTGAGCTACTTTATAACGAAAGAAACAGTTCATATAATTTGTTGGAAACTTTATACAACTCTTAATGATATTACCTTTGTGATGACTATATTTCAGCATCCACGTTTTCAAAGGCGTAAAAGTTTCATTTTCTTGTATAAATCATTCATGGTGCCTTACACTGTAAGGCTTACAGTAAGAGCATTAAGTGTTTAAAGCCGGGAAATTTTATCTCCTTTCGCAGACGAAATTTTAGTCAGTTCTACATTATTTTATTCTCAAATTCAATTTCGTTCTATTAAATCAATAAAGTGAGCTTCAATTACTTTTCTTCAACTAGAACCTTTTGTCTAACAAGACATTCGCAAGGGAATCAATAATCTGGAGGACCAAATCTAATTTTACAATTCATTTATATTTATACATACAGGATAGCACAATTCAAACAGCCCACCTGAAATGCTTTCCAACCATCTTCATTTCCTTTTTTGGCTATACAACTCTACGTGAGTCTTGGCCGCGTTTATTATTTTCCTCCATTGTGGTCTATCTTATGCTAAAATCTCCCATTGTTACCTAGAATCTCCTTAAGATGACCCCCGTCTTTAGAGCTTCTGCCATCTGACCTGCCCAGTAGGTTGTGTTTAGAAGTCCTTCATCATTGGATCTCTCTTAGTACATATCGTGTTCATCATATTATGCGATTTATCTTTATAAAATATAAAGGAAAAGATTCCTCTCATTGGCTGTATACCATAATAAAAAACTTACTAAGGAAGTAAAACTTCTCGTGTAGGTAAATAGTATATAAATTTATTAAATTTTTTTTTTATTTTTAAAATTTTTTTTTGTCATGTTTTTCTAGAAGACAATCATTTCACTCCCTTATCGGTAGATCCTACCAAAAGATTCATTGCCAAAATCAAAGATAATATCAAACATTTTTCTGATTTTTTCTCGGAATATGATGCCCCATACAGTAAAATTCCCAGCAACCCTTTAGTTCCCAGGTTATATGGCTTGCCTAAAATACACAAGGTTGATATCCCAATCCGCCCAGTTGTCAGTTTTATCAATATTTCAGTTTCTATTTTATCTAAGTTCCTTCTCAAGACAATTAAAAACTTAATCAACTTCACTCCTTAATTTTCAGTTATAAATTCTTACCAATTAGTTGAGAAACTTACAACTTATTAATCTTCATCCTGAAATAACAATGCTTTCCTTTGATGTTAGCAACTTATTCAAGTCAGTGCCCAAAAATGAAACAATTAGTCTGGTAAATTCTCTCCTAACTAATAATAACATCCATCCCCAAATCATTTCACCGATTATAGATATCCTGCAAATTTGTCTGTCAAAAGATTTTTTCATATTTAATAATACTTTTTATAAACAACCTGATGGTTTAGCAATGGGCAGTTGCTTGTCTCCTTTCTTAGCTGATGTTTTTATGGATAACTTAGAATCCAATTATATCATGAAAAACATTGAAATCCTACACTGGTACCGATATGTGGACGATTGTCTCGTTTTTATCCTAGGGAACACCGACACAGCTAATCTTCTTCTGTCAAAAATTCATCAACTTCATCCAAACATCAAATTCACTATGGAACTAGAGTCTTTTAATGCCATCAATTTTTTAGATTTGTCCTTTACCAGACTTAATAATCAATTCAACTTTGGTATTCATTGCAAGCCTACACAAAGAGATCATATCATTCACGCATCCTGCAATCACCCCCTCTCCCATAAATATTCAGCTTTTAGAAGTTTCATACATAGACTATACACTATTCCTTTATCTACTCATGAATTCAACAAAGAACTCAATATAATTAAACAAATAGCTATAAACAATGACTATAGTCCTGACATCATTGATAAACTTATCCGTAGGAGAGAGTCCAATCTCCTCCGGCAATCGGCTTACAATTCTAACCCAACCATCCCTCCTTTATATAGATCATTACCATTCCATAACTCATCAATCTCTGAAAAGATTAAACATATACTCAGTAGCTCTGATATTATTCATATTTCATTTAAAGTACATAACACTCTTGGTAAAATCCTAACCAACACCAAAGACTCCATCCACTATATGAATCGCAGTGGTGTTTATAAATTGTCATGTTCTGACTGTGATGCCACATACGTTGGCAGTAGGTCTCTTACAGTTCGAACTTCTGAACCCTCTAAACGTGACAATACTTCTGCTTTTTCCCACCATCTTAAAGTAAATAAACATCATCTTAAGGTTCCAGAAGGGGTTTCTTTGATCCACAACATTCAAGATAAAAATACACTCAGATTAGATTTGTATGAGGATTTGGAGATTGTCAAGGACATACGTACTAGCCCCAATTGTGTTAATCGTGAAACTTCGTTAAACCATGACTTCACTCCTATTCATCGTCAATTATTTCCATGGTTTATAATTAACCTTTTTCACTCAATTCATAATTTTTTAAATACATCATTTTATTTCCACAGGGTCCATGCTTCACATGATATTTCTCTTCATTTTCTTTTAGGACATTTTTTATTTTCTCAGCTTGACAACTCCAAATTTACAACTTCCACCTAATTTTTGCATGTGACACAATAAACATTTCACAAACCCTCCATTCATTTACAATATATTATTTTCAACTATTTTACCTTTTATTCTAATTATATACAGGTTTTTGTTGTAACTCGGTTGCTGGTGGTTATTGGACACCTCTAATAAACAATCTTTTAGTTCACCTAAGCCCAAATTTTAAATTGTCGTTATTAGTGTTTGTGACCATTGGACTGGCAGATATGTGTGTGCCTTTACGTGCCTCCTATCCTTTGTGGAGGTAAGTTCAGGCATATTTGTCTCGGTTAGTCTATTGACCACAAACATATTCATTCTACTCTTTATTAGCTTTGTTATACATAACAACTTAACCTATTCTTTCAATTTAATTTCTGAATCTTTGCAAGACGTTCCTTCACTTTTTACTATATATTTATCCCACCATTACCTATAATGTAATTCTGAGAACAATTTTGCCAATTCGTCATGATTATTATGTGATCATTGGGCTAGCAGATATGTGTGTGCTTTGCTTGCCTCCTATCCTTTGTGGAGGTAGGCTTAGTTCTCATGTCTCTGTTGGTCCATTGACCACATAAAATATTCATTCTCTTTATAACTTTACTTTATTTCCTTTTCCTATTTATTATTTTCAATATCTCTTCAAGTTAGACAACCATTAATTCAAGGCATACATATTTTGTTTTATTTTATTTTATATTGAAACATTTCTACCATTCTTTTCACCCTTGTTTTATTTCCTCTATATTTTTATTTTTAATTTTATTTTCACATACATTCATACAACCATTTGGAACTTATTATTATTTACTTCACACCATATCAACTTTCTCTTAAGACTTGTTTACACGGGTAGAGTTTTGAGGAGAGTAGAGTAGCGAGGAGAGTAGACTCTACTCGCTACTCTACCAAAAATGGCTTGATACCGTTCACACAAGGAGAGTATAAGTATAGTACTGATGCTAGTATAGTGAACCCGATTTTTTTTATTTTTGTATTTTTAAACACTCTTGATTATAAGTGCACCTTAAATTCTTAATTTCTTGTTTGAGCGCGTTTACTCCAAAGCCCCCCTTTGCCATTCTTTCGACGATTTCATCCTCCGCAGCTTGCCTCATACTTTTATTTCTGTAGTGTACACTACCTAAATTCCATAAACACTGGTATTCGCCATACAGATCTACAAGTTTTAAAGTTTCATCTTCTGTGAACTCCATTTTCACTATTTACACAAAACATAATTCCAGCCGGAATGACAGCGTCCCTATGTACTCTCCTACCTACTTTACTCTACCACTTCTACCGGAATTGAGAGCGTTCCATAGGTAGAGTGCGCAGGTGAGTGGACATTTTGGCGGTGGTGGTGGTAGTAGAGTAGAGTTACTTTGCCACATGTTGCTAGTCACTCTACTTTACCACCTACTATACACTCTACTTGCTGCTCTACTCTGCTGAGCGTTTTTACGGGTAGAGTTACTCTACTCTATCAAGTACTTGCATCATTACTCTACCCGTGTAAACAAGTCTTTATTGTTGTTTTTATTTACACTTCAATTACATAAATTCAGTCAACCAGTTATACCCCAGGCAACCAAGTGACGTCAACAACGTCGAGGAAACGTCAGTATTTGGTGGAATATATACACGTGGTTGAACATTACGTCATATCGACGTCTTTTGTAGGTGATTTTAAATACGTAAGATTAATGACGTTAAAATACGTTTAAAAGACGTTTTCATTTCAGCCAGCCTAAGTCTGACGTCATGAAATTGGGAGGAGCTTGGGGCTTAAAAGTTACAAAACTAAGGTTATGTTTGTATCGTCGTTGTCGTTTGTCTTTGTCGTTTCATTTCATTTCATTGTTTGTTTGTCCTAGTATTTTCCCTATTTTGGCATTTTGGATTCATTTGGATTTTGTTGGCTGTTTTGTGTGTATTTTTTAAACTTTTGTTTGTCATTTGTAAATTTTATAAATTTACCACAATGCAAAGTGATTATTTAAGGAAATTATTATTGGAAACTCCGCAGATGTTTTAGAAAGGTAGGCGAAACAATTTTTATTTACTATTCATTTTTCCCTGAGATTTATCAATAATGATGAATTTTGCAAGCAATAACATTATTTCTGTTATTGTTTTAGATATTCATTGAAGCTGAAAATAATTGAAGCTTTAGATCCATATACAATTCAGTCATCAGAATTGGATTTTACAGTGCATTCCATCAATTACTGTTATAATGCTATTATAGATAGACTGGTAGAGTCTCACAATTACTACTTTAAGCAGCAGAAGAAAGCATACAAAAGCCTTCAGGCACATAAAAGCCTTCAAAACTGTATTTGTTTTGAAACATTTGATGTTTTGATGATTTCTATATTATTGTTGGAAAGGTAAGTCTTTATTTTATTTATTCACCATTAAGAAATATATGGATAACAGTATTAGTGTCTTTCGGATAAATGGATTTTAAATATTAGATTTATTTACGTTTATATATCTGTATGAAACCAGACATATTGTCGTCCTAATTTGTAAACTGTGTAACTCCATATTTCTCTGAAAATGAGTTATTACTGCCATTTATTTGAAAAAATCCCTACTCGTTTAAAAAAGGATGCACATGCATATTTTTACCAGAAGAGTAAATAGTGACATCTTCGTATACACCGTATCTCCCTTGCAGCAAATTTAGTACGAAAAATATGTAACTCCCCAGTTTGTCATACCACACGATTGGCCTCACTGTTTAGATAGTGATATTTTCAAGAAAGAGTTGGTGGTAAATAATACTAATACACTCATTAAACAATATAGGTACAAATGTTTTTAGCATTTTAGCATTCTATCTTTTAAAATGGGAGATACGTAGTATTCGCATTAGTCATATTTAGAGAAATAATTTTTTGTGCCTCTGTAAAATTTGGATAAATGGAGTTACACAGTTTACAGATTAGGTCGACGACATGTAATTGCTATGATAGAAAAGAGAATAATAAACAGTCATGATTGTTTGTTCTAAAATTATATTATATGAATGTGTGATTTTAAAATATTCTCAATCATTGTAAAGAACGCAAATACTCTAATGAACATAAATTTTTGTAGTTGAAGCATTCCCACAAAGATAAAATATTTTTTTTAGGTGAAGAATTCCCAAAAAGCTAATGCTAAACCACTAGATGCTTGGGTGATAGCCAGTTCCAATGGCATAGCAAATGCACATTGTATGTGTATGGCCGGTAATAGTGAAGTTTGCAGCCATATTGCAGCAATCTTATTTGCAGCTGAGTATGCCCACAGCAAGACAGAAGAAGAAGAACCCAATGCATGTACAGATGTTACAGCTATGTACATTCTCTGGTGAAAAACTAATGAGTTTTCAAGCTGTTCGGTCAGAGTGCTTGTTGCGCTCTCTAAACGAACTAAAATATAAGACGGCTTTGGCTTAATGTTGCAGCGATATGAAAATTGTTAGTCATTTTTAATTATAATGTACTTCTTCATCGTGAGTATTTATGTATAGGACTTTTCATTCACAGTCATTTGTTTCGAGCTTCTCTCATGTGTCACATAATATTAATATTATATCTACGTCATACGTTATTGGTATATACCAATGATACACACCAAAGACATATGGCGTAAATGTATTAATATTATGTGACACACGACAGATGCTCGAAACAAATGACAGTCGATAAAAAGCCCTATTAGTCTTTAAGTGTGTATTATCAGATATCACATGTAAATTGTTTTTATCATTTTAATTTGGTCATTACAGTCCCTTAATCAAAAAATATATTTTTCAGGTGTCTGTGGATCTTTTTGCATGCAAAAATTTGTAATAATTATTTGAAATCATTTTGAGGATTATAAGAGTATGGAAATATATGTGAGAACACAGACTATTATAGTTTTGTCCTCTTTTTTAACATTCAATCGTCTTCTTTAAAATTTATAAATATAAAGCAGATAGTTTTCATTGAAATTCAATATATTGGGTGTTATTTGTATGTATTCATTTTTGACTAAAGGTACGATTCCGATAACGACTGCAGACAGCAACTGCAAACATCAGTTGCAGTTCTCGGCGTTATGGACGTTACTACTTTGCACTATTTATCTGTATGAGACTGATTCCGACATCTGACTGCAACTGCTGTCCAGCAGAACGTCAGTTGCTAATAATTATGTAAATTATTAGTGCAAAATAATGACGTCTGTCATGGTGACAACTGTAACTGCCATCTGCAGTCGTTGTCGGAATCGTACCTTTAAAGTGTGTGGTATAATTATAATAATTTTATATATTATATAACTTAAATGGTTTAAACTTAAGTTTGTTATTACATTGTGACTTAAATGTTTAATTTGTTAATAAATGATTTATTAGTTTATATGTTATTTCACTTTTGACACAGTAAATACTTATAATATAAAAAGTGAAAATTCTATGTATGTTATATGTTGCATTGAGGATATTGTAATTCTATGCATTTTAGCAAGCCTTCCATTTGGTTTTACTTAAATGGAAAAATTGCAATACTAACAATGCCCATACGAATAATTGAATGGGCCTGCCGAATAACGTTATAAGCGCCACATGGTTTGTTTTTGAGAAATCAAAGAAAAAGTTTTAATATTGTGATGATGGTGAGTTTATACATTTTAAGGGTTAGTAATACAGTTTTTAAATACAAAATATAAAATACAAATTGTATTACTCACCTTTAAAATGTATAAACTCACCATTATCACAATATAAAACTTTTTCTTTGACTTCTCAAAAACAAACCATGTGGTGGACCCATTCAATTATTGTGTATTTCTAAAACCGTAAAATGAAAATTAAATCTAAAAAACGACGCAAAATCGACGTAAAAACTGCGTTTTTTATATCACGTATTTAAAACCTGATAAAAATGATGTGACTTATGGTGGGACATATTCACGTGATCTTCGACGTCGAAAAAACGTGATAAACTGACGTCGTTTGGTGATAATTATGACGTTTTTCAATGTTTTGTAAACGTTATTTGGTTGCCTGGGACATCATTATTCTAATTATTTTTTATTTTTAAACTAACCGAAATTTAACTTCATTTCATTCCATATCATAGACTTTTTAATTTTTAATTTTACTTTCACATAAATAATTCAACCATTTAGTACCTACTTTTTTCTCATTTCCGTTAATCCATTGTAATCTACTCTTATTTTTGTTTTATGCACCCTGTCTTATTTACATGAATTAAGGCAACCAGTTATACTCTTAACTCTACGCTGTGATTATTAACTTAAATTGCATTTCATAACAGTCAAACTCCAGATTTATTCACTAATTCTCTTATCTCTTATTTATCATCTTATAAATTTCCTTTTATTTTTCTTTAGTTTATTTTTCTTTATTCTGTTCTTCTTTTCGAACAAGTGACGTCATTACTTTGTTGGCAAAATTTTCGCTTTCAATGGTCCTAAAATTATCATAAATAATTTTATGTTACTATTAATTCAAATTGTTATCCTCACTCATTTATTTAATAGCTAATTAAATTCACTTATTTAAGTAAAAATATTTTTTGCATTTCTAAAATACAATATAACTGCATACACATAAAATTCCCCACCTAGAAGGTCTTGTCAATATTTGTTCAATGTCATATTTCAGTCTGTCAGTTTGAAGCCAAGATGAAGACCACATTATAGTACCACTACATTTATAAATTCTTTAAACATCGACTTATTGTCGACATTGTTATAGCCGAAATGGCCTGATTATTGTTATTTTAAGGTCTTTTGACCTAACTATGTAGCTAGTTCTAACTACTTTGGGTCTAAAGTAAGTAACCACATGTTTTAATTTTCCTAACTTTCAAACAGTCAAAAATTTCATCTTGGCCTCTTTGAATACAGTGGTTTGCTTATTTTAGGTTTTCTACCTGATGATGGACTGATTGGTCCGAAAACGTTTGTGTGATTTTTGTACCATAGATGTACCCACTTCAATCCAATTTGGATCATTTTAGATAAAAATTTTAATTAATTTATATACCATTTACCTACAAGTGAGGTTTTACTTCCTTAGTAAGTTATTTATCTTTATGTACCTTACTATGTTTTCATCTTCACTGCATCTTGTTTTTACATCTCCACAAGGCTCAAAATTGTTCGGACGATCTTTCGTTCTAAAAAGGCTGTAGTCTTCAATAAATGACGCAGGTTGCGTACAGCCTCAAGCCAGACGTTGCATACAGCGTTTGTTAGTCACCGGCAACTTCACGTAGTTAATACAAAACGTAGGCATGATTATAAATAAATGCCATAGGTCGTGTCCAGCGTCATGCTGTGGTATCCAATAACTGCCTTAGATTGCGTACAGCGTCATGCCAGATGTTGTTTACAGCTTTTGTCGTTCGCCAGCAAAATCCAATATGTGTTGTTATCAGTGGAGTACGATCTTTCGATTAGTTTGCTTAACGCGTTCCGCTGAACGTTTCTTAACGCCTTAATTACAAGATCCTTTTCGGATCTTGTAATCAAGGTTTTTAAAAGACCGACGGACCAAGAACAACAAAATTAAGAAATGCATAATGTGAAAACAGCGTTAAGAGAAAACTGTTTCTCAACACACACCATCGAAAAAGCTCAAAGTGCTTGAAGAAGTAAAAGCCCAACACAAGACGAAAAACCGATTGGCAAAACCATTCTGCCATATGTGAAAGGTACAACAGAGAAAATAGGGAGAGTGCTGAGAAAACACAAAATAGAAACGATATTTAACACGGACAGAAATATTTCAACCATTTTACCAATAGCAAAAATCAAAATATCGTTATAAAATCAACGAATATACGAGATTCCATGTGGGGATTGTTAAAAGTCGTACATCGGGCAGACCAATCGAAGAATCCATGTTAGAGGAGAAGAGCACCGAAATGCTATCGAAAGGAAAGAAACAACGTCATCTCTTATACAACATGTCGCAAGTATAGGACACAATAACCCTGAACCAAACGACGATAAGCTAACATAGAAAACAAAATAAGTCAAGAATCGATAGAAATAGAAAAAAATCCTTACAATCAAAAACAAACAAAAAACGATGCTCAAAGGTTTCCTACAACATGGAAAAATTCAGTTTACTTGAAGCAGCAGCGAGAAGCAGAAATATCTGACTCGACAATGGCAAGTGAGATCTTGCCGAAACGTCGTCAAAATAATGATTTTTCTAAAAAGTCAAATCCCTAATCCAAAATAGCTGCAAATTCGTGAAAGATACGTAAAAAAAGTTGATTAATAGCAAGCTGAAAATTTGATAATAGCTTAACGGTGTCTAGTTGGACAAACTTAGGTGTACGGGAACACTGGGACAGGGGAAGTTTTAATTGTGGAACAGGTTAAAAATTTGGAACGTCAGACTATGAACAGGTCCCATGTACTTTGTCGGACAGAACTTCCAATTGCTTTGTTACCCTTTCATTAAACTCTCATGCAAAAATCAGACTGTTATTTATCATCTGTCATTTGACATGTTCTACGTGTCGGACTTATTAAAATGCCCAGTTAGTGATAAATATCAGTCTGATTTTTGCATAAGAGGTAAATGAAAGGGTAACAAATCAATTGGAAGTTCTGTCCGACAAAATACATGGGGCGATTTCGTATTCTGACATTCGATACCTGTAACCTGTTCCTTAATTAAAATTTCCCCTGTTCCAGTGTTCCCGTACATCAAAGTTTGTCCGAGAAGACACCGTTAAGGCCATCGGTACCTAATTCGCAAATATTTTACGTCTATCCCTACTTTTTCTGTCTTTACACGGCAAATTACGTGTAGTAAAATTCTCACTGGTATGGATATGTAAACATTAGTACTTGACAATGTCATCATTGACTTTAAAAAGATGACTTTTGAATGTGTGGAAAACTGTCACTTGTATAATTGTAAATTATTAATTCAGTTAATAAATATGATACATTTTTTCACTAATTATGTATTCAGTGATTGTAATAATTTATATAGTGTACAACAAAAACTAATACTCAATCGAGAAAAGAGGAAAGTGTTAAAGTGATTTTTTAATAATATATTGTTTATATGTAACGCTTACAATTTTAAACATCTTTAACAACAAAATGCTTGGATCACAGAATATATCCTGGCCAATTATCTGCTTGGATCGTCCATAAATAACAAACAATTAACTCTTTATTAAGAGATTAAGTAGTTTTCAATCCTAATAGCAATATTAATAATATTTAAAAATATTAAAATATTACTAAAATATTTTTAAATTGAAAACTTATTGGTCTGTTTCCTTGGTAACACCTCCATGGCCTCTAAAATTTGCAAGCCAGATGGATGCTGAAGCGAAGAAGACAAGAGGGAATTCAAAAAACTTACAATTCACGACCCCGCCTGTTCAGCTGGTAAATTCCAACAGAAAATGGTCCTAGTTACTCAAAGAAGTAACGACCAATATAAAAATAAAATAAAAATTCCATTTTTATTCAGTTGCAATGCGAAGGCAAAACAATCTTATTTTTCGCTTAGAATACGGAGCGCAGTCCAGCACTCTGAATCGACGATTTTCGACTCTTGTTGGAGTCTCATCGGAGAGACGTAGGCCTGCTACTCCATACTCTAAGTGACCAACACCGAGAGTTTATCCCCCACACCGCAACTGACGTGAATGGACTAGGTGACTAGCGTCATCTGGCAATTGAAAGATGAAGTAGTTTCCAATCTTAATAGCAATATTAATAATATTAAAATATTACTAAAAGATTCTTAAATGTAAAACTTATTATTCAGACGGGATCGTAAATTATAAGTTTTTTGAATTCCCTCTTGTCTTCTTCGCTTCACCATCCATCTGGCTTGCAAATTTTAGAAGCCATGGAGGTGTTACCAAGGAAATGGACCAATACGTTTTCAATTAAAAATCTTTTAGTAATATTTTTAAATATTATTAATATTGCTATTAGGATTGAAAATTTCTTCATCTTTCAATTGCCAGATGACGCTAGTCACCTAGTCCATTCACGTCAGTTGCGGTGTGGGGGATAAACTCTCGGTGTTGGTCACTTAGAGTATGGAGTAGCAGGCCTACGTCTCTCCGATGAGACTCCAACAAGAGTCGAAAATCGTCGATTCAGGGGACTGGACTGCGCTCCGTATTCTAAGTGAAAAATAATATTGTGTTGCCGTCGCATTTCAACTGAATAAAAATGGAATTTTTATTTTATTTTTAACTTTTTATTAAGTTCACGTTTATAGCTATTTGTATAACAAGGGAGGAAAGTGTAACTTTTCCTCCCGAGAATGAAGTTTACTGCCCGACGCGTAGCGGAGGGCAGTAATCATTCAAGGGAGGAAAAGGCACTTTACTCCCATGTTATACATATGGTTTTTCCACCTTCCTCAAATAACAAGTAATTTTGTCATTTTTACTTAATTTATTTATGTAACTAACCAACAAAATTTATTAGAACTAAAACAACAAGTAGGTACAATATAACTGTCAGCTGTCAAATATAAGTCAAATTATTAATGTAAACATTGTTAAATCAAAATAACAATTTACTGTTTTTTACCATTCTGCAAAATATAGGATGTTTTATAAATAAACGTTAAAATGTATAGATACTCCGTAATAGAAAATAGATATTATACAGGGCGTCAGTAAGTTATATTTCATGAATGAAATATTATGACGTCACTTTTACTTTTCCTCCCTAGGGAGGAAAAATATTTTCCTCCCTAGGGAGGAAAAGTACAACTTTGCTCCCTACAATCAGGTCCGGAAAAGTATACTTTCGGTAGAGGTAGGTGGAAAAATTATTTATCAAATACACTATCAATATTATTTACAGTCGGAAAAATGAAAGCATACCCATGAACGATCACATCAATCACTTATTTTGTATTTGCTGTCTTTTTCTATAACAAACGTTTGTTATTATTATTACGTATTTTTTATGGGAAATAAGCCACAATTTTACTAAAAAATGAATTTATTCAAAAAAACGTTTGTTATTTATAGAAAAAGACAGCAAGTACAAAATAAGCCGCTGTGAGCTCGTACGTAGAGGGGATATTTACAAATTCTCAAGCGCCAGTAGTGGCAAGTCTGTAAACGTTTACCGGAAATTTGACATAAATGTCAAAGTTATTAATGTAAAATTAAAATTAAAAACATTAATTATAAAAAATATTAGTTGGTCAAAGCTGTGGTATATATTTTTACCTTAAATATACTTACCTTTTAAATACTGAATTTAAGTTTTTTTAATGTTCCGTAATATGTAATTATAATTTAATCTAAAAATCTTAGCGCCATCTACACGATAATTGTGAAAGTATCCGAAGTAAGAAATTCATATTTTATCAATAGAACGTCAAAATGATTAGCAAAATCTTAAAAAAAATCGATTACAATTTAATTAATTTTTTGCGTTGTAAATGTTAAGCGATAACAATTAAATAATAAATTTAAAAATTACCGGTGAAAGATAATTCCAGTAATCCGCTAGGAGCGCCACCAGCGAAGCTCAGAGCGTATTCTTTAATTTTTCCGACTGTAATCAACAATTTAAAATATTCCCGATGCCATGTCAAATATTTAAAATTGTCACTGTCTTGTCATCATATTCTATTTCACTCAGTGCCTTGAATGACAAAGATAGCGAATGTTCGATTTGGAAAATATCACCACGGACATGGTGTCCATTTTTTTCAAATCCTGAAAAAACTAATAATTATTTTTAAAAAATTTAAACGCAGAATGAAAGACTAAATTATTATCGAGGGCCGAAAGTCCCTTAGAATAAATAAAAAGCTTCATTAGAACGAGATATTTGAAATTAAAAATCACACTACATTTTCTCTTAGTTTTTCACCCCTGTAACTTATTAAGAGCACACAATAGCGATCAACAGGTAGCAACAAACGCGTTCCCAGATTATTATTATTATTATCCAGATTTAGCCATACGGCTCACACTCCCTCTGAGGGGAAAATTGACTCATCCCAGATAACTACGGTATCAAAAGGATTGAGCTCTGGTGGGACTCTTTCCGTGTTATCGAGCCCTAGGTGACTTGGAATGCAGGTGTATCTCCCAAAAATTTTCTTACACTTCTGGCCGTCGCAAGTAGTACAGCTTTCTGCATGGTCTTATAAATATGTTCATTGAGACCCAGCTTTTTTATGCTTTCGAGGAGGGTCTTCGGAATGACTCCAGTAGTAGACATAACAATAGGTATCGTCTGGGTACTTTGCATTCTCCATTGTCTCCGTATTTGAATTTCCAGATCTCTATACTTGGCGATCTTTTTAGTAAATTTACTACGTAGATTATTGTTGTTAGGTATCGCCACATCAATTAGTGTTGTTTGTCTTGTTAATTTATTAACTAGTACGAGATCTGGTCTATTATGTGCCACTGTTTGGTCTGTGAGCACACTGCGGTCCCAGTATAGCTTGTAGTTGCCATCCTCAAGCATACTCTCAGGAACGTATTGATAATATGGGAGCTGGTCCGTTTGGAGAAGTCCCAGCTTGTTAGCTATCTCTTGATGAAGGATTTTTCCCACTGCGTCATGCGTTCCTTGTATTCAGTTGCAGCAAATGCCTGGCAGCCCCCTGTAATATGTTGGATGGTTTCTTGGGCTTGACATCCATATCGGCATCTGTCGTTTTGAACCTAAGGGGCTTTGACGATATATTTCAGGTAATTTCTGGTTGGTATAACCTGATCCTGAATGGCCAGTAATGAACCCTCCGTTTCAGGGAACATCTTTCCTGATGTCAACCAATAGTTCGACGCTGTATTGTCGACATAGTCTTGGCTAACCTCATTGGGATGTCGCCCGTGCAGAGGTTTACCCATCCAGGTGCGCAGTTTTTCGTCCTTAGTAACGTGGTTTATGCGCATTTCTGGTTCCCTCAGTTTGATCGGTGTTGTGTAATCTACTGCGCAAATTGCGCGGTGTAGAGTAGATGTCTCAGCCTGCATCTGAAAATAAGTTCTTAAATTAGCAATCTGTTTATCTAATTGCTCACCTATATCCATAAGTCCTCTTCCTCCTAAATACCGGGGTAATGTCGTTCGTTCTACTGCACTTTTAGGGTGGTGTTTTTGTGCCTTTGTGAGGTGTGTTCGTACTTTTCGCTGAAGATTTTCTATATCCGTTTTTATCCACTTAACAATACCAAATGAATAGCTAAGCTCGGAACAAGCGTAGGTGTTCAGTGCCTTAAACAAATTTTTACTGTTAAGCTGTGAAAGAAGCAGTTGTTTTACCCTTCTTATAAACTCAGTTGTTATCTCAGTTTTCATTTGCTTATGGTCAATTTTCCGCGCCTGCTTTACTCCAAGATATTTGTACATATCATTATCGCCCATGGCCTCGATGTTCTGGCCATTTTGCATATCGAATCCACCGGGCTGTACCTTTCCTCTGACTATATTCAAAACACGGCACTTGTCTAGACCGAACTGCATACTAATATCATTAGAGAATGTTTCTACAGTTTTTAGCATCTCTTCTAGGTGTTCTCGAGTGGAAGCCATTAATTTCAAATCATCCATATACAACAGATGATTGAGCTTCGCTACTACAGTATTATTGCTTTTAATGCTAAAACCTGAGTCAGTGGAGTTTAATAGTTGGGAAAGGGGGTTCAAAGCTAAACAGAACCACAGTGGACTCAACGAGTCTCCTTGAAACAGGCCCCGGTTGATTGCGATATTTTCGGTTTCGATATTGTTTTCACCAGGTATTTGGAGGTGAATTTTAGTCTTCCAATCTCTCATTATATGCCTTAAAAAGGTCACTATGTTATCATCGACTTTGTATATTTTCAATATATCTATCAGCCATTCATGCGGTACTGAATCAAAGGCCTTTTTATAGTCAATAAAAGCAGTAAAAAGGTTCCTTTTTTTAGTGAATGCCTGGTTAGAAATGACTGAGTCGATGATAAGCTGTTCTTTGCAACCCATGGAACCCTTAGCGCATCCTTTCTGTTGAGGCTCTATGATATTGTTTAGAGCACAATGTTGGTAGATACGCCGGGTTACACAGGATGTGACCAATTTATACAAAGTTGGAAGACAAGTAATTGGGCGGTACTTGGATGGATCTTGGGTGTTATTTTGATCCTTGGGTATTAAATAAGTAGTTCCCTGAGTTAGAAATGATGGTAATTCCTGCGGATTAGAAATAACATGATTAATTAATGTTGATAAGCACTCATGAATACTCCAAAACCTTTTAAGCCAAAAGTTCTGAACTCCGTCTGGTCCAGGAGATTTCCAGTTATGAAGCTCTTTGATGACATTTGAGACTTCTTCAGTCGTGAATGGTTCGTAGTTAGCAGTGACGTAGTGGTGACAGTTGTGCGTCGTATCTTCTATCCAGCCAGCATTGTTGTTAAGAGCAGCTGGTGTGGAAAGTTGATTTCCCCAAAACTCATGAATTTCTTCTTGGCTTGGGTAAGACTTGTCGACACTTTCTACGGTGGAATTGAGTTTTCGGTAAAACGCCTTCTCAGAGTTCTCAAAAAGTGCATTGACACATTTTCGGTTGTTACTAACTTTATACCTTCTTAATCGTCCTGAATAGACGGAGAGTTTTTGTTTTAATGTATCCAGACACTGTTGAGCTGTGTTATTTTCTGGATCGTATCTCGAGTGTCTTGCAGTGCTCCGCATTATTTCTTCAGCTCTCTTAATGACTTTTCTACTTGTTACACCTCTTATATATTCTGTGACTTGACCAATATCCCTACACAGTAATTCAGTTTTTCCGAGAAGTCTTTTTTCCCAGGGTGCAATTCTGTTACCAGTCCTTCCGTTATTGGTACCCCGTCATGTTCTGATCTTAACGCCCATTACATTGCCAATTGCTGTTGCTGCACAGTAGATTAGCATATGCAGATATTCCAATGTGTGGGCATATGCATATATTAGCATTATATTAGCATATATTAGCATTAGCATATGCAGATATTATTATTATTATTATACAATAATATCGAGCCAAAGCAGAGCTTATATGGCTCAAAGTACAAAAATAATTGTAGGTCTTAAACTAAATAATATAACATAAAACAAATTCTTACAAAATAAAAATTAAATTAAAGTAAATATTCAAAATAATTGGTTTTCATAAAAGTTGTTACAACAATGGCAAATTAAAAAAGATACAAAAATTAGAAAGTAAGTATACCTAAAAATTACAAATTTTTTTTTCATAAAAAAAACATAAAATATATCCTTATATTTTACAACAACTATTTTAACAAAAATTGCTAACATTACACATACAATGTCCAGTTAGTTCTCATCAAACCTGTTTTTGAAACTATTTAAGCTAATAGCCCCTACGATGTCATCACTTAAATTGTTCCATTTATCAAAAACTCGATTTACCAAAAAGTTTTGCCTTACAGTAGTTTCAAAAGGTTCCTTTTTCAATTTATAGTGATGACCTCGTAGTCTAGCATCTTCGCTGATATTAAAAAAATTCGATGTTCCCCAAAATTCTCCCCTAAGAATTCTGTAAGTAGATATTAAATCACCTGCGACTGTAATTTTGCGACGGTAATTTTGAATATTTTGGCACAGATATTCGTAATATAGTAAAGAATGGCGGTACAGAGCCCAATTTCAGAAATATGTTAGTATGTGAAAATTACTCTATAACTAAATAAAATATTGCAAAAAGGAGCCTGTACCGCCATTAAGAAAGACAAAAAAATAAACTCTCTTCAAATAAACTTTTTTATCCCGTGCCTGGGTTTTGTGCCACATTGGAACAACTAAAAATCGATTTTTTATAACAAGAAATCGAACGTCACTGACTTGGCAACATCTCGCGCCTATGTGTATAAAAATTATTGTTTTTGATAGTATAAACGTCGCTGTCAGTGTCGAATTACCTACTCACTGTTGTCTCACTTTTGAAAGTTCGCAGAACTTTCGCAATCTTGGACCGGGTTTGTTGCTACCTGTTGATCGCTACTGTTTGCTCTTAAAACAAGCATTACAGAAGTTTTGAGGCACCTTCGGTCCTGGGTAAGAACGAAATCTTTCATTCTGCGTTTAAATTTTTAAAAATACTTATTAGTTTTCTCAGGATTTGGAAAAAAAATGAATCCCATTTAAATAGCATTAGAGCCGAAACTACGTACCCATCCCCTTAAGCTATTAACAAATTTTCAGCTTGCTATTAATCACCTTTTTTGGTATGCGGGATCCAGGCCTAATATTTACCACATAACAAATAAGTGACAATCTTTCTAGGTAAACATACCTTGTATATAGGGTGAGGCAGATAACTGGCCTATTAGAAATATTTAGAGAACTAAAGGCAACAGAATCATTAAAACTGGAATGAAAGGGTTTTGAAGGGTGATCTATTTAATGAAAATATTTTCATCAATTTACCACTTCCGGTTATACCGGAAGTTGCTTAAAATTTCGTTTTTTTTAATGGGACACCTTGTATATTTTTACATTTTTAGATTCTACTCGATGTCTTCTTTCTTAAAATATGCGGTTTTGTAATATTACACAGGGTAGTTTAAAAGCTAATTACGTTTTTTTTATTAATTTCGTAGCAAATTTCACACCCAGTAGAATTGTATTAGTTGGATCTCGAAAACTCTATTTATGTTAAAATGATTTTTAATATAGTCTACTATTATTAAGAATTATTAGTATAGCTAAATGTTAAATTTTAGTATACAGGGTTGGTCGAAACTCGGAATGAGGATTTTCTGAATTTTCTTAAATAGAACACCCTGTATTTTAGTATTGCAATGTAAAGACATTTTATGGTACTTTTTTATTTCTTAAGCATTCCCTATACCTAAATGCTTTAATTTGCTCTTAATTGTTAATCGCGCCAAGAATGTTAACTACGTAGGTATTTTGATAGCTCAACCATTATTAGCAATTTTAAAGATCAGTCTAGATTAATATGTATTTATTTCCGATAATTTCACGTATTTTTTGTTGAAATTAATGTTTGGCTTAAATCACCAATAACTCACAAATTAAAGCAGTTAGGTATAGGGAATGCTTAAGAAATAAAAAAGTAGCAAAAAATATCATTTCATTACAATAATAAAATGTAGGGTGTTCCATTTAAGAAAACTCAGAAAATACTCTTTCCGAGTTTCGACCAACCCTGTATAGTACAATTCAACATTTAGCTATACTAACAATTTTTAACAATAGTAGATTATACTAAAAATCATTTGAACGTTAATAGAGTTTTTGATGTCAAACTACTACAATTCTACAGGGTGTGAATATTGCTAGGAAATTAAGAAAAAAAACGTAATTATCTTTTAAACTACCCTGTATCACATTACAAAACCTCATATTTTAAGAAAGAAGACAACCAGGAGAATCCAAAAATGTAAAAATATACAGGATGTTCTATTTAAAAAAACGAAGTTATAAGCCACTTCCGGTATAACCGGAAGTAGCAAATCGATGAAAATATTTTCATTAAAGAGATCACTCTTCAAAATCCCTTCATTCCAATTTTCATGATTCTGTTTCCTTTAGTTCTCGAGATATTTCTAATAGGACTTTTATCTGCCTCACCCTGTATAAAAAATAATTGAAAGTAATAAATTTAACAATATTACTTAAAAATAACCCTGAAAGCCTCTCCATTGCGGCCATTTCGGCCGAAATTACCCTAGAAATGTATCCTTCCGTGTCAGAATAGAATATATATTTATCTTATTTGTTGAAATGGGAATCAGAATATATGTGATAGGGTTTGTGAGAAGAGAAAGGACTCTGTAAGTTTGCTTTTCAATCGATTCGTCTTCCACAGTTCAATTGAATTCAAAGTTGTCGCCCCTTTCAAATGAAAATTCATTTATTCAAAGGAGTGAGTAGATGGGAGAGTGAGAATTGTGGCGCAAATGGGGGAATATTCCAATATTGGAATATTAATAATACGTTTTCAGAAATTAGGTAATAACTGGGACCATTGTAACGAATTCGAATTTGCTTCAAAATAGCCAATCGATTATTCCAGAATTTAGGGACAACGTTCCCATACGTCGGTCGTTCTGTTTGAATACGGATTGAAGCTTAATAGTAACAGATTCAAAATATTCTTGCATAATCATAACGCCTTTGTTTGGAAAATACACCAATACATCCTAATAGTATTTTTATTCAAATTTAATACTATAAACTGATTATTTATTTTTGTTTTTCAACATTTATCTCGTTGATAGAGGCGTTGAGGTTTATATACTGGCCAATTATATTGTGTGCCTCTATTGTGTGCTTTGAGAATAAAATATATGTTGACTTTTTTCTAGCATATAGTGTTGTAGAATGGGTTTTTGGAAAAATTCAGAAAATAAATTTATATCATGGACCACGAGATCGTAGACTTTCTTCACCCTGTATATGACCAAAAATTGTATAGAGTCTAATTTAGGTAATAGACAGTGCTTTTTCGGGGAAGGTGAAATCGTTAATGTGGTTTTCGTTAATGGGTTTTTTGAAAGGGTTTACAGACAATGGTTCGAAAATATTGGAAAGTGCATGTTATTTCGTTTTGTGAACATCAATAGGATTTTTGTAAATAATTCGTAGAAGGTTTAAACGATAAACAAATTTTATTGAGTTTAGAATGTAAGGCCTTTTGTTTAGTTTTTTGAAAAAACCATAGTAATTTGATGTCTCTTAGAATTTTAACAAAATGGAAAGTTGGGTACAAATTATGTTGGTTTTCTTAGGAAAGAAAAGTATAAATGTTTTGGGTAGAGAGGTTGTTTTTTATTGGTAGAGAAAGATCGATGGAAGAGATGAGAATGTGGAGTCGGAATTTTAGAGAGAAAAGATAGACACTGGGTGATGAATATCGGGAGAGGGCAGTCCAGTTTTTGAAAAGTAGAAGTCAGTGTAAAGTAGTGAAATCGGCCTTTGCGAGCAGAATCAAGTTGAAACGAAATTGTTGACCGGTTGAGAAGTAAAATTTTCCTGTGTCTGAGGAAGATTCCTCTGTTCTGTCTAGAACGAGTAGCTGATTGTAAGGATGAGAGTAAGGAGAAAACTGAGTGGAGAATTCGAGCGAGTCCTGGTTTTGGTTGTTTTTGAAGCAGTTTGGACGAGAGGGACCTTTTCGCAACATCAAAAGAGTACGTGTGGGAGAATCAAGGACAACGCAATCTGGGAAAAGAATGAGTGAAGAAACAAAAAGGTTAGTCAAATCATTTGTCGAAACGGAGAGAGCTTGTTTATATCCACACCATATAATATGCTCATTTTTTTTTTGTATTGAACAGTTCTATAACTCAGTTAGTCATTCCAACTTTAAGTAATCAATTCAAAAGGAGAAAAGTAAATTTTAATAAATTTAGTATGAATAAACAATAACTTATTTAAATATTTTTTTTTGTTAAAACAAGGAGACATCAGAATTAAGCTTGATTTATTAAGTAAGAATTTGTTGCAACAAATTTAGATTTTAGTATTTTTTTTTTAAATCTTATTTATACAGCATATTGGATAAATTAATAATAAATTACATTTTCGTACTTCCGGGCCTAAAGTGACAACTTCACTCCCTTGTGACAGGTACTAAAGTGTCACATTTAATCCCTCCGGGATTAAATATTGACGAAACTCCCGGAACGATTAAATCACAAACAAACGAATTTAAGGGATATTTTATTAATATAAATAAACAAATTTTCAAATTTACCTTAAGCATTAAATATTTATCATCCGGAGCCTCCCGTAAGAACTGATCTACCTGCTCAGACGTGAGAATTCTTGACTTCTTTGGCTTAAATCCCTCATTTCTTCTCTTCAAAAAAGCTAATAATTTTGGAAATTTACTTATATCAATATCTTCTCTAATGTTAATAACCGATTTCAGCATTGAGTAATGTGCCCAGAGAGTTGAGGCACAAACCGCTTTTGATTTATCATCGAAGTAGACTAACAGCGCATTTTCAGTAGGTTGTCTCACATTTTTTAAGCGGCACCACTTTTTAAAAGCATCGTACTGCTGCTCGTATAGTTTTCTAGATTTCGGTGGTAACAATTCTTCACCTACTTCGGCTGCTCTTTTATCAATATCAGATACACCTTCTTCACTCATGATACCAATAATTATCAATAACAATGTTTCTTTACAATGACACTAGTAATGACAATGTTTCTAAATTATAACTGTCACAACGCAATGTTACTATGGTAACTTATTTTAAAGACAGTTTATTAAATGAGTTGAAGAGAGAAAAAACTGATTGAAATTATTGAAATAA
Source organism: Diabrotica virgifera virgifera (assembly GCF_917563875.1). Classification (NCBI taxonomy): domain Eukaryota; kingdom Metazoa; phylum Arthropoda; class Insecta; order Coleoptera; family Chrysomelidae; genus Diabrotica; species Diabrotica virgifera. Next base: position 38,336,046 of record NC_065451.1, on the reverse strand, counting down.
TTAATAAAATCATACCGGAAGTACGAAAAGTATCGTATATACCTTGCGACTGAAGTACATTTAATCCTTCAGGTAAATTATGGCCCTCCCTGCGGTCGGGCCATAAACTTTACCTTCAGGATTAAATGTACTACTTCAGTCCCGCGGTATATAATGTACTATTATACGATATTAAATGTGTTTAATTTCCCTTTTTATCCTGGAAGGAGTAAGCAACTAGAGATACTAGAAGCCACAAATCAAAGGTGTTGCATCGAATACAAAATTAGCCCCGAGAATAAAGTTTATTAGAAAATTGAATTTGAATTTGGTTTTGTTTTTACATAGGCGCAAATTAAAATAATTGAGTAATTAATTCAATTAAGAATTTGCTAATCAATCTAATAAAAAAGATAAAGTAGAGCATAATAGAGTAGATGGGAGAGTGAGAATTGTGGCGCTTATGGGGGAATATTCCAATATTGGAATATTAATAATACGTTTTCAGAAATTAGGTAATAACTGGGACCATTGTAACGAATTCGAATTTGCGTCAAAATAGCCAATCGATTATTCCAGAATTTAGGGACAACGTTCCCATACGTCGGTCGTTCTGTTTGAATACGGATTGGAGCTTAATGGTAACAGACTCAAAATATTCTTGCATAATCATAACGCCTTTGTTTGTAAAATACACAAATACAGCCTAATAGTACTTTTATTCAAATCTAATAATACTATAAGCTGATTATTTATTTTTGTTCTTCAACATTATTTCTCTCGGTAATAGTGGCGTTGAGGTTTATATACTGGCCAATTATATTATGTGTCTCTATTGTGTGCTTTGAGAGTAAAATATTTGTAGACTTTTTCCTAGGATACTGATAGATTTTTACTTGCAACAAAATGAGTAGAAATACACATCTAAGATAAAATCTGTTGTTTTAAATGAAAATAAAATTATGTTTTTTTAACTTCCATTTATTTACAATCTGTAATAATGATTACAATAAGTAAATTGCTTCAAAATTAAAAGAGACTTGCGGGAGACTGTCCAGTGACAATAACCTATGAAATCATAATTTTAGTACTTAACAAAATTATTTGTGACTCTAATAGGTCTGGATCCCGCGTATGGAAAAAAAGTTGATTAATAGCAAGCTGAAAATTTGTTAATAGCTTAAGGGTGTCTAAAAATTTGGAACGGTCAGAACACGAAAATGGCACATTTATTTTGTCCGACAGAACAGACATAAACTCTCCGAACAGAGAATAAACTCTCATGCAAAAATCAGACTGCTATTTATTACCTGTCATAATTTCTGTCATTTGACATATTCTACATGTTCCACTCATTAAAACGCTAATTTGGTGATAAATAGCAGTCTGATTTTTGCATGAGAGTTTAATCTCTGTTCGGAGAGTTTAAGTCTGTTCTGTCGGACAAAATACATGTGCCGTTTTCGTGGTCTGACCGTTCCAAATTTTGAACCTGTTCCACAGTTAAAACTTCCCCTGTTCCAGTGTTCCCATATATCAATGTTTGTCCGACTAGACACTCTTAAGCTAATAACAAATTTTCAGCTTGCTATTAATCAACTTTTTTTTCATACGCGGGATCCAGACCTATAATAAATAAAACCCTATAAATAAAACTCTAATAAATAACATATTTTTGAAAATTTAAAATCTTGTTGACAGATCGCTTGGAGTGTGGCGTTTTAGCCTTCTGTTTGCCTGGACTAAAGTAACTGGCTGTTTTAAAGTCACTGGGATAGTACAAGCGGTATAATATTTAACGCGCCTTAGCAAGACAAGAATAAATATATACTTCCGGTTTCATGACTGTCTATTCGTCTGTCTGTCCGCTCGCGAATATAACTCCTCCGTTATTAATACAGATATAATGACAAATAAGGTGTCGAATGGAAGCTTATAACCCAAGGATGGTATTAAAAATAAGACATTTGACCTCGGACTTTCTGTTTTAGGGTTGTAATCAGAAGTATAGAAATAGTATAAGTGATCCGATGTGTCTTAGCAAAATATGAACAAATGCATACTTTTGGTTTTTATATAATTTCCAGTTAAAAAGTTCCAACCGGAAGTGCCATATTATAGTCGCAGAAATAGTACGTGTGACATAATCAATTGAAGCGTATTGAAAAGTCGAGCTTAAATCTGTAGTTCCGGTTTTGAATTCCTTTCCATTTAAACAATTATTACTGAATATTTAGTAAAAATGACTCAAAAATAAGTGAAATCGTATATCCATTGACGTAAAGTTAAACGAAGAGTTTAAGTATCGACTTCCGGTTCTACTTTCGATCACTTTGGGTGAAAACAGGACTTACGAAGTCCAATTACTTGTTTGCAAAACAAAATAGTCTCCTAATGTTTTCTTAATAATATCGTTTGAGGAATAGCATCCTAGTTTGACATCATGTCCCGTCGAGAATTTCAGCGAGTAAGCGCTTTTCTTCTTTTTCGTTCAATTTATACAGACAATATTTACCCCAACATAAGATAAAAAATAGCTAAACCAGAATCAATCAGCCTCGAGCGGTTGCGAAATATTTTTATGTTTACAAAAAATTAATATTCGTAAATTTAAAGAACTCTCTAGATATTGCCGTTGAAGTCAGTTCAAATTTGTTTTGCTCAACACTATGTCGAATTATTTTAAAAATGTAAGAAAGAACAACAATAAAATTTACATATAAAGCGGGAATTTTCTGTGTTTTTAATTTTATCAATTCATATTTCAATCTAATTGTCATTTTTAATTAACATAACGTACTTGAAGAAACATTTTTATTGACCTTCCTCATACCCGATGGGCTTATATTCGCCCCAGGCTGCATATTTTTATTAATATTTTTGTTTTTAGTATACCTAATAGGTTGCCCTCATAGCACATTGTTTTTTGTGAGTTTAAAAAGAACAACTTCAAATCTGTTTTTTATTTTTAAAAATTAAGTAATTACTGTAAAAAAAAGGCAAAAGCACAGATAATATCGTATTTGGTGTTTTTAAACAATTATTATTGTTTATCCCATTTTTGAGAGAGAATGGTTATTTTCAAATGGTTGTACATGTGCTTTGTCAATATTTACAAGGCTTTTTTGGTTTCATTATTTGCAACGTCTCAGATTTTAAATTTTTTAAAAAATCTATTAATTTTTAATTGTTTACTTACGAATAATTGATGTAGAATGAAATGAAGGGGTTAGAAGTAAAACCGCTTAAATGCAATTTCCACGGAAACGACTTTAGTGCTGTTTCACGTTCTGAATATCTTATATTGTTTGGTAGTAAAATTGACTACGCTCTAACCCTACGATCTTTTGATGAATAGAAAAAACAACCAAAATGAAATTCACCAACCGTTAAGAGCAGAAATCGGCTTAGTGCACCTAGGCTGTTTTACTTCCAAACAAACGACTGGAAATAAGTATATTTTTATTACTTATGTTGTTTGGGTTTCACTCACGGTTTGGATTTGTTTATGGAGTGTAGAATATACTACTCTAGTAAATAGATTAATAGCAGTGTTTTAAGTGATAGTATTATTTGCAGAAATTATAAATATATTTTGTCATTACAATATTTGGATCACGTTTTTGAGTCAGGTAAGTTATAGTGATTTTTGAAAAAACAGAAAATAAGAATCAGTTAAGAAATGATAAAGTAAATATGATTGCTTACAGTGACTCATGCGGCTTTCAGAATAAGAATAAAAATATAAGCAAAAAATTATTCATACACATTGTTCGCACTACACATATTGAAAATATGGACCACAAATTTTTTGAACCTGGTCTTACCTATAAAGGAGTGTGATCGGAGTTTCGCTCTAATAGAAAAACTGAAAAAAAAATCCTGAGATATTTGTACTTGATCACTGGTGTGACTTAATAAAAAAGTGTTCAAAAAAATTTGTTGTTCTTAAAATGGCAGATTTTGTGTCCCTTTCAAATTTAAATAATTTCATTAAAGATCCAGGATAGCGAATTCATGTGATCAAATAGAGAGACATTAAGTGGTTTAAATATAATAAAAACCGAACATATAATTTTTTTTTAAAAATACTTTAGAAGAAGACGAAGAAAAATGCAATAAGAATGTTGAACGAGTGGTAAATAATGTTACTTTGGAGCCTCTTTTAGATCAAGCAAAATAAAAAAATAAGTATCAAAATGGGAAAATTTACAACAGCTGCTAGATTTCATACCCCCCATTTACCATTAATTTTATAATGATTTGCCGCATGAGACAAAGCCGCAAAAACACAATGAAAAAAGCAGGCACTGCTGTTGAGTCTTCCAAAGAAGGGGCCAATGGCGAACAAGACGAGTACATAGATTTTTTGTTAGAATATAATTAACTTTAGTGTTATAAGAGAGTAAAATTTGTGTTTTTTTAAGAAAAAATAAATAATATTAATTGAAAATTAAGCTTTTGTTTAGTTCCTTTTATGTATTATAAAGTCATTTTTGCCCAAAGCTAAAACAACCTACCCAGGCAACCAAATAACGATAAAAAACGTTGAAAAGACGTCATAATTATAACCAAACCACGTCAGTTTGTCACGTTTTTTCGACGTTGAAAGTCACGTGAATATGTCCCACCATAACTGACTTCATTTTGTCACGTTTTAAATAGGTGATATAAAAAACGTTTTATGACGTTTTTTTTAGATTATTTTTCATTTTATGGGTTTAAAAATACACAATAACAATTATTATTCGTATGGGTATTGTTGTTATTGCAATTTTTCATTTAACTGTTTTAAATTTAGGTTATATGCTAAGGTATACTTACTGTGTCAAAACTGAAACAACATAAAAACTAATAAATAACTTATTAACAAGAAGAAATATTACATTAAACTAACTCACTACTCACTGGACAAACACGTATAAAAATCTCTTAATTAACACGTTTCTTCAACTAAATTACTAAATGAAAAGTCCTTTTTTACCGCACAAAGCACGTAAACAATAAATGAAAAATTTCTTATGACAATTCAATCTTATAAACGTCAATATACAACTACTTACAACATTATACATTATAAGCATTAACCCGTTAAGCTCCTCCCATTTTTGTGACGTCAGACTTGGGCTGTCTGAAATGAATTGTATTTTAACGTCATTAATCTTACGTATTTAAAATCACCTACAAAAGACGTTTATACGACGTAATGTTCCAACACGTGTATATATTCAACCAAAAGCTGACGTTTCCTCGACGTTATTGACGTTACTTGGTTGCCTGGCTAAGTGCATTTTTTGTCAAAAGAGGTAAAAAAATAAAAAACATTTCTCGCCAGAAGTGTCTTTAAAATTTTATACTAATTTGAATTGTTTAATATTTTGAAATTTTTAATTTTGAACATCCAGAATTTTTAAATTAGCAAAAACTTTGATACTTTATTTTTCAAAATGTGTATTTTGCTACTTAGGTGGTTTTGCTTCTGACCCCTTTAAATATCATTTTTCGCCTTATAAACAATTCAATTATGTCCGCCTTTTTAACCAATATAATCGTTTAAAAACTACTCGACCGACTACTTTTGCATATTATATTATTATATTATAGTAACTACATAAAAACTTACATATTCTATAAAATGTGTTTTAAATATTGTTATTGCTTATTTTAGTAATTATAAACAATTGAAAAAAAAATGTGTGTGTAATTTGTACGCACGTAAGAAGTTATATTTCTATTGTATGATTCCAACGAAATTAATATGTACTTTAAACAGTTTATTCATATTTTATTTAAATATTAAACTAATTTTAATATTTACTACTTTCCAAAAATTTTTATTAAAACAATACCAAAAATTAAAAAAATAAAAGAATAAAACACACGCAAACACATTGAGAAATACCACAAAGAAATGATTTCAGAACAATAATTAAATGGGTCCGTCGAATAACGTTGTAAGTACCACTCCTTTTTAAGAAACCGGAAAAGAAGTTTTAAAATTATATCAATAGCAAGCTTAAACATTTCAAGAGTTAGTAATAAAGTTCGTAAATTCAAATAAGAAACTGTATTACTCACCCTTAAAATGTATAAACTCACCATTATCACAATTTTAAAACTTTTTCTTCGACTTCTCAAAAACGAACAATGTGGCGCTTACAACGTTATTCGGCAGACCCAAATTCAATTGTTGTCAAAAATTTTAACTAAATACGCATTTTTCTGAAAAGAAAATTATATAAAAATACTAGATTTGTTGTAAAAGGTATATTTAAAAATACCCTAAAGAAGGGTTACATTAAGACAAAACGTTTTCGGATTAAGAAATCCATCATCAGTGTTCTAGAAGCCCTAAAATTAAGTATAACCTAATTAATTGAGAAAAAGTTAAAAAATTGACAGAGGTTAAAAAAAAACAAGAGGCCATACTTACAAAAAATAGCATGCCTGAGCCACCAAAATGTGTTGGGTAAAACCCTTTAAATGTAAACGATAATGGTGTTACATATTTATATAAAATTTAAATGATGTTCTAGATATGCCTGGATGTTACCCAGGGCAACACAGGACTTTTCCCACGTGGTTGGAATTTTTTTGGAGAAAACCTCACATATATTGGATTTGAATGGCCAACTGGCAACTGAATTCAAGAGCAACCCAGAATGACGTTAAGAACTGTCAATGTAACCTAGTTTTATTATTATTTCAGCCACAACGTTTAAGATTTTTTAATATTTGAGATATAAAACAGTATCAAATTTACATATGTTGGAGTTAAAGTTATTCGAAAATATTTCAGTTGTTAGTTGGCCATTGAAATCCAATATTTTTCAGGTTTTCTCCAAAAAAATTCCAACCACGTGGGAAGAGTCCTGTGTTGCCCTGGGTAACATGCAGACATATCTAGAACATCATTTAAATTTTATATAAATATGTAACATAACATAATCGTTTACATTTAAAGGGTTTTTACCCAACACTTTTTGGTGGCTCAGGCATGCTATTTTTTGTAAGTATGGCCTCTTGTTTTTTAAAACCTCTGTCAATTTTTTTCACTTTTTCTCAATTAATTAGCTTATACTTAATTTTAGGGCTTTTAAAACACTGATGATGGATTTTCTAATTTGAAAACGTTTTGTCTTAATGTGACCCTTATTTAGGGTATTTTAAAATATACCTTTTACAACAAATCTAGTATTTTTGTGATTAATGGTATACAGACATCTACAGGAAGTTTATTTTCCTCGTGGATTTTGAAAATTATATCACAAATATACTTACAATCATAAAATGTATATAAAAAATAAAAAAAAAATAAAAACTTGCATTGGGATTCGACTCGCGATTATTCGAGTGCTTAGGATTTGAAGTCGAAGCCTCTACTCATTTTGCCACTTACACGTACCTGTCATGTTCGAAGATAACCCAACTGAACGTTTTACTGTTTGACAGTTTTGAATTTAATCAAAATAATTTGATTTTTGTGAAATTAAAATATTAAAATACAACCAAACATAGAGTAAGAAGACGATATATTAGATTAAGATTGGTAGAAATTTTGTTGGTAATCAATTTATGTAAATCAAAGCATTACCTACTGGATAGGTACATAAATTTTCCAAATAGGTAAGTACCTATGTAATTTTTTATTACAATACTGAAACATTTACAATAATTACGTACCTGTTGCTTTTAGAAACTATTTAAAAAGTCACTACAATTATAAACTTGCTTTTTTCTCTGTCCTCACAACAATAAAAATTAATATACACAACATTTATTTACTCATAACCGACATATTGAACAATTGGTTGACAGGCCATTGTAATTACCCAATCAGAGCCCATATAGCGTTTGAGCTGCGATCAGGACCAAAACTTTTGATGAATTCGCGCACATATAAATTGACTCCCAACACGCCTAAAGAAGTATAACTTCAAAAATGGTTACTTTCGGGTTTAATTTCCAATAACATGTTTGTTTACTAATAGTCAGGGATCCCAGGCCTATTTTCACCATTTACTAGTAACAAGCTAATTTTTCGTGAGTAGCTTCATTTTGGCGAGTCGCCCAACTTTTTTTCTTACAACAATTTCCGTATGTGGTAGATAACAAAGATAGCAGGGATCCACTCGGGTTAGACTAGACGAATAACAGGCCTAACATTGCATGCCGAGCTGCCCCAAACTGTATTTTTGTAATCTTTAAAGAGGGTCAGTAATAGTGTAAATTAAAATCTCGACTGAATTCCGCTGTTGCGTAAGCCGTCATTTTGATTTTAAACGGGAACCATTTTTGCTCAATATCTCCGCCATTTTCAACTTATCGACAAAAAGTTTAAATACTAAAATTGTTGAAAATATGATGTTCTATAATTTTTTTTATTACAATTTTTTTCGTACGGTCGATATTTTTAGAGTTATGGGGGAAAGTAGTGGCAGTTAAAGAATAATTATTGAATTATTTCGTGTATTATTAATTGTACGACAAAAATGTACCTATACAAAAAGAGCAGCTCGGCATGCAAGGTCAAATGCTATCCGAATGGGCTAGGATGAAAAATATAAAATATGTTTTAACACTCACATTGTCCTACAAATTGTGTGGTACGTTGTCCTGGTCCTACTTTCAAAAGTTGTTTGTACCACAAGACCATGTTTTTTATTAGTAACAGTTCAGTATAACAAAGGTATCACTTGATAGGTTAGTGTATTTTTCTACCAAATAAAACAATGTCCTACAAAGAACAGGTAAGTATCGCTAGTCCGACAAGAATCCATAATAAACGAAATAATTCAACAATTATGCTCTTACTGTCATTATTTTTCCCCATAACTCTGAAATTCCCCCACAAATAGAGCAGAATTACCAAAGGACTGGAAGAAAGACATATTACCAATACACAAAAAGGAAGACAAGAGAAACTGTAATAATTACCGAGGTATCACCATATCAAGTATCTCTGGGAAGGTATTCGCAAGAATAATAGAGACAAGAATTAAAACCCAAATAGAATAGAAAACAAACAGTGTGGATTCAGGAAGGACAGAAGCACGCAAGACCTAATATTTACATTAAGACAAGTAAGTGAGAAGGTAATCAAGAAGAATAGAGAGATACATATGTGCTTCATTGACCTGGAAAAGGCGTTTGACAGAATCCGAAAAAAGGACGTATGGAAGACACTAAAGGAAAGGGGAGTCGACAGACAGATAATAGAAGTAATAAAGGATATGTACAAAAATAATACAAATATAGTAAGAACCAATAACGAGGAATCCAGAGAATTTACTACAAGTCAAGGCGTCAAACAGGGATGCGTGCTGAGTCCACTGTTATTCTGTGATACTGGATGAAGCGATAAAAAAGCTAAGAAAAGAATGAGAAAACTAACACTAGGATACTGGCAAATGAAACGGACTCAACTATCGGAGCTACTATTTGCAGACGACATGGTATTAATAGCAGAAAACAGAGACGATTTACAGAACAATCTTGAAATCCTAGAAGAAGAACTGTCAAACATAAATATGAAAATTAATACAGAGAAAACAAAACAATGATAATTTGAAATACAAGGAAGAAACACGCAATAGAATTAGACGGGAAACAACTAGAGCAAGTGGAATATTTTAAATACCTAGGCGTAATAATCGAATCAAATGGTAAACAAGACATGGAAATAAACGAGAGAATGGGACGAACAGGAAGCTTATTTAACATTATGAAAACAACATTTTTGGGGAAACAAGAGATACCGGAGAAAGTAAAAACGGCAGTCGTTAAATCAGTAGTTAGACTAACAATCATGTATAGCAGCGAGACATGGACATTGACGGGGAGACAAAAATCCAGAGTCAATGCTATGGAAATGAGGTTCCTGAGGAAAATAGCAAACAGAAAGCGGACAGACAAAATACGAAACGAAACAATTAGACAAAACCTAAAACTAGAACCAATCAATGAAAAAATAGTGGAGGGACAACTTAGATGGTTCGGGCACGTGTGTAGAATGTCCAACGAGAGGCTAGCAAAACGATTGTTCGAAACGAGAGTGCAGGGGAAAAACAAAAGAGGAAGATCAAGAGTTATGTGGGTAAATAAAATCAGGAAAGAAGTCGAGAAGAAGGGATGAATGAAGGGAGAAAATGGAGACTACAATGCCAAACTCAACTCCACCAGCCTTACACCGAATGGTAGAAAGTAGACTAGAAGAAGAAAGAAGAAAGACTAAGTAAGTAAGTAAGTAACTCTGAAAATGTCAACCGCACGAAAAAAATTGTAATTAAAGAAATGATAGAAAATCACATTTTCAACCATTTTAGTTTTACAGTCATACTTTTTGTCTAGAAGTTAAAAATGACGAAGATATTGGGCAAAAACGGTTCCTGTTTAAAATCAAAATGAAGGCTAACGCGACGGCGGAATTCAGTCGAGATTTTAAATTTACACCATTATTGACCCTCCCTAAAGATTAAAGAAATAAAATTTGGGGTAGCTCGGCATGCAAGGTTAGGCCTGTTATTCGTCTAACCCGACTGAACTATCCCTGCTGTTGTTGTAAGGAAAAAAGTTGGGCGTCAAAATGAAACTACTAATGAAAAATTAGGTTGTTAGTGCTTGATAGTAAATGGTGAAAATAGGCGTGGGATCCCTGACTAACATTTTGTAATAATTTTAAACAGCAAGTATTTTCAAGACAGTCGTCTGTTGAATGTTTTCATCTGCACTAAGTAACTACGTATTTTTTTCACAATGTTGAACTGAATGAAAAAGTCACTTTTTTGCTTAAGTGTTAATAAAAAACCATGTCGCAATAAAAATTTAGATACTCACCAGATGGTACAGTTTTCCATTGACTTCACCCAGGTATTCTATTTGAAAAATAGCGACAGTAAGTTTTCATTTTTTCGGCTTCCTTTCCTGGGGTATTACGACAAAATAATACAGTTTTGCTATAACGGTAATGTTAAAAATCTTTTAGTAATATTTTTAATATTTTTCAATATTATTAATGTTGCTATTACGATTGAAAACTTTACCTTTCAATTGCCAGATGACGCTAGTCACCTAATCCATACACGTCAGTTGCAATGTGGGGAAAAAGTTTTATGGTTTGGTCACTTCCAGCAGAGAGCAGCAGGCCTACGCCTCTCCGATGATGACTCCAATAAGAGTCGAAAATCGTCGATTCAGAGTGGTGGATTGCGCTCCGTATTCTAAGTGAAAAATAAGATTGTTTTGCCTTCGCATTGCAACTAAATAAAAATGGTATTCATTTTTATTTTATTTTATATTAGTATTACTCCTATAGAGTAACTAGGAAACATAATGAGAATGTCAAAAACGAAAATGGAGAACTGATGATAAACTTCTACATGAATAACGTACTTCAAATAAACAACACCTTTTTTGACCACAAAGACCAACACAAATATACATTTAATAATACCCGTGGACAAAGATCTATGATAGATTATGTTGTAACTAACAGAGATATACATCCATCAAAAATAATTGACGTAAGATGCCTCAACTCAGTAGATGTAGGTAGTGACCACAGCCTAGTATTATGTAAAATTAGAATCACCATGAAATGCTTCAAACCTAAGAGAGGGGCACCAACACAAACAAAAATCAAAGTCGAAGGACTAAGTACGGAATCCACGGAGTACTTATATAGAAAAAGAATATCAGAGAAGATTGCTTATAATGAAATACTAGAAAACGATAACATCGAGGAAAGCTGGGAAAAACTCAAAAGTAACATAATTAACGCAGCAACAGAATCACTTGGAGAGAGGAAAGTAACGAATACCAATATATCAAAAAAGAAAACCCCATGGTTTCGAGAGGAAGTGAAGATAAAATGTGAAGAAAAGAAGAAAGCCTTTTTACAATACAGAACACAACAAACACAACAGGCATACAACCAGTATAAGAGAATTAGAAACGAAACAAACAGTCTAGTCAGACAAATAAAAAGATAACGCTGGGAGAGTTTCTCAAAACAGAAGGAACACGACTTCTACGGAACACAAAAGGAAATATGGAGAATAATCAGAGGTCAGAAAAAAAAAAGAGATGAACGAACTAATAAAAACGAAACACATTCAGAAGGAAACTTGGGCAGACTATTTTCGATCTCTGTTTGCTAAGATAACGATAACGAACCACCAACACCTGAAGTGACAACAAACGAAGAAATAAATATTGAAGAAGCAGAGGTAACGGAAGCATTAAGGAAATTAAAAAATAGAAAATCGCCAGGAGAGGACAGAATATCGAATGAACCCCTAAAGTATGGAGGACAAGACCAGACCAAACAATTATTAAAACTAATCCAAAAAATAATAGAACAAAACAGAATACCACAAGAATGGAGATCAAGCACCCTAATACCTCTCTTCAAAAAGGGAGAAAAATCGGACCCGGAGAATTACAGAGGAATTAATTTATTAAACACAACACTAAAATTAACGACCAAAGGGACAACAAACAACTGAATAAAATTATAACATTAGCAGAAGAACAACAAGGTTTTAGGTCGGGAAGATCATGCACCGACGCTATATTTATAATGAGGCAGATTCAAGAAAAATCGTTAGAATACAACAAACCGGCATACTTATGTTTTGTGGACCTTAAGAAGGCATTCGACAGGGTCAAATTAAAGGACGTTATCCCTTTATTGTACACAACAGAGGTACCTCTAGGAATAATTAAAACGATCGAAAATATCTACCAGAACAACACAATAAATGTAAAAGTAGATGAAGAACTAACTGACCCAATTGAAGCTGGCAATGGGATAAGACAGGGAGATTCCCTGAGTCCTCTGTTGTTCAACCTGATCATAGACGAAATAATAAAAAAAGTAAGAACAAAAATAGGATACCAAATGGGAGAAAAGCAACTTAAAATAATCTGCTATGCAGACGACGCAATACTAATCTCTCAAAGTGAAGATGATTTATAACGTATGCTGCACGAATTTAATATAACCGCTAGAAAATTTAACATGTTAATTTCACCAAAAAAGACTAAATGCATGGTTATAACAGCAGATCTAATAAGGTGTAAATTAAAGCTGGAGGGTCAAATAATAGAACAAGTCATGGAGTTTAAATATCTAGGCATCACACTATGCAGCTATGGAAAGCTCGAAACAGAAGTGGAAGATCAGGTGAATAAAGCAAACAGAGCCGCAGGTTGCCTGAATGAAACAATATGGAAAAATAAAAACATCGGAAAAGAAGTGAAAGGCAGAATTTACAAAACAGTCATCAGACCAATAATGACATACGCGGCAGAAACACGACCTGATACAGAAATGACAAAAAGAATGCTAGAAACAGCAGAGATGAAAACAATGCGAAAAATAGATGGTAAGACGCTGTGGGATAGAGCTAGAAGTGCAGATATACGAAGGAGATGCAAGGTGGACAACATTAATAACTGGGTTAAAAGCAGAAGAGTACAATGGAACGACCACATAAGCCGAATGACAACAAATAGAGTAGTAAAGACGGTGAGAGACGGTTCCCCAATAGGAAGACAATCAGTGGGAAGACCACGAAAAATATGGGATGACAACTTACTGGAGGCACATTGAAAAACAGAGTAATGTCCATATAAAAAGAAGAAGAAGAAGAAGAAGAAGAAGAAGAAGAAGAAGAAGAAGAAGAAGAAGAAGAAGAAGAGTAACTAGGTCCATTTTCCGTTGGAACTTTACCAAGCTGCAGACGGGGGTTGTGATTTGCAACTTTTTAGGATTCCCTCCCTTTGTCTTCACCGCAGCATCCATCTGGCTTGCAAATTTTAGAAGCCTTGGAGGTGCTACCAGGGAAATAGACCAATAAGTTTTCAATTTAAAAACCTTTTAGTAATATTTTTATTATTTTTTGATATTATTAATGTTGCTATTAGGATTGAAAAATTTACCTTTCAATTTCCAGATGACGCTAGTCACCAAATCCATGCACGTCAGTTGCAATGTGGGGATAAACTTTCATGGTTTGGTCACTTCGCGCAGAGAGCAGCAGGCTTAGGCTTCTCCGATGATGACTCCAATAAGAGTCGAAAATCGTCGATTCAGAGTGCTGAACTGCGCTCCCTGTTCTAAGTGAAAAATAAGATTGTTTTGCCTTCGCATTGCAACATTGGCCTACATTTTTATTTTATTTTATTGCTGTAACGTTTAATAATACTGTTAAATTACTTAATGTACGCTACTGATCTAAAAGTCTATATTTGTTAAATCACTTCAACATCTGCCAAAACCTGATCAAATATTCAAATAAATTTCCAAAATATTTCTACTTACCAGAAAAAATAGGCAGACTTATTGAAAATCCCGACAGCACGAGTCCTTTCTGAAAGGGCACTTTTCCACTGGGAAACGGAAAATGCTAGAACTGATGACCGATTAACTTTTGAGTAAAACTGTCACGTTTCCGGCATTTTTCTTCTGGATGGCTTTAAGGTCTCGCTGAAAATTGGATGTCAAGGGTTGCTCGTTTTATTCTTTAAAACAGACAACAGAAAAAAAAGGTGGAATATTAAAAATAAACTAACATTTTTCTGTTAAATATAGAAAATTTTTTGTCTCTGCATTTGAAACTATACATTTGTTATTTTTTGTCTATGCATTTGAAAACTATGCATTTGTTAAGTGAATAATTTTCACTTGTAATTACACAAGAGCTCTAAAATTACCAATTTGTACCCTGAGTGACAATTAGGCTAGGACCGCGTAATTTTTACAAAATGGATCGATTTGCTTGAAAATTTGAGAATAAGTAGTGGATAGTCCAAGGATCAAAATCTATATGATGCCGAAAGGCGCTTTTGCCATGGGGTGGTTGCCACCCCATCTAAGGGGTTGAAATTATGTATTATATTTTGAACGCAAAAGTTGATAAGAACATTCATTCTAAGCAAAAAATGTTCTATACATTTTTTTTTAATTTAATAGTTTTCGATTTATTCGCTATCGAAAGTGTTAGATTTGTATAGAAAAAAATCAATGTTTTTGATACGGAATACGAGATGTTGAATTTTTTCTTACAAACTGACTATTTTTTTATTGCTCTAAAACCGGTTGAGATATGCAAATGAAATTTGGTAGGTGTTAAGAGGTAGTTATTGCGCATTTTTTACATACAACTAAGAATTTTATATTCACCATTGGCGTGCATACGGGATGTATCGAAAATGTTTATACCCGTATGCACGCCAATGCTGAATATAAAATTCTTAAGTGTATGCCAAAAAATGTGCAATAGCCACTTCTTAAATCTTACCAAATTTCATTTGCATATCTCAACCAGCATTAGAGCAATAAATAAATCGTCAGTTTGTAAGAAAAAATTCAACATCCCGTATCTCGGAAACAAAGCATTTGCGGACATATGTTTATAAAGCGAACGGTCATTATTTTTTCATGCAGAATTATCTCTTAATGTTTGTCGCACTTAATGTTACTAGCAACTCGACGGTAAGTAATCCAACTCGACGGTAAGTACTCCAACTCGACGGTAAGTACTCCAACTCGACGGTAAGTAATTCACTTACCGTCGAGTTAAAAAATCTCTTAATTTTAATTTATTTTTTGAAAGAATAAAGAAAACTAACGAATTATTTATTAATATTGAAACTTATGGTACAATTTGTTAAATTATTTAATGAAATCCCACTTGTTTGGGCTGTGGTTTCACTTTTAACAGAAACTCCTGCAGAATCGCACACATTAGTGGTATTACTAGTATTGCACAATATTTTTTCGGCAAAATCTATTTTATTTTGAAGATAATCTTCTACATAGCTTTCTGCCACTGTCGATGAACGCCAACCTCCATGACGCTTTAATCCGAGGACATCAACACCTTTATTAGCCAAGAGGACTGATGTCCTCCTGAACGGATGGCCAGTATAGTTCTCGGGATTAGGCAAATTTAAGAATTTGGCAATTTGAGAAAGCCAGCCCTTGATTGTCCCTTTCCCTATTACTTGAGCACAACATTTTCCTTTGGCGTATCTTAAGAACAAATGATTTGATTTTACTTGTAATGGACGAAGTTTTATATACTTTTGCAGAATTTCTAAATATGGAATTTTATCGTCTGGTTTATTAACGACTGTAAAAGTACGCTGGATATTCGTTTTTGTATTGGGTACTTTTACAATCATTAAACCATAGGTTTGTTGGATGTCATTCATAGTAATATTATATAATTCTTCTCTTCTGCAGGCACCAGATATTCCCAAAATCATTGCGACCTACATATTATGAAAAAATTTTTATTAGAGTATTTCTTTTACCTAAACTAGCTTATATTACCTTGTGAACTAGAAATTCTTCATCCGGTGCTTCCATCAGAAATTTTTCAAATTGCTCCCATGTAAAAAATGCTCGATTTCTTACGCCTATAGCCAACATTTTTTCTCTTCAAATACGCGATCAAAGTTGAAACTTGGAAATATCAATGCCATCATAAAGAAAAACGGTGGATTTAATCATTGAATATTCTGCCCAGAGGCTTCCAGGAGCTTTCAACTGCATATGTCTTTGAACGAAATATGCCAATAGAGTCTTTTCTTCGATTCTTAAACTCTTGCCTTCGCACCATTTTTTAAAACTTTGGTAGGTATTTTGATAACGGATTTTGGATTTTTCGGGAATAATTGCGGAACACCCTTCTTCCCAAGCCCGTTCAATTTCTTCAAATTCACTTTCGCTCATATTTTAATTTATAATAATCAAAATTGTACTTAAAATTATTGACAACTAAATAAAAACTCAATTCTCCATTGTTGTTATTCACCCTAGTTACTACCTAACAACCAAAGTATCTATCTTGATAAAATTAATGAAACTAGTCAATATGACGAAAATGTTTAATTTTATAATTTATAATGGTATCAATCGTGCAAAAAACGTTATAAGCATGTCGAACGTTAAGGGTAACCGATCTCAGACAATAATTGGAGTCGTCGCTCCGCTCCTCCTCCAAACAATTGTCTTCGATCGGTATAAAACCCTTACCGTTCTCCATACTTAATATACTATTAAATACACTAGAATAGTCCACAGGGTGTTCCAAACTTTGAGGAAAAAACACACTATCATTGTTACACCCGGTATACAATGACACTTATCTGTTTAGCAACAATATTATTACATCAATATTCTCGAAGAATAAAGCTATAATATACTAAAATAATCGCTCAAATCGTACAGCAGGTTTAGAAAATACGAGACATCAAAAAGTCCCATTTTTAAGGTGGTGCGTTAATTTTGACGCTTAGTGTAATTACAATTATTAGTCTAAGATACGATATTATAAGGTCGATTTGCACCGATCTGTTTAATGGATAAAAATGATTGTATATTTAATTTGGCATATTAACAATTACAAAAAACAAGGGTTGCCCGATCTAATCTTGTTCTAACTATAATTAATTAATAATGAAAAAATGACATTTTTTTATAAATTAAAAAAAAATTCGACCCGGGCAGATATTATTTCAGATTTCTAGGTCATTCTGACAAAAAACGTCTTTTGTAATTTTTCTCCAAAGTTAATCGTTTTGTAGTTAAAAAAAAATAAAACTGTAAAAAGAAAGAAAGATGACGATTTCCAAGGCCCAAAAACATAAGTATAAAATATCATTTTTTGAGATTACGAACTACATAAATTCAAGTTCAAACCTTAATCTATCAGTTCTTGATAAATCTTTTGGACTTATTTCATTATAGTGTAGGAAACAGAGGTTGAACCTTGCAAAATGGACACAAGTCCAGTTTTATTTTTTTTTCTGGTATATCAAGGGGTGCTTGTTTTTAAAAAAGATGTTTTTAAAAAAATATATTTTTCCCTAACTGTAACGGAAATTACGAAGAAATCCTGCGCCAATTATTCATAAATAAGTGACTGATTTTTTGGTATAGGTTTCACTTAAGGGTAATTGCCCTATTTTTAATTACAGGGTGTTACATTTTAAAAAACCCCTTTTTATACCATCTGAACCGTTTATGCTAGAGTAAAAAGACTTTCAGCGATTACCCATGTACTGGTGCTATTTACAAATTTTTATGATGCACCCCCATTTTTTCCCCGGAACTACCCCAAAAAAAAGAAGAATTAATAAGTAAAGTGATTTTCTTGGAATCCTTCACACATAATGCCCTTTATTAATATGGTTCATATATCATTTTATGCACGTTATTATTACCCATGCATGGACATCAAAATCGATTTCCTAGTGCAACCCCTGTAGCAAGAAAAAATAAAATGTGGGGTTAAAATTTTTTTTTTTGCTTTTTGATTCATATGGGCATATGCTTCATCAATAGTGCTTTTTAAAAATATATATGGTTATTGCACCATCCCTGCGGAAACCACCCCTATCCTTGAAAATATACTGCAGAAACTACCCCTATCCCTTGGAGAGCATGTTTTTACGATTTTATTATTACCTATGCATTCTTTTTAAACAAAACTTATACAAGGTTGAAGACCACTATTTACTCTAAAAACTAGGTCCTATTCATTTTTTTCGTATAAGCAACCGTTACGGCACAGTGGCGCCTTAAACTTCATATATGCTTTGGCGGGCTCCAGTTTTTGTTTTTTTTTCGTCATATGTTCGTTTTATTGATAAAGTACTTATGTAAAATAAAACAACACAGTGTAGCCTACAAATTATGACCTATGAACATTTCATATTCTTTGCGCCCCAAAGCCACAGTGGTGGCCCAAAATCAATGTTTGCATATTTTCGCCACCTACACGCATTTTATTGCATTAATGCTACCTTAATAGCACAATATTCACCCTTAAGTGGTCGCTAAGCAGTGGCGGATCTAGGGGGGTGATGAGGGCGATCACCCCCCTCTCAAACCAAGTGATATTATATTTAAAGATTATAAAAATATTCATTTATTTTTATAGAAATACTTATATTATTATTTTTATAAGAATGGCGTACTTTTTATGCTTTAGCGACAGTGGCGGATCCAGCATCGTTAAGAGGGGGGTGCCAATTGGCTAAATTTCTATAAAAATAAATGAATATTTTTTTAATCTTTAAATATAATATCACTTGGTTTGAGAGGGAGGGGTGATCGCCCCCATCGCCCCTCCCTGGATCCGCCACTGCTTAGCGACCACTTAAGGGTGAATATTGTGCTATTAAGGTAGCATTAATGCAATAAAATGCGTGTAGGTGGCGCAAATATGCAAAAATTGATTTTGGGCCACCACTGTGGCTTTGGGGCGCAAAGAATGTAAAATGTGCATAGGTCATAATTTGTAGGTTACACTGTGTTGTTTTATTTTACATAAGTACTTTATCAATAAAACGAACATATGACGAAAAAAAAAACAAAAACTGGAGCCCGCCAAAGCATATATGAAGTTTACGGCGCCACTGTGCCGTAACGGTTGCTTATACGAAAAAAATGAATAGGACCTAATTTTTAGAGTAAATAGTGGTCTTTAACCTTGTATAAGTTTTGTTTAAAAAGAATGCACAGGTAATGAGAAAATCGTAAAAACATGCTCGCCAAGGGATAGGGGTAGTTTCTGCAGTATATTTTCAAGGATAGGGGTGGTTTCCGCAGGGATGTTGCAATAACGATATATATTTTTGAAAAGCACTATTGATGGAGCATATGCCTATATGGATCAAAAAGCAAAAAACAAAAAAAAATTTCAACCCCCCATTTTATTTATTTTTTTTTGGCTACAGGGGTTGCACTAGTAAATCGCTTTTGGCGTCCGTGCATGGGTAATAATAACGTGCACAAAATGATATATGAAGCATATTGATAAAGGCATTGTGTGTGAAGGATTCCAAGAAAATCACTTTACTTATTAATTCTTCTTTTTTTTTTTTGGGTGGTTCCGGGGAAAAATGGGGGTGCATTATACAAATTTGTAAATAGCACCAGTACGTGGGTAATCGCTGAAAGTCTTTTTACTCTAGCATAAACGGTTCCGATGGTATAAAAAGGGGTTTTTTTTTTAAATGTAACACCCTGTAATTAAAAATAGGGCAATTACCCTTAAGTGAAACCTATACCTAAAAATCAGTCACTTATTTATAAATAATTGGCGCAGGATTTCTTCGTAATTTCCGTTACAGTTAGGGAAAAATATATATTTTTTTAAAACATCTTTTTTAAAAACTTGTCAACTTTGGGGCGCCACCCCCTTTAAACGGTGGATGATAGACATATGATGTCAGAAAATAAATCGTAGAAAATATAGTCCTCTTTATATTTCTATAAAAAAAAATTTGTAAAAGGTACAGGAAGGGCTACGTTCCGCAAAAACCACAAATTACCCCCTTTAAAGTGGTGAAAAGGGGGTTCCGGGGCGAAATTTTTTCAGAAAAAGTTAGTTTTATAATAAGCACCCCTTGGTATACCAGAAAAAAAAAATAAAACCTGACTTGTGTCCATTTTGCAATGTTCAACCTCTGTTTCCTACACTATTATGAAACATTGTTTTTTAATTGTTAATGCCTGTCTTCCCATAAGAAACCTTCCTCATTAACAATTAAAAAATATATTTTCGAATAAAACATGGCAAAAATTCTTATCGGCGCTTGATAGAAAAGGTTTTAACTTGAATTTATGTACTAGATCAGCGGTTCTCAAACTTTTTGAGTCATGTACCACCTACAGTTCTTTTCACTAGTTTTCGTACCATCTATATTTTTCGATTGTATTATCAAAACTTAATAAGTACTACTATTTTAATTTTTTTTGTGTTTTGTGTACCACCGGAAATAATGATATGTACCACCAGTGGTACATGTACCACAGATTGAGAACCGCTGTACTAGATGATTCAAAAATCATATTTTTTATCTACGACTGATACATAATATATGTATTATACTTGTGGTGTTTGCAATATAATGCCATATAATAATCCCTTAGGGATTAATAATGCGGGATTAATAGCTATTAATCCCTCTGGCACAACAATCACAAAATTCACCACGGAAACAAAATAATCAACCTCAAAAAGTGTCACTGTCAAACGAATAGTATATTTGACAGTTTGTGTTGAGATGGACGAAAATGAAGAATCTTTTAATTGTACACCACCAGAAATTGTAGAACTAGCTACAGCAACAGCATCTACCTTAATACCTGAAACATCGAAATCCATTTATAATAAAACGTACGCAACTACAGCAGATACTATCGCTAAAGAGATAAACAGTAATGTACCATCTTCTTGTTCTACAGCAATCGAGATCCCAAATATTTTTATTAAAAACTCTACTAAAGTTAATGATGATTCTCAACCAATTCAGTTTATTAACTGTACTATTACTAATTTTAATGTTTTTAACAAATAAAGTTTTTCATTAAAAATCTTAAATTAATTAATTTGTCGTAGATAAAGTAGAGTATACTACTCGCAATAATGGCTCTCATTCCCTCGGAATGTTACTCCCTCGCCGCTAACGCGGCTCGGTTCGTAAATATTCCTCGGGAATAATAGCCATCATTATTGACTCGTGGTATAATCTACTATTAGGGTAACGGGTACAGTTGTTGGCCGGTCACTAGTGATTGGCCACTTTCAGAAAAATCCGAAATATTAAGATTTTTAGAAAGTATAAGGAAATAAATGTATTTGCATTGCAATTCGGCAACATTGCTATATATTTAATCTAGCCATTATCTCTCTCAGTTAATATTGTCTAGTTGTGACAGCGTGTGTTGTTCGAAGCTTAACAGGTGCATCCAGTTTTAAGAGTTTTTTAAAGAATTTGTTAAGGAAGGCCATTCATGAGATGAGTTATCTTGGCTAATAATATTGTGTATCTGCTTATATTAATGTTTTGTGATGATTTAGTGGGGTACATCTTACGTTATCGGTGGTTTTAATAGTAAGGTTATAATTTTTTGGCGGTAAATTTTAGTGGCCAAGCACTGTATCTTAAATATGTCCGCATTATAATGATTGGCCTACCGGCCAATTACTGTACCTACTTTAAATTAAAATATTTATTATAATTTAGGCTCTTTTAGCTTAGTTTGGCCCAACACAACATATTTCAAGCATTTTTTCTTATTTTTTATGGCAATAACTAGTGGTTGGCCGACTGCCAATCACTAAACCACAGGGGGGCCAATAACTGTAATGTGTAATAAGAATATATTTTTTGTCCGGATTCGTTTTTATAAAATTACAATTATTTTAGTTGTTATAAAATTAATGCTAATGCGGGCAATCTGAATCAAATTTGAAACGTCCGTATTGAAGATAACATTATTAGATACTATTAAATGATTTTTATTTTTAGAATAAAAAATGCCAAATATCCGGAAAGATAAAACGTATCACAAAAAATATACAGAACAAGATCTTCAGTCTGCTTTTCAGGCCATAGAAAATGGCATGAGCCAACGGAAAGCCGCTGAACAATTTAATGTGCCAAGAGCAACACTGCAGTTTAGAGCAAGCGAAAAATTTAATGAAAAAACTAACCTTGGTCCCAATCCTATTCTTTCTTTGGAGGAAGAGAATCGTTTAAAGAATTGGATCGTAACATGCCAAGATAAAGGTTTTCCAGTAAGAGTGGCAAATATACAAGACTCGGTTAAAGGTTTTCTTGATGCAAATCCACTTGCTAATCCTTTTACTGACAATCGGCCCGGAAGAGGTTGGTATAGATCCTTTTTAAAGAGACATCCAGATTTAAGCGAGCGAACTCCAGAAGCGGTAACAGCAGCAAGTTCAGTTGTGTCTGAAAAAAGATATAAGAAAATGGTTCTCCGGTGTTCAAGAATATTTACACCGTAAACGTTACATTGATATTCTTCAAGACCCTTCACGTGTTTTTAATGGGAATGAAACCTGCTTCTTCTTGTGTCCCAAAAATAAACGAGTGTTGGCTGTAAAGGGAAACAAAAATGTATATCAAATAGAACATCACTCCAAAGTTACTTTGACGGTTATGTTTAGGTTTGCAGCATCTGAAGAAATAACAGCACCGATGATTATTTACCCATACAAACGACTTCCTAGCAATGTTATAAATTCAGTTCCTCGAGAACGGGGCATAGGCTGTAGCGATACGGGATGGATGAAGAATGAAAACTTCTATGAATACATAGGAAACGTCTTATATAAGTACCTAGTTGCAAAAAACACTAAATTTCCAGTCATTTTGTTCGTTGATGGACATAAAACTCACTTAACCATTCAAACCAGTGAATTATGCTCAACGTTACAAATTATTTTAGTGGCATTATATCCCAATGCGACCAGAATTATACAGCCTGCAGATGTTGCTGCATTTAAACCATTAAAGGCAAATTGGAACCGGGCAGTATTAAAGTTTAGACGAGAAAACCCAAACAAAAAGATACTATTGTCACAGAAGATACAATGATTTTAGATATTCAATCGACATCCGATAATCTGGCTTTAGTAAATCAAGACAACTCATTATATAAAGAAATTGACACCTCAATTGACAAATTTCTTGTTGGCCAAAAACCTTAGAAAGAAAGGGTAAAAAGCAAACAGAACGGTTGCCTTTCGTGCTCACTTCTTCAAATCGTCAAATGCAGAGAGGCGTGAAATTAAAGAGAAAGACGAACAAGAAAAAATAAAATTAGAACGAAAACAAAAGCGAATTGACGCAAAAGCAAACAATAAAGGTAAACAAAATAAAGAAACCAAGAAGAAAGTAATACAAAAATTGCCACAAGAGCCAATTCCGAGAGCAAAAAATGTCAAAATGTTGTGAAGAATAAAGAAAATGTTACACTAAATACAGGTGATATTGTAGATACAAATACTTTTAAATCAGACACACTTCTTGATCATACAATTAAAAGCACTACTTTGAGAAGTGGAGTTAGAGTACATATACCAGAAGTGATTAACGCCAAAGAAAACCACGAACTGCCACGGAACCAATTTCCTGATTCTGTAGAGGAAAACGCTATTCTGCCCTCAATTGATAACGTACCTTTTGATGTCTCCAACAATAAGAATTCATCAAATTTGAGGAATACTTCCCAAAGCAAATGTACAAATTTGGAAACCAGCAAAGAAAAACGTGCTGGTGAGTCGGCTAAAAGAAAGTTGTTTTTCGAAACAGAGGGATATCCAGAACATGAAAAAATACAAATTCTCTCAGATATATTGGTGAAACAATCAGACAACACCAACATATCTGTAAACAATAATCTTTTGTATACAGGATTGCGCTATTCTTGTTACTAAAATATTTCTAAATCAAAAGTTGGAATAAAATGTTTATTTTGTGTCAGAGGCTCCCATATTGGTAGTTGTGTTAAAAAACAAGAAATTGAAAATCTAAATAGTTTTGTGTGCCCTAACTGCACAAACAAAAAAAGAAAATTAGGAATTTTATGAGTGGCCAATAACTGTAATTCTATATGCCAATAACTATGTTTGCATGGCCAATAACTGTGTAATTTTGTATGTTTTTAAATTTGTGTTAATTTTTTATGTACATTATTACTTTTACTACAATAACCTGAGTTTTTATAAAATTTGATGTTTCATTGTTATTAAAAAAACCCTTACAAAATATTTCACATTAAAATATACCAATTTACAATTTTAATTCAATTTGAAATCCCTTAAGTGGCCAATCACTGTACCCGTTACCTTGTGTTTTTGAGCCTTGAAAATTGTTACCTTTCGTTCTTTTTTCAGTTTTAAATTGTTTATAACTCGAAAACGATCCACTTTAGAGAAAAATTACAAAAGACCATTTTTGTTTAGAATGATCCAAAAAATCTGAAATAATGTCTGCCCGGGTCGAATTTTTTTTTAAATTCATAAAAAAATGTCATTTTTTAAATATTAATTAAATTTAGTTAGAACAAGATTATATCGGGCAACCCTTGTTTTTTGTAATTGTTAACATTCTTAATTACATATCCAATAATGTTTATCCATTAAACAGATCTAGTTCATTGAAATGTTACATTTAGTGTGCATTTCTTAGAGGAGCCAATTTTATTTTTTTAATGTGTAGGGGGGTTCAGTAAAAGCTTAAGTTCAAGTTTTTGGGGTTGAGACCCTTGTCCCCCGGCCGCCATCTTGGAGAAAGGGGTGCAAAGGGCTTTCGCGCTGTATCTCGTAAACTAGCTAATCTACAGAAAATTTAATTTTACATAAAATGAAGCAAATTAAATTTTCTACAATTTTATGTCTATTACTTTTTATCGTAAAGTGACCAACAAAAAAGTTATAAACAAAAATAAGAGAAAATTTTGTAAGGAATTTATTTTGGAGGTTATAACTTTTTTTACGTTCATTTCACAATAAAATAACATCATAGCGATTTTGTAGAGAATTTTTCAATAAACAATTTTCACTCTAAAGTTGTTTAATTTTATTTATTATCTAGGTTTTACAGCGCTCCAAACTTGACCAGATTCTCGAATTCTCGTAGAAAAATAATGCTTTTCTATCTATATTAGACGAGCGGCATTAACCGTTATGCCAACCACGAAAATCAAATTTAAGGTGAATGATCAATTTTGGTCTATTTTTATGTTTTTGAGGTCGCTGAATCCGAATATGAAGTTTATTTTTATCTAGAGTTGGTGGAACATGTTAAAAAATAAATTTTATACAAAAATGCCAGAAATCAATTTTGATGATTTTTCAAATTTACCTCGCTGTATCTTTGGTCGCTGTAAACATTTCCTTTTAAAAATTTTACTGTGCCATCTTTGAAGTACGTAGATAACAATGAAATTTGTCCAAAATGTTTAAACACATTAAAAAAGAAGATGTTAATTTATTAACATTTTGTCATCACATTTCGTTAGGTTCATGTTTACTTAAAAAAGTTGAGTGACGAACTTTTTAGTTTATAATTTTAACCAACACAACAATAAAATATAGTTCATGAAGAAGTTTTTTGGAAAATTTTAAGTCAAAATATATAATAGGAAAAAAGTTATGTTACTTCATATACAAGCGGCACACCCCAAAAAACGCTTATACCTCGAGATCCTGACCACGGTGTGGTGAATGGCTAATTTTTATCATACTTTATGATTTTGATATTAAAAATCGTTTTTTTTGCTCTGCTTAAGAATTTTGCATTTTGCGGTTGCGTCATTCTTCTTCTGAAGCGGCGAATTTGTCCTCAAACAACT
The DNA here is from genome assembly GCF_917563875.1 of Diabrotica virgifera virgifera. NCBI lineage: Eukaryota > Metazoa > Arthropoda > Insecta > Coleoptera > Chrysomelidae > Diabrotica > Diabrotica virgifera. Next base: position 38,309,879 of record NC_065451.1, on the reverse strand, counting down.
TCTTGGGCCTTTTCTATATATGCTTAGAGTTATAAGTTTTATAGTGGGAAGAAAGGTCAAAAACAGATTAATAATAGCATAGGAATGTTAAAATCATAATAAATTGTATGAATAAAAAATATATATAGATAGAAAAGTAAGCCTAACTTTTGTTTTTATTGTATCCCTATGAGCATTCGAGAATCTGGTCAAGTTTGGAGCGCTGTAAAACCTATATAAATAAATAGAATTAAACAACTTTATAGTGGAAATTGTTCGCTGAAAAACCCTCTACAAAATTGCTGTAATGTTATTTTATTTTAAAATGAACTGAAAAGAGTTATAACATCCAAAAAGAAACTTGTTAAAAAAAATTTACATATTTTTGGTTATATCTTTTTTGTTGGTCACTTGACGATAAAAAGTAATAGAAACAAAATTGTGGATAATTTAATTTGCTACATTTTATGTTTAATTAGATTTTCCGTAGAGTTGGTAGTTTACGAGATATAGCGCGAAACCCCTTTGCACCCCATTTCCAAGATGGCGACCGGGGGACAAGGATGGCGACCCCAAAAACTTGAACTTAAGCTTCTACTGACCCCCCCTACACATTAAAGAAATAAAATTGACTCCTCTAAGAAATGCAAGGTACGGCCTAAAAAATGTAACATTTTAATGGACTAATCAGTGCAAATCAACATTATATCGGATCCTCTACTAAGTGGTAAATAATAAATTCAATGTGCTTGCACCAATGTGTACAGTTGGTGGATAAATCATTAGACTAGAATTTATTGGACGAATAATAAACTATGGCGTACAGATAGTTATTGAAATGCAATAATATATAATCGACTAATAAATTTTATGTGACCAATAACTATTCACCGATTTATTTGTTGTTGGTGGAACCGGCCACTGAAGTGTTAATTAAAATTGGATCATAAAGAAACTTAAGAAGGCGACAGTAACAATATATTGTAATGAATAAACTTGTGTGACGCCTCTGGTGGAATAAACTGGAATTTGGCGGTCTATCGTCTATATTACCGAAAAATAGAACACCATAGAAAAATATGACGACCAAAAATATAAATAGTATATTGTACGACAAGTGAGAAAAAAGACAAATCTCTCACGAGCGCAGAAGTTTGTTGGCACGAGCCGAGGCACGAGGCGAGGGCCGGAAATCAAGCGAGGGAGAAATATGTCATTTTCTTATGTGTTGTACACTGTACTTTTTCTATGGATGCGGTTTTGTCAAGAGTTCCAACTTCAACATGTAGGTGCTTTTAGGTATATTATATGAATAAATTGAAATAAAATACATATACATGTAGGTATTTAATATTCTTTAAATTTATATACATTACTTTTTAAAATTCTAATTAACAAATATTTTTGAACAGTTTTGAAAGGCAATTCCTGGTAGATTTTGCTTTAACACATTTATTTGACAACATTAATTGTGTTTGTATTGTGCAGGTTACCATGGAAACAGCGATCATAGTATGGAATACCGTATGAGAACCCGTGAGAAAAAATATTTCTCACTGCAATGACCGACTTTTCTCACTGCATGAGTGATTGTTCCTTTTGAATGTATGTAAGTAGTGAGAGATGTTGCATATTGTATACCATCCATAGAAAAAGATTATTTTTCTATGGATGCTTTACAATGTGTAACTTCCCTCACTACCTAAATATATTCAAAACTAACAATTCCTCACGAAGTGGGAAAAGTCGGCCATTGCAGTGAGAAATATTTTCCCTCAGGGGTTCTCCTACGGTTTATGTTACATATGATCGCCGTTTCCTTGGTAACATGCACAAACAAACACAATTAATCTTGTCAAACAAAATGTATTAAAGCAAAACTTACCAGGAATTACCTTTTAAAATTGTTCAAGAATAACTGTTAATTAGAATTTTAAATAAATAACATAATAATATATAAATTTTAAGAATATTAAATACCTACATGTATATGTATTTTATTTTAATTTATGCATATAATATACTTACCTCAAAATTTAACATGTTGTTTTCCTAACAAAAGACAAAATACATGGTTATAACAGCAGATCCAATAAGATGTGAATTTTAGCTGAAAGGTCAGATAATAGAACAAGTGATGGAGTTTAAATACCTAGGCATCACACTATCTAGCTACGGAAGGCTCAAAACAGAAGTGGAAGATCAAGTGAATAGAGCAAACAGAGCCGCAGGTTGCCTGAATGACACAATATGGAGAAATAAAAATATCGGAAAAGAAATGAAAGGCAAAATTTATAACAGAATCATCAGACCAATAATGACATACGCGGCAGAAACACGACACGACACAGAGAGGACAAAAAGATTGCTCGAAACAGCGGAGATGAAAACCTTTCGAAAAATCGATGGTAAGGCTCTATGGGACAGAGCTAGAAATACAGATATACGACGGAGATGCAAGGTGTATAACATTAATAACTGGGTAAGAAACAGATGAATAGAATGGAATGACCACATAAGCCGAATGACAACAAATAGGATAGTCAGGACAGCGAGAGACGGTTCCCCAATAGGAAGACGATCAGTGGGAAGACCACGAAAACGATGGAACGACAACTTCCTAGAGGCACATTGAAAAAACAGACAGAGCCCTGTCTATACAAAAAGAAGAAGAAGAAGAAGAAGAATATACCTAAAAGCACGTAAATTATTTAATTTTGATTTTTGAACTCTTGACAAAAACGCATCCATAGAAAAAGTACAGTGTACAACACGAGAGAAAATGACATATTTCTCTCTCGCTTGATTTGCGGCACTCGCCTCCTGCCTCGACTCGTGCCAACAAACTTCTGCGCTCGTGAGAAATATGTCTTTTTTCTCACTTGTACAATATAATATTTTTAATGATTTTAATTTCCAATCATGTAGTAAGATTCTTTTTCTTCTTCAGATACAAATCCACTAATGGATGTTAGTGATCACATTTTATATTAACTCTCTGTTTCTCGCAATGTGTATCAAAGATTGTATGTGGTTAATCCCTGTTCATTTTTTTTTCTATAGTACGTTCTTTAACGGTAAAATATTGCAAACCTCTAAATTTTAAAGAACTGCTTGGATTGACATGAAATTTGGCATACACATAGCTAACAAGTCAAAGAAAAAAAGTGATATTGTGCCAATATGTGCTTTTGCCCTGGGGGTGGTTTTCAACCCCTCTTGGGGGTGAAAAATATTCGTCCAAAGTAAGTTCGGAAATGGATAAACTGACTAATTTTAAGTAAGTTTTGTTCTATAGAGTTTTCTCACTAAGTCAGTTCTTTTCGAGTTATTTGCCAGTGAATATGTTCATCTTTTCAACAAAATAACCACGCTTTTGGACGGTTTTTCGCAAATAACTCAAGTAGTAAGTATTTTGTCGAAAAAACAGTCTGAGCAAAAGTATACCTTGTAAACAATATAAAAAAATGGTGTATACATCACGTCTCTATACCTAGTAGAAGCAGAGTTATAGCTAATGAAAAATAGGTTCATATTCGTCAAATTCAAAATGGAATACTTTAACGTGAAATACCCAAAAATGAAGCACATTTCGGGGAAAACTCATTAAAACTTATTTAAGTCACTTTTTTTTTTAGTAAAAAATCGGGAAAATCGCCCCTTAATTAGTATCTCAAATAAACTTAATCGTTACGGCTTCACAAGTTTCTTGACTCGTGTATGTATTGTTTATATCATCTGTAAGTTTCATCGGTTCGAAGTCCTTATTTTTGAAAGGGCTGTAGTTAAAAGGGGTTGAACGAGTCACTGATCACCAATGTATGCAAATTTAGAAACACCAAATCTTAATCAATTTTTGTCTAACAGAAAAACAAAAAATACTCAGAAAAGCAATGCTGACTTTTTTGTTATTCGAGATTTTTGGTATCTCTAACAATTTTTAAGTTATTTTGAAAAAAATTATATTTTTTAAAATGAAAATTTTCAAAAATTTTACTTTAAAACCAAATTTTTTCAAAAATAAGCACTTTGAATCGATGAAACTTACAGATCATATTATTATAAACACAACATAAGTAAAATAATTTGTGGAGCGGTAACGATTAATTTCATTTAATTTGCTAATTAGGGGGTGGTCTTCCCGATTTTTTTTTTGTCAAAACAAAAGGGACCATGTTTATTTTGAGCATAACTTGCTTAAATTTAATGCTAGAAACTTTTTATAAAATCAGAAATAAAGCTTTTTTTAAACACTTTAAAAAAGTTTTAATGGGTTTTCCCCAAAAAGTGCTTAATTTGTTGGATATTTCACTTCGAAATATTCTGTTTGAAATTTGGTAAATATGAATCTATTTTTCATTCGCTATAACTCTGGTTCTACGAGGTCCAGAGAACTAACGCGTACACCATTTTTTTACTTTTTTACAGGCTATATTTTTGCTAAGAACGTTATTTTCGACAAAATATTTACCTTTTGAGTTATTTGCGAAAAACCGCCTAAAAATGTGATTATTCTGTTGAAAAATGGACATATTCACTCGCAAATAACTCACTAACTATTAGCTTAGTGAAAGAACTTTATAGAAAAAAAGTTACTTAAAATTAGTCAGTTTACCTATTTACGGACTTATTATGGACATATATTATTTTACTCCCAAGAGGGGGTGATAGTCACCCCTAGGGCAAAGGCACACACCGGCACAATATCACTTTTTTTCTTTGACATGTAAGCTATGGGTATGCCAAATTTCATGTCAATCCAAGCTGTTCTTTAAAATTTAGAGTAAAATCCGTGAAAGAATGTACTACTATGTATATTTGGATATTATATTAGCTATGTAGCAGCTTTATTTTATTAAGCTTATTAGTTGCTAATGTTGATTATTTGCAATTTATTTATATTTTTTAAAATATTATTTTTATTTTACTTCATTATTTTTTCATTTACATTGACGATTTATTCAATTTTAGTAAATTGTGTTTGTAATTGTTGCGTTTTCTGCTTATTTGTCACTTTTGTCTATAAAATTGTACAATTTTCAACGACAATAAAACATACAGTAGGAAAAATGAAAGAATACCCACGAACGAACATATAAAACACTCTGTATTTTCCTGTCACCGTGTCACACAAAAAATTGACCAGCGCAAGTACATGTAATAATTATTATTACATGTACTTGCGCTGGGCAATTTTCTTTGTGACACGGTGACAGGAAAATACAGCGTGTTTTATATGTTCGTTCATGGGTATTCTTTCATTTTTCCGACTGTATGTCCATTCTATTCTATTTCTACATCATTAAATATTGTTTTATTTCGTTATTGCACTTTGTTTATTTTTATATAGGGAAAAATAATTCACTTTATGGTTTTATATTTTGTTTGCTTTTATCTTGTACAAGCGCTAACATCTGCAAAAATTTTATCGTTTTATTACTTACTAATAATAGCCCCCAACTCAATTTAAATTCCATATAGGTCACTTTTTAGCACATATAGGGGAACTCACTTTCTGAAATTTTTAGCCCCCTAGGTGGTCACGTGACCCCCTAGAGCCTAATTAGGCTTTTTATGTTTTTATTTTTTATCTCAGCTGCGTCAAGAGCTAGCCAAAAACTTTATTTAAAAAAATTGTAAGTTTCAAAAAGATCTATATAAATTTTTTTTTTAATTTTTTGGCGGGAAATTCGAATTTTTAGAACAGTTTTAAACTTTTAAATAACTCTGAAAAAAAAACTAAGACACTGGTTTTTACCAAAATCAATTATAATATGTATTTTTGCACAATCTTTAACCCTAAATTTTTTCAAATTTTTAAAATTGGTGAAAAGTACCTTTAAAAATAAAAAACCGCATTTTTTCGGTTTTTTTTTTCGTTTTTTGATACAATTTTATACATATTTTTCAAAAAAGGTAACACCGTCACTAGAATAGGTAAAAAAATGAAAAATAATTGGGGTTTGCTTAATAAAATTTTTTTGTAACGCCATCCACTTTCAAGATACAGGGCGTTGAAGAAAACAAAATTTTACACATTTTTTACGATTTTGCCGAAACTACTGGCAACATTGCAATACAATTTGGCAGGCTTTAAGAGGTAGTTATTGTGCATTTTTTGACATACAATTAAGAATTTTATATTCATCATTGGCGCGCATACGGGTAATGGTCTGAACTTTTTAAAGAAAAAAAGATGGTACGCCACTGACATATTTCAAATTAACAATCATTTTTGAATTCCTCGTTCCATTTGTGACAAAAAATCTATCTTCCCGGTTTTTCATACGACGCGCCATTTTGTTGCAAACAATAAAATATCTTAACGCTTCCAAAGTATTCGAATTAATTTTTATAATGGATGTAATGGAGTTTATGTATGTAGATGTTAGAAACTACTAGAAGTTCGAATGCTTTGTAAGGATTAAGATCTTTTATTTTTTGAATAAAAATGGCGCGTCGTATGAAAAAATAAGAAGATAGATTTTTTGTCACAAATGGAACGAGGAATTCAAAAATGATTGTTAATTTGAAATATGTCAGTGGCGTACTATCTTTATTCTTTAAAAAGTTCAGACCATTACCCGTATGCGCGCCAATGATGAATATAAAATTCTTAATTGTATGTCAAAACATGCACAATAACTACCTCTTAAAGAATGCCAAATTGTATTGCAATGTTGCCAATAGTTTCAGCAAAATCGTAAAAAATGTGTAAAATTTTGTTTTCTTCAACGCCCTGTATCTTGAAAACGGATGGCGTTACAAAAAAATTTTATAAAGCAAACCTCAATTATTTTTCAGTTTTTTACCTATTCTAGAGACGGTGTTACCTTTTTTGAAAAATATGTATAAAACTGTATCAAAAAACGAAAAAAAAAACCGAAAACATGCGGTTTTTTATTTTTAAAGGTACGTTTCACCAATTTTAAAAATCTGAAAAAATTCAGGGTGAAAGATTGTGCAAAAATACACATTATAATTGATTTTCGTAAAAACGAGTGTCTTAGTTTTTTTTTTCAGAGTTATTTAAAAGTTTCAAATTGTTCTAAAAATTCAAATTTCCCGCCAAATAATAAAAAAGAATTTTTCATATAGATCTTTTTGAAACTTGCAACTGTTTTAAATAAAGTTTTTGGCTAGCTCTTGATGCGGCTGAGATAAAAAATAAAAACCTAAAAAGCCTAATTAGGCTCTAGGGGGGTCACGTGAGCACCTGGGGGGCTAAAAATTTCAGAAAGTAAGTTCCTCTATATGTGCTAAAAAGTGGCCTATATGGAATTTAAATGGAGTTGGGGGCACTTTTCACCATCTTACCCGGCTAGGCCCTTTAGTTATGATTTTGTGGAAATTCCCGGACAGATCAGTGAAAACTTTTTTAAATTTTGGGAATAAACTACAGTGATTACAATTTAGTGCACGACTTTTAGCAAGGTTCTGAAATTGTTTTCTTGTGATATGTTTAATTTAGTATTACATATGTTTATATGGGATTAAGCCACAATTATTGATGTGGTGTAATGAAAATTACATTTCTTAATTAATTACTGTTTTTAGTTTAGATTTTCACAATACAATTTTCGCATTTTTCAGAATTAAATCGATTTTTAGAGGTTCAGATGAAGGATTTAAAAGCAAATAGCCAAAGAAATTCCTTTGGAGGCTTATAATATATGTAAAAAACTACCTTCAGAGATTTTTTTGTGCAATTCGAAGTTGGCAGAAAAAAGTTTCACCTCTTTGAAAATGCGAAAAACCACGTTTTTTGTAAAAAGGGCACTTTTTAAACGACCATAGCTTGAGTTAAAAAGATGTGAAGCACGAAAAAACTTTATAAAACAAAATTATAGACGTTTTTTAGATATTTCGATTCGATACTACCTAAATATAGCTGCGTTATTTAAAAGCTGTTTTAAAGCTGTTTGAATATGGTCATTTTTGCAAAAAAAGGGTCTACTTTAATTTTTACCAAAATAGCGCCTTGACGCTTGACAAGAGTTGAAAAAACTCAAGTTAAAAGTAGACATCAGTAGCTTAAATATGTCGTTTTTAAAATAATTTTCTGCGAAGAAAAGAGACCTAGAAAAAAATTCTTCAAAAAGCGTTAAAACTGGCTAATTTTTAGTGTTTTAACGCTCACAAAATGGCCGCCGTGAGTTCAAAAAAATATTCAGAGGGACATTTTTGTTGTAGTACAACAACATACTAAAATTTGGGGAAAATCGGTAGACCTTCCCACAAAAGTATAGAAAAAGTAAAAATATTGCTTACATGTATTTTTCTGCAGCCGTCCCGAAAATAAAACTTTCGGTATTCGGCCTGGATCAAAAGTTGATTAATAGTAAGCTGAAAATTTGTTAATAGCTTAACGGTGTCTAGTCGGACAAACTTTGATATACGGGAACACTGGAACAGGGGAAGTTTTAATTGTGGAACAGTTTAAAAAATTGGAACGTCAGATTACGAAAACGTCCGATGTATTTTGTCGGACAGAAATTACAATTGATTTGTTACCCTTTCATTAAACTCTCATGCAAAAATCAGATTGCTATTACTAACCAACACGATTCCTGTCATTTGACATGTTCCTCGTGTTCCACTCATTAAAATGCCCTGTTGGCGATAAACCCAGTGATATATGGCCCAGTCTGATTTTTGCCTGAGAGTTTAATGAAATGGTAAAAAATCAATTGGAAATTCTGTCCGACAAAATACATGGAACGTTTTTGTAGTCTGACGTTCCAAATTTTTAACCTGTTCTACAATCAAAACTTCTCCTGTTCCGGTGTTCCCATACATCAAAATTTGTCTGACTAGACACCGTTAAGCTATTAACAAATTTTCAGCTTGCCATTAATTAACTTTTTTTGGTACGCCTGATCCAGGTACGCGTGGTCAGTCCTCTTGTATGGTGTCGAAGCATGGACATTAAAAATATCCACCATTAACCGTTTGGAGGCCTTTGAAATGTGGCTGCACAGACGTATACTGAAAATACCATGGACGGCTATGCTGACAAATGTGGCAGTCCTTAAGAGTGCAAATGCTACCCGCGAGCTGCTTGATAACATCATACATAGAAAGAGGGCCTATTTTGCACACGTAGTAAGGGGAGACCGGTATAATATTCTTCAACTTATTATGATGGGTAAAATCAGGCCTCTTGGTTGAAGAATATCCGGGAGTGGACAGGAATAAAGAAAGCAGAACACCTATTTAGAACAGCTCGAGACAGAGACAGTTTCGCCATATTAATCGCCAACGTCAAGGGGACTTGATAGGACACGTTAAGAAGAAGATCCAGGTCTATATGATTTATTAAATCGAAAGTACCATTTTACACAACTCGTACCGAAAGTAGCTACTTTCGGGATTAATTGTTTCAATTTATTATAACACAATTATAATAAATAATTGTTATAATTGTGTTATTAATATTCATCAAGTAGATTTTCCTGATTATGAATTCACGAGAGTATCTTTAAAGTGTTTAATAAAAGTTCATAAGTAAAGTTTATCCATATATTCTTTTTAACGTACAAAACGGCTGCAGAAAAAATATTGTACGTAACACGATCAAAAAGTGATTTTGCGAGACCCGCAGGATTCCTACTCGTCTCGTAAAATATCACTTTCGGAACTTGTTACGTAAATTACTATTAAATTTTGAAAAATATATAAATACAATCTAATAAGAAGCAAGCAAGCAAGCAATTTGATTCAACCCGACCTGTGGGAGATGTCCACCCAATCGAAAAAGTACATTCGGGTGTAACAATTCATTGGAGTGAGGTGTTTTGACCCGAGTTTAAAACAGGGATCACCCCACCTCGCTCCAATGCCCCAGGCCATCCCTTCCCCCCCCCCCCCATAGCACGCTGATGCGCGATGGGGGCACAACTATCGTAGCCAAATGCTCTTCACAATGGAATCCTGGGTAATAAGATTCCGATGTGGTGCCCTAATCGAATTTCAAAACTAGGCCAGCGTTAAGCGCTCTATACCTTTATCTTCTATTTACTTATCCGCGGTACTAAAATTGCTTGCTTGGGCCCCAAGTCATTGTACCAAGCCCCACTGAGCTCGGTCCAATGACTTGGTGCTCAAGAATTTTATGATTGTTATGTTTTTTATGATTTTTTTGGTGGCTTACGCCTTTTTTGTTTTTTGTGTTTTTTGTTTGGCTTGCGCCTTTTCCTCTATTTTCTTACCTGGTCATGATGTTGGACCTACGCTTGGGTTGTGTGTTTTTTCGGCACTTGGTGTTTCGAGCTACGAACTGACTACTACTTTCACTTTTACTTTTTCTTTTACTTTGTCACTCATTGTTTGCTTTATGCGATTCACTTTAATCCACTATTTGCTGTTTAGGACTTTTGTTTTTCCATCGTTGGAACGCGTCATACCCTAGCATCTCTCGCAGTATGTGACTTGGGTGGTGCTCCAGCTCCGCGAATTTGACCCTTGCCTTATCTGTTATCATTTCGGTGACTCTCACCTGTTGAAGTTCTCTAAATAGGAATCTTTCTGCGACGTATCTTGGGATTCTGGCTGCTTCTCTTAAGCTGCTGTTGTGGACCGCTTGTATCTTCTTTTTGTGGGTGTTGCATACTTGTCCCCATGCGAGAGATGCGTATGTTAATACCGGTAATATTATGCTATTTATTAGTCTTAACCTCGTTTTTAGACTTAATTTACTTTTTCTTCCTGTGAGTCCTCTTAATGTTGCTCTCGCCATGTTTGCCTTCTGGACTCTGGCTTCTACGTGTTTTTGGAAAGTTAATCCTTTGTCCATGATGACTCCCAGGTATTTAGCTTCATTTTTCCAATCGATAGGGTTGTTCAGCACCGTCAGCTGTTCTTCTGGCTGTTGTCTTCCTTTCTTATATAGTACCGCTTGCGTCTTTTCGGTGTTTATGGCTATCTTCCATTTTATACACCATTCCTCGATGTCTTCTAACGCTGTTTTCAGGTTGGTCACTGCGATTTCTACGTTTCTGTGTTTGGCCGCTATCGCTGTATCGTCGGCGTAGAGGCTCATTAGGGTACCTGGTGTTCTAGGTACGTCAACGGTGTATATTGTGTACAGCAGAGGTGACAAGACCGCTCCCTGTGGCACTCAAGCCTCCGGGTTTCCGAGCTCGGACAAGACTTTTCCTATCCGAACCCTGAAACTCCGGCCGCCTAAGTACGAGGAGATCAGCCTCGTCATCGCTCCGCTGTACCCATAACCTCGCATTTTGTATATGAGCCCCTTGTGCCACAATCTAATAAGAAAGTTTTCGTTCTAATACTACTTTGATAAGCAATGGATTTTTTTCAATAAAATTATAAAATACAAGGTGTTTCATTTAAAATTATTGACTTACTCTAGTTTGGAGTTTAAAGAAATCATTCGTGAACACCCTCTATATATTATAGTAATTCGATTGCGATGTAAATTCCTGAAACAACGTTATAGGCCTGGATCCCACGAACCAAAAAAAAGTTTATTAATAGCAAGCTGAAAATTAGAAAATTAGGTAATAGCTTAACGGTGTCTAGTCGGACAAACCTTGATGTACGGGAACACTGAAACAGGGAAAGTTTTAATTGTGGAACAGGTTACAGGTTTAGAACATCAGACTATAAAAACGTTTGACGTATTTTATGGGACATACTTCCAATTGATTTGTTACCCTTTCAATAAACTCTCAGACAGCTAAAAATCAGACTGCTATTTACTACCAATATAATTCCTGTCATTTGACATGTTCTACGTGTCAGACTTATTAAAATACCCAATATATTTGTTGGACAAACATTTTTTCATGTTTAATAAAAAGTTTGCTATTGAATAAACTTAAAAACAACCTGCTAGTTTTCACAATCATAAACTTGTCAGGATGACACGTTCAACAATTAAAATTACATTCCACAATTAAAACTTTCCCTATTTCAGTGTTCCCATACATCAAAGTTTGTCCGACTAGACACCGTTAAGCTATTAAAAAATGTTCAGCTTGCTATTAATCAACTTATTTGGTACGCGGGATCCATGCCTATTACCTACTATTTGTGTGCAAAGCTTTTTAAGCGAATATGTGATGTTAAAGCGAAAACAATTATTGCCACCGAGAATAATCTCTTTTTTATTATTCTTTTATTGCATCTGATTTGAACCCGATTTGACTAGTCAGATCCGAGATCAATTAGAGACTTATTTGAACGAATAGAACTCGAACAGAAGTGTTAGTTGATCTGTATTACTACTGTGATTGTGTCGTACTTATAACTTATTTATTATAACTTTAAATTTATTGTTTATTTATTTTATAAATTGTTAAAATGTGTAAAAGACTGGAAAAACTAAAACAAGTATTACTTTCTTGTTACAGGGGATTTGGAAAACAAGGATTTCAGTGTCAAGGTAAGCATTATTTTTAATAATACTTTAACCCTAGGGGGTCCTAGGGGAAACAATTCCTAAGGGTGCCGGTCAAAATTTTTGGGCAGGAATTATTTAAACAGTTTTATAAACAAACTCCAATCACCTTTTTTGACCCGGAATAGTTATTTATGAAACAGTTCGTGAAGTATGCTTTTTGCGAACGCACGCGATGTTTAGAGCACGAGCGACAGCGGAGCGAGTGCTATAGATTGCGTAAGTTCGCAAAAAGCACTTCACCCACAGTTTCATACAATATTTTATCTACGATAAAGAAATAAAAAAACTGTAACTCTTCGTCACTGGAATTGATTTCTATTCTACAATTTTTAGATGTTTGACATTTAAAAATTCTAACTTCTTTCAAACCACAAAACTGTCAAAACTTTTGTTGTAATTTATTGCTCATTATAATATCCTTAACATTCGAGTTGTCATGGTGATGACATGTGAGCAATAAATTACAACAAAAGTTTTGAAAGTTTTGTGGTTTGAAATAAATTAGAATTTTTAAATGTCAAAGTTTTTAAAGATTGTAGAATAGAAATGAATTCCAGTGACGAAGAGTTACAGTTTTTTTATTTGCTTATCGTAGATAAAATATTGTATGAAAGTGTGCGTGAAGTACTTTTTGCGAACTTAAGCGATAAATACGCGAACTTACTCGCTCCGCTGTCGCTTGTGCTCCAAACATCGCGTGCATTCGCAAAAAGCGTACTTCACGAAATGTTTCATAAATAACTAAATTTCAGTTTTTTGGGTCATTTTAAACATAAATGGTCTCTTGTCATTTTTCTTCGAAAATTGATAGCTCTCGAGTTTAAATTTAAAATTTTAAAAATTTAAAATATAAAATCAGAAAAAATGCGAAAATACGCATTTCCGAGGTTTGGAAACTGATATGTATATTATTATTTTTGAGGTTGCCAAGTACCTCAATTGAAGTTTAAATATTTCTACTTATTCCCTATGTTTTTTGACTTTCAACCTTGTTTCCTCTGTTAGATAATAGATGGATACAGTTTCAAGTTTATGGTTCTGTGTTACTAGATATTTCTGAGTCGTTGTGTCGTCCTTTTCCCTATCGTCATATATTTTATTTTGTGCTGAATTATACTAGCCCTGTTCCCTTTGCTTCCTTATCTAATTTTTCAATTGCTTTTATAAGTGTCATATTCGTCTTTCCTATGATGACTAGATCATCTGCATAGACTATTACTCAAAGCTGATCTTAATAATGTGTTTGTTTGCAAAGCTTGTTCTTCTTATTATTGCTTCCAGTATCAGGTTAAAAAGTGTCGAGAAGATAGATTCACCTTGTTTCTCGCCTTTGTTTACCTTGTTCTCCTTAAAAGTTGTTCTGTTTAAACTGATCTTTGCTGGGGTGATCTTTTTGTTTGTTTGGTTTGTTGTTGAAACTGATCTTTAGGCTCACATATGTCTCAATTTTTCTCAGATCTCAAGACGATTTAGCTCTTCCATGATTTTCGTTCGATTAATACTATCAAAAGCGCTTTTGGAATATGTGAATATCACGTGCATTTCTCTGTTGTATTCTCTCGATTTTTGAATTATGTGGTCCATTGTATGCATGGAATTAATGTCGATCTCTCTAGTCTGAACCGGTACTGGTATTCTTCTAATATGCGATCAGCGCTTGATTTAAGTCTCATGTATAGAATGTCTGCTAAAATTTTATATGTGGTGTTTAATAGGGTTATTGCTCTGTAATTCTTGCATCTCCTTTTTTTTATAGATATTCACTTTTATAGTGAATACCCTAATAGTAAATATCTATAAAAAAGGAAATGCAAGAATTACAGAGCAATATCCCTATTAAACACCACATATAAAATTTTAGCCAACAGTCTAAATATGAGACTTACATAATTCATGCGCTGAACGAATATAAGAAGAATACCAGTACCGGTTCAGACTGGGGAGATCGACAATTAATTCCATACACACAATGGACTACATAATTCAAAACTCGAGAGACAACAGAGAAATGCACGTGATATTCACAGATTTCAAAAGCGCTTTTGATACTATTACTCGAAAGAAAATCATGGAAAAGCTAGATCATCTTGAGAGCCGAGAAAAATTGACCAAATCAAACAAACCAAAAGATCACCACAGCAAAAATCAGTTTCAACAGAACAACTTTTAAGGAGAACAAGGTAAACAAAGGCGTTAAACAAGGTAACTATTATAATAATACCTCTGTTTTAATCATATAGTAGTGTGTTTTGTGTCCATATTTGTTATATTAGTTTGTTTATTTCATTGTTTAATTCCCTTTCTTCGTATTTTATTAATTCCATTGCTATTTCATCTTCTGATACTTTTCCTTTTCGGAGGATTTTTAGTTTTTTTGTACTTATTCTGTGGGAATTTCTGCTTCATCATTATCTTGTACTATTGGTCTTACTTCTTCATCGCAGTGTGTTTCCTCCATAGTGAATAGCATTTCTTATATTTTTCCCATATTCTGCTGATCTGTTTTCTTTGACTTTGATCAGCAACAAAAATACGCCCATCATTCAAACAAGAGGAATAAAAAACCAAAAATGAGAAATCGTACTTAACGATAAATAGTATCGTCAAGTACGATTTCTCATTTTTGGTTTTTTATTCCTCTTGTTTGAATGATGGGCTTATTTTTGTTGCTCTGACTTTTTTGTCCAGTTGTTTTATTTCCTCTCCTTTTCAATATCTTCCAGCTTTTCATTTAAATTTATTTCTTTTTGTTGTTGTTTTCTTTCCTATTACTTCACTTGTTGTTTAATTTATTTTGCTTTGAATTCTTACCATCATTCAGTGATAACTTGACTCAGTATTACAGTTTATATTTTGTGGGTTGACTCATAAGGTTGTATTTATTCTCATTCATCTCTTTTTCAAATTTTTCTCTTATTTCAATCTTTTCAAATGTTTCTAGATTCCATTTATTAAAGTTTGTTTTAGCCTGATATGATTGGGCGCTCTCTATCTGATTGCGATCATTTTTATTGCTATCAGACATTGGTCAGTGTCTGCGTTTACCCATCTGTAAGATCCGGTGCCTAGTGTTTTTTGTACTAACTCTTTAGTTGCTAGGACGTGGTCGATTTGATTCTCACTGTCAGGTGGGTGTCTCCAGGCAATGCTCCAGGTTACCTTATGTTTCCTTAGATGCTAAAATTTTGTCGATAGGATAGTCATTTAAATGATATTTTTGCTAGTTGAGAGATTATGTGGCCATTGCCATTTGTCTTTTTGTGTAACATTCAGTTTCCGATTATCTCTGTCAAGTATCTTTCTTTTCTCACTTGTGCATTTGCGTCTCCCAGTATTAATAATATCACGTCTTTTTTTGATATTTTGTCATATGCTTTATTTAAATTTTTATAAAATTCATCTTTTTCTGTTGCATACGATGTTTCGGTTGGAGCGTAATATACAGGGTGCGCCAAAGAAAACAGTCCACCTCGATATTTGGCAGTAGTTATTAGATTTTAAGGAAATGCCCAAATAGGTCGATTTTTATTTTCAAATTATAATTTTTTATATATATTTCATGCTAGTGACGTCATCCATCTGGGCGTGATGACGTAATCGATGATTTTTTAAATAGGAACAGAGGTTGCGTGCCAGCTCATTTGAAGGGTAATTTAATTGTCTATTCATTAATATAAACATTAATATCATTATTTGTACAGTTTGGCCAAAAAAATAAATTTTGAATTAAATTAATTGACGCAAAAAGAAGAATGTATGTAATTTATTTAACCCAAAATAATTCTATTCCTGAACATAGAAAAAAAAATTATTTGGCAAATAAATATTGCTTTTCATTTAAATTAAAAGTTTAAACTGCCAAGAGGTAGGTGGGAGGCTGATTGTAGTTTAATTTAAGCTAAAATAAATGTTTATTTGTGAAATAAACATTTTTTTTCTATTTTCTGATAGCAGTACAATGTATTTTGAATTAAATAAACTACACACATTCTTATTTTTGCGTCAATTAATTTAAGTAATTCAAAAATAATTTTGTTGGTCACCCTGTATAAATAATGATATTACCAGATTATATGATATATTGTTAGCTACCAGACGACCCCTATTCTTATTTAAAAAAATCGTCGATAACGCTCAGATGGATGACGTCACTAGTATGAAATATATGCCAAATAATTGCAATATAAAAATCGACCTGTTTCGGCATTTCCTTAAAATCTAATAACTACTGCCAAATATCGAGGTGGACTATTTTCTTTGGCCCACCCCGTATATTTATTAATGTTATATACTGTTTCTCCATCTTTCGTCTCAGTGTGGCTATCTTCCCATCTATCCGATTGAATTTTGTTTGTTGAACTCTGTGAGTTTCTTATTTATGTAAAGTCTCACTTCTTTCTTGAATAGTTTTTCATCTCCACTGTACATAAATACATATTATTATTCTTCTTTTGTGATTTATCCTATTTTTTCCCATCTTACTTCTTGTATCACGCCGATGTCTCTTGTATATTTTTTTAACTCTTTTGCTACTTCTTGAAGAAACATACATACATACATAATATATCTAATGAAACATAACAGAGAGGGGCAAAATTATGGAATAAATTCATTTTCTCTAAAACGAACAATTTTGGAGAAAAATCCCGAACAGGTCGATTTTTTAATTACAATTTTTTGGTATATATTTCATATTAGAGACGTCATCCATCTGGGCGTGATGCCGTAATCGATGATATTTTTTAAATAGGAATAGGGGTCGTATGGTAGCTCATGTGAAAGGGTGTTCAATTCTTCATTCATTAATATAAACATTAACATAATTATTTATACAGGGTGACCAAAAAAATAATTTGTGAATTAAATTAATTCACGCAAAAATAAGAATGTATGTAATTTATGTAATTCAAAATACATTCTATTGCTGTCAGAAAATAGAAAAAAATGTTTATTTGGCAAGTACACATTGCTTTTTGCTTAAATGAAATGTTCAAACTGTCAAGTGACAGGTGGGAAGCTGTTTGAGATTTAATTTAAACGAAAATAAAAGTTTTTTTGTGAAATAAACATTTTTTTCTGTATTCTGACAGCAGTAAAATGTATTTTGAGTAAAATAAATTACATACATTCTTCTTTTTGCGTCAATTAATTTATTTCAAAAATTATTTTTTTGGTTACCCTGCATAAATAATGATATTAATGTTTATATTACTAAATATAGAATTGAATAACCTTTCAAATGATCTACCACACGACCCCTATTCCCGTTTAAAAAAGTCATCCATGACGTCATCACGCTCAAATGGATGCCGTCACTAGTATAAAATATAATATGCCAAAAAATTGTAATTTAAAAATAAAAATCGACTTGTTTCGGGATTTTTCTCCAAAATCGTCCTTTTTAGAGAAAATGAATTATTTATTCCATAATTTTGCCCATCTCTGTATATCTAATGAAAAGTACAGCATAATTACTTAAAATAACCAATGAGATATCATGTTTTCTGTGAAAACTTTTAATAAGAGTATGAACGAAAACAATACTCAAGTTCCAAATTGCTCTTGTTAAAGTGTTAACGTTTAATAAGAAAAAATGTAGAGAGTTTATAGTTGGTTAATAAAGGAACCGGATATTAGAGTAAAAACTTAAACTTTTCATTATGCTAAAACTACTTTGCTCGTCCTTTATCGAACATCTATGGAAATAGGCTGTCAAGGAAAGTTATGAAACGAAACAAAAATTTCTAGTTTGTATAGAAAGTAGCGTAACTTGATTTTGGTTTTAAATTTTTTTGGTTTTAATAGTTTTACCCATAGTCAATCTTGAACATATTGTCACTATAATTGGAGAATACAGTAAGCGAATGGGATTAGAGATTAACACCAAAAACACCAAATTCATGATCATCTCCAGAAACTTGGATGCACTTAAAAAAATCCACCATAACACTGAATACCAAGTCCATTGAGGGAGTAAGTAAATTTAAATACCTGGGAACGTGGCTTTTTGAAGACTGGGCAACGGACAGGGAAGAAAAATGTCGCATTGAGCAAGCTCGACCAGCTTTCGTAAGATTCATGAAGGTACTGACCTGTTCAGAGTTCGATCTTCAATTGAGACTAAGGTTTACTAAGTGCTAGGTATGGTCGGTGCTGCTATATGGCTTAGAGGGCTGAACACTCAAAAAGAGGGTATAAACAAAGTGGCAGCCTTCGACATGTGGTTTTATCGCCGTATCCTAAAGATACCATGGACGGCGAAAGTCACAAAAATTTAGATATCGTTAAAAGAGAACGCCAACTTTTCGAAACCATCAAGAAAAGGAAAACGGCGTATCTGGGTCACTTCATGAGTGGTCTGGGTCACACTCAAACCAAAAATACCAGTTTGTTCAACTTATAAAACCGAGGGTAACATGTAAGGCAAGAGAGGAGTAGAACGCAAGCAAATTTTTTTACTCCGAAACATAAGGCAATGGACAGGGATTTAACGACATACAATCTCTGATACACATTGCACAAAATAGAGGGTTAATGGAAATTTTTATTGCTAACATCCATTAGTGGATTTGCATCTGAAGAAGAAGAAGAAGAATTTAAACCCCAAGTTTTCAGTGTTTTATTGTTAGCTATGTAAAAATATGCTTTCAATATATTTATTGAATTTCAAAATCATACCTGTCATCTTTACTAAATCAATATTTTCTCATTTCAGTGTGCAGTTTCGTCGTTCACAAGAGATGTCACGAATATGTCTCGTTTACTTGTCCTGGAGTTGACAAGGGAGCAGACTCAGATGTAAGTATTGTCCATACCTAAAAAAAACTATTTTTTAATAATATTTTTTACTAAATATAAGTATTTCGCAAGTAAGAGAGGTCGCATATTCCTCTCTTCTGTTCCCATGGTCGCCAGTAGATTATTTGCCTGTTCCATATATACATACATAGTTTTATATGCAGCAAACAAATCAAGATCAAAAAACGGGAAATTTTCGCTTTTTTCGTCAATTACCAAAAAGTTAAGCATTCTAAACAAATTTGAAAGTAAGAAACTCATAAATCCTATAAAAAAACTTTAATATGGCGTTCGCTGAATACGTGTATTCTTATTGGTTGCTTAGAAAATTGCAAAATAAATCATAAATTTTGAGTTTTTACAAATATTCATAACTTATGTAAAAATTAACTTAGAACGTTCTTGTTACACGGAATGATGAGACTTATGACTGGTGCTTAAGTCATACCTACCCTAAATTTTTCAAAACAATTGGTCAAATAGTTTAAAAGTTATTTAATTTGTTTATCCCAAATTAATTTTTTTGCAACACTATAAGTCAGAAAATGATGAAGTTACAGTAATACCTTGGATAGTTTATGAAAGAAGATTTACACTATTAATTTAATTAAAAAAAAAATGACAAAAAATAATTCTAAATATTGCAAAATAATTTTGCAAGAACATGTGAATTAAAAAAAAGGGGGATTAACTTCGTCCCCAATTGTCCTAGGACAATTGTTTTTCTTTCTAAAGGTGTATAAAAATTCAATCTTTCCAAATATGAAAAAATAATTTATCTACGGGTATCGGTTAAAAAGTTATTCTAATTGTTTATAAGTAAGCAAAAAATCGACATGTTTTTGCAAAATAATTTTACACTGTTTAAAATTACTTTTTATAATTTTTTTTCAATGTAGTTAAAATAGTATAAATGGTCTTCTTTTATAAACTGTCCGAAGTATATTACTGTAACCTCATAATTTTCTGACTTATAGTGTTGCAAAAAAATGAATTTGTGATAAACAAATTAAATAACTTTTAAACCAGCGGTTCTCAATCTGTGGTACATGTACCACTGGTGGTACATTTCATTTTTTGAGGTGGTACACAAAACGCAAAAACAGCCAAAATCAGCACCACTGTTGTAGTTAATTAGATTACCTAGTTAGATATGTATTTCAGTTAGGTTAGGTGGTACCAAAAATAATGAAAAGTATTTGGTGGTACATGACACAAAAAGGTTGAGAACCGCTATTTTAAACTATTTGACCAATTGCTTTAAAATTTAAAATATAATTTAATCACAAGAAGTCTCAGCATTTCGTGTAATAGGAAGGTTCTAACTTAATTTTTACATAAGTTATGAACATTTACAAAATCTCAAAATTTATGACTTTATTTTGCAATTTTCTAAGCAACAAATAAGGATAGACATATTCAACGAACGCCAAATTAAAGCTTTTTAAATGAGTTATGAGTTTCTTATTCTCAAATTTATTTAGAATGCTTCACTTTTTAGTAATAGACGAAAAAAGCAAAAATTTACCGTTTTTGATTTTCATTTGTTTATAACTATGTATATCATCAAAATCAGCTGCAGGAAACATATAGGTTATTAATATAGATGTCCATACTACTCAAAAAATTTGGTTTCTGCCTGGAGGGGAACGTGTCACGAGAAAAATCTTATTTCTCTGGACTAACTAGACATATCCCTGTTTTTGTATAATTCGTAACATCCATTTAAGAGATAATTAGGAGTTTCCAGACTTATGATCCACTCTGTATAAGACACAATCTCTATTTTCTTATATTGCATGCTAAATCCAATTGCATTTTTTTCAGGACACCCGAACTAAACACAACTTTAAAGTGCATACATACTCATCTCCTACATTTTGTGACCATTGTGGTTCTCTATTATACGGCGTAATTCATCAAGGAATGAAATGCTCAGGTGAGTTTTTAATTTTTATATTCCAGTACATATTATCCAAGTGTAGCTATCGCTCTTTTAAGCATAAATCCATCGAAAAAGTTACAATTTAGACAGGCCATTAGGCGAGCGGCAGCAACCCCTAAAATGATGTTATACCGACCACGAAAATCAACTTTCAGGTGAATGACGAATTTTGATCATGCTTTATGTTTTAGAAGTCGCTGAATCCGAATATGAAATTTATTTTTATCTAAAATTGGTGGAACATTTTCAAAAATCAAATTTTATGCAAAAATGCGAAAAAATATTTAGATGACTTTTCAAATTTAACTCGCAGAATCTTTGGTTCCTGTAAATATTTCCTTTTAGAAATTTTATTGTATTTTCTTTGAAGTATTTAGATAAAAATGAGATTTCTCCGAGATGTCTGCACAAATTAAAAGAGAAGTTGTGAATTTTTAAACATTTTGTCGTCAGATTTCGTTAATTTCATGTTTACTTAAAAAAGTTGTATAACAAACTTTGTAGTTTATAATTTTAACCAACAGAGCATTAAAACACAAGTCATGAAGAAATTTTTTAAGAAAATTTCAAGGTAAAATATGCAATAAAAAAAATCTATCGGACTTTATAGACGAGTGGTACTCTCCAAAAAAAAAAAACGCTTATTTCTCGAGATACTGACCACGGTGTGGTAAATGGCTAATTTTCGTCATACTTAATGTTTCTGATGATGCTAAAAACGAAAATCAGGTTTATTTTGTTTTTTAAATGGGGGAACATTGTCAAAATCGCAATTTTGCCCTGAAAATAAAAAAAAAACATTGAAATTATGTTTTTTGTGTTTAAGTCGCTACAATTCTGTTCCATTTTAATATTTTTTTTGAAATTTTGACAGTATACATTTTTCACTTTTCTGAAGACAATGGAAGCTACTTCAGTCTTTTAGTCGTATTATAATAAAAGTTATGAATTTATTAAAGTAAAAGGTAAATATTCCTGAATTTCAAAGTTTAATCGCAAAAATTGGGTGACAAAATTTGAAATTTAGTTTTTTAATCAAAATGTTTTATAGAAAAAAAAAATGGTGCAACTTTTAATTTTAAGAAAAACGTGATTTTATTATTTTTTTATTATTAGGGTAAGATTGCGATATTAACAATGTTTGCCCACTTAAAATTTAAAATAAACCTCATTTTCGTTTAAGGCACCATCAAAAACTTAAAGTACGACGAAATGTAGCCATTCAACACACCGTGGTCAGTATCTCGAGAAATAAGCGTTTTTTAAGGAAATGCCACTCGTCTATAAAGTCACATAACTTTTTCCTATTGCATATTTTGACTTGAAATTTTTCCAAAAAATTTCTTCATGACATAAAACTTCTTTAAGTAAACACGAAACTAACGAAATCTGACGAAAAAATGTTTAAAAATTAACAACTCCTCTTTTAATATTTTTAAACATTTATGACAACTTTCACTGTTATCTCAATACTTCATAGATGATACAGTAAAACATTCAAAAGGAAATATTTACAGCGACCAAAGACACAGCGAGTTAAAGATGAAAAATTATCAAAATTTATTTTTCGCATATAAAATTTAATTTTTGAACATGTTTCACCAATTCTAGATAAAAATAAACTTCGTATTCGGATTCAGCGACTCCGAAAACATAAATAATGACCAAAATTTGCCATTCATCTATTATGGTCGCTTTTTCGATTTCTAAGCCTTAAATTAGGAGTGTACCGCTCGCTTACATGGAGGTACATAAATATAGGGCTAAGTAGTAGCCTAGTCACCATGCTGAATGAAATGAGAGTATGATTTGTCATTGTTAAGTGAAAGTTTGGTTAGGTGTAAATTTTAACAAATATTTTTGGGAAAATTTAGTAAAAATGGTATTCAACACATTAATCAAAGAATATGACTTCTATATCTCGCGATCAGTACCGCCGTTAGAAATTATTTAACATTTTTAGTCATGTTTGTATTACTTTTTTCTGCGTCCCATATATTCATCTTCAGTAAGATACGCTCACCTTAGGCTACAGCCAGTCAAGCGACAATTTACGGCGCTGTAAGAGCAGAAAAATGAATCGCGAAAATGAGTCCCACGGTGAGTGTAGTGGATGACCAGACTGAGCTGTAAAATATCGCGCAGCAACATAGCAACATAGGATAGGACCTATTTTTCGCGCTTCCTTTTACTGATCTTACAGCGATGTAAATTGTCGCTTGTCTAGCCGTAGCCTTAAGCGAAGGGTCACACACGCGATAATTTACTGCGCCGTAAGAGCAGTAAACCTGACGAGGCATGGGTTGACTAACTCCTATTTCATCTACAGCTGGTTAGACAATGCCTCGTCAGGTTTACTGCTCTTACGGCGCAGTAAATTATCGCGTGTGTTGCCTTTCGCTAATTAATGTTGTGACTACTCACCCCCACCATTCTTTTTTATATTGAAATTATCGAATATTAAATGTTGTTCAGTGTGCTATGAAAATTGACCGTGTCGAGATGTTAGTTACAAATCTAACACGGTACCAATTCTATTTAAATTCTATTTGAAATATTATTTATGAACTAGACTAAATTTGGATTCAGAGGCGGCTCAAGCCCATGTAGCGCCCGTGTGCAGTCGATGCCCTGGTGCCCTTTGGTAGACGCGCAGTCAAAATGGAATAGTCGAATAGGTACATACCTAGCATGGGCGCCCATATAAAAATTTTTAGGGTGGGGCCAGACGTGAAGATGTTATGACGTGAAGATGCACATTACATTTTGTATACATTGGATGACTGTAGTTTAAAGCACCCGAAAAGCCAGGGGGGCCACGGATCCCCTGCCCATAGGAATGGACGCCTGTGCTACCTAGTATTATACTAGTACATAGGGTATTAGGTACGCTTATAATGTAAACAAAAATCCAGATGCAAATAGTGTAATAATATGAGGTAAGGTTGAAAATTGGTTGAGGAAATTTGACAGGTTTGAGTACACGAGTAAATAGTACTTTTATGAAGGAATTGGTTAGTTAATTGGTAGTTAGCTGAAAGTCGCAATAATTGTGAGAGTAATAAAAGAAAACTTCCTTTTATATAATTTTAATCAAAAGAAAAGCCGCTTTATTTTATATTTACATGTTAACTTAACTATAATATTTAATCCATTCCGTCAAAGTTTATTTCGCAAAATTACAGCGCGTATGTTTTCAAACGAATAAAAAGATTGCCGCCCGTCCGTTGGACAGACATCCGCGCGGGCGGCAATCTATAAATCGCGCTTAAGTGCTAATGTAATTTTTCATTAATCGTTTTAAAGCATATTTTATGGTGAAACAAAGTAAAGGACCCGCTATGGCGCTCGGTGTGTTGGAAAAACCAGACACCAGATCCCAAAATAGTTTTACACAGTTGCCAGGTGTACAAATGTTTTGCCAATGAAGCCAAAGCAGTATTGGATTGTTGGACACTTTTTTCTCTAACGAAATCATTCGGTATATTACAAATTGAACCAATAACACATTTTAAATCCTACAGTCTTTGAAAAAATTTGTTGGGCTTTTGGATCTTGTTACGGCAAATAGAGCCCAACATTTAAATACTTTAGAACTGTGGAGTACAGACCAAATTATAGCCCCAGAACTTTGCTGTTACTATGCCAGGATACCGTTTCAATTCCCGATAGGTTTGATCTTGAAGAACCCAAGAAGATATTTTTTTGGGCAAAAAATTGGGGAATCTCTCTAAAATTTTACAAAAAAAATTACGTTGTTAATTTTATTTTCCATATATTTCACTTCATTTGATAATAAGTTCAAATATATTTGTAACTTGGAAAGTTCTTGGAAGTTGGAAAAAATTTTGAAATAAATTGAAACTTCCGGCAATGTCGCTTTTCCCGTTCTTCTCATTTTCCTCCAAACGGTTTTTATTTACATTTTCCAAATCCATCAATTCATCACTATCGTCTGGTATAATTACAAAATTCACATCGTTAGTGTCTTCGCTTCCAAGTTTCGTCCAAAAATGTTTGCCTTTTACATTAGCAATAAGTTCAAAAACAGTTAAAAACTTCTTTGAACTATTTCTAAAACAATATTTATAATTTTATTGTATTTATTTTATACCAATGTCCCAAAATTGGGACTCTGAATTTGTGAAAAACATTTGTGAAAAACACAAAATTTGGAATATAATATGACGTGTTGAATACGTAGAATTAAGTTTATCTACTTTATATCATATTATGTATAAGTTTTTAGTTTGTGAAAACTGTCATTATAGATAGCAGTGCCTGAAGGATTTAAAGTGTGCGTGAAGTAACAATTACTTTAAATGGGATTTACTTTTTCGCACTGTTTTTTGGCACACTTTCATATAATCAAATATCCTTAACTTTCGCGTTGTCATGGTGATGACATGTGAGCAATAAATTACAACAACAGTTTTGTGGTTTGAAAGAAGTTAGAATTTTTAAATGTCAAAGTTCTAAAAATTGTAGAATAGAAATGAATTCCAGTGACGAAGAGTTACAGTTTTTTTATTTGTTTATCGTAGATAAAATATTGTATGAAACTGTGTGTGAAGTACTTTTTGCGAACTTACGCGATACTGAACATCGCGTGCGTTCGCAAAAAGCATACTTCACGAACTGTTTCATAAATAACTATTATAAAACAGTTTTTTTTTTAACTTGAACTATTATGTGTTTAGAACATGCTATTTAGGGGAGTGCATATAGATTTTCACTTCGGAAAAAATTAAACAAGATAAAACTTTTTGTAATTTCATTAAGAAAGGTTTAATAAACAATATATCAAAAGTTCTACTCGAGAAGTGGGTGCTTCATTTTTTATTAAACAAATGAACTACGAAATTAGATGTTTTTTTAAATAACCCCGAAAATATAAATTTTAGAAAAAAACTGACGTGACCATTGCAAAATTCAGAAAATTTTACAAAAAAAACCTTATATAAAGAATTTTCTAAAATTAAATCTGTGTCTTCTATAATTTTTTATTTAAATTCACCCTTCTCACAAACATCGGCGCACTGTAAACTAGCGTACGGCGAATTGCACGGTTGAGTTATTTTAATACAATTCTTTAACTAATGGATCAAATGAAATTCTACAAATTGAACATGAAAGAAGAATAATTAAGCTATCTTATGGTTATAATAAAAAGAAATAAAATGTATGGGCATAAGTACGGTGTGGGCGGAAAGAGAGTCTTACATGAATTTTGCTTAAAAATGATTTAAAAATGTGTGACTAATACAATTTTTCTTATATAACTCTCAATTTTGCACAACTTACCTTTCTAGCATCTTACTAAATGATGTTCTGTTCAAAAAAAATTTCAAAAATTTAATTCAAATGATATGACGTCTCAAAAAATGTAATTTTTGAAATCTTCGTAGTTTTATAGAATTACCACCAATTTAAGACGGTATTACTTAAGTTTGAACAGATCTATTACATTTTTGTAAGTGTTTTTTTAAATCTTAGGATGTAGTCTCTAAAATGCACTGAATTATTTTACTTTAGAAATAAAATAAACTATATCTTTTCGAGAAAATTAAGAAAGATAACAAAAATGTAATACAAAAACCGAAAATTACCAGCCAAAAAATGTTTATACAAAGTGATCAAAACTTTTTTTTTGTAAAACTTACCTAAAATACATTTAATATTAAGCTTCAACAATAATAAATGTTCGGTAAACAAATTTTTTTTAGCTCTTATACAGTATGTCTGCGTAACTTGGAACCTATTGATAACTTTTTTATTATCAGTTTTACGAAAAAAAGTTATTCTTTATAAAATACCCTGCATCGTATATAATCTTAGATGCAATCATCAAATATCAAATATACGAGGTATGTCAAAATATATGAATTTCACTCAAGGGTAAAGTACCTTTACATTTCACAATATTGAAAAGTGTTATTAAGAAAAGTTTGGAATTAAAAAATTTATTTTAGTGTTCAATTACATCCTTCTAATTAAAATGTTGTGAATAATAAAGGCACTTAACTCTTAAGAAAAATCCATAATTTTTACATACCTCGTATAAAATTAAAAAAGTTTGATATCTATAGAAATATGCTTTATTGTCATGAAAAATTTAACAATTTTATAGACAAAGCTTACAAGAATCATAAATAAGAACAATAACAAATAACAAATACAATTTACTCAAATGATATAAATCGTCTATATAAATAAAAATAATAAAGAGAAACAAAAAAAAAACAGTAACAATCTATTGCAAAATTTTAAAAAAAAATTGCAAATTGCATATTCTACCTTAAGAAATTTAATAAGTTAAGTTAAGCTGCTGCATATGACACTCAAATATAGATTAAGATTATACTTATAAATAAGAATACTGTACTTTCTTAGTTATTGGTTAAGAAACTCTGCTGTTGAATAATATGGTCTTTCAGATAAATAGGCTTTAGTCATTTTACGGAACTTGGGGAAAGATGTTGCAGATTTAAGTTGTAGAGGGAGATGGTTGTAAAGTTTTTTTGCAGAATATAATATAGATTTCTTTACTAACTCACTGGACGGGATCGGTAAATAGATGTCAAAGGTAGAATTTCTGGTGGAATAGTCATGTCTAGGTCTTGCTGGAAAGACATGTAGATGTTTACGAACTAAGCAAACAGTTTCTAAAATATATAAAGAAGGTAGTGTTAGAATCCTGTGATCTTTGAAGTAGCTTCTGCAATGTGTTGTTCTTCTGAGGCCAAACAGATATCTTATTGCTCTTTTTTGTAATTTAAAAATAACATCAGTTTGGGCAGCCGTACCAGAACCCCAAAAAGGGAGACCATATCGAAGATGTGACTCGAACAAAGAAAAATATGTTATTTTGGAAGAGGCTAAATCCATTTCCTTCGAAACAGATCTTATTGCAAAGCAAGCTGAGGATAGTTTCTTGCTTAACACATCAATATGAAGGGACTATTTCAGATTGCTATCTAAAAAAATACCAAGAAACTTTACAGAATCAACGATACTGATCTGGCTGTTATGAAGAGGTAAGGGTAGAAGAGCTCCTTTATAGGACAATGCTACTGTTTTATCTACGTTAAAAGAGAGTAAATTTGAATCGGACCAAGATTTTATTGTAAGTAGATCAGAAGTTATAGTAGCATGAAGAGTTGCGATATTTGAGTTGCTCCAAGTGATACTGGTATCATCAGCAAAAAGAAAAACTTTTCCATCGATTTTTAAGCTAGTAATGTCATTAATAAAGATAAGGAAAAGTAGAGGACCCAATACTGAACCTTGTGGTACCCCACATACAACATTTTTGAGACTAGTGACTGTATCATTTGCTCTAACCAGTTGTTTCCTATTATCCAAGTAAGATTGAAACCAGTTCGAAGAAATACCTCGAATTCCGTAGAAATCTAGTTTTTTTATCAAAATATCGTGATTCACACAATCAAAAGCTTTGACATAATCACAAAAAACAGTGGCAGTGTGCAGATTATTGTTTAATGCTTGATAAACCTCATGCAGTACAGAAAACATGGCATCTGTGGTACATTTATTATTTAAAAAGCCGAACTGATTTTGTGATAAAATATTGTTATCAACGAGAAAGGACATAAGTCGGGCTTTTATGAGTCTCTCAATAATTTTGGAGAGTACCGGTAGTAATGCAATAGGTCTATAATTGCAGGCATTTGATTTTTCACCACCCTTATGAAGAGGAATAATGATGGCCGTCTTTAGGCACTCTGGAAATTTACCTTTCTCAAAAGAATCATTAATTAGAGAGATAAGGACTCCCAACACACTGTCTGGGAGATTTGAGAAAATTTTTATGGATAGTCCATCGGTACTACAGGAAGATTTGCTTTTGATATTATTGATTGTCTGAATCAGTTCAGATTTATCAACCGGTCTTATAAAGAATGAATTCGAGACCTTTCCTGAATTAGGGAGATAGGAAATGGGATCTTGTTGTGACACAATAGTTGATGTTATATTTTTACTCACATTAACAAAGTATTCATTTAGATTTTCTGGGTCTGGAAGGGAAAATGTTTGAGCTGTGTGAGTTTTATTACGAAGATCGTTTATTATGGACCAAGTTTCTTTTGCAACACTTTTAGAGCTTCTCAGACGATTTTGATAGTACAATTTTTTAGCTGATTTTATAAGTTTTAAATAGATTGCCCTGTACTTGGTGATATATTCAGTAACAGAGACGTTGGTAGTAAATTTCTTGATGTACAGTAGTGAACGCATATTTTTGGCTGATATGCGGACACCTTTGGTAGTCCAGGGTTTGTGATGTTTTGGCTTAATTGTGATTAAAGGAAATGCTTTATTAAAGATACAGACAAGCTTATTCAAAAAGTCACTGAAATTATTATCGACGTTCATAGAAGGAAAGGGCCACTCAGAGGTTAAGCATAAATTTTGGAATTTACGAAAATTCCGAGCGGAAAAAATCCTGCCTAAACGTCGAGTTTTCGAAGAGTGCTTGCTGAAGATGTTAAACTTCGTATAAACCGCTTCATGATCAGATAGTCCCGCATTAACAGTTGTAGCGCAGACATCACCGGGTGAGAAGTCTGAGACAATATAATCAATTATGGTAGATGAAGTTTTTGTAATCCTTGTAGGAGAATCAATGTGCATTGTTAGACCATACGATTCAAATATGTTGACTAGGGATATTTGTGTAGCACAAGCAGCAGCATAATTAATGTTAAAGTCCCCGCATAAAATTTTTCTGCTTTTATGGGGCAGGTCATCTAAAAAATTAAGCAGGTTCTGAAAAAATAGTTCCACGGAAGAGTCAGGTGATCTATAAATGCAAATAATATAAAGATTAAAGTTCTTACTGTAAACTAAGGAAAACTCAAAGAATGCTTCGCTTAATAGAAAATCATATTTTGTTACCAGAGAAAAATCATTATTTGTAGAAAGAATCAGGGTACCTCCATGCGCTGAACTTTGACGATCGTACCTAGCAATAGTGGAATATTTTTCTACAAAAAGAGGCTCGTTGACTTCAAGCCAGTGCTCAGTAACCGCAACTATCGGAGGAAACCCTAATTCTTCTAGAAATAGAAATAATTCATCAGTTTTATATCTTATAGAACGAATATTAATCAGAACCATGCTAAATTTGTTATCACTAAAATAATTTGAGGATTCTAGTCCCTCAGAACACGTCGTGATGTTTAAAAATTTCGTTTAGGAGACACAGCGGAATAGTAATTTTGGTGACATTCCCGTGATTTTTGTACATGGATAATTCTTTCAGAAGCGAGAAAGGACCTAAAAGCAGCAAGATCAGCTTCCACCTCATCTGGACCAGTTCCATAGACTTCGTTAAATTCTAGAAGAATTTTTCGTAGATCTTCCGTGTTGGTAGGAAGCCCTTCGGAAGCCAAAAACAGTTTAACGCTTGTGTTCGTAAATCCATCGTAAAATACAGAAGCAGGTTGGTCGTGTAGATAAGCAAGATGAAGTTTAATGGCTTTTAAGATATCCGGTTCCCTTAATCTGGCTAGAAGATACTGGCTAGAGTTATTGGTTAATCTAACTCTTGGTGGAGTCAAAGGATCCAGATTTATAGATGGTTCTAAAGTATCTTTCTTAACGAAATTAATTTGCGAATGGAAAGGATTCTTAGATTTACAAATTTCGATGGCCTGCTTGTCTGAACATATATTTGTGTTCTGTACTTCATCTTTGTTGTTGCATAAACTGGTAACTGGATTTTCCGGGATAACAGGGCTTCTGATATTCTTCGGATTCTTATGTGACTCGGATGGTTCGGAATATGAAGATTCAATGGACCATTTAATGATTACACCAGGTGGCCAAATTTTCTTATTAAATAGTAAGTTAATCGATGATCTAGATTTTATGCCTATTTTAAATGAAGAACCAGTTGATGTGTCGGCATCTTTAACGAGGGCGTAACATCTAATATATTCTTTGATACCTAGCTTCTCTTTAATGTAGTGTACCACTTGTATAGGGGTGTATATTGGGGTTAAGTTACTAATAATTACAAACTGACATTTATCTTCTGTGTTTTTTGACTTTTGCTCTGGACTTACTTCGCAACATTGAGGCTCTTCAGTTTGGGTACTTGTGGTGGCATAAAATGTTTTTTTGTTCAATACCTCTTTTTTTGTTGGTAAGGTAGGTAAATTTTTGGAAATATTGCTAATTTGATTTGAGATTTCACTGACATTTGAAGAAAGCCTTTCTAATCCTACCTTAATTTCAGTAGACGTTGAGTCTTGGATTTGAACCTTTATAGTCTCATCTGAACTGCCGAAAAAAACTGACGATAAATTGAAAATGTCATGTTCCATCTGCCTTACAGATTTTAAAACCTTTTCAGGATTCAGCAGGTTATTCAGTCTATGGATCTCGTCAATTTTTTTAATAATATAGTCCAGTTTGTCGTCATTTTTTGTTAACAAATCGTAAGTCTCCATAAAAACTGGCAAATTATCAGTAAGCTTTTTAGTAACTTGTGTTAAGGCCTCAAAGTTTTCTAGAGGTATTTGATTTCTTGATAGATTATTTATTTTTTCATCTAAATATCTTAAGCTAGGCGAATCACATAGTGTACAAAAAAATTTTAGATGGGAAAATTTTTGATCCAATAAGGCTTTTGTGAACGACTTGTTTAGACCTGTACACTTCATATAGAATGTTCTCCGACAATCTCCATTACATCTTAAATTATTCAATTTATCCGAATCAGAAAAATGTGACAGACAATTCTCACAGCTGTATGTCATGGTCAAAAATTCTATTGCAGTAATAAACAAGGTCGATGAAAGTAAACAAAAAGTAGAACGACTTACTACTAGTAACTCACAACACTCCACAAATCAAAACAAACACGTAAACACAACAATTAGATGATGGATGATCTGATGGTTGTATCTTAGATTTAAGACCAGGGAGAGCATTTTAAGAAGAATAACTTTTTTTAGTAAAAGTGATAATAAAATAGTTATCATAATTGTAACAAAATGATGATAAATATCCGTAATTTGAGAAAAAATTGAAAAATTTTTTTTCGATTAGAATGATGTAGTTGTATATTTAAACACAGTTTTTAATTTTAAACATCTTTTCGTAATATCATTTTTTGATATTCTGGAATATAAAGATACTTTATTCTTTAACGAAATTAATATATTTGACATAACTCGTATAAAATTGATAAAATGTGATATATGTTGGTTGAGTTTTAAATTTTTGACTATCTAGAGCATTTTATGAAGAATAACTTTTTTTTTTCTTAAAGTTGATGATAAAAAAGTTTTCCATATGTGGTTCCTAGCTACGCAGACATACTGTATAAGAGACTCTGTATAAGAATTTTCAAATTGCAATGCCATATTCGGATTCAGCATAATCAAAAACAAAATAGAAATATATTTGATCAAAGTAAATTGATGAATTAAGCGATATTTTTAAAATTATTTAAACAAAAAACAATTATTATTGTTTAAACAATTAATAAACAATTAGCGGCCAAATCTGCGAGTAGAACTTTTTACTTTAACAAGTATATAAACTAACAAAAAGTTTTAGAAAAATATAAGCTTTTTTTGAATTTTTCCGAAACAATGCATGTTTTCGTTCTAATTGCACTCCCCTAATTATAATATGTCTATATTTTAGAAGTATTTTGATCACCGAGATATAAAAAAAAAACTCTTTATCAAGACACTTTGAGCGTGGTGGGAATTTAAAAATATTTTATAGAGGGAGGGATATGTTCTCATTATTCTAATTTTTAATAAAAACAGAACTACAGTTACTAAAATAGTAAAAATTGAACACGTGTCCCAAAAATAGGACAACGGCAGATACCGGATTAAACAAAAAGGGAAATTGTACTGGGTGTATGAGATAATTTAATCACTTTAATATAATTTTAATTTAAATCATTATTTTCTCTCCTCACTGTTTTCTTCTTTCGCAATTTACGCCTTTAAGTAAATGAGTGATGCCGCTCCGCTTAAATAAAGAATAAAAGTCACTTTTAGCAAACCTGTTAGCTCCAAATTAAGACGTAAAAAGCATTAAAAAACTTCAATTTTCTTATGCCTACCGTAATCACGGCCCCGTTTTACCGCCTTTTAAGGGACGGGCTAAATTTTTAAACGGATCTAGCTGCCGATTTCATCAAATATGTATGAACATTAAGACGATACTGCCAGACTGTTAAGAGTTAAGAGTTAGTAAACAGTAAAGTAACTAGTTTTAAATTTGTTTTGGTTTGATGATTAAATTTATCTCCTGAGCAGAATAAAAACGGTAAAGTTGTTTCCGCGTCAAGTAAATAAATTTGATTTCCATAGAAAAACCAAACCAAAATTATTTTAAGAGTAATTAATTTAGGTAACGAGTTCGGAAAGTGATATTTTACGGGATGAGTTGGAAGTTACCATGACGAGCGCACGGGTTGTGTTTTATTGATTTTACTTTTTAGGTGTCCTCACAAAAAAATCCAGAAGAGACAAATCTGGTGACCAAATAGGCCATTCATTCGATGCTTCCTCTCCTCCTAATCCAATATCGTGGACAATTTTTGAAATATTCACTAATAACAAAAGCTTAATGCGGAGGAGCACTTTAGTGTTAAAAAATAATTAAATGAGCTCCATCTCGTTGTTGATCATTATTTTCAATAATATTAGTCAATTAGAATTAATCACGTTCTCCATTTTTTTAAATACATACATTAAATTTCGCCAGTCAAATTACATACCAGGTAAAAAAATCAGTCGATCTCTTAAAATACCAGCCCTTACATTAAATTTTAAGGTTAGGAATCTATACTAAATTTACAATCAAGATGCAGTAGAAATAAACAAACCAAATTACGTTAAATGCTACTAGGAGCACTCCCGAATCATAATTTACAATGTATAAATTTTGGAAATAATTATTTGGGATTTACAATGTATCATCATTCTCTTTGCCTTATCCCTATTCGGAGTCGGCTTCCCTAATTGCATTTCTCCATACAATTATATCTTGGGTCATATCAATATTAATCCCCTCTACCAACATGTCCTGCCTAATCGTCTCCCCCCACGTCTTCTTTGGTCTTCCTCTCCTACTCTTTCCAGGAATCTGCACTTCAGCAATTCTTTGTATTGGGTGATTAGCGTTTCAACGTTGAACATGACCAAATCATCTTAACCTATGCTCTCTAATTTTGGCATCAATTGGTGCCACACCTAGATTTCCCCCAATATACTCATTTTTAATTTTATCTTTTTTTGTCACTCCACTCATCCATCTAAGCATTCTCATTTTCGCCACATGCATTCGTTGTTCCTCTTTCTTTGTCACTGCCCAACATTCACTTCCATACATCATAGCTGGTATTATGGCTGTTTTATATAATTTTACCTTCAACTTCGTTGGAATTTTCCTGTCACACAGCTCACCACTCGCTTCCTTCCACTTCAACCATCCAGCCCTAATCCTACTGCATGCATCTCCATCTATTTCTCCATTACTCTGTAATACCCATCCCAGGTATTTAAAACTATTGCTTTTTACAATCAGTTCACATCCAAAGATACCATTTTATTTGTAGTAACTCCATCTTTAAATGAACATTCCAAATACTCTCTTTTTGTCCTACTAAGTTTTAAACCTTTTTTCTCCAGAGCTTGTCTCCACTGTTCCAGTTTTTGTTCTAAGTCTCTTTCACTATTTCCTACTAACACGACATCATCAGCATACATTAAGCACCAGGGAATGTTACCCTGTAGTTTCGCTGTTATCTGGTCCAAAATTAATGAGAATAAATACGGACTATGTACCGAGCCTTGGTGCAATCCTACTTTCACATGAAATTTATCAGTCTCTCCCACACCCGTCCTAACACTAGTCGTTACTTCCTCATACATATCCCTCACAATCTTTACATATTCACCAGGGACTCCTTTCTTATTGAGTGCCCACCACAGAATCTCTCGAGGAACTCTATCATATGCTTTCTGAAGATCAATGAATACCATATGAGCGTTTGTTTCTTTACTCCTGTATTTTTTCATCAACTGCCTTATAATGAAAATTGCATCTGTTGTTGATCTGCCCTGCATAAAGCCAAATTGATTCTCGGATATTTCGGTCTCTTCACTTATCCGTCTATCAATTACTCTTTCCCATATTTTCATGGTGTGGCTAAGCAGTTTTATAGCCCTGTAGTTTGTACATTGTTGTATATCTCCCTTGTTTTTGTAGACATGTACTAGTATACTGCTCCTCCATTCGTCTGGCATTTGTCCAACTTCCATAATTCTATTAAATAAACCGGCTAGCCACCTTGTTCCTGTCTCTCCCAATGCTCTTGATACTTCCCCAGGAATATCATCTGGTCCTACCGCTTTTCCTTTCTTAATTTTTTGAAGCGCTTGAGCCACTTCCTCGTTTGTTATTTTGGTGATCATTGCTGCTACTGTCTCCGTTGACTCTACAGGCTCTCTGTCAAATTCTTCATTTAATAAGCTGTCAAAGTACTTTCTCCATCTCTTTTTGACATCCTTTTCGTGAACTAGTATTTTATTATTTTCATCTCGGATACATCTAATCTGATTAAAATCTTTTGCTTTCTTTGCTCTCTGTTTGGCTCTTTGGGATTTACAATGTATATACATTGTTTATGATTCGGGAGGGCTCCTAGTAGCATTTAACGTGTCTTGGTTTGTTTATTACTACTGCATCTTGATTGTAAATTTAGTATAGTAGAACATGTCATAATACTGCAACTTCACACTTCACTAAGTTCATTAACTACAGGCCCTTCAGTTTCTTGGTTTTATTACCTCCATTGCCAGCACCCTGAAATTTTTTTACCAGCTCCAAAAAATACTTCCTACTGTCGAATTTATCTTGATATTGTTTATTAAATTGCTGAACTGTCGTAGTGGCACATTTATTGTCCATAAAATACCACAAAATGCTATCTGCCCACTTCTGAATGGAATAGACCATGGTAATACATTTGTCCGTGACTTCAAAATTAATGCTTACAACTGATATTCCAAAATGTTCTTCTTGCGTTTACATCATAACATTTACTTAGTGTGACAAATAAGACAAAAAAACAAAAGCTGTGCGTAGGGAGAAATTAAAATCTAAACCATAGGCGCATTAAATTAAATATCTTATATGACCCACATTGCTAATAAAAAATGTTATGGTTATTTTTAGCTTGGATTGGGGATGAAATTAAATTATTAGCAAATTTCGGAAAAATATATCTCCCTGTCTTCTCTGCCTTCCACCAGAGAAAGTATATCCACTACAGATTCAATCCACATCATAATTACACAAACAATCGAAAACTGCCACGAACACAACGTAGAACTCCACATCCTCTTCGTAGACTTCAGACAAGCCTTTTGACTGTATTGGAAGAAATAAATTATTTATTGAAGTGAAAAATCAAGATATACCAGCAAGGTTAATCAGATTAACAAAAATGTCTATAAATGGATCTCGAGCTAAAGTAAAAACAGAGGAGGGTAGCACAAAACCAATTATTGCAATAGAAAGAGGAGTGCGACGAGGCTATTCCTTGTCAACTACATTATTCAACATAGCAGTTAAAAGAACAGTCAAGGCAAACAAAATTAAATGAACTTTAGCCCACTCCCCAACACAAATAGTTGCTTATGCAGATGATACAATTTTTATGGGAAGAAACAAGGAAAGATTAAAAGAAGCAGTAACACTCCTGGCAAAGGAAGCACGGAAAAGAGGTCTATAAATTAACAAAGGAAAAACAAAATATCTACTCTGCTCTAGAAGAGAAGATAACAGGACGAGAGAAATCAAAATAGAAAACTTCACTTTTGAAAGAGTTCAACAATTTAATTATTTGGGAGTAATAGTGAATGACCACAATAAGAGAAGTGAAGAAGTGACGGAGCGAATACTAACAGGCAACAAAACATACTGGAGATATCATAGGCTAATAAAGGACAAGAAATTATCCAGAAATACAAAAATGAAAATATACAGGGTTGCAGTCAGACCAGTAGTTACGTACGCACCTGAGACAATGTGCCTCACGGAAAAAGATGAAGAAAAATTGAGAATATTCGAAAGGAAAATCCTCATACGGATTATAGGCCCGATAAGAATGGACAACGGAGAAAATAGAAGAAGAATCAACCCTGAACTAATAGTCATAATGAGGGGAGAAGATATAGTTAGATTAAAGCGAAAAGACTGGGGATACATAGAGAGACGGAAGAACGACTCACTAATTAAGAACATCACCAGATGGAAACCAGAACGTGAAAGACAAAGGGGAAGACCCAGAGAGAGATGGGAGGACCAGGTCATAAGAGATATCAAAATTCTGGAAGTGACAAACTGGAGGGAACTATGCAAAAATCAAAATGAGTGGAAGAAAATTGTAACAAAAACCAAGTCATACAACACACAAGTGGAATGCGAAAGGATTCACCGCAATAAGCGAATCAGGGAGCTCTAAGCAAGAGCGGCAAACATTCCATCCAGAATGAAAAGCCCTGATGATGATGATGATCTCTCCCTGTATACAAAAATTGACCTGTTGCTTGATTTTTCAGAAATGTTTAGTTCTTGATAATGTCTCTGTTTCGTTTTCGTTCGGTGGCCCTCCATATCTCGTTAGTATTTTACATTAGAAATAATGCCAGTATTTTCGTAAATGGTAAATCCTTTTTACACGTCCAAATGACAATATGTCATTTTATGTGTGCAACAATTTAAGTTTCTTGAAAATCGTGAATTATGTCACATAGGTACAATAATTCCAAACTAAGCTAAAAAAATTAGAAATCGATAACGGGTTTCGAGTATTCTTGATAATTTTATGAAACTAAACGAATCAACGAAATATTGTCTTTGTGTGAACGAAATTTTTATGTGAACAACCTCTGCCAAATCAATATTTTTTTTTCTTATCGCCCACACTTAATGTTTATTATCCTTATTTCAAGTTGTTTGTGATATTATAGAAGAAAAAACCGTGTTATTATATATATAAAAGAGGCTTTGTTCAGACTATCACACTACTTACCAATAAAATTTTGAAAGATTTTCATTCTTCCTTATCCCATTAATGTCCAAATTATCTGTTTTTGTGAAATTTAAAATAATTGTTTTACTCATAAGTACATAATTATCAACAATAATATCACAAGAGAGTGAGAATAAATTGAAAATATTACCACAATTTTTTTATAACTTGTTGCCTGGCAATAGACACGAGGACGTCGAATCCGCTTATTAGATTACCGGTCATAGGAATATCCCGGTTAAAGGAATAGACATTTGAGGTCCCGAAACCTTCTTACATACCGATGATAGGTTATTAGAATATCCCGGTTATAGGAATACTTTTGCTGAGAACGACGGACAGGGCCCCCGTAACCGGGCGTGCAACGCGTGCGGCGCACGCGGGCGTAACCCCAAAGGGGCGCCAAACCGAAGGTTTGGTAAATAAGAAATATTTATTTGAAATGAGATAATCATTTTTTATATACAATTTTAATTATTTCATGAACAGCTAGGGAAATCTCAAAAATCAAATATCGTGTTATTACTGAAAAAATAATTATTCCCGTCCTGAAATGTTGAACTTACTTCGTCAAAAATATATTACATTTTGTTGTTCCTTCCTAATTTTTTTCTTTGAAGTAGATTGAATTACATTTGGCATACCATCCAATCGATTTTATGTTGTAAACTAAATCGACACTCAAAATAGTGAAATAAACATCAAATCACACTCCTTGACGAGTAGAAACATAAACTAACACCCATAAAACGTAACTTAGCAGTTTTACTCCAACAAAAACACAACTTGCTGGATCAAGCCGTTTTACTCGTATAAAGTAAATCTTTTACTCGAATTTATGATAATTACCCTTAAGTAAACAAATACTCTATGAATTATGATTATGTATTTGACTTGAGTATCATCTTTTCCCTTCTCGTATATGCGTTTACTAGGCACAAACATTATTTACTGTTACTGGTGAACGGGTGGTTTCCTGCAGTGAAAGGTTTAAAATTTTATTTTATATTGGTGTTAATAATTACCTACGACTATTATTGCAATATTCGTTGGGTTTGTTCTGCCCTGATTTTAAACTTTTGTTTTCTTGTAAAAAATATTAGACAATATTTTTTATTTGTTGTTATTTTAAGTGGTGTGGAAATTAAATTAAATGTGAAAATGGTAAGTATCATAATCATTGCATAGAATAATAATAATTATTTTTAAATAGTTATAATCGGGTTTCCTCTAACAAAATCCACAATTTACAATTTATTTCGAAAAAAAAAAGGAAAATAATTAAGACATTGTGTCTGCCTAACTTTAAACCATATGGGAAACTTTTTTATTATTAATTTTACGGAAAAAATTTATTCTTCATAAAATGCTTTGCATAGTCTAAAAACTAAAATGCAACCAAATATAAAATTGTGTCAATCTTATGAGTATCAAAAATATGAATTTCGATCAAGAGTACCTTATATTTCACAATATCGAAAATTATTATTATGAAAAGTTGTTTGGAATTAATTAAAAACTATGTTTTAATATGCAATTACATCATTTTAATTGAATTTTTTTTCTCAAATTACAGATACCCAACGCCCTTTTCATTTACTACGAATAATGCGATAACTCTTTTATTGTCATTGATTAATTAATTAATAATAATAAAAGAGTTATCACATTATTTGTAATAACTGAAAAGGGCTAATTATTAATAATAAAATACCTATCACATTATTTCTAATAAATGAAAAGGGCGTTGTTAAAAAGTACAATTTATTAATGTACGATAAAAAGTTCTTTCTAAAAAGCTTTGCATGGTCTAAAATCTAAGATGCAACCATCAAATCCTATCAATTTTTTTCAATTTAACATGAGAGATATGTAAAAAAATATGAGTTTCGATCAAAAGTAAAGTGCCTTTCTAGATCACAATATATTTCAATTAGAAAGATGTAATTGCATATAGAAACATAGTTTTTAATGCTGAACAAATTTTCATAATAACTTTTCAATATTGTGAAAACTAAACGTACTTTGCTCTTGACCGAAATTCGTATTTTTTGACACACCTCGTATAAGATTCATAAAATTTGATATTTGATGGTTGCATTCTGAGTTCTAGACAATGCAGAACTCTTTCTCATAAAATTAATAATAAAACAGTTTCCCATATGGTTCCTAGTTATGTAGACACCCTGTATAAAATTTGTTGGGAAACTTTGAAATGACAAAATATTGTTTATTTACTTAAATGTATATTTTTAATTTAATATGCAGGGTGCTTCATTAATGTTGCAAAAAATTTAAGAGGAAAGGCGCAAAATGTCGCCTGTCAAAATTTTCAATGTGTTTAAAAAAAAAACAATGTGTTTAAATCTGTTTCAAAGTATTATTAAAAACTTTAAACGCAGAATGAACGATAACGTTATTGCCGAGTGCCGACAGTCTCTTTAAAATAAATAAAAAGTTTCTTTTGAATTAAATGTTTGCAATTATTAAAAATCACACTAAATTTTCTCTTTTATTTTAACCCCTGTAACTTATTAAAATAAATATAGAAGTTTTCAGGGATTTTCGGCCTCAGTAATAACTGTAGTCTTTCATTCTGGTTTTAAATTTTTCAAAAATATTTATTAGTTTTATAGTATGTATATAGTTGTATAGTAGATTTAAAGGGCGCTAAAATATGTCCCGCACGCGGGTGGCAATCAGCCTTGCGGGGGCCCTGACGACGGATATGTCAATAAGCGGGTTCGACTGTATTGCCAGAATCGAGTCGGTATGTATGACTATGAGTATATATCTAGTTGGCATGAAACATATCGAGGAGTATTCCTCGGTAGAATGGTTTTTTATGGCAGGTATGGAACCTCTGAAAAGTAGGTTCATCCAGAAACTCATGACTAAAAGAAGCCGTATAGACTGTAATTAAGATGCATGGTGAAATAAGCACAATTCAACAAGTTTACTTTGACAAACAACAATTTGCTGAGGTCAAATGTTTTAGCCTAAAGTAATCAATATAAGGCGGCTCTTGTTTCGTTTTACAACTTAATGATTATTTATTATATTCTTATTTACACAAGTAAAACTGAAAAACTAATACAACAGGTAGCGAGTAGGAACTCTTTAAATTATTGAAGATAGTCCTATCAGGGAAAATGAATCAATCCCTGCCCCTCGCAGATTCCGGGGGTTTCCTGACCCGGGAAACTAGTACCTGTTTAGGGTCCCTTGTCCAGGGTTACGGATGAAGTCCACAACGGCAGACATGGCGGAGAGGCGGAGCTTCGGTACGGTGTGGATGGCGGAAGTGGCATCCCTCGATTATAGGGGTAATATAGAATCAAATCCGTAGTGTCTGATCCAGAATGGGCGGCTGATATAATACTCACCAACCCGTCTAGCCAGCGTGGTGTTTTAAGGCTACTCATCCTTCCAACTACATAGAAATGGCGAATACTAAAACGAACGGATATGGTCCCCAGGTGGGTACGGTATGTTATGCCAAGTCCCACACCCAGAAAAGGGTCTGCCTCGTGGAATCTGGGGGAGGCAAGAATTCGCTTAGTACACACAAAATGCACATCGGAACATATAACATCAGAACGATGAGGACAGAAGATAACCTAGAAGAGTTGCAAGAAGAACTTAAGACCATAAAATGGGACATAGTAGGCTTGTGCGAGACAAGGCTTAAAGGCGAAGAAACGACTCTACTAAAATCAGGGCACACTTTGTACCAATACAATTCAGGAAATAACCAATGTATAGGAGGCGTAGGCTTTTTGGTACATAAAAGAATTGAAAACTTGGTAACTAAATTCCAAGCGATTTCTAATAGAGTTATCTATCTGGTAAACTAAATTGTAGATACAGCATTTAAATAATCCATTGTTATGCGCCAACTTCTTCTGCAGATGGTGAAGAGGTAGAACAACTTTATAAAGACATTACAAGAGCCAGAAACCTAGAGAAAACATATTACGTAATAATTACGGGAGATTTCAACGCTAAAATAGGAGAGAGCGAAAATAACGACAACGAATATATTGGAAATTTTGGACTGGGAAGTAGAAATTACAGGGGAGATATGCTCGCAAATTTCCTCAGCAAAGAAAAGCTATTCTGCTTAAGCACATTCTACAAGAAAAAGATGCAGAGAAAATGGACGTGGCACAGCCCAGACGGCAAAGTAAAAAATGAAATTGAGTTTAAACTCTCTAACTTCAAAAACATTGCTTAAGATGTTACTGTACTAAATTCTGTCGACACTGGTAGTGACCATCGATTAGTTAGGGTGCGAATAGAAGTAAATACGAAATTCGATAGAAGAAAATTATTAACACAGGATAAATTACCAAACATAGAAGCACTCGAAATGAATCAAGAGGAATATCAAAGTGAACTAAAAAAGAAACTAGGACCTTTACCAGTATTCAACACGAAAGATATAAATGAAATAACAGGAAAATTAACGAATGACATAACATCAACTACAAAAAAGATCTGTGGTAAAAATAAAAATCCGAGAAAAACGAAACTTAAACAAACAACACTGAATTTAATGGAAGAAAGAAGAAGAACATCTAAAGAATTACCAGAATATAAGGCTATCAACAATAAAGTTAAAAAGAGCATAAGATCAGACTTGCGGGCTTATAAAACAAAACAAATATTGCAAACCATCGAAGACAATAGAAACATGAGAGTATTGAAATCAAATTTAACTAAAGGAAAATCGAAGATAACTAAAGTCAAAAACCAACAGGGGAATACGGTGACGGAAAAAACTCAAATAATCAAGGAAATACAAACGTTCTCCAAGAATCTTTATACATCCACTATACAGAACCCCGGAACAGACCATAGAACAATTCTAAACGTCGGCTCGGAAACTCTCCCTAAAATAACTTCTTCGGAAATTAGACATGCCTTACAGCAAATGAAGAATAAAAAAGCTCCTGGCGAGGATCATATAACGTCTGAAATGTTAAAAATGGGTGGCAATACCGTTGTAGAGGTTGTGAAAGTCTTGCTGAATAGGTGTCTAATAGAGAAAAGAATACCCAATCTGTGGGAAAACGCCGAAATAATACTTTTACACAAGAAAGGAGACACTGCTAATATTGAAAACTACAGGCCTATAAGTTTGTTGTCACATTTATACAAATTGCTAACAAGAATAATAACCAACCGCATAACACAAAAACTTGATTTATATCAACCGGTTGAACAGGCGGGATTTCGAAAAGGGTTTGGTACTAACGATCACTTACAAACCATCAGAACATTGGTAGAAAAAACCACAGAATATAATGTACCCTTACATATGGCATTTATTGACTTTCACAAGGCTTTCGATAGTATTGAAACCTGGTCCTTTTTGTCAGCCCTCAGGGATGCTCGAATAGACTCACGGTACACTACACTCATTAAAATCATTTATGAACAGGCCACATTCCACATCAAAATCAATGAAGACCAAAAAACCGAAAAAAATACGCCTCGGTAAAGGTATTAGACA
Source organism: Diabrotica virgifera virgifera (assembly GCF_917563875.1). NCBI lineage: Eukaryota > Metazoa > Arthropoda > Insecta > Coleoptera > Chrysomelidae > Diabrotica > Diabrotica virgifera. The sequence continues at coordinate 38,266,114 of NC_065451.1, read as the reverse complement.
AGGTGATACTATTTCACCAAAACTTTTTACCTTAGCATTGGAAAATGTATTCAAACAGCTCGACTGGGAGGAAAACGGTCTAAACATTGATGGTGTACGTTTGAGTCATTTGAGGTTTGCGGACGACATCGTATTACTCAGTACAGATATCAAGGAACTGGAGCAAATGATGAAGGAACTAAACCAGCAGTCAAATAAAATAGGTCTCAAAATGAATCTTCAGAAAACAAAATTAATGAGTAATGTACAAAGTAATCTTGTTATTGACAACGTCAGTCTTGAAAATGTAGACCACTATATATATCTTGGACATACCATCAAAATCGGCAAAGAAAACCAAATAGCCGAAATAAAAAGACGCATACAATTGTCTTGGGTAGCTTTCGGCAAGTTAAGCTTTATCTTGAAGAATAGAGATATACCAATGTGTCTAAAACGTAGAGTTTATGACAAATGTATCTTGCCTGTAACTACATATGGACTGGAGACCATGGCCTTTACAAAGAAAACCTTAGAGCAGCTCAGCACAACTCAAAGAGCGACGGAGAGGGCCATGCTAGGGATTAGTTTGAGAGACAAAATTCGAAATATCGACATTCGTGAAATAACAAAGATTACTGATGTCGCAGAACGTATAGCAAGGCTCAAGTGGCAATGGGTCGGACATGTTGCCCGAGATAATCCCGAAAAATGGACACAGAGACTAACAAACTGGAGACCAAGAGAGAACAGGCGAGGAGTAGGCAGACCGCAGAAGAGGTGGGCAGATGATATCAAACAAGTCGCGGGCAAACAGTGGATGAGAATTGCCAAGAGTAGAAATCGATGGAAGCAAATGGAAGAGGCCTATGTCCAGCAGTGGACGAACACAGGCTGAAGAAGAAAAGAAGAATACAACAGGTAGATCTGTTTGTCATTAATCTAAACAGCTACCTTATTTATCCTTAGTTGATGTTCTTCATAAACGCCGTCCACACTCTCGCCGAAGTCGATAGAGATTCAGCAAGTACGAGAGTGTAGACGGCCACCTTGTCTAACTTTGTCTAACTTCGTTCTACTTCCAAAATCTGTCGGTCTGGTGCGACCGAGTCAAAGTGACCTTTATCGGCATCGCACCGCTTGAATTTGTTCTTCGCGAAGTAGAACGAGTGTGTACAGTGTAGTGATGTAACGAATATTCGTATTCGCATTCGCATTCGCGAATATTCGCATGTTTTTGCATATTCGCATTCGCATCCGCATTCGCAAAATTTGTGCGAATGTTTTGCGAATATGAAAACCAGAAAAAAATAATTTTAAGATAATATTAGGTTAATAAAATCAAAATCTATTCACTCCTCATCTTTTTTTATTAAGAAAAGGTAACTTAACCTCAAACATGCAGTTACTCTCAAATGGAAATATGCAGGACACAACAGCAGACAAAGAGACGGAAGATGGAATGAAGCGATAACTCACTGAAGACCTTGGGACTACAAAAGAGGAAGGGGCAGACCACAGACGAGATGGTCGGATGACCTAAAAAGATACGCATGGACCAGATGGACAGGATTAGCACTGAACCGAGAAGAGTGGAAAAATAAGGGGGAGGCCTACGTTCAACTTTGGACAAATGAAGGGCAATAGATAGATAGAACTTAACCTTGTATAATCAAATTATCAGCCTTCACTTTTTTTTATTATTTGGTATTATTTTTAATAAAGCTTAAGATTCAGGTTGATTTACACTAAAGATCAATTAACTTTTCATTATAAATTTAGGAAACATTACAAAAACAGAAACAAATTAAAAAAAAACTCAATATTCGCATTCGCATTCGCGAATGTCGGCAGCAGATATTCGCATTCGCATTCGTATTCGCGAATGTTCAAAAAATGACATTCGTTACATCACTAGTACAGTGTGTAGTGTGTAGAGAGGCACTTCGGACTTCAACTTTGGCGAAGTAACTTCGCCGAGAGTGTGGTGCCCGTTATAGATGTTAAAATTCAGAAGATGCTTCTCATACACGGTCTCGCACAATACCAAAATATCTGTTTACGCTGATTGTTGCGGCTGTATAATTAGCTGTAATTGGTGTTTTATAGTTCAGTTTAATTATTTTAAATTGAACAGACGAAAATACCGCCAAGCAATGTTTGATTGGCAGTATTTTCATGTATACCATGTTAGATTTATTTATTATACAGGGTGTAACAAAAATACAGGTCATAAATTTAATCTCGTATGGGCCATTCCACGAACATACGCCTGTTTTGGATTACTTCGACAACGAATATTTTACTGTGCAAAATAAGAAGAACGAAAGTAAATTGCAAATTAGATTGTTGTTTATTGGAATAATTATTAGCGCCATTTACTTTCGTACTTCTTATGTTGCACAGTAAAATATTCGTTGTCGAAATAATCCAAAACAGGCGTATGTTCGTGGAATGGCCCATATTCTGGGACCAAAAATAGTTCGATTGAACCTAACTTGCCTTAGTACAAATGTGCACGGAAAAAAAGTTACAGCCCTTTGAAGTTACAAAATGAAAATCGATTTTTCCAATATATCGAAAACTGGTAAAGATTTTTTATTAAAAATGGACATGTGGTATTGGTGTGGCAGTATTATTTTAAGAAAAAATTATAATGAAATTTGGACACCCCATAAAAGTTTTATGGGGGTTTGTTTCTTTTAAACCCGCCCAAACTTTTGTGCACGTTTCAATTTAATTATTATTGTAGCGCCATTAGTTAAACCCAAGTTTTTAAAAAATTTTTCGTCTCGTACTTTTTCCAAAAGTCAGTTTTTATCGAGATATTTGAATATTTGTCAAATCCACCACATATTTGTATATGGTAAAGTACAATTATGGAGACTTGGTAATAATATAAAAATTTATTTATGATTTACATTTTTAGATATATTTTGAACCGTATTAAAAAAGAAGCCACATCTCGATAAAAGATGCTTTATCAAAAAAATACAAAGAGGCAAAAAAGTTTTAAAAACACTGTGTTTAACTAATGGTACCGCAGTAATAGTTTAATTGGAACGTGTACAAACATTTGGGGGGTTTAAAGAAACAAAACCCTCATAAAATTTTTATGTAAACATATTAAAAAATAAGCCGCAACTCGATAAAAACTGCCTTATCGAAAAAATACTAAGAGGGAAAAAAGTTTTAAAAATATTTAATTTAACTAATGGCACCAGAATAATAATATATTTGAAACGGACACAAAAGTTTGGGGGGGTTTAAGCGAACAAAACCCCCATAAAATTTTTATGGGGTGCACACATTTCACTATAATTTTTCTTCAAGATGTTCGTGCCATAAAAATGTCACATGTCCATTTTCAACAAAAAATCTCTAATAGTTTTCGACATATTCGAAAAAATCGATTTTCATTTTGTAACTTCAAAGGGCTGTAACCTTCTTTGTGTGTATATTTGTACTAAGGTAAGTTAGGTTCATTCGAACTATTTTTGGTCCCAAAATATGTGGTTTAATTTATGACCTGTATTTTTGTTACACCCTGTATAGTTAAATACTTGAGTCGTCACACACCAAAATGCCACTGAATCTCTAACATCATAGTAATAATCTGAATTTTGCTGACAATATCAATTTTGGAGCTTCAAATAAGATGCAAAAATGTTGCCACTCTTACTCCGGGATTCCCCCAAAACATCGTTTTATGGGTCGGGAAGGGGGGAACGGAGAACGTCGTAGAAAAAAAAGTTTCACAAGAAATATACAGGGTGTTAGTAAATAAGTATGAAAAATTTTAAGGGCTAATTCTACATGAAAAATTAATACCAGTTTGCTCTATAAACATATGTGCGCAAATGCTTAGTTTCGGAGATACGGGGTGTTGAAATTTTTAATTTAAACTGCCAATTTATTTATTGCTCTAAGACCAGTTGAGCTATGAAAATGAAATTTGGTGAGTTTTAGGAGGTAGTTATTTCAAATTTCTTGACATACAATTTAGAATTTTGTATTCATCATTGGCGCGCCTACAGGCAATGGTCTGAATTTTTTTAAAGAAAAAAATAGTACGCCACTGTGATATTTCGAATTAAAAATTATTTTTAAATTCCACGTCTAATTTATGATAAAAAAGCTTTCTTGCCTTTTTTTCATGTGATGCACCGTTTCTATGCAGAAAAATAAAACATCTTGGCGCGTATTTTTCATTTCTTAATACATCATCAAGAACTATCCAATATAATAATACTAAACTAGAACAATAACAGAAAATATTACTAATAAGATTTCAACTAGGTGTAAAGCTGCAAGAAATGTTTAAAATGATCTCCTTTACAGATAACAGAAGAATTTTATATTTATCATTGGCGCGCGTACAATGGTCTGAATTTTTTGAAGAAAAAAATAGTACGCCACTGAGATATGTCAAACTAAAAATCATTTTTGAATTCCTCGCTTAATTTACGACAAAAAATCTTTCTTTCCTTTTTTTCATACGAGGCGCAGTTTTTATACAAAAAAAAAAATAAAACATCTTAACGCTTACTAAGTATTTGAGGTAGTTTCCATATGCATAGAAACTTAGTTCAAATACTTTGTAAACGTTAAGATGTTCAATTCTTTTGCATAAAAACGGCGCCGCATATGAAAAAAAGGTAAGAAAGATTTTTTGTCGTCAATTGAACGAGAAATTCAAAAATGATTTTTAGTTTGACATATCTCAGTGGCGTACTATTTTTTTTCTTCAAAAAATTCAGACCATTACCCGTACGCGCGCCAATGATGGATATAAAATTCTTCTGTTACCTGTAAAGGAGATCATTTTAAACATTTATTGCAGCTTTGCACCTAGTTGAAATGGTATTAGTAATATTTTCTGTTATTGTTCCAGTTTAGTATTATTATATTGGATAGTTCTTGATGATATATGTATTAAGAAATGAAAACTATGCGCCAAGATGTTTTATTTTTCTGCATAAAAACGGTGCATCATATGAAAAAAAGGCAAGAAAGGTTTTTATCATAAATTAGACGTGGAATTTAAAAATAATTTCTAGTTCGAAATATCTCAGTGGCGTACTATTTTTTTCTTTAAAATAATTCAGACCATTGCCCGTAGGCGCGCCAATGATGAATACAAAATTATTAATTGTATGTCATAAAATTCCTAATAACTACCTCCTAAAACTCACCAAATTTCATTTTCATAGCTCAACTGGTCTTAGAGCAATAAATAAATTGGTAGTTTGAAATAAAAATTTCAACACCCCGTATCTCCGAAACTAAGCATTTGCGGACATATGTTTATAGAGAAAACTGGCATTAATTTTTCATTTAGAATTAGCCCTTAAAATTTTTCATACTTATTTACTAACACCCTGTAAATATGAGAGCGACCGGCGATTTTGAGTGTGAGTTTTTGAAATATTGCGTTTATATGTGATAAGGCACAGTTAATTGTAATAACAATAATGTACATTTTATCGTGCTGAGCAGATGGGATGTGAATTATAAATTGTAAAATTTTCTCTTCTTCTTTAGTCTCAGCATCCGTTATGGCTTGCAAATTTTAGAAGCCTCGGAGGTGTCCCCAGAGAAGGTTCCCATTGCTTTCAGTCCGGTGGGATCTAGAGTAATATTTTTAATGTTACTCTATGTGCTATTAGATTGAAAACTTAGTCTTTTGCTAGCAGTTGTCGCTAGAGCATCCCTGCCATTTCGTTCGTTGCAATCCGTAACTTCACGCAGGGGTTTGTTCTGGTTGGGTCAGAGAGAGCAGCATTATGTGCTTCCTGATGAGAGACTAATAAGTTTCGAAACCGGTAGAGGTGCTTGCTGAACTCTCTGATTGAACTAGAACAGCGGTTCTCAATCTGTGGTACATGTACCACTGGTGGTACATTTCATTTTTAGAGGTGGCACACAAAACGCAAAAACAGACAAAATCAGCACCACTATTATAGTTAATTAGATCACCTAGTTAGATGTGTATTTCAATTAGGTGGTACCAAAAATAATAAAAAGTATTTGGTGGTACATGACACAAAAAGATTGAGAACCGCTGAACTAGAATATAACGCGGCTGTTGTTTCGTGTTAGAACGAAATTGAAAATAGTTATTCATTTTTTAATTACATTTTTATCCAAAAATTAGACGTTTAGATTTCCATTCTGGAAATGGTCTTCAAAAAAAATTATTAACAAATTGTGCTCAAAGAGTATCTACCTATATAACCGCCAAGGTGTTGGCAACTGTTGCCACTGCTGGCTTTTGTTAGAAATGGACATCGACTAACACTTTCCGTTGGCTTGAGTGTTTTTTAGTTTGCCATATATCCTCCAGATAATTTGTTGTTGTCTCTTGTGAGACGGGTCTGTGACCATGATTTCGTGTACTTGTACCATTTGTTTCTTTTCCATGCATTTTTATTCTACCAAAAACTGATTGAACATACTGCAAATTGTCATACTTTAACCTAATATTGCGTCTTATTTCACAATATTTATTTATTTATTTATTTAGCGTATGGCTACATCACAGGTTCATATATATACATATATATAAATTACAAACAACAGTAAATACAAAAATATTCTACAAACAAACATCTAGATTATAAATATATTCGATTGACTCTTTTGTAGCAACCAGGAAATCCGAAGGGTTGCCGTTATAGGATCTAATCGGGCATTCCTCTACCATGTGTTTTACTGTTTGCCTTTCGGCGCCGCAGTCGCAATTTGGTGATTGTATTTTTCCCCATCTGAAAAGTGAGTCGGAACATATGCCACAGTTCGTCCTTATTCTATTGAGTGTGGTCCAAATTCGTCTCGGTTGGTTGAAGCTCTCAGGTTTGCTTGTAATACATGGCATGTTCCAGTTAGCTGGTGCAGCGTTATTCTCCCATTGTTCTCTCCACCGTTCAGTTACATTAAAGTTTTGATCTACTAGCCTTTTTGCTGTTTTTAGAGGCGGGTGTCTTGAACGGAGCCTATTTATGTCTCTGGCGGAAGTTCCGACATGGGAGCGGAGCTCAGGATCAGTATTGATTTTTGTAAATTCTCTGACAAGGGCATGTTCCCGGCGGATGGGTGGTGGAGCTATATGACTCAAAGCTGGTAACCAGTAAGTGGGCGTGGCCTTGATTGTGCCCGATATAGTTCGCATGGCTTGGTTGAGTTGGACATCAACACGGTGAGTATGTGGACTGTTTATCCATACTGGTGCACAGTATTCCGCTACGGGGTATACCAGTCCTAATGCTGTCGATCTAAGTGTGGGTGCTGAGGAGCCCCATGTAGTTCCGCAGAGCTTTTGCAGGATGTTGTTACGAGTTCGGAGTTTTGCAGCAGTCTTAGTAAGATGCTCTTTAAAGTTTAGCGTTCTGTCAAGTGTAACACCTAAGTATTTTGGGTGTTTATTATAGTTAAGGAGTCTGTCCTCAAAATGGATTTGAGGTTGATAGTTGGCCATCTTGTTGTTCAAATGGAAGCAGGACACTTCTGTCTTAGTTGGATTGGGTTGCAATCTCCATTTGCGGAAATAATTCCCTAGGGCATTTAAATCGTTTGTTAGAATGCGTTCAGTGACCTCGAATTCTTTATGACTTGCGGCAAGCGTCCAGTCGTCTGCGTATCCAAACTTTTTTGATGTGGTTTCTGGCATGTCTGCAATGTAGAGGCTGAAAAGCATGGGAGCCAGCACGGATCCTTGTGGAAGTTCATTATTCAGTTTTCTTTGGGTACTAGTCTTGTCTCCCAATATAACTTTAAAACATCTGCTGGATAGCATGGCGTTAATAACCTCAGTGGTCTTTCTGCATGGGATTATTCTCATTAATTTATATATTGCCCCTTGTCGCCACACAATGTCGTAAGCAGCAGATAGATCGATGAAGACAGCGGTTGTTTTTAATTGCTTTTGAAAGTTTTATTCCACATAATTGGTCAGGGCGAGTACCTGGTCTGTGCAGCTGCGGTTTGGCCGAAATCCTGCCTGTTCCACTGGTAAATGTTGGAATATGGTTTTGCTGATTCTATTATACAACAGTCTTTCGAACAATTTGTACACCATACTTAAGAGTGCGATGGGGCGGTAGTTTTTCGGTGAATTATTACTTTTCCCTGGTTTTAAAATGGCGACGATTTTTGCAGTTTTGAGTTGGTGGGGGACGTTTCCCGTTTGAAGGATGTCAGAAAAGAATTTTGCGAGCCATTGCCTAGTGAATCTGCCGCTATGTTTGAGGAACTCAGCGTGAATGGCGTCGAAACCCGGCGCTTTTCCTGTTTTCATTTCATTTAGGGCTTGCGATATTTCTTCATGCGTAAATGGGTTGGAATATTCTGTTGAGTGTGCAAGACTAGATTTTATGGTTTTGAGGTCTTTTTTTACTTTAATTGTATGTAAACGATTTTGACGTGCCCTAGAGGTTGACACTATGTGCGTAGCTATTTGGTCTGGAGTTACTAGGTTGGTTTGGCGAGCGGGTGGGTTGCTACTTCCGAGTTTCCGTAGTAAGGACCAAGCTTGTCGACTTGACTTCTGAAAGTCTAGGTTTTCTACTGTCTGGGTCCATTTTTCACGCCTGGCAGCATCAATGCTGTGGAGTAGTTCGTCTGCAATCTCCTGCTTTCCATCTTCGCAATATTCTTCATACAGTTTTTCGCTCTGTTCTGTCCAACCAGGGATATATTCTTTGCGGTATCCTCTAGGGATTGTCGCTTTTTCTGAGGTGATTATTGCTCCTGTTAGTCTCCCGTAGTTCTGGCCCTTTGGTGGAATCCATCCTAGGCATTTGTCAAGGTTACTGGTGAAAGCAGACCAGTTAGCTTTCTTGAAGTTCCATCTGGGGCGTGGGAACGATCTTATAATCGGAATGCTGATACCGATCTTAATTAGGACGGGGCGATGTTGACTATGTGGAAAGTCGGGCATAACCCTTCGTGATGCTGCTAGCGGTTGGCCTTTGTTGTCAATGGTAACAAAACAGAGATCAGGGTTATATTCTCTCCTCCAGGCCGCAGATCTGAAAGTGCCTCTATCTTTGGCGTCGAATAGAAGGTGGGCACCATGTTCGTCTGCCCATTCCACAAGGGACGTGCCATTTCTGTCAGTGTCTGAGTATTCCCACATCTCATGGTGGCTGTTGAAATCCCCTACGTATATGGCTGGGTGTTCATAGGGATTAAGAACTTGGACAGGCCAGGTAATAGCAGGAGGTTTGTATATGTTAGCTATTATGACATTGCCTATTTTCACAGTTACCTCGTGGATGTTATTCTCGGTAGAAGTGGCGATTAATGCTGCATTTTCTATGTTTGAACGGACATATGTTGCCACTCCGTAAGCTCTATCGTAGGTAGCGCCCAAAAGATCATAGCCGGGGATTTTTCCTCTTGAGCTTAGTTGACCTTCGTTTTCTGTGTGCGTTTCCTGAAGTGCTACTAGGTCAACTTCGTTGTCTTTTAAAAGTCTGTGCAGGATTTGACATTTTGCCCTGCTTATGCCTTCTATGTTAAAATGGCAAACTCGTATGCTTGGTCCGAGTTCTTTGGTCAAGTGGTCCTGATAAGGTCCATTTACAAGTGTCATTTCTGGAAAGATTTTCTGTGATATTTGAATTGCCAGGAGATTCAAGATTGTCTGGCGCCTTTTGTGCTAGTTCATTTAGCGTTACCCAGGGTGCACGTGTAGTGTTCTACTACGGACGCGAACTAGCTTTACACCCCTACTTCACAATAAAAAATTAATTAACAATATGAGTACGAAAACTATCCAGACGAAGCAATCGAAGACAAATTTAACATCCGATACTAAAACAACGAGAAGATAAACACTAATTGCTCAAAAACTTTTCGCATGTTTTAACCTTCCGATGACCAACCTTTTTTTGTTACACGGATGACCAAGGGGGGGGGGGAATGACCCCAGGTCAAAAATGTCAAAAATGACAATTCCATAATAATAAAGAACCCCACGGCAATAAGACAAAATTTCTTTCTACCAATGTGGAGAATCGAGACAGCTGATTGGTCCAAATGTGAAAATTATATTGATGGTCAAATGCCGAATTGTTCTTTATCCAATAATGTTGACGAGTCAGTGAATGCTTTGCTTAATATAATTAAAACTGGTGCCAATTTATTTGTCGGAAAAACTAAAAAGACCAAAAAGAACCATCACATCAAAAAGGACCAAAAGTATAAGAGATACAAAACTACTGAAAACAAAGTAAATTTTAAATTGACAAAAGCCAGAATCCAACTTATAACTAAAGAAGCCAAAAAATCGCCCTGGTCCAAATACATTTCTGAAATAAATTCTTCAACTCCAACGGCTCAAGTATGGAAAAGGATAAAGAAAATATCTGGCCTAAAATATACACCGTTGATCTCAAAATTAAAAATAAACAATGAAATTTCCCATTGTCCAATTGAAATGGCTAATGCATTAGCTAAAACATTTAATAACATGTCATCTAATAATAGCTATAGTACTACTTTCCTTAACTACAAAAGATACAAGCTGAAAGTGCTAACTTGCCAGAAAATGAGGAAGAAAACAATTCACTTAACCTGCCTTTTACTATTGAAGAACTGAATAATGCCCTGATGGAATTAAAAAATACTAATCCAGGACCCGACGACATACCAGTAATATTTTTAAAACAGCTTCCTCTTTCCGCTAAACTATACTCTTCAATCTAATATGGCAAAACAACAAATTTCCGATAGCTTGGTCAAAAGCCATCATCTTGCCCTTTTTAAATCACATTTTTACCCATTGGCCATTTACGTACTATGATGTAATTCCTACTAAGATAAACATAGTTTCAAAAGTTATGCATCACCTGAAATTATGATCATTTTCATAGTTGATTTCTTTCAGGAACAGATTAACGGATTCCGCTTATTTGTTTTTTATTATTTTAGATTTTTCTTTAGTATTTACACAGTTGTGCAGAGGTTTACTCAAACTTATTTTTTGTACTTGTACCGGGGGAAGAAAAGAAATATTTTTCTTATGTTAAGTTTGAGACACCCAGTAGGGAGAACAAGGTACAAGTGTGAGTTAGCATCGAAATCGTCATTTAGTATTATTTGTGAATATTTTGTTTTTTAAATGTCCCTGATATCTTTAGAAACAAAGAAAATATACGGTTTTATTCTTTAATATGTCATTTAACTGAATCAAAAGATTGAGACACCCTGTAGGGAGGAAAAGGTACAAAGGTACCTCACACCATACAAAAGATACATCGAAATTATGTTGTAGTCTCATATTTTGTGAAAATTTTATTTTTTTTTAGTTTCTCTGATATCCTCAATAACAAAGAAACTAGACGGTATTAATCTTAAATATGTAAAATCAATGGGAAATACCCAATTTTTCGGAGAGTGGTTCTACTGTCCCTCTTTATATTGTGACCATAGTTTAAAAAACTCATACAGAAGTTAAAACTTCAACTTGTATTCTGGTATAAATCGTTTATTAAAAAACTATCTAAAAAGTCATCCAAATGGACTGCAAAACGTTTTCGTTCTAATTCAGAACATCTTCAGTGCATTCATCTGAGTAGTTTGAGCACACTATTCAAAGTGGTAACCCCATAATATATGGTTTAAATATCTTATTTTAGCAAAACATGGTGACTACAAGTCAATGTTATTAGATATAACAGAACACATGCTCAACGGGCAACATGGTTACCTGTTCGGAAATGCTAGGTACTTGCGTTGGTCTGTGCCCATTGAACTGGCAAGTACCTAGCATTTCCGAGCAGGGAACCATGTTGCCCTTTGAGCATCTGTTCTATCATATCTATTAACATCGACTTGTAGTCACCATGTTTTGCTAAAATAATAATAATAAAACCATATATTATGGGGTTACCACTTTAAATAGCGTGCTAGTTTCAAACTACTCAGATGAATGCACTGAAGATGTTCTGAATTAGAACGAAAACATTTTGCAATCTGTTTGGATAACTTTTTAGATAGTTTTTTAATAAACGATTTTATACCAGAATACAAGTTGAAGTTTTTACTTCTGTATGAGTTCTTTAATATGTGTTTTAAGTGACGACATGCGAAAGGTGAGGAGGCCATGTCTTATCATACACTAAGATAAAGTTATTTCCTATATATGTATACTGCGAAAGCAATAAAGTGTTCGCAGAAAGTTCTCTGTGCAATGTACCTCTCGTTCTTTAGAAAGCCTCCACGTAAACACCAAATCCGTACCTACTCTCAAGTAAATTCCACCCCAAAATATTTCGGAGCCTCCATTAAACAATCTCGTCTCTCTTATGTTGCGCTGTGTATACCGCTCACTTATTCGACAACTAAACTTTTAATGTGTCGACCGGAATTGTTAACGTTTGGTGCCTTTCTGTTTTAAAGGTTTATGAACGGCTTTTTAATTGTTAATTTAGTTTTGTTTCAGTAAGGCAGGCCCCGCACATCAAAGAAACATGAAACGTAAATTACGTTTCATGGAAATAAACCACTGCAAAACAAATATATATCCGGCCATTTATGAGACTCTCCGAAAATAAAAATGTGTCATGAGAATGAATCACACTCGTTTCATTGATAGGCGGACTTTGAGATTTGTTTAGCAGTGTTTTCTTTTCATGAAACATGTTTTTCGTTTCATGTTTCATGTTTTTCGTTTCAAGTTTCTTTGGTGTGCGGCTTGCCTTAAAACACGCCATGTTAAAGAATAAAACCGTTTAATTTCTTTGTTTCTAAAGATATTAATTAGAGACATTCAAAAAAACAAAATGTTCACAAAATATAAGACCATAATAGTATGATTTCGATGTATACTTATACTTATACCTAGTCATCCCTACAGGGTGTCTCAAACTTAACTTCAGAAAAACATATCTTTTCTTCCACCCGGTATAAGTTCAATAGAGAAGCTTGCTCAACTGTATAAATACTAAAGAAAAATCTAAAATAATGGAACAAAAAAAAATTAGTGGAATCCGTTAATCTGAAATTCACACAACGACCAAAGTACGTACAGATCACGGTGGAATTAATTTCTAGCAACGGCGTAACTAGGATGAACCTAAGGGGGGTTACAACCACAGACCATACATACTCATAGACGTTTCACGTAAATTGTCAAGGTCAAGACAGCACATTAGTTACCATTCCAATCCAGAGATGTCGCTGGATTAAACAAATTAATTTGTTATTTACTTTTTATTTTGCAGTTTGTGGCTTAATTATTTTATTATAGTGGTGTTACGTTTTTAATTAGATTTAATCACAATTTTAATCAATTTTAATAACCTTCTCTCCGTTTTTATGAGTAGAATTTCTACTGATTCTATCACTAGAATTTTTCTAATAGAATATTTTACATTGATCATCCCGTGTTGTGTTTCTCCACATTTAAAAAAACAATGTAATATATCCTGAAACAGTTTATTCCAATAGACTAGTGTGTCATCAACATTTCGGGCCTATATATTTTTGGAAGTTTGTAAAAGATTATAGGGTATTTATCTAAACAATCATCCTACAAGATTCTTTCAAAAATTTTCATTTAACTCAATATTACACATCAGTGCTTTCACGTGACACATGGCAGTAGTGTTTAGCACTTTGAAAACAAATTGGAGTATTTGAAGTTTTCAGTAAAGCATTGAATAAAACATTGAGTTGTCTTTCTGTCGTTTTAATTTCCTGTGAAATTTCATAAAAAATCCCGCAAAATTTATAATTTGAAATTCCCATGTAACTAAAATTTGTCAATTTAGTTCCCATTCCAATCAAGAGATGGCGTTAATTCGATCCAAAAGATTAACATGGTCGTGAAACGTCTATAAGTATGTATGGTTTGTGGTTACAACTACTGGAGGGTCGCTGAGGGATATGGAATAGTAAGGATGTTAAGCTTATAGGGCTCAAAGTACATCCCAATGGGGTGTTACAACCCCCAACCCCCCCCCCACGGGTTACGCCTAATTTCTAGTAAAATACTTCATACTTCATTACTACTTAAATACTTCTAAACGTGTTGAATAACGACGCCGCTGCAATTGTGGAATTTTTTAAAATGTTGGTAGTTTTAAAATTGAGAGAATAATCGGTTTACATATAATTGCCTACCTTAAGAACGAATGCGCTATTCGAATTAGAACACTAATAAGTTGAAAAACAATTATCCACTCTTAAACTATTTCGGTTTTTTCTTACCTTGTATGGTCTAGGTTTTCGAATTTCTATCTATCTACCTCTTTCTCTACTGCAAAAAATTTACTGCCGCGTAAATAGATCCAATATTACATGGACTCTAGAGCGAGCAAGCCCAGCTGAATCCAATTAAGCTCTAATTTTGCAATTTGTTGTCCGATCTGCTTCGCTTTAGTTATATCCTGCTAGTCCTGCTGTACCTGAAACGGTCTTTGCCTTTTTGAATAAAAGCAAAAAACCTGAATGTTCTGTTCGGGACATTCCTTTACTTATTATAACTTTATAAATGTATACAAGGGTAGTAGTACTGTTACGATTCAGTTTTATAAACAGGAAAATATTAACTTTTTAGATTATTATACAGGGTGTTTCATTGGGAAACGGAAATACTTTAACGGTAAATAGAGGTTACCGAGCCGGTTCTAGATATACTACATTTTTTGCCCTAACGAGACTTTTATAACTAAGTTACAGGGTGTTTTATCGATGTTGCCCATTTCTTTCCCAAGCCATAACTTTAGAACCACCCTGTATATTTTTTTGATATTTTGTACACATATGTCTCATTCAAAACCCAAACGACCGACATACCAACCATAAGAAAAATCCAGGTTCGGATTAACAAAAAATTATAAAGTAATTGTGACCTTAAAAAAACACCCTGCATATTTAAATTTTGAAAATCTGTTTGCATATTTGAAAAGAGCACAAAAAAGTAAGTTTAACGGTTTGCTTCAATTTTTCGGCCAGAAAATTTTATGACTTTAATTTTCAAATTATATTGAATTTTTTAAGAGCTCTGACAGAAAAAGCAGGTATTATTAACTTTTAGTTATAAATTATTAAAGTTAATGAATAAATACTCATTTTAAAAATAATCAATACTTATTAACCACATTGGAACGACCCAATTACTAATGACAAAAAAATCCAGGTCCGGATTAACAAAAAAATATAAAGTAATTGTGACCTTGAACCAACACCCTGTATATTGAAATTTTGAAAATTTGTCTGCGCATTTTAAAACAGCATACAAAACTGTGATTAAAGGTTCATTTTAATTTTTTCGCCGTCGATTTAATTGCATCAATTTTGAAATTATATTGAAATTTTAAAGAAATCTGAGATTAAAACCAGGTATTATCTTTTTCGTACTTCCGGGCCTAAAGTGACAACTTCACTCCCTTGTGACAGGTACTAAAGTGTCACATTTAATCCCTCCGGGATTAAATATTGACGAAACTCCCGGAACGATTAAATCACAAACAAACGAATTTAAGGGATATTTTATTGAAAAATATAATTAATTAGAATGGTAATTAACGTTAATATTCAAATTAATATTGTGACAGTTCGTCATATTGACCAGTCTTTCCTGGGTTAATGCAGCAGGTAACTGACGAGTAACAGATAGGTCCTTTTCATATTGAACTGGTGTTTGTTTCGAAGATCCTGCGGAAACAGGAAGCGAGAATGAGGACTGTGGCATAACTATAGTGGACGAATCGGCGACTTGACCAAATATTTTATCTGAAATTTTTTGTTTATTTTTAATAGACGATTCAATATATCCCTCGGCCACGTTGGAGGATTTCCATCCTCCATGTCTCTTCAGCACGTCTATTGTTGCTCCCGAATCAGCTAACAAAGACGCAGATGTGCGTCTAAAACAATGTCCCGTATAAGACGTCGCATTTTCTAATTTCAAGAAAGCTGCTATTTGCCGTGGAATTGTACCAAACATGTTTTTTCCTACTACTCGCGTAGTACATTCTTTGTTGATGTATTGAACAAAAAATTTTGAATGAGTTGTCCCTGTCTTTCGCAATGCCACATATTTCCGAAATATCGCCACAAAACTGATGGCACTGTTTTCTGAATTTTTGATCACAAAATTTCGGTCAATTTTATTTTTGGTGTTTCTAATCGCAATTAGGAAGGAATCGCCCAAATCTCTCACATCGTCGATTTCTAAATCAACCAACTCTTTTCCACGACAAGCTCCCGCAACGCCCAAAATAAGTGCAACCTACAAAAAAATTGATTTCTTAAAATTTCTGAATATAAACAAATTTCCAAATTTACCTTAAGCATTAAATATTTATCATCCGGAGCCTCCCGTAAGAACTGATCTACCTGCTCAGACGTGAGAATTCTTGACTTCTTTGGCTTAAATCCCTCATTTCTTCTCTTCAAAAAAGCTAATAATTTTGGAAATTTACTTATATCAATATCTTCTCTAATGTTAATAACCGATTTCAGCATTGAGTAATGTGCCCAGAGAGTTGAGGCACAAACCGCTTTTGATTTATCATCGAAGTAGACTAACAGCGCATTTTCAGTAGGTTGTCTCACATTTTTTAAGCGGCACCACTTTTTAAAAGCATCGTACTGCTGCTCGTATAGTTTTCTAGATTTCGGTGGTAACAATTCTTCACCTACTTCGGCTGCTCTTTTATCAATATCAGATACACCTTCTTCACTCATGATACCAATAATTATCAATAACAATGTTTCTTTACAATGACACTAGTAATGACAATGTTTCTAAATTATAACTGTCACAACGCAATGTTACTATGGTAACTTATTTTAAAGACAGTTTATTAAATGAGTTGAAGAGAGAAAAAACTGATTGAAATTATTGAAATAATTAATAAAATCATACCGGAAGTACGAAAAGTATCGTATATACCTTGCGACTGAAGTACATTTAATCCTTCAGGTAAATTAGGCCCTCCCTGCGGTCGGGCCATAAACTTTACCTTCAGGATTAAATGTACTACTTCAGTCCCGCGGTATATAATGTACTATTAATAATTTAATGTTAATTAATCAATACTTAAATAGTTAATACTTATTTACTACGCTGGCTTCATGGATTCTTTGGATTTGTAGCTGTATGCACATCATTAAAAATTAGAATTGCGAGAATTGGGATATTTTAATGATTTAGTAAAGAATTAAAAAACAGCTATACTCATCTAATAAAAAAAATTCGTTTAAACAATTCAACAATTTAACATAAATTAAAAATATTTGAACTATAACAGTTGCTCAAATTAAAAAATGCATTTCGTTGTTCGTTTTAAAAGATTTTTTCGAATCGATTTTCTAATTACATTGAAATTATTCATCATTTTTCTGGCAGCTTCTTGTGAACTTGACAGAATTAATCAATATGATTTCGAAATTGCCGTAATTAAATTATCTGCGCAAAAATTTGACATGCACCTTTTAACGCAGTTTTCATGCTCTATTAAAATACGCAACAAATTTTCAAAATTTCAATATACAGGGTGTTGTTTCAAGGTCACAATTACTTTATATTTTTTTTGTTAATCCGGACCTGGATTTTTCTTGTCATTAGTAATTGGGTCGTTCCAATGTGGTAAATAAATATTGATTATTTTTAAAATGAGTATTTATTAATTAACTTTAATAATTTATAACTAAAAGTTAATAATATCTGCTTTTTAATGTCAGAGTTCTTAAAAAATGCAATACAATTTGAAAATTAAACTCATAAAATTGTCTGGCCGAAAAATTAAAGCGAACCATTAAACTTACTCTTTTGTGCTCTTTTGAAATATGCAAACAGATTTTTAAAATTTGAATATACAGGGTGTTTCTTTAAGTTCACAATTACTTTATAATTTTTTGTTAATCCGGACCTGGATTTTTCTTATGGTTAGTATGTCGGTCGTTTGGGTTTTGAATGAGACATATGTGTATCAAATATCAAAAAAATATACAGGGTGGTTCTAAAGTTATGGCTTAGGAAAAAAATGGGTAAAATCGATAAAACACCCTGCAACTCGGTTATAAAAGTCGCTAGGCCAAAAAATGTAGTATATCTAGAACCGGCTCGGTGGCCTCTATTTACTGTTAAAGTATTTCCGTTTCCCAATGAAACACCCTGTATAATTTTTTCTACAATCACTTGATAAAGAAGACTTTTTTGCTTGTCAATGGCAACGAAAAGTTGACATTTACTGAGTACCGTCACTTTATCGCTCTAGCGCGTTAAAGTTTGATAAACGCGCGTCGTCCGTAGCAACCATACAACCATGCAATACAAACAAATTGAACATTCAAACTGACAGATATAAAAGTTTGCTTAAAATCGAAATATTAGTTTCACGATTTGCGCGTTAAATTTATATATAGTTAATAAAAGTTATGAAAAATAGTGATAGTGATATCCCGAGTACACTTCCTGAAATCAAAAGTATTATATTAACAACTGTTCAACTAGTTATAATAAAGGTAATGATTGTTTAAATACAGTGGTACCTCGATATACGAGCGCCCTAATATACGAGTGTTTTGAGATACGAGCCGCCGAGCGAGCGATGTTTTGCTTTGAGATGAGAGCAAAATTTGAGATGCGAGGAACCGCTTTTTATTAAAATTCATGCCTCTTTTTGACTACCTACTTCTAACTTGATGGAGGTGATAAAGGATATAATCCAGCTAAGGGCGTTACAATAATTTTCAAGCTCCGGACTACTCTCCATGAAAAGATGGAGACACTACTGATGGTATGGGTGACAGAGAAGCAGCTTCAAAGAGGAACCTTAACACAAAGCATCATATGCGAGAAGGCACGAGCGATTTATGAAAGGGAGGAAGAAACAAACCTCTTTGGACAGTTTTTTTAAACGAGCTGCAAATGAAAATGAGCGAAATGTGACGAAAAAAGCGAAGACAACTAACGAAAATTAAGTGCTTCCGTAAGCACCTCACTTTTTCTTATGTTTTTAGAGAATATGTAGGGGAGAGTTGGACAAAACCGGGTACCACTCCAAAAACCGTCTGTATCTTTTGCTATGTGAGAGTAGCAAATGTTTGCTGCAGATTGAAATATTCTCAAATGACTTAAGTTTGATATGCCAATGTCAATTTTTAAAAATATTCTTAGATTTTTATTTTTTTTTTATTTTTATGAAAATATTGCAAAATACCCGGTTTTGTCCAACCCGTATGATAAAACCGGGTAGTAACTTAATTACCATGTAAAAAGACTAATGGGCAGATTTATTAAAAGTATGTGAACAAAAATCAAAAATCTATGAACAGAAGTCACAAATAAAAACTTCATCTACATCATCATAGGCACTACAGGCGTCATAAGCCCATTTGGTGCAAGACACACATTTTATCCAGCCTTCCTTGGCATTATAATTTCAAATTAGTTAATTGTAATATAAACACGCATCGTCATTATTATTTTCTTCCTCCAAACTCTCCAAAATGTTGTTTTTGATGCAGCCCTTTTTACCAAGTTTTTTCTTTTTTTTTTTGTCCAGTCCATTTAGTTTTAATTTTTTTACGACTGGAGATTTTTTTTATGTTTCCTACTATCTTTCTTACTAGCTTCTGCAATAGAAGAAGCCACATGTTGTAGTTAACTAAAACCAAAATAACCACTGCAGAAACTGGAAGTAACAACAGGTCTAATAAAATCGGGTACCCAGTTTTGTCGATTTTCGGACTACCCGGTTTTGTCAAACTCGTAAACAAGATATTAAATGTTATTTAAATTTTTAAGTTATAAAATAATATTCAAAATTTTTGGCCAAATTAAAGGTAATATACTAGGTTACATGTATTAAATTTTGAAATGGCCATTAGTTATTCATTAGAGGAGAAAACAGCTAGAAACTTACCTTAAAAATCGAGTTTCCTGCATCAAAAAACAGGTGAGGCCTTACTGCTCCGGCACAGATTACTCAAATGAGGTAGAAATGAATACACACGACTGTTGGTGGTAAAGGGACACTAATTTTAACTTTGTCTAATAGATAGCAGCAGACAGTTAGAAGAATTAAGGGGTACCCGTTTTATCAACCTACCCGGTTTTGTCTAACTCTCCCCTATGTATTTTTTGTTACTTATAAATAAATGTTTCTTCTTGTAAAAACATTTTTCTTATTTAAAAACACTTAGCAAAATAACTAAGGTGTTTTTTTTGGGACTGGAACGGATTAATGATATTTCAGTTAATTTCAATGGGGAAAATTGCTTTGACAAACGAGCAATTTGACATACGAGCAAGGTTACGGAACGAATTACCCTCGTATGTCGAGGTACCACTGTAGTTAAAATAAAGTTAATGATTTAAAAATAGTTTCATGTTATTAAGTGATTGTAGAAAAAATGTTGTATGTAATATAAACATAAAGTGACATTATTGTTTTCGAGTAATTACCGCGCTCCGCTTGGCGTCGCTCGGTAGATCTTACTCTCAAGCAATAATTAAAGACTGGATTATATGCAAAATGCATATGCATATATATGCTGCATATTTCTCATGTTTTTCATAAATGCATATGCCTTGCATATTTGGAGATTTAAGAGCATATAAATGCATATTTTGATGGGAATTTACTCTACCCCATTTAAAAATAAGGTATATATTAGTAACATCAACATCCATTAAAATAAAATGTGAAAGTAAATATTTTGCTGTTAAGCTCCTTTGTTGTTGTACCCATAAACATAATGGGCGTTATTTATAGCTGCAGGTATCATTATCCGGATATTTAAGATTTATAGACTTCTCAGAATTTACAAATTACCTAAGTAAATACCGATTATATTTTGAATAACATTACAAATATTACCTGTACTTTCTGCTGGTGTCGGCCAACTATGAATTATTCTGGGAAAACCAACCAAAACGAAATTTTAAGGCAGCGTTGCCAATTTAGCTTATTTTATGCTAGATTTGGCATATTTTTGTGTTGTTTAGCTTATTTATTTCTTGTTTAGCATATAGCATATTTTCTAGCATATTAAATAATATAAAAATTATTTAGTAAAAATCGAAAATCTTCTAATTCAGAACAAATTTTTATGTTGGCCTTACAATTACTAAAACAACTTAGGAACTCTCTCACAGGAACTTGAAACTGATATCAGTGAGTCAAATCTGATTCCTAACAAAAAATGTTTAACCATTCACACATACACACCTACATCAGCAAATCCCTTCGCCTTCAATAATGTTTATATTAGTACTTATGTCTGTGGACCATGAGATTACTATTAACTACAGGATCATGTTTCAGCATTTTTTAAAACAAATAATTTATCTGTACTGGGTTATGCTTGCTATAGGGATTTTTTATTAGTTGATAATGGAATACCTACTGTTGAACTGATCATTCCATCATTCTTGTGAGGTTTGGCAAATACTATATTGGTCGAGTTGGCAACACTGTTTTAAGGGTAGGATAGATTATTTTATTTTATGAATGGTTAGTCTTAAATCAATCGCCGATTATTCAACTTTTGTGATTGCAAGTTATTGACTATACTGTGTAAAAAAATCATTTTATTATTATTGTGAAAATGCCTAAAGTAGCAAGGGAAAAATCAAGTCTTCTCAGAAGTTGGATTGGAAGTAACAATCATCTAAAAGTTATCGACAGTGAAAGTATGTTTTGCACCATTTGTGATAAAAAGGTAAGTCCTCCACTTCAATAGATTTTTAAACTTATCAAACTTCTTTGCACATCTATGTGTCTGCCTATTCTAAAATGACAAACCGTCCCATTTCTTCAAAAACTGTTTTTTAAAGTTCGCAACGGTTTGGCTTATACAGAGCGAGGTGTTGAGAGTGGCCCACCCTGTATACTACGGTACACTGACTGTACTTTATTGTTTGACGATTTCAATTTCACTTTGAGAAATAAAAAAAAATTGGGGGAGGTTTAAAAAGTTTGATCATTTTAATGTAGGTATCTATTTACGAAAACATCTAAAACATCATTATCATTATATTCCAGATTCCATGTCAAAAGAAATTCCAAGTAGTTCAACACATAAAAACTTCACTTCACCAAACTAAGCTATCAAAAAATGATAATAAACCTCGCCAGCAGATTCTACAGAACAGTTTGCAGATTCAGAATACGTCAGTTGGGCAAGAAACCTTTGCAAAGGATTTATGCCATTTTTTTTTGAACTGCAATATCCCTCTGCACAAGTTAGAACATAAATCGTGTCAAAACTTTTTAAAAACTTATTGCAAGATTAAAGATAAACCAGCTCAAATACCAAGTTCTTCAACTCTTCGGAAAAAATATGTCAGTGCATGTTACAAAGATGTGATGACGAGTATTAAAAATCAGTTAAAAGCCGATTATCTTTGGATTTCCGTCGACGAAACAACGGATACAAAGGGTCGACAAATTGCGAATCTAATTGTTGGAGTTCTTAACGACTCTGGCGATTTTAAAAACTCATACTTAATTAGTGTAAAATGTTTGGAAAAAACAAACTATGCTACAATAGCTAGATTTGTTAACGAATCCCTAACAAATTTTTTTTTACCTGATCAAGTACCATTTGAAAAAATATTATTAATGCCTAGTGATGCCGCCTCATATATGATGAAAGCTGCATCCAATCTTAAAATCTTTTTCCCTAATTTAATTCACTGTACATGTTTGGCGCACGGCCTAAACAGAGTTGCAGAGAAAGTTAGAATTGAATTTCCCAATGTAAACACCTTAATAAATAATGTAAAAAAAGTATTTCTGAAAGCACCACTACGTGTACAGGTATATAGGGAGATGCTTCCCGATATTCCTTTACCACCAGAACCAGTATTAACCAGATGGGGAACTTGGCTTAAAAGTGCTATATTTTTATCTGAACACTACGACGACATCAAAAGCGTTATTTCAAGTTTTGATCCGACTTGTACCGCTATTGATAACTGTCAAAATATTTTTAAAGAAAAGTCTATTAAAAATCAATTGTTGTATATAAAATCGAATTTCGATATCATTGAAAGTTCAATTACAAAATTAGAGGCTCAAAATTTATGTCTTCACAATAGTATGTCTATTGTTGATTCGGTTAAACAGAAAATAACAAATCTGAATGGGGAAATTGGAGTAAAAATTAAAGATAAACTTGATGACGTTTTAAACAAAAATGAGGGTTTCACTTTATTGCGTTCAATAAATAATATAATCAATTTTGGAAACTTCGATGAAAATATTAATATGGATCCGTCTCTAATAGCAAAGTTTAAATATGCCCCAATTACATCTTGTGACGTTGAGAGATCTTTTTCTGCCTATAAACAAATATTAACAGATAGAAGACATAATATTAGTTTAGAAAATATGAATCAATATATGATTATTTATTGTAACAATAAAAATATGTAAATTTGTTTTATTGTACTCTTTTTATAATATTAGTTTAGAAAATATGAATCAATATTGTAACAATAAAAATATGTACATTTATTTTATTGTACTCTTATTTATCTTGTGGTCAAAATAAAATATTTTGCCGTTTTATTTGTCACAAAACCTGAAGTTAAAAAAATATATTAAGAAATAATAATACAATTTGGTTTAAATTCAAACCTATTTATTTATTTTTATTATTTTTTATTTATTTATGTATTTAACGTAAACCATAAAATTATTCATATAAAAATAAGTGCATATATAAATGCATATTTGCATGTTAATTGTGCATATTCAGCTTGTTTTAAAATGCATATTGCATGCATATTTTAGACATTTTTTAGTGCATATTTTCCAGTCTCTAGCAATAATGTATCACTTTTCGCACTTAACCTTCCGATGACCAACCTTTTTTTAGAGGAAATAAATAGAGGATATAAAAAATGTAGTATATCAAGTCTTTCAACTATTTTTCAACCTTTTTTTGTTACACGGATGACCAAGGGGGGGGGGGAATGACCCAGGTCAAAAATGACAATTAACAAAAAATTGAAGTTTTTTTTTGGAATGGACCCTATGTCATTCAGCCAGTCACAACATGAGTATTAGTGTCATGTGTAGTGTGTATGTTGAGTAAGTGTCTTGTTACTTTGCAAAGTCGACGTAATTAGCGTAAAACTACTTGGAATTACACATAATAGACGGTATTTTACTAAACATAAACTTCAAAATATATTTTTTATTCGTAAAATATAGGGAATTTTTTTTATTTCAAAATATGAGGATATCTAGAATGATATTAAAGTCAAATAAAAAAATAATGAGTTAAAAATTGAAAATACTTTTGAATTTATTAAAGAAAAACATACGCTGGGGTCACAATTTCCCCCGCTTGGTCATCCGAAGGTTAATACATAAATAATTATACTAAATTTACATTCAAGCTGCAGTAGAAATAAACAAACCAAGACACGTTAAATGCTACTAGGAGCATCTCAAATCATGATTTACAAAGTTTATACAATTGTGATTCAGGAGTGCTCCTAGTAGCATGTAACGTGTCTTGGTTTGTTTATTTCTACTGCAGCTTGAATGTATGTAAATTTAGTATATTAAATATTAGTCCATTCATTAACGGTAAAATATTGCAAAACCTTTAAATTTTAAAGAACCGCTTGGATTGACATGAAATTTGGCATACACACAGCTAACAAGTCAAAGAAAAAAGTGATATTGTGCCGATATGTGCTTTTGCCCTGGGGGTGGTTTTCACCCCCTCTTGGGGGTTAAAAAATATTCGTCCAAACAAAGTCAGGAAATGGGTAAACTGGCTAATTTAAAGTAACTTTTGTTCTATAGAGTTTTTTCACTAAGTCAATACTTTTCGAGTTATTTGGCAGTGAATATGTTCATTTTTTCAACAAAATAACCACGCTTTTAGACGGTTTTTCTCAAATAACTCAAATTGTAAGTATTTTGTCGAAAAATCATTCTTAGCAAAAATATAGCCTATAAAAAATTTAAAAAAATAGTGAATATATCACGTTTTTTTATTTAGTAGAAGCAGAGTTATAGCTAATGAAATATAGGTTCATATTCGTCAAATTCCAAGTGGAATACTTTAACGTGAAATAACCAAAAATGAAGCACATTTCGGGGAAAACTCATTTAAACTTATTTAAAGTGTTTAAAAAAAGCTTCATTTTTGTTTTATAAAAAAAAAATTATAGCATCAAAATTAAACAAGTTACGCTCAAAATAAAGTTAGTCCCTTTTGGTTTTGGTAAAAAAATCGAGAAAATCACCCCCTAATTAGTATCTTAAATGAACTTAATCGTAACGACTTCACAAGTTTCTTGACTCGTGTATATATTGTTTATATGATCTGTAAGTTTCATCGGTTCAAAGTCCTTATTATTGAAACGGCTGTAGTTAAAAGGGGTTGAACGAGTCACTGATCACGAATGTATGCAAATTTAGAAACACCAAATCTTGATCAATTTTTGTCTAACAGAAAAACAAAAAAATACGTGATATTCAGAAAAGCAAATCTGACTTTTTTTGTATTTCGAGACTTTTGGTATCTCTAACAATTTTTAAGTTATTTTGAAAAAAATCATATTTTTCAAAATTTAAATTTTTAAAAATTTTACTTTGAAACCAAATTATTTCAAAAATAAACACTTTGAATCGATGAAACTTGCAGATCATATAAATACAATATAAGTAAAATAATTTATGGAGCGGCAACGATTAATTTCATTTAAGTTGCTAATTAGGGGGTGGTCTTCCCGATTTTTTTTTGCAAAAACAAAAGGGACCAACTTTATTTTGAGCGTAACTTGCTTAAATTTAATGCTAGAAACTTTTCGTAAAAACAGGAATAAAGCTTTTTTTAAACACTTTAAAAAAGTAAAGATGGGTTTTCCCCAAAAAGTGCTTAATTTTTTGGATATTTCACGTCGAAATATTCTATTTGAAATTTGGTGAATATGAATCTATATTTCATTGCCTATAACTCTGGTTCTACGAGATCCAGAGACCTAACGCGAACACCATTTTTTTTACTTTTTTATAGGCTATATTTTTGCTAGGGACGGCTTTTTCGACAAAATAGTTACTTTTTGAGTTATTTGCGAAAAACCGTCTAAAAATGTCGTTATTTTGTTGAAAAATGAACATATTCACCCGCAAATAACTCGAAAAGTGTTGACTTGGTGAAAAAGCTCTATAGAACAAAAGTTACTTAAAATTAGTCAGTTTACCCATTTCCGGAGTTGATTTGGACATATATTTTGTCACCCCCAAGAGGGGGTGAAAATCACCCCCAGGGCAAAAGCACACGTCGGCACAATATCACTGTTTTCTTTGACATGTAAGCTATGCGTATGCCAAATTTCATGTCAATCCAGGCGGTTTTTTAAAATTTAGAGCAAAAATCGTGAAAGAATGGACTATATGATTCGAACCGGTATCGAAACAAATCCATTATTGAAAATAAATCCGCATCCTCTTCTGTATATTCTAGGCACTCATACATATTTAAAAACCCCCTTAGCCAAATTTTTAGCTTAATATGTGACCCCAGGTGTCCTTTATCGAAAAATAAGAGTGTTCGAAAAAAAAATTTCTGAACGATCTTTTGCTTTAAAACTAAAAAAAATTTATGGCCATACGTTTCGATGTCCATAAAGACTTTTTTCAGATTTTTTTAATCAGAATTGAGCGCAGGAAAATATTTGAATTTTTCAAAAAAGTTTCAGGTCATGTAGATAATTTTTGGCGAACTTCTAAATAATTATTTTTTGTTTACTTTTATCCGTTCTTTTGAATGGCGAGTAAGATTTGCCATTTTCTTTCCGGAGAATCCTTATCGTATATAAAGAATATTGTAACATTGTTCTTAAAAAAAAAAACAAATATTGTAACAATAGTATTTTTACCAAATCTTCTGTATTTATCTCAAAATAATGTAATACTCCATATGTTTTTGTGCCCGTGTCAATGGCCATAGCTGTCGAGACACGATAATTTCAATAAAAAAAAGCTTTTTTGTACATGGACAAACAGAAAGAAATACTTAAAATAACTAGAATAATGAAAACAACAACGAATTCAGGTTTTAGAATAAATAATGCATAACTTTTCCAATGATCGATTTTAGTTATCTAGTTCCTTATCCTCATGTTATTTTAAACTGTGAAAACCGATAGTGAATCAAAAACGACTAATAAAAAATTTATTTTAGTTCTCCGTTTTATAAAAATGGTTTACATTCGACACGAAACAACTGTTACTCTATTTTCAATTGATTTACTTATCCTTTGTTATTTATGTTACACAATCTATGAAATTTTAATCAGGCGATTAACAGAGTCGTGTAAAAAATATTGATTTTAGAAAATAATTCATGTGTTTTTTAAATTTAATGTTAGTATCCAGAGAATAATAATTTGGAATATTAGAATAATAATTAGGAATAATTTCTCCATTAGAACCAAAATTCTAATTAAGCGAATTGATATTCAACGAATGGAAAAGAGTAACATAGTCCAAAAATTCATTGGAGTGGGTGATTCATCGGTAAGAACTGATTTTACAACTGTCAAATGTACGAAAATTACAAAATTCCAGCGAGCTCGTCATTTCATGATTTTTTTTAGGATGGCATTATTTTACTAGAAATGGCATTATGGCATTACTAACTCTTGTTATCTGTACTTACTAGTGTCGTTCTGTGAACTACGTAATTACGGATCTATGATACATCTCCTCCATTTTCAAAATACAAGTATCATCTCATGTATCCAAGTGTCTCATGTATCCAAGGTCAAATATGATATCTGAAGGTATTACAGGATTTAGTGAGCTTGAAAAACCGTTTTTTACGATAGGAAATGGATTTTTTCTACGACCGTTTAATAACATGCTCATTATTCGCTATTTTTTCATAGATAATAGCACCCATTACTGTACCCTTGAGTAATAATTCATTACTCACGTGCTGAAGTTACTCACGGGTCATTACTCACGGGCTGAAGTTAGATTCAAGTAGCGCATGCCACTTTTAATATTAATCGTATATAAACTGCAACAAAATTACTTAAACTTGTTTATTTAATACAATAATTACTGTAATTTATACCAATAATTAACTTCGTAAAAATTTTAAAGGAATTATAACTGTAGCAATGTCCGTATATTTTTTACGTTTATATCTTGTTTACTAAAAATTTTGACGTTTACCATTTAATTTAGTGACAGTGACATTAGCGCATTTTGTTTATGTTAATTGGAATTTATATCTAATATTGTGTTTGTTGTAAAGCTATATTGTGTTAAATATGTTATAACATATTATGTATAATTTTATTATTATGTTATATATAGTTAAATGTAAATATACATTATAACTATGTATTATGAAATACGTCCACCGACAACAGCCATTTCCTATTTATTAGATTCACTGACAGTAGGTACAAATTTAAACTTATAATTTTTCGGAAACGAATAGAACTTATATTGACTATTTCTAGTTGTATTTTTACAATAAATAAGAATTTAGTAATAGTAGGCAACCAATTATTCAGCCACGTACTAGGGGTAAATAGCATTTAGGTATTTTTGTAAATTATTATAATTTAAATCTCGAGTAGTTGATAATTAAATTTTTTACTAATTAAAATAAAAAAAGGTCGTAGAAAAAGTATAGTATTCTACTCGCATGTAATGGCTATTACTCACTCTGATGAATTACGACACTCGCCTACGGCTCGTGTCGCAAACTTCATCATCGTGAGTAATAGCCATCATTACATGCTCGTTGAATAATATACTATTACTCACAATCGGCTAGTAATTTATGGATTTCTAACTTTTGAAGTAATCAGGAAGCGACTTATTACTTACTTTACTTTCCCAGCTAGCTGGGAAAGTACTTTCCCGGCTAGCATCTGTCACTTTTCTACCTGCAAATGTCAATGTCATTTTTGATTAAAAGATGGTTTAGAAAGAATAGAATCCACTCAACATTTATTTAATTAAGAAACAACAACAACAATAACAAAAAGAAAATTATTTGGAATTATAAATATTAATAGTTACATTAGAATTATGATTACTAATAACGGTTAAAGTAAGACCGTGTTGCTCAAAATTATGAGTTTCAGAAATAGATGATGACGCCGACGTTTCTGGATTTTCTAATTATATGTACAATTAATGGCGTCGTGTATCGCCTAAATGTCATATTCAACAAACTTGTTTTGTTATCTAGCAACGATCTCACAGGTTACTTACAATAATTCATCTTATCACATAATGAAAATGGATACAGATATTTGAAACGAAATTATTATTGGTAATCCATAAACTACTAACCGATTGTGAGTAAAATAGTATACAAACCTCGCGGGAACTCATTCTATCCTCGCGTCTGTAGTTTACCTCGGTGCTTCGCACCTCGGTAAACTACCTTGCCGCTCGGCTGAAATAGAGTACTTTCCCGCTAGGTATGTAATATACTATAGTCATACTTCTGATAGCCCGGGAGGTAGTGTCAAATTTAACCGGAGCATTTTAGCATGGCTGTTTTTTTTATTTAGTTAGGTGTGCCAAAGCTTATTAACAAATGATGTGTCAGCTGGCTCAAAACCGGGGATTTTAGGCAAGAAAACAAAATGTGAAACTTGATGGAAAAACGCTACAACTTATATGTCAAATATTTATCTTCGTGACTTACGCGTATAATAACCAAGAATACCTAGCTACTGGCTTTCACCCAGACGACTCGGGTTCAAATCCTGGCCCTGAAAGTCTTTTTTGTTTTTAAAATTGACGTTTTGATTTGAAAAATAATTATTTTTTGATAATACCACGTTTTTATTATTTATACGACACAATAATATAGTTTATATAAAAAAAATCTGTATATCTTTTATAGAATCGTAAACTTGGCATTTGATCATATACCTATATTCAGCTGACTCTTTTTTCTTACAATCTAAAATTCATAAATTAATGGTTTATACTTTTTAATCTTTGCCAAACTACATAGTTTAAGAATATTTTTTTTATTATTTACTAGCTGACCCGGCAAACTTCGTACCGCCTTATAACTAAAAAATAATGTTTAAAAGTTAAATACCTAAAAATTACCAGAAAGCCAAAAAATACTCAAAATATTGCGTATTGTAGTTTTTTCTAATAAACAATGTTGTTTTTGTGGTGTCTGCCTAAATAATGATTACTTAGATTGGTCGTATTAACTCAGAAACCTTCCCGGTTTCATGTACAACAACTTTGCTTGAGGTCATCATAATAATATGATCAAAAGCATAGTTTACGATTCGATAAGGGGCATACAGACAAACATTCATTTTTATAAATTATGGAGAACAAGGAACTATTTAGATTAATAAGGAGTTGGTGATAGAGAAGTGAAAAATTAGGGCCCAAAAAAATAAAAAAGAACGTCCACTTAGATTGGTCGTACTAACTAAAGAAGCTTTAGGGGATTATGTATAACAACTTTGTGTATTAAGGAGATCAGTCATAATAATATTATGATATTATCATAGTATGCTCAAATGCATAGTTTACGTTTCTATAAAAGACATACATACTTTTTTATATATTATTGTGTCGTATAAATAATAAAAACGTGATATTATCAAAAAATAATTATTTTTCAAATCAAAATGTCAATTTTAAAAACCAAAAAGATTTTCAGGGCCAGGATTTGAACCCGAGTCGTCTGGGTGAAAGCCAGTAGCTACAGTAGGAAAAATGAAAGAATACCCATGAACGAACATATAAAACACGCTTTATTTTCCTTTCACCGTGTCACACAAAAAATTGCCCAGCGCAAGTACATGTAATCATAATTATTGTTACATGTACTTGCACTGGACAATTTTCTTTGTGACACGGTGACAGGGAAATACAGCGTGTTTTATATGTTCGTTCATGGGTATTCTTTCATTTTTCCGACTGTAAGTATTCTTGGCTATTATACACGTTAGTCATGGAAATAAATATTTGACATAATATATAGGGGAGTGCAATTAGAACGAAAACATGCATTGTTTCGGAAAAATTCAAACAAGCTTATATTTTTCTAAAACTTTTTTTGTTAGTTTATATACATGTTAAAGTAAAAAGTTCTACTCGCAGATTTAGCCGCTAATTGTTTATTAATAATTGTTTAAACAATAACAATTGTTTTGTATAAAAATTTTTAAAAATATCGTTAAATTCATCATTTTACTTTGATAAAATATATTTCTATTTTGTTTTTGATTATGCTGAATCCGAATATGGCATTGCAATTTGAAAATTCTTATACAGAAGCTCTTATACAGTGTGTCTGCTTAGCTAGGAACCACATAAAAAACTTTTTTATTATCAATTTTACGAAAAAAAGTTATTCTTCATAAAATGCTCTGATAGTCAAAACTCTAAAACTAAACCATCAGAAATCAAATTTTATCAATTTTATACGAGATATGTCAAAAATATGAATTTCGTTAAAGAGTAAAGTACCTTTATATTCCAGAATATCAAAAAATGCTATTATGAAAAGTTGTTTGAAATTAGCAACTATGTTTAAATATATACTTATATCATTCTAATGAAAAAGAAAATTTTCAATTTTTTCTCAAATTACGGATACTCATCATCATTTTATTACAATTATAACTATTTTATTATCACTTTTACGAAAAAAAGTTATTCTTCATAAAATGCTCTCCCTGGTCTAGAATTTAAGATACAACTATCTAATAATATTTTAATCAGAAGGATGTAATTGAACACTATAACAAATTTTTTAATTCCAAACAACTTTTCTTAATAACAATTTTCGATATTGTGAAATGTAAAGGTACTTTACTCTTGAGAGAAATTCATATTTTTGGACATACCTCGTATAACATTAATTAAATTTGATATTTGATGATTGCATCTTATATTATATACGATGCAGAGTATTTTATAAAGAATAACTTTTTTTCGTAAAACTGATAATAAAAAAGTTATCAATAGGTTCCAAATTACGCAGACATACTGTATGAGCTAAAAAAAATTTTTTGCTAAACATTTATTATTGTTGAAGCTTAATATTAAATGTATTTTAGGTAAGTTTTAGAGAAAAAAGTTTTGATCACTTTGTATAAACATTTTTTTATCTGGTAATTTTCGGTTTTTGTATTACCTTTTTGTTTTCTTTTTTAATTTTCTCAAAAAGAAATAGTTTATTTCATTTCTAAAGTAAAATAATTTAGTGCATTTTAAAGATTACATTCCATGCTTTAAAAAAACACTTATAAAACTGTAATAGATTTGTTCAAATTTGAGTAATGCCGTCTTAAATTGGTAGTAATTCTATAAAACTACGAATATTTCAAAAATTACATTTTTTGAGACGTCATATCATTTGAATTAAATTTTTGTAATTTTTTTTGAATAAAACATCATTTAGAAAGATTCTTGAAAGACAAGGTGTGCAAAATTGAGGGTTTTATAAGAAAAATTGTATAGTTACACATTTTTAAATCATTTTTAAACAAAATTCATGTAAGGCTCAATTTCAGCCCACAGCGTACTTATGCCCATACATTTCATTTCTTTCTATTATACCTATAAGATAGCTTCATTACTCATCTTTCATGTTTAATTTTTAAAATTTCATTTGATCCATTAGTTAAACAATTACATTAAAATAACTTAACCATGCACTTCGCCGTACGTTAGTTTACAGTGCGCCAATGTTTGTGAGAAGGGTGACTTTAGCGTTGTAAATAAAAAATTATAGAAGAAACAGATTTAATTTTAGAAAATTCTTTATATAAGGTTTTTTTTGTAAAATTCTCTGAATTTTTCAATGGCCAAGTCAGTTTTTTTCTAAAATTTATATTTTCGGAGTTATTTAAAAAAATATCTAATTTCGTAGTTCATTTGTTTAATAAAAAATGAAGTACCTACTTCTCGAGTAGAACTTTTTAATATGTTGTTTATTAAACATTTGTTAATGAAACTACACAAAGTTCTATCTTGTTTGATTTTTTCCGAAGTGAAAATCTATGTGCACTCCCCTAATAAGTTGTAGCGTTTTCCATCAAGTTTCACATTTTACCTTTTCTTGGCTAAAATTCCCGGTTTTGGGCCAGCTGACACATCATTTCTTAATAAGCTTTGAAACACCTAACTAAATAAAAAGAAGCTAAAATAGTCCGGTTAAATTTGACACTACCTCCCGGGCTAGGAGGCCTGTAACTTAAAAATTAGAATTTTCCCAGATATGGGGTTATGAGGATATGAGTACACCGTTAGACACATCTGGAATGCTCCTACAAACTATCAGTTCTTGACGTAATTCGTAGTTGTAAATTTTGAGTAATTATTGTAGGAAAACCAAAATTTTTAAAGTTCAATTTTTTTAAGTTTTTAAGTTTCAATCTAAACACGTCCAATACAATATAAAAACTATAAACCTATTGAAAGCTCTTTAAGGTCGATGCAGTTTTTGCTTCGATTGCTGATCTTCCAATGAATAAATTTGTAGTTCATATAATCCACGAGGAGATTTCCTAATATCCAGCGGAAGAGTTTAGGAGCATAAAATTTGAATCCGAGCCAAATTTAAACAGCGAGCAAACCCAAAAGTTCGAAAGCCCATTAAGATCAATATCTCAAATAACTCTCCGCTATTATTCGTATTTCTAAGAGATTGTAGTCGAGTATTATCATACGGTTTGTTTAGGATAATATGAAAAACAGAATTTAAAGACGCTTCACATACTGATATAACTTCTAAACTGACATAAAAATGATTAGTCGCACTATAGTCCTGTCGCCAATGTGGGTACAACGGCCTCCTTAATTCAGATGGACTTACCCAAGTTTTTCTTATGTATTTTGACCCGTAGAACACGAATTTTTTGGGTAACAGTCGATCCGGATGTCGATAAGATTGTTATAAACAAAGAACTTGAGGAATCACATAATAGCGATTTTTCGCAAAACAAAACATTTTTTTGTATTTGTTGGGTAATTCTAAGCAAAAAATGTTTTTACAAGTTTTTTCGTAGAATGCATAGTTTTCGACATAAACGCGGCGCGGTTGAACTTTCAAAACATCGAAAAATTGCAATTTTTGAACCCAAATAACTTTTGATGGAAAAATAAAATAGCCATTCTGCTTACCGCATTAAGGGGATACACTCAATAAGAAACAGGGATATAAGAATAATTTCAAACTTAAACTTAAAAAATAAACATAATTTTGAACCTATCTGCATAATTATATTGTATAATTCTTAAAATCATTGCAAAAATGCATAAAAGCTCTATGACATGCCGCGAGTCCAAAGGCATTTTATATTATGTCTTCACGTACTATTTTTATTACAGAATGTAGTATTATCTCAATTAGTGGTTTTAAAAATATCAGTTTGCATTCCAGAACCAGACGTGTATTTTTAAAACCTTAAAATAAGTTTATTCAACCAAACGAAATAAAGCTGTTTTTCCTGACTTCGTAATTTATTTTTGTTTACCTTTCTCAAAAAAAATTTTACTTCCTCATTTCGATTCGGCAAGCGAGGTCTCTCCCAATGTTATAATAGGAAACTTATATTTAAAATAGTTTTTAATTTGAGTTTGTTGTCGTATTCGAAAATAAAATATTTCAACAGTTTGCAGGTATTATGAATATAAGAAATGTGAAGAATAAGTTATTTTATTGTGGTTATTTTTTATTTAAACATGTTTCATTAAACAATAAGAGCTTTTCCTCTTCTAGTTTTAGAGATATAACAATTTTTCAGATAGAAATAATTTAATAAATAAAATAAAAAAAAATATGAAAGAAATATTTTTTTTACAACCGTGTTAAAAATGCAATTTTAGCACTCCATACGTGCGTTAAAAATGCTACTTTAAGGCACTAGTGCTTTAAAATTACTGTATGATATGCGTGTTAAAAAGTACATTTTTAAGGCACTCATGTGAATTGCAGAACTTGCTATCGCTCATTCTGCAAACTTTCACATGCGTGCCTTAAACGTGTACTTTTAACACTTATATTATAAATAACTATTTTCTACAACCGTGTTAAAAATGCAATTTTTAGCACTCCATACGAGCATTAAAAATGCTACTTTAAGGCACTAGTGCTTTAAAATTTTTATGACACTGCAATTCGTATTAGTCTAAGAGCTAGTGAACCCTCCGACTAAAGGTCGTCCTGTAAGGCTAAAAATTTGTATAGTGATAATTCATATCACACCAAGGCTAAAAATCATAACCTGGCAGGCATCAGCCCTGCACGTGTATCTACCAGGTGAATCGAAAAGTGCATAGTTTAGGGGAAAAATAAACTTTCTCCTGTAAAGTTTGAATTTAAGTATGTGTTTGAATAAGTCATTTAGAAGAAATGTGTACAACGACAGGCGATTCTGAACAGCAAAAGACCTTGCCAGGCGAGGGGAAAGATTAGGGGTTTTTCCTAAAATTCTTTTTTTTTTGCATCGAACAAAGTTTTTTTAGGTTTTCTGAATCATTCCAAACAGAAAAGGTCTCTAGTGATTTTTCTCTTAGGTTAATAGTTTTTGTTATATAAGCGA
The DNA here is from genome assembly GCF_917563875.1 of Diabrotica virgifera virgifera. Lineage (NCBI taxonomy): Eukaryota > Metazoa > Arthropoda > Insecta > Coleoptera > Chrysomelidae > Diabrotica > Diabrotica virgifera. Next base: position 38,230,575 of record NC_065451.1, on the reverse strand, counting down.
TTAAAAATTTTGAAAATTGCTAAATCGGCCATTTTTAACCCTAAATCGGACATTTAACTAAAAATTTTAAAAATAAAATAAAATTTTTATTTTAATTCAGTTGCAATGCGAAGGCAAAACAATCCTCCTTTTCAATTAGAATACGGAGCGCAGTCAAGTCCCTTGAATCGCGATTTTCGGCTCTTATTGAAAAGTAGGATTGTTTTGCCTTCGCATTGAAACTGAGTTAAAAATAAAATTTTTATTTTATTTTTATATTGGTGTTTACTCCTTCGAGTAACTAGGTCCAATTTACGGTCGCTATAATAACGACAATAATTATGATGTATACGAATAACTATAATTTTTTCATAAAAAGACACTATACCTATTTAATGTACTTTACAGAATTGAAATTGGACTATCTAGGCGGCCTCAGTAATATTTTAAAATTATAAACAATTTTTTGGCATATAAACAAATATAATATCTCCGGAAATATTAAACTAAATTAAATTGTGAAAACGGTGTTCGGAACAAAGCAGCAGGACGCTTCTTTTAAAAGAAAAAACGTTTAATTAGAACGTGTGGTTCGTGAGATACAACCTGTGAAAGTTGCCGGAATTTACGGCAAAGATATAAAAAATAGGATCATAATTTTTAAACCATCACCTTTTTATTTTTGTCCTCTTTCTCCACACCAATTTTCATATGTTTACAATACTCATAACATATATTATTTTAATAAAAACTATCGATAATACGTGTGAAAATTGCCAAAAATAGCAAAATTCCAATCAAAAATTAGGTTGGAGAAAGTGTAACCCTTCAAAATCGGTATACGTTAAAAAAAATGCATTTTCTCGGCTTACCATGGAGCAATTTCCTTCATTCTTTTTTTGTTCCCTAATAACTCGAGTAGAGCCATCGAACTAACGCATTGTTAAATGCTAAACTTGCTTTTGTTTTGTTATAATAGATTAATTTATTTATAAGAACAGAAAACTACATATTTTTTCCAGTTGTAGGCTTTTTTTAAATAAACTTACTGCAAGTGTACCTTTTAAAGTTAAAAACATAAATATTCTCATTTTAAAGCTGTATAATTATTTAAACAATTTTTATTTAAACAAATTAAAATTTTGTGTTATAATAAATAAATCAATTTATTATAACAAAACAAAAGCATGTCTGACATTTAATAATGCGTTAGTTCGATGGCTCTACTCGAGTTACTTGGAAACAAAAAAAGAATGAAGGAAATTGCTCCATGGGAAGCCGAGAAAATGCATTTTTTTAACGTATACCGATTTTGAACTTTGAGGGTTACATTTTCTCCAACCTAATCTTTGATTGGAATTTTGCTATTTTTGGCAATTTTCACACGTATTATCGATAGTTTTTATTATAATAATATATGTTATGAGTATTTTAATGATATGAAAATTGGTGTGGAGAAAGAGGACAAAAACAAAAAGGTGATTGTTTGAAAATTATGATCATGTTTTTTATATCTTTGCCGTAAATTCCGGTCAACTTTGACCGGTTGTATCTCAGAAACTACTCATCATAATTAAAAGTTTTTTCTTTTAAAAGAAGAGTCCTACCGCTGTTTTCGAATACCGTTTTTAGAATTTAATTTAGTTTAATATTTCCCGAGATATTCTATTTGTTTATAAGCCAAAAAATTCTTTAAAATTTTAAAATATTACTGAGGCCACCTAAATAGTCCAATTTCAATTCTGTAAAGTACATTAGATAGGTATAGTGTCTTTTTATGAAAAAATCATAGTTATTCTTATGCATGATAATTATTGTCGTTATTATAGCGACCGTAAATTTTTAATTAACAATTCAATTGTTGCTAAACTGTTTATGTAATTTCCATCGCCTTCTGGAATTATAATCTATATAAAAAGGGCTTTTACATTACCAAGTTAATTAATTATTGATTAACAATTACTTATCTAAAAGTGTAGTTGAAAATTAAAGATTTTGTTGTAAAAACCCGCTTTTTCCGGGGAAAGTTTTCGTCGAAGTAAATCGGAAAAAACACGTCTCTATGCAGAAATTAATTGTGGTGAATTTCTATTTGAGTGTTTTTGGTGTAAAGTTAAAATCTTTGGAGTTATAGAGCAAAAATTGAAAAAACAGGATTTTCGGGCGCCATTTTGTTTATAAAAAAAAAGAATGTGTGTGTACTTTGTACGCACGTAAGAAGTTATACTTCTATTATATGATTATATGATTATAAACGAAATTAATATACTTTTTATTTATATTTTATTTAAATATTAAATTAATTTATACTTACTACTTCTCAAACATTTTTATTAAAACAGTGCCAAAAATTAAAATAATAAAAAAATAAAACACACACAAACACATTAAAAATGCCACAAATGATTTCTGAACATTAATTGTCGGAAAAATTTTTAACTAAATACGTATTTTCTGAAAATAAAATTATATAATAAATATACTTACAATCATAAAATGTATAAAAAAAATAAAAAAATAAAAGTTTCTATTGGGATTCGAACCAACTTACCACGCGGCTGGTATTTGCGTTGTATTGGGATTCACTCGCATTAAAACTTCGCCACAGAGACAGCTTGTCATTATGTGCGAAGATCGTCTAACTAAACAGATTAACCTTTTGACATTTTTAACTTATATAAATCAAATTATTTTGATTTTGAATTGAAATGATTTAGAATTGAAAAAATACAACAAAACATAGAGTAAAAAAACAATATATTAGGTGAATATTGATAGAAATTTTGATGGTAATCAAATTATGTAAATAAAAGTATTACATACTACTTATGTATTTTGGTAGGTTCAAGGTAGGTATCGGAGCCCGTTAACGACTAATAAATTTCGCAATCACTTGCGTCGTGCAAAGTGGCTATGTTCAAATATCATAACAAAATTTGATCAACTATTTATAAAACACTTACCAGTGTAAGATTCTTTAGCTTTGAATAAGCGAGATCTGCGGCACTCATACTAGTCACAGTTTGATGAGCTTTCACATTGGCATGCAACAATCATCTCTTCTATGTAAATAAGTCCAAAAATATAATATGAAAACTATTTAAAAAGGCAGTATAACCATTAACTAACTATTTGTTTGTTGTTTCTCTTCCTACAAATTTTAAAACGCAACAAGCATACATTATAACCAAACCACAGTCCCACAGCTATGCCACAGCTGCCATATTGGATAATTTTTGTCAAATCATTTGAACATTCAATCAGAACAAAGTTATAATGCGCATGCGCCCGGTCGCTAGGTTTTACCATATAAAATTTCACCGTCATTACGCCCGTAAAGAAGTATAACTTCAAAAAGTAGCACACTATCTGCGGACTTTGCATACCTATGTTATTAATATGTAGGATCTTATAATTCGATTCCAGCAATAAAATTGCTGGTAAATAACTTTTCCCAAAAATGGCCTATTCTCCGATAATCAGCCCAGACTATTTAGTTACGAGTGACTAAAATTAAACATGTTATAAAAAATCAACTAAAAAAAAAAAAATAAAACAAAAAATTGAAAAAATCTAACACATTCGTCAAAGAAAAGCGTGGCGCGTCTTCATCGAATAAACGGTTTTCGCCCCACGCTTTTCTTTAACGAATGTGTTAGATTTTTTCAATTTTTTTTATTTTTTGATTTTTAGTTGATTTTTTTATATGTTTAATTTTAGTCACTCTTAACTAAAGAAAAGCGTTTCTTATTTCTATCTGAAAAATTATTATATCTCTAAAACTAGAAGTGGAAAAAATCTTATTGTTTAATGAAACATATTTAAATAAAAAATAAACACATTACAAAATAAATTCTTCACATTTCTTATATTCATAATACCTGCAAACTGTTGAAATATTTTATTTTCGAATACGACAACAAACTCAAATTAAAAACTGTTTTAAAAATAAGTTTCCCATTATAACATTGGGAGAGATCTCTCTTGCCGAATCGGAATGAGGAAGTAAAATTTTTCGAGCGAAAGGTAAACAAAAATAAATTATGAAGTCAGGAAAAACATTTTTATTTCGTTTGGTTGAATAAACTTATTTTAAGGTTTTAAAAATACATGTCTGGTTCTGGAATGCAAATTGTCATTTTTAAAACTACTAGTTAAGATAATACATTCTGTAATAAAAATAGTACGTGAAGACATAATATGTATAAAATGACTTTGGACTTGCGGCAAGTCATAAAGCTTTTATGCATTTTTGCAATGATTTGAAAAAGTTTACAATATATATATATATATATATATATATATATATATATATATATATATATATATATATATATATATATATATATATATATATATTATGCAGATAGGTTCAAATATGAAATAAAATTTATTTATGAAACAGTTCGTGAAGTATGCTTTTTTCGAACGCACGCGATGTTTAGAGCACGAGCGACAGCGGGCGAGTAAGTTCGCAAAAAGTACTTCACGCACAGTTTCATACAATATTTTATCTACGATAAACAAATAAAAAAAACTGTAACTCTTCGTCACTGGAATTCATTTCTATTATACAATTTTTAGAACTTTGACATTTAAAAATTTTAACTTCTTTCAAACCACAAAACTGTGAAAACTTTGGTTGTAATTTATTGCTCACATATCATCACCATGTCAACGCGAAAGTTAAGGATATTTGATTATATGAAAGTGTGCCAAAAAATAGTGCGAAAAAGTAAATCCCATTTAAAATACATTGTTACTTCACGCACACTTTAAATCCTTCACGCACTGCTATCTATAATGACAGTTTTCACAAACTAAAAACTTATATGGTCCTTTTCATAGGCATTTTTCAGTGCGACACAAATGATTAAAAAAAAGGTAAGTCCGTGATAATACACATTTATAACATTTATTCTAACATAACACTTTAGTTAAATCTGACAGTTTTCAAATTTTATTTGCAATTTGGCATAAAAACAAATCAATTATTGTGTTTATTGCATTTATAAAATGGTATTTTCTTTGATTTGTATAGTCTTATAAATTGTCCAGATTATATTCGTAGATATATTATATAATTCGAAAACGAAACATTAACTGAAAACGAAAATGAGTTTTATTTTGAATTTTAGATGGGGAAACATTGTCAAAATCGCAATTTTACCCTAAAAATAAAAAAAAATGAAATCACGTTTTTCTTAAAATTAAAAGTTATACCACTTTTTTTCTATAAATCATTTTGTTCTCTGTACTCTAGATTTTAACTTAAAATTAATTAAACAGCTAAATTTCAAATTTTGTTACTCAACTTTTGCGATTAAACTTTGCAATTCAAGAATCTGCACCTTTTACTTCAAACAATTTATAACTTTCATTATGGCAAGACAGAAATATTGAAGCAGGTCCCATTGTCTTCAGAAAGGTGAGAAATATATACTATAAAAATATCAGAAAAAAATATTAAAATGGAACAGAGTTGTAGCAAATTAAACTCAAAAAAACGTGATTTTTTTTATTTTTAGGGTAAAGTTGCGATTTTGATAATGTTCCCCCACGTAAAATTCAAAAAAACCTAATTTTAGTTTTGAGCACCATCAAAAATATAAAGTATGAGCAAAATTAGTATCAGTATCTCGAGAAATAAGCTTTTTTTGGGGTGTGCCGCTCGTATATCACATAACATTTTTCCTATTGCATATTTTAAATTAAATTTTTTTGGAAAACTTCTTCATAAATTATATTTTATTTCTGTGTTAATTAAAATTATAAACTAAAAAGTTTGTCACTCAACTTTTTTAAGTAAACATGAAACTAACGAAATCTGACGACAAAATGTTTAAAAATGAACAACTTCTCTTTTAACGTGTTGAGTCATTTTGGACAAATCTCATTGTTATCTAAATGCTTCAAAGATAACACAGTAAAATTTTCAAAACGAAATATTTACAGCGACCAAAAATACAGTGAGTTAAAATTGAAAAATCATCAAAATTGATTTTTCGCATTTTTGCATAAAATTTGATTTTTGAACATGTTCCACTAATTCTAGAAAAAAATTAACTCCATATTCGGATTCAGAGACCTCGAAAACATAAGGAATGACGAAAATTTGTCATTCACCTTACAGTGGATTTTTGTGGTCGGGATAACGTAATTTTAATAGTTGCTGCCGCATGCCGGTCACTAACCGCGCCCACTATTCAGTCAGTCGACTACGCCCGCTATTTTTTACTTTAGTCGGAACGCAAAATACTCTGTGTTTATAACACTCCTATTTAAACAATTTTTAACATTTTTTCTTACTAAAAACTTTGTTGAAAACTTTGACTTTTCTTATAAAAGATTGGTTAATTTCAGATCTTAGTGTTGTTAATTAACGTAACAGTGATTTTTTCAAAAAAAAAGGGGCTATCTCAGACCCCAAAGGTCGTAGGACCTAAAAATTTTTTTTTAAAGTTTTAACCAGCTTTCCGTATTTTTTATTGCCATTTAATTTGATCTAATTTCTACGAAATTATTGTATTTGTTTATAAGCTTAAAAACTGCTATTTATTAACAAATAATTTTGTGTACGTATATGTATTTTTTTTACTTTTTTTTTCATAAGCTTTTAGTATACATCTTAACGAAGGAAATGAGCCCCGGATAATTGAGATATATTCAGCCATATTAACTGGACCAGCCTCAGAAATTAGCTCGTTTTTCAAAAAATTTTATAAACAAATTCAATTTTACGAAAACTATTTAACAGATCTGGACCATTTTTTGCACACCATTCAAACACCATAGTGCCCTCAATTTTGGGTATATTAAAATGTATTTTAACAAACAATAAAATTGTTATTAACTATATTCACAAACAGTGATTTTGTCATCCGTTTTGCAATAACTTTTTTATGTATTAACCGATTTTTATTTAGAGTATCTCATTCGATGTATCTTTTTTTTCTGAGAAAGTTACCTGTGGACGTCAAATTTCTAAATAAACAAGTTTTTAAGTTATGAGTAAAAAACTAAGTTTGACGTTTTGATTGTTTATTTAAAAAATGTTCCACTAAAAAATTGATGAATCCCAAGATGGTAGTCTTTTTGTAATATCTCATACTACACAGTTCAACTGTCAAACCTCGTCTTTTCCGTTATGTCTAGTAAAAACGTAACTTGATTGGCCTACATTTAATTTAAGCGAAACGCAATGTTTATTTGCTAAATATTTTTTCTGACATTTCTACTTTATATTTTCTTACAGCAATGGAATATATTTTGAGTTAAATAAATTACATACATTCTTCTTTTTGCTTTAATCAATTTAATTTAAAAATAATTTTTTGGCCACCCTGTTTAATTATTGATATTAATTTAATGTTTATATTACTAAATACCCAGAAAATTGAATACCCTTTTAAATGAGCTACCACACGACCCCTATTACCATTTAAAAGCCATCGATTACGTCATCACGGCCGGATGGATGACGTGACTATTATGAAGTATATATCAAAGAATTGTAATTTAAAAATAAAAATCGTCCTGTTTCGGCATTTTCTTAAAATCTTGATAACTACTGCCAAATAATATTGAGGTGGAATTTGGCCAACCTATATATTATAACGCGAGATTACTATAAGCTAGAACTAAAAAACGTTTAGAAAACGTTTTCCAGAAATTTCAAAAATTGATCTTATTGATTGGCAAAACAATAAAATATCTTGTCCTCCATTACCTCAAGGTTTAAAAGTAGAGAATTTGAAAAATATTATTTCCGGATCTCCTGAGAAAATCATTGATATCGCTGCATTTCCCTGTCACACCCAATATGTAGAGAAAATCGTGATGCTCCTAAATGAAGCATGTTCATCGGTTATTGGGTCACAAAAAAGAGGCAGTTTTGTCAAGGCAAAAATTGATTCGCGCAAAGATATGAAAAAAATTTGAGTCCAAAAAAGACTCCAAACAATAAATATTCAAAATTAAGATGGAGAGTAGGGGTTGGGTGGAAGAATAAATATGACATATTTCAAAAATATTTCAGTTGGATATCATTTTTATAATAATAACCTGTACTTATTACTTAACTTTTCAATTAAAATCAAAAGTTCTTATTTTTTATTTTTGAAGTGAAAACTTCTTAAGGACGTTGTGCGATTTTTGGATGGGGGAAAAAGCATTGAATTGGCGACCGTCATTGCGACCGTCATCGCGACAGTCATCGCGACCGTCATCGCGACCGTCATTGCGACCGTCATTGCGACCGTCATTGCGACCGTCATCGCTTATGCTATATATTATGTGTATGTATATATAAATTGTGTAGAGGCATTTAAATTTAAAATAAATGTAAAACCTATTTTAGCATGGGGAAAAATGATTTATTTCGCGACCGTCATCTCCTCGGCGAAATATATTTTGTACGTATCTATATTATGAGTATGTATACATAAATTGTATAAAAGTATTTAAATTTAAAATAAATGTAAAATCTATTTTGGGATGCGGAAAAAAGATTGATTTCACGACCGTCATCGCTTCGACGAAATAAATTTTGTACGTGTATTATTATAATGTACGTATAATAATACTAATATTATTAAAGTAAAAACTTCTTTAGGGACGTTGTGCACTTTTTAGATGGAGAAAAAGTATTGAATTAGCGACCGTCATCGCCTTGGCGAAATAAATTTTTGAAGTGAAAACTTTTTTAGGGACGTTGTGCACTTTTTAGATGGGGAAAAAGTGTTGAATTAGCGACCGCCATTGCTTCTGCGAAATAAATTTTTAAAGTGAAAACTTCTTTAGCGACGTTGTACACTTTTTAGATAGGCAAAAATATTAAATTAGCGACCGTCATCGCGACCATCATTGCTTCGACGAAATAATGTTGTGAAGTGAAAACTTCTTTAGGGACGTTTTGGTCTTTTTAGATGGGGAAAAATTATTGAATTAGCGACCGTCATCGCAACCGTCATTGCTTCGACGAAATACATTTTTGAAGTGAACCCTTCTTTAACGACGTTGTGCACTTTTTAGATGGGGAAAATATTGAATTAGCGACCGTCATCACTTCAGCGAAATAAATTTTTGAAGTGAGAAGTTCTTTAGGGACGTTGTGCAGTTTTTAGATGGGGAAAAAGTATTAAATTAGCGACCGGTATTTGTTCGACGAAATAAATTTTTGAAGTGAAAACTTTTTTAGGGACGTTGTGCACTTTTAAGATGGGGAAAAAGTGTTGAATTAGCGACCGTCATCGCTTCGGCGAAATAAATTTTTGAAGTGAAAACTTCTTTAGAGACGTTTTGCACTTTTTCGATGGAAAAAAGTATTAAATTAACGACCGTCATTGCTTCGACGAAATAAATTTTTGAAGTGTAATCTACTTTATGGGCGTTGTGCCCTTTTTAGATGGAGAAAAATATTGAATTATCGACCGCCATCGCGACCGTCATTGCTTAGACGAAATAAATTTTTGATGCGAAACCTTTTTTAGGGACGTTATACACTTTTTAGGTGGAGAAAAAGTGTTGAATTAGCGAACGTCATCGCTTCGGCGAAATAAATTTTTCAAATGAAAACTTTCTTAGGGACGTTGTGCACTTTTTGGATGGAAAAGAGGTATTGAATGAGCGACCATTATTGCTTCGACGAAATGAATTTTTGAAGTGAAAACTTCTTTAGGTATGTTGTGCCCTTTTTAGATATTATCGACCGTCATCGCGACCATCATTGCTTCGACGTAATAAATTTTTGAAGTGAAAACTTCTTTAGGTACGTTTAGTCCAAGTAATGAAGCTTAAAATAGGACAAAACCTCGCAATTTTTACAGAATGGATCGATTTGCTTGAAAATTTGAGAATAAGTAGTGGATAGTCCAAGGATCAAAATCTATATGAAGCTCAAAGGCGCTTTTACCATGGGGGTGGTTGTCACCCCATCTCGGGGGTGGAAATTTTTTATTATATTTTGACCACACAAGTTAGTAAAAACATTCATTCTAAGCAAAAAACGTTCCATTCATTTTTTTGATAAAATTAATAGTTTTCGATTTATTCGCTATCGAAAGTGTTAGTTTTATATCGAAAAAATCAATGTAGTTAATAAGTTTTCGGCTAATAATTCCAAAAGTTTTCGTTTTATCAAAACAACTTTACTTAACAAAAATGTACCTTTTGAAACAATAAACAAAACCGTTGCTTTTAATTTTTTTAATACCAATAGTAATCGAGCTATACATCATTAAATGTTAGCTCTTCTTCGTCAAATGCTACATACTGTAGTTTCAAAGTCAAAAGACGGGAAAACTATGCATTTTTCGAGGATAACTGGTTCGAACTAATTTAAAGCATTTTAAAATATCTATCTCTAGAAATAAAAACAAAGTCTTTAGCTCAAAAATTAAGTGACGTATGTTGAAAAAAATGTTAGTCCCCACTTTTTTCAGCGAAATAACGAGTTAGAAGCGAATAACGAATTTTTGTAGTTTGGAAAAAATGGCCTTTTCTTCAGAATAGAAATATTAGCATTACAGATACGAAAAAATGTTTAAATATGAAATTGTAGACTATTTAATTCTCAGGAAACTGATTTGCAAAACTTTTTACTGCAGCAAAAATTAAGTGAGTTATTAATAATTAAAACTTGTAATAACATGCAAAAACCACCTTTACCAACCCTTTCAAAGTCATCTCTTTTTGCGACTGAGGATTTTAAAACGAATTAATATTATTAGGCTTATAGACCCTATAAAAACCTACAAAATTCTTTTTTGTCAACCTTTCTAAGATAAAAAATAGAAAAGTTACGGTTAAATAATCAATATATTTTTTTGAAAAAAAAAAGGAGAAATCTAATTAGAAGCATAATAATGTAAGTCAGCGGTGTTTTTAGTCATTGGCCTTATTCATTCTTCTTTATTTATGTATTATTAATAGATTTTAGAAGTTGACTGGCTTAGAAAGATTAGTTTTTAAAAAACTGGAGTTAAAAGCGAATAACGAATTTTTGTAGTTTGGTAAAAATGTCGATTTCTTCAGAATAGAAAGATTACCATCAGAGATACGAAAAAATGTTTAAATATGAAATTGTAGGTTATTTAATTCCCAAGAAATTGGTTTGAGAAAATTTTTTCTACGCCAAAATTTGAGTGAACCGTAAATTAGTATATTATTGAAAAACACTTATTTTTTCGATATAAAACTAACACTTTCGATAACGAATAAATCGAAAACTATTCATTTTATCAAAAAAAAATGTATAGAACATTTTTTGCTTAGAATGAATATTTTTATCAACTTTTGCGGTCAAAATATAATAAAAAATTTCCACCCCCGGGATGTGGTGGCAACCACCCCCATGGTAAAAGCGCCTTTCGGCATCATATAGATTTTAATCCTTGGACTATCCACTACTTGTTCTCAAATTTTCAAGCAAATCGATCCATTCTGTAAAAATTGCGAGGTGAAAAGCTTCAGTTCCTGGACTAGTTGTGCCCTTTTTAGATGGAGAAAAATATTGAATTATCGACCGCCATCGCGACCGTCATTGCTTCGACGAAATAAATTTTTGAAGTGAAAACTTTTTTAGGGAAGTTATACACTTTTTAGGTGGGGAATAAATGTTGTATTAGCGACCGTCATCGCTTCGGCGAAATAAATTTTTCAAATCAAAACTTCTTAGGGACGTTGTGCACTTTTTAGATGGGAAAAAAGTATTAAATTAGCGACCGCCATTGTTTGACGAAATAAATTTTTAAAGTGAAAACTTCTGTAGGGACGTTGTGCACTTTTTAGATAGAAAAAAGGTATTGAGTTTGCGACCGTCATCACTTTGCCGAAATAAATTTCGTACGTACATAATATATATTATTAGTCCATTCTTTCACGGTTTTTGCTCTAAATTTTATAAATACGTATAGCTTACATGTCAAAGAAAAAAGTGATATTGTGCCGATGTGTGCTTTTGCCCTGGGGGTGACTTTCACCCCCTGTTGGGGGTGAAAAAATATATGTCCAAAATAAGTCCGGAAATGGGTAAACTGACTAATTTTAAGTAACTTTTGTTCTATAGAGGTTTTTCGCCAAGTCAACACTTTTCGAGTTATTTGCGAGTGAATATGTTCATTTTTCAACAAAATAACCACATTTTTAGACGGTTTTTCGCAAATAACTCAAACAGTAAGTATTTAATCGAAAAAAATGTTCCTAGAAAAAATGTAGCCTATAAAAAAGTAAAAAAAATAGTGTACGCGTTAGGTCTCTGGATCTCGTAGAACCAGAGTTATAGCCAATGAAAAATAGATTCATATTCACCAAATTTCAAATAGAATATTTCGACGTAAAATATCCAAAAAATTAAGCACTTTTTGGGAAAAACCCATTATAACTTTTTTAAAGTGTTTAAAAAAAGCTTTTTTTTGTTTTTACAAAAAGTTTCTAGCTTTAAGTTTAAGCAAGTTACGCTCAAAATAAATTTGGTCCCTTTTGTTTTTGCAAAAAAAAATCGGGAAGACCACCCCCTAATTAGCAACTTAAATGACATTAATCGTTACCGCTCCACAAATTATTTTACTTATGTTGTGTTTATATGATCTGTAAGTTTCATCGATTTAAAGTGCTTATTTTTGAAGAAATTTGGTTTTAAAAGAAAATTTTTAGAAATTTAAATTTTGAAAAATATGCTTTTTTTCAAAATAACTTAAAAATTGTTAGAGATACCAAAAATCTCGAAAAACAAAACAAGAATGTGTGTGTACTTTGTACGCACGTAAGAAGTTATAATTCTACTACATATTATGTGATTTTTAAGACAATACCAAAAATTTAAAAAAATAAAAGAATAAAACGCACACAAACACATTGAAAAATGCCACAAAGAAAAAATGATTTCTGAACGATAATAATTGTTGGCAAAAATTTTAAATACGCATTTTCCGAAAAAAAAAATTATATAACAGATATACTTACAATCATAACATGCATAAAAAAATAAAAAAATAAAACTTGCATCGGGAATTGAACCCGTGAATTTCGTGCCGCTTTGATTCGTAATCGAAGCGTAGACTCACTCGTCCAATCCCACATTATTTATCATGTGGAAAAATACGGTAACTGAACGTTTTACTGTTTGACAGTTGTTTTTAAAATTAAATTATATAGTTTAAATTTTGTGGAAGAAAATATAAAAATATAACAAAACAGTAAGAAAACAATATATTAGATGAAGATTGGTAGAACTTTTGTTGGTAATCAAATTAAGTATGTAAATCAAAGCATTACATACCTACTAGATAAATAAATCTACGCCAAAAAATCATAATTTAAAAATAAAAATCGAACCTAATTTGGGATTTCTCTCTAAAATCCGCATTCTTGAGAAAATAAATGTATGTATTTCAACCTAATCCAAATGTATAATTACAATATGATTATAACAAAAACTACTTACCAAATTAGAATGAGTTTTCCTTGTCCAAAATAGTCCAAAAGTCCAAAAATATAGGTATATGAAAACTATTTAAAAAGGCAGTATAACTATTAACTAACTTTTGTTTGTTGTTTCTTTTCACACAAATTTTAAAACGCAACAACCATAAATAATCTAACTACAGCTGTGCCACAGCCGCCATATTGAATAATTTTTGACATGTCATTTGAACATCCAATCAGAACAAAGTTATAATGCGCATGCGCCCGGTCGCTAAGTTTTACCATATAAAAATTCACCCTCTATCGCCGGTAAAGAAGTATAACTTCAAAAAGTCAGATTTGCTTTTCTGGATATCATGTATTTTTTTGTGTTAGACGAAAATTGATTGAGATTTGGTGTTTCTAAATTTGCATAAATTCGTGATCAGTGACTCGTTCAACCCCTTTTAACTACAGCCCTTTAAATAATAAGGACTTTGAACCGATGAAACTTACAGATCATATAAACCATATATACACGAGTCAAGAAACTTGTGAAGTCGTAACGATTAAGTTCATTTAAGATACTAATTAGGGGGTGATTTTCTCGAATTTTTTACCAAAACCAAAAGGGACTAACTTTATTTTGAGCGTAACTTGTTTAATTTTGATGCTAGAATTTTTTTTTATAAAACAAAAATGAAGCTTTTTTTAAACACTTTAAAAAAATGTAATAAGTTTTCCCCGAAATGTGCTTTATTTTTGGTTATTTCACGTTAAAGTATTCCATTTGGAATTTGACGAATATGAACCTATTTTTCATTAGCTATAACTCTGCTTCTACTAGGTGTAGATACGTGATATATACACCATTTTTTTAAATTTTTACAGGCTATATTTTTGCTAAGAATGTTTTTTCCACAAAGTACTTACTATTTGAGTTATTTGCGAAAAACCGTCTAAAACCGTGGTTATTTTGTTGAAAAAGTGAACATATTCACTGCCAAATAACTCCAAAAGTATTGACTTAGTGAAAAAACTCTATAGAACAAAAGTTACTTAAAATTAGCCAGTTTATCGATTTCCTGACTTTCTTTGGACGAATATTTTTTCACCCCCAAGAGGGGGTGAAAACCACCCCCAGGGCAAAAGCACATATCGGCACAATATCATTTTTTTTCTTTGACTTGTTAGCTATGTGTATGCCAAATTTCATGTCAATCCAAGCGGTTCTTTAAAATTTAGAGGTTTTGCAATATTTTACCGTTAAAGAACGGACTATATGTTTGTATTAAATAGCATAGAACTTACGCAACGCTTATATAATATAAGTATAGCACTTCTTTTTGGATGTGAAAAATATTTTTTTTTTTAATTTTTTCAACCCTCGGTAAATATCTTTCGGTAATAATCGCAAATAAAGATTAGGTTTGTAATACCAATTGGCAACTTGTGCGCACTATTCCAAAACAGTTTTCGAAACTTCGATTTTTCGATCCACCCTAGTATCCATTCTAGAATGGGGTCTTCTAGTTGTTGTCAATATATAAAACATAGCAGTTTGGTTAACTTACTTTTGTTTTATTGTTCTAAATATAGAAAAGTAAAATAAAATAAAAATTATACTGTCTGTAAAAAGAGACAAATCCTGCCAACGTCGAGAAGGAAATATATAAATCTCTAGAGAAAAGACCTCAATAGCATTAACAGATTTAACTAATCTCATTTATATAACCGTGACTTTTCAACTGTTAGGTAAAATTAAATTTCGTTTGTGGGAGAGGAATGGATTTCAATTTGAAGTAACCATAAATCAATTAGTTCGTGAAGACCTCGTTTAAAAATACGCAGCTTAAATTGACAGTAGATAGATACTTGATTACACTAATTATTATAAAGGTGTTTTTGACAAGTATTATAAATGTGAGTATCAGAGTGTTTACTCTGACAAGAAAATGGGGAGGTGACTCATAAATGTAACATTATACTTGTCTGCGTAACTTGGAACCATATGGGAAACTTTTTTAATATCAATTTTACGAAAAAAGCCATTTTTTATAAAGTGCTCTGCATAGTCTAAAACCTAAGATGCAATCATCAGATATCAAATTTTGTCAACAGTATACGAGGTATGTCAAGAAATATGAATTTCGCTCAATAGCAAACTACCTTTATATTTCAAAATATCAAAAAATTTTATTATGAAAAGTTATTTGTAATTAAAAACCATATTCAAATATGCAACAACAGCCTTCTACTTGAAAAAAAAATTTCTGAAATTTTCCTAAATTACCGATTCCGAACATCATTTTTATTTATTAGACATGTAATAACTCTTTTATTAATAACTTTAGGAAAAAAAGTTATTCTTAATAAAAATCTGTGCATGGTCTAAACCTCAAGATGCAACCATCAGTTATCCAAGTTTGTTAATTTTATACGAGGTGCGTCAAATAATATGAATTCTAGAATTCTTTCTAAATTCATATTATTCGACACACCTCGTATAAAATTAACAAACTTGGATAATTGATGGTTGCATCTTGAGGTTTAGACTATGCACAGATTTTTATGAAGAATAACTTTTTTTCCTAAAATTATTAATAAAAGAGTTATTACATGTCTAATAAATAAAAATGATGTTCGGAATCGGTAATTTGGGAAAATTTCAGAAATTTTGTTTTTCAAGTAGAAGGTTGTTGTTATTGCATATTTGAATATGGTTTTTAATTACAAATAACTTTTTATAATAAAATTTTTTGATATTTTGAAATGTAAAGGTAGTTTGCTCCTGAGCGAGATTCATATTTTTTGACATACTTCGTATACTGTTGACAAAATTTGATATCTGATGATTGCATCTTAGGATTTAGACTATGCAGAGCACTTTATAGAGAATGACTTTTTTTCGTAAAATTAAAAAAGTTTCCCATATGGTTCCAAGTTACGCAGACACCCTGTATATGCATTGTTTAAAAAGATAGTTGGTCAATAGTACGTTCTTTAAAAGGTAAAATATTGCAAAGCCTCTAAATCTTAAAGAACCGCTTGGATTAACATGAAATTTGGCATACACATAGCTAACAAATGAAAGAAAAAAAGTGATATTGTGCCGATGTGTGCTTTTACCCTAGGGGTGAGTCTCACCCCCTGTTGGGGGTGAAAAATATATGTTCGAAATAAGTCCGGAAATGGATAAAATGACTTATTCTAAGCAACTTTTGTTCTATAAAGTTTTTTCACCAAGTTAGTAATTTTCGAGTTATTTGCGAATGAATATGTTAATTTTTCTACAAAATAACCACGTTTTCAGGCAGTTTTTCGCAAATAACTCAAAAAGTAAGTATTTGGTCGAAAAAAAATCTTACCAAAAATATAGCACGTAAAAAAGTAAAAAATATGGTGTATATATTAGGTCACTCTACCTAGTATAAGCAGAGTTATAGCTAATGAGAAATAGGTTCATATTCGTCAAATTCCAAATCAAATATTTTAACGTGCCATAACCAAAAAACAAAGCACTTTTTTGGGGACAACTCATTTTAACTTTTTTAAATTGTTTAAAAAATGCTTATTTTTGTTTTCTAAAAAAATTTTTTAGCATCAGAACTAAACAAGTTACGCTTAAAATAAAGTTGGTCCCTTTTTTTGGTAAGAAATCGGGAAATTCACCCCCTAATTAGCATTTCAAATGACCTTAATTGTTACCACTTCACAAGTTTTTTACTCGCGTATGTATTGGTTATATGATCTGTAAGTTTCATTGGTTCAAAATCCTTATTTTTGAAAGAGCTGTAGATGAAAGTGCTTGAACGAGTCACTTATCACGAGTGTATGCAAATTTAGAAACACCGAATCTTAACCAATTGTTGTCTTATAGAAAAACAAAAAAATACAAAATATTCAGAAAAGCAAAGCCGACTTTTTTTATAAATTAAGATTTTTGGTATCTCTAACAATTTTTAAGTTATTTTGAAAAAAAGCGTTTTTTTCAAAATTAAAATTTTTAAAAATTTCACTTTAACAACAATTTTTTTTCAAAAATAAGCACTTTGAATCGATTAAACTTACAGATCATATAAATACAACATAGGTAAAGTAACTTCTGAAGCGGTAACGATTAATTTCATTTAAGTTGCTATTTGGGGGGTGATCTTCCTGATTTTTTTTTGCCAAAACAAAAGGGACCAACTTTATTTTGAACGTAACTTGCTTACATTTGATGCTAGGATTTTTTTATAAAAACAGAAATAAAGCTTTTTTAAACACTTTAAAAAAGTTGTAATGTGTTTTCCCTAAGAATGCTTCATTATTTGGATATTTCACATTGAATTATTCTATTTGGAATTTTTCGAATATGAACCTATTTTTCATTAGCTGTTACTCTGCTTTTGCTAGATATAGAGACCTAATATACAGGGTGAGGCAGATAAAGAGCCTATTAGAAATATCTCGAGAACTCAAGGTAAGAAAATTATGAAAATCGGAATACAGGGGTTTTGAGATGTGAACTATTTAATGAAAATATTTTAGTCTCTTTGCTACTTCCGGTTATACCGGAAGTTGGTTGTAACTTCTTTTTTTTAAATGGGACACCCTGTATATTTTTACATTTTTAGATTCTCCTTGATTTCTTCTTTCTTAAATATAAGTTTTTGTAATATTATACAGGGTAGGTTAAAAGATAATTACGTTTTTTTATTAATTTCGTAGCAAAATTCACACCCTGTAGAATTGTAGTAGTTTGACATAATAAACTCTGTTTATGTTCAAATGATTTTTAATATAGTCTACTATGTTAAGAATTATTGGTATAGTTAAATTTTTCCTTTTTTGTATAAAGGGTTGGTCGAAACTTAGAATGAGTATTTTCTGAGTTTTCTTAAATAGAACACCCTGTATTTTAGTATTGTAATGAAATGTTATTTTAGGATACTTTTTAATTTCTTAAGCAATCCCTATACCTAACTGCTTCAATTTGTGAGTTATTGGTGATTCAAGCCAAACATTAATTGCAACACAAAATACCTGAAATTTTATTAGGTTGGCCGTAAAAATATTCAATCACAAATAATTTTTCGGAAATAAATACATATGGTAGGGGAGCCCAAGCGGGGATTTTTGCAGTTACTCGAACGCGTCAGATTAGCATATGGGAGAAACCTGGTACCCTGCAGATGTACCTCTACCATATATTGGCTCTTAACACAGGGGAGTTCGTTAAGGGGGGCCCGAAAAAAAAATCTATCCTTAAAAAACCTCGAAATTGTCAGATTAAGATAAGGTAAGTTAAGTACATGCAAAAGAGTGTATATTTCAAAAATCTGACGATTTGAGCCGGGCATAAGGAAATGGGTGAGTACCAAAGTTTCACAAGAAAAAAGCGAATATTTCGCGAAATGAATGACAGATCGAAAAACTAAAAAATATGTGCCCAATATTTTTTAAAAATCTATCGAATGATACCAAACACGACTTCCCACGGAGAGGGGTGGGGGGTAAATTTAATATTTTAAATACGAATCCCGCGATATTTCGCGAGATGAACATCAGTAACAACTGTAAAATACACTTATTCAATATTTTTAAAAAATCTATCGAATGGTACTAAACACGACCCCCTATGGATGTGGGGCGGGGGTTACTTTAAAATCTTAAATAGGAGCCCTCATTT